>NW_028082350.1:15509223-18278220 GCF_014824575.4 Sturnira hondurensis | reverse complement strand
GGAGGTATGCCCGTGAGCTGGCACACAGAGGGACCAGCTCTGTGGAGATGAGGGGGACCTTGGGGGGAGCACGACTAGGTCCTGTCCCCTGCGCCAGCACCCCCAGACGATGAGCTCTGTCACAGGGCCCCGGCTCCCCAGGGACAGTGCCGGCCCCCCGTTGACAGCTCTGGAGCAAGCCAGCACAGTGGGCCTATGCTGTCCTAGGCGACGGCAACATCAGGCCTGAGTGTTCCGGCCTGTCAGGTCCCCACGCATAAGACAGAAACAATCACCAGGTATATGTGGAGGTTTCGCAATATTGTGATTTGTCTAGGAAAGCCTTACAATCCTGAAACAAGGCTTCAGTTTCAGAGGCTACCGTATCCACCTACATGCCGATTAATTATAGATTTCCTCGGGGGAAAGCTCTAAGTGACTAGAGAAAATTGAATAGGCCCCACATCTTTGGAGAATACTTTTCTTCAACTATGAAACTCCACAAACATTTAGACTTATCAGCAAGACGGATTGGGCGGGGGGAGAAACAACCCCTGAACCAGACATAAACTGCGGATGAGCACGGGGCAGTAATACAGTCGGGATTGCAGTCCGGGACCACAGCGGTTAATGTTAAGGGAGTAATAAATTCACTTTTCTAAGATCTTGTACAAATCTCTATTGGTCGTTTTGTCAAATGTTATCTTTACAGAGTGGTCTTTTAAAATTCTAATTTTTCTAATTTATTACTGGGTTCATCCCTTATGTTTTTCACAACCGGTAATGTTTTACGCTTGTCCATGGCTTATTCTCTTCGTAAGTTATTTTCATTGGTTCTACGTCTAAAGAAATTAGTGCCCTTACCCCCTAATTCTCTGTATATGTTTATTTCAGCTCAAAAGTGCTTTAGCCACACCCTTTTACTTTTCTTCTAGGGGAGACGAGGTTACCAATTCAAAGGCCTTTCTCTCCAGGGGCGCCACACGCGTCTCATCCAGGGTGTGGTACAGAGTCTCATTTGCATGGCAAGTCTCTCCCTGGGTTAGCACGAGGCTCAGGAGAAAGAACGAACACAGTCCTCTGCCAGAGGACTCCTCGGACACCCGGCTCCGGGCCCTCTTGCCTCCTTTCCTGATTTCTCCTGCGTGCTGGGACTTTAACCTTTTCCTCACACTTGAAACACCTGACCCTTTCTGGCCGTTCTGATTCACTGGCCCTTTCTTTGAGTTGAGCTCTGGGGACCCACGCACCAACGCGACTCCTTAGCCCCACAGATCCCACTGCCTCTGTGGCTATAGCTTGCTGCGCACTCTTACACTGACACTCCCTGAACTGTCATTAACTCAGCACCCCTCCCATGCACTCTCCGAAAATATAGGACACGCCCTGAGGGCTGGAGGGCATTTGGCTTATATAGCCAGAAGCCCCCACTCCTGGTCCCTGACTGGTCTGTCCTCAGGCAAATGAAGACTCCACATCCTCACATTTTGATCCGCCCAGAAGGCACGAACCTGAGCCATCAAAATAGAGCGACTCTTCCCTGGCTGGTGTAGCTCAGTGGATTGAGCGCCGGCCTGCGAACCACACTATCATAGTTCGATCCCCAGTCAGGGCACATGCCTGGGTTGCAGGCCAGTTCCCAGCAGGGGACTCAGGAGAGGCGACCATACATTGATGTTTCTCTCCTTCTCTCCTTCCCTTCCCCCTCTAAAGATAAATAAATAAATAAAATCTTTAAAAAAAAATAGAGTGACTCCGATTGGTCAGAGGTGACGCTCCAATGGACTCTCATTGGCTGAAATAGGACCCCAGGGGCGCCTCTAGAGGCCGGAACAGTGTGGACTTCTCTCCGAAGCTCAGTTTGCCGGGCGGTCCCTGAGCAGAAATGGTTGGTAGGCTGTTTTTCTGAAATCGGAACCACTAGGAGCTCATCTTAGGAGATGTCTGCTTTCTCCTAGTTGACATCCAACAGTGATCACACTCCACCGACACCAACACCCTGTCCCATCCCCTGCCAGGCTGATGCCCTTGCCCTGTCCCCCATAGCAGTGGGGACACAGAAAGGAGAGACCCCTGCCCAGTGACCTCGGTCTCTCCCCCAGGGCCGTCCCCTTCTCCACTCCCCTGCCCCAACCGCGTGCCCCCGGCGGAAAGGAAACTGCGCCCAGTGCGGTCTCCACCAGGCCCTCCCTCCTGCAGCGGTTTCACTTCCTCTCCTCCGCCCCTCAGGCAGGCGTGTCTCGAGAAGGAACAGGCCTTGCTCCGTGCTCCAAGCCCTCGCCATGGCCGACACGTACGCGGTGGTGCAGAAGCGCAAGGCTCCTCCTAGCACCCGGACGGAGGCCGCCGTGCCCAGCCCGGAGGGGGGACCAGTCTACAGCCAGGTGATGACGCGCGCCCGCCGGCCGCAAACACCGGCGGAGGACGCGCAGGGGGCGCTGCTGGGCCGCGGTGAGTCGGCGGCCGGGACGGGTGCGGAGGGTCGGCTCCACTTCTTTCTCGGGACCCTCTTGCTGGGCCTCCGTCCCCAAGCCAGCCTGGCCCCCGACTGGCTGCGACCAGCGCGCAGGTCATGACCGGAACTGTCCTACCGGAAGTGTCCCTGTCCAAACCGCAGTCCCCAGGCTGGGGACCTTTCTCAGGGCAGCCACCTCATCTGGGCTGAGCTCTGGGACCCGCCCCGCCTCTTCCTCCTCCCCCAAACCCCCTACTCCCTGCCGCAACTGACGCAGGGGGCTGGTTTCCTGTCTGCAGTTCCCGCTGACCCCAGCCCCACTGGGCCTGGCGCCTACGAGGATGTGGCCAATGGAGCTCAGACGGGTGGTCTGGGTAAGTCAGACGAAGCCCAAGTGGCTGGGACTCTGCAGCGTTGACCGGATTCCGGAGCGCTGTGGGTGCGGCTGCAGGGAAGCAGGGGAGCCTGAGGGCTTGGGGGTGGTCTTACCCAAGTTGCCTGCCTCTCAGCTTCTCCCTGAGACCTCTGTGCTCCTCCTTCCCCAGGCTTCAACGTGCGCATCGGGAGGCCCAAAGGGCCCCGGGACCCTCCTGCGGAGTGGACTCAGGCGTGAGGGCTGCCCTGCTGCTCCACGTGGGTGCCTGGACCACTGAAGGCTGTGCTTTACTGGGGAACGGGAACACTAGGCCTAAATCAAAATAAAATTTCTCAGGGTGGGAAATGTGGGGACTTTGTCCCTGTGACTATAGACTTCGAGGCTTGAGACCAGGGGAGGTAACCAGATGATGGCTGGCCGAGCTACCCTTGGCAGTTAAAGGATGAACAATAGGAATGGGTTCGACCCCAAGGCGCCTCCCAGTTGTGAAGGGGAGGATGCACAGATGGGCCCCTGCAGACTGTCCCTGTCACCACGTAATAAAGAGGAGTTCATGTCGGTATTGGAACCTCCCTCCCTCACTCAGCCAATGCCATAGAGAGACAGACTCCCTCACCATTCCCACAGGTCCAAACCTGGCATGACAAAACCATGTAGGCCGATATCAGATAGAAGGTGACAAGATCCTCGGATGGACGGACAGACAGATGGACACCTGACCTGGATAGGTGGATAGCCATACCCCTAGACAGCCAGCCCAGGTGGATGGAGCTCCAGCCAGAGAGAGAGACCAGCAAACAGCCTGACAGGCCAGCCCCAGCAAGAGAGACCAGCAAAATGTTAGCCCTCCCCTCTCCCAGGTAGATAGCCGGCCAGATGGATCCCCAGCTGGACAAACTCCCAGACAGATACAGATGTCTGCAGCTGAGCAGACACAAGCCAGCCAGACTCACTGCTAGGTGGGCTGTCTCCCAGCTTGCTGTGTGGACCCTCCCCCAAAGAGACACTCCAGTCAGCCAGCCAACTCCCAGCTGGGCAGATGGGTGGACCTCCAGACAGGTGGACAGGCCCGAACAAGTCTCCAACCTCACGGAACCCACATTTTGCAGAGAAGTTGACGTACCTCCTGTGGGAAAGACAGCCAGGGAGACCCCAGGCCGTCAGTGGCCCAGACAGGTGGACAGGCCTTCAGGTGACCATCAGGAGCCAGGCAGAATCCCTCCTCTCCAGACCATTTCCCAGCTGGGTGCGTGGTGCGGGTCAGCAGGTCCTTCAGACAGACCCCTGCTGGGCAGAGGGACCTCTTGCCCCTTAGACAGGATTCCACCGGGTGGACGAACCATGAGTCGGACAGATGGGTGGCCAGTTCAGCAGACTACCCTCAGCAGAGACAAATGAACTTCAAGCCAATTGGCCAGCTGCATCCAGGGTTGTGGGAGGGACCACAACCGTTTGGGACACCCCTGGAAAACTGATGAAAACCCTATTGAGATCCTCTCCTGAGACCACCCCTAAAATCCCCACCTTTGGAAGACAAATTAAAGCCCTTAAGATCTCAATAAGCTCCCCTTAAGGAGCCTGCATGCTCCTGTTCTCTCCCCCCACCTCTGTGCCCCTCCCCCTCCCCTCCCCTCAGGGGTGCATCTTTGCCTTTCTCCTAAACTGCAAGGGTCCTTCTTTTGTTTCTGTGACTTGTTGCCTGAGTCCATGCTGCCCAGCTGGCTCACTTCTACCTCTGTGACTTTCTAAATAAATTTTTTGTGGCAGAGCTCTTGGCTCTAAGATTCTTTCTTCTTGGAACAGTGGGCCCCAGAAGATGTGCCCGAACCTCAGCTCTGGGGTGCAGGTGACCTGACTCGGATGCAGGGTCTTGCAGGCGTAATTCAGTTAAACACTTTGAGATCACGCTGAGTTTCGGATGGGCCTCAAGTCCAATGACTTACGTCATCATAAGAGAAAGGAGCCCTGGCTGGTGTGGCTCAGGGAATTGAGTGCTGGCCTGCGAACCAAAAATTCACAGGTTCGATTCCCAGTCAGGGCACAGGCCTGGGGTGTGGGTTCAGCCTCCATTTGGGGTGTGTATGGGAGGCAGCCGTTGGACGCTTCTCTCTTGCATCCGTGTATCTCGTACATCAGTGTTTCTCTTCCCCCCTTTCTCCCTCCCTTTCCCTGCTCTCTCAAAATAAGTCAATAAAATCTTTAAAAAATAACAACAAAAAGAAACCTTCAAGGGCATGAGGGAGTTTGCCCTGATGGAAAAGAAGAATGGGCTGCTCCCCAGACGCGGGCTGGGGAACGGTTTGAAAGGAGTCCAAGGTGGGGAGGTGACGTCTTGGTACTTACAGGTGGGGACTCTGGCGCCTGCGCAGTGGAACTACATGCCGCTTCCTGCATCGCATATCTCATCAGCCTGTTAAACGTCCAAGGCTGCGTTTTTTGGCATTGAAACGCAGCGGGGTCCCCGAAAGGGCGTCCGTCCTGTTCTGTCCTGTTCTCGCACATGCGTGAGCAAAGGGAACACAGGTCGCAGACCCTGCGCCAGCCGCGCCTTCAGCCCAGCTGCTAATCGCGCTGGGGAGAAGGGACGGCGGCTGGGCTCCCGCCTCGGCCCGCCGGCCTGTCTCACCGGCAGAGTCTCCGACCGAAGGCGGCCGTGCCTGGCACCAGGGTCCTGACTTTTAATGCCCCGAGCAGAGCTGTTTGGCGCAGAGGTGAAGCTTTGTTTCAGTTTCTCCATTCCGTGCCGCTTTCACTCACCCCAGGCCCACAGACCTCATCACCTTCAGAAACGCCACGCGCGGTGCGAAGAGGCTGCGGGCGGCCAGGCAGCGGGTGGCCGTGCTCAGAAGGGAAAGAGGGCAGGGGATTTCCACTCAGCCTTTGATCGTCAGGAGCTCCTCCGATGTGACCGTGCCCAGGAGGCCGCTGACAGCCCCGCATCTTCTTCTAACTGGGCCTGGCCAGCCACCGGTCCTATCTTATTTGTTTAAATTATCATGGAGAGTAGGGTCCATTTTAAAAAATCTTTGGGTTCCCCCCCACCACCATGAATTTAGCAGAATTTTGAGTCAGGCATTATTTGTAGAATTTAATAAGTTATTATTATTGTAAAAGATTGTACATTTATTTTTAGAGAAAGGGAAGCAGAGAGGGAGAGAAACCTCCACGTGTGGTTGCTTCTCGCGCGCCCCCTACTGGGGGATGTGGCCGGCACGTGCCCAGACTGGGAATCCAACCAGCGACACTTTGGTTCTCAGGCCCACGCTCAATCCACCGAGCCACACCAGCCAGGGCATAAATTATTATTTTTTTAAAAAAATGTGTAACATGCCCCAAAGCCTAAACTGAAGCCTTTTATAACTGCAGAACCCACTCAAAATGTTCCCATCCCCCTCAGAGAGGCGCAGCTGCCTTTCAGAGAGGGCGGGTCAAAACCTCAAGCCACAGCTTTGCCAGGGTGCAGGTGGCAGAGGAGAGAACTTTGACCTCCAGCTACACCAGGAACCAAAGGCGCCTCCACCTGCACCCTTTAGTTCCCAGGTCGGCCCTCAATCCACTGAGCCACACCAGCCAGGGCAAATTGCTGGGTTGTACACCTGAAACTAATATTGTATGTCAACTATAAATGAAAAATAAAAATTAGTTAAAAACCGAAGAATCTACCAGCCTAAATTCTGAAATGTGAAATTTCCAGGTGAGTTTCCAAGGAGAGAACTTTGGGGGTTCAGAACAAGTCACCCCAAGGTGTCCCTCTGTGGTAAGCAGATCGTTTTGAGCTAAAGGGAACTTCAGCTGCAGGTTCAGGAGAAACTTCTGCCCTTCCCGCCCCCCAACGACCTGGAGAACTTGAATTAGGAGCCCTGCCCACCACACCAGATGAGGAGAGAGAACTTACCGCTCGTGGCCTGTCTAGCAGGCAGAACACACTTCTCTCCACTGAACTCCTGCTCTGCCGACCCTGCGGTGGGCCTTTGTGGCCCCCAAGGCACACGGCCGGCCCCACGCCCCATGCAGACTGCCTTATATGCCTCCACCCGCTTTTCTGTCTCTGCACTTCTCCTGAGGGTGGGCTTGTTGGCTCTGCTGGGCTCGTAGGCTTCCCACCCACATGTGTCTTAAGTTTGGTTACTTTTCCCTCGCTAACCTCGCCCACAAGTAGACCAGCCAGAAGAACTTGGAGGGGGGAGAAGTTTGCTCCTCCCCCCCATCATATACCCCCAAGCCGTCCTCTTCTTCGATTTCACTCAGTGGATTCTTTTTTGTTTTTTAGTATATGAGTTTGTCTTTTATTTATTTTTATTTTTTATTTAATTCTTGTTCAAGTACAGTTTTCTGTCTTATATACCCAGCCCTGCTCCCCCCAGTGCTCCCCACCTCCCTCCCATTTCCACCCCCACCTTATTGTCCATGTGTCCTTTGTCATTCAGTGGATTCTAAGTATGATAATCCACTTAGTCTTTTTTAAAAAGTATTTTTTTTATTTATTTTCAGAGAGAGGGGAACGGAGGGAGAAAGGGAGAGAAACATCAGTGTGTGGTTGCCTCCCCAGCACCCCCTACTGGTGACCTTTTGGTTCATAGGCCGGTGCTCAGTCCGCCGAGCCGCACCAGCCAGAGCCCATTTATTCTTTTGCGCACACAAACAGCACTTTGCTCTGCGCCAGGGCACCCTGGCGCTGGGCTCAGGGCTGGCAGCAAAGGCTTGGAAAGAGCATCCCATCTTCGGGAGCACCCAGCCACGCAGAACGTAGGCAGAGAGTCACAGGTTTGACTGTGCACCAGTCTCCTGGGCTGATGAGGAAAAAAAAAATCCCACTGTGGCTCTCAGCTCTGCCGGGGTTTCCGAGCGAAAGGCCTGCAGTGTGAGAACCCAGTGAGCAGCCGCACACGGACCGACCTGCTTTAACGTCGCTCTCAGACAATCCCTTCGCACCTAATTGGATGCAGGACGTTTCCACCAGCCTTTGTTTGATGTGCTAAGGACCCAGAGGAGGGGCGGGCGACCTCCAGTCCGGAGGCAGCGTGTCCCTGTTCCCACACGCCTCAGGGCAGCTCCAAATGAGCTGGAGGTCTGACCGCCGAGTTGGCTCCAGTCTTATCTGCTCACCAGTGATAACGAGAGACGGAGGCCCCTCCCTGGGCTGGGCCTCCGGCCGCCCGCCCGCGGGGCCTCTGTAACCAAGCCAACCGGGCCTCTTCCGCAGTGAAACGCAAAGCTCTTCACGAGGCCTTTAAGTCAACANCCTTTGTTTGATGTGCTAAGGACCCAGAGGAGGGGCGGGAGACCTCCAGTCCGGAGGCAGCGTGTCCCTGTTCCCACACGCCTCAGGGCAGCTCCAAATGAGCTGCAGGTCTGACCGCCGAGTTGGCTCCAGTCTTATCTGCTCACCAGTGATAACGAGAGACGGAGGCCCCTCCCTGGGCTGGGCCTCCGGCCGCCCGCCCGCGGGGCCTCTGTAACCAAGCCAACCGGGCCTCTTCCGCAGTGAAACGCAAAGCTCTTCACGAGGCCTTTAAGTCAACAGGAGCGAGTGACAGGCTGCTGAAAAAGAGGCCGCAGCGACTTTGTCACCCCCAGCTGCCAGCCCTCTCCCTCCGGAGAGCTGACTTCAGGTCTTAAGCAAACAGCCGGAGGGGGGACATTCCGGGGCTGTCTCTGGCCTCCCGTTCCCTCCCTATTTCGGTCGTTCGCCGTGACAAAGTGCCTGTTTTCAAAACCTTATTTGACAGGGGAAATATCACGATGTCTCACATTTGCTTTAAAAAAAGTACGGGGGGAGAAATAACTGAGATTGGCACTGGCTAATATCTCACTGTGGAACCCAGGCAGGTTTATGGGAGGCTTGAGCTACCTTTTCGTAAATCTGAAAACGTCCACAATGTGCGTTCAGTTCAAAGTAAGGGAAAGTTACATCTTAGATACTACTTTAGATTTTCAAATGTCATTAGCAAGGGTTGGATTCCGTAGCATCCTGTAAACCAAGAGCTTTCACACTTCTTGTTCCGAGAAGGCACTCCTTGAGCTGGGACTCCGTTTCATTTTAGGGGGCGAGCCATTAGGTCGTAGGCGTGGTGAGCCAAGTCTCAGTGACTTAAAGTCCTAAAACGTACTCACTTTTACGTAAAACTGAACTGTGGGATTAACAGGTAGTGATCCCTCGGTTTCAAAGGGTGTTGCCCGTGACTCCAGTTACAGATGTTTCATGAAGGCGCGAGGTGTCACGCTCTGCCTGTCCTGCCCGCTGGGTTCCTCTGGTCCCACCCTGTCCTCCGAAGCTCATGGAATGGCAATGGGGGCCTCCCCGCAACCAGGCTTGCCAATGCGCTGTTGGTGCGTTTCATAACCTGTCTAATGAGCCTCACATTTAAAGGTTTAAACATTTACTCACTGTACTGAGCACCAGCCTGCAAACTGAAGGGTCGCAGGTTCAATTCCCAGTCAAGCGCTTGCCTAGGTTGTGGGCCAGTGTTTCTCTCCCTCTCTCCTTCCCTTGCTCTCTCTCTAAAAATAAATAAATAAAAATCTTTAAAAAATGAAATAAAAAAATAAAAATAAAAAATGAAATCAGGAACCAAGACGATATTATCCTGGGAGGAAGCACACTGTTTTTAGGAAGCAGTTTTCTGTTAAAATCACAGGACCGTTTGCGTCCACATTGCAAGGGGTTCTCTCTGGTGCCGGTGAAAGGGCTCTGGTCGCTGTTTGGCAACAAGAAAAATCGAGACTCAAAGTCTCAGAAGAGGCTCCCAGACCACACCTCCTCCTTGGGCTCCGAGAGGCTCATCCCAGATGGGGGTGGGGTGGGGTGGCCGTCCCCTTGGAGCCTCTCATGCCACCTGTGCGCATCCTGTCCTGGGAAGATCCAACAGCTCCAGGCCGTAGCTGCCTCACCTGTTCCATGAGGGTTGCTAGCAGTGCTTCCCCAAGGCGGCGCTCTGTGACCCGAGTGACGTGTGCAGTGCGCTGACCACCGCGCTGGGCACAGAGAGAAGGCTGCATCCGAGGGAATGCTGGCACTTGGACAGCAGGGCTCAAAGTGTCCCACCCACTCCAGGCTCTGGGACCACCGTCTGCTGGGCACGTCCCACACAGCACCACCGTGTCCCCTCCCATCTCCCGGGATACGCAGCTACAATGCAAAATGTCCATGTTCCTATGAAAACTTATTTGTTTGTGTTGGGGTTTTAATAGTTTCCCACACCCCGCCCCCCCCCAGTGAGGGAAAGAGGTGTTGCCTTGGTTACCAGTGGTTTGCGTCAGGGCTGGCCACTCCTGCTGCTCTGGCTGCCGGCCGCACTGTCCCTGTGGCCGGGCACAGAATCAGCCGTGTCCCCACCCCCGGCCCCCAGCTGAGTCTCACTTAGGGGACAGTCCCAACGGGCTGTTGCCAAAGGGCTCCCTCAGCAGAACTCAGAGATCTCGCTCAGGTTGTTTCCTGTGGAGCAGGCGCAGGTGGGGAATACCTGTGTCCTCTGTTCTTACCCACCCGGTCTCCTCAAGCAGTGGCTCCAGTACAAACACCGTCAGACTCCACTTCCTGGTAAAGTGACCTTCATTGCATCCGACGAGAGGCTTGGACTCTGCCACCCGCTGGGTGGGGGGAAGATGGCTCGCAGCGCCCCGGTTAGGTAAGCACAGGAATCATCGGATCTGAGAGCCTGGAGGGAGGTTTAAAAGTCTCCAGAATGACGGGCGAGGTCGCTCCCTCCCAATGTGGCACGGTGTGCCTTCTTGGTCTAGAAATCTTCTAAGTGATGACAACACAATGTGCACCTGCGTTTTTGTGCACATTGCACTCGGGATTATTACACCCACGCAATCATTTCCCCTCAAAACTTTGGGCAAAAAAGTGCACATTATGCATGGCAGAATGTGGTAAAGTCTGTAAGTTACAAAATGATTGCACATTACCCCTTAAACATCATATATACCTTTATATTACATGTGATTGTGTTAGTTTACAAATATGTAAAGATCTGCTTACGCTTTTTTTATATTTTAAACTTCAATGCTTTTCTTTCAATATTCCAGGCTTCTGTTTACCATCAGTCTGGTGTTACAGATCACTCCTTTGGGAAACAGTAAGACATCCTTTATTTACTGTATTTTAATTTTTATTGCACAGTTGTTTCTCAATCATTATCAGTCTCATATCTCCAATTTTTTAAAAAGATTTTATTTTTATTGATTTATTTTTAGAGAGAGGGGAAGGGAGGGAGAAAGAGAGGGAGAGAAGCATCACTGTGTGGTTGCCTCTTGCACACCCCCTCCTGGGGACCTGGCCCACAACCCAGGCCTGCACCCTCTGACTGGGAATTTGGCTGGAATCCAGCCAAAACCCTTTGGTTCGCAGACTGGTACTCCGTTCACTGAACCACACCAGCCAGGGCTCGTCTTTGCAATGCTTTTAAAAGGTTGTCAGAGAGAGAATCATGAGGGCATCAGACAAGAAATCAACAACGCCGCAGTTCAGAGGCTCCAGCAGAAGGCACTCAACTGGACGTGGGACGACCTCAGGGACGTGAACGGGAGCACGCAGGACGTGCCTCCCCAGGCCAGGGCTTCCCGAGAGCGTGAGTCCCACACCGCCTTAAGGCCTTGGCGGTCATCTCAGCTGCCGGAGTCCGAAGTCAGGGGCTGCAAAACCCGGGATGTATTAAGGCTAAGACGAGAAACCCAACAGAGAAACCCAACAGAGCACTCTATCATCTTCAAGTGATGATACGTTATAAAGTAAAAATATTTCCTAGTGAGGTGTTCTTTGGCTCTGAAGTTTTACGCTTTCACTGGTAAAGCGTTGCATTTGCTCTTAATGGGTATTTTTCTCATGTCCAGAGAGCTGATTGAAATGCACTGAAAACAAATATCCCAACCTAAGATAATAGCGGCCTCTCTCGGGCTCCAGACCCCACGTCTCCAGGGGGTCCCTCTGGCGGAGGGGAGCGTGGGGGGAAGGGTGGCGTCATTGCATCGGTGGGTGGCCCTCTCCCGGGAGGCCTGTCTTCAATCACTGTCACTGTGTCACAGCCTGAATTTAACATGTGAAAGAAAGGAAGAAAGAAAACCCTACTTGCTGGGGGCAGGGTTTCGAGTCCCGTCCTCCGACTTGTCCCTGACCCGCCCTCACCCCAGGTAGCTTGTTTTTAATCCTCTAACGAACAAGCTGGGTTTACCTGAGCAAACACTCTCAGCAAGGGGCTAATTTTATTGCCTCCCGGGCGACCTCGTCCTGCCCCCTTCCGGCGGATCTAACGCAGAGGGCTGCGTCCGCGCGCCGAGCTGACGCCCCCGCGACCCTCCTAGGTGCGCCCCCGCCGCCGCGCTGCTGCATGAACGGCGGCACCTGCGTGCTGGGCAGCTTCTGCGTGTGCTCCGCCCACTTCACCGGCCGCTACTGCGAGCACGACCAGAGGCGCAGGTGGGCGCTGAGCCGGGCGGACCGCTGGACCGGGGCGGGCGCGCGGGGGCGGGCGCGCGCGGGGCGGGGCGGGCGCGCGGCACTAACGCAGTGTCTCGGCCTCTTAGCGAGTGCGGCGCCCTGGTGCACGGATCCTGGACGTTGCGCGGCTGCCGGCTGTGCAGGTGCGTCTTCGGCGCCCTGCACTGCCTCCCCCGCCAGACGCCGGGCCGCTGCGGTAAGGGGACCTGCGTCCTGTGCTCGCGGTCCACGCATGCATGCAGTTTCTCCTTCATACACTCGGATCCTCATAGATCCACGTGTGCCAGGCGGCACAGAAATGAACAAACTGGGTTGAGCCATCCCTCAGGGAAGTCACATCTGTTGTGAGTCACATAGTGTATTATCATTTTTAAGCTCACAATGCAGTGTTATTATCTACCATGCTGGCCACGCTGTACGTTACATCCCACGAATTATAACTGGAAGCTTGTGCACTGACCACCTTCACCCTTTTCAACACCCCTCCCCTCGCACTCACCCCGCCCCGCCCCCAGCTGTGGCAACCACAGGTCTGTTTCTGTATGTGAGTTCGGTTCCTTTCTTCATTTAAGATTCTACATATAAGTGACATCATGTGGCATTTGTCTTTCTCCGTCCGACTTATTTCATTTAGCATAATGTCCTCACAGTCCATCCATATTGTTAATAATGGCAAGACTTCCCTTTTTATAACTGAATAATTATATATATCTCCACATTTTCTTATTCTATTCATCCATTGATGGACACTTGGCTGCTTACGTATCTTGGCTATTTGTAAGTAGTTCTGCAATGAACATAGGGATGCGTATGTCTTTTTCTTTCTTTAAAAGGTTGTATTTTATAATAAAGAGATTTTATTAATTTATTTTTAGAAAAAGGGGAAGAGAAGGAGAGAAACACCAATGTGTGGTGGCCTCTCACACGCCCCCTACTGGGAACTGGCCCGCAACCCAGGCATGTGCCCTGACTGGGAATCGAACCAGAGACCCTTTGGTTCCCAGGCTGGTGCTCAATCCACTGAGCCACACCAGACAGGGCCAATTTTTTTTTTTTGTCCTCATCTGAGGACATGTCCACTGATTTTTGAGAGGGGTAGAGAAGCACCGGTGAGAGAGAGAAACACCCCAGTCCTGGGCCCTGACCGGGAATCAAACCTGCAGCCTTTCGGTTTACAGAAAGACACTCCAACCAACCAAATCACACTGGCTAGGGCTCACATTCAAGTTTTAGAAACACATTCCTGGCACAAACCTATCAACCAGCCAACCAACCAACCAACAAGCAGACCAACATCTGTGGTCCAGAGCCAAACCGGGGGGCGGGGGGCTGTGGGCCACTGAGGAGGCTGCCCACACAGGTTCTGGCCCCAGCTGGCACCGACATGGTGGTGGGCTGCCCGAGAGAGGGCAGACCCTCTGTCAAGCCCTCCTGGCATGCTCTCCCTCGATGGGTGCTGTTCCAGTGGGTGGGCTTCTCCAGGAAGCCACTTGAGACCCGTGTCTGTTCCCTTAATGACGACGTCCTCAGCCCCACAAGCATTTCTGACCCCGGAAAATGGACAGAAAAGCTAAACACTCCTTGAGCTGCGCCCGAGGCCATGCTGGGGCTCTCTCTCTTGTCCAGCCCGCCAGGCAGAGCCCAAGCAGCAGGCAGAGCTGAAAGGGGCCTTTGTCAGAGTAGCCGTGAACGTCCCATTCACCCCGAGAGCGGGTCTGCCAGGCAGGGTCTTACCCGCTCACTTTGGGGTTTCACTTTCAGACCTGAGAGACTGGCTCAGCTCACACTCACCCAGGTGCAGCGCCCGGGGCCTGCTGGTGTTGCTCAGCCTGCTGCCCTGCCTCCTGCTGCCACGTGTGGGCTGAGAAGGGGAGCCCGCCGAAGGGCCTGTGAGGACCCAGCACCACCCCCCTGGAGCTGCTGAGTGTGTCCTGTGTGTCCTCTTTAGTTTCCTGTGTTGTGAGTAATGTATTTGTTTTGTTCCGATTCATGTGAACTGAGGCGACACGCCAATGTTTGTGTCAATAAACATTTTCAGCAGAGAGTCTGCTTCCCTGAGCTGTGTGTTGGGACACATGACTTGGCCACACGTGAGCAAGCGCTGAAGACCCGGCCACTTCTACCCCACGCATCTGTGCTGATGTGGGGCAGACTGGGTGGGTGCCCCCGGCACCCCCTCTTCCAGCCCCCCCAGCCCCCATGTGCAGATGCTCCAGAGATGTGCGGGCTGCTGGAGTGGGCAGGCAGCCCATCCCAACTTCATTTAGGTTCATGACTTTGCTTAGATGGACCAGTAAACCCACCTGGAACACCCTGGGTTGTACAAGGTTTGTGTAACCGCATCCTCTGATTTGCTAGGAATTTAACAGAAGGGACTTCGTTGGTTAAACTTCCTTTCAAACCTGTGCCCTGCCTGAGTTGAACTCGTGGCTGTTGGCGGGCGAGGAGCCTGGGATGACCCGCAGAATTGGGGGCACCTCCGACAGAAACCACTCGGGCTGCACAGGCGGCCTGGCGGACTTCACACCCACCTCTGGACCTCCTCACAAACCGCTCTCGTTATACCCTGATTACAACCCCGAAATCTGCCGCAGCCCAGGGGTGAGGATTTGCCGCCAGGTTCGAACCTCGGAGGTACAGGCCTGGTTTCCAACCGTGCACGCGAAGCAGCGTCCCTCCCGCGGCGAGGAGGCTGACCTGGGGTCTGTGCACAGCATTCCCGAGTAAAAACCAGTCTGATCCTTTGAGCAGGGACAGCGTCTTTGAGGGAAGAGATGCCCTCGAAGGGGCTGACACCTTCCATGCAGATCAAATGAGGTAGGTGTAGTGAAGGGCTGACATGGAAAATGATTATTCAAATTTTGAGACAAATTTGAACTTTTTGGGCAGCGGTGATTTTTGACAGCCAAGTCTTTACATAGCTCCAAGTGCACGCTGAGCAGTGCCATACATTCAGCACAATTGTCACAGAAACGAACCACCCATGGACTTTGTGGGTGCACCCTAAGAACTTGGTGAATGTGCTTTCGCTCTATAGAGTGTTCACACAATGCCTGTCTTCCACACTTCCATGCCCAGGTGAGGTGTGCGGGGGACGGGCGGAAGGGAGGCACGTGGGCTTATTGTCACCTGCTGCACCGAGGAACCCGAGAACCAGGCACCGCCCACCTTCGAGAGGCTACAGTCTTGGTCAAAAGGAAAGTCGAGACTCATTGATTATTCATGTGAATATCCAGGCTGTAAATCGCTCATTCACATTTTCCATAGAAAATTAGGAACCAGGATTATGGGTCCTCCTAACAGAATAATTCCTTGATTATAAGAAAAAAAACAAATAACTGTGTTATCTCTCTGTACCTGTCTGTCTGTCTGTCTGTCTACTCTGCCCATCCATTCACCTACATAACAAACTGAGAAAACTGTACCCGCCGGCCCGGAAAGGAACAACACTCACTCTCACCCCCAAACTGTGAGAGGAATCTGCCACCTTCTTCTGTGGGGCGTGAAGAATTGGAGGATAAAAGGCACTTTCCTTGTTAACGGCCCCCCCAGGGGTCCAGAGAGACCCTTGAAAACTAGAAACTCCTCAGGCGACAGAAGAGGGCCCCTCCCCAAACGTGTCGCTGCTCTTATCTGGGAGGAGGAGATGGAGGCGCCTGGCCAGCCTGGGCCTCCTCCAGGGCCCTGGCTTTGCTCACGCTGACAGGGCCCAGGGCCCCGCCTTTGAAGGGAGCCGTCAGGGGCTCTCTGCCTTCCGCACTGTTCACTCGGTGCCCTCACTGAGGGGACCGACCACTCGGGGACACTGGGCAGGAATGGGGACATCCAGATCTCCCAGCTGGCTCCACGCCTGAGGTCACCCCAGAGCTAAAGCAGATGCCCTGCTACCCCCCCTCCCCCACGCAGCTTTGTCCCCCTTCTGGCCTGGAAGCAGTGGACTCTTCCTGCCGGTGTGGGGGGGGGCGAAGCTGGGGGGGGGTGCGGCATTCAGGAGCCACCTCTAGGCAATGCTCGGGCCCTGCTGCCTGCAGAAGCCAGTCCGCACCTAGGCCTCCAGGCCACACAGGCAGCACTGCCTTCGGCCTGAATTCGGCTTTGAGTCGTTGATGTTCCAGGAGGTCCTCTCGCTTTACCTGCTACTGGGGAAGGGACGCGATGCCACTGGCAGGAGCCTTGGTGCTGGACCAGCCAGTCCTGGGCCAGCTGTGCCTCCTGCCTCCGTCGTGAGGGCCGGTACAGGGGCAGTGGGCTCTGGGGACCGGAGGGTGGGGGTGGGGACAAGGCGACGTGTGCAGAGGACGGGCTTCAGAACTCTCGAAAGGGTGGCCAGGGCCCTTCAAAACTACTTCAGGGAGATGGTTGGTCTCTGGGAGGACTCTGCCCCACCGTGATATTGGCCATCTGGGTCCCACAGGTCCTAGGGCCTGCCACCTCCTTCCCAGGGGAGGTGGGGGGGACACTGCTGAGTCAGACATGGAGCAGGGAGCTTATGGAATCATTTTTACTTCGTCAGGCCTCCAAAGGACAGGAGGGCTCAGACACGGCTCAGAGACAGACGGACTTCAGAACACGGGATGCATGGGGGAGGGCGGGGTGCTCTGGGGGTCACTCAGGGCACCCCGAGGAGGGACAGCAGCAGCAGCGAGAGGGCCTGCGACAGCAGCCGGGCCCTGTGGACCCTGGACCCCGGGATGGCACCCGTGGAGGAGGGGCCGNACTGTTCACTCGGCGCCCTCACTGAGGGGACCGACCACTCGGGGACACTGGGCAGGAATGGGGACATCCAGATCTCCCAGCCGGCTCCACGCCTGAGGTCACCCCAGAGCTAAAGCAGATGCCCTGCTACCCCCCCCCCCCCACGCAGCTTTGTCCCCCTTCTGGCCTGGAAGCAGTGGACTCTTCCTGCCGGTGTGGGGGGGGCGAAGCTGGGGGGGGTGCGGCATTCAGGAGCCACCTCTAGGCAATGCTCGGGCCCTGCTGCCTGCAGAAGCCAGTCCGCACCTAGGCCTCCAGGCCACACAGGCAGCACTGCCTTCGGCCTGAATTCGGCTTTGAGTCGTTGATGTTCCAGGAGCTCCTCTCGCTTTACCTGCTACTGGGGAAGGGACGCGATGCCACTGGCTGGAGCCTTGGTGCTGGACCAGCCAGTCCTGGGCCAGCTGTGCCTCCTGCCTCCGTCGTGAGGGCCAGTACAGGGGCAGTGGGCTCTGGGGACCGGAGGGTTGGGGTGGGGACAAGGCGACGTGTGCAGAGGACGGGCTTCAGAACTCTCGAAAGGGTGGCCAGGGCCCTTCAAAACTACTTCAGGGAGATGGTTGGTCTCTGGGAGGACTCTGCCCCACCGTGATATTGGCCATCTGGGTCCCACAGGTCCTAGGGCCTGCCACCTCCTTCCCAGGGGAGGTGGGGGGGACACTGCTGAGTCAGACACGGAGCAGGGAGCTTATGGAATCATTTTTACTTCGTCAGGCCTCCGAAGGACAGGAGGGCTCAGACACGGCTCAGAGACAGACGGACTTCAGAACACGGGATGCATGGGGGAGGGCGGGGTGCTCTGGGGGTCACTCAGGGCACCCCGAGGAGGGACAGCAGCAGCAGCGAGAGGGCCTGCGACAGCAGCCGGGCCCTGTGGACCCTGGACCCCGGGATGGCACCCGTGGAGGAGGGGCCGTTAGAAGAGACAGGTTTTTGCCAAGGGGGAGGCGGCGTGTCTCTCTGCTTCTCGCGGATCCAGCTGGAGAAGTGGGTGAGCCTGGTGAAGACGCTGGGACTCACGGGCCTGCGACAGGGCAGGCTCCAGCTGGACAGCCCCATCAGGAACCAGGTGTCATTCAGCTGGCAGCTCAGGGGCCCCCCAGAGTCTCCCTGGGCAGACAGAGGGGTGTTTTGTGGGCAACAGGACAGAGAGGGACGTGTGAAGAGACTGCCCTCGTCCTCCACTGGTGTGGAGGCCAGGCGGCCTCGCACCACAGTGGGGTCCTGGGCCCTACAGCAGAACTCCTGCAGCCGAAAATCAGGGGAGGGCCCTGATTCACGGGTTCACGGGGTTTCAGAGGGGACCCCGGCACCCCTGCCCGATGGCAGCCACAGACCTGCCTCCACGGGGTGTGGTGCTTGCACCTCAAAGGCGGACACCTGGGGACAGAGACCCGCAGGCTCCTGTTCCAGAAACGCCCTGCGTATGCCAGACGCAGAGGGGAGACAGGCGGCAGACACGGGCACCTACCCAGGTGCTGACGGAAGTGCCTGGGGCCGGGTGGGAAGTGACGGAGAGGCCAGCTGCTGTGCTGGCCATCCGGGAGCTTCTGTGAGCCCAGTCTGTGTGTGTGTGTGGGTGGAGGGGGGCTGGGCCTGGCTCTGCAAGATGCAGGCAGAGGCGGCGGCGTGATGCGCTTGGTGTGGGGAAGGCCGAGGGGTGTGTGCGTGTGTGCATGTGTGTGTGGGAAGGAAACTCTGAGTGACACTCAGCAGGGAAGTGGTGTGACCTGACACGGATTCTAAAAGAAAGGTAGGATGACCCTGGCCGGGTCGCTCAGTGGGCTGGAGCGTCGTCCCTGCAGAGTGAAAGGCTGTGGGTTCGATCCCTGGCCGGGGCACATTGGAGAGGCCACCGGAGGATGTTTCTCTCCTCCCCTTCCCCCTCTCTAAACCCAGTGAGCATGTCCTCCTGGGTGAGGAGTGAAACACAGTAAAACAACAAAATGAAAGGATGGAGGGGGGGCCGGGGGTGGGATTAGCACGGGGAAATGGGGCTGCAGCAGAAAGGGCGACAGGGACCAGAGCCGGTGAGGCCCGGGTGGGGGCGACAGTCGGACTCCTCTCTCCCTCTGAGGAGGAATCGGAGCCAGACAAGAAAACCGGCAAGTGCTGAGGGCTGGGCCCTTGGTGTGCGGGCGGCGGGGAGGGGTCGGACGGCAGCAGAGAGGAGCTGACTGTTAGTCTGTGGGAAGCACTGGGGCCGGCTGGGCACCGGGCTGGGGAAGGAGGGATGAGGCTGGACAGCAGCCCCAGAGGCAGAGGCGCAGGCACCTCACAGGATGGGCTGAGGCCAGAAAGAGAGGTGCGGACATGGGAGACCGGCAGGGCATACAGCCCCGGGTGGGCCCTGCTGAGACAGTGGGTGGGGTTTGGGGAGGAGAGCAGGGGACAGAAGCGTGACAGTGTGTTTCTGGAGCTGCTGGGAGACGACCAGGGAGCGACAGAAAGAGCGAGGAGGAAGGTGCAGGAGGGAGCTGAGACTGTGGGAGGAGGTGGGTGGCGGCCACAGCTCCAAAGGGGGGCCTGGCTGCCCCGAGCGTGACAGCAGGCTCACCACCCCACCTCACCGGGGCTGGCTGCTTCCCTCTCTGGGCCTGGGCTTCTCGGCGACAACCAGAAGGATCGCACAGAGTGAGAGGAGACCTTCGGAGACCTTCGTAACACAGGGACCCCAACGCACTCATCGCCAGTCCGTGGGAAAGACAGACAACCCCGTAGAAACGCAGGCAAAAGACTTGAACGCGCACGCTACAAAAATGGCACGCACGTACAGAAAGTGCTCGCCTTCCTTCTTCCCCAGAGGAATGCAAATGAAGAGTCAGGTGCAATGTTTAAAGTGAACCCCGTGGGCCCCCGTGAAGGAGCACTGCGACCTTAACCCCGCCCCCCACCGCCGTGGGCATCCAATTGGTGCCCGGCGACCGCCACTCCCGAGTTGCACCCAACCAGAGCGCTCACTAGTAGGACGGGAGGTCACGGCAAATGCTGTTCGTGAGGGCCTCCAGGGGAAACTGCGCAAATGCCGGCGACACCAGCACAGATAAATACGGCAGCAGCGGCGTGTGCACACAGTAGGGTGCTCTTTGGCAATAAGATGAGCAACAGCAGGCACACACCAGGTGGACAGAGGCCACCAGCATGACGTGCACTGAAAGGGGCCCGAGGAGAGGGCGTCCTGTAGGGTTCTGCATAGAGAGGCCCTGGCACCCATTCACGGAGCGTGAGAAGCCGGGCCAGGCTGTCGGGGGCGGGGAGGTGATGACAGGGGGCGTGGCAGCGGGGCCCTTTGGGGCTGGTTCCACGAGGGCCTCAGTTTCCCACGTGCAGCAGATGGCACACCTGTCAAAGCTGCCTTTTCCACGGGACACTACACTTCCACAAAGGTTTCTAAAAATGTGGTGGCTTCGGCCCTTGGGCTCTGCCACTCCCGGCAGGTGGGTGGGCTGAGGAAGGGTCCAGAGAACACAGAGGACAGGTGCGGCGGGGTGGGGGGTGGGGGGGGAGAGGCAGCCCCCCACCCCCGAGACACGGAGCCGAGTCACTCACTCGGCAGATGGACTTGTTGTCGGACATGGTACCGGCGCACAGCACGTCCTCATTGATGCTGTACTTTTGGCCGCTGGGGTTTGGCACCTGGAAGAACACCTTGCAGATGCGTGTGTCCAGGAGGCTGACCTGCCCCTCCTGCAGTTGAGAAGGGCGAGGCAGGAAGTCTGTAGGGGGTGGGGGTGGGGGTGGGGGTGGGTCAGACGTGGGCTGCAGTCTGGGAGAGGAGCCAGCTCCCTCCCTAACCTGTTGGCTAAAGAAGAGGCGGCCAGTTCTGGCCGAGAGGACTGGGGGCACCCCTCAGAGGCTGTGCAGAGATGGCATTGGAGGCAGATGAGGGGGCTGCAGTGAGCAGGGCACTGTGGGAAGGACGGGGAGGGAGGTGGGAGTGTGCACACAGGGCAAGGTCCAAGGTCGGGGTGGAGCGGGCAGGGCTCTCTCCCTACACGTGGAGACCACCCAGGTTTCGGGAACAGTCCACGTTGCTGCTCGTGGGGCACAGAGGGTGGGAGCTGGGCATCCTGGCGTGGTCAGAGCGCAGTAGGAGTGTGCCCCACAGGCGCCAGGTGCGGTTGGGTGGTGTGGGCGGCTCCCGCCCTCGCTTCCCTGCCTGCCAGCTCCCACCCTCTGACCCACCCTGGAGTCTACCAGTGTTTCTTTTCTTTTTTTTTTTTAAATCTTCACCTGCAAACATTTTTTAATTGCTTTGAGAGAGAGAGAGGAAGGGAGACAGAGAAACATCGATTGGCTGCCTCCCATATGTGCCCCAACCAGGAACGGAACTCCCAACCCTTCCGTCATGGGCCCAGGCTCCGGCTGACTGAGCCACACCGGTGGTTCAACTGAGCCTGTCCCAGGGGGCATCTTTGGAATTGTTGCGGCCATTGTCTTGGCTGTCGGTGTGACTGACACCCGGTGGACAGGAGCAGGATGCGGGCACTGACCTGCCCAGCCCAAGAAGCCCCGCTCCAAGTGCCCCGTCACAGCCCTGCAGATCATGACAAAGCTATACTCCAAGTTTTCACATTTTCATAAACGAAACCCTGGCATAAAGAAAATCTCTGTCCAGCATGCCTCTACTCTCCATCTAAAAATATACAAGCTCAGCAAGCTGGCAGAACAGGCAGGGTCAGCAGAAGTGCGGGTCACAGAGGTGACTGTGCTTAAGCCATAAATGCCCCATTTCAGTCCCAGGGACGGAGGGCAGCCCCAACCGCCCTTGGGAGCTCTGAAGGGGCCCAACCCCAGGAGGACCTGGGGGTCCGGGTGGAGTCCGGACTGGTTTGGAGTCAGACAGCCCACAGTCCTGGTTCCAGAAGTTAGAGACGCCCAGGTTGTCTGAACCTTGGACTAAAGAAAACTTGAAATTTTAGAAGGACATGTCTGCAGGGCGGGATGGGCTCCACGGGGGTCACTGCCTCCTCTGCCCAGGGGCAGCCCTGCTCACCGGTCTCAGTGAGCATGCCCCAGCCGGTGACCCAGCAGTAGGTGTGCATGGGCATCATGGTGTCAGGCCCAGGGAGGCAGGCGGGCAGGACGTCGGGCGTGAACACCACCGGCTGCTGCAGCTGCAGCAGCGCCACGTCGCTGGCCATGAAGTGGCCCTTGTTGAAGCGTTTGTGGACGATGAGCTGGCTCACGGCCACCTTCAGGCTGGATGGGCTGGCTTCCTGCAGCCTGTGGTACCCTAGCAGAACCAGGTAGTCACGGGCATCGTGGGACCTGTGGAGGGGAGACTGCGCAGTCACCCAGCTTCCTGACCCGTCCCCAGCCCCGACGTGCCATGAGTAGCCAGCCCCCACTGTCTGCCCCAGAGGCTCCTTTCTCCTTCCTTCCTAATATTCTCTTCAGGGGTCTGGTTGCTGTTGGTGGCCTCAGGACATTTGTCCTTTCGAAGGTTCTGCTGGTTCCCCCCGCCCCCGGCTCCTCAGGCCCCAGAATCAAAGTGGCGGAGAACTGCGCCTTCATATTAGAGGCAGGACGCTTGGCCCATTCCTGTCTGGGGCCTGAACCCTGGGGAGGCCCCAGAGTCTGGAGTGACCCCCAAAGGCCCCCGTCCCCATCCCTCCCAGCCCACACCCGCCAGTCCCTGGGAAGGCTGGTCCCGGTCTGGGGACGGGCACTCAGCCGGTCTCCGCAGAACCATGGAGGAGGGCACGCAGCTGCCCCTCGCTTCTGGACACGAGCAACCTCCCAACTCCCCATCCTGCGGGGGCTGCGCCCCCAGATGCCCCAGGCCCGAGGCCTTCTTCTCCAAGGCCCAGCACCTGGCGGGCCTGCGGCACCCCGACACCTGCCCAGGGTCTGCCCTCTCTCATCCTGCCGTCATCCGACTGGGACTCCCTCTCCTCGTACGATGACAAACTTCAAGGTGGGTCTTGCGTTTCCACCCTCCACCCCCCAGTGGGCCTCGCATGGGGCCTGCACCCGGGGTGCTGAGTAAGTGAGCAGAACCCAAGCGGGGTCTCAAAGCCAGCTGACACCAGCCGTCTGTCGGCCTGATGTCCTCATCACTCCCTCACACAGAGGGAGGCCACCCTCT
Organism: Sturnira hondurensis; assembly: GCF_014824575.4. Taxonomy (NCBI): domain Eukaryota; kingdom Metazoa; phylum Chordata; class Mammalia; order Chiroptera; family Phyllostomidae; genus Sturnira; species Sturnira hondurensis. The sequence goes on along the minus strand of NW_028082350.1, from coordinate 18,255,125 downwards.
CGCCCGCCCCCCAGCACAGGTACCAGTGGCTTTATTCTCATTCCTCACTCTGGCTCCTTCCAGGCGCGCGGGGTGATCGGAGGGGAGAGGAAGAGCTGGGTGCCGCTGGCTCTGCAGAGGCCCCGCAGCCTGGAGAGAGGGATGCGCCGAGCCTGCCGGTGCTCGGCGCTCAGGGAAGCGCTTGTCCTCAGATGACCTTTGGACATCCTGGCCGCAAGGGGGCAAAACCCTGGTCCACTGTGGGCCCTGACCAAAACCCCCACCCCCAGCCTCACTGGGACGTAAAGCCCGAAGCCTGAGGCAGGCATGTGGTGAGGGACGCAACGCCCACCACCATCTGCGCAAGGGGAGACTGAGGCCCACAGGCACCTTGCAGGGCTGCCCGGCACCGGGCAAGATGAAGAAGCCGGAGCCCACCTTGAGTGGGAACAGGGTGTAGATTCCTGAGGTGCGGGGGCGGTAAGGAGGGAACTAGAGTGCTCCCCGCCTCCAGTGCTTGCGGATAACCATATTTAGAGCCAACTTCCATTTAGTTGCTGAAAAGTAACAGACATGGAGCCGAGACAGCCACAACGCAGCGCAAAGAGGGGCGTGGAAGGGTCCTCCCCAGAGCGGCAGGCTCAGAGGTCGGACACTGGCACCGTTCCGGGTAGAGGGACCGCTCCCCAGGCAGGGGCACCCAGAGACACCTGGTGGCAGCCGACGACCCCAGAACAAAGCCTAGGGGGGAATAAAGTCCCCAGCCCCCCCCCCCCACACCCCTATCTTTTTTGGCCGTTTGGTGCTGCCTCCCTCTCCTGCCTCCCTCTCCTGCCCTGGCCCCAGGCCGGGGAACACTCACTTTTGGAAGCAGTGGGCAGCTGAGACCACCCACAAGGTGTCGACCAGGGCCGCTCCGCAGATGTGCTTGCCACGGTACTGGAGGCTGGCCTGCCATGGCCACCGCTGTTCAGGCGCATCGCTGCCACCAAGGATCTTCCCGACCACCAGGGGCCTCCCGCACACTGTGGAGACAGCCCCAGCCACCAGGTGAGGTGGACTGGTGTCTGCTGGATGCCGTGTGCGCAGGATCTGGGTCCACTGTGTCCCCTGCTCACACTTCATGGCTAGGAACCCAAGGCTGAGGTGAAGTGACATGGCCCCTATGACAAGGGGCCACCTGGCGTCACTGGAGATGGCAACAGTGAGGACGGTGTGGACGCAGCCTGTGAGTCTGGGGGAGGGGGAGGGGACGGACAGACCCGCGGGCAGCGAGGTCCAGGCTGGGCCGCGCCGCTGCCTCGGCCCTTCCCCGACCTGCTTCTCGGACCAATGCCCTGGTTTGGGGTCCCGGAGACGGAGGCCCCCGGAGGGGTGCTGAGTGCTTGGGGAGAAGTGGGGACCCCTCAGCCCGGGGTTCTAGGCATCCCGAGGGCTGGTGCCCCACACTTTGCTTGACAGTCCCACTCCAGAATCAGCGCCTCCGGGTCTGGAACCGAGGAGGGTGTGGCGGGCGGGCCTGGGACCTGGCCCGGCCGCGGAGGCTCACATCCGGTGGGAAGGGGCCCCAGGAGCAGCGGCACCTGGTCTCGCTGCCCTCCCTTCCCACCTCCCACGTTCCCCAGAAGCCTGAGGACCCCAGAGCCCACCCGGACCGGAAGGGGTGTCCCGGGCCGCGTCCAAGGGTGGGCGAGGGCAGGACGCGGGGGCTGCCCTCTCACCGGCCTCGATGTCCGGGGCGGCTGCGGTGGTGCCGCTGGGCCAGGCGCGCAGCAGCGGCCACAGCCAGAGCAGGGCCACGGCCAGGGCCGCCCGCCAGCCTGGGCCTGCGCCCCCCGCCACTGCGCTGGCCATGGCTGGGAGCCCACGCGCTGCGGCTGGGAAACCGCCTCCTGGGGGTCGGGGGCTGGGGGCCGGGTGCGGGGGTGGGGCGGCCCTGCGCGCGCGGGCGGACGCGGGGGTGCTGAGCGGGGGCCCAAGAAGGCTGCCCGCTCTGGGAACCCCCAGACTGAGAGGGAAGCACAAGGCACGCATAGTTCCCAGTTTGAGGACCATCGGGGAGCCTGGGGCCCGTGCCCAGGAATAGACCCCGGTGGTCAGAAGTCAGTTGCTTATATAACATCACCAAATACTGTCAATTTGTTTTCAAGATCTGATGCACCAGTCCGCACCCCCTCCTGCAATTAGGACTGGCCCACCAAGGGAACCCCTCCTCCTGGAGCTCACCAGTGCAGTGGCCCCTCTCCCCGCAAGCACAGGCCGCCCACCTGCCAATCACCCAAGGGCCAGGGCAAGGGGAAGCGTGTCCCTCGGTCCTGGAAGAACGGCCGTCCTTCCCTAAGTGGGATCCTTCGCTGTGTCCCATGGCTCCCGGGGCCCCTCCCACTGAAGCGAAATCTGAATTCTCATCTGCTGGTGGAGGTCGTGGGTAGGACATGACCCCCGGTTGAGCTGAGCTGGACCCCTGCCCTCCCCTGTCCTTGCTGGAATGCACACTGTGCCCCTCCCCCGCAGGGGCAGCTGCCCTGATGGCGCGGGCGTGACAGAGAAAGGGCCTCTGTGGGGACTCCGGCAGGTAGGCCTGTGTCCTGTGGTTGCCAAGGAAGTTCCCGTGTGTATGAAATGCGCCACCTCCCAGGAGGAGTGATCTGCCTCTTTCCTGCCCTCCGCAGAGGGGGCTGCTTTGTGAACCAACACCATCATTTAAATTTCAATATCACTATCTCACTGCCTCCAAGTTTAAGGCCTCTTCCTGGGGTGAGGGCCCGGTTCCCGCTGAAACCCATCAGATGCCACTCTGGAGCGCAGGTCTTCCCCATCTGTGGGCCCCTGGAAGCCAGCACTCTCAGCACACCTCTGTGGGATGGGCGGGGGTAGCAGTCACAGACATTTCTGTTTAAAAAACGGGGGGTGGGGGGGTGGAGGCTCCGACCAGGTGGCTCAGTTGGTTGGAGTCTTGTCTCATTCACCAAAATGTTGTGTTTGGTTCCCGGTCAGGGTGTGTACGAGAGGCGACCAACCTGTTTCTCTCTCACACTGACGTCTCTCTCCCTCCCTTCCTCCTCAATCTAAGGTGAGGGTGAAGACCAATCACAGTAATAGCAAAGGGGGATAGAAAGTGGGAGGAGTCACTGGTTCAAGAGTGTGTAGACGGGTGTGTGAACAAAACCCACTCTGTCTCTGGGTCCCAGGCTTTATTTCAAGGTCAATGCTGTGACCTCGGACCAACCTCACTGTCCTGAGCAAGCCTTCCCGTCGTCCATGGCCTGTGCTCCTTCAAGAGCCGCCATGCACACTCCTGTTGGCCACAGCCAGAACGGTGTGGCCACTCCGCCACACATCGCGCTGGGGAGAGGGTCAGTGGCAAGCAATCACCTCTCAGAGGACTGACCACCAGGAGGATGGCCCCGTCTCTGCTGCCTTCTGTGTCTCTGTGTCTTGTCCGTCACGGACACCCGAGTTATGGTCTGAAAGAAGGCCCGTGAAAGCCTGCGATGGGCTCTGGGTGTGAAGAGCCATTTGAGCGGAACTGCTGGGCCGTCTCTCCACTCCGGTCCACTCTTCCCTTGTGTTACCTTAGGCCGAGTTCTGCTACGCTCTGTGAAGCTGCCTGCTTCACCTTCGGGTTTGAATATACTTCTCGTCAGGGTGGCCGTGACACCTTTGCCCCACAAGCTGACAATCAGTTTCTATATCTTTCTGGGCAAATGGGGTTCGGTCTCAAGGCCTGGGGTTGAAATTCTCTGCCCCCTGGGGGAATGCCAGAGGGTGGCGGAGCAGCTGGGGGCTACACTCACCTCCTCCCAGGACCAAACTGGAAACACAGCCAAAATGCAGAACCATCGACCCGAACAGCCAACCAGAGACAGGCTGATCAGACATCCCTTCCCCAAAGACTCACAGAAGAAGCCAGGTGGAGACTGGCAAGAGGGGCCAGACCGGCTCCCATGGGGCAACTGAGAATGTGGAGGGGTAGCTCAGCTGCAGGGGTGCCCCCTGAGCAGCTCGGGGTTTTAACTCCACACGGAGCTTCCCCGCCCAGAGTGCGGGAGCTGGGAAGAGGCGCCCAAGTCACACCTGCTGTGAAAACCAGCGGGGATTCTGTCTGCTGGGAGAGACAGGCTTCTGCAGGAGCCCGGGGAATGGGCAGCCGCTGACCTGGGGCTCAGTGGAGGGAGGGCAGCTTGGAGCAGCTGAAGAGACCAGCTGTTTGGCTCTGGGGGGGGGGCCCATGTTGCCCTCGTGTGCCCTCGTGGAGCCCTCTCTTCACCGGGCCAGACCTTGGTCCACTTGGGCCTGATGACCTCTGCTGTCCTCACTGTGACCTCACCATATCACAAAGGTCTTCGGATCTTGGACAGGTGGCAGGTGGCCTTGGTGTTCCCTGAGACTTCTGCCGAGTGGCCTCAGAACCCTCGCCGGCCACAAATCCAAAGCTCTGTCCGTCTGGAGAACACAACCTCTGCCTGCTGGCTGACTCGCCAAGAGCCTTCCTCCGGAAACCCTCCAGCTGCCAGAGGCTCTTCCACTAACTGGGCCTGACGGGCAGAGGCAGGCGAAGCCGATCCCTGGTCATGTGGGGCTGGTCCCCCGGCTCGGTATGGGTGGGAGCCAGCCCTGGTGTGCACCTCAGCCACCCCACACACACTAGGAGAGGCGGCCACACACTGGATCCCGCTGTATGTCCAAGCAGGTAGCCCAGGGCCAGCCATGGGCAGTGTCTGACACAGCTCTGCATGGGAGTTCCTCCCAGGAGGGTTCAGACCCAACACACCTGGTGGGGGCGGGGGGGCCTTCGGGCTGCATCAGAGCGGAACCCCATGAGCTTGGCAAGGAGCTCTCTGCAGGCAGTGGACACTGCTGGGCAGACCCCTTCTGGGTGGTCAGCACCCACTGGCAGCTTGGACGCTGTGCTGGGGGTAGATCCTCCTGCGCGTTTGGGTCAACAGCAACCGGGACTCAGTTACAACAGGAGGGCTCACCTCACCCACAGGAGGGGCATTCCTGGGGCACCCAGCTCCAGGGATCAGGGAGCCTGAGCCACCCCCCACCCCCCCAGGACACCTACTGCACACGGGCCCCTGCCAAGGCTGGGAGTCTAGTAGGTCCGCCTGATCTGCAGAAACACGCACAGACCCGCGGCCTAAACGGGGGACAGAAAGAAGGAAATGCGGGAAATGCAGGAAATGCGGGAAGCGGGGGCTCACGCAAAGGCGGGACCGCGCTCGCTGGAGGCAGGGCCTGCGGCGCAGCCGCCTCAGAACGGCTAGTAACAAATATGGCGCGTGGGTTAACCGTCCAAACCACGGCGGGCACCTTGTGTGTCCAGGTTTTTTTTTAATGTTAAATTACTCACTAATTAATTGTTGTGAGAGGGGCACGGGGAGGAGGCCTCAGGGCTCAAGGAAAGGCGTGGCCTTTGTCATTCGCAGGAGCCAGTGCCTGCGTCCGGCCTCCCTCCGCCCGAGCCAGGACTGGGCACCACCCTCCTCGTCTCTGCCGCGTGGAATCGGCCCCTCCCCGCCCCACTCACCGCGCTCCGAGGGGTCGCCGCCTCCCCCGCCTCCCTGCTCGGGCGGGCGTTGCTCGCGAGCCGTCGGCAGTCACCGAGTCCCTGCGCCACGGCCGCCCCCCAGCGCGCAGACCCTGGGTCCTCGGCTCCGGGGCAGCGAGTCCGCGCGCCGCCTCCGCTCCTCCCCCGAGACTGCGGCAGGCCGCCGCGCCCGCAGACCCCGCTCTGGGAGCACCTGTGGGGGAAGCGCCTCCCTCGTCCCCATTAATGCTACCGCCGGGTCCAGGAGGGGCGCTCCGTAAAGAAGGTTCTGGAAGACTGCCCTGCCTCCCGAGGGTGGCCTGCTCCTCGTCTCCGAATCCCGGGTAGGACTCGAGACCAGGCCCCCTGTGACCGCGCCCTGCGCCCTTCCGAGGGTCGTGGTTCACCCTGCCCGGGCTCGGGGCTGCGGGATTCGGGCACCTGCGCCTACGCGCTGCGAGGAGCTGGGACCGCGGCGCGCGGACGAGGGCGGGGTGATGGGAGACCTCCGGGCCGCTGTCCCTGCCGGGCGTGGGCGGCTGGGCCGAGGGACGCGGCACCACATCCCCGCGGGAGGCAGGGACACGCGGAGACAGGGACGCGGAGAAACACGAACAAAGCGAGACCCTGTGGGGCCAGGGCGGCGGCGGCGCATCCCACCGGTGCGCTCGCGGCCGGTGCCCGCCGCGCCCCGTCGCCCTCCCGCGGGGAGCCCTCCCCAGTCCGCCCGCGGCCGGGCCGCGCAGCCGGACCCGCGGCGGCGCGCGGACGCGGGCCCTCGGTCCCCCACCCGCGCCCCGGCGGGGGCGCGCGGCGCTGGGAGCTGGCCGTGGTGCTGAGCGCGCGGCTCGGCGTCCGCGCGGCTCCGGGCCCGACAGAGGCCGCGTCCTGCGACTCTCCCGGCCCCCGCGGTAAGTCGCTAGGGCCCCGAGGATGTCGGCCGCTGGGAAGGGGTGGAGGATGATTTGGGATTTTTTACTCGTCCTTTCGCGTCACGGGAGGCATTCGGGGAGGGATTAAGGTCCATATTCTCTCCACCGCGTCCTGCCTTGCTCCGGGGTCTGGGGGCGACGACCTTCGAGGGTCTGGGCTGGGAAGGGGAAGAAACTCGGCCCGCGGTCACGGGTGCGGGAGCGGGGAAAGAACCGGTAAGAGTGGAGACGCAGCTTCCATCCTCCCGATGGGGCAGCCAGGACCACCCAAAGGCTCCCCCAGGGGAGCTGGGCCAGAGTCTGGTGCCAAAGACCCTTTGTCTCCCCAGCGTGGGGGCCGGGTGACCTGGAGATGCCCACTGCAAAGCCCGTCCCTGCTTTGTTCCCTCCCCCACGCCCACCTGGAACACGGAGGCTTTTCCTCCCCCAATGGTCTCCACGGCACCTGTCAGAGGCCTTGGGCAGCCTGAGACACAAATAACCTCTTGCCCCCTACCTAGCCTGCTCCCCCCACACACCCAATGCCCCAGCCGTCCCTGGGCGGGTCTCCGCTGAGCGGCCTCTGCGAGCCTACCACCGCCCACCCCATTGTACTTCGCTGCTGGTGGCTGTCCTGGATGGTGGGGGCGGGGCCAGGGACAGCGTGACACACACCCAATCCATTGGTCAACATCTTTATATCTTGACACCATTTCTGCTGCATACCTGCATTCAGGCTTTTTCCTGTGTCCTGGGTCCGGGATACAGGGACATGCAGGCATCTTTGTGTGACAAAGGGAAGGAACACAGAGTTACCCTGGCGCAGGGAGAAGGAACGCCTAGGCTGTTCGGATCAAGTCCGTCGTCTGGCAGAGCAGGAGCCGGTACAGTGACGTGATCTGCCCCATTTGCAGTGGATCTGTGTGCCCGTGCATCTCTGTCAGGGGCTGGGAAGGAAGGTTTGCGTCCGGGGCGGGGGTGGGGGGGTTGGGAACGTCCCGGCCATCACTTCTCCCCATCGGACACTGCTGTGGCTCCTGCTCTGAGCTCCTGCCTCTGCCCAGCTCTTGCCCACAACTGGAGTAATGGGTAAAATTGGCATTGGGCTCATGTCACTCACCCTTCCTGTCTGGCTCCCCACCACATGCATGATGAAGGCCAGGACCCTCTCGGCCACCTCAGGCCAGGTATGGCTGCTGTGCCCATCACCCAGCCCCATCCCACTGGCCTGCTGCGTGGGCTGCCTGGGCTGTGCCCCTCACCCAGCCCCACCCCGCTGGCCTGCTGCGTGGGCTGCCTGGGTGAGCCCTAGAGCTGCTGTGCCCATCACCCAGCCCCATCCCACTGGCCTGCTGCGTGGGCTACCTGGGCTGTGCCCATCACCCAGCCCCATCCCACTGGCCTGCTGCGTGGGCTGCCTGGGCTGTGCCCCTCACCCAGCCCCACCCCGCTGGCCTGCTGCGTGGGCCGCCTGGGCGAGCCCTAGAGCTGCTGTGCCCATCACCCAGCCCCATCCCACTGGCCTGCTGCGTGGGCTACCTGGGCTGTGCCCATCACCCAGCCCCACCCTGCTGGCCTGTTGCGTGGGCTGCCTGGGCTGTGCCCCTCACCCAGCCCCATCCCACTGGCCTGCTGCGTGGGCTGCCTGGGTGAGCCCTAGAATCAGCAGCTCCAGACCCAGCCCCCTGTTCGGGAAGCGCAGGTGTAACTGTATGGGTAGGATGTCTGCAGAATGTCACTCCCCCGCCTGAAGTAGTAGCTGTAGTCAGCTGCGGTAGGAGTCGGGAGCCCTTGAGAGTTTCTCGGCTTCCCCGAGGAGCCAGAGGACCAAGCGAGCAGCAGAGTGAGGGGCCAGGGCCAGTGAGTCCCCACTCCGGGGCAGGGGTGGGGGCAGGTCTGCTTCATCCTTCAGGAAGGGATGTGGCTCAAAGTTTCATGCTGGGCCCCGCTGAGGGGGTCTGTCAATACAGGATCGCAAGCAGAATGTGCGTGGTGGCCACCGAGAACCTGGACACCTTTGACCTCTGCCCTCAGAGGCAGAGGTAGTCTCTGGCTGTGCTGAAGAACCCACTCGGACCCTGAAGCTGTCACGAAAGGGGACTGTCAGCCCGTCTCCACTTAGGCCCTGGGCCCTCTGACCCCCAGGGAATTCCTGCCCTTGTCCCATACGGACCCTGTGTTTCCAAAGGGTCAGGCTTGGAGAAAGTTTTATATATAATGTGGAAACCGAGTGGGCTGAATACACCCTCAATTTCACGCGGTTGCTCCAGAACTCTGCAAGTCTCTGGTTCACTGCTCTGGACCTTAGCACTTACTATCCGATCTTGCGAAGTGTTAAATTAGCTCAGGACGTGGGCTTGGCCACATTAGCAACCGAATGCAGCCACGTATCACTGTGGTGAGCGATCATTTTCCGGGTTCAGGGTGCACTGGAATTTCCCACCGTTCACGATTTTAACTCGGTTAGCTGTTTCAGTATTTCAGAAGCCCGCATTTTATTTATAGAGGTCAACAGGAAATGAACCATCTTGGTCCACGTGCTTGCTGAATTCTGCACACAGTGAAATAATCTTTACCACGCCTGGCGGAGGTCATTTCTGAGAGTATGGTAATAAAGACATTTTTCAAAAACAGAGAAGAGTAAGTTCAACAGTGCTCTTGCAGAGCATGTCTCTGAAATTCCCCACCGCAGAGACGACGCTGGCCTCAGTGATGGCGTCCACATCTGTGTCAGCTACACGCTTGCTTTTAGCCTTCATTTCCGCCTGCTTTTGAAAGTCCTCCACGAAGACACAGTTATTATTTGATTAGTGCATTCACCATTAACGGGCATTTGAATGATGGGCGGTGGGTGTGCAAGGTGTGCAGGCCGCAGCAGAGCCTGGTGAACTCAGGCACAGCCTGTGCTGAGTCAGACACCAGCCCCAGCACTCTCCCCTCCCCTCGTCCCCCCCACTGACAGAGGTCCCACCCGTAGGCCACCACCACCCAGGAGAGGAGGAGACCAGGCGGGCCTGAGGGTGGGAGCATGCAGCCGGGAGGCTGCCCTCTTTGGGTGCGGCCGTCTGGGCCTCTAAGATCACCCCCAAGGCCGTATGTCGATCATTAGACTGGGCTCCTCTCCCGCAGACCAGCTCTGGGCACAGGCCCCTCCTCCATGGCCTGACTCCCCGCCCCCTGGCCATTGCCCCGTCTTCCCGACCCGGCAGTGACCCCTGGCCGCCCTCTGCACGAAGGTGCCAAGGTGGGGCGTCTCCTCCTCTGAGAGACCCCCACTGGACACCCCTTTTCCACGCTCAGAGCCGCAGCCTCTATTTAGGCCTCATAAAAACACACATGTGTATGTAAACATACATATGTACACCCATATAAACATATATGTACACACATACAGACATTCAGCCCATTTCGCTGCCTCTTCTCAGCCTTCCCTGCCTAGAGCCTCTCCCTGACCTTCTTCTGTCCTCTACGCAGATGTCAGAGGGGAGGTCTCAGACCACCTGTGTCCTCTGCCATGGCTCCCGCCCATCCACTTGGGTGACCCCACGGGGCTGCCCTGATCTTAGGGTGGGGCCACCCTCCTCGGCCAGGCCCAGCCCCGCACCAGGGACGGGACGGACATCTGCGAGTCCCCGAGGCACTCTCCCCAACCCCAAACCCAGACTGGGTGTGCGCAGCCCTCCCCAGGCATCAGCATCTCCAGTCAGGCCACGCGCAGGAGGAGACGCCTGGCACCTCTTCCAGCCCACAATGCCCTGCGCCTGCTCCATCTGCCTGGTCCTGGCCTGGAGCTCGCTTCCTGGCCTTGGCCTCCTGCCACGCTGCTCTGGCTCGCCTCGGAGGTCCGGCTCTGCACACACCGTCAGATGCTTGGCTGTGTGTTGCCTGATGGCATCCGTCCGAGCCCTGTGTCCCTGCCCCCTCCCTGCCCCCGCGGGTGCAGCCACCTGGGAGGGCAGTCCACGGGCTCCCCTAGCGCGGAGGCCAGCTTGGGGCTCTCTCTGAGCTTGTCTCTTAGCTGAGGGAGGAAACTTGTGTACTGAATTCTCTGTTGCACCACTTACAAGGGCCGTGGCGTGTCCCCATCAGGATGGGGTGTTGCCTGCATGGTGCCTGGCGTGGGGACAGAGGTCTGACTTGGCCGGCCAAGCTCTGAGAGGGTGCTTGGGCACGCCAAGAGACCCCAGATTTGAGAGCACCAGACCCCTCGGCTCTCCCGTGGGCCCTGCTGCTGCCTTTAGTCACGTGGCTGAACCTCGCTGGGCGTCAGCAGCCTGGAAAGGCTGTCAAATGAGCAGGGTGGGCTGCTCCTGCCCCCCTCTCTCCTGCCTCCAGGGAGGGTTCAGCCCCACCGAGGGGCAGGCCAGGCTGCAAACGGGGTTACTAAGTGCCTTCTGTTTCCCCTGCAGCAGCCACGGTGCCGGCAGCATGGAGCTGAAGAGAGGGAAGACTTTCATCAAATCCAGCCTGCACATCTCCCACGAGAAGCCCCCAGGCACCATGGCCCCCGCCCCAGCCAGGGACCACCCAGGCACCTGCTCAGTCTCACCAGGAGGGCAGCAGCAGGCCCCTGGTGAGGGGGGCCCCCAAGCCGGTTCCAGCACCCATGGGTGTCCCCGAGGCTCCAACAAGGGGGCACAGCCAGACCCCGAGGGAGGCGCCCCCTTCAAGCTGGTGTGGAAGAGCAAGACCCAGGACAGTGCTCCGGGCGCCAGCAGGACGGCCTCCGCAGCAGGGCACCTGGTGGGCAGCGCCAGCTTCCCGGGGCCCTCGGGCGGCCAGCGCATGATCGATTACCGCCACTCCGTGCCGCAGGCGCCCTTCGTGCCCGCTGTGGCCAAGAGCCTCCCGAGGAAGAGGGTCTCCCTGAAGAGGCCCAAGAAGTGCTTTCGGAACCTGTTCCACCTCCGCAGGAACAAGACGGAGAACCCGGCCTCGCTGGCAAGCACGGAGAAGGGCCTGCCCTCCCCCAGGAGCCCACCGGAGGCCCGAGGGCGGCGGGGCCAGGCCTTCGCTGCCTGGGGTGAGGGCCTGGGGCTGGACGGCCTGTGCCCGGACCTGTCGGACGGCGAGGTCCTGCCGGACGCCCCTTACGAGCTCTGCAGGGCCCTGTGTGAGGATGTGGCCTCGCTCAAGAGCTTCGACTCCCTCACCGGCTGCGGGGAGATCTTTGCAGACGAGAGCTCGCTGCCGCCGCTCATCCTGGACGAGGGTCTGCCCGGCGCAGCCCGGGCACCGCAGGCTTCGGACAGCAAGGTGCCCAGGGGCCCCGCCCAGGACCAGAACGAGGTGTTGGACTTGGCGCAGTTCTGGGACAGCGTGAACCACTGTGTGTGGCAGCAGCGGCGAGCCCTACTGGGTCCGCGGCCCGAGGGTCCTCCAGGGACAGGCCCGGCCCAGCTCCCTCTGTGGCCCTGCAGGGACCCCCTCAGCAGCTCCAAGGCCAGCCCCACAGACACAGGCACCCCCAAGAGTGAGCAGCCAGAGTCGCTGTCCACGAGTGATGAGGGCTACTACGACGCCTTCTCCCCAAGCCTGGAGGACAGGCAGGGGGCCCCGAGCCCTGGCACCCCCACCGCCAGCCTCCCCCGGGAGAGCTACAGCGGGGACGCCCTCTATGAGCTTTTCTGTGACCCCAGCGAGGGCCCCGTTGGCCCCGGCCTGGACGATGGCGACCTGTGCGTGTCGGAGAGCCTGTCGGGGCCGGCCCTGGGGGCCCCCCTGTCCATGTGCAGCTTCCACGTCGGGGCCGATGAGAACCCGGCCCCGGGGCCAGGCCCAGACCTGCTCAGCCAGGGCTTCTCACAGAGCTCCTGGAGGGGCAAGGAGTGCCTGCTGAAGCTCTGTGACACAGAGCTCGCCATCACCATGGGCATCGTCAACTGGCTGCGCCGCGGCCCTGAGCTCCGGGCCGCACCTGCCCCTGCGCCCGGGGAGCCCGCACCCCTGCTCCGGGGACTGGCCGGCTCCGAGAGGAAAGGCCCAAGTCCAGGGAAGCTGGAGGGCGGTGTTGCCGTGGGTTCGGCACCGGGCAGGCAGGAGGAGCAGCGGGTGGGCTCAGACACCACAGGCCTGCTCACTGGGGAGAGCCAGGCATCAGCAGTGGCCATGCAGGGGCCCGGCCCCCGGCCCAGGGACAGGTCTGTGACGTGTGTGCCAGTCCTCGGGGAAGCCGGTGCACGAGGCTGCCATGAAGGCTCGTTGTCTCCCGCGGGGTCTGCGGCCTCTGTGGCGACAGACACTCCTGGCAAAGACAAGGTCATCACCCCTCTTGCCTGGCCCCACTCTCAGGAGCCACCTGGGCATGCGGGGTGCCCCCACAATTGGCGGAGGCCAGGTCTCAGGGGAAGCCCCCCGGAGACAGAGCCCACCCTGGTGGGCTGTGCGGCCCAGGTGGCCGCCCTGCAAATCCACCCCAGGTCCGAGACCTGCACCGTGCAGCCCCCCGGGCAGGACACAAGCAGTGGGCTGTGCAGGAAGCCTTGGGTCGGGGACAGGCCCCTTCTGCCGCAGAACCGGCCTGACAGTCCTCCTGGAGGGGCTGCCACCCAGGGTCGGCCCTCTGCGACAGGCCCACCCCACGGTCCACAGGCTCCCAAGTGCCCGGGCCTCGTCCTGGACCTGCGCCAGCCCGGACTGCAGCCTGCCCAGGCCCGGGTCCCTGCACAGGGGCAGCCCCTGTAGCTCCGCTGGACTCAATCAGGAGCCACGGGCCTCACTTCTAACAGCCAGGGGGACAGAGTTCTCCCCCACTGCAGCCAGCCCGAAGTGGGGGCCCCTGGCCAGCCTGGGGGGAGCCCCAATGGCAGGACAGCCCCGCAGGAGTCACCAGGCGTCTTTGTGGCCGCAGTCGGGGGAGCCTGAGACGGAAATCTTCACCTTTTGTCCGCGATGGGACCGCTGTGTTGGGGACGTGGGAGGGGGGCATGACTCAGGCAAGTGGGGCGGGGCGTTTCCTTGTGGAGGAAACTGGGCTGGAACCCACATGCTCAGCCAGACCAGGCCCCGAAGCCGGGGGCCAAGGCCAGCTGGGAAGCGGCCAGCTCTCTCCAAATGTGCCGGCACATCTCCCCACAAGGCTCGGAGGAGCCCAGATCCAGGCAACTGGAGGGGCGGCCATGCGTGGAGGTTCCTTGCACTACAAGCCGGAGAGGAGCAGGGCTGGGAGCTGGTGGGAAGGAAGCACCTCGTACTGTGAACGGAAGGAGCCGATGAGTCTGCCTGAGGGGTGAGAATAACTCACGGGCGAGTGTGGGCTCGAAGGCTCTGGGGAGAGACACTGGGCAACAGGCAAGGGGGACGCAGATGAGCCCTGGGGCGCCCTCTGGCCCCAGCCCAGCCTGCTCTCTGCCACGGAACCAGCAGCCGCCACGTCTCGGGAGCCTCAAGGGGCCTCCCTGTGGGAACACAAAGCAGGGCCGGCTCCCTGTCGGCAAGAGCCTCGACCAGCTGTCCCCGTGTGACCTGGCCTGCCGCCCTGGCCAGCAGGTGCTGCCCAGGTGTCTGCCAAAGATCAACGCCCGAAAACGATGCCTTTCTAGCTCCTACTGTAACGGGAGCCATGATGCGGAGCGTTTGGGAAGAACAGACGTCTCTCTCTCATTCCCCTCCCCCGAAAGCCACGACACAGGCACATCCCCGAACATTCAGAACAGGGAGGGAAAGGTGGCCCGGTCCCCCAGGAGGGCAGGCGTCCGTCCTGGCCCACGTGGGCTTTGAGGTGTGGACCCCGCTTTGCTGACACATCGCAGTGGGATGCCACGGCAGCCCAGGACGGAGTTTCTACCCAGGATGGCCAGCACAGAAGCGGGTGCAGGCCAGGCACGGGGGTGGCACTCCACACGGCGGACGCGGCTGACACCAGGCGTGCCTCTCCTGGCTGTCTCGTTAGGGCCGTCTGCAGGCCTCCGTGAAAGCTCCTCGCCCGGCTGGCAGTGTGCAGGGCGCAGGCAGCATGGCGTTGGCACAGAAGCTTCTACCCAGACTCCGGGCCCGGAACCCAACCCAGGATAGCCAGGGCCAGCTCTCCTAGAAAGCCACGCTCCGCCCCTCCCCTCGGGCCCACCACTGGTGACCCTGGAATCGTCACGGAGCCTGGCTGCAAGCAGGTGTCACCCTCGTTGCTCAGACACAGACTGAAGACTGACTGCCGGCAGGGGTCGTTTGTCCAGGGCACACGGGCCTAGGGAGTGGGGTGGGGGAGGGGGGTCCCAGCCGCTGGCTCCCCAGGCCCAGCGGGCTCTCCCTGAGCTCCCGAAGCAACGGCCTGTCTCAGGGCCTCCCCTCCCTGACTCCTGCAGCTGCACAGGCGTCTGAGCCCCCTGGGTGCCCAGCCTGTGTCTCCCTGCAAGTGGCTAGAACCCCGAGGGCAGGCCCTGTCACTCTGTACCTCGCCCAATGAAGCCGGTGCCCAGTAAATACTTGTGGAAGGAACGAAGTGGCGAAAGGTGGTGCGTGGTTTTCTGACTCCTTTTTGACTGTGAGCCTTGGGTCCAGAGAGTCCCCGAGGCCAGGTCTCACCTTGGGGAAGTTCTCAGGGACCATGTCCTGGGGGTAGGCAGGGGACACTGACCAGAGGGGTGGGGGAGAACCTGGCCAGGCCCGAGCGCCCAGAAGGGCAGCAACCAGGGCGACTCAGGCCTTGCTCTGTAGTGACCCCCCCAGTGGGGCAGCAGCACTAAGGACCTGGGGTCGCGTCCACCCAGGAGGAGACGCTGGCCCCGAGGCTCTCGGTCAAGGAAGCCTCTTGAACAATCCCAGCCCTGGAAGTTCCTGTTCACAGCAATCAGGATGGGGTCGGGGAGGCGGTCCTAGCTGAGGCTGGCCAGGCATGGTGCTGGGAGGACGGGGAGGAAAGCGTGGCTTTCCTCTGCGTCCCCTGGGCCCCAGCTCCCTCGTCCATCTCTCTTCACACCCCCTCGTAGGCTGTCCTCCCCGGCCTGGGCAGCCCAGCCTAGTTCTGTGGGGGAAGAGGCCTGGCCAGGTGTTTCTGAACCTCTCGTTCCCACATGGCTCGAGAGATCAGAGGAGGTTTTGTACCATATGAAGCCCATCCCATGGACTGGGTCCAGCTGTCCCTCAGAGCCAGGGTGACTCACCTGGGGTCACACAGGGGTCAGCTGGGGCTGCAATTCAACCTGGAGCCTGGGGGCTGTGCCTTCCAATCTTTCACTGGCGCACTGGGGATGGAGGGCACTGGCAGGAGCCAGGCAGCAGGTGTCCAGCTTGAGGGCTAACAGTGCGGGGCCTGGGCTCTGCAGCAGGGCTGTGGGGGGGCTCCTGATGGTCACGGCCTAGGATCTGGGCTGAAACAGACATACCACACACCTCCATGCTGGGGAGAGGAAAGGTGGTTTTCTGTCTTTTTAAATCACATGTAAGACCTTCGATGGGGTCATTCCCATCCTTGCAACGAGAAAAATCTGGACGAACTGAGTATCAGTGATTTTCTTGACCTGCCTGAGGCNGCAGCAGGTGTCCAGCTTGGGGGCTAACAGTGCGGGGCCTGGGCTCCGCAGCAGGGCTGTGGGGGGGCTCCTGATGGTCACGGCCTAGGATCTGGGCTGAAACAGACATACCACACACCTCCATGCTGGGGAGAGGAAAGGTGGTTTTCTGTCTTTTTAAATCACATGTAAGACCTTCGATGGGGTCATTCCCATCCTTGCAACGAGAAAAATCTGGACGAACTGAGTATCAGTGATTTTCTTGACCTGCCTGAGGCCGTGGCGGGGCGAGCAGCTTCCCCAGAACCTAGACAGACAGAGAAACACAACAACCCGGACCCACAGCAGAAGCCACCAGATGCCAGAAACCGCGCCCGGCGGCCCCGCCTGAGTGGCCCAGCTGGTTGGAGCGTCATCCTGTAAACCACCGGGAGGTGGCGGGTTTGGTCCCCACTGGGGGTGCCTATGCTCCTCACATTGATGTTTCTCTTGCTCTTTCTCTCCCTCACCCTCTCTTTAAAAGCCTTTCAGGCCCAGTAAGAACCTGGGGGCTGGACTGTGAAAGGGGGGCTTGTCCTTCTACAGGCGTCTCCTCCAGGAGCACGCTGCATGTTCAGGGCGTGGACAGAGGCGTCTTCCCCCGGAGCCCCGCAGGGGTTGACGCCCCCCAGACCCTGTGCCCTGACCCGGGAGGCTGTGCCCAGGCCTTTTCCAACCACAGGGGGGACTCCAGCCCAACAGCCCTCTTGCACCTTCCCGTCTCAGGCAAGGTGACGCACGGGTCAGCCAGCAGGCGACAGTCAACCAGGGGAGGACATCCAGGGCACAGACTGGAAGTGGCAGGGCCCAGAGAGGGGTGTCCTGCCTTGTGGCGTTTCTGGCCCACACTGGGAGAAGAAGAGCTGTCTTGGACCACAAGTTAAATATATAAACATTAACAAAAACAAACAAAAATCTCATGAAGTTTTAAGTAAATTTACAGTTTTGTGTGGGGCCGCATGGGGCCCGTGGGCCGCGGGTCGGACCCCCTGGTAGGGCTCCTGAGGGGTTGTCCCCACCCCCAAGGCCGACTTAGGAAAGGCTGAGACCTGTGGGCTCTTAGAGGACAGTGGAGCAGCCCTGTCCGCCCCACTCCTGTCCCCACGTGACTAGACCCCCAGGTACGATAAGGCTGGAGCACAGCTAAAAGAGGCCGAGATTCTCTCTAGGGACCAGAAGGGGAAAGGCCACAAGAACACAGAGAGCAGTGAACACACCCGAGTGCCGTGAGGCCCCTGGTCCTCGCCTCTGTGACAGATTTTACGACAGCCCAGTCTTCAGCCTCGTTGACCTGAATGCTAAAAGCCCACTCACCTCGGCATCCGTCTCCCTCTGCAACGTCTCTGCCTTCAGCAAGAAAATGACAAACTGTCGCCTCCCCCGTTGTAGGTGCTCATCGGTCTGCGTCCGGTGTCTGTGGGGCAGTTCAGCCTGCAAAGGCCACTCGAAGTGGAGAAACGCTGGACAGTGGAGTTTCTGTTGGCAGGGTGGTGTCACAGAGAAATTATTCTCCGGTCATGGTTCGGCTCACTCATCACGGATTCTTTTTTCTTTAAAAATAATTTTAAAATATTTTATTTATTTATTTTTAGAGAGAGGGGAAGGGAGGGAGAAAGAGAGGGAGAGAAAACATGTATGTGTAAGCTGCCTCCCACGTGGCCCCCACACCAGAGACCTGACCTGCAACCCAGGCATGTGGCCTGACTGGGAATCGAACCGGTGGCCCGTGGTTCTCAGGCTGCGCTCAGTCCACTGAGCCACCTCAGCCGGGGCATCATGGTGCATTCCTAATCTTTAATCGTCATTTGTGTCCTTTCATTTGCTTTCCTCCTGGTTTGTGTGGATTCCATGTGTCTGTGCTTGTTTCTCAGAGCTCCTTATGACCGAAGACGCTCACCACTTGCCACGTGTTGCAAATGAATCTTTTTTCTTATTATTTTCGTGTGGTGCTTTATTCTTTGGTCGCACAGAAGTTGTATGTGGAAATGTAATTATGTTTTGTCAAAAAAAAACCCCAAAAAAACCCCCAAACCTGCTAAAGGCAGGAAGACACAAAGTCTGAAGGGTGGAGCCGTGTGGTCACAACCAGACGCGCGGGTGCCGGAACCATCCGGGGAGGACCCCAGGTGCGGCCCTGGCCGGCGCGGCTCGGCGGGTTGGGGGCCGGCCTGCGAGCCAAGGGTCCTTCACGACGATTTCACACTCAGCTTCAGCGGTCGAGCAGTGGGTGTGACCTTTACCAGGAGGAAGGGAGAGGAGCGCCCGGACGTCTCGGGTGACACGGACAAAGCGTTTGACGAGGTCCAGCCCCCTGTCCCGACGAGACATCCTCGGTGCAGGAGAAGCAGAAGGAAGCTTTCTCCAAGTGATAATTTACTGACACCGGACAGTTAACAGCACCCTGAGTGCTGAAAGACGGGAACAAGACAAAGCAAACAGGTCCTCGGGGAGGATTTAAGAGAGCTGCTCGGAGAGACACGGAAAGGTGGCGGCAACATCGGCCTCGGCCTCCAGACGGTGGCCCAGTGGCGGGCTCCTGCCCGGCTGCGGGTTTCGGGGACAAACTTGGGCGGGGGGGGCGGGGGGGCTACGAAGCAGCTCACGAGGTTGTGCCGGCGGCTCTTACAGGCTGCCACCCTGTCCCAGAAAAGCATTTTGAGAGAAGGGGGCCAGGCCTGGCCTGGAGCGCGGCTCCCCAGGTGGCCCTGGTGCCCCAGGGGAGGGAGAGCAGAGCCCCGGGCCCAGTGCGGGGCCATTGAGTCTGTGTCGGGGTCACGGATGCTGGGACAGAGACAGCCACACTGTCACCCAGAGGGCGTTTCGAGGCGCCTTTGCCCATGTGGGCAGGAACGGGGACCCTGGGGCAGGGGTCACATCGTTAGGATGCGGTGCAGAGGCCACCAGATCACTGAAGAGAGAGGTCTTTTCCTCCCAGCTCTTCCTCCGTGGTCGAGTCAGCTCCCTGAGTCTGGGCCAGTCCCTTTTCCAGGCTTCCCCACACCCGGACTCTGAACACAGAGTGACGGTTACCAACTACAGTCTCCTCCAGGCTGTTATTTTGAGGACATCCAGTCTCCGTCCCTGCAAACCGTGCCCGTGGTGCCCACCTCGCTGGCACAGGGCGGGGGACCGAGTAGGACCGAGTACAGCCTCTGGAATGAGCATGTCGCGCTGTGCCGAGCTGCTTGGTCGCCCCGTAGGCCAGGGTACCCTGAGCAGGCTGGGGAGACTTGGCCCGGGAGCCGGGCGAGGGTGGGGCTGAGGGAGGGAGGGCTGTGCTGCTGGTTGGGCCCCACCCGGTGAATCAGCCCGAACAGAACGGGCCTCAGAGAGCACGAGTCCTCGTTGCAAATACCTGGAGCCTCTTTCCACACTCCGTGGGCCCTCCCTCCCGACCCGGTCCAGGCATGCCCTGCACTCCCCGGGGAAGACGCTCTTCTGGAGGAAGCCACACCTCGGTGTGCCTGTGTTCCGGGCGGCAGACCGAGCAGGTAGGAAGGGCTGCGGTGTTTTTGAGAGGGGAGAGTGGTCTTCTGTCTGGGAAGGGGCTTGCTCTTTAATCCTCACCCAAGGACATGTTTTCATTGCATTTAGAGAGAGAGGAAGGGGTGCGGTGGGGTGGGGGAGGGAGAGAGAGAGAGAAACAGGGATCAGTTGCCTCCCATATGCACCCTGACCAAGGACCAAACCTGAAACCTGGGTACACGCCCTGACTGGGAATCGAACCTGTGACCTTTCAGTCTAGGGGACAATGCTCTGACCACCTGAGCCACAGGCCAGGGCCCAGTAGGGGCTTTTTGATGAGCTCCAGATGGACCTGTTACTGTTCTCCACGTGCAGCTTGCCCTGCCGGCGCCTGTGCCCACCACAGCCCACAGGGGTCAAGGCCGGGCATGGACAGACATGCCGAGAAATGTCTGGTCTGTGGGCATCGCTTCAGTATTTGGACCCAGGACGGCGTGCCACAGGCTGTGGACCGGCAGGCCAGCTTGCCGCGGGCAAGACTGTTTTCTGGAAAGGCTGTTCACGGAGCTTAAACAGCAAAGTGGAAATTGCAGGAATGACGTTTGCCTGCTGTCCTGCTCTCGTACTTCACCTCTGCCCACCCCGACATGTTGCTCTGGCTCCCGGACCGCGAGGTCTGGGGGGATGGGCACCCCCCACCAAGGGCGGAGATTTTATAAAGACAAAGGCCTCGTGTGGGAATTCTGAGCCTC
The DNA here is from genome assembly GCF_014824575.4 of Sturnira hondurensis. Lineage (NCBI taxonomy): Eukaryota > Metazoa > Chordata > Mammalia > Chiroptera > Phyllostomidae > Sturnira > Sturnira hondurensis. The sequence goes on along the minus strand of NW_028082350.1, from coordinate 18,235,000 downwards.
TGCAGCTCAGCCTGGGCCCAGGAGTGGCTTTTGGTCTCCTCTCACTGAAGAACCGTGAGGTCCCCGAAGGGGTCGCAGGAGGTCGGCGTGGGTGAGGGCAAGGCCGACTGGTGGCCACAGCCCCCTCTGCAGCGAGAGGAGAGCAAGGAGGGGGACAGAGAGGGGGTGGCACCGTGACTTACATTCTCCTGCCTCCTTCCCGTTGTTCGCATTCAAAGCATCTGCTTTCTCATTTCTCAAAAAAGCACTATTTTAATGAAGGGACGACCGGTAAGAAGAACCTTAAACAATACTATCCAGCCCGGTTTGCTGCTTCTCCCCAGACCCCGCAGTCTGGGGCCCCCCAGGTGGCCTCCCTGTTCTGAGCTGTTGGCTGTTCAAGGGGCTCTGTCCCCTCCGTTAGCTTTCTCCCCGATTCTTTTCCTGGTTATCCTAGAGATCCCAGCGTGAATTTCCAGGATTAGCTTTGTTCTGGTGTGAGGCACGTATAGCAGGGCTCACGGCTTCTACGTGTGCAGTTCCGTGAGTTTTAAGAAAAGTGAACGCACAGTTGTGCAACTGTCCCCGTTATTACACAGAGCCCTTCTGTTCCAGGACAAGCCCCCTCCCCCCGCCTCCAGCACCCGCGCCTCCGCTTCCGGGGCTTTCCCTTCTTTCCCCGTTTCCGCGACCGGCCCCCCAGGAGTTCAGTGGTTGGAGCGTCTCCCAGGCCGGGATCGAGCTGATGGATGATGTTTCTCTCTCTCTCAAATCAATAAACATACCCTTGAGTGAGGATTTAAAAAGGGGGGCAGTTCACATAAAGGAAGTGATAGAGACCGTCGTGGCCTTTGGTGTTTGGCTGCTTCTGCTTAGCAGAAGGCCCCCAGGGTCGAGGTTCGGCTGGGTCCCTCCCGGTGTGACAAGTCCCCTCTGCCTTGGCCGGGGACCATCCCCCTGGGGCAGTGGTGGGCCAGCCACGACCCAGGCGCAGCACGTCGGGATCGGGGCGAGCTCACGCTGCCCAGCACTTCTGTTAGGGACACTTGCTTGCAGACCTTGGTGTGGACGTGCGCTCTACTTTCTTCTGAGGAAAACCCAGGAGCACGACTGCTGGGTCACGTGGCACCACTGGTGTCCTGTTCTTAAAGCCCGCCAGCCCGTTTCCAGGGCTGCGGCGGCTCACGGCCCCAGCAGCTCCGCGGGTCACGCTGGGCTGGCATCTCCTGGACTGTCTGTTGAGGGGGCACCTGTCCTGTGCAAGCAGCAGATTCCCTGCCTCTCCGCGACGAGTGCTGTTTTATCCTGCACATTCTCTGTGTCGCTCTGTGAGACTCAGGACCTTCCTTAAACCTGGTGACCTGGAGGCCTTGGGCCACGGCCCTGGCAGGGCGATAGGGCTGGGGGGCCTGGGCTTCCCACTAAAAAACTAAGAGCTGTCGCTGGGAGAGAAACAGACACTGCATTTATCTTGATGCAACAGCTGCAGGTGTGGGTATTGAAAACCTGTGGCTTGACTGAAAATCTAGCAAATACTGATCGAGATCGTCCAGGACTCGAAATGTAAGCGCTATGGGGAAATGCAGGGGAGTCACTAATGTGGCCCCTTTCCTGGAGTTGAAGTCTGTTGGAACTCTTAACAAAACCACCTACGATTCATAGTTATCTAAGGAAGTAAGTTACCCTGGCTGGTGTAGCTCAGTGGATTGAGCACAGGCCTGCAAACTAAGGGATCGCGGTTCGATTCCCAGTCAGGACACATGCCTGGGTTGCAGGCCAGGTCCTAGTGGGGGGCATATGAGAAGCAACCATACATTGATATTTCTCCCCCTCTCTCCTTCCCTTACCCTCTAAAGATTAATAAATAAAATCTCAAAAAAAAGAAGTAAGTTATTTCCAAACATTTTTCTATTATAAAGTAATTTGACCACCTTATGTGGCAAGTAGAAAAACAGAAATAATTTTGACTACATCAGAAACATTGTATCTTTGGTATATTAATTTCAGTTTCTTCATATTTTTTAAATGTTTGTAATTATAGAATACATGAACTTCTCTATGCCACATTTTTATGTGTTTCATCCACTGTTGATGGATGTCCGACTGCCCACCAAGGACATGTGGCTTCGTCCGCTCGGTCAGTGTGCTAGTGTTGGACACAGTTTCCCCTTTTGCAACTTGGCAAACAGGCCGACAGACGGGTCACATTGCAGGGTCTTTCCTTAGGTGAGACTCTCACGGGAGGTCACTTGGAGTGGGAGCCTTTCGACCCCACTGGACACACGACTCTGGCGACCATGGGCAGATGGTCCCGGAAGGCACTTTCACGGTGGGTCGAAACGACAGGGGACGGTCGTTCCCTGTGTCTGCTGTCCCTCCCGCCCTCACTAACTGAAACCATTCCGTGAGGAAGGCTTTCTCCTCTCCCTATCTTTCATTTATTCAGTAACTTATTCAGATCAGTAGGTGCTTAGGGATAACGCCTCTATTTTTGTGTGGTAAAAAACACTATGGTTATTCATGTTGGATAAATAAAATTCAGGAAATTATTTATAAATAAATAATTTGGATGAAGAAATAAGTGGAAGAACTGGATTCTTTGTAACATTAAGTAACAGTATTACTACTGAGTAATTACATTAAGCAATATTAAGTGTGGAAGTTCATAAACACTGTCTTCTTTTCATTTATTTAGGTCTTATTTGAGTTTTTAGCAGTGCTGATCAAAAATACATGCAGATGAAATACCTGAATACACACCTAATATATTTCATGAGATTTATACATACAAATTTTTTTTGCTATTTTCAAACTTCAAATTCTAATTGTTTACCCCTAGTATATAGAAATGCATTTTTTTTGTTTGTTTCTTGACTGTGTGCCCTGCAACCTTTACTAAACTCACCTATTAATTGTAGGGTGTTTTTTAAAGTTTTAAAAAAAATTTTCATATAGAGAATCATACAAACTATTTAGCTTCTTTTCTTTTAATCTGTATTCCTTTTATTTTTTAAATTGTCTTGTTACCCTAAGATGTCAACATTCAGTGCTGAGTAAGAGTGGGAGAGACAGCATTTGGGCCTGGCTGAGGCCGTAAGGGAAAGTGTTTGGTTTTCCGCCTTGTTAGCTCTGGCCTGTCTGTCTGTCTGTCCGTTCTGCAGTTTCCCTTCATCAGCTGAAGAGCTTCCCTTCCATTCTCTGTTTGCGCCCTTCGTCCCCCGTGTAGAGCCAAATTCCAGTCACCGCTGCCTGAAGAACATGGTCACTCATTACGCGAAGGGTCAGCTGAAAATTAATTCCCTGTTTGAACTTCGTGTCTCTCTGTAGGTGACTGTCTCTCGCCCGTTTGGGGACATTCTTGCATTTGTTGCCTCAAAATCTCTTCTGACGTGGTCTCTCTCTCTCTTCTTCAGGGTTCCAGCTACGCCGACATCAGGGCACTTGACATTGGCCTTTGGTGTTCAGGGTTATGCTCTCCCCGCACACACCTTTCTGTCTGCATCTTCAGGGCCAGTAGTTTGTTCTGCAACCTCAGCTCTCCGACGGGTTCCTCAAAAGTTTTGAATTTGAGGCTGATTTGACTTTTACATCGGAAGGGGGGAGAGATGCTTCTTTGAGCTCACTCACACACCAGGGCAGAAGCTGCCTCCATGTAAAGTGTCCAGATCTATGCGCTTGACAAATGTGTCCCCCCTGCAACCACTACCCGTCAATCTGCAGTGCCCTCCTCTTCCTCCCCTCACCCGATGGTCCCCGTCATGGGTGCACAAAAACTCACATATACCAGGTTGGCGAAGAGACGAGAGAAGGAAAATCTGCCGGTCTTGCACAGTTCTGTTTTTCTTCCTGTTCTCAACGCTGTCTTGGGCATCGATAACATCTCCACATGTGTTTGCAAGTTCAAGAATTCTCATCTTGTGTTTTTTTTTCCTCCGGCAAACCTAATTCAGAAAACACTTCTCAGTGCAAGAGCCTTGAGGTCCCCTTGGTTACACAACCACAAACAGAGCCTGACGCAAACACGAATGTGATCTTTCTCACTGAAAACACCACGGGGTTTTGGCCGTGACTCACAGGGCACATTTACCCTCAAACGGCCCAGTCTGACGCCTCAATCGGGCTGCGCCCCACTTCCCCTACTGTTGGGTGGGGCTTTGTCACTCTTCTTTGTTAATAACACAAAGCTCTTCCGATTGACAAGTCCCTGTCTTTCCCTAGGGACACGTGGGGAGCCGATGAGGTGTTTCGGAACCGTCGCCTCCCAGGAGACACGGGAGCAGATGGCCTCGGGCTCCCTCTGACTCCTCTCTCCTTGCCCTTCCAGACTCTACAGCCAGGTGCTCACCTGCCAGGAAAGGTGAGCCCGGACACCAGCAGCTCCTGGGTTCTAGCCCGAGGGACAGGGATGCAGCCAGGAAAGAGACGGCGATGACTTGGAGACACTGTGCCACCCGCGCGAAAGACGATCGGACACAAAGCCTGGCCACTTTGAAGGTGCTTCCAACAGAATCCCCACCTGGTGAGCCCCACCAGGGAAACTGCCCCTCTCCGAGTAGCCCCCCCGGGGACAGAGTGGCATGTGGGGGACGCCCTGATGGCCCGGCCACCACACCTCCTCAGGAGCAGCATTGGACGGGCATCCCTGGGCCTGGCCCAGAGGAAGAACGAGATCCATTCCTCGACTTCTGGGACGAGTCTTACAAAAGTGGTTTCTGAGCCTTTGCCCCGACTGTGGACGGGGAGGCGGCCGCAGGGCAGGTCTGGGACCGCACAGCCCAGAGTGGCCTTGGATGGCCGCGGCTCCGCGCCTCTCGCAGGGCGGCTGCCGTCTCCGGCCAGTCGAGCAGGCAACTGCCTGGGCCTGCGGGAAAGCCTCTGTTATTTCTCTTCAGAAATCCAGGTCTGAGGGCTGTCTGAGCCTCCCGGGCGTCTGGCACCCCCTTCCCCGGTGCAGTGAGCGGGGCCACAGCCGGCTGCACACCGACGGCGGGGGCCCAGGCCCGGGGCAGCGCAGGCCCGCTGGGAGCCAGGAGGAGGAAGAGAAGCATCCAGGGCCCTGCGGTGAACGCAGCTGCATCTGGCCCCCGGCCCTGCCGGCTTCCTTCAGGGACATCTTGCCTCCTGCACACCGGGCTCTGCAGTAGTGCCCCAGAAAACATTGGCAGTGAGAGTGGGCCATCTCCGGGGCACTGGTCTCGGCCCACAGGGGCGCTGTCCAGGGTGCAGTCCATCACGGAGTGTCCCTTACGGTGCTTGGAGGACCCACCAGGGCAGAACTTTGTGGCGTCTGGGCCCCACTTGAAGGAAAGAACGGAAGCAGAAGGAGATACGAGGCCCCGAACCACCCTGCCCCCTGCTCCCGCCCAGGTGTCCCCAGTGCTTCCTGCGTCCCAAAGGAGGGCTTCCTGTTGGCAGGATCGGTGCAGGCCCAGCGTTCGGAGCTGTAGGGGGTGCTCTCAGAAAATGTTCTCCGAGGGTCCCTGGCTGGACAACCAGCTGGGACAGGATTCCCAGCCCTGCCCAGTCCCTCCACTCCCCGCTGCACTCTCCGGGAGCCTCAGTTCACAGAAAGTGCCACCACCTGCCAAGTGCAAGTCCGAACACAGCCTGGAAGGCAGGCTGGGGGACGCCCCAGGCACTGGCTCTGCCCCAGGTGCTGCCGGGAAACAGCAGCACCTTGAGGATGTGGCCGCTGAGGCAGGAAACCGAGCCGGTGATGACACATCCAAGTGTGTTCTCACCGAGAGGAGCAAGCCACCTGCGGGGCCCAGGTCCCCACGTCATCCTGGTGACAGCCGGCCACAGGTGTGCAGGAACGAAGGGACCAGGTGCTCCAGGGGGAGCGGTCAGGAAGATGCTCCGAAGGCCACCCCGAAATCCAGGGACATGCACACGTCCCAGGAGGTAGAAGACGCCGGTGGTCTGGACCCCAAATGCAGGGCCAGCGCCTTGCAGGGCTTTTCAGAAATAACCTCACCAGCCGCGTCTCCCAGCAGCTGCAGGTGCCCCGGTTGTGACCAGGGGCCAGAGGGGGCTGCCCTGCCCTTGGCCCGGGCCCCGACGCTGGAGCCCGGGGTGGACACGCCTTCCCGGGGCCGGTGCGGGCTCATCATCATCGCCGTGGAGCACAAAGGGCTTCAGGCCACCCGCAGGGGGGCAGGTCGGCTTCCAGAAACTCGGTCCTGCGAGTTCCTGGGGGAAAGGCCGCGCCCGCGCCCGGGTGCCAGAGCGGCGCCCTGGGAGCCTCCCGGGGCTGGGACACGGCGCGCACGCGGCCCCGAGCCCCAGCGGCCCGCAGGCCGCAGCCCGGGAGGTGACGACGGGACTCCTGCGCAGGTGGCCCGCGCTGTGCGAGGCGGGGAAGAGACCTGCCCCCAGGGCCCCGCCGGGGGCGTGCTGAGCCCCGAGGGGCCTGCGGAGGACAAACCGCCGGAAAAGGGCTGGAGCTCCGGCACCGGCACCGGGGCAGACGTGGGGGCTGCTGCGCGGGTGCCCAGCCCCCCGCCAGAGGACACTCGAGGGGGGGCGTGGGCGGACCCGCTGCGCAGCGGGGACCCAGGGGGCGGCGATGCTCTGCCCTCGTCCCCACGGACCTGCCCGCTCCTCCAGGCCTCGCAGGAGTCGCAGCCGCTGCAGCCGGGTGCAAGCGCCCGGGGCGCGGAGGGCGACCCGGAGCGCCGCGCAGACAGGCAGACCGTGGTGGCCGGCGGGCCGGGGGCGTGGGGCCGGGAGCCGACGCCTCTGCACCACGTGCACGCGCTCGGGGACTCTGAGATCGTCCCACACGGTCCGGGCGAGGGGACTGCGGGGCTGGTCGGAGGAGGGGATGCGGGGACACCCAAGGGCCCAGGAAGCAGAGGGTTGACCTCAGGGAGCCGCGACGCCGAGTCGCCCAGAACCCCAGAGAAAGGCGTCTGGGCAAGGCTGGCCGTAGCCCACAAGACCTTTGCAAGTTTCTTTGAGTCCAAAGTTGCAGACAAACAGAACGCGGATGGAAGTGTCCCAGGTTCCCCCCAGGGCCCGAGGGGACGGAGCGGGCGGCTGCAGAGTTCCTGGCGGGCCCTTCTTAAAAGCGAGGCTGCAGGAGGCCCCCACCGGCCCTCCTTAGTGAGTCCGGGTCCAGGCCCCGAAATCCTGACGCCCCTCCCGCCTGCCCCAGGGACTCAGGGCCGCTGTGAGGAGCGGCCAGAGGACAAAGGGAGCCATGCCGTTGGGGGCCACGGGGCACCCCCACCTTCCCCCAGCAGTTTGCTCTGCGCAGAGAGCAGGAGGAAAAGTGAACGCACCACACCCTGTGCAAGCCCCCCAAACGGGGGTCGGTACCTACACGCCGGCGTCTTTGCTGAAAAGTCCTGGCTGGTGTCGCCCACCAGTCCTGGTGCCCAGCAGCCCCGGGTCATCCTCACTGTCCCCTCTGCCTCGGTCTGCTGCCTGGCCTTTGGAAACCTGGGCGCGCCCAGCAAACCCCTGGGCCCCAAGCCCCAGCGGGCAGACTTCCGCCGCCCTGGCAGGGGCAGTGCCCACTCCACGGCTTTTCTCGGACGCTGCAGCGCGACGGATGGCAGCCCAGAGGCCCCCGACAGGCCCAGGACCCCCCGGGCCGGCAGGAGCCACCTCTGCTCTCAGCAGATGCTGGACCAGGAGGACCAGGAGGAGGAGCGCTGGGAGAGAGGCCGGCGTCATGGTTCTCTGAGCACAGTGTGCTGGCTCAGGGACCTTCCGCGGAGCGAGGTGAGTTAACAGGGCCCCCAGCAACCCCTCTGCTGACCTCTGGAGGGGGCCACAGGGCCGTGTTGCTAGGAGAGGTAGGAGGAGATGGCCCAGCTGCACGCCCCGAGCCCCCCTCATCAACACGGGGTGCGACCAGACTCCTGGGATTTGCAAACCAGCAAAGGGAGCTGCCCACGCACTGTAATTCTAACATCTACGTGTTTTGCTGGGGCCTGGCTGGGCCGCCAAGCACAGGAGACTCACCTTGGGGGTACCAAGGCTCCCTCTGGTGGCGGCTCCTGAGAAGGCAGGCTGTGGCCGCCCGCGTACGCCAACTCAGGCCGCGGGCCCAGGTCTCCCCCTCGCGGCGCTTTTAAGGAGCAGGCGCTGTTTTATCCCAGCACCTTAAAACAGTCGTTTTGATACAGCATTGCATTTTCTGTAAACAAGTTTATATACTACTTCACATGGTTCCGGTCATGCCGTCTATAGAGGCTTTCATTTTCTATGACTTTGCATCCTGTCGTTTTTCTTCTTCCTTAAAGATTCTATTTACTTACTTTTAGGGAGAGGGGAAGGGAGGGAGAGAGGAAAACATCCGTGTGTGGCTGCCTCTCGCGCGCCCTCTACTGGGAACTGCCCTGCAACCCAGGACTGTGCCCTGACTGGGCATTGAACTGGCGACCCTTTGGGTGGCAGGCGGGTGCTGAATCCACTGAGCCACACCAGCCAGGGCAGCTGCCTGGATCACTCTGTTGTATGTTGCTTAGTTTCTAAGTAGGTGGGGACTTCCTGAATACCATTCTATTACTGATTTCTAGTTTAATTTATGCTCTCCCCTGGTGAGCAGCCCATGTGCCCCTGAAAACGACATGTGTCCCGCCATTGGGTGGACAGTTCTACAAAGGTCTGCTAACCCCACTGGGTAGAGGGGATCGTTCAGGTCCTCGTTTCCTCGCTTCATTTCTGTTCCTTTGTTCCATTGGTTACTGCCGTAGAAGTGTTGAAGTATCCAACCTTAGTTGCGGACTTTCCATTTCTCCATTAAATTGTATCCGCTTTTGCTCCCTATAGTATATTCTGAAGGTCTGTGGGGAGGTGCATACACACTTAGGATTGTTATTGCTTCCTGGTGAATTCACCGGCTCATTGTTTAATATCCTTTGGTGTCTTGCTGATTTTCCTTCCTCGAAGTCTGTTTCATCTGATATCAATATAACCATTCGAGGTCTTTTTGTAATTAGAATTAGAATTAGAGTGGTGTGTGTTTTTCCCATCCTTCTACTTTCTACCTACTTTCATGAAAGTTGAAAGTGGGTTTCTTGCAACACAGCATATTGTGAGGTGAGGTTTCTTTCCTCATTAACCCACTTTGAAAATCTTTAAGCGATGTGTTCTGAGTTTTTATTTTTTAATATTTTATTTTATTTATTTATCTTTAGAGGGGAAGGGAAGGAGAGAAGGAGAGAAGGAGAGAAACATCAATGTATGGTTGCCTCCTGTGAGCCCCTCGCTGGGAACTGGCCTGCAACCCAGGCATGTGGCCTGACTGGGAATCAAACCGCGATCGTGTGGTTCGCAGGCCCATGCTCAATCCACTGAGCTACACCAGCCAGGGCTGTGTTCTGAGTTTTTAAATCCAGTGTCATTATTGACGTGTCTGGATTTAGATCTATCGTGTTCTCTGTTTGTTCCTCTGATTTCATTGCCCAGTTGCCTTTTAATGTTTTCTTTTAAACTATTTGGACATTTTTTTTTTAGTTTTTCATTTTAACTTTTCTACTGAGTGTAAAGTGTACGTCTTTGGTTTTTTAAAATAGTCATTCCAGGAATTATAAGGCACCCTTAACTTTACACAGCCGGCTTAGAATGACTTTTGTGACCTCAGATGGAATTTAGAAACTTTGCCACATTCCCCCTGTAGGCTACAGCGGTCCTATCCCATGCACACACATCAGAGTGTGTGTACACACATGTACACACACTTCATCAGACAGCATGCTGATCTGTGCTTCTAACTGTCAAACATATTTCAAAGAACTCGAAGCAGAAGAAGAATGTTCTACTTTCCCACACCTTTTGTGTTGCTCTTACTTCCATCTGCTGGCTGTGAATTCTCTCGTTTTTCTCCTTGTGAGAGTGTATTTCACCTCCTTTCCTCAATTTCTTTTCTTTTTGGCTGGGTATAGAATTCTGGGTGGACAGCTGGTTCGGCATTTAAAAAATAGTGTCCCACTTTTTTCTGGCCTCCATGAAAAATCTGTAGTCATCTGAACAATTTTTCCTTAGAAACAGTCTGTTGTCGATTTCTGGCTGCTTTCAGGATCTTTCCATTGCCTCTAGTTTCCAGTAGTTTCAGGAAGATGTGCTAGGTATTTGTTTCCTCAGGTCTTTAGGTTCAACGTTTGCTGAGCTTCTTGTATCTGTAATGCAGGTTAGTGTTTTTCGCCACATTTGGGACAGCTTCAGAAATAACTCGTTGCTGCTGCCCGGCCCTGCACCTGCTCCTCTCCTTCCAGGAGCCCGTGGGCAGAGCCCGAACCTGTGCTGCCGCCCCACAGTCTCCGGAAGGTTGACTGTTTCCCATCGGCATTCCCCCGGTATTCGGGTTGGAGCATGTCTATTGACCTGTTTAGGAGGTTATTGACTCTTTCCTCTCCCACCCCACTGTGTAAGTAAGCTGTGCCAGTGAATACGCTCTTACTTTCTTATCTTTTACAGAGGTAACAGGGACACACATTATACCAGTTCCAGGGCACAGCACAGCGATTCGGTGTTTGTGCACGTCACGAAATGATTGCCACAGTATGTTTAGTCAACCCCACCACCACACATATTTAACAGAACGTTTTTTTCTCGTGATGAGAACAATGAGAACTTTTTTTTAAAGATTTTATTTCTTTACCTTTAGAGGGGAAGGGAAGGAGAGAGGGAGAGAAATATCAGTGTATGGTTGCCTCTCCTGAGTCCCCTGCGGGGAACTGGCCTGCAACCCAGGCATGTGCCCTGACTGGGGATCGAACTGCAATCGTGTGGTTCACAGGCCCGCGCTCAATCCACTGAGCTACACCAGCCAGGGCGAGAACTTTTTTAATTAAAAATATTTTCTTATTCATTTTTATAAAGGAGAGGGAAGGGAGAAAGAGGAGGGAGAGAAACATCAATGTGCGAGAGCTACATGGATTCATTGACTCTCGCACGCCCTCTACTGGAGACCTGGCCTGAAACCCAGGCACGTGCCCTGACTGGGAGTTGAACTCATGACCCTTTGGTTTGCAGGCTGGCACTCAATCCACTGAGCCACAGCAGCCAGGGCCGATGAGAACTTCTAACGTCTAGTCTCACTTGATCTTAGCCAAAAGGCCGAGAAGCAATTTAAAATCTATTCTCTTAGTGACTTCCAAATGCACAGCACACGGCGAAGGTGGGCAGAACTAGGCTTACAGGTGTGAGTGCGGGAAACCGAGTCGACGCTTGTATTAGCGTGGATTAGTTACTCTGTTATTTTCTATATGAACAACTGTAAACTGCCGTTACCCACCTGTCGGTGGGGGTGGGGGTTACAACTGTGAGTCTGCGGAACCCGGGGTGTGTTTCTCCGAGTTAACAAAGCTGCGGTAACAGTCACCGCCACACATCTGCTTCCCTGGGAACGGCTGTGGGCCTGCGCTTGCGCTCCCATGCACGGCAGACACCGGCCGGACACGGCACCCCGGGACGTGTTTTCTGTAGCTGGACCTCTCTCACCCACGTCGCCCACCCCCATGGCCCGCCTCCTGCAGCCCCCGAGATCTTCTCTACATCCAGCTGGGCTCTTTCTTCGGGTTTAGATTCCAAATATAAATGACATTCTGTGATGTTTCTCTTTCTCTGACTTACTTCACCTAGCACAAGTCCTCAAGGTCCAGCCAGGTAAATTTTTCATTTTAGTTGTTTTTCAGCTCTAATATTGCCATCTCATTCTTTGTCAAATTTATTCCCCTGTTATTTTTCATTACCACGTTTTGCCGTGTATAAAGCACACTGTTTGTCCATGTTTCGGAAAGAAAAATAAGGATGCGCGTTGTACGTGAACGTAATGATCACAGACCAGGGGGAGTAACAGTCCCGTGTCCAATACGCACAGAAATGTGGGTGCGCATCAGACACAGCAAAATACGGTGTTTTCAAGAGTGTTCGCCTTGTTTCTTAACGCACAGTGACGTGAGCTGCTCCTAAATCTTTTAGAATTCCAACAACGGGGCTCTGGCGATTGTTTTTGCCCTTGCAGGCCATTGATTTTCATAGTTCTCGGTATATCGAGGAATTTGGGATTGTATCCGGACATTTCAAATGTTCTATTATGAGACCCTGGGCCTTGTTTCATTCCTGTGGAGAACATTGATTATCAAGTTCCCTGGCGGCCGACCAGCTGAGGCCTCAGGAACCGTGATTCCCCGGTCAGCTTAGTTCTCAGTGCTGTTTGGATGAGGAGGGTCACCAGGGGCCAACCTGGGACCGTAAGACACTCTACCCTGTTGTTCCGTCCTGAAGGACTACTTCTTTTTTTAAAAAAAATATTTTATTTATTTATCTTTAGAGAGGAAGGGAAGGAGAGAAGGAGACAAACATCAATGCATGGTTGCCTCTGGTGCGTCCCGAGCTGGGAACTGGCCTGCAACCCAGGCCTGTGCCCCGACTGGGAATCGAACTGCGATCCTTTGCTTCGCAGGCCCGTGCTCAATCCACTGAGCCACACCAGCCAGGGCTGAAGGACTCCTTTTGGGTCAGATCCGCCCAGGCACAGTTTTGGGACAAGCCCAGGTCCTTTTCCTTACCCCTCTCTCCGCATCCCTCCACACGCTCAGCCTTCCAGCAGCCCCCCTCTTCCAGGCCCTCCTGCTGTGGAGCTGGGCCTCCGCTCTCCTGCTCACGCACCTGCCGCCGCTGCGTGAGCCTCTGGAGCCAAGGGGCAGGCGGACAGGGCGAGGAAAGGCAGTAGTGTCCCTGTGCCCGTGGGCCCACAGTTCTTCTGGTCCCGACAGACCCGCCCCCGGGTTTCAGACCTGCCCTGCCACACTTCCGCAGTGTGCCCGGGAGCCTGGGGTGGGCGGGTACAGCCCCATGGAGGTTTTCCTCCCATTTGCTCAAAACCTCAAGGGCCCCCCTTCCCTCTCCTCAGGCCGGAGAGGGCTTCCTTTTGCCCATCCTGTTCCAAGCTGCTGCTGAGTTTGGGTCAGAGGGCACCACAGGGTCGGTGGCACGTAAACGTCCGGCTTCCTCCCCCACCTGCTTGCCGCCGTGCACTCTCGGAGTCCTCAGGCAGCGGACCGACACACGCATCCAGTCTGAGGTGCAGCCAAGCGGAGGAGCGGGGACGGAGGGTCGCGCTGCATCTCCGCCCTTGTCTGTTTTTGTTCCCAGAAATCCCCACACAAATTTTCTTGGCACTGTTCACTTCATCGTGTGAGGGATACAAAAGGAAAGAGAGGGGAGCATACCACAATCTTTAGTTAATGCAATAACTTCTTATTTTTATTTCTTTAAAGATGTATGTATTTATTTTTAGAGAGAGGGGAAGGGAGGCAGAGAGGGAAACACCAGTGTGTGGTTGCCTCTCGTGCGCCCCCTACTGGGGACCTGGCCCGCAACCCAGACGTGTGCCCTGACCAGGAATCGAACCAGTGACCTTTTGGTTTGCAGGCCTGCCCTCGATGCACTGAGCCACAGCAGCCAGGGCCACAATAACCTGTTAAAGCAGACCACACTGGGAGGGACCCAGCTCGCCTGGGGACTGTGCGGTACTAAGGGAAAACTATCTCTTGCTTCCCCAGACCCCACACGACCCTGGTTCATAACTGTGAGGTGGCAGAGGCTTCCCGAGTTGCAGGAGTTCTCACTGAACCCCCACAAAGAGGACACCGCAGCTGAAACGCACAGTTCTGCTTTGGGCGGAAAGTCGGGCTGGGTGACCCACCAGCTGGGGTAGAGTTGTGGGCCCGGGAACCTTCCCCACCGTCCTCACTCACGTGGTTGAGTAATGGCAGCCTGCTCGGGCCGGCTGCCACATTTGGGAACCCTGCTTGTAGACGGCCGAGTTCAGAAGCAGCCTCTCCTTCGCTCCCATGGATTTCGTAGTGAACACGGCAACTCCCAGAGCCGTTCACATTTTGGCCCTGGGCTCCGTTCAGCACAGAAGCCCGGAACAGTCAGAGAAATGTGGCAATGATATGTCGTCTCTTTTCATTGACTCTCGGTCCCTTCCTTCCTCTCCCAGTGCTGGAGGAAGACGATTGCCTCTCCGGGGTCTCTCAGTCCCCCTAGAAGAAGCCACCCCTTCTCCCAGAGTGCCCCCACAGGACTGAACCGCCTGGGCTGGCCCGAGCGCCGACCTGACCCCGGTGAGTCCCGTGCCCCTCTTCCCGCTGGTTCGCACTCTGCTGCCTTGGCCCGGAGCACAGGAAGTAAGAGGGGTTGTTGGCTAACATTGTCTACCTGTCTGGCGGAGAAGTAGCTTGAAGGTGAGAGAGAGAAAACAGTCTGCCACCCCTTCAACTCGGAAGGACTCCCCACCACTCAGAGGAAGGGAACTCTTGGCCTAGGGGACATTCCATTATTGAACCCCAAACCTGCCTCCACTCACTTAATTTGAGCAGAACTACTGACCTGCCCTGGGGTCTCATTATGGGACAGAGCTCGAGGGAGTAACCACAGAGTTGTCTCTAATCTCGTCCAGGGACTTGGGGACCTTCCCTTCTGAGGGGCCAGCCTCTTCCTGGAGGTTTATAGCTGCTTTCAGAGTCCCTCTCCTGAAACCGCGGCAACAAGCAGCGTGCCAGGTATTGGTGGCTGAACGGGCTGGGTCTTGTGCCAGAAGGAACCCGGGCCCCAGAGACAACCAGGGTGGTGCTGCCGTGCACACTAACCCAGGAGGGGCCGGGCGAGGATGCTCTCGGCCTCCCAGGAAGGGCAGACGGCGGTGCCAGGACCTGAAGGGGCGCAGATGAGGTCAGGGGCAACCTTACTGCCGAAAAGCACCCTGCTGGCTTGGGAGAGAGGCCGACTCTGGTTGGTGTTCGAGGGCAAAAAGCCTCGGACAGGGCTGCAAAAATGAAGCAGCTCTACCAAATAGGTACTTTCTCCAGACTCGGCGCGTATGGAAACAACTCGCACTCAGGACTCTCCAGAGCTCGGTCTGTGGGACTCAAGTCCTGCAGGGAGCCAGGGCCATGGGCAAGAGGTGCCTGCGAGGGTCACCATCCAGCCCTGGGGCACGTGGGCCTCTGGAGCTCTAGGTGGGACTCTGTTCTGGGTCACCGGCTGCTCAGCTCTGTGGACAAACACGTGCTCAGGCTGCGCTGGGGGCAGACTTTTTTTTTCTCAGATTTGGCTGCGGTCTTAAATTCACAGCAGGCAGTTCTGACGAGGTGTGTTTGGCAACCGCCAAAAGATTCTTTCAAGAAAAACAGGACTCTTAACACAAGCATGACATTAAGTCACAGAATTACGTGGAGGCTCCCAGGAGGGGCAGTATTGCGTAAGGGCAGCCGTCCCCACACTGGTATGAAGAGATACACGTCCCTTTGCCACACCGGGACTCAGATGGGGACACTGTGGTCCCCTGCAGGACAGGCTCCCCAGATCTGTGCCCCGGGGGAGGGCCTGCGAGGTGCAGACATGGCAGAGTTGCCCCTGTGCCCATCGGTTGGCATCGCCTTATGCTGGCACAGAGCTCTGCCCTGGACAGCGGTGTTTGCGCGATACCGTCCCAGCCTGACCCCCCAGGGTGGGGGCAGGAATTAATATACTCACAGTGGAGATAACAGAGAACCCTCAGGGACGGGGCGGGGCGGGGGCACCTAGATTCCCAGGGAGACGCAGGTTCTGTGTGGCTCAGAGGCACAAGCCCATGTGGCTGAGGGGAGGAGACGGGCTGTAAGAACCGGGCCCCAAAGAAGGGAAGAGGAGACAGTGCCCACCTTTCCAGGAGCCGGCCCCCCCCAGGTGGCTGTGTTTTGCACGTGGCCCTCACCGCACCGTCCCGACGGCTCGGTGGAGCGATGGGGTGGGGGTGGGGGGCTCAGCGCCCTGGTCATAGTCGCATTCCCCCCTCGCACATGCCACCTCCGGCGTAAGCCCGCGTCTCCCCTGGTTTTCGCCTTCCAGATTTTGCATTTCTTACAAGCACTTCTTGGTTTTCGGGTCGTATGCAGGCACACAAACTCCAAGAAACCCGCAGGACACTCACGAGTGTCGGGGGCGGGGGTCGGAGGAGACGGCAGCTCCTTTCTTGTCCCCAGATTCCCAAACCGTGGCTCCGGGTTCCTTCGTGCTGGCCACCGGACTTCTCCTGACACTTTCTAAAGTCGTTTGGAGGGACGGAGCTGCTCCTTCGCGCGGCCTCTTATTCCCTGCGTGGCCCTTGGCCGGGTGCCCCGGGCGGACACGTTCTTGCGGGGGCGGGGGGGCTGCCGCAGGGAGGCCGGTGGCCCCTGTTTCCCGCGCCCCGCGTACGCGCCGGAGGAGCGCGCTCCATGCCCCGGGGGCTGCGCTGGGCCGCCCCTCCCCCGCGTCCCTGGGCCACCCGGGGCCTTCCCGCCCGACCGGCTTGGGCGCGCGGCCCGCTGCGTCAGAGCTGCATCCTTAGGAATAAAAGCGCGAGCCCGCCAGCTCCACTCACCACCGTGGCCTGGGGATGACTGCGCGTCCCCCGCGAGGAGGACCCTGCGGTGCCCCACGCGCGCGAACGTTCGCGGCGGGCGCCCACGCACGAGGACCGGCGCCCGCCCCGCCGCTCCGGGTCTGCGTGCGCGCCTGCGTGAGCGCGTGCCGACCGGGTCTGCGCGGCCTCCGCCGCCGCCGCTCAGCGCCCCGGGGCGGCCGGGAGCAGGCGGGCAGCGGGTGCGCTCGCCGGGTGGGTGCGGGGCCTCGCCCACAGAGTCCGAGCAGCGGCGGCCGGAGCCTCCTCTGCGGAGCCCCAGGATGTCCCGGAGCCCGGAGCGGCGGCCGCGCGGCGGGGACGCAGCCGAGGGCAGAGCCGAGGGCGCCGAGGGGCCACCAGCGCGCCCCTCGCCCTCCGACGGCGCTGAGGATGCGGGTGCGGGTGCGGGTGCGGGCCCCGGCCCGGGCCCCGGCTCGCTGGCTCCATCGCCCGGCAGCCCCGCCACCGTCGCCACCGCGTCCCCCGCGCCCTGGCCCGCGGCCCAGCCTCCCGCAAGCCTGTGGCTGGAGCTCGAGCCCCAGTGCGGGAGGGCGCAACAGTGCCCGAGCGAGTCCAGCGGGCAGACGAGCGGCGACCTAGGCACCAGCAGCAGCAGCGCCGGCGGCAGCAGCGCCGGGCTGTCCCCGGCCTCCGACTCCGACAGCAGCGGCGTGGTGTGCGGCGGCCGCCGGGGCCTGCGCGGCGCGCGGTCGCGCTCCTGGAGCCTGGAGAGCCTGCGCTCGGCCGCCGCCGGTAAGGGCGCCGCCCGCGCGCCTCGGCCCCTCTCCCCGCCAGGCTGTCTCCCCTCCTTCGCGCACTCCCCTTTTCTGCTTCTCCCCTTCCTCTCCCTTTGCTCTTCCGATGTTTTCCTGCGTTTCTTCGGATTTCCCACCGTCACCTGCCACCGCCCGGGCCCTCCCTTCACCCACTGCCGCCGGTGGCTCCCTGTCCCCGCGGCGTCGCTCTCACGCACCGCCGGGCAGCCCGCGGGTGGCAGGGCGCCTCCTCCCCTGGGAAGCGGGGTGTTGGGGACTCGGGGTCGTCGCCCGCTGCCCCTGACCGCTGCGCGCGCCTGGCTTCTTGGGCTGCAGCCGCATGAGCCTGTAAAAGGGGCGGGGGCACTCGCCGGCCGGGAGGGGGCCGGATTCGGGGTGTCTGCGGCCCCCGGCCCAGAGCAGGCGCTTGTCCAGGACCCTCTCAAACAAGCCGCGCACCTTCCTCGGGCTGGGATCGCCACGGCGTCCCCGCGGGGCCTTGCGCTACGCCTAGGGCTCCCCTTTCTACCAGGAGGGCCGGGTTCTGCGCACACGTGGAGAAACCTGGATCTTAAATATTAATTAAGCAAGGAGGCCCAGAGAGGCTTTTAGGACGGGTGCCCCTTGATGAGTTGCTAAACGGATTCTTTATATTTTACTTCTTGGAAGCGCTCCACAGGTTCGTTTTGAGCCCCTACAGTGGAAGCTGTAAAGGGAAGCAGGGGCCGCTGGCAGTGGCAGGGGGCGGGTGATGCCCCGTTATGCTCCCGCGGGGCGTGGAGGCGCGTCTGCGACCGCCTCGGAGCCCCACGAGGCGGTGGAGCGGGGCCGGAGCAGCGGGGAGGGGGCATGCGACTGCGGGGGTTGAGCACCCGCCCCCCGGAGCCCACGCTACATGGGGCCCTGTCGGGAAGAGTAGAGTGAAGAGCCCCTGCGTGGGTCGCGAGTGCGCCGCGGACCGTGGCACGGCGTCTGGACTCCGCGCGGTGAAGGACCTGCCCTGAGGCGCCCACCGGTCCGGTCCCCAAACCCACGCGGGGACGCGGAGTAGGTGAACGGCGAGGCTGCGGGAAGCTCCACCATCGAAGGGTTTCCGAGAAGCGCGCTCGCCCCGTCCCACTTCCCCTCCTCGCGGGGGCGGGGGAGCTTGAGTAGAGCCCCCCTCAGTTTCAGAACTCCCGGCGAGAACCGAGAGAACGCCGCAGCGGCGCTTTAACAAACTGGGGGGCGACCCCTCCCTCCCTTTCGCCCACGTGGCTCTCCTGCCCTGTCCAGAGTCGGCAGCCCGGGGAGGCCTACCTGCTCCACGCGGCAGCAGCCGCCGGGTGGAGAGGGGGCCCGTGCGCCCCATTCCTTCCTTCTGCCCCGGGCAGGGGTAAGGCGGGTGGAGAAGGCCAGACCTGGGAGTTTAGACGATCCTGAGATCCAGGGGCACCCAGACCGGCCGGGCGGAGGCAGTCTGGGTGAGTCTCCGAGACAACCGCTGTGCGCGCTGGAAGGCCTGGGGTGGGCGGACTGGGGGCGAGGGAGACGCCGAGGCCCCGAGGCCGCCCCTCGCGGCGCTCAGACTCGGGCCTCGTGGAAAGCCCGTGCGGTTGGGAGAGCTGAGGGGAGACCCAGAGCACCTGGGCCCGGCGTTGCCAGCGCATAGGCAGCGTCCCACCTGTGCTGGGGCCGCGCCGGTCCCTCTCCAACCTCAGGGGCAGGGGGGAAAGAACGCCGCCTCACCCCCGCCCCCACGCCCGCCAGTCACTGGCAGCGCGTGGTATCGGCACGCGAACAGTCCGGCGAAGCGGGGTGGATCCAGGAAGCCCTCTCTCCGCTGGTTTCCGGGAGAGAATTAAGCCCTGGTGCTCTGCGGCCACAGTACGGACGCTGTTCTAGACTGGGACTGTTGGAGCTACTTGCCGTGCTTGGGAGTGAGGGAGAGATAGGCACTCAGAGAATTCTCTTGGGCCTGGCTGGTGTGGCTCAGGGGACTGAGTGCTGGCCTGAGTGCTGGTCACCAGTTTGATTCCCAGTCAGGGTTTTGGGCCAGGTCCCAGTAGGGGGTGTGCGAGAGGCAACCGCGCACGGGTGTTTCTCTCCCTTTCTTTCTCCCTCCTCTCTGAATATAAGTAAAATCTTTGGGTTTGTTGTCCAGGGGAGGAGATGCGGTTGGCAAGGCTGCCACAGGACAGGCCTTGGTGGGAAGGGACGTTGGCTGGGCGTCTGTGCTGCGCCGGGCCGGCACACCCTGTTCGCGCTTTGCCATTCGGTCATCCCACAAGCCAGGGGCAAAAACATGCAGTCACCGCCCAGGGACATCAGTGCGTCTGCTTCGTTTTTATTTTTTAAAAACGTTTTTAATAAAAGATTTTATCTACTTCATCATTAGAGAGGGGAAGGGAGAGAGAGAAACATCGATCGGCTAGTTGCCTCCCATGCATGGGGACCGAACCCACCACCCAGGCCTGTGCCCTGACCAGGCATCAAACCAAGCAGCCTTTCGCTTTGCAGGACGATGCCCGTCCCACTGAGCCTCTCTGGCCAGGGCCGTCTGCTTCATTCGTAGGTTGCAGCTATCTCCCCCCAGGAAAACGGCGTCATGCAGGAGCTCGCCTGGAGGGATGGGTGGGCTTTTAGGAGAATCATTGTCAGTAGGCACGTCATCACTGTCTGCAAGTGTTGGCTGTCCTGGTGCCTCCCCGTGTCCGGCTGGCCCCCCATCCTCTGCTTTTGGAAAGTCCGCAGGCTTTGCAGCTTCTCTTCCTCCTTCCCCGTGTGACCCTGTCCCGGGTTGTCTGTGCGGATGGGGGGCTGTGACGTGGGAAAGAGCCCCTCTTGGGCCCTGACAAAGCAGCAGGGAGTCACGCATCTTCCCCATGCAGCAAGTGGGCGCGGCATTTCTCTGCTCTCTACGTGTCTCAGGCTGTGTCCACATGGTGCTCCGCACGGCCTGACGGCAAAGGGAGGGCCATCGCGGGCACTGACCTCACCTTGTGATGCTCCCCGTTCTGTCTGGGGCAAGGGCTCAGGGGTCAGACCCACCTGAGATCAGATCAAACCTGGCTCAGCCTGGGGACTGCTCGGCCTTGGGCGTGTTGTCTGATCTGGAGCCTGAATTTTCTCATCTCCGAAATAGGACGGATGATGCTTCGTTGATTGACATGTTGAGTGGCGAGTTTCCAGCACAGTATTAGGCACACAGCAGATGCTTAGTGAGTATCTCACCTGTTTCCTGCTTTCTCAAAGGACCATGGCCAGTAGGTACGATGTGAGACCGAGGCCGTCGTCCCAGCAGCTGTGGCCTTGGGAGGCGAAGGCCCAGGAGATGAGCCCACGTAAAGGTGGCCTCTGGATAGGAGCTGCGTAGGTTTTTGAACAGCTCCTTCATGGCAGTTAGCTTTATTAGCTTTATTATCTTCTTTCCCTAATGAAAATGGACTACACCCCAAAGTTAGTTTTCTGTCTGCTTAGCTCAGTTCTGTTTCTCCGTGTCTGGGTGGGGAGAGCGAGTATGGGTTACAAACAGTAGAAAGAGGTGTGTGAAACATTTGCGAGTAGAAGTATTTTAGTTGTTGGTAAAAAAAAAAGGAAAAAGTCACTGATCAGACATTTGACACCGCAAGACTTCATGATTTCCCTGTTAAAATGCAGAGTTAGTTTCTCATTCGCCTCCTGGTGGGCCGGCAGCTGCGGGAGCTGCGGTGCAGCCCGTCTGCTCTGCGTTGGGGAAGAGAAAATGGCAGCTCTCATTTCTGCAAGATGATGGACTCGAAACACTTGTCTGCTAGAACCCTTGCCGCGCGGTGCCTGAGGCAGGGCAAGCGTCACCTTCTCGCTCGTCTGGACTCATTAGAAGGGAAGAGAGCCCCCAGGTCCGGCACCGGGAGACTGGGAGCACGGGGCTGTAGTCACATCCTCCGGCACCGAGGCCAATGGGGACGCAGGGGCACTTGGCCGGAAACATAGCAGCTGGAGCTGTTCTTAGCCACTTGGGAAGGGAACACCGGGTCTGCCGACTCCTCAAGGCCAGGAGATGGAGCCCAAACCCTCACTCAAAACCGGGACCTGTAAGAGGTGGACTGTAAGAGGTGGACTGTCAGCGAAATGTGCACTTCTTTATTCCACTTGGCTCCTGCTGTTTGGGTTCCGGGTAAGAAGATGAAAACTCTCCTTGAGAATTAAAACCTGACGTGGGTAGAGCATTAAATTTACCTCAACTCATTCAGTCTGAGAATGTACATGAGTTGGTTAAAAAAAAGATTAAATGCTGATTAAATTGGGAAATCACCTAAAAGTTAATCTCTAGGGAGAGCCCAGGGTATTTTAGAAATGTTCACACATCTAAATGTGTTCAAGAATGAGAGACCGTATTCGAAGGGTGCTTGGCTACAAGGTTTCCAAAACTGATGAAAGGCGTGGATTTTTAATCACCTTTAATTCAGCGAACACGACTCGCCCCTCATCTTGGCGAAGATGCGGGACATACGAAAAGCAACGTGAGAGAGAGAGAGAGAAGCCAGGCTCCCACCATGCAATGACCCTGGGTGACAGCCTGCTCACTGGCAGTACCAGTGAAAGCCAGGGGAATAAGAACTTCAAGGTGCTAAGAGTCATTTTTACCCAGATAGAGTATCATTCACAAGTGGGGTTAACGTAAAGGCATGGAGGCCCTTTCTCTTTCCAAATGCACGCTCAAGCAAATTAAGTTACATTCCAGAGATTTTTATAGTGTTGTAATAATTATTCAGCTCAAAACATTTTCTGATTTCCACTGAAATATTTTTTTCTGTGGCCATTGGGTTATTTACAAGTATATTATTAATTTATAACTATATGGATTTTCTAGTTAGCTTTTTGTCACCAATTTCTGACTTATTTGCATTATGACTGAAAAAATCTGCATGATTCCAACCCTTTTAAATTTGTTGAGCCCTCCCTGGTGTAGCTCAGTGGATTGAGCACAGGCCTGTGAACCACACGATCGCGGTTTGATTCCCAGTCAGGGCACATGCCTGGGTTGCAGGCCAGTTCCCAGCAGGGGGACCCATGAGAGGCAACCACACATTGATATTTCTCTCCTTCTCTCCTTCCCTTTCCCTCTAAAGATAAATGAATAAAATCTTTTAAAAAATTAATCAAAATAAAAAAATAAATTTGTTGAAACTGGGTTTATTTTCATAGTAGCATTTCACATATACTTGAAACTAACATGTATTCTGTCCGTGTTGAATACAGGATATGGTGTTTAAGTCAAATCTTCTTGCTGTGTTTACTTTTCTGCTTGTTCTATCAGTTGCTGAGAAAAAGTATGCCTAAATCTTCCACTAGGACTTTTAATTTTTCTGTTGGCTTTACATAGAGGCTATGTCATTAGGAGCATACAAATTTAGATTGCATGATATCTTCACCCAATATTAACTTTTCATCATTACTAAATATTTCTCTTTATCTATGTCTAATAATTCATTTGCCTTGATGTACCCACATCTGTAGTAGCTTGCCTTTCTTTTCTTTTCTTTCCTTCCTTGCTTCCTTGCTTCCTTCCTTCCTTCCTTCCTTCCTTTTTTCCTTTATATTTCTTCTGCAATTTTGACACTGGCTGGTGTGGCTCAGTTGCTTGGAGTGTCCTCCCCTATACCAAAAGGTTGTGGGTTTGACTCCTGGTCAGGACACACGCCTAGGTTGCAGGTTTGGCCCCCAGTCTGGGTGCCTCCAAGAGACACCGGATTGATGTTTTTCTCCCCTCAGTGTTTTTCTCTCCCCCCATCCACCCCTTTCTCTCTCTCTGGAACCAAAAATCTAAACCAAAAACTGAAACTGCAATTTGGTATAGTTTACTGTCCAATGTCAGGCCAATACATTTAATTAAAAAACCAAGTAAATAAAAACTGCCATGGGGACCCGTGGTCTAATGGCAACACAGAGGTAAGTGCGTGGAAAAGAGAGGAACGTCTCTCCTGGGCTTGGGAGGGGGCTGCAGTGACCCAGAGTCCGTTGGAGGAAGCTGGGAGCTGGGAGTTTCGAGACTTTTTGTTGGCTGAGCTAGAGCAGCCTCCCTCCAGCTGAGCGGTTACTGGGCGGGAGGACTCTTCTCTCCCTCCTGCTGAGATAAGGTCGTGTCGCTTCCCCTCCGAGGTGCAAGGTGCGTCTCTTCCCGTTGGGGTCAGTGCGTGTTGAGCGTCCTCTCTTCCAGCCTCTCAGTGTTAGTTTAAATGAGGTTTCTGGTTGCTAATGTTCGCAGTGGGAGCACGCATGCATACTGAATTCTAAGTCACTGGGGTATCCCTGGCTGGCTTGGCTCAGTGGATTCAGCACCAACCTGCGAACCAAGAGGACCACTGGTTCGATTCCCAGTCAGGGCACGTGCTTGAGTTGTGGGCCAGGTCACCAGAAGGGGGCGCTCCAGAGGCAGCCACACATTGATGTTTCTCTCCCTCCCTCTCTTCCTCCTTTCCCCTCTCTCTAGAAATACAGAAATAAAATCTTTAAAAAATTAATTGGTAAAATAGCGTTGGGGAACAGTTTGGCATACCAGTGACCCTCTCTTTTTCTCCTGGGATGACATTAGCTTGGGCCTGGGACGGACCAGATGCTTTCTCAAAAGAACCAGTGGACTTCCCAAACTTTCCACGCTTCAGTGGGGGTCCACCTCCCAGCCAGTCCCTCCCTCCCCAAGCTGGACGGACAGGCCTCTTTGGTCCCGCACCTCCCCCTGCACCGTTCTCACTTCTACGCATGCGCCGCCTTCCGGTCCCGCCCCCGCCCCAATCTGGCACCAGAGGGAGGGGAGGCCTTCCTTCCACCCAAAGATCTTGCCCCCTTTTTGCGCGCTCAGGGTAAGGACCCGCCCCTGCCACCAGCTTGGCGGATGTGGGGGAGACTCCCCGGGGCTCCGACCGACTGTTTCATGGTAGCGGGGCCACAATGCAGGAAACGAGATGTAAACTTTGAAAGAGTCACAAAAGGCAGGACCGGACATCAAGAGAGTGAATCAAACCGAAGCTCCAGGAGCTGGTGCGTAACGAAAGCCAGTCAGAGAAGAAAACCAACAAGTTACTGCATTCACACACGATCAAGCCAGGCAAAGCTCAGCGGAAATAAAGGCTGAAACGGAGACAAGCATGCGATTTACAGGGAGTTGGGCGTACGCGATATGTCTCTAGGGGAGAGGGAAGGGAATAGCACTGGAGTAGGACATGCCGGAGGTTGAACTGCAAGGTTATGGTGTGTCTCTTGTGCAGGCTGAGAAGTGCCGTGCGTGGTTATTTTATTACTTTCCAAACTGCAGTGGCATGTATATAACGTATATTTGTGTGGCTATACTATACACGTACATTTCATACTATTTTTTCATTTCATACTAAACTGTTAGCCTTCTTCTGAAGGGCCTTCTACTCCACGTGGCACGTCGGTCAGTGGTTTTGAACTGGATCCAGTGGTGGGGACACGGAGCGCGGGCTGCCACAGACACCTGTGGTCCCGCGCTCGCTCCGCTGGTGCGTGAGCTGTGGCCACAGTGGCGTGAACGCTGGCTGGCGCACTCTCAGCCAGACCGCGTATTTGCAGCAACGCGGGTTTGAGAAACTGGCGTCAGGCCTTCTCCCAGCTCTCTAGGGGGCAGTGTTTATCCCGGAAAGTTTTGTGTCTTCTTGCGCGTGTCCCGTCCCCCTCCCGCCCCCACCAGCTCCTCCTTGCCAACTGGTCTCTGCCCTTCCAGCCATCCCTGACGGAGCCCTGGACGTGGCCATCCCTGCTGACAAGACCGGGAGTGAGGAGGACCTTTACGAGGACCTGCATGGCTCCGGCCACCACTACAGCCACCCTGGCGGCGGTGGCGAGCAGCTGGCCATCAACGAGGTAGGGCCGGTCTGGGGGTGAAAGGCCCGGCTAGGCCGGACGGCCTGCTGCCCGGTTGGCTCCGCCAGCCTGTGCCCCCGCGGTCCCTGTGCCTTAAGCACAGGGCGCAGTTTCGGCCTGGGGCACTCCCTTCGGAAAAGGGAGTCCACCTCAGAGCTCACCCCAGGACAGGGCTCCCCCTGGTTAGCTCTAGGCCTGCAGGGGTCCGGGAGTAGCAGGCAGGACATCCAGGACCGCAGATGTAAGAGTGCTGGTCTGTCCCGACGAGCAGCGCCTGGAAAGCCATCCTGGCTGCCAGGAGCTCAGCTTGGAAGAAGGGGCTTGTGAACCTCCTAGAAGTCGTCAGGGCAGGACGGGGGTGAGACCCAGGGACGCTGATTGCTTTCCTGCACCGGGAGAGCTCAAAGCTACTGCTGTTGCTAAGGAAACTGCCTGCAGGTTATCTGCCTCTCTTGGCCTACCTTGGCCTGCTGGGATGCTCTGCACAGGGAAAGCCAGGAGCCAGGACGGCTCTGAAGACACCTGGCCCAGGGAAATGCGGGTCCTTTAGACTGAATTGTATGGAGAGTCTGTGTCCTGTTTGGTTCAAAGGTCCCTCTTGGTGCTGGAGGTCACTGAGCGGACAGGGTGGGGCTGTCGTCTCAGGTTCACAGCACCCAGGGCTTCCCAGGGTCCTTGTCTTCCCTGGACCCACAGTGTGCCCCCAGGATTCAGGGGAAGGACCTGTCACGGCACAGAAGACTACCAGGTCAGGCTGCTGCAGAGCCATCTCCCTCGATGGGAAGCAGCAGCTGATTTGGGTGGGGGCTGGGCTCCTGCTTGGCTGCCTGGCCAGGCTGCTGTCATTCCCGGGACCCACCAGCATTGCCGGATCCTCCAGTAGAATAAGCCCCAGAAATGTGTCCTGAGAGGGGCCGGCTGGCGTGAAGGGCAGGGCGTGGGGCTGAGGGCCGACCTCCTTGGGTCAGACTTCCATCCAGCCCCTGGCCAGTGAATGACCAGTGGGGAGGGAGCCCTTCCCTCCCCTGGGCCTCTGTTTCCTCACGGTGGGTGGGTGCAGGGCCCCTAAGCCCCACCAGGGGCCACAGGAGGCTTGCTGTGCCTGGGCATTAGGGGTACTAGGGGCACCCACTATGATTGCTGGGCATCGTGGCAGAGACTCACTGTATCGGAAACCCCCAGAGAGCAGAGAAGGTGACTCCCCACCAACAGGCAGGGAGCATTATCGTCCCACTGTGCGCTCCTGGCCCCGTGGGCTCTCCCTGCCGCCTCACAGGTGTGGCGGGAAGGCTTGCTGGGGCTCTATCCGAACCCATCCCTGGAAGTGGCAGAGACGGCAGAAATCAGAGGAAAGCCCATCATGCCCAGTGGTGCCGGGCTGGCTCTGAAACCACGTGTGCATTCGCATGCGCTGTTTTTAGGGGCACACGAGGGCCGTGTTCTCAGGTGTGTGCCCACACGCATGGGCATGGGAAGGTTGTGGGTGTGACTCGAGTAGGTGTGTGCCGCATGCGTGTGACTCATGTGCTGGGTATTTAACGTGTGCTGAACCACGTCCCAGAGCACAGCGGCGCAGAAGGTGTGCGGCTGCTGGGGCTGGGTGGACGCACACGTGTTCTGTGGTGCGGCCACTGTGGAGAACAGTGTGGAGGGCCCTCAAAAAGTGAAAAACATGTACCCCGTGGCGCAGCAATCCGCTTTCTGGGGACATGTCCGAAAAGAAGGAATCAGAACTTCAGAGAGCCAGCTGCCCTCGGGGCTTGCGGCAGCGAGATTCACGGTGAGCAGGGCAGAGAACAACGCAGGTCCTTCGGCAGATGGGTGGGTCACGATGGCCCGGCACATAGGTGCGGCGAAATGTTATTCAGCCTTAAAAAAAGAAAACAACAAAGGAAATCCTGCCCTTTGTCACAACAGAGGGGTGGAGCCAGAGAAGGACACTCTGCCTAGCAGTCACAAGGCACATCAAGACGAACCCTGTGTGTTCTCCGGTGTGGAGCCTGGGAGGCAGAGAGCAGAGGGGTGCTGTGGGGGGGGGGGGAGCGCTGGGGAGGGAAGAAGTGGGGAGGAATCGGCCACAGGGTGCAAAGTGGCGGTTGTGTGAGGAGGATGAGTCCTGGGGATGCAATCACAGCATGGTGACGATCGTCTGCAGTGCCAGCCTGTGTGCCTGAAACATGCTAGGACCACAGAGGGGGTGGGGGTGGTGACTGGCTGGAGTGTGGTGGTCAGGTGACCTCCTGTATATGTGTATCAGAGCATCAAGTCGGCGCACACCTGAAATAAACACAATTTTTATTTGTCAGTTATACCGCAACAAAACCGGGGGCGGGTGGTCAGCTGCTGAAGAAGCCAGCTGCTTCTCTGCAAGGACAAAGCGATGCCCTGACAGACAGGGTCTGTGAGGAGGGTCCTGAGTCGCAGCCGCCCTGAACGCCTCCATCTGCCCACAGTGCAAATCCTGGCCCCACGGCCCTGTGCCTCCGTGGGGTTTGAGGGCCAGTTCCCTGTCGTGTCACAGCCGCATTGACTCCTCTGCGGAGTCTGGGCCGCCGGCAGTTCCTGGTCCAGGAATCAGATGCCCAGGCCCCACGGCACTCGGGAGCCACTCTCCGTGCGCCTGGCCATCCCGGCTCCCTGAGCCTCCCGCGAAGTCGCCCAGGTCCGAGCTCTGCGCTCGCCGGAGTCCCCGTCACCCGCCCGCGCCGCCTCAGTGCCGGGCTCGGGCTGGGAGCCTTGGAGCGCACGTGCGGGCTGCGGGGCTGCGCAGATGAAGCCGGCCGGCGCACCGCGGCTCCGCCCCCTCCGGGCGCTCCTGGCCCCGCTCGCTCGTGTCCCTGCGCCGAGCGGAGGCCCCGCGCAATGGCCAGGGTCCCGCAGGCCCGGCATCGCCCGGCGGCCCCCGGGAACGCCCTGCACGCGGTGCTGCGCTGCAACCTGCCGCCCGGCGCTCAGCGCGTGGTGGTCTTCGCCGTGCTGGCGCTCCTGGTCCTCATCAACGTAGTGCTGGTCTTCCTGCTGGCCTTCCGCTGACCGCCAAGGCCCGGCGCTCGGCTCCTCCGGGTGAGTGGCGCCGCCATGGCGCACCCCCGAGCCTCGCTTCTCCCCCTCCAGCCCCGCCCGGCTCCGGACTCCGTGACCCTAACCCCCTGCGCCCCGCACCGACTCCGCCCAGGAGTGCGGGGTTCAGAAACTCCGGGGCGTGCTGGCCCATGTGCACGGGTCCTCCCTCTGGCATCCGTAGTGAGTGCGCGCGCGCGTGGCTAAAATGGCGCATCGCCGTGGGCGCCTGGAGATGGGGGTGCCGCTCCGGCCGCAGTTGCGGCCGGGGTCTGGGAACTGCGCACCGGGCCTGCGCTCCTGTGTGGCGGTGAGAGCTGTCTGTGGAAGACGAGAGGGCACTTCTGCACGTGTTACCACCTTCCCCCATTTGGGGTCTCTAGATACGTGGTCTCGCTTAGCGCGCCCCACTCCGCGCTCTGACCGGCCTCCAGCGCCGCTGCTCCGGTCCCTGGGAGCTGAGTCCCCAGGTTGCAGTGGCAATTGCAGCTCTCGGCCAGATGGGGCGCAGTGGGAAGGGGTGTGGGTGGTCCTCAGGGGGCACTCTGGGGCAGAGTCCGGCTTTTCCGGGCCTGTCACAATGTCAGGGGCACGACTTGGCCTAGCACAGCCCCTCACCTGCCCCACATACCTCCCCCCCTCCCCCACCGCCAGGGCCAGTCTCTGCTCCCCACTGCCCGGCCACAAGTGAGCCCGAGACTCCCCCTTCGGCCCGTGCATCGTCTAGGCTTCCGGGCACCTGCATCTTGGACACAGTGGCGAGGAAGGAAGGGCCTCTGCACCGAAACCCACCCCATGTGGGCCCTGGCGGCCTGGGCACTGCCTTGGAGGTTGAACGCTCCTTCAGCCCGGGGAGTTGTATTGTCTCAGTGATGTCACATACACGGTGACTGTCATCATTGCAACTCATCCGAGTGATGAGAGCCGTAGGTCTGCATGAGAGCCATGTGACCAGCACACTGTCACTGGGGGGACCCCAGGGGATGGGGACACAGGGGTACCTACCAAGTGCCTCTGGCCAGATGCGGTGACAAAGGCAACTAATCCCTCAGCCACTGCCAAGGGCTTCCAGGTGATGGGGCAGGACAGGCATGGGGCCTGTGACAGGCACAGGGAACCCTCACCTCTAGGGGAAGCCCCGTGTTTCTGCTGCAGCCATGGCCTTCCCCGCAGCAGTCAGTGAGGCCAATTGGGACGGAGTTCAAAGAAAGAAGGAAATGCAAGGGCAAAGATTTTATTTTACTTTCCAAAGTGAGGGGGAGGGCTGCACGCTGCGATGTGGGGAGCCCCGAGGGTGGGGGCGGGGAGCTTTTGCTAGGCGGCTGCAGAGCAGGAGGTTTTGCAGGTCTCTGGGCTGCTGTGTCCCAAGTCCCTGGAGCCTCTGCGCCTCCGGGGCACTTCCAGTCATTTTCTAGTCCTGAAGATGGAGGCTCCAGAAACAGCCGGGGTTGCTCATGCTTTATGGGGTCCAGCCAGCTCTGGCAAGGAGGTCCCGAGAAGGGCACTTTTGTGCCAATACACTGGACCGCACTGGTGCAGGGCTGGTAGGGGAACGCAGGGGGAGGGGGCACCGAGCCGTACAAGCAGGGCCTCAGCTCAGGCTCCCTTGAAGGAAGCCCAGGCCGGGGAGGTGCCTGACCTGGTTCGGGCCAGGCAGGAGCCACCAGGGAAGGGAAAGCGAGTAGCAGGCCACCAGGTGTGTGGTGTCACCGCCTCCCACCTGGGCCCCCTCTCTGAGGCTGCCTCCTAGCTGACGTGTGTCGCTGCTGTGAACTGAGGGTGGACGGGGTCCACAGTGTCATCTCGGGAGCCCCATGTGTGGCTTCTGTGGGCAAGCGTGTGAGCGTGTGTGGGCAGTTGCACACCCGGGGGCTGTGCAGCAAGGTGGGGGGGGGTGTTAGGACCCCACCTCTCCAGAACTGGCCCCACGGAGCTGGAGTAAGGAGTTTTGTTCCCTTACAACGGGAACAAAAGCCTTTGGACCCAGGCCTCACTTTACCCAAGAAGCTCAGAGTCTCCGGGACTCGTCATGCAGAGCGTTTAAGTCCTGACGCTCAGACACGCCTGAGGCCACAGTGGCCCTCTGTCCTGGTGCTCGCGCTCATCATGCTCTCTGGAGCAGAGGGGACACGTGCATCAGCACGTGCAGGCCGCCTTTGAGCCCTTGGGCCAGACCCCCGAGGCCTGCAGGTGCGCGGTGCTCTCTGCCTGACACAGGCCAGCCCTGCTCCAGCGCCCTCGCTCAGCTCTCTCGGTTTGCCCCCGTCCAGACTGCGGCCAGGAGCCGTGGTCCTGGGCTGGGTGTCCTGTGGAAGGGGATGTGCTTGAGTCGGTGTTTTCAGCTGGGTGGGCACAAGATCCTTCGAGGAGACCTGCCGCCCTCTGGGGACAGCGGGTGCACACGTACGCTGTGAGCGCTTCCCAGGAGTAGCTTCATCGGCGTGCAGGCAGAAGACGTGAAGAAAAGGGTTTCCCAGTGGGCTTGCTCGAGCCAGGGAGCTGCCCGTCAGTGAAACGGAAAACCAGAGTTGTGCTCAGTCCCCACGGAGAGGGGCATGGCCCTGCCCTGTCATGCTGTTCCTGGAACCCATCCTCTTGCCCCCAAGCCCCCAGGGCCTCCTGGTTGTTGGAGGAATAGAATGGAGCCCCCGCTCCAGGATAGCGGTGTCCGCCCACAGGAGGTGGAGCTGGGGGCACCCTGGCTGCCCACCACTGGGGGGTGGGACAAGCAGAGACGAGTGATGAAGCTGAGGGTGACCGTTTAACTGCTGGCGGGAGGGGGGCAGAGGGAGGGGCACCCCCACAGGGCAGCAGCCGTGTGCTGGGCTGTCAGTTCTGTGCCCGCCGGGCTCCAGCAGTCCAGGTCCCTGGCCTCCCCGCTGCACGGGGCTGCTGAGGGGCGGGGCCGCCTTGCCCCGCCGACCGGCTGTGCCTGGCTCTCTCCACAGCTCCTCAGCGATGGCAGCGTGGTCTGCGCAGAAGCACTCTGGGACCACGTCACCATGGATGACCAGGAGCTGGGCTTCAAGGCTGGGGACGTCGTGGAAGTAATGGATGCCACCAACAGGGAGTGGTGGTGGGGCCGTGGGGCCGACGGCGAGGGCTGGTTTCCAGCCGGCTTCGTGCGGGTATGGCCCCTGGAGAGACAGCCGGTTCTGCTCAGAAACTGCCATGGCATTGGGCACCATGGACCATCCGCTCAGGGCTGTGGGCTGGTGGCCTGGCCGGGAGGGGGTCAAGACAGCCGGGCAGCTGTGACAGCCCTCCTCCTCCTCCCACCTCCTGCTGGGGCCCCAGCAGCAGGAGGAACAGGTCAGAGCAGTGTGGGGGTCCCTCCACAGGGAGCCTGTCAGCCCACCACCTCCACCTGGCATTAGCAAGCATTCTTAAAGCACCGGGGGACCCCCTGCCGGGTCCACTGCATGCAAGCTCACAGCAGCCCTGGAGCCGGCGCCGAGGCGTGGAGCGTGGACGAGTGAAATCCGTGGCCCAGTTCACAGGGCCCCCCGCCTTGGGGCCCTCTGGTGTCCAAGGCATGGGTCCAGGGGCAGACTCAGAAGGCCAGGCTGGGCAGCGACCACAGACCCTGGGGTCGTGCTGGTTGCCTCCCCTAGCCCAGACTCCCTGAACTGTCCGCTTTGTACCCCAGGCCGTTCCCAGTTGTGGTCTGGACACTGGCAGCACCAGTCACTCTCCACTTCCCCAGAGGTCCCAGTGTGACATGTGCGGCTCAGAAACTGTCCCCAGCCCTGTGCCCAGCGGGATGGGCAGGGTGTCCACAGAGAAGGCTGGTCCCAGACAGGCCAGGCCACTCGGGCTGCATCCCCAGCACCATTCAGGGTGGTGCGAGAAGAGCCCAGGCCTGCGGGGTACTGACCGCCCGCCTTGCCTGCAGCTGCGGGTGAACCAGGACGAGCCCTCGGAAGACGAGGCGCTGCGGCCCGGGGCCGGTGGGGCAGAGGACGGCGGGGCGACCTCGCAGGGCAGCAGCAGGGACCAGATGCGCACCAACGTCATCCGGGAGATCCTCAGCACCGAGCGTGACTACATCAAGCACCTGCGTGACATCTGCGAGGTGAGGCCGGGCGAGCACAGCGGTGCCGGCTCGGCGGGGCCAGAGGGGACCTGACCCACCCTGTCCCCAGGGCTACATCCGGCAGTGCCGCAGGCGCACCGACATGTTCAGCGAGGAGCAGCTGCGCACCATCTTCGGCAACATCGAGGACATCTATCGGAGCCACACGGCCTTCGTGCAGGCGCTGGAGCAGAGGTTCAACAGGGCGCGCCCGCACCTGAGCGAGCTGGGTGCCTGCTTCCTGGAGCACGTGAGCCACCCTCCCCTCTCCTGGGAGGCTTCCAGGCCCCCCTTCCTCACCTGCGCAAGGGTCGGCACCCCTCAACATTGTGTAGAACTGCCGCTGGTTCTTGGGGGACAGACCACGGCCCAGAAGGCTCCTTGGAGCAGGGGGCCTGCGATCAGTCGGCCCCAGCTTTCCTCCCGGCAGAGGGAGGGCGGCTGGCTGGCTGTTGAGCGCCTCCAGGCTGTTTGTTCTTAGCGAGTTTGGGGTTTCTGAGTGTGTACTTTAGTGTTTCCTTCTGGGCCAACACCAGCTGGCTCGTAGCTGAGGTCCCCTGGCCTGGTCCGGGGTAGAGGGACACCTCCCACCCCGCCGGTAAGGAAGCACAGGCTGCACCCAGTCCTGTGATAGTGGTGGGTTGGACGCCGAGCCAGCCCACTGGGGATGCCGCGGGCTCCTTCCTGGGTACACCCCGTGGGGCACTGGGAAGGCCTCACCACCTCCCTCCAGCAGCGGAACAGGGGTGGCCCGCTCTGGGCGCTTGCAGGAGCATATGGTGGGTCCGAGCGCCTGAGTGCGGGGTGGCTTCGGGGCCCTGTCCCCGAGCAGTGGGCACAGGTTCGCCACCGACACTCCTGGTGTGAACGCCACAGTGGCTATTGCCCTCCGTGGCCACCTCAGTTCAGGATGTCATGGGTCACTTGCCACGTGGCTGGCCTGGCTTCTCTCTGGCCCCAGGAAAATGAAGGTTTAAAAGAGAAGAAAGAGAAGGGGGCCAGAACCCTGAGAGGAAGGAGCAGGACACTGGGCAGGGAGTGGACCCCGGCGCCCACTTAATCCCTTCACCCCTCCTTTGGGCCGTCTTCATCAGCACCACTGAGTCACCCCCAAGAAGGGGCTCTGATCCAGTGTCTGCTGAGGGCCCTGCGCAGGGCAGCACACACCACCATTTGCAGGTGTTGGGTGTCCCCGGGCGGGCGTGACTCAGCAAAGTCCGTGCTGATTCACGAGTGGGGCTGGGGGTGGCAGACAGTGCAGTGAGGCCCCCCACATCTGCCCTGTGCCTGCGGGCCGCGGGAGAGGCCGCCCCCTGACTGCCCACTGTGCCCCCAGCAAGCACACTTCCAGATATACTCCGACTACTGCAACAACCACCCCAGCGCCTGCCTGGAGCTCTCCCGGCTCGCCAGGCTCAGCAAGTACACCTACTTCTTCGAGGCCTGCCGCCTGCTGCAGAGGATGATCGACATCTCGCTGGACGGCTTCCTGCTGACGCCCGTGCAGAAGATCTGTCAGTACCCGCTGCAGCTGGCGGAGCTGCTGAAGTACACGCACCCCCAGCACCGGTAGGGGCTGCCCAGGCGGGCTGGGGGGTGGCTGTGAGGGCGCCGCTGTTCTGCCCGTGTGGCCCCCGGGCTGATGGGTGCAGACGCTGACAGGCTGAGGGGCCCAGCCCCGGGGAAGCAGCTCGGCCCCCCGCCCCTCTCCGCCCCCCGCCCCCGCAGCACGTCTGTTCTGCTGCAGGGATTTCAGAGACGTGGAGGCTGCCTTAGACGCCATGAAGAAGGTGGCCCAGCTCATCAACGAGCGCAAACGGAGGCTTGAGAACATCGACAAGATCGCTCAGTGGCAGAGCTCCGTGGAGGACTGGGAGGTGAGGGCCCGACACTGCACAGAGTGCCAGGGGCCGGGCCACGTGCTCCTGAGAAACGCAGGAGGGGCTGTGCTCCTGCAGCTGGCGAAGGAGAGCAGGGCAGGAGAGCAGGGCAGGGCAGCCGGTCGGGCCCAGGGGGCACACCCGGGCACCGCCCCGCGGGCAGGCCCGGTGGGGAGCGGGCACTGGCACAGCCGCAGGAGTGAGGCGGGGCACCGCTCCCTCTGTGAGGCCCGCATCCTGGCAAGGCGCCTGCTGTTCTCGGGACAGGCCAGACCCCCAGGTTTGGGGACCCCCACAGAAGGGTTTGGGCTGGCCACAGCACCAGCAAAAACGGGTCGTCACCCATGGGAGCCCC
Organism: Sturnira hondurensis; assembly: GCF_014824575.4. Taxonomy (NCBI): domain Eukaryota; kingdom Metazoa; phylum Chordata; class Mammalia; order Chiroptera; family Phyllostomidae; genus Sturnira; species Sturnira hondurensis. The sequence continues at coordinate 18,200,661 of NW_028082350.1, read as the reverse complement.
CACTCCATTCCTCTGGCCTGCACAGTGGCCCCGGACCCGCCCATGCCACCTCCCACGGCAGCACAGACATCTGAATTAATGGTGACATCCCTGTCCCCTTTCCATGAAATGGTATAAAAAGACAGCTTCCTGGGCCCCACCCTGGAAATAATTGGAACCCCTGGGTTTTATTTTGTTGTTTTCTGTTTTTCTGGAGGTTGGTTCTGAAGCCAGCGCTGGCCGAGGACCCCAACAAACTCACTCCCGGGGGATCCTGAGAGGGGCAGGCTTGATGTCTACGATGGGACATCAGACACTGACGTCAGGGGGAGGATGGAGGTCCTCCAAAAGAGGCCTCCATAGGCCAGCCTCAGCGGGGGTGGGGTGTCCCTTCAGCCACGTCTGACTGCCCTGGAGGGTGGCGCCAGCCGGCCCAAGGTCCCGGGAGCCCCAGCAGCCACCTCAAGAGGAAGAGCGGCAGGTTCTGTCTGCGCGACACCCAGATCTCACTTCAGTGCATCGTCAGCAGAAACACCATTAGTGGGACGTTTCACGCTGTCCCATCCTGTGTGCCTCAACCGATGCCTCACTGGGGTTGGCCACGCTTCATGGCTCACACTTTGGGCTGCCGCGGGGCCCCGTTCTGCAGACCGTGGACTCAGACTTCCTTCGCCCCTGCCTCGGGCCCCTGTGGCCTGCTGCCTACTCCCAGCCCAGGTGGGGTACTGAGCCCTGGCTGTCCATGGCCCCCAGGGGGAAGACCTCCTGGTCCGGAGCTCGGAACTTATCCACTCGGGGGAGCTGACACTGGTCACGCAGCCACAAGCCAAGAGCCAACAGAGGATGTTCTTTCTCTTCGACCACCAGCTCATCTACTGCAAGAAGGTACTGACCCGCTGTCCCTGCTGAGGAGCAGGGGCTTGAGGTCTGGAAGCAGCTGCCCAGAGCAAAGCCCCACACGGTGCCCCTGTCCCTGGGGTCCTGGTCATCCTGCAGGCCAGGGTGAGGGTGGACCAGGGACTGTGGGGCCCTCCCAGCCTGACGGGGGCCTGTGCTGTTGCGAACACCCCTGGCTCCACCACCCTGAGACCTGGGTGCTCCGCTCCAACACCTCCCACTGCCTCTGTACAGCTACTTATCCCTCTTTCCAAACTCAGCCTGTGGGCCCAGGTCTCCCCGCGGCTCTTCTGTGCCGTCGGCTGGACCCCGGCCCACGCCTGTAGCCACACTGCTCCCCCACGAGCCCACGGGCCCCCGTGCAGGGCCCCAGGCTGGCTGGTAAGCAGATGGAGGTGGTGGGCGGCCCCTCCTCAGGCCCAGCACACAGCTGGGGCTGCACCAGGCCTGCTCTGCCCTCGTGAGCCCCTGGGGGGAGGCCCAGCATCCCTCTGGGTCCAGGGCAGAGGATGAGCAGGGCCCTGGGGAAGGGAAGTGGGAGGGGAAGGCTGGCCAGCGCTCCCGCCGTTCTTGCAGGACCTTCTCCGCCGGGACGTGCTGTACTACAAGGGCCGGGTGGACCTGGGAGGCCTGGAGGTGGTGGACGTGGGGGACTGCAAGGACAGGGACCTGCACGTGAGCGTCAAGCACGCCTTCCGGCTGCGCTGCGGTGTCACGGGCGAGAGTCTCCTGCTGTGTGCCAGGAAGCCGGAGCAGAAGCAGCGCTGGCTGCAGGCCTTCGAAAGGGAGAGGGAGCAGGTGCGGCTGGACCAGGAGACAGGTGCGAGACCTAGGCGGCCCCGCCCACTGTGGGCCCAGCCCAGCCAGCAGCTGGGACAGCCTGTCCTGCAGCCCCAGGGCCTCAGGGTTTGTGAGACTGCAGAATAACCCTTCATTTCAGCCCCAGGGCATGGGCCTGTTGGCCTTTTGGGGGGCTGTTCACACATGCACACCCCAGTGCACTTGGGGGCACGGATGTGGGGGACCCCCTTCCCAGCGTAAGCTGGGGGAGAATGCGGGGTGGAGACAGCACTGGCCTGCAGAGCCCACACGAGCAGGGCGTCCCCACTGCATTCCCACCCTGTGCACGTGCCTCACGGGCTTCACAGTGGAGACAGAGGATACCTGACACTGGCTGTGCCAGGGACTCAGTGAAGGGCAGGGATGAGGCCCTCAGGGGCACCAGGGGGTCCCGTGGCTGCCTGGAGCCAAGGCCAGTGGGCTGGGCAAGACACTGCACCCCGGAGCACCTGGAGGCAGGTGGGGTGCACCAGGGCTTCGCCAGCCTGGAAGCCCAGGTCAGGAGGGCGGGGAAGACCAGTCAGGGGCTAGCAGGGCAGCAGGCAGCTCATTGGTCTCTTCTCCCCACCCCCCCAGGCTTCTCCATCACTGAGGGGCAGAGGAAGCAGGCCATGCTGAAGGCCAGCAAGCTGCAGGTGGCTGGGAAGCCCAAAGGTGAGCAGGTGCTGGTGGGACCCCATCCGTGCAGCCTCAGCCTCCTCTCAGCCACACCTCTGACCCTAGAGCAAAGCCAACTGGGCTCGGGTCCCAGTGACCACTGCCCCCTGCAAGTGTTCCGTTCCCAGAGGGGGCTGGTGGAGCGGGTGTCAGTGTGCAGCCCAGACTCTTGCTCTGGCCACACTACAGGGACAGTGTTGGCTGCCCCACCCCCCGGGTGGCCTACTCTGCAGCAGCTCCCTCCCTCGCACAGCCCGCTCCTCCAAGGGTCTGGCCTCCTGGCAGCTCCAGGCCTGCTGCCATCCCCCCACCCCCCACCTGCCCCAGGCCACTTGCTCCCCAGGAGCCCATGTAACCCTGCTGCCTTCCTGCCTAGCTCTTGGCCGGCCCTACTATCTGACGCGCCAGAAGCCCCTGGCACTGCCCACCAGCCCGCCCCGGCAGCAGGCCCTGGTGCTGGCAGAGCCCAAGCGGAAGCCGTCCGCCTTCTGGCACAGCATCAGCCGGCTGGCCCCCTTCCGCAAGTGAGCCCGCGCCCCCAGCCACACTGCCTGGACCTGCTCTGCCAGCTGCCCCCAGCCCTCCCCACCCCCGGGCCTCTGCCCAGTCTGCAAACCGCCAGTGAGCACGGCTGAGGGAGGGAGGGGCTCATGCCTCGGGGACACGCTGGGCTCCACCCCGTGACGGACGCACAGGAGATGCCAGCTGGAGGGGCAGGAGCCCCGGCCGGGGAGCCGCTTGCCAGGCCAGGCCAGGCAGACGTGTGTAAAAGGATGGACCACTGGGCCCTCCGCTCTGGACTCTGCTCACGCCTCCTCCTGGTCTCTCTGGGCAGGAGCCCAGCAGCCTTCTGCCCCTGGGAAGGCAGGGGCCTGAACCAGGAATCTGGGCCACCAGGCCTGGCCTCGGAGCCCCCCCGTCTGGCCTCCCAGTTCCTCTCTCGCGGCGGCGGGCACCCCCTCCCCTGGTTTGGTGCCAGCAGCCAACACTGTCAGGAATGCCCCCGGGTAGCTGTGCGCGACTCCAGAACCAGGTTCTTTTCTGTGTGGGATCCTGCTTTTCTGATGACGTAGGAAGAGAACTGACAGTGACACAGGAAGGTGGCCTTATCCCGGGGGAATGTGGGAAGCCATGAAGACAGAACTCCTGGGCCCAGCACCGACCTGCCTGCCCAGAGCCTTCGGCCCGGCCCCAGCAGCAGCAGGCGGTCACTCACACCACTCTGCTGCCTCCCAGCAGCCCAAACCCACATTTAGTTTCATAAAGAAACTCATGGAGACGCCCCTGGCTGCAGCCTGCCTCTTCTGTTGGGGTCTGGGCCCTTCCCCTCCTGTCCATGTCCCTGCCCCAGGGGCACTCAGAGGAGGGGGTGTGTGTGCCTTGGGGCTGTGGTGGGCAGCTCCCCCACTCCCGGGGCTAAGTCTGGGGTGGGTGTGGCTGCAGGTGGCAGGCATATCTGGGGGAGGGCAGTTTGCACTCTTCCTGGGGGGTGAGAGAAGGGTGTCTTCCCAGGAGAACCAGGGCCACAGGGCCAGGAGAGAGCTGGGCAGCCATCCTCCTGCTCCCACGGGGGCACTGCTCCCCAATACCCTGGCACATGGCTAAGGTCAAGGGCGCGTGGCTGGGAGGCAGCCGAGCACAGGACTGCTGTCTGAAGCCCCCGATGTCCCTGCTCCTGAGCAGTGATACCAGCGCACAGGCTGGCACCCACCCGACACAAACCGACAGGGAGAGACAAGGGAACTGTGCCGCAACACAGTCAGTCTTTATTGGAAACCGCAGTGTTACTCTGTAGCTCTCATTACAGTAAACGTGCTTTAAAACAGTCTCTGAGCTCCCCTCCGTGTCAGGGAGCACACACCACGGAACAGCGTGAGTTTACACACGACAGAGTTGGCACTGGCTGCCGCCCACGCTCGGCACAGGGTGAGGGTGCGTTAACACTGGAAGACGATGCCGGCTTAAGCTTAAAAATGTACTAAGAGAACAGTCTGAAAAACAGTATTTAAAAGTCACTCACTTAACATTTTTTTAAAACAAACCACTTCCCAGCCAGCCAGTCTGTCGTCCAGGGGCTGTCAAAGCAGCCCTGCCGGTCGCTGCCCTAAGCCACCCGTCCCCTCGGACACACCTGCCCCGCACAACACCCGCCCCCGGCTCCCTGGGGCCCGCACAGCCCTGGTCCTCCCTGCCCTGCCCCTGGGGAGCTGAGCTGCCTGCAGTCCTGGGGCTCCTGCAAAGGGGCGCCACAGGCTTCCTACTCCTCAGATGAAGGGGGCGGAGAAGGGCCAGTCCTCTGAACTTACAACTTTCCACCCGAGAGCCAGGCCCTCCTGGAGCATGTCGCCCGCAGTGCACTCACTCGGGTGTGCAGCCCCTGCAGGAAGCTCAGGGACAGGGGTGCAGAGCACACGCACACACGTGAGACGGGACCGAGAGCCCACCACACTCTACTCTGCAGACTCCCCCACCTCTGAAAGCACCAGAGAAGCAGCGGAAGTGGCCCCCACCACAGGCCCTGCCCCCGATGGTGCCAGACAGGGTCCTGTCCCATCTGGGTGATGCTCAGGCCACGATGACTGGGGCACCTGCTGCCTGCTCGGGGGAGGGGGCCCAACTGGTCCAGGTAACACTGTTTCCAAAGGGCAGCCCCCCACCCCCATGCACTCACTGTGTCTTCAGGCGACCAGCTTGAGGGGCCCCTGCCTATCCACGGCCAACACCCGGTGCCCCCCCGCCCCCCGCCCAGAGCCTTGTATGAGGTCAATAGAGACACTGTGGGGAAGATGCCGTGAGCCAGCCCAAAGCACCGAGACACCGAGCACCTGCCACCAGGAGCACACGCTTCGCCTGCAAGACTCTCAAATGAGGAATGTCACGTATGGAAAAAACCAAAAGACAAAACTTCTTCCCATGTTCCACGACTGTGCTTGGGACACCCAGTCGGGCCAGTCCATAACAGGACTTCNGGCCCAACTGGTCCAGGTAACACTGTTTCCAAAGGGCAGCCCCCCCCCCCATGCACTCACTGTGTCTTCAGGCGACCAGCTTGAGGGGCCCCTGCCTATCCACGGCCAACACCTGGTGCTCCCCCCGCCCCCCGCCTCGTATGAGGTCAACAGAGACACTGTGGGGAAGATGCCGTGAGCCAGCCCAAAGCACCAAAACACCGAGCACCCGCCACCAGGAGCACACGCTTCGCCTGCAAGACTCTCAAATGAGGAATGTCACGTATGGAAAAAACCAAAAGACAAAACTTCTTCCCATGTTCCACGACTGTGCTTGGGACACCCAGTCGGGCCAGTCCATAACAGGACTTCTGCTCCGAATTCCTGTTACCAGAAGGAGTTGAGGATGCTGCCAGTCGGCCCTGTGGCACCAGCCGTCCCTCCGTCCAGACCGCACCTGCGGGCTGAGGCCCGCCTTTCCCGTCCACTCCTGCCCCAAAAGGTGTGTCCCATGGCATGGAAGGCCCGGGCTGGGCCTGGGGCAATGCCCACTGAAATTCTAAGGGCCCCCCTTCCCTCCAGGCCGCCTCGCTGGCCGGCGCTCCCCCCACTTTGCTGTTTGGGGCCCTTAGGAGCATCCCTAAAAGCTTCCTCTGTGCTGCACTGCCCACGGAGAGACCGAGTTCTCTGTCACTCGGTCAACCTGGCCCTTGGCACCTACTGACAGACCACCCACCCCGCAGACCGATCACAACACAGAGGTTTGAAGTGCACATGCGTGTGCGCACACGCACACGAGTGAAGTGCTCACGAAGCAATTGAAAGTCTAATCAGTAAACACACTATGTTAACAGACATCAGAAATAAGGAATCTTTCCTTTACGATGATCCATGCAAAAATATCCCTAAAGTTCTTATAAAATAAAATGTGAAAAAACATTACAAAGAATACTTACTATAAAAAATAAGTTTACCAAAGGCTCGGGTGAGGTGTCCCCCTCCCAATGCAGCTGAACTCGAACCCAGAGCCTGAGCCCTGGCCCACTGGCAGACGCCAGAAAAGAAGGGTCCCCACTACCTTCCTGACACCCCCTCTGACACTCTGCAAACAGACTCACTCCCATCAATACAAGTTGAGCCCATTTAGGGAAAAGAAATCCTTGTTTCTTATGTACAACATTCCTATGTTAACCACAAAATCCTTTCCCTAAGAAACGAAGCCCTGCAGGCAGGCAGAAGCGCCGCTGTGGCCTGGCCCACGCCCTCACCTGCTGGGTGCAGAGCGCCCTCCGCTGCCGGGGAGACGGCAGGAGGCCCACAGACCACAAACCTCTCTCCTTGCGTGTCCCACACCCACCTCAGAGGGCCTCCAAGGGTCAGTCCCCACCAGGGGCACAGGCCCACACACAGCAACAGCTCGGTTCCCTACAGCAAGTGATCTGCGTCACATCAAGGTCTGTTCCGCTTCCCATGTGCTCACCGTCTGCGTGGGGGGAGGACAGCCACACCCACGGGGTTTTCCCGGGACTCAGACATCTCTCAGCAGAGAGGAGACAGATGATTTCTAAGCTAAATCAGGACACCACCCACTCTAAGCACGCCTGTTTCTTTCACCTGCCTTCCACCCCGGGAAGGTGACGCAGCTCTACACAGGCCTGCCCCTCGAGGACACACACAGCCGTGTCAGTGTCGGCGAGAGACCAGCAGCGGGCACACACACAGCAGCCCGGAGAACTCTGCTCTGCGGCGGACACAATGCTGCTGGCCCCTGCGTGTCCTGGCCACACAGGTCAGCTGTTCGTGGTTGTGTGCTGAGAATGTCCACAGCGCACTGACCCTGGGGGCCTCAGTGGGAGGGCAGGGAGCCCCTAGGCCTGGCTGTCCGCGCCCGCCACGCTTCGTCCCAGCGGCTGAGCCCAGCAGCCAGTGGGAAAGACACAGGTGGCAAAGACTCACGTCACATTCCCAACCAGCAAGCGCATACCCCTCAAATGCTGAAGTGCCACCTAGGAGATGCCAGATGCCCCAATGAAGACGTGTGCTGTGACACTCCCGACCGTGAGCCTGCACACACAACACGCGTCAGGGACACGAGCGTAGCACAGGAGCTCTGGGCTTTGCACATGATGGTTCCGCACCAGTCACTGCAGGTCGTTTGAGCAAGCTTTGTGTGTTTTTTAAACATGCATTCAACTAGATATGATTTCAGAATACGTTAATACCCCCTTTTTATCATTACAGTTAGCTAAAAAAGTCACCAGGCAGCCCCAGACAGGATTTGCTCCCACAGTTAGTTGGAGACCAGGGGCCAAGGCCCGCCGGGCCGGCCAGGCCGAGTGCAGCCGAGTGTCTGTTGAGAGCAGGAGAGAGTCCCGGTTGAGGCGTGAGGCCTGCAGCACCGGCTGCAGGGCATCTGAGAGGCGGCACCCAGCTCCATCCTGCACCTGGGGGCGGTGGGGGACGTGGTCACGGGGTGGACAGAAGGCAGGCCCACCCGTGAAGGCCGAGACACCCCAGAAGGGAGTAGGTGTGCGTGTACAGTGTGTGCGTGCAGCGGGGACTCCACGTGCCTTCTTCCTTCTGCATGTGCAGCCCCAGCGGGAACACACATGTAAATGCTGCACTGCCCTCGGGTCAAAAACCGCAGAGCATCTTTCTCACGAGCGCTCACTTGACGGCAGGTGCGCCGTCCTCCACAGGGGAAAATGCACTTTAGTCAAGAGCCAGCCCAGGCCTCGCCGGTCACTTACGTTCATGGTGATCACCACTGCGGGGGCACGTAACTGTAGGTGGGCGTCCCTGGACCCCGGTACGTGGGCACGGTGACTGGGTGGGGGGCGACAGGAGTTGGGGAGTGGGCCGTCAGCAGGGTACCTGGAAGGAAGAGCAGTGTCTCTGTGGCAGGCAGGGCCCCGCGCAGGCTGGCCAGGGGCCTCTGACAAGGAGGCCTGGGGAGAGGAAGGGCCGTCTGGACGCTGGCTACGCAGCGGTGCAGGCGTGCACGCCCGGCAAGCCTGTGCACGGTGCACTTGGGGAAACCTCAGGTCAGCATGCTAAGTTGTTTTTCGGATGAAGTGGTAAGTGACAAAATAAAAAGTATTACCTTCAGCTTTAAGAAAGAAAGAAATTTGCCCTGGCTGGTGTAGCTCAGTGTACTAAGTGCCGGCCTGTGAACTGAAACGTTGCTGGTTTGATTCCCAGTCAGGGCACATGCCTGGGCTGCGGGTCAGGTCCCCAGGAGGGGGGTGTGAGAAGCAGCCCCACATCGATGTTTCTCTGCCTCTTTCTCCCTCCCTTCCCCTCTGTCTAAAATAAATTAATACAATCTGGAAAAAACCAAAGCAATCTGTCACACACTACAACACGTATGAACCTGGAGGGCATCACAGGAAATGAAAAGGCCAGTCACAGGAAGACCAGCGGTCAGTGGGTGGGGACAGGGAGGGCGGCAGGAGAATGAGGTGTGTAAGGGTGGAGCTTCGCTCAGGTTCACACGGCAAGATCCCAGAGTAGCTCCTGGACGGCGTGAGTGCACACACAGGACTGAGCTGCGCACACAAAGACTGCCGACGCGACACCAAGTAACGGGGAGGGTGGAGGAGGAGCCCAGGCTACTGAAGCGTGAGCACACTAGACAAGCGCACTTTTCCCTGAGCCTGAAGGGAAGTGAGCAATGACCCAAGTCCACTGACGGACAAGCACTGGTGCAAACGGGTGGGCCTCACCGGGCACCTCCCCCCTCCCGGCCCCCCCAGCGCACTGTCTGTTTGCGCCACAGGCACCTCTGCCTTCTGAGGCCAGTGCAGGGAGAGTGACAACGAGAACAAGCAGAAGCACTTTTCTCTCCGGCACGGCTTTCTTCATTCAAGTAACGTGTAACAAACAGAGGGAAGAGTATTTTTTAAGACTCTCCCAGCTACGGGCACCCGAGTGCATCGTGCACTGGCCCTGCCACAGATGGCTCCCCGCCCCAGGAGGGGCTCTCATCGGCATGCCAGGGGTCGACGAGATGCCAGGGGTCTGCTCTCCCTGGGGAGTGACGTTGATGAACACGTTGGAGGGTTTCTGCAGGTGGCTGTCCTCTCTGGGACACAAGGCCAGCTTGCCTAGACTGACGACCTGCCTGCAAAGCACCCCGGGTCCTGTTCCACAGAACACTAGTCCCTCCAGCACAGGCTGCCAGTGGGCACCCACCCCGTTCCTGCCGCCCAGAGGCTCTCATGGCTTGCGCCCCCAGTTGGGCCCTGTGAACACCCACATTCCACCCCCTCCCTACTGCATGAAGGAAGGGAAGGAAAGAAAGAGGGAAGAGGCGGTTCCTTCCCCAAAGAGTAGGTCCCTTCACACCTGTCCAGACATGGAAGGCCCAGGCCCAGGGTCGGGGCAGCAGTGAGCTGGCCCCTCCTGGCTCACTCGCACCTGACACCAGGCTGACTCACCTGCTGACATGGCCATTGTGGTCCCAGCCACCATGCCCATGGCGACCCCGTTGCCTCGTGGAGGAGGGATGGGCGCAGGGTACACGGTTGCTGGCAGGCCGTTGGGCTGCACCACCGTGGTGTGGTGGATGACGTGGGGGGGCGCTGCGTACAGGGGCTGGGTGTAGAAGGCACCCTGCTGTGGGTGGAGCAGGAGGAGAGACACCTGAGTGGGCTGCACCGCGGGCCAGAGCCCGGGAACTGGCCCACACCACACCCCACAGGGCGCCCCAGCCTACCTGTGCGTAGGGGCTCTGCTGGGGGTAGGCGCTCCGCACGGGGTACACTGCAGTCTGGTAGGGGGCGGGAGAGGAGGAGTACGGCGGCACCGCCCCGCTGGTGGGGGAGCAGGACACTTTGTACGGTGTGCCAGGGGCATAGCCTGAAACAAAGAAGCCTGGTGATCTCACTGCACACCTGCACACTCGCCAGACACGTGGAGGAGCCCGCGTGCAGAAGGAAAAACAACAAAGGAAAAAGCTGCACTCAAAGTATCCTCGTAGAGTCCTGATACAACACACGTCGGCCTGGCCTTTCTGGGGCATAACGTGGCAGACAAGCGCGCCCTTCATTCCATAACCTCGCCTCTTGACACCTGTTTTAAAGAAGTAAGGGTGGGCTTCCAGTCGAGGCGGCAGTGCAGGGGGCTCGGCACGGGAGCCCCCAAACACATCTGAGTCACAGCTCACCTGCAGGATTACCACCTGGCACCGCCGAGATCTAGCTGGACACACAGGTGCAGCAGGCGGAAGCCAGGTCTGGGCCTCCCCCAGCCCGGCTCCCACCGTCGGCCCCGCCAACTTGCAGGCCCATCCTTTCCGGTGGCTTCTCAAAACCCACGGCCGTCCCGGCTCCGGCTCCCTACAGCCTCTCACACAAGTGGGGCCCGACCTCGGCACGCCCTGTGTCTCTCGCTAAGTGGCGCAGGCCAGCCAGGCCAGCACGGAGAGCACACTCAGGTGTTGACACACAGCTGGGAGGAGCTGAGGCAGACAGACGCCCTCAAGGAACAGGCACGTGCGAGCTGCAGGGACACACAGACGGATGCCTGCTGACTGCCACTGGAAGAGGGGCTTAAAACCTTGCTGCACTTAAAAAAACAAAAACCCCGCAGCCCCAGGCCCAGTACTGGTGGCAGCTGGCCAAGCCCGCAGGCCCGGCCAGGGCAGTGGCCCACCTGGGCCTGCACCGGAGCCCTCTCCTGAGGCCCCCAAACAACGCGCCCTGTGGCCGCTTCACAGCATCCCCCAGTGGGCTCCACACTCACTTAGTGGGGTCAGTCTCCCCACAGCACTGCGATTCTGGCCAAACTGCACAGGCCAAGCCTGAGTGTCCACCGTACCGGCCGAAGGGCCACAGCAACCAGGGCTCAGCTACAACGGGAGGGGCACACAGCCCACGCAAAGGGCACCCCTGGAGACCCGGCACAGTGGTCAGAAAGACCGAGCCACTGTGCCCCATGTGACAGCTGTGCCCTAAGGCCACTGTGCCAACACGGGGAGCCTCGGCCGACCCACCTGACGTGCAGACATGTACGCGGGGAGTCTGCCAGAATGAGGAGACAAAGGACCAGGCCCCAGGTGAACGAACAGGAGAGACCCTCAGAAGGAGAGCTAGAAGGTGGACACGAACACCTGACCTGAGACACACGGATGGGGAACACGCAAGTGGAAAGACTCCCGACGTGAGACAAGCTCAAGGTCAGAATGCTGCGAAGCTTGAAGCTCCGCACGGCGGCAGTGTTGCAGCCAGTGTGGCTTGTCTGAGGGGCAGTCGCTGCTGAGTGAGACAGACGCCACACCTCTCACTGCGCAGGACGGCTCTGGTGCAAAGCAGGACCACGGCTCACGTCAACAAGGGCGTGGAGGGCGGGAACGAGAAGCAGTGCCACTGCCTACACGGCGGGCGTGCAGCTGCCGTAGATCTGGCCCTACCTCTCCTCTGGACGCATATGGGCCGACGGAAGGGCACACCCACACACAGGCTTGCACACAAACACGCACCACAGCTGCATCTGTGACAGCCGGGAGATGCACACACCAGAGTGCACCACCTGGCGCATGGAGGAGTACACGGAGGAGCACACAGAGGATGAAGAGGGAGAGTAACTGCTGACACTCAACTTAACACGCCTGCCGAAATATCTGTGCTAGAAGAGGCCAGCTCCCCGCAAACAGTACATTCCGCAGGGCTCATTAACATCCAATTTTAGAAAACATCAAGGATCTCTAAGGAGAGAGAACAGCTCCGTGACTCCCCGGATGGAGCCGGGTGAGACCACAGAGGGGCCGTAGAGACGAGGGTGGTGTCCTGAGACCATGTGCACGGGGCCTCGGGGCCTCCCGCCTCCACGGCTGCTTACAGACAGGTGGGCGGAATGCCACGCAGCAGGCACCCCGTGCAGGGAGGAGAGGGACAGCGGGGCGCACTCCGAAACCAAAACGTGAGAAAGAGGCAGCCTCCCTGGGCCTGAGCTGCTGGCTGGACAGAGGAGGTCAGAGCGGGAACGAAAAGGGAGAGGTGACCAGAAGGTTTAACGATGAACAAGACAGGAAGGACTCAGGAAGAGGACACCTCTGTGGTCCCCTCTGCTGTCACAGCTCACGGCGTGGAGCCAGCCCGCGGGCCCAAGCACCACTGGAGGTTCGGAGGCTGGTCCTGAGGAGCGAAGCCTGCAGTGAGCCGGCTCCAGAACGTGGGCTGGAGGAAAACCCACCCAACAAACCAGTTCTAATCCCACTGCCAGTTTCTACAACGTAAACACATTCTCATGCACAGAAAACGAGACTCTTAGAAACAAGAGTAACAAAAAAGAAACAACAGAATAAGGCTTTGAAAACTCACAAACAAAATAAGATGTTCTTTTAAAACTATAAATAAAGTCCTAAAAACACCTTAAAACTAGCATCTAAAAATGTTAGCAACAGGGAACTTCCACCTGTCAACCCAGCCGGACAACCTTCAGCTCCCAGCAGTTGACCCGGCTTCGTGAGCCCACGCCCAGCACATCGACGCACCTGTCACACCTGCACGCAGGACGGGGCCTGCGTGGAGGATGGATGTCAGAGAGGCGGCATCTGCAGCTCCCCCAACTGCCCATACCAGCAAGGCCAAGCTCCTGAACCAGACGGCAGCTCCGGGCCCCTATTCTGCAACCTCTCTCCTCAGACACCCCCCCGCCCCCCGTCTCCTGCTGCAGTGTGCAAGGTCTGCGTACCTGTCTGGAAGGCTGGGCTCGCCCCGGGATACATGCTGGGAGAGTAGGCAGGTGCTGCTGCTGCGTAGCCCATGGGGAAGCCGGCTGCAGAGAAACACAGGATAATGCACGTCACCACTGGGGAGGGACGGGACTCCACATGGGCCCCGGGGCCGGTCACCTTGCCTTTGTCACCAGGATGCCAGGCGCCCAGCAGAGCATCTGTGGTGGCTGCCTCTCCTCGGAACCATAACTGGCCGCAGCCCTGACCATGCCTTTGGTCCCTATCAGCAGGGGCTTTTCACAGATACAGCTGAACACGTCAGGCAGAAACTGAGTTAGAGTGCAAGAAACACCCCAAAACAAAAACCACTCCCCAACACCCAGCATAAGCCTGAAAACTCCAATTCTCTGGCAATTTGACTCTCAATGCTCATCCCGCGATTCATCACCAGTCACAGGGTGCAGAGGGCCCTGTGTGCCAGGGAGACTCTGCTGGGGCCACGGTGTGCACCTCACGACCCCCACCAGCAGCCTGGCCTTCACCAGCAGGAACAAGGAACTCCCAGAGGGCTGTGCCAGTCCCTGCTGACTCCGGGGAGCACAAATGAGACAGCATCAAGACGGGCACGGTCGCAGTCGGAACCGTCCCCCAGAGGCAGTCTGGCGGCAGGCAGTGTCCGGTAAGACACAACAAAGATTAAAGCCAGCCCTGTGGGCGGTCTGAAATGGCTCCCAGAGTGCACTCAGGTGGCCATACCTGCACCTCTTCCCGAGACCCACCTGCCATCTGGCCCAGAGGAGAACTTGCCCCCGCCCCCTACCAGGAACGGGGTACTTCAGCCCTCTCTCCTCTGAGCATCCATCTGGCTCTGAAGGGACCAGAGGGATGGGAGCCCCCCACCCAGCCCCAGCCTTGTAGGTCCCAGGCCTCACTTTCCGTCCCCAGGTGGGCTGTTTGAACCCACAAAGAGCAGACGCCCCCGGACAGGCACAGTGTCTGCTTACAGCCAAGTGCACTAGTTCTTACACCCCACTTTCTGGTTGCCTGCAAACACATCTCTATGTTCTTACAAATTCAGTTACATGTACATTTTAAGCGTTTTACTCAATTTTCTAGTTTTTTTTTTTTAAACAGGGTTTTGACATTGCGCATGAACCTGGGTAGAACAGCCTACTTTTGACGGCTGCGGAGGGCGGTGAGGGGGGGAGGTAGAGGCCACAACTCAGACCTCCACCCTCACCGGGGAGGGGAGCTGCGTCCCACCAGCAGCACAGGCTGGCCTGAGGACAGAAGGCCCGGCTCTCCCAGAGAGCAGGGATAAACAGGCTGCCCACCCGGAGGGCTGTGGACACAGACACGCAGCTGGACCAGCACTCAGAGAGTCCTGCAGAGCACAGGGAGCGGGGATAGATAGACGGGCTGCCCACCCAGGGCTGAGGGGAGACAGAAACACAGATCCCAGACCCACGTCCCAAACCACCACAGCCTCCCTCTGAACCCTTTGGTTTTGAGAGCCAGCACACTCCCCTCTCAGCTAAACCACCTCGGGCGGGGTGTGTCAGCTCAGAGCCCTCAGGGCGTGGGAATTTACCCGGTGCCCTCATTCAGGCATGAAGACAGACCGCATGCACTCACCTGGGTAGCTGACGCCTTTAGCGTTTGCATAGGGAACCCCAGAGGAGCCAGGGCTGTACACAGGATTCATGACTCCTAGAACTGGAGAGGAAAAGAGAGTGAGTTAGTCTGATGCCCTGGTCTAACCCCGGTTCCTCTCCGGCAGCAGTCTCACGAAAGCAGGTAGCATGAGTCTCCTCTCCTCCCCGTGAACAAGGCCTCTCAGCCCTCGCTAACCAATCCTGACCAGGAGGCGACAGCACAGCCCTGCCGGGCACCCACCAGGGCCCCAGGAACCTTCCTCCACAGCTGTGTCCACCGGGCAGGAGCTAAGGAAACGAAGAAAAGCACTCCAGCCCTGACCAGGTGCACGGCTGAGCGCCCCGTGCACCAGAAAGGTTGCAGATTCGGTCAGGGCACAGGCCTGGGTGGTGAGTTCAATCCCAGACATGAGCACATATGGGGGGCAACCAAGGGATGTCTCTCTCGCAACCCTCTCCTTCTAATGTGAACAACAGAACCCTTCAGAAAAAGAAAACCATCTTAGGAGTAAGTAAAGACACAAAGAGTGCCTGTCTCTAGGGGGTGGGTTTAGGGTTCCTTCGGCACTTTTCCCTATTTCTTAAACAGCTTCTGTTAAATATGTTTTCTAGAAGACAAATTAACTACAGTCCAGCAACCTTGTTAGCCTTCAACGTTTCAACGCTCCATCGTTCGCAGCCCTTTCTCCCTAAAACATTCAAGAAGTTGCTCAACTATAAGCAGGGTTTCCCTGGCGGGGATGTAAATGAACGCCCCAGCTCCTCCGAGCGAGTGCTCCCCGCCCCGCATCTGCGAGCATGAGTCTGATGAAGACCACTTGGGGTCCTCACCCAGTGCGTGGCCCTGGCCTGTGTAGCACTGAGGACTGAGGCACCCTGAAACTGAGCCATAAAAACAGCCCGGGTGGGGTATGGAGAGCGCGACAGGCAGTGCCCCGAAACTCTGTACTTTTGGCTCAGTTTTGCTGTGACCCTAAAACTGCTCTAGAATGGAAGGACTATTTTAAAAAGAAAAACACATAAAATGCATGGGCACTCACTTGTTTCGCCCTCCCCACCACACCCCCCACTAGAATGTAGCCCCCTACAGGCAGGCGCCTGGCACCAGTCAGATACAAATACCTGCCGACTTCCTAAAAAAACCCGACTTTCTAAAAAAACCCCACGTATCTCAAAACTCTAGATATCAAACTCCATTACAAAGACAAACCACAAAACGCAGCTCGCCCAACTCACTGTGAACACTCACAACCGCAGTGAACAAGTGTGCTCAGTCATACCCTCAGCCTTTGTCACAAGTTCTAACCCAAGGCAGGAATACACTGGGGACACGTGCGCAACTGCCCATCTCTCACCCTGTGCACCAGAGGCAGACGCCAAACTTGCCACGCTGTCAACAAGCAAAGCTAAGAGGGAAGTCTGGGCCCGCCCTGCCCCCAACTCCGTCTGTGCTGTCCAGGCCAGCAGCCAGCGCTGAAGGGAGCGACTGAGCACCCAGCAAGGTGGCCAGTGCAAGCCCTGACTTTTTAGTTTTATTTAATTTCGACTTAAGTGGACTCCCATGTGGCTAGGGACTACCGCGTGAACCAGCCTAGATCCAGGGAAGGGACGAGAGGGGAAACAAGGATGAGAACATGTAAGACGCAGGAGAATCGACTGCGAATTTTCACCCCACAGCCTAATAAGCCAGCTGGCAACGCTGGCCCTGTCCTCCTGCACTTTCAACCTGATGCCGGTGGACCTTCGGCAGGGCTGCAGGCCCCACATATCCCACCTACTCTTCTGGCTCAACTATCAGCTCTCTCAAGAGTGAATTATTTCCCAAACCCCATTTCTAGGTTCTGTGCTAAGACCTAATTTTATTTTCTTTATCGAAGCCCAGCCAAGCAGAGCACTATGCAAAGGCCACACAGACAGTAAGAGGCAAGTCCCAGCCCGGTCTTGGGTCTCCAGTCTGGACAAGTGTGGTCCCAGAGAAGTTCCTGTGAGGACGGGAGTGTCCGCTCTGTCCACACACAGGGGCCACGGATGGCAGCCAGGCCCTTGTGGCCACACAGCAGAGGCACTGCTCCCTAGTTTACGTTCTGAGTGAGCTGCAGCCTGCAGGTGGCGGCTGCTGTACAGGACGAGAGCTGAGACAGCGCGAGTGGTGCTGGGGCCGGGCAGGGCACTCTGAGCCCTGGTGGTGCGGCCCAGGGGGCTGGGGGGTCGGTGGGTCTCTCTGGTCGGGGCACATGCCTGGGTTGGGGTCCAGGTCCCTGGATGGAGGCAAGCGGGAAGAATCCACATCTCTCTCACACACTGATGTTTCTCTCCCTCCCTTCCCCTCTCTCTGACAATAAATAAATGAATGAATAAAGTCTTTAAAAAATAGTGTTCTCAGGGTTGAGTGGAGAAGGGGAGATTGGTCAGAGAAAACCTGATTCACAGAGGAGGTATTCCCAATAAGCTCTAAAAGCAGGGAAGATCCCAGAAAGCCACAGAAATGAGAAAGTGCAAGGTGCCCTGTGTAGGAACACCAGGCGACAGGGCTAACACAAGGCTAATGTGGAGCCCAGGCCACACGCAGGGAACCAGCAGGTGACCATCAGACCCGGGTCAGGGTGGGAGCACCCTGTGGAAACTCTTGAATGTAGGGCTGACAGGAGACGCCTCCTGGCAGGCAGGGAAGTGAAGGCATGGCACAGCAGCTGAGGACAAGTCACCAGGTGGCCTGGCCACGCCCTTCCCAGGTGGAAATTGCCCAGGGGAAGTGAAACAGACATGCCCCCAAAAAGGTTTGCACGAGTGTTGGTAAAGTACCACTCCTCGTGGCCAAGAGCTGCAAACACTGGGAAGCACGGGCCCCACAGGCTTCCTTCCCCAGTGACCGGGCCTGTCTTCTGAACCAGTAAAAAAAGCACCCTGCATGAGCCACTAGAACCCCACAGGACTGCATCTGAATGCTAAATAGCTGCCATTAATTCCCAACTATCCAGAGGTTACCTTTCCTGACAACGCTTTTACTTCCTCGGAGGAAAAGGATAAATATTTCCTAAAGTGATTAAAAAGTCCTAACGAATAAAAAACTATAGCTGAGAAAACATGGTAACAGGACTGACGAAAGCAATGTCACAGTTCCCCCTCCAACTGAACCAATGGGCCTGCCCCAGGGCCCTTGAAAAGGCAAGGCCTGGGAACTGCGAACGGATGTCTTTCTGGGATTCACCAAGAACCCTCACGAATGCAGGTGGCCAGCAGGACAGCAGAGGCAGCAACTGTGGCAGGTAGAGCCATTGCCCTGCACGTGTGCCCAATGCCCCCACTATTCTGATGGGCAGGGGCAGGAAGAGGGGGCGGGGCGCTCCCTGCTGCTGGGCCTTCTAGCCACTGATGCACAACCCCCCCCTCCAGGGGCAGGGGCTGCAGGAAGTGGGCTGTCAGAGGGTTGGGGGCTGGATGGAAGGCGAGGGGGTCCCCTGAAGAACCTAAATGCACCACCCAGCCCAGTAAGTGGGGTGATGGCCAGAGGTGAGGGGGCGGGGCTGGGTAAGGTGGGCAAAGGGGGGAAATGGGACATCTGCAAGTGTCAGCAATAAATATAAACTAAAAACAAATAAATAAGTCTTTGGGGACCTCTACCAGACCGTAGTTTCACAACAGGACTAACCCTGAGTGGCGTATGCAAACACGCATTGCCAGCCCACCTAGATTAGGACAAAAGTAAAATCTCCACAATGGGCATCATGAGAGCTTCAACACTAGAAAAAATAACTTTGGATCCTTCAATTCTTGGCTGTCGCTGCAAAGATGATCCCCTACACCTATATCCACCAAAATTTTAAAATGTACCCTTATTACAGCCCAAACCAGAAACTTTTAATCGAGTTTTTCACATCCTAGAGTGTCCATTTTCCCACATCCTAACTTTTGGGAAGTGACCTCAAATTACATACACAAGGATGACTAGAAAATTTTAGGAGTGGGAACTGGACAAACGTTTGCATTTAAAAATGTTCTTGCTTAAGAAATGAATGAGAATAATAACTCCACCAGGATTGTCATAAAATACCTGATAAAAATTTTCTTATGTGCCAAGACACTCCAGGGTATTTTTATGTATGACTTTAATTAAAAATCAACTCATACAATCCATTAAGTGAGCATTTACAGACACTATCGAAGAGAAAATGATTCACCTGTCTTTAGCAAAGTTGACCCAGACTGGGCCACGTAACGTCCTTTCTTTAGAAAATACGAAAGGCTTTCACGCCGGAAGGCGAACACCGAGTTTCTGCCAGACCAACAGAATCTTTACTTTGAGGGCAGACAAAGGGAATCGTTTACACATCAGATTATTAACATCTTAGAACCTAAACCTGAGTTACAGGAACCACAATCCGCTGCTTCCCCGCTTTCCATCCATTTTCCGGATCTGCTCGCACTGCGCCCTCCCAGAGGCCCAGCGAGAACGCGCTCGCGCAGACTCCACCTGGGCAGCGGCCCCGCGGCCCGCTCCGCACCTGCTGGCGTCCCAGGCCCCCTCCCCCACCCGGCCCAGCCCCGCGGTCCCTTCTCCGGCGCGCAGAACCCCAGGCGGCGGGCTCGACCTTGGTGCAGCCCCAGGCCAGCTGCACAAAGCGCCGCACTTCCGGCCGGGCAGCCGCGCCCTGCGCGGGCCCCGCCCGCACTCACCGCGCCGCGGTGGCGGCCTGGGCCTAGACGGCCAGCGCACGCCGGCCCCGGATGGCTTGGGCGCTGGAGCCGCACTAAGGGCGAGCACCGCAGCGGTCTGCTCCGACGCGAGGGCCGAGCCGCCAAATCCCCGTCGCCAGCGCCTCCTCGTCCGGCCCGCCTCCCCTCAGCCCGCGCTCCGAGCCGAAGCTGCGCAGCCACGGTTCCCGACCTCACTTCCGGCCGGAGCGCGCCGCGGCGGGGGCGCGCAGTCACTTCCCTTGGAGGCCTTTTCCGGGCGCGGGGGCGGCGTGCGCGCTCCCGTCGGCGTCAAGAGGTCCCCGATGTAGACACCGGTGGGAACTGCGGGCATGTCTGTCTTCCTTGACCCTTTCGAACAGACGCTAATGTGGACTGTTTATTATCAAACAGCTGTCGCTACGCACATTGATGCGATGCGGAAAGGACACATTGGAGCGTGGCGGTCAGGGCACAACGGCAGAGAGAAAGGTTACAGGTTTGATCCCTGGTCAGGGCAGGGGCCTGGGGCTCGGTTGGTCCTTGTCGAGGGCTCTTACCAAAGGCAACCTATGGATGTTTCCCTCCCTCCCCCCTCTCTCTAAAAATTAATAAAATCCTTTTACTTAATTTTATTTATTTTAGATAGAGGGGATGGGAGGGAGAGAGGGAAACATCACTGTGTGGTTGCCTCTCGCGCGCCCCCTATTGGGGATCTGGCCTGCAACGCAGGCATGTGCACAGACTGGGAATCAAACCTGCGGCCCTTTGGCGGGTGCTCAATCCACTGAGACACACCAGTCAGGGCAAAAATAAATAAAATCATTTAAAAAATACACAAATAAGTTCCACAGGATGAAATTTAATTGTTTCTTTTTTTATCTTTGATCTGCTTCCTTTTCACTGCTGCTACAGAATTTTGCCCTAATATGTTAATGTGCCAGGCATCTTTTTTTGTTTAATCGCTTGTATCTGTCGGGATAGCTAGGGAATGCTGCCGTAATAACAAGTCCCAAACCTCAGTGTCTTTATACAACAGTGTAAGTTTATTTCTCACTAACACGTTGGGTCCAGGCAGGTGGGATCATCTAAGGAAGTACAAAAAATAAGAGAATTCATCAACAATAATAAAAATGAAAAAAAAGTAAAATAGTCGTGTTTTTAAATAACTAGTTAGAAGATATAATAAAATTTATTTTGTACAAGGGTAGTTATAGGGAAAATAAATACATGCCTAGTGATAAATTTACAAGAATTGCTCAAAATCTGTGTGAATACAAGCTTAAATAACTACCAAATGGCACCAAAACATGGAGAAAAACACCATTCTAGAATGAGTAGATTTAATACCAGAATAATGTCAACACTCCCTAAATTAATTATGAATTTAATACAATTTATAAAACAATTATTAGTTTTAACTAGATAAAGTGACTAATTTACATATGAAACAACGAAAAAATCAAAAGCAAGAACATCTGCTGGGAAAACATTGAAAATAAAGCATAATAGAAGTTTCTGGACGCCCCCCTCAAGAAGATGGATTTAAAAACCTCAGTGAACAAAATGAGTAATTAATTCACGCATTAATTATTCATTAATGCGTGAATAGACAGACTGATGAAATATAACAGAAAATCTAGAAACACACCCCAATAATTGGGGAAGTTATCTGAAAGTAACATCTCGGCCAAATCACTGGTGATAAAGATAAACTTTTTAAAAAAGATTTTATTTATTTATTTTTAGAGAGAAGGGGAAGGGAGGGAGAAAGGGAGAAAAACATCAATGTATGGTTGCCTCTTGTGCGTCCCCTACTGGAGACCTGGCCTGCAACCCAGGCATCTGTCCTGACTGGGAATCCAACCAGCGGCCCTTTGGTTCGTAGGCCAGCACTCTATCCACTGAACCACACCAGCCAGGGCTAGAATGTTCAATAAATGGTACTGGGACAAAATAGAGTCATCTGAAAAAATATAACATCGGATCCATACCTTATGCCATAACAGAATAATACCCAAATCAAAAAAGATGTAAATGTTCAACTAATCAATGTTTCTCTCTCACAAAGATGTTTCTCTTTCTGTCTCCCTACCCCTCCCTCACTCTAAAATCAATGAACATGCCTTTGGGTAAGGATTGCTTTGGTTAAAGCACACTCTTGGTTCCTACCTGAAACTATTTCCCTGTTTTGCAAACGATTCACTTCTGTAAAATTTCCCCTTTTCTGTACCTCTTTGGGAATTATTTCATATATCTAATTATTGCATATATATTTCATATATATGTATATATAGAGAGAGGGGAAGGGAGAGAAATGGAGACATAAAAGGAGGGAGGGGGGAAATGTGAGAGAGAATCATCGTTGGGTTGCCTCTTGGTAAGTGCCCTGACTCTTTGCTTTGCCCGACAATGGCCAACTGTGGCAGAAGATAGTCAGGAGTGAGGAAACTCCAGAGACTCGCCAGGACTAGGACAAGGGACATTGATACAGGACAGACTGTTCTTAGACCGGTTGTCCCCACTTTCTGGGAAAGCGCTGAATCCTGGTGAATCATGCAGCACCTATGCAGATGCCACGTAACCCCTGTTCCATTATAAGAGCATTATAATAAATTAGCATTATGGGAGCCCTCTCCTCTAGTGGGCAATCAAGGAAAATCGTGGGAGACCACATGCACAATATCTTAAAAGCAATACAACTACTTGTACATGCACAATAAAATCCCGCCAAAACTAGCCGGGAACTATCAATCCTGTTGGAATAGCATCCTTCCACCCTGGAGGGTCAATCTCTGCTTGGAATTGACCTACTCCTATGTTCTGTGGAGTATACTATTGCTTAGTAAATCTGCTCTCTCTTTCTCTCCTTGTGTTCGCTTCAATTCACTGTTTGTGCTGACCAAGAACCTGATTACTGGTACCCACCTGCGATGGTTATTTCCCTCCTTCTCTGTAATGTACTCTTTGGGAGGAAGTCACTTGCCCAGTCACTTGCACACACGAGAAGGGGGTTAGAGATTAAACATATTGTCTAAATGGGGTACAATTAAATTAGAATTCGATAAGGAAGATGTATGTATTCTTCTTACCATTAATTTCATCACTTATTACAGTAGAATGAACTCTAATATTTAGTTTACACTCCAAATTATAATCTAATACTACGTAGTTTATTTTGATGCTCCAATTGTTCCAGATTTGGCCATGGGGAGTTTTCGGGTTCATGGGCACGGCCTTTCGCGGGCCTCCTCGCCTTTATTTTTTGGAGTATTCCTTGCTTCCGGCACGACGGGAGGCCCAGGCTCAGCTTCTGTGTCTTCCCCCTCCAGTTCGAGCGTCTGAAGAGCCCGGCTCCAGGACGGTCTTTCGAAGTAAGGGTGCATAAGACCCCTCTTTCTCTGAAAACTCAGCCCGTACCGAAGCAGAGCTGAGGATGCGCACACCCCTCCCCTCCGCTCCTTCTTCGGAAACCCCAAGTTGGCCCGGGCACAGCCGCAAGTTCACGCCTGCGCGCGCGGGCCGAGAGGGCGCATGCGCACCCGAGACGGGGGCAGGGGCCGCCGGAGGGCCGGCAGGGTGCAGGCGCACTGTGGGCTGGGCTGTGGGTTCCGCAGCGACCTTGCGCTCCTTGTATTCTCGGAGTGCGACGACCCCGCCGGAATATTCGCAGGTAAAAGTCCGGTGTGGTCTGGGCAGTCCCCGACTGCCGAGGGCTGTGCCCCGACCCGCGCCCCCGCTCGCGCACCCTCCCCATCTCCACCTCTCCCGCTCCGCTCGCCGGGGTGTGGGTCCCGGCGCTCCCGCTTCCCCGGGGCTGCCGGTCCTGCCTCTTTCCCCGGTCCGGGCCTCGGGGGGGAACCCGGGCACCACCACGCTCTCCTCCCGACGGTTGGCGGGGCCGCTGGGCGCTCCGTCTGCCCCGCGCTCGGTTTTGCAGTTTCCGTAGCTTTACATGCGTGATTGCACATTAGAGAAAAATCTTTTTTTTTCCACATTTGAGTCTCTCACCAACTAGGTTGGGAATTCCAAAGAAGGTCAGGGATTTTTCTTTCGGGCCTGCACAGGGGTTTTTAACTTTTTTGTTTTCCTTAAAATCTCAAATGTAGAGTAACTTACGAGACGAGACTTCATAAATGAGCGAATAAAGAAAGTGCCAGTTTTTCAGGGCGGGTGGAGGAAAGGGTTAAGTTGGGACGATCATATAATACGCAGATGATGTTATAGGGTTGTACATAGTTTTATTAACCAAGCGCCTCTGCCCCATACATTCAACTTTAAAAATTCTAGGGGAAAGTGGTTAATTCCACAATTCCAAACGCGTTTGACTTCTGGCCCTTGAGAATCTGTCCACTGCCCGAGGGAGGGAGGGGCACTTGGATCTCCTGGAGGAAAGTTCCAACCCGATACAATACCGCCTTCTCTTTATCAGCTTGTCTGTTGATGGGCACTTGGGTTGCTTCCATGTGTTAGCTGTTGTAAACGTTGTGGTGAACATAGGGGTGCATTTATCTTTTAAGTCAGTGTCTTGGGTTTCTTTGGATATATTCCCAGAAGCCGAATTCTGGGTCATAAGGCAGTTACATTTTTAATTTTGTGGGGACCCCGCGTGCTCTCCACAGTGGCACACTGGCTGCACCAGGCGCATTCTCAGCTAGAGTGCAGGAGGGTTCCCCTTTCGCCTCCTCCTTGCCAGCACTAGTTCCTTGATTGACTGATAGCAGTTCTGGCAGGAGGTGCTATCCGGTTTTAGTTTGCCTTTCCCTGCCGAGGAGTGAAGCTGCTGGGAGGTTTTGATTACGGCTTTGATTTCATTAGTTGTAATCATCTGTTCAGATTTTGTTTCTTATTGATTCAGTTTTGGAAGGTTGTGTGTTTCTGGGAATTTATCCCTTTCTTTTTGTCAAGTTTACTGGCATGTAATTGCAGTATTTTCTTACGATCTCTTGTATTTCTGTGGTGTCAGTCGTCACTTCTCCATTTCTTATTTTTTAATTTGGGTCCTCTCTTTTTTTCTGATGAGTCTGGTTAATGGTTTCTCAGCCTTGTTCCTCTTTTCAAAGAACTATGTCTTGGCTTCACTGATCTTTTGTATATTTTTTAGATGGTATCTTGCTTAGTTTAACTTTGATCTTTATTATTTCCTTAGATTACTGGGATATAGAAATGTTGAAAGGGCATATCCTCCTGTTGGATTGACCCCATGATTATTCTGAAATAAATGTCCCTTATAGCCTTTGCTTCAAAGCCTGTTTTGTTTAATATTAGTATTGCTGCCTTAGCCTTTTTTTCTGTCCGCTTGAAGTATCTTTTCCATCCCTTTACTTTCATCTGTGTGTGCCTTTGGGTCTGAGGTGGGTCTCTTGTAGGTGGGAGGCATGTGTGAGGGTCTTGTTTTCTTACCCATTCAGATACCCTATAAGCTTTTGATTGGAGCACTTAATCTAGTTACATTTAAATGACTACTGATAGATATGTATTATTGCCATTGCATTATTCTTATTTCTGTTCCTTTTATTTTTTTTCTTTGTAAAGAGGTCCCCTTAACGTTTTTCATAATATTCATTCGGTGGTGATGAATGGCTTTAGCTTTTTCTTGTTTGAGAAACTCTTGTCTCTCCATCGATTCTAAACGATAGCTTTGCTGGGTAGAGCAGTCTTGGCTCTAAGTCTCTGCTTTTTATCATTGTGGCTATTTTGTGCCGTCCCTTCTGGACTGAAAAGTTTCTTTTGGGAAGTCAGAGTAAGATTTGGCCACATCAGGGAGGGTTTACCACAGGAAAGGTGGCATCCGATGCTATGCTGGGAGAGGGCCGTTGTCCTGAAGCCCCACCATTCCTTTTCTCCCCATGTGTCTGGCACCAGCTGAACTTGACCTCTTTCTGAACTGCCCCGTGCGGCTGTGGGGCCAGCTCATGCAGCGTCTCTGCCTCTCCTACCAGCCTGGAGGTGGCTTCTGTATGCTTTTAGGTATAGGACTTGTGTTCAGCCAGACTTCAGATGGCTTATTCGAGGGATTGTTCTCTAACATAGTTGTGGTTTTGATGTGGTCACCCGAGGAGGGGAGTGCCTTGTCCACCTGTTCTCCCATCTTGACTGGAGCCCTTTCCTGATGTTTTTTTAAAAATCAAGGTCTTTCGATGCAAAGATCGTGGTTAGGGATCAGTGGCGAAGCTGACCGAGTTCTCGGACAAGCTTCAGCAGTTTCTTGAGCCGGATTAACTGAGTTCCCGACCTCGTCTTGTGTGGAGTGCCCTTAACTGGTCACCGGAATCAGCTGGACTGGGGAACTGAGACTCTGCAGGAGATCTCAGGGTGTGAGTCAGCAATCTTACCTTCAAAGCAAAAGGAGAAACCAAACGTCTTGTGACCAATGTTATTGCTTAAGCTCTTATTCCTTTAAGCGAAACTAGCTGCATTTTTTTGTTATCTCAAGAAAGTGCATTTAAATATTTTCTCCGGGGTCTTGCTTTGCAGCTGGGTCCCCAGGTATGGCTAACATACTTACTTAATCTTTGACTCTAAACCCTGTGGCAACCAAAGCAACCGAAACTCCAGTCCACGCGTGTTCTCTGTCCCCGTGCTCCGACCAGCGTGCCGTCACATGACAGGAATCTAGCTCCTTGGGTTTGACCTGGGCCCTGCCTCTGGCCTCAGGGTGTGTGTGGTCTCATGAGCACTGGAGACGCTGGGACCCCGACTCTCAGGGACCCTCCTGGATGAGGCGCTCTTGGCCTCCATGCACCTGGTCTGACGTGTGCCCAACTCACAGCAATGACAGCACACACAGCCAAGTTAGTGTCAGGCATCAGTAGAGGGTAAAAGATGTCGCTGCAGAAGTGCAGGAAACTCCTTTCTGTTGCTCCTCGTTTTTGGACTGTTCACGTGGTTTCGTGAGCAGTGGCAGCCTCTGGGTGACTGAGTCCCAGGCAGCCCCCAGCACCTGCCAGCAATGTGTGGGCCTGTCCCCAGCTGTTCTCCTCCTCACGTGAGCCACAGGCTGAGAGTTCAGGGTATGACCGCAGGAGGCTTAGTCACGAATACCTGGGATGTGGTGTGAATGGACACACCTTCGGTTTTCTGTACTGGGTGGCCCGTCACCGTAGTTGTGCTCTCGGTGACATTGCATGCCCCAGCTTTTTAATTTATGAGTTTAACCTGTTTCTTCCACTAGAGTGGAAGCTACACAAAAGCAGGGACTTTGGCTGGGTCACTTCTTTGTCCCTGGTCCTACCCCAAGGCGGGGCACATAGGTGCTCAAAGAATATTTGTTGAATGGAAATATGATGGTATTATTTGTCTGCCTCATTTACTTCCATTTTAAATGATTTTTAAAGTAAAAAAGTAAATGATTTTTTGCTTCCATCCTCTGATTTTAGTATGTTTAAGGCTGCGGGTTTGTAGGAAACCAGTTCAACCTGGTTTTAATGGTGAAAAAAACTTATCATTTTTCTGAACAGGTGGGTTGAATCAGTGGCTCAGCAGAGTTCGCTTTGCTCCCTTGCAGTTCCCTGCCCTCAGGCTGGCTCCCCCTCAGCACAGAGTGGCTGCCACCCACAGGGAGCAGTGCCCGCATCCCCCCGGGGAAGGGGAGAGACTGACTGTTGGGTCTGGTCCAGCGGGACGGTGTGTTTGAGAGCCTAAAAGCGTGGCAGAAAGGTGCGAAAGGATGCAAAACTCACTTCCTGTCTTGGCGAGGTTAGGCAGCATGAATTGGCAGAAATTGCAAGAGGTTAAGAACCTTCCGAGACTTTGGAGATGCTGGAATTTATGATGACTAAAAGCTTTGTGGAGCTCTTTTTCTAACAGTTTGGAGATGGGGAAAGATTAAACGAAGGTAAGCTCGTTTGCTCTCTTGAGAGGCCTGTTTAGACTGGTGTCCCGCCTTGCCCACCTAGTTCCCGAAAGAGAGCACCTGAAGATGCTGAAGTGGAGACAGAGGTGGCCTGTGACAGCAGCCTCCAGTCAGCATCTGTTGATTTCAAAAAATAAAGGGCCGTAACACATGCAGATTGTTAAAGTTTTTAAACAGTACACACAGGTGTGACAGGCCTGAACCGCCACCCTGTCTTCCGAAGCATCGCCTGCACCTGTCCTTGGTGATTGTGGCAAGGGCACCAGCTTCTCGGTTCCTGCTGGAGCAGTTGTGCAGCGTCAGCTGTCCCCTCAGGGCTCAGCACGTTTGCACCAGGGCCTGTGGGGCGGGGTGGGGGGCGGAGGGGGGCGGGCGCCCCTTTGGGCCCCCACCCCCCACGGCTGCCGATGCCACTTGGGTGGCCGGGCTGTGCAGCACAAGTGGAAGTGCTGTCGGGTGGGGGTGCGTGTGTTGGGGAGTCTCCGTGCGTGCGTGAGGTCTGCTGCTAGGGTGGTGGCACTTCGGGCTGGCGGGCGCGCACGCTGAGCGTCCTGGGAGGGGTGTTTGCATCCCCTCCCGGCAGCACTCTTGTGGGCGGCATTCCTGCCATCCGTGTCCTCTGCTTTGGGCATCCGCATTTTCACGTGTGCCAGCCTGATGCTGGGGCGTCCTGGTGTCCAGTGTTTGCATTTGGTCTGTTCAGGAGAGGGAACTGGGTGCGTTGGGAGTGTGTTGCCCGTTCCTGTGTGTTTTCCTCTGTGAGGCCCAGCGGCCGCCCCCCCCCCCCCCCCCCCCCTCCNGCCCCCCCCCCCCCCCCCCATGGAGCGCAGTCAGTGCAGGCAGGTGGCCAGGGCCGCCGGGCGGCTGCAGGCATGCTCTCTGAGCCTTCTCCCGGTCTTCCAGACTCGGTTTGTGTCCTTCATGCTTTCATACTTGTTCTTGCCTGTTTCCGGTGTTCTGCTATGACCTGGCTGCTGCACCTGCGGACAGCTGTGCACACCTGATCGGGCGTGCGAAGTCACCTGGGCACCGCCGGGAGGACGCCGAAGCTGCTGGACCCCAGAGCCCAGGACACAGGGTATGTCAGGAGCAGCCACGACCCCGACCGAGTGAACTCTCAGTGTGCGTGGGCTGCTGAGTGGGGTTAGACTCTGCAGGGTGGGCAGGGGGTAGAGGCGGAGCCTCCAGTGGGAGGGGGTGGGGGTTGTACTCGCCCCACCGAGATGATACTGTATTTGGTGAGTGCAAAATGGCCAGTGGGGTCGAGTGGCTTTGGTCCCTCCCTCCACTGACCCTGAGGGGGATAAGGACGGAGACTCAGACCAGCTGGCTATGGTCTGGTGACACTGTAATGAGAGATGTGTGACTTCTGAAACCCTGGGCGCTCCTGAGAGGTTGGGGCAGGTGTGCCTTGCTGCTCCTCCCACTGCACCCCCTTCAGCGTAGCCGGGTCAGCGCTGACGCCGCTTGCTGCTTGCTCGGGGCCCCAGAACTGCAGGGCAGGCTGGTTACGGGGGAGGGGCTGCTGCCTTGTGCCGAGAGGTCAGAGCTTTCAGTCCCTCCTGGGACCTCCCGGGAGGGACAGAGGCTGGACACGGAGGTGAGTCCCCAGCAGCCCCACCGGGTCCGAGAGCTCCTGTGGTAGGGGGACATTGAGGCTGGCGGGGAGGGGTGGTGTACCTAGGGCCCCAAGGCCAGCTCCATGGGGGGTTAGTGTCAGGTTGAATCAGGAGATGTCCAGTTGTGTTCTGGTGCTGGGGAAGTGGTTGCTGGTGTGGAAACTCCCACCCAGCTGGTGTCAAAGAGTGGTGAGCGAAAAGGTGGCCCTCTCCAAACAGTCCTGACCCTGCCTCTCTCCCGAAGGTGGACGATGGCGTTCGTGAAGAGCGGGTGGCTGCTGCGGCAGAGTGAGTACCGCCGGGGACCCGGGCTGGGCTGCGTCACCTGGACCCCACCTGGGTTCCTGTCGCTGAAGCAGATGGGCATAAAAACAAAGCAGAGGGAAAAGCCGTGCTCACGGTGTCGCCCTGGGTGTGCTCTCGGGGGTTTCCAGGTGCTCTGGGCCTCTCTGCACCCCTGAGCGCTGTGGGTGGCTGTGTGGAGAGCAGGCAGGCAGCAGCAGGCTTTGTTCCCGACGGCCACCCGAGGCGCACCTGCCTCTCCCTGGCGGGCTCACGAGTCCGTGGGAAGGCCCTGCTGCCCCTGTGGGGGGTGCCTGGCTCACCTGCTGCAGGACTGGGATTCTGAAACGTGGGATCTTTAATTATAGGGATAAAGACGACCCGAGGGTGTATTTTTGTTTAAAACCAAACCTTTGGACGGTAGTCCCCCTATTGTCTGCAGGGGGCCTGTTCCAAGACCCCCAGGGGACACCTGAAACCGCGGATAATACTGGCTGTCTGAGAAGTGTGTGTACAGAAGACTCACCCACTTGCTCATCTCCCGACTCATGGGCCAGAGCCCCAGTGACAGAACGGAGTGAGTGAGGTGGGTTATGTTCGACAAGTCCAGGAGCAGTGGAGGTGCGCAGGTGGTGACACGTGTCAGAGCTGCCCCCAGGACCTTCCTGCCCTGCCACCCACACCCACAAGACGCCAGACCCAGACTCAGAGCACGGCCTCAGTTGGGAGCGTGCAGTTGGGACTTCGAGGGTGGGGGCGGCAGGGGGACAGGTGGTCAGAACTTCACTGATGGGGACTCCTACCTGCTGTCCTGTGCTGGTTGATTGGTGGTTTCTGCTCAGCTCAGGAGCTGCCAGTCAAACGGGCGCGGGGATCACTCATGTGTCAGTTTGGGCAAGTGCTGTGGATGCCCCTCTTGGTTAGACGGGGCCTGATCAGGTACAGGAAGGCTGGCGGTTCACGGGTGTGGCTGACTCCACCAGAAACAACTAGAAACGGTATAAAATTAGTGATCAAAACTCCTGTGTCTTTATACACTAACGGTGAAATTTCAGAAAAAGAAGTGGGAAAAAATCCTTTTGAAATTGCAACAAAAGAATAAAACACCTAGGAATAAACTTAAGGATGTGAAGGACCAATCTACTGAAAACCACGAAGCACTATTTGAAAAGGTTGGAAAGACAAAGGAAGGGACAGATATTCCGTGTTCATGGGTTAGATAAATACGGTGAAAATGTCCACGTTAAAGCACAGAGGTAACTCAGTCCCCATCAGACTCTGAGTGGTGTTTTCTGAAGAAGTAGATCAGAAAGGAAACATCAGACTTGTATGGTCCACAGAAAAAGGACCCTGAATACTGAAGCAATCCTGAGAAGAAAGAACGGAGATGTTGCTATCACACTCCCTAACTTCAAATTATGCTCCAGAGCTAAACAGCATGGTATCAGCAGAAAGACAGACACACAGACGGATGGAACAGAACTGGGAGCCCAGGAACAAGCCCGCATGTAGATGGGCAAACAGGTTTTTTTTTTTTTTTAAAGATTTTATTTATTTATTTATCTTTAGAGGGGAGGGAGAGAGGGAGAGAAACATCAATGTATGGTTGCCTTTCGTGCGTCCCCTGCTGGAAGTTGGCCTGCAGGGAAACAGCCTGCAACCTAGGCATGTGCCCTGACTGGGGATTGAACTGCAATTGTGTGGTTTGCAGGCCCGCGCTCAATCCACTGGGCTACACCAGCCAGGCCGTGGGCAAACAGTTTTTGACAGAGGAGCCCAAAGCAGACGAGGGAGAAAAGCAAGCCGGGAGCGTTGGAAAGCCACGTGCAAAAGAGAAACTCGACTGTGGTGTGTCCCCACGTACAAAACACAGCTCAGCTCGGATCAAAGACCTGGACGAAAGGTCTGAAACACTCCGGAGAAGACACAGGGGCTAAGCTTAGGGGCTTGGTCTTGGGATTTTATGAATTTGGCCCCAAAGGCAAGGGAAGTAAAGGCAAAAATAAATGAATGGGACTGTATCAAACCATAAAGCTTTTGCACAGTAAAAGGAACCTCCAGCAAAACAAAAAGGCAACCAACCAAATGGGAGATTTTTGCAAACAGCAGCTCCAGCGACGGGTCCACACCCGAAATATGTAAGGAGCTCGCACAACGCAACACCAGACACCCAGCAGTTAAAACTGGGCAGAGGACCTGAACAGACACCTCTCCCAAGAAGACCCACAGACGGCCAACGGCACATGGAAAGATGGGAGGCTTTTAGTGAAGGGCAGATCGAAGCCACAGTGAGATGCCACCTCACACCTGGTCGGATGGCCGCCGTCCACACATGATGGAGACGCTGGGAGAACCGCGCTCGTTCAGCGCTGGTGGGAGTGCAGACTGGGGCAGCCGCTCTAGGAAACAGCATGGAAGCTCCTCAAAAAAGTAAGAATAGAGTTGCCGTATGACCCAGCCACCCCTCTTTTGGGTGTCTGCCCCCCAAGACCGAAAACAGGCACTTGTAAAGATGCATGCACCCTGTGTTCATGGCGGCACTGGCCGTCCCTGGTGGCCAGGACACGGAGCCAGCTTCCACCAGGACTGGATGGCGACGCGGCGCACCTCTGCAGTGGAGCGCCTGCCACTCAGCCATCGAAAAGACGGACTGCCTTTCGAAACAACGTAACCGCACCGCAGAACGTCGTGCCGAGTGGAACAAGTCAGACGGATAAAGTTGAGAACCACATGAGTTCACTCGTGTGGGACTTAAAACTGGGAGCAACAGATGGACAGACAAAAGCTCTCAGACCCAGATGGCGGCGTGGTGGTGACCAGAGGGAAGGGGGTCAAATACATGGTGACGGGAAAAGATGTGACCTTGGGGGGAGCACGCAGTGCAGTCCAGGTGTGGGTGAGAGAAGGACCGCAGTGGTGCGTGTGGAAGGCGACCCAGTGATCATGTGTGATAACAGCAGCAGCAGAGTCAACCCCGCCTCGCACTCGTGCAACTGTAAGCCTGCTTTTGCCCACCCCTGTGTACAGACGTGTCCTGCAGTTGTACACTCGAGACCCGTGTGATCTTATTAGCTTGCGTCACCCGGAGAGGTTAGTGTAAACACTGGGGACGTTGAGCGGATGTGCTCCCAGTGCCCCTGCGGTGTGTGTTCCCTGCCACTCGGATGGGCAGCAGAGGACCGTCCCCTGCTCCCGTGTCTCGGGCGAGCTCCCAGCCAGCTGTCAGTGGTGTCTTTCAGGTACTGTACTGAAGCGCTGGAAGAGGAACTGGTTCGACCTCTGGTCCGACGGCCACCTGGTCTATTACGGCGACCAGACCCGGCAGAGCATGGAGGACAAGGTGCACCTGCCGGAGGACTGCATCCACCTGCGCGTGGGGCTCCAGTGCCGCGGTGAGCGCCCGCCGCCTGCTCCTCGCCATCCCCGATGGGCCTTGGGTCCTCCCTCACCCACCCGCCCTCACTCACAGGCCCTGGGGGCTTCACTGGGGAAGAGGTGCCCACAGTGGGGGCTGGGCGGTGGAGCAAATTCATCTCTCCCGAGTCAGACCCTCCAGTCCACACTCCTCTTTCTCATGGAGAAGGTGGTGGGCATTTCAGGAACCAGAGTGTTCGGACCCCAAGAAAGGGGGGCCACCCCAGGCAGTGCAGGTTTGTGACTCAGAGCCGGTGGCGCCTTCAGGACTGCAGCCGTCTCCTAAGGGCGGGGACGTCCTGGATTCCTGGAGTTCCCCTCCCCTCCCTCGGAAGGGGTCCATCTGTGCCAGGCGTCGAGTTCTCCGTGTCTTACGGAGGGCGCGTGCACACAGCCCTGTCTGTTCCACTCACTCTGTTGCTGTTTGAGGCGGAGTTTGCTGTGGAAACACGGATGTATGTGACATCCCACCCCCACGCTGGGTCCTCACACACAGCACACAGGTCTCCGTGGCTCAGGCAGCACACACACAGACGCTGGGAAGCTCCAAGTTCACTTTTAAAGCAGTGGCCTCGTTTGATGCTTCCTGTGGATAAACTCAGCAAGTATTCTGGTGTCTCATGCTACGTAAACACTTTTCATTGCATGGGGCTTGTCCTTCTAAAGTCTGGGCCACCCCTCCCGAGGGCTGGATTCGCCTGTTCGGTTCTGAACCAGGGTGTCCGCAGATGAGTGTTCTGAAGTATTGGTCCTTTGCTTGTCTGAGCTCTTAGGTGGGAAGAAGTCCTTTAAAAACATGTCTATTCCTGTATTCTACCTACTTTTCATAGACATCCAGCCTCCAGATGGGAAGCCCAGGGACTGCGTGCTGCAGATTGTTTGCCGAGACGGGAGGACCATCAGTGTCTGTGCAGAGAGCCCGGACGACTGTCTGTGAGTCTTGTTTCTGAAGGGTTTTATTTCAACAGGTGTCTTCTGTCTCGATGTCCCGTTGTCAGGAAGGGCAGGAGTGGGAGCGGGGCCCCCCTCAGGCTGCAGAGCAGCGGCTGGGGCGCAGGAGGAAGTGCGCGGTCCTGCTCTGCCTCCGCTGGCTGCACAGGGGTCAGCGCACAGGCCCCAGGGCTCTCCCTCCCTGCTGGACGCCCACTGGGTGGTGGGCGTGGCTGAAGGGCTCTTAAACCATGTGCCGCCCCCCCCCAGCTGCCTACCACGTTCAGTGCGGCAGATTGACAGTAGCCAAGACGTGGAAACAGCCCCGTGTCTGTGGGTGAGGAGAGGAGAGGTGGGGGTGCCCACGTGCACGGGGGGGTCACTGCCCTCCGGCAACGAGAGGAGAGCCTGCTTTTCACAGTAGCATGGACGGACCTTGAGGGCATCCTGTTTAGTGAACTAAGCCAGTCGGAGGAGGACAAGCACCGTGTGGTCGGTCTCTTGTAGGAGGTCTGAAAGGGCTGACCTTGTAGGAGGAGAGAGTAGAGGGTGGCGGCGGGGGCTGGGCCCTAGGGGAGCGCGGTGGTTGGTCAGCACGATTCTGGGCAGCCAGCGTGGGATGGGCAGCCCCGTGGGACATGCTCAGGGTTAAGGAAGATCTTCCGTGTCGTCACCGGAGAAAATGCAAGGCAATCCCGGGGGTGGGGCGCAGAGGTGTGTACTTACTGTGGCTGTTGTTTTACAGCATGTGTGTGTCATGTGATCTGTATGCCTTAAAACATACGTGTGCGTCAGTGTCTGAGGCTGGCAAAAAGAGTGCCGCCTTACGTTCAGCTGCGGGGAATTGCTGCCCCCTCCCCCAGAGCATCACGGAGGCATTCAGTGTGGGGGGCAGCCATGTCCCCACGCTGGTGCGCCCTGGCAAAGCTGGTGCTGAGAGGTGAAGCAGAAGCAGTGGTCTGCAGTCCACTCTTAACAGTGTGTGTGATGTGTGCTGCCGGCGTGTTTTTCGCACGTCACATATTTTCAGTGCACGTCCCCACTGAGTTGGCTGAGTGGCCCTGTCGGCCAGAGCTGCACAGCTGGCCCCGGAACTGGCTCTGTCAGAAACCCTGGCGCCAGCATGGGTTGGGGGGGCCACTGTGCCCTGGGCTGGATTTCACCTGGACGACTTCCCCTCTCCCCTCCAGGGCTTGGAAGTTCACACTCCAGGACTGCAGGACAAACACGGTGAGTGCCAGCCCAGGGCAGCTGGCAGTGCTGTGTCCCACGAACTTGCTGTGACATAGGAGAGAGGGAGCTGGGGCACGGGGGGTGCCCAGCCACCAGCCAGCGGGGGTGGGGCACTCCTCCCGTAATATGTGGGGTTTACTGGTGAACAGAAGGGCTGGGGCTAGGCGGCCATGGGGGCTCCTGGCACCTTGGGCGTGAGTGCTCTCACCTGCCCAGCGGGCGGGTCCCTCCAACGTGAAGGATGCTGGAGGGTGCCTGGGGGGGCGGAATCTTCCTCCCGCCCCCCGCCATTTACTGCCTTTCTGAGAGCTGTTGTATTGCTGTATTGTTTCCAAAATCCAGGAAACATTTTGGCTTTAAAGAAATTTGCTCAATGTCCTGGCTGATGTAGCTCAGTGGACTGAGCACGGGCCTGCGAACCAGAGGCTCTCGGTTCGATTCCCGGTCAGGGCACATGCCTGGGTTGCAGGCCACTTCCCGGCAGGGGACACACGATACACTGTGTCCTCACATTGTGTGTCCTCGGCAGAGGCAACCATACATTGATATTTCTCTCCCTCTCTACTTCCCTTCCCCTCTAAAGATAAATAAATAAAATCTTTAAAAAAAAGAAATTTGCTAAATGGAAAGGACTCACGTGTGACATCCTGGAAACCTCTGTAGTTGCTCTGTGGCAACTCGCTGTCTTCCCCTCCCTCCCCTAAGGCTTACCTGGGCTCGGAAGTCGTCTACGACAGCCCTGCGGCCAGCGCCCCGCCTCCGCACACGGCCTACGCCCCTCCGGACCCCGAGGTAGGGGGGGTGTGCAGGCTTCTCCAGGCCACCCGGGCTTGGGCTGCGGGGGCGGGGGGGGGCAGAGGTCCCTGTGTCACTTACTGTCTTTTTAAAGAAAAAACAGAACTGGAGTTGGTGTCAGAGAAATTGGAAATGTATTCCAAACCCCTTTCTTTCTCAGACAAAACTTACCACCATCTTTACTGTTGTAAAGCAAAGCCACCGCCTTGTCATCCTCATGTGCACAGCTCAGCTTGGGGACGGAGGGACCTAGAAAGGTTGCAACCATGGTGGTTGCTCTGGCCACGTGGTTTCTATGGTTTACAGTTTGTACTCAGTGACTGACATAAATTCTTTGTCTAATCAGAAAAAAATGTTTTGAAAATAACGAAGGAAACCAAACCTCAAAAAGTCACATGCCAAGTACCAGACCCCTCGGGGTGTACCACGCTGCACGGAGGAGTCTCTGGGCTGGGAGTGGCCGCCCTTCCATCTTTATTATTTGTTTACTGTTTAATTTTGAGGTGATGAGAGATTCACGGGAAGGCGCAAAGACAGACAACATGGAGAGCTCTCAGGCACTCTCCCCCGCTCCCTCATTGTTGTACCTTAGGTGACAGTGACAAGAGTGGGCGTCTGCGTCCCTGCTCTGGGAGGGAGGCTCCAAGGTTTCCACCTGGAGTCTGACGTCAGCTGTGGCCCCACACGGCCGGATTCCCAGATTCCGCCATGTGGAGGTTCAGTCCCTAACTCACCCATGGCGCCGAGAGCCTGTCTCTGAACGGAGGCTGGACGTCAGGACTGTGACTTGATGACTCCGCGGCCTCTTTCTTTCCGCAGGCCTACGGCTACTGCCCGTACGGTGCTGCGTACGCGCCGGGCACACAGGTCATGTACATGGCGGACGGGCAGGCCTACGCAGTCCCCTGCCAGTACCCCTACCCAGGTGAGTTGGCGCCGTCCTCCGTGTGGGCCGCAGCTGTTTCTGGTCCTAGACTGCGAGGCGCTCTGCCCGGGGCTTGCTCCTTAAAGTGTCACACAGAGTCACACTCTGTGCAAAGCTGAGTGACAGGCGTGACTGTCAGAGCATCCCCACTGCACCCAGGTTTGTTCCCAGGGAGAGAAGGGGTCCTTACTGGGATTTGCTCAGGTGAAGCAGCAGCTCAGCCTGGAGGCCCTCGTGGGGGAGGGGAGGGGCCCTTTCTCCCACGTCCTGCCTTCTGGTGGCGTCCTGCAAGGACGATCACTACTGAGGCAGTGTCCCTTCTTGCCAGGGAGGTAGGGGCTGCAAGGGGCTGACTTTGTTCTGGGCTTTTGACGGGCTTCTCTCCACTCCTCCCCTCCCGGGACCACACTGGAGATGTGGGTGACGGCCCATGCGGGCACCATGGGGTTGTGGGCCAGCCCTGGGCCAGCGGTGGTGCGGACAGGGTGTGACGGGCGGTCTCCAGCAGGCACGTCGGGCTGACACACACAGCCCTCCTGCATCTGTGGGGACTTGTGGTCAGTCGGCCAGCTGCGAAGTGTGCAGAGTGCCGCCTCTGCCCGCCAGCGTCCCGTTTCAGTCCGCTCTCTTCTGTGGGCAGCAGACCGGCTGTCCTCGCGTCAGGGCCCCCGGGCTGCGGAGACCGTCCCTGGCGCACTTGCAGAGGCAAATCTGAGCAGAGCTGCGGATTCCGTGCTGTGGGCTCAGTTCCTTGGTCCCATGGTGATTCGCAAGTTACCTGCCTTGGTCCAGCCTCTCATGTCCACATTCTGACCGTTTACGCGAAGCTCAGCCGGGCTGAGTAATTGAAGCAGGTGCCACCGCAGACGCCCGTTGGCTCTGACAGGGCCTCCCCTGGTGGGGGGCGCAGTGCGGGAGTCGGCCTCATCACCCCTGGCCCTGCTTCGGTTCTTCACCCGAAGGGTTTCTGCCCCCCCGGCTCTGAGTGGTAGACGGGGTGGCGGGTGGAGGAGGAAAGGAACAGTGCCCACGTTTTGGCAGTTTTAGAGAGACTCAGCTGTTAGCACAGGTGTCACGTGTGGAGGAGAACAAGGGGTGCCTCTCCCCTCGGAGAGGTGAACTGCAGGAGTTTGGTACTGAGTCTTTTAAAGTTCACTCTGTAGGAGTTTCCCTGTGACTCACTTTCCCCGTGAACGGGGCTCTGCCCTGGACGCCCCTTGAGTGTGGGCTCCGCTTGCGCCCTGCGCTCTCCCGCTGCCAGTGTCCCGAGAAGCGTGCTGTGTGGACCAAAGTGGACCCCGGGGCCGGAGTCGCGGCTTCCTTGGGCTTCTGCTCTCCGCTGTGTCTGGGACTTTGGACCTTGGGAAGCCGAGCGCCCGGATTTCTTGGAGTGCAGTGACGAGGGGCTCTCAGGAGGCCAAGTCCTGCCCCATCGCCTGTGGTGGAGGAGAGCGGGGGCGCCCGCTGCAGCGTCCCCCACCCCTGTCCGTCCACAGGAGGCGGCGGCCGTGACCGCTCTCCAGAAGGGTCCCGGCTGAGCGGGCCGCCCTTTCCCCTGGGTGTGGGGCGCGACGCTGCTCAAAGGCCTGTCCTCTCTCTTGCAGGGCTCTACGGGCAGCAGCCCGTCCGCCACGTCATCGTCCGGGAGCGGCACCCGGGCCACGACGGCGACCTGGCACTGGGCATGCTCGCTGGGGCTGCCACGGGCATGGCCCTTGGGTCCCTGTTCTGGGTCTTCTAGGGCCTGGTGCCGACGTGCAGGCTGGGGACGCCCCTGCGCGGTCCCGTCACTGCCAGGTGGGTCAGCGCCTGGTGACTGTCCTCAGTGATCACTTCTATCCTTCTTTCAAAAGTCGTGACGTCATAGCTCTAACTCATCCACATAAGAACCACAGGGAACGCTGTTCAGCCAACACCTGGACTCTTTGGGGCGCCAGCTCGTTCCGGTGGCTCCTCCTGGAGCTCCCAGAGGGCATCTCTGGGACACGGCCATTGGGCCCAGCATCGAAGGGCAGCGTCGCTCACTGGGAATCCTTGTCCAGGGCCGTGCTGGGGGCACGGCGGGGCACGAGCAGGGGAGAGCCTGGCGGGAAAACTAGCTACAGCTGCTTTTGGTTTAAGGTCGAACTTTCAAACCTCAGGGGCCGGAAGTGGCCACGTCCCTCCCCGAGCTGTGGGCTGGTGAGCCGCCCGGGGGTGTCCCCAAGGCTGTGTGTGACGGCCCACGGCATCTGGGGCTTGCAGGCCTCCAGCAAGGCCAGCGGCTCAGGGTGGTGGCCGGGAGGGGCAGTGAAGAAGCTTCTTGGGTTTGGTGTCTCGTGTATTTTTGGTAGTGATCTTTGGAAAATGTAACACATTTGCAGTTGACTTGAGCCTCCGAATTTCAGGGCTTTATCCTTTAAGACTTGAAGAAGGCAGAACAGCTGCCGATACGTGGGTGAAGGTAGATTGGCTGTGTTCGGAGCGCCGTTTCGGTGTGGGCTGGGTGTGTTTTCACTGCCGCCTCCGCCTGCTCGCCATCCCTCTCTCCGCTTGTTGAGAAGGGACTAGTGACAGGGTGGCGGGGACTGGGTGGGAGCCCCATGTGGGGTTGCCCCTGGAGGCTGTTCTGGAGCAGGTGTCCTGTCCCTGAGGATTTGGGGGCGTGTGATCTGGGCTGTCGGGAGGGTCTGGGGGGAGAGGGGAACGGGACCTGAGGACTCGAGTGACCTGTGCCAGGTCCCGCCCACCCGGGCCAGGACGCCAGCCTGCTGTTGCTCCTGAGGGCTGTGTGTGAGCTCTGCAAAACCCAGGTAAATTCTTTAACTATGTGAATCGTTAAAGCTCATCATTCCCATCTTTCTGTCCTGCGTGCTTTGAAAATGTCCCTCACAAATGCAGCTCAGGCCATTGACGGCCCCGCACTGCCCCGCCCCATGGCCCTCGTGCCCGTAATGCACACTCCTGGCCACGCAGGCTCTGCTGCGGCCTCGGAGGCCCGCCCTCCTGTGGGGCAGCTGCCTCCA
Source organism: Sturnira hondurensis (assembly GCF_014824575.4). Lineage (NCBI taxonomy): Eukaryota > Metazoa > Chordata > Mammalia > Chiroptera > Phyllostomidae > Sturnira > Sturnira hondurensis. The sequence continues at coordinate 18,161,278 of NW_028082350.1, read as the reverse complement.
TCGCTGAGGCTGGCGGAAAGGGTGTCCTGTGCACCCCGAGGGCACCGCAGACCTGCTCCCTGGCCAGTGAGCGCACACTCGCTGGCACTGAAGAGTCTGCAGGGTCCATTTCCAGTTGAGGGGAGGGGAACTTGACCATCTCTGGATGTTGGACACGGCGCAGAATTGCCCAGTGTGCTGTGTTCCGCCACCAGTCTGGACAGTGGAAAGTGTTGCTTTTGTGACTTCACTCCCTGTCAATAAGAATGGCTTTTCCTGGTGGTAACTGTTTCCCTGACTTACGGAAATTAAACAGTTTTGAATGTTGCCTTGGGGTATTCATTTTGAACTTGGAGTTTCTAGAACCTGGAGCATTGTGTCCCTGAAGTGAAGAGCGTGTCTCCCTGGTTCCCTGCTGCCCTCTGACGGGAGGGACGGAGCTGTGGGCTGAAGCTTTGGCATGTGTGAGCCAAAATCTCACTGGGGACATGCCCATGGGCAGCCTCAGAATTCGTTGTCACTAGGGACTGGATCCCAACAGGAAGCACGGGTGTGGGGATGGCCTGGTGCCGGTCCCTGGCCCCAGGTTCAGTAGGTGCCAGCCTTGCTTGTCACTTCACGTAGGGAGTCCTCAGTTGAGCAGCTCGTGCGGGCGGGGTGAGCGCTTTCTCTCCTTCTGCACTTTAAACACTGCACCTGCAAGACACTGGCCCTGGACTTTGTACACTCCGGGCTGGCTGTGTGGTGGCTCTTCTTTTAACCAACTTCAGGGGCTCAGACCTAAAGAGAAGGGAGAGGCCAGTGCCGTTGTCCGGACCGTCACCTGCAGGACTGGCCAGACCAGGGCCCAAGCTCTGGGTCGGCAGGGGGAGGTCCTGCTGTAGAGACGGGGTGGCCCAAAATGATCTTCTGTGTTGTCTGTGGTCCTGGGTCATCTTCCTTCTCCTCCCCGAGCTCACGCACCCACCCAGGCAGGGGGCTCAGTCCTGTCCCTCTTGAGTCAGTTTGGTTGCTTCCTTGTCTCTAGGGTTGTGCCCACAGAACCTATTTTCCCTGCATGTGCAAACTGTATTTATAGGTGAAAATGACAGCACATTAAATGGTGTTAACCGTAAAGCATGTGTTATTTAATTCAATTTATTGAAATACTAAACACAGTTTCTTACCATTTCGCCACCTTCCCTACACACCTGAGGCAATCACCAGTCTATTTATTAAAAATTACCGTGTAGTAACACTGCCAGCTCTTCCCGCTGCACCGTGGACAGGATGCCACTTCTGGAGCATTCCTCGGGCGCCAGGGGACATGCTGTGCGTCAGCAAACGGCACCGTGGCGAACCCTCGCAGCAGCCCGCCCGCCGGCGGCTGCCCGGGTGAAGCTGCGCCCCAGGCGCTGCGCCCTTTCCTTAGCACCAGAGCGGAATGTCCACTGGGACACACGGGTGGCACGTGTAGTCACACTTCCAGGGTGACCGTTGGAAAACTGACGGCATCCGCCACTCTCACCCAGGTCTGCGTGTCGGCGAGGGGCCACGGTCCTGGCGGTCACTTTCGGATACGGCGCAGGGAGGACACCGCGCAGCCGCGTCCCGCTCCGCCTGGTTCACTCCCGCCTGCGTGCACGCTGCCCCCGAGGCCCCCACCCGTTCTACTTACACTCAATTTCCTGAATAGTTTAGCATAGCTCAGAAATGAAGATAAACAGAATGGACTCCTACCCCCTCTGCCTAACCACTGGTGCCGGTTTGTCCTTTTTGACTGCGTGCGTGCATATGTAAGCTCGTACAGAGACGTCACTTTTCCTTTCTCGTACTCAGAAGGCTAGTACGTACACCAGACGTTTAGGTCTCAGGGTCCTTCTACTCTGATTTTTGAGGCCTCCAAAGAAATTTTTAAATGTGAGTTGTATTTATAAGAACTTAACTACTATTGACAAAACTGAGAACTTTAAAAACATTTTCAGAAAAATGGTAAGCCCATTCATTGCAGACTGACATTTTAAAGTTAGAATTTATAAAACAAAAATAGTTTCCAAAACAAAATCAGTGAGGCAAAGCATTTTCACACTTGAACAAATTTCTTAAAAATAACCTAGGAATAGCCCTGGCTGGTGTAGCTCAGTGGATTGAGCGTGGGCCTGTGAACCAGAGGATTGTGGTTCGATTCCCAGTCAGGGCACCTGCCTGGGTTGCAAGCCGGTTCCTTGCAGGCCAGTTCCCAGCAGGGGATGCACAAAAGGCAACCATACATTGGTGTTTCTCTCCCTCTCTCCTTCCCCTCGAAAGATAAATAAATAAATAAACAAACAAACAAATAAATAAAAAATAAAAAATCTAGGAATAAATGTAATACAGGTTGTGACGGACCCATATGCTGAAAACTAAGCAGCATTATTACAACAGATTGAAAAAGACCCAATGAAACGAAAACACATTCTACATTCATGGGTTAGAACGAACACGGCTAAAACGGCCACGTTAAGCAAAGCAACACACAAATTGAACGCAGTCTCCCTCCAAACCCCAATGGCACTTCTTAAATAGAACAGAAAACCACCAGGCTTGCATGGAACCACGAACAACCCGGAAGAGCCAAAGCAGCCCCGAGACAGGATGGAAGCTGGAGGCGGCACAGCCCTGAGTTTAACTGGCGCTACGGAGCCGGAGCCGCGCCCGGCAGAACAGCGTGGTATTGGCAGGAAACCCAGTGTCAACCTGTGGTTTCATGCTTGTTGGATTTCTTCAACGAAATAAGGCCTTACAAAGTGCTTTTCTAACAGTGAAGTCAAACAGGACCACCAGGTGATACTGCCTTTTCCCTCAAAAATTCTATTTTAATAGAAAGTACATTTCTAATCCATTTAAACAATCCAAAGGAAAAACGTTGAGAAACATTACGCGAATCCTGATAAAATGTTTTTTAGCAAGATGAAGTAATATTTTAAACATTGTAGAAGAATACGGCATAAAACACAGTAAAACACTGAAAGAAACATTTTTGAAATGACAGTTTCAGTTCACCTAAACTGGGTCTTTCGGAGAGACAATTGCACTTGTCCTGGCTCAGAAATAACAGCAACAAAAAATACAGCTCAGATCACCTTCTTCCATCTAGGTCAGTTAATTACATTGGCTAAACCCCATGCCGTTCACAAGGATACGTTGTGAAACCAACGGGAAGTCCAGGCAAACCTGAGGGCATGAGGTGAAGGGCAAGTTTAGAAGCACCTTTCGCAATGGTTTTCGAGTCCCTGGCGCTGGCACGGACTTAAACGCACATCCGCGCCTGCATGGTCGACATCCTGCCCCCCCCCCCCCCACGCCGCCATGACCATGCACTTCGATCTGGGGCAGAGACACATGCCATGGCCTGGGGCGCCAGCACAGGGCTTCCCGCTGGGAGACTCACCTTCCTGGCCAAAGACTGGACCGCAGCGTCGGGAAGAGTGCGAGTCCCAAAGGAGAGGAAGGCTGGACGGGGCGAGGAGGGGCGACCCACCAGGTGGCAGCACGCAGAGCGTCCCGCTGCGGCTGGGAGGAGCGAGTCTGGCGCACACCTTGGCAAAAGCCTGTTTGAGGTAGACAGGCGCTGGGGAGGCACCAAGGAGAGGCCCTTCCTGCCTCACAGCGGGAGGGCCGGAGTCAAGCGGGGGCTCTTTTCACAGGCTCACAGTGAGTCTACGTCGTTTGGTCACTTGTCTGGTTGGGCTGCGGTGTCCCTCTCCTCCCTGGTTTTTCAAGGTGGCGCTCCAACGAGCTCCTGTCTGTCCGTCAGGGGCAGGACTCCTCCTCCCAGAGTCCCACCCCACGAGCGTGACTGGCGGTCACCCGTCGTCGGTAAGCTGCTGAAAGGGACCCAGGCGAACCCGGCCTCCGTTTCTGAGCCCTCAGGGCAGGTGTCCTGGGAGCACCGCACGCCGGAGCCCACGTGGCCCTGCCTCTTGCAGTTCGTCACATGTAACGAGGGCCACCTGCAGAGCTGCGGTTCTTCGCATAAAACTCAGCGAAGCACCCCCAACCCATTTTCATTCCTGTTTCTCCCCCCACAAAGGAATAATGACCGAGACTAGTTAGTAATCTAACTAGGTTACTGCCTGGTTATTTGCTGCTGCTTTTCACCATTTTCCTAGAGTCACATTTCTTTCATTAAAATATCTTTATGCATTTACACGTAAAATTAAGTCACAAAAATGGCAACGCAACATGCAACTATTAATGACACAGAAGCAAACTGTCTGATACCAGATCAGGTAAAAACAAAGACAGGAATTCTTGCACTTGAACGTGATTTTTAGGCACTTAGATGGTGAATTTGAGAATTTGAACTTTCACTTGAAGGATCTCCAGGCAAACCAGCATCAGAAATGGAAGGATGGGAAATAGCTTTTCAAAGGGACGTATTTCTGTACTTGTTTTGCTCCGATTTCTGCGACATAGATGGCTCCGGTCCGCCCGCTGACGTCTAAGAGGTGAGGTGAGACCTGGTCTGCCAGCTGGATGGAGCGTCTCACCACGCAGGAGCCAATGCCGCCCACGGGGGGTGCGGCCAGGAACAGCAGCCGGCTGAGGTTCAGCTGGGCCACCACTGCGTGCTGCCCGTCGAGGGTGAACCTGTGGGGGGAGGCATCGCACACGGTTAGTTTGGGTGCAGGTCACACATGCGTTCACTTCTGCAACACAGTGCTCGACAGCAGCAGGCACTGACTTGCCGGAGGTTTCCCCCCAGCTGGTTTATTAGCCGTTCTGGTGGGTGAGCTGCTTGCAGCACATTTTGTGGATTTGGAGTATGCTGGGTTGGCTTTTCACTGCCCCCAGTATATTCCTGACGTAACATGCACAGAGCAACAAAGAACTAGCAGAGCTCCCGCAGCGGACTCATCAACTCAGTCTGTAAAGGCTGAGCCCCCGGCAGGCCTGCCCCACACTAGGTGCACGGCAGGTCTCTCCTCCGTGCTCCAGTGGGAGAGTAAACAGTGGGACACAGAGGTAAAGAGATGACAAGCCATGGCCGGGGTTGTGACAACCCTGCAGAGAGCAAGGGACACTCAGCGACTGGGGGCGGGGGGTGCATGCTGTGGTGGTGGAGTTCAAGGGCGAGGACCTCAGGCAGGGGAGCCAGAATTGGCCGGGCTCAGAGGGAAGGCCGGGAGGAGTGTGGGGGTTGTTTCAGGAGGATTTTAAATTAATCAGATTCTTTCAGGGCGGGATCAAGAGATGCCTGGTGGCAGCCACAGCCACAGGGTGGCTGAGGTCAAAGTAGAAACAGGGCTGCCATTGCGCACGGAGCGACAGAGTCAGCATCCAGCTGCTCTCACGCCACCCACTCAGGGTCTCTGTTTTCTCTCTGTGCTGAAAACCGCCCCACTGCGTCCCTGGGGGCACCTCTAGAGAAGGTGCAGCCCCCACGGGGCCACACACAGCGCTGCGTGTGCGACCGCCTGGCATCGGGAACTCGAGCCAGTTTCTGCACACTCGTCTCCCGCCCCTTCCCCTGCGTCACACTGACACAACCCCCCATAAAGCAAGGGAAACAGGCACTTTAAAATGCCAGGAAGCACTTGCCTGATGGAGGAGGGCCCCTCCTCTGTGAAGCAGTCATCCCAGGCTCCCAGCCAGGCCCCGGTGTCCTTCTCGAAGGCCTGGACTCTCTTGTTTCCTCGGTCAGCAACCCACACCTGAGGGCCAAACCAAGGGTTGGCTGGTGAGCCCTCCTCTGCACCGAGAAGAGGGAGCAGGGGAGAGGAGGGAGGAGGGAACTTTACTCTCGTTAACTTCTCATCCGATCCCCCACGTAGTTCTCAGGGGTCCCCAAACAAGAGGGTTATTAAAAGCCCTGTTTTCAGGCAGGAAATTCAAGTTCGGAAAGGCTGAGAGGTCTGGGAGGGAGCCTACAACCAGTGGGAGGGCCATTCTCGCCCCGGTCTGAGCCCCAGGCCTGTGGCACCTGCCTGCTCTGCTGCACCTCTGAGCAGGGGACACGAGCGGCCCTGCAGAGGGTCCGGAGCAGCGGCTCCCCCACTCCTCTGACACACTCCCTGTCACCGAGCGCCACCGGCCTGCCAGTTCCAGGGCCAGGCCACAGGAGGACGACAAAGAAAGGCTGCAGGGCCGCTGGGCCTCTGCCTGCTCTCTGCCAAGGGGTGTCTGCCCAGCGAACCTCCCAAAGGGGAGGCTGGGAGACTTCTGGACATGTCAGGAATGAGAGCAGGCCGATGAACTCAGGTTGAACTCAGGTCTGCGACTGGCTGCCATGGGTTACTAAGGACCCCGCTGTCACCGGAGAAGGAGGTGCACTCTGATGGCACTTCGGGTGTTGCTGCACCTGGTGCAGGCGCAACAGTGAGGCTGCCCTAGAGGCGCGTGACTGGGGCTACCCGGGGCTACTGGGAAGGGACTGGAAGGGCGGCCGACCTGCCGACCTCCACCGCTCCCCTCCAGGACCCTCGGTGCTGCTGGGTTTGTGCACTTGCGACTGTGTTTTCGGGGAGACCTGATTTCATCCTCAGCAACGCGCGTGAGTGCTGGTGGCTGCCGAATTCATCTCCGATGGGAAACAAAGACTCTCGCATCCCTGAAGAAAGGCTGCTGATCTCTAAGTAAGGCGACTGGTTGGGGGACTGCCGTCCTGGACTAGTGACCAGGGAGGAAGGGCAGGTTAGTCCTGAGGGCTGGGGCTCGGCATCACTGGGGCACCTCACCAGATGCTCTCCAGGGCGTGAGAAGGGCGTCCCACACGGTGGTGAGTTCACTGGGCTTGAGGATCTTGCGTTCAGAGACGTGACCTTGACCTTTTCCCCTGAGGACAGCACTTAGCTCCAACTCCAGTTCCCACGTACACACAGCCCACACGTTCCCTCATCTTCCTGTCTGTGAGGCGGAACACTTGAACACTTCACCATCAGGACAGTCGCACTCTGTCCGTGCAGGAAGCCGCGCCGTAGTCCCAAGGCTGCTTGCTGAGCAGAGCGGTGGGTTTCTAATGGCACGCAGCCAAGACTGTCCGGGCCACTGTGTCTCAGGGACACTGTGCACCGGGACATGGAGTCACTGAGCACGCGTGATGTGACCGCTGCGAGCGAGGCGCTGAGGTGGAGCCAGAGAGGAACGGTCAGTGCCGTCATGCAGCTCTGGTCTCCTAGGGGGACCGCGAGTTACTGGGAGCGTGGGCTGCTTCAGGGAAGGGGCAGGAGGAAGGAGTAACAAAGCACTGCAGCTGGGGCCTGGCGTGGTCAGGCAGCTCCACTGAACTGATCGGTTATGGCCACCAGAGGTGCCAGAGGTCCGTGGAGGCGAGGGAAGGGGCAGGCAACAGGCCCAGAAAAGCGTGTGGGCTGCAGTTTGGGGGTGGAGGTGCTCGGCCCAGGACAGGGCGCGGCTGCTGAAAACCAGCGTGTGGTGGGCTGGTCTGGTTTTCAGGCTTCCCAGATCAACCCCTCCCCCCCCCAATGTTTCCTAGAAGTAACTTTGCTTAATTCTAGAATCAAAACTGCGTTTGAGCGCCCTGGCTGGTGTAGCTCAGTGGATTGAGTGCGGGCCTGCGACTCAGACAATCGCGGTTCGATTCCCAGTCAGGGCACATGCCTGGGTTGCAGGCCAGTTCCCTGCAGGCCAACTCCCAGCAGGGGATGCACGAAAGGCAACCATACATTGATGTTTCTCTCCCTCTCTCCTTCCCTTCCCCTCTAAAGATAAATAAATAAAATCTTAAAAAAAACAAACAAAAAAACCCACAAAAAACTGCATTTGAATTCCCACTGCAGTTCCCCAGTAGGAGAGCATCTCTCTTTTCTCTTTCCCTCAGGAAACCTGATTCATCGGCTGCCCCCGACGTGTTCCTTCTCCCCTCAAAGTGAGCAGACCTCTCCTGTGTTGGGGAGCCCCCTCTTCACAGGCTCCAGTGCTCATGAGGGAGTCCGTGGGTGCACCCGGCCCGGTGGGGAGGCCCACACACCCACACGTGCACATGCTCTCACACCTGTATGTCCAGGATGGCCAGACACGCATAGGCGCCCTGAGATCTGTGTGCACACGCCCAGATTCACACCCCTAGACACACACACACAGGGTGAGACGCACAGATGCCCACGCTTACCCGGCCATATGAGTCCATGGTGACGCTGTGGGGCACGTGGAACTTGGCAGGCCCCATCCCCCTCTCTCCGCGCAGCCAAAGCACCTCGAGATCTGTAAGTGGTAGCACACATGGCAGGGGCACGCAGAGAACGCCCCGCCCGTCTGCGGGCCATAATGCGCGTCAAGGGTGTAAACTTCAATTATGAGCCCGTTGCCTGACACTTACGCTTCACAAAAAAATACCATTCTGTCCCGACCAGTGGACTCACTTTAATGACCACCTCCACTCACAACCACTGCTTAGGGGTCCTGTCAACTCCTTTCTTAACCTAGTTCTCTGGCCAGCTAGCCTGCTCCTTGGTGTTGCCCTTCCCTGAGCTGAGCCAGTCACACGCTGTCTCCACAGGCTGTCCCAGCTACCATCCCGCTGTGGGGTGAACTGCGGCCCCTGAGAAGGCAAGTCCAAGTCCCAGCCTCCGTGCCTGGGATTGCCACCAACCGCAAACGGGGTCTTAGCAGGGGGCGTGAAGGTGGGGACTGCGATGGGGACTGCGATGAGGTGACCCTGGATTTGGGGCGGACCCTGGACCAGACGACTAGTGGGCTTCCAGGAGGACGAGGGGGAGACCTGAGACACAGGACGCACGGAGGAGGAGCCGTGGGAGCACAGAGGCAGGGGCTGGGGTGCAGCGGGGACTGGGGTGCAGCAGCCACAAGCCCAGATGTGCTGGGAGCCCCCTGAGGCTGGAAGAGGCAGGAAGAGGCAGGAAGGGTCTCCCCTGGTTCCTTCAGGGGCACACGACCTGTCCCACAGCAGTCAGACTCTGGATGCCAAGGCCACCCCGGGCAAGTCCCTGTCCCTGAAGCTGCCTCGTCATCCCTTTCTGTGGCCGCCACAAGGTGGCGATGTGCCTGCATTCGATCAGTCTTCTTGGTTTGCTTCCTGCTTTCTTTCATGGAAACTTCTGACTCTTCCTTTATCCCTACCTCTTCTTCCTTTGACAGTCGCCAACCACCTTCAGTTACTAGGTGAAAAATTAATTACATGGCCTCCTGGAGACAGGGCTCACTGCAAATACATCCTGATAGCATACTGTGTCTTGTAAAAAACAAAATGGCTTCTATGACATCACTTTTCTGCAAACCCGCCCCCCCAAATACTTGTTATAGGCAAATTACGGCTTCAGATCCTTAGCTACGCCATGGAGGAGAGACTGGGTCCTGCCGTGACCGTGAGCTGGACCCTGAATAGCCTGGCGCCCAGCACCCGCCCCTCAGCCTGTGGGCGGGCGGCTCCTGGACCAGGTGGGCCCCTGGCCCAGTGAGCACAGGGGCCTTTCCCTCTGCACCGCACCCACCCTGCCCTGCTCCGTACGGAGCTCTGGCGCCAGCCACGGCCTGGAGGACGCCCACGCTGCCTTGCCACCTCCTGGGGTCGTGCCTCCGATGTCATTAGTGCTGGCCTGTCAGCCTCCTTCTTTGGTCTCTTGGCCCTGGGACATGTTCCCAACATAAGCTCCCAAGGACATCCCAGACCCCACCTTCTAACAGTCAGAAAGTGCACCCCCAGTGCCTTTCCTAAGGATGCCCTGCTGCCGCCCCAGGCAGCCCGGTGTGTCCCCACCCACCAGCTCTGCTCCCATCGGAACCCGGTCAGCACAAGAACTGTCTCCTCCTCCAGCTCGGGGCCAGCTTCCCCAGACAACGGTATCTCCTCCCCCTCGCCTTATTTTCCCATTTTACTGATCTCACTAACAATCAACACCACGGAGTAGCATTTGCAGCGTTCAATCATCTAACCTGTAACAGATCAGAGAATGTGGGGCAGGGGGTTCAGTAGAACACCTGCTGGGCTGCCGGCCTGCAGGGCCACTCAGCCCTGGGTGCCGAGCTCTGACTGCTGACCTTAGCTGGGCAGAGGGGCCACTCACCCCTGAACCCACAATTCTCACCACCTCGGTGCATTTCAAAGGAAACACTGCTTTGGTGAAGAATAAGCAAACTCATCATTGGCTGTCCCACATACCTGCTCTGCTTTTTTCCTAGTAACACACTTGAGCCCTTTACACAGATTCATACACAAGAGTTATCACTTTATATCAAGTATCAAATAAATTAAGCCCAGCTTAGTACATGATGTTCTTACATAACACCATTTAAGATTAAGCCACGTACCTTGGGACAACTTGATCAATCTGTTATTCAACCCTCCGTCTCCGTCCACAATGTAAATGTCTCCTGTGTCTTCTACGTACAATTCCGCAGGGTTGTCGAACTGCAGGGGATTCAGACCAGTGCCTCTTTGGCCCGGGGTCCCCAAGACTTGGACAAGATCCCCGAAGGAATCGTATTTTTTAACAGTGTGACCAAAGGATCCTTCATATAAAGACAGACACGAACATTTCACAAATAGGACCACCGTACAAACATTTGGGTTTTTCAAGTGCAGTTGAACAACAGGGTGGGGAAGGTACGTTAGAGGCCCAACTCCTGCGCAGTCGGAAATCACAGGTAACTTTTCACACCCCCAAAACTGAACTACTAATAGCCTGCAGCTGACCGGAACTCCTCGTGACACGGGCAGTCAGTTACCACGCGTTTTGTGTGTTATGTGTATTAAACACAGTTTCCTTGCAATGAGGTAAGATAGACAATAGAAAATGTCATTAAGAAAATCATGAGAGAAAATACATTTATAGTATTTACGGGAAAAATCCACTAACCCTAACCCACCCAGTCCACACCCCTGTTGTTTAAGGGCCAACTGTAAACTGAGAGGAAAATCTGACAGAATTAAACGGGAACAAAAAGTTAACAGGCTTAGATGCCCCAGTGTTACACTGGACAAGCAACTGAGCTTCCTCAGTAGTTACAGGCAAACCTGTCCATGAAGTAGAACCTCAGGGCTCCAAGATGAACAGATTCTAATTCCAAACACATAAAACTTAAAAACGACTCCTCCCACAGAAAGCTCAAACTAAACTATCAGCATGTCACCCCCAGTTTAGTCTCAACCTGAGGACGTGTCCCCACAGAAGGAGGTCACGACGGAGCTGGAGGACAGTGGGTCATGTCTGAAAACCGCTATTTCACTCATTCGTGTGCAGATGTCGAATTTCAGTGGGTCAACAAGAGAATTCTCTATAATACAGATGTTTTAAACTACATTTTCTCCTAGTGGAAACAAATTCAAAACTCAACTCATCAACTTTTCTTCCTTAAGAAGGAACTAAATCTTTTTGAATTACTCACTTACATTAAAGTTTATCTGAGTGACACTTATCTTCCAAGCAAAAGTATAAAACAGAGTATGAACAAATAGGGAAAAACCACAAAGCAGCTAACAGACATCAACTTGGAGGCGTGCCACGACCACACTAACTAGTGGTACTTCCAAAGATAAACTGGGCACACTGAGCTTGCTGGAAATAACGTGAATTGGCTTACCCAACAATTCTAACCTGAAAATTGAGTTTATTACTATATTCGATTTGGAGGCTTTGAGCTAAAGTTTGGAGCAATAGAAAGAGAACAAAACACTACTTAAGAAAGCAAAGTCCAAAATTTCTAAAGAATTAGTAATTTCTAAAAAAACACACAGAATACCAGTAAATAATGTTTTTTAAAAAATAGAAAATGGCTGATTTGAAGTCAAGTTTTTATTAAAAGGAATTTGCTCCTTTCAGAAATGGAAGGAACACAAAAACTGCCTTCAGATCTGTGTATGGAAAAACCAGCTATAAGGGAAGAATGACGAGATCACAGGTTTTTTTATTTCTGGAAATTAATGAAAAGTATCACATGCACTGACTGAATTAGAAAGAAAAGAAGCGGGCCTGGACTGTGTGAGGAGAGGCTGGGTCGTGTGGCTCTGGGAAGAAAGCTGAAGAGACAGCCTCCAGGGTCCCATATGCTGAGTCCCTCTCCCACACACCACACGCCCACCAGGGATCAGTGGGTAAGAAAGCCGTGGTTCACATGTACAGTGGAATATTACTCAACCATAAAAAGAATGAGCCCTGGCTGGTGTGGGTCAGTGGATCGAGTGTTGGCCTGCAAAGCAAAGGGTCACCAGTTCAATTCCCAGTCAGGGCACATGCCTGAGTTGTGGGCCAGGTCCCCAGTAGGGGGCCTGTGAGAAGCAACCGCACACTGATGTTTCTTTTTCTTTCTTCCTCCTTTCCCCTCTGTCTAAAAATAAAATCTTTTTTTAAAAGATTTTATTTATTTGTCTTTAGAAGAGAAGGGAAGGAGAAAGGGAGAGAAATATCAATGTGTGGTTGCCTCTGGTGTGTCCCCTGCTAGGAATTGGCCTGCAACCCAGGCATGTGCCCTGACTGGGAATCGAACTGCGATCGTGTGGTTTGCAGGCCCGCGCTCAATCCACTGAGCTATACCAGCCAGGGCTAAAAATAAAATCTTTTAAAAAAAGAATAAAATTCTACCACTTGTGACAACATGGATGGACCTAGAGGTTATGAAAAACAAGTACCATGTGATATCACTTACACATGGGATCTAATGAACAAAATACAGGAGCAAACAAAACTGAGAGAGACTCATAAACACAGAGACTGGATGGGAAGGGCTGGGGGCCTGGGTGAAAGAGGTGAAGGAACTGAAGTACAGAGACTGATAGTTACCGGACAGTCATGGGTGTAAAGGGACAGCACAGGGAACACTGTCCAAAACGTTGTGCCAACTGTGTGTGGTGCCTGCCAGGTGGGTGCTGGAAGCATGAAGGTGACTACTGTGTAACGAATGTGACTGTCTAATCAGTATGCTGTCCAACTAAAGTCAATACAAAATCACACTGAAAGTAAACTGTCATTGAGAAGTGGAAAAATTAGTTTTGAAAAGAAGAAAAGGCTCTTGTCAAGCTAAAGACCATAAAAATGATAGCCTCCCCCTTAAATGTCTTAATTTTACAGGAGTACAGTATATTTTAAAAAATAAGTGATTTCATGAATCACTAAACAAATCAGATTTGGCAACTCTGGTTTTAAAACATGCAAGCAAGAACGTGGGCAGAGGTGGACTTCCTCTCGAGCTACCGCATGAGACACTAGAGTCCGAATGCACATACCGCTTCCGACGTCCGTGATCCAGACCTGCTCCTGCGGAGTGCTGGCTGCGAACATGCCGTGGGGCGTGTCCACCGTGTGGTTCCAAGCTCGCAAGAAATATCCATCCTCTGTGAACACCAGGACCTTTTGGATGTGGTCCCCTCTCTGGAGGCACACAAAGATAATGGCTTAGGATCAGCTTTAAGAAAAGTAATCTTCACTTTGGCAGCGAGAAGCACAATTTAAAGGCTAGTGGAGGAATTCAGAAGTGCTTAAAAACTCAGCTTTAAAACCTAACAATAATTAGTACGTGTCAAATGCAGAGTCATATATTCACTTGAAAGCAATTTGAAAAACAAATTCTGTAATTGGCACAATGTAAAGACATACAGCTACTTGGCGCAGTACAACAGGCTGATGCTTTGTGTTCATGCATTTTTTAAAAACCCGGTTTTACTTACTTGGGCCACATACACCAGTCCGTTCAGGGAGTCCACGGCGACACAAAACGTGGCTCCAGTGAAGTACTCTGAGTGCCTGGGCCAACCCACGTCCAGCTTGTAAAGAATGTCCTCAGTTCTCCAGGAAATTTGAAACACAAAGTCCCTTAAAACCTGAAATAAAAACAGAAGATTGTAATTCAGTTTATACTCTAGGGGGAAAAAAGCCAAAAAAATACCAGAAGAAAAAAAGGCTCATTTTTAAGCATGCCTTGACACCTGACACAGAGGTCAGAATGACTGGGAAGAAATGGGTTTATTCATTTAAACACCAAGATGACCAAAATACAAATCTGCAAATTATCTGAGGATGTCGTGGTAGCCTGAAAACTCGGTAAGCCCATCACCACTTAAAATACCATACAAGTCCAAATGTATTACTACACGAAAACTAGGGGATATCCCAGCCTAGCCTCCCTCACCCGTGCTCAGTACACTTCAGTTAGCCTACAGCTGGGCCATGCATCTCGAGTGTCACCTCGCGAAGCCTTCATTGTCTTCTCAGCAGAAGCAGAGGACACAGATGTGTGTTTATAAACTTGACGGGACCCGACAACACAAAATACCGTGCAGAGTTGCACAGCGCTATCCCGTGCCAAGTACAGTGTCTCCTGAATGGTACTGCTTTTGCACCATCCCAGCGCGAAAAAAACACACGTCGGGGACCCTTTGTACATACATTTTTTTCCCGAAATTTATCTTTTATTACTTACTTATATTTTGTTTTCCGTCACCACTTATCCACCCTATACTTCTATCCACCTCCACGTCCCCGTCCTCTCGCGCGTGCACAAACATTTTAACCAAAGAGACAGCCTCCATCCCGCCCACCCCCGCTGGAGACCAGCTCGTGCACCCACTGCCTCCAGTGCAGAGGGAAGCGTCGCCTCCCAAAGGTGCTGTCCACACTCCAGTCAGCCACATCCTCGCTCTCCAACTCACCGGAGAGCCAGAAAGATGCGAATGCAAAACCAGAAAAATAAGCAAGCAACCCGCGCCCCCCGCGCAGAGCCAGACTCTCGCCATGACTGAACAGGGAGCTCGGCGAAGTGCTCAGGCAAGTAGAGGCTTGGTTCGAACGGTTCCCTGCTGCGCTCAGGGACTGCCCACTCTCCGTGATGAAGCCTAATCTCCGACAGCCCTTCCTCGGAGGCACCGGGTTTGAGAGCCGGAAGAACCAGAATACCCGGCGGCCGGGGAATCCCTGGGGCCCGGCCCCCGAGTCACGCGCCTTCGGGCTCCGCCCCATGTCACGTGCTCTTGGGCGGACCCGGAACCAACCCTCTTCGGAAAAGTGGCCCTACGCCGAGGACTTCTGTCCGCCAAAATAAGGGCGGCCACAGCAATTCCTAACGACTCGACGTTAATTCTTTTGACATTAAGTTCGACCAGTCAGAAGCTAGCACACACAAACTCAAGTCATAGGAGTGTGACCCTCAAAAAAATGCCTGCCAGGTTCTGCGCAGGATTTCAACCGCATCCGGCTCCGAAGTATTCAGGCATATATTGTGGACACCCACGTTCCCACACAAGGACCCCCTCCGTCGGCTTTTAGGAAAGAGTGGCCTAACTAGCGGCGCAGCGTTGAGTTTGCTTGGGCGCGACGGACTTCATTGAAGGCCCCCAGGAGCCGGTGGGAGCTGGAGGGGTAGCCGGCAGGGGCTCCTGGCAGAGTGGGCGCTGCGGGGTTCCGGAGTCCCCCTCCACTTGGCCCTCGTGCTCCCGGCCGCCGACCCACTCCCGGAAAGCGTGCAGTTGGTAACAAAGGGCCCGCCCGGGGCTGCGGGGCCCCAGGAGGCCGGCGCAGTTGCTGGGATGAGCGCGAGCTGGGCCACGGGTCCAGGTAGGCGGCGGTGAGGCCGGCGGACGGAGAGGCCGGTCCCTCTGTCCTCGCCGCCCGTGGGAGTCTGGCGCCCCCGCCGTCCCGGCCAGTCCACCCGGGAGAGCGACGTCTCGATCGTCCCCTGGCGGCCTTGGTCTCGACCTGCGGGGACCGGCGCTCAGCCCTGGCTGCCGACACCCGGGTTTCTCTGCGGGACTCAGAGAGGATTCAGCTCTTCCCCAAAGTGTCCTGAAGCTTTGTGCGCAAAAGCTGCAGAATCCTGATGATTTTTTGCTTTTTAATAAAAAATTTTTGTACGCCTCCATTTTTAGAATTTTCCCCTCCGAGTTTTAAGTAGTCTACCTCTACGCATCCTGTCTTTTGCTCCTGGAGTCTTTTTCCTCTTCGACTGTCAACATTTTGACTGTCAAAGCTAAGCGGGGACGAGCGATTTGTCATTGAAAGTATTATTGTCAAAACCACGTCGAGAGAATAGTCAAGATGGACAAAAAGTCATTTGAAATGGTGCTGGATGAAATTAGAAAGGTAATTCCTTAAATCATTCTATGAACTACGAATTCTCAGGCCTTATTCTCTTAGGCACCATGCAGACTTTGCAAAATAACGAGTTTTAGGATTGCAAACCTGGTTGGAATTTTAACGTCGAGTGTAGGACGTGACGTCTGCATACATTTCAGGTTACAAATAGAAATTACATTAACGCTGTAAACGTCTTGACAATCAGCTCGGTGTTTGGGGATGTTACGTGAAGAGAGTGCTCGGTTCCAAGCGGACTCTACAAATCTTCAACAGCGCTCTCGTTTTGGAGAAGCGATGCGTTGTACTGTTTCTGAACCGATTTCCTCGTCTTTCAGTCCCGAGAGACATTGATTGAAAGCCGGAGAACGTTTCTTTAACCGTAGTTGTTAGCATCACCGGTTTTCAGATCTGAGTCGGCACTCTGTTGCCTGAGCCAGCCAAAATTAGTGCCTGAATGAAAACTGTGGTTATGTTTAAAGTCAAATGAAGTTTAAACTCATACTCTTAGGAATGGGCTTCAATAACTTGAATTCCACAACTTTTTTGTCCTGCTTTCCAAGATTTTGCTTCTTTTTGAGGCTGTTGTAGGCAGCCTATCTCCCAGAAAGAATTACACAGAAAAAGAAAAAAAAGAAACGTAGCCTTGAGCATAACTACCTCCAGTGCAGTAGTGAGAGTTTACCTAGTTAGAACGGGAAGGACTGAATGTCGCATTCTTATGCTAATAGGGGGCCTCAGCTCACACTTCCAGGCAATTATCTCCGCATTTCCTTGCCTCCAAGAGCCGGGACTGACTTGGAAAGATTTGCCACCTTGTGCTCTGGTGCTTACTGTTTGTTTCAGCTCATGGAATTAGTAAAATTGCCTGTGGGCATGCTGTTATTCTTCATTCTCCATCAGGCCAAATGGTGTATTTTTATCATTCTTTATAAAGCATTTTTCTTTTCAAATTTGCATGTGAGGTGGAATTTACATATTCAACGATATTGAATGTTCTTTTCTGAATGAAACCCATTAAAATGGGTGTAATTTTGCAAACCCACCTTGTCCAATTAAGATTTACAATCAAATGTCAGCTTGCTAACTCTGTGTTTGGAATCTGCCACAACTTGTTCCTGAGCTGATATTTAACTACTGTTCATGAGAAAATAACTTGCACATTCAGGTAGACCAGCAGATTTCTACTTTTGGAAGCCATAGGGTGTCACTTTGCATATTCTCTCCTAAACTGTGAAAAGATCACCGTAAATACTAATGAGGGGAACAGCAAGTTATTTCCAGGTGAAAATCATGTCCACACAAGATAGCCACTGAAGTCGTTATTTCTGGCTGGCAATCCAAACGTCTTTTGCTGTCTATGCCAAATAATTAGATGCTTCCATATTGTCTTAGTCTGTTAAGATGGGATAAAAATATAGGCATACCTAAGTATGAGAGTTAACTTTTTAAAAGTTACCCTCAGACTTTGTCACTGTAGGTCAGTTGAAACCAAGTAATGTATTTCTGGTGTCACAGTAGGTCTACAGGTAATACTGGCTGTCCCTACTGTCATTTAAAGTGAGGGCATTTTTGCTGTATGAGTATTGCTGTTCTGTTCACATATATTAATGCTGTTTTCCTATGTTTTGTAGGCTGTTTTGACAGAGTACAAATTAAAAGCAATTGAATACGTGCACGGATATTTCTCTAGTGAACAGGTATTCCTCTGTTAAAAGTCTTTCTGTTTTTTAAAAACATGTTCTGCTTAATGTCTTTTTATCAGCTGGTCAGGGTCAGAATTGCCTTATTTTATTACTGTACTTATTCAGGAACTTGACAAGCTTTTAGTTTTGGTAGAAAATATTACAGAATTTATAGTTTAGGTATTTTAGGTGTACCCTCTTGTACCACAGTGTCATATGCTAACATAATTTTAAAATGTAGTGTCTAAAAAATGTAGTTCAAAGTGTTTGTCATTCTGGGCACAGTGTCATACATAAATGTCTAAACTTCTAGTGGCTAATGTGCTCAAATTTGCATAGAATTTATAAATTAATAATTGCAAAATTCACGTATTATAAAAGAAAATTTAAATGATGAAATATTTTCTTATATGAAGCCACTAAGTAAAAATTTTAGCAATAAGGAAAAAATAATGTCTAATAAGTAGTTTCTGTAACTGCCAGAAGACCAGTGGCAGTTTAGTGAAAACTGTTCACCTAACTTCCAGGAGAATTTGCCGGTTTAAAAACACACACGTGTGCATGTGCACACGCACATGCTCCCGGAATGAATTTGGAGGGGCACCTGGGAAATGTTTGATGGAGAAGCGGGGCAGCAACTCCCTAGTACTCCTGGAGCAGAGTCCTGGAAGAGGGCGGGGCACAGGTGGGGCGGGGCCAGACGGAAGGGTCTGTAGACCGAGTTCGTGGACGCCCCTTTTCATCTGCCACTCAAGATGTTGGAAGTGGGAGGGCCGCAGCCTCAGCCTGCCGCAGCTCTCCCTCGATTCCCGGAGCCACTCTGGGCCGCGCGCCTGGGCGGCTGCTGTTTCACGTGTGTTCTCCAGCTGCTACTTTTCAGAATCACCTTGTGCTTTCTAAACATTTAAAAGTTTTAAAAAGATAATTTCTCATTGGGAATAATCTTTCTTCCCTGTGTGTGTGTGTGCGTGTGTGTGCGCGCGCGTGCGCATGTGAAATTTTCTACAGAACTTCTCAGTGGTGGTTCTGCTTTGCTAAAAGTCGTTACAGAGTTTGACCTTTAAGCCTACTTTGTATGGTGAAGTCGGTCTTTCGATGTCAGACTTGGCGGTTGGTACAGTTTTGTGGCTGGTAAAGGGCCAGGTAGCAGCTACTGCGTAGTAGACACAGTCCCCTGAAAGGTAAGGACATACAGTACACTCTTACAGATGGTCTAGAAAGTACCCATAATGCTTGCTGCTGTTCTGTCTCTTGATAAGGAATAAAAAGGTTTCTTTCCTGTACACACATCACTCCAGTTTCTAGCATTAACCTTGTTTTGTAGGGTAATTGAGACCTACTTTCAGGAACTCTCAGCAACATAATTCATTAACTCAGGTTTTCTTAAGTTATCCTCTCTTTTTGAGCCTTTGTTTTCCGGGAGTGTCTTGGAGGCTTTTAACCAGGGCCTCCTGGTTAAGGAGGCCTTAACTTCCTTAACTCCCCTTAACCACTACCCTTAACTTCCTCAGGTAGTGACCTTACGGTAGAGAGACTGTAATGTGCCGCTGGTGCCTTGCTCCTCACCTCTTACGAGCTGTCCCTCTCGCTCCCTCATTTGTCCAACAGTCACTGGTGGTGGAGGGAGAGGGCCTGGCTGCCTGCGCTCTCAGAAGGCCCTGCCCATTCCATTCGAGGGGAGTCTTACATTTTTGAGGGGTGGGTCTGTGTTGTGAGCATGCGTGTTGTGCCCTCCAGGTTGGAGTGAAAGTTGAGGTTTAGAGGGCCCGCACTAAGGAACCACTGAGCTCCCTCTTGTGAGTGATTAAAACCATCGCTCCTCACTACATTTTCAAAGTTTTCCACTCACAGTACAGTCACACCTTGGTCCTCACTGGTCTCAGAACCCACCAAACCCTGTACTTGTTGTATTTGGATGAGAAGAAAATGTCTCAGCACTTGGCACTTGCTAGGGACGGGGGGAGGGGGGGGGGCGGCGGCTCTTGGCAGGACTTGTGGGTCGCGATGTTGTCCCGCAAGAGAAAATGCTTCGCTGTCCCGCGCTCGTGCGTTTTGGCACCTGTCACGAGTTCTGGAACAAACTGACTGAGGCTCGTGTCCTTAGGCTGATGTTTTGTCTCCAACCAGGGCTTCTCTGGCCCTGCTTTCCTCTGGTGCTTGCTCATCTCTGTGTCTCGAACTGTTGGCTCATCTCAGCTGGTGCTGTCCGGGACTCTGGGGACGGCCATGCGCTGTCCTCACTCTCTGCTTCGGGAGCCACTCGCTGCCACGTGGCTGTGCAGCTCTTTGAAACTGGGCTTGTGCCAGTCCGGAGGCAGGTTTTTATCAGGTTTATTTTGGTCAGTTTGAATTTAAGGAGTGGCACGTGGCTCCTCTGTGAACCCAGTGCGAGCCCTGTTGCCAGGCACCCCCCACGTCCCTGGGGCCCGGGAAGCACGCTGGGAATGGGAACTCAGAATGCTGAAGTGAACTTGGCAGAAATGTCTCCAAACCCATCGTCATCAGCACTCAATTCCTTCTTTGCTGCAGGTGGTTGATTTACTGAGATACTTCTCCTGGGCTGAGCCTCAGCTGAAGGCCATGAAAGCGTTACAACATGTGAGTGACTTACTGTTCCCCGGAATGAGTGTGGAACTTAGGTTGTATGCACTGCACTGTTAAATTGTACGCCATTCTAAGACCAAGCACCATGGGTTCTTAATTGGCCAATTGGAGGAGAAAGTGTTTATAGGCAGGCAAACATGGGTTTGAATTTGTAAGTCTTTCCGCACCTATGTTTTGGGCATCCTCTGCCGCTGGTCGTCGGGTCTCGGAAGAATGGTCACATGGCTCGGTGCCTGTGCTCCCTGGGCCAGCGCCGTCCCCACGGACTGTCGGCGATGGGGGGGACGCTCTGTGACCACACTACCCAGTGTGATAACCACTGGCTCCGTGCGGCTTTGAGCACTTACAGTATGTCCAGGCTGCCTGAGGAGCTGTATTTTTTAGTAAGTCTTAATGTAAATGGCACTGTGCCCCGTGGCCGCTGTGTGGGCCACGTAGTCCCGGAGCCTCGAAGAGCAGAGGCATCTGCGTTCCCACGGCATCCGGCCCTGCAGGGAATCTTCGTAGACTGTCCGGCATGGGTGGCTCTCAGGGTCTGTGGACCCTTAACTTCCTCAACGAACCTGCCGGAGAAAGTGTCTGGCTCTGCTGGCGCTTCTCTTCTGCCTTGCAAACAATGGGCTGTCCTGCCTGCCACCCATCGCCTGGGGGGCGAGGGTCTCTCCCCAAGGGACAGAGAGGGCGGGGTGCCCTGAGAGTGAGAAGGAGCGCTGCCTGGCTCGCTCTCCCGACCGGCAAGCCCGGGGCAAAGCCGAAGGCTGCCTGCCTGTCCGTGTACCTTAGACGCCGAGTCCAGAGCCGAGGCTACAGGGGGACAGGGAAATGAGTTTGTTTGAATGAAATTTTAAGTCCCGCCTTTTCTGACAGTCTGATTGTATTGTTTTTACACTGAATACTGACTGACAATTAAGTTACGTAATACATTTCCAAAAATGAGCTGAATCAGTATCCGAGGTTTTTACACATATATAATAAACTTATAAGTAAGGAAATCAATCTTTTGCAAATATTTGAACTTCTGATAACTTCTTAGATGTCAGTTTAAACACACGCAAAGGGGTATGCAGTTTCACCAGTTCTTTTGCTGGTACGTGAGTAAAAATACTGGAAAACCGCTGCTCCTTTAGGGGTCTACTGGGTGTTGCGTGCAGCTGGTCTGACACTGGCTTTGCTTTAGAACTCTCTCCACTGGTAACATTCATCTATGAACTGGCCGGATCTCCCACCTGCTCTTCAAAGATAGGGAGCCTTGCTCAAGTCCGTTGTGCCTGACGTTTCTGGGGAAGTGGCGCGTGGGCATGTCCCCTGCAGACAGACACACCGAGGAGTGTGGGTTACCTAGGGCACAGAGGGGCGTGGTATCCTTTGGAAGCTGAGACACTGAAAAGCCGGAGTGTAATTTCCATGCTGGTTAGGGCTTACTTTGGAGTCAGCAGACTTCACCTCAGATACTTACGTTACTATCATGAACTGTTCATTATTCCAAAATGTTAATTTCTGGTTCAAAAATATCTCAAGTTGAAATTAAAATGATCTTTTATGTTAATAGAAAATGGTGGCCGTTCACCCAGCAGAAGTGGTCAATATACTCAACTGTTTCACCTTCAGTAAAGACAAACTAGTTGCTCTGGAACTGTTAGCTTCGTAAGTACTTCTTCTGTTTGCTTCACTGGAGAAAATTTGGAGGACTTTTGAAGTATCTTTTAACTCAGTGTTAATGTATCAGATTTATTATATTAGGGCACGGAACTCCAGTAAAATCTGTAAAAGCATAAAGGTGAATTCTAGTATCAAAATATCTGCTGTGCTTATCACACACGATTATAACTTACAAAATAATGGGGCTTACCAAGTTTAATTATTTATTTGCGTGTGTACGCTGACGCCTTGCCTTCCTGCTGTGAACACCAGAAAGGGTCATTGATGCAGCAGCCGTAGGGTTTACAGCTGGCTAAGTCCTGCCGCGTTCGGACAGTGTATTCTTCTGGGGGTGCTTAATGCGTACTTACTGTTTATGGACTGTATTTTCCTCGGTGGTGAAGGTAGGAATCTCACCTCGTTTTGAACACCGTAGGATCCGTACAGGCACCTAGCACAGCACTGAGTACGTGATCACAGCGAGTGTAAGTCAGCTCATAGGGGGCAGGCATGTGCTCTTCTGTGTAATGAAAAAGCCTGTGAGTTGTTTATAGCACGTGCCTCTTAAGTCCCTTACAGACGTATAGATGTCTACAAAACGCACAACTAAAACTTAGCACAGGGCAGACCCTCATCTCGAGACCAGTCATGAGTTCTATGCACCTACCGCGTGGGTGTGTCCTGCTGCCGCAGCTCCCCTGACCCTCGCTGACGGTGGGCTTTCAAGGGTCTCAAAATATGAACTTGATTTATAGTATTGTTTTGTTACTTTGAGGTAACCAGATAAACTTCTGTTATTACATTTATCATCTTTATATATTTGGAGTCACCAATTAGTCACACTTCTCTGTCGTGAAGGCTTGCTCAGATATATTTGAGCAGTAAACAAAAGTTGTTGGCCTCTGTGAAAAGCTAAATTGTACTTCTTTTGTAGAAACATTGTTGATGCACAGAATTCTCGTCCCATTGAAGATTTATTCAGGATAAACATGTCTGAGAAGAAGCGATGCAAGAGAGTCCTTGAACAGGTGACTTTCTTGAGATGGCTGTGTGAACAGTGCATGGCTGTTTCTGAGTGTCGGTGAAGAACAGGTGCCTGTCCTGCTCCCCTGGGAGCCACCGGGCTGAGCGTGAGGAGCCTGAATCTGGAGGAGGCGCTATTCTGAGTGAGGGCCACCGCGGCGGGGGGGAGATGCTGCAGCCAAGACCTGGCGGCCTCCAGCTGGAGCCTCCTGCTGTGCTTATTCTCGTGCCTTGGTGGCTCTGCCTGCGCTCTGAGCTTTTGTCTTTTACTTCATGTATTTAGGAACTTGACTTTTTAAATTTGCTTTGTCCTTAAACTTAAAAGTATTAGTCAAATGCATGACAGAAGAATAATAAAGCAAAATCCCAGTTTATTAACTTAAAATCTCTACGGGTGGAGAAGTAGCACTGGGCCAGGCCCAGAAAATGTGACTCGTCATCCAGGTTATTTCTGAGGACTCTGCTGGCCGGACACCAAATGAGTAATGACAGACATGCTTGAGGAGGACCAGGCCTCGCAGCCCCAGCGCACTGAACTCGGACGCCCTCTCCTGAGCCCGGGGGGAGGGGGCAGCTCGCCCTGGCCATAAGTCACAGCAGCAGAAGTGGTCTCTGAGCTCACACTTCTTTTTCCTTTTTAGTCATCTCTTATTTTCAGTTACAGTTAACATAAAATATTATAGTAGTTGCAGGTGTCCACCTCAGTGATGAGACATCTGTGTCCCTCACTAAGGACCGCCCCGGCGAATCTCACACCCACCCGGCACCACCCGTGGTTATTACACTGTCACGGACTGTGTTCCCTGTGCTGTACTTGCACCCCCACGACCATTCTGCGACTGCCGGTGTGCACCTCTTCACCCCTCCAAGTCTCCCACCCAGGCCCCAGGCGCCCCTCCCATCTGGCAGCTGTCAAAATGTCTTCTGTATCTGTTCTGCTTGTTTATTCTCTTTTTTTAGATTCAATTATTGACAGATACATATTTATTGCCATTTTATTATTCATATTTTTATCCCTTTTTTCTTCCTTATTAAGACAACCTTTTAACATGTCATGTAATACTGTTTTGTTGGTGAGGAACTCCTTTAGCTTTTTTTTGCCTGGGAAGCTCTTTATCTGTCCTTCGATTCTAAATGACAGTGTTGCTGGGTAGAGGAGTCTTAGCTGTAAGCATCTGCTTTTCATCACTTTGACTATTCCACACCAGCCCCTTCTTGCCTGAAAAGTATCTGTTGAGAAACGAGCAGACAGTCTTATGGAAACTCCTTTGTAGGTAACTAACTGTTTTCCTCTTGCTGCTTTTAAGATTCTCTTTTTTTTCTTTAAACTTTTGCATCTTAATTTTTTTTAAGATTTTTTTAAAGGATTTTATTTATTTATTTCTAGAGAGGGGAAGGGAGAGGGAGAGAAATACCAAAGTGTGGTTGCCTCTTGCGCGCCCCACACTGGGGACCTAGCCCATAACCCAGGCATGTGCCCCTAGACTGGGAATCAAACTGGTGACCCTTCAGTTTGCAGGCTGGTGCTCAATCCACTGAGCCACACAAGCCAGGGCTGCATCTTAATTTTCATATCTTGGTGTGGGCCTCTTTGGGTCCATATTGTTTAGGACTCTGCACTTCCTGGACTTGTGTGTCTATTTCCTTTACCAGGTTAGGGAAGTTTTGTGTCATTATTTTTTAAAATAGGTTTTCAATGTCTTCTTCTTTCTCTTCTCCTTCCTGCACCCCCATAATGCTAATGTTGGTTTGCTTGAGGTTGTCCCAGAGGCTCCTTACATTTTTTTTTTTTTTTTGGTGGAGGATATTCTTTTCTCTCCTTGATGTTCTGATTGGGTGTTTTTACTTCTTTATATTCCAAATTGCTGGTTTGATTCTTGGCTTCATCACCTTTACTGTTGATTCCCTATAATGTATTCATTTCAATTAATGTACCCTTCATTTCTGTCTGGTTCTTTTTTATGGTTTCTCTGTCCTTTTTTGTGATGTTGAAGTTCTCACTAAGTTCCTTGAGCATCCTTATAAACCACTGTATCTGGTAGTTTGTAGAGTTGGACAGTGTAATTTCTTGGTCATTGGAGAAATGGGACATATTCGGTAGTTAATAGACTTTTTTGCATACAGTTTGCCCGATGCATTGTGAAGATATCTTTGTATAGGAGTCTACTGGTTGTGATGTTAAAAATATGTTTAAAGAAAATCCACTGCCGTGAATGCTGACTGATGCAGGAACAGACTGAATGTGAGGCTGTTTGTAAGTCATGATCTCAGCAGGGCTTTCAGATCCAGGGAACCAGAGCATGAAAAAAAATGATCAAAATGCACACTTTTTGCCCTAATTTTTTATTTTTTGACTGCTCTCTCCTTTTTCATGTTGTAGGCTTACAAGGGAGGCTGCAAAGCCCCTCATGCCATGATATCTTCCTGTGGCACGATCCCAGGGAACCCGTACCCCAAAGGGAAGCCGAGTCGCATTAATGGAGTTTTCCCAGTGAGCATACTTTGTGACGTCTTTGAAACTTCTTGTGGCTAAATGTGAACGTCAGCATAGTTCTTGTATTTCAAGAAAATGCCAGTTGATGAGGCTGCTACAAAAGAAAAATTTTATGATGTCAGCAACGTAAATGACAGGTTGAAAGTTTACATAGCAACTACATTACAGCATTTCTGTAAAACGTGGCCTCACGCGCCTTGTGCGGTGTAAACTCTCCCACGTGACGCTCACAGAGCACACCTGTTCTTGCCGTCCAGTTTCTGCTGGGAGCGGTGCTCTTTGGCTCTGTGAGTGGTCTGCGACCTACAGCATTGGCAGTCACTTCTGGGGACGCCTGCTGTGGAGGAAGCAGCCGGAATGGGTGCTTCCCGCCCTTCTCTGACCTTCCTGCGTGTGGTGCGTGGCGTCGCCTTGCCAGGATCACGCATCTGTGGCTGGCTGGGTCTGGAAACCAATCTTTAAATGCCGCCCGAGGCCAGTCCTTCCCTTCACTGGGGTCCAGGTGGACAGCAGAGATGTCTGGGGGCAGCTCCAGGCCACCTCAGTGAAGCGAGTTGTGAGCTTGTAGCGGCTGGAGGGCGCCTGCGATGGAAGAAGCGCACCAAAGGGACAGTGCTGTCCGACGGGAGAGGCCTCTGCAGGGAGGGCTTGGGTTTGGTTTGGGTTTTGCCCTGGGCTTGTTTTTTATGTCTCAGTTATGTTTTTCTTTAATTTAATTTTATTTTTAAAACAGGGAACCCCTTTGAAGAAAGATGGTGAAGAATGTACCAATGAAGGCAAAGGAATTGCTGCGCGGATTCTTGGACCGTCGAAACCAGTAGGTACCGAAAGTAAACGATGAGACAGCTCACGGCTCTCACAGGCAGCTTTTTGTCTCTTCATAGCGTCCACTGTGTTCTGTGTCGTGAAGTTCAAAACCCGCGAAAACCCGCAGAACGTACGTGGTCTGGGGTGACAGACCTCCAGCTGAGGACCCCTTTGAATTTAAGGTTTCATTTTAAAGTGGAAACAGTTCATTTTTTTTTTTCTCCAGCTGTGTTTAGCTGTTTGCTGGGAGGTCTGGAGTGTGGAATTCACTTCAATGGAGGCTCTGGTTTGGCCAGTTAGTATCAGTGTTAGGGAAACAGGCCAGAGCCAGCAGGTTGAGAGTGTTTTCCCGGGATGATAATAACTGAGTGGACTGTGGATGGAAGGATCACAGGAGGTGAAGGACTGTGGGCCCGCACAGTCCCACCCGCAGGCCCGCCCGACGAGGACTCCCGTGGCAGGTGTTTAGAGCAAACCCTCACTGTGCAGACCGCCGTTCTGGAAGCCAGGGAGAGTCTGGGTCCTCAGCTGTCAGTGGGGCCTCCGCCCTGAGGGGACAGCCGTGAGCATGAGCGTGTGTTGGTGTGTGATTAAAAATACAGTGTTTGGCTCAGCTCTGGTTCTCTAGAGACTGATTCTTTTTTTTTTTCTTTTTAAGATTTTATTTATTTTTAGAAAGAGTGGAAGGGAGGGAGAAAAAGGGAGAGAAACATCACTATGAGAGAGAAACATTGGTGGGCTGCCTCTTGTCTGCATCCCGGCAGGAGACCAGACCTGCAGCCCAGGCGTGTCCCCTGGCCTGGGACTAAACCTGCATTCTTTCCCTTTTTGGGGTGATGCCCAACCTACTGAGCCACACCAGTCAGGGCTAGAGAGCAATTCTTTTCATGTTCTTTGTTACTTATATAAATTTCATCAAAGATATAAAAGATTTGTGGATTTCAAAAGGCAAAAAAACTGAAATACTGAATTCATAATTCCAGTCTGCATTCTGCTAGATTCGTCAGAATGCTGAATGCTAAAGAAAACAGTTTTTTTTTCCTCGCCAAAGGAGAAGAGGGTAAGAATGCTAAGATGAGTTCCTGATGAGTTGAGGAGCATTTTGGAGGTTCCTGGGTAGCTGAAGTTGCAAAAGCTAGTGGGTTTCCTGCGTTGCGCAGGAAGAGAGCGGAAGTCTCGACTGAACCGGCCGGTCCAGCAGACGTCTGCTGGTTAGCGCGGCCTGACAGTCACGGAAGACGGCCTGGTGCCGACGAGAGACAGACGCCTTCACAGCAGCTGCGGCTGTACAGGAGCCACGCTGTTCGAACAGAGGCAGTTTCCTTATCTGTGCCCCGGGTCGGTCCAGCAGTGAGCCGCCCAGGGCGCGTGGAGCCTCTCACACCGACTGCTTTGGTCCAGGCCGGGCGTTGTTCTGCCAGCAGACCGGGGCCCTGGCTTTCTCCTAATCGCTGCGCTTTGTCCCTCGTCCAGCCTCCTTCCACGTACAACCCGCACAGGCCCGTTCCTTACCCGATACCTCCGTGCCGGCCCCATGCAACGATCGCACCAAGTAAGGACTCCTTCGCGGCCCCGCGGGTGCTCGTGCTCTCACTCTGAGCGGGAGTGAGTGGGGCGTGTGCTGTTGGGAGGCTTGAGCTCTTAGGACGCATGCTGGGCTTTAACTTTCCCAGTCGGCTGCGGGGTCTTGGCCCAGGCCGTGCAGCAGAGAGTTTGTTGAGTGTGTGTTCCTACTGATGGACAAATTACAGATGACGGTTAATGGTTATTGGTGTCCTGGGTTTCTCCGTGCTACACCGTCTCAAATCCCTTTTTGAGAGTTGGTGCACAAAGGCACCGTCCGTGCCCTTCACCCGAGCGGCCGAGTGTGCGGGCTCTGTCCTGCCTCGGCTGCTGAGCGAGCCTGCGTCTGGAAGCAGATGTAACAGGTCCAAAAACAAATTCGCAGGTGCACTGATGTAGTTTGGACTCCTGGCCACAAAATGCAACTAAATTATATGTTTTTCGTTTATGTTTTTATTTTAGGTGCTTACAACAATGCAGGTCTGGTGCCGTTAGCCAGTGTCATAGCTCCAGGCGTGCCCCCGCCACCCGCATACACCCCTAACCCAGCAGGAGCAGGTAAACCAGGGGAGGGGCGGGCACAGGGCTTGCTCACTTACGCCCACTGGGCCGGCACGGCTGTTGGGAAGGGGTGTCGCAGCAGAGAGCGCACCAGCTAACAGCCCAGGGACAGGTCTGAGTGCTCGGCCCACGTGCGCAGACAGGAGCAGGCCGCAGAAGAGTCATTCTGAGGAAAGTTTTCTAAGTCGTTTCTTCAGAAAGGGCGCGTCTGCAGGGCTGTAGCTGGGAAACCAATCCCAGTTAATTCTATTTTCTTTATGAGAACCTTGGGTCTGTCTGTGAGCTTCCCAGGAGACGTGCCCTGGTCTCCAGAGCCCAGAGATGTCACCAGTCATGGAGCACAGCTGTCCCCCCAGGACGCCCGGGAGTGCGTCTTACCACCGGTTTGTCCCGGGTGCCCCGGGCCCGCGGGATGTGGCAGCTGATGTCTCTGAAGCTTAGGAAGCGCCATTCTTGTTGTCCCTTTGATTGCTGCTTTTTCGTCTGTTCTTTTTCCTCTGGTACTCTTATTTCGCACTGTATTTGTCTGGTAAGTTGCTTAGGTATTCTTTTTTTTTATACTTGACATTTTTAATGTTTTTTTTTCTACCTAAGCAATTCAGTTTTAATATTATTTTTGACCTTTACTATTCTGTGCATTTATTAATTTGGAGTCAGATTTTTATATCTAAAAACGTCTTCACCCTCTGTGCTTGTGCCTTAACAGTGTGTGTGTGTGTGTGTGTGCGCGCGCGCGTGCGTGTGTGTCTGAATCTGCATCACAGATTTTACGACTTTTTTCCTTCCCTCCCCTCCCACGGAGCCTCCATGGACAGACACCCTCCACGGTGGATATTTGTCTGTTCTGGTTCCTTAAACAAGACATGTTCTTTTTCAGACTCCATTGGGGCTGTGGGTTCCCTTAGGACTGTCATGGCTCCATGGGTGGTCACTGTGAAGCCACGAGAGGTCCCCTTTTCCACACTGTCTGTCACTGATAGTGGGTTGGACAGGCCCTTTCCCGCAGCAGGTACAGGAGGCTGTGTCTGCTGGTCGGCCTCACTGACCCCGGCCAGAGGCCGACTCAGTCAGCTCTCCCGACTGCCTGGGCACAGGACCTGTTTGCCCAGAGCGCCGCCCCTGGGCAGCATCCGCCTCCCACCGCGGAGTCTGCGCCACAGAGGAGTGCTGCCAGGAGTGGCCACCTGTCCACTCAGTGGGGACAGTGATTGCTCCTTGCACTGCACTTACCCTAACTCAGTATACCTACATATCCTGGGTTTTTCTCTAATTGGCCCCAACCACTGATTATTGTTATGGTGGTAAGTAATGTGACTAAAGCTTGGATCAACCTTTCTTTCTTTATTTTCATACAGAAAATGAAGACCTTTCCAATCCATCAAAACCTATACAAAGTAAGTGCCAAACCTGATTCAGAGACACCTGGTGTCCGTCTGCCAGTCTGCCCCGTTGTTGTTCCCTGGTGACAGCTGTACCGGAGTGCGTGTGGCATCTCCGCTTTGGGGAGAGGCCCTGGTGAGGGCATGGACTGAGCAGCACTTGCTGAAAGATCAGTAGTGGCGCGCAGTGTGCGCACAACACGGACGCACACACTGGCTGAGCTCGAAAGTGGCCACATGCTTTTGCGTCGTGTGTGCAGGTTTCACCGCAGTCGGACTGTGTGTGGGTTGTATCTGGTCATTTTGCATTGTGTGGGGGACTGGAAGCCTCATTCCCTTTCGGGTATAAACACACAGG
Organism: Sturnira hondurensis; assembly: GCF_014824575.4. Classification (NCBI taxonomy): domain Eukaryota; kingdom Metazoa; phylum Chordata; class Mammalia; order Chiroptera; family Phyllostomidae; genus Sturnira; species Sturnira hondurensis. The sequence goes on along the minus strand of NW_028082350.1, from coordinate 18,131,189 downwards.
GTGATACGTGTTTATACCTAAAAAGCCTTTCTGAGAAAAAGAATGTTCTATCAGATACTACTTTGATCTGTCTGAGTAAAAACAGGTGCTTTTAAAAATATTTTTCCATTACAGTTGCCATTTAATATTAGTTTCCAGGGCAGAGGAGTGGTTTAGACATTTATGTGGGTTTCGAAGGACCTCCCCAGTGAGTCGAGCGGCCACCTGGCACGGCAGTAGTCACGACAGCACGTCTGCCTGCGTCCCTGTGCTGTGCCTGCGTCCCCGTGACGTCCTGGTAGCGACTAAGCTTCACTTCTTAGCCCCTTCACTGCCTTACCAGGCCCTCCACCCTCCACCCTAGTTTGCTGCTGGCGTCCACGAATCTGTTTCTGCCTTGTTTGTCCCTTTGCTGTTTTGAGATTCCACACAGAAGTGAGGTCATATAGTATTTGTCTTTCTTTGACTGATTATTTCACTTAACATAATACCCTCGAGGTCCATCCACGTTGTCACGAAGGGTAACATTTTGAGTTTCTGTAGCCGAATGGTTTTCCACTGTCCTCTTTGTCTGTCTGTGCGGGGACACTTGGGTTGCTCCCCATCTCAGCTGCTGAACACAGTGCTGCAGTGAACACAGGGATGCATATGCCATTGGGTGGGCCTCAAAGTCCATTTGGTTTGTTGTGTAAAATAAAAGACACATTTTTCATTTTTTACCAATAACTTTTTTGATTTGGATATTTTGAGTATGTCAGCTATCTCCTGTGTGGTAGAACATCGATTGTTCTCAATTAATGTCTCGACTCGATTGCCATCAACTTCAACTGGTCTGCTGACCATGGAGCATCAGTCATCCAGTGAGCAATCTCTAGTCCAAAACTTCACAAACAGCTCTGACACGTTCAATCAGTCACAGCATCTTCTTCTTTTTTAATATATATATTTTATTGATTGTACCATTATAGTTGTTCTATTCCCCCCTTCATTCCCCTCCACCCGCACACTCCCTCCCCCACCATTCTCCCCCCTTAGTTTATAACCACGTGTCTCAAGTTCTTTAGATTCTATATTTCCCCTACTATTCTCGCCCTCCCCCTATCTATTTTCTACCTACCACCTATGGTATTTTCTGTGCCTTCTCCCCCCTTCTCCTCCTCCCACCCCCCTGTTGCTAACCCTCCATGTGTTCTCCATTTCTGTGGTTCCACTCCCAATCTAGCTGTCCTCTTGGTTTGCTTTTGTTGTAGGTGTGGTTGTTGATAACTGTGAGTTTGCTGTCCTTTCACTGTTCATATTTTCTATCTTCTTTTTCTTATATAAGTCCCTTTAACATTTCATATAGTAAGGGCTTGGTGATGATGAACTCCTTGAACTTGACCTTATCTGAGAAGCACTTTATCTGTCCTTCCATTCCAAATAAAAGCTTTGCTGGATAGAGCAATCTTGGCTGTAGGTCTTTGGATTTCATGACTTGGAATACTTCTTTCCAGCCCCTTCTTGCCTGTAAGGTCTCTTTTGAGAAATCTGCTGACAGTCTGATGGGTACTCCTTTGTAGGTGACTGTCCCCTTACCTCTTACTGCTTCTAGGATTCTCTCCTTCATTTTAATCTTGGCTAATGTAATTATGATGTGCCTTGGTGTGTTCCTTCTTGGGTCCAACTTCTTTGGGACTCTCTGAGCTTCCTGGATTTCCTGGAAATCTATTTCCTTTGCCAGACTGGGGAAGTTCTCCTTTATTATTTGTTCAAATACATTTTCCACTCGTGGCTGTCTCTTTCCCCCTTCTGGTACCCCCATAATTCGGATGTTGGATCGTTTAAAGATGTCCTGGAGGTTCCTAAGCCTCTCTTCATTTTTTTGAATTCTTGTTTCTTCATTCTTTCCTGGTTGGATGTTTCGTTTTTCCTTCTGGTCCGTTCCATTGATCGATCAGTCATAGCATCTTCTCCATACACTGCACAAGTCTTTTTTTTTTTTTTTTGCGTTTCAGTTGTATTTTATCTTTCTTGAAATAATAAGCATAATATGCCAAAATGTTGTGTATTTTCTTCCATCTTCAATATTGAAATGGCTGCACAAAAATTCACCAATTTTGATAATTTTTTTTCATGCACACTGATGTGCCAGCTGTCACAATACAGTCTAACAAAATTGTTTCAGATGCTATTAGAGCTGTCTTACAGAAAAAAAAAACAAATAACTTTTTGGCCAACCCAATATTTAAATTAGTGTTTTGGACTTCTTCATCTAAGTACCCAGAAGTGGGATTGTTGGGTGGTGGCAGATCCATTTTTAATTTTTTGAGGTAACTGCATACTGCTGTCCACAGTGGCTCCCCAGTCTGCACTCCCACCAGCAGTGCACGGGGGCTCCCTTTTCTCCACCTCCTGGCCAGCACTGGTTTGTTGATTTATTGACGGCAGCCATTCTAACAGGTGTGAGGGAATGCCTCATTGTCATTTTAATTTGCATCTCTGATGGCTCATGACCTTCAGTATCTTTTCTCCTGTGTGCTTTCTAGAGTAATATCTATTCAGGTCTTCTGCCTATTTTTTTTCTTTTTGTGGTGACACTGGTTAATAAATTATATAAGTTTCGGGTGTGCAGTATAACAGCACCTGTACATTATATTGTGTCTCTGCCCATTTTTTAATGAGTTTGTTTTTTTTTTAGTGGTAAGTTGTATAAGTTCCATATATATTTTGGATATTAACGGCTTACTGGATGTATATTGGTGAATGTGTTCTCCAACTCAGTAGGTTATCTTTTCATTTTGTTGATGATTTTACTTTGTAAAAACATTTTAGTTTGATGTAATCTCATTTATTTTTCTTTTGCTTCTCTTGCCCATGAACACATATCCAAAAATATTTCTAAGAGCAATGTCAAAGACTTTACTGCCTATGTTTCTTTCTAGAAGCTTTTTTGGGTGTTACACATAAGTCTTCAATCCATTTGAGTTTATTCTTATATATAGTGTGATAAAGGATCTAGTTTATTTTTTTGCATGTACTTGTCTGCTTTCCCAAGACCATTTATTTATTGAAGAGACTGTTACCCCATTGCCTCCTTCGTTATAGGTTAATTGACCATCTAGGTATGGGTGTATTTCTGAATTCTCTATTCCGGTCCATTGATCTATATTGTAGTTTTTGTACCAGTCCCATGCAGTTTTGATGACCATAGCCTCATAGTATAACTTGATAATAAAGTTGGAGGTAGCATGATACCTCCAACTTTATTCTTCTCTCTCAAGATTGCTTTGGTTAATCTGAGTCTTTGTATTATTTCATATAAATCTTAGGATTATTTGTTCTAATTCTGTGAAAAATGCCATTGGTATTTTGATAGGATTGGCACTGAGTCTGTAAACTGCTTTGGCTAGTATGGACATTTTAGCAGTGTTGATTCTTTCTACCCGAATGCTGATGTTTATTTTTTTATTTTTTAAATATTTTATTTATTTATCTTTAGAGGGGAAGGGAAGGGGAGAGGGAGAGAAATATCAATGTATGGTTGCCTCTGGTGTGTCCCCTGGCGGGAACTGGCCTGCAACCCAGGCATGTGCCCTGACTGGGAATCGAACCGCGATACTCTGGTTCGCAGGCCCGCGTTCAATCCACTGAGCTACACCAGCCAGGGCGAATGCTGATGTTTATTTGTATCTTCTGTGTCTTTCATCTGTGACTTACAGTTTTCTGAGTATAGGTCTTTTACCTCCAGTCTTGTAATGGCTTCTTATTTTTTAAGATTTTATTCATTTATTTTTAGAGAGGGGGAGCGAGGGGGAGAGAGACACGGTTGTGTGGTTGCCTCTCTCACACCCCCTATTGGGGTCCTGGCCTGTGATCTGGGCATGTGCCCTGGCCAGGAATTGAACCAGCAACTCCTAGTTTTTTGTGTATTTTTATAAACACAGAAATAGTTACACATTTTTTGTGATTCTAGTTCTTATAAAATAAATTAAATACCAAGGAAGTAGAAGTCTGTTTTCATGTGTACTCTGAATTTAAAATGATAACTACTCTCAGGTTCTTGAAACTAAATTACTGCTTATAGCATGGGATGGTACAGATTCGAGAGGCCTTTCGAGTTTGAAGTTTATGTATTTACTATTAAGGTTTTCAGTTCTTCGGCCATATTTCTTTTCTAAAACAACTGTTGGGTGTATCCAGCCCGCATGGCGCCCTACGGCCATCACTTTGTGTTGTGGGTTATGTCCGGGCTCTTTCCTGTGGTCCCACCCCCGGGGCCAGCGCAGCCCCAGCCTCGCTGGGGCGGAAGAGCCCTCACCATGCAGGGGCTTAAAAACCTAAGCCTCAGTCCGGGAGGCCATCCCTCAGTGGGTGGTCATTGCAGCAGGAGCGACCTCCGTCCACGTTGGGCATACTGGGCACACTCAGCACGGACACACCCGGCACACTTGGCACCCACGTCGCTGCGAGTGGGCACCCAGCGGATCTGTAGGGGGTGCATGTCACCTTGTGGGCTCGGAGAAGACAACAGCCTGGTGTCTCTCCCCCAGTGCTGCTTAGCTTAGTTACTTACAGTCTGTCAGAGTGAAAGTATTCCGGCAAAATTCTAGGTGTCTCAAGGAGGCGGCCTTTCATGGGCTCGGGGCCAGAGTCCAGGTGACCATGCTGGCGTGCTGGGCACTGTGCTGGGCGCGGAGGCTCAGAGGGGTGCCACCGGATGGGGCTCCCGTCCCTGCGGGAGGGGCGAGGACGAGCCACGTGGAGTTAGGAAGGCCTTGGTGTCGGGAGAAGAACCGACCACGCGCTCCGGAAATCTGAGTCAGGGAGACCTGCCAAGCGCGGTGGAGGCAGCAAGGCCGCTGAGTGGGACGTGGTGTCGTGAAGGGTCGTGAGAGGGGGCGTGGCTGGCCTGGCCGCTCCTGGGAAGTGGCTGGGAAGGACCAAAGGGAAGGCCAGCAGAGCCACGTCGATTGCAGTTAGAATAGATTCTTCGCATTGTTACAGACTGGGACCCACGAAAGAAGTCTCCGCCTGCGTGGCGTGGCCTCGCAGCGCCCAGAGAGCTACCCCGAGTGGGTCGAGGAGGCGCCTGGCCTGCCGGGGCCTCGCAGTGGAAGTTGCCACCGTGGTGTCGTTGTTCATACAGGGGAGGAGATGGCACCGCATCTGTCACTGTCTTCCGTGTTTAATTATTGCAGAGGGCGTTGTGCATTTATTTGGATTTAAAACTCGACATCTCAGCATGATGGTAAATTTTTGCTTTTCCCCCCACAGCTTTTTCTGCCCCAGCAAGCCAGCTCTTCACTCTGCACGGTTCTAACCCCGCCACACCCGCAGCGACTCCTGTGCCCACTGCGTCCCCAGTCAAGGCAGCAGGCCATCCGCCGGCATCGGTCGCCGCCCCCGGGTCCGGGCTGAGCCTGTTGAGCACCGTCCTGCCTGTGTTCCCTGGGCAGGTCTCCGCCGCCGCCGCCGCTGCTGCACCGCCGCCGCTGGCGCCGAACCCCACAGTCATCCGGACCCCTTCCCTGCTGGCTGCCCCGGTCACGTCGGTCCACAGTGCCACGTCCACTCCCGTCCCTTCCGTTTTTCCTGGCCTCGTTCCGCTGCCAGGTCCTTGTGCGGCTGCCGCCCCTCGGGCCCCTCCCGCCCCCAGTGAAGCGTTTGCTTCCACGTCTGCCCCTTTTGTGAGCCTCCCCTTCGCTGCGCCCGCGACGGCTGCTTCCACCAGCAACCCGGGCCCCGCGCCCTTGTCTTCGGTGTTTGCAGGTCTGCCCTTACCCCTACCGCCAGCCTCCCACAGTGCGTCCCACGCCCCCCACTCTGTGATCGCCGGCGGGGCCGCTCCCGGTGTGGCATGTCCCCTCGGGGTTAGCAGTCCCCTTCTGTCCGCTTTGAAAGGCTTCCTTACGTCCACGGACACCAGTTTAATCAGCTCCTCCGCTCAGCCCACTGCTGTCACGAGTGGGCTGGTCCCACTCTCCTCGCTGCCCAACCACAACTCAGATTCTCCTGTGCTGGCCCCGGGCAAGGGCTACCCACCCTCAGCCCTGCCCGTCCGCCAGGGGCCTGCTGCCCTGGGACTGGCCGTGTTCCCAGGCCTGTCCTCCCCCGTGGCCACCTCCACGTCCTCACCCCCAGCGCTGCCCATCCAGGCCCCTCTAGTGACGCCAGCCCCAGCTTCCACCTCGGGGCCCGGGAGTGCCGGCTCCTCAGCCCCCCTTCTGCGTGGCCCACACACTGAGCCTTTGCCACCAGGCTCTGCTGTGACTGCTGCTCCTGTGACCATCAAAACGGAGCCCACAAGTCCCACCCCGTCCGCCTTCAAAGGCCCATCTCACTCCGTGACCCCCTCTCATAGCACTTTAGGTTTGTCGGGGGCACTGGGTCATGCGTACCCGCCCACGTCGGTGCCCATCAGCCTATCTACTTGCCTTAATCCCGCCCTGTCCGGGCTGCCCAGCCTGAGCGCACCTGTGAATGCCTCCAACCCGCTGGCCTCCGTCGCCCTCGCGGCCCATGGCCCCGGTGCTCCCCTCGCGCCAGTGTTCACCGCGCTCCCTCCCTTTACCTCGCTGACCAGCAGTTTCCCTTTGACAGGGAACGCGTCTCTCAGTCCCTCAGTGTCCCTCCCAGGGACACTGATAGCAACCTCGTCTGCGGCCGTCACCTCCGTGGCGACCCCGCGCCCCAGCTCCACGGCGGCTGCACTCTCAGGGCTCCCCGGCGCAGCACCTGTCTCAGCCGCGCCTTTTCCTCTGAACTTGTCCACTGCTGTGCCCTCGCTTTTCTCCGTCGCCCAAGGGTCACTCTCATCCGCAAACGCCCCCTACCCGGGCTTCTCCGTCTCCAACACGCCCGGCGTGGCCCCCGCCCTTCCCTCACTGGCTAGGCTGCAGGCGCCCTCCACGGTCACCGCAGTTGCCCCGCTACCCGTCACGGCCACCGCGCCGGCACCCGTCCTCCCCGGCTTCGCCTCGGCGTTCAGCTCCAATTTCAACTCTGCTCTTGTTGCACAGGCCAGGTAGGTGGGCGGTTTGGAAACAGGCTCGTTCTCCACCGAGCTTGCAATTTAGTCTCATGTTTAAGTCATTCAAATGAAAGGCAGAGGAGAAATGTCCTGTGGTGCTAAATTATGTTTTCCTGGCTGAAATATAAGTGCTTAAAACACTTTGACCCTCAGTCATGTTAAGGTAAATGTATAAAATATGAATGCCTGCTCAGATAGGATTAGGACTTGTATTTGGTAATTTTTCTTGATTATAAAACAAGTATGTGATAAGTTAATGCAAAACATAGGTGTAATGGAATTCAGAATGATATACTTAATAGAAAGTAGTCTTATGTGAGTAAGTGGCCAGCTTTTGTGGTTCCTCCCAGCAGAGAGTCCAGGGCATGTTGTCGCACGTGTGACCCAGAGCCGGCAGCGTTTGTGTCCCCTTGGCGTTCTGACCTGTGTCTCTGCCGTTTCAGCTTGTCATCTGGACTCCAGGCTGCGGGCAGCTCCGTGTTTCCAGGCCTCCTGTCCCTCCCGGGCGTCCCCGGGTTCTCCCAGAATGCGGCGCAGCCCCCCCTACAGGACCTGCAGCGCGGCGCGGTGGCGCAGGCGGCCCTGCTGCAGCAGGTGAGCGGCGTGGAGGCGGCCCCTGGGCGCGCGTCCCTTCCAGCGCCTCTACTGCCGCCCCAACGCGGGCGCGGCCGGGCTCTGGGCGGCGTGTCTGCGGGTTCGAGGACTAATTCTCCCCAGACTTACAGCTCATTCTTGTCTTCCTTCTAGCACCTTTATCAGAAGGTGCTGGAATGTCTTCATCTGTGTGAGTTCTTCCTGCCTTTAGATACTTTCAAGTATCAGTTTTAAGAGGTTACAATTGAAATCTTACATGTGATGGTTAAATTTTGCCGTGTGTTTCACACTTTAAGTTAAACTTTACAAAGACCTATTTTCTTAAAGAATGTTAAATATTTTAATGGCATTTGTGGGCACCTCTACCCTCAGAAGTTGAACATTTCTTACCAATTTTAGGAGACCGAGCAGACTGACCTTGCCCAGCCGTTCTTCCTCCCTCCCACCCGAGGCGCCCGAGGCTGCACGGCGCACCTGGTGGAGTGGCCCCGCTAACCTGTACTCCTCTCCCCGCAGGTGCACTCGGCCCCGGCGCTGGAGAGCTACCCCGCCCAGCCCGACGGGTTTCCCGGGTATCCTTCCGCGCCGGGCACCCCCTTCCCCCTGCAGCCAGGCCTGTCCCAGAGTGGGTGGCAGTGATCGTGATTTGGACGCGCCCTCGGAGCAGCGTCCAAATTGCCCGAAGGCTGCAGGGAACAACCCGACGTGTGTGCAGTGCGCCAGAAGTCAGAAAACAAGAATGAGGATAATCCTGGGGGAACTGGGATCAATGAGAGTTTTAAAATATGATTGCATTTTTTAAGAAATGGTTTTAATGATGAACAGTCCTCCCCCTGTGTAAATACGATGGCAATGAATTTTATGGAGAATACTATTTAAAAAGTGTTCGGGGGCTCTTCGCCACCCCCACGAGCCTGCCAGCTGTGTGCGTGTGGCGTGTGCGGGACGGGCGCCGGCGGGGCCGGGGCTCCCACAGCCTTAAACCTGCGCGTGCAGCGTCTACGGACGGAAGACGTAGTTGTGCCTCAGACCCACGGTCGCGCGTGGCCCGGGCAGCCGCAGCCCTCGGTGTGTGGGAGCCGTCCCCGCCAGCTTCCGTGTGCCCGCGTACGTCCACGGAGGGCCTGGAGCCCCGCGGGTACTTCTACTTTCCGACACTGGCGGTCCTGCGTGTGCTGCGGAGTTGAACTCTGCCCGAGTCGGTGGAAATGGTGCTCATGACAGTCTTTCTCTGGACTGGACACACGGACGGAAACACACGCAGACCCACTTTCCCACGGAAACACAAGTCAGGCTTGCGACAGTTTGCCTTCAGAACCTACCTACTCTCAGCAATATCGGACGGGGAGCGCCCGTCCCTCCTGCTGCCCTGGAAGCTCTTGGTGAATGTTTACAGGCGGGGGTGCGTTTCTGCTGGTCCCTAACCTCCGAGGTTTGTCTGCAGTCGTGGTCTGGCCGTGCACAGAGAGGACGCCCCTGTCAGCGCGTGTGCGGTGTGTGCTCTGTGGAAGGCCATTGTGCGACGCGTTCGAATGTCACTGGTTTCAGTGTGTTAACTGCCACACTGGGCGGCGGGGTCGCAGGGAGCCTGGTCTCCGATCCTGCGGGTGCGAGTGTGAACTATGGAATCTACTGTAGTGCGTTCCAGCATCTAGAAGTTTTAATTTTATAAAGATGGTGTTTGGAAGATGTTGCTAATGTATTTTCCTTCGACATGGGGAGCAAACTTTTTAAACATTAATAAATATTCCTGTATGGTTAGTTTTTAACAATTTTTTTAAAATAAACTTTATGGATATGACATATTTCATAAGTTTTATTAAAGGCTTAGACAGGCTTTTAAATGTTTTGTATGCTTGAGCTACTACGCGCAACATCTTTGTACGAATTTAGCTGGGATTCAACAAAAGCTACTGATCGCTGGCTTCTTCAAAGATGCTCTTACGGGCAAGTGACGTCACGGCCCATACTCAAAACATGGTTTGCCCCTTTCAGTATTTCCAACAGACCACGGGGCTTTCAGGGTCACGTTGTGTGGCTGGCACGCGGGGCTGCTCCTGCATGAGCGGTTTCCTGCGGTGACGCCGCCGCAGGGCCGCCTCCTGTCCCCCGCCCCCGCGCCTCAGCCCCGTGGTCCCGGGGAAGGAAGCCCATCCAGCTAGCCCCCCAGGTCCGCACCTGCCGCCCTGGCATTGTCTCGTCTGGGACATGTGAGATGAACGGCAGCGCTGGCATCCCCCTGGAGAATTTTTCAGGAAGTGTGGCTTCCTGGCCATTGTCACCGGTTTTGCTCAAATAAATTTAGGAGATTTGTTCCCTAGCCAACACTCTTTTCTTGATCTCCACGGGGTGGCCAGTAGGGCCTCACACACCCTCCAGCTCGACCCCAGCTCTGGCTCTCAGCAGGGGCCACTGGGTGAACTTGGGGGAGTTGTCACTATTATATCACTTCTCAGTCGACGGCAGGGAAACTTCACTGAGGCCCCAGGGTCACAGGGCCCAGGCCGGCCAGCTTGCAGGTGGTTGGGGTGGCCCCGCATCTTGCAGGCCCCAGGTGCAGGCCGGCGTGACAACCCTGACGGTTCATCTTGGTGCAGGTGTCCTTGCGGGTGAGCTGGCGAGGCGGGACTCTGCAGACCAGCACTGGGGCAGGGTGGCCTCTCTCTGGGACCAGGAGGCGGAGAGGGGGCCACACTCCAGCCATTGCTGCTGGGCAGGTGGAGGCCTTCCTGGGCTTCATTGCAGCTCGGACCTCTCAGTGGCTCACTGAGCTCAGCCAGAGGGCGACAGGCTGTCAGCCATGTTTTCAGAGATAGCACTTCTGGGTCCCTCCCGGAAGACCGCAGGGCTTCCTCTTTGGGGAGACAAGGCGAGTGTGCTCCTGGGACCCAGGGCCTCCCCCTTTGTTTGGGGCTGAGGGCTTGAGCTGTTCCTGGAACCCCCCTGCCCCCCGGCAATGGCATGAAAGGATGGGCGTAGACATGGGCAGCTGGTTCTAATTCTGGCTTTTCAAGGAACAAAACCCGTGGTCCTGAAGAACACAAACTTCTTCCACTCCAAACGGATGGGTTGTTTATTCCCTCCAATTCGAATTTCAGATCTTCTTGGGTGACTAAGGCTCTGGAGAAGTTTGAGGGGACCCCTCAAGACAAGCAGTGGCCCCACAGAGAATTCCAGTGTGATTTGTGAAACAGCCCACTGCTTGGGGGGCCATGCACACACAGGTCCGTCCCCAGCACCCCAAGTCCTCACGGTCGACTTAGGCAGCAGGGAGAGAAATGCGGACGCGGGAGACGGCGGAAGTGACCACAGAGGGGATGGCCCCCCGGAGCTCAGCCTGCCTGCAGTGCCCCTCAACCCACCGCGCGGCAGCCTTAGAAATCCATTCCAACTCGAGAAACACACACGGGAAATGGTGCCTCCAAGGTCAATATGTTATAAATATCAATATAAATATCTAAAACACAGCATTGAAAAGGTGAAAAGATAAACCACAGCTATGAGAATGTACTTTCCACTCAGGTAATGGTCCAGTTTCAAGAAGGATAAGTACTGAAGAAGTATGAATACCTACCAAGTAATACATATGTGTCTATAAAGACGACCTAGAAATCAGTAAAGAGAAGAAAGACTGAAAGATCAAAAGTCATGTGTGCAAATCACAGAAGAGAAACAATGTACTACAAATAGCCACACAAAAATTGTTCGGCATCATTAAGGTTTGGGGAAATCTAAATTCAGAGTATGATTATTTTATACCTCTACATTTTTTATGTAAACATGGACGTAAGATCCATTAATTCATTTTTTAAAAGATTTCGTTTTTAGAGGGGAAGGGAAAGAAAGAGGGAGAGAAATATCAATGTACTGTTGCCTCTCATGTGTCCCCTGCTGGGACCTGGCCTGCAATCCAGGCATGTGCCCTGACTGGGAATCGAACTGCGATTCTTTGGTTTGGAAGCCGGCGCTCAATTCACTGAGCCACACCAGCCAGGGAGGCGGGAGGCGGGGGAGGGGGGGGGGGCGCGGGCGCGGTGGGGGTCTGTTCAGTTCTTAAAGTACTACAAATAGACGGCCCAAAATAGTGCTAAGGCAAGGAGAAAGAGAAACGGAGCTCTTAATCACCACGTCACCCTTTGACAGCGAAAATGATCTGGGGAGCGAACGCCAGCAGGAGTTAGGACGCAAATGCGAGAAGACAGAAAATCGACTTACGCGAGCAGACACTCATTTTCTTCTCTCCAGTCCCGGGAACTCAGTCAAGATCCAGAGTGGTGCTCCTGTGGCCCCGGAGGGAACCGCAGGGTCCTAATGTTAGAACTCAGCCTCAGTCATAAGACATCTGGGGACGAACAGCGACCCACCACGAGCCTTTGAGTTCCAGGTTCTGACCCCAGGCCCGCCCACACGCCCCTCGCCTCCGCTGCAGGTGTCGCTCAAGACCCGGGATGCAGAACGGCTGGCGAGGGTCTGACTACGTAGCGTGGTCTCCGGCGCCATCTACCGCCACTGAGCAGCATTGCTGCCCGTCAAGTCGGCTAGGGACCGAAAACCCAGATTTCAAGTGTTGGGAACAGGTGTCCTCCCTCCGTTGAGCAGGTGGAAGCGTTTTGCTGTGACGTTTTAAAAGCCCGTCTGGACCAGAGCATATGCATCTCAGTGGATTCAGCGCCCGGTCTGCGAACCAGAGCGTCTCTGGTTCGTTTCCCAGTCGGAGCCCATACCTGGTCTGTGGGCCAGGTTCCCAGTGGGGGGTGCTCCAGAGGCAACCACACATTCATGTTTCTCTCCCTCTTTATCTCCCTCCCCTTCAAACATCTTTAAAACACATAAGAAAGGGCACACATGTGCCTGGGGCAGACTGCACTCAGCTCTGTTTCCACCCACCCAGCTTGTTTGCCTCGAAAAATCGGTAAATTAATTGGGAGGTCCTTACCCTGCAAATGGTTTCACTCTGTGGCTAATCCCAGCAGTGAGCAATGATTCCACCAGTGAGCAATGATTGTAAACGCTATCCCCCTCCAAAAGAAAAAAAAACATGTTAAAAATAAAGAAATCATAGAACATAGGTGTGATGTATTGAAAGAATTGCTGTGGCCCTGGCTGGCATAGCTCAGTGGACTGAGTGTGGGCCTGTGAGTGAAAGGGCCGCTGGTTCGATTCCCAGTCAGGGCACATGCTTCGGCTGTCAAGTCAAGTCCCCAGTAGGGGACGTAGGAGAGGCAACCACACATTGATGTTTCTCCCTCCCCCTCTCTCTAATGTAAATAAATAAAATCTTTAAAAAATATTAAAAGTTGTTTTGTCAGAGATTATTTTGTTGCTATGGTACAATTTTCCTTCGGAGTCTGTTTGGAGCAATGGGCTGCGATTTGTGTCCATTGACTGAATGTTGGCTGTGTGTTGCATGGTGCTCAGCCTTCGTGATTCTGGGACACACCCTTCTCCTGCAGACGAGAGAGCGCTCACCAGAGGTTACATAACCTGTCCGAGGCCCTTCAGCCAGTGGGTGTGGGGTTAGGATTCAAAGCCAGGCTTGACTCCGAAGTCCTTGTAGAAAGCTGGGAAAAATTCCTTGGCAAGCAGAATAGGGAAACTGAGGCAGAGCTGCGCACACTGGCAGAGCGATTTACAGCCAGGTGCAGAGGGCGCCCGGCAGGGGGCAAAACTAGCCCTTCCTGCCAGAGGCAACCGCTCGGCCTCAGGTGTTTCAGCTCCAGGTAGCAGCAGAACCAGGTAGGAGATGCCTGGGTTGATCTGGACTAGCCCCATCGACTAATGACCTGCCGACCAACCAACCAGAGGATGCCACGCCCCTAAGAGGTCACACCTGGAGAGCTGCTGAATGCCCAATTGAGATCCACCCCTAAGATCTCCACCCTTAAAAGCTTTAAGTCAGAGGGGTGTCAAACTTATTTTCACTGGGGGCCACATCAGCCTCGCAGTTGCCTTCAAAGGGCCGAGTGTAACTTTAGGACTGTATAAACATAACTGCTCCGTAACTAGGGGCAAGGAGCTCGGCGCTGCCGCGGGGTAGAAACAAGATGCTAGGCCGGTTAAAACAAGGTGGAGGCCGGATTCGGCCCACGGGCCAGGTGTTTGCCACCTGTGCTCTGGGAGGAAGGACCAGCTAGCTCTCCCTCCTCCTCCCAGGAGCCTGCCTACACCTTTCCCCTCCCCTCCCCCACATGCCGGCACCCCTTAAGCTCTAAGGGACCCCGGAGACTTGCAACCAGGAGGGCAAAGGGCAGCAGCAGCTCCTCCCAGGCTGACCCCCTGAACCTGTTCCCAGGGCTCCCTGTTCTCTGACTTCCCGGTGAGCAGAGGCAGCCCCGCCTGGGCTCTCCTGTTGCTTCCTTTACGCGAGGCCCCGCCTTGTTTCACTGTCCCCAGTTTTAATAAATGTAGCCCCACAGTCACTCAGGCTCTGAAATCTTTCCTACGCGAAGTCGAGAACCACCCAGTACCTGCTGCCTGAGGCAGACCTGCCGCCCCGCGCCGCGTCCGGGGGCCCACTGCGCGGAGGGGAAAGCGGAGAGCCTTCCATTCCCTTTTTGGCTTCAGTTCCAAACCTTCAGGTTCTGGAAGGCGGGTTTTCTCACTGTGTCCAGGGCTGGGGCAGCAGGCCCGCGAGTGGGTACACACACTGCCCACGCCCTGCACACTCCGCTCGCATTCTCCATGCACCCCCCCCACGCCCCAACCTACCTGCACCCGGCTCACAGCTCTCCTTGTGCTCCCCTTGCAGGCCCCCCGCAACACAAGCCTCAGCTGCGGAAACCACGCGAGTGACACTCTGCCTGGGGTTCGTAGCTTCTTTTCCCCACGAAACCCGATTATATTGGCAGGATTTCCGACTAGTCCACAGGTTGTGAATCTTTTAGTGAATTATACCGACTCTGTGAGTCTAGCCCTCATTTCTGATAAACCGAGGTTCACAATTTCTTACTTTTCAGTCCTCACGCGAGGACAGGTTTCATTGATTTTAGAGAGAGATGGTGGGAGAGAGGGAGAGAGAAGAAAGGAGAAAGGGTAGGAAACGGAGGAGGAGGAGGTGGGCAGGGAGGGAGGAAGATGTCTGAGCAGTGTTTTCAGAGCAGTTTTTGTTGTTGTTCTTAGAAGAACACACACTAAAAAACACACAAATATCAGAGAAAGGAAATATGCACTTTAAAAGATGGGAAAACACAACTTTTTGTTTAAAGTTTGCAAATTCAATGTTTGGATTTTTCTGCCAATAAGATTAAATCAAAAGAGAGAATCTCGAATCAGTATATTTTATCAACTGCAGTTCAAGAGGGAGTATCAACTTTCTTTGCTTATTTAAAAGTTTGGGTGGCAAACACACTGCAATATATAGATGATGTATACAGAGTTGCACACTTGAAACTTATATTAGACAGTGTCACTCCAGTAAATTTAATAAAGTTTTCTGTGTAATCTTTCTACTCAAAGCTATAGAACACACCACACACTTCCCTTTTAAAATCTCTTATCGAAATGAAAATAACTACCCAAATTCTTTTGTTCTTACCATGAAAGAATAAGGAAATAGGAGGACTAGATGGCAAGGGATGCTCAGAACCTGTGGACAGTATTTCTTGAAAATTTCTACCTTATTACCGGGCAGTACCAAAATCGATTTTATGGAACACACTGTAAGAAAACACCTGAACCTTTGAGTGAACGGCAAAGAAACTCCCACAACGGTGTCTTCACAGTGGCCTTGTGTTGACCTTCCCAAAAGATCTTCACCTGAGCCATTTCCATTAAAACTATGTTCTTAGGGTCTTTTTATGAAAGTAAGATGTTAGGCTGTTTTCATATTTAGGTGTGCCTCTGTGTGTGTGTGTGTGTGTGTGTGTGTGTTGCTCGCCGTGAGTAGTTTCCGTCCAAATCACACTTTCCTAAGCCGAGGCAAAGTGGACGGCCGGAAGGTTTGCGTCCCACCCTTTGACAAGTGGTCAGTGAAGACACCTGCTGACCTGCTTCCATTGTTTTATTCTTGCCGGCATGGCCAGGAAAAAACGGGAGTTTTAAAGAACCGTGACACGCTTGTTTTCAAATTAATACTTACAGAAATTTCAAATTTGCAAAACATATGCATCTTTAAAAATATTTGTTTTCTTATTTAAAGACTAAATTGGTTTCTAAGTCAATACTAAATTAATATTTCAAAATAGTAGCAAGTCAAATTTACGACTTTTAAAATCTAAATGCCACTGTATTTTGCGTTATTATTGTTACTTTAACATTCCTCCATCTGGGGTTATTGTTATTTTTTAAAGATATTATTTTTGGAAGGGAAGAAGAGGGGGAAGAGAGGGAGAGAAACATCAATGTGTGGTTGCCTCTTGGGCGCCCCCTAATGGGGACCTGGCCTGCAACCCAGGCTTGTGCCCTGACTGGGAATCGAACTGGTGGCCCTTTGGTTTGCAGGCCGGAGCTCCGTCCACTGAGCCACACCAACCAGGGCTGGTACTTCCTATTCATGTAAGTCCTTGGGGGATCTGAGTGGTGGGTGACCCAGTGGAAGGGGACCACGACCTGCTCCAGCGATGTTCACCCTGTCATCTCATGGCACATAAACTAATTTCTCAAATTCTGTGGCACACCCCAAAATGTATTTTTTGCTGATCTGACCCAAAACAGGTACAGTTGTGACTCATTGGCTGCTGTCACTGTTTAACTGGACAATTGAGGGGAAAAGGGGTCCGTGGCCCTGGCTGAAGGGTCAGGTGTTGCGTGTGGTTGAAAGTCACCAGAATACTCTGTTCTTTACAGACTTCGAACGTGAGGTGTAGAGCCGCCCAAAAGAGGAACAGCAAGTGTGAGACAGTTTCCAGCGCTCTCCCTGCCCCAGGGGACCCTCCTGTTCTCATGGAGGGGACTCAGCAGACCAAACGCGTCTCCATGCCGCCAGCGGTCCGCTGCTCCTCCCCGGGCCGGATTTGTGCTCGCAGAACTTCTACCAGCCTTTCAAAGATGGCCAATCAGACTGCAGGCATTGGCCCTTTCTGACCACGATTTCTGCCTTTTGGTGAAAAAGCACATTTTCCAGGCAGAAACGGGAGCCTTGCCATGGAAGTTCACTCAGCCCAGTCCTTGGTTTTCTATGCGGTCCGAGGCATTACGAATTTCATGCTGAGATCCTAGAGGGACATGGTGCACCGGTTACTCAACGGGAGAGCCCATAGAGCAACCCTGTACCTGGCTCTCGGGTCGGAGAAGAATGTGACAGACGATGCTGGCTGCCACCGAGACCGTCTCTGGGTGACAGGTTTGCAGCAGAGGCTGGTTGGGGGGTTCCGGCAGCGCCCCGAGGCCAACTGCAGTGACGGACTGGCCGGGTGACGGTGCCGCTCTGAGGCCTGACCTCACGCGCCACCTGTGAACCTGCTCGTGTGTTCCGTCAAGGGCGTACCGGGAGCACTTCGGTTTGACGTGCCCGCTCAATCAACACGTTCCTCCTCCACACACCGATGTTCCTCACCGTCCCCTGTGGGTTCAACACTGAAGGACACACTCGTGCGGATGTGAACCCACCTCTGTGGCACCTCGGTGTCATCGACCTGACACCAGCCCTCGCAGCTCCCGTAAACATTGAGCACCAGTAAGGTGTAATACCGTGTGAGAACTCAGCACCATTTCTCACTTTACGCCAAATCAGAGCAGTCCCCATTCAACGGTCTCTCCCCTACGTAACCTGTTTTCTCTGGGTGAATCTAAAAGTAAATGAGCACGTGGAACAAGGAGGGTCTGATGAAGAAACTATTCCAACAAAAGTGAGTGAGTCCCTTGCCCTCCAACCTCCCTCCACTCCCTCCCCAGGGGCAGAAAGGGGGATCTGGGGGCCGCGTCGCCCTGGCCATGGTGCTTTGCTGCCTTCCCCTCGTGGAAAGCTCGTCACGATCACCAGCGTGTTTACTAGGCCCCCAGACCCCCAGATGAGCCTCTTCCAGGAATAAACTGTCACACAACCAGGAAACCATGTGACAACTGCACCTTCGCATGCATAAGGCGCACGAGCCTCTGGCACTTCTCGGAGGATCGCCAGCACCTGGGCCGAGCAGGGGACACGCGAGTCCCTCCCCCGCTGCCTGGGCTCTGCGTGCGCGTGGGTTCGGGGCTGTGCTGCCTGGGCAGGAGGGGGGATGCGGTCCGAGGTCCGAACTGTCCGCTGAGGTGTGAAAGCGCAGACAGGACTCAATCATGGTCTGTGAGCACAGCCGGCTCCTGGAGGCGGCTCAGGTGCACACGCCCTGGTCCCCTGCGCTTCCAGAAGCATTTGGGTTTCTAGTGTCTTAAGTCAGAGGCACTTGAGGAATGGGGCGCATGTCCCCGTGGCCATCACACCTCGGAGCTGTCGCTGTGGGGGCTGCTCTGCGGGGGCATCATGGGCTCCCTGCTGCTGCCCGAGCCCTGGGGGGCCTCCTTCCTCCGGGCCCTGCTCCGGCACAGCAGGGCGGCGGCGATGGCGCTGAGGCCCAGGGCCAGCAGCCCCACAGTGAGGCCACCTGTGACCACGGCCGGGCCGACCTCGGCGAGGGGACCGTGGGGCTCCCGCGGGGGGGCGCTGTGTGCAGGGACTCGTCCCTCGGGGACCTGCTTCTCGCGGGAGCGGTCCAGGGCGATGTGCTGGATGTCTGTCCCCCGGCCGTTTTCCACCCCGATCTCCCACACCAGTGGGGGGGTGCGCCGGGCCCTCCTCCGCCCCCCACTCGGGGCTGCTGCCACCAAGTGGTGCCGCCGCTCCACGCTCCTCTTGCCGATGCCGCCGTCTCTCGATCTCACCGTGTAGATGGCATGTATATACCACTCGCGGCCCACCGCGACCTGAAAGACACAACTCTGTTCGTCAGGAAAGCGGCAGCTGTGCAACCCGGTCCCGAGCGTCTCCAGGAGAAGCTGGCGGCTGAGGCAGTGGGCGCTGACTGGACTGGGCCTGTGGGCCTGGTCCACCGAGACCCATCGGTGCCGTGCGCCAAGGCCGAGGCGTTCTGGCCGGCGTTCTGCGCCACCATTAAGGGAGGAACCCCCTGTCGCCCTAGCATGTTTGCGCTGGGGAGAACTTCAGACCTCGGACATCCTCCCCGCCCACACACTCAGAAGTTAAGTGACATGACCCCTGTCGGCCACATGGCCAGTGAGCGGCAGGGGCAGGACTCGAACTCAGGCCTCCGGGGTCTGGGACTCGTTTCTGGGGCATCTTGCTGCACATTCACCCATACGACCAGAGGGGACTTCTCTTTTTCAGGACCAGTGGGAGGAAAGGAGTTTCTGACGGCTCCTGGGAGCCTGCAGGGTTTAGAAGGGGACAGATGCTTCGAGTTGACAGTAACAACAAAAACAAACACACGCACACTTCTTCCTAACAGATGTGCCTCCTTAAGATTCTCTCTTTAGCCCTGGCTGGTGTGGCTCAGTGGATTGAGTGCTGGCCTGTGAACCAAAGGGTTGCTGCTTCGATTCCCAGTCAGGGCACATTTCTGGGTTGTGGGGAAGGTCCGCAGGAGGGGGCGCAGGAGAGGCAACCACATACGGATGTTTTCTCTCTCTCTCAACCTCCTTCCTCCCCCTCTCTCCAAAAATAAATAAATAAAAAATTTAAAAAAAGATTCTCTTTTGGTTGAAGTCAACACGTTGCTCCAACCAATTCTGTCTGAACACTTTTCAGTAACTGTCCTAGAAAGTGCTGCTTCCCCAGGGACTCCGTGTGACCCCATCTCTGAATGTGTCCCCTCGGTCTGCTCCCTGGGCCCCTTTGCCCTGTCCACCCCTAGGTCGCAGTTTTCTATCTTGGATCACAAGGTCCTTGAGGGCAGGGATTCACGGTCCCTGCCTGGCTGTCTGAGCCCCACGGCTCCGACGAGACCCCTGTAACAGGATGGTCACCAGGGGTCAGCAGGCAGGAACTTCTGAGTAAGAAAAGCCGATTCCCCCATCAGACTGGGACTCCTGTGCTGAACGAGGGCCTTCGGCGCACACTGACTTAAAAAATACAGGTTAATACGAATGATAAGAACAGCTGGAGTTTGTGGGATGCATCCAGGGCCCGGCAGGGCTGGCTGTGATTGGCATGTGTCCCTCAATGCCAAATGCAATCTAGCTAGCCCTGCCGTGTGCCGCGTGCCGCGGAGCCGGCCGAGTGACCTGCGGGTGGTCCCGCTGCTACTGTAGGTGAGCTGGTCGCTGGCCCACCTGGAAGAGGGGCGTTGAGTCCACTTTGAATCCATCAGATCCCGGCTGGTTCACCAACAGGACAGCTTCGGGGTCATCCTCCGCCAGTTTGGCGTTGAACTGGACGTTTCCAAAACTGGTGGCCTGTGTCTCTGGCTGTGCTTTGTCCTTGAGGCAAAAAAGAAAAGGGGGGGGTTGCTGTGGGAAACGCCGCCTCCGGCAAGCTCCAGGTGTCATCCTGGCAGTTTGGTGAAAGGACAAATAACCACAGAATGTCGCTGTTCAGTTTCACCTGAAAAGATGCTATCGTAGGGAAGTTAAGAGGAAAATGCTTAACTTTGAATATGCACCTAGTTCATTGTTTGGGTTGAAGCCATTACCCCAATTAAAAACATTGAATTTTCCGTTACGGTCCATATTTGATGTTGTATCGGTTTCAGGTGTATGGCAGGGCGGCCAGACATTTATATCGCTCACAAAGTGACCCCCCGTGAGATGAGCGCCCACCTAACACCATGTGCAGTTAGGACAATATGACTGACCACACTCCCTGCGCTGCACCGAACACCTGAGACCGTTCTATAACCACCGATTTGTACTTCTCACTCCTCCGCTTTTTCACCGTTCCCCCCGACCCCCTCTTGTTTGGAGACCGTTAAATGTTCTCAGTATCTCCAAGTTTCCCTGTTTCCTCCACGTTCTCACCAGCACCTGTTGTTGGCGCATCCACTGATAACGGCCATCCTGACAGGCGTGAGGTGGTATCTCACTGCCATTTTAATTTGCATCTCTCTGATGGTTAGTGACATTGAGCATCTTTTAATGTTTATTGGACACCTGCATCTCCTCTTTAGAGAAGTGTCTACTCAGGTCCTTTGGCCATTTTTGAAAAAATGTCGGTGAGCTGGGTGGGGCTAGTGGTGTCAGTGGGCCCCGCCCACAGTTGCTGGCCCCGCCCCACACCTGCTGGCTGTGCGTGGGACGCCTTGGCGAAGGGACAATGACGCCCACTGGCACTTCAGTCTCGGAAAGTTCTGTCTCTCCAGTCCCCGTCCTGCAGCGACGCAATTCCCACATGTCCCTGTCCCTTCACTGGAGCTTCAGGGGGATGTGAGCAAGGAAGTCTGCGCGTGGGCCCTTTGAAGGGACACCTCGTGGGGGGCCTGACAGGAATCCCTGCTGACGTCACAGCCTCCTGCTGTGGGGGCCCCTCCTTTTAATACTGGGGCTTGGAGCTGCTGGTCCTCGTGTGGGGTGGGTACCCCTTTCTTTTCTGGGGAGCCCTGGACAGCCAAGGTACCCTTCCCTATTCTTCACTTTGCAGGATGACGCTGAACCCGCTGAACCACGCCGGCCAGGGCGCCTCCCCTGTCCTTAACCATTGCCCTGGTGTGGGACCAGCTGGCTCTGTCTCCCTGCCCCTCCTGCCAGCCTCCCTGTGGCTCCTTCCTGCGCCCTCAGTGGCAGGAGCTTTGTTCAGCTGCCGCCCTGGTGGTTCTGCAGGCCGGCAGTTCTACGCTGCAGTCGCAGGAGGAGGCATGCCCCCGAGTCCTGGCAGAGTGCACACTCACCACGATCTTGAATCGGTGCAGGAGCGAGGCCGAGTCGGCCAGGCAGCCGTACTCTTCGTCCCTCGGGCTGTACTTGGGGACGTAGCCGTCGGCCCCGGCGCACAGGAACACCTTCTCCACGTTGCAGCGGAAGGAGTCGCCCAGGTTCTGGACGGGGTCCACCATGACGCGGCCGTAGATGACGTCACCTGGCCCAGAGGCGCAGGGGCGTCACCCTGGGGGTTGTGGGGAAGCGGGTCACCCCGACCCTGGGAGCAATTTCTGACGACACTGAGGACCCTAGAGAGAACTTCCTTCTCTTCTCAGGGTGGTGTCAAGTGTCAAAGACTTTTTATTGTCCTTCCCGGATCTGGGTCACACCCGGGCCTTTGGTGTGGCCGAGCTGCCGAATGGCCACAGGGGCCAGAAGGTCTGTTGGCTCTCGAGTGACCAGCCAGCCACGGCAATGACCTCATGTCTTGGCTATACCTTAATCTCTGTATTGGCTCGTGTGGTAAAGGGTAGTTTACACAAATAAATTAGTTGGCAAGATGCAGACTAATACATTATAGGCCAACACTAAAAAAAATTAGCAAAAAGCTGAATGAACTTCATCTGACTGTGAAGGAGGGTTTAAAGACACTTCCTGCTGAACTCCGACCTGAGGTGCGGGATACTTGGCCAGGGGCCGCGTGGGAAAGCTGGCCCCTGCGGTGCTGATAACCCCATGTGGCTGCAGCATTCGAGTGTGTAAAACTCGAAAATACAGTCAAGGAAAAAAAAAACAAACTTGCTCCAAAAACCACAGAGGTAAGGAAAACAGAGATTCCCGCCTCCAGACACAAAATCACCCAGGGACCCACGGTGACAGAAGCCCAGGTGTAGTCTCAAAACCGTACAAGAGGGTACAGGGTTCCCCGTCAAACACAACCCCAGCAACGCGAAGCGGGGATGTGACGTGTGAGACCCAGTGCGGGCCTCCCGTCTGCAAAGTGATACCTTCAGCAAACGCCACGTCGCCCTCCTGCCCGAACCCCATGGACCCGTCAGACAGCCACAGGCTCTTCTTGGAGAACAGGTGCATTTGGGTGTTCAAGCTGAACTCCGCCGCCACGGGGTCGCTGACCTGAAACCCAGGGTAAAGGCCCTCTTACGTGCCGTTGGTGGTTCGGGGCATGCACGCGCACCGCGCATAGAGCCGCACCCTGGCTGCACGTGGACGCGTAAAACACTAAACACCCGAACCAACTCAGGGAACTGTGACGTCGGCTTTGTCCTCCCTGAGGCGGCCGGACCGGCCAGGTGACGCTTTCCCCCGAAAGGACACCAAAGAGCTCCGCCTGAGCCACCCCCACTGGCTTCTCGGGGCCCTGCGGGGCCTTGCGACGTCCCGGTCTGTGGCGGGCCGACGTTTAGTGGGAAGCCTTGGACACCGGGTGCGGCCATGTTTCTCCGAATACACGGCAATTAGGTACTTTGAGGTGGCGCGAACCACAGGGTATTTATTCTTCGTGAAGACGAACAGAAGAACTCTGGGGACAACTGCCCGGTCTGCAGGGCAGCAAACTCCGGGGAGAGAGAAGGAAAAAACAGCCCTTTCTACTCCTGCATTACGGGCTGCACAGGCTGAGCTCCGTGGGCGGAGGACAATTCTTTCTCTCTTCCTCCCTCCCTCCCTCTCTGACTTCCTTCCTTCCTCCCAGGATAGAGGAATTCAAGTCCTTGTGTGAGTTTTTTAAACAGATACAAGTAAACCAAACAAATAACAAAGCAGGATTGTACAAGTCGCAGGAAAACAATTCTGGGAGACACACCTGCTGGAATCGGATGTCAAGGTCAAAGGTGACAGGCTCTCTGGGGCTGCAGGTGACGGGTAGGTGGTACCCCTGATGCGACGGAGCAGTGCAGGGCAGCAGCGTCACCGCGTAGCTGCCCGAGTAGTCCCGCACCTGTGGGGGCAGGGGGACATGGAGGAATCGGTGGCGTGGTCAGAGGCCCCCGGAGAGGAGGGCCGGGGAGAGGTGCGGCCACTCACCGCGAGGTCGGACACAAAGCTCCATTCCTGGGCTGGCTGGCTGAAGGTTGGCTCACTCCGTAGGAGGCGTAGAGAGAACGTCAGGCCTGGGTGATCGGCCGACGTGACCACGGAGCTGGTGAGGGAGGCTGGACAGGTGCCGGGGACAACCACGGCGTGGAGGTTAAAGACATTGTGTGAGGGTTGGGAGTCTCACAAGTGCTTCCTGATACATTGTCTCCTTTTATTCACATTGTGAACCTACACAGTAGCAGGGCTGCGGCAGCAATTTGTGGAGAGAGAGAAACCGTGTAACTCTCTCCCAAGTCCCCACAGCGGGATCCTGCGCCTTCGGGCCCCTAACTCGGTGCTTCTCCCACTGTGCAATCTGCCCAACGACAACTGTGCAGAGAAGCAGAAAGGCTCAAAGAGTTCCAGGCTACCGTCCGGGGGGGGCAGAGCCCGAGGGGAAGGCGGTTGGTTAGCCGAACTCCCATCTACGTCGCCCACCCAGCTGGGCAAACCCAGTCACATGCGGAACCTGTTTTTACGCAGACTGCCCGCATTCATGTCCAGACAGAGATTGCGTTTATTAGGAAGGTAGATGTGTGGACAGGAACTGTAAAGGCTATGCAACCCTCATTTTCCAGAACTGAGAATTGCAATAAAAAATGTTTTTTTGGTTCTGTACTTCTTGTAGTTCCGTCTCATAAAAGTACAAGGGACACATTTTCTGTTCCTGAATGTCCAGCCCTGTTCCCTCCTGGGCTGAGCGCTTCCCTCCATCCCCGAAAAACAAGGACAGAGAAGGCTGCCAGTGAACGATTTTCCCGCCAATTCTGCGTCTACGCAGAATTGGGCCCATCAGTCAAATATGCAAACTGTTTCAGTAACACAGAGAGTCAACAAATTGTTTTGTGTGAAATGTCCTTTCTGTTAAGTGAGGCTCTGAGCTGGGATGTTAGCAAATCACAGCCCATCCATTAGTTACATCACACAGCCAATAATCACAGGTGATTAGTTAACAGGTCTGAAACTTGAGGACAGAGACCTGCTGCTTCTGGCCCTATCCGAGCTGTCCTGCGGTACCTGGATAGCCGTTGTGAGCACAGAAGTTCTTGCTGAACAAACAAATTGAAATCTGATTATTTTTGTGCAATGGAATTGGAGTGTGCTCTTTATCTAAGGAAAACGTCACCTAAAATAAGCTTGTTGGGGTTTCCTTTTCAATTTACTGCAAGCATTTTGTATTTTCTCTGAAAGTCTACACAGACGATAATGATGTTGCAGATGTGAGATGCAGCTGCTTCGTGAACGAGCCTTCACGCAGACACAGGCACTTCAGCCCTGCAAGGCGGGGCCGCCAGGCTCCTGAGGAAGCCCCCTGAAGTGTGCGTGGAGGCGGGAAGACCCTCCCTGGGGCCCGGGCGGTGGCTGCGAGTGAGGCGAGGGCCTTACCTGGGTGTGACGGCACGAACAAGCCGTGGAACTGAGCCTCCGTCTTGAAGTTCACGACCAAGCAGCCGTCCTCACCGATGCGCATGCTGGTTGGATGCAGAGAACCTGCAAGGGGACCGCGCACAAGAGTGGAGAGGTCGGTGCCCAGGGACTGCGTATTACCGGGTTCCTTCCAAAACCGAGTTCGCGCCCCCCTCATCTCTGAGCGTTCCAGCCAAAGGGCACTCTCAGAAGCCTTCCGAGTGATGGGAGAGAAAGAAGGCAAAATACGGCCTTAAATTATGTCGAATAATTTGGAATAATCGCTTAGGATGAACGCAGTACCTGACACATGGCTTTCAGGTGCTTCTCACTGGTGTCAGGCAGCAGATCTGAGACAGAAGGGTGGACGGTACTTTCCCTCCGGCTCATAAAAAGTCACGGGGGCAGGGTGCTCAGACCCCCACGGACACCCCCCCGCCCCTTGCAGACCCAGAGTGGCGGGCAGTGCCAGCCCGGAGAGGGAAGCGCTCCCTCTTCAGCGGACCCACCAGCTTCATAACCAGGACTGCGCGTCACAGGGTTCTAACACAGAGACGAAACTGAAGTCCCGCAGAGGCCGATGGGTCCCCACAGTCAAGACGTTCCCACCATCGTTCCAAAATGCACTGCTAAAGCGTCATAGACCCAAGGGGCTGGACAGCAGAAAGGGCCCTGGAAGCCCAGCCCACCTCTCCGGCGAGGGTCAGCACCACAGTCAAGGCCGAAAAGCTGGTTACCGCAGGCCCAGGACTTAAAAACCTGCCTCCTGTTCCCAGAATCAAAGGTGCGGAACGTTTTCTCTTGGGCCACGTCTTTGCTCAACCAGAACTTCCGCTGCCCATTTTTCCAGAACCCAGGGAATCGCGCAGACTGGGCTGTGTGGTTCCCTTCACCGGGTCTCCTCGGGCGGACAGAGTTAGGGAACACGCAACGTGGGTGTTGCACCGAACGGTCACGTGGCACACAAAGCTTGAGCCCCCGACAAGATGCTTACTCACGACAAAAATAGTTATCTGCCCTAGAAGTTGCTGCTACTGCTTTCAGCTGCTACTGCTTTCAGCTGCTGTCAAAAATGCCTCTTGAGCCGTGTGCCCGGGTGCATACCCCACCTTGGAGCTCGGCCCCCGGAGGGCTGCCGACGCCGTCGTCCCACAGGATGGCCGTGTCGTACACGAACGTCAGCCGCAGCTCGGCCTTCAGGTCGAAGTGCTGCCAGCCCCCTGCCCCGGTGGGGGAGTGGAACAGGTAGGATACGAACAGCGGGACCCGCAGCGTCACGTAGGACTGCACCAGGTTTAGGACCTGAAACGGGGAATTGCAGCCGTCAGCGCGGTCCGTGCCGCTCACCCTGCGGGCCGCCCTGTGTACCAGCTGCCTTCTGCTTTGGCCAGCGGCAGGTGCCGGGGCACCTCTGGGAAAGAGCGACAGCATCCCCCCCCCCCCCAAAAAAAAAAAGAGAGAGAGAGCACGTCAGTTCTGAAGCCAGGAGAGAGCTGTTGCTGTGCCAGCTTCCTGTGCTACATGGAATGCGCAGTGGCCGCCACCCGTCCTTTTAGTTCCATGTCGGCTTTGTGACACAGGTCACACGCCCCACAACACCCTTCGGGCGGACAAATCGATGGCATTCCATGCGTTCGGGGAGTCGTGTGACTTTTGCCACTAACCACTGGGGCAGTCTCACCACCTCCGAAAGGAAGAGGAACCGCTTCCTCGTTAGCAGCCAGTCCCGTAACGAACGCCCCCCACCTGCACGGGCGGGGACCCCCCGCTGACCCTCGGTCTCTGTGGGTTCGCCTGTTCTGGACGTTCCTTGCAGAGGGAACCACAGAACACGGGGTCTTTTGTGACAGCCTCTTTCTCTGAGCACAGTTTTCAACGCGCGTCCGCGTGGTAGCCTGTTCCAATCCTTTTCTTACTGAACAGCGCCCTACTGTGTGCACGCACCGTGTTTTTATCAATCCACTCATCAGCCAGTGGCTGTCTGGTTTTTTTCCCAGTCTCGGACTGCTGTGAATCCTACTGTTCCCAAGTACTTTTACATTATTATATAGATTGTGAGAACGCAGGAAAGACCTGGCAGCGAATATAATTAGCTGAAATGAAGTATCTGGCTTCAAATGTTATGCTTTCCTCTTGTAGGTATTCTGCTGGTGGACTGGGGGGTGCGGGGGAGAATAAAGTAGTACTTGTTTGCTGGGCAGCTACCACATTTCGGGGATTGCGTTAGGTTCGTATAAAAGTTACACAGTACTTTCGCCCTCCCCCATACTCATTTGTGCATGTGGACGACTGGGTGAATGGGTGGGTGGAGGGCGGCAGAAAAGGAGGCGGAGAGAAATGCAGAGAAGCTGGTCTGCAGGCGCAGGGCAGCCACAGCCGCCTCCCGCCACACCTCCCAGGTCCCTTCCGCTCGCTGGCCCGTCCAGCGCTCCTTCCACCCGCACCTGCTCAGCGACCGACTGCAGCCCAGACGCGGCGCCCGCACCTGCCCATCGGTTCCGACGGAGCCCCCGCAGTCAGCCAGCAGCTCTGACATGTCGTAGTAGCTCACGAACTCCCAGAGGCAGGCCTCCAGGTTCAGGTTGCGGTAGAAGCGCAGGGTGCTAGCCCCCCGCAGGGACGCGCTGTACTGGTAAGGATACGTCTCTCCGACCACCTCGGGGTTTTTCGTGGCGTTGGTCAGAAACCCGTGGTGGGTCTTGACCTCGGTGTAATCCAGGAGGGTGGAGCACCTGTGGTTCGCCGCCCTCGTGCCGTCGGGGCTCAGGGTGAGCTCGAAGCTGGAGAGCTCTTTCGTGGAGATCACAGGGAGCAGGCCTGCGGGAGAGTGCAATCGGCGTCACCCTTCCTGCCCTGGGTGGAGGGCGCGTCCTTGTCCCGGCGCCTCTCGAGGAGTCTTAGTGGGGCCCGCAGAGCAGTGGCCCTCAGAGGGCTGCCCTGGGACTCGGGGCTCCTGGGAGTGCTTGGGAGAGCGGTGACATAAAGCTACTGTCATGAGGACACTGAGACATCCCTCGACCCCTCCACCCTTGTGCTTGGCGACTGTAGGCCTGGTTTTGTCCAGGTGGGTTTGTCCTCAGCTCTTTCCACCTGGGGTCACACGTCCAAGGTCAACCCTAGACAAGTGGTCGGTTGTGACCCCAGTGTGGTGCTGTAAAGAGGGGTAGATTCCGGTCAGCCTAGGCCCCGCCCCAACACACACGGGTTCGGGTTCGTAAAGAACAGATAAAGCTTTCCATGGCGGAAGCGCGATTCCACCTTGTAACTCCTGTCTCCTCTCCCTCAGCTACTTAAAACGTCACACACAGCCAAGTAACAGCGAACAATTTTCTTCCGGTGTAAAGTGGGTCGAGCAGAACACAACCTGAAAATGTCCTCGGTGTTTGGGGCAAAATGCGCGCCAAGCGCGGGCGTTATTGGCTCACTGATTCCGCCCACCCTCCCCACCTGGAGAAAAGGAGCACCCAGTGTAATCCCGTTAGCTGCATTTTTAATTTTACTTTGGGGCGGGGGCTTCTCAAACCACAGCTGTGAAACAGCAAAGACGCGTTGAGGACCGGGGCTGTCCCAAAACACTTTGCGGCAAGTGCAAGTTCAAGAGTTTCGAAGGCCCGTTGGTGCTCGTTCGTGAAAGCCAGCACATGGCCAAGGCTTTGCTCCACCGTGTTTGGACATGAGTCACATCGATAAAATTTTAGAGAATGCTTAAATTGTCTGATTTTAAAAAAACGGGCAGCCAGAAAGCAGAAACGTTGGACGAGGCAGAAAGGCCTGAAGTCCAAGCAGAGTGAGTGCTCGCTGCCTGCTCGGCTGTTTAGGGGCATCAGTGAAACGAACCGGCCGACTCGGAGCCAGATCCCGTCCCGGATTTGTGCACCCCAGGTACCCACCGTCTGTGTGCGGCATGGTCACTGTGAGCTGCACGAGGTTCGCGTGCTCGGGGTCTTCGGCGCCCACGTAGCGCAGCTTTGCGGAGAATGGCTCCGCCCCCACTGTCCCGGGCACCCGGGGCTGACAAAGGCCTGAAACGGGACATACTTGTGTTAAAAGTAGTGGACAACACAAAGGATAGTTTTAAAATGGGCACTACTCTTTCTCTACGTTCTTTAATATTCTCTCTGGACTGAGGTGTTGCTGAGTGGGCAGACAGTGCTAAGGAGCAGAAGACCACTGTATGAGAAGTGCTCATTTCTCGACATTTTGGGTATTTTAGGAAGTTTGAGGAAAAAATAGTTGTTCAATATGACTTAATATGTACCAAACAGTCTAGGTCGTGAGTGTGTTCCCTAAATCATTCTAACATAAAGTATAAAAAGACACAGTGAGAGTGATGGAAAGTCAACAGAAAAAAAGTATAATTTCAGTGAATTTGATGTGTACTCTAGAATAATATACTTATCACTAGTCATAAAATATACTTATTTATAAGCTGATAAAACCAGACATGCGCTCATTTTTAAAACAAAAACTCAAGTCTCTTTACAATCAGTAAAGTGCATAGTATTCTCTATACATGTAATTTCTTACAGTGTTTTATCAAGTGTGACTCATTACCATTCTCTCTCTCCCCCACACCCTGTGACCCTCAAGAATTTGGATGTGTTTGCTTTGAAAGAATTTTGATGATGTTTTCATTTTCATGTCATGGAAGAGACCAAGATATTAAATTATAATGTCAAGACATTTAGGAATACATAATTTCCTTTCTAGCTGCACAGAGAACCCAGGAACCAGGTACTCATTTGGACAGGAATGAAATCAGAGGCAGGCCTCGGCACCTGGGCTATCTGTTTTATTATCAGGAGGGCCCCTTCTAAAGCATTATTTTTTTTTAAAACCTCACCTAAGCACCTGCCTATTGATTTCAGAGAGGGGGATGGCAGGGAGAACAAGAGGAGGAGAGACACTGATTGGCTGCCTCTTGTCCCTGTCCGGAGCGGGGATCAAACCCATGACCATCTGGGTTACGGATGACACTCCAACACACCAAGCCACAGCGTCCAGGGCCATTTATTTTCTTAATTGCAGCATAAAGCACTTACATGCTAGACACAACTCTGGCGTACGACAGGCGATTTAAAAGTGTGGAATGAATAAATTTTTGCTAATGAATACTTTTTAAAAATGATGACATTTTTAAGTCCTTAGAGAGCGTATTACGGAACTCAGGGGGCGTTTGGAAGACTTGGTAGCCAGAAATCAGACATGTACGGGGGCCCTTCCGAGGAGACAGCCCGCCTCACCTCCCTCTCTGCGGACGGTCACGGCGGGGCTCAGCAGCTCCAGGCCCTCGCTGC
This sequence comes from Sturnira hondurensis, assembly GCF_014824575.4. Lineage (NCBI taxonomy): Eukaryota > Metazoa > Chordata > Mammalia > Chiroptera > Phyllostomidae > Sturnira > Sturnira hondurensis. The sequence goes on along the minus strand of NW_028082350.1, from coordinate 18,101,087 downwards.
CGTCTGCGCTCACCGCGCGGGCCGCACACTGCAGCCTGGAGCCGGGCTGGAAGTAGATGGAGTCCAAGGTGATCGTCTTAGTCGACGTGAAGTAGGTGTCGAAGTCCACTTCTCGCAGGGGGCTGGCCACGCCGTCGGCGCCCACGGGCGCGCTGGCCAGCCACCGGTAGAGGGTCAGCGTGTCATTGATGTCCTCACTCGCGCAGATGGAGGCCGTTTGGTCGTAGTCGGGGTACTTCGGGTTGCAGGCCTGGGGGACACAGAGGACGGGGCGGCCTTCGTGTGTTCACTCCGGCTGGGGTAGCCTTTGTGAGCCCTGACCCTGCACTTGAAGCTGCCGGAGGCCGGTTTCCGCTGTGACTTGAGGAAAGTGCGTGTTCTGCGCTTCCTCACCCCGGGACCCTCCGAGTCGCCGTTGTGACGGAGGGAGGGGGAGTCTCTGTCCCTCCCCTGACCTTCCTTTGCCCCCCTCCCCTCCTGTCTCTCGTCTTGCCGCCCACACCGGAGGGTCAGCGAACCCGGTCGATTCTTCTTCCACAACCTTCCTTCCATTGCTCCCTCCCGCCTCCCCCATTCGGGCCTTCCTCCCGGAGTGTGCACCGGAGTGTGCACCGCTAGCTGCTGGAACACGCTCCTGTGCCCACCCGCTCTGCTCCTCTGCGCAGGCGCGCCGGCCCCCGACACCCCCAGCGCAGCCTCCCGTGCCTCTCCGCACCTCGGCTCCAGGCTCCAATTTTGGGCCTGTTAATCCAACGCACATTTACTGTGAGCCTGTTGCGTGTGGGTCCTTACCCAGGGCTGTTCTGATAGGAAAGCGAAGAGGCCCCGGTGTCTGCTCACGAGCAGCTCCTCGTTTAGAGCAGGCGAACAGAAGTGTGATGCTGCCCTTTGGGGATGTTCTTCCAGACGCGGCTGGTGGTGCAGCCGCTTCAGCCCGAGGTGGCGCTCCCCGGGGGCACCCTCAGCCCGCCCTCGCACACGGGGACATTCCCGCCTGGTCCTACGCGAACAGTGCTCGCACACTTTTCTCCTTTTTGTCTTTCTACTCCCTGGAGTGCGGAGTTCCACCCTCACTCACTGTTCCCTCGGGGACAGACTGCGACAGCGTGTGAGGACACGCTGTGAGACCCTGTGACAACACGTGATGGCATGCTGTGATGCTATGACATGTGATGACACGCTGTGATACTGAGATGACACCCTATGACCGGAGACAACACAGGATGACACACCGTGACGCCCAGATAACACGTGATGACACACGGTGACAACATACAACACCACACTGACACTCAGCTAACACACGATGGCATGCTGTGACACAGACATGTGATGGCACTGAGATGACACGTGACAACCCACTGTGAGACCCCAAGTCAGTGCGTGATGGCACTGGCACTGTGACCCTGTGACAACACACGATGGCACGCCGTGCACACACCAGTCGGGGAGCCTTCTGGGGACCGAGGAGGGACGAGGGGCCGCCCCTGGCCGGCGCTCTGCCGGCCTCCCCGAAGTCGGAGTTGAGCCGTCTTCCCCACGTCACTTCGAGCCGAAGCCGCCGCTGCACTGGTGAGGCTGTGGCGACGGAAACCCCGGCGACCCGCACCTGCCCCACGCCCTGCTCACCGTGACGCAGACCACAGGGTAGCCTGACGCGGGGCCGGCGCCGTCCTGGGCTCCGGAGGTGTCGTCGTACGTCAGCAAGGACACCACTCGGGGGACTGAAGGAAAGGTGACGTCTGCCATGCTGTTCACCTCTTCTATGTACACAATGGCTTTGGTCACCTGCCGGAGGGGAACTGTGACCAGGGGGACCCTGGACTCTGGGCGCATCGGCCACACAGAGCGATGCCCTGAGGCCTGGCAAGGCCATGGCTTCATCGGGACAGAGGGAAGGGCTGCCATGGGGTGACGGGCTCTCTGCTGTCTGTGCCCCAGGCCCTGGCCCTGTGGCCGTGTCTGCTGGCACCAGGGGAGTGTCCCTGAGCCCAGGGCAGCCCAGGGCAGCCCAGGTTGGCCTGTGGCCCACGAGGAACTGGGGCTCTAACTGTCTCCCTGGATTGGAGGAGAGCAGCTCACTCTGGGCTCGGGTTGTGAGCTAACGACCCACAAACAAGTCGGTGAGTGGGTGGCAGGAGGGAGAGCACAGACGCCCGAGAGAGGTGGGCTCCGGAGGTCGTGGGGGCTGCACGGCTGTGGGTGGGCAGTGGCTGTGGGAGGCACTGGGCCCCGACAGGGCAGGAACCTCGGGCCACAGGCCTCCAGTCAGGGGACCGGAGCCCCTGGTGGGTCAGTGCCCCTAGCTCCTGAGTGATCTCCCAGGGCCCGACAGGCGTCGTCTCCAGACCCGGATTTATAGGCGTATCCTTAGACGAAACTCTTCATACTGGACGTGATTCAAGTGCGTCTCTATGCCTTTACTTTTATGCTCCATAGAAATAACAATTCATTTGTTATTTTTATGGAGTAAGACTCATTTTCATGTGATCAAGGCTCAAAAAAAAAAGACTTTCTGCCCATCCTTGAATTTCAAATACGAGTTCAAGGAAGAGCAAGGCACTGCAGCAGAAACACCACCAGGCAGTAAAAATCAGGCAACGATAATCAATACCTCGGGGAGAAAAATCTCCCTGATTTGATGTCCTACTAACAGTGAAAGAAATACTAGAAGAAATAGAGTAAATTTAAGTACAGATACTAACACAACAGTCTGTTCCTAAAATTATTTAGGTTTAAAAACTAATTTAGGTGTAAAGGTAGAAAATCTGTGGAAATTATGTTCATCTGGAAGAAGATCTGGTTGCTGATATGATATGAATTAAATTCACAGAGAACGTTCTGGTCACTGCGGCTCTGGACACGGATTTAACAAAGCAAGGTCGACAAGGTGGCATTCGGGGATTAGCCAGCTCCCTCTCAGGTGAAGACATGAGTTTTCTCAGCTGTGGCCGAGGGGGTGCTTTCTCTCCAGAGATGACTCCTTGCCCACCCCCAAGCTGGGGACCTGGCTCACAACCCGCACATGTGCCCTGAGTGGGAACCAAACCCGTGACCTTTTGGTTTGCAGGCCGGTGCTCACTCCACTGAGCCACACCAGCCAGGGCTTCCAGAGATGAATCCTAAACCCTGTTGTTCCCAACTGACCTGGGGAGGGGAAGGGGACACATGCAGGGCTCAGGGACTCCAGTCCTTGAGTTTCTACAAATAGGAGTTTTTAAAGAAAGGCAGGAATTTCTTGATTATAACCCAATAGGAGCAAAATTGATTTAGGAGTCAGGAAAGGCAATGTGCATCTTTGGATGCGAGCTTGTGTAGAGGCCTTCATTGAGCCTCGTGCGAGGCTCAGAGGTGGCTGCCCGTGTGAACCGCTGGCTGTGAGTTCACACCTGCACTGGACGGCTCACCTGCATCCCTGCAAATTCACACCCGCATTGGACTGCTCACCTGCATCCCTGCAAATTCACACCTGCATCGGCTTGCTCACCTGCATCCCTGCAAATGCACACCTGCACTGGACGGCTCACCTGCATCCCTGCAAATTCACACCTGCACTGGACTGCTCACCTGCATCCCTGCAAATTCACACCTGCATCGGCTTGCTCACCTGCATCCCTGCAAATTCACACCTGCACTGGACTGCTCACCTGCGTCTCTGCTACCATATTCTCATCCGGTGTCAGGTGGACAGTGAAGGCTTCGCGCATCTCCCGCACCCCGTCGAAGATCACTTCAATTTCCACGACATGCTGGGTCTCTCCCTCCTTAAACTCGATCTCTGCAAGTTCACAACCACAGAGTCAACCTGTTACGTACGAACACAAGAAGTTTTTGTTGTGCTCCTTCGACGGCGAGACGAGAAACACATGCTACAATGTGGACCAGCCTACGAGTGTGCATTTGAATAAAATGCAACACAGTTTTAAAAAGCCACGTATTCTTAATACATGCATTACGCTCTGATATTTTCTATTCTACACTGTTTCATCCAGGAGAAAAATGTACTCACGAACTGCTTAATGTACTTGTTCAACCTCAGTTTGAAAAGTGCTGAGTTACGGGATGGACTACCCCCCGCCCTCGGACCGGGGCGTAACCAGAGAACCTGGTGTGTTCCCCGGAATTTCTGAGCCAACAGGACATAAGTCGGGTGAGCGTGCACGCAGGTGTGAGCGGATGTGAGCAGTGCTCAGAGTATGTGTATCTGGAAGAGCTGGCCATAAGATTGAGATTATACCCACATACCAAATTATACGACTTCAATGTGTTCTCATTGATGTCAGTCTTGGGAACTTGGAACATTGCAAAGATGAATGTTAGTGGCGTTTTCTCTTGTCCCGGTGCCTCCTCACCTCACTAGAAAGAACTGCTCCAGTGTCTTGGAAAATTAAACCCAATTCTGCGAATCCTTTTCAAGGGTTCCCTTTAAAATTCTGAAAATGCTGAAGTTCATCGGATTTCATCGAACGCACGAAGGAGTGGCTGACTGTACTACGAGACGTGGGTAAGCCATTGTGTGGTTGTACTACCCGTTTCGAGAAACGGGCTCCGGAGAGAAAATAAAGAAGAAAACTCACAGTCGTCCCCGTTGAGGGGACAGCGGTGGCTGCTTCTGCTCTCGTTGCGATTCGACCGTCACAGTTCTAAATTGTGAGTCCTTCCGAATGGGGCGGGGGAGAATGTGTCTCCAATATATTTTTTGTTCTCTACTTCTACTTTTTAATCACCAGTTATCAAAAAGTTCTTAAAAAAGTGAGCTAGTAAGCCAGACTCATCTTTAAAATTGGTTCTGTTTCTGCCCTGGCTGGTGTGGCTCAGTGGATTGAGTGCAGACCTGCAAATCAAAGGGTCGCCGGTTCAATTCCCAGTCAGGGCACATGCCTGGGTTGCGGGCCAGGACCCCGGTAGGGGACGCACGAGAGGCAACCACATGTTGATGTTTCTCTCCCTCTCTTTCTCCTTCCCTTCCCCTCTCTCTAAAAATAAATATAGAAAATCTAAAAAAATTGAAAAACAAACAAGATCGTTTCTGGACACAGCCCTTCCCCACATCAGCAGCAGCACATTCTCGCATCTGCGATCCCTCACGCCTCGGCAGGGCTCCCGGGTCCGGTCCCCAAGGATGGAAACAGCTGGCAGCTGGCCATTTCTGGCCCACCGATATGTTTGGTTTCATCTCTGTGATATTGCATTAAAAATAGTTTCTAACACTTAAAAATCAGCAGCTTTCACAGGAAAGTACCCATTTTTTACTTCTTTTGAACTTTCCTGCCTGCTGAGCTGAGCTGTAACGGCATGGGTTTTCCTTTTGCTTTCTCCCCCACGCAGAGAGCAGACTTTCTGGCTCAGTAGCATTTTCATCGCTCCATTCCCACCCTCCCCTCACGTCAGGGACTGTGGCTGCTGGGAGCGAGAGGCAGGAACTGGAAACCAAGTGGAGAAGGAGAACTCCCAATACTTCACAAACTAAGTTTGGGACGTCAATTTATATTTGTTCTGTTGGCAAACAACTGGGGGAGGGTGGGAGAGAGAGAAAGGCCCTGACTGATTTATCGTCATTACTAACATGAGTCAGTGGTGAACTGGTGTGGGCACTGGAAGAAGAGAGTTGGCGGGGGGGAGGGCACCTGAAACGGGTCCCTAAGGACCCAGACTCCACGGTCTTTGTGGTTCGTATTTTACCTCGCCTTCTTCGCTCCCTGTTAGCACCAAGTTTTCCAGCTTGCAGTTTCCATTGCGGGTGTTCCTTAAATTAAGCCAGAGACCCTCTGTGCTCCCGCGCATTCTCAGTGTAACAGAGTATTCCAGGGGAGAATAGTCAGTACCCAGTTTCCACAGAGGAGGCAGGAACCACAAGCCACCCAGCACATCTACTCCGAACGCCCCTGCGTCCAAACCCACGTCCCTTCCGAGTCAAGAGGGGAGTGTCCTGGCAGTAAGTGGCCTTGTTTCTGCTTTTCTGAAGGAGATCAATGTACAGGAGTGTGCACAATTTAGTTCCAACTCCAACTGGATGTTTCTCACAGGTTTCCTGGGGCCCCTGGGGGAGGGGCCCCCGGGAGTCCGGCCCGAGCCTCTGTACCTTCCGACACAGGCAGGTAGTCTTCCCCGGAGGTGGCCGAGCCGTCCTTGGTGTGGACTCTCACGACGGAGACCCTCGAGGCGTCTCCCTGGCGAACCACTGGGACTCTCACCACCGCCGACTGCCCGGGGTCTTTAGGTTCTCGGACGCTGAACTTGGTTTCTCCGAATTTGATGACAGTCTCTACAGTTGAGGGAAACGGGGACAAATAAAATTGTCAGGGGACAGTGTGGCTTCTCCGTCCCCCATTTTCTTTCTGGGGCAGGAGCTGAGCTAGCCTCCTTGCCCAGAGTCGCCAGAGGGGGCGTGTGTGTTAGGAACGACTGAGCGCAGCCCCCCAGCTCCTCACGACCCAGCCCCCAGGGAGTGCATGCTCTGGGCCCTCTCGACATGCCAGGCAGTTTGTGGGAGTCGGAGGGGAGGGAGCAGACTGCTGGCCCAGGACCCCACCTGCTCCCAAGGGTGTAGGGCCAGAGGGGAGGTTATGAGTGACTGGGAAACGGCATTCTCCAACGTCCACTTCCAGTTTTAGTGGTTTACTTCATCCCCTATTTTACTTAGTCTTTTTCTTATTTCTCAATCCCTTTAAAAGCCTAGTCGAAGAGAGGGGGCAGTTTTCTAGGCCACCCGAAACCGCAACCTGGAAGGATTTCAGCTCCCAGCTCAAAGCCGAGCACAAGAAGCGACTCCTTACGATCGGCATCGTCTCGGATCCTTATCAGGGTCTCATTCTGCTCGCCCACGGCAGCCCCGAAGGGTGAGTCGCTGCGCGGGCTGCCGAGGACCAGGCGGAGCTCCTCCGTGTCCTCGTGCAGTGGGTCGTCCACCAGCGTGAGGATGCAGGGCTTTCTGGTCTCGCCTGGAACCGTGGGGACAGCCGGTCAGTCACGGCCCAGAGGCCCAAAGATGTGCCTGCGACTAGAATCGAAGTGCCGTGTGGCCAGGGTGCCGCCTCTTCCTGCTACACCCACAGCCGGACACCAGCATCGGGCAGGAAACGAGCCTTCGGCAAATATTGGACGAGCAAACGACTAAATGCTGACTCCCTGCCGGGACAGGCCGCGCCCTGTACGGGGGCTTCTTTAACATCGGCCACACGTCTCAGAAACTAAGGGAAACAGAGCGAACGTCCACCTTGTTTATCGCATTCAGCCACCTCTACGGGCTGGTCACTGTTAGTTCGGCCGCAGTGCTGGTTTCTGGAACAATTAATCACTGGGTCAAACCGACCCTCTGCTTTAGCGCTCTGGATACAGATTAAAAATATGACACCTGCTCCTTTTCATCTCTGTCATCTGAACCCTGAGTATCTCCCCGCGTTGGGGAGTCTACGTACACCCCCACCCCCGAATACCAGTGGAATAAACACTGGACACAGCGCTGCAAACTAATCAGCACGTTGATACAGAAACCAAAAACGAGGCTCATTCGACCTGCCACCATCTACCTCCCCTTGTTATCATTCAGTGCACACAAAATGATGTCGTACGCTTGTGGAAGCAAAGAATTTACATGTCCTGCCCTGGCTGGTGCGGCTCAGTGGGTTGAGCACCAGCCTTCGAACCAAAGGGTTCCCAGTTCAATTCCCAGTCAGGGCACAGGCCCAGGTCCCCAGTAGGGGGCGCTCGGGGGGGCAACAACACAGGGATGTTTCTCTCCCTCTTTCTCCCTCCTTTCCCTCTCTCTAAAACAAATAAATAAAATCTCTTCAAAAACCCTCTGATATGTCTCTGCTGTATATTAACCAAATCTCGGCTTGCTCAAATTCCAGTAAACATTTCAGGCTCGCACGCACCGGGGAGGAAGGTGATGAGGGAGCTGTCTGTGTTCGGGCGCTCTTCGAAGTCCGCCATCACCTGCGCGGAGCCCTGCCGCGAGTAGCAGCGCACGGAGGAGCGGTGCCGCAGGTCTCCCGTCCGGCGCAGGGTCGCGACCACCTGCCCCGCGCTTTCGTCCACGACGTGTTCTCGTTCCTGGAACTGCATCCGAGGCACTGCAGAAACGAGAATGTCGCACCGTGGGGGCCGGGGGGGCCCCGATGACACGCGTGTCCAGAGACACGGGTCAGTGTGAAGAGCAACGCAACAGACGTGAGAGCCCCTGGAGCCCCGTGTCATCCCTGCCCCTCCCCCGCCCCGGGCTCTGGCTGTGAGCTGACGTGCACCCGGATGCTCTGAGCCCCTCGTCCTGGAAGCTTTGCTCTGCCAGCTGGTGGAGGAGGGGACGCAGTGCAAGGCTAGGAAGGGAAAAAGCAGATGTTCGAGATTTTTTTCTGTATGGGTCGCTTCATCATGAGCTGCTCAGAATTTTTTATTTTTAATCTCACCTGAGCACATTTTGAGTGAGAGGAAGGGAGACAGGCAGGCAGACATCGATGTGAGAGAGAAACATCAATCGGCTGCCTCCCGAACGTGCCTCGAGTGGGGGCCGACCCCACAACCCACAACTTGGGTTTGTGCCATGACCGGGAATTGAACCCATGGCCTTTCAGTCAGTGGGAGGACACTGCAACCAACCAGCCAATACCAGCCAGGGCTCGGAAGTCTTTCATGTGAGCACCACTCGGGACTGTGCCCAGTGTCACAAGCAGTTTCCCCAGACCATGTTTCGAAGGCTGACAATGAGTATAACGTTACACACATACGTGAGACACTCAGGGGACAGCTACGCCACGTCAGTGAACCCCAGGTCTCCTGGAGACCGGGGCACGTATGAGGCTGCTCAAGCAGGTCGAGATAATCACAGACAAGACCAGGCGGACCCCCTCATGAGGACGTGCTAGAGAGCCGGCCGCGAGCCCACGGCTGGACGTCTGGGAATGATGCGCTCGGCTTCCGCAGGGAACCATCAGGGTGTTGCGTGTGAGGGGTGGGCGTGTCTCATGCGGAGACGTGGGAAACAGCCACAGGCACCCAAAGGTCTACGTGGCCCCCCTGTGCTTCTGCTCGTCTGTGACGAGGGGGTTCTTTTTTAATTAGAAAGTATTCATCCTGGCTGGCACGGCTCAGCGGATTGAGTGTGAACCTTTGAACAGAAGGGTCACTGGTTCGATTCCCAGTGAGGGCTCATGCCTGGGTTGTGGGCCAGGTCCCCAGTAGGGGGCGTGTGAGAGGCAACCACACCTTGATGTTTCTCTCCCTCTCCTTCCCCTCTCTCTAAAAATAAATGAATGAATCTTTTTTTAAAAAAGTTCTCAATTGCTGTGATCTCCAATATTATCGGTTCTTACTTCGCGCCCTCCCTCCCCCGACTCTTCCGCGACACAGAACGACGACACAGCTATTTCTGAGTCAACAGACCTGGCAGCTCTGGGGAACTAGCACAGGTATGGAAGCCCGCGTTCATTTCTTTCCTCGACATTTACTTAAACCCGAGCTCATCGTGCCCCTTCTCGCCGACGAGCAGACACTCACGGTCCGAGACGGAGTCGTTGATGGCGACGGTGGCCTTGCCGGGCTCGCCGATGGCGCCGTGCAGGGGCATGCGAAGCACCAGCTCGAACGTCTCGACTCCCTCCAGCACCGGCTGCCCCAGGTCGTCCAGGATGACGACGCGGACCGTCTGCACGCCGACGCCGGGCGCGAAGTCTAAGTGACGGCTGATTCCCACGTAGTCTGCTCCGGCTACGACAGGGACAGGACAGTCATTCGTCTGGGGCTGAGGGACTCACACAGGGTTAGGACCAGCAGCTCTCGAGGGTACATTCAGAATTCTTTCAAGAAAGGAAGCACAGCATAACACTATAGAATGCTCATTGAGCGCAAGGCAGAAGACTCGAGTCTGCGGTGGGCCCTGAGCTGGCCGACCCCGGACCAGGGTCTGAGTTTGCTCTGTGATCGCCGCATTACTCTAGTTTCGGTGACTTCTGCGTTGCGCCCTACAGTTTCTCCACCTTTATTTTGGAGTTCTGAAATGGAGCTGCTAGAATCAGGCCTAAGGGTCAGTACCTCCACCAAGCGTGATGATTGTAAATCATATATCAAAGAAATACATTCCTTTAAACTTCGTACGTGTTAGTGGAACACCTGCGTCTCTCTGCGGGTGCTCCCAGAGAACGCCTTCCTCGGGGTGCGGCGGCTGGTTCGAGCTGCAGAAGCACTGTCTGTCCCAGCTCCCCAGCCACCTGCGCCCCATTCGGGGACCAGCCCCTCATTCTCAAGGACGCATTTGGGCTCTGGTCTCTGGCTCAGCAGTTTTCAGACCGCAGGGTACCCACCCAGTGTCGACAGGTCCATTTATATCTAACGTGGTTAAACTCAAACTGTTTTCTAATCTTCAGGTCCTACGCCCACAGAGACTTAGACTGGGGGATGGGCGTTCAATGTCATTGCTTTTCTGTTTTTTCCGTAACTTCTAACACCCACTCTGTATCAGCTTTACCTCCGCACGTGCACTATATCTGAATGTTGTACCTGCCATTCATTTTTTAAAATCTCTGTATCTGAATCCATTGTGGTCCTTCTTATATTTTTTCCTCTCTGCTTCTTCGCCTTTATTCTCATCCCTGTCTATCTTTGATTAGAATTTTCTCGTGTAAAACAACTAATTGGGCCGAACAAATGCCCGTTGGACACTAACTCCATGCAAAGCACTGTGCTGGTTCCACTTCGGGAAAGAAGTTGGACCTTCGGGGTGACGTGTGCAATGGGAGGGGCCCTGCTTGCTGTGCGTGATGGGTGTGTAAGGCACGTCCAGTGTGCGTGCGAGTGTGTGGCTGCTGCAAGACGGAGTCTGTGTTGTCGGGGGTTGAGAAGGGAAACAGGGGAGCTTCGAACCCTGGGCTTGCCCTGAACGCTACCATCAACTTTCTGGAGACGTCGTTCCAGAATCTACGGCGGGCAAGTGCCAGCCGGGGCAGCTTGAACAACAGGTGGGGAAAGCCTCTGGGCACGAAACACAACCGAGGCAGGAGCCGGGCTGGAGCGGCACACCTGCTTGACCCTTCAAGGTCGTGAGGCTCTGTGAAGCCGGCCCGACGAGTCCCGTGTGTGCGATGTCGTAACACGGGACAACGTCAGCTTTGCCTCGTGCGGAGGGCAAATCCGTGGAAATCAGGCGTGGGACCGAGTCTCTGACTAATGCGTGTTTGACTGGACCTCTTCACAGCCTCAAAGCGTGTTTGCTTTGCTTTGCCTCCCGCACCGCGATAGCGTCAGGGGAAAATCCGTCCCGCCGGACTACTTCACCAGGGGTAAGGGATTCTAGTTTTGACGGGTGCCGTGTCCTGGCACGCTGAACAGAGCTGACAGGAGAGTGCTCACCGCTGGCGGACGGAGGGTCGGTCCTCTGAGAGCTCAGGGTGACGCTGGAGGCCCCGGACAGGTCGGTGCCCCTCCTCCACACCTGCACCTCCACGCAGCCCGCGCTCTCGTCCACGGAGTACTCGGCCTCCCCGAAGTGGAAGGTGGGCTCTGTGAGGGACAAAGCGGGAAATGTGCCCGTTAGTCCGTTTGTCTGCCTCCAACTCTACTGACGGACTCCGAGGAAGAGTTAATGTCGTTACATTGACGTCCTTACCCTGCCACCTGTGTGCCCCGCCACCAGATGTGAGCAGGACAACATCTCCCGCCTGTCGTTACCGGGTTGGCCAAGAAGTTGGCTCGTTTTTTTCTGTAAGCTGGCTCTCATGGCGCTAAGTTTTCTTTAACTTCATTCAAAATAATGTTAGATTTTTATAGTGACAGGTGTGCATATCCACGTGCATTTAAAAAACCTTACCAAAATTGCTGAATTTTTGTGTGGTCATTGTAATATTGGAGATGGAAGAAAATAAGCAACATTTTTGGCATATTATGCTTTATTATTTCAATAAAGGTAAAAATGAAACTGAAACGCAGAAAAATATTTGTGCTGTGTGTAGAGAAGGGGCTGTGACTGTCGAACATGTCAGAAGCGGTTTGTGAAGTTTCCTGCTGGAGATTTCTCACCGGGCGATGCCCCGTGGTCGGGCGGACCAGCTGACGTTGACAGCCATCCAATCGAGACATTAATGGAGAATAATGAACCTTATACATGAGGAGACAGCCAACATACTCGAAATATCCGGGTCAACAAAGTGATTGGTGAAAACGAGAACTGTGCCCTCTACCTCATGGGCCGCTTGGTGGACCCAGTGCGTGGCTCTCAGGTCAGAGAGCCTCTGTTGGGGGACACCACTGCCCACGGAGAAGGGCCAAACGGGACATTCTCTTCTCGAGGCAGGGGCTGCGTTGTCCCCCACACACGTGGCTTCTTGGAAGTTTCGCTGGTGAAATGGCACCAAAGCGAAACAAAACGCATGAGGCTGAAACCCGATGAGCTTGGCCCCCGAGTCCTTCCTCTGGACACTCTCCGCATTCTGGCGTCTCCCTGTCCCGTAGACTGGGCCTCCCTCCAGGGACTTGGGGGCTGTTGGCCCCTGTGGGGCCAACGCCTGCTGGGGTAATGGACTGAACGCTCCCGGTGATGGTCGGGCCAGGAGACCTGGGGCAGACAGGACGTGCCTGCAGGTCCCCTGCTCAGTTTGGGGGTGGCCTGCACCAACTGAGGTCCCAGTAAAGAGATAACCGCACACCCAGGGTTTTTCGTCTGTCTGAAATCCCCTTTGGAGATGGCGTTCCCCCCAGTTTTGGTGATGGGTGGGCCTCCCCATCACTTTCTGTCTGATGCCACTGCTGACCAACAGGCCCCCTCGTGAGACGGGAGGCAGAGCGGTCAGCTGACTCATACAGAAAACGGATAGAGAATTTTGTGCACTCACTTGGAAAAACGTAGTTGGGGCAATTTTCAGTCTCGCAGGAAGTTACAGAAAAAACAAACAGTATCAGCTTCACCCATGGGCAGCTTACAAGTAACCACTAACCAAGACAAGCTACCTGAGTGCCTGCACCGTTCGGTGAGCTGCCCTTTGACCTGGGACACATCATGCAGCTCACATCTGTGGTCCTCAGAACCCAAGGCCACCCAAGGGATGGNTTTCTGTCTGATGCCACTGCTGACCAACAGGCCACCTTGTGAGACGGGAGGCAGAGCGGTCAGCTGACTCATACAGAAAACAGATAGAGAATTTTGTGCACTCACTTGGAAAAACGTAGTTGGGGCAATTTTCAGTCTCCCAGGAAGTTACAGAAAAAACAAACAGTATCAGCTTCACCCATGGGCAGCTTACAAGTAACCACTAACCAAGACAAGCTACCTGAGTGCCTGCACCGTTCGGTGAGCTGCCCTTTGACCTGGGACACATCATGCAGCTCACATCTGTGGTCCTCAGAACCCAAGGCCACCCAAGGGATGGCCACCATGTTTTGGGTGACCTCTCTGAGTCACCAAACCCACGACGCCAAACGCAACCTGCCCCCAGGGCCCCGGCCGGAGGAAACCCACTGTGTGCACGGCCCCGGCCGGAGGAAACCCACTGTGTGCACGGCCCCGGCCGGAGGAAACCCACTGTGTGCACGGCCCCGGCCGGAGGAAACCCACTGTGTGCACGGCTCCGGCCGGAGGAAACCCACTGTGTGCACGGCTCCAGCCGAGTAGGGATTCTTCACTTTCCTGCCCCCAAAATGTCGCCTTTGGTAAAACTGGAAAACGCTGTTTTCTTCTTTTCTTCTTCATGTGAGGGGCCTGACAAAAAGCACAGAACGCCCCCTGAACTCCCGCATGGCACACGCCAAACTTGGAAGGTGTGTGTGCACGTTTGGTCTGCCTGTGGCATCCTCACCCCCTGGCCTTTCGGTGTGGCCGCCGCCGGGACCCTGAGCGTCTAGGCCTTATCTTGCCCAGCCGGTGCAGGCGGCCGCGAAACACGAGCCCGCACATTCCTGACATTCCCCTCCTGCCGAAGGGCAGAGGGCAGGGCGCGCTCTGGAAAGGCTTGTTGTGGCCAGAGGGCAAAGCCAGGCCTGGCTGCGTGTCTTTTAAAGGGTTCTTAACCATTTCGCCACAGAGGCCCGATTCTCGGTCTCTTCCCAGTTCTGGTGAGCGACACATCCCATGAATTGGGTGTCTGAGTTCAGGGACAGCGCCAGGACCTGTGTGTGGGGTGGGGACGCCTGCTGCGGACTGCCCACACGCCACTTCCTCATCTCTCCGCTCCTCGCTGGCACACGCCACACACGGAGCTGGCTGGAGCCACGTGAGGGAGCGTGTCAGCACCAGAAACCAGACTGGGTATTTTTATGTTACAGCTTCCTGTGTACTTCTGTAAAGAAAAGAGAAAAGGGAAAAAGGAAACGAGAGTCCTGTGTGATAGTGTGAAAACTGTTACCCAAGCCGTCCTTCAGAATTAAGGGTAACGACAACAGTTACCAAATACAGAACACACATGATCTAACATACATGCACTACACACATGCGTGTGTCTGTCTGTCTGTCTGTCTCAGAGGGGGTGGGGACAGAAGGAGAGAGCGATGGGGAGGAGCACACCTAACAAGGCGTCCGACACCAGGAGTCACATGATGGGGCATCGTCACCTCCGGCAGAAAGGGGTGGGGGTGGAAAGAGGGTTTTAATCCTCAACCTCTCGGTTTCACTACAGCGTTCATAGGAGGCATTCGCAGAGACAGTTCTTTAAAATGAATTGTTGAAACTTTTTTTTATCCTCACCTGAGCCCATGCTCATTGATGGTAAAGAGAGGGAGACAGACATCGATCGGCTGCCTCCTGTAGGCGCCCCGCCTGGGCCTGAGCCACACCCAGGTCTATGCCCTGACCGGGAACTGAACCTGTGACCTGCTGGTTTACGGGACGAGGCTCCAACCAACCGAGACACCCGGCCAGGGCTAAAGTGAATTTTTAACTTATCAGTCGATTTAAGCTATTCATGTGATTTCTCTTCCCATCTGTGCGGCACGCACCAGGAGCAGAAAGTTGGCCTATTAGTCCATTTCCATCACTGCAATTAAAGTATAAAGTGATTAACCACGAGGAAATGAAAACACAGTTTTTATAAGAAAAACAATCTTGCCAACTGCCAAGTTTCTTGCGCCGTAAATGAGGAGGAATGGCCAGACCGTGTACGGCACCTTGGTCTCTTCTCGTGTAGCTGAACGAGAACTGAAAAGCATGATCATTACTGCTTTTAAATTTCTCGGTGCCTTATCGGAAATCTCTGGAATTTAAGTATTGTTTATAATTGTTACCATTTGGGCAGAACCTTGTGTGACACGAGAGAGTTAAAGACCCTTCCAGCAGGGAACTGCATTACAGACGTCTTTGCAGATGAACAGTGGTGTGTTCCTGGAAACTTTTAATTGGCTCTGAGCAAGAGAGAGGCAGAAAGGGTAAACGCGTGGGGACCACCAGCCGCTGGGGCCCTCGTGCAAAATCCCTACCAACTGCCTGTGTTGGCCAATTACTGTAATCCATGAGTCGGTCTTCAGGAGCCTCTCTTGGAGACTACTCGGATTTGTTTGTTTTTGCCTAGGAGCTTGGTATACACCTAAGTGAGCTGTAGACCTTTGTCTGCTAGTTTTGGAAATAGCGACATTACCATGTAAAGTAAATTAGAGAAAGCCTGTTTGGTTCTGTAGTGAGATCTTATAGACACACTGGGCTTCGTAAATTCTTGGTGTGATGGGGAGCACAGTCCCAGGCTGAATATGAGCCTCTGGAACGAGAGAACAATGAAAAATCCCCCCACGTATGCCTCAGCCCACACCGCGTACCACCACATGCCAGCGCCCCCCCTGCCCCCCGGGACATTCCTGAGCAGCGCTCATTCCCTCCGCAAAGGAGAGAGTTAAGTGCTGTCTAAACAGGGTGTGAGCCCAGCCAGGGGGATTTTTTATTTTTATCCTCACCCGAGGACATTTCTGCCTTGCTTTTAGAGAGGAAGGGGGAGGGGGAGCCAGAGAGAGAGAGAGAGACATGAACTGGTTTCTTGGAGGGCCCAGACCCCCAGGGACCAGGGATGGAAGCCCCTAGCCAGGGCGGTGCGAGAGAGAGGCCCAGCTGGCTACTGCGATAGTGCGAAGTTCACAGGGGGCCGAGTGCTGTCCCCTGTGTGTGTCCTCTGGGCTGTGCCCCTGGGCACACCAAGGAAACAGATGGAGGCACTGGCTAGCGAAGCGCATTCTGCCTCTGGGACACTTCCACGGCGCAGCCGGGATCATGTGGGTCTCTCACAGACGTTCCCGGTGAGGGAACCTGGCTAGGCGGAGAATGGAACGGAATAAAAGGTCGCCGTAGGCTGGCTCGTGGTTCGGTGCTGAAAACGGCACAAAGGAACCTTCTCAAAGCACCTGCAACTCCGGCCTCTCTTCTGGGCTTTGGATCTTGAGAACTGGGCCCACGGTCCTGGGTCCTGGGTCCTTCAAGGTCAACCGTCCACCCAGCCCCTGCCACCCTCAGTCTGAGGAGGACCCTCCAGTGCCAGCTCCTTGGTTCTCTCTGCTTACTTGGACTTGGCCAGTGCCACCTGCCATTCGAACTCGCTAGGAGAGGCCACCCCCTCCCTTTCGCTGAAACCTGGTACTGCTCTCAGCACTGCCCGCAGACTCCCTCATGCAACGTGACCAGCCCCTGAGCCATCTGGCCGCAGCTTGCCTTTAAAATCTCGGGTTTGTCCCTTCCCACACGGTAACAACCCAGTGTCCCAAATAATATCCTCAGCGTGTCCCTTCCCGTCATCACTATGCCACCACCCTTCCGTTGTCCTTTGGAGCACGCCTTCCCTCCCGCCCATCTGGATAACTCCGGCTCCTTCCCGGCGTTTGCTAGGGGGCACCTGCCTTCCCCATGGAAGATGCCCCCCTCTCCAGGGTCACTGTACCGTCGTAGCCACTCCGCTGGGCTTTCAGGAGGAACTGGGGCTCCTTTGTCCCCTGGGGTCTTCCCAACATTAGCACAATCCACGAGAGTGACCACCGAGTGAAAGAGCGTCACCAGCCACAGCGAGTGCACGGAATAGATTGGTCTCCACGCGAGTGAGTGAGAGAGGGGCTGTCTCAGCACCAGGGGCCCCGCTGGGAGGAGCGGCCCTCCCCGCAGCAGAGGGGCAGCGGGTGGTCCTTCAGGCCTGGGGCGGGCCCCAGGGAGAAAGCGGACTGAATTGTGACGAGCTCCAGGAGCAGGGCTCTTGGCCTCCTCTGTTCAATGCTCTCCCTCCGGGGACTTCCTTTCAGAGGCGGAGAATCATCCCAGGAGACGTAAGAATGAGGCTGACGCTGTGCTTCTCCTCCAGGGGGTGCCCCTGGGGACCAAGGGCCTCCTTTGCGTTCTTTCTTTGAAACAAACTATATTTTTTTAGAGCTGTTTTGGTTCAAAGCAAAACTGAGATGGTCCAGAGATCGCCCATAAAGCCCTGCGCCCACACGCTCGCGCCGCCTGTGCCGTGAAAAGAGCCTGCAGGTGCCAGCGGACTGCCTGGCGCTTCAGCTCCTCTCCGTGTGGTCAGGGAGTCATAACTGGCCGTCCCTCGCCACACCGACTGTTTGGAAAGCAGTGTCTTCGTTTCGCCCTCGCGGCCACCCCGCGGCAGCGGTGTGTGTCACGCTAACCTCGCTCTCACAGAACAGGGAGGTGAAAAGGAAGACGAAGAGGTTCGTTCAAAGCCCCGCATCCGGGAACAGGTGGACCAAGCGCGTGCGACCCGGACGAAGCGACCTGACCTCACCTAAGGCAAGATGGGAGTTGCAGCACAGAGGGTCTTCCCAAAGTTCCAAGGACGAAGTTCTTGCCCAGCAATTCAGTATGTGGGGGTTTATCATAGGGAGATACACACACACACACACACACACACACACACACACACACACACACACGGCGTGTGTGGCCCTGCATTCGCACAAGGCCACCGCCGGAGACAAGCCTCCAAGGCACAGGGCGCTAAACTGCGGAGCGTTCATAAGGTGAAACACCAGGCAGCCGCAGGGACTCCCTCCTTTCTCCCCCACCCCATCCTCTCCTTTCTTCTGCGGCTCTGCGATCTCCCACCCCACACTCTGCACTGGTTTCCCGGGGGCGATGGCAGAGGAGAGGATTGGAGGTGATACGCCACTGCTTTTTCACAGCGTGGAAGGTTCCCCCTTCGCTGCTAACGTGCTGGGTAAGCACGGACAGAGCTACACTCAGAACGAGGTCAACACTCCTGTGGATGGAGATGACCACGTCACCGTGGTGAGTGGAGCCCCATGCAAGGGCTTCTGCTGGTGTCCAGGGCTGGAGCCAGGCGGGGAATGGACACCCGAGGCACAGACACCGAGCAGAAACACGGTTCAGGAGGGAAGGCGAGAGGCAGACAGGCTCGGGCACCGCGGAGGCGCGCAGTGGAGGCTTGTCAGGGGCGAGGAAGGAAAGTGACGGCCGGAGGGAAGAACGGCGGACGCAGCGACGCTGCGGAGCAGCGAGTGAAGCTGTTCCACCAGAGTACGACGACGGCACAAGTAATCGTGCTGATGGTTCCCAACCTAACGCTGAGACGAGAGCCTAAGACGACAGCCGTGAGCAGGTCCGCTGGGCGTTCGAGGGGCCGCTGAACCATTGCACCATCTGCGTCCTGTTCGCCAGAGCAAACCGGGTCAGACAGGCAGGGAGGCCCCTTCGTGGCACTGTGACTGCTGCCGCGGAAAGGAGAGGCACCAGCAGAAAATAAACACAGCAGAGGACAAAGAAGATCTTCTGACATACCAAGAAGCTGGGAAGGAGAAAAAGACGTGAAGGAAAAATCCACATGGAGAAACTTCAAGTAAAAAGCCCCAAAGTATCACTATAATTAGAGAAAATGTAAATGGATTAACTTCCTTATTTTAAAAAAGTGTGTTAAGTTGGATTATAAACAACATAAAAAACTGCAGGAAAATATGAAAACTACCAGGATATATGAAACACAGACTAAGCCGAGAGAGATAAAGCAAAATGGTAACAATAGGGGTAACAAAGGTCCAAATGTAATTTAAAGCAAAATCATTAAAATACACGAACTTTACACAAAAAGACAGCCCACTATGATTATAACCTTGAAATTGTATAGAAATGTATAAAGCAAAATAGAGAAGATTATAGAAAAATACTGATTAAAATATTTATCTCCTTTGCTATATATTTCCTACATACATTTAATTTGCTATACATTTAACATTTCCCCCTGCTTATTTTTGTAAATAGAAAAAGAAAGAAAAAAAACCTGGTGAACTTCCTTCTCTCTTTAAAAAATTAGTTTTAAACAATTCTGATGGGGCCTGTCCCTACTTTTCTTCCAAGAAATGCTTTAAATACACCAACAACCTCATACATAGTCTTTAGAAAGCATTTCTGGAATTCTTGTTGAAAAAATAAACTTCAGGTGTGTATTTAAGGGAAAAGTTTAAGAGTATGTATCAGATTAAAGGCATGCTTTGACATTTCTTTTTCTTGACAACTACAATGTTCTGAGAGAATAAGGCAAAGCCAGCACACGTCTGGAATGATGCTAATTTAAGGACGTCTCCCTGAGACTGCAGCTGACGCGCTGACGCTCACGGGGGGCCTTTCTCCAGGAATACAAGGGTATGAGAGGGTCGACTGCCAGTCAGCTTCGCTCCCAAACTCTGCTTTTGTCTTTCTTCCCAGGGCCAATGCAAGTTTAAAAAAATTAAAAAAAAAAAGTTAAACAATTACTAGCTGTTCACTCGCCAATAGCATTTGAAGGAGGTTTTACGCATGTTCTTTATCCCACAGATACTGTTGCGGACCCTGCCTCCTAGGATAGTGTTGTTTGAAACTCCACAGTTTTCCGTTTCACCACTACAGGGCATCACCTGATGTAACAAAGGGAGGGGAGCGAGGAAAAGTGGTCATAGTGGTCGTTTTACCGACGCCGCCCTCCTGTCCTGTGGGGTCGGCACTCTGTTATGTGCCAGAGTGTGTGCGCTCTGCTGTTAATAATAAACACTTCCCTTTTCTTTAGGACAAAACTAAGGGGTCACGACAGATGGTTGAGGTCTCCGCGAGTCAACGAAAACTTCTGATATAGCGACTCCAAAGTCAAGGTGGAAGGAGATTCGGGAAGGGTGATTTTATAATTGGGCGGAACGGGCCTTGTTTCGGGATGGGCCTCACGCCATCGGACGCCGTCTGCTGAGGAATGTCACCTGCCACTGTGTCCCCCACCAGCGGGCGTTAGTTATCGGCTGCGGCCCTAACAGTGAATCCCACCGCGCCCCCTCCCCCAATTCAGTAGACCTTCTCCCTGGGACTTCCCGAGGTACACGGCTCCCGAGTCACTTTCCAGCAGTGTGGTCGTGGGCAAGTTACCTGCTGTACGAGAGTCCCACTTCTTCACCTGTGAAGGTGGACAGAGTGACGAGACCTACAGACCTGTCTCAAACTCTTTCTAACATAGAAACTCTGCGGCTTCCATGCAGAACGCCCGTGGCAGGGGCTGGCAGGCCACAAGCTCCCGACAAACGCGAATCACTACCCTTATTACTGGGTACACACAGATACTTTCTAATCATGTTATACGCAGGGTCCGGCCCCAATAATGCCTTTTTTATGACAAAACCATAAGCTTGTCATTCTGTAACCTAACAACACCACACTCAAGCACACCCTATGACATTTCAGGTGAACTGCTCAAATTACACCTGTAAATGGTCACCCCCGTGTCACCACCCTACCAGCCGCACTCCAGCAGGCGTCACTTCTGCTGGAAGCTGCGTTCTGTTCCATCCACAACTGGATGCCGTAATCAACACCAGGCAAACCATGGTGCCTTGTACACGTGAGAAGAATATTTACTTCAGGATGTGTCGATTAAAGAAAAGTCTGGAACACACTAAATGCTCCAGGACAAGGGTCACAGAGCATGTCGTGGCCGCACCGTGGAATGCTCTGTGGCTGTCAGAAGAATGAGCAAGGCTTACGTGTGCTGACAGGAAACACTTTTGATAACATAGTTAGGTGAAGTAAGTATAGGACGCATAGTGTGACATGTAATAATAGTGAGCATTTGCAGAGTGTTTTCAATGTGCCTGAACTGCTCTAAGCACTCCCGTACAGTGCACACTAACTTGTGTATAATCGTCACAACCTTCTGAGGGACGCAATGTCATCATCTGTTTTGCAGACGAGGAAACTGGAGCCCAGAAGTTCAAGATCAACAGCCAGTAAGTGGGAAGGATGTCAGACTGCCTGCCTGTAGAATCCATGCTACTTGCCACTTCACTATAGAAATAATTACGTCTCATCGAAGTCAAAAGACTGTGTGTGGGGAAGGACACCTCTCACACGCCTGTGACCTCAGAGGAGAGTGTGGGTTTGGTGAGGGAGACGGCCAGACACAAGACTGTTCGACGAAGTCACGGGTGTTGGTCACTCCCGAGATGCCTGGCACTTGGTCCTTGAGTGTCTGGGTGGGCGTCAGACCACTGGGCTCTCGGGGGTGGGCCTGGGGG
This sequence comes from Sturnira hondurensis, assembly GCF_014824575.4. NCBI lineage: Eukaryota > Metazoa > Chordata > Mammalia > Chiroptera > Phyllostomidae > Sturnira > Sturnira hondurensis. The sequence goes on along the minus strand of NW_028082350.1, from coordinate 18,079,652 downwards.
CACCTTCTCTTTCCTTCTCAGAGACCGGTGTGGTTCTCGTGGGTATGACCCTCGCCGGCAGCTCCTCGTCTTATACAACATGCGTGCTGCCCGCTTATCCTTAGGTTCTTCGATCTCTTTTGGAAAGAAAACAGCTTTTCCTCCCAGGGGACGAAGAGGAGTTATAAAACCATCCTTGTTTCATAAAAGGTTTGGAGGGCATTATTGTTTCCCTATGAACTTCTCATGGATAGAATGTACTCCTTAACACTCGTGGCTCCTAAAACACCTTGTGTAACCTTTTAAACCTGTGCTTTGTTTTAATGTCTGGAGACTAAAAAGCTCTTCAGTATTACTAAAACAATCAAGTTAAAAAATAAAGCCACACCCCCTCCTCGGGTGAACAGAGCAGCCCCGAGCTAGGGCTAAGGGGTGGCCGTGGCCAAGCCGCCCAAACTGAGTGGTCACAAAGCCCCCCAGAGGGAAGGCTGGTAATGACCTTGGGCAGCTAACTAAAGGGCTTAGGTGGCGAAACCTAAGAGCCAATCCCAGGCTCCTACTGTCCAGATTAACCCACGTTGGGAAGAGGCTGCTTGGCCGCTCTCACCGCGGGACGGCACCGAACCACCGCTGCGTCTGATGTCTGGTCAGCTGGGTCTCACATCGGAGCAGCTGGGCGGGCAGAACGTTCCGGAGCAATGGCAAAGCCTCTCTCTGCCACCTGTGGGCGGGAGGCCAACCTCCGGTTTCAGAGAAAGGGCCCGGGATCATTCAGGAGGCTAAAAGGCATGTATTTTGTTTTAAAGTCCTGGCAACACACTCCATGTATTGTTTCAAACTCATAGAGGCTTGTATTTTTCGTCTGAATTTTTTTCATACTGTAAGAGAGTAGGTAGATTGAGACTATTAAGAAGGGTAGCCACGGACAGCCTCCCCGCTTGCGTGCATCAGTCCGTCCACTTACTAAGCCTTTACTGAACACCTACTGCGCCCTGGCGCTGAGCTCCGCGCTGGGCGCGGTGATGAGGGTGGAGGAGCCCTGCTTTTGCAAAGCTGCTGGTGCGGCAGCTGAAAGCGCCGTGTCCCCGTTGCACAGGTGTGTCCGCAGGAACAGCAGCAACTGCAGAGCGGTTGTGTCCTAAGTGCTCCACACACGAGCCCCTTTATTCACTCCTCACAACTGTCCCATGAGGTGGGGGCTCTCACATAAGACGGGGTTCTGAAAGGTGCCCCCTTCCTGCTTGATGAAGGGATGCTGGGGTTGGACCCCTGGCGGCGCGGCTGCCTGAGCAGGCCCTGCCCCAGAAGCCTGACAGCATCTAATTGCCCGGAGTGTGCCCCGGAGTTTGACAACGTCGCTGATGGTGCAACACTGAATCTGTCTCCTTGAACTGATCAAACATCACCCGCTGACAGTCCATTCGTCCCCACGGTATTCTGGACCAGATCCCGCCCACTAGGCAGACGTGCCGACACGTGAAAGAACGTCAACACGCACATTCCGCATCCAAGTCCGTTAACCAGGCGAGCTGCGCTCCCTGGGAGGACAGCGACGCTCTGCAAAGTGGGTGCGAAGGGCCACTCCACCCGTCGCCCGCGCTGCGCAGAGCAGATGGTGTGCTGAGCAGGGCACCCGCCCCAGCCCTCCCGGCACCACCTGCCCTGTTCACAATCTTATCTCCCGTGTGCGGGATCCCCTTGCAGCCTGAGCATGGGGAGAACCCCTGGCTTTGCGGCCCTGAAAACGATCCCTCTGAGTAAGTGCGATTCTTTGAAAAAGCAGCAGCTGAAGAAAAGAATGAGCTGGTTGTTGGCACAGTGACCGCCGGGCTTTCTCTTTGTGCTGGGCTTCCTGGGCCGTGGACCAGGCGGTTCAGGAAACAGCCTCCGGGGAGTGGAGGCCGGACATATCCGGCCCCATCGGTGTGAAAAGCAAGCCGCTTCCCCCAACAACGCCTCTGCTCGGCCGCCCCTCTAGGTGCCAGTTAACAGAGCCCTCCCAGCCATTTCCACAATGGAGAGACTGTCACCGCCTGAGTGAGGGTGTGACAATGCCCAGCGGTCTGTGAGCTGGCAGCTCCCACGGCTTGGTGTGCTGGTTCTTGGTAGGGGCCGGGCCTCCCTGGGACCCGGGCCACATGGGCTGCCCCTTTGAAAGCACCCACTGCCCAGGGAGGGCGGGGGGGTCTGTGCCTGGCTGTTGTGTATCTGCTTCCCTGCGTCCTCAGGAAAGCCTCTGGCGATCGGGGCCCCCATTCACCACGGTGTCTTTAGTGCCCTGGCCAGCCCTTGCCCAGCAGTAGGGACGTTCCGTGTAGTGGGAATATCCCCGCACAGCGCCCCGCCCGCCCGGCCCATCTCAGCAAGTATTTCCGATGCGTGCACATCGGCACACGGAGTGTTCCCCGCGTCTGTGTCAGCAGGATCGAGATCTACCCCTCAGGAGGGATGACCGACATACTTTATTTCTGGAGAAGTGCAAAGGGAAGTTTTGTCTCTCTTTTTAAGTGCTTCAAACTGTTACAAATGGCCCGAAGAAATGAGGCAGCTCTCGCGTCAGCTACATTTTCTAATCCAGAGCAGATGATTGCTGCAGTATCGAAGGTTCGCTGGTTTTACCAGCCGCTGTCATTTGTATCTCCGCAGACCAGTAGCAAGGTTCCTCACGTCATGTAAAAGGTTTAGGCCAATTACAAAACGGCCTGTGTGTCGTAAAAACTAGGAGTAAAAGGGGAAAAAAGAGATTCAGCGGTTTGCCTCTGTGAGGACAAAGGGCAGCGTGAGTCCACCTGTGTCCTGTGACCGCTGGTCTTTGGGCAAAGAAAACCAGTAAGTTTCTTGTTTCTACGCCGACCAGTTGGTATGTCCACAGTGTCAGGAAACAGTACCTGTACTCCACGCTTCCGCCTTGATTTTCAAAATTCTAATACCGTAAAAGGAGAGGCTGTCATCTGTTTCGTAGTGCATTTTAGGAAGTCCGTGTTTTCCACGGCAGAGGGCGCGTGGCTGAGATTTACTGAACGGCCACCCTCCAAGTTCACTGTCGTGTTGCCAAGACTCCGTGTTCCGCCCGTGGCAGCTTTGGGTCTGTCATCTGTTCCTTTGCGCTTTCTGACGTCAGTAAAAGTGAACACACAAGCCCTCTGTTGCTGCCGATCGTTAGGAATGTCCGATGCTCACAACAACGCTTATTAAGAGATCTTTTCTAACGATTCCGTCTCTTACATATTTTATTTTTATTGCATACATCTTAGAAATCTCAAGCTTACAAACCCTGGAGTCCAGTATGTGAGCAGCGGCTTCTGATTTATGTGGTTTTTAGTGCTCCCCTGGAATTCGTCCGGGACCGAGCCCCCGAGGTTCTCGTAAACACTGTGTTTTCGTGATGACGGATGAGCACTCTTGACCCTCTGAATCCACGAGATGCTGTCCCACAGCCGGTGGCCCCTGGGAGCCAAGCAGGAGGTGCTGCCCCAAAGAGACAAAGCAAATGCAGGCCGGCATCTGCCTGTGAGGATGGCCAAGGGGTCAGCCTGGTGCCTCCCTTGGGGAGCGCCTTACGCCAGGCCCTTCACTGAACGATGAGGGAAGAACCAGGCTGCTCCGGGTCCAAATGAAGCGCCAGCCCCAGCAGCACGCTCTCTTAGCGATCCTTCTGTAGCAGACGCGCGAAGTTCCACGGCTCAGTAATCCACGCTTTCCACCCTCTCCTTTCTCCTAGTTCTCGCACACCCTGCCAGTCTCAGGCTGGGGACATCGGAGGCAGCACAGACCTCGGTCTCACTCCAGGGACGTCACTTAGCATGTGCGGAGGAGACCTGCCGCCCAGGCCCCCTGGGCACCTTGCAGGGGGCTTGACCTCAGCCTGTTCAGACGGCATTTCTCCGCTTTTCCAACTTCCTTTCCGTAGATGGGGCCTCATCTCCGGTCTCGAACGGCCCCTCCATTCTTTGAACCAACCAGTTCCACGTGTTTTTCCAGTCCCCCTCTGCTCCCCTCCAAGTCGGGTTTTCCGAGGCAGTGGGCCCTTTGCAGCCTCACTTTCTTCGCCCTGCGTCTCTGCTTCCCTTTCCGGCTCCAGTTCTATTCACTTTCACTGCTGTCGAGCTGGTAACCTCGAAACACCACTCCGATGAGGCCGTTACTGGTGGTTTTTAGCCAGAAAAGAGGAGCAACGGGAACTAGATGCTGTGCTTCATACACCGGCAAGCAGGAGCCTGGGAGCTTCACAACCCAGGGGGCCACAGCGTCCCTCCGAGAGGCTGGCACTCCCCCCTTCCCCCTGCCAGCACCAGACTTGGGGAGGGGTTGGGGAAGGCAGACGAGTTCTCCATAGAAGTCAGAATGGTGCAGGGGGAGGTCTCGGACCAAAGTCGCCAGTCTGCCTGCCCTGGGGAGGGAAGGGACTGGCTGGGAAGTGGGCCCACCCACAGCATGTAAAAGTTGGGGAAAGCACCTGGTCTACCCTACACCCAAAACTAATAGAGTCCCAAGGAAATAAAGAAGCTCTCTCTGTCTCTCTCAGGGCCTTGAAAACTCCTGTGCAGTAAGCAGTCCAGGTAGTAACATGACTCCGTTTCCGGTGAGGAACGCACGTCCAGGGAGAAAAGGGGCTGAGCAAGAGTCCTGGACCAGGAAGCAGCAAAAGTGTAGCTACAGCCAGGTCTCCTAACGTCTGACCCAGGAAGCCGGGCACTCAGTCTTTCTGGGAAAAGATGGCCTGGCCAGGCTGGTTTGCCCCCTGCTCCCCAGAGCCAGCCTGGCTCTCCCGATCCCGGAATGCTCTGCCGTGTTCTCCAGTCACCTAAATCCTCTCTGCCTGTTGAAGCTGTTTATCCATCGTTCCTTCTCCGACTCACACCACTCTGTCTTGCCTCCTCTTCACCGTTTCACACTGTGGGAATAAATTATTCTTCTTTAACCTTCTCTGTGCTCAGCTTTTCTCCAGGATTTTAAGCATCCTGGCTGATGTCTCAAATGTCTTCACAGTCCCCACCTATCACTTAGTAGGTGCACAGCAGACACTGGCTGCGTGGTGTGCATGGTGCTTGAGAGAGGTTTTCTTAAATGGCCAGGCACTCCACACACCCAGCCTCACTTCATTTCATTTTTGGGAGTGCTGTGGTGTCGACACCATTACCTTTAATGCCCTTCACACGTGGAAACCCGGGTATAACGTCCATCATTCTGTGAACTCTCGCACTGCCTCGAGGGTAAGTCGCCCTGAGCACCGCTGACTCCCAGCGAATCCTCGGTATCGCCGACCACCCCAACAGCCCATGGGCGGCTGCCCTGATGAAATTCACTCCACAGCCGGAATCTCTCTTTTCAATTTCCCGATTTTTAATGTTGCTCTAACTCGAGTGCCCTAAATACAAAATGTAATTTTGTATTTGGCTCTTCCTCACAAGGACCAGCCTGGTGTGAGTTAACTTCTGGCTTTGCTTTGCACACCGCACAGCAGGTTCCCTTCCCCATGGGTCTCCCCACCCGCCCAGAGAAGGCTTTTCTGATGTAAATGAGCTTTTGCTGAAATGAGTCCCATTCACACGCAGGGCTCCCCAGGCTGCCCCTGCCCGCCCCTGGCTCCTATCAGAAGGTAACTTTTCCAGGTGGTCAAGGAAGAAGCTAAAACCCCCGTGAGCAGTCACACAAAAGCTGGTTCAGTATTTAATTAACTTCCAAGGACTGACAGCAAAGATCAGTGAAATATTACTAGCACTGCCCTAATACTCTTCCTCACAAACGAATACTCTAGCATTAAATTGTGGCCTTTATGGGGGTACCGAGGACCACAGACACTGGTGAAGGGTACGTAGGTCATCAGCACAGAACAGAGCACGGTTCTCTTCTCAGTGTGTTGCTCATCTGTGCTCTTGCTAAATCCCTTTCGAACACAGAAAGGATTTTAGCTGTTTCTTAAAGACATGGCACAGATTTTCTCAGGACATACTTCTGTATTTCAAGCCCTTGCTTTACTCCCCTACTGCTAAGGGTTGGTGGGCACAGAGAAAACGGCTGGTCCCTACCTGAGATCTTCAGACGCTCACATCTAAGATAAGTTGGTCCGGCTGGGGGTTGTCCGCCCTGTGGTCACTGAAAAGTCACCTTCAAATTTCGCCAAAGAGTAATTTAGCTTTGGAGAATCAATCAACTCTCAAAAATTCAGATTTCTGTAAGTTACACTGTTACAAGGATTTACCTCTTTTTCGTCATGAAAGAGCCGGTTGGTTGCTGTGTCCTCGGTGCCCCCACCTCCACGCATGGAACGGAACCACACGGGCAACGAGCACCGGAGAGGCACGTGGGGGGTTCACCCACATGGGAAGCAGGCTTGAACACCCCCCTCTCCAATCCCAAACCTCCCAGTGATCGAAACACTGAAACAATACCCCCCACCATGCCGACGCTGACCTGTATTGGGTTACTCTTTTCTAGGTTCCACGCACAGGGCTTCCCTCCAGTTAATCTTAAGGATTCACCGTAGCCGAGTGACGAAGTGCATTTACTCTGAGCGTAGTAGGCCTGCACTTAGGACACACGTCCTCAGCTTCACACCTGTGTGATCTCCAGCAAGTTTCCCCGGCGCCTCTCTGTCCAGGTTTCCCACCCAGCAGATGAAGAAGAAGACGTCTACTCCACGGAGTTGTTGGAGGCTTAACTGGCACCTCACGGCAAGTCCTTGGCACACAGTCAGTGCTCCAAGGTGACGGCTGTTCGCAGGGCACCTGTCTTGTGGCTCAAGAATGGAATTTGGCTTCCTCCGCACACACTGGTCCTTCTTTCTCCGCTCCATAATGAACCAGCGAACGCCTGCGCAGACAGACCTTCCTGGGAAGCCGCGGTGCTTTCGTGCACACACTGGGCACGCGACAGGCCAGCTACCATCGGGCGATGTCAACTTCCATAACAAAAAAGTGCAGGTAAAATCACCACCTCATTTTACTCACGGAAATGGCGCTTTAGAGACATTAACAAAACTTGACCAAAACGCTAGTAACAAGTGTTGGCGAGAACAGGGAGAAAAGGGACCCTCGTGCACTGGTGAAGAGATCTGAAATGCTAATTCGAAAACCTATCTGCACCCGGTGTTCACTGCAGCGTTGTGTACAACAGCCAACGTGTGAGAGGGACCTGAGAGCCCACTGGGAGACGGCGGGTACGGACGAAGCCGTGCCTGTATACCGTGGGACATGACTTGGCCAGACCAAAGAATAAAATCTGGCTGTTTACAACCACTCAGATGCACCCGGAGGGTGTTATGGCATGTGAAGTAAGTCAGAGGAGACACGTAAGATATGACTTTACTTACCTACGGGATGTGAAAGATAAAGTAAAGGAATAAGCCAGGCAGAATCAAATCCACAGACAGACCCAAAGAGGATGGGAGGGTAAAGATGGGAGCAGATCGACACCCACCAGTGGCCAGTGACAGAAATGGCCAGAGGGATGTAGTGCGGAGTCTTGGGAACACCGTCAATACCATGGCAGTAACTGCGTGGTGCTGGAGGGGCGCTCGACTTTCGGGGCTGCACTCGGTAAGGGACACACAGGTAAGATTCGGCAATTCCACCTGGAACTACTTGGAGAAAACAAAACTGACCCAGCCTCACTGCGGCTGTCTTTACAACGGCCACGGCGTGGAAACCACCGACGTGTGCACAGGTGGAGGAATGGGTTACAACGTGTGGCACGGACGTACAGCGGGAGACTATTCATTCAAAGAGACACACGGAGCTCCTTCCCAGGGCGGCTACATGGATGGACCCGGAGGGCACGACGCCCAGTCAGGTAAGACTGGGCAAGACGCTTGCCGCATGATCTCGTGTGTATGTGGAATCTAAACAGGAAGCACAGCCGATAAACACGGAGGAGAGACGTGGTTCCCAGAGGCAGGGGCCGGGGGGTGGGCGCCACGGGCAAAGCAGGTTAAAAAGGCACAAACTTCCAGTTATAAAACAAACAAGCCCTGGGAATGTGTGGGCAGCGTGGAGGTTGTGAGTTAATAACGCTGTTTCACATGTTGCAAAGTTGCTGGTCCTTGCTAATAATATTTAACAGTTACTAAATCTTAGAGGTTCTCTTCACAAGAAAAAAAAGGTTTTTTTGGAACTCTGTGCTGATGGACAGGAACTAGACTTAAGTGCAAAAATATCAAATCAATTGACTTTAATAAACATTTTTGCTGTGACTTTATTTTCCTCATCTGCACCCCACAGCAGTCATGTGGGGAAGATTTTTCCCCAACAAAACAAACTGAAACAAAGCAATCATTAACTCTATTTTAAGTCTTAAAATGAAATCTACCTATATCTTTTCATCTTAATAGAAATAGAAGGAGAGCCCCGAGGGGCATTTAGAGGGATCAGTAGTTCTGTTTCAGCTGACCTGCGAAATGCTGGCTTCCTTCCTTCCTTTTTTTTTTTTAAGATTTTATTTATTTATTGTTAGAGGGGAAGGAAAGGAGAGAGGGAGAGAAATATCAATGTATGGTTGCCTCTCATGCGTCCCCTGCTGGGAACTGGCCTATAACCCAGGCATGTGGCCTGACTGGGAATCGAACCTCGATCCTCTGGTTCGCAGGCCCTCGCTCAATCCACTGAGCTACCAGCCAGGGCTGGCCTCCTTTCTTGAGGGCCACTGAATTTAAAACAAAACTTCTGTGTTTACTTACATCCAAAATGGAATTGCGTACTGAACTGAAAAACTAAAGCAACATTTAAATATACTCGAGTAGTTTATGCATGCCGGAGATAATACATGTTAAGGCAAAAACTTCCGGAGCTTTAAGATGATTTCAGGTGAAAGTGTTTTGACCTTCGTCCAGCTTTTCCTGAACCAAAGACACATCACACTGGCTCCGCCCTCTCACCCTCCGTGAGGAAAATTCAAGGGGGAGAAGGAACAGTCGGCACCCTGGGCCTCCTATCTGCTGGCTGCTCTCACTTCTCTCCAGATCCATCCCCCCTTCCTTCCCGGTCTCTCCTTCCTCCGGAGAAGCAGCGAACCAATCTCCTGAACTGGGAAACTATTCGGTGGAGGGATTATGGCGCGGAAGTTTCCCTTCCCTCTGGAAGAGTGGCCTCCCTCGCCCCTCATTTTGGGAGCACCGAGGTGCCTGCTGAACTGACTTCCCCATAAATTTATTACCCGTCTAGTTATTCACATCACAGCCTGTCGGATGCGTTTCTTTGGAAAGTGAGTTCCAACCCTGAGATTTAACTGACAAAACAAAAGCTTTAAGAGCAAAACAAAACAAAACAAAACAAAACAGATTTAATTGATCCAAATGGCTTCAATTCTGCACCATGAAACTTTAAGTTTCATCAGCTGATGGTAAACGGCGTCACACAGAGGGAGAAACCGCCCAGGTGTGAGGTTTGCCCTTTAAAAACATTAAATTAAGACAAATTGTTGGTTGCAGCCCACGTGAGACTTCATCGCACGCTACCACCCAGCGTGGAGTCACTCTGCACGGGGCCATCTCACCCACGGCGCGAGGGCTGCCTGGCAGGAGGAGGCCTTTCCAGGGAACCAGTACTTACCGTCATCTTTGTCGGGGACAATCGTCACCCGAGCCCCCGGGAACTCGGACCCGATTCTCCCGCCCATGGGCATGCTCAGAAGGACCCGGAAGGCCTCCTCCTCCTCATACAGGGAGTCATCGATGATCACGACCCGGCATGCTTTCTCACGCTCGTCCTTGTCAAAGCGGATGACACTGGTGTGGTCCTCAGGCCTCGAGATGTAATCGGAGTAGGACAGCACCGAGGTGGGCACGGTGCCGGTCGCCGAGCCTGGACGCAGGGAGAGGGCGACAGTGTTGGACCCTGACCCCGTCCAGAGACAACAGCCACAGGCAGCGTTGTGACGGTCAGTTACTGTCTGTGAATGCCCCTGGACACTGGCCTGGCACCGAGGGTCAACTTCCCCATGGCCTCAAACCTAGGACAAACAGTCCATTTCAAATGCTCCCTTTTTTTTAAACACTTATTTTCAGGCAGAGGGGACATGAAGGAGAAAGGGAGGGAGAGAAACATCCATGTGTGGTGGCCTCTTGTGCGCCCCCTACTGGGGAACCTGGCCCACAACCCAGGCATGTTCTCTGACTGGGAATCGAACCGGCGACCCTGTGATTTGCAGGCTGGTGCTCAGTCCACTGAGCTGCACCAGCCAGGGCTCAAATGTCTTCTCTACTTCCTGCCATGGTCTCTTGGAGCAACCGGGTGAAACAGAACAACAGCTTCTGCGAATCAGCGCGCGCTGTGCCTGCAGCTGTGTCAGGCCTCATGGACCCTCTCAACCACTCTGCTCTCTTGGGCTTTATGCGCCTGGTGACTGGGGCTTAAAGAAGTTAAACTCCCCGCTCCGGGACCCCCAGCGGAAGGCGGACACCGTGGGGTCTCGGGCTGTGGCCGCCCTCCTGCACCTTCCCACGCAGCTGGAGGAGTGTCGGCCCAGACGGCAACATCGTAGATGGCTCTTTCTTCCACAATCCCAGGAAGCCCCCTTGACTAACGAACACTATACACTCATTTTAAATTCGTGCCACGTAAAATCAACTTTGAGAGGGCGCTTGCCCATCAGCAAAACAAATACCCTGAAACTGATGATGGTGAATTTCTGATTAGTTTACCATTAGTTTCTTTCCTTGGGTTCCCATTTCTCTGACACTTTGTTTTGCTTTCCTTTATTTTTAAATGAGGTTGTGAGCAGCCTTGGGTGGGGGAGGGGCTTCAAGTTCACGGGATCTGCAGCGCATTTGATACTAGAGTGAGCGACTGAGCAGATCAGATATTTCTGAGCAAGCGGCGGCTGAACCCTTCGCTGTTTTTATCTTTTCTCACAAAACTTATAAAATAAAATGCTCCCCTCGCGGCCGAGGCCGTGTCTACAATGTGTTAAAGAGGCTTCCTGGAACCTGGGGGGCATTTCACGCTACCTTGCTGCGTGTAACAGACCACCATCAGCTCCTGGCTCGCGTCCCCGCTCCTCCTGACGGGGACCCACAGCTCGCCGACGTCTTCCTCCACCGAGTACTCAGACTGCGGAATAAACACAGTGGATTCTAAGGAGAGAACACAGTCATGGTCGTGTTACTTGTGTCTGAGCTTCTTCTCTCGGAAACAATCCCTGCAAATTAAAGCGTCTGCAAGGGCTGATTTCTCCCCCTTTCGTCTGTTAGGATAACCCTGTGCCGGGGGAAGGGAGAGGGGAGTCGGTATACAGCACGCGGGGCCCTGGCCAGTGAACTCCTCACCCAGAAATAAAACCCAAGATCACGTCTCCTCCAGAAATCGTTTTCTTCCCATCAGCAGGTGCTGCCGGCCCACGTCCTCCGACCCCAGCTTTGCTCCCTGGGCACGAAGCCACCCTCCGCACCGAGCGCCCACATCAGAGTTGGAGGAGACCTCCCCGGTCTCACTGTGCCGCCCCTTACTGCACCGACGGGGAAACGCCGGCTCACAGATTTGAATTTATTTGTCAAGGACTTGTCCTGGTCAGTCAGGATGAAAGCCCAGATCTTGTTAGATCTACGAGATCAGTTCTTTTCACCCCAAATGTGTCCCTTTTGGATGATTAAAACATAGTAACGCGTTGTTCGACACTTGGTTTCCTTCTTTGTTGCTTTTTAAAAATAACCGTTCCTTTATTTGGAGGTGGAGGTCGGCCACGCTGCTGCTCACGGCTGGGAGGGGCCCCTGGGTGGTGAGCTAAGCCCTCCTCCACCTTCCTGGTCCGGGATCGGGCTAAGGGGAACTACATCACAGGGTCCCCCATGCTCTGGCTTCCTCTGGGCCAGCCAAGGGGGGCCCGGCAGGACTCGGGGGCTGGACAAGAGTGGAGAGAGGTTGCCGTTCATCTTCCCGACCCCCCTGAGGGCCCCCGAGTGAGCCGCACGCCCCAGGGGAAGGTTACAGTGCCCGCTGGTCACCTGGCTCCCACCCGGTAACCTTTCCTTCCCCCCTGACCCAGTGGTCACTAACTGTGGGACACAGCCCATGGCCCCCCCATCCTTCCCCCCACCTCTGTGCACAATGTGCTTTAAAATTCTTTTCGCATCACTCATGTTGAGTGCGGGCTTGTGTTCTCCTGGGACTCACACCCATGCACCCACTTGAAAAACGACATGAATAAGAAACTCAGGGATATAAGATCTCACAACTAATTATTCACTCATCAAACGCTGACTGGGTGAGCCCTGCTTGCCAGATGCTGGGTGACACACAGGGAGGGGACAGGGAGGCAAATAAAACCCCTGGTCTCGTTTTCACTCTCTCAGGGGTGGAGAGGGGAGAGAAAACAAACAGAAATGACACTGTCTGGAGGTGACAGCTGACACGAAGACAGCGCACTGTGGCGGGGCACACCGGTGAGTGGGCCAGGTCACACGGGAAAGTCAGGGGAAGGAAGACCTCGGGGAGCCGCTCTGTGTGAGTGACAGGGAACCGGGGCTGAACCGTGGAAGGGGCCTCAGGCCAGGCAGTGCTGGGCGGGTGCAAGGAGCAGGCAGGAGTGGGCTGGGTGGTGGGAGCAGAGTGGGCGAGGGGGCGAGGNTGTGGCGGGGCACACCGGTGAGTGGGCCAGGTCACACGGGAAAGTCATGGGTAGGAAGACCTCGGGGAGCCGCTCTGTGTGAGTGACAGGGAACCGGGGCTGAACCGTGGAAGGGGCCTCAGGCCAGGCAGTGCTGGGCGGGTGCAAGGAGCAGGCAGGAGTGGGCTGGGTGGTGGGAGCAGAGTGGGCGAGGGGGCGAGGGCGGGGACCAGGGCTGGGTGGCTGCTGGGCACGTCTCCCAGAGCCTCCGGGGCTGCCAGAAGGACTTGGTGTTTGCTCAGAGGAAGGTGCTGGGGAAACAGAGACCACCCAATGGGACCACCACAAGCAAAAGGCGTGCGTTCAGTTTGCTGCAGCTGCGGAGTCAGCCACTGTCAATCTCGGCTCCGGCAGAGGCTCAAAGGTGGGTAGAAGAGCAAGGAAGCTTTGGTGCGGAGCAGAGGGGGCGTCAGGGCCCCCCGCGTGCAGGCTGCTGACTGGGGGAGTAGCCCCTGTGATTGGAGGGTCTCGGCAGAAAGTGAGGACAGGAGTGAAGGAAGCTGCCACTTCCTGACCAAGCCCTGACCCTTTGGGACCGATCACTGCACAGGTGTGGCTGGGCCCCCCAGGAGCTGGGGGCTGTGGGTCAGAGTTGTGTTTTAATGTGCGGTCTGTGCCTGTTTGTACACCCAGCCTCTCAGCACAAAAGCACAAGAAGGCTTGAGCGTGGGGGGGGCTACCACCCTACATACAGGGTCTGGCAGAAGGGACACCTGCTGGAGGGTGGCTGTGGGTGTGATAACGTGCAGTTTTAATTTGAACATGTCACTTAACATGTCCTAAGGTGCGCTTGAGCGGGGTACGGTTATGTTACAGGATGACTCGTGTACGGTTTTGTAATGACAGATTCTGTGGTAAAAAGGGGGCGTTATTTGGGCTGGACCCGGCATTTGAGGGGCATTATTTCTGGGCTGCTGTGAGACAGGCATTAGGGCCCAGGAGCCGAAGCGAAGCATCCAGTTGGGAGGTGGGAGGCCTTGCCGCTGTCCCAGGAAGAGGTCCCCGACCATCAGCGCGGGGGCAGCAGCCGTGGAGGGGGGGCAGTAGGGCCATCCGCAGGATGTGCAAAGAAAGAGCCGAACAGTTTTCTGAGGGGTCGGACGGGGTGCAGGGGAAAACGGAAGCAGCAAGGATGTCCCCACGTTTCCCAGTTCCGGCCGACCGGGGAGACAAAACTGTGGCGTGGACACGTGGGGAACCCGTGGAGAACCGACTTCAGGGCTGGAAATCAGAAGCTCCGTCTTGGACACATTCACACGGCGGCGTCTTTGAAACATCCTCGCGTGCTGCCCAACTGTCCTGGCGGGCCTGCGCCCTGGGTTTCCGGGAGGGTCCTGATCGGAAACACAGGCTTGTGCGTCACTGGCGTGTTGATGGTTCGGAACGAAGCCCCGTTGGGATGGCGGAGAGCAGACGGAGACGACGATGGGCCCAGGGACCAACACGGAGGCCAGGGCCGTGAGGACGGCGGAGCAAAGCAGGCTTTGGTACCGAGGTGAGGTGGAGAAAGTACTAAAAAGGGGGCGGGGAGTGGTCAGCTGTTTGCGACACGGCTGACACCTCCAGCACATCCAGAGCCAGGGACCGATCGTCAGGTTCGGCAGAGAAGCCCCGTCGCCGCCCCCCGAGATGGGGAGAGAATCAGAGGACAGTGGGCACAGACACGTCTTTCGAGGAGTTTTGCTTTAAATACAAGCAAAGCAATATCTAGAGAAAGATTTTTTTTTTACTTATTTTTAAAAACGATGAGTTTTAGTACAAGTAAACATTATTCCTACCATTCGGATTTTACCCAATATCATCTGTACTGGCTGTTATTTCTTTCCCCGAGTGGCTCAGAAAAGCCCACGCGTGTGGGACTTAAATCCCGCCCGACCCCCGTGGGTTCCCCCGCCGGGACTTCTCATGAGCACCCGCGGGCGTGAGTTGTGAATAAGGAAGGAGGCCTGGTGTGGGCAGCGGGTGCACAGACCGGGCACCCAGGTGGGTCTTCTGCTGCCTGCATTTCCGGCAGAGCCCTGTTGTCCGTGGGAGAGACACTAGGGGAGGGGGGAGCAGGAGGACGTCCCTGAGAGGCATTTGGTGAACATTGTTCCTCCCGGTGTCGTGGGAGCTGCAGGCCCGCTGCCTCGAGGAAGCACAGCTTCGTAAGAGTCCCAAAGAGTAGCGTTCTCGTGTTATCCTTCAAACGACTGGCGAATGTGGGCGGGGCTCCTTCTGTTTGCTTGGCTCTGCTCTGACCGAGGCACGGGTGTCCTTTCGGCCTCCCAACAGTGCTCTCGGGACGGCCTGTTCGCTCCGTCGCTGTGGCTCCGAGGACCTGACACACGGAGGGTGAGCTGGTAGGCGGCAGCGCCCGGATGTGAACCCAACAAGTCTGTCTTGGAGGTCAAGTTCGTAGCTGCGGTGCTGCATTCCTAAAAGAAGAACAGCCGGGGTATCCAGGGGCATCATTCATGCCACAGAAAAATAAGGGGCTCAGCTGAGATGACGAGAGATCTGACGTTCAGCTCAGAGGCGGCAGGTGCGGCAGAAACAGAAAAAGAAAGCTAGAGACAAAGGCCCTCTGTGTTTTAGAAGTGTCATACGTGTAGAGATTACATGCATACATGATTTGTAATATATGACGTGACAAAAGTATTGGGCAAGAGCATATCGTATAGAATGTGCCCGTTAATGAGATTACAGAGGTGTTATGCGAGAGCACATACGCGTGAGGTGCACCTTAACACGCGTACCGTGCACTCGCCGCAGAGCAGGGTGACAAAGGAACGGAACGAGCGCCGTCCCAGGGGCGCCAAGTGTCCGGGAGGATGCGAGGGCAGGCTCCGCACCGAGTGACCGGGACCAACTGAGGCAAAGGGGCCGCGTCGTCGCCCTCTCAAACCCAATGGTGGTCACGGCCGCACGGTCGGACTGCCCGTGACTGTTGTTTCTTTAAATCTCTGACTTTTCTGACAATGAACTTGTGTTGATTTTTGTATTTTCAGATTGTTTTCTTTACTGTTTATTTTGAAGCCTAATGAAGTGAACGTAGTTTTTAAAAAATCAGTCAATGTGACTCTACTGTGATGAGGACTTCCATTGGCAACTGCGCTTTTATTTTTAGGTTTAACTGTGCAGTAACTTAGGCAAAAAAAAAAATGACTTCTGTTCTCAGAAATAAAGTAGTTGTAGCTACATTTGAAAGGCAATGTTCCAACTGACCTTTCGTCAATTATATTGAATAGATGGAAAAAAACCAGACCCTGCTAAGAATCTGATAGAAACAAAATCCCTTCTACATTTTCTTGTTATCGCAGAACAAAGAGAGGAAAGAAAATGCCGTGTGTGGATAAGGCACCGAGTGTTCGTTGTTTTGAAAAAGTCTGGCACATTCAGAACCTTCTGGAAGACATTCTGAAATCCCTCCAGGCCGCTTCGGTGCCCAGAAAACTGCGACCCAAGGGGAACTGAATACAGACTCTGTCCCTGTTGTGCTTGAACTTGGGCAGTTCTCTTATACCTCTGAAACAGGTGTGGCAAGACTGGCTAATTTCAAAAGGGGCCTGGAAAGAAAGACGTGAGAATAATGAAAACGTGTCTAAGTAACATAGTAGGTGTTGCAATTCCCCACAAGGACTCAGTGAGTTCCAAGACCACTCTTCAGCATCAGGCCAGCGGGCTGCTTAGCATGGCTCTCTGGGTCCTCTTTGTAGTATTACATGTTTTCATTTTGTAGATGGAGAAACTTTCAGAACGTTTCAAATCACTGGAAGAGTTTTACTTTGCACTGCCTTTTTTCTCATCCACTCTAAGGTGCCGGTGCCGGAAACTGTGTCCTGTACTCGTAACAAGTATCTTGTCTGAGTGTTTGTTTACAACACAGAGTTGTTTTTCTTAGGGGGTGAGCAGCTACAGAGTTCAACAAGAAACAAGGTGTGGACCCGGCTGCTGTGGCTCGGAGGGGCCGGCATCGTCCTGTGAACCCAAAGGTTGTGGCCGAACTGCAAGTTCGGCCCCTGGATGGGGCATGTGCGTACGGGAGGCAACTGATCAACGCTTCTCTCCTGCACAAGCATCTACATGTATTACCGTTTTTGCAGCAAATACAGTATGATACGTATGTATTTAATAAAATGCACCAGCTGTACCTAAATCACGACTATGCAGTTTAAACAAGTGGATAGAGAGCATTACAAGAGCACATTCACCAACAGGTGAGAATCCAGGACATCTATGTACATGTGTATGTGTGTGTGTAGAGTTGTGTGAAGTTTGTGCGTGTGTTAGATTTGGGAACCAGCAGGCTAAAACTTGTCACACGTGAAGCTGAGAGCACCCAGTACATATCAGGTGAAACTCCTGAAATGGTGCGCAGGCCTACAGGGCGGGGGCACAGAGAAGTGGAAAAAGAGAAGCGTGTCGTGTGCAGGGCGCATGCCCACCGAGCTCCATGACTGCTGTCCGCACCGGCCAGCGGAAGGGAAGTGAAGGGCTGGGAGAGTGGGTGCCTGCTGCGTGGATGCAAACTGGAGAACAAGGAGAAGTGCCCCCTCACCACCACTCAAAACAGCGCAAAGCCGGTGACGGTGCCTTCCTGCCCCCGCACACTGTGCTCGGGCTCTGGGGGAA
The DNA here is from genome assembly GCF_014824575.4 of Sturnira hondurensis. NCBI lineage: Eukaryota > Metazoa > Chordata > Mammalia > Chiroptera > Phyllostomidae > Sturnira > Sturnira hondurensis. The sequence goes on along the minus strand of NW_028082350.1, from coordinate 18,062,462 downwards.
ACCCTGGTGCTTTGTGGCCATCGCCCACCATAGGGCTCCCTCCCCCGCAGGACACGCGCTCCTCGATCACAGGGACGGTGTCTTATCCACTCTGGGCTCCCGGGGCGCAGCGCTGTCCACACGCAGCACGCCTGTGCGCCGGATGCAGCTTCCATGCTGCGTCAAAACATCTCACGGCCTGTCCTGGAACCAGCGTGCAGACGGACGGACGGACAGAGCCCTCACAGGCACGACGCTTGTGCGGTGAAGGCTCACGAGAGTTTGGAAACACACTCTAAACCCTGAAACACTTGAGAAAGCGATTATCTGTGGCAACAACGGGGACTATTTAATCGCTTGAAGTCTAACGTGGCGTTAATGAGATTAGACGTAAGGACATTTGTGTTTCACGCTTCCCAGAACTCTTTCACGAGACGGCCGCCACTCGAGGATAATGACGTTTCCCTCGGTCTCTGCAGCAGGAGGCCCCACAAAAGCTGTCTGGCTCGTCTCAGGCCACACAACTAGAAGGGGCGGAGTTACGACTGGAACCTCAGGTTATGTGATGTCGAGACCACTGGTCTCCAAGATGACACGGGGCAGAATGGGCGTAACGGGACATGTGGCGGTGACTACGGGGGGGCCACGGCCAGGGAGGAGGGCTGCACGTTCCCCAGAAAATTGTCTGATGCCTCAGACGGTCATAACGGGAAATAAAATGACCGAGAAGTGTTGTTTGGTAGCCTGCAAGATTGTAGGTTGTAGAAGAGGTGTGTATGTGTGTGCGTTATTGTGTGTAGACAATATTTTGTGTTTAATATCCCACTTCTCGGACCCATTAGAGGTAGAGAGTGTCTCTCTGGGCGTATTAATAGGAAGGCACAGATGGGGTTAACTGTCTTAGTCCCTATAGCAGAGTGTGGCATTCACACAACTTGGAGAATAAAATATCAAGAAGCGACTTGGAACAAACTCTGACGAAGGAGCCAGTTCATCCGTATTCACGCCGCCACGGGCTCGTTCAAAAGGGAGGGACTCTGTTACTCTGTCACTCGCTCACCCCGCACTCGGGGCTGGAAGAAACCCAGTCGCTTGTCCCTCACTCACGCAGCTAACGCTCATGTCACTAAATGCTGACGCCCTTCCTGGAAATCATAGACATCACTGAACTCCACCTGGAACGAAGGGCCGAGATGTCAGTGAAACACACGGAGCCAGAGCTCTGGTTCTCTCTCCGCTCTCGGTAATTATTCTCAGTGTTGTAACCTGCCGATTTCCACACACATCTCCCTTTCATGCACTGGGGAGATTGTATCTTCACAGAGCAGTTAAGAGTTTTCCGGCGGACAGCACAAAGCAGGCTGGCAGCAAAGAAGAGACTCATGTCTGGCTTCTGACAGGATTTCAGCTTCAGAGGAGTCTTTCCAAGCTTTTTATAAATGCCAGCCTTCAAAAGCCGCGCACCCTCCCCCCAACTCCCGACTGCAACGAGCCAAGCCAAGACTGTAGAAGTCCGGCAGGAGGAGGGAGGAAAGGTCGAGTTACACGTTACAGCAGTGGAGTTTACTGTTAGCAACACCAGCCAAGGGTGTGCATTGACAAGCAAGTGTAATCTCTTAGAAATTAGGAGCAAGGGCTGCAAAACACCAAGGGGGGGCGTGTGGGTGGTGCGGGCATTTATGTAACAGACCTGGAAACATACAGCAAAAGGAAAACCTTTGGCCGGGTTCTGAGGGCAACTGGAATAATTGTGTGTAAGGTGCGGAACAAACCTGCCCCAGAGTGAACCCACTCGTAAACTATTTATCTAAAGCACAGTTTTTAAAGACAATGAAGAGACTTTAGAAAGTAATGAGTTAATTGAAGAAAAATGCTAGTTCTCATCGATAAAATAACAGCAAGAGAAAGAACTCAACGATCCCACGCGTATTTATCGTTCATGTACATGAAAACCGTAACGTCCCTTCATTAAGTTCAGGTTCCCTCTCCCCGCGGCATAGCTGAGAATTCGGGAGCCCCAGTCCGGCCCTAAGAGTCCCACTCCCACAGCAGCTCCCGTCTTACCGTCCCCGGGGTCCACGATCTCCACGGTGGCGGCGGCGGGCGGCTCCAGGGCCGCCAGCACGGGCTCCGACAGCACCACCTGGAAAGTCTCCGACCGCTCGTGTGCCCCGTCGCTCAGCAGGCGCACGCGCCAGGCGGCCCGCGTCTGGCCGGGGTTGAACTGCACTTGCTTCTGCGCTTTGCCCTTGAAGTCCCTGTCTTTCTCTGCCGTCCCATCCTTGGTGCCGATACCTGCACGGAATCGCAAGGCCCTGTCTTAGTCTTTTCCCTGCTGGGTGAGGACGGCTTCCCTCCACAGCTTTTGCCCGTCGCTGGCCCGAACGCCTAACAGGTCCCCGAATAGTTTGTTTACCATTGAAGCGGCCTTCGCCTGTGTTGTTCGAGGGCAGACTTTTACCTTCCAGATAAACTACATAATCGCCTGCACCTCTTTCAGATGTAGGGACTTTAAATTTTTTAAAAACTTACCAGTGATTATTGCTGGTTCTGTAAAGTCACTATCAGCAGAAAGGTCCCGGGTGGGTTCGCAGACGTACATATTCTGGTTCACATTTCTTGTTTTTACAGCCTTTTGTCTGGGTGATTTCATCCCTGACACAAAACCTCTGGCCTGTTTTCTTTAGCTAATTAAAGGCCATTTCAAGGTCAACATCTCCCGAAGCTGGAAAACTGGAGCAGCAACCCAAACACCTCTGAATCGTCAGGCAACTGGGGGCTTTTGCGGGAACACGGATTCTGTGCCGGGAGTGGACGTGACACTTACTGATGAACGAAGTCTCCCCCAGGTACCCTCTGCGCCGGAGCACGACGTCTAGGAACTTGGCGTCCTCGTCGACCAGGTAATAGTCCTTCTCAAAGGAGATCCAGGCCCAATTCAGGTGGAAACGCTGCTTGGTTACCTTGTTTCCGCCTAGAAAGCAGAGGTTTAAAGGGCCAAGTCAACGCGTGAGTGAATGACATGGAAAACTGCCCATCCCTGAACGACGCCACCTCACGGGTCACCGCAGCTACTTGGTTTGATACCCAGCTCCAGACTCTGCACATGGAGATGCAGCTCGGTGCTCAGCAACTGTCACCTAGAAACACAGCAACTGATGTCATTATGCACGAAAATCCCTTGATCTTTATGAGGAGAAATCCGCAAGGGGGAGGAAGCAACAACTCGGGGTCCTCATCGACTCAGGGAGCCGAGGTGCAGGATGACCTACTCGCCACAAGGTGCCGCGAGGGAGCAGCTGTGTCTACAGAGAGGGCTGCAAGGCTGGTTCTGCGCTGTTAAAACACACACCCAACTCCACAAATTAACTTTTTCTGGTTCGCTGAGCAATTGGGTGGAAGGCCCTCATTATACCCACTTAAGAAAAAGCAAATATCCCGTCTCCGCCCCCCTTCTCCACTAGATTCCACTCCACTCTGTAGAACAAACAAACAGCTCTTTTCACCGACTCCATTCTACTCTGAAGATAGAGCCGCTGCCCCCTCACCGTCCCCCCAAGGCGGGGAGCCGCTGCCCGTCGGGAGAAGACAGCCCTTGTGTGGGATCCCTCTGATGTGAAGCTGCTCCGCCAGGTGAACCAGAGGAGACGCCTTATCAGCTGATCACTGCCCACGCCCCCCTCTGCTTCCTTTGATCCACAGCAATTATTTTAGGGCAAGGTGAGGTGTGTGAAGGCAGACACCAGGAACTTCTTTCAAGTCTTTCTGTAACAGGGTGGGGAAAGGCCCAAATAATAAACACCGGCGAGAAGCCCAATTAGAATCCCAGCTTCCTCTTCCGAGGGAGCTACACGGGACAAGCAGAAACGAGAGAAAGGAGACCGGGAGAGGGGAAGACGTTAGTAAACCGACACTCGGAAAGCTGTCGGAGGGGAAATGTGGTGCTGAATGAACAAAGATGGGGGATGCGCTCGACTTTGCTGGAGATTTTAAAAATAAAAATCGCAGCGATTTGGAGTGGACCACCCACGTGTTCTAAAGATTTAATAGGAGACCCAGGACGGCTGAGATTCTGTAGGGACCCTGGTTTTCTTGTTTATTGCTGTGTGGGTTTCTCTATTTCCAGTCGGAGTGAATTGTTAATTCTTTATCTGCAGGAGCGTGTCTGCTTCTAACTGCCTGAGCACCCGAGCGCTGGGCACATCCACTGTTCTAGTCTCCACATCCCACCGAGTTCCTGGGAGGCACCGGGACTACGCCCCTTTTGACCGAAGAAACCTATGGAGGAAGTGTGACTTTGAGTAGTCAAGTAGCTAGCTATCTTGTAACTCCTGCTCGTTTTATTCCTTTTTTATATGTTTATTGATCTTAGGGGGAGAGGGGGAGAGAGAGAGACAGAGAGAGAGAGAAAACGTTGACATGAGAAAGAATCGTTTTGTTGCCCCCTGCACGTGCCCCGGCCGGGGATCAAACCCAAAACCCGAGTCTGTGCCCTGACCGGGGGTCGAACCCACAGCCTTTCGGTGTACAGGATGACACTCCAACGAACGGAGAACCCCCGCCAGGGTGTTTCATTCCTTTTTCCTAAGTTCCAGCTTACACAGACAAAGCACAGACTATAGTTTTATTTGACGTGTGACTAGAAACTTCTGGCCCATTCAGGAACTCTCGTGTCCCACGAATACATTTTATTTTACAGTTTTGTGTGCTTTGTTCCTGTTTCCTTTCCCCTGCATCCAAGAGCAAGAGGTCACCTAGCCTATACTTTCCCTGTTTCTCTAAATTGGGACACTTTTTAGCTAATTATACTACTTGATTCTCACCCTTTCCTGAAATATTCCAGAAATTATCACCCTTCTAGAGAGCACGTGTTTTAAGAATACAGAGTCCAGGCCTGGCTGGTGTGGCTCAGGTGATGGAGTGCGGGCCTGGAAACGTAAGGGTCACCAGTCTGATCCCCAGTCAGGGCACAGGCCTGGGCTGTGGGCCAGGTCCCCAGTAGGGGGCGCGCTAGAGGCACCCACACATGGATGTTTCTGACTCTCCCTCCTTTCCCTCTGTCTAAAAATAAAATCTTAAAAAAAAAGAAGAATATTGAGTGCCGAGGCCTTCTTCCCTTGACACGGTGAGGAACAGCAAGCCCCAGTGCAAACCCAGCCCCATCCAGCGCCTTCATGCGGATTCCTTTTCTCTACAGCGCTTCCCCTGCCCTCGAAGCCCACACGTGTTCGCGCTTTGGCCGGCTCGCTCCACCTGCCCTGTTGTGACCTGGCGCAGGCCGCCTGCAGGACAGACGCCGGTTAAGGGGGTGGGCCTGCGCATGCGCAGGCTGGAGGCACTGGGCGGGGCTTCACCGCCCAGGGATGCAGACGCCCGGGCACGAATGGAGCAGGGCTCTTTCAAGACGCAGTCTTTTTTGACAACACCCTTTCTAAGGTGTCTTGCATACATGCGTTTGTTTATTCCTGGACACTGTTGTAAAGCTGTTAAATGACTGCCTATCAACATGAATGGCTGGCATTTGTGTCTGTCCCAGTGACACCGGTGGTGGGGCAGTTACTGGTGACAAAGTAGATGGTTTTAGGCCCCTTTCATCTCTCTTTGCAGATTAAAAAAATACAGCAACTACTTTTCCAGTTGGCACCGACGTTCTGGAAGGAGAAGGGTGCCAGGTTACTGCTTCATCGGGGGTTTCGAGTGGCGCACAGCTGCACTGCTCGGCCAGGATTTCCTGTGTCCGGCACTTTGAGATTTTATTTGAGATAAAATTCAGCAGCGATTCCGAGAAACTTCGCTTTGTCTGACAGTGGCCTGCTGCAGGGGGATTGTTTTAGATGCCTAGCATGCACGCTGAATCAGAGATTCTGAAGTGGTTGCTTCCTACTGGAGAAAATAAAGTTAAGTGTATAAAGCTTAACTCTGAATAGAAGTCTATAAGACATCATGTCTGATTTCCACACACATGCATCCTGTTGTGTTTCAGAATGTATTAAATCTTAGGTGCCACCTTTAGGCAGGAAAAGTCACGTGGGGCACAGAGGAGTGGAGACGTGGTTTTTGGTGACTCTTCCTGAAACTGACTTGGCACAAAGGAACTCTGCCTTTCGTGTGAAGAAAGACACATTGTTGCTTCGCTTGTTACACACCATATAAACTCCTCTGAAACCTCAATTACACGGGAACAACAACTTTTTACTTTAACAATAGCTCCTGCTTACTGAGTGTGACATTTTACATCAAATTAAGCAATTTAATAAAAAAAGATTTTCCTTCAGTGTAATTCTTTGCCTTTCTCAAGTAGATTCTGTCACCCATGAAGTTCAGGAATGCAGTCTTGACGTCCCACTGCAAACAAATTAAAGCCTGTGACTGGTGCTGTAAGCCCACACAACAGGTGCCTGACAGCTGATGAGCACACTCCCGAACGCTTTGGCCCCCAACCCCCCCCCCCCCCCACTGACTCCATTGAGGTTTTCACGAAAAGACTTCTGGACTTTCCCGGCGGGCCTGCCGGTCTTCAGTCCCTTTTTGGTGAAATGAAACACGGTTCTTTCTCTCGTTTGTTCCAGAACAACAAAGGCTCACAACCTTCCCTTGGCTCTCCCTGAGGACGCAGGGCTGATGTCCCGGAGACGACATGTCCCTCTTTGGTGCGGAACTAGTGTCTCCACTTTGACTTGGGCTTCATAACGGGTCACTTCTGGGCGCCCACTTAGCGTCAACAATTTTTTTAATCCAAAATTGTCTTGACACATTTTTTTTTCTTGAAGAAAAAGTAGTTCCCAATAGAACATTCTGGCTAAAACTCCATTTGCCTGGAATAAAGTTCAGTCTGGAAGCTGAACTGGGGATCCAAGGCACAGCTATTTGAAGAGTTGTACCTTATCCTTTAAATCAGCAACAGGAATAGTTACATCAAAAAAAGATTAAGATAACAAGATTACCTCATTTATGGGTAAAATAATATAATTTTATTTTTAAGCAGTTTGTTCTCTTAGAAGGCAAGGATAGTGGTTAGCAACCAGGGCTACCATCAGCCTCGTTACTAATTGTGGTGAGAATCAGAAATTCAACTTAAAATATAGGATTCATTTTCTTGCCATTTCTGTGCTAGGATAATCTTTTTTTAGAGAAAGATTGTATTTATTCACTTTTTTAGAGAGAGGGGATGTGAGGGAAAAAGAGGGAGAGTGATAGAACCGGGCGGAACCTGCCACCCAAGCACAGCCCCGACCTGATCGGGAATCGAACCGGTGACCTTTCTCTTTGAGGAACAAAGCTCGGCCAACTGGGCCACACAGGCCAGGGTCTAGGGGTCCTTTGAAGTTTGGCTTTGCTCCAGAGTCTTCCCCACGGGATTTGTCCTTCGTCCTGCACGTCAGGTGAGTTTTTCAGCCTCTTGAAAACCCCCGGGGGTCAGCTGAAGCCAAATCCACTCTCAAACACGCCCCCCTCCAGGAGCAGACATGTGACTATGGAGATGGGGTGAGCACACGGACAACACGTCTGTGCGAGAGGGACAGACGCTGTGGAGAGAGACCCTGGACACAGAGCTGTGGGAACTCACGGGAAGGAGGGCGGGTGGGCGGCGCTTTACCCTGAGGATCAAAGACTGGTCGTTGGGGGAAGAGATAGTGTTTCGGGGGGGGGGGTGCGGGCAGAGTTGCTCCTGGAAGATTAGCTTCGAGCACGGAGATAAGAAACCCGCAGAAAGGGAACGCCGAGGAATCCGACCCGGTGGGAGCTCCGGACGGTCACCGAACCTGCATTTCCTTCTCCTTTCATCCTGACCGGAGGGCGGGCCTCCTGTGGCTGGTGGGGGAACTGGGACCCCGGCCCAGGGAGCCTGTCGGTCTACGGTTTTGTAGACCACTTAATAATCCCAATGGTTCTTGTACGGTAAGCCATTCAAAAGCTGCTGGCAACACCACCTTTTAAAAAAAATCATCACTCAAGGACACTTTTCACTGCTCTGAGACAGGAATGTCAATTGGTTGTCTCCCATATGCACCCTGACCGGGGATCGAACGTGCAACCTTTCGGTGTAGGGGACGCCGCCCAACCAGGTGAGCCCGCTGGCCAGCACTGGCAATACGACTTCGATAACCGATGGGTCACTTCCTTTGTCCTGTGGGCAGCTACTCCGCCATCCCCGGCGCCACACACCTGGAGAGGAGGAAGCGCGGCGCCCGTCTGCTCCGCACGGAAACGCACAGGAGGAGGCGCTCTGGGGCACTGGGGCAGGCACGGCCCGGCCGACCTCGGTGGACTCCGTGCACGCACACGGTGGGCCGCTCTCGGAAGGCACCTGTAGGCTCCTCCTTCATACCTCCAGGCACACGTGGGGCGATGATACGTGGTGGGAACGGGACGGGGCGCCAGTGTGAGCCTCTCTTCCCCCTCTTCTTCCACAGGCTCTGAACGTGAAGTTGCCAGGTAACAGCGTGGAGGAGGTGGAGCCCACAAAGGTGCCAGCACTCACCTTAGAAGTCAAGAGTGTGGCAGCTCGCCTGACTCTGTGGTACACTTTCATTTCCTAGGGACACGATTCGACTGCAGATACACCATGAATGGTGTGACGGGTATTTTGTCCACGAGGTTCCAAAGGCTAGAACTGCGCGTCTGCTTGACGGAGGGTGGTGTGGCGAGGCCGCATCGTTCCCGGGCTCTGCACCTGCCCACGGGCCTCCTTGCAGCGATGTGTCTGCCACCCCAAAAGCAACGCCTGTGGGGCTTGCTCTTCATTTGCAGACGCCGTAGAGCGCCGGTGAAAAATGAGCATCGCCCGCTGCTCCGCCGTCCCGCGCCGGCTCTCGTTCTGGACACACGTGTCCTGTCCACAGTCCAGCTGGTGCTGCATTTCCCACATCTCGGTGTTTCCTTGTGTGTGATTTTGCTGATTGACAGGTGGTCCGATCTTGATGGCAAGGTGCCGACTGGCGCTCCTAAGCACGGGAAGACACGCCGCCCACACGGAGAGCCTGCAGGTGGCAGGGAAGCCCGTCCAGGCAGGAGCGGCAGTGCCGCTGGCGGGGAGTTCAATGCCAACGAGTCAACAACATACATCAGACCAGGTGTCTTCACCCAGAGACGCAGGTAAAACGAGGCTACGTCCTGATTGGTAAGGAAAGGTTAGGGCCAGCGGCCTGCGGGGAACCCGACGCGGGAGCTCCGCCGGGAGCAGTTAATTTGACAGACTCTCTCACTCCAGCAAGTAAGGAGAATGGATCACGTTTACTCCATGTAAGTCACACGAAGTTCTGGGGACGAGACAGCGTGGAGGCCGGGAAATGGAAAGATGTTCTTCCTCCAGTTCCCCCCACTTCTCTCAGCCCTTCCCTGCCCGTGCCCCGGAGCGCGAGCAGAGGGGACCCCTCGGGGACCCCTGCCCCCCAACCCCCACTGTCTGTCCCAGGCCCTACAGTTGTGGGCAAAGACCCACGGGCTGCTGTGTAATCAGAATGAACCCAGGGAAAGTACAGGCCAGTTTTTAACCTGGAAAAGGAAAATACACACGGGTGAACTCTGAGGCAGAATCGCGTCTGATCCTGTTAGACGCACAGGCGGCAAACACAAGGCCCGCAGGCCACCCTGCTACATCTGGCCCCGCACCTGGTTCCTACCCGGCGGGGGCACCGAGCTCTCCCTTAACTGTTAAGGAGCAGTCACATTTATACAGTCCTAAATTACATTCGGCCCTTTCAACCACGAGGCTGATGTGGCCCCCCGTGAAAATGACTATGACATCCCTGTTAGGGTCTCAGTGGCACACATCTGGGATTTATGCCTCTTTTTGCTTTTTCGGAGTACAGGGCTCTTGGAAGCTGATTTTGCCAGGCTACAGGGGTCTCCAGGGAGAGGCATGCCTTATCATGATGGATGTGTCCCGCACGAGCACGTGGACTCTACAAAGTGTGAACCGGCAGAGCCACGCGGGGACTCAGGGCACGGTGGGCCTCCTCCTCTCGGACTCTGCCCGGCTCCTGGGGAGGGACCAGGCGCACGGGCAGGAGAGTCCGAAGAGACGCTGGCCGTTCTGTTTCACGCCCATTCCCAGCAGCACTCACGTCCATGCAGACACGGAGAAAGACCCCCGCACAGCTGCAGCGCCCACGTCCGGTGGCTCCCTGGGCACGGGCAGGCAGGCAGGGGCCTGCGAAAGGGGGAGGTGGACCCAGCAACCCGGGTTCTGGGCAGAGCGGGGGCAACACGGTGGGAGTGGGCTGACTGCGGAGCCCACCTCCGCTGGGGAGGCTCTGACCAGCTGGAATGACACAGCGCAGGGGCCGACCTGTCTGGAGTCCCTGACGGCCACCCGTCCGCAGTGCAGGCATAAACTGGCTGAACCCCAGCTCCACCCGGGGGGTCTGACCGAGATTGGGGAGGGGCAGGGCACAAGCGGCCGTGTGGCCATGGCCGTCATCTCAGTGCGTCTCACGGTCCCCCTGCCTGGGAGGCATGTCCACCTTCCAGGGGTCACTGTCAGGTTCAGAGACTGGGCTCCCAGTGCTGAAGGGTGTGACGGGTCTGGGACTCGGGGGCAGCCTGCCACTGCTCCCCCTGCACTTCCGCTAAGTAACCAGATCGCCCCAGCCAGGGCGACCTTCCGTGTGTGGGGGATGCGGCACGGTCCCTCGCTGTCCCTCAGTGCACCAACCCTGCGTGCTGCCTGCTGGACGGAAGTGACGGCCATCCGAACGCAGGGCAGTTCCTACCTCCTGGAGACGGAAGGATGGAAACAAACAACCCAGGCGCAGGGGAAGACCCTCCTGCTTTATGAGTGAATGTGGGGTCAGAGCCAAAAATCAGGGCGGCTGGAGGGAGAACGCTTCTCCCAGGCTGCGTGCCTTCCGGCCGCCGCTGGGTCAGAGCCGGCGAGTTGGGGCCTGCGGCGCCCCATGCCCGCCCCGGCCCGTCCTGTGAAAAAACAGAAAGGAAGAAGAGAAGGAATGTGTCATTCTCAGCCCCTGTTTCAAAAAGAAAAAGGGAAGACCCTGGGTTTGTGCCTCCAAACCTAGGGCTTAAAGGTTGCTTCTTAATCGGCCTGGGTTTAACCGTGTCCTAACTTGGTGTGGGCGTCTGCCGACGCTGGGATCCACGGCCTGAAGGCCTCGCGGTCGTGTGCAGGCCTGGGAGGGGGGTCAGGTGTGTCTGTGCGGAGGACAAAGGGGCAGGCAAACGATCACTGTGGGGACGCTGAGCTACAACGTGCACATTAGCTGCGACCGTGTGCGGGCTGGAGAACGCGCACTCGCCCCCTGGAACGCGGCAGCGCCGGGGGGCTGCACACGCTCGTCTCCGGAGGTGGACGCACAAGAGTGTCTCTTAAACAAGGACACAAGCTGATTCGAAAGGTAACGAGTGTGCCCCGCTGCTGGGGACCAAGCGCCAGGCCCCGTGGCACAAGGCGTTGTGCCCGTGCCCCAGCGCCGCCTCCGGGTCTGGCCGTGGGCGCTTCCAGACCATGCAGCCAAAGGCGCCCAGGGGACCTCCAGCAGCAGAGCAGTCGCAGAGGAAGACGGAGCTTGGTGTCCGGAACATACTGTTTAGCTGGTGGGGTCTCTGTAACAGTCGTTTTCCAGCCCTGGCCCGGTGGGCTCAGGTGGTTGGAGCGTCCTCCTGTGCAGCAAGTGGTTTTGGGTTCGATCCCCACCTGGGGTGGGTCCCGGAGGCAACCGATAGATGTTTCTCTCTCCCATCAATGTCTCCCTCTTCCTCTCGCTCTCAAATCAATACAAATTATTCTTGGGTGAGGATAAAGGAAAGTTATTTTCCAGTGGGAGGGAAAAAAAGCAAGAAAAAGAACCACGTTGGTGGACAGGTCCAATACGAACCCCAAGCATTTTAGAGCAAGAACACAGCCCGGATCACGTGTGCCACCGCCCCGTTTCACCGAGGCCAGAAAGGCTGCCGTTTGGGGCAGAGACAGAGCAGCGGCTGGCGGCAGAGGCACGCGTTCCTGGAGAGGCTCGCGCTCCGGGCCCGGCGGCTGCTCCGCTGCACAGACTGGCCTCGAGCGTGGTTCCTCAGCACAAGACGCTAAACATCGTGTGTTAAAAATAATACGACATTATCATATACAGATATTAAATTCGGGGACGGCTTTATCATTTTTCTTCAAAGCAGCCCAGAGACACTCTCCCATTGTATTTCCCCTGTTAACAAATAGAAGCAAAACCCAACCAAGCAGCCCTCTATTTTCACACAAACAGACACTGGCTTCGCCCAGAGCTGAGTTAAATCTGTCAAGACCCACCCGCCTCCCGGGAGAGGGAAAAACGCAGAGCAGAACACCTGGTGCGGCGAGACCTCACCGCCCCGAGCAACACATGCATTTGTTAGATCTCTGGAAACACATTCTTAAAATAAACCCAATAGCCTGCAGGTCTCCGTTCGCACCAGAGCCTAATTCCTTTTGTGGCGCCAGACAGCCCCACCCCCACCCCAGGAGAGGCGAGGAGACAGGCAGGGAAATGAAAGCAGTGGTCCCCCAGCACCTTTCAGATTAACCGGTTTTAGCGCCACTCAATGCCCTGAGAGGTGAGGCTGCTTTCTCCTTCCTGTTTGCACAGCGGCTGGCAGGCACGTTACTGGGAGACGCAGCCGCTGCAGTTACGAAGGGGTGCAGTCGGAGCTGTGTTTGGGTTATTTTTTAAAAGTGGGTGATATCCACATGGAGACAAAAACAGAAGAGAAGAAACAATAACCACACACCCCAGAAGAGCTTTAATCTGATTGTTTTTTTTAAAGCAACAAATAAACCACCTTTAACCTGTCTTGTTTTCCTTTTTACCCAAAGTTAAATTCGATGGCTGGGACACAGGGGTTAAGGTGGACGGGGACACGGAAGCCATTCTACCAGGTATACTGGGAGTCAGTTTTAACCTGGAATTCCAAGAACAGGGGCGCTCAATGGGAACTCCCTGAAGATATTTTTAGATTAACCTGTTATTGTTTTTAAACCTGAGTCAGCAACATGCTCAGAGGTTATCTTTGTTCGAGCAGCAACAGCAAGATCTGGAAGTTTCAGATTTCTAGACTTTAAATTAGAAAGAAAAATGCAAATCACATCTGGCTTCTGGGGTGTTATGCCCCAGAAGGCACTTTAAGAAAGTATTTTCACTGATGTCTGTCAAGGAAGAAAGGAGAGAGGGAAGGCACAAAGAAGGGAAAGAGAAAACAAGAGGAAGAAAGAAACAGAGAGGTACAGACAGACGGACAGAGCCATGCTTGTTTTCCTCATGTTCTTTTCATTTATTTCAGATTAGTCACACAAAGGTAGCTTTTGTACTTGACTTGTACATGGTTTAATTAGTCCAGTCCTTTGGCGACTGCTCAGTTCCCCTTAAAATCGGGCCAGAGCCGCTGTCTCTGATTAATATAAAAGCCATCATTTATGCATCTAACTGCAAAAGGAAAAAAAAAAAAAGACAGGATGGGTGTAGAAAAGTTGGCGTGGCCTTAGGGCACCAGGACTTGGAGGAAGGACATCTGTGGCCTTGTGCACGTGCGAACGCAGCTCAGAGCGCGCCTGACGAGGATGACAACGGTTCTGCCGAGCCCCTTCCGTGAGGCTCGGACTCTAGTGAGGAGGGCGAACCAAAAGCCCAGGGAAACCCTCAGAGAAACGAGAGGGAAAACGGTGGACCCGCGGGACCTGGCTCAGAGTGGGGTGGGGGACCCCCGGGCTGGGAGAACACGCGATGCTCAGGACGGTGGGCGCGTGGAGAGCCCCGAGGATGAGAACGGCTTCCAGGGGAACGTAGAGGAGGAAGCAGGGGCAGGGGGACAGCGCTGGTGGCAGCCAACTGTCCTGCTTTGTCAAGTGTGTGGCAGCAAAGCATGGAGGAGGTGGGTGGAAAAGACGGGGGCTGACGAAGAAAACTGGCCATGGGGAAGGGGACGTCGGAATTCTGCCCTGAGAACTATCAACTTGGTAGAATTATCCAAGGACTCGTTCGAATATAAAGTTGGACTAGGAATCAAAGATATCATTCACAGGCCCTGACCGGGTGGCTCAGTGGGTTGGAGCATCATTTTGTAGACCGGAAGGTCGTAGGTTCGATCCCTAGTCAGGGCACATGCCTTGGTTGCAGTTCGGTCCTGGTTGGGGCCCATATGGGAGGCAACTGATCAATGTTTCTCTCTCATGTCAATGTTTCTCTCTCTCTCCCTGCCTTCCTCTCCCTGTAAAATCAATAAATACAGCCTTGGGTGAGGATTAGAAAATATCCTTTACAAATAACCAGCAAATTAGGATTTCTGCCCATGGGAGGGAAAACTTGCATTATAATACAATGAGTATATAAATATTGCCATAAAAATAGGAGTTTTGTTCACAATAAAACAGGAATCCTTAGAATATCAACATTCACCGTGAACGAATGGGACGGCTAGCCAAGAAGCCTGCCATAAGCATCCAGTTACAAGAATTCTCGAGCTAGCAGACTGGACGCAAACGCTGGCCCAACGGCCGGATCACAGGATTCCTTCTTGTGCCAAGTCCGTCGGCAGCCAACTCTGGACGGAAGTCAGTCAGTGAAGGACCCCATGCCTCCACTGCGTTTGAGCAAATTCTACCACCTACACTCGTTGTTTTACTATTCCTCCACCTAACCTGTCTCCACTCCATTACCTTACAATTTTTAAAATTTATTTGTACTGGGGTGACATTGGTTGTTCACGGGGTCACGTAGGTTTCGGGTGCACATTCCCTCGACATGTGATCTGCATATTCCGTCCCGTGCCCACCACCCAGAGTCAAGCAGCTTCCGTCACCACAGATTGGCCCTTACTCCCCTCTCACCCCCCCCCCGTGACCCCCACCCTGTTGTCTGGGTCCTTCTGTTTTATATTCCACATACGAGTGAGATGACGTGGTTCTGAGCTTTATCTGACTGATTCCATTCACGTAGCATGATATTGTCAAGGCCCACCCGTGACGTCACAAACGGCAGTACTTCGTCCTCCTCCAGCCGAGTGGTTTCCACTGCAGAGACGCGCCAGGTCTCGGTCCAGTCCTCTGCGAAGGACCCTTTGGTTGGGCCTCCGTGAACAACAGGGGTGCATGTATCTTGGCGAATACACGTTTTCGAAACTCTCGGGCAGACGCCCACAAGAGAGGCTGCTGGGTCGCGCGGTGAGTCCATCCCTCCTCCTGAGCAGCCTGCACACGGGTTCCCGCAGTGGCCGCACCAGGTCCCGCCAGCAGGGGGGAGGTTCCTTTCTCCCCGCCCCCTCTCCGTCCTCGCTTCTTAGGAAGTGTGTTTGCGAAAGGCACTTTCAAAACTTTGAAAAACGTACTGTTCTGTTTGAAGAATAATTTATAGTTTGGATACTTGCTTTCAAATTAAAAGTAACTGTTGATTAGAAAAGGTTTGTGTTTAAATCACCACTGTTTAAACAAACTTAGTCTGTTTTTTTTTTTACTGAGAAAGAAAGATATTCCTAATCAGAAGCTGTATTAGCAGTGATGATAAGGTGTTCTGTTAAACTTTTAAACAGACAGTATCAGCCAAGTCTTAAGAGCAATTTTCGCAAGAATTATAAACAATCATCCAGGTAGGAAACTCAAACGTGCCTCTGAAGACCCCAATTCAGGCACATCCCGTGCACGCTCGTGCCCCAGGGTCGAGAACCAGGCCTTGCTCAGAGGGGCATCAGTTCTGAAGTTCTAACCATTTTCTCTGGTCCTTAGAAAGTGGGGTAAAGGGCGGCAGTCTGAGAGATTATTCATTCTGAGCAGCAAAAAAGAAAGGACTGGCTTTCTTGGAGAAGTTTTAGGCTTAAGTGTCTATTTGGTAAAAATCCAAACGCATACCACAGATAAAAGTTTCTCTCTCTTTTTCCCTCCCTCCCCTCCACCTAAAAAAAAAGAGGATTGGTGCAATAATATTCTTTTAGGCCAAAACAAGCCACACTTTTCTTCATCGGGCGAGCACACAGCATTTTATGAACGTTCAGAGGACCGGAGACAGTGGCGGCCACAGGGAACTCACTCCTGGGGTAATGCGTCGATGTCCCTCCCATGGTGTAGTCTAAACTAGTAGTTCTGGGGTGTGTGTGGGGGGGCAGGGGGCGGGTATAAATGATTTTGCCCCCACGGGCATTTCTCAACGTTAGGAGACATTTTTGGTTGTCACAGCAGGGGAGAGGAAGGGAGTGGTCTAGTGGGTAAAGGCCAAGGAGACAAGGGACCTTAGGATGCACAGGACGGTCAGATCCCGCTCCCCTCAACAAAGAGTTAGAATTATCTGGACCAGAATGTCACTCACGTGACTGAGAAGGCCTGGTCTAGACTTATGACCTTCGGACATGTCAGCGTGTACAAGTCATGTCAACACATCACTTTCCCCGTAAACTCCACGCTTCCTCATGAATCGATGACACCTGCGGTCCCACGATAGATACCCTGCCGCCTCTTCTTCCGTAAACAAGCAGAGCGTCTCAGACCCGTCGCTGCTGCAGGAACATTCCTGGTTGGAGGAGCCTGTCCTCCCCTCCCAGGAAGCAGCTGAGCCAGTAATTTTCCTGCTCAGTTAAAATGTGTGAGCAATGCCCTGGGCATTTAGGAGTGAGAACCTTGACAAGCACCGGGTCCCAGTGACAGTGCACTTGCGGTTCAGATTTGAGGGTGGAACCCAGCACGTGGACTGGGATTGCCCTTCTAGCTTCCCAGCGGAGTGGGCTTCACCGGAACAGCCCGAACTGAGGGTGTGATGGGGGGGGGGCTTCCCGAAGTGGCCACAGGACGGGGTGGGGGGCTGGGCCCCTGGAACAGGTCCTCCTGTGTCTCCAGTCTTTTTATAGCTGAGCGGAAACACCACGTATTCCAGCACACGCCTGTGTGGTGTGTGCACACACGCGTGCACACACACATAGACACACACTCTCATCTCAGCTTCTGCAAAGAGTGAACACACTGTCCCAGACGTGCTGCAGAGACTGGCTTTCCAGGGGCGGTTTAGGAAAGCGTCTCCCAGGGTCTGTTTTTCCCGGGCCTGGTTCTTCCTGCCTTTTACCGGGTGTCGTGTGTAACTCCTCACCCCGAGTCAGCTGTCGTGTCCCGGGCTGCAGCCATGGAACCCGGACTCTTCACCACAGTGATTCTCAGGGCCTTTCACCGGGGGACGTGTGCTGAGTGCGCTCAGGGGAGGTGCAGGTGAGCCGCATCCCTCTCTCTCACCGCCGGGAAACCTGTTTCTGAGGGTGTCCTGCAAGGCGCCAGTGCACAGAATAAGCGTGGGGGCAAGGTGGCCCCCATGTGGAGTAGGAACCTCTGCAACTCCAGTGAGAGCCTTGTACCACCCACATCCAAGTATCACCGGGTCATTGTCAACCGTCCACGTTCAGCACCACATAGGGCAATCGCGTTTCGTAATTCTGAGGGACGAACACCAGTGAGCCCAGAGGAGTTCCCTATCTTATCAGCTGTACACGTCCTGCTTCAAGGCACTCCTCCCACTGCCTAATCCCAATGGCAAAGGGCACATGCGGCTTGCAGAACACCCAGGGAAACAACCAAGGCTCCAGCAAACACACGGCTACTGGCATACTGCTCCCTAGAGCCACACTTGCTGTGTGCTTGTGTGTGTGCGGCCTGTGTGTGTGTGTGACTTAGCAGCAGAGTCCCCAGCCCCATTTTTTAATTAGTCAAATGCGGGATCAGATGTCCAAAGAGAGGCAGAGATTAGGATTTTGGCCGGTTCCAAAAAGCACAGCTGAACTCACCAACAATATACAATGAGCCGCGTGGGCCTCTGTTTTCGGCTGGACCTCACTTTGCTGGATATTTGACCTGTAGGGCCTGCCCGGCTCTGATAAGGGACTTAAAGGCTTACCCAGAGGCAGGCTTCCGAAGCTATTAAACCGGGGGCTCGGGAGGAGAGAGCGGAACCGGCTTCTGGCAGAGAATCTTGGTGCAGCAGAAACCTTAAGTCCGATAAACAGATACGGACTCTGAAAGCACTCTATTGCCCGGGCTTCACCCAGGGCACTAACCAACCGCTCCCCCTGAGAACATCGGCACGTACAACGGCTTTGCACCAGCCCAGGCTGGACGGAAGCAGAGAGGCGCACTGGGGTCGTCGGTGCCCGGCGAGACGGCTGGCTGTTGTGGTAGCCAGTTCCGCCGAGGGAGACCTCTGATGCCCTGAAGAACTGACTGAAAACGAACACTGTTAGTGAACACCGCCCCTACTGATATATTCTGGGGGTCTCCGACAGGACCGCGGGCTGCAGCCAAATACTCAGAGACAGAGGGGACCCATTGCAGACAGAGGAGGGAGTAAGCCCCCCGGAGCCGAGAGGCATCGGTGAGGAGGCTGCGGAACATCACGTAGGAGAGAAAACACACGAGAAAGCATTTCGGGGACAGAAACGAGAGGGGACAGTTCCCGGTCTGTGCCGCCTCTGCTGTGACGACGCTTCCAGGAAAGGGAAGTGTGCTGTTTTTTTAAGCATCAGTATGAATTTCTTCCCATGGTGGTATTTCGTTACTTATTTAAACTGAGAATACCCACTTAGAGTTGGCTTCTTCCATTAGCCACATGCTCACAACAGGCGTGCTACAAACAGCAAGTTACACGCCTATACACGGAGAGAGAACACAGTATCATAAATAACCATTTGCGGGGCGGGGGTAAGGGCAGACACATTTCATTGTAAATCATGAAAAAGACTCCTCATGGAGAAATAACACCCAGGACCACAATAGACGATCGCGATCTTTTCCTTGAGTTTTTCCCACACGGGGGCCTGGTCGGGGAGAGCCGTGTTGAGAAGGTCAGGACTCATCTGAATGAGGGTGGCTCACTTGGCCCTCTCTCAACCCTGTTTCTGGTCTTTGAGACCCGGCTGTGGCCTTCTGAAACAACTTTCTAGTGCCCTAAGGCCAGAAAACACAAGCCAGTTCGAACCACTTGCTGAAAAGCATTCCTGTAAATAGGTTACTTTCTGGTTAAAAATTATCTTTCAAGGTTTCGATATCTCGGACCCTTCAGCGTGCCGGGAGGCAGAGCATGCCTGGCTGAATACACCGAGAGGTGGCCACCGCCCCAGAGTGGGTGGTGGGGCTGTGTGTCCTGCACGCAAGGTGGCCCTGGCCCCTGCACCCTGAGTCTTGTCACCGGAGACGGGGACCCCCAATTCACACTCTGACAGCACAGCTCTGTGCGCCCAAGGGGTCGCTCCCCTGCCCTCCTCACCAGGGGGAGGGTGCAGGTCGTGGCTCGGATGGGGGGCAGGGAATCGCAGGCTGTGCTCTCAGAGTCCTGGTGGGCTCACCTGTCACCTGCTTGAGCAGGGTTCCCACAGGTAACAGCACCCCGATCCGGGGCTGACCCAGACACCTTCTTTCTGGGTCCTCACTCACTATGCATCGCATGTTGCGGGTAGCAACCCCTCTCTCAGGTGTTCTAAGTGATTCCTGAGTAGGCGTTTCCAAGTTCGTCTTTGTGCTTTGTATCCTGACTTCTAACGAATTTGCGGAGTTTTAACTGTTGTTTGTTTTTACATTTTATTTCCCAGTTGCCGTTTATAGCCAGCACTATTCTGTACTAGTTTCAGGGGTGCCACACAGCAGTTAGACAATCACGTATCTACGGAGCGTCCCCTGACATTTCGACTGCCGCCCGGCCCCGTACAGAGTCCTCACAGTTACTGACTGCGTTCCCCCGTGCTGTGACTGTGTTACAGACCGTGACTGTTTCAGGTTTCTCAACCCCCTCGCCTTTTTTAAAAAGATTTCATTTATTTATCTTTAGAGAGGGGAAGGTAAGGAGAGAAGGAGAGAAATATCAATGTGTGGTTGCCTCTCGTGTGTCCCCTGCTGGGGACTGGCCTGCAACCCAGGCATGTGCCCTGACTGGGAATCGAACCGCGATCCTCTGGTTCACAGGCCCGCGCTCAATCCACTGAGCCACACCCGCCAGGGCTCAAGCCCCTTGCCTTTTGGTCCCAGCCCCGCACAACCCACCCTCTCTGACTAGCATCACCCTGTTCTCTGTAACTATGAGTCTGTGTTCCGTTTATTTATTTACTAATTTTGTTCTTCACACTCCACAAGTAAGTGAAATCACACGGTGTTTGTCTTTTTCTGACCAATTTCACTTAGCACCCTCGTCGGAGCAGCTGGTAAGAGTTCGTTGTTTTTGTTCCGATGTATGTATTCATGCATCATTTCTCTGCTCTCCACTCGTCCACCGGTGGGCAGTGAGGTTATCTCCACATTTCGGTCATTGCAAATAACACTGCAGTGAACACAGGGGCGCATCTGAGGTCTGTCCAGAAGGTATCCATCCATGGAAATATGGAAAATAGAGGCATTTACTGAAGAAGATACAAGATACAAGGAGCATTGTACACAGGACAATGACACCGCAGTCCCCTTCAAAGCAGGCACCCTGGGACCTCACACAGTTCTCCTAGTCGCCATCAGCTGCCGCTTTGTGTTTGCCTGAATTTCATCAACATTTTGAAATCTCTTCTCTTTCAAAAGTGATTGTATTTTTGTGAAAAGCCAGAATTCGCAGGGCACCAAATCTGGGCTGTAGTGGGGCTGAGTCACCTGAGTGATTTGGTGTTTCCACAAAACCTCTGCACGAGACGTGATGCGTGAGCGGGTACGTTGTCCTGATGAAGCTGCCAATCCCCAGCTGCCCGTAGCTGTGGCCTTCTTCTGTGGTTTCGTATAAATTTTTGCATTATTTGTTTTAGTTCTGTGAAAAACACCATTGGTATTTTGATAGAAATTGCACGGAGTTGTATGGAAATTTTAATGGTGTTAATTCTTCCCACTCATGATGGTATTGTTTGTAACTTCTTCAAAATCTTTGTATAATTTTACAAATACAGGTTTTTCGCCTCCCTGGTTATATGCATCCCGAGGCATATTATTTATTATTTATTTTTGGATGCGCGATTAGAAATGAAGTTGTTTTCTTAGTTTCCCTTCCTAATCGTTCGCTATTGGTTATAAAATACAACACATTTCTGAATATTTATTTTGTAGATTGCTACTTTACTAAATTCATTGATCAGAACACCTATCAGTTTTTTTGTATTGAATCCTTAGGGTTCTCTATATACAGCCACACGTCAGCTGCAAATAACGACAGTTTACATCTTTTCCAGCTCAGACGCCCTCTACTTTCTCCCTTTTCTGATCATCGGGGCTTGGACTTCAGTTCTGGGTTGGGTAAGGGCAGTTACAGTGAACCTCCCCTCCTGCTCCTGATTTTAAAAGAAATGCTTTGGTTTTCCCCCTTCGGACATGACGGAAGCTTTGGGTTTGTCACATTCAGCCTCCATTAGGTTGAGGTGTGATCTATTTCCACTTCGTTGAGAGGCTTTTTTTTATCATAGTGGGTGCTGGATTTTGTCAAAAGTGTTTTCTGCCTCTATCTATATAATCATGTGTTTTTAAAAAATATTTTATTTATTCTTAGAGAGAGGGAAGGGAGGGAGAAAGGGAGGAAGAGAAACATCAGTGTGTGGTTGCCTCTCATGTGTCCCCTACTGGGGACTTGGCCCGCAACCCAGGCCTGTGCCCTGACTGGGAATCAAACCAGTGACCTTTGTTTCGCAGCGCAGGCTGGGACTCAGTCCACTGAGCCACACCAGCCGATCATGTGGTTTCTATCCTTCATTTTTTTAATATGGTGTATTGCATTGGTGGATTTGTGGTTATTGAACTAACCTTGCACCCCAGGAATCAATCCCACTCGATCATGAATCACTGAACTTGGAGACAGACACAGCGTCGGGAACACGGTAACAGTGTAACAACTATGCCCGGGGCCCCATAGTCACTGGTCTCATCAGATTGGTCACTTCGTGAGATGTAAACATCTAATTACTATGCTGTGCATCCAAAACCATAATTAAAAGTTAACTTTTATTTTTGGAAACTTGTGGTGCTCTCGTTACCCTTCTCCCACTGCTTCCCAGCGACCACTGCAACCCTCCCAGGCACCGGGCTTTTCCGTCACGCTCCACTGTTTCACCTTCGCGGAGCCGGCCCAGACCCAGGGTAAACCATTGCCCCCGCCCGGCCTCCCCAGCGGAGGCACCTGCTGTGTTCCTACTATCCACAGCCCACGAGAGGAGGGGGGGTGCTGGTCTGCTTCTCAATCCTCAGTGCCGCTTAGAAACGGTGACTTTACTGCCCTCCGAGGAAACCCTCTTCCTCTCTGCACCCCACCTTTTAGCCGGACCTTCGAGACGTCCCCCTCTTTATTTGACGATCCTAGCAGCTGGGGTGTGGTTTTCCTGTCTGTCGTTGTCTTAAGTAAATCAAAGACTCCACCAAGAAGCCTCTTCTTATCATCTTCGTCAAAGATGCTCTCCCGGCACCAGGTTCACCCCGAACGGCTCTTCAAAATGATGGCCAGTTGCCGAAAAGACGTCCCAGCGATACAGAGTTCTCACCGCCCGCCCTGGGGGAACTCCCACTGCCCCAGCCCAGGCTCCTCGGCTTGGCTGGGGGGCTCCCTAATCGTGCCCCACAGCCTTCTCTCTGATTCGCTCTCTCTCGTCAGCGCTGGACCTTCACCAGGCGTCGGTGATTCCTGGGTTAATTCCTTGTTCACGTCCCTCACTCCTTAGACACAACGACGATTCAACAGGCACTAGATGGATGGACAGATAGTGAACTTGGAGAGCAATGGCTTTGATAACTAAACTAGTTCACCAAGTAGGAACAACTCACGCGCTTTAATGACTACACGGTACTTACGCTTCATTATCAGCCACCGTGGCTTCGCAACAAGCACCCTGCACGGACTAGCAGAGCCTGGGAAGGACCTTGGCAAGATCTGACAAGGAACCTAAATTGTTACACTCTCAGCTATATGTAGTCTCCACGTTAAAAAATCTTAGCGCAAATAATACTAAAACTTTCCCCTTTAAGGGACCACCGGGACATGCAATTTTCTGTGCCTAGGTTGCATTCTTTTAAGAGGGTTCTAATTACGTTTAGACTTTAAGCACCTTTCGCACCACAGGCTCCAGAACAGAAAAGGGTAACGCGTACTTACACGTCCCACCTTCCCTTTGAAGGCACCGGTTTACCTGAAGGTAAAGTGCACGGTGGTGCAAACCAGACACTTGAACATCTGAAAGCTCGACCCGGCCCATTCAAAGATGAGAATTCGGAATCACCTGCTTTATTACCAGGCACCAAATGTCAGTTTAGGAAACTGCTGTTTTTCCTTGCTCTGTAATCATGTGCTTAGTTTCTACTGTATACTTACAGTTGCGTATTTTTTACTGATTTTTTTTTAATGGGCGGGCATGGCAGCTGCTTGACTGAGGTCGTCTATCTGTGACAATCACTCCTACCCTAAGCCTGTGTTTTGATTTGCAGCTGGTGACGCAGCTGAGCTCTCGGAAGCAGGCCTGTGGGTCTCAGGGTGGGTCCCCGGTGTCCTGAACCCAGGGTGCAGGGATGAAGTGTGGCCACGGAACAGTTTCACATTCCCCTGGGAAGAAGACATAATCCGCACTCTGCCAATTCTTTCCTATCCGTTCAGGACTGCCCTGGTTTACACCGGCCGTCTTGGGGTGCGGCGTGGTTAGCACCCCCTCTCTCTCCCAGAAGTACTTTGGCTGGAAAATAAACCACAGTATCAGCCACCTGACCCCCTCAGAAAATGACACAAAAGGTCCATTTGTCAAGATAATCCATCCCGCAGGGGACGTGCTGCTTTGCGACTTTTCATCGGCATCTTTTGGTTTCTGGGATCCCACAGGGGCGGCTACGTGCTGTTTTTAAAGCCAATTTCTTAATCTTTCATCATTTGCTTTGTATGTGTTAGTTGTTATGACGTTCTTCATTTAATGTCTAAAGTAGTTACAAAGTACAATGAATTCAAACAGAAATTCTTCATTTCTCCTGTGTCTGCATTTTCTGGAAGGGAACATAGATTTCACGAAGAATTTGCCAATAGAACATATTGAAGATGCACTGTTATCAGAAACAAGGTGGACAGCAATTGAACACGAACCACTAAGCTTTGTATCTGGATTTACACCCAGAAAAGAGGATTACGACCCTCTGGTGTGGACACAGTCGAAAGAACCTCAGTGTTTCTCAGCCAGGACCTAGGTCAGGACTGTGCGAGAAGAGAAACTTCTGGAGAATCCAGTCTCATAAGAGCAACTTCTACATTTCGGTGTCCGTAAGCAGGATCTTACACTTGAAAAACATGAGGAAAAAACTGTCTTTTATCTTTCTCTCCTTAAATGGACATAGAACACTTTTTCCTGCCTGTTTCTCTTCTCCGCACCCATGAGAGGAAGGCAGGGTCTTATCTAGATGAGAAATCCCAGCTCAGAAAGGCGTTCCAGTCTGGTAAGAGGAAGCCGCGAGCACATTTCAAAACCCGGCAGAGTAAATAACAGGTTCGGGGGAGGGCAGGGAGCGGGGGGAACTGCATGAAGAATAGGGCAAATATGATTCTTTTACTTGCTTCTTGCAACTCTTTCCAAGAAAGTGCCAACACTTAATGAGAATCTCCAGCCGCCCAGCATTCCCTTCTCCCAGCACTGGCTGCGATTCACACTGAAACGCCAAGGCGTCCAGAAACCCCTCTGGGGAGCAGGAGAGTGCCCTCATTAACGGCGAAGGTGCCCAGCTCGCCGGCCCCCCCCCATACATAGTCCATGAAGTAAGTTCTCAAATCCCACTAGCACTTTTACCTCGGAGAAATGATTAATGCAGAGAATCGCTCTGTACACAAAAATAAATATAATCTATTAAGAAGTGAAACGTATAACAAATCCTCCAGTTAAAAAAATAAATAAGGGCCATAAGGGTACCGGCGCAGTCCAAGAGAAATTAAGAAAATTCCAGGTACAGTGAAGACCTGGTCACACTGCAAACAGTCGGGGGACGGCTATGACACTCCAGGCCATGAGATCTCGGTTTATTTAACCCCAGGCAAAGGCGGCGTCCTGGTTCTGTTTCCTGTTCCTGGTCGTCTTGATCTCTCTTGAACCACAGTCCTTTCCGCTTCCATGGCACGACGTACCTTTTTCCCCTCCTCCTTTCTGCCTGTGCGTCTTTGATCTGAAGTGAGTCTCTTGTAGGAGCCTGTGTAAGGGCCGCGTTTTCCTGTCCACTCAGCCCCCCACCCCTTTTGATCGGGACGTTAATTTACACTGAAGGTGATTCTGGATGGGTGTATTTATTGCCATTTTATTCTTTGTAACGATGTTCCTCTTTCTTCTTCTTCTTTGTCTTCTTCTTACAAAGGCCCTTCGACATTTCTTGTGGCACTGGGTTGGTGGTAGTGAACTCCCGGAAGCTTTCTCTCTCATCTGGGAAGCTCCTGATTTCACTTTCGATTTCAAGGGAAAGCAGCTGGGTGGCGGGTCTTGCTTCTCGCCCCTTGGCTGTTTCGTGCCACCGACCCCTCCTAGTCTCAAGTGTTTCCGCTGAGAAATCTGCCCACAGTCTGGTGGGAGCTCCCTTGTAGGTGACCACTTTCCTCTTGCTGCTTTGAAGACTCTGCTGTTGTCCTTGACCTTTGGCGGTTAAAGGATCACGTGACTGGCAGTGGGGTTTCTGGGGGTTCACCTCATTTGGGACACTCTGCACTTCCTGGACTTGCGTGTCCTTTCCTTTCACCAGGTAAGGGACGTTTTCGGCCATTTTTCCTTTAAATGGGTTCTCGATTCTTTGCTGTCTTTTCCTCTTATGGTGGCCCTAGAGGCGGATGTTCTCAGGCTTCACGTTGGACCAGAGGCCCCTGGGACCAGGGGTCCCTGACTATGAACCAGTGCCGGTCCGTGGCCTGCTAGGAACTGGGCTGCACAGCAGGAGGTGGGCAGCGAGGCTTCGCCCTGCTCCCCATTGCTTGCATTCCCACGGAGCTACATCCCTCCCCTCACCCCGCTAAAAATCCTCTTCCACAAAACGGGTCCCTGGTGCCAGAAAGGTTGGGGACCACTGCCTCAGTGGTTTTTCATCTTCATTTTTAAAAGATTCTTTCCACGGTTCCCACTGGGGGTCTTCTGCTCCGTGTCCTCCTCGTCTCCGACTCAGTCCTCTGCTCCCTGCAGCCGCTGGTGGCTCCTTCCAGGCAGTCCCTCCCTTCAGTTAGCACATCCTTCATCCCCACTGGTCCTTCTCTGTGGTCAAGGTCAGCCCTTGAGGGCTGTGCACAGACCCCAGTCCGGTAGGTGCAGAAAGAAAGGCCCCACCTAAGAGCTGCACCCCAGTTCTCCCCAGAGTCCACCCAGGCCTGCGGGCGAGCCTTCCACGCGGGATGGGGGGACAGGGTCACGCAGGCCAGCGGCACTGGGGAGCTACGCTCAGCAGGGCCTTAAACAACTTTGCCAATAATTACAGAAAGAGAGAGAGAGAAATCGCTTCTCATGCTTTTGCTCTCTTCATAGACTTGCGGCTTCTATCTGACGGCTGTCTCTGGTTTACCTTCAGGAAAACTGGATACAGCTGCAGTCCGCCAGCCAACATAAGCTACTTTGTTTGCTGCCAGACCACAGACGAGACTATTATGTCCCCTGATGTTGCTAATTCCTTACATAAACAGGAGGTCCCATGCTCTGCACTTTGCAACTTTGAAAGAAACATACTAACCGCAGTTGGACCACACTTGGCCAACTTTATAACGGAGCCAACATTTAACGCTTTTGCAAAGAGCTAAAGAAATCCTCGGTCCATGTATCAGGTAGGCCGTCTGTGTCGCGATGCATCAGTAACAAATGAGAACGGGGCCTTTGAAAAAGTTATTTGATTAAGTGGGAGAAGATGAGTGAGAACTAAATCCTGGCTTTAGTAAGACGGAAGAGGCCAGAAATAAAAGTAGCTCAAGTTCTTTCTTAGTTTGGTCAAAAATTTAGTGATAACAATTAAAATGAAATGAAATGAAACCACAACCCTGGTGACGATGCCATAACTGAAATTGCTCGCTACTGGTTTTGGAGAGCACGGTGGCAATAAATCTCAAGAATGACACCCAAGATCTTATCTTGATATTATCTCATAAATAAGATAACTCAGCTGGAGAAAAATGTCACAGGCACAAAAATTCATCATCTACCCCACAGCGGATGCCGCGAGCTGTGTTCTTTGGAAGACGATTTCCATGAGGTACTAATTGCTGTTGCTTATGGGAAAAAAAAAAAGTCTGCGATCAAATGAGTGTGTGGGAAATTCCGAGTTAAGGGTTTCTCCCTTCGCAGCCCTTAAACCGTGGGGGCCCCTCAAACTGGGGGGGGGCTCTCCAACAAGGAGGTGAAGCAGGCAGCACTTCCCAGGTCTCTTGGACTCCGAGACGCTTCTCCACGGACGATCCTGGGAACTGAGCGTTTTCTGGGAAGTAGTCACAGAAACAGCAGGGCGGGGAGCCCTAACAAACCTCCCCTCTCAAACACAGAGCCTGGGCTCCCCCGGGCCCTCTGACCAACCTGGGTGCAGAATCCTGACGCTCACGGTCCCTGCCGTGTTAATCCTGGGGGAGGAAAACGGCAACACTGGCAGCCCCCCCCCCACCGGCCACAAAAGCCGCCCACTCCTTCCAGAAACTCAGAGAGCCACCAGCCAAGGCCAGCGAAAGGAGCACACATACCAGTCTGCACTGTTTATGACACCACGGCGCATCAGTGCAAAGCTCGTCCGGGGATCCCAGCCCCGCGTGCACCACCAGGTACCCAAGCCGATCCTTGTCCACCCTACCCCTCTGCGGGGCTCCTTCCCTGCGTCCCAGGAACGGGCCACCCTCGCTGGTCCACCTGCACGGCTTGGCGGAAACGGCTGGGGAGGCTCCTGTCGGGTGACGAGCTGCCCTGGACCTTTCTTCTCTGACTTGGACTCGCTGGCAATTGTAATTAAGGGGGGATGGGATTAGTGGCACAGTTCTGGGCTGTTTCATCTTCGCATGGCTCACATCACCTAATGAAGGGGTGACAGGTCACAGGCAGAAGCCAAACACGGCCGGCGAGAAGTACGGAAAGGCCTCGCAGCGATACCCAAAGCGAGGGAAACAATGCATCGCACAGACAGTAACCACTGCCACGGTTGTTGCTGGGGAGGCCGCTCACTTAGTGACTCACCGGCCTTACCCACAGCACGCTCCGTGACAAGGGCTGTGTCACATGCTGGATGCACCAGGGGACACATGTGGTCCCTACCCTCAGGGGCCCTACAAGGTATTCTGAAAAATATTTTATTTATCTTTAGAGAGAGAGGGTGGGGGAAAGAGAGGGATGGGAACATCCATCAGCTGCCTTCCATTAGGCACTCAGCTGGGGACCACACCCACGACCCGTGCCTGTGCCCTGACTGGGAATCGAACCGGTGACCCTGCACTTTGCAGGACGATGCTCCAACCGACTGAGCCACACCGGCCAGGGCTAAATAAACATGGTTTCACAGTTTTAAAGATGAGGCTGTACAAATATCTTGAGAATAGTTTTTCAACAAAATATTTCACCAATCTCATAGCTTTGAAGATTAAGGATACAACTGCGTAACTTGGTCAGCGAATGCTGACTTGGCTCTCAGGAGCGTTTGATGACGATCTGTGTGATGTAGTATCAGATGACGCTTTAACGCCTGCTGCGTCCCGTGGAGCCACCTTTCCTCAGGGTCCTAGTTTCACGTCCACCGTCGATGGGTGGGTGTGAAGCTCAATACTCATCCGCCAGGTGTTCTTACTGAGCAAGTGTGTTCACTCGCACACACTGCTGACTGGCCACTGTACGCACAGTACGATGCTCGGTACCCCTCGAAACTCCAATACAGCTGTGAGAAGACCTCCGCCCCCCAAGAGTTTATCATCCGAATCACAGACCAGCAGCTGCAGGGCCGGGGAAGCTGTAGTAGGTTTTGGGGGGTGCTGTGGGCCAGGGTTTCTGCCCGCGGCTCTATGGACACTTCAGGATGAGCGGTTCTCTGCTGTAGGTGGTTGGCCTGTGTGCCCTGCGGGGCGTGTAGAAGCACCTCTGGCCTCCATCCCCACCAGACGCCAGCAGCGTCTCCTCCACCCTGGGCTGGTTAGTGGAAAACGCCCCCGGACAGGATCAGATCTCCTCAGGGAGACAAAGCCGGCCGAGGTCAAGGACCACTGTCATGACAGGAGAGGGAGATCTGCCAGGGTTTTACAGAACGTAGGGCTTATGGACGAAGCGTTACTTCAAGGAGAGTAGGAAGCCATGAAATTAGACTTCACAAAAAGACAACATGAGTGAATGCGTTGACGAGTGAGATCATACATAGGTGTAAGGGTGAGAAACCCACTCGAGGGACAAGGAGACGAGAAGAAATAGAAGACACTGGTGGGGACGTGGAGCGGTCGGCCTTAATCATGCACCACGGAGTCGTCGGCAGAGGCAGGGAGAAAACTGAGCAACAACCAACAAATCTGCCCAGGAAATGTGCACCGCCCGCAGCAGCGCACACGAAGGCTCTCTACCCGAGCACACACGCTCCCTGCGCCGCGCAGTCAGCCCTGCACGTGGGAATCACGTTCTCGCCTTCGCCACGAGGAAGCGGAAGGCCCACAGAGGCGTGGCAGAGAGGCCCGAACAGCCGATGCGAATGAGAAAGTGCAGGCTGAGCGACCGACGGCGGGGGAGGGAGGAGGGAAAGGAAACGACGGTGAGACGATTGCGAGAACAGACCTACCACCGGAAGACTGGCATCCGACAGCTGCTGAACCACAGTGGGAGTTGAGCACCAAGTGACCACCGAGGAGTAGTTCAGAACGCAAGATGCTATTTCCAGCCTTTTTATGTTATTGCTTAAGAGGCCAGTTTGGGAACTGGTCGCAGAAAAACGTGATTAACTCACTGACATGTAAACCGGTTCCCACACAGCGGTACGCTGGAATCGACCGCCCGAGTCCGGGTGACCGTGTGCGAACCTGCCTGCCTCCGAGTCGACGGGCTAGAAGCAGCAACACAGGCGGCACGCTTTTGAACTTCCACTCAGAGAGACGCTGACGGCTCATCGAAATACGAGGAGGCGTTTATGGGGACATGTTACCCTTGGGAAAGACCTGAAAACATGGCAGAAACTGAGCTACTCGGGCAGGTTCAAAGGAGTGCGTACCAGAGGCAACCGAGCCCTCTCACGTCGACGTTTCTCTCCCCCCCCTTCCTCTCTCTGAAATCAATGAACATGCCCTTGGGTGAGGACCATAGAGACGTAATGTATTATCATACTGAACACTGTGTTAACCACCTTGCATTTTCACCACATACTAACTATCTGCCCTGCCACCACATCGCTTGGTCAGCAGTCGCATCTCTGCGCATCGATCCATTCACACGCAGGAACAGAGCTCTGGGATGGGCATGATTTAAAGGATTAGATCGCCACATACATGTATGGGTCGGTATTTTGAATAGCAACCCTGGGGACAAACACGAGTCGCAGGGGAACACAGAGGCGCGGACGCCCGACCCTCAGCACAAAGGTGAGGATGCGGGCTACCTGGGCTGGCTCTCATGCAGGAGCGACGAGAGAGCAGGCTCGGGAGAAGGAAAGGCAGGGCTCCCGGAACAGCACGGCTGGGGCGCAGGGGTGCCCAGGGGCTGTGGGAGCGGCCCGGGTGCGGGTCCAGGCCCGGATTCGAGCTGCACCAGCCCAGACAGCGGGGGAGGGATGAGAGGGAGAAACGGCCTTGGGTTCCCACTCCGGGAAAACTGCCTGCGGCAGCAGAGGGGCGCCGGGACGTGTTTCCAGAAAGATAATGTGAACATCCCACTGGAACTTTTGGGCAACTGGCAACAGAGGGTATCTGGGCGACGGGAAGGCAAGAGGGGACCAGGGGATTCATCAGGAGACCCACATCGGAAGCAACTCATCCCTTCGCCTCACGAACATCCCCTGGGCCTGTGTGCGTGCCACGCTCAGCGGACTCGCCCGGGGGCGTGCGGCCCGACCCTGCGCCCGAGGTTACTGGAGGCTGTGCATATCCATTAGACCATTCATGGCGAGTCTCCGTGTAGTTTCAGTGGCATCAGTCGCTGCGGTGATAGGGAAGGAGGGAGGCAGATGCAGCCGAAATTCCGTGGGCAGTGGCACAGGGGGTCGGGCAGGGCCGTGGGGGAGGACTCGGGGGTTGTGGTAGCCAGCACGGCTTTCCCCAGACAGTTGTGTCCCTCTCGGCCCTGCAACGTGCCGGGCCTTTCTCAACCCTACGGGGCACTTTCTGCGACAAGTGAGCTAGGGAAGAGGATGGGCACACCAAAGGGCTCTCCTCTGACACCCGCGGACCGGTTGTACCGCTTTATTTTCAATTTCCGAAGTGGCTTTGGAGCTGCCCTTGAAAACACTGCTGTCAGGGCTCCGGGATCCTGCCTCTCCCAGCTACATGCCTGGAGTTAAAGGCGGGGGGCGGGGGGGGCGGTGTCCCCACGATGGAACCGTGAGGAGCGCGGGGGGGCCGACAGCAGGCGTGTCTCCCCCGGGTGTGAGTGGGTGGCAGGCAAAGAGGATGCGGAGCACCAGGGGCGCCAGTCTCCAGGGCTTAGTTAAAAAAAAATAGCTCGAACTGAAAACCAAACATAGCCATGGAATCACTTTCCCTTCGTCTTTTTCTTTTCATTTCTTAGTGTCGGAACACGAACACCCTTTGCGAAAGTGAATCTTACGTCTCAAAGGTGCTGAGCCACAGCTGAATGGCTGACAACAGGATCTTCCACCCTGGCAATGTAAGAATCCTAAATGTAAACCGCCTGAACGTACGCCGGTTTTTTAAGCCTGAGTTAAATTTCTTAGTGAAAAATTCCTTACCTACACTTACTTGACAGTCAATGTTTAAAAATTCTCAGGGGCGAAAATAAATGAACGATCTTAGTAAATTTACACGAACTGTTGGAAAGCAGAATGTTAAGAAAAAATTTCCTTTCTCATCGACACAAGTATTTTCTGCTCCTTGAGAATCTGAAATTAATCTGCATTTGTGAGGCAAGAACAAAACGTCTGCATCTGTGCGTCACTCACTGGCTCATCACTTTATCACAAAGTTAAGCTTTAATACATTTCATTTTTCCTTATTTGCAGTCAGGACCCCACACGACTCCAGTCCCTCTGACCATGATGTGACAAAGGACACAGGTTTTCACTGCTCATCGGACAGGAAGTTCATTATATCTGTTCAATAAAACCCACATGTTGTCCCCTTGTCATTGAGAACAATGTTAGGGCCACAAGAGTCTAGGAAGCGGACAGCTTTCCCGTGATGTTCCAGGAAAACGAGAGTTCACGTGTTTATTACGTGAAATGAAGAAGCATCGGGTGACTTCGAACCACTCACACAAGCAACGTTCGGGTCTACGGAACGAGTCTGGGGCTGGAGTAACATCCGCCATCCTCACCTTCCAGGGACACCTCCATAGAGAATTTCAAAATACACACTCTTCTGTTACACAGATTTACCCATTTCCTTAAACATTTATGTAACTGCTTTTATCTCTACGATACTGACTCCCTGACCCTCCTGTCACCAGGGCGGGGGGTAGGGGGGGCTACGGTGCACACTGAGTGTGTTCAGCCGATGCCAAGACCTGAACTGACGGGGTACTTCGTCCGTGTCTCCAGCCGGTTGTGCGTCTGTGTGTTGGACTTGACACCAACACCGTCCTTTGCGGGTGTTTTGCAGTGGCTACATTTCGATACACACAGGTTGCAACATTTAACCATCAAGTGAATAAAATGTGCACTTCTGGTCCCTCCAGAGAACTCAAACACGCAAATCAAGCTCCGGAGACCCAGCGTTTCCAGGGTTTGACCGTTGTCGTGGTTTAGTGAAGACCCACCAGCTGCATCACACAGTGTCCGTCACGGTCCACTGGCATCTCTGTACGTCCACTCTCTCCACAGAAAAATCCAGACAGTCGGACTTCACACACAGCTGCTGGGAGACAGGCGGGGGACAGGAAGGATGAAGGAAGAAAGGGAGAGGAGAGGAAGAAACTGAGGGGACATGAGCAAGAAAAGAACAGTGAAGAAAAAGAAAGGAAAGGAGGAAGCAAAGCTCTGGCAACCCTCCCAGGAGGAGGCGAGGCGTCCGGAACCCTCCTGGGTCTGAGAACCCCTCCCTCCTGCGCAGGGGAGCCCTCGGGAGCTCGTTCCTACCACTGACCCACCGCGCAGATGAAACGGGGCGACATGGGTCAGGCCCTGGCTCAGGGCCACACTCCCTCCTACTGCGGGAGACCAGCCCGGCACCTGTTCCCGCCTGGATCCAAGGCTGCACTGCCTGGCGATGGCAGGGAGACCAGGGGCTCACCAGGCCAGCCTCCTGCACGCGCATTTGGAAGAAGACACCCCTCACCGACGGGTTTAAACCGACCTCGTAACTGCCCCGTGAACCTTCCCCTCCCGTCCTTTCCACCTGAGGGCAGCAAGGCCCTGCACACGCGGTACATTCCCCTTCTTTCTCCCTCCAGGGTCTAACCCGCCAGTGAGTCCTGCAGACCGACTGCAAACGGTCCCGCCTGTCATCCCTTCCCTGGGAAATCCATCTCCTTGTTTCCCCTTGGTGCTTAAAAAAATTTCCTCCCCTGAGGACATTCTCCCCCGCCCGCCCCTCCCCCCCATTGATTTTAGAGGCAAAGGAATCCAGGGAGAGGGAAATATCGATGTGAGAGAGAAACATTGACAGGTTCCTTCCCATACAGGCTGTGACTTGGGACAGGTGCCCTGACCGGGAATCGAACCCGTGACCTTTTGGTGCACAGGCTCCAACCATTGGAGCCAACCAGCCAGGACACCCTGGCTGCCTCTCCTCAAATCATAAGTTGGAACACATGGCCCCTCTGCCTTACAGTGATTTGGGGTCTCCCTTTCCCTTAGAACGAGTCTTCCTGGGCTGTTCTCCGCTCTGTGAAGGGAGCTTCCGGCCCCTTGAGCCCAGCAGGCTCTGAGCCTCCGCTCTCGCTCCCCCCCCCCCACCTAGAACCTCCCCCCCTCCCCCGCTGGGACCGCCTTCCACAACCTTTCCTCGAGGAACTTCTGTCCTGACTTAAGGGTAACGTGTGTGATGGGTGCAGACGCTTGCACTCGCTTTGTCTGCTGTTCCATCATCTGCACCGAGCGAAACCTCGGGTGAAAGATCACGACTCTTAGGCTCATCGAAACCCTCCAGGTCTCAGCGGATGCCTCCCACATCACGGGGGCTCCCAGGTTTGTTGAATAATTCGAGGAAGAAACGAGGAGGAGACCCCTTTTCAGCAAGGATGTTTACCGCCAGGCTTCTCGGTGGTGTTCTCAGAGGGTCCGGCAGACGCAGAACGAGTGACGACTGCAACTAGACCCTTTCCTGCCGCTTCGGTCTCTGCGGCAACTCGGAGCAAACTTAAAACGCCAGATCAGGGTGTTCTTGGGCAGACAGTGCATGGCACATGCGAACATTCTGTTTGAGATCATGACATCTTAATGACTAAGCTAATGCAAGATATGCTTAGTTTTTAAAACGTGGCCATCATTTGTTTTGAATGTAAATAAAAAAAATCATGCTCAACCTCTAGAAATGTGACTAGTAAGAATTCATATTCATATTCACCGAAAGACTGAACAATTTAAGAATAGTTTCTTCTAAGCTAAAGCCAATAAAAATGGTATATCCCCAGGCCATATAATTTTGAAATGAACCCAGAGAGTAATAACTGATAAACTTTAGTTTATAGTTTCCTATTTAAAAGGTATAACTTCTGTCATGGACTCTACAGGGAGGCCACAGAGTCAGGCTTTTGAAGGCAGAGAGCTGACGGGCCCTGTTGGGGGAGAGGGGTGGTTTGGTTGGTCAGAGTGTCCTCCGGACGTGCTGAGGTTGCGGGTTCGATCCCTGGTCAGGGCACACACAAGAGCAACTGGTGAATGCACAGAGGAGTGGAACACGTCCAGGCTTTTCTCTCTCTCCCTTCTCCTCCACAAACCCACTTTTTAAAAAGGGCAGCGATCTGGCGCAGAAGGCCCTGGGGTGCTGCACAGTCCAGCTCAGTGAGAGAAGGGGGGTTGCAGACACTTCGCCCCAGCAGCCAGCGCCCCTTCCCCGGACCCCGTTCTAGTAGCCCTGCCGCTTGCGCCCTTACGGATTAGAAATGCTTGTACCGCTGCCGGCCATTCCTTCACAGTCTTATTGTAACTCCCCGGGCCTTAGTGTCTCCCCCGGTTCCCACACCATTAGCACTCCGCTTCATTGCCAAGAATGCCCGTGTTTTCCCTCTAAGCGGAACACGTCTGTGTGACTGTCTAACGCTGGTACCCAGGCCGTGTTTTCCAATCTGGGGCCCTTATAGTTTCTTGTCCTTGCTTTAAACTCAAGCTAATTATCAGTGACAACTTTGCCTAAACCCCAAAGCCACCAGTCACCTTCCAGCAGAAACCTGGGCTCCTTCTATGTGGAATGAAGTGCTTCCAGCTCCCCCCCCTTTTTTTGAATGTTTGCACATTCAACTGTCAATTATGGAATAAAACCCAGAAAGGGCCGGCTTTTCATGGACATTTCACTTACAGCAATGAGCCTGCAGCCTCTTCTACTATGTCAAGAGGCTATTCACAGCCTTCGGTTGCACATGAAGGATCCTGGTGGATGGGAAACCAGGCACCAAACGGCATAATCAAAGAGAGTAGCAACACCAGTCTGGAGGTGGGACAGAGCCGTTACAAAGGCTGGCTCGGCATCAGGACGACCCCCGGGTTCAGGGCCCGGGAGAAGGGCAGCCTGCCCTTGGAGGGCGCCCCTGCGGGGGAGGGAGCGGCAAACCGTAGTTCACCGGGCGCCTCCTCCTTGCTGCGCCTGTGGCCTGACCCTAGTTCTTTCTTACGCCCAAACAGGAAGCTCTACAATCTGACACCGAGGCCTTGACACTGAAAACAAGCAAACAAACAAGAAACCCACACAAATTTTCAGAACGACTTTGTAATGAAGGCTGAGGACACTTTCTGCTAACAGAGCCTCCTACTTCTGTACCTGGCATAATGTCTTGTCTCACGTCCCAAGAGGTGAAAATGCTTAAAATTTCAGACATTTATAGAAAAAGTCTGGGCCTGGCTGGTATAGCTCAATAGATGAGTGTGGGCTTGTGAACCCAGGGGTTGCTGGTTCGATTCCCAGCCAGGGCACCTGCGGGAGGCAGCCACACACAGATGTTTCTCTCCCTCTCCTTCTCCTTCTCTTCCCCTCTCTCTAAAAATAGACAAATAAAATCTTTAAAAAAGTGTTTAAAAAGAAAGAAAAAGTCTGCTTCTCTTTAAATTTGAAAATGGTGGAACGTTAATATACTGTCCTGACAACCTTTCTTCTTCTGGAAAGAATGTCTAAAGAATAACAGGAGCTTTGGACTTGCGGTCACCGTGCCAGTCTTCAGTCTGAAGGCCCTTTACTGACGGTTTCGGAGGAATTTTCACAGCAGCTAATTCCATGTGTTTAAAGGCTGGAGGCTTTGCCGACAGGCTCCCTGGTGCCACGGGGATTTACCCGGACGCCGGGACGAGCGGCTGCTGTAAAGGAATGCCGCGGGCAGGCGGGGTTGTTTTCACGGGGGCTTCCCTTAGGACGCCGGTCAGCACCCACCCCCACACGAAGAGCTTCTGTCCCCGTGGGCCCATCCAGCCACGCTGGCACTTGTCAGACGTGCGCCCTGCGCCCGACCCCGGGTGGGCACCAGACACGAGACCGATGAGGCTTGTTTGATGAGGGGGGCTCCCTCTCGACCACTGGGGTCTCCACGGCCCCGGTGCTCAGGACGCGGTGTTCCTGGCTGTGAGGGAAGCAGCAGGGAGAGGCCCGAACGGTCCCCCTCGGGTCGGGAGGTGCTGAACCGTGACGGGCAGTCACTCGGGTGGACAGCGGGACACACCTGGGGCAGGCCTGCGAGACGGGCCCCCTGGGGTAACAGGGCGAGGGGGGCTCCTTGCAGGGCAGACTGGGCAGAGGCAGGGGCGCTCCACGTGAGAGCACTTTGTAGGAGCACTAGAGAGTTCAAGGTGGCGAGCAGACCCGACGGAAGTCCTGTGTGGGGTGGTGACGGGGTCCAAGAGTTTCTCCTTTCCCCAAGACCCCAGAGCGCTGGGGCTGGGACTCAGAAAGAGGTGGCCATCCAAGGAGAGTGTGCCTCGGGCTCTGTGTTATCGCCACAGCATGAGCCACCCTCACGGGGACACCACGAAGCCGTGAAGGGTGACGAAGAGAAGGAAGCGACGGCGGTTTCGCCGAACCCGAAGGCAGCTGCACCCCTGGGGCCACGGGCCCTTAGCCGAGGCGGCGGACGAGGGAGCCCCTCTCCCGGCCGTGGCCTGTGCGCCAGGGAGGCAGGAGCCTGCACCGTCCACCGGCCCCGGAGGCCGGGATGGCCGGCCGGTGTGGCCGCAATCTTTCCGCGTCCCTCGCTAATTTCCCGGGAGACGCTCTCCCGACTAAGTGGGCGGTCACTGCGAGGCGAGACTACGCTCCGACAGACCTCGCAACTGTGAGCTGTGCGAGCGGCGGGTCTGTGCTGACGGTGCCGTCACGGAGCCGCATTAGTATCATAAATGTGGCGTCAGGAGCATGTAAGAAATGTCGGGAAGCAGAAGGGTGAGCCCATCTCTGGAATTTTTCTCTCTCACACGGAGACCCTACTTTTGAGAAGAACCCCTGAAACGATGTAGTTCTCACTTCCACAGACACAGCCTGTAGAGGCTGGGCCACATGTTCGGCAAATCCAAAACCAAAACCGGTCTCTTCGACTAATCACCCCTAACTTAATATTCTGAAATATACTCCATAATGTTTTCCAAAGATGGAGTACAGACTCAGATTTTAAAGTCACTGCTACGATTCCAACCAGCTAAAGAAAAAAGTGCAGAATCATCGAGAGAGTGAGTGTGTGTGTGGGGGTTGTGTATATATATACACATAGAGACAGGATGGGGCAAAAGTAGGCTTACAGTTGTGAGTATGTGAAACAGTTTATTCTTGTATTATTACTTGGAAGAAAAAGCAAAATATAAAAAGTGTAGGCTATGTCTTAGACTTGTGGCCACTGAATGTCAAACTTTTTTAGCAGTTATAAAGAAAATTGTATTTTTGCTACGGAGGTTTATTCAGTCACTATTAGAGATAAACATGGTGTCCTGAACCAACAGTTTGGTCTTTAAGTTTTAATAGGCTTTACAGACTAGATTATGTTCGAGCCCCACCATAAAGTGTACTGAGCAGCAGGTGTGAGCAGCCCGTGATTCCTGTATATGCTGGTTTCCCGCTTAGAACTTGGCTTTAGTCTAAGAGTCCACTTATGGACACACAGACCACTGAGCCACGGTTCCACGCAAATAAAGGCACCTCGTCTGTGACGCATCGGACCTGCAGCAGGGACACGACCGTGGACGCCCAGGGGACGCCGTGAGGTTTCGCTTCTCTGGCGCACGCCCGGCTGGTGCTGCTCCCCAGCTGGGACCCCGCTGCGTCCGCGGACACTTCAAATGAGTGCCATGGACGGTTTCTCGGGTGTGAAGGGCGGGCGCGCAGCCGTTTGGAGGCAACGACACAGTGGGGTGCCACTTTAATCTGCTTAAATTGCGCCCTCACCCG
Source organism: Sturnira hondurensis (assembly GCF_014824575.4). NCBI lineage: Eukaryota > Metazoa > Chordata > Mammalia > Chiroptera > Phyllostomidae > Sturnira > Sturnira hondurensis. Next base: position 18,023,934 of record NW_028082350.1, on the reverse strand, counting down.
AGGGCAGAGAGAAGGAATGTGAGGGGCACGGGGTGGGGGCCGAGAGAGGAACACTGATGTGAGAGAGAAGCACAGATCGGCTGCCTCCTGCACACGCCCGCATTGGGCGTCCAACCCACAACCGAGGCCTGTGTCCTGACCAGGAATCAAACCAGACCTTCTGGTCCACGGGACGACGCCCAACCCGAGGAGCCAGGGCTGGCGTGCTGTCTCCAAAGCATCACAAAAAGACCAACGACTCCACCTGAATTGTTTCTTTTCTCCGTCTCTTCCCTTTCTTACACTTGACCCCTCACGTCCTGCGTCCCATTCACACGACGCACATTCTTCCCACATTCTTCTAAGTCTCGCACGAGCATGCGAGGACACGCACGCCTTTACAACCAACCTCCACGCCGCCTTTTCCCTCCTAGTCTTCGGGGTTGGGGGGAGAGAGCCGAGAAGCGTGGGAGCAGCAGGCAGCACTGCTTGGGAAGGAGTGACGACAAGAACACCACCCGGGACACTCAGGCCCGCGGGCCCTGTCCTCGTCCCCCAGCATTCCTCAGACAGCACCGGACAAACTTCATGGAGACAGGTCACAAAGAGCCCCCAGCTAAGGAAATCGCCACACACACTGAGATCGGCGAGGCCGGCACGCCGTTCCTTCGCACCGATTTCTCGGTGAATGCGGCGTGTTGCCCAGCAGTGTTGGTGCCCCCGGTGCCCCCATACTAATTGGAAACGGCATCGTGTGCGTGAGCCAACACGCCTGGGGAGGCACCTGGGTGGCGCACGGCTCGCCGGTTGGGCCGGGCTGAACTCCAACACGCTCTTGTCACCCTGAGTGGGCGGCGGAGACAGGGCACAGTCTGAACAACTGACGTGGGAGTCCTACTTACACAGATCTTTCTTTTTAGTGTTCACGAGTCACAGAACAGAAATAACTAGAACACTTACCTAAGGTCACTCCGAGCAGCACTGCATCAGAGCGAGCGTGTACAATTTTCTGCGGCAACTAGCAACTGTACTGTGTCTGAAACCAGGTGAGCACAGCACATCACCTGACACAGGTGGCGAGCGACCCGGGGGAGTGGCCCCCTTGTGCAGACTCACAGGCGAGCGGAGCACTTACCGCCGTCTTCCACGGTGAAGTGGAACACGTCGCTGGTGGCGTTAGACCCTTCTCTTAAGACGTAGCTTATTTTCATGTCGTCGACGTCCGCTGGAAAAGAACCAAAGGACAAGATGACTGATTAGTCCCTGGAGCTCAGCCGGTGACTCAGGGAATCCTATCGGCTGTTACCGCCCCCTTCTCCGGAGGGAAGCCGTGAGCTCTCCTGTCTCTGAGCCCCTCGGTTTCAGCTTTCCTGCGGAACCCTGATGCCGCATACAGAGCTCAAGAATTAGGTTGTAGCCCTGGCTGGTGTGGCTCAGTGGATTGGGTACCAGGCTGCGACCCAAAGGGTCACCAGTTGGATTCCCAGTGAGGGCACAGGCCTGGGTTGTGGGGCAGGTTTCCAGTAGGGGGCGCTGGAGAGGCAACCACACATGGATGTTTCTCTCTCTCTAAAAATAAATAATACGATAATAAAACCTTAAAAAAAGAATTAGGTTGTAATAATAGCGAGGTGCTGCCCCACCCCATTCTGCGTGGCATTTGAATGTGCATGCACCAGAGCAGCGGGTGCCTGAATACGGGGCCTCACGACAGCTGCGCAGGAGGTATTTTGGGGCTTGGAAGATTTCCTGGCACCAGAGGCGCCACACCCAAGGCCTCCCTGTAGGACTGGCCCCCGGAGCGGGCAGGCGCCCTGACCGCCCAGCTCACTTTCTCACCACGTGCAGTGCCCCGGCTGATTTTAAGCAGCCCACATTTTGAAAGAGAAAAAAACAATCAGAATTTTTTAAAAAAAACACAGCCCACACTGAAACAGCTATCATGAATCAATGTCAGGGAGAACGGAGAATAAAACACATCTAACGAACGCTAAAACCTTTACTCACGGGGAGAAATGACTCTACCTCAGAAATGCCCTTTTCAAAAAAAAACCCCCAAAAAACAAAACAAAAAAACCAACCTGCAGAGGAGGGGTAAAAAAAAAAAGAACTGCCCTTTTTAGCGATCAAGTTCCCTGGCACAATTTGTTTGTATTATTGGCTGACACACAATTTAAAAAACGTAATTCATCCATTTCACCAGCTCTTCTCCTTCATGATCGCTCCTGACAGCACGATAAGGCGAACGCTCTGTTCAGCGATACTCGAAACAGACGGCTATTGGATCTACGTACGCCGCGCAGGGGCAGCTGCTTCCAGGGCCGTGCAAAACCGAGATGGGAGCGAGAGCGGTTGGTGACACTGCACGGCGCCCTTAGGGGCGGCAGGAGGAGCTGCCTGCTGTGACGTCTAAAGGCTTTGGGTCTGAGCAAGCGATTTTACCAGGAAGAGCCTCAAGGCACACAAGGGGTTAGAACCCGCACATGGGTCCACAGAGGCGGAACGTGGGCTTTCCCGGGGCTCACATGGAGCTGAGGGAGGTGACTGGGGTCCAGTGGGACACCCGGGCGGGGACGGCGTGGCTGAACGGGGGACGCACCAGACCGCTGACGGGGGTCCTCGGAGGGAAGCGAGTCCTGCCGCTTTGTTCTCCTCTACAGCTCCTTTCTCAGCGAACTGTAATTCCCCCATTTCTGCCCTGCGTCATTCTTAGCTTTCTGCATGGCTCCCTTTGCTAGAAGACTGAAGATTTCTGTTTTTTTTTTCACCTTCCCGCAGTCCCTTGATCAGGGTGTAACACTCAGCAAAGGCTCACATGTTCTGGAACTTGAAATAAAAGAGCCCAGAGGTGCGGAGGACCCCGGTAGCATCACTACCTGCCTACGTGTGACGTTTCTAAGGGACAGGGCATGAAGCCGTTGCACAGACAGCTCCGTGAGGAGTGAGTGCCCTGATGCCCTGACGGCACAGCCTGGGCACAAGGACGACACCCCCTGGTCACGTGGGGAAGACCCCTTCCTTACATGGCCGCCCCTTCTTTAACTTTGTAAGAAAACCTAAAAGCTCTATCATGAGGAAAAGAGGAAAAAACTGGTACACTCAGTCTCCAAATTAAGGTGTTTTTTTTTTTTAAACTACGGCACATCGGAGATAGTTTCATTGAAATAAATCACTACTTCAAAACTGAAATTTTTAAGAACATTTTTTAAGTAAAGAGGAGATGGATGGGATTCTTTGACACCCAGTTGCTGATTCTCCCTCTGGGTTAGAGCAATAGAGACCTTCTTCATTTTCTTTATTCCTTTACACCTCCGTTACCAGTTCATAGTCCAACACGGGGGCTTACAAAGGCTCTGGGGAGGAGAGGCTTTGATCGTGCCTGTTGGTCTACAGGCGCGTCTCAAAGCAACACAAACACGTTATAAATTAAATACAGACGCACACCCGCTGCTGAGGGCACAGAGGTGTTAGGACACCTAACAGCCCAAATGTCATCTTGTGTAAGTAAACATCTAACAGCAAGATCTTTTTTCTAAATGTTAAACACACATCAAAGATATTTCAGTGTAATCTACACACTGTTTCATTCCACGGGTTTAAAAAAAAACAATCTAAGGCCATTAAGATGCCTGAAACCACACCCTGTTTCAAACTCCGAGGAAATTGCTTGAAAGGTACGTGCTGGCTTCTGGCCGAGAGGCGGGAGGTTGGCCTGTGGGGCGAGCTGCCAACTCCTAACACAGAGCCGCAGCTCACTCAGACCCTGTGCTTTGCGACATCCGTGTTTCCTAACACCTTGCTTATCTGAGAGCCCAACACCACTGCAGGAAAAGAACACCCCCCGGGGACGCCCAAGGGTCACACTCCATCTCCGCCCACAGAGCCCACAGAGGACAGATCCCCTTGCCGTCCCCAAGGTGGTGGGGTTTGCCTGAGAGCCACCCAGAGCCCTCGGCAGTGTGAGTCCACCGCTCAGATCCCCAGCTCCGACGCCAGCTCACCAACTGGCTGCTCAGAGCGCACCCCCCTCCCCTGGCCCTTCCTGGCTCAGGTGGGGTCCCCACACAAAAGAATCAGGTTAGGGAGACGCTTTAGCCTCGAACGCAGGTGAACGCAGGTGCCGGAAGTGTTTGTTAGCGTGCTTGAAGCAGGGCAGAGAGCAGTTTCAGGATCGAACAATTCCCTCCTTATGCTATTCATCTTACTAACATGCTTTGGGGCTCCTACAATGAGGGGGAGGCACACTGTGGTGTCAGACATACCGTCTTCTCCTACGTCATGCCTTCCACCACGCCCTTGTCTGGGGTTTACCGCAGTGACATGCCTTGTACCTGTGATCTTTACAAACTTAGATAGGGCTTTCGTCTCATGTCTTTGGGCAGGTGTTTGCCCTGAGATATAAAAAATCATACACCCTGCAAAGTATAAACACATCTTTTAATTTTAGTTACAAAGTTCCTACCAACTATCACAGTATCAGAACAATGCCCTAAAAATGAAAGAAATGTAAATCTGAAGGCTCTCTTTGAATGCTATTTGATGATAATAATAATAATAATAATCATCTGAACACTTGGAGTTTAGCGAGCACACCTCTGCCTGCGGGGCTGAACTGTCTGCAGCGCACAGAGCAGGCCTCTCGCAGGGCAGGGGTGCGGCACGCTGAGCCCGGCTGGAGAGCCCGGCTGCTGCCGGCAATACCCACTGATGCTCTAATGAAGGCACTGCAGTGAGACCTGTGGCAAGAAAGGAGCGGTCCTCCCAGTAAAGAGAGTCCCTGGGTTCTCCCCCTTCCGCTTTCTGCCCTTCCCCGTCCTGCACCCGAATGCGAGGCCCTCCTTCCTGAAGTTTTCAGGGACAGCCAGGTCCCCCGGGAGGAGACCAGGACTGCCACCCAGTCACATAGAAGGAGAACGCGCCGTACCTTGTGTGAACCGCGAGATGCTGTGGTTGCCCTGGCCCAGGTGGAGGAGGTGGCCGTGCCGAGGGGCCTCTGTCACCACGAACTGCAGAGCAGCGTGCAGGCTGTCCCTGTCCTCCGCTTTCAGGACTTTGTTTGTGACCACAAACCCCAAGTGGCCGGTGGCCAGAGTGCGGAGCGAAGAGGCCCCTTTGTTCACGGTGACTTGGGGGACGCTGTTGTCAACAGCTAAGACCCGGATCTTCATGACCTGGGGCTTCCTCGTCTCGAACCCCGTGTTGGGGAAGACATAGAAGTCTGCGTGGGAGCCGTCGGTCACCGTGAAGGAGAAGCTGTCCTCGCTCGACTCGCTGCCATCGTGCCTGTAGCTGAGCAAGTTTTCGTTCAGGTCTTGCTTGGTGAAAACTGTGGCGGGGCTGCTGCCGTTCAGGAGGAGCTGGCCGTGCACGGGCATCTGCGTGACTGTGAACTTCAGCAGGCGGTCGGGCGTGTCCCTGTCTTCCACCGTGAGCTCGAAGGGGGTGATCAGCTTATGCTCCCCTTCGCTGACGACCAGGTGGCGGAGGGTGACCACTGGCTTTTTGTTGTCCACGTCGCTGATGGAGATGCGGAAGGTCCGGAAGACCGGGTTGCGCCCGTCGGTGACCTGGAACTCGAAGCTGTCTACCTTCGCCTCGTCATCGGCTGTGTGGATGTAGTAGATTTTGTTGCCCGCCAGCTGGAGCTGAGTGAAGGACGTGATGGGCGCTCCGGGGTGGTCCGTGCACCCCAAGAGGCCCCTCACGGGGGCCCTGGTGATGGTGAAGACCAGGTTTTCGTCAGGGCTGTTCAAGTCACTGGTGCTCAGTAGGTCTGTCGTCAGGGTGACCTTCCCGCCCTCTCTCAAGGACACGCCCTTACTGATGACATCAGGGAAGACGACGTCGACGGCCCCGACAGAGACGTAAAAGTAGCGGTCGATGAGGGCGTTGGTGCCATCCGTCACGTCGAATTTGATCAGGTCCCGCGCACTCTCGCGCCCGGAGTGGACGTACTGAAGTAAGTTGTTGTCCACGTCCTCCTGGGTGAAGTTCATGCCCAGGGAGACATTTTCAAAGGCCCCTGTGGGGTTTCGCCTCTGTAGTAAGCCGTGCTCCGGCCCATAGCGGATAATATAAACCAAGGACCTGTCTTCAGAATCCAGATCGGTTGCCATCAGTACCTTGTTGTTCACGATTTTGGTTTCCCCGATTTCGATCTCCAGCCCACTGTTGATGGCCATTCGGGGGGTCTCGTCGTCCACAGGGATGACCACGACCATCACGGTCTTCTCCACGGAGTGCCAGCCGTCTGTGAGTCGAATCACGAAACTGTCTTCCTGGGTCTCCGAGTCGTCGTGCTCATAGATGATGCTGGAGCTCTCCACGATCTGGTCCAGGGTGAAGCTCTCCACCACCACGGTGCCGCTGACCAGCTGGTGCAGGACGCGGCCGTGCGTGGGGGACCGGGAGAGAGTGAATGTCAGCTCCTCCCGCGGGACGTCTGCGTCTGCGGCGTTGAGGATGGGCGTGTCGACCACCAGGCTCCTGCCCTCCATCACCACAAACTCTCTGGTGAACAGCTCCGGCGGCTCGTCGTTGGTGGGAACAATCACGATGGGGAAGAAGTGTCTCTCCGAAAGGTGGACGCCATCCGAGCAGCGGAACGCAAACCTGTCCTCCACTGGCTCCACCCCTCGGTGGACACTCTGGACATAGTTCACGTGCCCCTGCTTGATGTCCTTGAGGGTGAAGGCGCTCACGGCAATGCCTGCCCTGGACTTCTCCGAGCCCGGGGCCGGGGAGATGTTCTCCACGTAGCCGGAGGTAGGCTGGGTGACAATCGTGCACAGGATGTCATCGTTCGGGGAGTCCACGTCGTCAGCACTTAGGTGCCTTGAGGTGATGATGCTCTTATCACCTTCTGTTACTTTGAACTGTTCACCTACAGAAATTTCCGGTGCCTGGCTGTCAATAGGCAGGATGGTCACCCACACGGTGACTCTTTGGATGGAACTGCCACCGACTCTCCATTCTGGAGACGTCCCCGAGAGACTCAGGTTGAAAGAGTCCCCTTGGGGCAGCAGACCTATCTCGCCGCCGGTGTGGGCGTAGACAACGGAGCCCTCTAGAATGTCCCTTTGGGTGAACTGCTCTGCGGGAGCGCCGCTGACCAGGACCTCCCCATGCAAGGGCGGGTCCTCCAACAGGAAGGTCAGCATCAGGTCCTCCGTGCCCTCCCGGGTCCCCGTGATCACGCCGGCAGTGACTTCAGCGGCTCCGTTCTCTAACACGTCCAAGTAGGACCCCAGGGTGCCGGCAGGAAGGCTTGGCACCGGCACCTCGTCCTCCCGTGGCCGGACAGTCACCCTGAGGGTGATGGGCACCACGTGGTGTCTGTCGCTGACGTCCAGGGAGCAGCTGTCCGTCAGGGATGCGTCCCCACTGTGGTCGTAGGAAATCCGGCCCTGCTGTATGTCCTCCAGGTGGAAAGTGGCCCCTGCCCGCAGGATCCGACCGGAGGCCTGCAAGTGGCCGTGCGTGGGCGCCTGTGTGATGGTGAACGTGATGTGGGCCGCGTCCGTGTCCACGTCAGTCACGTGCAGCTCGGATGTGCGCAGGGTGTGGCGGCCGCCCTCCGGGGTGGTGAAGCCGGTGTTGAGGATCTCCGGCGGCTGGTTGTCCTCTGGCTGCAAGTATAGGGTGAAGGTGCCCGGGGCTGCGTTGCCCGCCCGGTCCTCCACCTGGAACTGGAACTGCGCCACGCGGGCGGCCACCCCCAGCTCCTCCTGGGGAGGTCGGTAGGCGATTTTGTGGTGGTTGATCTGGGCTTGGGTGAAGTGGGCCACCACGACCGAAGGGTTTTCCGTCAGGACCAAGGTGCCCAGCGGGGCTGGGTCGCGGTTTTCGTCTGTGTCCATCGGGGGCTGGGTCACCGTGTAGCGCAGCTCGCGGTCGTCGGTGTCCAGGTCCGTGTAGCGCAGCCACTTCTTCCTCAGCGGCGTGAGCTTGGACTCCTGCACCACCATCCGCAGGGGACAGCCGCTGCCCAGCTCCGGAGGGAGGCGGTCCACCGGATGGACGCGGATCACAAACCTCTGCGGCCCGGACTGATTGGGGGGGTCGTGGCTGTCCTGCACCCGAAACTCGAACTGGTCCGTCACCGGCCCGGGACTGTGGGGCCCCGTGTGCGCGTAGAACAGCCTGCCCGCCGTGATGTCCTGCTGCCGCCACTCCGTCACGGTTTGCTCGTAGAACGCGCCCCGTTTCCGCCACGGGCTCCCGGAGAGGTGCTGCCCCTCACCGGGGGGGTGAGTCCGGCGCAGAATCAGATGCCCCGCCGTGGGCGGCGACTCCAGCACGAACAGCAGCAGGGCATCGTCCGAGTCCACGTCAGTGGCACTCAGAGCGAAGGGCGGGACCGGCGCCGTCTCGCCCTCCGCCAGCGTCAGCCCGGTGTTGGCGTTGAGCACCGGCGGCTGGTCATCCACGGGCACCAAGGTGATAGGGAACAGGAACTGCACCTGGTGCCTGCGTCCCCCGTCCACCATGCGCAGCACCAGGTTGTCACTCAGGGAGCTGTCTTTGTCGTCGTGACGGTAGACCACCTGACCGGCCGCGAGCTCCGCTGCCGTGAAGGTCTTGGGGGCAGAGCTGCGGCCGGCGCTGCCCAGAAGGATGAGGCGTCCGTGCCGGAGCCCAGCCATCACCTCCAGCTGCACGGCCTCCAGGTCGTCCTCATCACTGATGACCAAGTTCTGCGGGCCGCTGCCTGGGGGGCCGGTGAGGGGCCGGGACTGGCCCTCGTAGAGAACGAGACCCGTGTTGCGGGTGACCACGGGCGCCAGCGTGTTCATGGGCTTCACCACCACCATGAAGGCGAAGGGGTCTGAGGCGGCCCCTTCTGGGTCCACCACCTCCAGCTCAAACTCGAAGACACGCTCCTCGTTGGAGTCCTCAGAGGGCGGCTGGTAGGCAATCTTCAGCAGGCGCAGGTCCCTCTGGGTGAAGGAGGAGAGGGGCAGGCTGCGGTCGTCGGTGCTCACCAGGTAGCCCTGGCCGGGCTGGAGCGCAGAGGTGAGGTTGAAGATCAGCAGGTCCGGGGGAGATTCGGCGTCCTCCGCCGCCAGCATGTCTGGAGTCAGCGCGGTCAGGACAAACTGGGCCACCTCCATCATCATCATGGCCACGAAGCTGGGCCTGGGCGCCGCGTTCTCGGCCCCTCCTCGGATTCTCACCAGCACCTGGAAGTGCTCTCGTTTCAGAGCAGGGGTGCCCGCGGGGGCGTCTCGTGAGCGCAGCTCCACCACCATGGGCACCCAGTCGCGGTTCGGGGAGCGACTGGGCGCCGTGTGGCGGTAGCGCACACCTAGCTCCTGGAAAGCTCTGCAGTCCATCAGGAGGGGCTCCCTGGCGCCCCCCTCGCTGGCCGGCCCTACTCCAGCAGCTAGCCGCGGCGGGTAGTTCAGCAGCTCCCCGTAGCGAGGCAGCGTCCCCAAGCCAGACAGGACGCCCACGCGACACTCCTCTGTCTCGGGCTGGTAGGCGAACTCCAGGCTCCGGGCGTCCAGGGCATTGCTGGTCCCCAGGAGCTCCTCCACGACCAGGGGCAAGTTCCGAGTCACCACCTCCAGCTGCGAGAAGACCACCTCCACCTCCAGCACCAGGGGAAGCACCGCTGTCCCTCCGCGCGCGTCGTAGCGCAGCTGCAGCGGGACGCGGTCTCGCGACGGGCTGCGCGCGCCCAGGTGAGAGTAGCTCACCTCTCGAGGGCCGAAGTCGCACGGGAAACGCTTGGGATGCAGGCGGCCGGGCCGCTGGGCCAGAGCGTCGTTGTCCAGCACGGTCACCGCGCAGCGGTCCCCCGGCTGCACTTGCAGCACCAGGTCGTGCAAGGGGTCCAGCCAGACCTCTCGGCCGAAGGGCACCCGGAGCCCACGGTTTGCCATTACTATAGCCTCCTCGGCGGGGACCCCGGCGACGCCCGGGAGATCCGAGGACAGCGACTCCATGCCGGGGGCACCGGGCTGTGCTGGGGCGCGGCTTACCAGTGACAGGAGCAGCGGCAGCAGCAGCACCCGCCGGGGCGGCGGCAGAGGCGGCGGCACGGGCTGCAAACCGGTGGGGCTGACTCCCTGGCGCGCGCGGGAGGCGCCCCCGGGGGTCCCGGCGGCGTGCATGGTGCAGGTGTTGCAGCCCGGACAGGTAAGCCCGAGAGCGCGCGGTCAGTCCGCGGGCAGGCGCAAGAGACCCCCTCCGGAAAGCGCCAGGACTCCGCGCGCTGCCTGCGGCGACCCGCTGCGGCCGAGGCTGGGACCGAAGGACCGGCCAGGGGGGTGACCGGGCGGGGCTGGACCTTGCCGGGAGGACGACGGGCCCTCCCGGCCTCGCGCGGCTCCGTGGCGCGAAGCAAGCCGCTGCACTCCTCCCCGGGGCTCAGGACGGAGCCTGGGCTTTGAGGGAAATCCCTCCCTTGGCACCGCCTTAGTCGGGGGCAGCCAATCGTCGGTCCCGGGAGGAGGCCCCGATCCCCGGGTTGGACAGTGACTCCTGCCAATCAGATGCTGCGGTGGGAGGCGGGGCGAGAGCGGGTGAGGCGCTGGAGAGAAGATTCCTCCGCTGGTCCCGCGAGCGAGGGGAGGGGAGGGGCGGCCAGGGCTCCCCCGCCCCGCAGCGCGCTTCGTTTGGGCTGCCCGGGGGCCTGGATCCACCTCTCCCGCTACCTGCCACGCAGGGCCGCCCACCTCAGCTCCCACCCCCGCACGCAGGGGAGTCCGGCGCAGGGGTGGTCGTTTCTGCCCGAAACTGGCGAGCCCGAGAGCAAAGTTCTGTGCGAAGGCGCTGGGGCGCCAGTCGAAACCCAGAGCAGAGTGCAGGTCGGGGCGGGGCGCACTCTGGAGCGTATTTGCAGGAGAACAACTTAAAAGCCAAAGTAGATGAAGCCCCCCCCCCCCCGCCCCGCCCTGCTGTCTCTCGGTGAATTAAAATAGGTACAGGCCTTGGGTCGGTGCGTTTTCCTCGAGCCCCCCCCTTTGCACACGGAGTTCGAGCGGAGAAGTGAGAAAGGACACTGAGAGCACGCCAGCGAGGCCGTGGGTCTGCGGGAATGTTTCGGGGAATGCGCAGCCCCGGGCCCTTCCAGAGCGGGCGCTATTGCGGCTGTCCCGAGCGGCGTCCCGGCCGTCCTCGCGGAGGTCCCACCGCCTACAGGCTCCACCCGCCCGGCAGCGTCGCCGCGTCCCCCAGAGCGCCCGGAGAACCGGCAAACACCCCGCGGGCGAGGGCGGCCTGAAGTACGTGCGCTCCCGCGGCCGCCAGCGGGAGTGGAAGTGGGAGCTCGAGCGCCTCCTGCCCCCTGGCGTCCGTCTGGCTCGGACGGGTGCGGGCGCCCTTTCTGGGGGGCTTGCTCCCGACCTGCCCCCGCCCCTCCCAAACGCTCACGAGGGAAGCTCAGCCTTTAGTTCCTCGAGCAGTCTGGCTCACTTGTGGGTGATGCTCTTCTCTCCCCGAAAGTAACGACCAGGTGATGGAATGTACAGAATGGAATAAGGGCCACCCTGCTCTCTTCCTGCCGGAGGCTACTTTGGGAAGGAAGGGAGAGTAAGGAGCGGGTGTGCCCTTTGAAATTTCCGTCTAAGCGGGAGGTGTGGGATTCTGCCCCGTGGCCTCTGGGGTCAAGAGATGAAAAGTTCTGGAATTTTTCAGAGAGAGAGAGAGAGAGAGAGAGAGATTTAAAATGAAACACTCGTCCAAGTTAATTGGCATTTAGTTAATTGAATTAATACCGAGTTTATCCTCTATATTTTGTACTTGGGGGAAGCTTTTAACTCCCCTTGCCATCCATGGTGCATGTCACAATTTAGTACAAAATGGACCTTTAGGAACATGGGAGGTTTGTGGCCAGGGTTTTCAGCACACAAGAACCCCCCCCTTCACACCGTTCCCCAGTTTCCCATTGGCTTTGACATTTTTTGGCATATTTTATAACTTACTCTGCGTTCTTACGGCAGCATACAGAATTCAAATTGCAGTGCCAAGGGAGAAAATCTGTTAGTGCCAAATAAGTAGGCAGATGCATGTGAGACAGAACATCAGTGTCAGAATATGGTTCTTTACATGCGGTACTTCAAACTCTCATTATGTGTTTTGATTGACAAGAGTCAGATGAAAGCTGAGTGGCCCTTGTCCAAATACTGTCCCTCTGGGCATGTGCCTACCAGAGCCAGACCGACAGCCCCGCCCCTGCCACTTCCCAAGTGGCTCCAGGGCTTTCCTCTCCCCCTTTTCTCAAAGTCCAGCTCTGTTTGTCTTGAAAGCAGTGATAGATAAGAGCCGCATTTGAAGGGTGGTCGGATGCCTGAAGGGNCAAGAGTCAGATGAAAGCTGAGTGGCCCTTGTCCAAATACTGTCCCTCTGGGGCATGTGCCTACCAGAGCCAGACCGACAGCCCCGCCCCTGCCACTTCCCAAGTGGCTCCAGGGCTTTCCTCTCCCCCTTTTCTCAAAGTCCAGCTCTGTTTGTCTTGAAAGCAGTGATAGATAAGAGCCGCATTTGAAGGGTGGTCGGATGCCTGAAGGGCAGAGTTCAGTATTTTGTCTCCTGGTAAGATGAATAGAGGCTCACATTTATTTTATTTTTTAAAGATTTTATTCGTTTATTTTTGGAGAAGGGAAAGGAGGGAGAAAGAGGGAGAGAAACATCAGTATGTGGTTGCCTCATGTGCGCCCCCTACTGGAGACCTGACCTGCAACCCAAGCATGTGCCCTGACCAGGAATTGAACCGGTGGCTGTTTAGTTCCCAGGTGGGTGGGCATTCAACCCCCTGAACCACACACATTTATTTTTAAGGAAAGCAATAAACTACTTTTTTTTTTTACTTATACTGTCCTGCTTTGATTGAAGTTTAGAGTGATTCTTAGGACTTATTATTTTTTGGAGGAGGGAGGTCAATGTCTTAGTTATTTTTTAACTACATAGAAGTTATTTTTAACTACACATACGGTTATTTGCTTAAACATGTTGCATTATGATTATTAAAATAGTGAAGAGTTAAATTCTCATCTGAAAGTATTATTGATGATGATCTATCTTTTGGGTATTACTTCAGTGTTAGAAGTTTCTATCCTTAAATTAGCAAGGGAATACTATTTTACAGCTAACATTCTCAATTTCATGAGAGATAAAATAAGTTGGAAAAATGTATACTTTTTCTTAAGTCTCAGCTTATATCTTCAGTTCTTATTTTCTTAAGCCTTTAAAACTTCCTGAATATACTTTGGGCAAAATATCCTTTAAAATAAATTCTTGAATTTGCTTAGCAAATGAAAAACATACCCAAGCATCTCCTCCAGTCCACTTAAAGCTAAATCTTTTATTTATTTACTTTTGGGGGAAGTACTTTTTTTTAAGGTGTGGGGAGGGCAGCCCCGAGGAAAGAAAGGGAGAGGGGAGAGAGGCAGAGGCTCCGCGGGGTCTCCGGCCTAAGGTTGTGCGCCGAGAACCTGTTTCCCAAAGCACGGGAGGAACGTGATGAACTGAAGACACTGAGTCAGAAAGTGGAAGGCAGGTCCGGGCTCTGCAGTCAGACGAGCTGAGGCGACATCTGGTGAGATCCGCAGAGGTTCAAGGTCATCCCGGAGTTCACTCCCCATTTCTCAGGTGCTGAGCCCCCAGCATGGCAGGTGGCCTCAGAGGCACCTTGAAAATGCAGGTGGACGATCGGGGCTCCTACCCAGCACCTTTGACAGTTCTCAGCAGAACTTCATTCTCCGGTGGCTTCCAAACCACGCCTGCTCCTAAGCGCCAAACTTGCCGCTCTGCGGCCGAGGGACTGGCTGACCGAGAGCTGGGCTCTGGCCTGGGCTGGACGCCCACCAGCTCTGTGACTGGCGGCACCTCCCCCTGTCTCGCTGCTGTGGTCTTCTTCCGTGGACCTGGGGGCTCAGGTGGCACCCGCAAGTCCCCCTTTGACCCCTGCCCCCTTGGTTCTGGTTCGGTGCCCAGTGTATGGATGGCCTGGCGTTTTGCGGCCTGGAGCTCCTGGGTCAGAGGCAGCAGCTCTTGTTCTGGCTGGGAAGCTGGACTCTGTGCACAGACCCCACGCCTCCGACACTGGGTCAGAGCTCGTGCCTAGTGGCCAGTGGCTCCTTTGAAAATACACGGAACAGCCTTTGCGTTCACTGGTGTGGGCAGCTCGCATACAACACACTAAGAAACTGTGCTTTTCTTCACCAACAAGAGAATGAAAAACCTAGAGATATGAAATAAAATTAAATTCACTGTGGGGGTACGTGGATTTCCAGATGGGCCCATTATTAGAGGGTACGCCAGAAACACCTAGATTTCCCAGATGAAGTTGTGTTCAGGTGGCACCGATGGTGGAGAAGAGGGGAGAACCCCGGACTAGGAGCCGATGTTTTTGTTTTGGTTTTTTTAAAAATATTTGTTGGTTTGAGAGAGGGAGAGAAACACGGATATGAGAGAGAAATATCAGTTGGTTGCCTCTCGTACACGCCTCGTCCCCTCCCATACACACCTCGTCCGGGGAAGAAACCCAAACCCTATGAGGCCCAGGTTGGGGCCCTGACCGCGGATCGAACTGCATCCTTCCGGGGCACGGGGGCAGCGCTCCAGCCCAGGAGCCACCCGCCAGGGCAGCGGTTTGGAGGCTCGTTTCCCCACTTGCTTGGAGCTGGGGCAAGTCACTGTCTGCATCTCTAAAAATGTGGCTGGGGAAGGGGAGAACGGGTGAGGATATTGCCTCAGCCACCCTCCTGAAGTTATTGAGAAGGTGAGATAAGAGGTGTGCGTGTGTGCATATACATTTATATGTGTGAGTGTGTGCGCACACTCAACACACTTTGTTGGCTGCAGCGTCCGCATTTCGAAGGCGGGGAAACGGAATCCGGGAGTCTGAGACCCGAGCACGGAGCTGGAGAAAAAAATGATTGCAGGTCGGACCACAGGCAGCGCCTGCATCCCACCTGCGGCTCCCACTCGGATTTCCGCCTGCCTTGCGGGCTCAGTTCCCCTGCCGACCTGGGTTGTGCTCTGCACCCCGAGTCCCCGCCCCCGGCCCTCGGTTGGCGCTTCTCTCAGGCGACCCCGGTCTCTGGATGGTCCCTAGATGTGTCCTGCTGCTCCTGGGTCCATCCAGACCGGGAAGGCTCCTGAGCATGCAGCCTGCGTGCTGCTCACCCGTCACCTCCACAGAGATCTTCACGAGCCCTCCCGCCGTGACGCTGGACCCCATGTCCATCCTTTCCCAAGAAAGTTCCTTGGAAGCCACTTGGCCAGGCTCCCCAGCAGCTTTGGGGGATGGCCAGGTCTCTCAGTCAATCTCCTCAGCAGTCAACCCAAGGACCTGTCTTTGGATGAATTAGACGAAAAGGAAATACAAAGATGTAGTAGAGCTCCCCTGAATTCTGGGAAGCTGTCTCCAGAAGGTTCCGGAATGTGAACGTGAGCCAAGGAGCCTGGGCTCCTGGGCGCTGAGCTCCCCTTGGTGGTGGCCTGGAGGAAGGGCCACCCCCGCAGCTGTGGTCAATGTGGCCGCCCTGCCACCGGGACCCACAGTACCGGGACCCGAGTGTCTCTGCAGCTGCTCTGACCCTCTCCCTGTCCCTGTGAACTCGAAGGCCCAAACGTACCCAAGCTGGAGCCACAGGCCCACCTGCTGGCTGCCCAGGGCCCCGGGGAAGGACGTGTCTGGCCTTCTTGGCTGCCCTGTGTGGAGGGACCAGCTCACCTCCAGGACTCAGGCTGCGCAGGTTCCTGTCCCGGAATGAAGCAGGGCAGGTTGGAGGAGACGTCACCGCCGGCACCACCACAGCAGGTCACAGTGGCTGCACTTTATATTCGGGGAGACCGGCACCCAGCGGCACCCAGGGATTGTTTCCAAGCTCCTGAAATTACTGACAAACCCAGATGAAATGAAGTTAAATCAAATGAACTAAAAATCAAGGGCTGCCGTTTCCTCTTTCCTTTCCATTTTAACATATGTTATTTTTCCCTTTTAAGGATATTTAGCAGACCCTTCAGACCGTTTTCTTCCATGGGGTGGCTGAGCACTGTGGTTGGAGAGGCTGGCGACGGCCATGCCTTCTGGCGGCTTCGATGGCGGGGGCCACCGAGTGCACACTCCCGGGGACCTGCTCGGCCACACAGACCCTTCTGACTGAGGAAAGAGAGACAGGGAGGAGGCGGTGGCCGGCAGGTGGTCCCTGCGGCTGCGGAGGGCAGGGCGGGGCTGAGCCGGACGAACTCAGGGGGGCCTAGGGTTCAGCACAAAGCTGGCACTTGACCCTCTGAAAACGGTTTTCCCAAATATTTGGCCACGTTAGGGTCTTGGTCTAAAGCCCGTGATCTTGGGCGGTAATAGCTGTGGGGTTTCCACCTGTAAGTCTTCAGACAAAACTCAGAATGAAGTGTAATTGAAACACGGCTTGAACAAGAGACCACCACTCAGCTGAGCCCAGACAACCTAAACAAAGCACAAGGGAAAAAGTTCTTCTCTTGCACCTAAATTAAAAAAAAATCATGTGATGACTTCTGCCAGTTTTGCACAGCAACCCTATTTTTTGGCTTTTATTACTAGGCCTCTATCAAGGTACCTATTAGAAGTACCTATTATGGTGTCTTCGGGGTGTACAATGAGATTTAACAGAAGCCCTTTCTCGTAATTAGGTAGCGAAACGAGTATCTTTTGGCACATTCATACTTCCTAATATCTCAAGATTCCTGCGTGTTGATATCTGTCTGGCTGTGTATTTGGATACAGCCTCACAGTGTGGGTGGATGTTTTCTGTAAAAACACGTTGCTGAATCAGGTGAGACTTAACTCAGAAAAAAAAATACACGGTTTACTTTCCATTACCTGCAGTCAGCCGTGGTCTGAAAATGTGAAATGGAAAATCCCAGATGCAAACAATTGGTCAGTTTTAGACTGAGCGCTCTTCGGGATAGCGTGAGGAAATCTCACGCGTGCCTCTCCGTCCTGCCTGGAGTGTGAATCATCCCTTTGTTGGGAGAGAGAGAGAGAGAGCGAGAGAGAGAGAGAGAGCGTGTGGGCAGCACACTCAACATACCTTCATTACAGCACAGTGTTAACACGGTTCTATGTTATTATTGGTTGTTGTTAATCTCCTACTGTGCCTAATGCCTAATTCATAAATTAAACTTTATTATAGAAATGTAGGATGAGCAGCAAAATGCAGTATATACTCCAGGGTGTTTACTGTGTTCACTGAGAAGCCAGCTCCAGCCTCGTACACGGGGTGCTGTTGGCACCTCGCGTGGATTCCCAAGGGGCACCTATAACTACGCAGGCCCTTTCCCTTCCTGAGAATTACCTTCAGCCGAAGAGGAACCACCTCCACAAGACAGGCTGAGACTCCCCTCCACCCAACCACCTTCAGACCACGGCCAACGCCAAGGTCAGTCCGCTTGCCTCAAGGTCCGACTGACTCTGTCCAGTAATTCACGCTGCAGAGCGTTCCCGAGGAACCCCACGGAAGCTGGACTGCAGAGGAGACCGTGTGGCTCTTGAAGAGGTTATTTTCCCTGCGCTGTTCTGCTTGGGTCACTTCTAATCTCTCGAGAGCCCACCCTTAACACGTCACTTGACCGAGTCGCTAATGCAGGCTCTGCTGCTCCCAGGGAGCCAACTTAACGCCCTGGGATTGGGATAAAGTGAGGGGTTGACATTCGGGCTTCGACCTCTCCAAGTGGCTGGGAGATAACTTGTTATCAGGCATTTCTCCTGGTCCCACCTGAGGGACTGAGGACGGGTCACAGTTAGATTACCTGTGCGTCGAGACATTATCGTTTCTGAATCATTTCCTCTCACAGACATTCTCTTCCACCGTGGAACCAGAAAAGGACCCCATTAAATTGACCTTCCGGTGCCTCTGGGAATCTCCAGCGTCTCACATGTACTCACGACCTCTTTGTGAGGCCTCGTTTCATCACCTGTGCCACTGGTGTTCCCTGGGAGACCTAATTTTTGGTGATGATACGGTCCTGCTTTTTAACTACCCACCCATCCATCCATCTGTCCAATCACCCACCCCCCCACCCACCCACTCACCCACCCACCCCTCCATCTACTCACTCACCCACCCACCCACCCACCCACCCACTCCTCCATCCACTCACCCACCCACACCCACCCACCCACCCCTACATACATCCCCATATTCATTCAGCAAATTCCACGAGCACATTTTCTGACCAGTCAGGGGAACTACACTGTAACAAACACAGATTCAGGCTCTGCCCACGTGAACTCCGTTGTCCAGTGGTGAGTACTATTAAGAAAACAGACTGTGAAAACACAAACAGTCAAAGAACTGTGAGATGTCCACTCAGTATGAGACACAACACACCCAGACACGAGTGCGTTGTTCGCTGTGGTGAGGGAGAGCTGAGCTGCTCAGGCACAGTCTCTCGAGCAGAGCGGGCTGTGGCTCTCGCATGTGGCTTAGGGATGGAGGGGAGTTCAGAGCTGGGCGATTTTCAGGTGTGCGAACGGGCTGGCGGATGTCCAGGTGAGACTGCCGTGGACGGTCGGCACTCAGAGGTGAGTGTGGAGCCCTGTGTCTGTTTGCGATCGTCTGATTCCTGATTGGTGCGGAGCTGTTCCCGATCAGTCGGGTTGCCAAAACAAGTTGCTGGAGGCGAGCTGTTACTGGTTAAAACCGCTTTAAAGTTTTGGTGGCTACATACTACCATGGCTGTAGAACAATCAGTTTTTTCCCTGAAATACAGAATTTTTACCAAAAATCAGCTGAGTCCCACCCCACGATGGAACATATGAACATCCTGTGGTCCCCTGGTTGGGATTTGCGGGGTTCCGGAGGACGTTGGAAAGGCAGCAGCACGTAGAACCAAGAACCGAGGGGGAGACGGGAGCGAGCCCCAACGTGCAAGCTTTCTTCGAGCTACACTCCCAACTTCCCTGCGCTTGAGTCTCTGGGTTTAGTCCATTTAGGGCTTGTTTCAAACATCTATATACCACAGATGGCAATAGATCGCCTTTCCCAATTTTTTCTTTGGCTATTTCAAGTTTTCTTTCTATGAACCACATCTAAAAAGTTTTAACAATCAAGGACAAAGGATGACTGTTACTAAGTAGCTCTGTTGGCTACAGAGGCAGTTATCACCGAATTCGGTCCACGGGAGACATGGTCCTGGGCCCGGTGGAGACACAGGACCTTTCAGGGCGGTCAAGGACCCCTCGCACTGGGGGGCTGTCTGACGGAGCCTGGGCACGCCCTGTGCTTTGATTTTCACATTTCCGTTTTCAAATTCTTTCTCAATTGCCTCAGTCCTCAGTGTGTTTGTGGATTAAGTGTCCGTGAGACCACGAGAATTTCTGCTTTTCTGCTCCCCGGGGCGCGGTTACGGCTCTGGCATCGCCACGAGGAGCTGAGGAGATGACTTTGCTTTCGAGTGCTCCCCTCCGAAACTCTCCACGTCAGCCCGGGAAGTCGGGCTCTAGGCTAGGTTCATCACTCCCAGCAGGCTTTTAAGAATAGAATAATCTGAACGTGCCGAGTTTTAGATGAACTGCAGATGAGCACCTTGGTAAAACTGGGCAATTTTTAGATCTTAAAGCTCTCATTCCGTGTTGACTGCAGTCGTTCAGGACACAGAGGGGGAGGCGCACTAGACATTTCAGTACCCGAGTGATGTCGTAGCAAAGGAAGACTCACGTGATGTTGGGTACGCTACCACTTACACTCTATGTGCACCGCATATTTGAGGGGCCCCCCAAAACCCGGAATTATCTTCTGGAGGGCGGGCGCCTTGTAGGACAGGCTTCCCCTGCTAGGTGAGAGTTCTAGGAACACATCTGTGTCAGTGCACCAGCTGGCGTTGTTGTGAGAGGCCGTGTTTGGCTTCAGTGAATTTTTTTGAAGACTCTTTCAGTGCATTTGCCCATTTCATGATGGGTGATTTACGAGCGCACCTGCCCACACCACGCTGAGTGTTCAACCATTTCTGACCCAAAACAGCATGAGCCCCATGCCCCACCGTTTCTATTTACCTGATCCTGCCCTGAGTGACTTTTTTCTCTGTTTCCACAGATAGAAAAAGTCCTTAAGAGAAAACATTTTGCCAATGTGGAAAAGGGGAAACAAAAAAAAAAATGGCAGAAGCACTAAACAGCATCAAAACTGAAAAGTTTCAAAAACTGTTTTGAACCGTAGAAAAAATGTCTCCATAGGAATATTGAATGAAATGCAGAACACTGTGAGGTGGCTGATGTTTAAATGTGTAAGAATTAATATGCCATTTTTATAAGTATATTCCAGGTTTGGGGTTCCCCCTTGCCTACGTGAGGGAAGAGGACTTCAGAACAGTTAGATGGGAAGCCTGGACTTCAGTCAACCCGGATGGCAGCCGCAACAAAGGGAGGGGAGGGAGCAGCGGTCCGTGGGCGGCAGTGCGGCCCTCCGCCCCATCTTAACAGTCTGGGGCCCAGCGGGGGCTCCTGCGAGCCTGGAGGGTGACCCCTCGGGGACAAGAGTCACTGTGCGTAGAATTCTACCTCATCCATCAGCTAGAACAGCGGCAGTGCAACCCACGATTCAGTGTTTCTCCCTAACACTTTTTTTCAGCTAATGCTTTTCTTGTATTTCTAAACAAGATAATTTTTTTGGTATTTGAATAAGACTTGTGTGGGCCCCGTTATTATTTTATTTGACTCATTGTTGTGCAGGATTCGGCCTGGCAGACAGTTTTCCAGCCCTTCCCCGGGAAACGGCCTTGCCCTCCCCCCACCCGGCCCCCCTCGAGTTCTCGCAGGGAGCCCGGGAGTTCACGGGCCTTGCACTTGGGACCCCTGCTCTGTAGAGACAGAGGAAGAAGCACGCAGAGGCCTGAAGGCGGGGTTTCAGCCCCGGAGGAGCACGGAGCAGAGCCCGGAGACAGAGAGGATGGGAGGGTAGGGTTACCGGGGCAGGGCTGCGTCCGCTTTAGGCCTCGGCCGAACGCTGCGGTTCCTGCCGCGTCGTCTCCGATGCTCTTCCCTTCCTTCCCTTTTCAAAGAATTTTAAATGTGAAGCTGTTACTGCAAGGCCGGCGGCCGTCAGCAAACCCCTGCAGAACAACCCGCAGTTCTGTCTCGGTGCACTCGGCGTGGCCCGTCCGCCCGCCCTGCTGTCCAGCGCCAGTGTGGCTGGTGCAGACGCCGACGCGTCAGTAAAGATAGAAACGCGCGAGGGAGAGAGGACGAGCTTCTTCAGCAGGGCGGTGTGTTTGCGGCCTTGCGTTGCCCGGCTGGGGGTACTCGGGGTCCTCACTGACTCACCCCGCGACTGCTGGCAGATCGCTTTGCTTCGGGTTTGCCGCCTTTTTCGCACAATGGGAAGCCTTTTCCTTAACAACCTGGTGGCTGACACTGTCTCTCTGTCTCTCTCAAGGGTTTGGAGGGTCTAAGATTTATGGTGCTACTGCAGGCCAAACACTATCACACATACTTGACATAGTTTGCCCTTAGGCATGTTTTATTATGCAGACGTCAAAACAACACACGGGCAAGTCTGAGCGTGCAGAGCGTGGTGGCTTCGCACTCCTCCCCGGCGTGTCTCTCTCCACCTTGCAGACCGTTGGAAAAGCAGACTCACGTCTCCAGAAGCAGACAAAATGCCGCACCCAGGAGGGCGTGTTTGCTGCTTAACTGGGAGTTTGCAACCCGTCAGGTCGGGTTGCAGGATCGAGCCTTGGCTTCAGGCGCCAATCTCCCGCTGCGGCAGCCAGTCGCTCAGCTGTGCTGGGCTCTGAGCTTATGCTGTGGAGTTAAAGTAAAACCGAAGGAGCAAAGCAGAGTGGATGGAATCTGCCCTGGGACCTTCCAGCTGCACCAGCAGAATGGCAAACAGGTAGATCGCGAACCCGTCAGTGCAATGAAAGAAACGTGAGCTGTCCCCAGCGGCGAAACGTTCATGATTTTACTAAAAGTTCTCCCATGTATAGAGTGGACATGCGGAGACCTCTAGAGATTTAATGACAGATTCCATAATTGGAACACAGAGGAGAAACATTTTTTGCACGCGGGTTTCCTTGAGTGGTCAATAAAGACAGGATGGAAGGCATTGGCTGCGTTTGGGGAACCCCAGCGGCTGGAGGAGGGCGCGCAGAGGGGCGCGGTGGGGGCGTTTCAGGGGGGAAGCAGCTAGTGAGTCAAATAAGGGGAGGGTCACGAGGGCAGAAAGATTTCAAGAAAAGGCATTTATTTAGGTAAAAGCACTTGAGGGAAATGGGGTACCTGAATGACTGTGTAATTTAAAGAGCTGAGAGAAGTTAGCAATCCCTCGCCTTTTCCTTCTGGTTTGGGGGGACCTGCAGAAATCCTTTCAGGTATGGGGAGACGGTGACGAAGTAGGGGCAGAGAGGGTGGCACCCCATTTCCTGAACTCTGCGCAGGCTTCCGGTCCGAACCCGTGGCGTGGAAACCCCTGAACTGACCTCCTCCCACAAACACGTCAGATTTACTCCCTCGATGAGGCAACTCCTGCTGAGGAAGAGCTGAGAGCTGATGACGAGCGAGAGAAAGGCCACATAGAGAAGCAGAGGGGAGAGACGCGGGCACGGTGCCATGGGGCCCCCGCCCCCGCGTGCTGGCCTGCAGTGCAGAGGAGGGCTCTCCGAAGGGCCCCCCCGAAGCACAACAAACCCGCAGTGATTTAGAGGGCACCGGCTCTGTGGGATACACCACTGGTACCCTGATTGGATCTGTAGGCAGACTGCTTTGGGTGGTAGGGACGTTCTACTGATGCGAGTTCTTCCTACCCACGCACACGGTATGTGCTTCCATTTATTAGCGTCTTCTTCGGTTTCTTCTCCAGTGTCCTATAGTGTTCTGAGGACGGGTCTCTTACGTCCCTGGTTAGAGTCACTCCCAGGCGTTTCATTCTTTTCAAAGCAATTGTGAATGGGGTTGTTTTCTTAGTTTCCCTTTCTGATGGCTTATTACTAGCGCATGGAAACGCAACGGAGCTCGGCACATTTATTTTGTGTTCTGCTGCTGTGGTGAATTCAGTGACCAGTTGTGGTGGCTTTTTGGCGAACTCTTCAGGGTTCTCCACGCACAGTGTCATGTCACCTGAAATTAGTGAGCTTTATTTCCTCTCTCCCAGCCTGGACGCCTTTCATCTCTTCTTGTCCGGTTGCTGTGTCCAGGACGTGCAGTACTGTGTTGATTAGCAGAGGTGGAGGTGGACATCCTGTCTTGCTCTTGACCTCAAGGGCAATGTCTGTAGTTTTGTTCCATCGAGTATGGCGTTGGCTGTGGGTTTGTCATATGTGGCCTCTATTACAAAGAGGCACGTTCCTTCTATGCTCACTTCGCTGAGAGTTTTTATAAATCGGTGCTGGATTTTATTAAATGCTTTTTCTGCATCTGTTAATATGACCATGTGGTTTTCATCCTTCACCCAGTTTATATGGTGAATCACACAACCCAGTGAGTGGGAGAAGACATTCACCAATGCATACGATAAGGGGTTAATATCCAACATTTATAAAGCACTTATAAAACTCAACACCAAAGCACAATCAAACAGACACACAACCCAATTAAAAAAGAGGCAGAGGACCTGAATAGACACTTCTCTAAAGAGGACATGCAGATGCCAAAAGACATGTGACAAGATGCTCAATGTCACTGACCAGCAGAAAAATGCAAATTAAAGCCACAGTGAGATTTCACCTCACCCCTGTCAGAATGCCAATAATCAATCAATTAGCAAACAACACGTGTGGGCAGGATGTGGAGAAAAGGGAACCCTCGTGCCCTGTGGGTGGGAATGCAGACGGGTGCAGCCACCGTGGAAAGTGGTGTGGAGACACCTCAAAAAACTAAAAATGGAACTGCCTTATGACCCAGTGATCCCACTTCTGGGAATTTATCTGAAGAACCCCAAACACTAATTTTAATAGATATATGCACCCCAATGTCCATTGCAGCATCATTTACAATAACTAACATATGGAAGCAGCCAAGTGCCCCTCAATAGGTGAGTGGATAAAAAAGCCGTGGTCCATTTACGCAGTGGAGTACTACTCAGCCATAAAGAAAATCTTACCCTTTGCGACAGTGTGGATGGACCTGGAGAGCATTATGCTGAGTGAAATGAGCCAGTCAGAGAAAGACGGATACCACATGGTCTCGCTCACATGTGGAATCTAATGAACAAAATGAACTAACAAGCAAAAGAGAGGCAGACCCATAGACAGAGAGCAGGCCGACGGCTGTCAGGGGTGGGGAGGTGGGGAAATAGAGCAAAAAAGAGAAAGGACTCATGGACGCGGACAAGTGTGACGATTGCTGGGGGTGGGGTGCGGGGGGTAGAAGAGGGTGTGGGGGGAAGAAATGACAGAGGAGACTCGATGGGGCAGTGAACACACCATACGGATCATGTGCTGGGGGCCGGTGCCCCTGACACGGTGTAATTCGGCTAACCAATGTTACCCCAATACATGCAATAAAAAGTAAGTAAATGAATGAGTAAAGGCCCCTAGACCATGCGAGAAGGAGATGTATTTCCTAACCTTGGAGCACCTCCCAGATGGAAGGGGAACTGTGGGAGTATCCGTGTTGGAGGTTCCAGAAAGCAACGTTTCTGCAGTTCCCCCGCCTCGGTCACATGGCTGGGGCACTGTCCCGGCACTCGAGCCAGCAGGCCAAGGCCACCCCGTGAGCCGCAGGCCACAGGCCCACGCAAGCTCCATGGTTTGCCCCTGGGACTCACCTTGGCCTGCCCCCTCTCCAACCACAACCCCTATCTCTCCGAGCTCACCTCATGGGAACTAAGCTTTTGAACAGGGAGAAATGACATGAAAGTCGGACAGGTCGTAAAGCCGGAAGCTTCTCTCGTCCCTCTCGTTCGCCTTCCTGTTCCCACAACAGCGAGTTTCGCGCTCACGGGGTTGAAGGCGCTTGTGAAAGCACCCATTTCACTCTGGTCCCCGAGGCCTTGCCTAGGGACGGGGCAAGGGTGAGGTGCACACCGCCAGCCGGGGATGAAGGGCCGGCTGCCTGGGACGGTCGGGATTGAAACCTAGAGTTGACGCTTGTCATGAAAATCACTTTCCCACGTGTTCTCTTTGGGAGGAACACTCGCCAGCCAGCTTCACCGTGAAGACAAAGTGGGTTCAGTCACTGCTTCCAGAATGGAAGGGGTGCATTTGCCTCTGTGTCAGCTTTGCTCTGATGGCCCCCCGAGGAGTTGGTGTCTGTGAACAGCTGGGCATCTTCAGTTCACTGAGTCGCGCAGGCTCCCGCAGCCAGGAGAGGGCTGGGAACCGACACGGGAGTCGGCCCCCTTGCTTTGCTAAGCCTCGTTGGCAGACAGAACAGAGCGCTCGGCAAACAAGGCCAGTGGAAACTTCTGCCCCCTGCTCTTGTCTCCCAGGGAGAATAGGATGAAGCGGCTGCGTGTCTGTTTATGCAAAGCATATTTCCAGAGCCGGTGCCGGGGAGGTCAGAATGCACAAGGCCCTCCTATTTTTGGAATTTCTTTCTCTCCTCTACCCACTGATAAAGAGCAGAGCTTTGGATACGATGTGGAGAGTTTCCAGATTTGGGAAGTCTAGATGGATCAAGATTTAAAAGGAGGCGATTAACATGCTTGTCAGAACACCTTTCCCCCCATTCTCTACCCCACTGAGCAC
This sequence comes from Sturnira hondurensis, assembly GCF_014824575.4. NCBI lineage: Eukaryota > Metazoa > Chordata > Mammalia > Chiroptera > Phyllostomidae > Sturnira > Sturnira hondurensis. Next base: position 17,998,338 of record NW_028082350.1, on the reverse strand, counting down.
CCCCAACTCCTGAAGGTAATAAAACCTCAGTCTCGTTGTTGTCACTGAAGTTCAAGGCAGCTTTGCAGACAGATGTCTGGGGAGGGCACAGTCTGGATCTTTGGGGGTGTCTTTCTCCCGCAGGGTGCGTGCCCACAAAAGCGACTTTCAACCTCGCTTCGGTTTGAATGCCAGGTTCTCTGTGAGCCCCAAGCAGCTGAGGTAATACACATATTTTCTCTTGCAGTGAGTGTCTCAGGACTAGAGAGTGAGTAAAGAGATGATTTAAGGTGATTTAAGGTGTCATGCTATTATGCATTGACTTTCTTCTTTCCAACCCACGTGGTTTTTTACCCATATGTTTCTGTAGCCTTCGTTTTATTTTAACATTATCATCCACGTATGTGAAAATACAATATTACGCTAACTTCTTCCTGTCTTCCAAATACCCCAAATTACTTAGCACTCCCAATTTTCAACAATAAGTGTTTAGTCCTTGTAAGCTCTTCTTTTCTCTCCAGCTCCCCTCAACTTTCCAAGGTGTTTGTGTAAAACCAGTCACAGAGCAATGTCACGGCCGTGGAGGCGTGGCCCTGACGCTGCGCAGGGAGGAACCCAGGAGTGGGCAGGTCCAGGGGGAGCCGGGACAGGCGTGTTGCAGGCCTCCCCCCCCCCAAATCGAAGCTCCTGAGTGGGGAGGCCAGTTTCAGATTCCGATCTGACGGAAGCCAAACCGGGTATCAGACCCTGAGTGTGGCAGGTCACAGTCCACCTGTGGCTTTACCCCTGGAGTTGGAAATGCACACACACGTCAGCCCCAGCATCGCCTGGCCTGAGCACTCCTAGAGGGTGTGTGTGGTGGGAGGGGGGGAAGGTGGCGGGCGGGGGCTGGGCGTGTGCTCAGGGCAGGAAGGTGACTTGTTCCTGGGGCAGCAGCACCTGGGTGTGTCCGGGCCTGCCCGAGCACCGACTGCCCCGATCAGCCCAGCTCAGGACCGGGCCCTTCGGAGATCAGGCACCAGCCTGCCCGCCGTGGAGGCAGCCCAGTCACAGCACGTGCCCTGGGTGTGCGTGTCTCCGGGTGCATGTGACCGTGCCGTTCCTCTGCTTGTCACTGGTCTGAATGCCGTTCAACCCACGCCGCACAGTAACGTCACATATTAACATGTTACTATCGTAACTGTCCCAAATGTGATTAAACAAGAAAGCCCATAAAACAGAGAAGCCTGCCTCGGGTCCTACTGAGCTTGTGCCAGTGTGCCCTCGGACACATGGTGCGCACTGCCCCACGGAGGTGAGCCCCGCCTGCCCCTGCCTGTGCTCTGGGAACCACGCGGACGCCCCCCGAGTTCTCTGGAGGGTGCTGTTGTGGACACCGTGATGCTCCCGACCGGCCCCGGGACCCTCCCCAAACCCTGGTCCCCACTTTATGGCATGTCATTTATGTCACGGATTTTATTTTGTCTTTTGGGGTGAGAGTGAAAACCACACTTGACGCTTCCCTGGCAGTTTGAGTGGCACTGTGTGACTGTGTTGGGCCGTGGGGCGTGGGCCGGGGTGGGGCGGGTCATTCCCAACCCTGGTGAGGATGCCCTTGCGTGGCCCTCCTCACTTCTTCTCGTGGGGGAACGAAACAGATGAAGAAGCCCAGACGGCCGACTGACTGCTTGGAGGGCAGCTGCCGGGACCACGTCTAACTACTCGGGGACCCGGGACTGGACCGTCCTGTGACCTGCCGCAGAGACTGGGGTTGGCCTGACTCGTCCTGGAGAGCAGAGGGACAATCTTGCTTATCGTGGGAACTCGTGCACATGTACAAAACCCATTCCTAAGAAAACCCGTCCGTGACAGGGAAGGGCAAGTACGCCTTATTCTTCTGGGTGAGCCGGCGAAGCAGAGGCCCGAGTCTCACCACAAAATGCCCATGACCTCATATCCCCTGGAGTCTTAGTGACTCATTGCTACATAACGAATCGCCCCGAAATCTGGTGGCTGGAAACAGCGAGCAGTTGCCAGCCCCTGTGTCCGGGGCTCAGCCACGTGGGTCTCAAGTGAGATGACCCTCCAGATGTCCGCCAGGGCTCTGCCCCTGAAGGGTGTTGGGGAGCCGCGCGCCCAGATCCAGACAAGGCCCCCTGCCCCGGTGGGTGGCTGGGCACCTCGGTTTCCACCCTCCTGGTGGCTGATTCCCGCCCTGAGCTGGGGAGCCCAGACAGTGAGGCAGAAGACACACCTTTTATTGCCTGCTCTTAGAAATGACATCTCAGAGCAACAGAACTCAGACTCCAACCTTCCCGAGTCTGGTTAAATCCCACACATTTAGAGAAGGAGAACTGGGAAGCTCCCAGGCCAGCTGCGCGTCTGACCACCTGGCCGCAGATGTGTGGGTCACCAACTCCCGTCCCAGGCGTGAGAACAATGCCCAGGACTGAGGAGAGAGCTAGGGATCAGAGCCAACCAACCAGAGAGATGCACGGGGCTCCCAGCACATGGCGGCCCCGTATCAGGCTGGAACCCCGGCAGGACTCCTGGGGCTCACCCTCCAGCAAGCTCCCCCAGCGTCTCTGGGATCCAGGGCTCCCAGTAAGGCTTCGTAGGGTAGGCTTGGTTGATCCCATCGTTAACCGCAGGGTTGAGTTCCATTGGAGCCTTCCCTCTCCTTCCCAACGACCACAGACTGAGTCCCCACCCCCTAGTCACCTGGTTGGTCTTCCTGGCCGGGCCAGCCTCCACTGGGAGACCAGCCAGGGCCCATCAGGAGGCCCCTCATTAGCATAAACTCCGCGTGGGCTCAGGAGCCCCCTAGGAACCCCAGACACTAACCCGGACCCTTTGACTCCAGAACCAGGCACGGAGGCCAAGCGACTTCTTCACTCTGCAACCCCAGACCTCGGCCTCCTTCTGGCTTCGCGCAGACCCGCCCTGATACAGCTGTGGGCGGCGACCGGTGACCCAAACTCCGAAAGTCAGGGGTCGGTGGGAGCCACCTTGGCAGCTGCTCATGGCACCTAACATCAACAAAATTAAAGTATCTGTACATTATACTGTAACGTACAGATATACAATAATTGTACATGTACCATTGTATCTGTAGTGTACAGATATTGTACATGTAATATACAATAGCATTCTTTAAAAAGCTATTGGAATAGTTAAAGTATTCTCAAAGAACACGCAAGGAATGGCTATTTTTGAAGTGTAAATTAAAATATAGCAAATAAGAATGTTAATCTTCCTTCTGGGGAAATGAATGATGATGATGTTTAATTTGAAATTATATTAATCACAGTTAGCTCACAGATACTTACATTTTAGAGAAAACTAATGGAAGTGTTCATTTCTATGGATGGGGTAAGTTTTTTTCTAATGATATTACATTGAACGTAAATCGACAAAAGCAGTTTCTAGTAGGAAAGCCTTGTAATTGATTCTGAGATAAATGAACGATGAACAAAGATCAAATTAAAAAAACCCAGGTCCTTCCTTTCATTTGGCCCTCACTTTTAGATCAATGTGCCTGAATTAAGGGAAAATGTCCCGCTCAATGCAATCACTTTCCTGTCCTTTCTAATACGACATAAAAAGTTAACTCTAAGCATGATCTTTGCATCTAATTACAAAGTAATAAGATTTTGGAAAAGTTTAGGAACAACCAGAATTAATCTTTAACCAAAGTTAAAACTGCAACTCAGTCATGTGGTCAGCAATTAATTTACATTTAAATACATGTGGTCTCTTTACTCCTTTCGTCACAATTTTAAGCCACTTGACTTTGGGGGCTGCCACACCAGACGCTTAGACAATTGAACTAAGTGTGTTCCGCTTGAAGGATGGAGTGGAAGATTTAATTTACTTTATTCCTGACTCGTATGTCTTTTGTGGCTCTGAGCTGGGTCTTCGCCTCACTGACGTTTAGTGGCCTCAGCCTTCGTTCAATTTGTTGACTCTGCTTTTGATTCGTTACCTCCGAAAACGGCCCAAAGGACCAGAAGGGGAGATGCTTGCTCTTTTCCAGAGGTTATTTCTTGTCTTTACTTTTACTGGTGAACAACAGAATAACTATAGAGTCAAGAGGGCCCGTTCTTTTGCCTTCCCCCCCCTTTGTGCAATAAAGTAAAATACACAATGCAATAGAAATCTCTCAAGAAATGCGACTTTAGAATTTAACGTTTTCTTTTAGGGAGTCATCCACGTGTGTAAGGCAGCGTATGCGTAAGTCATCTTGGACTGGGTTTCAACAATTGTGTGGCAGCAGAAATGAAACGTGAGCAGGGACACACGGTGACGAATAGGGCTCACAGGAACCCCTTTATGCACATGACGGAGAAGACAGACCCCAGGGCACTTAAAATAAACGGAGCAGCAATGGGGAGACCAGACAACTGCGACCTGACGACGAAAGAGGCAGCTGCCTGCCCTGATGCCCAGATAACAGTTCGTGAGTTCCCACGGAAACAGGGTTCGGGTATCAATCAAAGCACCTTAATTTAGCCCGAGTCCCTGAGCTGTTTGGGTCTGGTGGATCCCGAGAAATCGCACGGCACCGCTCTCCAAGAGTCCGTTGCTGCAGCTAGAAATTCTAGTCTAGTTCAAGAATTTAAAACTCTGTAGGAAATCTCCGTCTTTCATCAGTTTCCACTCTGACAAAATCTGGGAGTCAGGAGTCTGCCCCTGGGAGAAACTGACCCCCGCAGCATCAGCGAAAAACAGAGTTGGGTCTCAGGTCTCCTTTCCAAGACCGCCAATCTCTGGGCAGAAATGTCGTTTTCAGAAGAGCAGTCCAAGACTGTGTCCCAACGGGACAGGGACCTGGCCTCTCCCATGAATGTGCACCTTTGTGGAGAAACATTTCTCTGGCAGACAAGTGAGGGACAGCCTGGTGTGCTGGTGCAAGCGAAAGCTTCATTTGATCAGCGTTATACTTAGTGTTGTTTTTTTCTTCTTTGAAACAACCGGGACAACATTGTCAGTGCTCTGGCCCCCGTGCTGAGTGGGCAGGCGCAACGCTGGGCTGAGCGCGGGGGCTTCGCTGGGCATCATCAAAGCCCTGGGAGCGCTTGCAGCCTTTCCCGCGGGTGCGGTGCAGCGACGGGTGCTCAGCGATGGGTGTTCGAGATGCTGGAGGGGACACGTGACCAGCTGTCTTCTTTTACCCAAGACGTTGGGGGTTTTGCCAAAATTGTAAAATCATGCCAACTTTTTCACTATTTTATTGTTTTAGAAAATGTAGTTTCATGAAAATATGTTTATGTTAACATCTAACTGGACTGGTATTTTTAAAAAATATTTTATTTATTTATTTTTAGAGAGGGGGGAAGAGAGGGAGGAAGAGGAGAGAAACATTGATGTGTGGTGGCCTCTCACGCGCCCCCTCCTGGGGACCTGGCCTGCAACCCAGGCCTGTGCCCTGACTGGGAATTGAACTGGCGACCCTTTTGTTCAAAGGCTGGCACTCTGTCCACTGAGGCACACCAGCCGGGGCAACTATTTTTTAAATGAATGAATAAGCAAACACATCCTTTAAATTGTGTTTGTTTTAATTTCTGATGTAGTAAGTAGAAAAAGCCACAGTCTACATAAACGACAGGTCTTTGAGGTCCTCAGTAAATCTTAAGAGCATTTCAAGAGCCTGAAGGGAAGAACTTCTTTCCCACGGGACGGTGAAGGATAGCCACGGAAGATGAAACAGGTGGGAGGGGTCACCCCCGAGCAACAGGTGCAGACGGTGTCAGAGACGGCAACGGGGCCAGACGTCCTTCCGGACGTGGGTCGGCGTCGTGCTGGGGTACAGTTCAGACTGTAGAAACACGAGTGTACGGTTCGGGAAAACAGTTTTTGTGGCTCAGTGTAGCGTCGAGCGAAGTCGTCCAGTCGAGTGCCTGGCTCACGGGGCATCACGTGCATGCCCCTCACCACACACCGGTCGTGTGATCACCGAGGGCACTATTTTATTTCTTTATGTCTCGGTTTCCTCGCTTATAAAATAGAAATGAAATGCTGTTTGAATTTTTGCTCAAATGAGTGGCTGTATGGACTGAAGGAGATGATAAATGTAATTAGAGGCATAACTGCATCAGAGTAGTTATTTCTTAAATATTGTCCGCTATTCTGCTTCTTCCTACCACGCACCCCTCTCCACTGACTGTGCTCTTCTGCCCACTTCCAGCATCTCATGTTGTAGCCGATCGCTTAGCTGACAGAATGACCCTCCTTTTTTTTTTGTTACTGCTGTGACACATTCTCCCTAATCCACTCTCCATGGGCAGGTGCACCACAGGTATCTTTTTTTTGGATGTCTCCCTAAAGCTTCAGATAAGCAAATCTGGGAATTGCCAGTATGTTAATTCCAATAAAACAACACCATGTAAAATATGCCCAGAGAAGTAACATACATACCAACAAAGTAAGCAGAGAGACCATGCTTAATACTTAAATACTTTTTTTTTAACGTTCATAAATCTTTACAAATAGGATAGAGCCTTGAGACATTTTCTCGGGTCAGGGAGTTTTGAGAAACAGCCCTGGATTTATAATACCAGAAGAGGAAAATCCCTCAACAGTTGGCAAGTATGAAAAGATTAACACAGCAAATAGGGATTTTGTGGTGAAGTTTTTCCACCTGAGGATTTACAGTAGAGTAACTAGCTATGTGTTCACCATTTTTCTTTCTTTAAGGTCCTTTTTCGCTCCTACCCTAGTTATCTGGCTTTGGCAGAATCAAATCTTGACGATAAGAAGTGAGTGCCCCGCCTCACTTGGCCCCGGAGGACGCACATGATGAGAGAAAATAGTCGCAGGAAAGGACCTTTGTCCAAGTGACCTCTGGCGTCGGTCCGAGTTTGCCCACAACCAGCCGTTCATGCGTAAACCCGTCTGCACTTACAGGAACGGGGCGGGGGTGGGGTGGGGCGGGGAGACGGAGATTTCGTGCGTTATGGAGGGAAGGCCTGACTTGGGAGGGACGGGTTTGCATTCCTACGCACTCAGCCGCAGAAGGCAGTGGGGGTCCTTACCAAGCAGGACAGTGGCATCCGCCTTGTTGGCTGAATGCAGAGGCGACAGACACGCCACTTGGCGCCATTGAAACGTTAGAGGGGAAAGGACGGACCTCGGGAGTGTCTGCTACGCAAAACGTCAGGGGAAAAGGACGAGAGCCATCTGATTTTGCATGGGTGGGACACAAAACAGAAAGTGACGAACGCACCACACGTGTGGGGGGGACACAGACGACAGTGTGCAGGTTAGCAGAGGGGCGGGTGGGGGGAGGAGGGTGAGGGCCGTCCAGTGTGCGGTGGTGAAGGGGGACTGGACGCGACACGCAGACGCCGCCGCCCAGGACCAACGTCATTAACCAACGTTGCCGCAGGACGTCCACTTAAAATACATTTTTAAAAAATGGGCCCAGGCTGGTTTTTAAAAGAGTCCTGGGCCCCAGCCTGTCATTCCCTCAAACAAGCGTTTCTGAGGCCTCCGGCTGTTCCGAGATTTCTAAGGAGAAAAGCGACAGTTTGCACCCACGACCTCCCCAAAGGCATCCTTAAATCAGGGTTCCAGAGGGTCACTGTCGCTCGGTCTCAGGGCACTTCTTCTCCCGAATGCGATTAGAGCGTGTTCCTTGTCACTGAGAACGAGGCGCAGAGATGGGCATTTTCATATAGAAGCGCTAACATCATCATTCGTTCTGCATCCTGGTCTCAGAAAGGTTTACTCGGAGACGCACAGCGAGGAGGGCACTGGCGTGAGGTGGGCTGGGCGAGACCCCCATCTGCAGGGCCTCCGGGCAGCGGCCAGGATGGGGGCGGGCGCTGACCTGCTGGCCAGAGGCCAGGGCCTTCCCCATGGAGGGGACTTAGCTCCGCACCTAAAGCCTTTCCACTGACCNCGCTAACATCATCATTCGTTCTGCATCCTGGTCTCAGAAAGGTTTACTCGGAGACGCACAGCGAGGAGGGCATGGGAAGGCACTTACTGGAGGGAACTGGCGCGAGGTGGGCTGGGCGAGACCCCCATCTGCAGGGCCTCCGGGCAGCGGCCAGGATGGGGGCGGGCGCTGACCTGCTGGCCAGAGGCCAGGGCCTTCCCCATGGAGGGGACTTAGCTCCGCACCTAAAGCCTTTCCACTGACCCCGACCAGGGAGGGTAATCTCCCTCACTCAGAGGCAGCGGTCAGGAGCGCTAATCAGATCTGCAAATACCTTCACGGCAGCAACCAGACGAGTGCTGGAGGGCCTGGGCACTGCCGCCTGGCCAGTGGACCCGTCCAAAGACCACTCCGCCCAGGAGCAGGGCAGTTCACCTCGCCCGGCCCTGCCCCCGCCCCCTTCATTGCCTGTCGTGTAGCGTTTTGCTTTGGTTCTGCTTCTTTTTCCTTCCTGTCTTCCTCCCTCCCTCCCTTGTATTTATTTTATTTTTAGAGAGGGGGAAGGGAGGGAGAAAGAGGGGGTGAAAAACCTCAGTGTGTGGTTGCCTCTTGCACGCCCCCTACTGGGGACCTGGCCCAAAACCCAGGCATGTGCCCTGACTGGGGATGGAACTGGTGACCTTTTGCTTCACCGGCCTGTGCTCAATCCACCGAGCCACCCCAGCCAGGGCACTTTTGCCTTTCTATAGTTCTGTATTGCGTTGTTTTAAAACACAATTTTTTTTAGAAAGGCTTATTTTTTCCAAGTAAGAACAATTGTTGAAGGTTTTCTCGTTCTGCTCCCCACACTGCACCGGAGCTAGACTGCACGGTGGTTAGCTCAGAATAGGTCGTGTCCCTGCCGAATCCCACGTCCAGTAGGCGCTTTCCAAGCAGAGTTAAATATAAAGTCCATTCCTTCTTGAGATTTATAACTTACAAAGAAAACCTGAGTGTAAATACACACCTAAACTCCATAAATAACTCAAATATATCTCGTATCTTCATAAAGGGCCTCACGGCACATATTCGCAGAGTGAGGAAGAGAGACCGGCATGCGCTGCATGTGTGTCGTGGTGGAGAACACAGACGCTACTGAGTGAATCTGGAGCGGCCTCACAGGCCGAGGCGTGATCCGCAAGCTTCAGACAAAGCCAACAGGGGCTCCAAAGGCTGCCCAAAGCAGGGGGATTTCAAAGGCGGGAAGGGGGCAGGAGAAGGAAATTGCTAGTGAGGGGGGTGGTTTCAGGCCACACCATCCTTGAAGGGAGGGCCAAAGGGGCCTCTCAGGTGGACTGTTCAGCTGGTGCTGACCCAGTGATTCCCAGGTGACCAAATGAAGGTCGCATTTCTGGGACACGCTGAGCCTACAGTTGGGTATTAAGTCTTGGCTCCCTGGTGGGCACGGCCCAGGGGCTGCTGCTGCGGGCCTGGTGCTTCTTCCTGCGCTGGGAAGCGTCGAGAGCTTGTACTGTAAGTGGGTCTAATCCGTCCTGCAGCTTTGCTGGCTCTTTCTAATGCACGTATGTGGGCTCATCGTGCGTGGGGATTTACAGGCCCACTGGAGAGACACATCCGTGTGAAAGATAGGCAAGAATGAGTTCAAAGACACATGCAGGCAAGGTCAGGTACAGATTTCCTGGGGCCGAGTGAGGTTCCACGTGTGATTCTGTGGGAAGCATTGAGTAGCACAGTCCTAGGTTTTCATTTGTTTTCATCTGTAAAGCGCTTTATCTTAGCACCTGTAGAGGGCATATATAGTGAGTAGTTTTTAACAAAATTTTATTGAATTTATTGGGGTGGCATTGGTTAATTAAGTCATGTAGGTTTCAGGTGCACAATCTATACCACAGCATCTGTGTATTGTATCGTGTGTTCACCACCCCGAGCCAAGTCTCCTTCCATCACCCCTTACCCGCCTTCCCCCTCCCCCATCTCCCCCACCCCCTTCCCTCTATAATCACCACGCTGTTGTCTGTGTCTGTGAGGTTTTGTTTTTTCTTAAATCCTTCAATTTTTCACCAAATGCCCAATCTCCCCCTCCCCTCTGATAGCTGTTAGTTTGTTCTCTTTATCTATGAGTTTGTTTCTATTTTGTTTATTTTCTTCATTAGATTCCACAGTGAAGTGAAATCATATGGTACTTGTCTTTCTCTGACTCACTTATTTCACTGAGCACAATGCTCTCCAGGTCCATCTATGCTGCCGCAAAGGGTAAGAGCTCCTTCTTCATTACAGCCACGTAGTGTTCCACTGTGTAGATGTACCACAGCTTTTTCATCCACTCGTCTACTGGTGGGCACTTGGGCTGCTTCCAGATCTTGGTGATTGTAAATAATGCTGCAGTGAACATAGGGGTGAACATATTCTTTCAAATTAGTGTTTTGGGTTCCTTTGGATATATTCCTAAAAATGGAATTGCTGGGTCAAAAGGCAGATCCATTTTTAATTTTTTGAGGAAACTTCAGACAGATTTGCACAGTGGCTGCACCTGTCTGGATTCCCACCAACAGTGCACGAGGGTTCCCCTTCCTCCACGTCCTCACCAGCACTTGTTTGTTGGTGATATGCATTCTGACAGGTGTGAGGTGGTATCTCATGTGGTTTTAATTTGCATCTCTCTGATGACTAGTGACATTGAGCATCTTTTCATATGTCTATTGGCCACCTGTATGTCCTCTTTGGAGAAGAGTCTATTCAGGTCCTTTGCCTATTTTTAAATTGGATTGTTTTTTGGTGCTGAGTTGTGTGATGTCTTCATACATTTTGAATATTAACCTCATGGGATGTGTCTTTGGCGAACATGCTCTCCCAGTCAGTAGGTCGTCTTTCCATTGTGTTGGTGGTTCCCTTTGCTGGGCAAAACCTTCTTAGTTTTGTTTACTTTTCCTTTGGTCTCCCTTGCCTGTGGAGGGATAACAGAAGAAATATTGCTACAAGAAATGTCCAAGGTTTTACTGCCTCTAGGATTTTTATGATTGGGGTGATAAGGTAAAATACATGTCTTACTATTTGTCATGTGGTCCAGGCACAATTTTAAACAATGGGAAAAGGAATAAGTTGCAGACTAAGTTATTTCTGTTGGCTATTTTTAGGATTTGAATAGAAATAAAGTAGATTTACTAATGACTAACCACTTTAAGAAAACGACTCAAATTTGGTTCAATTTTTACATTATAAGATATTTTATACCTTTTAAGGGACCAACACATTTATATCAAGTGTGAAATCCGTGTCTGCAGTTGTGAGAGCCATTTAATCACGACGTGTGGAGTGAAGGCTTCTCCACCCCCAAACCCAACCTGCTCCACTCACTCTCTGAATGGGGTGTATGCAGAATATCGACTTACGCTCTGGATACATGATACTTCTATCTCGTACAGGTTTCGCTTCATTTGAAGTTGCACCCAAACTCTTTTGAAATAAAGCGAGTCAATGTTTATTTCAAAGGCCTTATCACTCAATCTCGCTAGACTAGCCAGGGATGCTGTTTACCAAATGCCTGGTGGTGGCCATCTGCCCATGAGTTAAAGTTTAACCCGTTTTGGTTGATAAGGAGCATGGACACCATAAGGTGGACGGACTTGCTCTACTTGCTCCTGATGACATTCCATGCAGAACAGACTCGCCACTCTCCGGGTTTCCAGCGCGCTGGGCCCCCACTCCCGGGCACCCCCACCGGCCCACTCTCCGGGCCACTGGCCACCCCAACTTTAGCTGACATCCATTCGAACAGTGTTCAAATCCTTTTAGCAAAGACTGTTGTTTTCCGTGAGGTTTAAATTTATGACTCATTTCAATGATTACTTTTCCCCCTGCCCAATACATATTTGTTCAGCTCAGTTGTTCATGTTCTAAATTCTGCTGCCAGTTTCTTTTTTTAACTTTACTTTTATTTGGACACTCTTACAGATGTCCTGTTGCCCACCCCCTTTGCCCCCCTTCCCTCTGGCCCTCCCCACACTGAGGCCTGTGTCGGAGGGTCCTGCCCAGAGGTTCTCTGGCTGATCCCTTCCCTCCCCCACCCGGCCCTCCCTCCCCTCCCCTCCGACCCCTGTCAGCCGTTCCTTGCGTCCAGGCCACTGTTTCTGTTTTGTTCCTCAGACTCCACACACGAGCGAGACCACACGGCGTTTGCCTGTCCCTGCCTGGCTCACTTAAAGTGAACCACCCACGGCGTCTGCCCTTCCACAGCCCGAGCTTTCGGATTTTATATGGTTTCCAGAGCTGCACTTCAGCAATTACACTTGAGGGGAAAAAATGAGTTTTGCCCAACTCCCACTTACTTGCTGGCACGTCTCAAGGGCAGGTTAGTAGGGAAATCCTGACGGACAAATGCCGAGAAAACAGCCATTGAGCAAATGTGCATCGCTCTGAAGATTTGGCCCCGAGTCCCAGACAAAGTGTTACCTGCTCGGAACAAATTCTGACGTGGCTTTTGGCAAGGTTGTTGGAACAGGGGGCCACCGAGCATTTTTTCTCATGATTAATTTTCACACAAGATTGTGTTTGTGTTTAAAATACAATAGACAAGCAAGCAAGCAAAATGGAACCAGAGACACTGAAATTAGGAACAAACTGACAGTGACCAGAGGGGAGGGGGGCGGGGGTAATGGGGGGAACGGGGGGAGGGTTTTCAGGAACGTGTGTGAAGGACCCATGGACAAAGCCAAGCAGGGGTGGGATCAGGGGTGGGAGGTGGGGATGGCTGGGGTGGGGGGAGGGGGGAATGAAGACAACTGTACTTGAACAACAATAAAAAAAAGAGATTGTAACAAAAAGCTTATAATACTAAGAGAAAATGCAGAATACAAGTTTGTGGATACTGCTTGATCACAGGTATGTAAATCTAGAATTTCAGATGGTCATTTATTTTCCCTCTGCTCTCAAGTAAAAATTGTCATTACAAATAAAAAAAAGAACAAAACACAAGGGACATAAGTGACTCGATTTAGAAGATTCTATAGGACACACAGTGTTGAGCCTCCAAGCGGCTTAACAGCAGAGTGTGGGCGCGTCCACAAGCCGACGGGCGGAGCAGGGGACCGCCAGGGCCACTGCGCCCCAGGCCTGCAGGTGTCTAGGAGGGGCCGACCGACCGCTCGCAGTTCCTCCCCTGCAGGTTGTCCATCTGGAGCTCTGTCACGGGTGGGGGCAGGAGGGGGCGGGGGAGAGCGTGCTCCCAGCTTTGCTCCCGCCAGGAAGAGGCGGTGCGCCTCATTTATTCCTACTGGACGTCCCGTCTGAGAAGCCGCTGGACTTGGAGCTGGGTCACGGCGCATGAAAACCCAGGAGTCCCCGGGACTTTCCTAATGAGCTCGATGCAAAGTAAGGAGCGGGAGGAAGGCGTTTTCCCTACCCCAGGCGTTGGGGTGCCCAGCACTCCCCACCTTAGCTCTTAGTTACTTATAATTAGTTCCACTACATGCTTGTTGTCTTTCCGTCTCCCTTCCTTTCCCTTCCCTCCTTCTGATTAGTAAAGACTCATTAACTCATGTCTAACAGCTGTGCCTCCCATAGGAAATATTCTTACACCACATTATGGGGAAGGTGCTGAGCTCTCCCACGATGCTATGCGGTAGCTGTCTCTCCCCTCCCCTGAAGGAAACACACTGTCTTCAGAGGGTCCAGCACCTTCCTCGGATTCTCTGAGGGTTAAAGCCACTGTCCTCCAGGACAGGCGGGGTCTTCCTGACCTTGCTTGGGAAACACGAGGTGCCCTGTGTCCCTGAGGACAGACCTGTCCCGGGAGAGAAAGCCCTGTTCTAGCCCCTAGCTGATGGGCTGTTGTCCTTTTGTGCGTGTCTTGGAATCACCCCGTCTCCACACTGTGCCCATTGCACCCAAAACACATGGCGGAAAACGGCAGGTGGGTGCGCCTGGGTTGGACCTCGGCCGAGAGGCCGGCCGGCCCCGCGTGGGTGTGCGCAGGGGGGCGCTCTCTCCGAGCACTTTGCCACTGGCCGCCAATCCCTGCAGGGTGCTGTCTCCTAACGCCAGGGACCCGACACTTTGGGATTCTTTGGTCTGAGGAGATCGAAGGTGGGGCCGAGATGTGGGGAAAGGGTGACCTATCTGGGCGGCACTCTTGCATTTAAAAAAAAATTCAAGTAATATTTCCTGGGCGTCTGCTACACCACACACGGCCCAGGCTTTGAGGGTATTAAAGTGAGACAGTCACACTCAGTTCTAAGCAGGCAGGTGACGGGCATCATCTAATCTTTGACGTTCCCGTGTCGGGTCGAAGTCAAGTCCCTTGTACATTCCCAGCGAGCACGGAACCCAACAGAGAGGACAAGAAATGGAGCCCCGGGACCCTGTCAGCACGAATGGTTTCATCTACGAGGACACGGGTAGATCTTGCGAACTGGAGTCTGAACCTCTTGGTGCCCTCGCAGGTAACCACCGTAAGTAAGGCGGCTGAACGACCAACGTAAACCGAGTAAAGGCCCTCAGGACCACGAGGGGTCCAGGCGTCCACTTTGGAAACAGGACTGCCCCCCGAATCTGCTGGTCATGTCTTTCTTAAGTGAGGGGAACTAACAGGCCTTCGAGTTCCAACCTGTGGAAGGCTGGGACCCAAACCCAGGTCCCGCTGACTGAGCTTCCCACCCTCCTCCACCCCAAAGGAAACTGCTGTCAGCTTCTCCCACTGTCTTTTCTTGCTGTGGCCACCCGGGAGCGTGCCACACCAGCGACCCCTGAGTCCCCAGCACGTCCTGCTCACCCCGCCTTTGCACTTTGGGTCCTTTCTGCACCTCGAGTCTGTGGGCACGGTCTCTACCGATGAAATGGGGGGGTCATCGTAGCCACCCAGAAAAACGGGGTCCCTGCAGCGGCGGCAGTTTCTCTAGTGGGGTGGGCAGTAAGCGAGGGACGGCGCCGGCAGCGGGTGGTTGTTACGGTTCACACGAAGGAAACGCCATGATGCTCGGAGGAGACAAAGCCGTGTGACCACGCTGACAGGGCTGGGGAATCTGGCGAGGTCCCTTCTGCAGAATGGACATGTCAGCTGCATCTGAAGGACAGCAGCTGGTCCTTTGTCACCATTCCAAGGCCACATAGCAGGAAACTTGCCTCGCATGGGCTCATGGAACAGACCACCTCCCCAGGGAGCCAGATTCGGAAATGCTATTTCCGATGCAGACCCTCTCCGAAACCGCGAAAGGAAAAATTCTTAATCCTCCAAGGGAGTCGAAGTGCTGACTTCAGTGACAGGGATAATAAAGGGAAGGTTAGGAATCACTCGAATTTTGTTACCAAAATAACTGGTAGCGGCCACTAGCCACCTCACTGCGAAGTCGGGAGAGCACTGGGAACCAGGACGTGTCTCTCGGGCACGCCCACCGTCTCTGAGTTAAGCTCAGGGTTATTTATGGAGTTGGTGGCCTTTGCAGCATTTGTCCCCTGCCCTTACCGCTGCCAGAAATATCCCTTCATTTCACTCCGTCGCTGTGACGCCTTTACATTTTATGAGTGAGACCAAAACAGGACAGGTCCTCCCCCCACCCCCCCACCCCGAAGCAATTCACAACCGAAAACATTAGACAGCAGGTGGCAGCTGTCAGGTGCCTGGTGTCGTGGGGACAGCGCGCGCCACCTGACGGGGACTGTGTGCCGAAGACCGAGCCTGCTTGGTGCCAGCTGGGCAGTGCAGGAAAGGACTCTAGCTCGGAAGAAAAAAATAGGTGTGACATGTCTCCCAAGTGAATTCCCACCCGAGTCCTGCTCTTTCTGGTTTTTCTCCCCGAAGCCTTCAACGTGCCCCCACGCTCTGCTGACTCCCCCTTCACCCCTTCACTTTCTCTCTCCCGTCTCATCTCACTTACTCTCGCTCTTTACAAGAGTCTCCATGGCTTGGAAGGCAGATACCCTCGCCTTGACCTTGATGGCGAGAGACACTTGAACGGCAAAGGTCATGTCTCTCAGAGATAACGTGGGAGATGATATTTCTAGCTCAACACGTGATGGTCGATGTCTTGAAAAGAATACACCCAGATGCAGTCTGGAGTTCTTTGTAGTTTAGCAGCACTTGGAATATACACAAATTTTTTTTAGAAAAGGTTTTTAAATTTGGTTTATTTTTCTTTACTTTTATCATTGACACTGTTACAGATGGCCCCATTTCCCCCCTTTGCCCACCTCCACCCAGTTCCTGCGCCCTTTCCCTCGGGCATCACCACACTGTCGACCGTGTCCACAGGTCAGGCACGCACGTTCTTTGGCTGCTCCCTTCCCCCTCTTTCATCCAGCCCCCCACCCCTTGGACGGCCATCAGTCTGTCCCACGTGTCCAGGCCTCTGTTTCTGTTTCGTTCTCAGTTGATTTTGTTAATTAGATCATGTGATCTCACTTATATATGGATTCTAATGATCAAAATACACAAATTCTTGATTTGAGCTGTCGAACTAGATATTCTATTCTAAAAACATTTATTTTACTAATTTTTAAAGTATTTAAGACAGGTAGAAGGCAATAAACCATAATTCTTAGTAACGTGAACTTCAGAACCACAAGGATCCGGTTCAAACGGATGGGGTAAGAACCCCCCCTTCTCACTTTACGGCGAGGAGCGGAGCGTATAGAGCACGCACAGACGCAGCACCATGTCCGGAGAGGCGGCCGCCCCGCACGCAGGGCCGGGCCAGAGCCGAGAGGGAGCCGCATTCGATTTATTACGTGTGGGGCAATGGCCAGGTTCGGGAGCAGGCAGTCAGTCACGTCTAGAGGCACATACTTGACACATCGTGGTCAGCCTGCTGTCGTTCCGCGCAGCTGACCCAGGTACACTGCGCTGATGACACCTGCCATTCAAGACCCCAACCTGCTTCTGTCTTACGACGACCTTCAGGCATAAGACACCATAAAAGATACGTGAACCACGGCATAACAGGGAATGGCTGGTTGGCGCGTTGGCCAAGCTGAAGGATATTTAGACAGTGTTCAGATACTGGAGCACGCCCCCCCAGCCCTTCCTCCACCTGGCGTTCCCAGGAGTCCTGCCCAGCTTAATGTTTTCTCTGAAGCACATAACGTGCCATTTAAAATGCTGGACGGTGGCCCTGGCTGGTGTGGCAGTGGACTGAGTGCCAGCCTGTGAACCAAAGGGTCGCTGGTTCAACTCCCGGCCCAGCACATGCCTGGGTTGCGGGCCAGGTGCCCAGCAGGGGGCACATTAGGGGCAACCGTGTGGATGTTCCTCTTCTTTTCTTTCTCCCTCCTTTCCCCTCTAAAATTCTTTTTTTAAAGATTTTATTTATTTATCTTTAGAGGGGAAGGGAAGGAGAAAAGGAGAGAAGGAGAGAAATATCAATGTATGGTTGCCTCTCATGGTTCCCCTGCTGGGAACTAGCCTGCAACCCAGGCATGTGCCCTGACTGGGAATCGAACCTCGATCCTTTGGTTCTCGGGCCCACGCTCAATCCACTGAGCTACACGAGCCAGGGCCTATCTAAAATTCTTTTTTAAAAAGTGAGATACTGGACTGTGGTCCATGTCCTGCCCCCAAATGAAAGTTGCGTGTCCTGGCGGGAGTTGTTGCATGAACCAGCGAAGGGATGAATGGCAAGCAAGACAATGAATGAAGCAAGGCGGGCCATGCGGAGTGCCCCACGTTTCTCCTGCTGAGAGACTTGGTGGCAGCGCAGTCTGTGGCAAGCCTGGAACCTCCCTGGCGACCTCGTCCTCACACACAAACTGGCGGATGAAGGTTAAGAAATGACATTGTAGCCCCGCAGCCCTACCCGCCTTTGTCTTCCCAGCGCCCTGGGATCAGCGGGGCCGGCGCTTTGTCCTCCGCCTCTAACTCCCTCTGCCCACCAGATGGCGCTCTGCCCCCAGAGATCCCGCTTCCTTTGTTCTCCATCCCCCGCGAGCCTCCGCGCGGAACAGACCGGTTCCAGTTCCCGGGCTCACGACCGTCAGCGCCTCGTGCGGGACTCGGGTCCTAAATCTGCTACTGCGACAGTGTCAACAGTAGAAAAAGGCAACTGAAGCATATTACATCGTATGGGCGGTTTATAACAGCCCAACGCAAAAGTGGTTCAGTGCACCGGTGCACAGCGCACCAAACCTGAAACGCAGCGTCGCCCCGCCCCGCAGAGCTAAGCCGTGCAGAGGCGATAAACACAGTCGTGCGTGGCGTGGAATATACGCGACTAGGCACGCTGCACCGTTTACCTGCTGTGACACACACCTGCTAACTTCGCCGGGGAGCTGGAGAAGTCGGGGCTGGTAGAAACATTCCTGCAACTTCCACCCCAACCCCCGCCCCCGCTCCGGGAAGGGGGACACGCCACCACTGGTGTCACAGGGAGGGAGAGGCGTCGGGGGGACCCTGTGCTGTCCAGTCCCCACGTGACACACAGGAGCGGGAGAAACGTGGGAGCCGCGCGGCCCCCCCCCCCCCTCGCACGGAGGGGCAGACAGAGTGGGCGACGCTCTTCCCAAGTCCGGGCCTCATCTACGAAGGCGTCTCCCACGGAGTTGGGACGTGTCCTGGTTGCACGGACGCGGTGCGTCCCACGGAGAGCGCCTGGCAGGGCGTGAGGGGCTTTAAACGTGTCTGGCCCAGAGTCTTCTCATGCAGGCGTGAGGCCCGTGCTTCTTGGAACCTCTAAGTTACATTTCGCCTCGCGGCTGTTCTCTGGCCTGAAACTCCTAAAAAGTCAAGGCATTTCTCCTCCAGCTCCCGTCGTGCACGTTGGGTTCATCAGAATGCCGATGGGCATATTTCTCTCACATACTCTTCCTATCCTGGGAAAATGCGTTACTGTTTTCTCTTTCAGATTAACGCGATCTACACGAGCCTGTTGTAAATTCTCCTTATATCATGCTTGATAGTTAATACATAGTTTATCTTCCCTGTATATTTAATATGAGAATTGAAGAGCAATAAAGAGCTTCCCAGACAAGAAATTTGTATATTAATTTAACGATGCAGAAAAGAACTCAATCAACAATACGGTTATGATGCAGTCCATACCTTAATGCGAATTTTTGTCCATTTACATTTTAATTCCAGAGACATTAGAAAAAACTGAACACTGAAATTTCTTTTGTAGTCAGAGCAGCATCCAAACTTCTTAATTTGCGTCCCCTTTTCTGAACAGCGGTTGTTCTCTGCACCAGGCATGTTGGTCCCGGATGGGTCGTTTTGTATGATTGTCTTAGAGCAAGCTCCACCCTTGAAATTACACCGTGTGGATTTCCCTACACTCAGCTTATGCTTCCAGAGACATAATATGCTACTGTCACGTTTGAGAAGTACAACAGGATGACTCAAGACAGACACAGTACAGTTGGTTGGCACCTTGATCCCTTCCCCCGGTTCCCATGTTTATTTTGGAGCCATAGCCTTCAAGATTCACTTTCTTGGCAACTTTCAGTAGCTAACACACGTTGTCATCTGTAGTCCTCATGTTCTACACTAGATCCCGAAACTCACCTCAGAGCTGGGAGTGCCTGTTTGTTTTTTCACCGAATCTCCCCATTTCCCTTCCTCCCTCCTAGTCCCTAGGAGAACAGCCTAGTCACCGTCATTCTACCTTCTGTTTCTGTAAGTTCATTTTGTCCTAATATATATACATATGTAAGAAATCCTTTAAAAATATTTTATTTATTTATTTTTAGGGGGTGGGGGAAAGAGGAAGAGAAACATCGATCAGTCCCCTTTCGCATGGCCCCAACTGGGGATCGAACTGGCAAACTTTTGGTTTGCAGGCTGGTGCTCAGTCCACTGAGCTACACGGGCCAGGGCTGTATAATCTTCTCTATCCATTCATCTGTAGATGGACATGTAGATTATATCCGTGACTTGCTACTGTGAATAAAGTTGCAGCAAACATAGGGTGCAGATTTATCTTTGAAAACCTCTTTTCATGGTAGTTCTATTTTTATTTTCTTTCCATATAAGTCATTTTTTATGTTTCAGTTACAGTTAACATAAAGGCATATTAGTTTCAGGTGTCCACCCCAGTGATGAGACATCTGTGTCCCTCACTAAGGACCGCCCCGGCGAATCTCGCGCCCACCCGGCACCACCCGTGGTTATTACACTGTCACGGACTGTGTTCCCTGTGCTGTACTTGCACCCCCACGACCATTCTGCGACTGCCGGTGTGCACCTCTTCACCCCTCCACCTCTCCCACCCAGGCTCCAGGCGCCCCTCCCATCTGGCAGCTGTCAAAATGTTCTCTGTATCTGTTCTGCTTGTTTATTCTCTTTTTTTAGATTCAATTATTGACAGATACATATTTATTGCCATTTTATTATTCATATTTTTAATCCCCTTTTTCTTCCTTATAAAGACAACCTTTTAACATGTCATGTGATACTGTTTTGTTGGCGAGGAACTCTTTTAGCTTTTTCTTGTCTGGGAAGCTCTTTTTCTGTCCTTGGATCCTACGTGACAGCTTTGCTGGGCAGCATAATCTTGTCTGTAGGTCCCTGCTTTTCATCACTTTGAGTATTTCTTGCTGCTCTCTCTGGTGTGCAGAGTTTCTGTTGAGAAATCAGCTGACAGTCTTATGGGAGCTCCCTTGTAACTAACTAACTAACTAACTGCTTCACTCTTGGTGCTTTTAACATTCTCTTTGTCTTTAACCTTTGGCATTTTAATTATGATGTGTTTTGGAGTGGGCCTCTTTGGGTTCATCTTGTGTGGGACTTTCTGCACTTCCTGGACTTGAATGTCTATTTCCTTCACCAGGTGAGGGCAGTTTCCTGTTATTATTTTTCAAGTAGGTTTTCAATTCCTTGCTCTCTCTCCTCCTTCCCGCACCCCCATGATGTGAATTTCGTCATGCTGGAAGTGTCCCAGAGACTTCTCACACTATCTTCAGTTTTTTTTATTCTTCTTTCTTTTTGCTGTTCTTATTCGGTGTTTTTTGCTTCCTTATATTCCAAATGACTAATTTGATTCTCTGCTTCATCTACTCTACTATTGATTCTCTATAAATTATTCTTCATTTCAATTAGTGTATCCTTCAACCAGTGTATCCTGACTGGTTCTTTTTTACGGTTTCCAAGGTTTTTTTTGTTTGTTTGTTTCTATGTCCTCTTTTATAATGTTGAAGGTCTCTCTAAGCTCCTTGAGTGTCCTTATAACCAGTGTTTTGAAATCTGTGTCTAGTAGGTCGCTTGTCCCCATTTTGTTCAGTTGTATTTCTGGAGTTTGGTTCTGTTCTTTCATTTGGGATATCACGTTTCTTTGTCTCCTCATTTTGGCAGCCACCTTGTGTTTGTTTCTGTGTGTTAAGCAGAGCTGTGACATCTCCTGGCCTCAGGAGACTGACTTGGTGCAGTAGGTGTTCTGTGGGGGCCAGGGGCACAGCCTCCCGTGAGCCGGGCCGGGGGAGGCCCAGACCTGGCTTCCGCCTGCACCTGCATGCTCTGTGGTGGGGGAGCAGGGCTCAGCAGAGGAGCAGCGGCCTCTGCCAGCACGTCTGTCTGGGAGAAAGCTGCCCCCCAGCTCTCCCCTGATGTCCGACGCTGCACTCCCCCCCCCCCCCCCGTGTCCCTGGTGCTTTTCGAGCCGCTACCGAGCGCTGGAGCACAGAGGACTTGAGACTGAGTAAGTCCCCGTGCACAGGCCCTTTAAGAGAAACTGCCTGGGACTCCAGCCTCCGGCTCACTCAGCCTCTGTCTGCACTTGTTCTCAGAGCCTGAGGTTAGGGAGACTTACCTCTCAGCCCTAGAACCCTGGGTGGGTCGGGGGGCCTGGTGTGGGGCTGGAACCCCTCGCTCCTCAGCTGTCTAAATCTCTTGGCAAAGCAGTGCAGAACAGGTTAGAGGGGCAGAGGTGATGTGCCAGTAACTGCCAGGGGCACACAGAATAGTAACGTTGAACTTCAACGTGATCTATCTGACATTATTCATATTGCTAATCCAACGGGAACTAAACTGGCGACCAGCACACGAATTACTCACCGAGGGCAGAGAACAACTAACCAGGTGTTTAACTGTACATCATTCCTATCTCGAGACCTCACACAACGCAGTTACTGTTGTAAATGACTCTCTTAGGGTCAAAATGGACGGTCAAATTTCATTACTTAATTTTTTGGTAAAATAACTATGAGCAAGTAATACAAAGTAAATAATGAGTCGATAATAAATAGATTTTTATTAGGCAGAAAGGTAAGTTAAGCAGCTGATGTTTTCAACTGTCGTGTTAGTTAAAGATCACGGTGAGGTAGCAGGAGAGAGTTTTTATATGTTTGCGAAGTTGGTTCTGCAACTTCAGGCAACCCACATGCCAGCTCTGGCTGTGAAATTGTCGCTCAGTTTGAATTCTCAATCCACAGAACAAGTCATTATGATACAATGGAAAAAGGAGCCTGCGCCCCGTCGAGTCCTTAGCCGAACGGCAGCGCAGGCCTGTGCTGTGGGCGTCCGAGTGGGCCGAGCTGTGTCAGAACAGTGGCGTCTATTCTCCGTGGGTTGAATTGCTGCAGTTCCCAAAGAGGCTGTCATGCTGAAAATTACAATGGTCAACATGTAATCGGCCGACATTTTCTTCTTCCCCTCTTCATCAATCTATCATTTGCTTCAGTTACTATGAAAATCTCACACTTTACCGAGCTGTTGGTAACTTTAAAAGCCTCCTTATTATCGCCTGACCCACGGACGCCTTATTGTTCCCTGTGGCCACCCACCACGCAGGCTGGGCCGTGTGGCAGCCGTTCCCGCACGCCCCGGCTCCCCGCAGCTTCCCCTTGGACTTCGCCGGTCTGCAGCACCATCTGCTTTTCCTCCACTCTGTACAAACACTGTCTCTCTGACATGAAAGGCTAGTCTCACCTCCTGAAGGAAGCTGTATTTGCTCACGCTAGCTTAGCCTCATGTGGGCTTCTGTCTCGGGGCTTCGGTTCTGTAAACACTTCCTTGCATCCTTAGTGACACAGAGTTTCCTGGTCTTGCCCCTCTGAACTTCCCGCAGATTTCGAGAAGCAAGAGTCAGCTCCTGTTTTCCTAGCTCCGCTGTGTAATGGCGTCTCTATATAAGAAATACCATGGCATGTCAGTGTGTGCGAATAAGAAAACACTCGTTCCTTTTTTTCTGGGTTTCTGTGACATTGGTACGTAACGAGCACTTTATTCCCAGGGTCTAGATAGTGCTAAGGCACCGAGGTTATCTGTACACGTCTCAGCCTTCTGGGAGCAACCTGAGTTTGTTTAATCACCACAATCATTCTCCGACCACCTGCTCCATCTGGTCGGGCTGCGTGCCAGCCCCCAGAGGGGTGACATACGTCGGTCTCTCTGTCAAACAGTCTGGTGACCTTCGGGGAAGAAAGATGGGCCCGTGGGGCAAGGCGGGCCCGCGGCAGGTCTGTGGGGAGGGCTGAGGGGGCACAGAGGAGAGTCCGGCGGCCTGGGTCAGGATGGAGGGACTCAACCTGGGAGCTGGGAGGCTCTCCCAGCAGAAGGACCTGTCAGGGGAAGGACAGGAGTTTGTGCAAACTTTCAGGGGTAGGAAACGGAGCTGGTGTGGCCAGAAGGGAGGACGGTGGTGAAGGAGGAGGAGAAGCCAGTGGAACAGGCGGCGGAGGGGCAGTCGGAGGAGTCGATGTGGACGGGGCTCGTGGGGCCACTGCGGGCCGGAAGGAGGCGGCCTGTCCCGGGACAGACAGGGGACACTTTCCCCCTAGACTGGCCAGGAAGGCGGCCCTGCTCACTTCTGGATTTCATCTCCGTGTGCCCCATCTTGGACTTTTCCAGAGCTCTTTGGAGAATGAATGCACGTTGTGTGAAGCACCTAAAATTGTGGGACTTTGTGACGGCAGCAGGAGCAAAGTGACACAGATGGCACGGGAGTCTGCCTGTTTCGACGTCCCCACTGCCTGGGGGCAGAGTTCCTTCTGTCCAGGGCCCACCTCCAGCCGCTGCTGAGAGCCCAGGTGCGGGGCAGGCCCACGGTGACTATTTGTTGAATCAGTGAGTAAGGAGAGACTGTTTGAGATTTACCTTTACTTTTTCCTCCCAAGTGTATCTGTTCCGACCACTCATTTTTATAGCCTCATAACTGAGCACGACAGACACCCAGGGCAGTTTATTTGGAAGCATCGCATTGCTAATCAGAGTAGGAAGCTGATTGTCATGAACATGCCTCGGGAGTTCACTTCCCTGCTTTTCTCCTCCTCCTATTTGAGGACAAAGTCCAGCTTTCTGAAAGTGCTCCGGCTGCGTGTTCAAAGGCTGTCAGAACGAGTGGGCCCGGGCCGAAGCCCTGACAATGCGGTCAGAAACGAAAGCTGGTGGAACGCCCCAGAAAGCACCAGCAGAAGGCCCAGGGCCTGAAAGCGCAGTGTCCGTCTTGACGCTTTCCTTCCCTTCTCCAACCTTGGTTTCCAGCTACCACTACTCACAATCGTGTGGCCGCAGGACCCCCTCCTTCTTCCCCCACCGTTACACCGGCACACCCTGTCTCACAGGCAGTGGGACTGGAAAACTCATCTTTCATTTTAGGTGTTTTCCACCTAAAATGACTCGTATATTGGAAAAACTCATTCTGCTTATTAATCAGTATTGGGGAATTATTCATTTAAAAATGCCGAGTGCTTTGGACACGCAACACCTTATCAAAACATTCCACACACCAAAGGCATTTGTATTAGGAAACAGAGAAAAGCCCCCGAAAAAGAAGGTAAAACCTCATAACCCCACTGTATTGCCTTAAATTCACCACTTAAAAGAGTTTGGTGTTTATTCTTTCAGACTTTTAATTTCAAAATTTTAGTCAATTATTGTAACCTTGGCAGCAAGTCCGTTTTTTAAATATCACCTTTTCTCCTTTCCTTCCTTCTCACTCAGACTGGCCTCGCCCAGCCCCGGACTCGCCTCCTCCCGTGCACGGCCACTGCCTCCAACGTTAGTCCCTCGGGACAGTGAGGTCTGACCCGAATCGGGTAACCCTAGGAACAAAGCCTCGGTTCTGCAGATCCGAGATTGGGGTTGCAGTCACACTGGAGATGCTGTCCGGGCCTCAGCTGTTTCAGCTCCAGGCCCAGAAAGGCGAACTCACCAGACACCGCAAGGCCGTGGCTGAATCGGGACCAGATGCGGTGATCACGAACCCCACTGTCGCTCGACGGTTCGGTGGAGACCACGGCCCTGACTCTACCGGGGACGGCGGTTTTCCCTAGGGAACCACCCGCTGGAAGCCACCGGGAGGAAAGTCCTCGAGCACCATCTCGCCCGTCTCTGGGCGAGGGCCACTCGGTGAAATAAACCCCACTTTCTTTGCTACCAGCTCCTCTTTGTGTCTTACTGGGCTTCCGTGTGTGCAGGCACGCGGACCCCTTTGGTCTGGCAACATTGTCTCAAAGTGTGCGTGGAGGTTGGCCCATACTTTGCAATGATTACATTTAGGCAGCTACTGAAAACACTTTAGGGATGGAAGTAAGACGGGTCTAAACACTGGAGAAGTTCGAGGGAGGCTGACCAGGCCCTCGGCAGCGAGGAGCTTGCCCACACTGTCAGCCATGCCTGGTGCTGCCCGCCACCGGCTGACCGCGGGGTTCGGTTCCGCACAAAGAATTTCCAGGGCACGTAGGTCCACACCCTTCACCACATCAGGGAAGTTTTCTTTCATTATTTTTTCAAATAAGATTTCAATTTCTTGGTCTTCGTCTTCTTCTGCCATCCCCTAGGATTCAGATGTTGGCACATTTGGAGATGTCCCAGAGGCTTCTTATTCTCGCCTAGTTTTTTCGAATTCTTGTTCCTTTGTTCTGTTCTTGTTAGTTGTTTATTTCTTCCTTATGTTCCAAATCGTTGGTTCGAACTGCAGCTTCCTCCCCTTCACTGTTGGTTCCCTGTGGATCTTTCTTTATTTCACTTGGTGTAACCCTCACTCCTTCCTTTCTTTTGTGGCCGTACTCGGTGAGGTCTCTGAGCATCCTGATCACCAGTGTTTCGAACTCTGCCTCCAGCAGGTTTCTTATCTCCATTTCACTTAGTTCTTTTTCTGGGGGTTTGTTCTGTTCCTTCGTGGCCACATTTCTTTGTCTCCTCGATTCGGCAGCCTCTCTCTGCCTGTTTCTGTGTACGAGGCAGAGTTGCTTTGACTCCGTCTTAGCGCACCTGTGAAGTCGTTCAGGGCGGAGCCTCAGGTATTCATCAGGAAGCAGAGGAGTCCCAAACAAGTTGGACCCAAAGAGGACCACGCCGAGACACATCATAATGAAGACACCAAAGGTTAATGACAGAGAGAGAATCTTAAAAACATGAAGAGAAAAGCAGAGAGTCGCCTACAAAGAAGTTCCCATAAGACTGTCAGCTGATTTCTCAAAAGAAACTCTGAAGATGAGAAGGGGCTGGAAAGAAGTATTCAAAGTGATGAAAACCAAGGGCCTACATCTGAGATGACTCTATCCAGCAAAGCTATCATTTAGAATGGAAGGGCAGATAAAGTGCTTCCCAGATAAGCCAAAGCTATAGGACTTTATTATCACCAAACCCTTATTTTGTTAAAGGAACTTATTTAAGAAAAAGAAGGTCAAAACTAAGAACCCAAAAATGACAACAAACTCACAACTAGCAACAACTGAATCTAAAAAATAAAAACAAAAACAAACTAAGCAAACAACCAGAACAGGAACAGAATCCTAGATATGGAGATCATTGGGGAGGGGGGTTAGCAGCAGGGAGTGGGAGGGAGGGGAAGGGGGGAAGAGGCGCAGGGAGTAGGAAGCATCATTGGTGGGAACAAAACGGGAGGGGGAGGGTAAGAACAGTGTGCACAGGAAATGGAGACGCCAAAGAACTGATACGAACATGGACATGAACTAAAAAGGGGGAGTGCTGGAGGGAAGGGGGGTAACTCGGTGGAGGGGGGCAAAGGGGGAAAAATGGGAGAACTGTAATAGCATAATCGATAAAAGATACTTAAAAAAAAGAATTTCCAGGACAACAGCGTGACACAAGGTGGTTCTCTGACCTTGACGGGTCAAGACAAAAGTAAGACCAGCTTGTAATGATGTCTAAACACATTAGAAAAAGTGTCTGAACCACAAAAGTTCTTCCACCTTGTCGACCAGGAGAGACCACTTCCCGTCCACTGAGCAGCCCTAGCCCCTCCCAGCTCACCCTCGCTGCAGACGGGGCTTGTTGAGATGCCCCGTTACAGAATTCTCCCTGCTCACCCACCGAGCCTCCCCAAACCCTTGGGGCCACCTGGCCCGGGTCCCGAGTCCTTCTCAGCCCTTCCCACCGTTGACGTCCCCACGGTCTGCAGGCTCTGTCACCGCGCTCAGCAGCCAACACAACCCACTCGGCACACGCGCTTCTTGGCGGCCTCAGCCCAGGGGCTCTGCTGTTTTAGGGAGGAACTTCAAACAGACCTGCGTGTTCAAATCCTGTCTGCTAGGTCTATATTCCCTGGGGTTTTCTGGGTGTTTACTGTGTCCAGCTTCCTTCCAGGGGGTGAGACTTCTGCGTGACTATGACAAAAGTCTAGTTCTTGTGGGCTTTCCGTGACGTTGGGCTCGACAGCCATGTTCTAGAGAGATCGAGCAGGTCCTCAACGTGTGGGGGGAGGTCGCTCAGTGGACAAGCTGTTTCTTCAGGGCACTTGCTGTGTGTGGTTTTCTCCTCTGTAGTTCTGTTCCCAGGATTTTTAAAACAAGGAACTAAGTGTACGTGTTGGGAGGGAGTCACCCTGCGGCAGACACACGTCTGTGAGCCAGCTGCCTGGCAAAGAGCCGGAACACTTTTTTGTGCGTGTTCTGCACACGACAGGGGGCTCGTTCTTACCTGCAGCCCCACGCTGTTGCTGTTGCTGTTCAGAAAGAGATTTTTAAAAAATAAACTCACTGAGATTTTCATCCTGTAGGCACCGAAGTGTTTGGGATTCAGTCATCTTAAGCAGCGGAACTTGGAACCTTTAGCTGAAAGGTTGATTTCTTTAAGATGTTTGCTGCTGTCGGATGTTACAGTTTTTGAGGAAGGTCCGTTGTAGGAGAACGGATGGGACCTGCAGGTTCAGAGGAAGGGTGGGATTGGGTTGACTGTCCCTCCTGAGTGTCCCCTGCTGGACCCGGGGTCTCCCCTGCCACAGTTGCTTTTCCGTAGCTGACACCTTTACACACGCAGAACATTTCCCAGGGGCGAGTGTTTCGTTATCAAACGTGGAACAAAGATGCTCTCCACAGCTCCAGAAAACTGCTTTTTGTACAAGACAGCTGAGTGGGAAAAAGTAGTAGCCGAAAGATCCTCTTCCCGGCCCCTGCAGGTACTGGCAAGCAGGGTTCTTGCTGGAGGAGTCGGTGCCTCCGCTCCGCGTCAGACACACCGGGGGCTGGTGCACGGGTCACAGGGAGCCCCCTGCAGGGTTGGGGCTCTGCGTCTGCAGTGGGGCCCGCAGCCTGGATGCAGTGCCGGACACCTTTTCCCACGTGACCCGGAAACACCGTCAGCCCACCCACATCTGACCTCGTGGCGGCCAGAGTGAGGAAGGCAGAGCCCGCCAAGCAGGAGATCCCTGCGGCCCATCACCGCTCCTTCACCGAAGAGTTCTGGTCGGCGCAAACAGGGCTCCCGGCGTGTTAATGTGGACGTTCCATGTACGCTCTGGGGCCCTTCCCGGTATGAGCGCTCCATTCATTGACGGTGCATACGGTGAGCACCCTGGTGGCAATCGTGATGACACTGATTTTACAAGCCTGCGTGGGCGGGGCCATTAAGCAGGGCACTGCCTGTTCCTGAGGAGGNTTTGCTGCTGTCGGATGTTACAGTTTTTGAGGAAGGTCCGTCGTAGGAGAACGGCGTGTTAATGTGGACGTTCCATGTACGCTCTGGGGCCCTTCCCGGTATGAGCGCTCCATTCATTGACGGTGCATACGGTGAGCACCCTGGTGGCAATCGTGATGACACTGATTTTACAAGCCTGCGTGGGCGGGGCCATTAAGCAGGGCACTGCCTGTTCCTGAGGAGGTGCCAGCGCTGTGCCCACCCCGCGTGTCAGGAAACGAGGCCGGAAACATTCTTATCAACACGCGTTGTGACGTGTAGGGGAATTAGCTGCATGGCCAGACGCACATTTAAGGAAAAACTCTGCTTCCTAGGCGCACGCAGGAGCCGAGTCCTGGACGAGCTCACGTCTGTCTGCTGCAGTCTCAGCCTCGCTGCCTCTCGGCTCTCGCGCGGGGCAAGGGCCGCGTGGGCACCGCCCGGGCTCTGCTGTCCAGACCGCAGGCTGTTGGCCTTCTCTCCACGCCAGGCCCGCCCAGCACGCGCTCGGAAGTGCCCGCTCCGCTCTCCCATAGCGCATTGTCATGGTTACCGGTTTTCTGTGTACAGTGGGAAGCCCCGACCCTTGGAGGCCACGGCCCGGGATGCCCAGTGGATGCCTGAGCCCACGGGCAGCACCGGACCCGGCTGTCCACTACGCTTTCTCTTACAATGAAGTCCCGTACACCAGTGGAGCCCGGTAAAGGCCTAACAACAATAAGCGATGATAAACCAGCCGTTATAACAGCGTGCTGTGAACGCAGTTATGGGGACACGGTCTCTTCCCCTCTGCCCGGCTCGGGTCCGCGTTTCAGTTTGGTGGGGCGAGCAGGCCCCGACGCTGTCTGCCCACCAGGGTGGACTTAATGCCGCTGAGCGTCCCTCGTAGAAGAGGTCAAGATGGTACTTCTCGGGCTGCATGTGTCCGCCAGGACGACAAGAACGGATCACAGCAGGTCACCCACACGCGGGGAGCCCGGCCGCGGCGCAGAGGTCGGCGTCGAGTGCGGCGGAGCCTTCCCACTTGTCCCCGGAGAACTCGGGTTTGCCAGGTGGCTGCAAGTTTGCGACGCCACCCGCTTCCCACGCAGCTCGAGGACGTCACGAGGGAAAATCTCGCCCCTAGGCTGCGGTGGGGACACGGACATTTTTACAGGAATGAGACTCACACGAGACGGTGGGGCCCCTGGCAAAGCTGCCTCCGGGGTCACGGGCAGGTGAGGTGGGACGGAGAACGCGCATCAAAGCCGGCAGGGTGACGAGGTGCGCACTTGGCCTTGTCTGTCCCCATTCGGAGTGTCCCCGTGGGTGGAGCCTGCGGGGCTGCCGCACGAGGGCAAAGAGCAAGGGTCACAGGGAGTCGGCCTGGTGACGACCTCGTCTGAGTGAACTTGTCATGAGAGGCGAGCAGTGCTCTCCTGGCAAAGGGAGGAGGTCCCGCCCCGGCCCACGCGGCTCAGGGGGTTGGGGCCTCGGCCCACACACCAAATGTTACAGGTGTGATGCCCAGGTGCAGGTTCCATCCTAGGTGGGGGTGTGTAGGACCAGGGGGCCAATCAGTGTGTCTCTCCCACGCTGATGTTTCTCTCTCTCTCTCTAAAAAGCAAATTTAAAACGTCCTCGAGTGTGAATTTAAAAAAAGGTCCACTTTGGGGGTGGGGCCGGGGCCGGGGCCAGGGCCAGGGCCAGGGCCAGGGCCAGGGGGTGGGGGCGGGGTGGGGGGTGGGAGCTGCCAGGCGGTAGGTGCCAAGGGGCCCGTGGAGCCCTGATCCTGGAGGCAGGTCCCCAGAGGCAGGAAGCAGGTGCTGCTGGCCGGAGCCCAGACGGTGTCTAGGAACCGTGCCGCGTGCAGCTGCAGACGGGAGCGGCTGCAGACGGGAGCCGACCTCACTGGGTGTAAAATCCAAGCTCAGGAGAATTTTAGGGCCTTAGTCCCCACAAGCCGAGGCTGCATGGAAATACGAAGGGCAGGTTCTTTCACTCTCTGGTTAGTGCTTAAAACATCAATCCTTTCCATCCCAGTCTCCTCCACCCTCAGGGCCCAAGAACATCACAGAGAGCCCTAGGGCGGTTAAGATTATGCAGCAATTATAGAAATTATATGTATCTTGTTTTCCAGCCATAAAAATGGAGACATCTATTTGAATTACGATCATCATCCACTTTAGAACTAATTTTATTTAGAGTTCAATGGATATGTCAGTATAAACCCAGCAGGAAGAAGGAGGATGAAGGCTTTCCTTACACACAACAGGCTTCAGGTGCAGCCCCTTCCTCAGAACGTGCTCTGTGCCGTGAGGTCTGTCCAGAAAATGTGCAGCCGCCGTTCACACAACGAGAACGGTTTGCATGACATCAACGTCTCCTGGCAGCCAAGGAGAGTGGACTGGAATGCGCGTGTGTGAACAATGACGACATCACTGTACCAGTCTATGAGGTGGTAGACACTGCTGAGTGAGCGTGTGTGCTGTGTGGCCGTCACATTCAAAATGACTGAGCGAGTAGAGCAACAAATCTGCGTCCAACTTGGCGTTAAGCTTGGACATTCCTCCACAGAAACCATCTGGGTGCTTCAGAGGCCGCAGCTCTGGGCACCTGGCGATCGGCAGCTTCATCACCACAGTGCACCTGCTCTTGCATCTCGTCTCGTGCAGAGTCGTTTGCAAAACATCAAATCACTCGGGTGACTCAGCCCCCTGCAGATTTGGCACCCTGTGACTTCTGACTTTTCCCCAAACTAAATTCACCTTTGAAAGGAAAGAGATTTCAGACTGTCCACGAGATTCAGGAAAATATGAGGGGGCAGCTGTTGGCGATTGGGAGAACTGTGTGAGGTCCTGCGGTGCCTACTGTGAAGGGTGTCATGGTCCTACATACAATGTTTCCTGTATCTTCATCATTAAATGGCTCTATTTTTCATATATATTGTGACTGGATACCTTCTGGACAGACCTCAATTATTCACATAATTTGAAGAGCTCCTTTTTCTGTTCTCATTTTACAAATGGAACACTCTCAGAGGAGCTAGCTAAGTTACCTGGATGTGCAAGTCTGGTTGGTGACGGTGACGGGGCTGGAGCTGGAGCAGCTGGGTTCAGAGCTGCGCCTCCTGCCGCGCCGTGGGTCTCGGGAGCCTCGTCACTGTCCCAGAGTCACGGAAGCTAAACGTTCATTTGTAGGTATTTAGGTGATGGGACCAAAACACCGTGCATCTGTTTGGGAAATAAGCCACATCCTTAGGAAAATGGGACTGGGGAGTGGACGAGGATTGGAAAGCCGTGCTACCCATGTGTCGTGAGTGTTTTGAGACAGCCACCTAAAGGAGGGCACTGAGACAGGCGGGGGGGGGGGGAGCACGGATTAGGCAGAACCAGTATGCCTGACCCCCGCGGTTGGAGCTGCGCCAGGGGGAGGGCGTTTCAGGGTCAATGTCGCTTCCGGTGTGTGAAGGGCGAGAAGAAAGCGACGCCTTCCACGTGAGCGGAACCACACAGGCAGGAGGCCGTGTGGAGACGAATGGCAAGGATCCGCGGTGTTTTGACTTGCCATGGGTAGAATTCAGGGAGAAGAAATGGATGGTATTCGCTCCTTCTGCACAGTCTTGAACAGACTCTCAAACGCCTGGCAGTCAACAATGGAAGTTTATTAAGTGGGTGCGAGTGGCCTTCTAATTATTGTTTTAATTGTGAAGTAGCAACGATTTCTATCTTGGGATAAATTCAGGATTTATCGCACCTTCCACACCACAGCTCTGTGTTAAAAGTTCCACACGCGTGGCAATCACGAATTCTCAGGGTGGCATTTTCCCTAAGGCCAGGCTCATAAAAGGAAACTGGTTTTGACAGAAAAGTGCTGTATTTGATTTTTCAGGTTTTTCTGATGGCTGAAGTATATCGAGAGCTCTTGATTGATTGTGTGTAAAGAAATAGGATGGATGAAGACTCTGTTTTTAAAAGTCAATTCAGGGTTCCGACATATAGTATTAGTGTTGTGATAACAAAGTAAGTCCTTTTCATTTAAACATTTAAAGCTGCATTCAATTGGCAGTGTAGACAAAACCTTAGATTTCATATTTAAACATCATTAAATATAAATCAGAGTGTACATGCATCCATTTAAATAATACATGAGACTGTGAGCTTGTGTATAGTGGGAGGCACAATATTCTGCCTGATGACAGGGGACACGTTAATCAGTGAGTGAGGACTTGTCTCACAACCTCTCCCACACTTGCTATTACCTGTCTGTGGACAGGCAGCGGCCATTCTGCCAGGTGTGAGGTGGACTCTCATTGTGGTTTTGATTTGCATTTCATTAACAGATAGTGAAGTTGAACATTTTTTCATGTATCTGCTGGCCAATTGTATGTCTTCTTGGGAGAGGTGTTTGTTCAGTTCCTCTGCCCGTTTTTTCAAATCCTCACCCAAGGATACATTTATTGATTTGAGAGAGAAAGAGATTGATTGACTGGTTGCCTCCTGCACGTGCCCTGACTGGGGATTGAACCCACAACCTAGGTATGTGCCCGACCAGGGACCAAAGCCCCAACCTTTGGTGCACAGGACAATGCTCCAACCAACTGAGCCATCTGGCCAGGGAGCCGTCATTTCTTATCCGGTGTGTGTTTGGTGTCACTTTATATATTTCGTGAGTTCTTTATCTGGATGTGAACCCCTTGTTGGGGCTGTCGTTTGTAAGCATCTTCTCCCATCCAACTGGCTGCCTTATTGTTTTGTTAGTGGCTTCTTTGGCCATGCAGGTTTTTAGTTTTAGTTTCATTCAATCATTTTTGCCTTTACTTCCCTTGCCTTTGGGGTCAAATTCATAAAACCCTTTCTATGACCAAGGTCCATGAGTTCAGTACCTATGTTTTCTTCTACGAAGCTTATTGTTAGGTCTTTTATTTTGGTCTTTGATTCATTTGGAATTAATTTGGGTACAAGGGGACACACTATAATGTAATTCCATTCTTCAGCTTGTGGCTTTCCAATTTTCCCAGCACCATTTACTGAAGAGGCTTTCTTTTCTCCATCGAATACTCTGGCTCCTTTGTCGAAAATTATTTGCCCATATGCACGTGGGTTTATTTCCGGGCTCTCAAATTCTGTTCCATTGGTCTGTGTGTCTGTTTCCCTGGTTTTTTGATTATCGTTGCTTTGCAGTGTAATCAAGAATAGAGGTAATAAGTGACCTAGCGCCCTCCTTCTGGGTGTCTGTTCCCCCAAATTGAAATCATTTAACCACAAAGATATGTTGACCCCTAGGTACACTGCCGCCTTATTCCCGGTGTCCACAACATGGAAGGAACCGCAGTGTCCTCGGTAGATGACTGGATAGAGGAGACGTGGTACATCTGTACCCGGAAAACCACTCAGCCACGAGAAAGATGAAACGCTGCCACGTGCGACAACATGGACGGACCCTGAGAACGTCGTGCCACGTGAAGTGATTCGACAGAAAAAGCTGAGAACCATGAGATGCCACTCACGTGTGGGACGTACAGTGGAAAGTGACCAGTGAGACAGACACAGAAAAACTCACGGACACAGATGACAGTGGGGCGGTCACCAGCGGGAAGCGGGTGGGGGTGCTGAAGGGTAAAGGGGGTCAAATACCTGGTGACGGAAGCCAATCTGGCTTTGGGTGGTGGGTACACGAGGCAACGCACAGAGGAAGCTGTGCACTTGAACCTATGTAATCTCACTCACCAATGCCGCCCCAACCAACTCAATAAAAATAACAATAGAGATGGGAAAGTGAAGTCAGGCGCCGACTCTGGGCCTCAGCGGCCGAACGGAGCGGGGGTGTGGGTGGGTGGGGTGGGTGTGGGGGACGTAAGCTGGTGCCGGACGTGGGTGCGAGTCCCGCCTCTCCCCCCGACTCCTGTGGACGTCCTGCCTCTCTCTCACCACCCAGAACGGGAAGGTCCACGTGGGGCCTTGTGAAGGATGAGGGGGCACGTGTGACGAGGCGCTCAGCCACGAGTCTGAACCCCAGGACCCGCCCCGAAAACAGGAGCGTGCTGTGTGCAGTGCCCCCCCTCCACCACCCCTGCAGGTGAGCACCTGGACACCTTCCCACTTCCTACTATTTTTAACTCTGGCCAAACCCACCTCATTATCAAGTTTACAGATCGAGGAAGAAGGTGTTTTGCTTCAAGTGCCTGGAACAAATGCCATTATTCAAGGCTCAGCAGACGTGCTGCCCTGGGGGGCTGCTCTGGGCCCCCCGAGGGGTGTGCTGAGAACACCGACAATAACGGGGAGCCAATTGCTCTGTGCCAGCCATCTGGGGAGCAAAGGGTAATTATTACTTTGGCAGGCAGGATAAATGTTCTTTTTCGTATGTGGTCTATCACAATTTTTTCAGTTTCACCAGAGCGGGCCTTCAGAGGCAGGTTTCGAAAACCTATTTTGAGGCCTCTTCAACGAGCGGCCATGTCCCTGGAACTGACTCCGCGGCTTCTGTTTCTCGTCTGAAACGAGGCCTCCATGGCAACCGCTCCTCCCTGCTCACAGCTCGTTCTCTGAGAGGGTACTTTGGGCCTCACACTTTAAAAAAAAAT
Organism: Sturnira hondurensis; assembly: GCF_014824575.4. Lineage (NCBI taxonomy): Eukaryota > Metazoa > Chordata > Mammalia > Chiroptera > Phyllostomidae > Sturnira > Sturnira hondurensis. Next base: position 17,963,160 of record NW_028082350.1, on the reverse strand, counting down.
CAAATGGGCGCTGGAGTGATGGGTACAGCGTGTCACGGCTCTGTTAAGCAGTGTAGGCAACGGAAAAGCGGTGCGACGACTGAGACAAAGCGAAACGCTGACTTTGTGTGTTTGGTGTTGTGCTGCAGGAAGCCCAAAGCTAAGAAACCTCCCCGGTGCATCCCTTCGGCTGCTGTCGGGACCCCAGCTGCCGGGGGCTGAGGGGCAAGTCCGCAAGGTGTCTGAGTCCCTCTGTTCCTTCCAGCACCTGCCTTCCCTTCGGCTCCACTCCGTGCTCCAGGGCTGGACCCAGGGCGCCCAGTGGCTCAGAGCGACAGGTGCCAGTCACAGCACCAGGCGGTGGGGTGCTGAGACGCAGCGGCAAGAGTGGTGGACCTACGACGCCTTTCGTTTGTCCGTGTCCCTTCTACTTTATTCCAGTTCATACGAGGGACCTTTCCAACCGCACGGAGCTGTGTCAGCGCCTTCTGACTGGATCTGTGAGCTGTGATAGCACATGCAAACTGGTGCTGCTTTTTAAGGGCGCATTTTGTAAATCATGCATTTAAAGCTGCATCTGGTTCACAGCATGACAGGGCCTGGGTGAGTTCAGCTTCGTCTCCCCTGCAAAAAGTAAAAATGAAAAAAGAGGTTGGGATCCTAGCCTCGGGGAGCTCAGAGGGTGACCTGATTTGGAAACTGGGTCACAGTGGATCTTAATTCAGTTAAGATCAATTCATTAGGGTGAGTCCTAATCCTGTTAGGACTGGTATCCTTATAAACGGCGAGCCTTCGAACACAGAGGCCCACACAGAAGGAGGGGAGACCTGTGCGGAGACACAGGGGGAGGTCGCCGTCTGCCAGCCGGAGAGGTGCCCGCACGGGGTCTTTCCCTCGACCCCTGGGGACACCTGCCGGGCAGGCAGCTCGATTCTAGGCCCCCGGCCCCAGAGCAGGAGACGGCGGAAGGGTTTCTGCTGCATTACAGCTGCCTTAGCAAAAACACACAGGCTTACACCTCCAAGTCTGCACGCCTTCCTCTACCTGCCACAATGTTTTATTGATACAATGAATCTCTGTTCCTAAGTATTTTTACAAGAACTAGTTCAATGAAAAGCTGGTGTGAAGACACTGTCGCTCTGCTAATAGCTCCCTCCCGGGGACGTTTCTACAAAGCGTGACTACTCGCCAGCACCTGCCCACGTCCACGCTGGACGGCGGTCCACCCGCGGAAGGGGCTTCCTGATGTTCCCACCAGGAGGCCGGGGACAGGCCCTCTCCTGCTCTCAGTGGGGACGGCCGCATCAGACGACATTTCTGATTTCTGAGCACCTGCCGAGACTGCCCCACGCCGGGCTCGGGCTCCTCCCTCTCTGGTTATCTAACACCCACACACATGGCGGGTGCCGGTGCCTAAACCTTTCCGTGTCCCTCCAGACGCCTGGCGCTGACGCCTCCCAGTCCGGGGTTTGCAGGGCCCTCTTTGCCCCCAGCTCCCAGCTCCACCTGGGATGCTGGGATGGCCCCCTCCTTTGGTCTTGACCTTCCTTCCTGGCCTGACCTTTCTGCCTCACTTCCAGTTTCTCACCCTGCCTCTGGGGTCATCCACCTTCGCCTCGGTGGTGGGGGGTGGGGTGGGGGTCCGCTGCGCTTGCCCAGACACCGCTTGAATTACTCAGCATCGGCGAGACTTTTGTGAGTGGAAAGCAGCAAGGAGGGCTCATCAGGGCTCGTCAGGACCTGGACAAGGAATGAGAGCAGCGGCCGAGGCCTGCGGGAGACGGGTCACCAGCAACCACTGCCCAGGCCTCATGACCTTTAATTCTCAAGGGTCGGGAACAGGTCTAACTCAGCTTTGGACCTGGATGCCTTTCAAACAGACAAATCGGAAGAAACGCAGGTGTAACTGTAGAGGCGACTCCTCATGTCACCCCCGCCCTGCTCAGTGGATTTCTGGGTCTTGACCGATGCGCCAGGCCCGTTCAGGGAGCCCTCTCGGTGTGCTAAGTGTGCACCTGGGGCTTCACAGGTGGGGTTTCGCTCACACCTTTCCTACACGCTTGCTGTGTAACCGTGGGGAAGTTACCAAAAGTCTTCCAAAGTTCCAGCTTACAGTGTGACCGAACCCCACATTACTGATTTCACAGACCACAATGAGGATTACATAAGAACACAAACCATAAAGTGCCCAACGCGTGGGAAAAGCTCAGTATTAGTTGTCCGTGTGCATTCGTTTTTTTGTGTGCTCTTTTTAGTAAGAAAGATGTGAATGGTGACTGTTCCTTGGTAAGACTTTAGGGTTGAGGCTCAAAGTGCCAGGCATTTCCCTCCCACACACCAAGAGGACAAACACAAATGATTCAGCCCTGGCTGGTGTAGCTCAGTGGATTGAACACAGGCCTGTGAAGCAAAGGGTCCCTGGTTCGATTCCTAGTCAGGGCACATGCCTGGGTTGCAGGCCAGTTCCCAGCAGGGGACACATGAGAGGCAACCACATATTGATGTTTCTCTCCCACTTTCTCCTTCCCTTCTCCTCTCTCTAAAAATAAATAAATGTTTAAAAAATATCATTAAAATGATGTAATAACCCCACAGACGTGTGTAGGCCAAACAGAGAACCCGCACACAACGCAGGTTACGGCAGCAGTCACTGAGGACTGAGACCTCTGTGCCCGACTCACCCACTCATTGTCCCTCGTACTCCATTCCCACAAAACCAACGCCCCCAGGAGAACGCAGAGGCCCAGTCCCACGGGAGGACTGACCCAGGAAATCCGACAGGCCAGCATCTCCACGTAGGACCGCGGCATGTTTGTGGCGCTGACAACAAACACCACGGCTTACTTCTAACACAGCCGTCGGCCGCAAATTGTGCGTTTATGAATTAGTTGAGCAAACCCAGCGTCCCGCAGCCCCACAAATATTGACATGATGCAGCACCTCAATATGCTCTCAAAAACAGCTTTTACATCGCTACGGGGTTTTGCCAGGAAATCAGAGATTTATGCCAGACACCGGCTCTCTTCGGTTGTCTGCCGGCCTTGGCCGGTGTTCTGTGTGCGGTGACAGGAGTACCGCAGCGTCATCCGCGTAGCAAGGCAGACGGACGACAGAGCCGCACGCCTGCTCCTCCAAGTTCCCGATTCTCTGTGGTTACAAACACGTGGATGGGTTAAGAGAGCCCGAGTGTGTGTGTGGAGACCGCTGCATGTCCATTTCCTCTGGCACAGTGAGGCGACGGGAGAGTCCAATGGCGAGTCTGAGGGCCCTTCCACATGTGTCCCTCCTTCTGGGACAACACCCGTGATGCAATTCTGGGGAAATGACGGCGCACACGCACCGATGCACAGGGTGGGCTCTGTGATCTCGTGGGAGCCGACCTCATGCTGACTTCGGTTGCATGAACCTGAGACTTGGCCTCCTTAGCCGGAGAGAAGGAAGGAGCACCAGCATTCTATGGCCAGATTAGGGGTCAGACAAGGTCATATACACCAAATGCCTAGCACTGTGCCCAGCACATTAAAAAAAAGTTGATGTACACCTTCACTTCTATACAATTAGTTCTTTGGTTGATTTTGCTGTTTTTGGTATGTGTATGTTCTAGGGAGCCCCCAAAAGGGGAATGAGTTTTAGTCACAATTCATCTCCAGTATTTAGCAATATCCATGATACAGCTAATTAGTATCTATGTATTTGTTAAAATGGGAGAATGCTTTAAATTGAGGTGTGATTAATTCATTGCTGATAGAGTAAATCCCGATACAAAAAATGGTGACAAACACAAGTATGTTGGTTCATCAAATACTCTGCCTAAAGACGTTACTACATTTGAGTCACAGACAGTTGCAACTTTCGAAGTTTTCATTCTTCTGTGCTGTCCGTACTGATTATCCCCTACGGACGGGCAAAGCAGCCATGAACTTAATGGTTTGACACGGTTTATAGCTTACGTCAGAGACAAATGCGGAGACTCCATGTTGAACAGGTGCTGCAACAAGGAAACGCACAAGAGGCCACTGCTGCTGGGACAGCTGGACACCTAACTCTGCTCGGCCACGGCACAGGCCGATGACTTGGACCCGGAAGACCGAGTCCCGGTTCCCCAGGCGGACCCGGGGAGAGAGAGAAGGCACGAAGGCCCGAGGAGGTGGCCCGAGGAGAGACTGCGGAGCAGGGGGCTGCAGTGTGAACCGGGAAGGACTCCGGCACAGGAGGCTCTGAACCACGCCCGGGCCTCGAGTCTCCAAACGTCCGACTGCCTGTCAGCTGGGCTCTGACGCGTGGAACTGCAGACGGCACCTGCGGCTCCGACGGCAGCGTGACAGAGGGGACCAGAGGCTCTGACACAACACATGGTGGAGGCGGGCTTCAATGGGACAGCGGGACGGCCCTGAGGCACGCATTTGTGAAAAGCACCAACAGACTTTTGTGACTCATTTCCCGAGGGAAGGGAAAGGGAAGGACCTCGTGAGTCCCAAACAGCTGACTCAGGAGACCTGGGGGCGAGGCCGACAGACGGGACAGATTGGGCCTCGTGAGACCGTTCGTTCCAATTCCTGGTTTCATTGAGCAGCCTGGTCAACAGCCACGCGTCCGTCTCTGGCACTGACTGTGGAGAGCGGCCCTTAGCCACCAAGGGTTTCGGAGGTGCAGGGCCTTACCGAGGCGGCGTGGCTGCGGAGGCAGGTTCCCGGGGCCCCCTCTGCAAGACACGCGAGTGGAAAGCAGACTGTTCCCCGATGCCGCCCTGGTGCTGCCCTGGGGGCGGGGGCAGGGCCAGAGCCCTCACCACCTGTTTGCCTGGTTTCTACGTGCTGCCCCATGAACCTTCACCGTATTCATGCCCGTGCACAGCCCACTGCCACGGTCACTGCACCTGCACTCGGCGCCCCGAGGGCCGTTCGGCAGGACGTGGACGGTTCCGAAGCCAAACAAGGGCCGAGCCTCAAACCTCAGCCTCTGTGAACCTCTGTCTTCTGTAGAATGAGGATAATCTGGCAAAACTGTGAAGAATAAGTGAAAGTATCAAAATGCTACACACACAGATGTTCGATACATTTGAATGACATACTTATGAACTACATGCACGGATCACATACACATAAACCACACACATGCGTATGTAATTTAGGCACGTAATTTTCAGTTTTACAAATAGATTTGGGAACAACGTGCCATCAGCCAACTTAGAGTTGCTCCGTCAAAGTCCATGAATGCTTCCGAGGGCCCTGGGCAGGAGACACGGTGGGTGTGTTTAGTCCGTTCATCTGGGGAGGGAGGCCTAGCAGAACTGAGTTTCTTCTCACTGACTCTTCTCTCACGGAACCAGTTTTTTCTTTTTTAAATTTACTCTTAGTCGGGGTATGCTCACTGATTTGAGAGAGAGGTGAAGGTGGGGACGGAGAGGATGGGAAACATCCACGAGAGACAGACATGGGTCAGCTGCCTCTGCGATGGGCCCGGCGGGGACCAAACCGCCACCCAAGCTCGTGTCCTGACCCGGAGTCAAACCCATGACCTTTTGGTTCACGGGAGGATGCTCCAGCCGAGTCACACTGGCCAAGAACCATAAAAGCGCTCGACCTGCGCGTATAAGGAGCTCCGCCCCCAGGGAGCGCATCAGACTGTCAAGGGGCATCTTTGCACCGAGCGGGTCCGGAGCCAGGCGGCGGAAAGGGTCCTGCCCCAGGGACTGTCTGGCTCCGCAGGCCTCGCTCTGTCCAGAGGCACCGCAGGGCGGCCGCCTCACCGCGCTCAGCCACAGCCACCCCGCAGGACGGCGCTCTGCGGACGGAGACGCCGATGCGCCGCCAGAGCGGGCACCCTCGGTGGTCTCCGGGAGTCTGCGCTTCCAGTTCCCTGAGCGGCTCTGACCGCCGTCACTCGGGCGCAGACTGGCTCCCCAGGCGATCGCTGTGGCCTCATCGGCTGGCGTTGGAAGTACACACTTGCCCTCCCCCCTTTTTGCTTGTTATGCACTGGCTTAACGGGTGTGCTTATTAAAAGTTTTAACAGTAAAGAACAGAAACCATGGTTTATGGCCCAACAAAATGTACTTCCGTAAGAAACCGCATGTCAGTGACACATTCAAAGAAACAATGCAACACGTGCCAGACGAAGAACTTACAGGTCACGTTTATTTGACAACAGAATGTCTAATTCTTTAAGAAAAAGTTTTTAAGAACCTACTACAGTAAATTTTCAAACCAAAGAAAAATATTAAATTACTTGAAGGCACAGGACAGCATAAACTCATTCACGTAGCAGGCAGATTCTGTGCTGGAAACGGGGGTGGGGTGGTGGTGGTGGTGGTGTGTGGTGTGTGTGTCTAAATTAAACACAAATATCCAGGGCAGGGGTACTCACACACTGCTGGTTGACTGGGGCTAATACTGTGAAGGACCACGGGGGATTTGAGCATCAGATTTTGTTTATAGAAATAAGAACCTCCCAACGTCAGAAGTGCACTGTCCTACCCCGGCAAAGCCCGTTTCCCTCACAACCCAGAATCCCGGGGCTCCTTTACCAAACACAAAAGCACCTGGTGAACTGCTCACACTCAGCTCACACACCGACGTCACTCACGGACTTTGTCACGTCTCCCAACCCTTTGCCCCAGCAAACTGAGGACAGACGACGGGGCGGTAGAGACATGCCCACGTGACGCTGGTCTCAGGGACTCCAGAGCCACTAGCAAGGACTCACCACCTGCCGCACAGCGGGCAGAGCACCAGGCCCAGCTCACCGCAGCCGGCCCTTCCCGGCTGGAGGTTTGAATACACCCTGGGGTGCTCTGCCCGCCCCTCCTAAGGTCCTCAGACAGGGAATTTCGAAACCCCGGGACGCCCAGGCCCGCACTCAGCCTCCACACCGTGCTCCCCAAGGCAGCACCGCTCGTTATCTCCACAGCTCCCCTCCCCCATGTGGCTCATCTCCTTGAACTCAGGCCTTTGCGAGTCCAGTGAATCCGCCTTTCCCAGGGGCCTTTTCAAGAGCTTTGCTGGGAGTGCCGGGATCTTTTTTTTCTTTGTGGTCTTTTCCGGAAGGCAACCCAGACTGCCCCCCCCGCCCCCCCGCCCCCAACTCCCGTTCTGGACTCTGACTGGAAGACACTGGCACCGGAGCACACAGTTCAGCGAAGGGTGCTTCCACTTTATTTCAGTTCTGACCATTACACGCACTGGGTTCTCCAAGATCACACCTAAAACTCCGGTGTGGGGAATCGGTTTACACACGGGGGCTGGATCGGACACAATTAATTGTGGGCTCTGCTATTAAGTTAACATTTATACGAACACACGGAGCTTGAAACTTACAAAACACCCAAATGATAAACAGTGAAGGCAGTTAAGTATTCACTGATACGTTTACATCCTTTATCGTACGTGGTATATACTTAAGAATTCAACTACATATTTCTGAGTTTGCAAGTCAGATCCTGCCCAGCAACCTGCCATGTATGATCCATGATCTTTTTAAAATTTTAACCTAGAGACAAACAGAAAGATTTAATCAATTTAACCTTCCCGGCGTCCTCAGAGAATCACCGGAAGCACCCTCCAGTAAAATAAAAACGGCGGGAAGTCCTTTTGCCCCAAAGGAACAAGACCCCGCGAGAGACAAGACCTTGGGTGCGGACTGGACCCTGCAGGCACACGCTCCCCCTTCTCCCCCCATGAGGAGTGGCAGCGACGGGAGGGGCAGAGAGCCACCTGTCACTGCTATCAACTGTCGCTGTTTTCAGTGTTTAAATGCTCATTTCAGTTCTGCAACAATACCAGTCTCTGCTTTGAAAGGCGATCCTATCTTCCGAGTGGAGGGCGTCAACAACTTCCGACGCGATCTCTGGGAATAATTCGCAGCTCTGAACCGTGCTTTAGAAAAACATTGCCTACACAAACAAACAGAGCATCAGGTTAGGTGTGCGGAAAACGGGTAATTCCAACAGTTCCCACACATGGTAAACAGAGCAGCGCAGAGGAAGCCCAACAGCACAAACGCCATCAGAACCTGAGTCCAGGCTTCCAGGCCCCACTCTGCGCCCCTCCCCGCGCCTGCCAACACCCCGAGTAAGGACGCCTGCCCCAAGCACACCGACTGGTCCACCCCGCACGTCACAACGGGAATCTGCTCAGTCGCCAGCACTGGCTTCGGTGCACAACCAAATACTCAAGCACAGGCAATCACAACCCTTCACTACCACAGGAGACCCAGGTTCAGAGACCTGTCCAACTCAGCCCGGGTCCCATCACCGGCACCTTCCACTACAATGCAAAGAAACTGCGATCTCTAGGGCCGGAGAACAAAACCCTTAACCCCTAGGTAAAAGACGTCTGCACTGCAAAGTGCCTCATGATTTTCAATGAATAACCCTTTCAAGTCATTAAAACCATACACCTAAAACACTGAAGTTTGAAACATTAAAAATTTTAAATCCCTCCAAAAATTTCAACCCCATGATCTGTAAGGAAAATATAACTTTGCTCGAAGACAGAAGTACTTTAAATACTGCTCGAGATCAAGGTAACCTTTTAGTAATGCATGCTTAATTTCAAGATTCTAGTTAGATCACAACAGCCAAAAAGGGTCCACTTAAAGATAGGAGACTGCCCACTACACAGTAGGCGCACTTAGGCCCAGTTTCTAGCCAGAACCTTGGTGCGTGGCCCCTCTGCGCCCAGGAGGCCACCTTGGACGGCTGACCAGCGGGCACTGTGCCTGCGCGTCCCCACTGCCCTGCAGGGCGGGGCGGAGCCGCGGGTCCCCGGGAGCACAGCCTCCCCTTCTGACTCTCTGTGCGGCGTCGCTCCTTGTGATGCTCATTACTCTGGTGTCCGCACCATGGAACACAAAGTGGGATGTTACGTGTAACGGCACAAGTTCCTGCTCAGACACGTGGGGAAAGGCTGGCACACAGCCCCGAAAACCCGCTGTCGTCCCGGTGAAGCCCCACCTGGTCCACATGCCGCCTGCCCCCCTTCCCATGGTTCCGCACGGGCACTCACCAGCAGTCTGCGAGGGGTTTATTCCGATCCCATCTAGAAGGTAAATGACAAGGCCGTCTAGGTTATTCTGCCTCTGACACGGCCCCCCGGCAACAACGGACTGGCCGAGAACACCAGACGCCAGCAATGCAGGTGAAGGACCCGCTGGCACACTTCACTGCTGCGGGTGCACGACGGCTCCCCCCGCCCCACCCCCTGGAGGGGGTCTCTGTGCCAGAGGCGCAAGGACAGGCATGCGCAGAGGTGTTGCTGGCTTGCGGCTCCGAAGGCCTGGGCGCCCACAGGCACTGAGTGCAAGCTCCACAGACACCCGTGAACAGTTGACAAAGCTCTGATGAACCTAAAGGCTTCCAGAAAGCAGGCCAGCTCTCCTCCCAATGGAGAACCATGTCGGTGTGACGGCTGCAGCCCACCCCGGAAAAAGAAATTGTCTGGTTGGTACGGAGCCGCCTGCCAGTGACAGGAACCATCAGGGTGCTCTGGACGTGTGGCCGGTCTCCCCCCGCTGCGGCGTCTCTCCTGGAGCCGGGCCCGCCGGGCCCGCCCACAGCACTGTCCCTTGCGCTTTAAGGTGGTTCGGAGGTCAGGTGTCTGGGCGGACAAAAACCTTACTCCCACCTACCAGCAGGTAACAGGTTTCATGAGGAGAGAAGACAAGGTATAGCGAAGGCATATTCCTTCCTAACTTAGTGATTCTAAAAGCATTTACCAACGTCACTCACTCAAAACAGCGCGGTAAATACAAGTGACTGTCAGTAACACTCTGGTGGAAGCGACAGGACAGAGGACATACACAGCGCTCTGCTGCTGCGAAAAGCATGAAGAATCCAGAGAGAGGTAACTGTGGACAATAATCTTGACCTCGTGTTTTCAGTTATGTATGTCCTTCATGTTGATGTAAATTTTAGGCTTTTTTACATTTAAGCCAATTTTAACTACTTTGACTTCTTTTTGCATAATATCTATAGTTCTGATGTAAGACATAGTATTAAAATGAATTCTTACCGTTTGTAATAATCGCACTTGTGGCTGCAGGGACTTTGAACTAAAGGGGAGAAAAAACAGACTTTAGACACAGACACACTCTATCCAGGGTGGGTAGCTTAGCAGGGAGGGTGCACATCATTCTAACACGCGACTCATCGTTTAGGGTAAGAGGCATCATCCCCAAAAGTGCCACTGTAACTGGCTTAAAAAATACGACACTGTCCCATAAATACATTTCGTTGTGACTGTGAAATGTACATTTTACTCACTGTCAACAACAAACAAACAAAAACAACCAACCGGGTTTTTGTGCAGCTGCAACCGGGGGTGGGGGGGGGCGGCACCAGTAAAACACACTAGCTGCTCCTCCCACCCTGAATCCCCACACGACTCTCTCCAGGCAACGCGCATTTCACGGTCAGCAGCTCTCATCTCCTTTCTTCCTCGGATTCCCTGAGTCTCACAGCCACGACGGAGGCGGCTTCTCAGGCTCTGACAGCTCACTGCTCAGCTGAGCTAACCAGCCATGTGCTGGGAAAGTTCACTGCTTTTTATGACGAGAACTTTGCGAGGGATTTAAACCCACAGATTCGTGGGCCGGTCAAGTTGGCTCTGGGTCCCCTGAGAGTCTCTGTGGTGTCACCTGGTGAAAGGCCTTCCCACTGCGGCCTCGAAGCCACAGCCCCCTCAGTGCACAGCGCCGAGACGCGCACTAGCCAGTCGCTGGAGTAGAACTTGACCGACATGTGCGGCCGTGCAAGCCTGCCAGTTCACGTCCAGCTGCATGCCCGTGTTCTCATCCTCAGGCTACAGAAGGGGACCTCATGCCTTTGCCTAATAAACAGCACCAGGAAACAACCGCAGCACAGAAAAACAGCTATTCCCACTGTAACTGAGCTGCTATGTTACATAAGTAATTATCAAATATTATTGTAAGTGAACTGCATTATACACACAGGTCTACTTATATTAGACCAAGAGATCTGAGGGACAGAGGAACTGAGAGGCTAGTCTACGACACGCAGATAGTTAATAACATTTAAAGTGGCCACGCTGTCTCCCATGTCACGCTGCTATTTCTACCCAAGCTACGGCTCCCAGTCGGGTCCAAAGTGGTGCTTTATAGATGCTTCTAAAGATAATGTTTTTTTCTTAAAAACAGAAAACCAAAATATTTTAATAAACTAGACACTTTCAAAAACAACAATTTTACTGACAGTCCATACACAAAAATTTGAAAAGTGTGATATTTAAAATATTACAATTCTAGAATCAAAAGTAGTAAAAATGTGAGTATTCAGACTACATGTCATTATGGTGACATGTTGCTATTTTAAGAAGTTTACATATCACCAAACCTTTTCAAGTTCAGTAAGAATTTCCTTTAATTTTCAATGGTTCCACTGAATAGATGCGTCAATTTGTTGAACTCATTCTTATGTAAGTCCTAATTTCATTCTACTTATTAATCTGCAAATAAGCTTAACTTTAAAAAAATTGTATTGGTTTTAGAGAGACAGAGGAAGGGGGAAGGGAGGGGGATAGGGGGGAGGGAGGGGGGAGAAAGGGAGAGAGATAGGCAGACACTGACTGGTTCCACCAGGTCATGTACTCACTGGTTGCTTCCTGTGTGTGCCCTGATGGGGGGATCGAACCCATGACCCTGGTGTATCGGGAGGACACTCTAACCAGCTGAGCTGCTTCACCAGGGCAGAGCGTAACTTTGTGGAAGCCTTAACCCAGTAATAAGCCACACGGTGGGGGGGGGGGGGTGTCCAAAGTGAGTGCAGAGTCAAAAGTGAGGGGCACACTGCCCAACTGCATTCCACACCAGTGGTTCCGATTCCCACACTTACTTCTTCTGCTGCAAACTTTAACACGGCTGTGAAAGGTGTATTTTCAGGAACACTGAGTCTGCAAGAAGTAAAAAGAATGTTTTAAAAAGGCAATTTTTTTAAAGCTCTTTTGTCTCCCACAACAGCTACTGTAGCAGACCCATACAAATCCGTCTATTGGTCTGAACGCCGTGTATTCTGACTGCACATGTCAGTCACTAACTCTAAAACTAAAAAAGGCAACTGGCCTGTTCGCAGAGATGGTGCCCACAGCTCCACTCAAAAGACAGAGGCAGCCCTGGCTGGTGTAGCTCAGTGGATTGAGTGCGGGCCTGCGAACTACACGATCGTGGTTCGATTCCCAGTCAGGGCACATGCCTGGGTTGCAGGCCAGTTCCCAGCGGGGGACTCACGAGAGGCAACCATACATTGATATTTCTCTCCTTCTCTTCCCCTCTAAAGATAAATAAAATCTTAAAAAAAAAAAAAAAGGCGGAGGCAGACCCAATCAGAAAAGTGGCGCAACTCGCTTTCATTTGAGTCGAGCCATTGTCCGCTCCAACGAGACAAGAGACAAACCTCAGGTTTACAGAGATGGGGTAGCTTTGCAGATGGGATGGGAAGACGAGAGACATGTCCCCTGATGGCTTGAAAGACACAGGAAAAAGAACTGTAGGAAGTGTGAAGATAAATTTTAAAAACTCTTTTCAGAGGAAAACAAGCAAATTTGGGAAATGCAGCAGACTGATGGCTACTACCGAGCACAGTCATCGGGTTTATGTAAAACCCATCATTTTCTCCAGGAGCATTCAGGCCTGGGTGGAGGCAGGGCACGATTCTAGAATTGAGGGTGTGTGCAGGAAAGTGACTCCCAGATGGACCAAAGCCCCTAAGCTGGGTAAGAAGGAAAGACGCTGGGTAAGGCATGGGGGAGAGGGAAAGTTTAGAAGCCAATCATCAGTGAATACAAAGACACGTTTTCAAAGAAGAAATAGTGGGGTAAATCAGCTGTAAGAAGAGAACGTGGTTATTCATAAGGGAGTGTGTGAAAATGACATGTAATAGGTGGAGCGATTCGCGTGGAGACAAACGGATAAAGACAGGGAAAGGTGAGGAGGCTGCCCAGGTCGCAAAGTCAGGGAGCCAACCACAGCTGCCCGATTAGGGGGGCCACGGTACTAACTACTTGGCAACTCATCACTATTTACCACGCACAAAATCCTACTGCAGACCCGACCTCGACCACACAACACATGCCTCCCAGCTGCAACGGCCTCCACTCCGTTCACCCACAACCATGTAAAGGTCCAAGTGGAGTATCCAGGTTAGAACGTGCAGGTTAGACCCGTGCTCCGGGTCAAGGATAAACACGGCCCTGCGCGGATAAAAGGCCCTGTTTCTGCGCATCACTCCCTTCTGGATAAGGTGGTAAGGCTAAGTTCTCACACACGGCAAGTATCACACCCCCAACAGTAGTAAATGTCCAAGTAATCTGAGACCCTGGACGGGGACGTCTCCTCTTCCCTCCTCCAACAGCTGTTCAACGGGGAAAGGCCCTTCTAATCGCTCGCGGACAGGAGCTGTTAGAGGATCCCAATAATCATTCTCAGAGCCCGGTTCACTGTCCGCCCGTCCCACCCTCCACCCGCCGCCGCCCCAGTTAGTCAGCCCCGAGGGGAGGTCCCGCGCCCAGCGCCCCGCACCCTCGCGCCCGGCCGGGATCTGCGCTCGAGTCCGGGTGGGCCCGGGAGGCTCCCAGAAGCGTGGGGAAGGAAGGATGCGGACTGCCCGGGTGGCAGTTGCTCGGGGCGCCAGGCTCCACCTGGCCGGCCCTACTCAGCTCCCCGCGGTCGATATACTCACACTTTGTATGGCAGCCGCGGGTCGGACGTCAGCGTGATCTTAAAGGAAACCTTGGACCTGAGGACGAGAGCGAGAGAGAGTTAAGGTCAGCATTGGGATCGACCACCAGCCCGGCTGCAGACCAGCACTTACATGGTGGAGCCGGTCTGGGCAGATCCACTACCTTCCTGAGAAGCCGCACTTCCGCTTCCGCCGCGGGGCCGGAAGCGCCTTCGCACTCAGTCCACGTCTCCCTTCACGCTGGGGGCCTCCAGAGGTGCTGCTGTCCAAGGCACTGCCTGAGAATCGGCCTCGGATGCTCGTCTAGGCGGAGACTGCGAGTTACAAATACCCACTGATTTTGCATTTACTCTCCTGAGAACGACATATGGATTGTATGGAATGAGGATTTTTCTAAAAGCAGTTATTTGCTGCCGTATTTCTGTCAGGCACCACAAATGTGGACTGTAGGACTGTAGGACCCAGCTGGCCGTTGGGGGCGGAAGTCTGAGTGCTGGAGGCGCAGGTGGAGAGCAGAGGCGTGGCTAGGGGCGTGGTCAGAGGGCGTGACGAGGGCGGGGCTGCGACGCTCTCGAGGTTGCTAGACAACCTGGGCCGGGAAAATTCCAGAACCTGGAGTAGATACTCCACTTTTGTATTAGTAGCGATTTTCAACCACTGTGTTGCAAGAATATTTCTTCACTGATTTTTTTAGATAGAGTGAAACATCGACTCCTTCCACTTACTTATGCACGCATTGGTTGCTTCTTGTATGTGCCCTGATCCGGGATGGAACCTACGGTGCTTAGGCCTGGTCAGGGACTCGCAAGAATTTTTACAACATGCAGCACCTGACTATTTAGTCACTGTCCTCTTTTCCCATAGATTGTCAAATAAAAAAATGACGACAGCCAACAGCAATAGCTAAATGGTGGGAATGAATCAAAATTATACCTATTTTTTAAATTTTTTGTCATATTGGCAGAAAGTATAACATGTCCTGGTGCACCACAGAATCTTAGTAGTTAGTATGTGTGCCACGAGATGAAAAAAGTTGAAAATTGCTGGCATTTGTATTTGCGTCTCCGGCAGCCCAATCCTGTGATACCGTTTAGACTTCTCGTATCTTTTCCCCCCCTTCACACATTACTCTGCAATACTGATGTCTGTTTAAGTTCCTCAGGAGGGTTATCAGGTTGTTGAGAAGATCCCTGTACTGGGCGCTGCGAGGTCCAGCTGGGGAGAGCGACACGTTCACAGGGCATTTCACGGGTTTAGGGGTCTGCTGGGGAAAAACCAGGGCAATTGTCTGCTGATCACCAGCCACGTTTATTCAGTTGAGCAACACGTTTTTCATCCCTTCCATGTTCCAAGCCCTGGAGCTAGAAGCAAGGGGGGGCGGGGCGGGGGGGGTGGTCAGAAAGGTCAGGGGTGGTCAGAAAGGTCAGGAGTTCTCCTATAGCGAGGGAAAGAAGACTTCTGTCCTGTAAATTTTATTACAAATCTAAGCATCTGTGTTTAGGAAATAAGCATCCTTCTCACAGTGTCTGCAGCACTCTCTCTGAGAACCATTGGAAACAGGTGGGCATCAGACTGAGGGGGAGGCGTGATTAATCTTTAGAACAAGACGTGAGATTTTTTCCTCCACATGACACCCATCCGCATGACTTGTTTATTTTGTAACTGGACGTTGTTACCCTTGAACCCCTTCACCCATCCCCCCAGCCACTACTCTGTTCTTAATGTCTCTGAGCTTGTTTTTTAAAGATCCCACATGTAAGCGGATCATACGGTGTTGGTCTTTCTCTGACTTATTTCACTCTGTATAATTCCCTTGAGTTTCCTCCATATTGTTACAAATAGATCTCTTTCTTTTTTATGACTGAATAATATTCCTCTCTCTGTGGGTGTAGATCAGACTTTCTGTAACACGTAAGGTTGCGGATTTCTGAGAGAGGAACAGGGAAGTGACTGCAGTGGGAACTTCATCTGGGCCGTGATTCTGCAGCGGAACTACTCCTTATGGCCACATGGCCCCAGAGGGAGCACTGATTCTGACTATGGAAGGTAAGGCTCCAACGTGCCCCCGACAGGCCTCCTCTTCCCTTTTAAAGGTGCGATTCTTGCCACACGTAGAAAGAGACGGAGGCAAATGCTGATCAATAGATTTGGGGATCAGCTTTGTAGCCTTCGTGCCCCTGTGATGTTTGGGGACAGCTGTAAGGAGAACACTGATTGTGTTTGCCTGCTGTCACCTAGCAGTGCACAGACGACAGCCCCTGCTAACAGTCTCTGTTTCTGAGACTTCACATCCTCTTGCTCCACCACCTGCGAGTGAGTTCGAGGAGGGGTCACAGATCAGCAGCCAATTCTTGGTCACACCTGCCGGGGCCAGCCGACCCTCGTCTCTGTGTTTGAACAACCTTCCCGTCTTCCTTCAATGCTTTTGTTTCTGCTCCTGTGTAGAAGCATATGGCAAACCCTAAACAGAAGAACATAGTTTGATCAGAGAGTTTTTAGAGTGTGTGTAAAAAGCAGTGAAAGCAGGACCCACCTGCCACCGTGGGCCTGCAGTGTCCGGGTCTGCTGCCTCTGCAGAAACTATCAACGTGATGCGTGTGTCAGAACAAAAGGGGAATCGCGGTCTTCCCGGAAGATGCTGGAAACGCCCCGTTCCTGCGTGTTTAGAATGCTCTCCCAATTCAGTCCCCTCCCATGTGTTCATTTTTTGGGTCATTGCATAATTTCTAGAGCCTTCTGAGTTTTATATTTCTTGCAACAAGAAAAGAAACTACAAGTGGATTTATTTACACTCAATATTTTAGTTCTTTTAAGTTTGCTAAGGCATGTAGCAAAACTTGGCAAATATAACAAAAGAAGGGCCTTATTATTTACTGAAAAGTTAAAGTGCTAAAGTATATTTAATGACTGTAAACAAAAGCAAACTCTGGATTTTAGGAGGTAATTGGAAAATGTAACATTTTAAGACAACCAACAGCGTAAACAGCCTAACGTGTTTCGGAAGAGATCCAGGTAGTGCCCCGCGGAGACAGAAATGGCCTCGGAAGGGCACAGGGTCAGCACACAAGAACGAGCGGGATGTCCGTGAAACATCCCAACATCCTGTTTGCAAGAAAACATAAATTAGAAGCAATCACTGCAGCAATTTAAATGTATATAAGGACAAAAATGACTTGCTTACCTCATTATAAAAATTCTTACCAGTTATTTTATTTTTTAGTTACAGTTTACATTCGATGTTATTCTGCATTCGTTTCAGATGCACAACAAAGTGGTTAGAAACTCACGTACTATACAGAGGGGCCCCTCGCCCGGGCTTCAAGCTCCCGGCCGGCCCCCCCCCCCCCCACAGCTATCACAACACCGCCTGTAGGCTGCACTCCACGTCCCCAGGACCATTCTCTAACCACCCACCTGTACTTCTCCGTCCCTTCGCCCAGCCCCCCAACCTCCTCCCTCCGATGGCTCCCAGTCTGTTCTCGGTATCTGTGGGTCTGCTTTTATTTTATTTTATTTTATTTTTTCTTTAGATTTCACATACAAGTCAAGTCATATGTCTAACCAGTTATTTCTGTTGCCAGCTTTAAATAAAATAGAAAACATGTCAGGTTTGGAGGCAAACAAAATTTCTCTCCCAGACTTTCCCCTGCGATGTGACTGTCTTTATGATGGACTAAAATCACCGGGTAAATGTTGTGATCCTGGAAGGTTTCCTCCAGGACATAAACGTGAGGACCTTGCTCCACACACTTCCTGTCGGAAACAAACTGTGGCCTGACTAATGAACAATAAGTGCCTTTCAAGCCCTCAGAAATACATTTCACGAGGCTATCACTGTCACAGTTAGTGCTTTCCGCTGATGGATCTGGGCCAGCTAAACCGAAAATCTTCTGGAAATGATTCACCGTTCTAGATGCCATTAAGAACATTAGTGACTCATGGGAAGACGTCAAAGCGTCAACATTAATTAACAGGAGTTTGAAAGAAGCTGCTTCCCACCCTCACGGTGGCTTCGAGGGGTTCAGTGGAGGAACTGATTGAAGTATGTGGTGGACGCAGCAGGAGAATTAGAAGGAGAAATGGAGCCTGGAGGTGAGACGGAACAGCTGCAATCTCGTGAGAAAACTTTAATTGCTTCTTATACATAAGCAAAGAAACTGGGGTGTTTTTTGGGGGATTGAATCTACTCCTGGTGAAGGTGCTGAGATTGTTGAAATGACAACAAGGAACTTAGAATACCGCCCAAACTTGGCTGATCCACAGCGGTGGGTTTGGAAGCAGTTCCGTGGGAGAAGTGCCGTCAGACAGCATCGCGAGCTGCAGAGAAGTCACTGGTGCAGGGGACCAGTCAACAGATGCGGCCCAACCGCAAGACACTAATCGGAACTGGACATCAGAACATATGACACATGATAAAAGAAAGTATTTGCGAACCTTAATATTTATGCAACGTGGCTAAGAAATACGGAGCCGGAGGGAGATGCTGTTGCTGATCATTCTCTTTACTTCAGTTCCGAGCCAGTTAGAAAATTCGACTACAATACAAGGCGCAGGAAGAAACAGTCATTTTAATCACTAAGGAAGCGGCCCCAGCGAACATTTCTTTCATCTGGAGGTAGGCGGACCTCCTAGCGCTGAATCACACAAAGAAGGCAGACTTTTTCCAAAACAGTCGGTAGGTTGGACCCCCGGAGGCCTCCTCATGGGAGGAGGAGCGGGCAGGGTGTCCCTGCCCTAAACTCAGGCTTCCTGAGCCATCAGAGTACAGGGCGCTCGGCTCCCACCTCGTGGTGGGAGGCAGCTGGGCGGAGGCCACGCCATCCGTGTCCGTGATGCCAGTGGGGGCGCTGAAAATAACGGACGCCAGAAGGGCTTGTCACGCGTGTCTGATCCTCCCACAGCGTGACGTGGACTCGTTTTTCCTCGCTCCGGACGCTCTTCCTCCCCCTGCCCAGCGTCACAAGACACAGCTGTGTGCCGCCTTGGGCACACTTAGCTATGAGGAACTGTATTTACAGAAGTCTGAGGTGGTTCGGGGCGGGTGGTTAGGTGAAACGGAATTGTTGAAAATGATGGGAGATTGTTTAAAGGCTGGACAGGTAGCCTGGAGCCGGATCACCAAGAACACCCATGCCCACTGTGAATGTGACCTCGTCCATTCTCTAAAGCGGTGTGGGGGCGGACAGCAGGGGCACCTTGGTGGTCCAGAGTCCCCTCCTCTTCCAAGTGGCCTGTACGGGGCGCCCAGGCCTGTTTGAGAAACCCCTAATGGGCCGTCATGCAAACTCCAACGAAATGGCCTGTTCTAAACGACAGCACCAAGAAGAATGTCTCGGAACAGAAATTGTGGTGGCATCTCAAGGAGGCTGGGACTTTGGGGGGACTCCCTGCTGCTGGTGCGGCTGGAGAGAAGGAAAGCCAAGGAGAAAGTGCTTGAACTTAAACGGAAACAGCCGAGTTGCATGAAACAAAAACACGAAGGCTAATAAAAAACCCCCCCGCGCCTTGCCAACTATGTTGTGAATAATAGAAGGGACATTCTGCTGGGTTGGAACAGGGAGGGAACCGGGAGCGGGCGCGCCTGGAACAGATGGCGCCACGCGAGCGGAACGGCGCCGCCGCTGCTTCGCTTCTGTCCCGCTCACGAGGGGCACGCGTTTCACCGAAACTGTCGTTGGGACCCAACGGGCTGTTTACCTCCCGGGGCAGCCGCGCAGGTGGGAGGAGAGCGCGCGGCGCCGGCGCCCCCGTCCGAGCGCGTCCGGGACAAAACAATTACCAGGGTCAAAAAAAAAAAAAAGTCCAGAACCGGGTTGGGCATGGGCTGCCTCTGCAAACCAGGGCCCAGGAGGCGGGGAGGTCGTTCAGCTTTCGCACAGGGAGGCCCGAGGTCCCCTGCAGGTTGTTTCAGGGCGCCGTGCGGGGTGTGGGGCGGGGGAAGGGGGAACAGAGCCTCGTTCCAGGGCGCGTCGTCATTCAGACCAGACCCAGCTGGGACGCGTCCTCACCTTTCCCTGCGAACTCGGAGACTGTCATTAGCGCGGTGCTCGTGAGCTTTTGCGAAAGGTCTTTGTCCTCAGCGCCCTGTTCAGGAATCCACCCTCGTTTTCGCGTGTGTCAGTAGCTCCTTCCTTTTGGTTGCTGAGAGGTATTCCGTTGTCCGAACATCTCAGTGTATCCGTATTCCTGTTAATAGCATGTTATTACACACAGTAACACAGGTATGGATAGTCTCATTGCAAACCCTTTTATGATATTAAAAAAAATTCTCGTCTTAAATAAATGAAATTTCTTGTGGTGATATACTATGTATATTTACCTACAAATATATATTTATATATACATTTAAATATTGGATCTCTAACTATATGATAACACGTGGCCTGGTGTGGCTCAGTGGATTGAGCACCAACCTGTGAACCAAAGATTCACCGGTTTGGTTCCCAGTCAGGGCACGTGCCTGGGTTGTGGGCCAGGTCCCCAGTAGGGGGCGCGTGAGAGGCAACCGCAACTTGATGTTTCTCTCCCTCCCTTCCCGCCTTTCTAAAATAAATAAGTAAAACTTTAGAAAAACCAAAGACATGATTACATGTATAACTAGAGCCCCTTTGTGACACAGGAGGACAGGACTTCGTCAGGTTCCCACACTCACTGGGGGGGAGTTTCTGAGTCCGCATATTTTTGCCACTGTTTGGTTCTGTCAGTGTGTTTTAGCTTTCCTGTGCAGGTAGGAAAGGCATTGATTTTAAATGGCATCTTAATTTATTTTTAATACATTTCACACACAGTACTATTTCATACTGGTGTTAGGGGTAGAGCGTCTTGGTCAGACAGTCACGCACTTCCCCTGGTGTGTCCAGCGCCCGCCTGGCCCCTCCACAGTTACTACAATATTATGGACGTGTTCCCTGGGCTGCACTTACATCCTGTGACTATTTGGTGACTACCAGTGTGTACTTCTTCATCCCTTCTCCTTTTCACCCAGCCCCTCAAGTCCCCTCCCCTCCGGTGACATTTAATAGATGAGATGAAAAGAGCCTGGTGGTTCAGAGACAAAAAGATCCCTTAGTCTCTTCACTTTAGCTGTGGTTGCTACCTTTTAACCCCTTTTGTTTTCTTTAAAAAATTATTATTTAGTTTTTAGAGAGAGGGGATGGGAGGGAGCCAGAGAGGCAAAGAAATTGATTTGGGAAAGAAACATGTAGGTGCCTCCCATATGTGCCCCAGCTGGGGACTGAACCTCCAACTCAGGCATGCGCCCTGCCAGGGAATCGAACAGGCGACCTCTTGCTTTGCGGGACGACATTCAACCCACCTTGGTCAGGGCACCTTTTCTATTTTATAATGTCAATTTTATGAAATATGGTTTTTATCTCATGTTGAAATTCATGCACTAGCTTTTATTGGCACAATTTTATATTATACAAGTTACTTACATTTTATTTGATGAAAATGCAGTTTAATTTATTTTTTGTTGTTGCTGCTACTTATTTGTTTCCTTAGAGCTTTGGGTCATGGTCTTAAACATTTAAAATTTTCAACAGAAGCATCATAAATAAATTAATCAAGTAATTAAAAAACTCCAAAACCTATTTTCACACTTATACTAAGATTAAAAACCTCCAAATCAAATTATTTCAAAATGTACTATTAGTTACTTAAATGTACAAACATTAATTATGGGATTTAAAGACATTTAGTTTCTTTGAACCACACACCATTATTGTTTTGCTTTCAAAAGTTGAATTATAAATAATTTTTACATTAGACACCATGAAGAAAAAAGTAGATACAAAGAAATCACTTTATTTTTAAAAAGACTTTATGTATTTATCTTTAGAGGGGAAGGGAAGGAGAGAGGGAAAGAAATATCAATGTAGGGTTGCCTCTCGTAGGAAGCAGCCCACAACCCAGGCACGTGCCCTGACTGGGAATCAAACTGCAGTCCTTTGGTTTGCAGGCCAGTGCGCAACCCACTGAGCTCCACCAGCCAGGGTAAGAAGTCACTTTAAATCAAAGAGTAAAATGGTGACATACCATGCGCAGAGATCATATCACTAAAGTGGAGAAAGCCCGCGTCTCACAAGTGTTTTAGGAGCAGGATGAGCCTGAAGTCCAGACCATCTGGCAGCAGATGGGCCATTTACATCCACTTCGCTGGGGCGGGCTTCTCCTCTGCCTCGCGTTTGGCAGACTGCAAACGCCGACCCCTCCCTCAAGGCCCTTCCTCAGCACCCTTACTACGCATTCAAATTCTTTCTCTTTGGGGATGATGTTGGCGTGACTTTAGAGGGATTCATGCGCCCAGTTTTCCAGACTATCTTGTCCTACCTTGTAGACATCGTAAAAGTCACCGTCACTGGTACGGGTCAGTAAACAGAGTCCTCAGAGTGAAGCAGGAAGGCAGAAGGGGGCGCTCTCGTGCCCCACGTGGATCACCGAGCACCAGGGAAAACGCTCTTTGTAATACCTTTTCCTCTCCCTCTCCTCCTGCCTCCCCAGCCCACAAGAGTCCCCTCTCCTCTGTTTTAGAGACTTGCAGGGGTGCCATGGTGGTGTGTTCCAAACTGCAATTCCCTGCTGTCCCCAAACAGAACCATTTTCCTGGGGTAACAGCTGACTGACCTCTTGCTTAAGGTAAATGTACTTGGTGGCTCATACAGAGATTGGGGAGGACCCCCCCATAATTCCGAGGCTGAGGAGGGAACGGGGGCGGGGAGGGGCGCTTACAGTCCTCGCTGAGCTCACTGCTCTTCACCAGCCCTGGAGCGGGAGGCTAAGTCTTCCTCCTGGGTCCCAGTGTCTGCACTCGTTGCATTTTGAAGCCCTCCAACCTCTACTTAGGATCCACTTACAGGTGTTGTCCCTTCGGTTAAGGCCTTCTCTGTGAGTGTGAATGCTTGGTACATAGAGGTTGGAGGTTTGAGTGCTGAGGATTGGGGGTGCAGCTGGTCAGAGGGCCTTGGGGAACCGCCAGGGGCCGTGGCCATGACACTGAGTCTTGTAGGGCAGCTTCCACTGGACAGTGAGGCCATGTTGCCTGGGTAACTGAGGGTGTGCCTTGCACATGCTCCTCTCCTGGTGTGGAGCTGATGAGCGCAGGGAGTCTCCACCCATTGGCCAAGACGGCATCAGAGGCAGGTTCTTACAATGAGTAGTGCAAGGCTAGCCAGATAATTGAGCAGAGAAAAAACCCTTCCTGCCCTCTTCTGGTTGGGCGAGGGACCTGGGGGAGGCAGGCACATGCACCAATGAAGTCAAAATGGTGCAGGGAGTGCTGGACCTAAGAGGCCTGTCTGTCTCGCCTGGGGAAGGAGGGATGGTTGGAAGGGGGAGCCACCCAAAGCGCACAAAAGTTTGGGAAGTTGGTCATTTTGGGAAAATGCCTGGACCCTCCCACACCCAAAACTAACATAGTCCCAAAGAACAAAGGACTGCTTATATTCTGGCTTGTGACTGGCTAGCTTGGATGGTGCACTGGCCTGTTCTCTCCAAGTCCTGATGGCCTTGTCCTGCTGAACCCAGTTCCACTGGGTAGGGGAGGGCTTCTCAGGGCTGGGTCGTTCCCAGGCTGTCTTTCTCAGAGGTTACTGTCTGGGACCTGGACAAGGTGGCCGGTCTCCTCCTGCAGGCTGGGCCTCACCACTCCCAGTGGGAGACTCTTGTGATCTGTCCACCCACCAGCCCCAGGGGCTCCACCTTGCAAAGCTTGCTCCTGCAGAGGAGACAGCTGGCTGAACACAGCCCTATCCTGCATTGCCCTCCTCTTGGGGGAGCTACAGTAGGAGATTCTGGAAGAGACGGAATGGCTTAGCTTTGGGGGAGGGGCCACTTTCCCCCCATTGAGTGCCTGACCATATGGCCACCAAGTAGGGGACCCACTAGTCCTGTCCTCCCGACCCCGGTTGCCCTGACCTACTGAGCTCACAACCTATGGAAAGGTCTGGGGGATGTGGCCAGCCTGGCCCCCTCTACAGTCTTTCTTTGGGAGGCGCTGGAGAAGCCCAGGCAACCTCAGGGAGGGGTGGAGTAGCTGACAGGTGGGATCGGACCTCAGGAAGCCCTTGGACCTTCACAGATCTGCCCTTAGTTCTAAGCTGGAGGAAGCTGACCCTCGCACACAGATGAAAGAAGAAGAAAAGAAGAAATAGGAGAAGAGAGAGAGAAACATAGGTATAAAGAATAAAATGGCAGTAATAAATACCAATAAAAACCTTAATAAACAGATTGAGTGTTCCAATCAAAAGTCATAGGGTAGCTATATGGACAAGAAAACACGACACATGTGTGGGCTGTCTACCAGAGACCACCTCAGAGTAAAGGACTCGCACAGACTGGAAGTGAAGTGAAGCAATGAAAAATATTCCATGCAAATGGAAACAACAACAGGAAGAACGCTGGGATGGCAATACATGTACCAGACAAAACAGATGTCAAAACCAAGGCCACAACAAGAGACAAAGGAGGTCAGTACATGATGCCCACGGGAGCGATCCAGCAGGAGGAATAACCCTTGTAACCATGACGGCCTTGTCCTGCTGAACCCAGTTCCACTGGGTAGGGGAGGGCCTCTCAGGGCTGGGGCTTCTCAGCACCCCGCTGATCGACACAGGTGCACCGAAGTGTGTGAAGAGACTCCTGGTGGACATGAAGGGAGACAGTGGAACAGTCATAGTCGGGGTTCTGACACCTCAGGGACGTCAGGGGATAGAGCTTCCAGACAGAAAATCAACGGAGCGAGAGTGACCTCAAAGGACACACCGCAACGAATAGATTTAATCGATGTTTACAGAACATTTTATACCAGTATACATTCTTCTCCAGTGCACATGGAACGCTTTCCAGTCAGACCACATACATTTTGGGACACAAAATGATCTTAATCAATTGAAGAAGATTTGAAATAATATCAAGCATCCTCTGCTGACCACAATGATATGAAACTAGAAATCAACTGCAATAAAAAAATATTTTAAAAACCATTCAAACATATGGAGGCTAAATAACATGTTACTAAACAATGAATGGGTTAACAATGAGGTCAAGGAAGAAATCAAAAGTTACCTGGAAAAAATAAAAATAAACACAAACAACCCCAAATCTATGGGACGCAGAGAAAGCAGTCCCGAGAGGGAAATTCACAGTATTACATGCCTACCTCAAAAAGCAAGTAAAATCTCACAAAAACAATTGAGCCAGACACCTAAAAGAGCTTGAAAAAATAACGACAAATAAAGCCCAGATTAAGCAGAAGGAAAAAAGGAATAAGACTCACAGCAGAAATGAATGACACAGAGACAGAAAACAACACTAAAGGTCAACGAAACCATAGCTGGTTCCTTGAAAATATAAACAAGAGCCCTGACCGGTGAGGCTCGGTAGTCTGGGCATCATCACACAGGACCAAAGTCCTTGGTTTGATTCCCAGTCAGGCATGTGCCTGAGTTGCGGGCCAGGTCTCCATCTGGGGACATGCGAGAGGCAACCGATCGATGTTCCCTTGCTCAGCCATGTTTCTTTCCTTCTCTTTCTCCCTCTCTTCCCCTCTCTCTAAAAATAAAAAAAAAAGATAAACAAGATTGACAAACCTTTAACCAGACTCATCGAGAGAAAAGGGGAGAGGATGCAAATAAATAAAATCAGAGTGAAAGAGGAGAAATAACAACCAACACCACAGAAATACAGAAGAGTATAAGAAAATGCTACCAAGGACTATATGTCAACAAACTGGAAAACCTGGAACAAGTGGTAAAATCCTAGAAACGCACAATCTTCCAAAACTGAATCAAGAAGAATCAGAAAAGCTGACTAGACTAATTAAAACTAGTGATATTGAAGCAATAATAAAGAAAACCCTCAAACTCCCAGGAAACAAAAGTTCTGAATCTGATGGCTCGACAGGCAAATTTTACCAAACATTCAAAGAAGAGCTAACACTGATCCTCCTCGAACTATTTCAAAAAATTCAAGGGAAGGCAAGATGTCCAAACTCTTTCTATGAGGCCAGCATTCTGATTCCAGACCCAGGTAGAGACACTACATAGAAATAGAATTATAGGCCAATAACCCTGATGAACATAGATGCAAAAACTTCCAACAAACTATTAGCAAACCAAACTCAGTAGCATATTAAAAAACAAAACAAAAAATCATACATCTTGATCAGCAAGATTTATTCCTGTGATGCAAAGATGGTTTAATATCTGCACATCACTTAACATGATACACAACTTCAATGAAATGGAGGCTAACTTATACAAGCATATCAATAGATGCAGAAAAAGCATTTGATAAAATCCAGCTCCCATAAAAACTCTCAGCAAAGTTAGAATAAAGGGACCATATCTCGGCATAATAAAGGCCTATGTGACAAACCACAGCCAACATCACACTCAACAGATAAAAACTTAAAGTGTTTCCCTTAAGATTGGAAACAGGTGAGAGATGCCTGCTCTCACTACTCTTATTTAGCATAGCACTGGAAGTACTAGCCACAGCAATGAGACAAGAAGAAGAAATAAAGCTATCCCAATCTTTAAGAAGGAAGCTAAACTGGTATTATTTGCAGATGACATGATATTGTACATAGAAAACCTGAAAGATTCCACAAAAAACCTACTAGATATAATAAATGAACTTGCAATGTCAGGATACAAAATTTATATTCATAAATTGTTGACCTTCTTACACACCAATAATGAACTATCAGAGAAAAGAAAACAACCCCATTTACTATTGGGAAAAAACAGGTACCTAGGGATAAATTTAACCAAAAATGTAAAAGGCCTAAACTCGGAAAGTTATATGATATTAAAGAAGGAAAATAAGGAAGATACAAATAAGTGGAAGCATATACTGTGTTTATGGATTGAAAGAATTAACATCATTCAAATGTCCATACTACCCAAAGAAATCTATTGATTCAATGCAATTACTATTAAAATACCAACGGCATATTTCACAGATCTAGAACAAATATCCCCAAAACTTACATGGAACCAAAATAGACTCAGAATAGCCTCAGCAACCTTGAGAAAGAAGAACAAAGTGGGAGGGACCAGAATACCTGACATCAAACTATACTGCAAGGCCATAGCGACCAAAACAGTCTGGTATGGGCGTCAGACCAGGGGTGTCGATCAGTGGGGCACAGGAGAGGGCCCAGAGATGGACTCACATTTTGGTGGTCACTTAATATTTGACAAAGGAGGCAAGATATTAAGTGGAGTAAAGGCAGTCTTTTCAATAAATGGTGTTGGGAAAATCAGACAAATATGGGCAAAAAAATGAAAGTCGACCACCCTTTTTAAAAGAGCGCCGTGTCCTCTGGTGGGAGCCATTTCGGTCACTTTCTCAAGCTAACGCTGCAGGGACCTTTTGGCAGGTGCCGAAGCCTGGCTTCCCCACTGGCCCCACTGTTCTTGCCTTATTCTGCCACAGCTGCCTCTGCCTACTTTCCCGTGGCCACACGGCCGGCCACAGAGTCCTGCTGAGTGGCCACAGATGCCAGGAGAACCTGAGCATTTGAGAGGCACATGGGGCCTTTGTCAAATACTGTCATTGTCATCATTGTTTTTTACCTCCTTCAACCTCTGAAAACCGTTTTCGCCAACAAACCGTACAGAAACAAGCCACATGCAACCTTTGGCCTTCAGGCTGTCACGTGCTGGTCCCGACCTAGTTCGTCTTTGGCCCCAAATACCTCAACTGACTTAACAGTTGTTTGTTTGCGCTACTGTAAATATTTCTTCTATTCTACTGTGTTCGCCTCCCATTGCTTCCTGGGCATGTTCACGGCCTGGCTTGTCACTCATCTAGATAAAACATAAAGTCTTTATTGGAGGAATCGAAGCACCTTATCAGCCAGCTTTTTCACCCTGCTGTAAGTTTCTCACTTTGCCTTTCCCCGGTGGTCCCCAAAGCCACTCACTGCGCCCCGAGCTCCTCGCAGGGCATTACACGAGGTCCGCATCACAGGGTGGTTGCCCAGGCCTGACTGAGTACACGGAAGACTCTCAGCCCAGGACTACTTATTTTTACAACCGCCCTAAGAGATTCTAACATCCTTTCTATGTTGAGAGCAGTTTGCTGTCGGTGCGCCCACCTCGTGCCCACCACCGAAGGAGGACGCGCTGCGCAGCACGGGTCCCTGCGCCAGGCTCCTTGCTTGGAGCGGCTTCTCTTGGCATCCACCAAGCCCCTGACATACTTTTGTCCCATTAGTATGGAGTAAGTTATAAATATGCTAAATTGTATCTCTTCTCGCCATCTGACTCTCCTTTGCGTGTGATTTTTATGTAGATAGAGTTTTGGGCACATGTGCAGGAATAGGCCTCTTTGCAAATCAGCCTGGTGCGCGCGGGGACGGCGCCTCCCCGAGCGTGGAAGCAAACCAGCTCTAAAATGACGATGTGACAGTGGAATCTGTCTAATGCTGGCGACGCAGCAGCACGAGCCGAGCAGAGTCCTTGCCACGGAGACGTTGAAGGACTCTGGAAAAACACAAGCACAGAATTTGTCATCGTCGTTCAAGGTGTCGATACAAAAACAAACGGGTAGGGTCCCCAAATGAAGAGAAAACGGAGTCCCATGGCGAGGCGCTCGAGGGCCGGTTGTGGCAGGCGGGCAGGGTCACCGGGCCACCGGGCCACCAGGCCACCAGGCCATCGGAGACCAGAGGTGCCGTCTGGTTCAGGAAAATTGGAGGCTGCAGCCCCGCCGGGAGGGGACTGATGCACGATCCCTGTTTGTTCAGGGCGAGGGCAGGAATAGACGGGGTGAGAGCGAATGCTTTTTCCTCTGAAAAACGTTAACTCTTCATCTACTTGAGGCCGGAATGGGCACATCCCAGGAAAAGCCAAACTGGGAAACGAACACAAATGGGTCAAGCGCTAGAGCTTCTGAGAAAACAAGGGAGAAGAGCAACTGTTCGGAAAGAACGTAACGACTCACACTTCACAGGCTTTACAGGGGAGAAAGGACTGGCGCCGGGTGTAACCAAAGGCCTTGTAAAAGCGTTACAAATAAGAGAGGAAACAACGCCCTGTAATCAAGGGCGACAGTTACAAAAGGGCCAGTGTGTTCCTCAAAAGCTTAAGACATGAACACTTCATTCTCAGTATTACAATATAGTTGCATTTAAAATGGTTAAAGAAATACAAGTATGACTCCCCGAAGTAAATGATAAAGCATGTAAAAAAACCCACAACACAGATAAAAAGCATGGAAAACTCATAGACATTTAAATGGTAATAATAATTGGGTGGCCATTAGTCAAGTACTCAAAACTGCACAGAGAGCTAAGAAGCCAGCAAAGAAAACAACTTCTCTATAACAGTTTCAGAGAAAAAGAATAGAGATAATAGATACGAAACAATATTTAAAAGCTTTTTCTGAACAGGGAAAGACATGGATCTTAAAATTTGAAAACTCTTCACGTTTTGAGAAAAAAATTTTAATGCTGTGATGAAGCACATTATAATAAAACTGCAAAAACGAATGCAAATACGCCCTAAAAGCACCCCGAAGAAAAGAAGAGAGTAGCTAGGAACAACAGTAAGTAGACTGTTGCAAGACTTTTTAGTAGTAACAGGAGAAACCAGAAAAACATCAAGTGGTATGTTAATGTTGTGGCAGAAAGCACCTAAACTATCCTTAAAAAGTGAGATGAAAATATAGATAATTTCAAAGAATGAAATAGAGATTAAAAAAATCAAATTATATGACTTCCAAAAAAGACTTATCAAACATATACTTCAGGAAGAAAGAAGTTAAACCATATATTTATTTATTTTCTTTACATACAGTTTATGTATAACTATACATAGTTTGATTATGTGTATTTAAATCTAAATGAGAATTGTTTAAAAAATAAATGAGGCAGATAACACTGAGTACCTTAATAGCTTAATAAATAGTAAAATAATTTTTAGTCTTAAATTCTGGGTTTATAACCAAACTATTCAATAACTAGTTTAGAATTTTAAACTAATTTAAAACCAACATATAAATTAAATCTTAAAATATATTTCTTTTTATTCTCTAAATTGAACTAGATATTGCCAATGATACTGCCTCTGATAAAAGGTTAATATCCAAAATTTATAAAGAACTCATACAACTCAACTTAAAAATATAAACAATCCAATTTAAAAATTTGGTAAAGGATCTAAAAAGATACTCTCCAAAAAAAAGACATACAGATTGCCAATAGTCAGATAAAAGATGCTCAACGTCACTAATCATCAGAGAAATGCTACTTAAAACCACAGTGAGACATTACCCACACCTGTCAGAATGGCCGTCATCAGTAAATAAATCAGCAAGTAACAACCGTTGGTGAGGGCGTGGGAAAGGGACCCCCGTGCACGGCTGGTGGGAATGCAGACCGGGGCGGCGCTGCGGGAAGCGGTGGGGAGACTCCTCAAAAAATTAAAAACAGAACTGCTTTTTGACCCAGCAATTTCACCTATTGGTATATCGCCAAATGAACCCAAAACATGAATTTGAAAGAACACTGTACCCCCATGTTCATTGCAGCGTTATTTGCAGTGGCCAAGCCAAGCTTTGGGAGCAACCCAAGGGCCCATCAATCGATGAATGGATAAAGAAAGAGCATATGTGTGTGTGTGTGTGTGTGTGTGTGTGTGTTTGTACACACAATGGAATTTACTCGGCCATAAATGATAACAAGTTCTACCATTTGCGGCAGCATGGATTAATCTAACGTGTATTATGCCAAGTGAAATAAGTCAGTCGGAGAAAGACAAAAACCACAGGATTTCACTTCTATGTGGGATCTAAAGGGCAGCATAAAAGAACAAACACAATGGAGACGGACGCACAGACACAGAGAGCAGACGGGTGATTGCCGACGGGAGGGAGCTGGGGGACTGGGGGAGACGGGTGGAGGGACTGAGAAGGACGGACGGACAGTCACTGAACAGTCGCGGGGATGTTAAATACAGTGTAGGAGATGTGGTCAGAAATAGTGTCATAACTGTGCACCGTGCCAGGCGGGCCCTGGAAATATCGGGGGGACACTTTGTAGAGTGTGTGACTGTCTACCCACTATGCTGCATACCCAAACTAATACAGAACAACAGTGAATGTAAACTGTCGTTGAAGTAATTTTTAAATGTAAACAAATCCAGTAAATTGGCTTTAGTAGAAATGCTCCTTTGTGTCATATCCTCTGACCACATGTTTCCCCAGAAACACAGACTTATTAGATGACTTGCAAATAATAGACTTTGGTAGATAGGTGTTATAAACAGTTAGAAATGACTGCTATTAGAAATAACATTTGTATTTTTATAAGTTACAAATATGTACACTAAATTGTGAAAATGAGAAATATGTTGTAACATTTAGATGTATTCATTTTTAAAACGAAGTATTTAAAGAGTTTTTATACTTTTATTTTTATTTTTAAAAGATTTACTTATTTATTTTTAGACAGAAAGGAAGGAAGGGAGAAAGAGGGAGAGAAACATCCATGTGTGGTTGCCTCTCACGCGCCCCCTACTGGGGACCTGGCCCACAACCCAGGTATGTGTCCTGACTGGGAACCGAACCAAGGACCCTTTGGTTCTCAGGTCAGCACTCAATCCACTGAGCCACACCAGCCAGGGCGAGATTTTTTATACTTAAAAAATTACAGAATTATATAGCTTTACCACATACAACAATAAAATAATGTGGGAAGTGGAAAAAATGAATTAAAATTTGAGGTTAAACGTGGCACGTGGCCAAGATATTACGGGTTGAGAAGAGCAGCAGGAAAGACAGAAGCAGATCGCCGTGTTAATGCCAAGTGACTCAGGAAGGAAGGAGGAGAAGGGCTTTGTGAGCAGCTGGTAGATTTTGTGCGTCCCAGAGAAGAAAATATACTTTGTGATGAATTCTGTCTGGCCAAGTATATTCATTATTTTAAGAGCTACACAATTCTAAAATGCAGAATACGAATCTCAGCTGTCTCTGTCTTATTTGCCTAATTTTTATAACTTAAGTGACATGCGGCAGATTCAGATTTGGATGGTGTTTGAGAGTTCTCGCCCCACAACCACTCAGGTGGCTGAGCAAAGAGAATCTGGCCTCCTCGGCTGTTGAAATCACCCAGAACTTCAAACACCTGCAGAATAGAAAGCCATCAAGTAAAAACAGTTCCTAGTGAAACAGAGGACACCCCTGGCATTCAGCAGCCACAGTCCCCTGAGTGAGAGGGTGGATCCCACTCTGTGGCTCGACACTGAAAGTCAGGTTGCACTGTGGCTGGGGTGGCTACGCTTCCTCCCTGCACACGAAGTGCAAGTGCGGAGGGAACGGCAGCATTGTATAGAGTCCTTTCTTTGACCTTCACCGATAGCATCTGCTCTGGCTGTTCAGATGGTCCCTTTTCTCTAACTGCAGAGATTTGTTCGTTCAGTTGTTAACGGGAGGATGATCCCAAGTCCCCTCCCGCTCCGGGCTGGGAGAAACAGGTCCCCGTGGCCAGCCTGCCTCTCTGAGTTTCCATGTTTATCTGCGTGGACCGTGCAGGAATCCCGGTGTAAAACGTTTTTGGAAGTGACGTAATCCAATTTCGTCAAAAGGGCTCTCATGGGGCCGTGTGCAGATGACGTTTTATTGAGCTGTGCACTTGAAAACTGTGTGGTTTCAGGAACCGACGTCACCCCAATAAATCCCGTAACAAAAGAGCAACAGGATTCTGGTCCCAATGTATTCTAAGCCCTCGATATATGTTTGCTGTATAAAGACATGGGAGAATTATGCCCTAGTTATAGCACAAATGAAATGTCCTTCCGTAGAATAAACATGCTCTTGTGACCAATTTTGCTGCCAGAGTGTAATTATCGGCTGTTTACAAGCCGGACTGCAGAGCACGGGGGTGCAGGGAGGCATATTTTGGTAGAAGAGGGAGTAG
The DNA here is from genome assembly GCF_014824575.4 of Sturnira hondurensis. Lineage (NCBI taxonomy): Eukaryota > Metazoa > Chordata > Mammalia > Chiroptera > Phyllostomidae > Sturnira > Sturnira hondurensis. The sequence goes on along the minus strand of NW_028082350.1, from coordinate 17,930,566 downwards.
AACAATGGAGTCAGTTTCGTAGGCAATTAGAAAAAGTCCCCTCCCTTAGTTCTGCGGGAAAAAAATGAAAAGAATGGATGGCAGCAGAGAGAGAGATGACTTCACATCATAATTTCAACTCGTTTAGTCTGTTGGCGTCACGAGGGGGCAAATCCTTGAACCAGGATTACTGCTTTGCTTTTGGCTTCACGGGGCTGATCTCAAAGGAAAGTTACTGATTAATATGTACCACATCCAGTATCAGTGATTCACTCGGCATTAATCATCCCCAGAGAAAAATATTTTGTGTGTGAGGGAGCTGGCACATCCATCTGATAGCCAGCAAGTGTTAGTCACACAAAGGTACCATTAAATATGAGAAATGACAAGTGAAATGGAAGGAAATGAAGCATTTTATGAACAAAAGCGCATGACTCATTAGTGAGCTAAAACGAAGGAAGGGAAAGTTTTTTCTTTTTTCCAAAACGTATCTGGTAAAATGATCCTACTGTCTTTGAACTTTTCCCATATATTTTTCTATTGTATAGTGAGATTTAGCTTAAAATGCGCCAGGCCAGCACCAAGTGCTTCGGGGTAGAGCGTTGTCTGCTGTGACTTCCTGAGCACAGTGACAAAGAGGTTTCTGAGTGCCTTTGTCACTAGTTGCCCCATGAGAATGTCTTCGTCTTCCTGTGTCATTCGTCTCAAGCGCTTTGGGGAAGTCTGCCGTAAGTGTTTCTGTGATCTCCATGTTTCTCCATAATCGCACCATCATCTCTTTAGCAGACAATGATGTCTTTTACACACACCCATCATTTTCTACCTACGCATTGATTTAATTTTCTGGTTTCCCCCACTGGATCACCGAGATACGTGTTTACTTCTAAGTCAGGACATTAAAATCAAGAACAACCATTATCAATATCTTAGCCCTTTGAACAAACCACCGTGACGACGCCCCCCACTCGCTGCGTCCCCCATATCGACGCTGAAGAGCTGGTCACGCACGCTCCTCTTGAACTTGAGCATGCCGGCCCCGGGAGACATGGCTTCTACAGTCAAGAATGTAACAGGTGCCTGACAGCAGGGGCGGTGAAAATAAGATATTTTTCCAGAACCTTTCTTTGCGTCTCCACCCCATGAAGCTCCGTTAGGAGAGTTTGGGGTGAAAGTGCGGATATGGGGAACCACCTGGTGCCTTTTATGCCTGTTTCTGGCACAGGTGCTTTTCACCCAGGAGGTCCCCTCCAGCGAGCATTCTTAGTGACAGTTTAGGCATCACTAAGAAGGAAGCTGTGACTGTAAGAGACCCTATTGTGCTTTGGAAAGACCCTCAGCTAAAACCGGGCAGAGCTGGGATTTGCCCCTCGTCACTGTGCAGTCAGACTAAGAGCTTATCGACTGGAAAACACTGTGCACCTCCCAGGTAGGAATGTGAAATTTGGGCTGCAACTGAGGCAATAGAATTGGTGCTTTTGGAACAGAGAGAATTAACAATTAAGCATTTGGATTTTGTTTTTAGCTACAAACACCACTTACAGATTTTTTTCACTATGTATTTCTTAGCAAAAGGTCATAGAAATTGTAGCGGTTATTTGCTTTACTAAACACGAATCTATTTTTTAAAAGATTTGCTCTCGGTTTACATTTTAATGAAAATTTATTTTATTCAAAGACAAAAACTGTTGGAAATCTGATTTATAGCTAATACCTAATTTTCTTTATAGCCCATCACAATTTCAGGATTTGGCTTGATGTAGCCATTTTTGTTTTTTTTTTCCCTTTGCAAACTACCAGAAAGAAATATAGAAAATGCAATTATATCAACACTGCTTTCCTATCAGCCTTATAGACGAGAGGTCAGCCCTGAGAGCAGATGATGGGTTAGAGACCCCGCTGCCCCTTACGGCCAGCACACCACAGCTGTTCCTCGATAATTACGTATATTTATCTAAACTCTAGAAAGAGAAAAGCAAGTCAATCCAAGAGCTCTCGTCTCGTAGGCAGATACTCTCAGATGCATTATTGCGTCATCAGCTACCCAGTGCTGCACACAAGCCTCAGTGGTAGCAAGCTCACCTGAGACCCAGGTGTCTGAGTCGCCAGGATAGGCTCTCAGGTGAGACCAGGCAACTCCGAAGACGGAACTGCACACGGACACTTGTCAGACGCTTTCCATGCAGAGCGAGCACGGGAATCGTGCTTTTTTCAGGAGGGACGATGGGGCAGCTTGACAGTAATGTAGATAATCTTCAATAGATTGCTGGAACTCCACAATAAAACATGGAGACTTCTTTCACACATGGAAGAAGTGTGCGTGGGTCTGCTGCAACACCTGTGCCTTCTGTGGTTGTCACTGTCACGGCACGCAGACTGAATCGTCCAGTCCAAGAGCGAAGAGAGCACCTCAGTATCTCCACGCCAAAACACCTTCTCCAAGGCACATCGCATTAAAGCTGTAAAAAATGAGTGACAAAGAAACAATTCTCAGGGCAGCCAGGGAAAAGACAGAAACCCAGGCGGCTATCCCACTAGACGGCCCCTGGATTCTCCTGCAGAAGCCCTGCAGGGGGCGGCGGAGGGGGTCAGGTACTCAAGCTTTTTAAAGAGTGAAAGGACAAGCCAAGCACAATGTATCCAGCCAAGTTGTCCTTTACATGTGGAAGGGAAGAGTTTTCTAGACATACAGAAGCTGGGGAAATTTACCGACGGAAGATTTGCATTACAGAAATTACAGAAGGGGTTGTTATTGTACCTGAAACACAAAGACAAAAACAAAACAAAACAAAACAAAACAAAACAAAAAAGCCCCAAACCCACAAAATGATTATATGTAGACAGACAGAATCAGGAAATTGCAGAATATTATTCAGAACAGGACATTATATACTTAAATATTACATAAACTCTAAAGAAGAGAAGATATACTTCAAAAAAAGAGAAGATAATAGCTACTAAAATTTACAATAAACTCACAGCACTAAAGGGTGTAATTTGTAACAACAAAAACATAAAAGGGGAGGAGGTAGAGGTCCAAATTTGCACAGGGGAATAGAGATATGGTAGAGTCAGAAGAAAATGGACTACTGTATACATAAAATGTTCTTTTACATAAACCTAATGGTAACCACAAAAAAATCTAGAGCTGAGAAAGATAGCATAAAAAAGAAGAAACCCAGGAAAAATCGTAAAACACTGCCAAACTGAGTAACAAATAAAAAACACAAGGAAAAAAAGAAAGAACAGAGTTGTAGAGCCTCTGGAGAAACAGATAAAACGTCGACACTAAGGAAATCCTCACATAACAATAATCACCCTACATGGAAACAGACCGAACTCTCCAATGAAAAGACACAGACTAGCAGATTCGGTTAAAAAATAAACCAACGCCACGCCGCGTTCAGGAGACACAGCTGAGCTGCAAACACAAATATAGACTCGGAGTGGAAGGTGGGAAATTACAGTTCAAGCAAATGGCACCCAGGGAAAAGCAGATCTCCATGTGCTCCCGTCTGACACATGAGATTTCAGAATAAAAATGGTAATGAGACGAAGACGGACATTTTATAACAATAAAGGGGGCAATGCATCAAGCAGACATAACACATCGACGTCTATGTCCCCGATCTGAAAACGCCAAAATATATGAAGCAACGATTAAAAGAACTCAAAGGAAGTACTCACAGAAACACAATTATAGCAGGGAGCATAGGCACGGCATCGTCGGCTGTGAGGAGGTCTTTCAAATAGGAAATCAATAAGGCCATATTGCCCCTAACTGACAAATTAGACCAAATGGACAGAATCGGTATTTACAAAACCTTTCATATCAGAAAACCTAGTAAAGGCCATGGTTGACAACCCCCACCTAGCATCATACTCAGTGGAGAAACACAGAAAGTGTTTCCTGTAAGATCAGGAGCAGGACAGGCGTGCCCACCTCTCTGACGCGCCACGGCACGGAAGTCTCCGCCAGAGCAATCAGGCAACAGAGAGAAAGAAAAGGCATCCAGCTCGGGAGTGAAGAAATAAAGCTGTCATTTTCTTTTTGTAGGCAACACGCCTCTTTATATAGAAAATCTTAAAGGCTCTACTCAAATACTATTAGAAACAAAAACTAAATACGGCAAAGTTGCAGGGAAAACCAACGTCCAAAAACCCATTATGCTCCTACACAGTGACAATAGAATCTCAGAAAGAGAAACAAAAAAGTTCCTTTTGCAATTTCAACAGAAAGAATGAAACACCCACAGATAAACTTAACAAAGAATATAAAGGACACATGCACTTAAAATTGTAATACATTAATAAAAAAATGGAGGAAGACCCACAAAAATGGGAAGACATTCCATCCATGTTCAGGGGTTGGAAGAATCATGGTTGAAGTGGCCGCCTGAGACCCCGCTGGTGAGGCTTGGCGGGGTGAGCGTCATCCTGCAAAGCTTTGGAAGGTTTCCTGGGCCTGTTCCCTGGTGGGGGCACGTGTGAGAGGCAACTGATTGGTGTTTCTCTCACTCTCTTTCTCTCTCTCTTCCCCCCTTTCTCGAAAAATAAGTACATAAATAAAGTCTTAAAAGAAATAAAATGGCCACATTACTCAAAATAACATGCACATTTAATGTAATCCCCATCAAAATCTTAAAGGCATTAAAAAATAGAATAAAAAATCATCATATATTGGCCTTGGCTGGTGTTCAATCAGTGGACTGAGCATGGGCTGTGAATCAAAGGGTCGCCAGTTCAATTCCCAGTCAGGGCACATGCCTGGGTTGCAGGCCAGGTCCCCAGTAGGGGGCGAGTGAGAGGCAACCACATATTGATATTTCTCTCCCTTTCTCCTTCTCTCTCCCTCTCTCTAGAATAAATAAGTACATAAACAAATAAGTAAATATAAAATAAATGCAAAATTATTTATAAAATAAATAGAAAATAAATAAGTAAATAAAATCGTTTAAAAAATTACCATATTTGTGTGGAACCATAAAAGGCCCTAGATAGCAAACGCAATCATGGAAATAGAAAACAAAGGTGGAGATATCATACTTCCCACCTTTAAATTACTCCACAAAGCAACAATAATCAAAACAGGATGGCAATGGCAGTAAAGCAAACCCACAGACCAATGGAATAGAGCTGAGAGCTCAGAAATAAAGCCACATGTAAATGAACAAATAATTTTTGACAAAGGAACCAAAAACCCACATGGAGGAAAGAAAATCCACCCAGTAAATGGCCCTGAGAAAACTGCAAAGTTGCACACGTGTGAGAGAACGGGTGAGACTGCTGTTTGTCGCCACACTCCCCAACTAAATTGAAATGAATCCAGGTCCTGAATACAAGACGAGAAACAGTAAATTACCTAGGAGAAAACACAGGTACCAAACTTATGGACCTTGGTCTCGGAGAGGATTTTATAAACTGATCTCAAAGGCAAGAGAAGTAAAATATAAAATAAATTAACGAGACTATATCGAATTGAAAAGCTTCTGCCCAACCAAAGAAACCATCAACAAAACAAAAAGGCAACCAACCAAATGAGAAAAGATACTTGTGAACAATGCCTCTTATAGGGGCTGATAATATCCAAAAAATATAAAGAACTCATGAATTCAACACCAAACAAACAATCCAATTCAAAATTGGTAAAAGGACCTGAACAGACACTCAGCCACGAAGATGCACAAATGACCAACAGATCCATGAAAAGACTTTTACTTCACTAGCTACTAGTGAAACACAAATCAAAGCCACAAGGAGAGACCAGCTCACACCTGGTAGAATGGCCGTTGTCCACCAGACAGGTAGTAACAAGTGCTGGCGAGGCTGTGGAGAAAAAGGAACCCTCATTCTCTGCTGGTCAGAACGTAAACTGGTGCAGCCACTGTAGGAAACAGTACAGAATTTCCTTAAAAAATTAAGAATAAAGTTACCATATGATCCAGAAATCCCTCTTTTGGTTACCTACCTGAAAGATTTACTCATAAGGATGGGAGTCCCCCTAACCCAGACCGGCACAGCCTGTCTCATGTTGGCCCTCGCCATAAAGTGGACTCTTTCCTATTTACATAATCAGTTGTGTATCATTTCGCTCCATCAAGTTTTCTTTGCAAGTAGCACAAGAAAATAATTATTGCTTGTGAGAGACTATTGCGAGCTCTTTCCGGTTAGAATTGCTCTCGGTCCGTAACACAGGATCTTAGTTTCCTCCCTGCACTACCGAATACTCGGCTGCTTCGAAAGCTCTTGGAGGGAGGCCGCAAGGCGTGTGGCCCTGCACTGGCTCTTCTTTCCAGGCCGCCGATTCCACGCTGACCACAGACAGTCCTTGTACATATTTTGGTTGTTACGGCATCGAGGAAAATTGAATACTGTCTGAGACCTGCCTTTTCATATGACCCAAAGCATCAATAAAATCACAGTCTCCTGTGGTTTGAAAAACAAGGCCTTGTGAGGAAGGAGATAAAGCGAAGAGAAAAGCACCCATTACATGGTGGGAAATAAATGACCGTCAGCACATCACTTGGAGTTCCTGTGTACACAATCCAGTCTCCAGTAATTTTTTTAAAGATTGTATTTATTTTATTTTTAGAAAGGAAGGGAGGGAGAAAGAGGGGGAGAGAAACATCCATGTGTGGTTGCTTCCTGCACACCAGGGACCTGGCCTGAAACCCAGGCATGTACCCTGACTGGGAATCGAACCAGCGACCCTTTGGTTTGCAGGCCAGTGCTCAGTCCACTGAGCCACACTAGCCAGGGCTCTCCAGTAATTTTTACATCTGCAGGATTGTATAAGGAAAATTAATATTCATAATTATGATTCCAAAGCACTATAAATCTTAAATCATCGCCATCACATTAAATAGTATCCAATATATTACACTTATTTAGGGATCCATGCATCTTACTGATGATACTCTATTAATAAGATGGTCCTTATGAAAATGTATTTTTAAAAATTAACCACCTTTGTATTTGTAACCCCAGAGCACCGTTCAGCCTTCCCCCTCTGAGGCAGGAGTGTACTGAGTCAGGGCTATAACCGATGCAGCTCATCACACATCAGTTCACACCCCCGGACAAAGAAATCAAAAATATGTTCCTGCTTTGAAGAGAGAGCTAGTTTGTTTGCATAAAACATCACAGCCACTTAGTGGTGAGTAAAACAGTAAAACACACGTACTTGGTAAAATTTCCATACTACTTTTCCCCGATACACCACACTGGGTGGATGTAACGGAGCGCTGTGTGTGCGTGGTGTGGACCAGAAGTCTGAAGTAGAAGGCCGTGGTTAGCCAGATTGCAATTTCTAAGCGACGAATCCTCAAAGATTCTCCTTCAACTGGGTTTCACGGGAAACTGGGTTTCGACTCTCAGACCACAATCTCAGCAGATTTGCAGGTGGCTCCTTGGGAGTGAGTCTCCCAGAAAAATTTCACACGGTCCTGGCTGGAGGCTGCGGTGGGTTTGAGGCTTAGCTTCAGCAGTGAGTGGTGTTCCCACCCTAATTTTGAGCTAATTCTTTCATTTTTCTTTGCAGTACTGCAAATGCGGTAGTTCACCCTAATTATACGAATAGCTTGAATGAGATTTTTTTTTTTTACCCTTTTTTCCTCTCCCGGAGGCTTTAATGATCTCAAAAAGTACCCAAACTCAAGCAGCGAGAAGATATTCAAAACTCACACTTCAACGCCCTTTCACTTTACGCTGGGAGTTTTCAGCATAAAAAGCATGAGATATGCAATATATCAGCATGCTTCGTGAGAATGTACAGATAGGGCCCATTTAATTAGGAAAAGCTTTGTTTAAAGACTGGCTGATAAGCCAAGGGTGCCCTGGGAGGCAGAATGCAGACACATCCCTCCCACCACGCGAAGCGACAGATTCCCTGTCAACAGCGGCGGGGTGTCAGGCAGCCGGGAACGCGCTGCTGGGGGCGCTGTTCCGCGCCCCGCGGCCCGGAGAGCCCGCGGGCCCCCGGTCTGCCAAGACGCCTGCACCTCCGGGCGGGTGGGGTGGGGGTGGGGGTGGGAGTGGGGCGGGAGGTGGGCAGGGGACTTGCGAGGGAGGGCGTGTCGAAAGTCCACGCTTTGGCTTTGCCGGTGGCGGTGGCGTGCGCGTTTGGGCAGGAACGAGCGGCTCGCTCTTCCTTGCTCGGGAAGGGGACGCCCTGCGAGAGGGGCCCAGCCCCGCTGGGGTTTTGATGAGCGATTCCCCTTGAGGTTGTCTCTCCCTCGTGAAAGGTCGGACTGAAACTTTCTGTGTCGAGGCCATGGGTGCGCAGGAGGAGGACACAAAGGACTGACTGGAAGGAACTAAAAAGGGTAGTTTCAGAAAAGAATTTGTATTAAATAATTCAACGTGGACTTTCGGAATGTGTCCAGTTCTCTCATTTACATCTAACGAGGAGGAGGGTCTTGGCGATTTAACATCACCCATCTACTTAGGGGCAGAGCTCAAAGCTGAAATCCACGTGTCCTAACTCTGTGGACATAGCTCTTTAAAAAAAATAAGCTTCAAGTTCATGTTCCAGCTTTTTATTTTAAAAAATAAAACTGCTATTTGTTACCTATAAAACATCCGTGAAGAGTTTGCTCCATTTGTCAATTATGTTTCGTTTTGGTAGGTTTTAAAATAACTTTTGTTTAATAAATAAATATTCAGTGATCATGGTCCATAGGTTAGAAATTGCAGAGAGATAATCATACTTATCGTCTGTTATGTATCAAACAGGTGCCAAGGCACGTAGGACACAGAGATGCACATTCAGCAAAAATGAACTCCAAATATATTTAATATGTACATATATTAACTATGCTACAATTTGAAAGAAACAACACACAAACCCTGACCTTCAGAGACTTATATTTCATTGAAGAATAAAAACATTTAAACAATTAAGTATAAACCCAAATCCAATAAAACTAATTTATAAACAGACCATTTATGTGGAAGTTGAATTGAAGATCAAGTTTTTCATAGTATTTACATGTGCTCCTAAGTATAGTCTTCTAAGTGAACTATTATATAACAGTTCCAGTTCCATACGACTGCAAAGCATATTTCAAATTCTCTCCATATTGGTGTGTGTTAAATGATCTGAAGCTATGACTAATTGTGGAAAACATTGCCAGACAGCATATAAACTTTCGAACAGCTTTGATTCCCCTGGACTGACGAATAATCGATGAGTCCATGCAAAGATGTAAACAGCCCCTGCGGACCGACACAGGTACTCTTTCATGCACCAAAGGTAGGAGGAGGCCAGGTAGAGAAAATCTGGTCCTTGGAAGCCTGCAGATGTTAATGTTTGGGTCAGGTTTCAACAGGCAAATGTAGAAATCAGCTTGGTCTCCAATGAGTAGAACTAAATCTGAAGTGTCCTATGTAGAATGGAATTATTATTATTTTTGTACTGGACTTTTCTTGTGTGATAAAAACAGCCATTTATGGGAGATTTACTCTTTTCCAGGCAGTGGCTCTATCTTAACTAGTCTTCGTGATAAGTCAGGGAGATAAGTAGTTATTATATCCCTGTTTTATAGGCGGTTTACACAGCTAGCAAATAACAGAAGTGATATCTACAGAGTAAAAGCATAGGGAAAAATAAATGGGCAATTGCCTGGTTAACTTTTACCTTAAAGACATCCTTAACCACTGGCTCAGGGATGAGGAATCGCTGTCCTTTAGTTGTCTGAGCGAGGTGCCTATCTAACTTCTGTGAAATAGCTCTGTTCCTGAAAGGTATAAAATTCCGTTGGTTAAATCCAGTCATACAGCCTGTCCTTTATGGTGTATGTCACACGTCTAGTAAAGGTCTTAGGAGCCGCGCTCTCTAATCGGCTCAGTTTTCATTTGGGTGGGCTGAAGAAGAGGGAGGAGGTTTGCAAAGGTAACTAACTGTAAGGGCAGTGCTCACGGTGAGCAGCGAAGCCAGCGTACAAAAAGCAACCCCTCCTACCGCGGTTGAACGCTGCGGTCACTCAGTCACGATGGCCGCCCCATTTGGGGACCTGGGGCTGACTCAGGATCGCAATGATGCGAGTTGGGTCGCATAGCCGTGACCACCAGGGTAAGTACTTTGAAAGATGGGGGCACTTCCTTTTCTTAAAAATAATGTTTTTTTTTATTAAGAAATCATTCTAACCATACAACTCATCCACAGGAAATAGAGTAGCCAAAGGTCATCTACGCATGACCTGTGGGCATGGACCACAGTGTGGGGATTGCCTGAGGGAGGGGCCGTGGGGTGGGTGGAATGGGGCCACGGGGAAAAGATTGGGACAACTCTAATAGCATAACCAGTAAAATATAATTTAAAAAAGAAAGAGTGCTGTTCAATAGTTTTTGTAATATAAAGCTTTCGTACATTCACAGAGATGTGCTACCATAACAAAAATAAATTTTAGACCTATTAGAACTATTTAGAACTATTTATTTATTTTATTACCCCCCAAGAAAACCTCATACCCATTCAAAGTGGCTCCTCATTTATACTCAGCCTTGGCCCCAGCCCTAAAAATGACTAATCTATGCCCTGGCTGATGCAGCTCAGTGGACTGAGAGCTGGCCTGCGAACAAAAGGGTCACCGGTTCAATTACCAGTCAGGGCACAGGCCTGGGTTGCAGGCCAGGTCCCCAGTAGGGGGCTTGCAAGAGGCAACCACACATTGATGCTTCTTTCCCTCCCTTTCTCTAAAAATAAATAAAAAAATCTTGAAAAAAGTTAAAAAATGAGTAATCTACTTCCTGCCTTATATTTGCCTATTCTGGACATTTCATAGAAATGGAACAAGAACAGATTCACGTAAGTAGACAAGTAAATAAAGATGACATTTGTACAACTTCCAGCTCAGGGTGGGGATGGAGGATGAAGTACCGGATCATCCCTGGGGTGTCCGCCCCCACCCCCTAGGCGGGACCGAGGCCCTGTCTGTGCCACCATGATGTCAGGACAGCTCTGACGCTGCCCAAATCACCCACAGTGCTGAAACTCCCAGGGCCCTGGTTCATTCTGACACAGAATCCTGCTGGTCTTTAACCCAGGTTTTAAAACCCATGTCATTTCATACCTATGCTCAAGTGGTTTGAATGTTATGCTCAATTTTAGCTTCTGCAGACTGCCATTGGCTCCCTGGTGTTGACGGGCACACGTGGGGGTGCATATTAGCTTTTTATAAAATGACATTTCCTCTGTAGGCAGAGTAACAAAATTTGAATTTTATGCATGAAAAGATTGATAGCTGGCACCATGATTAATTCCTGCCAGCTTCCTGTTGGTGGTATATGATTTGGAAACGGCATTTGCATTTGTACTCTAATAAAAGGCTCTATCCTCTCGATGACTAATTTTGGGAAGTATTAATGCCTTAAGCAACTAGTAGGAGCTTAGTAGTCCTAATGGCCAAGGGTACAGAGCGACTCCTGTGTGAGCAGCTCACTGAGGAGGCCATGGCACAGAGGGGAAGGCTCTGGGTTTCCAAGGACTGGGGTTTGATCCCGCCATGCCCGATAACCACTTGACCTTGGACAAGGTGTCTAGGTCCCAGCCTCATGCTGTGAAATGGGCAACACCATGAACCTTTCAGGGCTGGTTGGAAGGTCAGTTGAAATGAGAGGTTAAACGTCCTTCGTGTGGTTCTGATTTGGCTGAGACAAATGTGTATGAAAGCCCTCTCGCAGGTGTTTGTGTAGGTCTCTTCCTGCAAAACTGCTCAGTCACACTCAGGGCTTAGTTTAAACCAAAGAGCATGGGAATTGCTCCTTCCAAAATTCCTGAAAGCAGCTGTGTTCCCACTTGATTTTTCTCACTAGAATATATTTGGGTAAAATATTTTAGTCGCAGGCACCCAAAAGAGAAAAGAAAGATCTAAGAAAAAGCTACATCTTTGTCTTAAAAGGCGGGGCCTTGGTGTTACAGATATTTTATACTAAAAAGACTACTTAGTTCTGTTTTCTTCTACTGCTTAAACATGTAAAAAATCACTATTCTAAGTATGTCAGACATGGAAACTATAGTACCTTATTAAACATTTGGGGATGACTATATTCTAATTTTATATAAGGAGAAAAAACTTTATAAAAAAAGTTACTGGACCCTTACTTTCAATTCAAAACTGTTAACTTTGAATTCACTTAAAGCACATAGACCAGTATCTGGAACACAATAACCAATACAAGTGTTAGCTATTGTTATTATTATTCCTTTAAAGTGTATTTGATTTTTTTCCTGTTTATAAAAAGTAAGACATATTTTACAGGGTGTAAGAGAGACCTGGAGTTGTCTACTGTATCATCTCATGCCATTTAAAAATCCGGAACCATGGCACTAAAATGTATAGGCACAGAATTCCCCTGGGGCTGGTATCCTTCTTATCGGGCAATAATGGTATGATTCCCCCACGCAGGGAGAACACACTGTGGACAGGGAGGGTTACAGACGACGGGATGGTTCAGAACACGTTCACCTGGAGCGAGCTGAGGCATTGTGGGCAGTTTTAGCAGTCGCTGTGAGGGTCCTGAACGTAGAAGAAAAGGACATTTAGTTACAGGCATAATAATACCTATTTTTGATTCTAGCTCCAGCCTTTACCAGTTCTTTGACCTAGCATGCAATTATTCATTTCTGAATTTCAGTTTACTAACCTGTTAAAAGTAAATGGAAATAATGTTAACAAATTAAGTTGCGAATAATGAAATAACTGTACCTGAAATTGGCTGGCACTACAGCTTAGCCTTTAGTTTCAGCCTTTGTCTGCCTCTGCTCCGTTCCCACACCGCCTCCTTCCTTCCCATACAGCCTCCTTCCTTCCCACACTGCCTCCTTCCTTCCCATACAGCCTCCTTCCTTCCCACACCGCCTCTTCCTTCCCACACCGCCTCCTTCCTTCCCACACAGCCTCCTTCCTTCCCATACAGCCTCNTTCTTTGACCTAGCGTGCAATTATTCATTTCTGAATTTCAGTTTACTAACCTGTTAAAAGTAAATGGAAATAATGTTAACAAATTAAGTTGCGAATAATGAAATAACTGTACCTGAAATTGGCTGGCACTGCAGCTTAGCCTTTAGTTTCAGCCTTTGTCTGCCTCTGCTCCGTTCCCACACCGCCTCCTTCCTTCCCACACCGCCTCCTTCCTTCCCATACAGCCTCCTTCCTTCCCACACCGCCTCCTTCCTTCCCACACCGCCTCCTTCCTTCCCACACCACCCCCTTCTTTTCCCATACCGCCTCCTTCCTTCCCACACCGCCTCCTTCCTTCCCACACCGCCTCTTCCTTCCCACACTGCCTCCTTCCTTCCCACACCGCCTCCTTCCTTCCCACACCGCCTCCTTCCTTCCCCACACCGCCTCCTTCCTTCCCACACCACCTCTTTCCTTTCCCGTGCAGCGGAGTGGGGACTCCGTGGTACTGGAGGCAGAAAGATCCTGTTCTGAATCCTAATTCTGTCACTGTCAATAATTGATCTTGAACACACTCCTTCACCTCCAAAAATTTATTTTTATCATTATCCATAAAACAGGCAAATTCAGAGCACCCATTTATGATGAAATGCTCAGCAAAGTGGGAATAGAGGGAACACACCTAAACATAACAAAGGCCGTATATGACAAACCCACGGCCTGAGTCATACTCAGTGGGCAAAAAACTACAGTGTTCGCCTTAAGATCGGGAACAAGGCAGGGACGTTTGCTTTCACCCTCCCATTCAGCATAGCACTGGATGTCCTGGCCTCAGCAATCAGACAGGAGGAAGGTATAAAAGGCATCAAAATTGGGAAGGAGGAAGTGTAACTGTCATTATGTGCAGATGGCATGATACTGTACACACAGAGCCCCAAACATTCCACCAAGAAATTACTGGAACTGATAAATGAATTCAACAAAACTAATAATATCTAGAAATCAGCTGCATTTTTATATGCCAATAATGAGCTAACAGAAAGGGAAATTAAGAAAACAATTCCATTCACAACTGCTTCAAAAAGAATCAAATATCTAGGAATAAACCTAACCAAGGACGTAAAAGACCTGTACTCAGAAAACTCTAAGACATTGAAGAAAGAAACTGAACAAGATACAAACAAGTGGAAGCACATTCTGTGTTCAAGGACATGAAGAATTAACATCATTAAAATGCCCATACTACCCAAAGCAATCTATAGATTCAATGCAATTCCTATCAAGATTCCAATGACATATTTCACAGAACTAGGACAAATATGTCGCAAATTTATAAGGAATCACAGAAGGCCCTGCATAACAACAGCGACCCGAGAAAGAAAAACAGAGTTGGAGGAATCATGCCACCAAATATCAGACTATACTATAAGGCCATAGTAACCAAAACAGCCCGATACTGGAATAAAAATAGACAGATCAATGGAACAGAATAGACAGCTCAGAAATAAATCCACACCTTTACAGTCAATTAACATTTGACAGAGGAAGCGAGCACATACAATGGGCTAAAGATAGTTTATTAAATAAACAATATTGGGAAAATAGGACAGATATACGCAGAAAAATGAAACTAGACACCTTCTTACACCACACATAAGAAGCAATTCAAAATGGATCAAAGACTTAAATGTTAGACCTGAAGACATAAAATCTTGGAAGAAAACATAAGGCAGCAAAATCTCAGACAAGGCTCATAGCAATTTTTATCAGGGATATATCTCTCCAGGCAAAGAAAACAAAAGAAAAAAATAAGCAAATGGGACTATATCAAACTAAAAAGTTTTTGCATCCAAAGGAAACCATCAACAAAATAAAAAGAAAACCCACAAGATAGGAGAGCAGATTTGCTGATACATCTGATGAGGGGTTAATATCCAAAACTTAAAAGGACTTAGAAAACTCAAGACTAAAAACAAACGAACAAACAATCCAATTAAAAAATGGGCAAAGGACCTGAATAAACACTTCTCCAAAGAGGAAATGCAGAGGGCCAATAGATGTATGAAAAGTTGCTCAATGTCACTAGTCATCAGAGAGATGCAAATTAAAACCATAATAAGATACCACCTCACACCTGTCAGAATGGCTAGCATCAATAAATCTATAAACAATAAGTGCCGAGGAGGACGTGGAGAAAAGGGACCCCGTGCACTGTTGGTGGGAATGCAGACTGGGGAGCCACTGTGGGAAGGAGTGTGGAGATACCTCAAAAACTTAGAAATGGATCTGCATTTTGAGCCAGTGATCCCACTTCTGGGAATTTATCTGAAGGAACCCAAAACACCAATTTGAAAGAACATAAGCCCCCCTACGTTCGTGGCAGCGTTATTTACAATCGCCAAGATAGGGAAGCAGCTCAAGGGTCCACCAGTAAGAGTGGATAAGCCAACTACGGGGCATTTACACAATGGAGTACTACTCGGCCAGAGAAAAGAAGAAAAGTTTACCCTTTGCAACAGCGTGGATGGACTTGGAGAACCTCACGCTCAGTGAAATAAGCCAGTCAGAGAAAGACAGGTACCATATGATCTCACTCATATGTGGGATCTAAAGAACAAAATAAACAAAATGAAGAAGAAACAGAGGCACAGAAACAAAGTGTATTTTTAAAAAGATTTTATTTATTTATCTTTAGAGGAGAAGGGAAGGAGAGAGGCAGAGAAACATCAATGTGTGGTTGCCTCTCATGTGTCCCCTGCTGGGAACTGGCCTGCAACCCAGGCATGTGCCCTGACTGGGAATCCAACTGTGACCCCTTGGTTCACAGGCCTGTGCTCAATCCACTGAGCACACCAGCCAGGGCACAAAGTGTATTTTTCAAAGCAGTCAATACTGAATAATCTGTTAATAGGATGAATTTGATAAGATCCAAGAAATGAGAATTAGTCTTTATTTTTACTCAACAACTTGTTCATTCTATTGTTAGTCATTTTTCTTCATCCATAGATCATAAATAATACTTTTTTTGCTTACTTCTCAGAGTTACTGAGATGATAAAATAGTCTATATGTAATTTTAAAAGCTCACAAATTAGCAAGATGCTGATAATAATACCCTAAGGAATATTCATATATAAGCAATTAATACATTAAAAAAACTAAAAGTAAGTCTGCTGTATTGCTGACAGAATTCTGTTGTATAATCCAGCAAAGGGGTCGATACTATTTTTAACTCCAAATGTTGACTTTTTAGGGAAGACATTGTCTAGGTGAGCTGAGGAATGTTAACCCTGTTACTGGTAGAGAGAACGTGAAGGCTGCGGGAAAACGAGGTTTGGGGCAGTTGCTTTTCTAAGGAAACATGTCACACTCTAAAGTGTGTACCAGTTAGTTGTACAGCCCTAAAATAAATCTCTCTTTGTTCTCCAAAATTTTATCAATAATCACGCAGCTGTGAACTGCACATTTGAGATGAAATCAGTGTGTAGGAAGAAAAGCACTTGATGAGGCACTAATCACGGAGTATTTAAAAGACCTAAATGCTGGGAAGAAAAATGGTCGGGGGAAAAATAAATCCTACTGGGCAGACAGTGAGGAACTAGGGCAAGCCAGAGGCTTATTCCGCGAAATAGCATGGGAAGGAACGCTTAACCTAGTGTGCCTACAGTTAATTATTGCTGCTCGTCTTTGTACCCAGAAGACACTACACTGCGTTTGAATTTTGTGGTTTCAGATTAATTGGATTTGAGCCTAAGTCTGACAACTTCCTTTAAGGTCTTCATCAAATCGCAATATTAGACACAATCAAGTTCGAGAAAGTGACAAAGACATAATGTAGGATGGTTTTGAGTGTAATTATTAAAATAACAAGCGTTTTTAAGAATATGCTGTTACTTAAATTTTACAGTTAAATACTTGTAGAAATGCTTAAAAATTGAATACAAATTAAATAAATTGTCTAAGTCAGGAAGCTAGAAAAGGGACTTAAACAAAACTAGGAAATGTGGCAAGAAAAAATTATAATGAATTCATTTTATAAATAGTTGAAGCAAATAGTTAAAATAAAAAGAGAGGAGACTAAGGAAATTAAGAATTAAATGATAGAACAAAATCCAACTTTACTGATAATTATGTTAAATGTTAAAAGATCAACACAAGACACTAAAATCACTAACTAAAACAGAAAAAAATGATAAGTAGGACTTCATTAAAAATCAACAATCTAAGTTTACCAAAAAATATCACAAGAACCTGGAAAAATGAAAAGAGGGGAAAGATATTTGCTGTTGGTGTATCTGGCCCAAGTTGTTCATATCTGGACTATATAAAGACTTATAAATCAGTAACAAGAAAGGTCAATAGCTAGAAAAATGGATAAGACTAAAACCTACACTTGATAACATTGTCAAGGCAACAAACATATGAAATACATTTAGAAAATGAAATCATTTACGTCAAGAAAATAAAAATTAAAAAATAATTGCTACTATCACACACCCACGAGGATGGGTAAAATAAAGGGCAATGCCAAGAGTGGGCAAAGATATAGAGCAGCCTGCACTCCTGGACGCCGGTGAAGAGTGGATTGTCGACTCCTTTGGAAAACTGTTCAACAGAATTTAGCGCAGGTAGTGCACGCATACTCACTGACTTAGCCACTCTTACATAGATTCAAACATAAACGTGTTTGTTGACAGACATGTGCAAGTATGTTCATAGCAGTATCTATGAGTTGATATTCTCAAATATTGCTACGTATAAAAATGAATAAATCTCAAAAGTACAATATTGAATAAAATAACAGGTACAGATGAGTATAGTGAGTATAATTCTATTAATCAGATGTTGTTAAGAAGAAGGACATGTTCATAGAGTGATTGCATTGGACAGGAAACAGTGGCTGGGAAGGAGGCCTGCTGCACACTGGTCACGGTCTACTTCCTGTACTTCTACTTCCTGTACGTCTACTTCCTGTATATCTACTTCCTGTACCAGGGCTGGTTATTCTCTTCGTTCATTTATAAAAATCAAGTTGCATGCTTTTGAATTGTGCACTTTTGTTACGTACATTCCAGTTCAGTTAAAAAAAGTTTAAACTATAAGATCGAGAAAACAACAAAAATGGGTTTGACTCATTTGTCACACATATGTGATCAAGAGAATGGCTGATTCCACCTCGACAAATGAGTTGTGTGAAGCATACTGTGGAGTACCAAGACCACTGCATTCCTATACACTGATAATGAGATTTCAGGAAAAATATTTTTAAAAATTTCTTCTGCAATTGCAATGAAAAGAATAAAACACCTGGAAATAATCTTAACAAAGGATGTGAATAACTTACATACTGAAAACCACAAAGCATTACTAAGAGATTGAAGAACACAATGAAATAGAAAGATATTTTGCATGCATGGATGGGAAGAATCCACCTAATTAAAAGGACCATATCACCTAAAGCAATATACAAATTGAATGCAATCCCCATAAAATCCCAATGACATTTTTTCAAAGACATAAAACAAAAAAATCACGAGATTTCTATGGAACCACAAGAGACCCTGAGTAACCAAAATAATTCTGAGAAAAAAGAACAAAGCTGGAGGAATCACACTCTCTGACTTTGAATTATACTACAGAGCTATGATAATTAAAACAGCATGGTATTAGCAGAAAAATAGACACACAGACTAATGGAACCAGATCGAGAGCCCAGAAACAAACCCACATGTATGAAGGACAAAAGTTTTTGATAAAGGAGCCAAAAACCACACAATGGAGAAAAGACGCCAGTGAACGGTGCTAAGAAATTGGAAAGCCAAGTGCAGAAGAATGAAACTAGACTACAGTGTATCTCCCCAAATTAACTCAAAATGGATCAAAATCCTAAATATAAGACCTGAAAAAATAAACTGCATAGGAGAAAACATAGGTACTAAACGTGTGGATCTTGGCCTTAGAGAAACTTTTATGAATTTGATTTCCAAAGAAAGGGAAGTAAAGGCAAACGTAAGTGACTAGGACCGTATCAAACTAAGAAGCTTCTGTGCAGAAAAGAAACTGTCAACAAAACACAAAGCCAACCAATCGCATGGGAGAAGATACTTACAAACAACAGCTCCAACGAGGGGTTCACATCCAAAACACACGAAGAACTCACACAACGCAACACCAAACAAACAATCCAACTAAAAAATGGGCAGAAAACCGGAACAGACACTCCTAAGAAGACCTACAAATGATCAACAGATACATGAAAAATGCTCAACTTCCTAGCTATTAGGAAATGCAAATTAAAACTACGATGGGCTACCACCTCGCACCTGTTAGAGTGGATATTATCAATAAGACAAGGAATAAAAGCGCTGTAGGGGCTGTGAAGAGAGGAGGCTTCATCCACGGCTGGCGGGACTGCAGGCTGGTGCAGCCGCTATGGGACATGGTGTGGAGGGTTCTCAGAAAAGTACAGGTAGAGTCACCGTGCGACCCAGCAACCTTTCTTCTGTGTGTCTACCTGGAAAATCTGAAAACATTTGTTTGCCCAGATATATATGCACCCCTATGTTCATTGGCACTTTCTTCGCAGTGGCCAAAACCTAGAAAAAACCAAAGCATCCTTCGATAGACGATTGGATAAAGAAGGCGTGGCTTGTACAATGGAAAACCACTGAGCAATAAGAAAGCGAAATACGGCCACCTGTGACCACATGGGTGGGCACTGAGGATATCGTGCGGAGTGAAATAAGTCAGATGAAGTTAAGAACCATACGGTTTTGCTCATTTGTGGGATATAAAACTGGAAGCAACAAATGAACAAACAAGAAAAACACACAAAAACTCGTAGACACAGATGGCAGTGTGGTGGTGAGCAGAAGGTGGGGGTGAAAGGTAGCAGATACCCGGTGACAGAGGAGATCTGACTTTGGGTGGTGGGCACACAGGGCGATATACGGATCATGCATCATGGGAGTGTGCACTGGAAGTCCATGCAATCTTACTAACCAATATCACCCGGATAAATTAAAAAAAGACACTGTGGTATAGGTGATTCATTCTTAGTAAAAAAGAAACTCAAACATGTCCTATCACTGCGTAGTTATTTTATACGCACATATCTAAAACTGGGCAAGAACTTCATACCTGATTGATGCTGAGGTCCGTTTGTCTTGTATTTGCATATACAGCCCCTCGTCATTGCCCCTTCATTGCCCCTGGGGAGCGACAATTCTTTGTTACTCTGGCTGTGAGGAGGCGTGTGTCTGAAAGTCTGTAGTGAGATAGTGCTAGTTGTAATGACCAGAAACTCGGAACCATCGGCCAGGGCACGTGTCCATCTGCAAAGCAACACACGTGGGCCACGGGCCCGAGTAGAGGCTCCGTGTACACAGGGACCGCGAGTAAACCTGACACTTTACAGAGTCATTTTTGGGGATACATGGCCCAGTGATTTGGTTTTATCTGTCACTTTTGGAAAAATAATATTATGCACGTTGGCTTCAGTCGTGTATATTATTTAATGTAGAGGGATAGAAAAATACGTTATTTTAACAGCCCAAAGTGAGAGCAAGACTCTTAACCTGAGGCACTCAATTCTTTTGTCTGCGCATTCGGAGCATGGCCAAAGGTGCCGCCTACAGCGAAATCCCCGGCCCCTCATCTCTCTGCCCCCGGAACCCACGCAAGGGTGTTCTTCAGAAACCGTGGCGTAGTGAGAGGTATGATAGGGCTGGAGAAAGCCAGCTTGGCAGTAGATTGTAGGCTGAATTAGAGGCCGCCGTGCCTGGGAGAGTGAAGGCCAGACACGCAGAGTTGGGAAAACCTAAGCACAAAGCAAATATAACTTAACCAGGCCGCTGGAAGTAAAAGTAGAAAGCACCGAGTCAAAGGACAACCTACGACGCAATATAATCCGCACATGTGACCGCGGATGCTGGGAGCCAGGCCAAGGGCTGCCTGGGCGGGTGAGTGTCTTCAGTTTCTGACGCTGTTTCCTGTGTGGATCAGGAGCCCCCTTGGATGCTTCTGTCCTTGTTTGAGGTCACACACTAAACCCACTTCAGCACTGGTGACTCTCTCAGAGTTGCTCCTCTGTCCCGAGAGCCTGGGGTGCCTCTTTCTAAGGGACTAGGTGAGGGTTAATTTCGGGGGAGGGGTCCAGAGAATTTTCTAGCAGCGCAGTGTCTCAGGTTCAAGACAGAGAGGGGGGAGACAGTTGAGGTTAAACAAGCTCCGTCTGCTGCAGTCCACGGCCGGCCCCTTCTCCTCCCTGGGCCTGTAGTACAGAGCAACCCTTGTCCTTGAGAAGGAGGGCACGGTGGCTGGAGCCACTGCTAACTCAGTGCGTGGGGCACAGAGGGAACGCCTGACGCAGGCTGTGCTGGAAGATTGTCACACTGCTCCCCCAAACCCTTTCATCCTCTCCTTTTGACAAACCAAACTTTCTGGCTATAAAACACAAGACAGAGTCTTTTGTATTAAATCTGACATTTGTTGTTGAATGGCTTAAAACCGCATGATTTCCAGGGCAAATAGGCGTGAGCCTCAACATCCGAGTGTGCACCCGTGACAGGTAAGGTGTTCGCCGCACACCAGGCCAACCCGTGTTGTCAAATCAATCATTTGCACCGAAGACTATTTTGATGAATCAAATAAAAAATTGATTCTGAAGAAAATGTAATTTCAGTAGGATTTTGAGGCTACAGGATCGGAGCCAGACTTTTAGAAGCTGGGGCAGATGATATCCACTACATGCTAAGCAGTGTTGTTGAGGACACCGGGCAACTCACAGCAGCGATTTTATCAACACCTGTGGTTTTTATGAGCAGGTGCAGACCAAGGCCTTGTGCCAAACAGCCCACAGGGAAGTGACCTGTTCAACAGTGAGGGGACGAGGCTTGTACAGGGAGCGCACCTGCTGGCGAGCGTCGATCGGTCTCCTAGAGTCAGAAGATCTTTAATGGAATAGGCGGTTCTGCGCTGGCTGGCGGCCGGGCCCGCTGAGCAAACACTGCGTGTTCGTAGGCCGGCCCCCTCCTGTCCCTGGGCTGGGTTCTCAACAGGAAGATTTATGGGCACACGCTGTTGGGTTCGGATCGGCGAGCCCACAAACTTCCTTATTTGCCTCTGGCCTGCAAGCCCGGGGCGGTGAGCCTGGTGCGAGGAAGAGACTGTCACCGGGGCGCCCTCGGCTCACTCCTGGAAGACCATCTACCTCCTGCTCAAAATCCACCAGGATGAAACTCTGCCAATCCTGCTCCTTGGAAGACACCATCCGGCGCCACCTGGGAGGAGGGACAAGTGTGTATATGTCAGTATGTGTTCAATCCAGTTCTAGTACTCAATGTACAAAGAATTCTTAAAATTCCTAAGGAAATCAAAATGTAAAACAGCTAAATAGAAAAATAGGCCAAACACACGGCAAAGAGATATGTAAGGTGAGTGAGTCTGAGAAGCTGCAGGAATCCAGTGCTATGCAGGGAATTACCAATTAAAACAAAAAATGAGACAGTTGTGTGCACTCTAGGCTTTGCAGATAAATGTCAAATGACAGAGCAGGACCTCGTGTATCTCCGGGGAGAGTGTAAGTCAGCACAGCGGTGATTCTGGAAAAGAACCCAACGAAGGCACGCGGCTGCCCAGCCCGTCCCCACAGCCCCACTCGCATTCCTGCCCTGGAGCCCACGCCCAGGCCGCCTCTGCTCTGAGAACTGGAGAGGCAGCCGTCCGGGGTCCAGTGGCCCTAGGCTCTCCAGGTGTCAGCCCTGCAGGGTTTCACAGCCAGGTTAGGGGGGCTCTTCCTGCCGGCGGGTCCCCTCGGCTGGGGCTGGGACCCCTTGGCTGTGATATTCACCTCCTTTGTGGGTTGCCGCCCAGGGGTCTGGGGTTGGAGGTGAGTCCTGACTGGTCTTAGTCTTCAGCTCTCCCTCCCATCTCAGTGGGGCTTTTTCTTTATATTCGTCGCTGCTGAACATCTGTTCTGCGAGTCACTCCTAAGGCGGCTCTCAGAGATGGCCGTTCTACACGAGGCTGTGGTTTCGGCCTCGATGAGTGGAGGTGAGCTCGGCACCTGTCCGCTACCTGAAGCCAGGAGCCCTGCTCAGAACGCCAGCTTCATTTGTCCCTGAAACATCACCCCTGGTGGCTGGCACACTGTCCCCGCAATACACAAGTCTCCGGGTCACCGAGTCACTGCCCCTCTAAACCTAATAAATATATTTTCAAAGGTGAAAATTATGATTTTTATAGCCCTTTGGATTTTGAGACCGTTTGTGCAGTCTCCTAACAGATTAATGAGAGATCTGTTTATTTTATGTACCTCAATGAGCCTTGAAACTGAACATGAATTTTGTGACCCTGTTGTTTTCCGCAATCGTGGAAGCAAAACCAGTGACAAACAGATTTTGTTTTCTTGGGAACTTCATCGCCTCTTTCATGTAGGAACTATTTGCCATTTCCCAAATCATTAGCCAGATGCACCCTAATTATACCATAGCTTTAACTAATGAAAGAAGATCATTCTGCCAGTTTTAGCTAAAGATTAACCATTCTGCGGAAAGGGAGAAAAGGTCCCATCTGTGGCTAATGGAGCCAATGTTATTGAAAAGGACAGTCAGCCCCACACAAAGACGAGAATAGTGATCGCATCACAAGACCTCGGCCGAGAGTGAGAGTGTCTTAGAGACTCGAAGCGGCTCGAGGGAAACACCTAGACCATCCGCCCAAGCAAGAGATGCTGCCTGCAGCTTCCCGTACCGGTTAATCCACTCACCAGACTTCGTGTGTTGTGGTGGCACATCCACTGAGTGGTCGAAGTGAGAGGTGTGTCAAACCCAACACGTCCACCAAACGTGGCCTTGATCGAAGTGCTGCCCACCGTGGGGGAACCCTCAGCCACGCGGCAGACACGCCCACAGATGGCCCCGGCGTTCTTTCTTTGGAATCACTGTGCTGCGTGGCGACGGGTTGTTCACAATAAATGGTGAGCGGGTTTGTAACTTGTCACGGGAAGCGCAGCCTCTGCCCAGCGAGTCGGTTCTGGGTGTAGCCCTGTGTCACGGAGCAACTGGCCGTGTTCTCTGAAATGCGTTGTGTGGACACGCCAGAGTCATGCCCATGTGTACCTGGATGGCAACCCTAAGGCTCACCTGGGCTGGGTGGCTTAGCTGGTTGCTCCTAGCGCCGAGCTGCCCGCACAGCCTGCTGCCACACTGTGTGCTATGGGCAACAGTAACACAGGAGAACAAGGTGTGCACCTAAGCACTGCAAAGGGGCTGTCAAAATATGGAATAAAAGATAAAAGACAGAAAGAACACCTCCATATTTTGACTCTGGGAAAATTTTTTTTATTCCATTAACCCGCCCTGGGAAGAAATGAGACTTGTGTGCAGTCTCTTGACTCCACTGCGGTCTGGAAGGCAGCTCCACAGTCTAGGTCGGCTCCCGATGGCCCCCACGCTTTTCCTGATGTGGCTGCAGCCCTTGCTACCTGGTCAGGCGGCTCCTGGGGACCTGGGCCCTTGACGAAGACTGCACAGCACCATGCCCTGAAGGCCAACGAGCATGAACGGGGACATCGGCGCACCCTGAGGGTGTCCTGCCCAGGACAGGCCCCCTGTGCTAACAGGCCAGTGGGAGGCCGAGCTCAGGGGTGTCACCTGCGCCCTCAGCAGTCAGGTGCTCTGGGTGAGAGGAAATCTGTCGCCAAACCCCAGGTACATGCTTCCAGCAGGGAACTGGGTTCTTCTGAGCCCCCCGGCCTTTTCTTACCCACGGGAAACTCAGCTGCCTTACAACCTTGGGGACCACCCTCATCTGTCATCCACGTCACTTGTCATTGGCCAGGAGCGTCATCCTGCGATACATGTGACTATACTCCTTGTTTTATTAATTTTCATGTGTTTCCAGACATGTTCACCTCCTCGTTTAAAAAACACGTCTCAGAAACAGCCAGCAGGCAGCTTGTAAACCCTAGTTACAGACAAAACATGTAAACAGAGTTGCCTGATAAAATTATACTGGAAATAAGACTGAGGATGTAACAAACCAACCAAGTAACAGGAGTTACCAGGTGGCATTTGACCCTCTCTGATGCAAGTCAAACACCTGCGGCTCCAAACACACGCAAACCAAAGCCGGTTAAACAACTGAGTAAGTGTCCTTTGTCGCTGTTCCATGTTTGCATTTGCAAAAAGAGGGGGGAAAGCTGGATCTGGAATTCAGAGGAAGGAGGCACACCTGAATAAGAGCAATGATTACAAGCAGGTTGCTTACACACGCTATTCATGCCTCTCGTTAGAGTATACTTCTCCCACAAGTGTTTTTTTTACATGATAAAATTGGTCAAGAAGTTGTCTGTCTTTATGGACTTTTAAAGTATCTCACCAAATTTAATGCTGTGAAATCGTGTCCTTCATTTTATTCATTCTGGTACAAAACGTACATTTCACTATTAGACACAGGGGATCCATCGGTGACTGAAACCACAAGATATCCCGAACAAAACACAGTGATAGAATTCAAGAATCTCAGAATTGGCCCTTGTATGTGGTTTGAGCTATTATCATTTAGTTTAGTCTGATCCTTCCTTCTACAATAGTACATTTTAATGTCTCCTTCTAAAGTTTTGTTTTTAGTCATTGTAATTCACTAAAGGCTGGCATAGCAAACAAGTATTTAAAATAATAAAGGATGTTGCTGTTTAGCAAATACGCATGGAAACACAAGAAAACCTTCAAATGGAGTATTTTATCTGACAGTATACAGTGCTCCAAACTAACATCCAAATACAGGAAGTCTGTGCTGTTGTCAGAAATCATTTCTAGTCCATTATTGCATTCTCCAAGTCACTTTCCGAGGCTAATTCTTTAATCCCGCACTCCCCCACTGGTTGGGGTCCCAGACATTTTTAGGAAGGTCAAGTGTGTGTGTTGTGTATACAATCGGAGCCCATTAGGTGAAGTATCAATCAAAGGAGAAATGTTTAAGTAATTTGTTAACTGTATACACTCATGTAAAACATATAGATTGGAAAAAGCTACCTCATGTTACACATGTTGGCCTGAAAACTGTCTATGATGCATTAGAAAAAAGAGTATTTTGATTAATCCAATAAAAGTAGTTGGATGAAAAAGAACGCGTGTGTTTGTGTGTGTGTGACAGAGAAATTTTACTTGAAAGAGCAACTAAGATATTCATGTGTCAAGTTTTTATTTAAAAAGTTGTCCCATTCTTGGTTCAAAGCTAAACATATATAGAATAGTCCACAATATATCTCACCATGAGGATACTAAAATGAATGTATCATGACGTACTTCCCTTTAGATTCCAGCGGTAAAGATGTTCTACTAAGTGTTCAGCAAAGGTTTAAACAATGTAACCTACCCTCCTCTAGTTGTACAGACTTTAAACTTTGCGATGTTACAGAGCTGATTAATTACACATAAATTATATTTTTCATTGTGTGTGCAACTCAATGGATAATTACACTTAATTGCTCCGCGAGAGAACAGGAGGGGGCTGTGCGTCTGAGAACAGGAGCTCCTATCGTACAAAACCAGGAGTGGGAAAGGTTTCAAAAACAATTTCAAAAAATATTTGACTTGTAAACATTCCAAATTAGCCAGAAAACTTGGCATTGTTTCTATCCACATTCACTGATAACCAACATCTGCTCTTTACTTCGATCTCTTCCGAGTGTTTTCACGTTAGCAAAACAGAATCTGCATGATGTAAAGAAGTTCAATTAAACTTTCCCACGCATCCCTACACCCAGAAGACAACCTAGTGTATGGACAGTATATAATTAATTTTCTCAGTTAATTGTTGTATTATTACCGTATTTATTTACTTTAGGCCATTGGTACCTTGTTTCCTAACATTCCCTAGGTCTTGCAGATACTTCGTCGCCAATTTCAGGTACGCCGAGCCTCTTCTCGTTCACGTGAGTGAGAGATGAGCTTCTCCATCCCCGCGACAGGGCTCTGGTGACCACAAACGTCTGCTGTTTGCTGGAAGGTGCCCGCCACCCACCTTCAGCTTTAGCCGGACACATGCACAGGCTAATTGGGGGTGGCGTGGTGGGGGTGAAGTCAGCAGGAGGAGGTTTAGTCCACCTGTGAACAATGTTTCATGAGCACCAAAATGTATTTTGTGCTTTGATGACACTGTTCATCCTGAATTAGACGGAGTAACAAACTCCGTCTACAATTCAAATTTTCGCCCAAACGCCCGGTTAATGCAGCAAACGCATCTTTCCACCTGGAGCCTTTACATGCAGACTGAACGTGGTGTGTCCGCCCCATTGTCCCAATTGTCTCCATACAACACACGCGCCTGCTGCCTAGGAAACCGGGTGTAGGAGGAGCTGCTCTGAGACGGGCTCATGGATCCTGTTGCCGTGGAAACCCATGCCTTTTCCCCTGTAAATGTCCACAGCAGTTTCTTTATTAGGAACTGGATTAACAGTAGTCCCAAAGGCAGAGCTGAGAGGGGCTGTAGTAGGTTCTTGCCGCTCACACGAACTAAGTGGCCAACTGCGTGAGCTCAATGGATTGCCGCCAGCATGTAGGTTTCAGACATAAAAGGAAAGTCTTAGGGCTCATCACTTGTCGGTTTTTTTTTGTCTGACATGATTTCAAGTATTAACAGTACAAAATCTTGCTCTTTAATAAAAATAGACCATAGAAGTATAGAGAAGATGCATTTTTCTGAAAAAAATAAATGGCAGATACTGAACTGTGTCTAAATCCACGTGTGCTGAATACCCACTATTGGATGCGACATGAAAGTATTTTCCTTTGAATGCTTTCATGTGTAAGAATTCTAATTATTTCTCTATGTAGAGCCCTCTTTACTTTATTATTTAGCCACTCTGTTATTATTGTGCTAAAGATCACACATTACATCTTTTAGTAATACTCTTTTTCATGCTATTGGGTGATTAAAATTCTCTAAAGTATAAAATCCTAAGTAGAGAGATTCCAAGATGGCCGCAGAGCAGGTGGGAGCCACGCTCACTTGCCCTCAGCACCGAGAGTTAGAGCTGAATCGTAGAGCAATCTCATTTTTCCTTTTTATTGAATTTACGGGGGTGCCGCGGGTTGGCAAAATTATACTGGCTTCAGGTGTACGATTGTCACACGTCACCAGCACACTGTCCCCTGTGTTTACCGCCCACGTCGCGTCTCCGCCCACCGCCATTTACCCCTTTACTGCGTCTCCCTGTCTGCGCCCCCGGCCCGGCGGGCACCACCCTGTGGCCCAGGAGCCTTTCCTTCCCTTTTCTGCGCCGTCCCTCCGCCCAGCCCACATGGCAGAGAGCTGTCGGCCTGCTCTGCGTCTGCGGGTCTGTCTTTATTTTGCTTGTTCACTCATTTTGTTCACTAGCTTGGAATCAACCTGAATAACCGACTTAAGGCTGATTAAAACATTATAACCAAGGATTTATGGAAGAAGTCACATAGAGACTGGTAAGGAAAACAGGGATGGGGGAGGGCCTCAACCCCTCGCAGGAATCCCTCACCCAGAGCAGGGGAGATGGGAAAAGGAGCCTGCACAGCGTGTGGTGGTGAAAGTCAGTAGTGATTCCATCCGCCTGGGAGAGACGGGGGTCTGCTGGAGGCCAAGCGGCCACTGTCCCTGGTGGAGTCCTTCTGTTGTTCTGGGAGTGCCCTGTCGGGTCCTCCAACTATTGGCAATACCCCCTGCAGAGCCTGAGTCCCAAAGAACGGCCTGCTGGCTGCACCCCACAGGGACCTTCATCTGGAGAAGCTCTGGGTGGGGACTCAGATGGCGACTGTGCTGTGCAGCTCTGGAAAGGGGACCGTTGTCCCCCACTTCATGTACACACCTGACATCCCGAACACCTGTTCACTCACTGGGCTCCCCCTACCGCTCTGTGGCCCTGTCCTGCTGGGTTCAGTCCCACGTGGGATCAGAGACTGCATGGGGCTGGGACTTCTAGAGTGTGTCTCCTGGGGAATCAGACGAGCGGAAGCCTGATCAGCCCCGCGTCCTATCAGCCACGTTGCGTGGCTCCACCGTAGGGGGAGCACTCCTGTCTCCCCTGCGAGCTCAGCTCGTGCTGTTCCTCCAATGGTGCTTCCCCGGACGGCCTTCGGGCAGCAGGGGCCACTCTGCAGAGGTCACCCCCGGGGAGAGACCTGAGAGCTGCTCGGCGCTGGGAGCCTTGGTGCACGTCGGAGGCCGCTGTCCGAGAAGGGCAGTCGGCCCACCCACTCCCACAGCTCACTGGCACCGAGATGCAGCCACAACAGGGGTGCCCGTGACCCGCAAGAAATGTCTAGAGCACGGAGCTCAGGTGACCCGAGCAATTGCACTGAGTGCAGACAACCCGGCAGAGTTAGAAAACATGAAGCAAGAGTCACGCATACAACCTCCAACTCCGAACGCTTTGGAATCCGTATCCCCAGTGTCTTCTTGTCCTATTTTCCACGTCTTTTATTTTTGCTTATCATATAAAGCACACAGACGCAGACAACCGTGTGGTGACTGTGGGAGGGAAAGGGGGTGGGCGTGGGGGGCGGGCAGCGGGGTTGTAAGTGGGGACGGACGGAAACTTCGCTTCCGGCGATGGGCGGGTGATGCCGTGTGCAGGTGACGTTTTGTTGAGTAGTGCACTGTGACCTGTATGGTTTTGTGAGCCAGCATCACAGAAGAGTACTTACGATGTGCCGTCAAACGAAGAAACCACGTTTGCACAGTTTATGGACATGACATTGCGAGGAGAGCAGGCCCACCTTGGGCGCCGACCTGGAACAGCTGAGCAGCCTGGCCCACAGAGGAGAGGGGCCGCCTGGCTCTGAGCCCCAACTCCAGGGCACCTCCAGGAAACTGAGGACACGGAGGCGCTGGCCGTGGAACACGGAACAGAGGTCAAAGAAACAGAGTTTGCCTTTTCCAGTGTGCGTGGTGGGGAGAGAACTGCTTCGCAAATGCGTGTGTGGTGTCTGAGAAGCGGAGGGATGCCTTTCAGTAACACTCTTTCTTATGCCATTGGGAAATGGAAATACTCTAACCCTAAGTAGGGAGATTCCAAGATGGCCGTAGAGCAGGAGGAGGCCACCACGCTCACGTGCTCTGCACCCCCAAGGAGCTCCTGAACCCCCAGTTCAGAATGCAACGTTACTGAGTGCAGAGCACCCAAACATTGCTGCTCGCAGGTTCAGGGGCTATCTGTGTGGAAAATTCAAAGAACAGAAAGGCAGGCTCACGCTTAAGACCTTGGGGAACTATTATGTGATTTATTATGATTTCGTGTTTTTTAAAAACAAAATTTGTATGATTTGTGTACAGACAGATGCATTCGACTAAGAGCCGAGTACCCCAAATATCTTCCTGATGAAAGCAGCTGGGAAATACAGGATTTGGGGACGGCAATGGAGCTGTGGGATCTGCGACAAATCCATTGGAGGCGGGAGTCCCCAACGACCTCGCACAGCTTGTAACACGTGAGTCCTAGATGGATTTGCACAGACACTGCAGGTGTGAGAGGTGCATCTGGGGCGTGAAATCCTGTGTTTGTGCAATCCGTCTCTCCCCACCAAGCAAAAGACGTACACTCTCGAAGGGAAGCATCTACCAAGCGTTACAGATGAGCTGATAGAGCAGGTGAGAACAGGCTGACCTAAGACCCGGAGGAGCGGTCCTTTTAGAGACAGATTCAGGGGCACAGAGCTTCAGACCCTTGTTTCCGAAGTCTGTAGAATGAAATACTAACATATGATTGTTTAAAAAATTAGTAACCCCCAGTCCAAATGTGCAGACTGGTGCTCCCAATGCCTGCTGAAAGTAATAACAAAATCACTCCACAATTTCTGAGAGGTCCTAAAACAAGTGGGTAAATACAGTATTTACGCCAAGATATACACGTGGATGGGTTCACCCACCAAAAATACGCAACTAATAACAACCATCCAGGAAGGAAGCCATCGGTAAATCCGATGACAGAAAGAACTAGACAGGAACTGCTTAATTCACCTCGATTGACCAAGAGATCTCACAAGCTGGAGGAAATACGTTCATTGTGGAAAGGAGGAGAACCCATTTCAAAAATAACTAACGCCCCCCCACACTTCCCAGTACTGTTTACAAACACTCTTGGATGGAAACCACTGGGGAAGCTTCTGTGGGCCGTAGGCCAACTTCCGACAAAACAGGAGAACAAGCGGGACGCCCGGGAGGGTCTGACCCCAGCACCGCGTGGCCGAGAAAGCCCGCCCTGCAGCCCAGGCCCATGTCCCCGGTGCAGACTCTCCCACCGCCACCGTATCCCCACTCGGGAGGGTATCAAATGGAGACACAGCCAGGGGCTGCGCCGCTGGCTCTGGCCGAGTGGCCGAGTCCAGCCCCGACTCACCACGAAGAGTGAGTCTTTGTTCTTGTGGCCCTTCTCGAAGGCGTCAGGAAAAAACAAAGGAAAAAGAAAAAAAAAAACCACACGGAGTACAATCACCCCAGCTGGTTTGCCTCACAGTTTTATGTAAGGATGCCACCCTTCAGCAGTAAAAGGACAAATTGAAGGTCCTTACCTTAATAGGAACTGAGGAGTTTCCCGGACTCCGCGTTTGCAGATCTCCGGGAACCTAGGTCCCCCTCGCGCGTGCAGATGGCCCGCTGAGTCACCCACTCTGCAAACAGTCTGAGAGACAGCACTGCCTTAAGAAAATATACACATCCCTGTCAGAAAAAAAAATGACAAGAGGGGAGGTGACTTAAGCAGCCCCAGAAAGAGGGCTCCAACTCTTTGTCACCTCATCCAAGGGGACACACTGCCGAGGTGGCAGCAGGCCATGCCAGGTGGCCTCACAGGCACCTCAGGTCACCGTTTTGCTTGAGGTCAGAAACTGCTCCACCTTCCTTAAATCCAAGAGGACAAGCCGACGAGATTTTCTAGGAGGAAGAACATCTTACCCAATAAAGCGAATTGTCTCTTACTCATCAAATAGTAAATAGGAGCGATGCGCAAGCATCAGAGCTCATGGCCAAGTTCAGATTTTCCCAGGGAGTTTGGGGCACGCTGACAGGACAGGGGAAAGGCCGCAAGTCGCAAGAACTCATGCTCCACTCGTTTTTCTGGTCATGGTGCCGGGTTCATAAATATTAAAAATAGCAAGTCTCTTGTAATCTCAAAATTATAGTGATTTTGGGATAAACTTTTCAGAGATGGCAAGACTTAAAGAAAAAAAGAGGGAGAGAGATGTACTGCGGCTCTCTCCCAAGGACAAGCAGAAACGTATGACCCAGCGCGAAGGCTTTCCAGTGGAAATCTTCTTAAGGAAACAGAAAAGTCTGAATACTTGTGTGAATCTGTTTCCAGAATGTATGTCGGGTTCACTCCACCGTGGCACTAGCGATGTTTCAGGCCAGACAGCTCCTTGTTGTCGGGGACTCTCCTGGGCATTTCGGGGCGTCTCCTGGCGTCTCCACCCCCCTCTACCGCGGGTCCACAGGACCCCTCCTCCCGCCCAGTCACAGCAATTAAAGTGCCTCCAAGCTGGCACGTGTCCCCGATGGACAAAACAACCCCCGATGGCGAACCTGCCTTGTGTCGAATCGGGAGAGTTCTGTTCACCTGCGTCAGTTTGGAGGCAACACTGTCTTTAGGAGAACGTGATAGATTGAGAGCCATTCCGTTTCTCTAGGAAGGTTTTCCCACACATTTTGTTATGAGTTTTGGCAGAATTACACACTGCAATAAGCTAACATTTATACAGCGTGTTCTGTGTGCCAGGCGCCGAATACCAATCCGCCATCTGGCCCTCGCAAGAACCGGCCTCGGACTCGAAGAGATGTTAGTTGCTCAGATCACAAGGCTGATGACTGTGGAGCTGTGTGTGTGTGGGGGGTGCCCGCACTGGGGCTCCAGAACCTCCCTTTCACACAGGACGCCCAGGCAGAAAGCCATGCAAACAGAACCAAAAGGAGAAGCTGGGGTAGCCACACCTCATAGCAGAAAAAACAGTCTGTCAAACCAGGGCTGTAGTAAGAGACAAAGGACATTTCACAACGATCAGGGAATCAATCCACCGAGATAATGTAGCCCTTGTAAATATTTGTGCATGTACAACAGCAGCGCTTAAATATGGAGAGCAAATATTGACAGGCCTGGAAGGGGAGCGTGAGGGAGATAGAGGCAGGGGAAGGCGCTTTGACTCCTCCGTGACTTCGGTGGATAGATCACCCAAAAGCCAACCAGGACACATGGACCTTGGATGACCCACGAGACCAGGTGGATTTCATTGCTATTTTCGGATCGTTTCGCACCCAGGCAGCAGAACAGACACTCCTTTCGTGAGCATACGGGGCACTTTCTCAGACAGACCCTGTGGGAAACGCAGAGCGCGGCTGGTGCGTTTCAGACCGAAGCCACACACGGCCTCTCCCCCGACCACACGCAACGCGCGGGTCACTACATTTTCACGAAGCGGACGCATTTGTGAAGCCACGTAATCGTCACCAACATCCAGAAAGACAGCCATCGCCACACCTCGCAAATGCCAGCTTGCCTTCTTGTAAAACGCCCTCTCTCCAGAGTGAGATGCTTCCCTGCGTCTCCTGTTCGAGAGCATGACCGGGCGCAGTTTTGCCTGGTTTGGATGTGTGTGGTTGGAGTCCCACCACCGCCCAGAGTGTGTGAGGCGCCTGGGGCCGGAGCCAGGTTGCCCAGGTCGGGAGCCAGGTTGCTGCAGCCGGTCCCCGCCGCTGCCTGCGGCCGTGGTAGGCGTGGCCCGTCTGCGAGCTGTCTGGTTCACCACGTAAATTCACCGGTTCCGTCCAGTCCACTCTGAGTGGGCGCTGGGGTTCTTTATGTTTTCTGTGAGAGTAGGTGTGAAACTGCTCCAGACACGCTTCTGCGGATCTTACAGGGCACGCACGCACACACTCCAGGTGTCTACTCAGAATTGGAATTGTTATGTCCAGGAACATGTATTTGTCTTAATAATCACAGCCAAATGATTTTCTAGTGACCTTGAAAAGTGGGCAAAAATTCTTTAGATAGGGAACACAAAGAAATAAGCACAGAGGTTTTAAAAATGTCCAATTTAGTTACAATACATTTAAGACATTCTGCCAATCAAAAGATACTACCAAAGAGAAAGAAAACAAGTCCCAAGTGTTGGAGGAGATACTTAGAGCGCACAGAACTGCTACCACTGGCGTTGCCCTCGACAGTGACAATGAACTTGATAAACCGGAAGCAGGAGCCTGCCTGCTCCACCCAGAAGCCACGGTGTTTCACTCCCCAGGGCAGCGCAGTTCCGCCAAGGGGAGTAACATTCCCCCGACCCTTGGGGACCAGATTGTTGGGGGCCGGGGCGCAGGCGGAAGGGCTGGGCCATGGAGGCCTGTCGGTGTAACTAGGGGGTTAAGCTCCTCCAAAGTCTGGTGAAACTTGGGAAGCGGGTGGGTCATTTTGGGAAGGCACCTGGTCTGTCCCAGGCCCAAGCTGACAGACATAACCCCAGGGGAACAAAGGCACTCTCCCTCCCTCTCTCTCCTCCCTCACGACACGCAGTCTCGCGGTACACGCACCTGTTCTCCCCTGGCTCCTAGGAGGGAGGGAGCCGGACCCAGCACAGCCCTGGGCGGTAGCTGGAAACACCCCCTAAGCTGGCCGGGTGTGGGCTGGCCTGGACTTAGACAGAGAGCAGACGCTCGGGGCAGTGGCCTTCGTCCGGGCCCTGCTGAGGACAAGGCTGGACCTTTTCCTGGTGAGACGGATGGAATGGGACACGGGGACGTCAGGAGGGAACCCTGTAATTGTACGTCGTCAGTGAGCCTCGCCCCAGAGCCGCACCCTCCCAGGGGTCCCAGGGACTGTTTTTCCTCTACATGCTGCAGGGGTCCCTTCCACTGAGGGCAGAGCCAAGTAGCGCTTTGATGTCACCCATCCACATTTAAAGAGACAGCGCCACAACCAAGTCAGCACAACATCTGAAAAGGCACCGGGGGGAGCGTGGGGTTTCCCAATTTTCCATAGCGGTCTGCAAGTTAAATTAAACTGTACTGCACACAGGCCACGATAGGCAAAATTAAGAAGACTAATAACATTAAGTTTTATATAAAATATAAAGCCATGGAAACTTATAAACTTATAAATGATTAAATAGTCTCTTTCTGGACTTCTGAAACTCATCAAAAGCTTACAGCAACCCAAGAACCACTCACTACAAAAATGAGACGGAAGTCGACAAAAGCCCTCTGCTGAATGTCAGAAGGAAGGGCAAGCGGTGTGGCATTTCGCTCCAGCCTGGTCACGCTCCGGGTTCGCCGGGTTCTCGGCAGCCTTTAAACCCACAGTCCACGTCTCCCGCCCCAGCACGGAGTGATCAGCACTGGCCTCACTTGTCAAGAATCACCCTTAGGGATCTGTCTGGTAAAACCCTGGAAGGCCAGCTCAAAAGGTTTGCCTTTATCCCACAGAAGCAGAATTTGCTTTAGTGCTCAAGTTCCCCTCTGGGGTGGAAGCCGGGGATGGTCACTTGTCAGAAAATAGTCACGGACAAATGTTTTAACCACCATTGCCCAGAGCAATGAGTGAAATTGGAGCCAACTACGAACTGACCTACATGATTGGAAAGGAAGCCTGGAGCAATGAGATTCTTTGGGAAATAAGGGCTTTGAAAAACACTTACATGTTCTTTGGAAGCTCAGAAGTGGTGTGCAGGTGGCCTGGGGCTGTGTGTGTGCTCCAACAGATGGGGGGCCCTGCACCCTCACCCCCGCTGGCTGGCTGGGGAATCCGCCCTGGCAGGAGGAAGGGGACGTGGAGGCAAGCATGTAAGCTTCCTGACCACGTGCTTGGGGTGTGGGGGGGGGGGCCATCACATACGAAGAGCCCTCAACATAAAGCCAGAGGTTTTCTGTTTTCAGGCATTTTAAGAAATTTAGATCCAGTAATTGGTTGGCCACGAAGCTAATGAACAGAGACTGCAGTAGCCAGAAAAGAAAAATAAAACAGACTTGGCAAAATCAGTTAAGAAAACTCACCATTTGGATAAATAGCAACAACTGTAACAAGCAGCACGAGAAAAGCCTGTTGGGGGGGTGGTGGAGAACATGTATTTGCAGTGTTCTCACAGTGTAATGAGACTGCTCAACTTCCAACAAAGAGTATGAAGTACTGCCCTGGCTGCTGTAGCTCAGTGGATTGAGCACAGGCCTGTGAACCAAAGGATTGGGGTTCAATTCCCAGTCAGGGCACATGCCTGGGTTGCAGGCCAGTTCCCAGCGGGGGACTCATGAGAGGCAACCATACATTGATATTTTTCTCTCTCTCTTTCTCTCTCCTTCCCTTCCCCTCTAAAGATAAATAAATAAAACCTTTAAAAAAGTACGCAAAAACAAAGGGCCCATAAACAGGGAAAAGAAAAGAAGCAACCCACTGTGCCTGAGGAGTCCCAATAAGGGACTTACTAATACTTTAAGGAAAAATGCATGCTCAAAAAATGAAAAAGAACCATGTCTAAAGAACTGAAGGAAAGTGTGGGACTAATGTACCAAAGTTGGAAGTATCAATAAAGATGTAGAGATTATTTGAAAAAGTAAAAATTAGAAATAGCTGGAAGGGTGCTCGCTTCGGCAACACATATACTAAAATTGGAATGATACAGAGAAGATTAGCATGGCCCCTGTGCAAGGATGACACGCAAATTCGTGAAGTGCTCCATATTTTTAAAGACACTGAAATAGGGAACAGGCTGACAGGGTCCAGAGGGGAGAGAGGAAAGAATCATAGGGGAAAAGGGGATGGACTCACATGAACAAGTATAAAGGACACATGGACAATAACTAAGGGTGGGGGGTGGAAATGGGAGGGAGGTGGGGAGCATGGGGTGGGGGGCGGGCAGGGTTGGGAATATAAGACAGAAAGCTGTACTTGAACAAGAATTAAATAAAAAAATTATTAAAAAAGAAAGAAATAGCTGGAAGGTACAATAACTGAGGAAAAAATCTAGCAGAGCTACTCAAGAGCACATCTGAGCAGGTTGAAGAAAGACCTTTAAAGTAGATGAAGTGAAATCATACAGTCTAACAAACAATACAAAAGAAAGTATGAAAGTTTAGACAGCCCGAGAGATCTGTGACGTCAAACACGCCCACCACACACACCAGGTGTCCCAGTAGGAGGGACAGAGATAAGGCCCGGAAGGAATATTTGAAGAAATCACAGTTCAATCCCCTTACATTTGGTAGGAAGCATTAATCTCTACATCCAAGAATCTCAACAAACTGCATCTAAACACAAAGACACCCACATACGAAACATCATAATCAAATTTTCGAAATCAAGGAATCGCGAAGTCGGCAGAGATCCATTCCAATGCAGGGATGTTCAGTAAGATCGTCAGCTGATTCTCGTTAGAAACCGTGGCGGCCACACTGTCAAGGCGCTGAGAAAAACCAACTGTCACACACTTCTGTTTCTGAGCTGGCTGGGCAGCTCAGCCGGTTAGAGCACTGTCCCAGTGGCGAGGTTGTGAGTGTGATCCCCAGCTGGAGCACACACAAGAAACAGCCCAGGAGAGCAGAAAGAGGCAGGGCAACAAATTGATGTTTCTCTCTCTCCCCCTCCCCTTCTATAAAATCAATAAAACAAACAAAAACAAAAAAACAGTTCTGTCTGGTAAAACCTTCAAAAATGAGGAAGAAATTAAGACGTTGCTAGCAAGCCTATTCTAAAAGATAAGGCAGTAACTGGACGTCACACAAATGATGAATGTATGTATCAAAAAAGTGTCTGTGTGCTTTTCGAAGTGTCAGGACTGACCACGCTGCCGGCTCATTGTGGGTGAGACTTAGACGCAATATAGTTCAATCTCCATGACTTTTAGAACACAGTGCACAGAAATGAAATACGTGGAGAGTAACCATGTGACTTTGGCTTCTGGAGTGAGAGACCCATGCCTTCAAGATCAGGCCTCTCTAGCACATTCTGTCCGAACGCATCTGTACACGCCCAGGTCACCACGTATGTGGACCAGGTGTGATTACTTAGTCACTGGTACTTTTAATGGGTTGCCTAAGATGTGTAAACTATAAATAAAAGATTAGCCGTGAAATAATGATTTTCATGTCAATTTGTGACTGCTTTTGATTTTAACCGTAGAAACAATATTCTACATCCTAACTAAGGGCTGACGTCTCATTTGATTTTTTATGTTTTATTGAGTGTGTCGGGCGACGCTGGCTCACGAAAGCACGCAGGCTCCCAGTGGGCAGCTCGACCACACGCCGTCCCACAGTCGCACGGGCAGCCCCGTCTGGACCCCGCGTGTGCAGCCTCCCCACCGGCCGGCCGTGCGGCTGGAACTCAGGCCCACCACGCTCACACCTCTCTTTTGCTTGACTTCTCTGCAATCTTTGACAGTGTCGAGAGCGCCTTTGCCAGCGTCCTTTTAGCCTGGGGTTTCTCCGTCCAACGCCTTCTTTCTCCACTTGCCCCGCTTAGCCTCGCTGACCCTGCCACGCACTGTCCCCAGTCAACTGCACCCAGCCCAGCGGGGAATAGGGTCAGAAACGCATGAACCGTAGTCATGAAAAACCCCCACATGAGGCTATAATGCGTATAATTTTCCAAAGTGAGTCGTCAAGGTGTTTAAACAAACTAAAATGCCTTCTAAATATCTACTAGAAAGTAACATCCACGTGAATGGCAAACACCTTGTCCACTAGGTTGTGAGTGTATTCCAAGGACTAGTAGGAGAAAAGTTGAAAGTGAAACTGGTCTCCCTATTGTATTTTCAATAGATTAATACCAAAGTGATGCTTCGGGTCTCTGAGAGCTGCCGCAGAATTAACTGTTCTGATCCCGTTGGATCCTCTGGGTTAATGTATTGTTTCACTTTCAGTCTCTGGCGCTGACTGTGGTGTGGGGTGCACCCCCCACCCGGGTGATCATTCTCTACTCTAAGCAATGGATACTATCGTATTTGTGATGGAATTGCGTCAAATTCTATTTTTCACTCAAAAATTTTCTTGCCTTTCCCCAATAGGATAACGTATTTTTTATCTGCCTGTGCAAGACCCAAACACGTGGGTGGGTTACAAGTGAGAAAAACCCAGCTTTCTTTCAAGTTGTCCAGAGAAATGCAATGTAACTTTATTACAAGAAAATAAATTGACAGAGTTTCTCATGACTTTTCTGTTCTGGGAGCTGAAAGGGAGGGAGGGACCACACTAACAAATGCACCCTTTTAAGCAAATTGTGGGAGAATCTGAGGTCTCTAAATATTTTAGAGTTTTCTCACTACAAGCTCACAACATTTTCACAATTTCACCATTCAAATATTGAACAGAACATTGCACAGTTACTTTTTTACCCCTTAAAGATGGTGAACAGAGAGTGTAATTACCAATAGACGATTATCCTTAAGTGAACATTTTCGAGTGTATAATTAGTAGAAAGGGCAATTTCCAATCCATTTGGGTGCACTTAGGTAACCGATTCTTGCTGGAAGGAAACGATGACTTTTTTTCTGAAAACAAACACTGAACAGCAGGCACGCCAGTCACTTTTTCAGATGTGTCACTTGCGATTGTTAATGAAAACTCTGAAAGGAGGCGTTCTCGGAGAAACGGCAAGTTCACAGCAAGAGAACTCCCATTCGAGGCAATTGAGCTCCGTGAAGTGCAATTTAGACTCGGCACCAAAGGTACATTATGGAGTTCTGAAAGAACACTCCAGGCTCCATTTTCATAAAGGAACACAACAGTTTCATATAAGAAACCAGATCAAAAATGCATTTGCCCAAATCACAGATGAGACATCCACCCCCAAAAGCATTAGGACAAAACGAGCTCTGATTAAAATGGATGCCTTCTCCCCGTGGCAAGTGCTTGGCCTAGTGAGCCACTCGGGGAACAGGCCTCTCAACAGCGTTCTATTGGCCGTGGCCGTCGTAAAGAATTGCTTTAAGCTGCTGGTGACAAAGCTCGGAAGCTGGATGGAATTTTATTTTTCTGTCAGTTAAATCTGAAGGGGCAGAGCTGAACAGCCGGGGCCAGTAGGGGCAACACACGATGATGGTTTTTACTTCTTATCTTGAGCAAATGGCTTTCTGGCTACAGTCAGCTTGGAGCCCAAGATGGCATTTACAGATGCAGCCCTCTGTATTTGGGAGCAAGAAAATAAGGGGAGGAAGCACAGAAAGGACAGGTTGTTTCGCTCCCCCCACCTTTAATGAGCTCTTCCAGAAACCCACCCAACACTTCCCACATCTCCTTAGCCGGGCGTATTCTCACGACCATCACCAGCTACAAAACGGCTGGGGAATAACGTCCCGACGCCGGAACACTCTTCCCCTGATAAAACCAGCATTTTTGTTTTTTTAAGAAAAAGAGACTAGATATTGCATGGTCAAACTTTTACTGATAAGAACAAATTCCGTCCAGCCGTCTCGGCCACATGGGAATGAAGCTTCCTACAGTTGTTCATCCATTCCTTAGGGTGTCTTTTCAAAAACACTTCCCTTAACTGTTACACGTGTACCAAGCACCGTCCTGGAAGGAAATAGGGAGACAAAGTCCTGAAAGGAACGTGTAACAGAGAGACAACAACAAAAAAATAGAGAACTACAAGAAAATGTAGAAGCATGTCTGTGATACCTATAAGCACAGACAGCTGAGTTGATTCATTCATTGATTCAGTTCGTCATGCCCCGAAACATCTGTAATTGCCCCCAACAGTGCCAGGTGTGACTGTGTGCAGGTAACGGTCCAAGCTTGAGAGGGAGCCTGGCTTTGGTGACCAATACTGGTGTCAAGAAGAATTCCATGTGCACGAGGGCTCCCTTCTTCAGTGGGTGGAACCTCGCTCTTCGGGCCTTCAGTGCGGGCGGGGCAGGCGGGGACTTCCTCCCAGGAGCACAGTGTGGGAAGGGGGAGGGGGAAGTAACTGTGTGTGGGCTCTATGCTAATACCATCAATGATAAGTCATGTGCATGGGATATGATGGAAATTCCTTCATCTCTTTTCCTCTCCCAAACTCATTAACCTCAGGCCAACCGCAGGGAAAGCAGTACACAAGTCTTTATTGAGAGAGGCGCCGCAACCTACCTGACCGGTACACTCCGCAAATGTTAAGGCCAGAAAAGATGAGGGACCCCCAGTGAGCTTAAGAAAGCATGACTAAATGCAATGTGGGGCCCCAGATGGGACCCTGAAACAGAGGAAGCATATTCGATAAAAACTAAGGAAACAGGAATAAAGTATAAATGTAGCTAAGAATAATACATCAATATGGATTCACTAATTGTGACTCATCTATCAGAAGATTTTAACAACGGGGAACTGGGTGGGAGGTATATGGGAACCCGCTGTGCTGCCTCGGCAACTGTGGGTAAGATTTTCTAAAACAATGCGCTTATTTGAGCAGATGTGTAATTAGTAAATTCGAAAGTGGAAGAGAAATAGGACACTGTAGGTGAAGGGGACACTGGTCATAATGGGGCCAGAATCTGGTGTATTTAGGCGACACGGAGAATTTGTGTGTGAATAGAGGGCAGGCCACTTCAGGTGTGGTGTGAGAGGGTGAGTCTGGGAAACCCACGCGTGGCTGGATTTTGCGAAGCATCTCACGACAAGACAGAGTTCAGAAACTGCTCACTGGTGT
This sequence comes from Sturnira hondurensis, assembly GCF_014824575.4. Lineage (NCBI taxonomy): Eukaryota > Metazoa > Chordata > Mammalia > Chiroptera > Phyllostomidae > Sturnira > Sturnira hondurensis. Next base: position 17,889,056 of record NW_028082350.1, on the reverse strand, counting down.
CCAGGCAGGATACGCCTACCAGGAGACGTGGGAGGGAAGAGGGGACGGGACAACTCACCAGGGATCTCCCGCCACCGCCGCCTACAAGGGACAGGTGAGAACGGAATCCAGCCACCAGTCGGAGGTGGGAGACCGCTGGGGACACAGGGACCGGAAATCTGAAAGTGCTGCGTGTTAGGTCTCTGTCACCGTTTTGCAGGCAAACGGCGCCCTGCCGGAGAGTCAGGCCGAGGGTTGCCAGTCTGGACGTGCACCACCGTCCCCTGAGGTCGTCATGTCATGGAGTTAACAGGCTCTAGTGAAATGACACTGCTTGGGACCACAGAGGCAGGGCCGGGATGCCTAACCAGAGCTTTCGCTAATTTACAAAGTTTGTGACGCAGAGATCTCCACAAGAGCACCTTTGCGTTGTTTGAGTAATTCGCACACAGGAAAAATGGCAAGGAAATGAAGGTTAGAAGAATATATAACCCAATGTCAGCTCTATTTTTAGTATGTGTTTATGTGAAAACATCTGGCTAGGCTGAAAACATAATTTAAGAAGATCTAAATTACTACTACAATATTTAATCTACAAAACAGTCTAATACGTGAGCACATAAATTACATTTAATTTGGTTGATGTGAAATGGTAATATGTATACGGAGCGTTTTTATGTACATAGGTTGTATTTCACATCATGAAAACGAAGTGAAGAATCTCTATTCATGTTGATTTATATTCTAAGCCACAAATCAGACATAATTTCTTGTTTAAAATAATACCTGTATTTGGATTTAGAATATAAATGCATTTAGAGTGGTTTTTAAAACCAAACGTTATGAGCTAGCTCACCGGTACTTTGTGAGCGCACAACGTTACAACCTCTGAGATTTTCCACGCATCACACTCCAGTTGCCATTTCCCTGGGCACACGTGCCAGCTCAGAAATTCATTGGAACCTCAGTAATGTACTGTATTTCTGTCTTTAAGAAAACTACTCTAGTGTGAAGGCAGATCTAAGTTGTACTTGAACACGACTTCTTGCTTTTGGGAGTAGAATTATGTCATGTTTACAATGGGAGAGACTTTCTAAAGGGAGTAACATTTAGAAAGAATTCTTGGTGTCTATTATTAAAAATTAAGCTCTGTAAGAATCTTATTCAGGAGAGAAAAACACTTCACTTGTACTGTTAGGAGCAAAGAGCCAGATGGGATGAAGTCGGGAGCCTAGAAATCATGTATGCCAACCCTTTTCTTTTTCTTTCTTTCTTTTTTACTCACCCAAGGATATGTTTATTGACTTTAGTGAGAGAGGAGGCAGGGAGAGGGAGAGACAGACAGACAGACAATGACTGGCTGCCTCCAGCCTGTGCCTTGATTAGGGATGGAACCTGCAACCTAGCTAGGTCTGTGCCCTGACTGGGAATCGAACTTGCAGCCTTATGGTACATGGGACGAGGCTCAAGTAACTGTGCCACCCAACTGGGGCTCAATTTTTAATTTGCAACATAACACACAAAAGTACGCAGAACGAAAATGCACAGCTTAACAATTTAGTGAAAGCAAAATACTACATAACCATGAAACAGGTTTAAAAAAATAAAATGTTGCTAGAACTCCCCTCCCCCAAATTCTCATGAATTTCCCACTGAAAAATATCACTATCCTGATTTTTAGGGTATTTATATCCTTTTCTTTCTTTGTATTTTTTCATCTATGTAAGCATTTCTAAGTGTACCAGTGTTGTCTTGCCAGTTCTGAGAAATTTTTACAGCTGAAATAACACAGCTTTTGCTTGTTTTTGGCATATTTTGCTCAACAATATGTGAAATTCATGCATATGATTAAATGGATCTGTAGCTAGCTCATTTTCATTGATCTATTGGTTTCCACTTATGAATAGCTGAAGTTATTTTTCATTATAAAGTTGATAGATATTTGGATTTATTCCAGTTTGGTGCTGTTACAAATACTGCGGAAAGAAACATAAGGGGACACGTCTTATGGCAATAGTTGCATTCCTCGAAAAGTATGAATGTATACACCTGTGAATAAAATCACTGGTCATAAGGCAGGTGCACCTGGGAGATTTCTGAATGGCAGCCTTACCAGGAGAGTCAATCAGTGCATTCGACTGGAAGTAAGACAGGGCAGCAGGAAAATGATTTCGAAGGGAAACGTATACATTACCTCCCTCAAACCTTATGAATGCTTTCTTTTGCAAGGAAATATGCAACGTGCTTAGTCACAGACCTGAATGCATTTAGTTTATCTCCTTGCACCTGGACGTGTTTGGGAATTTAAGGAAAAGTGGGTGGAGCCGACATCAGGGCTGGCAGGAGAATGCGTCCCTGTTGTAAGCAACCGTTGGGGAAGGCCCGGCCGCCTGCCATTTCCGCAGCGTTCTCATTGGGACCTGCTCTGTGGCTTTCAGAGGAGTCAGATGACAGTTTTTAGAGGTCACTCCACTTGGCCTGGCGTGGTCTCACCAAACACAGGTCACATTATCCACTCGTCTCAACAGTGAGCAGTACCCCCACCCCACCCTGCCCCTTCCTCAGCCCTGGCCGCCGTCGGGGTCCACAGAGCGATAGGAGCAGAGGAAGAGACACCCCACATGTTTAAAAAGAAGATTTAGTATGCAGGCTGGCTGTTTCACGCAGTTTAAAGCGCCTTCCTATCCCATGCCTCATGAACCGAAGCGCCGTGAGTCGGCGCTCAGACAAGGAGGGTGGCGCACCACCCTCTGCCGGGCCGGTTAATGTTCTCCGCGGCCACACACCATCCGGCAGCCGCTCAGAGTGCACCCAGGTGCGGGGCCCCCCCCCCCATCTCTGTCACAAACGTCTTCAAACCCCACAACGCCCTTACGAAGGTGAGGTTGGGACACCTTTGGATTGGCCGTGTAAGGAAACGGAGGCTTCCAGTGGTTGAGACTTACCTGAGCCGCTAGAACTCCGTGTGCTTCTCCATAATGCTGTCACTCCAGGAGGGGCCTTCGACACTGACTTCAGCTGGATCAACTGCAAAATGACCTCCGTCACAGCTTAGTCTTTGTGCCTTTTACCTGCCAGGTGTCCCTGTCACGCCCATTTCTCCCTAGATGGTGCGATTTCCTTCTGGGGACAGTGTCCCTCCGGGAGCAGGGCCGGGAGTCGCAATGGCGCGAGGACCTGTGTGCGAGCACAGGGTAGGCACGAGAGAGCAGAAAACAACAGCAAGTCGGTCACACGGTCACAGGACATTCTGAACTCTCCTCACGCGGGCTTACCCCTCCGCCAGTGGACGGGCAGCCCAACCTCACACCGCGCACGCATCTCTGCTCATTCCCACCGCTGCCTTCGCCGGACACCATCCCGACTTGTCATCCACTGCCTGACTCCGTCACTCCCAGCAGCAAAACGTGCCCCCATCTCTTTACCAGAGTCTCTATGCAAACTGTGGCTTCTGCGAGCTAAGTCCACGGGGACAGGGTCCCACAGAGGGTCCTGGGGCCAGGTGGGATCAGCATGGGTGGGCCTTTATTGTCTGTTAATTGTTAGACCCCCAGGATGTGCATGGAGATATTAGGAGACAGGCCCTAGGATACAGGACAGAGATTGCTGCCATTAAATGTGCCACTCACCCTGGTTTCGGTGCATGGCCTTCACCATTACTATAGAGACCTAATGGTACTGTATGTTACGGGTTAAATTACAGACAAAACTTTAACTGAGGTTTTCTTTTTTTTTTCTGAGAAGCGGCTGGTAGGAAGTTTACTGTTAGTGAAGGTTGGAGCAGCAACACAACAGTAACTTTGGCGTGGAATTAAATTTTCAGTGAGAGTACTGATGAGTTTTTGTTGCACGTAGCAGCTGTGGGGCCATGCAGGGCCGCGCGCCACCCCAGTGGTGCGCCTGCTTTGCCGCCAGGCACTCCTGCGCAGATCCAGGTGCGATCACTAATCAGCACCTGTTCTGTTAACCGTTCTGAGCCCCAGTGACCACGCACGTAAACCGGGCACTCTAAGGACACAACCTCATTGCCTTTGTGAGGTCAGAAAGCAACGCGCGCGAAGGATGCTCAGCAGCATTCGACGTGCGGAAAGGGCTCGAGAAAGCCAGTCTGTGATCAGCGACGTTGGTTGGACCCGTGACAGAGAACTGGGCTTGTCCTGCGTACTCTACAGAGACACAGGGACCCACTCCCAGCCACGCGGGAGATCCCACGGGGAGATGGCAGGAAGTCTCAGTCAGGGGCCTCTGCAAACCTATGCGGGGCATTTGTCCCTTTCACTGGGAATAAAACCACCATGGACAGAAGTGAAATGTATCAAATGGCCTGAAAGCAACAATAATTCAATAAAAAAATACAATGTAAGACTGAGTAGTTTATAATGATCAGTTACTAAATTCAAACTCATGACATCCAAGGGCCTCGGGAGAAATGATTCAGATTGAGGAAAGGAGCACAAAACTCTTAGAAAAAGAAGAAAATGAAAGATAAGCAGTCACATAAAGATTTTTTTTGGCTGCCGCTTTATCTAATCACTTTGAATTATTGGATTTCCATTCATTTCTGTTCTCAAGTAAGTTACCCTCAGAAACTTACTGAATTATTTCCAGTGTTAAATGCACAGGGGTTTTAAAGTCGTACAGCCCAGAAAAACTCCCAGTGACTTCAACAAGTACTGACTCCCCCAGAGACAGGAAACAGAGCTATACATACAAGGCAACAGAAAGGGACAGAGGATTTGAGACCCTCTTAAAATGACCCATAGTCTGAAAGTAAACTGGAAACCTCTCAATGTGTGATTAAAACCAGTGGAACGCGTTTGCGTTTTTATTTTTTTAAAGGAAACCCACACGTGTCATCACCCCCCCCAGTTTCACCTGGACACGGGGAGGCCCGCACGAGCCATGCTAGCCAGGGCTCCCCAGGCCCGGTTCCCGCGACTGTAGCCAGAGCTCAGGAAATTCCCACGGCCGTAGGAGTTTCGGCATAGACTTGAACCTTACTGAGTGAAACAATGGCAGAAAAGCCCTTCGATGAATATTGCAAGTCTCCTGGCATAATTTTCTAGGCCGTAGTCAGATTAGCTGTACCCCTGGCTGACCCGCTGTTGCTTTTGCAGTCAGACCCGCCAGCGCAGGGCTCGCTGGTGCCCCCACCAACCGCTGGCGGCGCGGTGGCTCCTGCATGTGGCCTAGTGTCATCTGAGGGGCTGACACAGGGACGTGACAGCCAGATACATCCGCTGACATGAAGCCAAGGCCCTCGGTCAAGAGCTCTGCCGCACGCAAGCCCACGCAAGCAGAGAGAGAGTCCACAGGAGGGCGGGGTGTCCCCGGGCTCTCGCCTTGGAAGAAGGGGCCTTTAGCTCCATCCCGGATGCTGAGGGTGCAAGGAAACCTGGGAGGAGGCCCCTGCTGGCCTCGGTGGGTACCGAGTGTGGCGTCAGCCTTCCGGAGGCCCCGGAGCAGCACGGGCGCTGGTGGCTCATGCTGGCGGTGTCAGAGACCCCAAGGTCTTCAGATGCAAACTCCGCGACATTTCTGTCATGTCTGTGCCCTGAAACACAATCTTTGGAAACTCTTAAAACATTTTTTAATCAGTGCACTGAAAAATCAGTGTGCGTGACGAAATAAATCAAAAGGTGCTAGATTCACAGCAGCTGATGTTTACCAGGCTCAGCGGGGGACACGTGCAAGGCTATAAATTTTGAGATTGGAGAAACTTGGTGGAATTCCTTTTCTGTGATGAAGCAGAATATCTAGTCAATAAATCACAAGCCAAAAAAGAATTAACAAGCAAAAATAAAAAAGATTAATTGGCGCATATCGTAGGTGGGATGACAGATGGTGAGCAACTTGATCTTTGGCCTAAACTGAAAAATAGTGTATTGCTCAGGAAAAGAGATAAAATGCCTGTGTTACTTAGTTTTTAATGATGTGTCAAACATATAACTGCAGTAAAAATGCCAAAGTACTATGTTTTTGAAGTCCTTCCTTTGTCACTATTACAGCACGATGACTAAAAAATATACAGCAAGGTCCATTGTGGAAAAAGCATGAAATCACAGAAATAGCTGGCAGTAGACACTTGACACTCATTTGTCCGAGAAGTGGGGTCCTGCGTCTTCCACGAGCTAGTCATTAGCCCTCTTTCTTTTCCTGTTTTTCATTCTGATTAGTAATCAGCAGCGTAAAATGGAACTATGTCGAGGCAAGCCTCCCTTAAGGACGTGCCTTTCATGAAACATCCATCCCACTCCAAAGCCTTGAAAAATAATGAGGGAAGATGCCTTCTGAATTCTCTTAGACCAGCAGCAGGGCGGTGGGTGTGGGGAGAATTGCACTTGCCAACATGCTGCAAAACTCCATAAAAATTCCTCTGAGCATCTTTTCTTTCCCTTTCCCCCTCTGAAGCGCCGTCCAGCAGAGCCTCGTCCCACGCCCCAGCCTCCACCTCTGCCTTCTCTGCAAGGACACCCGGCCCTGCCCCAACCCTTCCCAGTGTCCAGGGCTGGACGTTTCCCCAGCAGTTAGGCCATCATCTTTGTCAGGAAGAGGGGTTCGTTCTTCTCTTTTGGCTTTTTAAATTCCATCGGTGCTGTGCCTTGGCCCGTTCGGAAGCCCTGAGCTAAGGAGCCAAGAGAGCACCCAGCTGCTGTAGGCCAAGTCCTGACCCCGTCCGTCTCCTGGCCGCACCCGCAAAGCCTGGGAAATAGGTCAGGGTAGGTTCTCCTCTTCGTGGTGCTGCAGACGCCTACTTGTCCAACTTTGTCCGCCGGGGGCTGTTTTCTTTTGTAGGAGAGGAGGCAGCAGGTGCAGAACGAACCAGTCCTGGCGCCTTTAGTTCACTCAGCACACGCTTTGTCCTCTTTGGTGACAAAGAGGCTGACACCCTCCCCGTGAGTGTGTACTCTGTAATTCAAGTGTTCGCTGCAGGCGATCTGGAATATAGCCCATTTATTATTACTGTCAGTCAATCAAAATTATACCTGTTTCTTGTCAGACTGTCAAAAAAATATTTTTGATTGTGCCGCAGAATTTTAGTAATTAGTTATGTGCACCACGAGATGAAAATGCTGAAAAGCCCTGGCTTTGAGTCTCCAGGGTGTGGCGAATGCAGGTTCACAGTGGTAAGTGTGCAAAAGTTCCTTCTCTTATTATTACTTATTAATGGTAGTGTTATTTTGCACATGCTCACCCTGCATGCATCTCCTTATGGCAGCTGTGGACTCAGCTTGAAAGAGCCCCCTTCTGACGTCCCAGGATGCACTGGTGAGCAAGCAGAGCCGGACATGTCAAGGCGTCAACGTTTTTTTGAGAGACTATTTTATTTTATTGTTAAAGATTTTTATTTATCTTTTAGAGAGGGGTAAGGGAGGGAGAGAGAGAGAGAAGGAGAGAAACACTGATTGATTGCCTTTCATCACCTGTGCACTGAGCCAGCAAACCAGGCCTGTGCCCCAACTGGGAATCGAACCAGTGAACTTCGGTCCACGGGCTGGAGCTCGACCCACTGAGCACACCACCCAGGCCTTAGGAAGCTATTTTAAATAGGGTGTTTGGGGAGGCTGCTTAGAGATGATATTTACTACTTAGATGAAATCAATAATGCACAGATCGACCAACAGAATTAAAAATGTCTTCCTCATTCTTGTCGGGTAAAGTGGCTTTTATCAAAGTGTTTTATCAAGCATGCTTTTGAGAAGACACAGTTTTGTGGCTATGACATGTTTATGAAAACTTGAACCATGTCATTCCATCCAAAGCAAATTGATTTATTTCAGATAAACGCGCACTCAGTGACAAAGGCCACTTCAAAAGCAAAGATTCTCTTTAAAAGCTATTGAAAAACAAAAAATACAAGTCTCTCAACTTTCAACTACGTCTCTATGACTAAAATTATAGCATAAAAATAGCACACGCTCTAAAATTATGTTGTATGAAACTATGGATGCAGAGGCATCAGTTTCCTCTGCCTGTCTATAATTACCCTTTAAATAGAGCAGTGACATGCTGTAATTATAATATTAAAATACTAAGATGATAAAAAGCTAAAGAGGAGTATTCTGAGCTTCTAAAAGATTTTGTGGCAAAATTTTTACTGTATTTCAATGACATCATAAGAGGACGTTATTCATACATTTATGTTCACTTCTACCTTTTCAATCTTTTTGACGCTGATAAAATTGTTGCCATTGGCCAATAGAATAACACTGAGTTAAATTATGTAATGTAATGCCCTCTATGCTTTCTTCTGGTTGAAAAAAGGTTCCTTTTCTTTCACTATTTCTTCTTTTCCCTCAGATTGTCATATTAAAAGAAAATGACAACAGCCCTGGCTGGTGTAGCTCAGTGGATTGAGTGTCTGCCTTCAAACCAAAGGGTTGCAGGTTTGATTCCCAGTCAGGGCACAGACCTGGGTTGCAGGCCAGGTCCCCAGTAGGGGGCGTGTGAGAAGCAACCACTCATTGGTGTTTCTCTTTCTCCTTCCCTTCCTTTCTCTAAATATAAATAAATAAAATCTTAAAGAAAATGACACCAGCCAACACAACAGCAGCCATCCAGTGTGAAAGCCCTGTCTTGAATCATAAATGTTTAGGTCAAATAGCATTTCTTCCTTCTTCCCATTTCAAAGACTTATCCCTTTCTTTTTTCCGAAGCCAAGCAGCACCGTCCTGCCACTTCGTCCAATTCCTCCCCTCTGCTTCTGCATTAAGGGTCTCTTTCTCTTGCAGTTTCGGCCTTTTACATCAGGTGTCTTCCTTTAAAGTACGCAGTATCTCCATTCTCCTGTACATTAGAAGGAAAGTGCAGTGGGAATGTAACAACTTTAAGGATCCTTCAGCTGTGTGGTTTTCATCACATCTCTTCTGTGTATCACCCATTCAGCTTTTGGAAAGGCCCGACTGCGTCCTCTGCTCAGTGCTGGCTTCCCCCGCAGGCCCGCTCCTCAGTCGGTAGCAAGGGCAGGGTAAGCCCACCTGTGACTCCTGCCAGTGGTCTGTCCGAACGTTCACCCTTTCGGTGCATGGATGGCGGCGTCCCGGCAGCTTGGTGGACGCTGGATCGCACAGCTTCGTCTGGGCAGCCGAGCCCTGCACCTGTTCGGCCACTTCTATCAGAATCGGCGGCGTGTTCCCCAGTGGACGGCACATCTATGGAGGAAGCAAGGCCAGACACAGAAGACCGGCAAGGTCTCTCTGGCTTGAAAAGCAAGTCTCTCAGAAAACCAAAACAGAAGACCAGGGTGGCTGTTTCGTGTGCGGGAAGAAAGTGGGACTCGACGGGTTGGGGGCTGAGCGCCCCGGGACTCGAGGGCTGCAGCTGATCCAGCAGTTTACGGGCCAAAGCTGCGGAGAAAACCCAGTCGTTGTTGGCAAGTAGATCTGGGAGACCGGACGTCCTCCTGGAACACAAAATCCCCTCACCATCTGCAGACTAAAAATTGCTGAGGCTTTTGTTCCCCCATTGCTGGGCACACAGAACATTGTATCTCGCACGGACCATTTAATCACGCGTGCCCTCGGAAGAATAGATGTCCGCTTTTGTTTGGAAGACGATTCTGGACAATTTATCTCCATGGCAGTTTCTGTGGCTGAAAAGACTCAAGTGCTCTTTGCAAGGAGCACCCTTCCAAGGTCGTTCTGGTGTTAGCTGAGTGCGGAGGGCTGCGGTAACAATCGGGGAGAGGTTCTGCGGGCTGTGGTTATTTTCCCCAGCGTTCAGTGTGCCCGCGTTAATCTTGCTGTTTGTTTTATCACCGTGGGAGTTTAAACAGCTTTCCTCTGTGCCACGGTTTCCTCGTTCAATGTGCCCTCCAGGGAACAGCTAGCTATCAGTAACTGAATGTATCTTAATCACTAAGATTCTAGGTTTGCTTGTTTCTTTTTTCCCCCACTAACAGAGGTTATGCATATGTCAGCACATAGGTTTTTTGTGCCCACTGCTCACATTCGTCTGAATCATTGGTCACAGGACAGGGTGTGCTGATGAGATTCTGGATTCATGCGTTTTTGTTTTCCTTGTTCATTGTTTCTGAGGGGGGGGAAGGCCCAGCTGTACGCGTTCAGGGCTCACCAGCGTTCTTTCAGAGGGTGTGCATCTGTCCACGAGCACGGTACGAAGACGGATCTCAAGCGGAGACGCTGTGTTTATGTTTACCAGCCAGTCTTTGATTCAATAAATAGGAAAACCGTCCCCAGATGGGAGGAGGGTGTGGGAGATGGGTGAGAAGGTGAGGGGATTACGAAGTGCAAACAGGCAGTCACAGAACAGCCACGGGGATGTAAGTCCAGTGTAGGAAATGCAGCAGCCAGAGAACTTCCACGGATGACCCACGGACCTGAACAGTGGTGAGGGGGCTGCCTGAGGGAGTGGGGGTGCTGGGGGCAGGGGGCAGATGGGGGAAAATCAGGACAACTGTAGTAGTATAATCAATCCAATACAATAAAAAATAAGTAAAATATAAAAAGAAGCAGCAGGATCTAAAGAGGTAAGTGTTTTAGCCTGCATCCCACTACCCTCCAGCTACTACCTACTACCCTGGGCGTTGGGCGCATTCTCTTCTCCACTCAGCTCCACCGCACCCGGGATGGGGTGGGGATGGAGCCGCAGGCCGCCCTGGGGCTACGGCGCCCCCACCTTCGAGCAAGGCCTGCTCAGCTCTGCCTGAGGGTATCAGCGGGTGGGCTGTTCTGGGGTCAGCTTGGGAAATCTCGAAGAGGTCCCAAGTCCCTGAGGCCTGGATTCACTCACACACGGTTCACGTGCCAGTCCCGGGGTGTTCTCAGTCACACCCACCACCCCGATCAGCTGTGGCCAGGACCACGTGGAGGGGCGGGGAACGGGCTTTGCAGGTGCATCTGTGCTGGTGAGAAACAACAACGTGAGCAGGAAAATGATATTTCTGTTGGAATCCTGATTTTAAGCTGTTACAGTATTTTTTGGTTATTACAAAATACATCTATACCCTCAGCATTCCATGTAAATGTGTTGTTGATGAAATTAAATAATTTTTACACTAGAACAGAAGAGAGAATCACTGATATTTTAAAGACTTGTTTCTAGTCTCAGCATAATGTTCCATCACAGCACAGGGCTCTTTCTGGCCTTTGATGCAAATAGAGGTCCGTGGTCCCGGGCATAATTTAGACTGTAAAAGACGGAGAAGAAAAGAATTCGCCTTTGACGTGTCTACCCCACTTCCAGTCTTATTATTTCTCTGATCTCATTGAAGTCGGGCCTTTCATTGTCCATTAATATTTCCTTGATTTTTTTTCTGCCTTAGTGACTCTCCAGTACTCTATTTCTTCAAGGTAATGTTCTCTGTCACCTGTAGAATCTTTGTTCCTTTAGGATTCAGGTTTATTCTGGGTAAAACGGTGTTACCCATCAGATCTTGCCATGGACTTAGGCTCCAGGGCCTCTTTTCTCCCGACGAGAATTCCTTTCCGAGCACCCAGTCTTATCGCAGTCCCTTGGAACAATGGATCCTAAGTCTCTGGGCCCTTTAAATGGAGCCTGCCAGCCAAAGAGAGCGAGTCAACGCAGATTCTGAAAGGGCTCAAACCAGGGGTGTCAAACTCATTTTCACCGGGGGCCACAGGGCTGGAAAGGAGCCGCAGCTGCCTTCAAGGGGCCGAAATAATTTTAGGACTGTGTAAATGTAACTACCCTTAGCTGTTAAGGAGTTAAATGACATTTGGCCCTTGGTTTAGGCCCAAGGATTCACCCTGAACCTCACACTTGCTCATTCGCGTTGCTGCTGCTGCCGTTCACTTACCATTTTGTTATCCCCAGCTTTGTCTTTTGGTTATTGATCTCTCTCTCCGTCCCTCACTTTCCTGGTGGCCCCTCATGTTTCTGCTCCTTTGGGACTTTTCGGGGTCCCTGACTTTGCCTGGTCCTCTGCCTCCCAGACCCAACAGGAAGACCAGTTCACTTTCTCTGGCTCACAGCAGGTCCAGCCCCTGGGGGTTCTAAAGTTTCTCCAGCCGGACTAGCCGTGGCCTTTCCGTTCCAGCCTGGGACAGGGTCCGCACGAATTCTTGCTGGTGCTCACACACGTCCCAGGAGTCACAGTTTTCCAGGAAGTTTCTGAAGTCACTCAGTGAGAGAACTAATCAGTGTGGAGGCCAGAACCCTATAAAAGTCACTTACCCCACAATGTGCATCGCCATCCTGCAAACAGGTGACAACACGGTACCTCAGGTCCATGTCAAGGGAGGACACTCTGTAAAGTTCAAATACAGAAGAGCCCCACCTCCCCATGTGAAGTTGTAGATAATTCCTTTCCGTCCAGCACCCCTTCTCCATCGTCGCTCACCTACCTCTTAATTCACAGCAGAAACACGTGCAGGAAAGATGGAGAGAGAGAGAGAGCCCTCACGTTGGGCCTTCACCTCGATTTTGGACTTTTCTTCTTAGATATTAACCAGCGTTTTTTCCTTTCTCATTTTAGAGTCTTACTTAGCATTTGGGACGTAGACGAGTAACCTGAACAGGTTCTTCGCGGACGAAGACGTCTCTGACACCTTGGTGACAAGGGTGGAGCTTTGACTACTTGTTTCCTGAATACTCGTCCGCAGAGGAGGCAAATGTCAACCTTACGTGCATTTAACGAACGGACCCTGGTAAAGGGAATGAGCTGTGGCTAACCATTCTCTGATCATGAAAAGACTTTAAAACATTCATAAGGAGAGACGAGTTATTTCTGAAAGTCACTGTCTGTGGGCAAAAATATCACAATTAAAGACAGCCTTGGAAGGATTGAAGGAGACACATGGAAAAGGAGGTCACGTTCGGCTGTGGGAGAGCCAGCAGATGGAAGGCCGCTTTCTCAAGTAGAGAATAAACGAACCTCGCTCCCAGCCCAACGGAGCAGACTCCTTAGGAACCTTCCCAGCAGGAATGTAACTTCTCCGTCCAGCTGTGACCTTCCCAGGGAGAAGGACACGGGGCCTAGAGGAGGCTGCTTTCGGACAACTCCACTCCCTTGAGCTTCGGACAGCCACTGCCGGCACATGAGCCCATAAAAGGGGAGCACCTGCGACACCTGCAAGGTGTGGGGAAGCCCAGCCCGGTGTGTTTCAAAGGCCCTGGAGGACAAACCCACAGCCAGCATCATTCTCAACGGGCAAAACCCACAAGCATTGCCCTTAAGGTCGGGAACAAGACAGGGATGTCAGCTTTCACCTCTTACTCAACATAGAATTGGAAGTCCTAGCCACAGTAATCAGACGAGAAGAAATAAAAGTAAAATTTATATTATTTGCAGACAACAGGATGCTGTGTACAGAGAACCCGAAAGATTTCACTAAAAAGTGAACTTTCAGCCAAGCTGCAGGCGTAGGTAGACACACTGTGCCTCCTTGCACAACCGAAAGAAGGACAATGATTTTAAAAATAAAAACCAACCAGAACTGCCAGAAAACCGAACTGCAGGGAAGTCCAACAACCAAGGAGGTAACGAAGAAACACTCACCCAGCCTGGCAGGAGGGGCGGGGACGGGCAGCCGGGCAGAGAGGACTTGCTGCAAGGCGGCAGCTGGTGGAGAGGGTGGTTCCACAACCACGTGCGGATAAACCGGGAGGAACACCTGGGGAGCGAGACCGACCACCAAACCCAGGGCTCCAGCGCAGGGAAATAAACCCTCACACCTCTGACTGAAAACACCTGAGGGGGTTGAGGCAGCAGCTGGAGAAACTCCCAGCATCACAGGAAACTCAGTTGGAGAGATTCGAGGGGTCTTAGAAGGTGCACAAACCCACCCACCCAGGAACCAGAACCGGAAGGGCCCACTTTGCTTGTGGGTAGCGGGGGAAGTGACTGAAATCTGGCAGAGAATGGAGCAAGGGGCATTGTTCCCTCTCAGACCCTTCCCCACATACTGGGTCACAACACAGCCATGTGGTTGCCCCACCCTGGTCAACACCTAAGGCTCCGCCCCTCATCACATAAAAGGTGCACCAAGACAAAAAAAGTGGCCCAAATGAAAGAACAGATCAAAGCTCTAGAAAAAATACAACTAAGCAACAGAGAGTTAGCCAGCCTATCAGATGCACAGTTCAAAACACCCATAATCAGGATGCTCACAGGACTGGTTGAATTTGGTTGTAAATTAGATGAAAAAATGAAGGCAATGCTAAGTGAAATAAAGGAAAATGTACAGGGAACCAACAGTGAAGGGAAGGAAACTGGGACTCAAACCAATGGTTTGAGGAAGGAAGAAACATTCAGCCAGAACAGAATGAAGAAACAAGAATTCAAAAAAAATGAGGAGAGGCTTAGGAACCTCCAGGACATCTTTAAACGTTCCAACATCCAAATCACAGGGGTCCTGGAAGGAGAAGAGGAACAGCAAGAAGTGGAAAGCTTGACCTGAGGGCAGCTCAGGGGACAGTCAGTGATACTGTGACAACCGTGTGTGGTGCCAGGTGGGGACTGGAAGCAGTGTGCAGAACTCTGTAACGTAACGATTGCCTAGTCACTAAGCTGTATGCCTGAAATCAATACAAAAACAACAAGATGAAAAAAACCTGCCCTCTCCCGAGGGTTCCAGATTGCAGATCCATCTGTTTGGAACTGGTATGGACGTTCTCACCTGGCACTGGGGACGGTGCCACCGCGGCCAAATGCGCAGCTGCGACTCGCTGGCACAGAGAGGGCCACGCCCTAATATATAGGGGAGTCAGTGGACCCCAAAGCAGGCAAGTGATCCATTCTGTGCCACGAGGTTACTCACACCTTGAAACCCGGGTCTTTAGAGCGCGTGGCCCTGCCTCGCACGGCCCGCCACACTTGTCCCATAAACAGACTAGCGCGGCAGAGCCGTTTCTGCACCCAGACGCTGCACCAGCTGACATCTGAAGGAACACAAAGAGCATTTAAATAACGACATGCTACCAAAGCCCTCAGAAACGCGTCATTATTTACCCTGGAGCAATGGCTAGTAAAAGACCACCCCTCTGTGCTGTGCTCCGCTGCTAACTCTGCTAGAGCCATTCTCCTGCCCTGGGTAAAACTCTTTGTACCATTTTCCTGCACCTGACTGCGATTTCACTGAGGGCGCACCTCCTAATTTATACATCCCCGATGCCTAACACAAGTGCACAGGCATTCAACACGTGTGGTACATGAGTGAACCAGTGGGCACCTGCGTGCACTCATGAAAGGTTTGAGAAACAAAAAAGGGGAGAGAGAGGGAGTGAGAGAGAGAGAGAGAGATTGGTTGCCAGACAAGGGGTTGAACCTGCACACTGTGCCCACTGACCCGCAACGTTTTGGTGGATGAGACAACAATCCCATCAACTGAGCCGCATGGCCAAGACCAAGGGACTATGTCACCGTAGAATTTAAGTAAAATAAAAGGATATAGAAATATCACGTCTCATGTCTCCCGGTCACACACACACACACACACACGCACGCCCGCGCCCTCACGCGGGTGGGGGAGAGAGCCTGCTTCAAATTTCACCAGCACGTTAACAGTGGTTTCTACTTCCTAGTGGCTGCTTTTCCCCACGTTATACAACATACGTGCGCCACTCGTGTGGTCAGAGCCACCGCCATTGTTTTAGAAAGTGACAAAGTACGAACTAAAATGCTTTCCTGCGGCCTTTGTTTGTTTTCCCGTTTGCTAGTTTTCGACATGAAACCATCTTTCCAGTGGAATGAAATGGGGAGAGTTTGTTTTGAGCCAAGAACGCGCATATTAAAGGAAAGGAAAGCATGTGGTTTGCAAAGCCTATTGCTGTTATTTTGGCAATTTATCTGCCTTCCTCTTGTAACCAGTTTTGTAAAAAGACTCAAATTAAATGACCTTTTCTAATGAAACGTGTGCAGAGGGGTCACAGGTAATGAAGGCATTATGTAAGCCTATTATCTGCAATAAATCTAAAAAAAGTGCATTCTGTCAAGTAGCAATTTTCCCAATCAGCTGCTTATTTTCCTGAGCCACCGTCCTGTGAGTCCTCATCAAGAAGGCGGCTCTGTGCAAAGAGCCGTGTTCCGCTGAAACTCAGTGGGTAACGAAAGTACAAGGACTGAATGTGCTTTTAGCTCACGGTCCCGCCGTGTGTTCTCCCTGTTTTGCAAGGCATTTTCTCCAACTGAATGCAAATGCTTGTCCTTTTCCCCAGAAATAAATGCTATTAAACGCCCTGTTTTTCTCTCGTATGTGAGAAGCTTTATATCCCACCCCGGGCTGTATTTTTTTCAAAATTAAAAATCTATGTTGTCAGATAGAGACAGACCCCAAATAGCCAAAGCTGTCAGCTTGGAGGGGGGCTTGCAGCAAACACTTGGTGGTAACCGGCGGGTCCCTCTCCCTGTGATGGGCAGCGTGACACTCCCTGGCCCCTGCTGTACCTGGCTGTTTTAACTTCGGGTCTAATCAGTGCCTACAGGTGATCACACACCCGCACAGTCCTGATGAAGACTAGACTCTGAGCGCTGCCTAAATTTTAATCCTTTCTGATCGAGGGTGGCTGTTTTCACATTGCATTTAGGAAAGGAGAGCACACGGCTGCACTGGAGAAGGACTCTTGCTTGGCCATCCTCTATTTCCCATTGAAGGGAAACTGTCCGAGAATAGCTGGAACCCTTGAAAATGTCTTGGGATTTTTTCTTTGAGAAAGTGTGAAGCTGTATTAATCTAGGTGTTTGTTGAATTAATATGTAGAGAAAGTCAGAGAAGAGCAGATTGAGAGACTAGTCTAAAGTAGAAATAATTATTTGTATTATTTTGAAATCCTCATTAGTCCTCAGAAATGAGCGTGATGGGACATGTCCCCTGGGGACATGGGGACTGAGTCCCCTGGGGACTGAGTGGCCACGATCAGATCGGCCACGATCTGAAATCGCCTCGGTTATCGGTCTCCCCAGCACAACGCCAACCGAGAAGGGGAGGCTGAAGCTTAATAACCTGGTTACCAAGTACAGCACCCTGGGCCATAAAACTTTGCCCTATAACACCACATTATTTATAGCGTTCATTTCAAAGAACTTTAAAACGGATGAATGAAGTAAGACTTAACAGAAAAAAACAGCCCTGACTGGTCTGGCTCAGCTGGTTGGGTGTCATCCGGCAAAGCAAACGTCGGCCGTGTGAGCCAGGTCAGGGCACGTGCCTGGGTTGAAGGTTTGGTCTCCGTTGCGGAAGGCAACTGATCGACGTTTCTCTCCATCTCTTTCTCCCTCCCATCCCCCCTCTCTAAAAATACATAAATTTAAAAAAACTGTATGTGACTACTCTAAGTGCTTTACAAAGGTTAATCTTACTTTAATTCTTATCACTCTGTATCACAGGTGAGGAGACCGAGAAGGAGAATTCCAGCGTTGAGTTAGAAGCTGGGGAGCCGGGCCTGGAAACCAGGCCACCCAGAGACCGGTTCCCCCGTCTGGGCCCACAGGCCCCGCTTTGCAGCCTCCTGACGTTGACACGACCTCAGGGAGCCAGCGGCCCCTCCCAGGTGGTCAAAAGCCGACATGTGGGGTTCTACCTCGGAGCATGTGCTTCTGCCTCATATACTCACATCCTGTTGGGAGCTGTACTTTAAAGAGAGGCGCATATGGTGCATTTTACAAGGACTCCGCGTTCTGGTGAACCCCCTTCAGGGTCTGCCGGTCAACCTCCGAGTCAGCCTCACAAGCCGCGTGGAGTTGATGACTTTCTCTCACAGCCAGGCCTGAAAGTGAGTCCTTTGTCACTTCACAAGCAGAGTGTGGCCTGCTGCCGCTCTGATCACACCCTAAGTGACTGTTCATTTTGCTCGGGAAAAAAATGCCGATTTAAAAATAGCCTCTTTGTAATTGCATGTCAACAGAACCGCAGACTTACATGTTCACAGACATAATATTTCTTCCTGTCACCAGAGTTTTTAAATAAAGCTTTATCGTCCTCTCCCCGACTAAATGATTTCTTTCATTTCATTAATGTTTCTTTTATAGTTCCCAATTCATTTCTAGAGGATGGATTTCCAGTTAACGTTCGTTCCTATCAAGTTCAGCCCACACGAATGCTTACACTTTTGAACCAGTGCTTCGCTGATTCGGCGCCCACGCTGGTTGTTTTGCAGGGCCGTCAGGCCAATTCTCGAGAATGCCCCACCATTTCAGGTGGTAGAAATACAGCGTCCTGTGATTACAGGGAATGGTGCCTTGATAAAGCGCAAGTACGTGAGGAATCAAAATACTGTGCCTTCGAACTACGGTTTACAGGCGAGAACCAAAGATTATCACGGAATTCGACCCCGGGCTCGCAAAATTGGCACTGGCAAGTGAGGAAGTGCCGTGGCGGGCGTGCTGATGGCAGGTCGAAGAGGAAAGTGGGACACCCTACTTAGGGCAGAGCGCCTGGAGGCCCACCAGGCGCCGGGGGGAGGGCGCTGGGAGGCAGCCACGCAGCCACGTAAGCCTTAAAGAAGCGCAGCTGCAGCAGAAGTTAAAGTGCCAAGATGTGTAGCTCTTTTGTTCACGTGATTCCTGTGCTTGAGTGAACACCACTGGCGAAAACGATCGTGTGGCCTGCCTCACGTTGGTCCAGCTGCAGAGCGGCTGTTGGAAATCCTTAAATGCCGTGGTTACAATAGCCCTCTGCTGAGCATCTTGGTTGGCAGGGAGCCGGCCTACGTAGCTCATTACGGCAAATGCTGCGTTAGCGTTGCATTAAAAATAGTGGCCATTTATTTGTAGAAACTGTGTCAGCTGTCCCAAGGGCTGGAAGGTGGCCACGGCCCACTGGGCTGGACCAAGACCGGCCACAATACACTTGGGTGGCCCGAGAGCACACTCATGGTGTTCTCCGCACTGTGAGGGACCACATACAGAGGGGTCAGCCTGCTGCCACCACTGGCCGGTGAAGACTTGACCCCCAGAAACTGTTTCCAGGTAACCAGTGTACGTCAATGTACGTAAGTCTTTATTTAATTCCCGATGTTTGTTTTAAAGTTACATTCATTTTTATTAAAATCTTTCTAAATACACTCTGTAGTTCTATGATCGACATTATTACACTGTCACAGCACAGTGAGTTTTTTTGAAGATATTTGGGGAAAAGTAAAGCTCTCTCAGCCAGATTCTGAGGTCTTTAGTGTATTATAAAAATGAGAATAACTGAATCATCGAAAAAATATGGTTACAGTATATGCAACCTTACTATGAGTCATAAAATACATGACACAAGTTAGAAAGACAAATTTATTTTTTAAAAATGTATTTTATTGATTATACTATTACAGTTGTCCCATTCCCGCCACCCCCTTTATTCCCCTCCACCCCGCACACTCCCTCCCACCTGTATTCCCCTCCCCTAGTTCATGTCCATGGGTCATACATATAAGTTCTTTGGCTTCTACATTTCCCACACTACTCTTGCCTTCCCCCATCTATTTCCTACCAACCGCTTATGCTACTTATTCTCTGTACCTTTTCCCCATTCTTCCCCTCCCACTCCCCCGCTAATAACCCCCCATGTGATCTCCATTTCTGTGATTCTGTTCCTGTTCTAGTTGTTGGCTTAGTTTGTTTTTGTTTGTTTTTTTAGGTTCAGTTGTTAACAGCTGTGAATGTGTTGTCATTTTATTGTTCATATTTTTGATCTTCTTTTTCTTAGATTAGTCCCTTTAACATTTCATATAATAAGGGCTTGGTGATGATGAACTACTTTAACTTGACCTTATCTGAGAAGCACTTTATCTGCCCTTCCATTCTAAATGAAAGCTTTGCTGGATAGAGCAATCTTGGATGTAGGTCTTTGGATTTCATGACTTGGAAAACTTCCTTCCAGCCCCTTCTTGCCTGCAAGGTTACTTTTGAGAAATCAGATGACAGTCTTATGGGAACTCCTTTGTAGGTAACTGTCTCCTTTTCTCTTGCTGCTTTTAAGATTTTCTCCTCATCTTTAATCTTGGGTAATGCAATGATGATGTGCCTTTGTGTGTTCTTCCTTGGGTCCAACTTGTTTGAGACTCTCTGAGCTTCCTGGACTTCCTGGAAGCCTATTTCCTTTGCCAGATTGGGGAGGTTCTCCTTCATTGTTTTTTTCAAATAAGTTTTCCATTTCTCACTGTTCCTCTTCTCCTTCCAGGACCCCTGTGATTTGGATGTTGGAACATTTAAAGATGTCCTGGAGGTTTCTAAGCCTCTCCTCATTTTTTTTGAATTCTTGTTTCTTCATTCTGTTCTGGCTGAATGTTTCTTTCTTCCTTCTGCTCCAAACCATTGATTTGAGTCCTGGTTTCCTTCCCTTCACTGTTGGTTCCCTGTACATTTTCCTTTATTTCACTTAGCATTGCCTTCATTTTTTCATCTAATTTATAACCAAATTCAACCAGTCCTGTGAGCATCCTGATTATGGGTGTTTTGAACTGTGCATCTGATAGGCTGGCTAACTCTCTGTTGCTTAGTTGTATTTTTTCTAGAGCTTTGATCTGTTCTTTCATTTGGGCCACTTTTTTTGTCTTGGTGCACCTTTTATGTGATGAGGGGCGGAGCCTTAGGTGTTGACCAGGGCGGGGCAACCACATGGCTGTGTTGTGACCCAGTATGTGGGGGAGGGTCTGAGAGGGAACAATGCCCCTTGCTCCATTCTCTGCCAGATTTCAGTCACTTTCCCCGCTACCCACAAGCAAATTGGGCCCTTCTGGTGCTGATTCCCGGGGGGGTGGGCTTGTGTACATTTTAGGCCCCCGTGGGTCTCTCCAACTGAGTCTCCTGTGAGGCTGGGAGTTTCTCCTGCTGCCTCAACACCCACTGATCTTCTCAGTTGGAGGTTTGAGGCTTTATTTTCCCACTGGGGCCTTGGGTTGCAGATCTGACTTGCTCCCCAGTGGTTCCTCTGGATTTATCCACATGCAAATGTGGGAGCCCCACTCCTCCAGCCACTACCTTGCCAGGAGTCCTCTCTGCCCGGCTGCCCATCTCTGCCCCTCTTACCATCTGGGTGAGTGTTTCTTCTTTACCTCCTTGGATGTCGGACTCCCATACAGTTCGGTTTTCTGGCCGTTCTGGTTGCTTTTTGTTTTTAAGTTGGTTATTGTTCTTCTTCTGGTCCTGCGAGGAGGCACAGTGTGTCTGCCTGTGCCTCCATCTTGGCCAGAAGTCCGATGAATGTTTTTATTAGTCTTTCGGCTTGTTTTCTTTCTTCTACCGTTCTCTCCTGGTAGATACTCAATCACTGCTCACTGCTGACTGAGACCAGCACCTAACAGGACCGCCCGGCCCCCCATGTCTGCCCTTTAGTATCTGCACCTGGGACAGAAAGCACAGAACCGCAGTTGCGAAGTTGTCAGCTGACCCAAGTCTTCCTCGGGGGTAAATGATACAACCCACAGGACCTTAACTTTGCCTGCATCTCCGTGGACCTTTTGTTGCTTTTAGGGCTTCAGGGGTGTCCCAGGAAGCTGAGTTGGCAGCAGCGACCCCAGGCAGACAGAATGCTGTTTATGTCAGGGAGGAGGCACAGGGTCGGGCGGTAGGAACGGATGTTGAAAACGCATCTGTTTTCTTAGAAGCCACCGATTCTTAGAAGTGGAAATGTGAAGATGAGCACAGTTGTAAGTGAGTGCACCTGTCAAGATAAAAATCAAAACCTTCTTGAGGGGCTAAACTCTGCAGTGGCCAGACCAACTGTCCCTTAAATAGAAGCCCCAACTTGCAGATAAACTATACTACAGTTCCTAAAATGGATAACCTGTACCAAAGCACGACGTGCACCAAACTAAGCTCGGAAGTGTTAAGTACAGCTCTTCGAGATTCGTGTTTCCCAAGACAAGACCAGAGATAAACTTTGAACGGAGTCCCAAACTCACCCTGCTCTGAGCTTCCATCCCTAGGCCACACTCGACCACTTTACAGAGAACCCGCCGCTGACCCCAACCCCCAAGCCCTCGCTGCGCCCAGTTCTAAGTTCCCCTTGTGAGATGGGCTAGGATCTCACCAAAATTGTGAATTTTGGGCTCCACGATCCAAGGTTGCTCCAGGGGGAGCCTGGAGGGCATTGGACTCTTTGTTCCCTTACCCATTTATTCCACTCTGTTGGGGTAAAAACTGGAAAACACGCCATGGACGGGGCCCTACAGAGTTTAGAAATGACATCCATAAGCAGTTTCACTGGTGTAGTGGGAAAATAGCCCAGTATGGGCTCAAGAAAGAATGGAAGGTGAGGAATTTGGGGCAGTGACTATGACTATTTTTAAAAATGGTGCCATGCCATGAAGCAGAAAAGTAGAACAGGAGCCATGCATAGCAGGTCAGTAGGACACCAGGAAGAATGGAAAAAGGGAAAGCAATGGTGTGGGGGAGTCGGGGGAGAATTTCAGGATCGCAGATCGTGAGAGGTTGAGAGAAAGCAGGGTCCCGTGCCTAAGGAGCCGACCGCGCGTGGGAGTGTGCACCACTGAGAACGCACAGTTTCAGACACAAACAGGTGGGCCATTCTGTGGCAAGATGAGACAGTGTTCCTTGAAAAAAATTTTTCTGGCTTGTTTAGATAGAAACATTTGTGAGAAAAAAGAAATAGAGGGAAAATAATTAGAAACAGTGGAAACATTGGTGTTCAACTTTGAAAGTTTATTTTTAAATTTATTTTTATTTTTTAAAGATTTTATTTATTTTTAGACAGAGGAGAAGGGAGAAAGAGAGGGAGAGAAACATCAATGTGTGGTTGCCTCTTGTGTGCCCCCTACTGGGGACCTGGCCTGCAACCCAGGCATGTGCCCTGACTGGGAATTGAACCAGTGACCCTTTGGTTCACAGACCAGCACCCAATCCACTGAGCCACACCAACCAGGGCCAACTCGGAAGTTTAAACTCAAGTGCCTCCTCTAATACCTTGTAGATGCAGGACCACTTCATCCTTCTAAGTTTTCATTCCTCTCTCCATAGAACGGGAATAATTCTCTGCCTCTCCTAACAATCCAGCCTGTGGCACACTGCCCTGCCTCCTGTCGGATTTTGTGCATTTTCTCCCGCCGCACTTGCCGCCTGCTGTTCTAGTTGTGGTGAGTATATCCAGCTCTTTTCGTGCCTGAAGACTTCACATGCTTTGAGTGTAAGCTTGGATTATAACCTTTTAAAAATCCTAAGCACTAGCATATTGGCTCCTAGCCAATATCAACAGAGACTGATCGATATTAGCCGAATGTATAAAACACTGTCAGGCGGGTGCCGCTCAGATCCCCTTCTGGGTAGGAGTGCACACGAGCCTCACAGTGCACCTGTTGAGTGACTGCGACGAGTACCTGCATTTTAGAAGCCAGGAAACTGGAGCACAGACCGGCAGGGCTGGGTGGCAGCTGGGAATCTAACTCCAAAAGCTGGGCTCCGCCCGCCGTCTGGGAAACTTAGTCACTTTCCACGTTACGGATGAAGAAATTCACACTGTGACTTAGGGCTTTTTGATGAGCTATGAGTGGACCTAACGCAGGCTTCGGTGGGAATGACCATGGAAGTGTTGACATAGCCAACAGCTCAGAGGGTTCCTGGGAGCCCGCACCAAGTTCACTGTAGCTGCCACGGCCACACGGCACAGTTGGTCGCATCCTCCCTGTTCCTAGCGGCTGAGAGGGAAGCATTTGTAACAACTGATACAACTTGCTGAGAATTGGCTGTGTGGCAGGCACCGAGCTAAGTATTTAATGTGTATTATCTTATTTAATTCTCACAAAGGCCTGATGGTGTTGGTTCTTTTCCATTTTGGTTGAGGAGAGCCCGTACCTGGTGGAGCGTGAATTACGACACCACGTGCTGACTCCAAACCCTACATACACCCTTCACGTCCTCATTCAATGAGCAGGGCCAGAGGGCCGGGCCCAGGCAGGGCCAGTGCAGGGGACAAGGGAAGAGACAGAGCAAACCCAGGTAAGTCAGGCAGAGTGCTGCTTGTGGCTCGGCTGCTTGTCATTGAAAACAAAAGTGGTGACAATACCGACTCCCTCATCAGGTTGTCACGCCACGTAAACGAGTTGATGAAACTGAAGTTGGAAATACGTATGCGATGCTGCTGTTGTTGGTACTGTGTATTAGGGGTTGAGGTGCACTGTTGCTTCTATGGCTACCATTAGTCCGAACTGGACGTTAGAGTTCCTGGGAATCTCTGTAGCTCAGGAAAAAGAGAAAATGTAACAAAGCAGTGGCCGGAGGCACTTCCAAGGCGGCTACAGACGAGCTGAAAACCTAACCTAGCACTTGTCCCGAAGCTCACGCGATTAAACCAAGATGTAAGAATTAGATGGTTCATGTTGAAGAACAAGACCTTAAATTACTGCTTTATTCCTATAGGCATTTATAAATTGTTTTTTTATTTCTATATGTTTATATTCATCTCTGTCTCTCACTTTTGCAGAAACCCCCAAAGATAAAGAATAAGAACATCGAACCCCATGGCTTGTCTTATTTTATAAGAATATGTTGTGCTGCTGTATTTCAGGCATTTTTATTCTCATGATGTTTCGTGCATAAAATACTTCTTATAGTTATTATCTAAAAAGCGTCCCTTAGAAGCTTTTCTAGTAGGCTGCAGCTGACGGCTTGTGACAGTAAGGTAGGGAAGTGAGAGGGAGTTGGGAAACTGGATGTGAGACGGGCACAACCGCAGAATAGCCGTGTCTCCTCTCCACAACCCGACAAACCCGCAAAGCTGCCCGTTGAGTGCCCAGCGCTCCCGGGGAGGTGTCGTAGACTTGCACGTTCAGCTCGTCCCTCGTTGCCTTTCTGCACTATTTTAACTGATACCGACACTCCGGTCATTGATACTTTTGGGGAAAAAAAAACAAAACAGAGAAAACGATAGTGTTTTCAACTGCAGAAATGAAAACGGGAAATAAGTTATTTTTTTTGTCTACACTATTACAGATGTCCCCTCCCCCTCTGTCTCCCTCCACTGAGCAAAGCCCCCCACCCCCCAAGGAAATAAGTTTTGAGAGAATTTCCATGCGCAGAGCTCAGCGGGCTGTGTCACTCAGACCTGGGCCAAGGGCAGCTCCGACTGGACCCACGGTCCCAGGGAGGCCATGGCAGGAACCTCGGACCACTGCTCACGGGCTTTGGGCTGGGGGTGCCGCGTGGCCCGCCTGCTCCCACTCGGGCGGTGAAAACTAAGGACCTGGCAGCGAGGCCGGGCCAGCGGCTGCCGCTCCTGCTGGGGACCAGGCGGGAGGTGGTGAGTGGCTCCCACGGCTCCCACTCCAGTGTCGAGACCCGGCCCTGAGCTGACAGGCTGGCACCGGCCCACTTGGCTGCCAACCCACCTCTCCTCAGCGCGGCGGACTCAGAGCACTAAGAGGCTCAGGCCAGTCTGTGGCCGCACCTCCACCCCAGTTACAGGCCCCACTGGAGAAAATCTCAGAGTGTCACTCACGCATTTGCTGTAGCAGAGGTGTTTGAGGGTGTGATTTCAGAACGTGGACTTGGCAATGAGCCAGAGCGAACCTCCCTGTCCTGTGAGCTTGGCACCCGTGCAGAGGGCACGGGCGCAGCGAATGTGCAAAATGAGGAGTCCAATGGCACACGGGGCCTGTCACTGTGGTGACAGCGGAGCTTTCGAATTTCCAACCCAGCAAACCTCGTGTCCCCACTCCTAATCTGTAATCACTCCTATTCAGCCACCGGAGGGAACACTGTGAAAATATTCTGTATTAAATCTACAGTTCGGGAGACTAGGAATGAAAGCCAGAGAGCTCTCCCACACATAAATTAAAATATTCATTGTTTTCTTACTTCCCAATTTTAGAATAGGCAATATTTTCAATAAAATCCTGCTAGATAAGAGGAGAATTACTGTTCTTGTTGAAATTCTGTCTATTCACTTACGGTTTGCGTGTGGAGGACAAAGTTAGGTTTGAGGATTGTCTGGTTTGTTAGAAGCGAACCCCCAAAGCAGCTCTTCTGAGTCCCGGACAAAACCCTGTTCTACCTGCATTTCCAGCTTTATGTTCTGTGCCCAGCAAACACGGCCACCCAGAAATCTCTGGCTTGCGCCGACTGTCCATACGGCCAGTACCTGGTTTAACTCCCCAGCTACTGCCACCAGAGAACGCACTGCCACAGAGAGAGATGAAGTGGACCCTCTGAAGACATTTTCCAGTCGCTGCCTGGCCGATCTGCGCCCTCAGTTACTGTGCTGTTTATAGCGTGTGAGCCTGTCCCGTGTTCGCGGGCTGCATATCCACCCCAGCCGCCCCCGTGGGGTCAGAGACTAGTCCGTCCTTTTCCCCTTCTGTGTGCAATCTCCCTGAGCCACCCGCAGGCTGTGCCGTGTAATGGTCTCCTGTTGTGAGCAGGCTAATGTTTCACTTGGAAGGCAAATTAGGCCTTGCCCAAAATAAAGGCAAGAGATAAGACTAAAGAGCGGAAGGCCCCAGGCCTTGCAGAAGCCTCGCACTCTGATCAGGAGGCTTTGCAAGTCCCAGACTCTCCGGGTCATCCCATCGAGGCCCCTCCTTGCGGCCACATGCCCGGTAGCCGATCTGCCTGTGCACCGTTCCACCCCTGCTGAGCCCTGGTCTTTCTGACCAGAGCCGGGAAGCCAAGAAGTGAGAACCTTCGAGAAGCAGACGGCCACAGGCACCGGGAGGCTTTGACTGAGAGTCCCAAACGGAGCCCCTCTCGCCCATCCTCAGCGGGCAGACAGGGCAGGCCTGGGCAACGTCAGCGCCGCTGCTCCTGAGCGTTTCTGGGGGACCAAGGCACTGCGCCCTGCGTGGGACATTTGAAATACGTCTTAAACGACAGCGGTGGTGAGGGTTAGGGAGAGCAGGGTGTGGTAACGAGGGAAACCAGGGATACAGTGCCGCTCCCAGCTCTCACCCACCCGCCTGGCTGTGGACCTTGGAGTGCGGGGTTGTTGGGCCTCAAGGCCCTGGAGACGGACCCGGGCGCAGCCCAAGACCAGGTGGAGAGAGTTCATTGACAGGGGCTCGGGCACAAGGGGGCGGCAGGAAAGCAGAGAAGGGGAGCCCCCCAAGGAGTTCCCACGGATGGCTTATGGAGGGGCCTCGGGAATGGGCACAGGGCTTGGGAGTGAAGGGGTGGCCGGTTGTCCCACAGCGGGCCTCCGGAGGTGGGGGTCACAAGATGCTGTCCGTGTCAGTGGGCCAGTCCAAGGGCCTGCGAAGTGAAGCTCGCCCCACTATTCTAGTCGCCATTTAGTTGACAAGACTGAGGCAGGGTGGAAGAAGTTAGGGGACAGTCCTGACAAGGGGAATGAGGAAGTAATGACGGACTTCGTAGGGCTTATCGGCCACCACAGGCCCACGCGTTCTGAGGGCCTCTCCACACTTGATCAGAGGGAAGTTGTTGATGGCAGGAGACTCCTGCAGTGGTCTCGGAAGTCAGCAGCATGGAGGGCCCTGGCCAGATGGCACAGCTGGTTGGACCATCGTCCCATACGCCAAAAGGTTGGGAGTTTGGTTCCCAGCCAGGGCACCTGCCTGGGGTGCAGGGTTTGAGCCCTTGTTGGGTGCGTGCAGGAGGCAACTGACTGACGTTTCTCTCTCACATCAATGTCTCTCTCTCTAAAGTCAATAAACGTATCTTAAAAATTTTTTAAAAAACCAAGAAGGACTGGCTATAACCAGATCAATCCAAGATGGAGGAAAAATTGACCAGAGAATGACTCCAAAACTCATTATACTATTATTTTTTTCATTATACTATTATTAGAATGGAAAGTGACACTTCAGTAGGAGGAGGGCAAAAGGGGGTGAAGGCCATCGTGCTTGCAGGAGGGACCACATCAGGACTATGACCCTCCCCCGAACAGAAGGTGGAGTCGGAATCT
Source organism: Sturnira hondurensis (assembly GCF_014824575.4). Classification (NCBI taxonomy): domain Eukaryota; kingdom Metazoa; phylum Chordata; class Mammalia; order Chiroptera; family Phyllostomidae; genus Sturnira; species Sturnira hondurensis. Next base: position 17,861,301 of record NW_028082350.1, on the reverse strand, counting down.
GGCTCTTCAGAGTCAGAAACAGGCCGCTCATGGGACCACGTGAAATCCAAGAACGGGCCAGCGCGGGCACACCCTGCGTGTGAGCTTGCCCTCCTTCCCCCGGCGGCTTCCGTCACTGCGGCGTGTCCCAGCCTTTTTGTCGCTGCCGGACTGAAACTGACCCTCGCTCTTGCTTGGGCTTGTTCTTGAATTCTTCCCTGTGTGAGTCAAGAGCCAGGAGGCCAGGACCGTGCCGGGCTGGGCCAGCCCCCGGCTGCACCCCAGGTCCCACTCAAAGTTCTGCTGAATGTCCACTGCCCCGAACGCACACCGCCACGGCAGCCACCCGCCCAGGGACGGAGCCCCTCCACCCATGGGGGCTCCACGCTGAAGGCGCGCTCTGCTCACACCCCTTTTTGGTGGACATTCTTCCAAGACACTTTTGATGAATGCAATATTATTGATGAGCATTTCAGAGATAAAGTGGAATGTTTACATCAGGGATCATTTGCCAAATAGTAATTTATGCAAAATGTTTCAATTCCCAAGTAATTGTGTGTGGGTTTTTCTTTTTGTTTTGTTTTTCATATTTACAGTTGGAGAACCACTTCCATGGGGAACAATGCGCAAAAAAAAATGGAAGCTGTACACTCTTCATTCTCTCTCTCATAAGATTATACAAGTTTCCTTAAGTAGTGAATGTATCAGGAGTCGCTTTACTTGTGTGTGTGTTTTGTTTTTCTCTAGACTGAAAACCACTTTTACTGATTGGTTTGTACAAATCCTCACAAGTCCAAATGCCAAGTCCTATGCCTAAAATATAGGACACAATGTACAGGTTTCAGTTACCTGAGCAACCAAGTAAATTGGTTTTAGCCTTCCTGATGGTCTTTGTGATAAATTTTAATTTTCTCTTTCTTTTAATTAGTTAATATTGACTACTTAGTAAACATTTAGAGCACTGTCATGCTTTGTAGAGTGTGTTAAATTGTTTTTCTTTATTTCATGCCAATATTTTTAAACTCTGTGTTCATGAAGGCCCTCTGGACTTCTGTGTTAGACTGACCGAACACAGATCGCTTCTCTCGAGTTCCGTGTTCAAAGATTTTTATGTTTTTTTCTCCCCATTCTTGTCGAGTGATATCACTGAGAACCCGGCCATTAGCTTGTTTTTTTTTTAATAGTAGCACATTTTAAAAACCACTTTTTAAAATGAGGTTTAGCCTCTCGATCTGAGAACTTTCTGCCTTTCTCTAATAAGATGGCACATGGCTCCACTTGACAATCACGAACCTAAAAAAAATTTTCTGTGTCTATTTCTCCTCACTTACAGGAGAAAAATTACCATCAAGCCAAGCTCACAATTAATTAAATGTTCTCCTCTTAGTGAAATGACCTTTCCAACTGATGAGCAATTTTTTTTTTTGGTCTCATAAAGGCCTGATACTCTCGTTCTCCAAGTTAATTATAGTCTGCACCAGGGAAACGTCATTCCCAGTCTCCACTGGGAACATCAGTCTGCGTGCAGACCCATTACTTAACGCTCCCAAGTCCCTTCCCCAATGCGTCTTGGTCACAGCGCTTCTAGGTGAAGGAATCATGACCCGGAATCGGAGAGTCGGTGAGCAGGCATGTTCTCCCCAAACCCAGCACCCCTGGAAAACCAACGCCATATTGGCCAGGACGTTATAGAAATGTCCCAGAAGAGAAGAGGGCGAAGGACAGACCACTGCACTCAAGACTTCCTCTCGCCTTCGTCCTGACTGCTCGTTGCCGACACCTGCTTCTGAGGCCGACCCTGCTGCAGCGTCTCCGGGAAACTCACCTCACCTCCTTCCTCTTGTTTAACTAGCACTGGTGGAAACTGCTTCGGTTTTTCTTCTTCACGCGTTACAGCTGAACTCTGGCCCTGGTCGGCATGGCTAGGGTGGTTGGAGTGTCGTCTCGTAACCGAAAGGTGGTGGGTTTGATCCCTGGTTTGGGTGCGTACAAGAAACAGCCAGTCACGCTGCTCTCTCCCATCGATGCTTCTCTCTCTCCCTTCCTCTTGCTCTAAAAGCAGTAAAAAAAATGTTCTTGGGCGAGAATTTAAAAAAAGTTGAAGCCGAACTCTAAGAACAAACAGGCTCTTCGCTTCCTCAGAGGGGCCTTCTAGGACCGCCTCGTCTCAAGTGAGTATGACCTTGGGCCCACCCTGGGAGCCCCCAGTCCCTGGGCCCGTGGGACCCTCCGAGCTCTCGTCATGTTAAGGAATAATTGGACACCTGTGTTTACTTGTGCATTTCTGTCCATCCTGCGGGAAAGGAAGTTCAACGCGGGAAGGAAGGATCTGAGCTGCCTCGCTCAACAGGACTCTGGTGCTTGAGTAGTTAAGTCCTCCATAAATGTTCGTCAAGTGCGTACAACACCGTCCCACACGGGACTGTGGGTCGGGGCGTTTTCCATGTGACTTCAGAAAGTGCTGTTAATCCGCTGTCTTGATAAAACATAAATGGTACAAATGTTCCTTATTATTTCTCTTGCAAACAAGCACTAGATTCCCACATCTATGGGCCTATATTGCTTCCATTCTTTCTTCCCTCTCTTCATCCCTGTTTCTTCCCAGAAATGAGCAAATTTCATTCTATGATGCTGTTTATGTTTAATCTGACTTCAATATGTCCAGGCCTCCCTGTTTAATTTACTTTTTTTCCCCCTAAAAGAGTAGACTGTTTGCTGGATCAAATACTGATAATGTCAAGCTGTGACTTCCTTTTTGTGCAAGCTCCCTGAGCGGTCTCTGGGTCTGTGGCGGTGACTTAAATGTTACAGCTGAAGCTAAAAATGGCAATTTAATTGACTTTTGGGGCTTTGGGCTGGGAGGCCGGTCCCTGGAGATGCGACTCTGTCTCCCGCTCCGAGGTGGGAGTCTGACTGCGGTCGCGTGGAACGCGGCCCCGCTGCTATTTTTGCTCTTCAATATTTCGCAACTTTTCCCCATAGGTTTTGCTGATTTCCTTTTAATTGTATTCCTGCATACTTCACCATTTTTGTTCATACACATGCTCCTGAACTTATGATGGGGTCATGCTGTGATAAAATTCGCATAGGTTGAAAAATATCGTGAAGTTGAAAATCATCTGATCCACCCAACACCGCGACACAGCCTGGTCTACCCTCCTTGTCCTCCAAACACTTACGTTTGCCTGCAGTCAGGGAACCCATCGGACACAAAGCCTATTTTACACGGAGGTGTTGGTGAGCTCGTGTCATTTACCGCGCACACTTCTCTTGCAGGACCGTGAAGTTAAAACACCGTAAACGGAAGGTCGAGACTGCCCGTGTGTGAGAGGGTCTTGTCTTTCATTAGGTGTTTGGTATCGATGTGACTTGACACATGAATACCTTAAATTGCTGTATATCAATTGTGTAGCCACTAATTCACCAAATTCTCTTTTAAATCTTTTTAAGAGCTTACTTTTTAAAATTCTTTCTTACACAGCTAAAATATGTTGCCTCCTTATTTTCGTGGCCAACCCTTTGCATTGTCTTCTCTGCCTTGAGCAGCACCCACCACACAGGCCTGCCGGGAGAACGGTCTCACCTGGCAATGGGGGGCGCTAGAGAGCAGGGTGCTGTCGTTATCCTTCCCTTCGCCGCTGGCTCCTGTCTTAGCTCCGGTCAGCTGCTGTTATTGCCCAGGCCAGCAGCTGTCCTTCCCTCCTTCCTTCCTTCCTTCCTTCCTTCCTTCCTTCCTTCCTTCCTTCCTTCCTTCCTTCCTTCCTTCCTTGACTTCTACGTTATTCACAGGGAACCCTCAGTGTCTCCTTAGAACTGTTTATGCAGTGCCTGTCCTGCACCGGCCACGAGGACGAACTCTTTGGGTACGTGCCACGGTGAACAGAAATGGCCTTCGTGGAACGTGGGAGCTGGCACAGCAAGCCGGGGTGGGCAGAAACCTGGTTTATTGACGCCTCCGTCAACTACGAATGTAGCACCAGTGGGCCACGTTCTTAGTGGGTCCTGGACAAATCCACGTTTCTAGACACTAAGAGACTTCTGTCTTTTCCTCTACAAATCTGCCACCATAACTTCTCATTTTCGTGCATGTGGTGGTGGGGGGTGAGGTTACGTAGTCGCCTTTGGTTTTGGAGAAGGGGTCCGACTCCCAGCACAGGTCAGGCCCAGAGCGTCTCCCTGCCCGTGCGGAAGGGGACCCTCCAGGTGCACACTGAGATGGGGGTGCTGTCCTTCAACCCTTTGATGCCCACGCGGCGTCAGGCGCTACCCGTACATGGGCCACGCGGATTCCATTGCCGCCTGGATGGACTCCTCTACTCGAAAACTAAATGCTAGACTGTCTACACAGCCTCAAAACCAAACAGCCTCATAGCCCCTCTCTGCTTCCCCACAGTCAGTGACGGTACTAGTCTGCTTTTCATTTTCTTTCGTCCCCACTGGAGTATAGTTAACCTAGATTGTTTTCCTTTTTATTCAGGTACGCTACACAATAAAGAATGGTGGAAAACAATCTTTAGATTCATCACAGTACGGTGCCCCTTATTTCTCGGGAACAGAATCCAACAGATTTTTACGCAGAATTGGGGGAAGGAGCCAGAAGAGTAGTTACCACAGCAGACCCTCCTGTGCCGAGGCCCCCACGCGTGTGCACACAGCAGCCTCCGTGCTGAGTTCCGGGGTGCGGGCTTTCCCTCACATGTGCCAATGCCACCCATCACAGGCGGGGTCTTGTTGGGTGAGCTTTTTTTTTTGTATTTCAAGCCCCCGCTCCCCTCCGCCCCCAGTGATGCTGACATGTGGGCCATTGATCTGTATGGAAGGAGCACAGAGGGACAGACAGACAGACGCCCCAGAGTCAGAAGGATATTGTTGGGCCCTGAGTGCTTCTTGGGCCCCCCATGACTCCCTGGGTTGTGGAGCCTTGGGTGTCTGCCTCGTCTACAAAGTGGGGGTGGACGTACTGCTACTTAGTTTCAAGTATCATACGTGACGTGACGTGTGCAAACTCCCAAACGCCGGTAACCCCACTGAGCCATTCCCGAGCTCGGCGCGGCCGTGGGCTGGGAAACGCGAGGAAGCCAGGCCCTCCCCGAGGTGCCGCGCACACGTCCCTGATCAGAAACCAGGTCTTTCTGTGAAAGCGATTTCCTTCCAGTCCAGCATGGGGACGTGAGTTTGCCTGACTCTGGCTGACGCATTTTTTAGCCAGTTGCAGGAGAGAGAGGCTTGCTTTTTCTCTGCCTTGTTCTCCAGGTGTGAAGACCACTGAGCTTGGTAGAGATGGTTTCTGCTCTCGCACACACACAGATTTGATCACTAACAGTAGTGTGACTTCAAAACATTTGCCTCTTCCCTGTGTCTGAGTTTCCTCATCATGGTTCGTAACAGTTTGATTTTCTCTCCTAGAAATACATGTCATTTTTTCTAAGGATTCAGGGCTTAGTACTGAGGGGGAAAATGAGACATAATGCCCTCTGTAGACAAGAAACGTAAAACTAAGGTAATTTACGTAGTTGTACCATTAAGTACAATTAGTAATAATAATAATAATAATAATAATCTGCACTCCAGAGACAATATCACTGTGCAGATGACACAGAAAGCACATCACGAGCCCGCACTTACTAGCTGTTGATAGATTTTCAGTTTCAGTGAATAAAATAAGTTGCCACCATTATTTCACATGTTATTGTAGCTTCTAGGGTACACGTTTTTCCAGCGGAAGCCTTAACCAGCATTCCATCCCACAGCTCACTCTAACGTACAGGATATTCACTTGTCATTACCCAACGTGGACATTTGTGATTCACCAAAATTCTATCCAACCAGCTTTCAGAAGTCTCCCGTTCTTCCGATTCTGTTCTCTTACGTGCGTGTTTCACACACAAGAGATGTGAGGTGAAGTCATTCAGGCAGGAGACCCTCTGGAGCGACAAACTCGGGCAATGTGACCTTGGGGGCACGCCGGCCTTCCTCTTTAACCCGTTTCGGTCACGGCGTGCCCATCGGCGCCGCACTGCGGTACCTGCGGGGCACCACTGGGGAAACGCTGGTGAGAGAGAGGTTTCCACCCAGAGAGACCCTCCAGTGGGAGGTGCACCCACTGGAACCTTGTGCCACACGTGTCTTCTGCTGTCTTCTGCGCGTGGCTCCCTCCAGGCCACCACACGGGAAAAGCCAGGCGGTGGCTCCTTCTTCAAATGCTACCGACAAACAGGAAGGATGGCCATGCGAGACACAGGCCCCTCAGAGGACACAGCGTGGTCACTCAGCACCCTGCTTTATTGCAGTTGTTAAACCGCGGACAGTGAGGTAACGTGACAGGTGAAATCCTGTCCCTGCCCAACACAGATGTCACTTCCTCTAGGTCCATAAAATAGGCTGGTGGTCGCTGTGTGGCGTACACCCAGAAACACCTGGCTGACGCCCCCACCTTATTCATTCTGGGTAGGACGCCCTAATAGAAACCATTAGTACCACTACAAAAGAAAGCCCTACTTAAAAAAAACACAGAAAAAAATTCTGTATTGTATATTAAATGTCACAGAATAATGTGGATTCGAATACGAAAGAAAGTGAAGAAGCCAGGCTTTGTCAGGAGTTCCGAAAGTGAGTCCCCAGCGCTCGTCTTCTCTAAGAGGAGAGGGGACGGCAGCGCCGCCCTGGCGGGGGCTGGGCAGGGTGGAGCGGGCCCGGCACCAGAGGGTGGCGGGTTCTGTCCCCGGTGGGGCACTCATGACAGGCGTCTGACCCGTGTCTCTCTCTCCCCTTCTTCTTCCACTCTCTCCAAAACTAATCAATAAACATACCCTTTCTTATAGATTTAAAAAAAATACCTGCAAAGCCTGGAAAAAAAGCGATGAAGTTTTTGAGAAGATGACATCGTAGGTTTGTTGACCTGAAGGGCTGGGCGTGACTAAGGAAACCGGAGAGGCAGGGAGATGACCCCACGAGGGAGCTGGAAGGCAGCTGCTTGGGCAAGAGGGCTTCCCAGGAGTCTCGTTCCCGGGACGGGCGGCAACACTCCCCACAAGGGTCTTCACCGAGGCAGCCGGGGCATTTGAGCCTCCAGTCACTGGTCCCCTGTCCCCTCTTTGTCCTCTGCTGGGCTCCATCTCCTGTTCAGGGTCTGACCGCAAACTTTCCAGTTCCCTGTGGGACAGTTAGATGCCCCCCTCCCCCCACTCATCACGTTAGGTTTTCCAGGAATCCCAGGAAACAGGGCTTCGCACGCCCATTTTACTGACGAACGAGTGATGTGAACACAAGATACCGTGTTTCGCCGTGTGTGATGTGCACCCACCTTTTTGACCCAAATGGTCAGGGAAAAAAATCTTTCATTTTAATTTTTTAGTTCAGCTGTTTATTTATTTATTTATATTTGGATACTTGTCTTGTATTATAAAGACATTTTAGCATTAATTTTGAACATATTATGGTCCAAGAAATTTTATGTAACTGCGAATTACAAAACATAGAAACAGATACAAGGTATTTCGGGTACTACCCATGTATAATGGGCATCCTTATTTTTCCATCAAAAATTTGGGCAAAGAAAAGTGCTCATTATACAAAATATGGTTCAGTGACGTCGTCTCCATCACCTCGGTGTCCAGAGTGGCCGCCCTTCCTCTCACTCTTTTTCTCACCAGCTCTTCCTTCCTGGGTCAATCGACTTCAGTTTTTTAAGTGAGAGGACGGGCAGGTGCCCTCACCTCAGTCTGGTTCCCCAGAAGACAAAATCTCAAATCAACTGACCGGCAAAAGCAAAATGCACCGAGTTCCCCAGAGGACGGGCAGGTGCAACGTGGTTGCTGTATGGAGACGTCTGTTGCCACATATTTATTTCGGTGACCCCCCAGCTCCCTCTGTCTCTTCCCCGAAGGTCACGGAGACCCCTCCTCCTCCTGGCCAGTCCAGGCTCTCTCCACGAGTTGGGGGCTGCCCCTCACAGCAGCTTTTGGCTGAAATGATCTCATCCCAGAAGCTTCACAGGACAGTGTTGCTTCCCCTTTCATTACACGGAAATTCTAGGGGGCCGATTTCCCAGCTGGGCCGACCGCCCACCCCGGGACCCGTCTCTAAGACCAGGGGACACGGGTCCCTCTCCGCAGTGACAGCGGTGGGTTTGAGGGTCTAGAGCTCGTGAGAGGGGACACGGCTTTCATTGTAGCAAAACCACAACTCGAGGGAGCAGGGAGGGACCGTGCACTCAGCCCTTCACTTTCATTAAGTCAGCAGAGCTAAAGGCAGAAATTATATTAAAAAAATTATTAGATATGCTTCCTAAGCCCCACAAAAGATGTTCTTGTTTTCCATGGGCACAACCAAATTACAGCAATTATCTAGAAAACGCAGCAAAAATGTACCGGATAACTTCCCACTCCCAAAAGCGCTGCTTTGCCAAAACTCTGAGTGAGACCATCTTCTCGGCCCGAGGCTCCAGCCTGTCCTTTGCGCCCCCTGCCGGTCTGCAGTGTACAAATGACTCCCCGCAGGTGGGACTCCCTTCCGCGGGAAGGGTGCATTTTATTAATCGTAGTAAAAGCGAGAATGAGGTCGTAAAGGGAGAAAAGTGCGCTTTCCACTTCAGAGGTTCGGTAATGATTCTATTAGCACACCCCCCCCCGCCCCCCGTATCACTCTACTCACTCCAGCATTTCCACTCTACCCTCTGTCTTTTTTCTTCCTGGTGGGTAATTTTTATGTCCTTACCACGGGTTCCTCTCTCTTCCCTCTCCTGTGGTATCTGACGCTATTAAAGACCCCATGTGGGCCCTGCCCATGTGGCTCAATTGTTTAGAGCGTCGTCCCAACGCACCGAGGTCGAGAATTCCGTCCTGGTCAGGGCACGGGCAAGGAGCCGCCGATGAGTGCAGTAACAAATGGAACGACAAATCCACGTTTCTCTCTCTTCTTTCCTCTCTCTCTCTCAAGTCAATAAATAAAAAATTAAAAGAAGATCTTTTAACAAAATCTAAATATCAAATGCATCTTCATTTATTTTGGCTAAGAAACAGCATTCTTATGGGTGATTCGTAGACATATATTAGCATGTAAATTTAGATTCCAAAAGAAATATGTATAATTATTTGGCTTTTTAGAGGGGAAAAATGTATGTTAAAGAACCTAGAAAAAATACCGACTTGTGACATTTAGCTGTTTGATAGCTTTCATGCTAAAAACGGCTCATTTAAAATAAGGAAAAAGTCTGGAGCAAATTGATTTTGGAAAACGGTAAAAGTCTGCAAACCTCACGAGGAGAGTGTAGATGGTATTTTTTTCCCTTAGCCTGAATAGAACAGAGGTTACCAGCTATTTCCCCTTTTAGGATAATCTCATGCGCTTACTAATCACCACTGTGAGAACAAAGGTCAGACAGACCAGATTTAGCGTAAATTCTGTAAAGCTCGTGTGTCTCTCCTCAAACGTTTGTGGAAGAATCTGACCGTGACCGTGGTAGGGGAACCAAGATGAAGGCAGTACCTCGTAATGGCCCCAGTGAGCGCGCCACATTCCTCTCCGTTTACTTGCTCTGATTTAACATAAATCCATGTCGATGTGGTCGGGGGAAACCTCCTGGGCGACGGGGTGGTTCTCTGTACCTCGGCAATTTCCACGTGGCTCTTCTTTTAATTATATTTTGTGATGAGTATTTCATATCAGTAACCAACTAAGACTACTTGTTGCTATTTTTAAAAATATTTTCTTTATTTATTTTTAGAGAGAGGGAAAGGGAGGCAGAGAGAGGGGGAGAAACATCAATGGGAGAAGCATCAATCGGTTGCCTCTTGGACGTGCCCTGACTGGGGCCTGAACCTGCAACCCAGGCATGTGCCCTGACTGGGAATCAAACCGGCGACCCTTCACCCTGTGGGATAATGGAATACTGACCAGGGCTGTTGCTACTTTGGCTCATGTATGTCTATCCATTCATAATTAGCCATATGCTTTTTCTCTACTTTAGGACATATCTTAGGACATTTTCTAGCTGATGATTTTTTAAATTTAATGTCTTCTACCAGTTTTTTGTGTCTGTGTGCAAATGTGGAGCTAGGATGTAAAGGGACAGGTTTCGCTGACTTTCTTCCCAGCACCACACGTGGGCCCACTGAGTCCGTCCTCATGCCTGGCTAGCCCACTGTTCTCTGACGGTGCTAGTGAGCTCTAAGAAATAGGTGTTCTTTGCCATTTTTTCATTTAACATTTTTCTTCATTTCCCATCTTGAAATCTGGTAAGTAATTGGGCCTCAATACCAATGACATTAACTGAACTTCGCTATCTTGGGAGAGAGCCAGGTACACAAAAATGTGTCTACCTCAAAGAGTGTTCTTTTACAAACAATGTGAAAGAATTTTTAAACAATTATTTATTTGTTGAATTAAGATAACTGTAATTCTTAAAGCTGAACTTGCCTGCTCTTGACCAGCTTCTTTGCCTTTGGGGCATAATTCATTCTGACTGACTGAACAGTGATCCTTCTCTTCCTGGTATCACTTCCCATACACAGCCCTGTTCTTTACTGGGTTCTGCTTGCAAGAACATTTTAACATTCAGTGTGAAAACAAAAGAGATCTTTGTATCTGTGTTCCGTGATCTGACCCATTAACTTTCCACTAGAAATTATTTTGCTTGACTCCTATGCATACACATATGAATGTGTATATCTAAATACATGTATTTCCAAAGCACTCCTCAAAAATCACCATTCTAGTGCAGGAAAAGACAATTAAAGGCATCACACATGACATTTTAATGAACTCTAAGTATCAAATGCATGCATCTTCCTAGTGATTTTTTCTATATTTTAATTTTTGTGGAAAGGCAGCTCAGAGCTGAGAGTGCGAGGCTTTTAGGTCACTCTGGGGAGCGCTTTGGGACAAATGAGAGAAAGATTCTGGGATCTGGTGCAGAGCCGGGGCTGCGTGCCCTGGGCAAAGTCATTAACGACGGAATGACCGCACTGCGCAGCTGGGGTGCTGGACACCAGTGTCACATTTACCTGAGATTGTTCCAGGCCGTCCTGCCAAGGCGCTGCTGCTGCTGCGGGTCCTCCCGGCGGGTGGCAATGGAGCCCACTCCTCTCTTCCCGCGGCCGGAGGGAAAGAAACCTCGCCGACACCGGTGGGCGCTTTCCAGCCCTCGTCTCAATCCAAACCGGATTGCGATCCCCCGCTCTCCCCACTACAGAGCTCATTCTGTGGGTGTTGCCGCTCTCCCTCTAGGACACCCTTGCACCCTAATCTCAGGCTTCCTTTTCTTTCTTTCACTGGCATGAAAGAGCGATGCTATGAGAGGTACTCCATCCAAAAAAACCCAGTTTGTCTCCACATTGACATGTTTTGAAAAAAGAAAAGAAACCTTTGGAATGAACGAGTTTCACCACACGTGATTAACCTACTTCAGATAAAACTGGGTGCAAAGCTCACGAGCTGCAGTACGTGAGTAGAATTAATCCAATGTTAGATGGATGGGTATGATACGATAGAGTTCTACATATTTTGTAGGAATGTTTCACTTACCAAAAGTTTGTAAATTGTGTGAGATCACCATACAGGACACTGTAACTTCCAAGTTGCCGATGAGAAACCCAAGTGAGTGAATCTGCTGAGGCCGCCTAGGCTGACCACCTGCAGCGCAATCCAAACTTTGTCTGGGCCTTGATGTTATAGAAACAAGAGCTTGTTTGTATGTATATTTCTTCGTTCTCTAACAGGTATCTACATTCTTTAGGAAATCTACTATTTTTCTGGAATTTAAAATATTTCAACAATGAAAAATACTCAAAGAAGGCGGAGTCTGTGGACAGCAGGCAGCCTCCATTGGGAAGGACGCTGCTCCTTCCGAAAAACATTTTTTGGTTTTTCACACATGCATGCCACCCCCTTCCAAATGGAAACAGCAACAGTCTGGCTTTTAATGCATTCAAGCAAGCTTGTATTTTCTTATGAAAAACAAAGAGGCTTCAAAAGAAACAAGCAGAGAACATCGACGTGACATTCTCTTTCTGGAGAAGTGGAGATGTGTTATTGTAGTCCGCTACATCAGAAACACCTTTTTCAGCAACGAGCGCCCCATGCTGGCACCAGCCTTGGATAAGATCCAGCTGGGGGTGTGGGTACGGCCGCTGGCTTTGAACTTGACTCCAGGGGCCTCTGGTAGGAAAGTGGCACCACTGATCTGAAATAATAAAAAGGACTGTACTTCTGCGGTGTTCTTAAAGAGTTCGAGGAGCTGGACCCACCAGTCAGGAGTAAGCTACTTCCAGAGCCTAGGGGCCCGGTTTTTCCCTCCTGGCCTCGCTCGCTCCCTCCCGCCCCGTCTTCCTTTCTCCTCCCCTCCCTCTCTTCTGTCCTCTTCTCTCTCTCTCTCATCCTTAGAAGCAACTAATAACTATATTTTCTTCCATATGAGAGACTGGCACAGTCAGAAAACTGAACTAACGCCCGAAAACAGCTAGTTTGGCATTTAATACAGCAATCGGTGCAACCACCCACACCAGGTAATTTAACTGCATCTGTGTTTGATTTGCGCTTGTATTTCTCCACTTACGACTCAGAAAAGAAATAACAGCCCCTCTCACAGTCTTCAAATAGCTCTTCCCATTATGCAGCATTAGGCCTGAGAGCGCTCTTACTGACCTCGTTTTGATTAATGAGACGTGAAGTATTATCTAGCAGATCAGCCTGCACGTCAGTGGGCCGGGCACGCAGGCCACGGAGCTCAGCAGTGAGGGGTTGTCAGGCACGAAGGAGACTGAGACACACGGCCGGGCCTGGTCATCATCTCTCCAAATATGTGCTTGTAATTTGTGTTCCAGGATAACAAAGTGTCTTGTCTTATTGAAAAGCCTCATTGTCTTCATTTGTCTGTTTTGTGATGGTCGGCAGTGTACATACACATGTGACGAAGAAATGACTTTTTCTGCTGTTAGGTGACTGGGTTCTTGGGGCAGACAGCAAAGCCCCGAGTGACGGCGTCCTGCATGAGTGCACCACGCAGGCGAGACAGCAGCACACCTCCAGGTGGTTACGTGCAGGTGAACACAGGTCTTCTGTAAGGCTCTGTTAGTGAGCTCCAGTGGAAATGTCTTCCGAATATTTTTGCTTCTTGGAATATGATTTTAACTGTGTGGGCAAGTACATCAATAAATACAAGCAGGCCTTTTCAACTTTACATATTTTATTTTTTAAAAAGATTTTATTGATTTATTTTTACAGAGAGGGGATGGGAGGGAGAAAGAGAGGGAGAGAAAGATCGATCTGTGAGAGAAACATGGATTGGTTGCCTCTTGCACAGGCCCCAACCTGGGACCAGGCCTACCACAGAGACATCTGCCCTGACTGGGAATCGAACCTGCGGCCTTCTGGTTCAGATGCTCAATCTACTGAGCCACACCAGCCAGGGAACTACATATTTTGTATTCTAATTTACCAAAACAATTTTTGGAAACTTATTATGATGAAAAATAGGGTTCATATTGTTAGAAAGGATTGGCAGGCTGATGTTCTGATTCTAAGGCACCGTGATCTGAGACTCAACCCAACATCCAGCCCTCGAAGGGAACATGAAATAATTTAAAACTTTACATCATAAAGAGCTCACGAAAGATAAGACACCCAACATTCTTGCTCTAAAGACAAACAAATATATGTGCGTTAATAGATCAAAGTTACATTTTTTAAGAGTTAAGGACTCAACACTCATTCTGAGACACACTCTTGCCTGGTTTAGTTACTACCCAGTGGAAGCCGGCTTTCCCAGCATCAGTGGAAGATCAGACAGTTCAGACAACTCAAGGCAGAATTGCTCTTGAAGCTCTGAGTTTCTTGAATTTGCTCATTTCTCTGCTTAAATTCACTGACCAATCGCAAACCTCTACGTTTTCTGCACTGAAACAGTGCAAGGAATGTATCAAAATAAGCCTTAATTTCTTGAATACACCATTTTTCTATGACCACTTTGGGAAACACCTTCACCCTCCATGAAAAATCATGAAATGGATATGTTCCTATAAAAAGGAAAAGAGAAAGCATCGTGTAACCTTGCCGTGATAGGCAGTGAAGCAGTTCACAATGACTGGCTTATACTAACTTACATTCATGCACATGGATTTCTAAGCCAAATCTACACGAGAGGCGCTAATGTGCTGCCCACTTCAGAGCTGAACTGAGTTAAAGCCACAGGTGGGGTCCTAGAGTCATGTGACCGGTAAGTGCCTTTGCTTGTGCCCAAAGCCGGGCCATCTGGCTGTAGCGTGTGTCCTTGCCTGCTGGACAATGTAGTCCATCTAGTTCACGTACTTTTAAAACTCATTTGATCGGTCAACATATTCTTTTTAAAATTTTTACTAAATGTATGGGTGACAGTGGTGAATGAAATTATACAGGTTTCAAGCATGCAATTCTAGAATGCATCATCTGTACGTCGTGTTCTGTCTTTGCCACCCATGGGCATGGCCGTGAGGGGTCCCCCGGTCGCTCCCACTGAAGTTACAACGGGCTGAACAGCCATCACTGAACACAGGGCTCCCTTCCCAATGCACAGATGCGTCCGAGAGATCCGTCCATGGAGACGTCTGAAGGCGGTCAGAGGATCAGAGCAAAAAGGGGGAAGAGCAGGGACGGGGCATGACCGCAGCCTGGGGCTCACTGCAGGGCTGGGGAGAGAGGACCGCGAGGGGAGACAGTGACAGTCCGAGCCAGTGGCACCCAGAGAAAAGCAGGCGTGGCTGTCCTTATCGTGACAAAATAGACTTCAGGACACAACAGGGAACAAGAGACAAAGATGGACATTTTACAATAATAAAAGGGACCGTACTGAAGAAGATATAATCTTGTACTTGTTAATATATAGTCACCCAGCCAGGGAGCACCAAAAAATGCAAAGCAACTATGAACAGAACTAAAGGAAAAAACTGACAAAAACACGGTGACCACAGGGGACCTAATGACACCATTGAGGCCTGTGCACGGATCATCCCGGCAGAAACTGAGTATGAAAATGTTGGCCTTAAATGACACATTACACCAAATGTAGAAAAGAATCTATGTTTACAGAACCTTCCTCCTAAGAACACCAGGCTACACCTTCTTTTCTATTATTGAAGGTAGACTACATATTGGAACACAAAATTAGCTTCAACAAATTTAGAAAGATTGAAACCATAAGAAGCACATTCTTCCATCACAACGCCTCAAAATTGAACATCAGCTGAGAAAAAGAGGGAAAACCCACAAACCTGTGGAGATTAAGCAACAGGCTACTAAAGAATGATGGGGTCAAAAAAAGGAATAGAAGGAGAGACGAAAAAATACACAGGGACAACGGGAATGACAATACAACGTGCCAGAACTTTTGGGACACAGCAAAATCAGTAATGAGAGGGCGGCTCACACCATTACAGGTGCAGCTCAAGAAACAAGAGAAATCCCAAATAAACAACCTAACATGACATCTTAGAGAACTAGAAAAAGAAGAACAAAGCCCAAGGTCAGAAGATGGAAGAAAATAAGAATTAGAGAACTAAGTAGAGAACAAAAAGACAGAAAAAATTAATTCAACGAAGAGCTGGTTATTGGGAAAGATTAATAAAACTGACAAACCTCTGGCTAGACTCAATAGAAAAAGAAGAGAAAAGACTCAAATAAAATCAGAAATGAAAAAGGAGAAGTTATCACAGACATACAAAGGATCATACTAGAAGACAAGGAATGACAATGTGCCACCAAATTCAATGACTTACAAGAAGTGGGTAAGTTCCTAGAAACCTACAGCCTTCTTAGACTGAATCACGAGGAACTGTAAAATCTAAGTGAACCCACCACAGTAAGGACATCGAAACAACCATCAACCCCGCCCCCCCCTCCCCCCCAGTAACAGTCCAGGACCAGATGGCTTCACTAGGGAATTCTACTTCTACCAAACATTCAAACAGGATTTGATGTCTATGCTCCTCAAAATCTTCCGAAGAGGTAATACTTCTTAACTCATGTTATAAGGCCAACGGTACCCTAATACCAAAACCTGGGACAGATAACACACACACAAACAGCTTTGCAGAACAATATTTCTGGTGAATGCAGATGGGAGAATCCCAGACAAAACACTAGCAAACCGAACACAACTATCCATTAAGAAGCTAAGACATTCTGGTTAAGTGGGGTTCATTCCAGGGTTGTGAGGACGGCACGATGCGAGGCACCGCATTAACAAAATGAAGAATAAAAGCCATGTGATCCTATCAATAGGCGCAGGAAAAGCACGTGACAAGCTAAAACATCCATTTATCATTGAAACACTCAATAAAATGGGTATCAAAGGAAAGTGCTTAAACATGGTAAATGCAACATATGAGAAGCCCCCACCTAACATCATGCTCACTGGTCAAAAACCGAAAGCTTTCCCTCTGAGATCGGGAAGAAGACAAGCGTGCCTCATTCAACATGGCCCCCGGAGTCCCAGCCAGGGCAACCGGGGAACAGAAAGAACAAAAAGGCATGCAACTTGGGAATGAGGAAGTAAAGTGTTACTTTTTACAGGTGACATGATTCTTTACATAGAAAACCCCGAAGACTCCACCAAAAAACTTTTAGAAACAATGAATAAGTACAATGAAGCTGCAGGGTATAAACATAATGTCTAAAAACCCATTGCATTCCTATACAGTAACAATGAGATTTCTGAAAATGAAGTGAAAAAATTCCTTTTGTAACTGCAATGAAGAGAATAAAATACCTAGGAATAAACAAAGCGGTGAAGGACCAATATACTGAAAATTACAAGACACTATTAAAAGAAATTGAAGAAAACACACGCAAATAATGTGTCCATTGATTGGAAGAATCAACACAGCTACAATGGATGTATTACCCAAAGCAACGTACAGATTTAATGTAATCTTCACCAAAATACCAATGGCATTTTTTTAGAGAGATAAAACAAAAAAATCAGATGTGTATGGAACCACAAAAGACCCCAAGTGGACAAAGCAATCCTGAGAGAGAAAAAAGCTGGAGACACCGTCTTTCCTGACTTCAAATTATACCACAAAGCAATGATAATCAAAATAGCGTGGTGTCAGCAGAAAAATAGGCACACAGACCAATGGAACAGAATTAACAACTCAGAAAAAACTGACATATATGGGCAAATAATTTTTGACAGAGGAGCCAAAACATACAAAAGAAAAAAGAAAGCCTCTTCAGTAAATAGTGCTGAAAGAATTGGAAAGGCACATGCAAATATATATATAAATACAGTAAAACTAAGCTGTTATTCATCACCATAGACAAAAATTAACTCAAATGGATCAAAGACGTAAATGTAGGATTTGAATCAATAAAATACATAAAAGAAGACATAGGTACTACATTTATGGACCCTGGTCTTAGAGGGGATGTTATAAATTTGACATCAAAGACAAGTGAGGCAAAAGCACAAATAAATGAATGGGACCACATCAGACTAAGAAGCTTCTCTGTGGCCAACGAAACCATCACCAAAGCAAAACAAAACAGGAACCCACCCAACCAAATGGGAGAAGAGAGTTGAAACGCTAGGTCATCCCGGGGTTCACACTCAAAACATACGAATGAGGAACTCACACAACTCAACACCATACAAAGGAGCCATCCAATTAAAAAATGGGCAGAGGCTCTGAATGGACGTGTCTTCCACGGAGACACGCAAGTGATCAGCAGGTGCATGAGAAATGAAAATCAAAACTAGACCAAGATACCACCCCTACCTGTTAGAAAGGCTATTGTCCACAAGAAAAGTAACAACAGGTGTTGGAGAAATGGATCGGAAAGAGGAACCCTCACTCTCTGCTGGTAGGAATGTGAACGAGTCCGGCCACTATGCAAAACAGCATGGAGGGTCTTCAGGAAATTAAGAGGGGCGTTCCAGACATGGAGACAACCGCAGCGCCCTTCCGCAGGGGGCTGGATTGAGGAGACCTGGCGTGTCTCTGCAGTGGAAAGCCACGCAGCCGTGGAAAAGACGAAACACTGCCATTTGCCACAACACAGATGGATCCTGAGAATATCATGCTACGTGAAACGTCAGACGAATAAAGCCAAGAACTATTTCACTCGCATGTGGGACACAGAAGTGGAAGAAACAAACTGACAAAGAAGACAAACAAACAAAAGCTCATGGAGACAACAATGTGGTGGTGACCGGAGGGAAGGGGATGGGGGAGGTGGAGGAGGGTGGAGGGGGTCCAATACCTGTTGGCAGAAGGAGACTGGACTTTGGGTGGTGAACACGTGATACAAGATATAGGCGATGTATCACCCGAAACCTATATAATTTTATTACCCAATGCCACCCCAATAAATACAATAAAATTTAAAAAAATTAAACCTTTTAAAAAACATAGCATTATCTGAAATTTTAACAGTAAATAAAAATGAGCAAAATCTGCTACTAAAATGGTGAGGAATCAATGCTCTTAGTATGTTAAGACCTACCATGAATCAAGTGGGAAAAACCCTATTGGCATTGGAAAGGTCTATAACTCACAAGAAAATAAAGAAACAGCAAAGCATAAATATATATATATATATATTAGATTTTTTAATAATGCAACTCATTACATTGAAATGCCATTTTTTAAAAACAAGAAGTCAGCAAAAATATAGACAAGAAAAGCAAGCCACGTGCACCCACAGGGTGAGGGCTCAGTGAAGCGTATGTAACTGTACCACGACTTTTAAAATACCCCCCTGTTTTGAGGCAGCGGCTCTGTTTCTAAGGATGTAATCAGATGTGAAGACAAAGTGTGTGTACAAAAGCTCTCCGTGAACTCTTACAGTCGGGGACAATCCCATGTGCAAGATGAAAAAGACTTAAGTGTTTTAAAGAAATGTTTCTGAGGAGAACGTGGTACCTTTGAGGCCCAAAGCTGGGCTGGAAGCGCACTCGGGGCAGACTGGGTGGAAGCCTAGTCCTGGGGGATGGCACGTGGGGGGGGGCAGCAGGGGCTGTGTCTACAGTGGAGCTGAACAGGCTACCAAGCCCCCCACCCCTCCACCTCAACCCTACCCAACACCTACAGGGAGGGCCTGGGTGAGTCTCCGTGCAGAATAAGGGAAAGTTCTGGTCACACAGGGAGAACACAGGTCACAGGGGCCTCAAAGACACAGCTAACCTGTGTCCCAAATTTGCCTGAGATAAGGCAAGGCTGCTACCCCGTACCTGACGCTGGCCTCACTGAATGCCAAGGACTGCTCTCCCACGAAACGGTAATAGAGACGCCCCACACCCGGCTTTGGGATTCTCAGTCTGAGCTACAGCAGCTTTGGAATCCCTCACACATTACCACCAGCTCCCAGGTGGAAGAGTAAAACTTAGAAGTCAGGCGCAAGTTGAGTTCCTAAAACACTGTAATTTCATTTCCAGGGCACGTTTTATCCACGAGTGAGCATTACAGAGAGCAGTCTCGGCGCCATCGTTTCTCGGGTGACCTTGTGTCTTGCAAACTTCAAAGCAAGAGTCCCTTGTTTTGCCCCTTCTTGTTTTTCTGACCCAGCGGCTGCACCGAAACTTCTGGTCTGTGTGTAAGGGTAACTGTAAGTTGCACTGGGTGTTAAGCAGAATGCAGGTGTGTGGGGTGATGCCAAATTTGTTTTCAAGTTGTAAACAAAAGCAAGCCTTCCTCCTCCTATTGCTAACGACTGTGGTCTGTGCAGTTTGCTGTGGTTTCAGACGTATTTCCAACCATCTCCCTCTGACTGCTAACCATTTCAGCAGATGGCAGAAGGTTAGCGACCAATCATCACAGGCCCCCTCTGAAGATGCGGCTCACAGATCAATAGCCCGTCTTCTCCCCACGGAAACAGCCCACCCAGGCGGCCTTCCCTGTGGCTCCTTTCTGCTCTGTGTTTATTGCAGAAAACCCGGCACATTTCTGGTCGGAAAAACAACAAATTAGGGGCAGAGACAAATGCTTCTCACCAGCATCGTGGCTGGGATGGCCCAGAAGAGGCACGAGTGATTTGTCACCGATGCTGAACTTGCAGAGTGACGTTGTTAATCTCTGGTCCCTGGGTACAGGTGTCACGGCGCCACTTTCTTCTGGATGTATTTTAAAATGGATTATAAGATGTCTGCACACCTCGTATGTGGAATTCTATTGGGGGCAGTGGAGCGGGGGGAGGACTGAGCAAAAAGGCAGAAGGACTCACAGACATGGACAACAGTGTGGTGACTGGGCAGATTATAAGGGCATGAAAAGGCAATGGAAAATATACAGTAAAAAATAAAGACAATCCAACAGAATGCGTAGAATATTGTTTTTTCAGAGAGAGATGAAACATGACATCGATAAATGTGAGCTTCGCTTTTGTTTCTCAGGCAAGAAAACATTTCAATTACTGAGGACTGATGGGAATGTTATTTCATGAATACAAAAATATAGTTGCATAGCATGAAATAGATTTTCATATATACTGTTTCCCCTCTGTTGTTAGGAAGTGGGTTTACATGTGTTAGCAAGTTCATTACTCTGTCTACTGATAAACATGTTCTCATATTTGTTAAAAGCTGTCATTTAACATTAAGAAAATTTAAGAGCAGTGGAGAGAAGTTAATGCACTTTTTGTGGTGAAGAGTGAAAAGAGGTTTGGGGAAGAACGGAAATCTTTTGCTGTCTCCCTTTGGTTGTTGTTTTTTTTTTTTTTGGAGATGACATAGGAGCGGGCCTGGCTTCAGTGCCCCTCAGTATTTTGGAGAAGATGACCTGGAGGTCGTGCTCCCAGGCCTGGAGAACCGGGGTCAAGGCTGGGCTCGAGATGAATCCGTGAGAAGAGCCGCAGGCTGGAGAGAAAGACAAATTCAGAAATAAGACAAGTGATTTCACAGGAAACAAAGCAGAACCCACGCCAGCCGGCGATCTCTACTGACATCCTCTTTATTCCTGTAAATACTCCGCAAACCCTCGACTCCTAGGAACTAAGGGGAGTTGTGTATGGGGAGGGGGAGATAGCCAAGGAAATGCATTAATCTTGCACTTTGGAGGCGGCGTGGGGGTGCCGGCCTGCCACCTCCCCGGCCTCCCGCGGGAGACTGTTTCTTGGGAAGGAACCGTCCTCCTCGCGGCCGGCAGGGCGCTGCTTCCCCGAAGGTGCAGCAAGGCCGGCTGAGACGCGAGGCCAGGCGGCCGCTCATCTGTTGCACCAGCGCCCAGCTGGGGCGGCCGGGCATCGGCTCAGAGGCCAGTGGCGACTCCCAGCGCTCCAGGGCTTTAGGGAAATAAAGGGAATCAGTGGAAACCGAAGGTTCTTGAGCCGGATACTCGCTGACTAAGACGACCCGTGGAGGCCACTCTCTATTTTACAATGGACTCGAGTCCCAGGATGTAGACCGACCGAGCCTCCGGGAGTGACCCGCTGGGAGCCACGGCGTCGCAGGTCCGGTGGGTAAGTTGGCGCCAACTTTGCCGGGAGGCAGCCCCACCTCTCCGCGCTGGAGTCTCGTTTCCTGCGCGGACCCCAGAGCCGGGCCGGGAGGAGGTCGCTCTCGTCCTGAAACCGCAGGACGCTCTGCGCGCATCTCGCACAGAGGGGCGCGCGCGCACCCCTCGCAGCCAGTGACTCTCGGCTTCCCAGGCTGGGGCGCGTTTCGGCGTGTATTTCGCATTTGGAAACTCACCGATTTCCCCCGCCTGCTGGAAAGCCCCAGAGCGGGGTGGGGGTGGGGGACGCCGAGCCTCCCGGTTTGTTCCCTGCAACCGTCTCTATTGTTGGCTCCGGTGGCAAAGCCGCAGAACCCCGCTCTTGCAGGGGAAGCCTGACACCTGGAGGCCTGGAGAGGGGGTGCGGGAGCCCCGAGAAGCCGGAGTGGGAGACGCTCGGAGAGTTGCGGAGGGGGGCGAGGTGCCTCTGCCAGTCGGGCGGCCTGCCTCCCGCGGGCCCGTGGAGCAGGGCGGGGGCTGGGACGCAGCCGAGTCCTGGCGCGCACCGCGTCCGACTCTCCGCGCAGCCCGCCCAAGCCCGGAGGTGTGTCTGGCTCGCTCCCAGGACCGCCGCGGGGGCTCTGGCCGCTCCCCTGCCTGGCCGCGGACTGCCCGGTGTTGAGCTGGCCCGCCCCACGGGCTGACCTCGAGGGGAGCGGAGGCGACGCCGCGCACGGAGTCGGGCACCCACCCGCAGCCTTCGCGGGCGCGCGGGTCCCCGCCAGCGCCCCGCAGAGCCGTACGCGGGGCGCGCACCTTCAGGGACCGTCCCTGCCCAGCTGGCTGCGTGCGGACGCGGAGTCCGACGGCCGCCCGGGACCGCGGGCGGGGTTGCTGCCTCCGGGCTCATCCGCTGTCCTCCGTGGGAACGCTAACTTGCTCCGGAGGGACTGGTGGGGGCGGGGTGGCGCGTCCTCCAGCTCCCGGCCGCCCCTCCCCCGCTCCCCGGCGCCGCGCGCGGAGCATCCTCTCTCCGCCCAGGCGGTGCCCGCGGCGGGAGCCCCAGCTTCGGGCGTCCTCCTCCTCGGACGCTGGGAAACTCGGCGCAGACGGAGGCCCCCCGTTGGAATTCGCCCGCGGCCCCGATTCTCGGGCCGACCCCTCCTCAGCCCGAAGATCGCAACTTTGCAGGTAAGGCGGGCGTCGCCTTCGACAGCTGCCTCTGCCCCGAGCCGCTTCTCGCGTCCTCCCCGGGACCTCGGGGAAGTTTCCCAGGCTGCCTGCGAAGCCGGCTCCCCGGGGAGGCGGACCGACGTCCCCGGGGGATCAGCAGTTCCAAAGGCCCCGCTGCCTGGCTTCTCTTTGGGGCTCAACTGGGTCTGCGAGGCGCCCGCGGGTGTCGGGTGCTGAGCCCGAGTTCGGGGACGCGCCTCGGCCCCTCGCCGCCCCCCGCGCCGGGCGAGGGCTCGGGGCGCACCCCGGTGTGACTTATATGGTAAACAGCCGCTGCGGCCGAGCCGCGGGGCCGCGAGCGAGGCCGCCTCTCGCCTTTCACGCGTCGGGAGAACGCAGGGATCTCGGGGGCCGCCGGGAGCCTGTCAGGGGGCCCTGCCTGACGACTCGGGGATCTCTCGGGGGGACGGAGGAATGGGGGGCGGCCGGTGGTGCCCTGTCGATCGATTACGCTCTGCGTCATTTTCATTCTCTCTCGGAACCACTTCCACCCGTGCCGCGCGACCCACGCTAGGGATTCCGGGCGCGCTGGGCAACCGAAGCCGCGGCGACTGTTTACTACTCGGGCAGGTCGCCGGCACCGGCAGCACCGCGCGTTCCGGCTGCGCGTTCAGCTGCCTTCGGTTGCTGGAAGGGGCCGGCGAGTTCGAAGGAGAGCGGGACGGGGCCCTCTGCTCCTGCCCGCGTCCACCGGGTCGTATCCCTGCTCACAGGGCGCCTTGGGGGATCCTCCGCGGTTAAATTCCACACCCACGCAAGGCAGCGGGCTGCTCCCTGAGCAAGAGCCTGGCCAGGGGAGCAAGTGGAGGCAGACGCAGGGTTTGCTGGTTTTGTTAAAAAGAAATTGGGAGCAGTCTTTTAACATTGAAAAAAAAACCAACCCTCATTCAGGTATCCCATCTTTTTTTTTTAAACTATCACATTACACATTCTTTAAGAGAAGAGGTTGACTAGAGTTTTTCTTTTGAAGGAAAACTTTGATTTAGACGGAGAGAATGGGAGTGGGTGGCTGCGGTTGGCATCGCTGTGGTTTCCTTTGAACATTCCTCATGTTCGTCACACCTCCTTCTATCCACCTGGACAGCAGGCCAGGAACCCCCTCCCCCCCTTAAGTATTTCAGGCAAAAAAAAAAAAAAATCAGTGAGATACAGGCATCACTCCTACTCCAGATGCCGGAGTCGAAACTGAAGGGCAGCGTTAGAGACGTCCTTAAGAACCCTGTGAGTCGGTGCGGGGAAGGCACGTCAGCTCATCAGGAGGCGTTAAGTGGACTTGGTCAGAGCAGTGGGTGGCGACGTCTGGACTGACCACGCTCGGGCCAGACCGAAAGAACGCGCCCGCGTGGCTGGTGGGCGAAGAGCCCGCAGAGCTGGGATGGGGTCAGCGGCCGGGCGCGGCGCCTGGCTGGGGAGTGGGGCTCGCAGGCTGGTGCCAGGAAAGGGGCGCAGCAGGAGAGACACTGAGGGGTGCGGGGAGACTGGTGGGAAGAGGTGCTCCAGGTCACTGAGCCAATAAACACAGAGAGAGAGGGGGGGGAGGGAGGGAGAGAGATCATAGAGAGAAGACTCGTGATTGCAAATTGAGAAAATTTCTTTCTAAGCAAGAACGTGACCACGGGCGTCCCTCAGTCCACACAGCATCTCACTCCGCAGGCCGAACAGACTCGGCTCCTTCGTAAAAGCTGTCCATCGCGAGCACTGTTTCTAAAATCCCCGCCGTTGGTAACTGAGATGAGTTTCAGTTTCCTTGCTTAAATGGTCCTTCTCCAAGATGCGTAGAAGGCAGAATACATTTCCATTACTTCTAACCTTGACAGTTTTGTAATTTTTGTTGTTGTTTATTTGTCTGTTGTAGTTACTCTCGGAAGGTCAAGATCAAAGTGCACAGAGAAAACCATGAGAAAATTAAAGTTTTCTATGAATTTTATGCCCTCTTTGGTCGTTGATATAGTAAGAGACCAATTAACTCGCCATGTGAGGTACCCTTAGTCAATTTATACTTTACATCAATACAAAACACCAGAAACACTGCCTTTTTCTTTCTGATGGGGGAAACTTGAATATCCTGTTCAGCACACATATTTTAAACTTGTTAAGCCCTGTAATTAACATGGTGAAATTTCTATGAAAGTAGTGCCCTTAGGATGTGTATTGATTAACCCTACTGAATTAAACATACTTTCATAAACATGTTGTTGAAGAGATTGTCCCATTTTTCTACCTGCATGTTTAACTGCCAGGATGATTGATGGTGATTCTGATGATCAACGTTACATTTAGCAGCTGAAAATTGAAGTTATCTACCTTTTCTAATGAATACATATCTTGGAACAAAAATAAAGGCAGGCACACCTTTGTTCAATATTTAATCATGTAAATATCGGTGCTGAAGAGATGAAAGATTTTGCAAACAAAGATACATGAAAAATGCTGAACAATGGCTAGGACTGTATATTTTCTCGTAAAAATGTGATTGTTTCATTTTTTTTAAAACAAGCTGGATGAAGGAAAATATAATAAACTCTTAAGTTCTCCCCCCCCCGCAAAGTTATGATTGCCAAACATCATACGTGGGTGGACTCTAAGGTGCCCGGTCTTGACTCCCCACGTGGCACTGCCGGGCGCACCTGGCCGGTGGGGCTCACCGCTTCCGTCCCACGAACAGCTCAGCGGGACCGCTGGGGGCGATTTTCACGCGAGGCGAAGGAGACAGATCCAAATCATGATCTTGTCTTCTCCCAGACCCCGCGGGTCACCTCTCTGCACCAAGTAAACATTAAAACTAGTCAACTCCACACAACTGCAGGCGGACATTTACTTCCTTCTAGTTGTGATTTTGCAAAAATGCTTTAGAACTCTTCCCCTTCTGTTTTCTTTTCCTAATCGTCTCAGCTGCACTGAGGCCTCTGTGTTGAAAGAGATTTGAGAATATTTCAATCAGGGATATGTGTCTGTATCACAGTGTGTCATGGATATATCTCGGATGTGCCTTTCCGATCCGCACCAGACCCTTGGCCTGGTCCCTGAGGACATTACCATCACCAAACGACTCTGTGATGAGAAGTGCATTTAGGAGAAGATGCCATTCACCCGTGAGGATGACCATTGAAGACACCTGCCCTGCAACTAGGTCCATGGGAAGGTACACGGTTCCGTGAACTGTTTGGTAGATGAAGCGATCTGTTTAAACTTTAAAAAAGTGTAATGATCCTTCTGGAGGTTCGGTGTTCCTTCACTGGGATGTGGGAGGGAGTGGTTTCAGGACTCGGTCTGCTCTCTCAAACTGTGGATGATGTCCCGTTGATATTCGTGTATGTTTTGTCCCTTTAAAAAATGTTTTCTGTGACACAGAACAGTGTCCCAGAATCCCTGGGAGCTAACAGCTGACACATGGACACTGTTTCACACTGGAAGTTAGAAACGGGGATGAAAACATCAATTTGCAAGGGCGCCTCGGTGGCTTCATCTGGCACTGCCTTCCGTTTGGGGAACGGCAGCAGCAGGGACATGAGTCAGAAACGCTTTCACTCTGATTGTGGTTTGCTATTGTATCTTTGAAATATGCTGAAAAAGTCGCCATAAGTAATTTGCTTGAACAAATACCAGTAACAGTTACAATGATTTTAGACAGCAAAACAGGAGCTATTATGAAAAAAAAGAAAAGAAAAGGAGGCTAAAAGGAAGGAGACAGTATTGGGGGGGCACTTAATATATGCCAGGCACTAGGCTAGAGACAGAGAAAAGAATATTAGTGTTTATCTTCACATCTATTACAACCGAAGTATTATTACCACCTTTGGAATAATCTGAAAAGATTAAATTCCCAAAAAGTCACGAAGGCGTTCTGTAGGAGGGTCAGGATTTGAACCCACGTCTTTTCATATCTGCAGCCAATACTCTGTACTTAATCTTTATAGTTTCAAAGATAAAATCAGTAAACTTCTCACAAGCTCTGCACATGCGTTGATTCTGAGAGCCGTTCATTTCTCTAATGTTTTGCCTAATGGAGCTGTGGCGTGTAAACCCATTAGGGGGCTGCATTAACTCTGTAAGTTTTAAGGTGGGGCGGGTTGTTCTCAAAGTAACTTCGTTCCTTACTCTTGAATATAAATGTCATGCATGTGGAAAGGGAAAAGGGGTTTATTTTCATGGCTAAACTCAAGGTCATGCATTTTCTTTAAATAAACATGATTAATTTCCAAATAAAAATTTCCATTCAATCTTCAACTATCCATAGGCTGTTAATAAAATATCTTTGATTATAGAAATAGCAGCCATGTCAGGACATGTTAGGTGTGTGTTACCCCTTATCAACGTCATACGGAATTCTTACCCAGGTGGTTTAGTTTTAATTTTATCTGAAGGTAATTGCCTGTTTATTTTTACCATCCTTGGGATTTTATTAAGGCAGCTCTCATTGATAACATCTATTAGCTGATAGCACATTTTAAGGAATTTGCCTTTTTTTCCCAAACCTATACCTGCAGTTAAAACCAATAGGAAGTGCTTAGGTCCAAAGACCTGTTGATGCTGAAGTTGGCTATAGTGTCTTTGAAAAAACACCATGGCCAAAATGAGCACTGAAGTGGTATTCATTCAGTAAGTAGTCGTTGAATATTGGTAAATGAATAACTGAGTGAATAGGCTGATAACACACGAGTAAGCGCTTCGTCTTTGGGATTTCTGGTAAAACTCCTCTGATTTCTTCCCATCAAAAGTTCTGTGACCCCTAAGCCTACCTCCATGTTCCTGTCTGCCTAACAGTTTCCCTCCGGTCTCCGGGTATCGCCAGTAAGACAAGCAGAAACCCTGGTTACATCCTGCCTTGCAGGTGGGGGGAGGTCTGTTTCCTGACCTAGACAGTGAGCCCCTTTAACAAACTCAGAGGATGCTCAAAAAATGCTTATGTTTTCAGCTGAATTACATCGTTGTAGATATTACGCTTTTGCAATTGAGCATAATTAATTTGTTTCACAGTTTTATTGTACCGTAGTTGGCTGAATTGGAGCATATTTGTTTGCATGATGAGACCAGTTCTAACAACAACCGTGCACTTATGTCTTATATTGAGAGCCCTGTCATTCCATACACTGCAAAAGTAATTAACCCACAGTTACTCAGTGGACGTGACATCCGGGCAGCCGGTCCCTCCACGCTGCTCGTTTCCGAGGGACTTATAGAACCGGTTATTGACGTGCTTGAGTTACGTGTGCTGAGCTGGAAGTCTTGAGGGAGAGCTTTCGTTCCATGGCTCGGTGAGCGCTGTGGGCTGAGTTGAAAGAGGGTGGACACCAGGGCTTCCTGTAGAGGAAGCAGAGACTTCTTTGCAGTGACTGTATTTGGCAAAGCAAGTTGGGGATCGATGTCGGAGATGCGGCAGTACTCGAGGCCCACTCGAGGGTGGCAGAAGTGCTTTTTGTCACAGTCTTTTCCTTCTACCTGGTTGAGAGTGGAGTTGTCTGCATCGAACTTGAGGAGAGGTGTGGAGATGCTGCACCAGGTGTGAAGTGTAGGTCGCCTCCGGCAGGGGTGCCCCACCTTGTGGCGTCTCTGGGCCGCACTGGGAGAAGAGTTGACTTGGGCCACCCATTAAATACACTGGGACACGTAATCACAAACAAAATCTCATCCTGTTTTTAGTGGATTTGCGGTTTTGTGTTGGGCCGCGTTGGCAGCCGCGTGCGGCCTGCTGGCCGCAGGTGGGACGCCCCTGCATGGGAAAGCGGCGCAGGTGTGTGAGCCGCAGCCTGTGTCTGCCAGGGTCGGGGTCCACAGCACACGGCACTGAAACTTTCATTTCACAAAATTAGTGTAATTTGTGTTCCGTGTGTGCTTTTTGAGTGGATGAACGGAGTGAGAGAGTGTGGGGACGGGTGGTTTCCCTGTCAGCTGTCACCTTTAACCTCTGTCTGTCTTAACACCCTGGCCTTTCAGGTAACTGCGTGCACACCAGTAGCTGCCCCCCAAAACACACCAATAGCCATCCCCCACTACACACTAAGAGCTGCCCCCCAACAACACACCAATAATATCCCCTCAAAACACCAAAGCTCCCCCCAAACACACCAATAACTGTCCCCCGAAACACAGGGAGAGGACGGCAGAAGGCATAGTGAGTGTGGCGTGAAGAATGGCAAGTTCGTCACGTTGTCATGCTTTATTGATGATCATCCCCCATTTGGGACGGCACGGCTATCATTTTATGTGAAGAACTTTTTCGTGCTGGCCACAGCAAACTGGAGACCTTGCAGGTCAGGTCAAAGGTTAGACTTGAACCGAAGGCCCTTCTCCCGTAGTTTGGTAAGCACAGTTGGGCCTCGTTTAATTTCGTCTAGAGGCACGCACTCGTGTACGAGGGTTGCTCTGTAAGAGATGAAGACTGTCGACGTGGAAACCACTCCTGGGTGGTAAGCTTGTCGGTGGGGCCTACTGAGGAATATGGGCCGTGATGAGATACGTAGGCCAGGAGTGCAGAGTAGCCTGTAAAAGACAAAGTTATTGGCCAGCGTTTGCACCTATAGATCAATTAGGTGTAGAATAAATGACGTAGGAGGTCATCGAATTCAAAACTCTGTTTTTAAGCAAGACTCTCATCTTACTAAATGACTTTTATCATGTATACATATATTACATGTATACACACACATGTAGGATGCTTCACTAAAGGTTTATTTAACAGTCACTGGTCTAGACGCTAAGAACATGGAGAGGCTCATACTTTCCCCTTTTCTTTAAGATTTCAGACAAAGCAGTCCCGTAACCCTCTCGCGGTGGCCTTTCGGTGTCCCGTGTTATCTCACAGACGTCTTACTCCTCGTCCCCCCCCTTTTCTCCTGCAAGCCGAGAAGTCACTGAGGAAACAGTACAATTGTATTACAACCACTGAGCCTATGCACGGACTTAAAAGGAAAGAACCACAACACTGGGTCGTGTTGGGAGAAGTTCGAATGCATCCTTATTGCCTGAAGTGGTTGTTTCCTGTCGGAGGAGGACTTAGGTTTTCTGACTACTACGTACATACCTATATTCACTGTGAATAGCATGGCTGGCGTTGTTAATGATGGTGCTTTCGTTTCATGGAGATATTAGTAACCTACCCTTTGGAAGCAATGTGTTTTAGGAGGTGAGGCGTTTCCCAGAGTGTAGATGGATGTATGGTGCTCCACTCACAGTTTGCCCCCTCCCCACCCCTCCCGGGGGGACCACTGAGGCAGACCTAACAAGCAGCCACGTTTTTGGAGTTAGAGATCCTCGTGGCCTGCACCTTGGCCTTGGGACGTAAAGCCCGCTGACTCCAGATATTCTTGGAGGGGCGGGTCCATCCGACAGGCAGCTGGGGATTCTCTGCGGCGCAGTTGGCGTTAGTCAGTGGTTTGTAGAGCTGTGGATGCATTGGAGACCCAGAAACGCCATCTTTCCCTGGTATTAAACACTGTGAACCACAGAAGGAACTGGGCTGGCCGCATGCATCTTTTTAAATTAATTTTCGGGACCTACATTCCTAGGACTGCCTCCTCGGACAGATTGTCGCTTTGGGAGAGGCGTTCCGTGAAGTCAGAAGAAGGGCTATACCTCGGAGAACTTGGACAATGAGGAAGAAAGACAAATTCCTAAAGAAAATTCAAATTTAGGGCTCTCGTTGCTCTGTAAGATGTTATGTCGCTTTGTATCTAAAAAAAAAAAAAAAAGAAGCTGTGTCCTTTCGCGTGTTCCACATGGAAGGAAGTGCTGGCGGGACGAAGATCATTTGCTCGTCTGGTTTATTTCACCCTCCCGGCTTCCGCTTCCATCTGCAACGAGCAGCGTGGAGAGCTGGGCGGCCCACCTTCATCAGCTCTTCGGCACGTTCTCGGGAAAAGCGAACCAGCAAATGACTTTGCCCTTTCATGGGTGACAGAGGCTTTAATGAAAAAATATGTCGTTATAACAGTAATTCTCATGGAGCGTTTTTCTAGCATATAAAATATCAACCACTTTAACTTGAAGGATCAAAACTGTTTTGTATTCTGTTGTACATAGCGGTGAACCATTAAAACACGAAATTAAAGCATAACTTTCTAGTTTGCTTACATGCTTTCTTACCAGTCATCACACAGCTGTAATTGAAATATTGGATGCAATTAAATTCTGAGAAATTCCCTCTTTCAGAATAATAATTAATGGTGATAATTTTTGGCAGCAAAAGTTGCAAAGGGTCTTTTTAATAATATAATATTTTAGCCTCTGATGTTCTTAAAAATATAGATACCTACAAAGGAAAAATAGAGGCAGGAGACAAGTGGATTCAGAAAATGTAAACAAATGGAGTATTTGAAATTATGCATTGTTGGCTAATCTAGACAGGCTTGAGATGTAACTTTGCCTCATTCCAGTTTATGCAACAAATGTTATTTGAAAGATGAGCTACATTATTATAATATTTTCAGTCTTATGGGTCAAAATAAGATCTCATCTATGAAAATGTTCGAGGATTATGTATCAGTGTGATTCAAGAGAATCTCCACTCATCAAATGAATTGTATTTCTCAGCTTGTGAAAGTGTTTCAGGATCTGTCGGCGTTTGTTCTGGTTATTTTCACCATAATGAAGCGGGTATATGAGTAGCTAAAAAGGTGAGGGGCGGCTCGGAGAGGGGCCCATACGGGTTGGTCCACCTCCAGTGGGACACTCAATAATACCTACCGCTTGCATTCCCTCGGTCCCCTGCGTACAGACGGACAGGGTCCGTCGCCCAGACTAGTCCTGGCCTCACGGCTCCTCCCTCAGGGCCTGGAGCCTGCGGCAGGAGCTGCCTCGTGCAAACCCCCGTTCCCCGCTGCCGCCTCAACCAGAGCGGGGCGCTTCCCCAGGTAGACAGCGGGAATCATGCACGTTTATTTTTTCTAAACATTGGTACAATTGTGCTAAGGTCCTGTGCTCATGGTGAAATTTAATTGCAATCTCTGTTATGGTATGACTCATAAAATAACCAGTATGGGTTTCTCTTTTCTTTAGGTTGGAAATAGAAGTGTTTTGTGTCTCCTAACACATTCAAGAAAAATTAAGCCAAGAAAGGCTTAAGGGAAAGAATGTAAGAAAGGAGGTTTCGTGTTGTGACATTCTCCCTCATGTACAAGGAAGGGCGCAGGGAATTTAGTCTCGTCTGGAAGAGAGAGACTCCCGCGCCCTCTGCCCCCAGGCAAGGAAAACAACCATTACAGGGCTGCTGCTGGGGTTTCGGGCTTTGTCACAATTGAAAATAAGTGAATGCTCACTGTGATCATAAATACTAAATATTTACTACATATATGATTATTTTAAAATATCTTTTCTGAAACAGTAAAATACTCAAGATATATTACTGATTTATTAACCATAGCTAACTATTTTAAAAAGAGTTGAACATTTTAATTTTAAAAACTTATTTATTTTTCTAAAATTCTTAGCAGTATTTTGAAAGTGTTTAACAATTATTTGAAAATAAATGTAAGATCATCTAATACACAATATTTATCTAACTTTTGGAGTTATTTTTGCCCTTATTTCTTAGTCTACAACAGGTTTAATTAAATTTGAGGGTTAGTATAGTCATCCTTAAAAAGTAAAATTTTATACATGCCCGTGCACATGCATTTTGGGGGACAATGGGCTGAGCTGGATAGATTTAATTTTTCCTTTTTTTCCAAGAACAGTTGTATCTGTTTTGTTTTGTGTTTTAGTTTCCTTTTTCATTTGTAATTGCAGACACCACAGCGGCTATGTTTAGATGCCTGCATTCCTTCTAACACACCAAACCCTCCGTGGGGAACCACGAGGTAATGTTACTGTATTTCATGTCAATGGATTTTGTCAGTGGCAATGAATTCTCTAAGTTTTTGTTTAATTAAGCATTTTTATTTTCACCTCACTTTTAAAGCTCTTTTCATTGGGTAGAATGTTTTGGCTGGACATTATCTTCTTTGGTAAATAGGTCACTCAATCGACATTTGCGTCCCATCATTTCTGCTGAGAAGTCAGTGGTGAGTCTAATTGTCGCTTTGTTGGCAGTGAAGTGCTGTCCATTGAGGTCGCTCTTCCCTTTTCTTCTAGTCTTTTGTTTTCAGTAGTTTAGGTACAATCATGTACCTAGGTGATCTCTTTGGATTTCCACGGCTTGACATTTGGAATATTTCTTAAATTTGTCTTGATATCTTTCATCGGTTTTAGAAAATTCTTTGTTGTTATCTGTTCAGAGTCAGTTTTGCACTTTCCTCCCTTAAGGCCTCTGCTCCAATGAACACATTTTTATCTTTTTATCCTCTGCCATATTTCTCTATTATTCTTTTGATGCTCCTTTTACTGTATTTTGCATTCGGTTTTGCTATCTGGGCTATAGCCTGGATACTTTTTATAGCCTTATCTTCCCGTTCACGAATCCTTTTTATTTGCCATGTTCTGTATGCTCTTCAACTTACTTCAGTTTTTACTTTTAATTACTGCACTTTTCACTTCAAGGCTTTCACTTTTATTATTTTTTATAGATTTTAGATTCCCGATAAAATTTTTCCATTTTTCTGTCTAAATTCTGGACATCCTGAATATTTAAAACATGAGGCCAGTGCCTCCAATGACAGAGTTCTGTGCTGGTCTGCTTTTTTCTTAGTTTTTTTGGAACTGTGTCATACTTTTTAATTTAAAAGTACAAAATGTGCATCAAAAACTGTGGCAACTTTGCCCCCCTCTCCAAGAGAGAGGATACACCCAGTCCTTCAGCAGAAAGATAGGATGGTATGGATGCATTAAGACAGGCACAAGCTAGCTAACGAGAGGCTAATTTTCGTACTTTGCTCTGTGACCCCCTGGTCGACCCATTAATATGTTACCCGTTCCTGAGGTCTGAGAACCAAAGCTGTT
Source organism: Sturnira hondurensis (assembly GCF_014824575.4). NCBI lineage: Eukaryota > Metazoa > Chordata > Mammalia > Chiroptera > Phyllostomidae > Sturnira > Sturnira hondurensis. Next base: position 17,827,816 of record NW_028082350.1, on the reverse strand, counting down.
TAACAAGACCACTTCTCCTTGCAGGCTCCTGAGTAGTGGATTTTGGCTTGAACGATGAATACCGTGCCCTGATTTTCAGCAGCTTTCTGATAAGTGTCTTGCTCGTTTCCCTGCAAAGCTTCAGATTTTAACAGATGTCTCAGGTGGAGAGCTGCTGAATGTCCCTTTGGTCTGTCTTCCTTCCTGTCGGGCACGGGGGCCGTGCGTCATCCCGATTGCCTGGCCAGTGCCCTGAGGGGGCACACAGTCTGCGGGAGATTGACTCCTCTCTCTCCAGCGTCTCTCTCTTTCTCAGAGCCAGGTCCCCCGAGCCCTGGTTAGCCCGGCGATGCTCTTTAGATAGAAGCTTGTTAATAAGATTGTTTGCTTGGATTTGCTCACCTTTTCTGCTTGTTACCAAAAGGAGTTTCGTTCCCATACACGCTGTTCCACCAGAGCCAGCAACTCAAGTCCTGAGCATACATTTTGACTCAGACACTGGAACAGTGAGGCCAAATGCTTTTTTTTTTTTAAAAGAAACTGCACTCGTGTTGCCTGGTACATGATTATACCCATGATTATACCCTGATTTTACCCACAGAGGGAGGACTATAGCAACTGCAAAAGTGTTGTGGAATCTTTAACCTGATTCTTTTTATTAGCATATAAGTAACATTATTCTTGGAAAACTACCCAGTCTTTGACATTGGAACCTACATCACCTCTTCAAAGCTGTTCTGTACTAAGAAATTAATTCTGAACGGAACCACATCAATGTGGCGCCTATCAGTCGTAGTTCAGTTCAGACCGACCGCTCTTCCTCGCTGAGCAGTGAGCGCCCAGAGTGAACACTGGGTGGCAGTTGGACCTCCGTCGTGGTGGTGGGGTGTCTCTTCTTCAGGGTCGGGGTACTTCTGCGTAATTGCCGTTTCCTCCATCCCGAGTCTGTCATGAAAGGACAGGAAACTGCTGCTTCTGTTACACTTACTGCTAAGCCTGCCCGAGGCCGGAGAGAGTGTCTTTCCTTGCAGTCGCTCTGCCGTGTGTCTGTCCCTATAGTTCTACACTAGGTCCTATGACTTGAGACACCACCCAAGCCTGCCGGTGAGAGAGGCATCGCTCTGCCTTCTCTGTCCGCCTCGCTGCCGGACAGACCCCTGGGTCTGCTGCTGGCTTTGTGCGTCTGAGTCACACTCGTGTGCCCTGATATGTGCATTATTTATCTCCTTAAGAATATACACGTGGCGGTTTTTTAGTCAGTGCAAAAGGGATGCAGAAGTTGGGGGTGGGGTGTGGCCACCTCCCCAAAGCAGACCGGACCAACACAGCATGTTCGCAGCCCCCGCTGGGCAAAGGGAGGGCTGGGTTGTCCGGGCTGAGCCTTCAGGGGCCACAGAGTCCCAGTGTTTTCCTCTGCCCGTTCTAGTTCAATGTCGGCTGCCGGTGCCCTGAGGCCCTTTGGGTGGCCTGGGTGAACAATCATTTCGGTTCCATCAAAAGGCGGTGAGGCGTTAGATGAGATTCTAGCCTCAGGGCTGGGGGTCAGGTCCCAGAAGAGACACCCCCATTCATCTTTCGGGCTGACGTTTCTAACCTGTATTTCTACCCCAAACCTGATGTCATGGCGTAACCACGGTTCTCAACACCACATCTGCTCCCATGGAAACAAGCCCCTCTCATGGTCAACAGCACGCACATCACCACTGGGCCTCCGAGGAACCTACCCTAAATCCAGGCTTCCCTCCAGGGGCACGTCTGGGCTTCCTGCCCCGAGGCTCACCTAAGCGTTGTGTGTCTTAACCGCACTCACCCCTGTTTTGTTTCTCAGTAGTAGTCCCCCCCCAGCAGGGACAACAACATGGACAAGCTAGAGGCACAGTGATCCAGCGTGTCACTGCACCCCACCCAAGGCCACCTTCTGTCAGGGACCTGGGCCTCCAACCACACGCCCGCCACCAGCCCAGGATGCCCATAGCTTTTGTCTAATGAGGGGTCCAGGCCTTGGCAGTGGGCTGTGGCGGCCAAGCTCCAGGACACCTGGAGGGAGGTGACCATGCTTCCCCAAAAGCTGTGGGGGGCCACTGAGGGCCTTCGGGGGGACCCTGCTCTTGAGGGAAGAGCAGAGGTCAGGGGGCGCTCCGTCCCAACCCAGAGAGCCATCTCATTTCTCCTCCCGAAACTTCAGGCTTAGTTCTTCCCGATGTGAGGGTTTCTTTCTTTTCCACATACCGCGTAGATTTGTCCGACAGCCATCATGCTGTTCTTTGGTCACTGGTACTAGTGGCCATGACCCCTCTTCTCGGACCGCCCTGAGCTGCTCGAAGGCTTGCGAGACAATGACATCACCAGCTTTTAATCAGCTCCAACTGGGTCTGTTGGTCCCTAGAGGATGGGCTGGGAGGGTGTCATATTGCTACTGCGTCACCATTTTTCCACTTTACTGGACTATAATTGACAAATAAAATTGTAAGTTGTTTAACATGTACCTTGTCATGATTTGCTATATGTGCACACTGTGAAAAGTTTGTTAACACATCCATTACCTCATGTATGTATCATTTTGGATGAGAACATTTATATTCTACTCTTCAGCAAATTTTTAAATTATGCAATACAACTTTATCAACTATATTCATCATGCTCTATGTTGGATCCTCGGAACTTACACGTCCTTTTTTAACTTTATTTTTATTGTTGACGCTGATTCAGATGTCCCCATTCTCTCCCCCGCACCTTTGCCCGCCTGCACCCCCTTCCCTCTGGCCACGGGAACTGCGTCTGTGCGCCTGCCAGAACAGCCGCCGTCAATAAACCAACAAACCACACGCACTGGAGGGGACGTGGAGGAAGGGGAGCCCTGGGGCGCCGTGGGTGGGAATGCGGACGGGTGCAGCCAGCGTGGAGAACAGTGTGGAGGGTCCTCAAAAAGAAAAAAATGGAACTTCCTGTTGACCCACTTCTGGGAGTTTATAGTAAGAATCAGAAAAACACCAATTTGAAAGAATATATGTACCCCTGTGTTTACAGCAGCGTTACTTACGACAGTCAAGATCTGGAAATAGCCCTAGTGCCCACCCGTAGACGGATAGATGAAAAAGCTGGCCCATTTTCACAGTGGAATACTATTCAGCAGTAAAAAAGGAAACCTCGCCTTTGGCGACAGTGAGGATGGGCCTGGAGAGCGTTAGGCTCAGTGCAGCCAGGCAGGGTAGCCCTCATACATCTTAGAGCTGAGCGTTTGAGCCCGTAACCGACAGCTTCCTGATTTCCCTGCCCTCACCCCTCGGTCCCTGGTAACCACTTCCACGCTCTCTATTTCTATGAGTTCAACTTTTTGGGGAACTCACGTAGAAGGGATACCATGCAATACTTGCCTTTGTCTTTCTCTGTCGGATTATCCCACTTAGCACAAGCCCTGAAGGTCTCTCTGAGTCGTCTCGGGTGGCAGGGTCTCCTTCCCTCTCGTGGCTAATGCGCTGTTTTGTGTGTGTGAATTCCATTCCTGCGTGACAGGCACGCAGGTGCCTTCTGCCTGGGCTCTTGGGAATCACGCCGCAGTGGACGTGGGGGTACAGAGTCCTCTTTCCATTTCCTTTAAACGCGCGCCCAAAGTGGGGTCCCTGGGTCAGATGGTATCTCTGTTTTTAATGTTTTTAGAAAATGCCTGTATGTTTTTAGACATTTCTGCCATCTTTCTAGAATAAATAATTCCATGAAACGTTTCTCACTGTTAATAATCCTCTTTATTGGAAGCCTTGCCTTTCAGAAAAAGGCCCATGGTCTGAAAGAGCTGAAATATTTTTCTCCTGTAGTAGCAGACACCTGGCAACAGGAGCAATGAAAAAGCAGAATTCAATAACTTATGTGTTACTTTCTGGAGCCGACCTCTATTTTGCGGATTTGATTTATCCCCAGCATCTTCACGGACGCGACCTGTCAACAACGTTGTCCCACAAAACCATCCATCTCGGCTCCAGGAGGCACGAGTTACCTCCTGCAGGCAGAAATTTGGCTGGAGGCAAAATTTGTGTCTGAGAATTAATTATTGATGATCTAGCTAATGAAAAGATCATATTTCACACCCATATGTGATTGTCTTTGCAGCCCATTGCCGAAGGGCGTATTCTGGCTGCGGGAATATTCTGGTTTACGGCGTCTGGGGAAAATGCCTGCACGATGGCACACTGACATATGAACAGTGGGAGACCATGCCGGTCACTTGGGGGCCAGCGATAGAAAGCCTCAGATTTGATGTCGCTAGACCCTGGTTGGAATTCGAACCTTCACGTTTCCTAGCTGGATAACCTGGCGTAAATTACTCGAGGTCCCTAATCCTTAAGCACAATCCCAATGAATAGTGCGGTCGGTAAGCTGTATAGAATAATACATTGCCGTGTCAGAAACGTCATAATCCCCCACCAAGTGAAAGGATCGTAGCTCGTAATTTGTTGCCGAGACGTTGTGAAAACCGAGTTCCAGTTCGCAGGTTGTTTCTAAGCCGGGGGGCTGTGACTTTCATATGGAAATCATGTTCTCTGTCTCGAACGGAGAGAAAGGCAGCTTAACCCTGCGTGTGCCTGTATTGTGAACCACGCCAGTCGTGCCCGGGACCCTAACCGCAGGGTTTCAGCTTTAAAGAGAGAGAGAAACAGATGGGATCAAAGTGCCGTTTTGGAGGTTAGGAACTGTGGCTTCTGCTGTTGGCTGGGAGGGGGCGGGAGGGGGCGGAGCACTAGGCGTCCACCGGAGTCCCTGGGGCCTCCTGGCTCTGGTCTGGCAGTAACAGCACTAATGGCAATACCACTGGGAGCTGATACTCACTGGGTGCGTGTCATGTGCTCAGTACGTGGAGACCGTCCTGCTTGTTACCTTATTTGACTCCCACGCTAGCTATGGGCTCTGTTAAGCCTGTAACACACTGTAGCTAAGAGGACGGTGTCAGACCTACAAGGGTCCCCATCTCAGCCCCGCTGGCTCTGTCACTTTAGGCCTCTGGTTCTTGTCCTGTGAGTGGAGAGCATCTGTGGTCCTTGCCGTCATGGCCAAGGCCTTACAGCGAGTATGTGCAAGTCCAGGATAGGCCTCGTAGCACGGACGCTCCTCACTGCCCTCCGAAGCGCCTTCCGCATGAGAACAGAGTCAGGACTGAGACGGGGCCCAGAGAAGTGTGCTGGGTGGTGCTGGGCCAACTGAAGGTGGATAGAGCACCACCGAATCCTCTCGCTGCGTCCTCTTTTCAAATACATAAGCATTCTAACATTTCACTAATGGGAGGAAAAGAGGTGACACATTATCAGAGTTACTGCACTCAGCTGACATGTATTTGCATAATTACCAGGTGCAAGACAGTATTTATCTAGACTGTGTGACCCAGGATTGCTTAGGAAGAAGATATCTTTTTTAATACAAATTTATTTATTTATAGAGAGGGGAAGGGAGGGAGAAGGAGAGGGAGAGAAACATCAGTGGGTGGCTGCCTCCCACACGCCCCCACTGGGAACCTGGACTGCAACCCAGGCATGTGCCCTGACTGGGAATTGAACTAGTGACCCTTTGGTTTGCAGGCTGTTACTCAATCCACTGAGCCACACCAGCCAGGGAAGGAAAAAGATCTCTTAGGCACTAAGTTTAACTCTGCCACTGTAACTTTGCAATTCAGTGTCTTTTAAAAAAATTAGTTTGTGCCCTGGCCAGTGTGGCTCAGTTGGTCGGAGCATCGTCCTGTACACCAAAGGGTTGTGGGTCTGATTCTGGGTCAGGGCACATGCCCAGGTTGCAGGTTCAATCCCCTGAGGAGCAAAAGAAGAAGGGGGTAGATGAGTGAGGGACTGACTGCAAAGGGCCCGTAGTGAGAGAAGGCGAGACTCCTCCAATGACCAAAAGCATGTAGCTTCTTTTGAACATAAGGAAAAATCACATTTTCAAATCAACAGTTTACAAATGCAGATTTACGACATGAATTGCAGATCTCAAAATATATTTAAGAGGCTTTGTTGGCTAGGCGGTGTTCTCCTACGTTAAAGCAGCATGTCGTTTACTTAGAAGCAGAGCCAGTGCGAACGGGAGCGGTGCTGCTCATGGTCCGTCACAGAAGGACGCAGAGACGTTCACGTTCTGCTTCCCTTCGGACGCGGTGCTGCCCTGGGCCTCTCCTGGACTCACAGAGCCGGACGCAGCCCCTTTCCGGTTTACGTTTTACTGCGGGTCCAGGACAGGGCCTTTCCCCAGCCATGTGGGGCGATGGGGAGCGAGGAACCAGATATCTTGCTCTCTGGGAGCTCACACTGTTGCACATTTTACAGTGCTGATTTGTTTTTCTTAAAAGAGACACTAAAATTATGATGATTACGACTCAGGTATAATTCGATGGAGTTCTTAATTTCCAGCAAATTAAAGCAACATTACTGCTAACATGATGATGATGGTGAAGATTTTTCTGGAAGAGCCTGGAAAGGCTCTGAAGCCTAAATAAACCTCTCTGCGCCCCCCCAACACTAAAGCTTTCGTCGTTCAGGTGCACCAGCTGGAGAGGTTAACAGGGGCCAGGGTACGAACTTTTTAGTCACGTGAGTGTCCTTGCCGGTGTCTGGGGAGTTGTCCTCTATTTGTGTTCTCAGTGGGCGTTCCATTGGGGGGGGGGTGTCTCGGCTTCGTGGATATCAGCACAGGTTTGGAGAGGTGCCTCTTCGCCCATGGGGTGTGAGGACTGCGCACCCTGCGGATTTTACATGAAGGGTTCCTTTGTCTCCAGTGGCACTCCCTTTCCCGTTCTGTGCAGTGACAGCAAGCGGCCACCTGTGGACTTGCACCAGAACGGAAGTTGGCAGGGAGGGATCGCGCGGCGTCCGACGGCGCTGTCAGCGGCTGGGGATGCCCAAGGAACTCAGAGAGAACGCCAGCAAAGCTCCAGCACCCATAAAGGGGACATAGAACCGTGAAAAACAGAACCAGTTGGAAATGAAGAGTAGAATATCTGAAATGAAGAAGACACTGGGAAAAATCGACGGAAGAAGCAGAGGACTGAATCAGCCATGTAGAAGCCAAGGTAGCAGAAGACACCCAATCAGAGCAGCCAAAAGAAAAACGAATTTAGAAAAGTGAGGGTGGTTTGGGGGGGCACCTGGGACGTCAGGCCTGACAAATCTGCGTGTCAGGGGCCCTGGACGGAGGAGAGAGAGAGCCAGAGATTGTGAACTGACTAGAAGAAACAGTAACTGAGAACTTCCTTCACCTGGAGAAGGTAAAAGACTCACAAGTCCAGGAAGCACAGGGAGTCCCAAAGATGAACCCATACAGATCCGCTCCAAGTCACAGCATAACTCAGATGGCAAAGATTTGCCCAGGCTGGTGTGGCTCAGTCAACTGAGTGCCAGTCTGTGAACCAAAGAGTCTCTGGTTCGATTCCCGGTCAGGACACACGCCTGGGTTGTGGGCCAGGTCCCCAGTAGGGGGCGCATGAGAGACAACCACATATTGATGTTTCTCTCCTCTCTCTTTTTCCTCACTCTTCCTCTCTCTAAAAATAAGTAAATAAAATCTTTAAAAAATAAAATGGCAAAGATTAAAGACAAAGACAGACTCTTAAGAGTAGCAAGAGAAAAGCAGTTAATTAGTTATAAGGGAGCTTCCAGAAGATGAACAGCTGATATCTCAACAGAAACTTTCCAGGGCACGAAGGATTGACAGAAAATATTCACAGTGATGAAAAACAAGGACCTTCAACCTCAGTGACTCTACCCAGCAAAGCAATCATTTAAATTTGAAGGAGAGCCCTGGCTGGTGTAGCTCAGTGGATTGAGTGAGGGCCTGCGGACCAAAGGATCGCAGTTCAATTCCCAGTCAGGGCACATGCCTGGGTTGTGGGCCAATTCCCAGTGGGGGATGCATGAGAGGCAACCATACATTGATATTTCTCTCCTTCTCTCCTTCCCTTCCCCTCTAAAGATAAATAAATAAAATCTTTAAAAATTTTGAAGGAGAAATAGAGCTTCCCAGAAAGCTGAAGTAGTTCACTGTCACCAAATGACTATTATAGGAAAGGTTAACGCGACTTCTTCGAGAAGAAGAAAAGAAAAAAAGAGATATAAGTATGACTGAAATTGGCAATAACTACATACCCATCAATAATCACTTTAAGTGTAAACGAATTTAATGTTCCAACCAAAATGCATAGTGTGGCTGAATGGATAAGAGAGCAAGACCCACGGATACGCACCTCCAAGAGACCCACTGCAGACTGAAAGTCACACGGACGAAAGTGAAGGCCGGGGGGTAGATGTTTTACGTCAAAGAAAGAAAACGCCGGGGAGCAATCCTTATACCAGACAAAACAGACTCTAAAATGCAGGCTGTGATGGGACACAGAGAAGGACGCTCCGTAGTGAGTACTGGGGAAGGTGTGACTCTAACAAGAAGACACAAATCTTATAAACACGTGTGCACAACACCGAGGCGCAGCAAACTATGCAAAGTCAATACCGTTGAGAACATGAAGGGAGGGACGGGCAGTAACACGGCCGTCGAGGTGACTTTCACACGCCGTTTCTGTCAATGGGTAGGGGTTCCCGAGAGCACACCAGCAGCAAAACCGTGGCCTTCAGGGACGCGTTAGACCAGATGAATTTAATCAGCAGTTTCGAGTAGCAGTTCCTGAGCTTAGGTATTTGAGAAACCATGATGAATAATCTGACATCAAACGGACGCCAAAAAGCAAACCGCTTCNTACCGTTGAGAACATGAAGGGAGGGACGGGCAGTAACACGGCCGTTGAGGCGACTTTCACACGCGTTTCTGTCGATGGGTCGGGGTTCCCGAGAGCACACCAGCAGCAAAACCGTGGCCTTCAGGGACGCGTTAGACCAGATGAATTTAATCAGCAGTTTCGAGTAGCAGTTCCTGAGCTTAGATATTTGAGAAACCATGATGAATAATCTGACATCAAACGGACGCCAAAAAGCAAACCGCTTCCTAACTGAAGTTGCTGTTGAACCGAGGTAGCGCGCCATGTCATTTGCAAAGTAACTTTTTGAAACAACGTGCAGCTACTAACCTCTTTTTATTCCTCTTAGATTTGGACATTATACCTTGTGTTTGCAGATACCTGGAAAATTGTCAAATTCATTTTCTTTGTTGAACGGGGGGAAAACTTCACTAGTATTGCCAAATCATAATGCCATCGTCATTGTTGCTGAGGTATTTGTGAGTTGTATGATGCTTAATGGTTAAAAAGTGTACCAACGCTGATCCTTGTGGGGTTTGCTGTTTGTCTGTCTGCCCTTGCAGAGACAGAAAGAGAGCGTGGCATGAAGCATGGCTCAGTTTTACTACAAAAGAAACGCGAACGCCCCCTACCGGGACCGCATCCCTCTGCGCATCGTCCGGGCCGAGTCGGAACTCTCGCCGTCGGAAAAGGCCTACTTGAATGCCGTGGAAAAGGGGGATTACGCCAGTGTCAAGAAGTCCCTGGAGGAAGCGGAAATCTATTTTAAAATCAATATTAACTGCATCGATCCTCTCGGAAGAACTGCTCTGCTGATCGCGATAGAAAATGAGAACTTGGAGCTCATCGAATTGCTCTTGAGCTTCAACGTCCACGTGGGGGACGCCCTGCTCCACGCCATCAGGAAGGAAGTCGTGGGCGCCGTGGAGCTGCTGCTGAACCACAAGAAGCCCAGCGGGGAAAAACAGGTACGCGCGAAAATACGGTTTTTCATTCATTCTCCCTGCAGAAGGCTTCTAGAGAGCTTCACCTCCCACTGGTCAGGGGTGCCCAGCCTTGTGGCGTCTCTGGGCCGCACTGAAGAAGAGTTGTCTTGGGCCACATGTTAAATGCATTGTCACAGGTAATCACAAAAAAACTCATTGTGTTTTAAGTACATTTATGATTTTGTATTGGGCCACATCCACAGCCATCCTGGGTCACATGCAGCTCGTGGCCTGCAGGTTGGACACCCCTGAAAATATTAATAGAAGCATTGACATCGGAGCCATTGTGGTAGAAAACTGTGAAGTGCAAGTTCGTACCCTCCCACACTGGCTGCTACCATCACTGGCACCTGTCACTGGGCAGATGAGACCGTGAGTGATTACCAAACCAAAGCAGAGTGAACCGTGTCGGCTCCTTCCCACGGGACACATTTCTGGGTGATGCGCAGCACGGGCGGCTGTTCGGGACCTTCTCTGTTTTTGTGGCTGTTTTCCTCCTGCCTGTCACTGGCTCACTGTCTGCAGGCGCCGGCCAAGTTCTTTTGGTATGTTTCTGTTTAAACTGTGTGCCGGTCTGGAGAGTGTGTCGAACCGCGGACGTGAATTATGCCACCAAATTTTGGTGTTGATATTTTCAGCCCACTCCAGGGGAGCCCCTGATATTTTAAATGTTTAAAAAGGTGACTAGAAAATAACTGAACTCCGACTGCAAACTTAATATCAAATTTACTAAGGACAAAATGGTAAGCTACATCTTATCATCAGTAGAAAATAAACTAAAATGTCACCCAATATGATTTTTCCCCGTTGTAATCTCCCGGTTTTTACCCCTAAGGAAGTAGAGAAATCATAGGCAGAAATGACTAGGGAACCTGTTCTTGTCTTTCTAGATCCTTCCCTCTGTTTCCGCCCTGTGTCATCCTCTCTCTTTTCCTTCCACACTGCACCCCTCACCTCCTTGCGTCAAAGTCTGTCTGACTAATTGCAGAGACACTGAATGCAGGGCCGGGGCTCACAAGTTGTCTTTTAAAGTAAAATCTCAGTAGAGGTGACTGTCATCACCGCTCTAGCCACTGCTGCCCTCTTTGGTGATGCGCAGATCTCCGTTTCTGAAAATGATATAGTCTTAGGAGACATCTTCTTTTCAAGCAGTGATTTCAACCAGTGTGCCGAAAAAGTTTTAAGAACACACAGTACTTGACTACTTAGTCAGGGGCACTGACCTCTTTCCCCTTAGGCTGTCAAATAAAAACAATGACACCAGCCAGCGCAACAGGAGCCGTCTGATGTGAATGCCCTTGAACCATAAATGTGTGGGTCATGTAATAGTGTTGCCTCTTATGGGTCATGTTGTGTAGTAAGGTTGTGTCTCATTGGTTAATTCTTGGTGCAGAAATCCTTATATACAAGTGTAGGCACCTGACTTTTTAAAGTGCCACTTAGAAGCGACATGGGTAGGCAGTTACTATTATTTTTTTTAGTGAATCAAAATGATACCTGTTTGGTCTTTTATGTTGTTAGATCAACAAAAATATATTTTTGGGTGTGCTGCAGAATTTTTGTTAATTAGTGTCATGAGAGGGAGGGGTCGAAGACCACCGATTTAAGGCAGGCTCTGCCGTAGCTACTGGGGTCTTCCCTTCCTGGGCGCCTTTCACCGACTCCTCGCTGTTCTCAGAGAGGGACTCTGTGGCCCGTGTCTCCTGGAGAAGTGCCGCCGTTTCTCAGAAGCCAACCCCGTTCATTTTGCCCTTTCTCGTCCACTCACCCCTTCCGCCTCCCTGACCCCCACCTGTGATAGAACAACACTCCCCAGTGACGGCACCTCCCTGCTGTTCCCTCGATGGCTTTTTGTTGTTTGGTTCCTATCCAGGTGTCTGCCTGTGACCTTCCTATCACATTGCTAAGCTTTACCGATAGAAAAACGTCCTTGTCGGATCTGTCCTTTCAAAGTTGTATGAACCTGGGTGGGGTACGCTGGTGGTTGTAATTCTTTATTTTTTGTTTTCATTGTTGTTCAAGTACAGTTTTCTGCCTTTTACCCGCATCCCAGCCCACCCCGCCAGCCCTCCCCATCTCCTTCCCATTTCCACCCCCACCCTTGTTTTTGTCCATGTGTCCTCTATACTTGTTCCTGCAAACCCTTCCTCTTTTCCTCTGAAATTCCCTCCCCTCTCCCCTTTGGACACTGTCAGCCTGTTCTGTATTTCAGTGTCTTTGGTCATATTTTGCTTGCTTGTTTGTTTTGTTGATTAGGTTCATGTTAAAGCCGAGATCATATGGTATTTGTCTTTCGCTGCCTGGCTTATTTTACTCAGCATAATGCTCTCCAGTTCCATCCATGTTGAGGCAAAGGGTAGGAGCTCCTTCTTTCTCTCTGCTGCATAGAATTCCATTGTGTAAATGTACCATGGTTTTTTGATCCATTCATTTACTGATGGGCACCTAGGTTGCTTCCAGCACTTGGCTATTTATTGTAAATAGGTGATTGTAATTCTAATGGCATATGTGACGTCCTACCACTGGGGGTGTGGGGCACTTAGGAGTGACCAGGTGTCTGTCTTTGTCTGTGGAAGTTCAGGTGCTACCCCTCAGTCCCCTGGGGGTTTTGAAATTTCTCCCACAGTTCCACCCCTGAAGTAACTGCATTTTCCAGCAACAGTGGCCTCACATTACACACCCTCTTCTCATGTGTCTCCAGAGGCCACTGTACGACGGATGTTGTGACGAGAGTCTACTTTAGATCGCAATAAGTCTATCAAACAGAATTGCTATTAAATGCATACTTTTCACTAATTACAAAGTAGCCTTGGTGGTGGTCTGTAGAGCATGCCGGTCATGCATTTCAGTGTGTCTCTCGTCGGCGACATTTGTGCTGGCCAGAGTGATCTGGTGTCTGGGGAAGGTATCTGTTGTTATAGGAATGTTTGTTAGAAGATGTTAAACGTTCGAGCTCAGCTCTTGTCTCACAAGCAGGCCCTGGCTCCTTCGAGGCACTGGATCTAAACTAATAAAGGGCAGCACAGGTTTGAAACCTGCCAAGAGCCAGACATATCCCAGGCCATGTGTTTCTGGAAGATCTCTCTCGTCTCAGGGGGCTGGCCAAAGATGTTCCTTTTCCGCTGGTGCATTTTAGAATCCGGTCCTCTTCCGCGAAGGCACTGGCAATGCACAAAAACCGGTATCTTTTTGTTTGAGCTTTATACTTTTGCAAGAGCAAATCCAGTCTACCCACCTCTGAGACCCGGTGTGTCCCACGGTGAGCGTGTGGCTGCCACAGCCAGGCAGACGGTGCACAGCACACAGAACGTGTCCTTGGACCTGGAGGGGCCCACTGCACACGGGCCCGGCTGCAGGCCTGTGATTTACTCAGGCGACGCGCCCCCCGAGCGCAGCCGGCGTCTTCCGGAATAGGCCTCCATAAATCGCCCTGCTGCTGTGGGCGGCTCTGCTCCAGATGGGAATTTTTCCTCTCATCAACTGCTCCTTGAAAGTCATTTTGCCTATTAATATCACTGCCTGATTCTCATCCCGTGGGCATCCCCCAAGGACCCTGGGACACGGAGCCATTGACTTGGAGAGGTTGCTAAGCCGCGTGTTCAAACCTGAGGGCAGTGGTACCCCAGTGGACAAAACACACGTAACTCATCGCAGAATGACTCAGGACAGGATCTCACAGAAAAACCATGCCAGTGTGATTGTTAGACACTTAGAGCTTAGAATGTGACAACTGGAGATTAGATTATTCTTTTTTTATAAATCTGTCACATAGGAATCTCTTTCTCTGGAAAAACGTTCAGGTTTGACGGTGGCCTTACAGCACAGGGCCCTGAGGTTTCAGTCGGTTTGTGGTCCCATTGGCCCGGGGAAACTCTGGGGCCCCCCATGGGGCCAGGCCAGGTGCTGGGCTCCGGCGGGGAGGGGTCTTCCCGTCCAGTTATGGACAGACAGGAAAGTATCGTGGGAGTAGGATCACCTTTGTGATCACACTGGGGAAGGCGAGAGTGAGGTGCGTTCTCAGGTAATTGTGGATTTAAACAGACTGGATCTGGTGAAAACTACCTGGGACCCAGGGGGAGGGGGGCTGCAGGAATGCAAGGAGAAGGGCCCAAAGAAGAAAGAGGAAGAAGGCCTTCCACCTGGGAAAAGGTGAGGCTGGTAATAACTGGCATAGATACTGCGTGGAAAGGGTCAAGGGCCCAGTTGGAAATACTCACGGATCGATTTACTGCATTTCAGCAGAAGGAAATTAGACACTTGGGACTTACGAAATGGGTCTGAGGTCAATACATAAATGATAGTGAGGACATCAAAGCACACAAAACTGGGCGTCTTCCTGTCATTCCAACATCCTCTCTCCTTTCCCTTGTGTGTTGTTTAAGTGTTTGTGATTGGTAGTATCTTAAAAGACGTTCTCAATGGAGAATTTAATGAAGATATTTAGGTTTTGCCTTTTGGGTCTAGAGCCTTAAATCTTTCCTTCCATATTTAACATAGACTCTCAGATCAAAGTCTTTTTATTTTTACTATGGAAAAATGGAGAAAGAAGTCATTAATTTGGTTCATGTAGGAGACAGGTAGAGAGCGGGTGTTTCTGAACACCAGGCAGGAAGGGGAAACCTTGTGTGTTTTTACTGGGACAACTTCCTTGCCAGGCTCATTACTCTGAGAATCTCTGATAATTTTACTGAGCTTTTCTTTAACATTTTTCCCACCTTCTGTCTCAGCAGGGAATAACTGAGTGACTTTTTAGCTTTTTTTTCCCCTAGTGTGCTGAGTGGCTACTTGACTCGTAGTTCTTTCCGGCGGACCTTTCTCTTTGAGGTCTTCTGGAGCCAAGTCAATTCCAGTTTCAGCTGCTTCGGTAGACGCTTATCAGAAACAGGACTTTCTCCTTCCTCCTCCGCTGAGATAGCGGCCCTCGGTCCTCCACGCCATCCGAGTCCCCTGCGGGCTGGTGGAAACGTGGACACGCTGGAGAGCCTGGCACAGAGGTGCCAGGGACCCTGGAGCCTGCATTTCCAACCAGCCCTCACCACCCCCTGCCCCCAGGAGGCGCTGGTCAGGAGACGGCACGCTGAGACCAGCTACCTTCGAGGATGCTGTGAGTTGTCATGTAGGACACACGTGGCTGCTGTCGGCCCGTGGCACCCACGCAGATGGGAGTCACGTGCCTCGTTGGTTAATTATCCTCATCTAGGGTGCAAGGCGGATGGGTGTAGAAGAGCCTGTAGATGTCTGTGTTCAGGCCAAGTCTCTGTGTGGAGCGTGATGAGGCCACTTACAGTTTGGTTGCTCGATAAACACGAAGGCAGAGCACACTGTTGGAAGCAGAGAGGAGCGTAGACGTCCCGACTCCAGCCTGTTGACCATTTATTTCCCAACAGGACAATCTCCGGGTCGCTTGCAGCCTGGGAGTCTTGGCAGTCAATTAGGATTATGGTATTAATAGACTTACTTTTTAAAGTCTCCTGGTGGTCACATTCTGTAACTGTGCTTTATAAAGAAATGTGATTAACAGCTCAGTATGCTATTATCACTCATTACGCCACCGTCCCTGTCCTTCTGTTGACAAACAAATACACTAAGAATATAATATAGGCCGACAAGATAGGGTTAAGCCTTGGCAATTTACCTGCTACAGTGCATAAACTTTTTTATTTTTTATCTGAAAAATGCAATCATTGGCAATAGAAACCTTTCAAAAATCTTAGAGAGTTCAGGAGAATTTAATTCAGTTTACTCTTCTTCTTTTTTTTTTTTAATCTCAGTGCCCATAGGGGATCTGTTTAAAAAATAGTTTCAGTGTATTTGCTGACACAGTTTGTGGCTCTAGAAATGGCACCTGTTACGTGATCAGACTGTCAGGGAGCCTAACGCAGGAGGCTGGCACCAGCCAGCGAATGCAGACACGCCACCAGCCCCGCACGCGCCCTGCTGACTGGAAATGAGGAAGGTCATTTCATCGCTACGGATGCTAATACGTACAGCTCTGGCTGCTGGCAAATGACTGTGTTCTTTGGACGATCTGAAACTTTCAGATTGAATCCAATTACTTTCTGCTCTGAAACTCATGTATACCCCACCCCCCATTTTCTTTGCACTCTTGCATTCCTCGGCTTTTTCTCCCCGGCCTCCTGGAGAGCGGTTTGCTTCCTGTAACCCTGTGGGCCGCGGGGGGCCCGGTGGTCGCTGTCCAACAAGACTGTCGGCGAAGACCGCCGGTGTGCCCCTTGCAGGCTGGAAATGCTTGCTCTTCCTTAGTGTGTAGCCAGCTGGGGTTACCCCTCTCCATTTGTTTTTGTTACATCTGGGGTGTTCACAGTACGGGAACCTAAACGCATGGGTGGTCACAGTCTGAGGTGTCATGCAAACTGAGAGAGAACCGGAGTGGGGGAGAGAGGGGCGGGGGATGGCAGTAAAGCCTTAAAGGTGTTCGTCCCCCAGAATGGACATCCAGTTGTGAGACGTAACTAGACAAATGATCAGTTATAGTTTCTTTACACTTTTCACATCAACTGTCATAGGGAAGTGGTTCACAACATTGTCTAAGTTCACCTTTACTATGAGAAAGCTGAACATCACCCACAAGTATGATCTTTATAGCGTAAAGTGGTAACCAATGTAAAATACTCTGGTTAACAAGTTCTCTGAATGTGCCGAAATTGGATCCTCTCACTATGTCACAACAGGGAGTTTAAAAGCTATTATAATATAACGAAGACTGTATTTAGTTAGCATGAAAATGGCAGTCATTAGAGATTCTGAATAATTCTGTCCTAAATGGAAAAGTTTTAAGAGATGAACTATGTCGCACCATTTAAATAATAAAGTGGCCATTCTGACTCATAAAATAATGCACTGTTTAATCTCCTTGGTCACTTTGACATTTCATCCCTTTGCAGGACATTTGGTCCTGTCAGAAATGCCCACAGAGACATCTGGTCCACACCAAATGGTCCGTCCTGTGGGTCCTGTCCAAAGCACCCAGGGTCCACGCGGGCTCACTTGCCTCTCCCCACGTGCCGTAAGTGGCTGTGCTTGGGATGCGAGAAGAGTTACTGTTGGTAATGCAGCCACCGCACAATTATCGGACCAATAAAATGGTATTTTGTATGCACTGATTCTGTAACCCTTGCGTGTAAATTGACTTATAGATACTAGGCTGCGTGGGCCCTGGGGTGTGCTTTAACGGGGCCGAGGGACCGTTTGGCGTGGACCGAACCTGCTCGTGGATATTTTGGAGGACAGATTTTAAGGACTTTTGGAGTGGGTCAAATGTTCCTGTAGGTGTGGGGGGCAGAACTGGGTGTTCTCTAATCTTTTATTCTTCTTGAAGACCAACAAATTATAGAAAAAATAGTAATTCCTCTGGAACATGTTCTCTTGCTCTTTCCTCTCAGCCTGCCACACTTACTATGTAATTTTAAAAGTACATCATTAAACATGTTCAGAACCCATAAGAATAAAACGTTATTAATCTCTTCTGAAAATCAAATGAAAAAAAAAAAGCAAGAAGACAAAAGCTCTAAGCGCTTAGTCACTTTCATCCCACAGTAAGAAAACGTGTGGCAGGAACCTGCTCTCTACTTTTGGACGGAGAAACTAAGGCACATAGGTTTTCTTTTTTTGAATCTTCACTCTAGGACCTGTTCATTGACTTTAGAGAGAGAGGAAAGGAGGGAGGGAGGGAGAGAGAAGCATCCGTCAGTTGCCTCCTGTACCAGGGATCAAACCCACAACCTAGGAATGTGCCCTGTCCACATTCCTAGGAAACAGGGGTCCAACTGTAACCCACTGGTGTTCGGGACAACGCTCCAACCAACCGAGCCACCCAGCCAGGGCAACACATGTAGGTTTAGACTGAAGAAAAAGATATAATGAAGAAGGCTGACAGAGAAATTTGAGAATGCAAGTCTTGTTTTGTTTTATAGTCTCAGTCTTTTGAGCCTTGACTTTCTCGTAAATAAGAGTGGATCACAGTCCCTGCTCACCAGGGACATTCAAGATGAAATGGTTAGCGAACCGAAGAGCCCGGCATGAAGAAAGCTCAGTTTATGGAAGTTCCCTCGATCCCATCGGAGGTTGTCACATTTATTAATTTTAATTTAATTTAGAATGCATATATGCTTTGAAGAGGCTAAATATTTCTTAAAACAAATGCATTGCGTTATGTAAGTGTTATGTTGAAGAGTGAGTTTATGTTGAAATAAGAGAGTAAAACTAATCTTTCAAATATGAGCTTTGGCGAAGTCTTTCAGGTGGTCATATTTATTAAAATTCCCCCACTCCATTATAAACGTTGGGATTCAATCTAAAAAT
The DNA here is from genome assembly GCF_014824575.4 of Sturnira hondurensis. Lineage (NCBI taxonomy): Eukaryota > Metazoa > Chordata > Mammalia > Chiroptera > Phyllostomidae > Sturnira > Sturnira hondurensis. The sequence continues at coordinate 17,809,810 of NW_028082350.1, read as the reverse complement.
AACATGTTGGTAAACAATAAACCAATTGGACTTCCTTAAATATAGTACTGAAATGATCATTAAGAAATAACAAGGAGCCCTGGCTGGTTTAGCCCAGTGGATTGAGTGTGGGCCTGTGAAGCAAAGGGTTGCCAGTTCGATTCCCAGTCAGGGCACATGCCTGGGTTGCAGGCCAGGTCCCCAGTAGGGGGCACGTGAGAGGCAATCACGCATTGATGTTTCTCTCCCTCTCTTTCTCCTTCCCTTCCTCTCTCTCTAAAAATAAATGAATAAAATCTTAAAAAAAAGAAATAGCATTGAGTCATTTTATAATTGTAATTAATAGAATAGGTAAGGTGTTAATATAACTGGAGGTATTAAAGCATACATATTATAATTAGAATGGCTCATAACTGTGGCAGGAGGCAGAAGAGGGTAAAGGGGATACATGCTGATGGCAGGGGACTTGACTTTGGGTGGTAGACACACAATACAATATACAGGTGGTGTGTTCTAGAATTGTATGATTGAAACCTGTATAATTTTATTAACCAAGACCAGCCCAATAAATTAAATAACAGTTTTAGAAAATAAAAAATGTCATCTTCTTTTAGCCTACAATAGTTACTTATTCTCTGATTAGAGGCGAAATAAGGAAAGTTTTATTGCATCTGACCACAAGAAAATAAGGATTTATGAAGTATAGCATTTTACGTACTTTCAAAACCAATTTTGCAAGCATTTAGAAAGAAAGCGATCTCTCATTTATCTTTCTGCAATAATTTTCTGGGACTTCTAGTCAAGATGGAGGTATAGGGAGACAGGCTTTACCTCCTTGCACAACCACAAAAAGAATTAGAACTAAATCTCAAAACAAATAACACCCAGACCTGTCAGAAAATCAGACTGTCTGGAAGCCCAAGAACCAAGGACTTAAAAAAGCCACAATCCTGGCTTTTTCACCCAGGGAGTGGGTGACACGACTGGAAATGGGGAGAGTGCCAGGCCAACCCCCAGAAGCCAGGCGGCAGCATAGTCCCTTCTCTGAGCCCTCCCCCCACACAGAGCCGCTGCTGAGGGGTGCCCCACCCTGCTGATTACCTGAGGCTCCGCCCCACAGTTTACGGATGCCTTTCACAGGGAGTCAGCGCAGCTCCACCTAATACTCAGAAACAAACACAGGGAGGCTGCCATGTGGAGCAGACAAAGAAACTTGGCCCAAATGGGAGAACAGAACAAAGCCCCAGAATAGGAACTAAGCGAAATGGAGCCAGCCAGCCTATCAGATGCAGAGTTCCAAACACGGGTGATCAGGAGGCTCAGACACCTCACTGAGTGTGGCAACAGCATAAACAAGACCCAGCAAGAACGGAAGTGCACACTGAGTGAAATGAGGAAAAATTGACAGAGAACCAAGATGAAGGGGAGAAAGCCAGGATGGATTCAGATTAATGCTTTGGAACATAAGGAAGGCATAAACATTTAAGCAGAACAGAAAGAAGAGACAAGAGTTCAAAAAAATGAGGTTAGTATGAGAAGACTCTGCGACATTTCCAAATGGGCCAACGTCCGAGCCATAGGAATGCCAGAAGGGGAAGAGGAGGAGCATGAAGTTGGACATCTATTTGAACAAATAATGAAAGAAAACTTCCCCAATTTAAAGGAAAAGACATAGAAGTCCAGGAAGCACAGAGAGTCCTAAACAAGTTGGGCTCAAGAAGACCACACCAAGGTACATCATAATTAAAATGCCAGAAGTTAAAGATAAAGAGAGGAACTTCAAAGCAGCAAGAGAAAAGCCGAGAGATACCTACAAAGGAGTCCCCATAAGACTGTCAGCTGATTTCTCTCTTTTTTGTTTATTTGTTTTTTATTTTTATGTAATTCTTGTTCAAGTACGGTTTTCTGATTTCTCAAAAGAAACTTTGCAGGCAAGAAGGGGCTGGAAAGAAGTATTCAAAGTGATGAAAACCAGACCTATATCTGAGATGACTCTGTCCAGCAAAGCTATCCATTTAGAATGGAAGGGCAGATAAAGAGCTTCCCAGATAAGGTCAAGTTAAAGGAGTTCATCATCACCACACCTTTATTATATGAAATGTTAAAGGCACTTATTTAAGAAAAAGAAGATCAAAACTATGAACATTTAAAAAGCAACAAATTCATAACTATCAACAACTGAATCTAAAAAACAAAAACAAACTAAGCAAACAACCAGAACAGGAGCAGAATTATACACATGGAGATGATTTGGGGGTTATCAGCTGGGAGGGGGAGGGGGAGAATAGGGGAAGAGGTATTAAGAAGCACAAATGCCAGGTACAAAATAGACAAGGGGATGTTAAGAATAGTATAGAAAATGGAGAAACCAAAGAACTTAACATGCATGACCCATGGACATGAACTAAGGGGGGATTGCTAGAGGAATGGGGGTACTGGGCAGAGGGGTGCAAAGGGGGAAATTGGGACAACTGTAGTAGCATCATCAATAAAGTATACTTAAAAATAATTTTCTGGACCAATTAACTTCTAGATATGCCAGTGTTCCAAGCTGCTCTTGTTTGAATCATGTACTGGAAGCTCTTAACATTTCCAAACTGAGTTTTAAGCCTCCGTAGAACGCGTCCTTCTGAGAGAGTGTTCACCCCCGCCCAGGAGTGGGTGGTTTTTGGAGGGCGATAGGGTATTACAGTTGCCAGTTTATCGACAGGACGCTTCACCCTTCTCCCCTGAAGCGAGATCGTAATGGGTGAGTGCAGTGGGTTGGACTTTGCCTTGTCTCCACCTGTGCACGGTGCTGGTTCCTGCCCAGTTTCCGGAGCCTCCGAGGGGAAGTCTTAGATTTGTTTGAACTAGAGAAGGATCAGTTGTTAGGCAACACTTAGCACCATCAGATATAAATGTGAATTTTTAATACAATAATTGATGAATAAAGTGGAAATTAGAAATAACTATGTAGACACTTACTGAGACTTTCAGTGTATTTCCCACTGTCCAAAATATCAAAAAAAATCCTTACTGGGTTGTATACTGCATGATTTTCCTCAAAAACAATACATAATTGGAGAAAAATAGGTTGGTGTGCATTGGAAATTTCCGTTTCCTTTACCACAGTGTGGTTGTAGATCAAGGGAGAAAAATAAAAATCATTGACGATGATTGAGCCTTACAGTGCACCAGGCGTTTTCGGGGGACACTCTCCACGGTCTCATTTAAACCTCATGACAACTTTTGTGGTAGTTCCTGTTAACTTGCCCAAACCTGTCATTGGTAAGTAAGGACCGAACTTGCCTTTCTGCCCTCCAGCAGCCCCCGCGGGCACTGCCCGGGAACTGCAGAAGTTCTTCATGGAGCTCAAAGGCAGCCGCAAACCTTTAGTGTTTGTCTCAGCGGTCACTCCTGCATTCTAGGGGTTCGGTGAGGGATGAACACACGTGAGTACGTTAGCAGGGAGGGCAGCACTTTTTAAAATTTGATTGTCCAGTATGAATTTTTATATTTATTTCATGGATCCCTCCCAGTTACTCCTGATTGCAGAGAAGGAGGCGGAAGCCAGGAAGTTGGACCAGCTGCCCCAGCGAGGGCACAGCTGCGGCCTTGGCGTTCTCGGCCTTTGCCGTCCTCTGCCAGACTTCCTGGTTCTTTGGCCGTCAGATGCCAAGCAAGCTCCATCCTTCAGAACATGCCACACGCTGCCAGGGAACTTGGTCCGGGAGCCGTGGAGAGAGGTCTCGGTGTGACCGAGCGCAGGTCCGGCTGCCGCAGCGAAAGCCACGCGTGAGGCAGGTGCTGGTGAGGAGGAGAGAGGTTCATTCAAGCCCCGGCCACCTGAGAAGAGGGAGGACTGTTGTCCCAGAGGCCACCCCCACCTCTCGGTGGAGGCAGAGGTGTTTTTAAGGAGGGAGAGGGAGGGAAAGCAGAACAAGGAGATCAAGGAGGGGGCGTTGAAAAGGTCTCTGTGTGCAGGTGAGCACAGTCCATCCCAGTAAGACAAGTGATGGTCCCGTGTCATCCTGGCTTCGTGTCTCCCCGGCTTCACGTCACCCTGGCTTTGTGCCCTTCTGGCTCCCCAGTTCAGGGTCAGCAAAGCTCCCAGAGCCGGGGTGCCTTGTGGTCAGAACGTGTACCTTTTGAAACTAGTTCCTGGGACCCTTATACAAACATGCTCTGTATCCACAGGGTACAAACGTGTAGTCAGAGTCGGCGGGTACAGAGGCAAGGTCAGAGGGAGGTGGGTGGGTCACGGTTCCCTGCGGCTACCTCAGCATTTCCTGGACTTTCCAGGAGCATCGGGATGTGCCTGCAGCCGGAGGCTCGTGGCCAGATCTCGTGCTTTAAGATGGCTGGGTTAACCGAACCACCATTCTGTGCCCTCAGGTCCCCTAGCTGGCAGCAGGCAGAGCCTGGTGGTACGAAGGACACACTCCTGACCTGTTGAGACGTGGCTAGTGAGAGGGAGAGATGCCGAGCATGTGAGCAGGGTGCAGCGCACACTTCAGCGTCTTCCTGTGTTCGGGCCTGACCTCCCTGGTTGAGGGACTCGGATAGAAACTTGGCTCTGAACTTAGACCGCTGGCTGACAGCCTGCAGGGACAGGCCCCCCCTCCCTGACCGGAGGAGGGTAGTTTGCGAACAACATGAGCCCTTTTCCTCGCTTTGGTGCCAGATAAATTATGAAACCCTAATGGAATTAAGTGCCCCTCCCCTTTGCCACCACCACCATCTGTGCCCCTTAGGACATGCACACATGTACGCGTGTGCCCCACTCACACATGCCTTTGCAAAGGCACAGATGTGACTTCGTGAAGCTTCAGGTATGCGCACCTCTCCGTCCCCTTCGGTAAAGTTTGCTCATTGGCATTGCTGCTCCCAGGCCCCGGGCACATTTACGTCTCGTTTGCAGGTTATAGACACAGCAGCCCAGCTCAGTGTTTCCTCATTTCCCTCGGTGTCCTGTGTGTGTGTGTGATTCGGGAGAGGAGAGGGACTACATGTCATATGGATAATAATATATATGCACTCTTCACTGTAATGGACTCCATATGAAGTACTTTCGCTTTACACGTGTACACCTCATAGTTCTAGTTATAAAAATGTTACGCGTGATACATTCAATACATATTAGATGTTGCTAATTCCTACCTTTCTTGCAGACTTTATCCTAGAGTGTCGGAGTGTGTTAATCCTTTTTCATCCGAGGGGTCATTTTGACTCTCTGTCCTGACTTAAAACGAGCAGCTTCAGGAATGGACGCTTCAAGTATGCGCCGTTCAGTGATTTTTTCAGCCTGCATTGAATTCCTGACTCACAGGCAGTGTTCATTAAATCTTATTTGCTAGGAGGACCTATTTTGGGTGACTTGTGCATCATTATACCATGTGCAGCTTAACCCCGACCTCGGCTGCCTGTCTCGCTCAAGTACCCAATTAAAAAGCAAAGGACCGGGTGGAGAAACGGTGAAGGGTTTAAGAAGTGCAGATTGGTCATCAGAACACAGTCGCAGGGTGTGGGGGAGCGCAGGGGAGCACAGCAGTGTCTGGAGGATGTGTGTGGCTCTGGGGGCTGCTGGGGGTGGGGGTCGGGGGCACTTCGGGGAGCGTGTGAAACTGTGCACCTGAGACCAACACAAAATAATGTGGACGGTACACTGTCATTGACAAATAAATAAATAACCTGAAAAAAGCCAAAAACAAACAGCAACAACAACAACAAAAAAGCAAAGTTTCAACGTGTAACTTGGGTGTCAGAGGGCATTCAGGAGCGTTTTGTTACTGCCTTCCCACACGCACTCTTGCCCAGGGGTGTCTCCTTGGAGCCACGAGGAACGGAAGCTTGGAGAAGTTCGGGAAACTGGCCACAGGGGATGGAGGTGATTTCTTCTTGAGCCAGCCTTGGAATTCAGTTTTTGTCTAAAATCAGAGACAAGTTTATCCTAAATATCACTTTAATTCCAGCTGTGAGGACAATATGTAAATATAAATAAATGGTGAAGCCTTAGTTTCCCCGAAGAGAAAATGGTTCCTGGTGGGCCAGGGTCAGCCTTGGAATGAGACAGGCCAGCATCTGCGTCCCACCCAGCTCCACCGTGACACCACTGCTGTGACCCAATGGTGACTTTTTTCAACTCGAAGCAGAGAGAGGTCGCAGCCAGCTCTCCCCACTATCGTGAGGATTAGGAAAGTGAAATCTTGCACACGAAGCACCTACTGCGTTCACAGTTGATTTCGCGTGGTCATCGTCATTGTCACCATTGTCATCATCACCCTTCACTTTAGGACCCTGCGTGATGACGTGACGATTGCATCGACGCCTGAAGACTCCCATTTGCATTGTGCTTCCAACTTGCTATGGTTGGCTTTCCGACATGCCAGTGAAGAACACAGGAGGCCCAGTAGTTGAATTTGGTGACAACACATCAGAGAAAAGGCTGCCCACTCACCCAAGTCCCGGGTGGGAGGGTGGGGAGTCTGTGAGATGTTGGATGGAGCCTGGGAGCTCGACTGTTGTTGCCTCAGAGACCTCGAAAAGTCCAGAAGGAGAAAACAGACCAGGGGGATGGGGCTCCAATGACGTCTCAGTAATTCAAACCTAAGAGTGCAGGTAACTATCCAATGAGATGTGGCTTCACTCTGAACAGAGAGAAAAAAACGGAAAATTCTGATGAGGCAGAGTGAGTGAAGATGATCTCATCAAAGCACAAACACATCCCCCTGGGGTGTCTTAGGGCTTTTGTTTTCAGAGGAGACAGAACATTAAAGCCCAGCATTGTCAGGGTCGAAGCCGAGATCTGCCCGCCGGACTCACACTGTCTCTGTTAACAGACGAAGTGGAGCAGACCTCTGTTCTGCCTGCAGTCAAGGAAAAGACTGCCACCTGGTGAGTGTTTCGGGCCTTCAAGAATTCCTGTGTTAGTTTTACACATCTGGCATGAGCTTAAAATAATGGTCATCCACCTTATGTTATTTTCAAGTCGGTTTAGTTTTTGCACTCCACAGTGTTAGTAGAGGTTTTGTTAAGGTGCCTTATAATCACAAGTTTTTGTGAAGTTTGTCCATTTGTACATGATTTTATTAATTGGTACAAGTACATCATGTATAGGTCCTAATTCAGATGGAAAGTGACCCCCAAACCAATAAAAATTTATGCACCACCATAATCGAAACTTCTTTGTATTTCTTCTTTACTTAATTGTAGAGCAGAATGACAAAAGTGATGTTTTGGGACTACTATAACGCTGATACATTCCATGCATCGCCTACAAAGCAGACGAGTCACTTCTCATAACTCGTGGGAGTCAGGTTTGCTGTCTCCGGGGACGTTGCTCCTCCTGCGCATTTTACGTGGGGCAGGAAAGAGGAGGGATTAACCTCCGGTGTTTTCTCCCGGCAAAAAGTCGCCCTCCACCACCCTGCAGTGTACTCCTGACACATTAAAGTCAAGGGTTTGAAGTCTCTTGGCGGGTGGCTTCAGAACCCGAATGGCTGACGTCGTTCACGTTGTCCCTGGAGATTGAAGTTCACTGATAAAGAGACAAAAGGAAGGAGAAGCAAAGGGACGCTTTCCCTTCCCGTGCGCACCGCTCAGCTTCCCCTAAACAAGCGGGTGATAATTTCATTAGCTGGAGCCAGAATAAAGCCGCCGCCGCTCCTGTAGGAGGGGTGGGTGCCCCCCCTTGTCTCTCGGCCGCCAGCCCTACGTGGATGGCGTGACTCGCCCCCATCGTTTCTCGTTAGCTCCACGCGTCCGTTCCTAGAATGTCTCCAGGGTTACCTCCGTTATTTTGATGCAGTCTCGGAGAAGTTTAGCAAACAGGTCATTTCAGTCGCACTCCGTGTTGGAGCCCTGTGTTTAATTCCGAAAGATGAGGTTTCGGTGGCCCTGCCTGTCCGGCGTGCTCACCAGTAGAGGACACCCCGTGCTGTTGATAGATGGCACCGCCCTCCTCCTCGACTTTCATCTGCTAATTCTTTTCATGAAGCTTTTAGTCCCTGTAAGTTGTTGCTTGTGGGGTGTAGGTCTATTTTCAGTCTGTCCTGCTGTGAGGGTAGGTTGCTCTCTTTCTTCTCCAGCTTCCGAGTGCCAGTCTGTTCCTTAGGCATACGTTACTCTTGAAACCAAATGAGATCTCAGCCTTGTTTCTTTCTACACAACGCTGCGTACGTCCTGGGTATTGAGTAAGTTTGTTGAAGAGAAGGTAGAGGGGCGGATGTGGCGGATTAAAAATTCCTGCTATCGGTCGTCAGAATGAATCACAGGGAGAACGAGTGGTCGTGAAAACATCGAACGTCAGAGAGCGTTCGATTCTGATTCAGACCATTGTCAGAGTGTGAGCAAGATTATTCACACCCATGACACAAAGCATTCTGGGGGCGTGCCCGCATTTTAAGTGTGTCCTCAGTGTCACCGCTCTGTGGCGAGCGGACTTCTGCGCAGCAGTTGCAGGATTTCCATAAAAGCCCGTAACTGTTTAAAAAAATGTAAAGCACGGTTCACATGTTTTATATGAGGTACACATATGTGTACATGCATGTATCTATAAAGACAACATGTATCTCTGGATGGTGGGACGCGGGGTAACATTTTTCTCCTCCTGTACTGGTGACGTTTAAGGTGTCCTTAGGCAATAAGGACATGTAGCCTCGCCCAGGAAAAGCCAACACTGGTCTGAAAGGGTGTGGTGTTTGTGCGAAAGTCAGTGGGGGAGGGGGGGGGTTACTAAACGGAGGGGCGGGTCCAACACCGAGTTGGAGTTGGTTCTGTGGAAGTCTTTGATTATACCATCCTAGCAGTCAATAAAAGAGACATAAAGTTTAGAAATACTACTCGGTAGGCCAGTTCTTTTAGTATTGAGAAATTAGGTCCAAGCTTCTTTAGTATTTTTTCATTGTATTTATGGGGGTGGCACTGGTGACTAGTCACTTTGAACTGACGTTCCCATTGCCCACAGAAAAGTGAACAGTGTCGTTGTAATAATTATCAGTGTCGTCCTTTTCAACATTGTGCACGGGAAGTGTGCCTTCCCCTCCCGTTTATTTATAAGCCACTCCAACTCTGTCAAAGCGCTTCCCTGGTGTCAAGGTCATCTGACATTTGGCCGGTGAGCAGACAGGCAATGCTGTCATCGCTGAGGGTGAGGCTGGGGACGGATGTGTGGGAGGACACCACACTGGTAGCTGGTGGATGAGCCGGGGTCACCTGTGTCCTCCGCTGGACCTCTGCTCCATCTCAGGTGACTGAGTCAGCCGCAGGCCCAGCACCAGGCCAAGGGGACGGGTGGTGGGCCAGATCCCCCCGCATGCAGCCCTTCGTTCACGTCCTTTTTGAACCATTTCTTTGCTCAGCCTCACCTCACTTCCGTGACATTGGGGACCTGTGTGTCCTGAGGACACACCGTCGATGTGAATCTGCTGCTTCTCTCGCTGTGGCAAAGGGCCCCCATGGGGCCGTTGGCCATAGCACCTGTGTCAGATGGCCGTGACCGAGAAAGCCTCGGGAGGGTGACGCCCACTGGTGACGCCGGACTTCAATGGGAGCTCAGTGTGAGCGCTGGTGTGTAAGAGCACGCGGCCCAGTTAGAACCATCGGGGTTGTCCCTGTACTTGCATGGCCCGCATTCTGAGTGTCCTTCAAGCAAAGGGGATTCAGAGGTGGGGATTCATGTCCCTTGTCCCCAGGTTCTTGCCACCTAGGCTCCATCTGGTGTGGGGCACGTCCTCTAGGCTCGGTCTCCCACGGTCCTGAGAGTCACGGGCCACTTGAAAACGGCAGCCACGCTTGATAACATTCTTTAAATTTAAATCAACTAAGATGTTGAACTTGATGGAGCCTTTACTGGAACCTGAAATCACAGGACTCAACATAATTAACTTCTCTTTTATTCCTTCATGAAAACCTACTTTCACTTCAGTGCAGCTCATTCTAATCAAAGCTAATGGAGAAAGCTATAAGGCAGAAGAAAATGAAGATTAAACTTGTATTTTAACCTTGGAAAAATGTATTTCAAGATTCTCTCTGTCATGATTTAATAATATGTATTCCTTTGTGTGTTCTAAATAAAATCATAAAGTCAAAAGGATATAGAAAGAATTTATAAAACATGAAAAAATTGATGGAGACAATTCTATTTAACAGTGAATGATGATAAATCAACAAATTATACAATGTTATTTTGTATTCCATCAGTGTAGGGAAACTAGCACTCTTTATTTGTTGAAATTGAATCCTTTTGGAAAAGTAATTTAGCAATGTTGAGCAAAAACAAAACCAAAGGAAAAAGACATTCATATTTAATCACTCCTTCTTTCTTATATTCAAATAGAGGCGATGAAGTAAATTACAGCATAATTTTTAATTAAAATATTGTATAATCACCACAATGATGAAACTTAAAATCTCTCAAGGGGTAAATAAATATCAAATAACTGAATTCCACATGGATGACATAAATAACACTGTTGTTAATTTAAACTATGTGAGTACAAAGTCTCTTCCCTGAGCTAGGGCTTTGCACGTGGACAAGACTTTCTGAGCTTGAAAGTCAAGCAGACATTTGGCCTGGAACCCCCGCCCCACCCCGAGGCGTGACGTTCTTTCTCCCAAACCAAGGGCCTGTGTTGAGGAATCGGTATTTGGGCCACACTGGGCGATGTTGGAGGGAGGACGGATGGATGTGACCGCTGACGGGGACAGAGGCGGGGACTGTGTCTGTTTTACTCGTTGTTAGATCCCCCAGCCCTGAGGATTGACTGCCAGAAAGTCTGTGCTCTGAAGTGTTATTGGGTATGTGGAGTAAAAGAGTAAAAACGAGCTCATATAGACGATAGTTAACCTGAAGAGAAAAGCTAGTGTGGATTCTTCATGTAGAACGAGAGGGACATGGCTTGGGTGTGATCCCTGGAAGAGAGCAGTGTTCGAGGCGAGTGTGAACAGGGGGAGCAGGGCCCTCGGATAGAGAGAGAGAGAGAGAGAGAGACAGAGAGATGATGAGCAGAGTGAGGAGGACACCGACCATAATCGGGTAGATTATGTTTTAGCAAATAGGTGCGCGGCACTTACATTCATTGTTGCTTTTACTCCGCAGAAGAACCCTACGAAGTAAAAGCTATAACTGTCTCCCTGTTACAGATGAGAAAATTGAAGTTTGGGGGAAGGGCGGGGAGTGAAGAGCGTTGTCGAAGCACCGCGTGGTGGGTGAGTCCCCGATAGTGGAGCCCACGCAGCGTCCGCCACAGGACGGGGTCAGGAAGTCCAAGGACTGGGACTTTAGAGGGAGACAGTGATTAACACCAGGGAGTCAGACTAAAAGCAGAATCATCCATCAGAATTAATATTTAATTCTTACGAAATTAACTGAAAACCTGGCCTGTTAGCAACATTCCAACAAAAAAGGTGTTGCTTAGGAAAATCTGCTCATGTCATAAACAGAGCTAGTTTTAAAAATAAAAGCAGTGTCTGTGAAATACACAGCCTGGGAGTCCGGGATGGGAACCCTGTGCTTACGTTAGTGCGGAAACTTACCCGAGCAGCTGGCGATTTGAAGCTGCCATTCGTTGGGTGTCTCCGGAGGCATTGAAGTAGGTGTTTCCAGTGCTTTATGCAGATGCGAACCACATCGCACAGCTGTTGCTGATGATGTGCCCGTCACAGTGAGAGTAAGGAGCACAGGCAGCTTAAATGTTCAGGAGCGGGAAGGACGTGTCCAAACTTTGACCCCCACACTCGCAAACCCCGCCCTGCCGGGAAATTCTTGTTCCTTCCGGATGAAACAAGCGCCATGGTGGGGACAGTGTCGGTGTGAGAAGAAACGGGTGAATCCGGCAGAGCCGAGTGAGACGGGTTCCTGCTCTGCCCCCTAACTATCTTGGGCTCGTCACAGAGCACCAGGTCTCTTCCTGCGATTTCATTATTTAGAGATCACAGCACGCTTTTACAGTTAATCTTCAAACTCCTGGGAGAATTAGCCTTGAGAAGCCTGTGGTAGATGCTTCTCCGGTTCTTATTCCACAATGAGAAGTATGAATAAATGTCTACGTTTCAAAATGGGAAAATGGAAAAGCAGGAAAGTGAACAGCTTTGTCTTTTTCACACAAATACCAATGTTTGGGCAGGGTTAATGTGTGTCTCCTTACTCTTCGTGCTGAGCTATTTCCACACGAGACACAGTCTATTAATTCAGAATTTAATTTTCAAAAAGATTTTATTTATTTTTAGAGAGAGGGGAAGGGAGGGAGAAAGGGAGGGAGAGAAACATCAATGTGTGGTTGCCTCTGGTGCGCCCCCTACTGGGGACCTGGTCCGAAACCCTGGCCTCTGCTGGGAATCCAACTGGCAACACTTTGGTTCAAGGTCGGCACTCAGTCCACTAGAGCCACACAGGCCAAGGTTATTATTTCAGACACTGCGCTCTGGCATCAAGCTGCATGCATTTCTCTGCGGCTGTGAACGAGCCATGCGGTGCTACAGGCTGCACTCTCCTCACTCGTGAAAAAGGGATGATGATAACACCCACGGCCAGAAGCGATTCTGAGGATCGACTGAGATGAGCCTGAGGGGGAACCGGAGCACTTCGAGCTCCTGGCACGGGCACAGCACACGGCTAAGGGCCACGTACCTGTAGCTACTGCTTGTGTCACCGTCATCAGGACCAAAGCCCACTGGTGTTACTGACAGTGTCAGTGGGATGAAACGACTTTTGCCAGATCCTTGGGTGTTGGGTTCAGGTGTGACTCATATACTAGAATCAATCTTTCCTCCGGGTCGTCACAGATAACTGAAGAAGTCACGAGGTAGGTGTCGACCCCGCTCTCTCCAAAGGCAGTGTCGTTTCCCTGACCAGCACATTTTAAGAATCGTGGTGGTTCCTCGCCTTTTCGTCAGTGGATTGCATGTGTGTCAAATAGATCTTTCCTTCTCTTCATCCTCCTCTAGAGTCCGGAGTCGAACACCTGGGCACGCTGTGCTACGCACACATGGGTTTCGTTGTTCCCACAGCAAGCCTGTCCTCTGTTTGAAAGCAGTGCCCTTGAACTTGCCATCAGCACCGGCTTTCTCCTCCTGGCCATTTTCTTCCTGTGGATCCTTTTGTCCTTTCCATCACATTTCACCAGCAGCCCATTTTCGTGCGGCGTGTCGTTATTTTTTCTGCCCTGTGTGCTGACCTCTCTTATGTAGCTCTGATTTTCACAGATGCCACTGTGACTTTTGGCCAGAGGGAAGAACTGTCAGACCCCAAACTGCAGGGCAGCGCGGGCTGGGGCGGGGTGGGGTGCACAAGCCTGGCTGCCGCCTGGTGGGCCTGGCTCAGAGAGCGGCCACCCACCCACCTGCTTGCCGGGGCGCAGGCCGGTAACTCGGGGACAACAGACAGCGGGGGCACCTAGCACCTGCTTACGAGACAGTGCCTGTTCATTGCTTTTATTGTCCCCATTCCTAGAGCAAAGCCCAAAGGAAGTTATTCATAAACACACTGGGGACCTTACTCACCAGGAAGCACTTGTTTAGTTCTGATAAAGCAGTGACATTAGCACCTCTTGTCACCTGGAAAACTCGCTGCAGAGGGACAGAAGAAAACAGCAGGTGGGAAGCTAGCACCCTCCCGCTCTGCTGCCCAATTTAACCACCGGTAGGCTGTTAGTGGTGTAGAAGATAAAACATAAATTTTAAAAAAACCACACTGAGAATTAAGGTACTTGGATTACAGAGGAAAACTTGGTTTTAAAATGAACCAATACCTATTTCCCAAATGCATTCCTTCTCTATTTAGGGAGTCAAGGGCTCTGGGAAAGAAATTCCAAGATTGTCAGCCAGAAAATAAGTTGGGAGTAAGAAAGGCGATAATCAAATAGAGAGTTTCCGTTGCCACTTACTCGAAGATTTCATAAAATGTTGTAATTCAGAGTAAAGAAAGAATAACAAGTCATTGTATTGGAAAGGTTTTTTTTTTTTTTCTTGTGATTTGCTCTTCTTGTCTTCGTAATTTGGACAAAGAGCCATAGATCTCCTGCATAAAAGTGGCAGAAGATTTATGGGCCCTACTGAGCTTCGCCAGAGCATGCCGTTTGAAACGCCCGGTACGGACAAAGGGAGAGATGCTCATCACCTGTGCGTTCCTCTTTTTCCTAGGTGCCTCCCATACTCCTCGATAAACAGTTCTCCGAATTCACTCCGGACATCACGCCGATCATTCTGGCAGCCCACACCAATNGGACAAAGAGCCATAGATCTCCTGCATAAAAGTGGCAGAAGATTTATGGGCCCTACTGAGTGTCGCCAGAGCATGCCGTTTGAAACGCCCGGTACGGACAAAGGGAGAGATGCTCATCACCTGTGCGTTCCTCTTTTTCCTAGGTGCCTCCCATACTCCTCGATAAACAGTTCTCCGAATTCACTCCGGACATCACGCCGATCATTCTGGCAGCCCACACCAATAATTACGAGATAATAAAACTGCTGGTTCAGAAAGGGGTCTCGGTGCCCAGACCCCACGAGGTCCGCTGTAACTGTGTGGAGTGCGTGTCCAGTTCCGACGTGGACAGCCTCCGCCACTCGCGTTCCAGGCTCAACATCTATAAGGCGCTGGCCAGCCCCTCCCTCATCGCGCTGTCCAGCGAGGACCCCTTCCTCACCGCCTTCCAGCTGAGCTGGGAGCTTCAGGAGCTGAGCAAGGTGGAGAATGAGTTCAAGTCCGAGTACGAGGAGCTGTCTCGGCAGTGCAAACAGTTTGCTAAAGACCTCCTGGATCAGACGAGGAGCTCCAGGGAGCTGGAGATCATTCTTAATTACCGAGATGACAATAGTCTCATAGAAGAGCAGAGCGGAAACGATCTGGCAAGACTCAAACTGGCCATTAAGTACCGCCAGAAAGAGGTGAGTGTCGCCACACTTCACCCGTGCTCCGGAGTGGCCATTAAGTACCGCCAGAAAGAGGTGAGTGTCGCCACACTTCACCCGTGCTCCGGAGTCGGGTGGGAGCATTTACTGTGTAGCTGGACGTGGGTGGTGTTGATTGCTTAATGTGTATTTATTTGTCAGATTGGTAGCTATGAAACGCACTGAAAAGTGGTAAGTAGTTTCGTTCTTGGTGATAGCTTTGGCATCTGTTAAAATGGATACTTTTACTTTGGCACAATGAAAGAAACGAATGGATTTTAGAATTTTCAGACTGAGCACTCTGGTTCTGTCCTTTATAAGTCGTGTTACGTTAGAGAGTCCCACGGTCTCTGAGCTTAGGTTTCCTCATCTGCCCAATGGACTTACTATTTATAATTAACGTTCGGCTCTGTATGTTCCTATGCATTAATGAACTGGACATAGCATTTGATTACACATGTATTTACACACATAAAAGATACCCCTCAAACTGTGTGTGCATCTGAGTATTTGCTTTTGCTACTATTTTTGTTCTTTCTAGGTAATTTGAGTTTTCCTCTGGCATCATTTCCTCTTGACTAGAATCTTTCGGCAACACATTTCTTAGCTTTCTTTTACCTGAAGATGTGTCTGGTTCACCTTTATCCTTGAAGAATGTTTTTGCTAAGTACAGAATTCTGGGTTGACAGTTCTTTTCTTTTTCAGCCTTTTAAGATATCATTCCACTCTCTTCTGGATTTTATAATTTCTATGAAAAGGCAGCAATAATTTTAATCATTTCCCTGTATTTAATATACCATTTTTTCTCAGACTACTTTTAAGATTTTTTCTTCATTCTTAGATTTTCAGAAATTTGACTATTTATGTGTCTTAACATTTGGTTTTCCTCATTTTTATCCTTTTTTGGGGTTTTCTAAGCTTGTTTTATTTATAAATTTATTTCTTCAACAATTTGGGAAAAATGTAGGCTATTATTTTTTCAAATATTTTTTCTGACTCATTCTTTTTCTCGCATTCTCCTGAGATTCCAGTTACACATCTTGTCCCACAGCATTTGAGGTTCTATTAGTTTATTTCAATTATGTCACTTCTTTCTCCAGATAGAATCATTTTTATTGATCTATCTTCAAGTTGACTCATACTTTCCTTTGCTATTTTCATTATCCTGTGAAGTTCATCCAGTAATTTTTTGCAATCAACACTCATTGAATACATCCTGTTCTTTCTCATAGTAATTTTTAAATTTAGATATTTTACTTCCAGTTCTAGATTTTCCGTTTGTTTTCCCTATAGTTTCTATTTCTGTGCCGAGACACCTAATGTTTTTACTTCTCATCCTCATCTGCTCCCCCGCCTTCCTGAGCACGGTAACACAGCGCCTGCAAGTCCTCGTCCAACCTGCAAGTCCTCCTCCGCTGCGTTCGCCATCTGAATCACCCGGCGCTCAGCCCTCACTGACCGCACTCTCTTCCGAGAAAGGCTCGCATATCTCTGGTTCTTTCTGTCGGAAGAGATTCTGCATTATGGCCTGCATACTGTAAAAGCGATGATGTGGAGACCCTAGATGGTTCTGATCATCTCAAGCTTTTTCCTTTGTTAAAGTTGAGGCCAGTTCACTTAAAACCTCAGTTCAGTCCACCCCCGGGCCCGCTCTGCAGGGCCGTCTGCCCTGCGACCTGGTTTCCCAATCTGCACGGAAGGCGGGAGCCCTGGCCTCTGGCCCCGCCCCCTGGGATTCTTCTGCGCTTCCGCCAGCTCTGGCGGCCCTAAATGCTGCCGCCTGCTTCTGCAGGCCGGCTATGTAGAGTCTTCAGAGTCCCTATCATGCTGCAGTAGAGATGGATGGATGGATTAGGGAGGCAGGTAGGTAAGGAGGCAGGTAGGTAGGTACATAGGTAGGTAGGTGAGCAGGTAAGCTTACTCTCCCGGTCTTTTTTCTCAGGTCTCTTCTCTCTTCCACAATCTGCCTATAAATTGTTTTCCCTTCTAAGAATCATATGATAGTTTTTTATTTTATATCAAGGTATAGTTGTTCTTTTCAAGAGATTTGATCTGTTTATGCATTGGCTGTGGCTGCCACGACAAAGTGCCATGGATCGTGTAAAAACATAAATCTGATCTTCCTCGATGCTGAAGGCTAGAACTCAGAGCAAAGTGTCAGCAAGATTGGTTTTGTTTTTTTTCTGAGACCAGTGTCCTCAGCTTGTAGACAACTGTTCCTTCCTCCTCCTTCGCCTGGTCTGCCCTCTATTCCTAAGTTAACTTTATTACCTCTTCCAAAACCCTTACCCACAAGCACAGTGACATTTGAGATACCAGGGGTGAGGACTTTAACACGCGAATCTTGAGAGAACACGGTTCAGCCCTAACAGCATCTAAGGCAGCGTGGAGCCACCCCACACACAAAGTCAGGCCATGACAATGAGAGACCTTGGACAGGGTCCCTCCGTCCCCTGAATTCTGAGTTAGTCTCAGCCTCCTCTTCCACGTATGGCCCGAGGGACCGTCACCAATAAAGTCAGGCTGGCCTGCGAGATGACAGACGTTCCCCCACCCCGTTCCTGGACACCAACAATATCTACAAGGTCAAGTGCAAGGCCAGTGTCTAAATTAAGTCCATATTGCTGCCTAAATGCAATCTGCCCTCAGTAGATGTCAGTATCACAGACAGGAGCCTCGGGTCCAATAACTGACTTCTGCCGAATGTGTCTTCACAGTATTGCTTGGGTCCGTCCGCCTCTGAACCAAAACATCCCCGTGTGCCGTTGCGCACTGTTGTGTATTCACAGCGCTCCCGCGGCTCTCGACTTCTCCGGATTGGGGCCCAAACCCTACTGTGCTCGTAAGCCCTCGCCACACTGTTTTATTAGTTGTGCACTCAGGTACCATTACGTGTTGTTTCATTTGGCTCTGCTGCCTCTCACCCCCACAACGAAATATAAACTACACCGAGACAGATCTTTTCGGTTCCTTGCAAAATTGGAGACTCTGAAACACGTGGAACTTGATGGATGGTTCAGCATATCTGTGAACTTAACCCCAACGAGCACGTGGCTTAGCTTTCCCAGCGGTCTCCTCTGACTGGTGTGGTGGTGTTGGAAAACAGCTCAAACGAAACACGAAAAGCACTAATGATTTTTAAAAGACTCCTAACCGCAGGTGTAGAAGCCCCTTTGAAAAGCATTCAGGAGCCTTGGTATTGGTGATGCTGCTTTATAGTTCAGGCTTAGGGGCAACACTTGAACTCTGAACTATTTTGGCATTGTTAATGTAGCATTAATGCGCCACCAGCAGTTAAAATGCAGACTGAAACGCTCTCAGGCTGTCAGGCAGCGCAGTGCGCTGCTCGAAAGCTGTTTTCTAGAGTCTTCTTCTGTCGGCATTCACCTTTTGTGGGACACCTCGGCGTAAACCGCCCTAAGTCTCCAGGTCGTGGCAATTCACTGATGACCAGTAGGTGCTACTGTCGATTGGAAAAATTGGGTCTGAACCTATTTCTCCCTCTTACCGCTCCCTGTAAAATGTTGGGACTATGCACCGTTGCCATGGAAATAAGCTGTTACCTTCCAGGCAGCCTGAGGGCTGATGTTGTACTTTTCCACCCTCACCCATGGGTCTGCACATCAAAGAGTTAACCAACAGCACGTGTGTGGATTTAAACATGTAGTCGTCCGGGCCATTTTACCGTTCTCCCTCACTGGATTCTTCTATATGAACCTCTTTTTAAAAAACCCCCACAAAACCACAAAGCCCAAGAGAAGCAGCTATGAAGAAAGTAAACTCACAGAGGACAGTTTAAAAATAAATGTTTCCAGCTTCCTAGTTTAAAAATACTCTGCTTGTTTAAACTTGTAATGATTAAAAATAGACTTCAGTGGAGAGATTATGTTTTTTTAAGATCTGTTTATCTGAGACTTTATGTCAAAAATATTTAAGAATCAAAGTTTACATTTCATCAGTAATTTCTTACAAGTCCTTGGAGTAAATCACTCCCCTTCCCTCCCGCGCACACAGTACTAGCCACCCTCTGAACGGTTATGGAGGTCCAGAGGTAAGCTTCGTCTCGAAAAAGAACAACTCAAACGCAAAGCCAGCGCTTGCTGCCTAAACTACCCTTACGAAAGTCTGGTACAGCAGTCCTTGCTCACGAAATGTTGGTGTAAAATAGATGTGAACATTTAAATGAATAGTCTTAAGCTTAATTGACGTGTTACTTTATGATTCACACTTTCATTTAAAATTTAGTTTTAATTTAAAAGTTAGGCTTTAATTTTTATTAGGCTTGACTAGGAATTTTTAGCAGGAAGAGGAGGTGGATCCCTGTACTTCTTCATCAAACACACTCACCGACGGAAAGGTTTTCCAGCTGCTTTTCTCCTACGCCGCGGAGCACCCAGGCTTCCACGAACTTGTTAGCTCCTCTGAACCTTGAGGTCAGGGTGGTGGTGACCCGGGTGTCGCTCGCTCTGAGAGACTCTGCAGGGTGTCTCAGCAACCACAGAGGGAGGGTCCTTTCTCCTGGGGGGAGAAATCGCACTCTACTCCAACGGCTTTTGTTCTCCGCTTTTGATCTGCAGTTGGAAGAGAAGAAAAGTTACGATGTTCCTCTTGGTCTTTAAAATACACATGAAAACAAGAGATTTAACTCTAGCAAAGCTCAGGTCCTCTGCCCAGTTTTTGATTAGGCGGTTCGTTCGTTTTTTATGTTGAGTTGTAGAAGTCCTGTATAAACTTTGGATATTAACCCCTTATGAGATACATCATTGGTGAATATGTTCTCCCATTCAATGGGTTGTCTTCATTTTGTAGAGGGTTTCTTTTTCTGTGCAAAAAAAATCTAGTTTGCGGTAGTCCCATTTATTTTCTATTTCTTTTGTTTGAGAAGATATATTAGGAAAAAATTACTAAATGTTTTCCTTTACTGCCTATGTTTTTCTAGGATTTTTTATGGTACCAAATCTCACATTTAAGTTTTTACCTCACTGTATATTCTTGCCTCCTCTGTCAACTACTAATTGACCATCCAGGTGTGGGTTTATTTCGGGACTCTTTATTCCATTCCACTGATCTACACGTCTCCAGTACCATGCTGTTTTGATTACTATGGCCTTATAGTGTAGTTTGATATCAGGTAACATGAGACTTCTAACTTTGTTCTTCTTTCTGAAGATTGCTGTGGCATTTTGGGACCTTCTCTTGTTTCATGTACATTTTTAAACTATTTTTTCTAGTTCTGTGAAACATACTAGTGGCATTTAGGAAAATTTTGGGGGGTGACATTGGTGAGTGAGATCACGTAGGTTTCAAGCATACGTTCCTGTGACACATGATCTGCATGTTGCACTGTGTGCCCACCACCCAGTCACGCCATCTCCCACGTGGCTGACCCCCTCCCCTTCTCTAGGTGACCTCCACGCTGTGGTCTGTGTCTGAGAGTTTAGGTTTCATATCCCACATGGGGGTGAAATCGTATGGTTCTTAACTTTTCCTGACTGACTCACTGGGGTCTACCCAGTACTTCTTATCCTGTTTTTATTTCATTCTTCAGCAGGAAGGGGCAGCTATTTTATAATCTTCATCTTTAAAGGCAGGTCCTTCTGGGTCTGGAGCCTATACCCTTCATATCACACAATGTCATTTTCTCTGTGAAACAGAAAATTTCTATATTCACTGGCTACTGTTCAACCTCAGGGAAAAAGAGTCACCTTGTCAGGGTCCTCGTAGGCCTGTGCATTGGCGCAGACGATATGCACGGTAGCCTGCAAATGACGTGCCTGTCCACTTCGGGAACACTGGGTGGCCCCACTCGGTTCCAGCTAAGATTCTAGGACAGAGCTGGACAGTCTGGAAGTTCAACGTGGACGAGCCCCTCCAGGTCTGCCCAGGGGGTGCCTGCCCGACCTTGGCACACTGAGAAGTGTTTTAGGAAAAGAGAGATAAGAATCACTCTTTTGCTTGTGTTCATTTATTTCTGCAAGCACCCACACATTTACCTACTCAGCAAACACATGGCATTTGCTCCCCTGTGAGTGCCAGGCGGCGTGAGGCACCGGGGGTCAGAGGAGGGGAGAGGGAGGGCCGTTCCTGCCCGGGTGTGATGGTATCAGGGGGAGAAGATGATGTCAGATCCACACTTGTATTGTATTAGCACGGTCTGGGAAGAGGGGTGTGAAGGAGAGTGTGGCCTGTGACCCCGTGAACCTGTCCAGATGTTCTAGGCAGAGGAATGCAGAGCGGGCTGCGAAGGGGGTGTGTTGAGGGGCCTGGGGGGCCTTTCAGAGAAGGAGGCATCCTGTGGGCAGTTCTGGGGTGGAAGCGACCAGGGTGCCTGGGTCACCGAGGGCAGGAGGGAAAGTGGGGTGAGAAGCTGGAGAGGGTTGAGCAGGATCAGAGCGGGCAGGTCCTCATTAAGAAAGCTCCATTTGTCCTGAAGTCTGCAAGGGGCTATTAAAAGGCTTCATGGGGAAGGGGTTAAGAACTAAAAATTGGTAGTCACAGAGTAGTCACAGTCTAGAAAGCACAGCGTGGGGGGTATAATCAATAATATTCCACTAACTGCCCGTGGTGCCAGGTGGGCCCTGGGGATATCGAGGGGGTCACTTTGTAAAGTGTGTCACTGTCTACCCGCTATGCTGTACACCTGAAACCAATACAAAGTAATATGGAAAGCAGGAGATTGCCGTGATTGAACGCGTGTTTTGAGAAGCTCTCTCTAGGTGCTGAGTTTGGAGGCGGGAAAATAACCGACACATTTTGGATGAGAAGTGAGAGCACCTTGGGCTGGAAGGACGACGATCGAGAGTGACAAAGGAAAGGGGCAGGAAGTCCCAACGCTCGGCGAACAGGGAGGACACACGGGACGCGCCCAAACGCTCCCCGAGGCAGAGGTGAAACCGAAGCAGGAGATGGGCCAATTCTTCCACAGCAGCCGCGCAGAAAGTGCATTTTCCTCCCTGCCTGGAGCGCGTCTCTTCCTTGAAGATGAGGCTGCCCCAGAACCCTCCGATCTACAAGGGGCTCCTCTGCTCGACCCCCGAGAGCTTGTGCTCTGTCTGGAAAGTTCAAGAAAAGCGAACCTGCTAAACAAAGCACCTAAATATATTTGCTTTGTTCTGTCTGGCTTCTCTTCCCCCCAAAGCACCGCATCTCATGCCCCATAAAATTGCTCTTCTTCCACAGCCCTGTGAGCTTGAGACATCCTCCCAGCTTCCTTTCGAAAACACCCAGGAAGTCTTAGAGGACATGCCGTGTCAACATTCCTTTCTTTTTGGAGGGACCGTCCTGTCCTTTAAGATTGTTAGTGCCCAGACGGGAGAAGCAGAGTCTCGCCATCGCAGGGACGCAGGGAATCAGGAGGAGGGAAGGAAAAAACCCGTCTGACCTTGAAGCCAGGACTGTGGCACTGAATGCTTAGCTTTTCGTGCCTCTAAATTTCAGAGCGTGGTTAAACTAGCATTCTTGAGTTTATGTCTTTCACTGTCTACATGAAGGCTTCCAGATGGCACAAAGTGGTGCTTGTCCTGATGCCAGCACCCAGAGCTTGTCATTTGTCATGGCTGAGTTGGGACCACAGCTGGACACTCTGACTTCATTCGGGGGTTCACGTCAGTCCTGAGCCCCCAGCTCTCACCCCGCTGACCCGAGCCGCACTGCATCTGATGGGACCTAACTCTGTTCCTGCTGTTGGCTAGAGACCCGTCTGACCCCCAGGGACCTCAGCTCCCTGGTTGTAGAGTGAAGAGGTGAGGCTGGATGTTCTTTGGAGCACCGCCCCCCTCTCCCCGTCTCCACCTTAATTTCTAAGAAAGGCAACTCTTTGGTGAGTCTGACACAGTGTCAGATCAAAGTGTGAATGTGGTGGTGTTTTTTTAATTCGCGTTTTTTGATTATGTGCATCACAAATGTTAGAAGAAAACATCATTTCTTTCTTTCTCCTGGAGGAATGAAAACAGATAAACAATAACCCCGGTATTTGGCATTTTAAGACCCTAAGCATCTGAGTGGGTTGCCAGCACGCAGGGCACAACCTTCGGCCTCCTCTCTCTCCCTCCAGCCCCTCGCTCGTGTCTTCCCTCACCTCTCCCAGGGCAGCCGGTGTCCCAGGTCTTCCTTTGGCAGGTCCTCTCCCCTGGGGACCCCCAGGTGGATGAGGCACCCCCAAGTCAAAGCCGAACAGCCCACCCACGCTCTTGAAGGGCATCTTATTGAGGAGGCGAGGAGTCCAATTTCCTGTGTGAAGTGTCACGTTCAGAGATGTCACGACCGATGGACTCAACCACCCGTGTTATTTACACTTTAAAGTAAAAGCTACTGACCCCAGGGCGCTGCTTCCAGATCGGGTCACAGGAGGAACCTACGGGAGCAGGTCTCATTGTCTAGACGGGGACACCTGCCTCCAAGGTACGTCCTCGAATGGAGGTGGTGTAACTGGACCTGCCATTCGGAAATCTGACAGACGCCCCCGCCCCCATCATTTCTCACAGCGTCATAAGGAGGGACTCGCAGGGGGTGACAGGACGCAGAACGAGCACTGAGTGGCCCTGGGGGGCGGGAGCGGAGGCAGACGTGTGGAAATCGTTAAACGTGATGGCCCGTTCCCTTGTCACCAGTAAAAGACAAGGGCAGACAGGGAAGTAGGCACAGTCACCTCTTTCTGGAACAGACATTTGATTTAACAGCCGCTGAAATGACAAAATTACTCTTCTCCACAGTCAGCACTCAGTGACCCTCTTAGAGATTTCTTTAGAGATTTCAAAAGGCATCTGTTAGTCTATAATCTGAAAAACCCGCGAGCTGCATTGTCGGCAGCTGTCCCCGGCCGCGTGAAGCCGGTGAAACCTGGTGGGCCCAGACTGCGGTGTCGAATGCCCGCCCGCTCTCCAAGGCTCGGCGCAAACAAAGAAGATGAGAAATGTGTCGCCAATAAACTTCAGATCGCTTACATCTCAAAATTAGATGGCAGAGTCTTTCGACTAGCTGACATCTGCGAAGATTGATTTCTCCGGTTTGGTCCCTTTTTGATATTAAGTTACGTGTATGACGCACGTCGAGTTGATCGGGCGGCACCACACTGGACCGAGGAAAGTAGCTTCTGCAGAAAGTAAATGGCAAGAGCAGTGAGCCGAGTGCTGAAGGCGAGACTCGTGGGAAGAAACACAGACAGTTACTCCGTTTGAATCTCGTGACAAACCACCAGTTTCTTTCCGAACCGTGTGTGTTACAACACGCAGGAGACGCACGTCTGGGACCGCAGGGAAATAATGAAAGCGAAAACTGAGTTTATCGACCCTGGAGTGGTCTGCTTATTCTGGTGTACGTGATCTTCAGAAAAAAATGAAAATGTTGCAGATGCTAGTCATCTTTAAGCTGGAGTCGCTATGCCCGTAACTAATTAATGAATTCAAATTGAGTGAATTCGAATTGATCAGATTGTCTCCGCAGCCAGCATTTGGGTTGGGCCTAGAATTACCGTGGTCGGCCCTCGAAGCTCTTAGAAGATGCTGCAAAAGAAGTTTTCTCCCTTGAAATACCTGTGACTGTGATCAGCCATTCACGACATATGCTGTGACAATAATTGGTGTAACACATCCTCGCTGCTTGTGAATTCGCACCAAAGGAGGTTTGGGGATTGAACGGCAGGAAGGGAACTTCCCATGGGAGAAGCACGCAGCTTTCAGCCAAAGGGCGGGTGGGGCCGTTTTAGCTCCGTCGGTTCCACACGGTGTTCTAGAACACTGACTTGAGAATTCTTTTATTCATAGGAGACGGTTTTATGGTTATTTTGTGAGGGGCGTTCTTAAATAAAATCTCAGTTCAATGGAGTATAAAATCGACCTTCGCTCGGTGTGAGAGAGAATGGCCACTTGCGTGTTTCAGAGCATTGGGCAGACCCCGTGTAGGCACGTCTCATTACCTTGATGTGAAAGTCGCGGTCTGTCTTTCTCTTCAAAACTCCTTTGCCTTTTCCCTTTACTTTGTCCCCGACTGTGGACTTTCCAAAGTCCAAAATATGTGGATATTTGCCCCTCCCCACCTGGCAGTCCCCACATGGAGACTCAGTGTGATGCTGTTGGTGGCGGGGCCTCTGGGAGGCTGGAGCCCTCGGGAATGGGGTCAGTGCCCCCGTGAGTAGAGACCCCTTCTGCCCTGGGGGCATTCAGGGAGCAGAGGTCTGTCTGAGTCAGAAACCGGGGCCTCGGGCCTGCGGGCATCTTCATCATGGACTTCGCAGCTTCTAGAATCACATGCTTACCTTGCAGATGAGAATAAGTTCAAGACCCACAAGGAAGGTTGGCGATTGGCTGATTGGGGATTAGTGCGAGGGACGTGCACTTCAGTAGCATGTTTGGGGCGACGCAGTCACCTGGTAGTTATCGTTCTAAGCTGTGTCTTTCTCTCCGATGTAAAAAGAATAATTACCACACCAAAGCTATAAAACTAATGTTACCACAGTAAAGGAACAGAAGTGGAGATATTTGTGAATGGCATTTTTGGGAGTGAGAGTAGTAACATGTTCTCTCAAACTCTGAGAAACACAAACAAGCAGCTTCTTTTAAAACTAAAACCAGTAACCAAATAAAAAGGTTTTGTGCATTGTGTATTTATTTGATTGTTTGCACGTTGCCCTTTAAACCACATCATAATCAATACTTAGTTTGTTGTGCCCCCAAGTCTCAGACGTGTTTTGGACAGGGGTTAGTATTTTATCTCAATATTTACACAAACCAGGAGAGTAGGAGTCTAATAACCCCACAAGAGTAGGGAGTCCGTATTAATTTGCAGCAAAATTAAATCGTCTTTGAGCAACACATTGGCCCTGCTCATTCGTGGAGAAGATCGTTTTCTTCCTCATTCTCAGGGCGAAGTGGGGACGCCGTGAGGCATCTTTGACTCCTTCCGTGAGAACATCTCACTGTCTGCACCTCTTTCCTTAGCTTTCGGCCGCCGGCTTAGACTCGGCTCTCCGCTGCTACGTAGCCACACGGAAACAGGCCCGGTGTTGAAGGTAGTAGCTGAAGTGTGTGTTTCTGATGCTGCCACTCCTATCTTATTTGTTCATTCTAAAAATACTTTCAAGAGTCTTCTCTGTACCAGCAACTGTGGAGAGTGGTGACTGGGGAGGCTCAGCGAGGCGGGGCCGCGTCGGGACCGGGCTGCTGGGGCTCGGGGCGTGTGCACGGAGGGAGAGGCAATAAGGTTGCGTTTTCTCGTTGCCGCACGTGCGAAGTTTGGCCTCCCTCAGTTGATCAGGAGTCCTGCGGTGATTACTGATTAGTTATAATGCTATTTTAAATATTAATTCTGGACTCTTACCAGACAAGGTTACCCTGTACTTCCTGCTTATTTGACATCTCCGCCGTGTAGCTGACAGATTCCTAGGATGTTTCCTATTCTCTTCCCGTCTGGGCCTTTGGGCAGCATCTGGTTGGCGATGTTTACACCAGAAGGCACTCTCGCCTCTTAGATGACGAGGGAATGATGTTCCAAATGCTCAGCTCGGGATTCTCAGTCTTTAAACACTTAGCGACTCGTTGAGGTCGAGGTTGCAGAGGAGACTCACCATGTTTCGCCCCCTCCTGCCCAGCGCTCCCCCCCCCCCGCCCCGGGCCACCGCCAGCGTCCTGGGGCAGGCCATCTCCTCCGGGGCGGGGCTGCAGTTGGGGGAGGACATTTCATGCTCAGCGGGGACTCATGACTTGTGCAGACGCGACAGAAGATGATTGTGGTGAGAATGAAATTGAGAGAATACGTCAATGCCAAGAAATTTTAATGTAAAGGTTTCCCCAACCCATCGCTACATGAGCTATTTTCAACACGCTGAGGAGGTAGAGGTCACTTGGTTGCCATTTGTTTATGTAGGGAAAGAAGAAGAAGTTTCTTTGCCACTGTTTGGACCTTGAGCTTTTTCATGTTCAGCTNTAGCGACTCGTTGAGGTCGAGGTTGCAGAGGAGAGTCACCATGTTTCGCCCCCTCCTGCCCAGCGCTCCCCCCCCCCCGCCCCGGGCCACCGCCAGCGTCCTGGGGCAGGCCATCTCCTCCGGGGCGGGGCTGCAGTTGGGGGAGGACATTTCATGCTCGGCGGGGACTCATGACTTGTGCAGACGCGACAGAAGATGATTGTGGTGAGAATGAAATTGAGAGAATACGTCAATGCCAAGAAATTTTAATGTAAAGGTTTCCCCAACCCATCGCTACATGAGCTATTTTCAACACGCTGAGGAGGTAGAGGTCACTTGGTTGCCATTTGTTTATGTAGGGAAAGAAGAAGAAGTTTCTTTGCCACTGTTTGGACCTTGAGCTTTTTCATGTTCAGCTAACTTGATAAATGCAGTGCGGTGCTGGAAGTCAGGACTTCCCGTGAGCCTTACTGGTATCGAATTCTGGGACTAGAGATGAAAACACCTCCTTCTGGAACTCCTATCGTGACTGCTGAGTTACTTTGGGGCTGGAAGCCAGGTACCCACAGCAGTGCCCAGCATATTATGGTCTGGCTGAATTTAGTAACAGATAAAGTTCACACTGTCTTCGGCTTTCAGCAGTGTTTGGGGTAAGGTAGAATTATCCTGACTGGAACAGAAGTAAATATTTTGACTCTATCCCTCATACGGGGGATGTACCAGAAGCCGCATTGTGAATGGAGGCGGTTAAACAGTTACTCAGAGTTGGCCGTGGTGTGTCCGGGTGACATGAAGCAGGTGGGTCCTGTTCCCTCTCAGGTGGGCTTTCCACGCGAGGGGAGAGTTCAGCCAGTGTCTTGAGTCTTTGTGAACATCCTCTGCTCGCTGCTTTCATTCGTCTCCACTGAGAGTCTAGGCCCTAAAGAAAGGCCTTCTGTATAATGACCGTGATCTTTGTCATGCTAAGATTGTGGCTTTGTTTACGGTCAAGCCTAGCAGCCTGCTGTCCGAACCAAAACGCGGAAACCCTGCTGGGAGGTGGAGAGCAGGACGAGGGCTTGCCCTCCTGCCGTGGGGAGCACCCCCGGGAAGGTCCTTCACGTCTGGCCCTGAACCTCTGTCCTTCACCAACTCTCATCACATCTTCATGTCTTAAATGCACGTGAAAGAGTACGGCGAATCCAGTTAGCCGTGATTTCGTGTGAATCGTTTCCATCTCGTCAGCAGCCCTTCCCAGTGAAATGCAAGCAGCTCTGGTCCAGGTTCTGCCGTGGAGGAAGCAGGTACGCGGCCTCGATGCCGGGGAGCTGGAGGCCTGCGTTGCTGGTTTCTGGGCCCCGGACCGCCTGGGTCATGCTGCGGTAGATTTGGTGCCTTGGGGTGGGCGTGGAGAGGGACGGGGCAAGAATGGGTACTGGTGCTGGCCTAGAAAACTAGTGGGAATTGAACTCTGAGAATGTTCGAATACTAGGCTTATTGTAGAATCGTCCTTGGGCTTTGTAATCAGATTATACATGCATAACCAAGTCCTGAACATTATGTTCACATCCCTGATATTTAAAGATATGTGATGAAACAATTTTTGAGACAATCCCTAATCTCCAAACAGATTGTATTACAGAAATTTATAAATGGATAAAATGCAGTTTGGGTGTCTTGGAACAGAGTGACGCCCAAGTATTGAGAATTCAAGCCAAAACATGTAAGTTGCTGTAGTTGATCAGCCTGTGTTGTCTGGAATATTCCACCTGCTCACAGCGGCATAGAGAACAAAACTTTGAGTCTGCTTTTAAACTGTTTCAGTTTGATATGAGTAGTGAATGATATTTATCCTCTGTGTAGAGAGCAAAAGTGATTTTTTAAAAGGTGAGCATTTTATACGTATGTGCTTTAACATCAGCATTTTCTTGGGTGGGTCCTACACTGGCATTTTCTTCCCGGTTTTGGACATCATCAGTAGTTTTATCAAGGAAACAAGTTTCTGGAGATCGACGTGTCATTTCTTGCATCTTCCATCGACTCGCACGTCTCTGATTGCACAGAAGAACAAGCTGGAGGGAGGGATGCTTCACCCTCTTCCTTGAGAGCAGTCTCGCGAGGATCAGAGGGCACTCCACGCCGTATCTGCCTCTTCCCTTGTCCCCTTTCTCGGATTCCAGCGGAATTGGACTGCGTTTCCCTGAACTGCTTCCCCTTTGAGATGCTCCGCCTCAGTGCTCCTTGTGTGGCGATGTATTGTCCAAGACCAACTTGGCCTTGAATAGTTTCTGAGCACTGACAGCAAGTCTGGGCCGAGACAGGGTTCTCCACCTCCACTCAGACAACACCGCGGGGGGCGCGGGACCGCCGGGCTGCTTCACGTGGCAATAAGACATCGATTGTCCACCCGCAAACGTCTGTGTTTCAGACATGCAGCTCCTGAGTATTTGATCAGGGGCACTGACCTCTTTCCCTCGGACTGTCAAATTTAAAAAAGGACACCAGCGAACACAACAAGAGCCATCAGTGAATGAAAAACAATTGTATCTATGTTTTGTCAGGTCAGCAAAAAATATATTTTCGTTGTGCCACAGAATTTAGTAATTAGTTTATGTGCCATGAGATGGGAGAGGTGGAAAATCACTGCGTTAGGAAGAAACAGAAGCAGCTAATTTTGTCATTTCTGGAAATAAGGACAAGGATGTAAAGAGTCCTTCTCGTCGCTGACGTTAACGGCTTCAACAGGGGCTTTTCTGCGGCGCTTGCAGCAGTGATTAGTTCCTGATTAAACAGGCCCCTAGCCTTGAGCTCGGCCAACCGTTAATTCGACTGCGTGGACACCCATCGACACACCGGTGCTGGACCCTGCGGAAGGCAGACAGACCCTTGCACTGTAGCTCGTAATTGAAATGTGGGAGAAAAGGGGAGTCAGCGTAATTATAAGGTGTGTTCAGAGGACACCGCCCATATTGAGAAAAAGAACAGGAGGCCTGAGCGTGTGCTCAGCAGCATCAGAGGCTGAGCCGGAGGGCCTGGAGGGATTGACTTTCTACCAGAAGATAAGAGGCAGATGATCTCAGGCAAAGTTGTCTTCAAATGCAAACTGACAACAGCAGCCGGGGTCAGAGCCTCCTGCCATGTGTGGGATCCTGAAGGGCAGCTCTGCTGGCTGGGAAAGGAAGGGCCTGGGGAGGGGTCTCAGGGCCTTGGAGGTCTCGCCCAGCACCTGGGCCTTCGCCTAGGGACTGGGAAGCATCGACACAGACTTCCAAAGCGGAAAGAGACACGGTTAGATTTGCATCCGGCAAGGCCCAGCCTCTCAGCTTGTGGTGCCCGGGGTGGGGGTCGGGTGGGGGGAGCAAGGCTCAGGGGCTAGTGGCTGGGGTAGAAAGGAGACCTGCTTTCTGGGCTTAGCCCTGCAACGATGACTCCTGATGGGATGGCAGGGTCTCGGGCCAGTCTGAACCGAGAAGGGTCTGGCCACGAAATAAAGAGACGAGCACAAGATGAGGAGTCCCGCGTGGTCACACGGGCCACAGGTCGAGGCAAAGAAGTCATCCCGAATGTGCTTATGATACCAGCCAGTTTGGGACGTTTTGTGGAGGCACAGTGGGCACACCATAAACTGGACGAATTTACAGTGAATGCATGGGTCGCTTCCCACCAGGACGAATGGAGTGTGTGGATCTCTCGCCCCCACAGCTTCCTCTGCCCTGTGATAATCTCTCTTGGCACATTGCCGCTCCCTTGGCCCCCGATGCCCTGCCTGCTGTCACCTGGGTCGCTTTGCAGTTTCTGGAGTTCGTACAAATGGAACTACCCAGCAGGTGCTCTTTCTCCTGTGCCTGCCTCGCTCATAGTTACTTTGCAAACGCACCGTGTGTGTCCGTGCGTCACCCCTTCTTTATTGCCGAGTAACCTCTCACGGTGCGGACACACCACATTTTGTTTCTCCGTTTGCTGTTCATCCGACGTTTGAATTGTCCTTGTCTTCGGCTGTCGGCTCCAACCTACGATGGCCTTTATGTGAGAGTCTTTGAAGAGACATATGCCTTGTTTTCTCTTTTTCTGTATTATTATTGATTAATTACTGTACCATTTTCCATACAAATAACTTTCATAAGTGCCTGGGATCAAAATGAGCCCATTTTATGGTGAGTATAGGTTTAACTTTTTTTAAAACCCCCCTGAAAACTGTTTACAAAGAGATTGGCCATTGATGTCTCGATGGGCAATGGGTGAGAGCTCAGTTTCTCTAAATTCCCACCAACACGTGTCACCCTCTGTTTATTCGAGCTGTTCTCGTGGGTGTGTGGTGGCACCTGCTTGTGGTTTTCACCTGCACATCCTCAGTGACAAGGGACACTGAGCGTCTTTCATGTGCTTGCTCAGCACGGATGTCTGTTCAAACCTTCAGTCCATTTCTAAAAATCTGAGTCGTTTTCTTGTTCTTGTGTTTGGATGGTTGACGTACACGTGGTCGGAGGGAATTAGGGTCAAGAAACAGAGGTTTTTGGACGCCAAGGACTCTCGTTTTTTGTATCTGTGTGACTTTCAAGTGATCATTTTCTGATAGAAAAAACCATCGGCTGATAATGTAAACTCAGTGATGCAGTCAAACCAGGCAAACCCCTAGGTAGTCACAGTTCCTCTTAGGTTGGAGCTTCCTGTCACCTACCGCAGCCCAGGTGCCCTTCCTCAGGTCAGCGCCTGCGTCTCCCCGAGCCCTTTGAGTTCTTCCCTCAGGGTTTAGCCTGCAGCCTGATCGAGGTTTCATACCTCTCATTGTTTCCAGCCCCTCAGACTTCATTTTTTAAATTCCATCACATGGAAGCTGTAGTTTCACTGGGTAACAGTCATGTAGATTCTTGATGCCTTGCTTGCCTCAGCAGCTGAATAATTTATGTCAGTTCAAATATACCCTTTTCCAGAAAGCCCTTAGGAAAAAGATTTAATCACAGTAGCAGACTGGTATGGGAGAAGGTCTTATGTATAGGACCTTCTCTTCTCAGAAAATCTTAAATGTGCATCATGTATTGTCAGTTCTCGTGAGAAAATAAGGAAATAAAAAAATAGAATAGAGAGAGGGAGGGAAATTAAACATGGAATGGAAGGCAGGGCTTTAGAAAAGTATTTGTGGGCTTGAAATACATTTACTGCATTTGAAATAGTGATGTTTATGAAAACTATAGAACCCAAACCTGTACCCAGGGGAGCTGCCAGAACAGGAGTGATTGTCCATGCCACGGTTTGAATTATGTGCCCCCCAAAACGAACCCTTAAGCTCCTCACCCCAGAAACTCAGAATTCTACC
Source organism: Sturnira hondurensis (assembly GCF_014824575.4). NCBI lineage: Eukaryota > Metazoa > Chordata > Mammalia > Chiroptera > Phyllostomidae > Sturnira > Sturnira hondurensis. The sequence goes on along the minus strand of NW_028082350.1, from coordinate 17,777,772 downwards.
ACATTTGGAAACAGGGTCATGGGTCACACAGATCAAAATAGTTCAGCTGAGGTCACCCTGGAGCGGGACAGGCTCCTGATCCAGTGAGACCCTTGTCCTTGCTGGATGAGAGAAGGTCGTGCAATGGGAGCCGTGTGGTGAGAGTGTGAGTGACAGCAGAGACAGAGGAGAAATGACGCAGCTGTGAGCCAAGTGGCATCTGGCCAGACGTTCGCACGGGTTGGGGGCTCAATCCAGGGTCTGGGGGGGAGCATGACGCTGCCCACTCCTTGATTTTGGACTGGAAGCCTCTATAACTGCGAGGTAATAAGGAGACGCAAAATCTCTGCCGTTTTCCACTGCCCGTTTCGCAGCACTAGGTACGGAGGCCCTGGGACACCAACACGACCAGCCTCTGTCTTTCCAGGGAACCTCAGGGGCCAAATGGAGGTGCAGCTCCTACACTAAGCTCTTCCCCGCGCACAGGACAGCAGTGCCTGGGGCTCGGGGACGGCAGTGGCCCTCTGCTGCCGCTGCCCGGGCTGCAGGCTCCTTCTGCTGGGGATTCCCGTCCACGAACCAGGTCCGGCTTCTCTCGCACAGGCCCCGGTGTGCCCGGCCTGGTCCTTGTTTGTAAGGCATTTCCCCCCAGGCTTGGTCGTGAGCTGGCCTTCCACACTGAGGTGCGCTTTAGCTCAGGGAGCCGTCCTAAGGGAAGACCCAGCTGGACCCGAACAAGCGACCCTGAACTTGTGGCAAGCAGAAATCCTGCCACTGATGAGCAGAGAGGAAGTGACACATCCTTGCTTCTGAAGAACATCATGTAGGTCACTTTAAAGAGAGAGAGGTGTCTTAATATGTCAAGGCTGTGGGTTCGATCCCTGGTCAGGGCACATCCAAGTGTTAACCAATGAATAAATGCATCAGTAAGTGAAACAACAAATCTCTCTCTCTCTCTCTCTCTCTCTCATCAATAAAGAGAGAGAAAGAGGGAAGCCCATTCTTTGGTAATCCTGCGAGACACTGGAGCAAGGTGGAGGGAGCGAAGGCCCAGCTGCAGGGACAGTTCGGTGAGCGAGGAGGGAAAGGAATCCAACCAGCACTGCGGGACAGTCCCTTCTCACAGGTCCTTCCCGTCTCCCTCTCCTCCACTCACAGCGGGTGACGGCTCGCAGGGGGCAAGTGCCCGGAACCCTTTCGGCTCTGCCAGTGCTCCCGTGTCCGGTGCTCCCCTCTGCTGCCTGCATTTCGGGGCAGGAGACGGTGTGGGCTCGGCTCTTCCCCAAACACGGGGCGTTTCTCACTCCGTCCTCCACTGGTTAATTTTGTCCCAACCTCGTTACACAGATGAGGAACAACCGAGTACTGGTGTTTTAGCCTCGGAGATGTGTGAGCCCAGCATCCGAGGGGCTGCTGTGAGGGAAGTGGGGAGTTAGGGAGCGTGAGAGAGGATGGTCGGCTCCTGAGCCTAAACGCTGACTGCTCCGTGCCATCGGCGTGCCCGGGACAGACATCTTCCCTTCGATCACACCCTTCAATCACCTGTGTGCAAGTCAGCCGGGCGGAGGCAAGACTCTGCCGGTGGCATCGGCTGCTGATTCGGAAACGAACGTACGAAGCAGACCCTGTTTTACGGGGTCTTGTACAGTTTAATGTCCCCAGAAATAAGTGGTCTTGACATTCCGGGAAGAGCAACTGCATTCTTCCACCTTGTAGGAGAAAGCAGTCTTCGCTCCCGTCGGGTCTCTGTTCTCTCCCGGGTCTTTGTCCCAATGGAAGGCGGCCCAGCAGAGCTTAGCCCTCCAGACCAGGAGGCTCTGGGTGGGAGTGGGCACCCCTTCTGAACACGCCCCTCCCAGCACCAAAAGCGTTGGCGGCTCTTCAAGGGAGCCAGCCCACTGTGGGGGCAGCGGGGTCACGATGAAGACCAGGCCTTCTGCAGTTTTCCACCCACCGTCCTCACCTCTGTTCCCTGACAGCCAGCAGTGAAATGGTGGCACCTTGAAACCGTGTAACGTTCTGCTTTCACATGCGTCTTCCTTTTTAAGGAGGCCTCTAGGGGGTCACCTAGAAATGATTGGCAGCTTTTTTCCTGTTTTTATCCTGATCGTTTAAATAGTTCTTCACAGGCGCCTCGAAGAGGAACACTGGTGAGTGGATGTGGAATTTCTACCAGCTGCTGCCCTTTGTGATTTTCAGAGTATTCGCAGCATCGATCGACTTCTTCCTTCCCGCTACCTAATCTGGGTTTTGCTCGTTTGCCAAGTTCAAGGGTTTAATGTAGGCAATGTTGCTTTTTCACCGCCCACCTTATTTCCTTTCCCTTTGTGTTTTCCACTTCCCATTACTGCCCACTCATCATTCCCGCTCGGTTGCCAAACCGATTTTGAATCCAGGCCCAGAAGTGATTTAAGAAGTTGGATCCTGCCCCCGCCTCACCGGCACTGCCAGATGGAATTTGTCATCGTCCCTTCTGGGTTGGTAGACATCGGAAGAGTGATTAGTGCCCCAGTGGGACACGCCTTGAACTCCAGTCTGCAGATCGGAATGTGACATACGTGTCCAGGGACAATAGTCAGGGGGCGTGATGACTGGATAGTAGATCCTTTGAACTTGGGGCCAGGGGTGTCGTGGGTCAGTATAGTCCGTGGAAGACGGAACCTGAAGGGCACCAGCCAGTCTTCGTGACCGACCTCCAGCTTTTCAGCCGATATGTTCTCAGATATGGTTACATCTTAATTACTTTTGAATCTTTTAACAAGGCTGATGAAAACTTAATTAGTTCACTCTTTATTTTATTGCTCTTCCCTTAGCTTGAAGGATTATCTTTTGCATGCACATTTCTTACAGAAGTCTTTGAAAATTAATCCCCAACGTTGTGACACTATTTTAACTGAACTTAGGTTACATAATCCGTGAATATTTATAAGATGCCATGGTTAGAATACTCTGTAATATGCTGAAAGGGAGAAGTATTATATGTTGCGTGTGAAACTGTGATTGTGCGGGGGTGTATGTGGACACATGAGTGTGCCCACACATCCGTGTCAGAGCGAGTAGATCTGTGGATGCCGTAACGGTGACACCCAGAGTTGACCGAACGCGTGACCAGGTTACTGCGAACGGCAGCCTTCCCACGCGGCTCTGACCTCCTCTTCCTTTTCCCCGTTTAGTTCGTGGCCCAGCCCAACTGCCAGCAGCTGCTGGCGTCCCGCTGGTACGACGAGTTCCCCGGGTGGAGGCGGAGACACTGGGCCGTGAAGATGGTGACCTGTTTCATCATAGGCCTGCTCTTCCCCGTCTTCTCCGTGTGCTACCTGATCGCTCCGAAGAGCCCTCTCGGACTGTTCATCCGAAAGCCATTCATCAAGTTCATCTGCCACACAGCGTCCTATCTGACGTTTTTGTTTCTGCTGTTGCTGGCCTCCCAGCACATCGACAGGTCAGACTTGAACCGGCAAGGGCCGCCACCAACCGTCGTCGAGTGGATGATATTACCGTGGGTCCTGGGTAAATGTGCTCCCTAGAACATATAAGCGCGTGATACTGCGTGAAACCGCGTGGCTCAGTGCAGAACACGCCTCGGCGGGCGGGGCGCGGGGCGTCTCCAGCAGCTCCCTCCGCCCGCGCTCCTAGGCCGAGGCCCCAACGCAAAATAATTCTTCCCCAGCTGGGTGGGCCTGCGCCTGCGTGCAGTCTGGGAAAGGGGACCTGAGGTGTTACAGTCCCAGAGTTGAATGGCTTCCCATCCCACGAATCCTTCTCCGGGTGTTTGTGTGTATGCTTATCTTTTCAAGGCGTTCAGCGTGGGCCACGGGCCCTGTAGGAGGAACCATTCCCATTTTCTAATAGATACACCTTCTGGAAGATAAGTAGGAACGCCTCAGCAGAATTAGTCATTCTGGACATCAAGTAACAGTGAACATTCTTTAACACGCATCTCTGTGTCCTTTGAATTACACAGTAAGTCCGAATACCAGGCCATGGAACAGTAGAGCCTCCTTCCGTTTCTGTGTCTGTGCGTAGACTGCCGGGGAGCTGTCTTTGTCAGTGGAGAGAAAATTGGTCATTTAAAAAAAAGTAAATTAGTTCAGTTTAATTTTAAAGGAGGGACTGAGAAGGAGGATTAAAGAGGATGGGGTAGCGGCGACTCAAGCTTTTCCTGAACGTGTCATGGACACAAAAGGGTGCTCTGGCTGCATGACGGTGCTCATAGCCTGTTCCATTTCCTCCCCCCTCCTGCCTGGTGGAGTCGGTGGTCCCCCCTGTACACACCAAGATTCACAACAGCAGGACTGAACACCTTGCAGACAAGAGCATGGCTTATACGTGTGTCCCCCCCGCCCCGCCCGTTTTACTGTGCCCACACATCCGTGTCAGAGCGAGTAGGTCTGTGAATGCCGTAACGGGGACACCCGGCGTTGACCGAACGCGTGACCAGGTTACTGCGAACCACAGCCTTCCCACGCGGCTCTGACCTCCTCTTCTTTTTCCCCCGTTTAGTTCGTGGCCCAGCGAACTTCAGTGTTCGAGACATTGAAGCTCAGGGCGCGGGCTTCTCCCAAGGCTTCTTGTACCGACTTCGATCCTCAGCTGATGCCACACCCACGCGCTTCTTGTGGTGGAAAGAAATATTTTTTTTCTCTTCCTCCTAAATGTGCTGTTCCTCTGTATTCAGAGGATGCTTTTGGGGCCTGTGACACTGGGATTTATGAGAAATGATTACTTTTAGACCTCCCATCCATTTATCCTGGAAAAACTTACTTGTTTTCTGTGCTCATATTATGAGTTCTCACTCTTTCTGAGTAGGTAAGTTTTCTTTCTTTACGACCTGTCCTCTCAGATCAAACCCTTTATCTCCTGAAGAAGCATGGTGTTCCTTGGGAGTTTGTTTTTTATGCGCTTCTCTGTGTTTCAACAGTAAGAACTTATTCAGCCTTACAGATCCAAATATCTTGCTTCTGTGTTATTTTTAATATCTTCCCCGCTGAAGTTCAACATCTCGTTGAGTATTTAAGTTGGAGTCTATTGAGTTTTATGTCCTCAGATCCGTAACGGCTTTTATATCCTTCCACTGTCGTCGATAACTTGTACTCAGCTCCAACGGAACTTTTTGTTTACGTTTTTCAATTAAAAAACACATTTCCTATTACAGTTGACATTCAATATTATTTTATACTCATTTTAGGTGTACAGCACAGGGAATATAGTCAATACTATTGCAAACCTTTTTGAATTATTTTTCTCTCAGACTTTCTTATACAGGGTGGGGTAGAAGTAGGTTTACAGTTGTAAACTGTAAAGTTTGAAATACAGAGTTTATTCTTGTATTACTATTGATTAATTATTGTATTTTTCTGACTTCCTTTTTAAAAATTATATTTTATTGATTATACTATTTCAGTTGTCCCAATTTTTCCTCCTTTGCTCCCCTCCAGCCAGCACCCCCTACTCCCTCAGGCCACCCCCCCACACTGTTCATGTCCGTGGGTCACATGTGTAAGTTCTGTGGCTCCCTTTCCTACACTGTCCTTTACATCCCCACGGCTACCCTGTAACTACCTGTTTGTACTTCTTACTCCCCTCACCTCTTCCCTCATTTCCCCTCACCCCACTCCCATCTAAAACCCTCTGTATCCACGAGTCTCCCTGTTCTTCTTCTTTGCTTAATTTTTTTTTGAGATTCAGCTGTCGATAGGTATGTATTTGTTGCCATTTTATTGTTTGTATTTTGATCTTCTTTTTCTTAAATAAGTCCCTTTAACATTTCATGTCATAATAGTTTGGTGATGATGAGCTCCTTTAGTTTTTCTTGTCTGGGAAGCTCTTTATCTGCCCTTTGATTCTAAATAATATCTTTTCTGGGTAGAGCAACGTTGGCTCTAGGTCCCTGCTTTTTGTGACTTCAAATATTTCTTGCCAGTCCCTTCCAGCCTGCAGAGTTTCTTTCCAGAAATCAGCTTAGGGGGACTCCACTGTAGGTAACAAACTTCTTTTCTCTTGCTGCTTTTAAGACCCTCTCTTTGTATTTCACCTTCGGCATTTTATTTGTAACGTGTCTTGGAGTGGGCCTGTCCACATCCGTCTTGTTTGGGACTCTGTGATCTTCTTGGACTTGCATGTCTGTTTCCTTCACCAAATTAGTAAAGCTTTCTTTCATTATTTTTTCAGTTAGATTTCCAATTTCTTGCTCTTTCTCTTCTCCTTCTGGCACCCCTATGATGCAAATGTTGAGACCCTTAAACTTGTCCTACAGGCGGCTTACACTATCCTTAGATTTTTTTTTTTGGATTCCTTTTTCTTCTTGCTGTTCTGACTAGTTGTCTTTTGCTTCCTTATGTTCCAAATCATTGATTTTGTTCTTGGCTTCATCCACCTACTGTTGACTTCCTGTAAATTGTTCTTTATTTTAATTAGTGTATCTTTTATTTCTGACTGGATCTTTTGTATGCTGTGAGGTCCTCAGTAAGTTCCTTGAGCATCCTTATAACCAGTGTTTTGGACTCTGAGTGTGATAGATTGCTTTTCTTCATTTTGTTTCCTCTTTTCTGGAGTTTTGATCTGCTCTCATTGTGTTCATGTCCATGGAACAGCTGTATACCTGCCTCCCCCCCCGCCGTATTGAAGGTTGTTGATCTTCGCTCTTTCCCATCAAGCAGCCTTGCCCGTCTTGCAGGTGTTTGCTGTCAGGATGAACTGAAGCAAAGATGCAAAGGGGCCCGAAAGCCTCTCACAGGAACCCAACTCATGGTTTCGGTCATCTTGAGATAACGAACAGAAAACAAGCTGGAGGTAATTCGGTTTTAACTCTCACAACAGATAGGTAGACACCACACAGCCAGACACCAGTATACCTCCCAGACTACCAGTTTACCCCTCTAAACTGGAGTAAGAACTGAAGCGGTAGCTCTGTCCGGCATGCGCATGGGCCTGGCAATAGAGCTCTACTTTCTAAGTGTCTATCAAGAGTCATTAGACGCTGGCTGGTGTAGCTCAGTGCTGCGAACCAAGGGATCGCCGGTTCAATTCCCGGTCAGGGCACAGGCCTGGGTTGCAGCCAGGTCCCCAGTGGGGGCCACGTGAGAAGCAACCACACACTGATGTTTCTCTCCCTCTCTCCCTCCCTCCCTTCTCTCTAAAAATAAATAATAAAATAAATAAAATCTTAAAAAAAAAGTCATTAGAAAGACTAAATGATGGAGTAAAAGGACCCTGGGGCCAGACTGGAGACCTTGTTCCTTCTGCCTCCTGTTGGCCGTGGCCCTGCCATGGGGTTGAGTTTAATTTAGGGGTTGAGTTTTAACATATAATGCTAGGGTTCCAAAATGATGAAAATAGTCACTTGAATAATTCCCTTTTTACATAAAATGTACATGTAAACTAAACAGCACATATGATACATACTGTATCATAGTACATAAGATACTGTACATGTGTATCATATGTACTGTGAGAATTCATCTAAATTATAGTGGCAATTTTATCTCAGATAGATGTCATTTGTTTCAGGAGAGAATGTGGAGTAAAATACGGAAAGCTAAAACTTTCGGATGCTAACTTTTAAGGCCTTCCAAGAACTGGTTTTTATTTTTCCACAGACGTCATTATAACTCCGTGGTGACAATGACATTTGCGTCATAGCATCTTCCCATCAGAAAAGTGTGCACATATATGAAATGTCTAGGTGTAGATTTATCAGTTTAGCCTGAATTATGAAATTGATAGCATTGTATGTAAAATAAGTAGAATAATGATGAAGGCTATTCTGTTAGTAAGGCAGGAGCACTTGCTCCTGATGAAAATGGGAAATCGCGTCGGTCGAGACTTGCCGTGTTCTGCGGGCCTGAGCCCGCACCGTACTTGCTGAGTGTGTGTGAATCTGGACACACTGAGCGTGATGGGAAGGGTGAGCCGAGGCAAAGATGAACCACAGGAAGACATCTCAGCGCTGTTAAAAATAACCCCTAGTGCATTCCTAGGCATAAGCCAAGAAATGCTCATAATATCCGGATTATACATCTTTCCTATAACGCATACTTATTTAACAGTTTTTCTCTAACAAAACTTGCCTCTCGTTTCCGTATTTATCGTCTATTTTTATCTTGTAAAAGGTTGATATTAACAAATCCAAAAATGCCCACAAGGCTTGCCAAATTGAAGGTGTAAAATAGAAAAGGGTGATCACATTTTCATCCAGATTTTATGTATGTGTGTATCTATACATACACATCTATGTATTCTTCCTTTTTGGGACAATTTATTCATCTTTTGCCTAATAGGCATTAAGAGCACGTGGCTTCAGGTAGTTGCATGCTTTCCGCATTGCCCCTGAATGAACTCCGTTCCCAAACATGCCCCGAAGTTCTTCTTACGGTTATGAGAAACGAGCCCACAGTTGCTCCCCGCTCTCTCGCTTGGCAAGGTGCTCCCACTTCCTCAGCTGAAGATGCCTGTAGGCACTCACTGCTGCAGAACATCACTTATTAATTTAAAGGGGTATTTTAATTTAAAAAATCAGATAATTATTACAGTATGACCTATCTCCCCCACTTTCCTGTTTATCTGTACGGAATAACTTTTTCAAGGTCACTTTTACAGATTTATCAAGCCTGATGCATCACAATCTCACACAACAAAATATGTATATAGATTGAATGGTTGGTTGTGCACATTCCATTGCTGATCAAATGACTCTTTTCTGGAGAGGAAATTACCTCTCTTTGGTCATGACAACGCAGTAACACCTCTGATGCATCGCAAGTCAAATCTACAGGCCACGAGAGAGTGCCTGGTGTCAGGGTTTGGATGGTTGGGGGGAGGGGGCAGAGACAGGGCAGAAGAGTAGAGGGCAAAGGCGGAAGGAGGAGGGGTCAAAGTAAAAGACGGGGCGGGGGGGCAGGGGGTGGATATTGGAAGTGGTTGTTGGGAGCTGAGAATTACCATAGAAAATCATAGTCACAGCCGCAGGGCAGAGTGGTGGTGGAGGTAATGATGGCGGAAGTGGAGAAGCTAAGCTCCGTGCTAAGTGATGTGAATATGTGGTCTCACTGGAACTTCACAGCAACTCCCTCTCATTGAACCCTAGTGCGTGATGCTAGTATCTCGTTTTCCAGAGGAGAAAGAGACTTGGACAAATGAGATCCCTCGCCCAGGATCAACGAGGCGGCAAGTGGGAGGTGCTAGATGCAAACTCCAGGCAGTGCAACTTCGGAGCCAGAGCCTCCGTCCTCCACAAACCCTGCCCAGAAAGGTGTGGAGCAAAACCCGAGGAGGCAAAGGCAGCCCAGGAACTCAGGTCTCCAAACGTAAATCCGGTTCCTCTCTTCTCGGCCTGTTTGCCAAGGTTGATCTTCACCCAGGTCAGATTGGGATGGACCGTGCTTGATATTCACTAAAATGTGACACACTTCAAGGTGCACACTCGGTGTAAATTACGGTTGAGTATCACGTTGGCTAATGTGCCAAATGCACCAGGACCACCCCACCACACCACCGTTACCTCCATCACCACCCCCCAGCACCCCGACTCCAATCTAAACCATGTGCAGTACATGTGGCTGCCGAATGCTGGAGGAAGCCATCTACTCCAGCAAAGAGAGAGTGAAGTCCTTGGACTTGACCTTCCCAAGGTTTTCATTCTTAGTGTTGTTTTCGTGATCACATACTAAGACCTGAAGTTCAATTTCCTTGCTCCCGAGGATGTCCTTGACTTTTGAAATTTTCATCAGTAGGCAGATGTGTAGGGGCATCCTCAAGAAAGAGTAGAGGTAAATATGTTTTCTTTGTAGGCACATGTTTTCAAAAGAGTTAGAGGTTTGTATTTGGTGAAAAGATGGCATTTTTGCAATGAAAACGTTAATAGTCACTCATCCAAACACACATGTTGAGGAGCCTCTGCCCCTTGTCGAAGAGCTGCCTTGGGCAGGGATTTGGGGGAAGATTCGCTCGCTGTTGTCCTGTCTTCATAAACACTCTATGCCTTGGTTTTTATGCAACTATTTAAACAGACGTTTTATAAAAAGTACGTCACAGTGTCAATAGGAACTTAGTTGGTTTCCTAGTTAATGTATTTTGGTCACAAGCTGTCAGATGACCCAGAATTCCAACTTCTATATCCTGTGTACATCCTTCTACATCCTACATCCAACTTCTCCATCCTTCTACATCCAAAACTATCACGATAGCCTTTCTTGACATACTTTGAAAATCCTTACTTCCTTAATTGTACATGCCTAATTTTTTTCTCTAAATGTTAATATGGTGATGTCAAAACCATAGTAATTAAGGGTTTTTAGATGTCAAATTAAGCATATTTAACTATTCACTGCCCCTGTAAGTCAGTGTTTTTTGAGGTATCGTCTGCTAAATAAAGTGATAATTATTGTAGAGTTTTATAAAAAAATTTAGGTTTTGAGTTTTCTCCTCTGTGGACTGACTCCTAAGCCCCAGAGATCTTTGAACATTAGACTGGGAAACAGCAACCCTGGGAGCCCGATTCTGTGCTCATGCGGGGGCTTTGTCATGGAGTCTCAGCCAGAATCTACACTTGGAATGGATTTACCTCCTCCGAACCCTCTCCCCACTGCCCTGTACTTTCCCCGTCTCTCACGGTTCATCCAGTGGGCAGCAGCAGTTCCTGAAGTTCGGCATTATGAAGAAGTAGTCCCAGATCAGATGAAAACTTGAAGCGTGTTATCAGTTTAAAGCTCTCCTCATCCCAAAGCCCAGGTGCGTGGCTTCAAGGACACGCCATCATCCGTCATTCTCTCGTCCTTCAACCCGACACCGGAGTGGAGGCAAGAGGGACTCGGGCTCTATGCTCTCCCCTGTCTTGGCTGCTGGGAAGAGGGGGGAGGAAGACCCCAGCGTCTGCTGTATTTACTGGGACCCTGGTCCCAGCTCTTGCCTCACTGGTCGTCTGCATCACTAGCGGCCTGGGCGATGGGTCTTGACCTGCCCACCCTCCTGATGGGTGCATGGGTGGGTGTCCTTTGGGGCCCCGTGTGCCTCCGAACCACCTGGTTCTCGGAATCCACTCACCTGACACCTTCTGGCTCCTGCACTCTCTTCTTCAGCAGCTGGACCGTTTTGGGGGTCTGGTGACCCTGGCATGCACAGACAGGCAAGATGGCTCAGTGCTAGCTTCTTCCTGTGATAGGTGGTCACTCCACAAACAATGACAGAACCTCGCCGCCCTGTGCAGCAGGGGGTCAGGCTGCTGCCCGCTGCCCTGCCACCAGGCCCCTGGGTTCTTCTGTTGTCCCCAGTGAGCTAGACCCAAGGAGAGACGGGAGGGCGGGACAACGGCTCAAGTCAATGCCCAAGCTGGGATGAGGGGCCAGCTTCTCCTGTGGAAATGTCCAGCCGTCATGGCGGTTTCCATGGGGTGTCCTTCCTTCATTAGGGAGGTGGTAGTGCTGGGGTGTAGTCCCCCAATGAAGGACGTCCTCTGAGCCTGAGGCTGCTCCCTGTGTGAACCGCAGGGCTGGGGTGCAGGTGGCCGGGGACAGGTGTGGTCCTCGTGCCCCGGGTCAGCCCTAGAAGCCGAGGTGGCTGAGACTCCCTGGGAGCCACCTTCAGAAAGCGGATACTGGGGGCTCTTGTCTTCACCATTGAGTTTCAGGTAGGACAGTGACAAGAAGTGCCCCTTCACTCAGTGCTTCCTGCAGCCGGTGTTCCGGGGGCTTCCCGGGGAGAACGGCCACACTGGCCCGGGGCAGAGGCCGGGTTCCGACAGCAGACTGCGTTTTCGGTCCCTGATTTGGGGGGAGCACCTACAGCAAGGAGGAGTTCCTTCCGTTCTTTTTGTCTTCACCGGCTTGGTGCCACGGCGTGGGGCTGGGTGTTCTGTTATGAGACCCCCCCCAGGGTCAGACCCCTCAGCAAGCTTTTGGGGGGCCAGAGCAGGCCCTTGGTCAGAAGGCAACTCCCCCTTTGTTTGGGATTATTTGCTCCATGTAAGTCCCAGCAGCAAGAAGGGACCGGACCAGAGGTGTTCCTGCAGAGTTACGCATTTCTCGGGGGTGGGGGGGCGGAGATGCTCAGCAGGCTCTGTGTGGGGGGCCTGCCTCCCCTCGTCCTCCCCCGCCCACCGCCATGGCCCTGGCCACAACCCCCGTGGGAAAGCTGGGAAAATGCAGTGAAGACTTCCTGGCCTCCACGCGCAGTTCCGAAAGGAAGTTTTCTGACTCATCCGGCCTGCGATCTGCCCCTGGCTGGGCCCCACAGGCTTGACCTCACTGCCTGTGATGAGAGGGCTCCGCGAACGCATGACGTCCTTTGTGAACCGCAGAGAGCCGTTTGGAAAGGTCCCCACTGTGGGAACAGGACAGACGTTTGGTGACAGAAACTCCCTCCAGTTTGGTTCTCCGCAGACTCTAGTTACCGCGAATAGTTGATTTTCTAGGTGCATTTTTCAGTCTGTGGATGTCCCCCCCTAGTTTTTCCTGAAGGCTCGTTTCTTCAAAAATGTCACGGCGTGTGGCCAGAATAAAGGACACTCAGTACTTCATGAACGTGCTCAGAGCAAGCGGACACTGTCTGTCCTCAGACAGGTGTGTGGGGACAAGAGCTGTGGAGCGAGCACCTAGTCTGTGCTGTGAAAACAGAAGCCCCCCGCCCTGTTGGCTGAGTGTCACTGATCTAACAGTCCTATTGACAGCTCACATTCTTTTTTCTAAAAAAGTGAGTTCTCAATTTGATCGGAATCTCTATTTTTCCCATAAGATGGGGCCTCCCAAACGGCGGAAGTAAAACTGGTTTTTTGTTGTCAGAAAAGTCAGGTCTCACGTCTCCCCTTTGGACGTCAGAGGATCTGTGATGTGTCTGAATTGTGACTGTTTGCTGTTCCGCTCCGTAGGAAACCCACGGGTCTCTGGCCCAGACGTCTGACCGAAGTGTCATGCCTGCCCTTGAACCCGTGTGCTGAGAACGGAGTCCCCTCAGATACGAAGGAGCGGGCGGTCCAGTGCTGCCTGTGGGCAGCTCCCCGGCTGCCTCTCCGTACCTCCTGCCCCGCCCGTCAATGTCTCTTTCCTCTGCATGGTCGCCCACAAAATCCTTGGCGGCCTCTATTTTGGGGACTGTTAATAATCACATTTGGTTAATAATCCCAGTGTGCTAGGAGCAGGGAGATGCGCTTTACCTGTGGAGGAAAAGAAACTACCAACCCTGGGTGGGCCAGACAGGTATTGACAATGTATTTCCAAAAACACCAGAACCACAGATGCCGAGTCAGCATGACCTTTAGCGGTCACGCGGACCAGGTTCCAGGTGCCCGGGGAGTTGCTCCGGTCGCTGACCGGTGGGAGACGCTCCAGGCGTGGACTGGGAACAGCTCAGATTGCCCTGCTCCCCTTGGGCGAGAAGGTTCCCTTCTGTGATTTGCGTGTCAGAGATCCAGCTTCTGCTTTCAGGGGCAGGACACAGCCCGTCTGCATCCTCAGCCTTGGGGCGGGTTTTCTCCTCTCGTGGCAGCTCCGGAGATGACTGATTGTAGAACAATTTTGATAATCCAAACAGGAAGAAGCCGTGGCCAGCTGCTTGTGTCTCGGGGTGGAGGGATCGTTCTTGCGTGGTTCTATATATAGGATTCTGGGTGTATGCGCTCCGAACCTCTCTGCCTGTGAAATGAGGTGACAGGCGCCTGGGAAGATGAGACTTCCAGCTGGGAATGCAAAGCTGATCACTGGTGGAACCGAGCCTGCCACCTCGTGCCCCTGGCAGCCCGTACCTGTCACTGGGCCTTCCGAGACGGGCAGTTTGACATGCCCTGTCCAATCAGTGACTGCGGGCACGCATCTTCCGGTCTCTGGGAACTGGCACAGTGTCACGCAAACCAAACTGTGTGGTGAAACCTCAAGGAGGAAATGCTGAGGGCCCATCCTGCTCCGGCTGTTCACCGGCCGATGGCACTGGTCACACCGCCTCTGTGGGCCTGCTCATCTTGCGTGTGTTGTGCTTTGCCGGGTGCTGAGCCCACACCCAGGCTCAGCAGCCAAAAGGGCGGCGGAAGTGCGGAGCACTGTTTTCTCGTTGGGTAAAGAAATTCTAAATTTATCACAAGCTCAAAGCTCCAGTGTCGGCATGGTATTTTATTCAGTTCTGGTAGTGTCCTTTCTTCAAAGGGAAGTGGGGACCACTCTCAGCCCCCCAATCTTAGGGAAGCTTGCAAACGAGACTTGTTTATGGCAGCGACCTCCAAGGGGAAGCTAGGATGTAAGCCCCACGTCCAAACTACAGCGGGGTCTGCAGCGGACTTTACGATGCACACTGTGATGATTCAGCTGGTCAGTCTTCGTTTGTTATTAATTTAAAAAACTGAAAGTTAATAAATAAAACTTTATTTAAAACATTAAATAGCTATTGTCACTTTCCTACAATTAATGATAGGAAAAAGTATCCTGTCTAATGTACTTTTATTTCTTTCAAAGTTTGGACTTTTCTGACATACAGAAAATGTAGAGGACATGTACATGAATGCTTGTATTACCTGTCACCAGTATATTACAATTAATGTTTTATTTCTTTATTTTTTGAAACAGTAGGGTTTTCTCTTTTTTAAAGATTTTATTTATTTTTAGAGAGAGGGGAAGGGAGGGAGAAAGAGAGAGAGAGAAACATTGATGTGTGGTTGCCTCTCATGCGCCCCCTACTGAGGACCTGGCCAGCAACCCAGGCATGTGCCCTGACTGGGAATTGAACCTGCGATCCCTTTGGTTCTTAGGGCAGCACTCAATCCACTGAGCCACACCAGCCAGGGCTATTTCTTTATTTTTAAACTGTCCCCCTATTCCTGCATCCATCAACATCAATCTCTCGTAAACTTTGCTGCCTTCAAATGAAGAGGCAGCGCTATTTTTTTTTTTAGTGTACAGATATCTAAGATGTTGGTAAACACTTAGTGCCCTGCGAGCATCACCACCATGAAGATGTGGGACAGGGGGTGGCAGATGGTGGCCTGGAGTGGCGTCTGGCCCTTCGGCAGGTCTTCTGAATCGTCCCACTGACAGCCACACCCAGTCACAAGCGGCCAACCTGAAGTCGTTTGTTCTCGGCCCGTGCAGAGCAGGGGTGACAGTCCTCGCAGAGGTTAACAGGTGTGCTTTGCCAGGTCGACAGATTGCTCTTCTGTGTATGCGTGGCTGAAAGTTGTTTAATCGTGAATACACGTTACGTTTTTTCAAATGTACTTACTGCATCTGCTGTGAAGATCTTTCCATTTTTCAATAATATGCTAACGCTGTATATATATATTTTTAAAGATTTTTATTTATTTATCTTTAGAGGGGAAGGGAAGGAGAGAGGGATAGAAAAATCAATGTATGGTTGCCTCTCGTGAGTCCCCTGCTGGGAACTGGCCTGCAACCCAGGCATGTGCCCTGACTGGGAATCGAACCACAATCGTGTGGTTTGCAGGCCCGTGCTCAACCACTGAGCTACACCAGCCAGGGCCTAACGCTGTATATTAAATTGATTGATTCTTCAATGTTGACACTGCCTTGCATTCCTAGGGAAGCCAGAACTGGTCATGATTTATTATCAATTTACATACTATTGTAGTTAATTGACTAATGTTTGTTGAGGATTTGGGGGTATATATTCTTAAGGATTATATGTGTGTACTTGAGTTTTTGTGTTATTTTTGCCTGAATATTATCAGAATAATACCTGCCTCTTAAATGTTTCTTTCTCTTGTATTTTTGGGAGTGATTGAGTTACACTGTTATTATTTCTTCCTTAAATGTATGGTAGAACTCACCATGAAGCAGCTGTACCTGAGGCTGTCTTTGTCAGAGACAAAGTGAATTTAACTATAAATTGAGTTAACTCATGGTGAGTTCTACCATTCATTTAACTATAAATTCACTTTCTTAAATAAGTATGGGACATTTCTGGTTACTCTGTGTCTTCTTGAATCACTTTAGAAGTTTGTGTTTTTCAGGGAAAATGTCCAATTCATTTAAATTGTGAAATTTGTGAGTACCAAGTTATTCATTTGATTTACTTGTTACCCCTCCAAAATCTGTATAATTTGTACAATGGCCCTTCTTTCATTCCTGATATTGGCCATGCATATCTTCTCTGTTTATCTCTTGTCCCTCATTCTCATGAGTTTTATCAATTTTGACTATTTCAAATATCTACATTTGGTTTTCATTGATTTTTTTCCTCAAGTTTTATGCTTTAAGATTCATTGAGTGCTGCTCGTTGTTGTTTTCTCCCTTCTGCTTGTTTTGGGCCTAATTCCCTCTTGTTTGCATGGAGATCGGCGATCCAGCCCCTGTCCTTTCCTGGAAGAGCGTGTAGGCCGTAAGTGCCACTCTAAGTGCCGTGTTGGCTGAATCGAAGAGTTTTCGGTTGTATTTTTACTTTCGATCAAATCGAAATGCTGTCTAATTACTCTGTACATTTCTCTTTGATCAAGCGTTATAAGAAGTATGTTGATGAACTGCAAAAGTACTTGGGAGTTTTCCAGATATCAGTGCTGATCTGTTGCTTGTCACGTCGTCACGGGAGCCACTTTGTAAGACGTCCCCTATGTGCGGATCTGAGGTCTGCGNGTTGTTTTCTCCCTTCTGCTTGTTTTTGGGCCTAATTCCCTCTTGTTTGCATGGAGATCGGCGATCCAGCCCCTGTCCTTTCCTGGAAGAGCGTGTAGGCCGTAAGTGCCACTCTAAGCGCCGTGTTGGCTGAATCGAAGAGTTTTCGGTTGTATTTTTACTTTCGATCAAATCGAAATGCTGTCTAATTACTCTGTACATTTCTCTTTGATCAAGCATTATAAGAAGTATGTTGATGAACTGCAAAAGTACTTGGGAGTTTTCCAGATATCAGTGCTGATCTGTTGCTTGTCACGTCGTCACGGGAGCCACTTTGTAAGACGTCCCCTGTGTGCGGATCTGAGGTCTGCGTTGCAGCCCGTAACGTGGTCTGTCTCGGAAAACGTCCCACGCTCGTCACAAAAGGTGGATTCAGCGGCCGTCGGGTGGCGAGCAGTGTGACTTCCTCCATTTCCACCTGCTGCCTCCGTTGGTTACAGGGAGAGATGAAGCTTCTACCTGCGACTGTACCTCCATTTTTTATTTCCACCCTGTCACCATGGCGTCTTGCACTGTGAGGTCATTTGGTCACTCGTGTCCGTCTTCAGACTGTCCCATCTTCTCAGAGAGGTGAACTTTTCACCCTCCTGGTACTCCCTCGACACGTCTGGCAACCTTTCTTCTGACCGTGTCCCCTCAGGGGAGCACAGCCCCTGGGGCGTTCTTGTGATGAGTGTTTCTCGGTACTTTTAGCCTTTCCTTACGTTTAACCTATCGATGAATAGCGATGTGGTTGTATTGTGCATTTTCGTCGCTTGATTGTGGCGTTTAGACCGTATCTTTCATTCAGTGTAATTACTGATGAGAGGAGAGTTAAAATCCTCCACACTACTATTGTTCTTCCTATGTGCCCCATCTGTTCCTCGTTGCATTTCTTTCATTTTTCATAATCCATTTTCATGGGTTAATTGAGTATTTTTATAACTTCATGTCTTCGTACATTTCTGAGTCTTTATTGATACACTCAAATATTTTAAGAGGCTTTCCTAGGATTTACAGTATGAATTTTTAATTTATCCCAGCCTAACTTCAAATATTATTTTGTCTCACATGTAATATCAACCTTCTGACAGTATGTTTCAAATTCCACTCCCTCGTCTTCCGTCTGATGCCGTTACAAATTTTACGTTTACGTATATTGCATACATTTTATTGCATACATTTTAAACCACAATAAATGACTACTGTTTTTTCTTTAGGCAGTCAATAATATGCTAGGGAAATTCAACTTAAAGAACTCTTTTCCATTTATTTTTAGTTTAGCCATTTCTGGATATGTAGATTTTTATTTCCTTTTATAAGCCTAAGCTTCTGTTTAACATCCGGTCCTCTTTGCCTAAACAGTATCCCTTCAGCATGGGTCTCATGGCAGTCAGCTCTCGGGGTTTCTTGGGTCCCAGACATGTCTCACGTCCACCCTCATTTGTGAGAACTCTCCATCCTGCCCGTGGAATTCCGGTGGCCGGGGTTCGCTCTCAGTGCGTTGTCAGCACCTGGGCGGACGGAGTTTCGGACGCAGCGGGCGGCCCCTGAGACGCCTCCTTGAGCCCCATGCCCCTGCCACCCCGATGCCTGCAGCACTTTTTCTTATCTCTTTAAAAACAATATGAACATAGTCGTGAGGGTATCGGCTCTGCCCGTGTAGAAGGCCCGGCAGAGCCCATGGCGCAGGTGCCTGAAAACCCACGCATGGCTTTTGCCGGGACGTGAGTGCAGGGACTCTGGGCCATGGTCAGGAGCTGAGTGGGCGCACACTTGCGTGTGGGGCAGTGGCGTGGCCGGCAGTGTGGCCGGTGTGTCTGTGTGTTCCTGGAGTCACATGC
Organism: Sturnira hondurensis; assembly: GCF_014824575.4. Taxonomy (NCBI): domain Eukaryota; kingdom Metazoa; phylum Chordata; class Mammalia; order Chiroptera; family Phyllostomidae; genus Sturnira; species Sturnira hondurensis. The sequence continues at coordinate 17,759,369 of NW_028082350.1, read as the reverse complement.
TGAAATCCTAACCCCCAGTGTGCAGGGGTTTTGAGGTAGGGCCATCAGGGCAGGAGGGGGCACGTCCTTGGTCACTCGGCCCTCTCGCGGGTTCACGGGAAGTCATGATTGGCTAGCTCCTCTGACTTTGTCTTGCCTTTGGTGTCAGGCATATCTGAAGCTCAGGGCCCCCGTTTGATTTCCCAGGCTCCCATTTTCCTTACAGGGCTCTTCCTGTTTGCTTCTACGATGGCACTTACAAAATTGTATTTATTCTTCCAATATTTCCTGATTCTAGATGCTTTGGTATACCCTCCTCATCACTAGGCCCCAAAAACAGAATTATAAAATTTTAATGAGGCCATGAAAATAGAATAATGGTGCACAGTGATATTTTACAAGTATTTTCTAGAATTTAACCATAAAACTCTTCCTGTTGAACACATAGCCGTCATGAAGAAAAGGGCTTTTCTTTTCTCTGGACGCGGCTTTTAAAGCCACCGCTAAACCTCGGATGAGGTGCTGTGAGTGTGGGCGTGTTGGCCACACCCGAGGTCACCCACAGGCAGGTGCCAGTGGCTTCCAAAGGCACGCGAAGGCCGGAGCCCCGGGCGAGGCCACAGTGCGCACTGGACACGCCGTGTCTGGTTGGGGAGGAGGAATGTCTTTAAGTATTTGTTTACGGGTGAATGTTATGATATTTTTTGTGGAAAAAAATTTAGTTAAAGAGGAATTACAGTTTGATTCAAAATGACACATTCCTCTGAATTTCTCAAATACGTCGTGTTTGAGACAGTGAATGCTTCCCGGTGTTCCGACAGCCCTAGGGGGGTGGCACCCAGCGCTAGCAGGACCGTATTTTGCCGTGTCTGATGCACAGGCCTTTGCCCAAGTATTTGGGGGAAAATAAGGATGGGTGGTGCTTGAAATACCTCGTGTCTGTCCTTACGTTTTGTAATTGTCTGTCACATAAAATTTCTTGCACCACACTGTTAGCTAAATATAACGGAATACAAAATTGAATTAGGAAATTAAAACGAAATACTTTTTTACCCTCCGAGTTTGGGCCCAAACCGTGGGTGCGTTACACACAGCGCGATGCGGTCCGGGGTCCCGCACACCCAAGGCAATGCGGGTCCTGAGCGGGGAGCCCGGTTGGGGCAGCGGCCGACCGTGGCGCTGACGGGAGTCTCTGTGTCGCCACAGGGTTCATCTGGGGGGAGATCAAGCAGATGTGGGACGGCGGCCTCCAGGACTACGTCCACGACTGGTGGAACCTGATGGACTTTGTGATGAACTCCTTGTACCTGGCGACCATCTCCTTGAAGATCGTGGCGTTCGTGAAGGTAGCTGTCGCGCGCGCCCCGTGCAGCCCAGCGTCCCGTACACGGAGCTGTGCCTCCCGTGGCTGTCGATTCCAGGAATCTGGCTACTTAGAGCGTTCTTGGTCTGCGTGTGACAGTCACCTGTTGATACGCTGGTGTAAACCGCACGGACCGATACACAGTTTGGAATCATAGAACCGATTTAGCCCTCACCCGCCCAGTTTCTTTTACTGAATCGAAAGGTGCCTCCGAATTATTCACATCAGCTCCTCATGTGTCTCATCCTTCCACCTTCTAATGAAATTCTGCCTCAAACACTTCCCATTCTGGCAAAAAAAGGATCTATTTTTATGAGTTATAACTGGTGAAATTACATAGGTCAAAATATTATTTTTCCAAGGCATGGAAATTAGTACTTCAGTTTCAACGACTGTGGTTTGGCAGTATTTTAGCAGAGTGTAATTTCCCCCCTCTTCCCATCCCACACGACAGAGCCCGAAGCCGCCCACGTCCGCTGCCCCCCAAAACGCACACGGCATGGGTCTCACCCCAGGGCGCACGACTTACGTGACCCGGGTTTGTTCTGCAGCAACAGTGGGGTTGCTTCCCCCATTGGGGGGTGTCGTTCCAGGCACAGCCCCGTCATCTCCTCCTACCTGCCTTCGTCCCCCTTTCAAATGTGAAACACATTTTAAAAAATGTGTTCCAAAATAAGAGTCAGTTAGTAAAAAATGAAGAATGTCGAATTCTATAGGAATGATTCATGCAATTTGGTGATCTGAACTAGAAAATACTGACATCTCGGTAAGCAAATTTCTTTACCAGAGTTTTCAAAATAGCGGCCCCAGGTTTTCTTTGCAGGGGGGTGGGGGGGTAAGTCAAACAGGGTCCATGTCACCCCCTGTTGGAAAGACCGCGGTTTCTAGAATTTGTTCCATTATGTTTCCAGCCGTCATCAAAAAACATTAAGAAAGAGCATTTTCTCCTTCCTTCTTGGACAGCAAGCTATGTTTTAAGAAAGACAACATAATTTGGTCATTTTCTTAGTAGCACTGAGCTCCATGCCCTTGGGGGCTGTGTGGGGACGGCAGAAGGTGCCGTCTGAGCCGAGGGGGCTGTGGCTCTCGTCGAGAGGGACAGTCTGTTTCTGAGGCCTCTCTGCAGTTCCTCGTCTCCCCGTGAGGGCCCTTAAGTGAGCATACGTGTGACCTTGTGTTTGCAGCTCTGCTAAAGCGCCGTCCGTGTACCTGGTCTTGGTGGCCCCAGGCAGTTAGAAGATTCTGGTATTATATGACTCTAGCAGCTTTTATCACACCTCCAGGTGCCTGAAAATCACCTGGAGAGCGTGAAAAAACATAGCAGCCTTTTCTTCACCCCCAGAAATTCTATGTAGGAGTGTTAGGGAGGGGCCTACGTGTGAGTTTCTAGCAAACTCACTGGCTGATGCTGGTGTAGCTGGTCTGAGGAGACCCCTTGACAAACACTGGACCGAGTAGGTCCCCCACACTCAGAGGGGCACAGCACTGAACCCAAAGGGACCGCTTATAGGGACCATTCCTTATATGTGATGTTGATACTGAGATACGTGGTTTATGTACCGTACATTGTATACACGGAGCTCTCTGGGCAGGGCCTGGACTCACCCATTCTTACCTTCTCCTGTTCTATCATTCCGTTTTTCCTGCTAACTTTAAATTACTTACAACCCACTGCTTCTGGAGAAGGTGGCTTATTTCTGTGCGGAAGCAGACTCTGCCCTCAGTAAGGGGAGCAGCTGTGACATGCACCGATCAGTAGCATCCCTAGGGTGCCAGGCCCCTTGGGGTGCCGGCCGTCCGTCCGGTTGCTGAGAGCCAAAGTGGCTGCAGACCGTGCCTGCTCCTTCCAGCTGCTCACCATCGGGCAGAGGACAGAGAAGCGCACATCAGCCAGCATTCTGCACGGGAGGAGGTCTGCATCCGAGGCGCCGGCAGTGTCAAGGAGGAACTCGGCCTGGCTGAGTTACACAGGGCACGGGGGAGCGTGGGCAGCTGTCTCGCTCGTGACCACACGTGAGCATTCGAGGGAGAAAGGCGCGGCGTGTAAGGGCGGTTGACAGCAGTGAGCACTGCGCCAGGACACGGGAGCAAGCGCCGGGCGGGAAGGCCTTGCCTCACCCTGCAGCGGAGCAGGGATTTCTCCCCTGTAAGTGGAGAGAGGGGTTCTCGACCAAGGAGCCCTGAGGCAGAGCCGGGGAAGTGGGGGGCCAGGAGAGGGAGGGATGTGAGGGAAGGGGGGGAGGGGAGGCCTGCAGCAGGAGAGATGCGTTAGTCCCGAAGCAGGTGGACTCCGTCTGAGGCTGCTGCCTGGCGAATGGCTCACCTACTCAGGTCTGTGTGGGGCACGGGGGGCCAGACACCCCCTCCGCTGGAGCAGCAGGTGCTCAGGAGGGGACCAGAGGGTCCCAGAGGGTCCCAGAGCTCAGTGTGGCTGAGCCCGCAACACCTGCCCTCGACAAAAGAGACTTTCACTGCTAAACCAAACACATTCCCGCCGGGACACCCAGGCCCCATGACTCCTATCCTTAGAATGTGAGCAGACGGCTCCATTCTGAGCTTCCTAAGCCCCTCAGGGGGTCCCTGTTTCTGACTTCCAAGGCCCGTTGGCCTGCGGACACACTAGCCCCAGTGCCAGCAGCGTGTGGGACCCCGACGGGCCCGAGTGGGGACACTGTCACGCAGCGTGGCTCCCCGTGGCTGGTGGAAGTGCTGCACTCCCACGCAGACTCGGGTCACCTGCTGGTGTGGAACCCAGCATTTCGAGATTTGGGAAGTGGAGAACTTGCCTCCTGCGGTTCTGGAGATCCCAGCCGACACTGCCGTTGTCCTTGCAGTGATGCTGAACCGCCTGGAACAGCCGAACGACCTGGAAGGGTGGCACCTCTTCCAGACACGCTTGGTGGATGCCCTGAGCTCAAAGCCACATGGGGCCTGGCTCCCCCCAGGCCGAGCGCCCCTTTCTGCTTGGCATTCCCACAGCGCTCTTAGCCTCCCCGGACCGTGAACTCCTGATGGGAGAGCACAGTTCTCCTGTGGCCAGGACTCGTGGTCACTGCGTTCAGTGTGGTGAGAAGTCCCAACCATGGGATCCTGCCTTTACAAGTGCTTGCTGGTTCCTTTTCAGTGTGTTTTGAGATGTGCTCATCAGCCACACTGATCAGACAGACAGACAGAAATATAAAGTTAGCCATCGATAGTGTGGGGGTCAGCGACGTCCTCTGCTGAAACACGTGTGTCTTCCAAGAACAGTGAGAAAAAGGAAGCGACCGTGACCTAGTCTTGGAAGACAAAGATGGACAACACGCAGGGACCACGTGCAGAGAGTGTGTTTGGTGCCGCAAACCCTTACTCTGGTGCTTGTGACAGCACATTTATAAAATCTCCAATTTTTGATTTTTCTGTCTTCAGTCACTGGCTGTTTTATGCTGAAGCCGTGTGTGGGAACACCTGAGAACAGTTATAGGGATTTAGAAATAGAATATAATATCCCTCTGGCTCAAATTCAGTGTTTTTTTTCAGTTTTTTAATTTAATTTTTTAATGTTTGTTGAATTATTGGGGGTGACTTTGGATAATAAGTTATATAGGTTTCAGGGGTACAAGCCGATCACACGTCATCTGTACATTGTGTGGTGTGTTCACCACCCCAAAGTCAAGTCTCTTTCCAACAGCGTTTACCCCCCTCACCCTCCTCTGCCTCCCCCACCCCTTTTTCTCTGGTCATCCCCACGCTGTTGTCTGTGTCTGGGAGTTGGCTTGTTTTTTGTTTTTTAGCTTAATCCCATGCCAGTCTCACCCAGCCGTCCAACCTCCCTCCCCTCTAACAGCTCTTCTCTGTCTTTGTGAGTCTGTTTCTATTTTCTGTGTTAGTTTATTTGGTTCATTAGATTCCACATATAAGTGAAATTGTGTCGTATTTGTCTTTCTCTGACTGGCTCATTTCACTTATAAAGTCCTCTCGGCCCATCCATGCTGTCGCAAAAGGTGAGATTTCTTTCTTTTTTACGGCCAAGTAGTATTCCATTGTGTAGATGTACCACAGCGGTTTTGTCCACTCAGCCACGGATGGGCACTGGGGCCGCTTCCAGATCTTGACTATTGTAAATAACACTGCAATGACTGTGTTATTCTTTTATATTCTTTTGTGCGTATGTTCTTTTGAATCAGTGTTTCAGGTTTCCTCGGATAAATTCCCAGAAGTGGAATCGCTGAGTCATAAGGCCGTTTCATTTTTAGTTTTTTTGAGAAAACTCCTCTCTTCAATAAATCAAGTGCTGGCGAGGACATGGAAAAAAAGGGGCCCTCGTGCACTTGGTGGGGGGGCAGGCTGGCGCCACAGCTGTGGCAACCGTGGTCACTTTGAATTGTCCCTCAAGCAAGAAAGGGTCTGCTTGCCCTGGCTGGTGTAGCTCAGTGGATTGAGCGCGGGCCTGCAAACCAGAGGATCGCGGTTCGATTCCCAGTCAGGGCACATGCCTGGGTTGCAGGCCAGTTCCAGCAGGGGACTCACATGAGGCAAGCATACATTGATGTTTCTCTCCCTTTCTCCTTCCCTTCCCCTCTGAAGATAAATAAATAAAATCTTTAAAAAAAAACTTCACTTTCTCCAGCTTCTGGAGGAGAAAAACACTTAAAAAAAAAAAAAAAGAAAGGGTCTGCTCATGGAACAAAATCAGGTGCTTGTGCCGTAGTTTTTCCAGGGAGATTAGAAATTGCTATCAGTTCGTTTCCAGTGAATTAACAGCTGCAAAGGTCTTTGGTATAAAATACAATATAAAGAGAAAGACGGTACTCCGACGGACTCAGACAGAAGTCAAATGTTCTGACAGGGAAAAATGATGCAATCATCGGGTATACTTTTAGTAATGTGTAAGAAGAAGAGAATTAAATCTCCTGTTCACTCCTCATACAGATATAATTGTAGATTTTTATAATGCAATATTTCAAAGAACATATTTGACCCTTTTTTAAAAAAAAGAAACAAGTTTACTTCAATACTCTAAGGAATAAATTTTTTTACAAAGAATCAATTTTATTGTGCTCTGTATGTAGCTCAATTTTAAGATACTTCAAAGCTGACTTTTTTAATTCTTAAAAGAATTGCTGCTCAAATTTTAACATAGCAAATATTTTTCTCAAAGCGCATTTTATATAATTAAGGAGTGTTCAGATAAATATCACCTTGCACATCAAACATAAAAAATGAGCGGCTCATTGGCATCCCGACAGTCTCCGCGCTGAGCCCCATCTAAGGCATAATGCACGCAAGGCGTGCACCGTTGTGCCGTGTTGCTCGCGACTGTTGCCAAGGCAGCAGGCCGCCGCTTCCACTCGGGCACCCGTGATTTGTATCGTACACGCATTCCTCTGGCTCGGGCAGGTGTGTCAAAGACGGTAAGTCAAGCCATTGGTTATTGTGTTCAAAATTTAGTGCCTTTCATTTGAAATGTGGCTTTCTTCGTTCTAAGGATATTGCTGTATTTTCCCAATAGAAAAGCAGATTCCCCCCCCTATGGCACGCTTTTCTTTCCTTTTTTTGAAATTCTGCTGGAGAGGGCAAGAACAGATGTCACTCCCATGTTAACAAATACTACAGGTGACAAGGAGAGAGATCAGGAAGGCACTTGCATTGAAGTTCACAAATGATGAACCACTTTAATAACCTTCTATTTTCGTGCAAACTCATCTCGCTGCCATTTTCACGAAGGCCCTCGGCTTCCTGACAAGAGGCCGTGGTGCTGGACCTGCCCGGAAAAGCGCCCTGCCCTGGACTTGGCCTGTGCACGGGGATGGCTTTGTCTCACTTGCCCTTTGCGCCTTTCTCGTCCCCAGTACAGCGCCCTCAACCCCCGAGAGTCCTGGGACATGTGGCACCCCACCCTGGTGGCCGAGGCGCTGTTCGCCATCGCCAACATCTTCAGCTCGCTGCGCCTCATCTCCCTGTTCACCGCCAACTCGCACCTGGGGCCCCTGCAGATCTCGCTGGGCAGGATGCTCCTGGACATCCTGAAGTTCCTGTTCATCTACTGCCTCGTGCTGCTGGCCTTCGCCAACGGCCTGAATCAGCTGTACTTCTACTACGAAGAAACCAAAGGGCTGAGCTGCAAAGGCATACGGTGTGAGAAGCAGAACAACGCGTTCTCAACGTGAGTCGAACAGGCATTTCTGCCGGTGCCGTTGTGCGGGAGCTATCGTGTGGTACATTAGGAATTGGACAAATCCACGACGCACGGTGGCAAAGAAAGTTACGCTTAATGCAGAACACAGAATCAGCATGCCTCGGAGTGTAAGGCTCCTTCGTTAAAAAGAAAAATCCAGTACGTTTATTTTTAGTTTCAGTAAAACGGTCATTTCTGTTAAAATGACCTGACAAAGGGAGAACTGTTTACATGTACTGTTTTTTCTTAGTCAGTTTGTAGGGGTGACGTCGGTGAGAAAGACCATGTAGGTTTGCAGCGCACATTTCCATGACACATGATCTGTATGTTGCATCGTGTGACTGCCCCCCAGAGTCAGATCATTTTCCGTCACCGTGTATTTGCCCCCCTCGGCCCTTCACTCTCCCCAACCCCCTTCCCTCTGGTCACCGCCACACTGTTGTCTGTGTCTGTGAGTTTTTGTTTATTTGTTTGTCTTTGTTCATGTGTTGCTTTCCGTTGTATATCCCACATGCAAGTGAAATCACGTGGTTCTTGTCTTTTTCTTATTTCATTGGCATAATATTCTCAAGGTCCATCCATGCTCTCGCAAATGGCAGTATTGTTTCGTTTCTACAGCTGAGTGGTTTTCCGTGGTATATGTATGATCCCCGTCTTCTCCATCCAACCCTCTGCGAAGGACACCTTGGTTGTCTCCTTGTCTTGGCCACCGTGGGTAACGCCGCAGTGAGCACAGGGCGCATAAATCTTTGTGAATAAACGTTTTCAAATGTTTCGGGCAGGCACCCAGGACAGGACCTACATTTTTCAATTAATCAAGCATACATGACAGCGTTCAGGTCCGATATTGTTATCTCCTATTTGTGTACTGGTTGTGTTGATAGAGCCGTGGGTGTCACCGTGTCTGTGTTCCAGGCTCTTTGAGACGCTCCAGTCCCTGTTCTGGTCGATATTCGGGCTCATCAATTTGTACGTGACCAACGTGAAAGCCCAGCACGAGTTCACGGAGTTCGTGGGCGCCACCATGTTCGGGACGTACAACGTCATCTCGCTGGTCGTCCTGCTCAACATGTTGATAGCCATGATGAACAACTCCTACCAGCTTATTGCTGTGAGTCGAATAAGTTTATTGTAATTCAGTGTTTCCCCCAGAAGCCATGTTCCTAGCTGTGTACTCCAGCTTGTTGTTGGAAACAAGGTTTGGTCATTGGCCATTGATAAGACAGAAGTGTAATGTAAATGGTGACTCTGAAGTTTCTGGGCAGACTCCACTGTGTTTAGCTACATGCTCATTTAGTGGTACCACATGACACGTGATTGTAAGGTAAAGTGCGTGGATCTGGCCAGGCGGTCATTGGCTGAGGCAGGTGGCAGGTGAGGTGTCAGTTGGAATGGGCATCTCACGGCTCCGAGGTGCCCTCTGGACTCTGCATCGTCTCTGCCCCTCGCACCTGCAGCCTGGATTTCAGCACACTCAGGCCAGCCTGGCATGATTCAGAAGGCAGTCCCCAGGGCGGTCTGAGGGGGAAAGGCGGCGGATTTCCGGTTCCTTACAGCCTCGCAAAAGCAATGTAGGCAGAACCCTGAACGCAGTAGCAGAATATACAGCATTCTATGTGTCTATTTGGAATTCCGGAGTTCAAGCACGTAGTTTAGTTGTTTGTTCGTTCGTCCCACAAGTTCTTACGGAACACTTTTCTGCAGCCTGGCTCTGTCCCGGGGCCTGGAACTAGAGCAACAGCAGGAAGACAAAGTCCTTTCTCCCTGTGACTGGGTTGCTGGGGGCGGGGGGTGTCTATGGCCCCTCGCACCAGTGGTAAAGTGAATCACGCCAGAACGAAATATGCTTTGAAGTCTTTGATCTTTATACCTTAGACAAGCGTCGTTTCAGAAGGATAATTATGGGCTTCTCGTTTTCTCCACGAATAACCACAATTCTAATGCATCCTGGAATCTATCGCCAAAGCTCTAGAGAGTTGTTATGGTTAGTTTGAGATGCAATGTTTGAATTTTACTTAAACCTGTCACACATGATAAATTGCGCAAATAGAAGAACAATGACTTCTATTTACTGGTTTGCTGCCGAACACAGCCCCACTTGGATCTGTCTGGGTCCTGGGATTTGTGTGTGAATAGCTAAGTTCCTGGAACTTTATCTGAGCGTCTTCCAGGTCTGAAAGTTTCTACACAGTCCCCCCATGTCTGCCTCAGAACTTCGGTGTTCCTCTCGTCGACGCGGTTCCACAAGTGCATCCATTCTCCAGACCACCCTCGACAACACTAGGGCACCCCTGGCAATAAGGAGAACGATAAAGAGACACCTCGCGTATGTTTTGGCTTCCACAAAACATTAAATGTGCCGAGTCCGTCAGGAGAACACTGTTCCAGAACAGTGCACCGTTTTCTCGCTGCTGCTTCGTGGAGTGAGTCTCCCTGGCTTGCTTCTTACAGAGACGAGAGGAGCCTCCAACCTCTTGTTTGCACCACACACTGAAACGGCTGGGAGGAAGGCGGCGCTCCGAGCTGAGCCGGCGCCCCTCCCAGCGCCCCCACAAGGTGCCTCCTTGGAGTGCGGACGTGCCGGTGCTGTATTCCCACCGGCCCCAGAATACCAGGATTTACCCCGAGGACTTCTCTTCTTTCCTGCTTGGCCTAACACAGCACTCCAGGGTACGGCACCAAAAGTGGGGGGAGTTCAGTAGTTAAAGGGCAAAATCGGTCATGCTGGCCACATCTAAAGCCCGCTCCTCGCTCATTTGTTCTTTGGTGAAGTATTTACTGGGCACCTACTGTATGCCAGACAGGCAGATGCTTGGTTTCGGAGACACACGGAACAGAGAACCCCCCGCTTTCAAGAAACACACGACATAGTAGGGACTGAGTAAGCAAGGACGGCCGGCACTGAGAGAGGGGACTTGAAGAGGACCAGGAGTGCGGGGGAGGGAGGGGGCCGCTGAGGCTGATGGGGCGGCGGCTTCCTTCCAGAGCCGACACCTGAGCCCTCTGCTCAGGTGGGGTCACTTAGGAAGTGGGTAGCAGAAGGGGGTTTAGTCCTCACCAGCCCCGAACTTTCTGCTCCCAGGGTTTCCAACCACTGTAGACGTTGCTCAGAGTCTCGGGACCCCACACAAGGGAGGAAGGGAGCGTCTGCTTGAGTGATAGTAGAAGAACGTGATGAGATCAAGGTGACCCTTGACCTGTGCCACCCGAGAACCAGGAGGAGCCGGACCACCTTACTCACAGGCCACTCCCTGACCTAGGTGACTGCCCTTTACCATCTTAAGTCCCCTTCTCCTCGACGGCAGCAAACAATACATACTTTCAAGTATTGGCTTTCAAAAGGGGGAGGAAGAAGCACCGATTTGTCGTTCCTCTCGCTCACGCACTCATTGGTTGAATCTTGTACGTGCCCTGACCTGGAATCGAACCCACAACCTTGGCGTACTGGGATGATGTTCCAACCCCCTGAGCTGCCTGGCCAGGGCCTGCACACCTGTCTGGAAAGAAAGAGAAGGGCTGGGAGCTGGAGGAGAGGAATGGGAGGGAAGGTGGGCGGGAAACCAGCCCCTGTGCTTCCCTCTCCCCGTTGGTCCCTCCGACCAGACGCGCCCCAAGCAGCAGCGGTGGCCAGGGGACGGTGATCCCTGCTGACAGCACACGTGCCGGGTGCCCGGACTCGGCTCTCTGTTGTCCACAGTTGGAATGTATGCCCCATCTACGCCTTCATCGGCATGCTGCGGTTGAGGACTCTCAGAATGGCACGCAGTCCGGTGTCACCCCGCTCTGAAGCCTGAGTCCTCTCTCTCATCGTCACGGGTTGACATGCAGTCCCCTGAATTCTGCCACTGTGTGCGCCTAGGGGCTGGCACTTGCCACTTCCCAGATTCTCTGCTTAAGTCAGCTCACGGCTAAGGTTAGAGGAGACCGGCCGCTCTCTCGCTGATGGCCACGCGTGTCCTGCTTGTGTGGGACCACCAGCCAGACCCCAATCTGGTGCCGTCAGGCCAAGGCGATGCCAAGGTTCAACGTCACATCCGAGCCCCACTGTGCCTCAGTCAGGGGAGCTTCTCTCTGAGCTGATATCTGTTGCCTGCAGGGGACAACGGTGATTCCCAGGGAAGTGTAGCCAGTGGGGTTTTTCCTGGGAACAGCGGGGGGCTAAGCTGTGAGCACCCACGCAGGTGACACTCACAGAGGCGTGGGGGCAGGGATGGTTCAAGGCTAGTTGGGGGCCAGAATCTAATGGCCCTGAGTTGTGCAACCCCATAGCGCAGGGCGGAAAGATTCCTCCATCAGGCGCAGCCCGTCACCGTGGCCTCTTTACCCTGTAGATTTGATTTCAGATGTCTGTTTGCACGTGGAAGAGGAGGTGGCGGTGACGAGGTGATGGTGACGAGGGAACGGTGGCTCCTCCCCAGAGGAAGCCATCATCTGAGACGTTCAGAGGCCTTTCTCCAGGGGTCAGTGGGGTGTTCCCGAGCACGGCAACAGGGGCCCGCAGGCGGCAGGGAGTCAGGCTCCCCCGGCCCGTACCGGTGGGGGGGGGGGGCCGTCAGCAGCTGCTCTGTTCTCCTCCACAGGACCACGCAGACATCGAGTGGAAGTTTGCTCGAACAAAGCTCTGGATGAGCTATTTTGAAGAAGGCGGCACCCTGCCCACGCCCTTCAACGTCATCCCCAGCCCCAAGTCCCTCTGGTACCTGGTCAAGTGGATATGGACACACCTGTGCAAGAAGAAGATGCGGAGGAAGCCCGAGAGCTTCGGGACGATAGGGGTAAGGACCCGGTCGGTGCGTTTGCCTCCTGGTTCGTCCAGCGGTGGGTTTCAGCGGCTGGCGTTCGGTGTGGGTGTCTGTGCCTTCTCGGCCACTCTCTTCTTAGTGTTTCCGTCTGGTGAACAGGTCCGGTACCTCAGACACTGCATGAACTCCTGGCCTTTTCACACACACGTTCTGCACCTTGGGGACCGTCCCTGTTTAATAGGCACACGTCACACGGGCCTCTTCTCGACCCACTGGTTCATTACTAGATGCAGCCGAGTTGTGACTGCGGTTATTTGTGTCTTGTGTTTCTCTCTGCCGGTAAGGGGAGGGATGTATCTCCATGTCACCTCGGAGTCTCAGTGCCCAACAAGAGGTCCCTGTCACGCTGGCGAAAGTCTTCCCAGTAAAGTGACTGCGTGAGGGTTCGAGCTGGAACAGGCCAGGCCCCAGCAGAGATCCCAGAGAACCTTTCCTGGCCCATGTACTGCTCCCACATTCAGTCCTGGTGAATGCCAGGAAGCTGTGTGTTTGGGAGACGTGCCAGGACTGTCCTGAGCCTGGCCAGGTTTTGGAAGGTTCTGGTTCCTTTGGAAATTGCTCTCACAGAGAAAAGCAAGAGTTCGAGCAATTCCAGCAGAAAATCCGTGGGCGCAGGTCTTTGTCCCCGCCAAGCCACTGACACGGGACAAGTCACTCCTCCTCGGAGGACTGTCCAGACCACTGACATGGGACAGGAGGCCTGTCCGAGTCCTCACAGTGGTGGTGTGGGAAGTAACACCCTAGGGTAACAGGTGCACAAGTCCCTGTGGCCTCCTGAGAGAGATTGCTTTGCAAAGTATCAAATATGCCTTTATAGTAGAATTACTGAGGAGTGCTAGTTATTTAATAAAAATTATACTTTTTATTAATTTGAGTACTTTTTTCTTTTAAATTATATTTTATTGATTATGCTATTACAGTTGTCCCATTTTTTCTCCCCTTTATCTCCCTCTGCTCTGTACCCTCTTCCACCTGCCTTAGTTCATGTCCATGGGTCATTTCCTGAATTATTCTTAACCTCCCCCTGTCTATTTTGTATGCTTTGTTTTTAATTGCCTTTAATACAGTTTTTGACTGCTAGTTGAGAGCTAAGTGGACCTTCCCACGTCTTGACTGCGTGGCCAGGGCACTGCCATCAGCAAGAACAGGGCTCTCTGTGCTGGAAGTGGCCTTGATGTGTCTGTGCTCTCAGTGACAATTCCGGTTCTAAAGAGACGTGGACAGCAGGGGATCAGAGCCCACGGGGGTCAGGGAGGCGGGGCCTCTTCCCTCCCCGTGATCCTGCGCAGCCTCCGGCTCTCACAGATGAAGACGACGCTGGGGGATGGGGCCTCAGGCTGCGTCTGCACGCTGGTTTAGAGGCCCACGTGCCGGTCCCAGGAAGAGTGAAATGGGTTTACTCCAATTGTTTAGTTTCTCTTTTGTGGAAGAATAAGTTCAAATTATTTTCAAAAATAGGGTTGTAAAATAAATGTGATTATGTCCCTTTCGTAGGCAGTTAATTACTGCAGGTGTGCTGCGAGCTAGTGGCTGAGTTCGGACCTGGGGCAGGGGACCTCAAAGGGGCGGCTTTCACGTTTCTCCTATGGGAACAGCAACTGTGAGGATGTATCACTGTACTTCGTCTTATACAGTATATTTAACATGATAACAGAGTTCCGTTCTTTGAAAACAGTGCAAGACAGAAAGTTTACCTTGAGATAAACAAACGGGCACCGGTTTCAAAGAAGCCACGCTCTGGTTTATTCCTTTCCACGTCAAAATATGCTCGTCCTTGCCCCCATCTTTTTCTGAAATTCATATGAAATTTACTGAATCCCTAAAAAGATATTAGGGAATAATACCATCTTACGCTATCTGTCATAGGAGTTTTTTAATTTAAAAAGAGGTTCTGGGCCCCTAAATAAAGGCCACACACCAAAGAAAGTCTTCTTTAATGTTTTCAGTGTAGGCCGTGGCTGTGGGACCTTTGGGCCTTCGGGCACCACGACCCCATAGGAAGCCGTGAGGGTCTGCTCTGAGAGTGTAAGGAATCCACGAGTTCTGTCCCCAGAATCTGGAGAACCGCTCTCAGGATGTGACTTCCACCCCCGCCCCACCCCCACCCTGCCAGCGTCCCACCCCCCGTAGAACCAACCCACTGCTGACGGTGGGAATGTTACCCTCCTGTCTCAGATGCAGAGAGGGGCTTCACCTTCACTGCTCTGTGAGAGCAAGGACTCCCCCCTTTCAGAGGGAGAAGGTCAAGTTTAGAAGCTTTGTGTTTCATATGTGGCCAGGCTTGAAAACGTTTTATTTTTATGTCTCTCTCTCTCTCTCTCTCAATGTAAATATTTTGATCCAAGTCTCTTTCTGGTGCACAGAAAGAGACTTCACAATTAATCATGATGTCAGGTTATTCCTTTTTCCTTAGTCCTGTTCATTTTACTCCCCTTCGGAAATTCTGGTGCTCTGGGGATTCACGATGGACTGAAGAAACACCGGGGGTCCGTCTGTCTGCTCCACACTCACCCCACCCTCGGTCCCGCCTCGTCCCCGCCCGGCTGAGGGTCGGCGGTCCTGGCTCGTGGAACTCCCTGCCACTCCCTGCCACCCCTGCCGCAGACTCACTCTTGGTCTGGGCCGCCCTTCCAGGACGGAAAGGGCAGGATAGTTTGGTTTGCAATCTCCTGGTGGAGTCCCATCCATTTATAATTTAGTTGGAGATAAATAGTGTATATTCATTGTAAAAGTGTATCTCCAAGTCAAAAGTGAATGAAGATGATTCTGACATTAATAGAGGAGTTGAAGGAGAGATTAATGTCAGAAATAATTGGCTTTGCCGTGAACTCCTTTCAGTCGGGATAATTTCCTGACAGTTATTTGCATAGACGTGAAGACGAGGAGACCTGCGCGTATCCATTAATAAAAAGGCGACAGTCACTTTGTAAAGCCGAGACATGGCTGGGACTATCTTGTTCCACTTCAAAGGGACCTTAGAGATCATTTAGCTCAACCGCCGCCTTTGGAAGAGACCTCCTTTATCTTGCCCAGCGCCTCCCGGAGGCGGAGCCGGGACACGGCCCAGGTCTCTGTTTTGTATCAGATGTGCCTTTCGTTCCTTCTCTTGTCCCTCAAATGACACCTTCCGAGGCCAGTTTCCTCAACAGCTTTCGCAGACCCCATCACTGTTTGCCGCGTCCCCTTACATTCCTGAATCCCCTAGTTCTTGTGTAACGGGCTGGCTAACCTTCCCTGCCATGGAGGAAACCCTGGACTGTAAGGAAATTTCATTGCTAACTTTTCAAGCGACCACAACACTGCTTCTCGCAGTGGCTGCCCCGGTCCGCATTCCCACCAGCAGTGCACGGCGGTTCCCTTTCTCCACGTCCTCGCCGGCACTTGTGGTTTGTGGGTTTGCTGATGACGGCCATTCTGACAGGTG
Organism: Sturnira hondurensis; assembly: GCF_014824575.4. NCBI lineage: Eukaryota > Metazoa > Chordata > Mammalia > Chiroptera > Phyllostomidae > Sturnira > Sturnira hondurensis. Next base: position 17,743,644 of record NW_028082350.1, on the reverse strand, counting down.
TGAGGTGGCATCTCAGTGGTGATGTTGAGTGTTGACCGTCTGCGTGTCCCTCTTTGGAGAAATGTCTATTCAGATCCTCTGCCCACTTCTGTTTGTTTTTCTGGTGTTAACTTGTCTGAGTTCTTTACAAATCAGGCTGTTAACCCCTTATCAGATGTATCATGGGCGAATTGGTTCTCCCAGTCAGTGGGTTGTCCTTTCGCTGTGTGGGTGATTTCCTTCGCTGTGCAAAACCCTTTTGGTTTGATGTGGTCCCATTTGTTTATTTTTCACTTCCCTCGCCCGAGGAGGTAAGGTCAGAAAAAATATTCCTAGAAAAAGTGTCCGAGCTTTTACTGCCTATGTTTTCTTCTAGGATTTTTATGGTTTCGGGTCTTACTTTTAAGTCTTTAATCCACTTTGAGTTTGTTCTTGCGTGTGGTGTAGAAGGCAGTCAGCTGGTGACTCGGCCGGACTGCTGTGTGACTGGGCGGTGCCTCCAGTTTGCTGCCGGAGGGGCGAGCGTGGCTTCTACCTACTGCACAGCCACCGGGAGTCCCTCTGGGCGTGAAGTGAGTTTCATGCCATAGACTGGGTTTCTAAGTGGGGCGCTTAAGCCAATAGGATGCTGACCCCCCAAAAGATGACGACTCTTCAAAAAAGTATTTAAAATGATCGTTACTTCTTTAGGCGAATGTTTTCCACTTGATGAGGGCCCTTCAGCACCCTGGGGCTGAGGGGACTCACACCCACGGAGTGGCCACCAAAGGCCTCCGATAGGGTCATGGTGGAAGAATTAGAAATTGTGCATGGGTGAGCGCCGGCTGTCACCGCTGCAGGGACAGATGCTGACAGTGCGAGCCTGCCCAGTGTCGTTTCGGGGATAATTTACCAAACTGTGCTGTGCCCGAGTCTTCATCACGCTCAGCAGGCCCACCTGCAAGCCCCGCGGAGACTACAGCGTCGATCTGTGAGCAGGTCCATGCCTCGTTTACGGGCAAAAGGTTTGCTGCCAAGGCCTTTTAACTACATTTTCTGCCCCAGATGGGGGTGGGGAGGAATAAATTGTTCCATATTCTCAGTGTCTGGAGAGTGAGATTCTGAACACTTGGTTTAACAAGGCGACATTCATGTATTTTATTTTGTTTGCTTCCGTGTGCTTAAAGAGCGTGCTCAAGGAGAGCATGTCACAAGACTGCAGTTTTTACAGAGGGGCCTCACCCCGGAACGGCCGCTCGCCCTTTCCTCTGTTGTTAAAAGGAGAAGAACACAGCACGCAGCGTCCCTTAAGGGACTCTCGGAGCCAAGCAAAGAATAAAAGGCCCAATTCACGGGCTTCCAAGCTGCGATCAGCCAGGCCAGAGTGGGAAGGAGAGGAAGAGGCCCTGACAGCTGCCTGCAGGGAGCCGGCTTGGTGAAGAAAGCCCGGTGTCCCAGGTAGCGGGGCCGCTGAGAACTCAGACACAGTGCGGGAAGTGCCACGGCTGCTTCCCCGGGGCCCTTTCTTTCCCGGTTGCTGAACCCCTTCTCTAAAGCCCCCCGACAGTCCCGTTGAAAGGCAGCGGGAGCCGCCAGCGGCAGAGGCTTCTCGCTGGTTGGTTGCTATTTTCCTTGGTCATTAGTTCAGTGATCCGCATACTGCCGTCCTCCTGTGCCAGCAAATCAGGAGGAACCTGCCCACGGAGAGGTGCGCCCTCGGCTCCCCTGGGAGCTGCCCTGCTGAGGCCGTGCCGGGGTCTGAACTACATTACAAATAAAACTGCCGACTTCAGGGCACGACTCCTGCAAAATATTCTCCCGAGACACCGAGTTAAGGAAGGAAGGTTCTTCCTTCACCGGCCGTGTGGTCCATTTTTTCTGGCTTAAACATAATTGACAACCAATCTGATTTTTTTTAAAAAGCTGCAAAACGCAACCCTACAGATTTCTCAGTAGTGCTGCAGACGTGAGCTCATTCGCAGGGGAAATTATTGCTAACCTAGGTCTGCTGTGCTTTAAATGCGCCTTAGTTTATTATTTTTCAGTAACCATACAGAACACCTAACCATTGCCGATTGCTTTAGCAGTACAAATCTAACCTGGGAGTGGCCTGAAAGAATGACATAACCCTTACCCACGTAGGTGATTTTTAAAGAAATGTCCTTTATTATGTTGCTTTCATAAAAACCAATCAGTCGGTTCTGTTCTTGGTTACTTCCGGTGATAATTAAATGCCTTCCCATCTGAGGGTAAGTCCCTCAGCTGGTCTTTCACCAGCAAAAATGTGGCAAACATACTACCATAGTTCTAGAAGATAACAGTGATGTCACTGTTTGTCAAAAATGATCACTGTGTTTATGGCAAAAAGTACATACTGTGGGTTGAATTGTCTCCCCGAAAAGATACGTTGAAGCCCTCACCCCTGGATCTCAGGTCGTGACCCTGTTTGGCAGTAGGCTCATTGCAGACGTACTGAGTTAAGGTGGGACCTTACCGGGGTAGAGTCCTCATGGGGACATGGCCGTGCGAAGACACGGAGACGCAGAGAAGAGAGAACACCACGAAGGAAGATGGACGCGGAGGCTGGAAGCCCAGCCAGCTGGGCAGCCCAGAAACGCCAAGGACTGACTGCCACCTCCAGGGGCCAGGGCGACAGGAGGGAGGAGGCTTCTGCCGACTCTCAGAGTAGACATAGCTCCAGTATCATCTCCCGACTGGAAACTTCTGGGCTCCAGAAGGACAGGACAGTAATTTCTGTTGTTGGACGCCACCCAGCGGGGGGGGGGGCTGTGGCGTGGCAGCGTGAGAAGCAGATACAACATGCAGTACCCCATTCTGCGGTCGCTGATTTTTGTTATGATAAATATGGATCCAGTCTGGTAAGGGTGCGGCCCTTACCTTACGGTGTCGGGAGTGCGTTCAGACGTCTCTTAGTGTCTTCTGGACAGAAAGTGAGTTCCGGCCCAGGGTTCTAGCCCTGGCCCTGCCTGGGGAGCATCGGAGCACTCCAGCCTGTCACTCAGCTCTGCAGGCCTCGCGCTCCTTGGGTATGAATGAGGCGATGAGCCGGGGACAGCTGTTTGGTTCTGAGACACGAGGTGTGTGTTCCGGACGCCTTGGTGTCAACTGTCACGCATTGGCGTTTAAGTCCCAGCCTGTTTTTCTTGACCTTGGGTAGATCCTGGGAGGCTAGTGAATGACCTTGGCTTTCATGTTCACCTAAGAAAGGTAATGTAAAAAGACAGAGGGTCGTTTGTGCATACCTAACAGATATGTGCACAGTTTATCCATGATTTTCTTGTCCACGATAGTTTCCTTTGGTTCGTGCCAAGTAATGTGAGTGGGCGATCCCACCCACCACTGCCGCTGCTGTGCACACAGAGCTCTCACACCTTGTTTAGTGCTGATCTTCCCTCAAACGTCCGCGCCAGACAGTGGCCTCTGTGCCCTGATGTCGTCTCCCGACGTCTCCAGAATTGAATTCTTCGTTATGTTTCTAAAGCACCCACATCTCAGCAGGCAGGCCAAAAACCGTTGTCATTACGCCCCCTGCAGCCTCAGAGCCCCCCGGTGTCCCCCGTGACTTGTCTGCTCACACTGTGTCATTTTAGCTCCCGCCTCCTTTACCCTTCGGTCACGTCACGGGGNGGGTGAGGGGGGGGGGGGGGGGCTGTGGCGTGGCAGCGTGAGAAGCAGATACAACATGCAGTACACCATTCTGCGGTCGCTGATTTTTGTTATGATAAATATGGATCCAGTCTGGTAAGGGTGCGGCCCTTACCTTACGGTGTCGGGGAGAGGAGTGCGTTCAGACGTCTCTTAGTGTCTTCTGGACAGAAAGTGAGTTCTGGCCCAGGGTTCTAGCCCTGGCCCTGCCTGGGGAGCATCGGAGCACTCCAGCCCGTCACTCAGCTCTGCAGGCCTCGAGCTCCTTGGGTATGAATGAGGCGATGAGCCGGGGACAGCTGTTTGGTTCTGAGACACGAGGTGTGTGTTCCAGACGCCTCGGTGTCAACTGTCACGCATTGGCGTTTAAGTCCCAGCCTGTTTTTCTTGACCTTGGGTAGATCCTGGGAGGCTAGTGAATGACCTTGGCTTTCGTGTTCACCTAAGAAAGGTAATGTAAAAAGACAGAGGGTCGTTTGTGCATACCTAACAGATATGTGCACAGTTTATCCATGATTTTCTTGTCCACGATAGTTTCCTTTGGTTCGTGCCAAGTAATGTGAGTGGGCGATCCCACCCACCACTGCCGCTGCTGTGCACACAGAGCTCTCACACCTTGTTTAGTGCTGATCTTCCCTCAAACGTCCGCGCCAGACAGTGGCCTCTGTGCCCTGATGTCGTCTCCCGACGTCTCCAGAATTGAATTCTTCGTTATGTTTCTAAAGCACCCACATCTCAGCAGGCAGGCCAAAAACCGTTGTCATTACGCCCCCTGCAGCCTCAGAGCCCCCCGGTGTCCCCCGTGACTTGTCTGCTCACACTGTGTCATTTTAGCTCCCGCCTCCTTTACCCTTCGGTCACGTCACGGGGAGAGCATCCCAGCTGAGAGCTTCGCCTGCTGTTTCTCTCGCATTTCTCTCTCCGCCTGACATGGCTCCCAGGTGACTGCCACAGAAATTCGATTTTATCCCAGGTCACTGGATCGGTCTCAAACCTCAGGTGCGCACCAGCCGCCGCATTCACGGTGCCGTCTACCAAAAGACCCCACACTCGCTCCCCCACACCACTAGCCTGTCAGCTCCTCATCGGGGCACGTTGCCCCTGTGGGGTGGGGGGGCGCATCTGCGGGTCCCCAGTGCCTGCACATCTGCTCGCCCTTCTCCCATGCACAGCTGCCGGTCCAAGTCCCTGGACTCTTCCTGTCCCATCGGAAGCCCTGTTCCCCGTGTGAGGGCGTCACTGGTGCTCTCCTTGGCCCAACGGGACCTCTTCCTTCCCTGCACTGGAAGGATGTTCTTGGAGCACTCCCCGTGTTTTCCACTTGTGTTTTGCCTTCATCGATAGACACGTGTTCTTCGCATTCCACCTAGTATAGACTGTAAGCCATGTAAGGGCCAAAAAGTACGTTTTATTCATTGCTGGTTTTTTGCAGCTCATGGCCACGAACACGCAGGTGCTTATTAAATAGATCTTAAAGGGGCCTGTGAGCTGGGAGTCATGACACAGAACCCTCAAAGGAAAACTCATGGAGGCCATAGCAAAAGTCCCGTGTCATGCAGAGATGTTCACAAAGCTTTGGGACCTCCCGAAGGATGGCCAACTACATCGCCAGCCTGTGAGATGGGCTGGAAACGGCAGCACCACCCCAGGCTGGCGAGGTTGTGGGGAAACTCTCATTCTTTGTTGGTGGGCGTGCAAGATGGTGCAGTCCCTTTGGAAGGCTGTTTGGAGGTTTCCTGCAAAACCAGGTATAATCTGACCGCACCGTCCAGCTGTCACACTCCTTGGCAGTTGCAGGAAGAAGCTGAAGACTGGCAGCCACAGTTGTCTTCTGCAGGGACGTGTGGTGCAGCTTTCCCCGTAATCACCGACACTTGGAAGCAACCAGCATGCTCTCCGGCAGGCGAATGGTTAAATGAACTGGGGTCCACCCAGACAATGGAATATTATTGAGAACCAGAAAGAAATGAGCGCTCAAGGCATGAAAAGTCATGGAGGAACCTTAAGTGAATATTACAAAGTGGAAAAAGCCCATCTGAAAGGGCAACACACACTATATAATCCCAGCCGTATGGCATTCTGGAAAAGACAGCGTAGGGGTGAGTGGTTTCCCAAGGCTGCGGTGGAGGAAGGGTAAATAGGCAGAGAACACAGAACTTCTGGGGCATTAGGAATAGTCCGCACGACACCGCCAGGGTCACGTCGTTGCAGCATGCGTGCGTCCGAATCCACGGGCTGTTCCCTTAAGGTGAACCGCAAGGTGAACTACAAGCGTCGGGGGACCACGATGCAGGTTCATCAGCTGTGACCAGTGCCCCACCCTTGTGGGGGTGTGGGTGATGGAGGAGTGAGGGTGGGAAGTGTGTGGGAAATCTCCGCCCCTTCCTCTTCATTGTGCTGTGATCCTTGAATTGCTCTAAACAGAGTAAAGTCTTAATAAAACAAAATTGACCGCCTGGAGAAAAGTGCTATGTCTCTCCATGTTTGCTGGAACCACCCCCTCCCGTTTTCCGTGCCTGCAAACCTCTGGCACCCAAACCTCCCCTGCCTGGGCCGAAAGAGCAGGGTGCCCACCGATCCCACCAAGAGAGGCCGTGACCGCTGCTTGGTGTCTCCTGCCGCTGCCTCACGGGTGATCCCGCTGTGTGTCAAAGTACCCACAGCTTCTGTGGTTTAAGAATATTTTTAAAAACTATTAAATCTTGTTACTAACCAGGAAAACAAAGTGGACCGATGATGGGAACTAACATGAGTTAGCGACAGAAGCCTCAAACTTATTATCTCAGTTTATCTTCAAAATCTCCTGTCCTGACTCTCCTCACCTTGCAAAATAAACCAAGGGGAAGGGAGAGAGCTTCAGAGGTCAAGTCCTCGTCCGGCTCCGCCAACTTCAGGCCCTGGTGTGCCCCTCCCACACCAGCCCACATCGTTCCAGGAAGCCAGGAAGTAGACACCACCACGGTCGAGGAGACAAGAATCCATCCCTCCTAGCTCATCGGGGGACCGATTGTGTGGACATGAGGGATGGCTGAGCTGTAGGATTCAGTGACCACTGTTTGGTAAAGCGATTGATTCTGATTTTCAGTACTCAGAAGATGATGAACTTACTCATTCTTATTTTCCTAGGGTACCGAAGTTTAGTAGGCTGATGGAATCTTGAAGACTAAAATGCGTTTTGTAGTATAATCACGTAAATTGGAAAATAATTGGCGAGCAAAAACAATGAACTATTTATAGTCTTCTCCCAGGCTGAGGCTATTGAATGGCTCCTGAAAGCTATCCTAGTAAATGTTTCTGTGCTCTCTCTTTCTGCCAGACTATTTTGCTTTAAAAAAATTTCCCCATAAAAATGAACCTGAAATTATTTCTTAGTATGTGATCTTTGATCTCTTTTTATCTTAAACATTTAAAATTTGTATATGAGTAAGGTTCTAATAAGAATACTGATCATTTTTACTTCTTGCTCCTAATTTTCTGATTCTGTCATCCTCATTCTTAGTTTCACATTAAGGAAATTTATAGTTAAACTCTGACTTCAAACTGCTGTTTGTTGACTTTCATGGATTTTTTAAAGACTAAAGTAGAATGGTGAGATGCTGTAGAACCCTAAATTAATAAAATGTGGGCCGACTCAATCCCGTAAGAAATCCAGAGTTTCTGTCTGTTTAAATCGCGGGACACCAGTCTCGTGTGCAACACTTACGTGAGCGTGTTCAAGAAGCTGATGCACACCTTGCGTTGGCACTTGGGTTCGTTCACTCGGGTGCGTTTAAGGAGACCCGGAGCCTTGTTTTCTTACAGTAGCTGGGTTTGTTTTTTTTGTCCTGGATTGTCGCTGAGCCATGTTGCAAAGAAGAGTCACATACCTCCATCTGGTGGCCCAGTCATAAAATATTTTCTCAAGGTGTTCTAATTTTGTATTGTTTCAAAATTTCCAGCTTTTAAGGAATGCCATAATCATAGTGAAAATTTGTTTATTAAGGTTGATGTTAGAGCTAATGGCATTCAAGGAATTAGCAGCCTTCAGGAAACGGAAGCCTGGTGTGGTCTGCTCGGGGAAGCGTCTCGTAGTCGGGAAATGCGTATCCCGTCTCCGGGCCACTAAAAACGCCACTGTCTCCATCTCTCGGGAGAGAAAGTGTCTTCTCGAATTGTGTGATTTCCCCTAGTACCATTTCGCAGAGGTGAATGCATAACTCTTCTCAAAATTCAATTCTATCAGCCTACGATTAAATATTTAGTAAAGAGCAAGGTCAAAAGACTTATTTAAACCTAAGATATGTTACGTCTTTTGCTTTCCTGCAGTTCACCAAATCCATGCCTTTCTTTCAGAAATATTTTTATTTTGAGATATTTTGGCTGGTTTCCTTCTTTAAGAATCAGTGTTGATATTTATGTGACATATGTATGTAAAACTGGGTTATGGCAGCTCTTCCCCTCATCCCTCTGGAAGAGTTGTGGAATCTGCAAACACGTAATTTTGGTGTCGCGTATTATTGAGCTCCATTTACAGTGGGCTTTTTTGATCATTAAGCGTTTTGCAGGCCGCTCTCCACACTCCCTGCTGCTCATCCCCACCCCGCCTCCAAACCACGCCGGTCTCTTCCCAGTGATACCCAGGACTTGTGTTTGTTTCAAACACAGGTGTATTTTCTCTTTCTGGGTTGGACAGCATCTTTTATTTGTTTTTGTTAAATCCCCCCCACAGTTAAAATAGCAGCCTCCCCTTATGTCTGGTTGAAACCAGCGCCGGGCTGCCTGTTACAAGGCTCCGATCGCGTTACCTACCACGGTCAAGTGCGCCATCTTTCTGTGTTGCTATCGATGAAGACTTTTATGTTATTGTAATGCTAGCTTTTTAGTCTATCAAATTTTTATTTGCTATTTGTTCTTTACTTGATATGTCCTGTCTGTGTCTCTTAGTATCATTTCAAGTGATTTGGGGTAATTAAGGTATCATTTCAAGTGATTAGGTAATTACAGTGGGAACTGTAATTACCTAATTCTCCATCACCTTATATTAGAAATGCAATAGTTCCACCATTTTTAAAGATTTTATTTATTTATTTTTAGAGAGAGGGGAAGGGAGGGAGAAGGAGGGAGAGAAACATCAATGCGGTTGCCTCTTGTGCGCCCCCTGCTGGGGATCTGGCCTGCATGTGCCCTGACTGGGACTCGAACCAGCGACCCTTTGGTTCACGGGCCACAGTCCACTGAGCCGCACCGGCCAAAGTTTTCCGCACAGTTTAGAACTCATTTCATACATCGAGTGCCACACAGATTACGACCTCGCGCTAGGCAGTTTGGGCTCACTCACTCCTGGGGTTCACGTGGTGCGCCCCCTAGCCTTTGTCCCTTGTCTCTTTTGTGCCGACTTTGAAGAAATGAGGGAACACATTCTTGATGAAAGAATGAACTCCGCAGTCTCCAGAATCATAACCAGATCCATACGACTGAAAAGCACACGTTCTTCTCTTTTTCAGAGGCGAGCGGCTGATAATTTGAGACGGCACCACCAGTACCAAGTAAGTTGTTCTTATCCCGTATCTTGACATGTGCACTGAGGTCGAGTCCAGTCCCCTCTTCCGGGCCGACTGAGGAAGAAGCCGAGTCCGTGCACTGACTGTGGACCCTCTTGTCTGACACCCCCAGGAGGTGATGAGGAGCCTGGTGAAGCGGTATGTGGCCGCCATGATCCGAGACGCCCGCACGGAGGAAGGCCTGACCGAGGAGAACTTCAAGGTGACACCGGTTATCCTGGTCGCGGGGCTGTCACCCGGCAGTGGGGTCTGCAGAGTGTGGAGCCCTGCACTGCACAGTTGAGATCAGAGCCGAAATGCAGTGGCTGGCGCCCGTGAGACTGTGGGCGTCCTGGCTTTTCAATTAAAATGCTACTGAATTATCCAAAAATAAAAAGGGTGACATTTCCTCTTAGAATGCATTGCTCTCAGACACACTGAGCCTGGAATGTCCAGACGGCCTGTTCGGAGGCAGGGGAGACCTTGGGGCCTCTGCTCCTGGTGCCAACGACACTCTGCTGAGGCTTCGCTTTTTGGAGCTTCAGTCTGATTTCTGATCGTGAACCGTTTAGTAACCAACGTGCTCAACTCAACCACAGAGACCTTCCCTGTGGTGTGTGTGGCCTTGGTGGCGGGAGATTGTAGGTTTGACCTTCACTGGAACTTACAAACTTCGTGTTTGTCCCTGAGTTTTATTTTTTATTCGACCAGAGGAAATAGGTGGGGTATGGGAAATACACAAGTAAATATAAATATCGGTATATTTATAATGAATATACAGTAGAATGTATAATATATAGTTATATGCTATATTATATTATAGTTAATTATATATAATATAATTATATATTTTATATATACACACACATAGGTACTCATAATATGTGTGTAAAATACCTCTTGCTCTGCCTGAGTTTTTAGAGATTGGGGGGAACGGTTCAAGTCAATAACAGCTGACAGGCAAAACCAGGGAAATCACCCTCCGGGGTCCTTGAAGGGAGAGCAGCGGCCGCTGTGATGGAGAGCGAAGGCGAGGCAGGGAGATGGACAGACTGCAGAGCTTAAAGCGCCCTGAGCGTTGGCCAGTGAGCGCCCGAAATGCCCTTCGCAGGCACAGCTTTGAAATCTCAGAGTGCAACGTGCTTGGTGCTTTGGGGGGCAGCCTGGAGGGGGGTCCACCCCAAAGGGCCCCATCAGGTGGGTGTGAGGAGTCACAGGTCCAAAAAGAGAGGAAAAAGGACGACGGTCAGAAAGGCTGTCTGGCTGAATGGAGCCCTTGGCGAGGCGTAGTGGCTGTCCCAGTTGTGGGGCTAAAATCCACTTCGCCACCCCGGGAGGGGCCGCTGCACTGCATGCTGTTTTACGTGCCCCTCTGGGCGGCTACGTGTGCCCCTGGGAGAAGTCTTTCCCACAGGTGTCCCCGAGAGAGTGTGCGGCGATGGGAAAGCAGGTGACTGTTGGAAGGGCAGGTGTTTGAAAGTGTAGCCCCCCGACCAAGACACCGACTCCTCGGTGGTGGGAAAGAGAACGCTCCCTGTTTCTTTCCGTGCCCGTCTCAGGACGCCTCCTTGTTACTACCGAGCTCAACCAGGGACATTCACGGACATCAGCCCTGACACCGTGCCGGGGGGGAAATGGGAAATTCTAGACAGAACCCCAGCAGGGTCGTAGCTCTTAAAAAGGCAGAGAACCCATCAAACCCGTATATGGTAGGAAAGGAGCCGGTGATGTTTCCTGGTGTCCCCTAACGCCATCATCTCCGATTTCACTTAGGAACTGAAGCAAGACATCTCCAGTTTCCGCTTCGAAGTCCTGGGGTTGCTGAGGGGAAGTAAGCTCTCTCCGGTCCAGTCCGATCCAGCCCCAAAGGGCTGTTCCTATTCCGTGGACTCGGAGGACAGGGGCGACGAAGGCGCCGGCAAAGACAGGAAGAAGAACTTCAGCCTCTTCGACTTGACCACCCTGATCCACCCCCGCTCCGCGGCCATCACCTCCGAAAGGCACACGGTGAGCAACGGCTCCGCCCTGCTGGGGCAGGAGCCCCCTCCGCGGGAGAAGCAGAGGAAAATGCATTTCGTGACGGACATCAAGCACTTCGGGTTGTTTCACAGACGACCCAAGCCCAGCGCCGCCGAGCAACAGCATGCAAACCAGATCGCGTCTGTTTCCCAGGAGGTGGCCCGCCTGCAGGCCCAAGGGTCCCTGGAGAGAGCCGCTCAGCTGGAAGCGCGAGGGCTGGTCGCCCGGGGCGAGCTCAGCATCCCCGGGCTCAGCGAACAGTGCGTCCTGGTGGACCACCGCGAGCGGAGCTCGGACAGCCTGCCCGCGCAGGTGGGCCGGCGGATCTGCTCCTTCAAGTCCGAGAAGGCGGCGGTGGAGGACACTGTCCCCATCATCCCCAAGGAGAGGCACACCCGGCGGGGGGACTCCAGCTCAGACTACGACACCGCCCTCTCCGACACTGTCACCCACGAAGATTACGTGACCACCAGGTTGTGACGCTTGAAGGAGGAGGCGTGGGTCATGCGCACACGTATTTTCCGCAGGGCGCGGAGCGGGGGCGGTGTCTCAAGTAAATTAGCAGATGTCACCTTACACTGTATAGCATTTATCAGCTGCGGCACCATAACCTGTAACGTCTTTAAATAAGGCAAAAGCTATCCCAAAAACCCCTGGTTTTGTAGCCTGCTTTTGCTTTCACAATCTGTTTGACGATTTTGGGGGGTTAATAAATAAATTCACCTTGTATTCTTGTCCTGTTGCAATCGCCCACACGATCTGTGTCGCTGCCTTTTTCAAGGAAAACCAATGCGACTCACTTCATGCGATAGTGGACTCCAACAACAGGTATTCTTTTATGTGCGAGAATCAATGTAGCTGAAATATTTAGTGCTTACCGTTTCGGGGTCCCTGGAGGTGGGTACTCACTGAGCCCTTTTCACGGAGCCCTCCAGTTTTGCTTCAAAACACAAATATGAGCAAATTATTTCTCAAGAACATGTACACAATTGTAGTGCACAGTTACCGCAAGGAAGCTTGTCCTGGGGTCACGATGGGATCTTTCTTACGACGAGGGTGGGTGTGCTGCACAGAGGGGCAGTTTGCCCCAGGCTCCCTTCAGAAAGGAAAGAGGTGTTGGTCCCAGTCCATTTGGGTGACTGATGATTCCTAACATTTCGCCAGAAAAATGTGTCACTTCAAGTTTGTGTGTGCGTGTGTGTGTAACAGCCTTTTCCAGGTTAAATTGCTGATCCGTGTGAATACGAGGCCTTAGGAATAGAGCTCGATTCCTACAAGGCAGCGCACGTTCTGACCGGCAGGAAAGAATCCCCATCAGCTGAAATGGCCTGAGCGCCCTGAACAGAGCAGGTGGATGGCGTGCTCATAGTATCCGGATGAACATGAATTCTAACACTCTTACATCTAAGCAAAATAAAATTCTATGTTTAATCAGTGCGATGTTGTCAATTCCAAAGACGTTCAGAAACCTAGCAGTTTCCTCCTCTTTCCTCCAGTGACTTACATATTTGGGGGGCAATTAAACTTTCCTGAAAATAAGGATTCATTTTAGCAGTAGATACAGAACTATGCTCTTCCCTGTAGAGAGAACATTCTTAATTGCTTGTTCCTTCTGTAGTTTTCAAGGTAGTCTAGCTGGTTCCCCTCCTCCACTGAACCGCCGGAGTGCTTCCATCTGAGGCGCTGGAAATGTCTTAAAGTTTAAACTGTGTCACTGGTGTCTGTCGGAGCCACCGTGGAGATACTAGGTGTTTCCTCACTGCGTGCCATCGGCATTTAATTCAAATCAATAGAAAAAGGCTGAGTTCATTTTACTTTTAAAATCAGTAACAGGTCCATGGACCAGACAAATTGTATATGGTTTAGCATTAACCAAAAATCGTGTAGTATTGCAAAACCCAGTTTCAGCTTATGATACCTCAAAAATAGGGAAGGGCAGCAGTAACAATGCCGGGCGGTTTCACGAGCTGTGTGTGTGTGTGTGTGTGTGTGAACACATGCGCCACTCGGAACGACGCCGTGACGTGGCTGCTGTTCTTGGTACCTCCTGCGTGTGCACTAGGGACGGGAGGCCGGGCTGACCAGGCGAGGTACACACCTACTGATGGAGCTAGACTCGCCCTCGGAGACCACGCCCTTGACCGCTGCACCGCACTGCCTCTCAGAACCCAGTCACACCGGGGAAAACCATGCGCGCTTGGGGATGCTGGGGTTTAGTTGGGTGAATGATTGTCCGGTGGCTTTTGGGTGATCGTCACCACTTCTGAAATGTTCTTTTTTCAGAGACCATGAATAAACTTCATCAATCTGTGACCCTTGTTATAAAGTAAGAGGAATGTGCCAAATTAAAAATGAAATGCATTTGATTCCTTAGGCTGAATTATGTTCTAGATTTTTAGAAACCTATTTGGTATGGAATACGGAAACTCGGCTTGAAATATTAGATTTCAGTGTGCAGAGAAGGCATGGGCTCCAGCACTCCATTGTGCCTGAGCCTGGGCTAGTCCTGTGCCTTTAAAAATGGGCCCAGTAGGTTCCGAGCAAACGGTAGTCCTCATAAACGCTCCTGCTCCATGCACACCTCTCTGTCATGTGTTAGGACTCAAAATAAGCCCTGGGCACAGTGGGGCATCTGAGTTGTTCTAAGTCAGATGCACGGTAGCCGGGGAACTGCAGGCCTGTTCTCAGTACTTGGTGCATCTTCCAATGATTTCTCTCTTGTTTTTGCTTCTGTTTTGTTTGGGTTTTGTTCTGCAAGGTAAAGATCATACACACAAGAATATAATTTCAAATTTTCTCTACTCCTTCAATGAACACCAACAACATTTCCCCCCCAGTAGCTTATTTATGTTCAGGGTTAGGGCGGTGACGCTTCTCAGGGGAACGTGGTGGCTGTGGAGGAGCTGACCTGGAGCCAGTGACATCTTGCTCTGTGATGTCCCAGGAAAGATGGCTTCCAACAACCCTCAGATGTCCCAGACAGGTGCATTCATGGAGTCAAACAAAGTGCTGGGTATTGTTAGTACCAGACACTCTAGCATTAAATATCGTTCTAAACACCTAGTGGTCTCAGGGAGCGTCGAGGAAGATGAGCAGGAGGGAAAAATAAGACAGCGTAGAACAACGGCAGGACTGCAGGTTACGGGATGACGTTTCTGAGGCCTTTTAGTGGGTGGTTGGGGGGTTCCTTTCCTATCAACAGAGTGCCCCACACGCCGCGTGGGGCCCTGGCAGCACGCCTTCGTCTGCGCCGTGTTCCTAGTGCTTCAGACTCTCTCGGTCATGCCGTTGCTCACCTCATTCATTGATCCGTTATTGCCAGGGTTGGGTGGAGGGGTGTCCAGAAGCTGTGGATTAGTTTTAACAGCATGGACGTAAATTCAAAGCCCTTCATTTACCATTGACACATGTTGAAAAACCCACTGACAGGAAAGAATGCTGTACCTCACCGTCTGTGGCAGTTGTGTTCCTGAGAATATCTCTGTAAACGAATGTGTAGTAACTTTAGTCAGGGGACTGTCTGTGTAAAAGCAAAAAGAGAGAAAGAAAAGGCAGTACACTATTTTGTAAAATGATAAATTATTTTTCAACGTGATAATCACCCTCAAAATGTCAACTGTTTCATATGTTGGATAATTGTATATCAAATTTTCTTAAAAGTAGATATTTTAATTACTGGTTTCCAATTAAAATCCTGCAGAATCATTCTCATTTCTTTCCCTTGAGCTGGATAGCGACTGACAACATTCAGGAATCAAACACATGGACCCAAATGAAGCAAGTTAGTGGGTAACGGTCGGGATGTAAAGAAAATAAAAACGATGAGTTAAGAGGAGTCAGCATCGTGTTCCCAAGGAGCAGTCGCGTTTTCAGCCAAAGCTGTAGACAAATTCACTCTTCTGATATCCAGTGATCCTGACGAATAATCCGGGATTCGGTGGAGTGAATGTCCATTTCCATACCTTTTCGAGAGGAAGGGGGAGGGGAGAGAGAGAGAGAGAGAGAGATGTGAGAGAGAAACATCGATCTGTTGCCTCCTATGTGCATCCTTACTGGGGATTGAACCTGCAACCCAGGTATGTGCCCTGAACAGGAATTGAACCTGCAACCTTTTGGTGCATTGGGATGACACTTCGACTGGGTCATTGGTCCGTGCATGGAAAGTATTTCCTTGTTTAGCTTTACTATGATCACTTTTTTTCTTGTCTTATGTTCTCTAAAAGTTACCCTCCAGTGATCATAGAATTTAGAATTTTAAGATCTCTGGCAGTGTTCTTGAATTCAACCTCAAAAATATCCTTTCACAAAATACTATAATGCATTTTGTTTATATCCCATGGCTTTTTAAAAAAATTAGAACCATTTTAAATAAGTTACCCATAAATAACTGGAGAAACAAATCCTCGGGGTACTTACCACAGTTACCCAAATATGCTCAGCTTCTCAGTGGCTGAATTGTATGTTAGAGAAAGAAACAATTCATCTGGATATTTGGATAAGATATTTGGTCATAAAAGTCTTGGCTAAGGAATTTTTTTTGAATTTTGTTCCCCCCTTCAGTAGGAAATATTTATAGTTGTTCAAAGTTTCCACAACTAAAATTCAGAATTAGTATTGTAATACCTTCTTGCCCCCATAAAATTATGTCCACAGATTTAAAAAATAAGCTGGTTCCTTATTCTCTTCTAAAAAACAGTTTCTCCCTCTCATTTCAACTGTAGATTTGGTGACAATTCTTTATGCACACTGGCAATAATAAAATGCATTAAATAATATTAAGGCTTTTCAATGGAAAATGATAGAGCTGGAAAGTAGGAAGCTGAACCAAGACTGAGATCACGGGACCAGGCCAGATGTGGCCGCGCTGACCCTGAGCTCACAAACTGTGAAACTGTCTTCTGCCCGTGAACTTCACCAGGAGCAAACACGACTGTCCGGTTTTCCCAGTGCTGCCCTGACCCACGTGGCCGCCCTGTCCCCATGTGGCTACTGCGCACTTGAACGGGGGCTCTCGGTATAAAACACACCCCGGGTTTCAGAGACTACGTAAGAAAACAGCATAAAATAGTCCATCTTCTAGTGACTGCGTGTCCAGGGGTAACATCTTGGATGTGCCAGGTCAAAACATACTCATTAAATTGGTTTCATATTTGTTTTTACTCTTTAATATAACTTCTAAAAAATGTAAAAATACGCATGTGGCTTGCAGGTGTAGCTCGCAGCATATCTCTCCCAGATGGCGCTGAGGTTGAGCATCTCTCTGCTTCGCTCAGTTCATGGAGTTCCGTCACTTCAGGTTCGCGAGTTAAACCCATGCCTTCGACTGGTCGGAAACTACCTCCCTGGCTCCGCTGAAAGCGGTCGTCTCTCCTGAGTCCCAGTCTCCTGATGAAGTCACTGCTAACAGCCCGCTGTTTTCACGGGTTCCCTTGCCTAAGCAAATATAAATAGGTGCACACATTTAGTTACAGGTTTTTATCATTTTCATTAAGAAGGAGATTATAAGATACCTATAACTCGGTGACTTGTTTTTCATATGAGAGGACACCACGGGAGCCTTTTCTAGAGCCATTTAATATGGACGCGCCGTTGGAATCCATCCAGAGAGATTTCTTTATGCATTGTTTTACCTATGGAAATTTATTCATAGGCTGTTTTAAAAAACCCTGTGGACGAGCTGCTCATGGGGCAGAGCATGAGGCTTTGCGGAGTAATTGAGAAACAAGGCATCTGAAAGGCAAATGGGCTCATTTCTTTCCTCCTGCAGAAGGTCGTTTTCCTCGCCACGAAGTGCGGCTTCCGCACCAAGACCTGCACGCGCGGCCGCATCCCAGGTGCAGGCGTCGCTCTTCATACACCACACCCTGCCCTTCTGAGGTCCTTTTAGCTGTTTAAGACAATATTTCTCCTTCCCCAACATCTGCCAATACTGTTCCCCCAGGCTTGG
Organism: Sturnira hondurensis; assembly: GCF_014824575.4. NCBI lineage: Eukaryota > Metazoa > Chordata > Mammalia > Chiroptera > Phyllostomidae > Sturnira > Sturnira hondurensis. Next base: position 17,726,535 of record NW_028082350.1, on the reverse strand, counting down.
ACCGTCATCGGACCACAAGGGTACATATTCACTGAATATATATATGCCACGATCTCAAATGGGACTTTCCTTGTTATTATAGTCAATAAATGTAAATACCAGGAGCTGTTCAATCCAAATGGGTTCACCAGAATCCTCTGCTCGACTATTGGACTTGAAAGCAAGAAGTTCAGTTTCCAGGTTTCCTTCATTCTTTATTGGCTCGTTTGTAAAATGAGAAAATAGCAGCTTAGCCGCTCCCAACCAAGCAGCCCAATTATCATGATTAAAATTCCAAAGTACGTGGAAAACATTTCGTTCAGTATAAGGAACTCTATGTGCACGATTTTCTTTTCATCCGCCAAGGTAACACTAAGAAAGGACAAAGCATTTAGAGATAAGTGATGTGTCCATTTCCTCTCTTAGAACTCGGGTCAAAGAAACGCTCGGAACCACCTCAGCAACCACAGTGAGCTGCAGGCGGGGGATCCACGCAGCCCGGTTGGACGTCCCAGGGTGGCAAAGCCGAGGGTGGTGTCTCAGTGAGGGAGGGGCGGCGCAGTCTGGAAAACGCCGGAGAGCAAAGGGAGAGGAGCGTCAGGGCAGCACGTCGTGGCCTTTCCCAACCACCCGCTGCCCTGGAAAAGGAGGAAGCTCGGGCCGTGGGCCAGGGGCTGTCAGATCCTGGGGGAAAAGCCGACCCAGCTGTGGCAGCAGATGAATGGAGGTGTGTTGGCTTAATGCCTCCCACACCACGCCTAAAACTGTACCTGGTAATTCTAGTGAGGTTGCAGTTTTATTCATGAAGTGAATGTCCTGCTCACGTGCACTCATGTGTTTGTGGTTGACTGGACAGCTGTAACCATGGAAACAGCGAGCGGGCATCTTGATTCCAGAAAGCAGGCTCTTGACTGCATGAGAGATGGGCCTTCGAAGACCAAGGTTATGCCACCCCAACCCCCCAAAAGTAAAAGGATCACAGGGGCCATCCACGTGGCTTTGAGCTGATTCTGAAACTGCAGAAATGAAACAACATGTGGATGCTAACAAAACCTGTACACACTTCAGTGCTTGACTGTGAAGAGCAACTTAAGCTGGTGATGGGAGGATGGGAAGCCGAGAAGCACGCGCACGTCTCTGACGTGGGCAGGTGAGTAATTGGAGGGATGGGCAGAATGGAAGGCAAAGACTGAGTGACGGGAAAGGCCACGGAACCTCAGGAGCCGGGAGAAGGGGAGGCGTCGCTAGGAGAAAGCGGCTTCCATTGGCAAGAGCTTCCAGAGGTCAAACAATGTGAAGACAGAATTTCTCTGCGACAACAAAAATGAAGGAGGGCAGAGTAGGTTGCGGCGAGTTAACGGGAGACTCAGGGTGGAGCAGGCGGTCCTGAAGGGCACCCGGGAGCCTGGAAGAGGGTTGGATTTCCAACTTTCCGAGGTCTGTGGGCTCTAGAGAGTGCAGCGCGCCCCGTAAGGGCCTCTGGGGGAGACCTAGGTTCAGAAGGGGAAAATGGGTTGAGCTGTTTTTAAAATGAAGGGTGCTTGTTTAAAATTCATTTCTTTACTCATGAAATGAGTGAAGAAGTAGTTGTTCCAGAGTTTAAGATAGAAGGGTTTAGGGAAGAAAGCACAAAAGGAAAGTAGACTGGGGAGGACAACATTGAGATAGTTAACTCTGGGACGAGAATATGAGCCAGGGTGGTTCGGGTGTGTTGCAAGACTGCCCGAAATAATTGATTTTCCAAGCTCCCAGTGGATTTGGGAGAGTGCCCCACAGAATGGTGCCCCACAGAATGGGGCACTCTCAGGTAGAGTCTGCTCCCCTGGAACGAGAACCTCACCCTGACCGATGGCGTCTGGGAAGGGCCTCAGCCCGCAGGCCTGGTAGGAGCTCAGTGGGAGATGAGGAGGCTAACCCCAGCTCTGGGCAGCTGCCCTCACTGGAATAAATCGAATGCAAGCAGTAACTGAAACCCACATTTTTTGTATTTTGAGAATTGTTGCTGAGAAAACAAGGAAAGAAACAAAAATTAGGTTGGTTAAATCAGTGATAAAAGTTTATTCAAGAGGAATTAAGGGATCCAGTGAATTTTTAAGGGTAAGTTAATTTGGAGCTCTTGATTTTATGACAATATTCAGAAAGCACCATACTATCTAAAATTTTTCTATGCAGAAACTTTTTTATTCATTGCTTCTCTTGTATTTTCTGTTTCTTTGTCTTTAAGAATACCATTTGTCTCTAAAAGACCCCGCGCAGGTGGGACCTTGGTCCAGGTCATTCACTCTTACATTTCCAGTGCCTGGAATAGTGCTTGGGACAGTAGGGCGCGCCTGACACTGAAATTTGAATGACGTTTTCAAACATTCCTTCCTATGGTCAGATTCACTCGCCGCCCCAATTTCCTCCGTCGGGAAGGAACGAATGGGGTAAAGTGCAGTAAACTCAGTGGTGTTCCAGAATTACAGTTTTATAGGAAGGTTAACAAAGAAATAAAGGAAGGAAAAGAAATCTCTTTCTGAACACTAGTTTTCTAGAAAACTTCCACACATATATTTTACATCATGTGACTCAGAAAGGTTGTTCATACGTTTTGTAGGTAAAGGGAAGAGATTGAAAAGGTTTCGTGCTTTGCTCTGGTTTTAAAGGGCGTGTTTGTGGCCCCAGATTGATTTTAGCTGATGCACCCACTTCAGGGAGACAGGAAAGGAAGGAGCAGGAGCGAAGGGACAGGGGAGGAAGGAGAGAGGAGAAGAAACAGCCACGAACACGAACACTTCTTCGAATAAACATTCACTCATCATTTTCACAAGAATTAGCTGTGGGCTGGTTGGAGCCCTTGGAACCCCATTCTCCTCTCGCTGATGACTGTAGCAATTTTGTGATTTCCCCCCGAACGATTCATCACTGAAAGATGGTGGGGCTCCGATCCAAACTAGGGAATTTTCAGTCCCCAAACCCATGTTCTTCTGACTGTATCACAGTTCATGACAGTAAGAGAGAAAAATGGCAGCATATACGCCGTTTTATTGAGAGCCCAAACTGATTTTGCAAAATACTGTTCGGTCCAGTTCTTACGGTCGGGGTCCGTGAGGGAGGTGGTGGTCCCTCCTTTGCACGGGTCCCCTGTTTGGGGTAGCTGGGCCTCGTTGTCTGCGTTCACGTGTTCCTATTGCACTAAAAACAGAGTGATGCAGAAATTATTGTTAATAAACTATTATTCCTTACATATACCATTACCATCATGGGTAATTGTTTCCTGACACCTTGGAGACTCTGTCAGAGAAGCATTGTAAAAACAAACAAACAAACAGGAGACTCTCTGCCTCTGCAGAGCAAAGACTTGTAGAACCTCGGTAGGAGCTGCAAGAAATCCACCCGGAAAGGAACGCAGGCGTGAGCTCTGTGATGGAATGTGAGCTATGGGATGACCTTCCATGCGTTTCCATCGAAGATAAATTTGAATGACTGCAGTTTCAGTTCAAAAACAGAGTACTTTTTAAAAAATTTTTTTAGATTTTTAAAAATTTATCTTTAGAGGGGAAGGGAAGGAGAGAAGGAGAGAAATATCAATGTATGGTTGCCTCTTGTGAGTTCCCTGCTGGGAACTGGCCTACAACCCAGGCATGTGCCCTGACTGGGAATCGAACCGAGATCGTGTAGTTCGCAGGCCTGCGCTCAATCCACTGAGCTACACCAGCCAGAGCATACAGAGCACTTTTAACGTGCTGTGCCTGCCTTCTCCAACTTTCCCCGTCTCCACGCTGTGTCCTCGACACCTGTCATCACCCTCAGTAATCGTTGGAGACGCTCGCCAAGGTCCTTGCCATCTGATTGTTGGATAAGAGATGCTCAGAACGGCATCCGATGAAAAGTCAAAGCCAACAGTCGCTTTGTGTGCAGGGAAAAGAAACATTGGCCCAGTGCGTGTCGAGGTGGGGTCTGTCGTCACGACCTGCTGTCTCACACAGGTTGGGTAAACTCGGGCTGTGAGCAAGCTGAACGGGTGCCTTACCCGGCAGTTTCTAGAATGCCACGGCTTACAGGTGTCTGTAATGAAATTTGTGCTCCGCCTCTGTTGCTGGACTGTAAACAAAGTGAGTGTTTAGACCTGCCACGCCCCACGCAGAACAATGGCAGCTGTCAGCCAGGATTGGCCGTTGGCTGATCAGAAGAGAACAAACAGGGACGTGAATGCCACTTGTCTCTCAGCTTCCGTCCCTCCTCCCATCGTGGGCTCGAGTCACTTGTTCTCAGGGTCAGTAGTGCCTCTTGCTCCTGTCAGCGTGTTCCCTTGGCTTGGCTCCAGTAGAGAAATAGTGGCAGCTGTCCTGGTGCTCACTCTTGTCACACCAGCTATCGCAATGGTGATCCCATTTCCAACTGGAACTGAACGCAGGTCTGGTGGCCCCCTCCCCAATCTCGATGCGAAGACTCCAGAGAGCTGGTGTCAAGCCAGGTGGTTTATGTTCAGGTGTCGGCCACCTGGGAGAGAAGCCAAAGACATCAGGGTGACTTCAGAACCCATCCTTTATTTAGGGCCTATTCTCACTTACCTTCGCCAAGAGCCAGTCGCTTTAGCAATGCAATGGAGTCAGTCCACCTGATGTACTGAGCTCTGAGCGTCCACTGAAGTCGGGGGTTTGGAAGTCCTTTAAGGCACAACAGTGTGGGAAACACACACGGGCTGAACTCCATTTACAGGTGCCACAGAGCAAGAGGGGTCGAAAGAGGCCAGAATATTCCTCTCTCTCTCCATCCAGACCACACTGGGGAGTAGCGTCCACCCCGCCCCCACTCAGGACAATCCCGAATGAAAAGAGAAAAGAAAACAGAATACACCCCCGTCCCCACTCACATGGCCGTTTTCCAGGAGCCAGCACAGAGTGTAAGAACGTCGCTAATGAGACACATCGATTACCAACGCCCTTCCGCCTGAATGACGGTTCAGGCTAGAGACAAAAGAATAACATTTCAGTGTTTTATCTCTATTTCATTCCAAATAATATAAAAATAGCTCTTAAGCAAAATAAGTCTTATCTAAGCCACAGGGAATAGATTACTATGGTAACATGATCCCCAAGGGAGACAGCGGCACTGAGCTTGACAAATTCAGGATTCGTTTCCCCTGATGAGCCACAGAAGCCCGCAGACGACCCCAGAGGCCTCAGGCACAGCCCCTGCGCCGAGGTGCAGTGCAGCCTGGTGGTGAGGCTGTGTGCGGGTTTGCCTTCGGGGTCACCGGCAGAATTGCCCTGTTCACTTTACACGGGAACAAGGAGCCAGGAAATGCAGAGGGGAACTCCCGCACCCCCCGCCAGGCGCCCCTGAACTTTTGTAAGTCGGTGCCAACTGTCTAGGTCTCCTGCAGCCAACGAACAAACCAAACCAAACAAGACAAATGTTCTAGATAATATACTAAAAAGGGATTTTAAAAACTCAATTTATATTTACTTAAAAGCAAATGTGAAAGATTGTTGTATATCATCCTGATATACTTGAATAACTTGAGTTCTGTCTAGAAGGTATCCAGCCATGTACTATGAAAAACAGAGACATTTACTAAGAAGATACAAGAAACATTGTAAACAGGACAGTGATGCCTCATGTCCCCTTCAACGTAGGCACCTTGGGACCCCAAAGAGTTCTCCCAATTACCATCAGCTGCCCTGTCATATTTTCTTGAATCTCATCCACGGTCTGAAATCTCTTCCCTTTCAAAGGTGAGTTTAGTTTTGGGAAAAGCCAGAAGTTTCAGGGCACCAAATCTGGGCTCTAGTGGGGCCGAGGCACCTGGATGATTTGAGGTTTCACAAAAAACCCGTGTACAAGACGTGATGCATGAGCAGGCATGTTGTCATGATGAAGCTGCCAATCACCAGTTGCCCACAGCTGCAGCCTTCTGAGTCATTTGAATAGTTTCCAAGGAGAAATGTTCAAGCTTAACGCAAAATTGGATGCAGATTTGTTGCTCTACTCACTCAGTCATTGTGAATGCGACAGCCACACGGTACACATGCTCACTCAGTGGTGTCTACCAACCCCCCTGACTAGTACAGTGAGGTCATCATTGTTCACGCATGCGCATTCCAGTCCACTCTCCTTGGCTGCCAGGTTGTGTTACGCTGATGTCACACAAAGCGTTCTCGTCACGTTAACGATTGCTAGACTTTTCCCAGACAGACATTGTGTGTGTGTGTGTGTGTGTACATTCTTTATCTGTATACACACATTCTCTATCCACCCACCAGTCTGTAGATCCTTAGGCTGTTCCCATGTCTGGGCTGTTGTGAATAATGGAACGATGCTGCAATGAACATGGAGCTGCAGCTGACTTTTTGAGATGGCGGTTTTATCTATTCGGATGTATGCCTTGGTCTGGAACTTTTGCGTCACGTGGTAGTTCCAGCTGTAATTTTTTCAGGAGCCTCCGCACTGCTCTCCACAGTGGCTGCCCCTGTCCACTTTCCTTCTGGAAGTGCGGGAGGGCTCCCCTTCCCCCATGGCCTCACCAGCACTGGCCGTCTCTGGTCTTGCTGGTAAATCACCCTGAGGGTTGTGATGGGATATTCCATGGAGGTTTGCAGTTGCACTTATCTGATGGATGGCGATTTCGAGCAGTTATATATTGGCGTGTCTTCTTTACAGCAGTATCTGTTCAAGTTCTTGGCCTATTTTTATCTCACTTTTTATTTTGCCAAAGAGCGTTGTTGATTTTTGTTCTGAATATTCCAAAATACAAGCCCTAAAATTTGAAATACTTGTCGGGTTGTTTTCAGACTTTCCTTCACAGAGAAGACAGACTTTTACACCAAATGGCACTCTTTCCAAGGGTTCTCAGAGCTGCGATCTGCCAGCATTTTGGGGCATGTTAACGTATATTTGCACCAGTTAGAACCTAACATTTTCCCATCACTACATTCTCAATTAAGTGCTTTGCTGACTTTGAGCTAGTCACCAGGAAAATATGTAAACTCATCCAGCTTAAACGTCTGATACACTAGAAAATAATAATACACTTATTTGCTAGTTTTAGCATTGTTTGACGCATTGTTTTAGTTTTAGCATTGATTTCTGGGCTTCCAAATGATCTCCCTAATTACTATATTTCCTAATTAATGTGTCAGTAAAATCAAGATAAGTCACTTGACTTCTTTTCAAAGACTTAGGGGCTTCCCAGCTCACTGAGACGAGACCACCTCAGCTCCCCTGAGATGGGGTCGACAAGTAACAAACCCGGGGTACGGCAGATAAAAATGTTTTTAATATTTTATTTATTTATTTTTAGAGAGAGGAGAAGGGAAGGAGAAAGAGTGGGAAAGAAACATCCATGTGTGGTTGCCTCTCACACGCCCCCTACTGGAGACCTGGCCTACAACCCAGGCATGTGCCCTGACTGGGAATTGAACCAGTGACCCTTTGCTTCACAGGCCTGTGCTCAATCCACTGAGCTACACCAGCCAGGGAGATAAAAATATTTTTGACAAAGTTTTAGTAATCAAAGCCCTAACAATTGGCTTTTTACTTATCTATGGATTCAGTGTTAAACATTAACAAATGTGAGCGTTTACTTAACAAATTAAGTAAACGCTTCCCTAATCTCTTAGGGAAGAGATTACTGTGGCTGTATTTCAGCTCACTGGGGCTTTTAAGCATTATTACACAAAATGTCTGGGTTGGTGGTCGTCAGTCCTAACTATACTTCACCCTGACCAGAGGACATTTAGAAATGCAGGTAGCCTGACCATCGCCCCAGAAGCTAAAACCAGTCGTTTCCCGGAAAACAAGCAATACGCAGTCAGGACTGAGAACCACCGTTCAAGTGATGTCGGCACGGAGCACGCCAGCTGGAGTTTGTTGTTCTGTCAGTTGTTCGAACAAATGCCTTCAGGTTCCAATTCAGTGAGCACGCAAACGTCTTGACTAGATAGAATAGGTAGAACTCAAACGTTTTGGGGGATTAGTTCGATAAAGCAATTTGATCAGATGATTTTGAGGATCGTGTTATAGTCTATTGTATACATGTGGAATCTAAAGAGCAAAATAAGTGAACAAAATAAGACAGACTTGAGGATGCAGGGAACAGACTGACATTTGCCAGAGGGAAGGGGTTTTGGGTGGAGAAGGTAAAATGAAGAAGCCACAGATTGGTGGTTCCAGAACAGACCTGGATGTGAGGAGCAGCACAGGGTATGAAGTCAACTGTAATAACTGTGTAAGTTGCCAGGTGGGAACTTGAAATACCCGGGGGAACACTTTGTAAAGTACCTGATTGACTAACCACCGTGCTATACACCTGAAACAAATACAAAATAATATTGGATGTAAAGTGTAGTCAAAAAATAAATTTAATAAAAATTCGTGTTATGTAACCTCACATGGTTACCTTCCTGAAAAGCAGGAAGGTAGGAAGGATTGAGTCTGGGTGTAGCCTGTAGCATGGTAATGACCCAGTTCATTTGATCCGAACAGAGAGAACCTGTGTGAAGGCCGAGCGGGGAAATGCAGCCCGGGCGTGTCCCCAGAAAGCTGCCCTTCTCCCCCTTTCCAAAGTCTCCCTCCCTCCCAGTCCTCCCGTGCTGGGTGGGGCGTGACTCACACCCGATGAAAGGCTTCCTCTGCCTCTTTTCTTTTAAGAATTTTGTCCGCCGAAGTGTGCTTTCTCTGAGAAGCAGGAGAACTCTCCTCTCCACCAGCGGTTATTTTTGAAGGTAAGAGTGAGCTGACCTTGTTCGTTTGACACGAGATCCTGGTAGGACAAATTAGGAAAAAGTCTAAGTAAACTTAGGAGATTCATAGCATGCCTGCCTCTCAGTGGAGATCATTTTCTCTTCATTCTTCTTCTTTCATTCCTCTCCATTGCCTTTGTGTTAAATAAAAATGTATATTTACTGTTAAAATTTAAAGGGACAGCAACAAAAGTATGTAGAGTAAAAGTATGAAAGCTTAAACACTCGAGGGAAAGCGACGGGGATATCGGAGCACAGAGGAATGTTACTCAGCCACGAAAAGGAGTCAGTCCTGTCATTTGCAACACTACGGACGGACCTTGAGAGCACCGTGCAAAGTGAAGTCAGTCAGGTAGAGAAGGACGAACGCTGTGTGATGTCACACAGAGGGAATCTGGAAACATCAATGTCACAGCGGCAGAGAGCGGACTGGCGGTTGCCAGGAAACGAGGGCGGGGCAAAGGGGCAGGTGTTGGTGCCGGGGCGCGCACGCTGGGCTCTGAGATGAATACAGTAAGACCCGGGGAGTTAAGACTCGCGTGGTGACTGCAGTTAATAAAGCGACTGCGTTTACTTTAAAGAGGTCGGGAGAGTGAGGCTTTCCTGTGCATATTGGAGTGACAACCGAGTGGTAACCGTGTGCGGTGGAGGATGGGCCTTCAGTGGTACTTTGTATCAACTCATTGTCTGGTGCGCCTTAAACTCACGTAGTGTTCCGGGCGAATTATATCTAAATACAGCTGGAAATAAAACATAGAGAAACAGAAGAGAAAAAGACCTACTGTTTAAATCCAAGTCTACAGAAAGTTGGGTCAGCTAATTTAATAACGAGAAAGCAAAATTCAAAACAATGACAGTTATCAGAGTTAAAGATTTACAATTCATCATTCTTCAAGGGTCAATTTATAAAGTAGACAGAAGAATCCAAAAAAAACATACTCAATATCGGAGGTTCGAAACACATGAAATGAAATGGAAAGAACGGAGTGCAGGAGGAAACGCATCGGACAGTTTTGCAAAAATCAAGAAGAGGCTCGTCTCCCGCCCGCCCCCCCCCCAGACTCCCTGGGGGACCTGTCAGGAGGGGCCACAGGTCTGCTCTCTGCCCTCTGGGGTTTCCAACAGGGCAGCTTCTTGGGGAACTTCCCGCCCTTTGGTCCCACCTTTTAAACGGGAACTCAGCCACTCCCCAATGTGCTCACCTGCTTACCAGATCCTGGGTGAGCCCTCTTCCTCCTGGAAGCCCCCCAGGCTGTGAGCACCAGGTAAGCTTGATTTCTGTTTATTGGTAATGGCACACATGATTGGTCTTAACGTACCAATAAATTCCTAAGCAGACAATTATACTGCCCCCTGGGGGACCGGGCAGAATAGTTCTCAACACTCCTCCCCAAGAATGAACACTTCCCACCAATTCGATGTTAATGACACTTCACATTATCGAAATGGCACATTTACCAAATGGCACAGACCGTATGTCGGGTCATAAAAAGCCACAGTGAATATCAAAAGACTGAAATTATATGTAGGGTGTTCTAGGACCAGGTGGAATTAGGTAGAAATCAGTAACATGATACACAGAGAATATCCAAGGTTGCATAATACAAGATCAATATACAAAATCAATTTTATTCATATATACACTAGCAATGAACAAGTGAATATTTAAACTGAAAAACTTCTACCATGTGTGATAGCATCACACAGCATAAAATGCTCTGTGAAGATGCATCTTTAAAAAACACTGATTTAAAGTTTTAAAAAATCGCCGGAGGTTTTCCTAGCAACCGCTAGGGGTGGCTAAAAGCCACAGACTTTGAGCTGCGGCTCCAACACCAAAGTCTCCCAGTCTGGAGTCCTGCGTCCTGATTTTCAAATAGTTTCTAAATGGTCGTGCATTGTTTAAAGTTGCTTCTTTTCAAACAGCTCAAAGCCTTTCCTGCCCGTGTGAACAGGTGTTTTATACTATCTGTAATCTGAGCCGCAAAACTCCAAAGAGCAATGCAACCCAGAAACACGGGAAGAGAAAGCGCGATCAGCGCAGTGATTTTCTGACAACCAAATAAACTTAGAGTAACCACGAGTGGTTCGTGCTTCCACCTGCAGTGTCTGACTGCGACAGGGTAGCGGACGCCGGTGACATTTCCAGGTTCACCCGAGTCCCGAGGCCCAAAAGCCGGTCTGTTCCGACCACCAATGTGTTATCCCCCTGCAGAGAAGAGGTGGGGCCAAGGTGCTGCTCCCCGCCCCCCCCCAAGGAGCTGAGCCGACTTGTAACAGGTAACCAGGGCCGCTCGGAGGTCCCCACGCTGGAGAGCCCCACGAAGATGCCCCGGCTAACAGCCACCCCCCAGCCCCCACCCCGGAGCCCGGCCTCTGGGACCCCGAAGCTTTACAGTCATTTGTACAAAAGACAGTCGTTAACCTTTAGTTGTTTGGCACTTGTATAGGCATGTAAAGAGTTTAAGATGACTTTGTGTTTGAATCGAAATATAATTCCTGTCGCCTGTGGGTCTAGAAGTGTACCCTGGGCTTTCTCCACTAGATGGCTCCAGAGAAACTCCTGCGGCTGACCAGCCAGGCGGCTGATCCACAGCCAGCGGGAAGATTTCCAAAGTACCCAGCTCAGGTGGGGTCGCACAGTTGGCGGGGTCACACAGTTGGCGGGGTCGCACAGTTGGCGGGGTCGCACAGTTGCCATGGTTACTTCGGGTGAGAGTAAGGTCTGTCCTGGACAGCACACCACCCACGTTTATTGAAAAATCCCTCCTGCTTTCCTTGTAAATGAAGGAACGTTCAAGAGGCAACCCTGAACTCTCACTGTGGGGTCAAGCTAGCCACTTCTCTCTCCAGCACGATTTCATCAGCTCAGCTCTGTGAGGCCGGTGTGTTTCTGGAAGCTCGACAGGAGTAGAGGCGGAATCCTCTGGAAATAAATTTACGAGGGGGCTCAGGAGGTCGCACCCCTTCTAGGCTCTACGATGGGTCAGCAACCAGCACCTCTGAGCCCCTACGGTGCCCTTTCAACCCCTTGAAGTTGGGCATTGTTATTGGGTTGTAGTTTAGCCATATGCATTTTTATAAAGGGAAAAACTGCAAAGTTTAACCTTTGTTCAATTCCAATTCCTCCTACTGTTGGCTCAGCCCAGCATAATCCAATCATTGTAAGAGGGTGCTTCCCTCTCTGAAAGGAACCGAAGGAAGGTCACAGGGTCTCTGTCAGGTCCCAGCTCTACAAACCCCGGAACCAGGCAGGGTCAGGACGGAGGGGCCGGCCAGGGCGAGGCTGTCCCAAGAATGTGCGGCCTCGACTTCCAGGCCTTCCCCCAGTTCACACACAGGCCAGTAAGAAAGCAAAGTGGCCTTGGGAAGTGGGGGGGGGGGTAGCACGATAACAAGCAGAGGCTCGGCTACTCGGGGCAGATAACCGAGGATATTTCTGTTCCATGAAATCGAACTTGGCTTGAGCGTCCAGGGTTCTGAGTCCATAGCTGTGCCGAATGCCACAGACTGTAAGTCTGACCTCGGCTGCCTGCTGGTGACATCGTGTCCCAGGGCCTTCCCAGTCGCCAGAGGCGGAGAGCCCCCCGACAAGCTCTGTGGGATAATTCGGGAGCAGCCGCGAATTAGCAGCTGCAGAGCTGGACACCCTCGTCTCAGACTTTAGACACACGACATTTTCTCCGATCGCATAATAACGGTCGCTTCTTCGTTCATGACTTCCATCTCCGGGTCGAACTTTGCAACTCTGAGAGTCTCAAGGCTTCAGTCTTTCTTCAGACCACCAAGGCAATGATGTGGCTGGTCCAGGGGCAGGGTCTTTTCGTGAAGGGGAAGCGAGGGGCTTGGTGTTGGGGGGGGGCGGGATGGGGAGAGAGAGAGAGGGGGCTTGATGAGTGCCCTGGAGGGGGAGAACCATACTCCTCCCAGACTTTTGTTTTCTCTCCGACTTAGACCATCAGTTCTCCTCGTTCTCTGGAACTCGCCGTTCCCTCCCTCCCCCGCCCCACGCTGTCAGCCGTGGACCCCATCGAGGGTGAGCCTCCCTGAAGTCGGGCCTCTGCTAAGTAGGTGCTTGGACTGGTTCCCACCGTTATCACATTTCTGGGCTGGGCTCAGCCTTTTAAGCTGCTGCGCTTTCAAATGTTTTCACATCTACCCAAAATGTTCCTCCTGTCGGAATAGTCTCCAGCCTCCAAGTGTGTGTGGAGTTTGCAGGTGCACTGCGGCCTTGTTTTCAGGGTCCCCCCCACTCTGGGCGGTGTTCTGTCTGGTGCGTGCCTGTGGGTTGAGCGCTAGCACTTGCGGACATCCGTGGGGACGGAGACACGTTCCAAGTGAGAGGCTCGTGGATGTGGCGAGGGCGCCCGCGTCTGACACTCCGCAAAGAAAGATGGAGGGAATGTCTGTGTCTTGGGTGTGCCCGTCTCCTGCTTTTTACCGAACTCAGCCCCGCGTCTCCTGTGGGAAGGGACCAGCCCACTCCCACGGCTCATCCTGTCCTTTCACTGAAGGGTGACGCCGGGGTCACAAGGAACAAGGGGGCACCATTTTCCTGAAAAGAATCACTGTGTTTTCAGTGCATCGCAGGCACTGTTAAAGCAGGTGACATGTCAGGAAATCGCTGATTCGTCTTCGCTCCTATAATCATTCTTATGTTTATCTGTCGTTCCTCTGGACTGTATCTAAAAAGCCCTTTTACTTTTAATACGTATTATCCGTGTCTATTTCTCTTTCTCGCTCTACCCCATCACTGGCTCTCCAATCAAACCACATTGGATTCGGGCAGATTTTAGCTTCATCGAGTCAGAGCTTATAGACAGTTAAGGTATAAAAGGATTGAATAATAGTAGTGAGCACACCACCAAAGAGAAAATCTGTGGTGGTGATGTTCGTGAGATTTCTCCGTTCTAAGCTTGATTTTATTTTTCTGTAAATCCAAAACTCTGTTATTATGTCTTAACAAAGTAAGTAATCCACATTATAATGTCTGGCCAGTCTGGAATTGAAGACTTTTATATAATTATGTTGTCAGTAATGTTCTAACAGATAATTTGCTGATATTAAGTAGAAATTATTTATGTAAGTTTTCACCCTACTGAGGAAGCAATTACTGATGCCCTACTATGCGTGCAACATAAGAGTAATGGAATCCTACTGTGCAAAGCATGCCTGCAACATACAGGTAAAGTTAGAGTAATTTCATCCACAGGAATATAAGTAATAGGTTAATTCTCTTCTTCCCACGAGGCAAAGAATATAATTTACCTTTAATGACATCTTCTCTTCGTCTCTGCCTTTTTTTTTAATCCCCACCCTAGGACGTATTTATTTTGGAGAGAGAGAAAAAGGGAGAAAGAGCGACATGAGAGAGAGAAAAACAGCCACCCATTGATTGCCTCCCATATACACCCCAACTGGGAATAGAATCCACAGACTTGGTACGTGCCCTGACCAGGAATTGAACCCCTGACCTTTGTTGTCACTCAAACCAACTGAGTGACTGGCCAGGGCTCCAGTGCCCCGTTTGAATCACTGTTTTATTTTGTCCACCCGGTTACCAAACTTTGCGACCCGAAAAGAGCCAGCTGAATCGCATCTCAGAATGTGCCGTCTCATTGCAGGTTTTCTTAGCAAACGAGCGGCGAGTTGAAGAATTATTTATTACCCGTAGCAAGCTCGGTATGATTCTCCTGATAGGTGGGTTCTCTCTGGTCCAGTCCAGCCTCCCCCGCCAGCCCTTCCGACTGGGCAGCATGGAGGTCTGGTGTGTGCTTTCTCCACATCGCCCGTGGGGAAGCGAAACAGACGTACCTCCACAGCGGGAGCCCTTTGCCACAAGAAATACTTGGATTACATCCACTTTGACTTTGGGGTAGTGTGTGGCTTGTTTATTCAAGGAGACTCCTTGCGGTTATCATTTTGGCTCATGGCCGACTTCTGAAATTCGGATTTTCTTTTACCCCAAATGTCCTGCAGCTTTGGCCTATCTATCCCTGTGTGCAGTGGCGAGAATGCATGCCCCTTGGTGAGGAATTGCGGAGGGGAACGCTGAGAGCCTGTGGTCACTCCTGAAAAGTCAGAGGGATTGTTCTGGCAAGGCCCCCGTTTCCTGATCTGTGTTTAAACATCCTGTTCCAGTCATGTCAGTAATGCCGGTTTCCAGCAGGGGGCACTTTAGCCCCGGGGTTATCAGAGGGTGCGCTGCCTCCAGATTGCCAGCATTGGGGAAGTATGCTATGAATAAACAGTAAAGCCCAAATGGTTTCCTCTTCTGCTTTGTTTCAAGAGTTAGGGAGGCTTGCCAGAAGTGGGTTCTGTTCACTCCGTCCACAAAGTTAACTGTAGCTGTGGAGACTCCTTGATATTAGAAGGGGTCTTGCCGGCAGGGTCTATGGGAAGGGAAGTGTTAAGTCCACTCGACAGCTGGTTTGAATCAACAGCCCGAGGCTCCTTTGTCAGATTTACATCTTCCTTTGTTTTCTGGTGAAAAAAAATAGTAACTGTTCACTTCTGACATGAACTGACTGTGACAAGAGGTGGTGAGATGAAACAGTGACGTCACCCAGCACAGGGACAGTTTGTACCCCCCAAAAGAGGCCAGTTGCAGACTGAACCTTCCAACCCCAACGAAGTTGGGTTTCATCGAAAGACCCCTCTAAAGTGTACTGCGGAATAACACTGAGATAGGCGCCTACAGTGAGCTAGGTACCAGCAATAAGGAGAGATCATCTTAATGCAAGTATCTTCTTTCTGAGTCAGAAGGGGCCGGATGGGGCTCAGCAGCCCCAGCCCAGCAGGTTTCAGCCCGGGCTGGCGGCCGACCCCTCTGCTCAGACTCCCTCCCACGCTGCGCATGTATATAAACGCGGAGCTCTCCAACGCCCGCTGCCAGTCCTCTTGGGGAGGTGCTGCGAGGCAGAGGCTGACGATGACTCCTTCCCTACCCACACTGGCGCTGCTGCTGCTGCCGCTGCTGGCCGTCGTTAACCCTGCAAACGCCAACGGCCATTATGACAAGATCTTGGCTCACAGCCGGATCAGGGCCCGGGATAAGGGGTAAGTGGGGGATCAAACAGCTTTCTGTCCCCTCCTTTGTTTGGGGTCCAGACAAGTGGACTCACACTGTTTCTCCTTATGACAAGTTAATAGGGAAAAGGAGGCCCTGGATATTCCATGGTTCTCAGATGCGTTTTGAACTTTAAGGATTTCTCACAGCATAACTTGTGTATAATTGCTTTCTAGGAAATGTTACATTGTTCTAATCTAACCTTTAACAGGGTAGATTCTGCTGACTTGTGTTTTTATTTTCTCCCCAAAGCAGCTGGGGTGAGGTCTTCCAGATTAAAAAATCTGTGGTTAGAGGCTGTCATTAGGTAAACAGCATTGAGATATCTCACAGGATGTTAGGGAAGCTTTTACTTAAGTTCTGTCTAAAAATTAAGTAATTGGTAATGCAGTTCTCTGGCTTGTTTTAAGAATTTAAGAAGCTTTCAAATTTTAGATTTGGTAAAAAATGCAAAAAAAGTTTATGCTTCTTAGGAAAAATTCACCTACAGTTTAGCACTGTAAAAGTTATGCCCTAATTTAGTGTCTTAACCACATTGCTTTCTGAAAGGGACCTTGGCGCTTCCTCCCGTGTCTTAGAGGCTTTCTCGTATTGCCTGGCCTTCCAGGGCAAGCAAGACTTCTGCCTCTTTAAGAGGGAAAAGACACTTAAAATTCTGGCAGAGGATGTTCTGGTCTATTAGTCCCATTGAAAAACTGAATTTCCCTGTGTGCGGCCGTGTTATTGAATGCTACCTTCGCGCATGTGTGTGGCGACTCACTGGAAAATCGCAGGGTAAAACAGTAATTTCACAGTCATTGCTGTGTGGGCTGTAGTGCAACTGGTCCCTCTACTCTCCAACCTCTCATGGCTCCGGGGGGCCCTGAAGGCCCCCCCACCGCCGACAGGAGCCCACCTTTAGCTTACAGAGGTCGGTGGACTCTTTACGGTCGAAAGCACTAAGACACGTGGAAAGGAAGCTCCACGGAGCTGGAGGCTTTCCGCCCCCTTAGGGGAACCCTCGGGGCACTGGCAGTTTGCTCTCAGGGTCTGTCCCTTCTTCGCCCTCGTCTTCTCGGTGACTCCGTGGGACTGGACCAGGAATCAGGTTTGTGCGAGGCTAGACTCACGTCTCCAAAGATCAGACCCGCTCGTCGACTTGTTTTCCTTTGTCCGCCTCACCTGTGACCATTGAGTAAAACTAGGTGCCATCGGAACATAACTCTCTTTCTTCTCTTCCGCCCCTCAAGCCCCAATGTGTGTGCGCTTCAGCAGATTCTAGGCACCAAGAAGAAATACTTCAGCACCTGCAGGAACTGGTACCAGGGGGCCATCTGCGGGAAGAAGACGTGAGTCTCGCCTTTCTCTCCGGGGCCTTCCCCGGGGCATGCGCTGCGTTTTCCTTGAAAATACTCCCCCGAACTGTGAGGGTTTTGGTTTTAAAGAACGGGTCACACACACGAGTTGGGGGATTCGGTCTGCATTTCTCCACGCACGGGGGGCACTCATCCTGGGCCAGCGTCAGGAGGCCCAAAGACAGCACATCACAGGCAGACGGCAGTGCGACGTGGACAGTGCGGGGTCGAGGGCGGACTCGGTCATTCCTTTCTTTCCTTTTGAGGTTTTATTTACTTTTAGACAGAAGGGAGGGATAAAGGGAGGAAGAGAAACATTAGTCGGTTACCTGTCCTGCAACCCAACCATGGACCTGGCCCGCAGCCCTTGGCATGTGCCCTGACTGGGAATGGAACCAGCAACCTTTGGTTTGCAGGCTGGCACTCAGGCCACCGAGCCACACCAGCTGGGGCGGACTATGTCATTTCTACTCACTTTTTGTGCCAGAAGAACAAAGTGATCTGAAATAGCAGGGGCTTTGAGGCATAAATAAATGTTTCCCTACAGCCATTTAGAAATTATCTAAAGTACTCCAACTGACCCCAGAGTTTTTATCAGATTTCAAGTTGCAAAGGATTTGAATTTCATCTCTTTATTTAATTCAGCCATTCTATTCCAAGCTGGGGTCCCAGGGTCCCCAAGTTTCCCAGGGGTCCCCAAAACCCACCAAAATATTCACTCATTCAAAAGTAAAAAAGACGATTACTCTTTAACTTAGTTATAGATTTCACTGATTAACTTACAGTTAGAAACCATGTTTTATTACTTGATAGACATGCTTATTGGTTGGCTGTATTAATAAGTATTCACAGAAAAAATAGGACCCTGGGTATGTAAACATCGAGAACTGCACACACCGTCCCAATTCTTCCTTTTGAAATGACAGCACCGAGTCATAGAGGATGTCACATTGGAGATGCCCCCTAGTCAAGAGAATAGTGGCAATGACCTCTTGCTTCCCATTAACTAGGGCACCGCCCACAGAGCAGACCCCTGGAGTGGCTGGGTGTGGGGAGAAGGGGCGGGGGAGACCTGCTTAGCACATCCTCATTAAACACTGATGACTCTAACTATGGTGGGAGGGTCAGAGGGTTATCAGAAACCTATTCTTAAATTTAAAATATTAGCACAGACAGGAAGTATGGGGTCATTTCACCTCTTAGAGTCTTCATTTCTTTTATGGGTGAAGTGTGGGTTTCATACTTACAGAGTTTCTGAAGGTAAATTGAATGGATGAATATGAAATTGCTGAACAACACACAATTGTCCTTGTATCTGAACTGTTTAAAACTAATGGATATATGCAGATGGGGAAAGGAGCTGTGAGCAGATGCCTATTTAAGATTTGTAGGACTATTTTTTTTTCCAAATAAGGATCACACATTCAAGACGCCCCATGGTAAACCAGGGCAGGACCCCGAAGAATGTCACTAACCATTCCCACTCACTGGCTTCATAGCATTTCAGCTGGTGCTACTTTTTGGCCTGGACATCATTTCCATTAGTTTCCAGACATCAGGTAGACTTGGGAGTCATTCGTATGTTTGCAGTCACAATTACAAGTCAGCAGTGGCTGGCAATGAACTTGACCAGGATGCATGGCAGGCCCCAGCTGGGAACTCCTAGGCTCTGGATTCAAGTAGCTTCCTTCTTTCTATTCTTAGTTAGTACGAGGCATGTTTGGGATGCACATTCGCTACATGAGAAAAGACCTATTCTCTGAAATCTTCACTGTATTCTCCTTGGAAGGGAAGACATGTGATGTAATCCTATATTAACCATATAAATATATTAGAGATGCCAAGCTTACACCAGGCATATGCCAAGATTCTTTCTTGCTTTCCATGACATTTTTTTTCCTGTTTTGAAGCCTGGCTTGTTGCCAGAAATACAACAATGTCTCCTTTGTTTAATTATATTAGCATATTTTCCCCCAAAGTAGCTTCATTTTTTTCACAAGCACATTTACATCTGGGCTCTGGAATAAACACCAGCTGCTCGCCTCAGGTAACCGAGGAAGTCAGCAGTTTTGACGGGAAGAACGCCTGACCTCTGTGTACTCTCAGCTGCTCAGATTTCCAATGACACCTTCGCTGACTCAGTTGATAGAACTGTCTGTCTTCTGGGTGAACAACTGCTTTAGAAATTTGGGGGGAGTCAATAGAATCCTGCAGCGCATCCTCTGTGCCCGGTGTTGTGTGCTCATCACCTGAGTCAGGTCTCCTTCTTATAGTGATTTTCTTCCAACCTGCAGGACCGTGTTATACGAATGTTGCCCTGGGTACATGAAGATGGAGGGGATGCAAGGCTGCCCGGCAGGTGAGACAGCAGTTACTGAGTGAGATGGGGAGCTTGGCGTGTGTGAGGAAAAACCCCAAGGAAGCTTGCAGAGAAGTCAGCTCCGGGTGTGTCTAGCATCATTTAAGTCTTAGCTACACCCCCATGTATTCATATTGATGTTAACCATTAATTTATCATGGTGATAAAGGGATAAAACATGTTTTGCATGCACTAAATTCTGGACAAGGCAACAAAAGCTTAAATTAATCAATGCAACTTTCCTTCAAGAACAGGATTCCCTCCACCAAATTCCTCCCCTGGAACTTGTCTAGAAACAGGTGTAACTGGCCACTTGGCTGAGGACCCCCTTTACTAACCAGACAGCTCTGGGTTTATAATGGTTCTCCTATGGAAAGCTGTTTTCCTAAAATTCTGCCAGTTCAAGAAAGAATGGCTCATCTCTTTCCTCTTTGAAATGACAGCTCTCCTGATAGTCAGCGCCAACTGTCACCCTCTCCTCTGGCCACCCTCTCCTCCCACCAGCAGCCTCTCCTGTCTGGGGAAGGGGGGAAGCCCACCCCACTTGCTCTGAGGCTGCACAGCCTTGGGCTCTCTCAGCGGCGTGGACACCAGCCCATAGAAGCCTCCAGTCCAGGCATCTTTGTCTGACTGTGAACCTCCCAGACGGGGCTTCATAAGCCACGTGGGTCCAAGCAGCTGAGAGGATGTGCAGGCAAAGACCTCACTCCGTGGGCCCTGAACTTCGGTTACTGTAACTAGTGATCATGTCATATCAGTAGCCTATAATTTAATATGCAATCAGTTAAAATTGATCCCAGGCCTTCTTCACCCAGGCCATCTCAAGACAGGTCTATCTCAGCAGTTTGTGTTTCCCACGTGAGCACGGGGCTTGCACGGGGCCCTGACCCGCTGCACGGAACCTGTGAGTGCTGACTCACTTTCCCCATTCTGCTGGGGTCTTTTTAATTCCTGATTTTGTCATTTAATATGTTAATGATGTCACCTAGTCTTACTATAGTCACAAAAGTGATAATCACTTGTCCGATGCTATTGTACAAACCAGACTTATTTTTGAATGTGATAGAGTTATAGAGACGAGTGGGCCACACCAGTCTTAGGTGGACACTCATATATTAATCTTCCTTCTGGAAGCTCAAGGGCACTGTCCTGGCCATGCTGGAGACTTTGACTTATTTTCTTCCTCAAAGGATGGTTAAAAGAAGAAGGTCTACCTATGTTTTTCAGCAGCCAAATCTGTAAAAATTATATTCTTATACCTACAATATTATGCTGTTTAGGAACTTTAAGGCAACATGACTGAAAATGTGACCTTTGCCATGAAATAATCAGAAATACTTACTGATAAGTATAGCAGAGCGCATTGAAGGACACCTGAACAGACTCAGTGTCAGACCAGGATGGTCATTTAAAATTCATTTTCCTCACAGGGATGTACATACAGGTGTGTAGTTTTCAATAGCCTTTCATTGATTGGCATTAAAAGGCCAACTTTCATGTACACTTGGTGAGTTTTACTGCTAAAGTGACCGGTCCCATGTATTGTGGGAGTTCGTGTGGAGTTTGGATGCTTGGGAAACACAGCTGCGACATAAAGCCCTAAGTCCGCCTCCTTGCTCTGCGGTTTCAGTGATGCCCATCGACCACGTCTACGGCACGCTGGGCATCGTGGGAGCCACCACCACGCAGCGCTATTCCGACGTCTCCAAGCTGAGAGAGGAGATCGAGGGAAAAGGGTCCTTCACGTACTTTGCACCAAGTAACGACGCTTGGGACAACTTGGACCCTGTAATTCATCCTTCTTACTAATACGATTATCGTAGCTGGTATTGTTACTTCATTTTCATTGCTTGGTTAACTTGGAAGTTAGTTAATAGAAGTTTCATATATTTGTGTCGTGCATGTATGAAGATGCATAAAAGGGTGAGTTTTGGAGGGTAAGGAGGAAATCATTTTAATACATCCATAAGTGAAATTACTCCCCAGTGCTTCATGGCCTAGGACGAAAAGGGCCCACCAGGAATGGAATGAACGAGCACTTATTATTATTCGATTTTACTCCTTTCCTCTTTCCTTCCTGGCTCTGAGAAAGTACATGTAATTGTAACTGACATCTCTAGTAGAAAGGTAAGTTAAGAAGCCGGGGGACATCTGAAATTTATTATGTTATATTATATAGATATACTCAATTATTAGTTTAAGTATACATGGAAATATTGGCTGTTCAGAGATTGACAGATTTATAAACACACACATGAATAAATGAAGTATTTGTAAACAGCACATCTGATCCTCAGATGTGTTGTGAATGGTCTGATTTACAACGCACCAGATTATGAGTGGATTTCCAGATCCGTGACGCTGGCGTGGGGACCTATTTCCCCTCTCTAGTCGATATGAAGGTGAGTCCGCAACCACCACCGGAGTCTGATAACGCCGGGTCGGATGTGGACAGACTCCGGCAGACAGCGCCACACTGCCCGTCGTCCACGGTGCGGCCAACGGCCCTCGGCACAGGCGCAGCGCGCTCGCTCCCGGGGGTGTCCGACCCACCTCCCACCGCCCTTCCGTGCGGGCTCCTCGCCTCCCGTGCTGAAGGGCGGGCCGTAGGGAAGTCTGGCCGGGAGTCCACTTGGCTCTTTGCATAGACCTCCAGTGACGTCAGCGCTCACTTTGGGACAGTAACCCCGAAACCTGTGTTTCTTGTACTTGCTGCCCTCAGGGCCACAGGGGAGTGTTTCTAATATCCATCTTCATGTTGCCCTTGGGTACAACTTTGTTTCTTTAAACAAAAGGGTATCTGAAACATATGCCACTTTTTCCCCATAAACAATTGCTTTTCTGCTGGCTTCCCCCCAATAACTGACAGTGTTTGGACTTGAAGACGATGAGTCACCCCACTGCTCTCTCCCCAACTCTTACGAACCACAGTTAGTCACCCACACCCTTTGCTTCCTAGTCTTCCTACCCCCGTTTCTGCCATTCACCGCCACCCTGTCAACCTTCCCGAAGCCCAGTCTAATTATTATGACCCGAGGCCACACCATGCCCAGTGCCTGCCCACAGCCCGTTCAATCTGCACATCACTTGGGCTTTAAAGCCGTACCCGTTACTGTCGCCCGTGCTTCTCTCAGTGTCTCTCTTAGGCTTATCTGAGAAGTGGGTGTGAGCCCCGCGGGGGGACGCCTCTGCTCTCCTCCAGCCCAGCCTGCTCGGCCGCTGACCCTGGCCCGTCACCCGGTCTCTCCCACCCCCACGCCTCTCCGGGGCCTGTCCACAAGCCTCCAAACGCTGGCCTTCCTTGTTTGACCCCTGACATCATCGTCTCCTCCTCCTGTCCTTGACCTTGCCAAGTTCACGTTCACATGCTGCCTGTGATCCGGATCTTCAGGGGGAGACTTCACCTGACTTGTCATTCCACGTCCGTGGCTCTGTGCACCCTTCGCCACTGAATAAGGAAAAAGGGCATTTGAAATCTTAAATTGGCTTCTGAATGAACACAAAATCCTTGCTTAGATTCAAATACTGTAAACGCATGAATGCTTTTTGTTCTATTGCTCCCTACAATGTAAATATCTGATCACTCTCTATCCCCATAAGCCTTTACATTACATCCAGTTGGTCACTTCATCAATACATGTATTGAAAGTTTTGTTTCGTCTCTAAAAGTGCCCGCACACTCTACCAGATTCAGGACCTTAACTGAGTACCAGTACTAACAAAATTCCTTAATCAACTGAAATAATATAAAACGAGTTATGCCAATTTTGTTTGCCCAGTCAGATAATGCAATGAGAAAGTAATGCGAGCAGAGATGGTGTCATTATCAGACGATTAAGAATGAGCCACAGTAAAATAAACTTCTGTCACCCTAATTTTCCCTAGGACATTCGCAGAGGTTTGGAGAGCAATGTGAACGTTGAATTACTGAACGCCTTACACAGCCACATGGTCAATAAGAGAATGTTAACCAAGGACTTAAAAAACGGCATGATTGTGCCTTCGATGTACAACAATTTGGGACTTTTCATCAACCATTATCCTAACGGGGTAAGTGTCGTAGGGAACAGGGCGCGTCTGAGCAACACTGCCCTGTGTCTCGGTGCTCTTTATGTCCTAGGGCAGGTGCATTGTCGATTCAGCCACTGATTTCTGCTAGAGAGTGATGGTGAGGAACCAGTGAAATCGGCAGTAGATGCAGACGATCTCGGCAGGACATTTAGTAGCAATGTGTTTGAAAAAACCGTAACCAGAGAAAAATAATAGTTAAGAATTTATCAGAGAACTTATCAAAGAGTAATCAGGGGATGAGAATTCCTCTCTTCAGCCTCTGGCTCCTGTGCTGACGTAGGTTCTTGTGTGTTTGATAAAAATCCTGTGTGAAAGTTACAAGTTCGTGGGGCTCCTTCAACAGCCCAACGTCCGGGCACAGCAAGGATCACTGAAGAGGCAGCATTTAGGACAGTGTTCGGACAGGGTCCGTTACGTGTCCGCAGTGAGCGTTAGTTTTCCTCTCTCAGAACTTATTTTAGGGCTATTGAGACTTTTTATGCAAGTTAGCACTCTACGTTAGAATGCTGATTACTATCGTTATAAAAGAAAGAAAAGAATACAAGCAACGACTCAAATGAAAGAGTGCTTTTGTCTCATGCTTTCTACGCTCAGTGTGCCTGTACCTGTGTTCTCTCCTGGCCCTGTTTTCTCTTTTTTTTTAACACGTAGCACTGCGCGGGTCCCCACTCCCAGCATTCGCGTTCAGAAACCCCTGCCTGCAGGTCCGCTACACCAGCCCAGATCCAAAGTGGGGAACGGCCCGCGGTCTCCTCGGGCGATGGATAGGGCTGAGCCCGCGCTCTGATTTTCCCAAACACTGCTAGGTCGTCACGGTGAACTGTGCACGCGTCATCCACGGGAACCAGATTGCCACGAACGGCGTGGTGCACGTCATCGACCGCGTCCTCACGCAGATCGGCACCTCCATTCAAGACTTCATCGAGGCCGAAGACGACCTCTCGTCATTCCGGGTGAGTGTGAGGAGCCACGGTGGAGTGTCTTGGGCCATTGGGCGTCCTTCTCTTCCCCCGCCCCAGAGTAACAACAGTAAGATGCTGCTAAGCAAATCTGGCAGAAAGGCCATACAAAGGTTTTCATTTTACAAAGGAGACATCGCCTCCTATGAAATAACATTCGTGTGGGCGACAGATAGGTGTGGTTCGTGCTGGGGCCATTGTGTGTTTAGCGCGTTTAGAATGTGCCCATCTTGGTGGCTGCATTATGGCTGGATAGCGCTGCGCGCACCGCCCGGGAGATCTAACCGGAGCAAACTGGCCTGGCGTTCTGCAGAAGAGGCTCACCCAGGTCAGCCCCGGCCGGGCAGCTGTGCTCTGCGCTGGGGCCTGTGCTGCCCCCGCCTCTGAAAGCGCGTCTGTGTTCCAGGCGGCCGCCATCACATCTGACATCCTGGAAACCCTCGGACGAGACGGTCACTTCACCCTCTTTGCCCCCACCAATGAGGCTTTTGAGAGACTTCCACGAGGGGTCCTGGAGAGGATCATGGGGGACAAGGTGGCTTCTGAAGGTACGAGAACGGTTTCCCACATGACAAGCTTCCCTAGATTTTGGAGGAAGAGCGTCCCCATGTTGTCAGCTTTCATAAGCACAAACGAAGGCTTGTTTGAGTTGGGCCATGGAATCTTAAAACACAAAGTTCTGGAAATGATATGCAGAGTCACTGAATAATTTAATAGTTCAAGTAATTAAAATCATAATATTCAAAAGATTGCACGTTTGTACTGTTCTCAAGTACATAAGTAGCCACATTAAAAAGGAGTCACAGATATTGGAAAAAATATCAGATGACCGGATTTTAGTGCTGTGCACGTATTACGAAATGCTCTTAATTCTAAATTTATACTAAGGGATGCAACTGAGCTGAGAAAATTGCATGGTGCTCTCGGGCCATTTATTGATACACAAAATTGGCTTCTTTCCAGTCTCCCTGTTTTCGAATGGACTTTACATCGAGACCAGTGTATTTCTCTTACTCAGCCTATTCCCAAATACATTTAACTTGTCCGAGGGGAGATGTTTTGAAGGTGCGGATAGAATAGTGCTGAGGCGCAGATCCCTTGAGATTTCTCGGAGGAATCGTCTTTCTCTGGCTGCATCCTTAGACGTTATCTTTGGGGAGTGAGTTGTCTGCTTGCGGCCTCTGTTCACCCCTTTCCAGATTCCGTGCAGCTATTTTGTGAGGAGCGAGAACGTGGGACACCACTGGGCTTCGTGGAACAGGCAACTTTACAAGCTTTCTGCACAGAACATTTTTTTGGTGTTTGCTTTGGCCTGCACATCAGAAATTACTGTCTTAGAATAGTGGGAACTTGATCTAACACATTTTTTTTTTCAGTATTACACAAATCATTTCGTGCAACTGATCTACTGGGCTGAGCTTTTTCTATTGCATAAATGACGAGAAACATTCCAAGAACTTGCACAGATGTTAAGAACCTTTGGTTGTTAAAAAAATAAAAAAGATAAAAGCCTTTGGTGGATCCTGAGATAAGATGTGTGTATGTTTTCAAGGAAGGCTTGTTGTCGCAGTGACACGTGTTTCAAAGGTCCAGTGCCAGTCCCCCTGACAGGGATGCGTTCTCGCTTTGCTCTGTCCCCTAGCTCTCATGAAGTACCACATCTTAAACACACTCCAGTGCTCGGAGGCCATCACGGGAGGAGCGGTCTTTGAGACCCTGGAAGGGGACACCATTGAGATTGGATGCGACGGGGACAGCATAACGGTGAACGGCGTCAAAATGGTGAACAAGAAAGACATTGTGACGAACAACGGCGTCATCCATTTGATCGATCAGGTCCTCATTCCCGATGCTGGTGAGTGACAGCGTCGTGTTCTTCTGCCTCCCCTTCTCGATCAGTTAGGGCACCTCCAGATTATGGCCACGAAAGACGGGCGTGCAGAGTGAGGAAGGGCGCACGGAACCCAAACGCAGAGCAAATAGGAAAGTGAGCTGTTTGCCCCATCGGTAACCCGTGGGGCCCCAGCACCCACGCGGGGAACACTGGTTTTCTAGGGCTTCTATTACCTAATATTCATAAGGCTCCCACAGGCCAAAGGTTTCATAACAATGCAAGGAAAGACGTAACCAAACGGTCACCTTTGCATAAATGAAGGAGTCGTGGTACTCACGAGAGTCGAGTAGAGAGGTGAGCAGCAGAGAATCATGCAAACTGGCACGTGAGGAGGCGGGAAGACACCGTCCCCACGAAATGCCGTGCGGCTGTGAGCCCCCAGAAGGGAAGCTGCGTGTGTCAGTGCAGCAGAGAGCTTCTGGACAACAGCCAAGAGTTGGCACACAAAGTTCACGATGACGATGATGGTAACAGTGACGCCTTTGGGGAATTCTGATGGTTTATTTTACAGCCAAGCAGGTCCTGGAGCTGGCCGGGAAGCAGCAAACCACCTTCACAGACCTCGTGGCCCAGCTGGGCCTGGCGTCCTCGCTGCGGCCCGACCGGGAGTACACCTTGCTGGCCCCCGTGAACAACGCCTTCTCTGGTAGGCGCTCCTGGCCCTCGCCGCTCTCCTGCCCCTGCGTGGTCACGCCGCTTTGCTTCACCGAGGTTGTTTGCAATGAGAAATAATAGATATTTTACAAGGTGTCGGTTGGCTTTTCTATTGGCTACCCATACCATGTGTTAGCACGACACACTCTGTTAAAATGTCCTGCATTTCAAAGGGTTGTATTATAAGAGGTAATCGTGTACATGGAGTGAAAGTTTGTGATGAGGGATATTTACTTACTCTCTGAATAAAACCACATTACCAGCACACAAAATGTATCATAAAAAAAAATAAATTTAACTTTCTTATTCAATACCCACATACACAGGTATGTTTTGCATCTCAGAACTTGACAGTAAGATGTTAAATTATAACTAAATAAAAACAGGAGAATATTATACACTTCCATATTATGATGTGAACTATTATTGTAAGCGTTTCACCTGGTCGCTGCTGTTCAGGGACAGTGTTTAGATTAATGTAACCTGCTACAATTTCCAGAAAAGTGATTTTATAAAGACATGTTTAAATTGTGAGGCATGATTTAATAATTATAAAAACAAATAAATACCACATGCTTTACAAATTTCCAAATACCAAATTGTGACATAGAAATTATTCATAAAAAATTCAAATCCATAGAAATGTTCAGCTCTTTATAATAATGAGGTCCATATGCGTTCACATTTACCCACCTTTAAGAGGTTGGGTGCTTTGATTTTTCTCTTCAATAACAAAGATAAATTTACAAATGATTCTTCAGTAGTCTTTCGTATGATTAATTGACATCAAATTCTCAGAAAAACTCTCGGCCAGCGTTAGAGTTTATCTTGTGCCAAGGACCACGTAAGCGACGCAGCCCTCCCAGAAATGAAGCCCACTGTGTGCGCCGCACGGAGCCTGGTACACTCATTTGATGGGATAGCTCACGGAGCTGCAATGGGCACATAGAATCCATGGCCTTGAGCATTGGACTGACTCACACATGAGACGAGTGTAGGGCCCATACTATCGATAATAAGAATTGACCATTTTCATGAATTTCTCCTACCAGGAGAAACTTGAATGCTTTCTAAATAAAATCATCTTTTCTTCTTAAAAACGTATTCACAGATGATACTTTGCGCATGGATCAGCGCCTTCTGAAATTAATTCTGCAGAATCACATACTGAAAGTGAAAGTCGGCCTTAATGAGCTTTACAACGGGCAGAAGCTCGAGACCATCGGGGGCAAACAGCTCAGGGTCTTCGTGTATCGAACGGTGAGTGGACCAGAAGGACACGAAGTATCTGCGTTGGCCAGAATGTCAAATGGCATTTGTCAAAGAACATTGTTACAACAAAGGTGTCCCACAATTTTTGTATGACATGTTAATAATTAATACGCATCAAGAGATTGGGAAACTGAGTAATGTGCGAAGGCAGAAACTTACATAAGATTGCTGTCTGTTAATAAGTTCAGAAACAAGTTCAGAAAGTCTGAACTTGTTTCATTATACATAACTTTGTTACAAAGCATTAATTATTTTGATTCCAGAAATCACCAAAACTTCCCTAAAGTAAGCTGCTTCTTATCTTTAGTGAAAGTAGAGTTGGCATACAAGTCCGTTCTAGGTGTACAATACAGAGATTTGACGTCTCCACACCTTACAGTGTGATCGCCACACTGAGTCCAGTAACCATCGCTGGGCAGACTGCTCACTGCACTATTGACATACTCCCCTTCACATTCTTCATCTGCCCTCCCACCCCTGTCCCTTCTGGAAACCATCAGATTATCCTTATTTCTATGAGTCATTTTGGTTTGTTCTGTATTCCACATATAAGCGAAATCCTATGGTATTTGTCTTTCTCTGATGTACTTCACTCAGCACAGTACCCTCTAGGTCCATCTATGTTGTCACAAATGGTAACATTTCACTCTTGTTTGTGGCCAGTATTCCATTGTAGAAAATAGTCAACATCTTTTTATCCATTCATCTATTGATGGACACCCAGGTCGCTTCCACATCTTGGCTGTTGTAACTAATGCTGCCATTAACATAGGGATGTGGTATGTCTGGGAATCGTGTTTTGTTTTCTTCACGTAGATGAGTAAGTAATAGGAGTAGAGTCGCTGGGCCGTGTGGTAGACCCATGTTTCGTGTTCTGAGGAACCTCCACGCTGGTTTTCACATCGGCCGCGGCAAACCTTGCACTCCCACCGACAGTGCCCAGGGCCCCTCTTTCTCTGCACCCTCACCAACACCTGTTGTTCGTTGACCTTCCTTTTCGTTACTGTGTGTATATGATTTATTCTCTAAGTTAAATTCGGGGGGGCACTGGTGAATAAGATCATGTAGGTTTCGAGCGTACCTGTCTATGACGCATGATCTGTGTATCACACTGTGTGCCCACCACCCGAAGTTGGGTCTTCTTCTGTCTCCAGATATTGGACCCCCTTCACTGCCCTCTGGCCCCCTGTCCCTATGGTCACCACCACACTGTCATCTGTGTCTGTGTGTTTTTGTTTGTCTGTTATTCTTGTTTGTTCATTTGTTGCTTTCAGTTTTACATCCTACATACGAGTGAAATGCTGTGGTTCTTCACTTTATCTGACTCATTTCCTGTAGCACGATGTTCTCAGGGTCCATCTATGTCGTCCCAAGTGGTAGCGTTTCATCTTTCTCGTGGCTGAGTGGTTTTCCGGGTACAGATGTACCACGTCTCCTCTATCCAGTCATCACCGAGGACACTGCGGTTGTCTCCACGTCTTGGCCACCGTGGATAGTCCTGCAGTGAACACAGGAGTGCACATCTCTTCGTGAATACATGTTTTCAAATTTTGGGGGTAGACACCCAGAAGAGGGGTTGCTGGGTCATATGATACCTCTATTCTTAATTTTTTGAGTTTCCGGTAGTAGCCATTGGACTGGTGTGAGGTGGTATCTCATTGTGGTTTTGACTTGCATTTGCCTGATGAGTAGTGATGTCGAACATCTTTTCATGCGTCTGTTGGCCCTTTGGACGTTGGTTTCCAGAGTTTGTTACAGTTTACAAGGTAATTTTTATAGAGAATCAAATTTGTAGGATGGTCTTTTACCGTAAGATCACAGTTCAGCAACTGAATCTCTTTTGGATGACGTTCGAGATAAACTTTTACAGTCACATAAAGATCTCTGAACTATACGAAACGGTCCTAATGTACTTCATCTGAGGAAAGCACTTAGGAAATAGCGCTTGTCAGAATCACAGTGGGACCCATGGTGTTGCTGGGCTTCGGTCCAGGAGTCACACCTGGCCAGAGTGTCCCGCGTAGGACGTCACTCCTACTGACGCTGCAGGAGGTCCAGCGTCACCTACAACTGAATGGGACATGGGAGCTCCTCAATTCCAAGGCACACATTTTAAAGGGCGCAGAAAATGGACTGCAATCTAGATCATACAAACACCTTCATCTGTTTAAAAGTGCTATAACCAAATCATTCCATTTCTAACTGATGAGATCCCACAATCAAGGAAATATAGTCAGTATTTCTGAAGACCACAAGAGAAACTGAAGTCAGGAAACTTCTGGTTCAAGGGGGTCCTGAGAGTTGACGTTCCCCAGCAGTGTTGGGGAAATAGTTGACAGTGAGGAGAAAAGGTAGAAAATGTAAAAATGGGATTCTAGGAGCTTTTGATACTCACAAAACTACCTGCCTGACACTTAGGGTAGCTGACAAGTGACAGAGAACCTGGTGGAATATGAAGTGTGACGTCAGGGTGCATGAGATCTTAAAAACAGGACAGAGCTGTTTGTTCCGGCTGCAGAGGTCAGCCTTCCTCTTAGAAGGGTCGATCTGGACAGTTAAGTAATTTCCACAGAGGAAATTTCAAACAAGGAAACGGAGCTGTGTCTTTCTCTCGCTGGCCAGGCTGTCTGCATTGAAAATTCCTGCATGGTGAGAGGCAGCAAGCAGGGCAGAAACGGCGCCATCCACGTATTCCGAGAGATCATCCAACCGGCGGACAAGTCCCTCCACGACAGGCTGAAGCAGGACAAGCGCTTCAGGTGAGCCCGGTGCGCCTCCCCGCCGGCGAGCCGGTGTGCCGGCCACGGGCGTGTCCCAGCCACGGGCGTGTCCCAGCGGTCCCAACAGCGTTCAGCCTTCAGTCCTGCTGGGAAGAGAATTTAGAATGAGAGCTCTAGGGACGTGCTTTCAAAGCTGAACTATTTCTCCACACTATTTTGCTTCCTGGTGCACTGTAGAGTAATTCAATGAGTGAAAAAAGTAAATCTTATGAACTGAACTACTCTTTACAAGTTATTTATAATTAAGTTTTTAACACGATAATCTATACTAACAAAGGCTATTTTGTGGAATAGTAAATGAAAAAAGAACCATGTTTTTTATTTGTTATTAATGTGACTTTGTCAAGGTTTAGAGGATAAAAACAGAGTTTAGGACGTGTTAAAAAGCATTATGAGCATTTAAATTATTTCCTTATGAGAAAACTTTCTAAACAGATAAACGGCACTTGAATCATGTGAAAATCACAAACAATTTTCTCATATTCTCCGCGACTCATGGACAATGTCCAACTCCACGCGTTGCGGGCGAGCACACGCAGCTGAGTCTGAATCTAACGGAACAGACGCGTGTCCTCTCTCTGTGCAGTATCTTCCTCAGCCTTCTGGAAGCTGCAGACCTGAAAGAGCTCCTGACACAGCCTGGGGACTGGACTTTATTTGTGCCAACCAACGACGCCTTTAAGGGGATGACTAACGAAGAGAAGGAGGTTCTGATCCGTGAGTAGGAGTGAACCCCACATCCGCCCCGAGGTTTCAGGGCCTCGTCAGGCCTCAGCCCCAGCAACGCCTCCTTCGTATTCTTGTCCGGCCCTAGTTCCCTTTGACTTCGCTTGGGCTGTGTGGGGGTCCCTCGTCCACGCTCTCAGTTACCTGCGCATTGCCACGTTGCTGAGCTAGGTGTTCACTTAGGTTATGTATCGATGTCGACTTGAGAGCAGGGTGTGGAAATCTCTTTAGTCTCCAGAGCGTCCACAGGTCAAAGAGAAAGATGGCAGGTTATTAAATAAATACATCTCCCCCCAGGCAACAAAAATGCCCTCCAAAACATTATCCTTTACCACCTGACGCCCGGAGTTTTCATCGGAAAAGGGTTCGAGCCTGGCGTCACGAACATTCTCAAGACCACGCAGGGGAGCAAAATCTACCTGAAGGGGGTAAGTGCTCTGGAAGGGGTTCCCGAGAGCGCCCACTTGTCATCTGCCCGCCGTGTCTCCCCTTTTCCATTAAACTTCTCGTCGGCCTCGTCCCCTGTCGTGACAGGTGAACGACACGCTGCTGGTGAATGAACTGAAATCCAGGGAGTCCGACATCATGACGACCAACGGCGTCATTCACGTCGTGGATAAGCTCCTGTACCCGGCAGGTGGGTGACCCCCGGTTTGTTCACAGACTCGGTCTTTCGCGACAGAGACCCAGATTTTTATTTCCCACATTCTTGCCAATGATTTTTGATATTCCTCTTCACAGACACACCTATTGGGAATGATCAGCTGCTGGACATACTTAATAAACTGATCAAATACATCCAAATTAAGGTACAAAACATTACTGGATTTATTTATAACGTGTTGAGCGTAAGATACTAGAAATAGGTGCACCAGTGAGGAGGCGGACACTAGGCTCGGATTGCTCTCTGTTGGCTACACACCGTAAAGAAATGCCATGAGTGCTTTGTCATGTTAGTCAACAAACTTCCACTAAAGTCTACGTGGGACAAACAGTGTGTTGAATGTTACGTGAAATTTGAGGCTGAATCAGATACGGCTCTTCTATCAAAAGAGTTCACAGTCCAGTGGAGCAGATAAGACGTGGACATAAAAAATACAATTTATCTGTCCTCAGTTGTCTTTGCTACTGAATATATGAAAACGGTGAGACAGTGGTTGTCACTAATCACTAAAGGCAAAGGGACATTTTGCCCCTTTATATTCATAGGGTCAAAGGGTCAGGAAACATGTGGGATATTACTTTATAAATCCTTTCAGCTTTGGGTGAACTATAAGTTTGGGGAGGAACAAATCCAGTAATTTTAGGCCATCTCGCTCATATCGGGAAACCAGAAGCTGGTGCCCAGGAAGACCTCATTTCTGGTCAGTGTATGGACGCTTCGCTTCCTTTACTTTGTCAGAATTAAAGCGGTGGTGTGGTTTTGCCACTAATCTACTATGTTTCCTGTTACTAAGTCTGGGCGTTTCCTTTCAGTTTGTTCGTGGAAGCACCTTCAAGGAAATCCCCATGACCGTCTACAGTAAGTACACAGGAAATATTTATCTGTCACGTAGAGGAGAAAAACGTGTTTAAAAAAGTAAATTTTTTGTGTTTACCCATGGAGACTATTGATAATCTGGTACGTAGAATTCCAAACAGTGGCAATTTCAACCCCACTGGAAACAGGATTTGAGGTCAAAAGTGAGAACTCTCGGCCTGAGCCAATCCCTCCAGCTCCGCTCCGGCTCTCACCCCGAAGCGGCGTGACAAGATGCAGAAAGGGCAGTGAAACCCAGCGGCGGGCCGGGCAGACCCGAAGGGAAGGGGTGGCTGAGAGCTCAGACGTGCGGGCGCAGAAACAGCACGGCCGAAAGATTTCTCGCTCACTCCAGCCTCCGGCACACAGTCCCCCAAGGCAGGGCGGGGGCACAGTGGGCCAGAGACTCCTGGGGTGGTGAGCTGGTGGTTAAAACACCCTCCCCATCCGAAACTGGACCGAGGGGTGAAACACCGGCCAGGTGGTGAACGTCAGCTTTCTAGATCCGAGGGTGTTTTTCATCCCCGACTCTGCCAGGTTATCAAAACCAGACCTTCACTACACGAGCAGAAAGGGTGTTTCATTCTCACAGATATAACTTGTCCTTCTTTTCAGTGTGATGTTCTTCCTTTGTCTCCCTTTCTTTCTTATAGCTTCCAGAGCAGACATTCCTTTCATTTTGTTTTGACTCTACAAAGAGATGCTCAAAATGTTAGAGTCGCTAACACAAGACTTCAGTTCCCCCCTTTCACCTGGCTGGAAATTTATTCCATTTTGTGCCGCGAGCATCTGCCATTGAACTCAGAAAACCTCCCCTCAGACTCACACTAGGGGTGGGGAGGAAGGGAAGGCAATGTGAGGAGCAAAGCCAAGTGTCCGCCGCCCTCGCTGATTTCTGTCATTAATAGTAATATGTGCAAATCCAGTACCGAGCCAGCTGCACCTTGTTTTCCAGACTCGGTCGGAGTAGTTATGACTCGGCAGGGTATGCATTTCAGGTGGAAGCACGCGTGTTGTCAGGGTGTGCCTCCTGAGAGACCGGCGCTTCCTTACGGGCTCTATCCATCGGGATGTGTGCGTCATCTTTCTCCACCGGAGGTGTGGGTACAGCTGCCCTACATCGCTTTGCTTGTGCTACTTCATCTGGGGGAAGTTCACCCCTTGCCACCTCTGTCCATGCAATACTTGGCTTACACTGAGCCAGCATCTGTCCTTCCTTCCTTTTCCTCGGCCGCACCTGGGTCCTCACTCACACAGAATACTGCCCTTGATGAAATTGCACCAGTCTGGCGGACGTCGGCTCCCTACTCCGAGCCCTGGAGACAGATCCGAGGTTCACACGGTGATGCCGAGTGTTTCTTTCGCTCCGCCCCGCATGGGGACGCTGCATTAGATGTGTCCTTGAAACAGAGGTAGAGACTAATGACACCGAAGATTTCATGTTTATGTTTCTTTATTGACTGGTCTATAACATTTCTTTAATTTCCTTGCTATGCATTATTCTTTTCCCCCAAATACCATACATTTAAAACACTTTTGTTGGGGGGACTCCCTTTAGCTGCATTGTCAAACACGACATTTGCAGTAAAGAGGAATTAATATTGAATCCCCAGCGTGTGACCTGTCAAAACTATTTCAGTCTTCTGAAAAGCAGGATTGAAAGAAAACTAACACCCAGCCAAACACCCTAAACTTCCAATTCTTTATCCTGAAGTAAACATTGAAGGTACAAGTAATTAACCCATTTGGGTAGTAGCAGCGGATCTGGGCGCTGGTCAGAAGGACAATCTGACCTTCACGGACAGGTTTGTCTGGGGGAAGACAGCCCGGGAAACGAGGCAGGGGACATGCAGGACGGAGGTGACTTAGAGCTCTGTAACTTGAGATTTTAAGATAGAAAATCTGAAATAAGTGAACCACGGCCACACATCAGGCCTAGAACCCAACTTAACTCAGAAGTTGACACAACTGAACATCTCGGAAACCCGAGGTGAGCGTGTGACAGAAACCCGAACTGTGCTAGCACGCCCCTCTCACACACCCGCACAACCTGTCACAATGGCTCGTGCAGCTTTGGTGGGGCCTGCTCCCTACTGGCGCCATCTTTAAAGTAGTTGGAAGTGACAGAGAGCTGGTAGCTCTACTTATACGGCCCCTTTTTTGTTTAATCTGCACAAGCAAAAGCCAACCACACAGCTGGCTGCTATCTTAGGTGGGTGGATGACGTACATTCAAAATATGTACCTTTAAACTTTTCTATGAAAAGGTGATGATGCTAAGACTACAAATTAAAGACCAACTGTAGCTTAAATTATTAATCATATTATGTTTGTTGAATAGAGCTCGTATCTGGTTGACTGAGATTTATTTTTACTATTCAGTATACTGAACTATTTTTCATATTTTCCTCTCTAGATTACTGTTGTAAAATGCATGGAAAATATTTTGTCTTTTCTTCTACTTTTTCTACTTGAGAAAGAATTCTACAATGCAATTTGAGATATTATGAATTGCATGACATTAATCGTGTTTGTCTGTCTTCTGTTGCTATGCAGCCAATATTTTCAAGGAGTACAAATGAAGGGAAAGAGCTTTAGTGGTGCAG
Source organism: Sturnira hondurensis (assembly GCF_014824575.4). Lineage (NCBI taxonomy): Eukaryota > Metazoa > Chordata > Mammalia > Chiroptera > Phyllostomidae > Sturnira > Sturnira hondurensis. Next base: position 17,690,588 of record NW_028082350.1, on the reverse strand, counting down.
CTTGAAACGATAGATTTCTAGGTAGAATTCCTCACTTAGTGAGTCTTTATTTCATGGGAGCAAAGCCGAGTCACTGGGCCTCAGAGAGTTCCCCACCTGGACACGAGAAGACACTCCTAGCTAACGCACCACAAGTAATCCCTGTGTCTGCTGCCTGGACATATTACCGTGCATGACACCTCAGTCCCCAGTAAAGACAAAAAAAAAAAGAACAGTTTTGTTCAGGTTGTGTCTTTATGTAAACATCATTCATGTTCCACTTTCTATACTTTCAGCAACTAAAATTATAACCAAAGTTGTGGAACCAAAAATTAAAGTGATTGAAGGCAGTCTTCAGCCTATTATCAAAACCGAAGGTAAAAATCAATGTCGTACATGGTTCCTTTTACTGGGAAAAACGCCATGTAATGGACTGACTCCTCTGAATGCATCTACATTCCTTTAGAAACTAACATGCTCAGCGTTTCCATACGGATGGCATGCCTGTGTTACGGAAGAGCACGGAATGCAGAGTGCCCGGCAGAGTACCTGGTGACGCTCTAACACTTTCAGTACATTTGCTTGTTCTGTGTGAGGAAGCCCGTGGCTTCCGACGAACCTGATTGGCTGCTGCGGCAGCACGGGGCCCAGCTGCTCAGTAAAGAAGTCGACCCCGGCGTTTCCGACCCTGGCGTTTCCGCTGCGGTCAGTCCCCTTCGGAGGGGACACTGTTTTTGTAGCCGTATCTCCCCCCCGCCCCCCCACGTGGGTCTCTTGTACTGTTATAAGAAGCTCTTCCAAAGAGCGCAGGCATTTTTCAACCAACCTAACAGAGCGCAGAACCTGCGTATCATTGAAAGCTTTTCAAGCTACCACCGCCCAGGATGTATTTTGAGATCAGACAAGCAGAAACAGACGGGGGAGTCAATCGCTGGTGCAGTGAGCCCAACCTTAGAATCCTTCCTTCCAGCCCTGAACCCACGTATTTGGCCCGTACATATCCTTATAGACCGTGCGTATAGTTGGTCTAGCCCAGTATATTGGGTCAAACGTCTCTCCCGATGTTTCCGACCGGCACGGCACACACGCACGCTTCTCTCGCCCCCGCCGTCTACGTCAGCCATCCTCAACACCTGCGGTGCACCTCACTTCATGTATTTTCATCAGATCTCAATAACTTTTATTTCCATCTGGGAACACCTTAACACGGTGACTGGGCAGACACCTTGGTGGCCATTGGTCACTGTCCATCTCGAAAACACCTCTGACATTTCCTTCCTGTTGTTTCGGTTTTTGCAGATTTATTGGCTTCCCACTAAAAGATTAGACTGCAAGGCACAATTGTGAGATGCTGCTTACTTTAAAAAAATGATATTTAACCAAATTCTTGGATGAGGGATAAATCAGCGGCCGCTCAATTCAGCACACGCTGGTTGCTCAGCCCCAGTGCCTGCGACCCTCCCAGAGGCTGGGGGTCAGTATGAAAACCCATTTTTTTTATGGAAGACCTTGCCTTCTTAGAGCTTACCTATAGAAGATATTTCTGAAATACAGCTTAGGTTCTTTTAAAGAAATGTTAGTTTGGATAATTTATTCACTCGCTTCCTGCGCTTCAACTTTTTGAGCAGATTTTCCTTTTGAAATATCGACGCCTGAAAATCCCGGCCTCACGTTTTCACGGTCAGCGTCCCTTTGCCAGGGACCCAAGGGCGTGGTGTGGGACACTTCTTGTTTGAAAGAATTATATTTTTGTTTTCATTATTCTAAATTGTTTTGAACTGTTTAATTCTGGGCAATTGGCGGTTTCTGAGCAGGCAAATCTCTCAAAGGTAAACAAATGTAGTTGCCTTCCCTGCTGAAGGCTGTTGCAGTCTGAGTTAAATGTACTGAACCGTATTTTTCTTCTCCTCTGTGAAGCAGTCTTGATTAACTAATGTTATAGTCAGCTTTCTAACAATCAAAATGATTTTCTTTGGGAGCGAAATCATTTTGCCAGTCAAATGCAACACGTTTAACGTTCGCATTTGAAGGACTGCCTATTCCTTAGTAAATGTTTTGCATCATTTGCATGTAGAAGGTAAGTACTCAAATTCATTTTCCCATAAAAACTGAAATTCGGTATCTTAAACTTAGGCATAAAGTTGGGACTTTCAAATGTTCAATCTTATGCCCATAAAATTAAAAGGTATAAGATACTAAGTAATTAAAATTGAATTATAACTTTAATAAGGAAGGAGTAATGGACAATCTCAGAATGGTAGAGACGCACATGAGCTATCAGTAGAGGAACACAAATTTGTACCTACTGTGTGACTCATGAAGTGTAGCCACACATATTTCGTGTGATCACAATTCACAACTGTGAACCTATGGCTAGATGTACATATTAATCCAAATGCTAATGAAGAAGAAAGTAATTTCAGTAGAACCCCCAAGGGCTGCATCGTTTTTTTCCCCATAAACATTGCCTACTTTGAAGACAATGGGGAATGTTTAAAACTGAAATCTTAAAGCCTGAGACCGCTTTCACATCTGAGTGACCTCCCCGTGGAACCAAACTCCCGCTTCGGGCAAACTGAAGGGACCGCGTTAACCCTTGATTTGTCCCCCACAACAATGTCGCAGGACCCACCATAACCAAGGTGAGCCTTGACGGGGAGCCCGAGTTCAGGCTGATTAAAGAAGGTGACGCAGTAACGGAAACCATCCACGGAGGTGTGTTGTGCAAGATTTCTAGTTGAAATAGCGCTGGTTTAAATATATTCCACACCCAATGTTTTCCCGTGCCTTTGGATTTGCATAAATTGTGGGGGTACCTTTGTTCGTTATGGTTCTTACGAGCCCGTGCAATCAGATATAGTTCACCTTCCGTGGGTCCGGTAGGAACTCATTTAACTGCTGAGTCACCGGGCCCAACAAAACTGCCATCACCTCTGCATACACAGTCACGATGATGGAACAGAATGATGACAATAATGTCAGCACGAGGACATGGAGGATTTAGAAGAAAAAGTGGCCATCAGTGATAGATTAACACAGAAGCCACTGTGGGGATGACCACGGGGCTCCATCCAGCAACGCCAGATTCCTCCCTGGATCCTCCCTGGCTGCTCAGCCCACGGGGTCAGGACACACACATGACCTGGAGTGTTAGCGCGCCGGCTGGCCTTGACCTTCCCCCAGGAGCCAGGACATGAGGACTAGCATTCAGACCCTGCCGATCGGAATGTATTACAATTAGACCCTAAATGGCATTGTTTTGAGAGACACATTTGCCCGTGAAAACGTCTAGCTGTGGCAGTTTCACCACCGTAGGGGGCAAATTAAACGCATCTTTCTTCCCCTGCTTTCAGAGCCAATTATCAAAAAATACACCAAGATCATTGATGGCGTGCCCATGGAAATAACTGAAAAGGAGACGAGGGAAGAGCGAATCATTACAGGTAATCTTTAATCCTGTTCGTGGGCCCACCGACGTGCTTGGGTTCTGAAGATCGAAGTAGGGCAGTTACCGAGGTAACTTCCCTTCTTTTGTGGTGGATATAACATTACTCTGACCATGTAATCTGTGTTTTTCCTCTGAGTTGGAAACCTAAAGACAACTCTAGAAGCATTCGTTTTTATTATGGTGCCATACACACAGTACACAATACACTATTGTGTCCCAGAATGAAAACCATTCCCTCCTTTGGTCTTCCGTTGATCTTAAAGTCTACACATCCACACACCAACATCGAGGCAAGTTTGTCTAAAACCCATTCATTTCAGGAAACCTTGGTATCTAGTCCCCCACCAAGAAATTAGGCTAAAATTCTGAAGACAGCTATTCGACAAATATTCAATTAAAGGAGCAGTCAGCAGCTGTGGCCCGTGCCCCCTGCTCACGCGGTAAAGCCGTGTGGCATGCAGAGTGCCCACCCCTTTATCTGACGCCGTGGCTGTTTTCACAACTCAAGGCCGACTGGCTGCAACACAGGCCCTATTGCCCGAGAGGCTCACTGCTGGCTCCTCACAGAGGAGGTCGGCCTTCCCCTGTTTCAGACTTTTTTTTGTCTTTTCTGCAGGCCCTGAAATAAAATACACCAGGATCACTGCCGGTGGCGAAGAAACAGAAGAAACTCTGAAGAAATTGTTGCAAGAAGGTGAGCACTCTAAAAAATGAGTATGTGACTTGCCCTCGGCCCTCGGCATCCAAGTCTAATAATCTTTGAACCTCATGCATGCTCGCTTCTCTCTGTCACCTCGTTGTTTAAGTTCCACAGCAACATGAGGAAAAAAATATAAACCTGCGGAATGAAAGTCATGTTGATTGCTCTGTTACACAGGGTCCAGCACAAATAGTGCCCCTTCTTTATTACATAAAATCTTATAACTCAAAGTCCTAAGTGTGTCAGTCTGTAACATAACACTATCACGCTCCAGCACGCCATGTGACATTGAAGTGAGATGTTCACATCGCCGTCCGTCTCGCGGGAGACATTCCCATACCCGACCAACCACCCGCAGTGGTGTTACTTCTGCCGGACCCTGTATTTGTTGTATATTGTTCAACAGCTTTATGGGAAAATTGATTTATCAAAAAATAGCACTCATCCCGGCCAGGTGCTCAGTTGGTTGGAGCGTCATTCTGTACGCCAAAAGGTTGTGGGTTCAATCCCTGGTCAGGGCACAATTGCAAAGCAGGCGATCAATGTTTCTCTATCACGTCAATGTGTCCGTCTCTCCCTCTCTTCCTCTCTCTCTTTCTTCCTCTCCCCTACTGCTTCCTCTCTCTCTAAAATCAATACACATATCCTTGGGTGAGGATTGTTTAAAAAGCGCTCCACACTGAGAAAGAACCAGGTCCAGACTTCGTTGCTGGGCAGGTGTGCGCTCCATCACATCGCGTCTCCTGTCTTTTTGTTGCATAAACCGATCTCTGCTGTAAATGTGTACCCTCTCAGAGGTCACCAAAGTCACCAGACTCATTGAAGGGGGTGATGGCCACTTATTGGAAGATGAAGAACTTAAAAGACTGCTTCAGGGAGGTCAGTGAAAGGGAAACAACTAACCTGTTAACAGGCCTGGCGACCGAGTTCTTCAACTTTTTAAAGACTGCGCATGCGTGATCTCTTTTTTAAGTTGGCGTCCGGTGTTGTCTTAACAAATGGATTAGTCCGATGGTGGCTTCATTGATATGTGTAAAGAAATGATTAGTAATTTGAGCAGTCTTTAAAAAGTATGGCATCAAACTTGGGGAGCACTGAATATTTTTTTGGCTTTGGTGCACATAATTGTAAGGCTATTTTGAGTATATGAAAGAAAAATTTTTACACTGGTAATGGTTTAAACAAACCCAAATTGACCTACTTTTGATATTTTTCAAAAATGTATTCACTGCCCCCACAACAATAATCAAAGGCATGTTTATGGGATCTTTAAGCTCCTAGAGCTAGAAAATAGCGGTGCATTTATTAATTTTCTGTTCTTGGGAATGAGCATATGTTCCGTCTAACAGTTCGAGTTGTGATCTGGACCGGGAAATGCCAATTATTTTGCATATGAAATTAATCTTAAAGTATGGAATGTTCTCTGGAATGTTCTGTCTGTGGCATGAAAAGGACCTTCTTTTAAAGGCAAAAGAGAAAAAAAAGAATTTAAAACCTTATGCAAACTCTAACTGCAAACTCTCCCCCATTATTTGAAGAAACAGTAAATGTTATAAACACAATTTGGATAATTTTTATTTGAATAAATGAATTTCTAGTTTGTTTTAGTAATGACAGAATTATTTAAATCACACATTGTTTTAGAGACACAAGTATTTAAATTACATAGAAGAATTAAATAGTCTTCTTTAACATACTATGAATTGAGATAACACAAAGTTTAGTATTTATCCAAAGTGTGGTCCAGATAGTTTTTCTACTTAAAATTTTAAAAATTGTATCACTCTGTCCAAGAAAATATACACTATTTTCTTGGGACCACATGTAACCACTGTTTCTTTATTCATTATTTTACATGGAGAAAATCGCTTGTGTAGTGTTTCAACTGTTCATCAGTAGTAACCATAAATAATTTTTATTCAACCAACGATTGAATTTCCATCAATGGAAAGCTATGTGTCTGAAATCTACAAGATTGCCTTCGGACCCACAGTATTTGCCCAGCCATAGCTCCAACGGAACCCAAGGTTTCCCCCTACAAGCTCTGACACATAATTCACTCCTCCGCCTCCAAGTGCTTAATACTCTGTGAAAAAATGTGAATTTGAGGGAAGAGGTGAAGACGTCGTGAAGACTAAATTGAATTCTTTTTTTTCAGTCCTTGCCACATTAAGTAGCTTTGTAGAACAAAAGTAGTGCTTTTTAGAGAATGCATTGGTTAGTAGCTAAAGCTGTGTATATTGCTTTAATTTATTTAAGCTTAAAGTTCAGGTAAGTATGTTTTTTTCCCATGAATAAACTCCCATTCACAACGTGATAAACAATGAACTAAGACTTAAGAATTGCTTTAGCCAAAAGAAGAAGATAAACCTGCTACAAGCTGAGAATATGGTCTTCTAGTTTTAGGTACTAGATTCTCCCTAAACGTGTTTCTGTTCAGCGTAGATTGGTTCCTTCCACTCCCAGTGTCCAGTTTCTCTGTGAATCTGCAAAGCATCGCCCTCCACACTGCCACACCTGCAGTTTTTATCAAAGCATTTCCAAAGCTGTTCTGCTTAGCAGTGAGGTCGGCGTGGCTACAGGTGTCCAGACGCGGCCCAGACGTGCTCACACGGTCTCCATCCATGCCAGATCCTTGCCCTGCCCGTGAGCCACATGACTTCTGGCCTAGTTCTCACCAGATGCCGATTCACAAAGAGGTTGATGTGCACGAAAATCACATCATGCAAAGCTGACTTTTCTTCCTTTGAGAGAACAGATAATGGGCCTCTTTCCCAGCTGTGGTGTTATCTCCAAGCTGGAGTTTTCTGTCGGAAGTGCATGCATCGTGGTACATCTAGTGCCTCTTGGTGAACCGACCACATCGCTCGGTCATTTAAGTCACGACTAAGGGGTCCTTTTGGTGCTAATGTTGTAATTTGTCACTCAGGTGGTTCACAGCCCTGAACTGAAAAATGTCCTCACAAGATTTTTATTCTTGTCTTAGGTAGAACTGCATGTTCCAAAACTACTAAAGTAATTAAGGAAGAAGATGGAGAAAGGAACCAGAAAAAGTCACGGGGGTTTTGAACAATCTGCCTCTGTGACTCGTAAAGATTCGTGGCCTTTTTGAGAGTAGAGGTCAGGTTGTAGATCTGACTCCCAGTCTGGGCTCCGACTCAAACTGCCTTAAATAAGCTGATTCTTTTTTGCCTGGTTCCTTCTTCGGAGCGTTGGGGGTGGTCATGTTCCCGACCTCTGGAGGGGTTGATAAATGCGAAGGGTTTGGAGTGAGACTCGGCACAGGGAAGCCCCCAGTCACGTGAGCTATTATCAGTATTTTGGTCAATTAACACTAACCTGATCAGTATAGCGATATTTTACTCCCTATTTTAAATTTCCAAAGTAATAGTCACATAAAAATGAACATCCTGCCAGTAATTAAGCTGACACATTTTGCCGGTTTCACGGAACACGCGGTGTGGAGAGGGGCCTTTGTCGGGGCCGTCCGTGTGTGAGCTGGCATGTCACCCTCACGCTGCTCTCTGCCACGCCCGGAAACAGCCCGAACAGGGGCGAGAGCCACTCTCCCCACAGACGGGGAAGATGCTTCTGCTGAACTTCACATAATGCGGGGCAACCCTTTATTATAAAGACAAGCTTTCTCCAGAAAGGGGGAAAAATCATCGAAGTCCTTGCTGGGTGCAAGAGTGGCGTGTGATCTGGGCCCCAACGGCCGAAGCAAGGTGCTTCGCAAACACCGACCACTCACGGTGAGGTGTGGAAGCAAGTTCTAGTTTGTCCGCCCCCGTGCAGAGGTCTCCCAGATAGGCAGCGCCCTAGTGCGGAAGGAAGTCTACACTGTCATGGGCGGTTTATGCAAAACTTGCTACTTTTCCGCTGAACCGTGGTCCCCTGTCTGATGTCAGCCACGATTTCTCTCTAATCACAACTGTTTACTTTTAGACACGCCTGTGAGGAAGGTACAAGCCAACAGAAAAGCTCAAGGTAAATGTAGTGACTCTAGTGATGTGTGTGGGGGGGACGTGTGTTGAAATATCGAGAAAAGAAGAGAGCTTGGTATATTTTATAGACTTGGTCATCCGTCCGAGAGAAATGTTAGCTGACATGGCGACAAAGTACTTTGATGACAAGAAGAAAGTGAATTGTTCATGTTCTGTACTATTAGTAAAATCTAAGCATGGTGGATACTGAGAAGAAAGCGATTCTACACATCTGAAGTGCTAGATGCATTAAACCTTGAGGAAGACTCAAGTCGAGTTAATGTGAAAACACCTCCTTAAATATCAGAGCCACACAAAAGTCAGTGGGGCGGGGTCAACACTCCGAATGTGGCTGTTTGAGATGGGTCTGCAGTGCAAAGCCTAAACACGGTGCACATACGGGAAACCGTACACACAAGGGTTTGACATAATGTGTAGATTACATATATGTGTCTATCACCCACGCACTATAATGCTCTTCATAACTATGTTTACGTGCATTTTCCTAACTTCTAGTGAGGTTACCTTACATTCTGATACATTCAAAAATCAAAGATTCTCCTTGTGGAGAACTTAGAATAAATGACAAATTTGTAACTTCTAAAATAGTTATATCCTGATAGTCTAAAGAAGTTGCAAGTCTTAGGAATGTGGTATGGGCATATATGATTGGCAACTAATCCAAAACAGACATTTGAAATGAAGTGGTAAATTTTTAATAAAGAATTTATCAGGAATTTAAGTTTTCTAAAGAACCAAGATGATCACGTTAAATGATCATTTTCATATACTTTTAAACAAAGGATAACCTTGATTTCATCATCATAAATGAAGGATATTACTAAGAAAGTATCATCTGAAGTCTGTTACAGTAAGAAATATGGTGTTTATAGATAAAGTTATGCAAAGACTAGCCTATTGTTAACCTCGGAAGATTCATTGCGCAAACAGTCTGGCATTCTCCCTCCTTCCTCCTCAGGGTCTAGAAGACGATCGAGGGAAGGCAGCTCTCAGTGAAAATCCAGACGACATCGTTTTCACAACCCTGCCCCCTGACCCTACGGGGAGATGACAAGCGAGTCCCACGGTGACATCAGGAAATAAACCAGCACCCCCAAAAAGCAATCACCGACCAGTGTTGAACACAAACTTCATTTTTGAATGGAGGACAGGAGGGAAGTTTTAGGTTAGCCTCCTGTGGGTGGGAACTGTGAGAATTAGAACACATTTCAGACTTCTACAGCTTGACATTAAAAGTTCTGGCTGACTTTGTGATCCACCAGAGAAAGCCCCACCATTGGCCTCCTTACAATTTAATCTCCTAGTGTGGGCTGTGCCCCGCCTTCAGAAGATGGAGCCTTGAATTGATTGAGTGGGTATAAAAAATGCAGGGGATCAGCCACCCCCCTCCCCCCCCATGGAAAGCTAAGTTATGGAAAAGGGTGCTCAGGTCAAAAAAAAAAAAAAACAAATACAACTTTTACATCAAAAGGTTTTGCACATTTCTAATGCAATGTGGGTTTACCGGTAAATTATGTTATTTCTACAACTCATTTTGTACTCTCGAATGTTTGCCATATGCTTATTGCAATGCCTATTTTTATCTCAAACATTCCTGTAAGATCATTTTTCAGGTATAAAGAGAATTACTCCAAATTGGGTAATTCGCAAAACTCTAAGTTAATAAGTGGATCGAACATGGGAACAGGACTTATACCTCTTTTTATATCAAATACTCATTAAAGGAAGTTGAATAAAGTTAGCGTTTCTTGAATTTTTAAAATGACTGTGTTGAAAGAGAATCATTATACAATGAGGCAAGTATTAAACGTGAACTGGGTACCTAGCACAACCTCAGAACTGTGCGAAGCTGTCAAGATCGACAGGTGATTAGTTACCGTCTTCCTAGGGTAGAGACTAATCATCAATAACCCACAATGCACCGCGGCCTCTAATCAGCACCAACAAGCACAAACACATCGACTAATTTGTCCTAAGATTGGGCTGGACATCGGGGGGCTGCAGAGATACTCGGAGCCGAGGCTGGAGCGATATCAGGGTCTACTGCAGGGCAACGAAGGGGAGGGAAGGTATTGGCCGAGGAGGATAAAGGTGTCAGACTGACCTACCGGATCTCCGCAAACGCTGTCCTTGCTCGGACTGGCCGATCTGAGAGTGCATGGGAAACAGAGTTGACACTGCAGGAACTGTGGCTGTGTAATAAAGTCATGCCATGCATTGGAAGTCAGTCACAGGGAGGCCGCACGCCTGAGGGAGGCCTGATGGGAGGCGCCACTGTGACCGCGCTTACCCAGCTTGGGTCCGAGGCTCCAACTAAAGTGCCCGAGGGACCTAGAAAACTCCGGGGGCAGCAAAGTGTTGGTTCTTCATCTGAGGAACCACCGGGGTGAAGAAGCAGGATGCACTCTGGTAGTGCTGCTTGCTGGGGCCCTGTCTGAGAGCCTTGGTGCTCGGGAGGCTTTCCCGTCTGGGACGGTGGTGAGATTAGTGGCCAGTATTTAGGGCTCCTGCCAGGAAAGAAAATGTCCTACCAACCGTAGGCAGTCTCAGGACTTCCATCTCGCCCAGAGGGGGTGTGGCCACCACGGCAAAATCATTCAGAGGAGGTGGACACAAGGGGTAATGGTAGAAAATACCAAACCGCTACCAACACAGGCAGCGGCCACCTCAGCACATAGCGTGTGGGTCGTGGTCCCCACACGTTAACTGAGTGGACAAACGGTAAGTGTGTCTCTTCCCTGAGCCCCTTCAGGGTTCTCACTGACGACGAGGCCGAGTTGGACTTCGAAAATCGTGATCCAGGACAGTAGGAACAAGGCTGAGAGGTGACGCCTTTTAAAGACTTCTGACTTACAGGTGCGCTTTTTTTAAACCACAGAACGAAAAAGAAATCAGTATGGATTTGTACACATGCAAAGTCTAGCATATCTCTCTGTTCAAGTACAGAGGCAAGTGACATGTATGAATATATATTTTTAAAAGAGGGACTATTAATAGAATAGAAATAAATTCATAAAGCACGGAATATGAAAATACATGAAAATGAAGAATGAAACCACAGAATAGGAATTTGAGATAGACATATACACACATGTCAATCCTCACTTTCTAAAAACTGAAGAGTGGGCGTGTGCTTCTACACACACTATTTAATCCTTCGAAAACTCTGAGGGTTTTATCGTCTCCAGTTTTACATGAAAGTAAGAGAGGCTTAGGGAGTTCCCCTGACTTTCTCCCTTGTCTTGCCCCGTATCCCTCACTCGGACGACCAGCCTCGCAGCCCTCCCGTGGCAGGTGCCAGTCCGACACCTGGCGCCCACCCCGCACCCCCCGATCTCAGCCCTGTTCTCACTCTGCCCAGGAAGCAGCCTGTGCAAGTTTGGGCACAAGGAACTGAAGGCTGTGCTTTAACATAAGCCCCCGAAGCTGACCCCACCGCCAAGGTCTGCGGCACCAACGTTGAGAAACTGCTCTATCGAGTTTCCACTGATACCGCAGGTCTCCCAGCCATCGCCGGTCGGCTTCCTGGTGCTAGAGATAACAGCACGTTCTAGACAGTTCCATAAAGTGATCGCACGGGATGCATGGCCTTGTCTGATTCGCTTTTCCTCGGATTAATTAATATGTGGGTGTCCGACGGCAGGGGTATGATTAGAATTTCGGAAACTCAAGTTGTATGACAAAGGTGTTCCACTTGGCATTCCCAACAGAGGTACAGAGTCCCAGTTCCTCTTACCAACACTTGACATGGCTGATGTTTTTAATTTTAGCAATTCCAGTAACTGTGCAGCAGTATCTCATGGTGACATTGGAGCTACATTTCCCTAATACATGATTTCCATGGGTTTATATGACATTTTTACATCTTCCTTGGTGAAGTATCTGTTCAAATAGCTTGCCAATTTTTAACTGCATTGACTTTAAAAATGTATTATTATAGAGTTCTGAGATTCCTTATGTATTTTGGATTCAAGTGGTTTACCAGCTCCATAAACTGTAAATATATTCTCCTAGTATGTGACTTGTCTTTTCATTCTCTTGATGGTGTTTTTCAAGGTACAAAGTCAAATTTATCCTGTTTTTTTCCTTTTATGAATTATGCCTTTGGTGTCATATCTATGAAACCTTTTGTTAATCAAAGAAAAACAAATGTTCTACTATGTTTTCTTTTAGAAGTTTTATTAGAGTTGTTTTACCTGGAAGTATATGATTCATTTTGAATTAATGTTTGTTTAAGATACAGGTAGAAACTTGCCCCCCCCATGGACTGTTTTTCCATGGCACCATTTTCCGAAAAGACTCTCTTTTGTCTATTGATTTGCTTTGACACCGTCGTCACAAATTCATGTATCTGTGACAAGTACGGATTCAACATTTTGTTCCCATAATCTTTTGCTCATTACTATTCGTACAATATCCATTTTTTTCTACTGTAATTTTTCATTTGGATTACTTACTACATTTTCGCCTCTCATGGCCCCTAGTCTTGCTTCTCTGTTATCAGAAATCCTTTGGAGTTCCAAACACAGTTATGTCTCACTCACCCTTGTTTCAGGTCACCCCCAAGCTGTCAGGATGGGGGCTGAACTCCTTCCATCAGCCGCTCACGGGGACCTGGCCCCGGAACACCTGCTCCTGGGGGGTTCACCAGGCCCCAAACCGTGACGATGCGGTCCGTGCAGCCTGACTCCCCTTCACACTTTCGCATGCACTTGGGCTACGCATTGGCTCACCCTGCTCTCTGCAGTAACCCCGACACACACACCACCCCCGAAATTACACATGCCCGCCTGCATCGACACCCCTCGTACATCCAGCCAACATCCAGTCGTCTTTCAGCTCCTGGCTCAAATGCCGCCTCTTCAGGCAAGCGCTTCTTCTGTTCGCTGGTTTCCAAGTCTGAAGACACGAAGCACATTTCACCTGTCGCCACACTCATCCTACTGTGTCCTGTTGTTGGTTTTCTCACCAGAATGGGGAGAAAAGAGAAGGTCCTTGAAGGCCAGAGCGAAGGTTCAGGAACCTGGAACTCTCAGGACAAGGTGCAAGGCCTCCCCGTTGTTCTCAACACACGGTGCTAGGCTCTGGCAGGAAACCGGGAAGAGTATGGCGGGGGAGGAGAGGACCTGCAAGTCGCAGGCGGTCCCCAGCCAAGCCTCAGGCCCGGCTACTGACCTGGGTGCAGTTGTTCCTGGGAAGCAGAGGAAAAAGTGACTTCATCGATTTGTTTGTGGGTCTGAAGTCATACCTAATTAAAAGGACACTTTGTTTTCCTTAGCAGAGTAGATACTAAGAATTGCAGATGTCAAATTTTGGCACATTTGCAGTAAACTTACCAAACAAAATTTAAAATTCATTACTTGAACCAGATAGACAATTGGAAGAAAATAAAAAGTAACATTTAATGATAACCATATTTTCTGCAAAACAGGCTGCACATTTTTTGAAGAAACTGCTGTTCTTTATGGTTTGGCCAACCACTGGGAGTTCTGATGTGGCATATCTTTTGGTTTTACTATTCAACATTTTAAGAAATGTTTAAGAGCTCTTTGCCCTTTAAAAAATGTGGTAAAATAACAAAAATATCCTTTGGTACAGTCTTATGTATACATTTTTAAAACAGAGTAAGCCTTCAAAATAGCTAATCTATTCACCTCTGTTTTCCTACTGAAGATGGTCATACCTTTTTTCTTTTTTTTTCATGTATTTTATTGATTACGCTGTTACAGTTGTTTCATTTTCCCCCTTCACTCCCCTCCACCCTCCACACCCCCTCCCACCTGCATTCCCCCCTTTAGTTCATGTCCACAGGTCACACATATAAGTTCTTTGGCTTCTACATTTCCCGTACTATTCTTACCCTCCCCCTGTCTATTTTGTAACTACTGTTTATGCTACTTATTATCTGTACCTCCTCCTCCTCTTTCCTCCTCCCCCTCCCCCGCTGATAACCCTCCATGTGATCTCCATTTCTGTGGTTCTGCTCCTGTTCTAGTTGTTTGCTTAGTTTGTTTTTGTCATAGGTTTGGTCATTAATAACTGTGTGTTTGTTGTCATTTTATTGTTCATACTTTTTAATCTTCTTTTTCTTAGATTAGTCCCTTTAACATTTCATATAAGGGCTTGGTGATGATGAACTCCTATAACTTGACCTTATCTTGGAAGCGCTTTATCTGCCCTTCCATTCTAAATGAAAGCTTTGCTGGATAGAGTAATCTTAGATGTAAGTCCTTGCCTTTATGACTTGGAATACTTATTCCCAGCCCCTTCTTGCCTGTAAGGTCTCTTTTGAGAAATCAGCTGACAGTCTTATCAGCTGACTCCTTTGTAGGTAACTGTCTCCTTTTCTCTTGCCGCTTTTAAGATTCTCTTCTTATCTTTAATCTTGACTAATGTAATTATTAGGTGCCTTGGTGTGTTCTCCTTGGATCCAACTTCTTTGGGACTCTCTGAGCTTCCTGGACTTCCTGGAAGTCTATTTCCTTTGCCAGATTTAGGAAGTTCTCCTTCATTATCTTTTCAAGTAAGTTTTCAATTTCTTGCTCTTCCTCTTCTCGTTCTGGCACCCCTATGATTCAGAAGTTGGAATGTTTAAAGTTGTCTGGAGGTTCTGAAGTCTCTCCTCATTTTTCTGAAATCTTGTTTCTTCATTCTGTTCTGGCTGAATATTTATTTCTTCCTTTTGGTCCACACTATTGATTTGAGTCCCGGTTTCCTTCCCGTCACTGTTGGTTCCTTGTGCATTTTCCTTTATTTCACTTTTCATAGCCTTCACATTTTCCTCTATTTTGTTACCACACTGAACCAATTCTGTGAGCATCCTGATCACCAGTGTTTTGAACTGTGCATCTGATAGGTTGGTTATCTCTTCATTGCCTAGTTACATTTTTTCTGGATTTTTATCTGTTCTTTCATTAGGGCCATATTTTTTTGTCTTGGGGCACCTATTAGGTGGTAAGGGGTGGAGCCGTAGGTGCTCACCAGGGCGGGGCAACCTACCTGGCTGCCCTGTGGCCCTGTGTGTGCGGGAGGGTCCGAGAAGGAACAGTGCTGCTTGCTCGGCTCTTGGTCAGTTTTCAGTCCCTTCCCCCGCTCGCCACAAGCAAACTGGGCCCTTCTGGTGCTGGTTCCCGGGTGGGTGGGCTTGTGTACCTTCTAGGACCCTGTGGGTCTCTCCAATGAACTCTCCTGTAAGGCTGGGAGTTTTTCCCACTGCCTCAACCCCCACAGGTGTTTTCCATCAGAGGTTTGAGGCTTTAGTTCCCTGTTCGGATCCTGGGCTGTGGGTCTGTCTTGCTCCCCAGTTGCTCCTCCTGGTTTATCCGCACACAAATGTGGGACCCCAGGTCAGCCAGCTGCTGCCCCGCCTCGAGTCCTCTGCATCTGGCTGCCTGTCTCCACCCTTCCTGTCAGTCTGGGTGAGTGTTTCTTCTTTAACTCCTTGGTTGTTGGACTTCCATGCAGTTCAATTTTCTGACAGTTCTGGTTGTTTTTTGCTTTTAAATTGGTCGTTGTCCTCCTTTGGGTTGTGCAAGGAGGCACAGCGTGTCTACCTACGCGTTCACCTTGGCCGGCAGTTGGCCTTCCACTTCTGAAATGCCCGCTGCATCCCTCCCTGGTCTCTCCTGCGCCCTTGAGCCCGACGGGTTACTTGCCTGTGCTCCGCGCACCCGGCCTCATGCCGCCTAACCCTTCCTGCACTGCTCCTCACCCTCACCTCGAATACACGTCTTTCCTCCTGTTCCTAAACCAGGCCGATGGCTAAACCAGAAAGGAGTTGAGGGACCGAGCTTCCGAGTCTCCTCAAAACAGCTAGGTCCCCTGGGTCCCATTCGAGACAATTCTCAAGTGCTCCCACAGTCAGGTCACACTAGTTCACAGACAGCAGCAAATAAAGCTTCCTCCCAAGAGTGTGATTTCCCTGTCACAAAATATAGTGAACCTATGGGATTCATTTGTTGTTATTTCTAGGAGAAATTAGGGAAAGGCAAATCATTAAAACTAAGTTCAGCAAATAATTTTCCTAGCAATTTCCTCTAATCACGTCTGCCTTTTGAACTGGGAGTTTGAGATTCGTGGGTTTCGAGGCAGGTTAGCCAGAGACGAGGAAGAGTCCCTGGCAGGTGGAGTGAGGTCACTGAGGTCAAGGGCAAGGCTGAGAGATTAACATCCAGAGGATACACCCCAGGAATCTGCCCTCCCTGCCCACCCAGCAGATGGTCCCAATCACCATGGCCAGGGGGGGAGATGAGAAACCCCCGGAAAGCCAGGCTCACCCCAGGTTAGAGGTGAAACTCACCAGAGAAGGAGCCCAAAGCTCGCTATAGCATCGTGAGAAAGAAAACACGCATCCCAAGTAGAGGGGGAGGGGGACCAATGCAGTGACACCTCCGGAAGGACCACATGAGGAACAAGTCGCCACTTCCAACCAGACAGTGGAGTCGGAGTTCGGCCCCACAGAGCGGAGAGACAGCCCCTCCCCTGAACACAGAAAGTCCCGGAACCAACTGACCACGTGCAGGACTCAGTCCCGCATGGGCTGCATCTCCTCGCAGGACTTTGGCTCCTTTCGCAGCCAGACGCCCTGGCTGCTTCCTTTGTCTCCACCTGAATACGGCCGGCTCTCTGGACCAGGGCCTTCGAGGTTTTCCCACGGGAGTCAAGCACCTGGAGGTCACAGGTCACCCACTGGGCACATGAAAGGACCAGGCCCTGGCACAAAGTATGTCAGGTGACATACTTCTTTTCTTTCTCTTTCTATGTTTTATGTTTACTACCCATCCTCGTCTTATCGTGGCCAGGGTCACCTGGGGCAGACGAAATCTTTATTTGGATAATTCAGGCAAACACGAAGTTTTTAAAACTGTATTATCAAACACCTGGATTTTTATTAAAAAAAACAAATTTTTTTCTGATAAAAATGATACTAAATCTTTACAGCATTTAATGTAATGCAGTAAATTGATCATTGGAATAATTATATTATAAAAGTCAAGAACACGTCAGTTGTGTGTTTCACTGGCACTAACAAAAGTCAGAGGAAGCCACTGTCCCCAGTGCAGTTGTCCCCATTCTAGTGATAAGCTCCGCCCAGTCTTTTTTTTTAAAGATTTTATTTATTTATCTTTAGAGGGGAAGGGAAGGAGAAAGGGAGAGAAACATCAATGTATGCTTGCCTCACGTGAGTCCCCTGCTGGGAACTGGCCTGCAACCCAGGCATGTGCCCTGACTGGGAATCGAACCACGATCCTCTAGTTTGCAGGTCCGCGCTCAATCCACTGAGCTACGCCAGTCAGGGCCTCACCCAGTCTTTTCAAGGCACGACTCTTCTTTCCTGTGAACAGAGAAAACAGCTGGACTCTTGAGTTTCGATCCCTGTACAGGCCTCTAGAAAACCGCAGTCCTTCTGAACATCCACCGAGTTTCACGAGCCGTCATTTCAAAAACAATCATTACATTTCTGAGCTCTTCCTTGACAACTTGCAAGACAGCTGGAACACCATGCAGCACCAACCTGCTTCCAAGTTCCCCTGGGCGGGGGGGCGGCCCTCCAGGCCAAACCCCGAGAATGTAGGAAGGACCAGATAACAGCCATGACTGATTTGGTAACACACACACACACACACACACATAACACAAAAGCAAAAAAACAAGCAAACAAACAAAAAGTAAAAAGTCCAAAACTACATCAAGAAAGCCAGCACCGATTTGGGGAATGTCCAACTTAACATGAGGTAAAGACCCAGACCCTGCTAAGAGCTCCCAGTGCCAAGCACATCAGAAGTTGCTTCAGGATAAAGAAGATATCTAACCTTATTCCATCCTAAAGAAAAACAGATGTTGTCGTAAAGGTCTATGACGTGATTGTGAGTAACTGTCAGAGTGAAACAAACCAGAACTGACAACGACCAGAGGGGAGGAGGGAGGGTAACGGGGAAAGAAGAGGAAGGGGCAAGTCAAGGACTATCTACAGAGGACCCATGGGCATGGACAGTGGGGGGGATGGACCATGGAAGACGGGGTGGGCAGGGCAGGGAGAGCAATGGGGTGAAAGGCAGGACAACTGTACTGAACAACAATTAAAAAGAAAAGAAAAGAAAGCAAGTTCTTTACCTGCATAGGTTTAAGGGGAAAAGGTGTTGGAGGGAGTTTAGAACAATCAAAGGGGTAAGACAAAGAAAGTTGCCAATCCCCCTACGATGCTAAAATCCCAGAAACTCTCAGGTCTGTTTGCCTGCACTTTGACCTTTTACACTGTGGTTGTCGAGCGTTTTAATTCTATGTGTAATGTAGACACAACAGTAGTTGTTTTGTATAAAGAATATTCATGTGTTTACCAGTGTATGTGCTCTCTCATTGTTCTTTATTCCCTTCTGCTCTTTCAGATTTTTTAATTCTTTATGTCTGCCTGGAAAAAAAAGGATTTCTTTAGCTTTTTCCTTTGCTTCAATCTGGATGCTGACATACGGCAGTCTCTCAGTCTTTTTCTGAAATGCTTTATTTCACATGCATTTCTGAAAGGTATTTGGCAGGGTATGGAATTATAATTTGGTAATTAGTTTTGTTCAGCAATTAAATATGTCATTATATTATCTTCTTGTTTCCAACATTTCTGTTGAGAAATCAGTAAATTTTGTTTCTTTTGTAGTGATGTGTCTTTTTTCCCCAACTGCTTTTAAGATTCTCTGTGCCTTTGTTTTTCAGAAATTGAATGGTTCTATGTGCAGGTATGGTTATCTGTTCAGCCTGCATTGTGTTCTCTGAGATTTGTGAATATGTGTGTTGATATCTTTCACTGTTTTTTTAAAAAAATCTCGACTATTAACTTTTTAATGTTTCTGTATTACTCTTTCTCTTTTTTTCCCTAAGAATTCAGTTAAAGATATACTACATTATTCTAGCATGTTGGACGCATTTGCTCTATTTAGTGGTCTTCATGTCTCGATTCAGATGTGCTCTGTTGGTCTCTTTTTCACTTTATCTACCTTGTCTTCCACTGCGTCTGATCAGCTAGCAACCGCAAACTCATTTATTGGGTTGTTAATTTTAGATAGCGTATTTTTTCCCATTGTAGAATATTGACTTGGTTCATTATGTAGATAAATTTTACAATTCTATTTTATACTTTCATCTACTTTGCCCCATTTTTTCTCTGTTTTCTTGAACATATTAATCTTAGTTATTTCAAAATTCTCTACTGCTAACTACAACCTCTAGATTAACTATGCCTTTATGATTGGTTATTTTTGATTTTTATTCGTGGTCATGTTTTTGTAACCCTGGGGTTGTTATAAGTGTTTGATGGCAGGCTAACCACCGTGTGCGGTAGAACACGAGACTCCAGGAGGCTGGCTGCTGCCAGGTTGTTCCCCTTTTCCTCTGGGAGGCAAAAACCTGCACTGCTGATCATGGCAATGAAATCTGAGAATAAGCCTGTTCCGAATTTCCTCATAGACTTAGTGTGAGTCTGTCTACTTCTGGGTCGACTCTGTTGTTCTCGTCATGTCGTCTTGGCTGTAGATTAGAAACCCGGTGGGTATCTCGCTCAGCAGTCTTGAAATTCTGCAGACGATTGAGCTTTGAATATTGGGAATTACCAGCCCAGATTTCCAGTTTCTCATCATTGTGGCTTCAAAACCAGGTGAATGTCTCGAGACATTCTCACGGCCCAGGAGCTGGTCTCCTCCCCCTGGGAGGGGCGGCTTGCTGGGAAAACTGTCAGAGGCTTTATCACACCTTTTTGGGAGGCTCACCCCAACTCTCCACACTCCTCAGAGCCTCAGGGTCAGGCAATGGCCCCTGATCACAAGTCTCGGTTTTCCCTGCAGCTTGGCGCGGCCACGGACATTGCTCTTGTAGCTTCCTGCCCCCACCCCCACAACAAGCTTCTGTTGAGAGCCACTACTCATGAGAAAAATGCAATTTGAGACCACAATAAGACATCACTGCACACCACTCAGAATGGCTATCGTCAATAAATCAACAAACAGTAAGTGCTGGTGAGGACGTGGAAAAAAGGAACCTTCATGCACCACTGGTGGGGATGCAGATTGGGACGGACACTGTGGGAAACAGTGCAGAGTCACATCAAAAATTAAAAATGGAACTGCCTTTTGACCCATTTCTGGGAACAGATTCTAAGAATCAGACAAACACCAATTTAAAAGAATATATGCAGCTCTATGTTCACAGCAGCTTTATTTACAATCACCAAGATCTGGAAGCAGCCCGAGTGCCCATCAGCAGATGAGTGGATAAAAAAGCTGTAGTACATCTACACAGGGGAATACGGTGCCGTCATAAAAAGGAGGGAACTCTTATCTTTTGTGACAGCATAGATGGACCTGGAGACGATTGTGCTAAGTGAAATAAGCCAGTTAGAAAAAGTCAAAGACCACATGATCTCACTTATACGTGAAATCTAATGAACAAAATAGAAATAGAGGCATGGATACATGGAACAGACTGACAGCTGTCAGAGGGGAATAGGGAGGGGGTTCTGAATGAAAGAAGGGGAAGGGATCAGCCAAAGAACAGACATGAATAACCCATAGACACAGACAAGTGTGGTGGTGGCCAGAGGGAAGGAGGGGTGAGGGTGTAGGGAGGGTGGGTAAAGAGGGGGGAAATTGGGACATCCATAATAGTGTCAACAATAAAAATCAAGAAAAATAAGATTAAGTCCAGCCACTAGCTTTTCCACAAAGCTTTCTGTGAAATATGATTTGTGTGATTCATCCAGCTTTTCTTGTTTTAATGGAACCATTTGTCTGCTGTGACCTGCTTCTCATCCAATAGTAAAAATTTCTCTGTCTGTTTTTTAAGCCGTGAAATGTTGTGGTAATTGGCTCTGATTCATATGACCAAAACAAGCTAATAAGAACTTGGGATTTTATTTTAGTATTCTAAACACTGAATTAACTAGATCAAATAAGTAAGTCACACCAGGCTTCCTGATTCTTACATGTTCATCTTACAAGGATGCCCCCCCTCCTGCTGCTGGTACTCACTTTCCCATTTAGACCACATAATTACCCTGGAGCGGACCCCTTGCTGTCGTGATTTTTGTCATCAGTTCATAATAGCCAAAAAAGGGACAAAGCTGGTTTGCTGCGTAACTTTAGGAATCCAGACAGCATGAATAGGGAAAATTAGTGGGTTTGAGACTTGAAAGTGCTGCAGAAGCAAAATTCAATATTCCATGGAATATGCTATAAAATTAAAGCTGCATGAGAAACCAAACTGAAAGGGAAGTCTCGGGAAAGTAGAAGAAACTTCACAAGAGTGAGTGAGCGAGTAGGCAGGCAGAAGACAATCTGGCATGAGTTTGGGGACTAGGTACAAAAGAGAATATAAAAGGTAATTCTTCAGGAATGTCCAGTTAAGTTGGAGGTAATTGACTATAACCTCTTTGAACCTAAAAAGGATAAAAAAACAGTATCATAAACTTGAGGAAATGCATTTGTTAAAAATATAATCTCTAGTATTTGGTACCAAGTGCTCAAAATTAGAGTGATGTTAAAATTCAAATAAACACCTGGTTGTGATTGTGTTTCACTTTAGTGACCTGTTAAATTTAAATTTTTTGTTTGTTTGGGTTAGGTCACTTATTTTTATTGAATCTTCTCTGGGTTGTGCATAAACAATCCAGCCATAGCCAATACGACGTTCGCTGGAAGTAAGACTGACCATGTTAAAGAGGGTCTCACGGAGCAGAACACCCGCCATCAACACCACACCGAAGTTTTCACCTGGGAACGGTCTGGACGTGGAAACACTGACCATGTCTGTGTGCGGAGCGGTGTGTGGGAGACGATTACAAACAATTAGACGATTGATTTATTGTCCTTCCTGTGTGCTCATGAGTGATTGCTCAAGACACTAATTAACATTTAATGAGAACTGTAAATGTTAATAAAACAGTAGAGAAGAAACCAATAGAAATGATTTATGGCAGGCATGAGGCCTTAAGTGACAGCATGATAAAATTGAAAGAAAACTTCATTAGGAAGCCAGGTTTAAATATTTGAATCAAGGTTTTAGGTTTGATGCAGTACAGAGTATTCTGGATTTTTTTTTCAAATATGTTTTTGTAGAGGTAGTAAATATACAGGGCATAAAATACAAAGCACAGATCACGTATTTTTTAAAAGTAGATCTCTTCCTATCCTTGGCCATTCTTTCCAATCCCTTGTGTTATCTTAAAAATATGTACTGTGCATATACGAGCCTCTCTCTTTCTTTTCTTTCTTTCTTTCATTCTTTCTTTCTTCTTTCCTTCCCTTTTCTTCTTTCTTTCTTTCTTTCTTTCTTTCTTTCTTTCTTTCTTTCTTTCTTTCTCTCCTTCCTTCCTTCCTTCCTTCCTTCCTTCCTTCCTTTCTTCCTTCCTTCCTCCCTTCTCCTGCCACTACTTTTTGGAAAGAGTGATATATTATGAAGATCTGCCGTGTCGGCATAGACAAGTCTAATTCATGCTTTTCAAAGCCTCCTAAACTCTGTCTCGGTTTCTTTCTTTGACACAAGCCGGCACTGTAGTTTGTCAGTGAATACTAAGTTTTTACTAAAGAAGGATATAAAAAGATACACTTGTTGAGCTATTGGCCAGATCTTAAACCTTCCCAGGACTGACACCCTTTTGTGTTTTCCACATATAACGATCAACATTTTCAAAATTAGCAGAATTTACTTTAGTTGTACTTTATTAACTCAAAAGTTTGAGAAACGTGATTTCCAATAATGCATGCCTGCCTCCTGGTTTTGAAAATCTTCTGCCCTGAGAAGAATTGGGAGAGATCTTGAGAAATCACTGCCGGGTTAAAGGTGACACCCCCGTGGAAGGGGTGCTCCCAGCTTAGGGCTGTGACAGATGTCATGGCCGCTGACTCTGAGAGCCTTCACAAATGTCATCCCCATGTGCTCTCGGTCCTGTGGGGCTTTGGTTTCTGAGTCTCATGGTCTGGGAAGCTGACGAGCACAGATCCCTGAAGAGAGGGCCTCCCAGCTGCGCCATAGTCCTTCCGGGCTGGCCACCCACTGAGACGAAAGGGCCACATCCCCTGCGACTGCACCGGAACAGGGGACGCCATCCTGTGAGAAAGCTTGGGTTGCATTCTGTTGAGTCTGCGAACTATGCAATCAGCCCGAAGTTGTGCAACTGAAAGTTAATTAACTAAAAAAATAAGAAAGAAAATCAGTAGCCAAGTCAGTTTATGGTCTTTGCTCATCAGGTCAACGAAGTGTGAAATAATAATTACCAGCATTGGCACTATGTATTTGAGGTTTACAAAGCATGTTCACACATACGGATTAGATTACATATTTGAAAGTTTGCACACTCCGCCACCTATACGAGCAAAACCACAGAGAAAATTTACGGTCAGTGCTGTGCACAGTTAACGTGATACCCTAGGTTCACGGGGGCCTGTGCCCAAGGCTGATGGTAGCGCCTCAACGAAAACTATGAAGAAGTAATGAGTGAAGAGGGTGGAGCGGTGAGCTGACGGTGAGCTGCTGCTGACATGGTCTGTCTGTCTGTCCGTCTGTCGACTCAGAGGCTTAGCACAGGGCGGCGCTCAGTCCCTGAAAAGCCGCAGAGCCCTTCACTTGCCACTGGCGCACATTCGTAAACCTCTTTTATATGTCAGTTAAAAAGTTTAAAATGTTGCAAAAACTATAGAGTAATACATGCTCCAAATATGAGAAGAAAATTTTAAAACACCAGCTATAACTTCATACAGCTCTTCAGAGTTCACACTCTTTTTGGTCCATGTATTTTCCACTTTTTCCCATTCATGTTCTATAGGTATTTCAATAAAATGTGTCATCATGATGTGGCATTTCTTCCTAACTATTTTTACTGTATGACATACTGTGAACACACATTTTTTCACGCCAATAATAATGCCTCTAAAATAGTATTTTTATTTTTTTCCTTCATGTCAACACAATCATTTATTTTGGCAGTGGCTGTTTTCTTCGTCACAGAATGCTGAAATACATCACAAGTGAATTGGCTCTGTTAGTGCCTGGGTGTCCTCAGAAAATTCATTTTGGTCTCCAATATAATTCTGAGCCATCTAATCTATTCTTCCCAAAATTTGGCCTGCCAAACCCAGTCTGCTAAACCTAGCTAAACCTAGCAAGGATTATTTCTGTTTTAGTTATTTATTTTAAGATTGAGAGGGGAAGGGAGGGGGAGAGAGAGAGCAGGTCAGCTGGCTACTGTGCTCGCGGTGACTGGGATCGAACCTGGGATCCATCTAGTCACAGGCCCTGACTTGGAATCTTACCCATGACCTCCTGGTTTATGGGACAAAGCCCCACCAACTGAGCCACACCAGCCAGGGCGAGTATTTCTGTTTTAAAGAGGATCTTATAGTAGAGAAGCCTGTGGTGCCCCCCAAACTGGGCCCATCAGGGTGGACACACAGGTACTGCTCTTCACTCCTCCGGGCAGCAGGACGGCCCCCATGCAAGGGCTGGTCTCGACCTCATTCAAGGTAAATTATGAGTCTCCCAAGAAGATCGTGAAATCTTGCACGTCAATAAACATCCTTTATCAGTTTCCTTTGTATCAAAACATGGCGGTGGCCAATGCCGAACACATTGTATATTAATAAGTGAATGGATAACGAGGTGAGTACGTGTGTTACCGGGTTCTTAGCAGACGCCTCGCCGTTTTCAGTGGCCCTTTGGTCCCGTCTCACTCGTCCTGTAACAGGAAGGTAAAAACGAGAACTTTTTCTCTGTAATTGTGAGTTGGTGTGGACTCAATTCACACTTGAAGTCAGCGTGCCAAACATACTGAAATACTGTGTCTCACCACTGTGGGAGGTGGCAGTTCCCACAGGTCACTCCTGTCATCTTCCCTAAAATGTCGGGCCACCAGCCACCCACATCCATGTTTTGTCTACAGTCCCCACTCACCCCAGGCCCCTTTGCACTCAGTCCCACCTGAAGGTGGAGGAGAGTATCGTCTTTGCACTGATCTGTAGTCACCACCCCCGTCCCCCGCGACGCCAGCTCAGCAGTTGGACATTGTGGCTCCTGACCGAGCGGTACCGACACAACCTCTGATGGACTCCGTTCTCGACTGTGCCCCAGGAACGCCCATCACGCGGGGACATCGCGTCCCACTCACCGTGTGTCGGAGCGGGGTCATCCTCAGTGAGTCGCAGGAGGAGAAGCCGGTGTCTTCCCCGGGAAGGAAGGCTCACCGCGTGGCTTCCCTGATCGCTGCATTGAAGAAAGAAGAAAACACAAACACGGCTGGGGCGACGCAAGGAAGAAACGTTTGTGGAATTTGGAGGTGACAGAGGGAACTTTAGAGAAAGCTATTTTTAAAGGTGATGTCTGTACCATGGGGTAGACGGTTATAATCGCAGTCATGATGGGATTGTAGTCACACTCCCTGAAAGTAAGCCATCGTCGCTCCCCGTGAGCCGTGTACATGATTCGTGGTTTCAATGTGTCACCGTAAGAAAAGGCTGAGCTGGTAAGAATTTGTATGCGTCTCTTTGAGCCAAACTGACGACAATGGCCAGGAAACAAAACCTCACCAGACTGAGAAACGCTTCGGAAAATGGCAGGTTTGCACCTTATTTCGTACCTTAGAGTCAAAAGAGAAGATGGAACCGGGTTCCATGAAACACGTCGGTGATGGATTCGGGCAGCGGGAGAGCAAAGCAGGGGACCTGTGGGGTCGGATAAAAGCACGGCGATAGACACAAGCCTCTCTACACGGGTGGGCCCAAGATGCCCACCGTCAGCAATGAACGGGATGACAATCACAGTGAGGGGATCTGTGGTCTCCCCTGGGGTCTGTGCCCCGAGGGGTCTGGAAAAGGGGAATCGTCCTGACGTTCCAGAGCTGTGTTACCACAGACACAAAAAGGCAACAGACAGGCTCAGTTGGGTAAATACTGACTCCTGTCGGGGAAGAGTCCAGTCCAGGACCCGCCTGCCGGGACCTGCCTTTAGTTGGAGAGTTTTAGCCTCAGACCGTGCTCTGTGGTTCCTCTGGCCTCTGGGTTTGGGAGGCCGCCGCGCAGCCCCCGGGGGCTGGCCGGGTTTCCTGCGGGCCCCCTCTCGTCCACACAGGTTGACTAGTAAACACGGGCACATATTAAACCCCTTGAGCCTCAATTAATTGCTTTAGTGGGAAAAATTTTTACGAGGAATTTTAAGATAACTTTGTACACTGGGGCAGGAATCTGGACAGTGTTGCAATTTAGAATTACTTATGTTGAAGGCTAAGGATTGAAGGGAAAATGTTTCAAATAGCTTTTTTATAAATATGCATGTGTGTGAGATCCACGTTAAAGTGAAGGCCCTGGTTGTAAGATTCGTATCTCTGCTTTCCTCACGACCCTCTCCTTTCAGGAAAGGGGGCCCAGCGTCCTTTGTAGGACTGGTTCTCTGAGGGCCAGGGGCCCCGTGTTACTTTTGTGGAGTGCGACCACCAATCTCTGAGCCAAAGGGCTCTTTCCAAAGGAGCCCGATCTTGCACTGTTTTAATTATGTGAGTATCTAAAGCCCATAGTAGTGAAGGTTTCAGATTCATGATATTTATTTCTTGTCCCTTTAGCTGGTAATAAAGTAATAAATAATATCACAAGTGGAATGTGATATAAATGTAGTATGTAATTTACATACAATTAAATATAAAATATACATATAGTAATATATGAAAATAACTTTCATTTTGAAATTAATAATACAAGTTTAAGTACAAGCAATAATTTTTAAAGAGTACACTGTTTTTTAAACAGATACAGTAAATAACTGTATTTAAATAACTGAGCAATTATCCTGATGATTTATTTTTTTAAAAGCCCAGACCTGCCCTGGCTGGTGTAGCTCAGTGGATAGAGCGTGGCCTTCGAACCAAAGGATCGTGGTTCAATTCCCAGTCAGGGTACATGCCTGGGTCGCAGGCCAGTTCCCATCAGGGGATGCGTGAGAGGCAACCATACATTGATATTTCTCTCCCTTTCCCTTCCCCCTCTAAAAAGATAAAGAAATAAAATCTTTAAAATAAAAGCCCAGACCACTTGAAATGTTCCAACATTCAACCGCTAAGGCCAAGGGCACTAACTCGAGGCGCTGAGAACAGTTTCGGGCTTCACAGGGCAGCCCTCGGCCTCTCCCCGCAGACCAGAGATGCAGGGACTCACTGCTGGTGAGAAGAGCCCGCGTGGCTGGTTCCCTTCCACCTGACGGGCCTTGTAAGGGGAAGTTTTCCTTCCCATCCAGGCCAGTCTCTCTCCTCGGTCTCCCACCAACATGGAAGTTTGGGGGAAGAAGCTTACACCCCTATTTTCACCACTTACACCTTCCTTCCCCCAAAGCAGTGGACTCCCCAGTGCTGACAAAGCTCGGGTTCGAGGGGAAACCTGCCTCGCCCTCCGTGCCCTCCCTGCATTGGATCCACTCCCAGAGCAGGACCACCACCCCTGCAGTGGGACCAGGGGTTCCCCAGACCCCACGCAGGACCGGCCACCGCGGGATTCCGTGTCACCGTGGGGCAAAGCTGTGTTCCCCCAGCAAGCCCCACCGATGCCAAAGCCAATTTTTATCCCGCTCTGACTTCATGTCTGTTTCTCAATTTCCTTGGAGCCTGAACAGAAGAGAGATGATTAACTAGCCCCCCCGCCCCAGCCCTTAGCACACGGCTGTCACCAGCAAGTGATGTCTGCTCTCAGAGAGTGACTGTGCCCCGAGATGAACCGGAAGCAGTCATGCTCTGATTTTTCTTCAATAGCCTGTAATTCCCCTTAACTTTCTTTATAAGCAAAGTGATTTTTATTGGTGCTATTAAAAATAGATTTATACCTCTCATTGTTTATTAAGATTTTATTTATTTATTTTTAGACAGAGGGGGAGAGAGAGAGGGAAAGAAACATCGATGTGTGGTCGCTTCTCATGTGCCCCTGCTGGGGACCCAGCCCACAACCTGAGCCCGTGCCCCGACTGGGAATCAAACCCGTGGCGACCCTTTGGTTTGCAGGCTGGCACTCGGTCTGCTGAGCCACACCAGCCAGGGCCA
Source organism: Sturnira hondurensis (assembly GCF_014824575.4). Classification (NCBI taxonomy): domain Eukaryota; kingdom Metazoa; phylum Chordata; class Mammalia; order Chiroptera; family Phyllostomidae; genus Sturnira; species Sturnira hondurensis. The sequence goes on along the minus strand of NW_028082350.1, from coordinate 17,662,410 downwards.
CATCTCCTTGTTTGGTAGCGCCTGTGACTGTCCCAAGCTTTCCTCTGTATAATTCTTTGGCCCCTGCCAAGTGGAGCAGGTACCCAAAACACACCCTGTCTGGAAGCTTCCCTTAGGAAACTCTGTTCATTACAGGCTGGACTCCCCACCTGCTTTCCCCGTCTCCCCCTGCCCTGTGCTCACGCAGGGAGATTTGACATCCCGGCACCCACCCTGGGTCCGAGTGCACGGATCTAAGACATTCCGGAGGGAGCCAGAGAGGAGACTGGATCTCAAGGCTCACAGGACGCTTTAAACCCTTGCTGATTGAGAGCCCAGACGTGACCCACCCCTTGCCAGCTCACCCTGTCTGTCCACATGTGAACACAGCGCGTAGAGAAGGATAACACACACCACAGAAAGAGATCACGTTTAAGAACCGTTATCTTAAAACCGAAACGTTTAAGATAACGTTTAAGAGCTGTAAATGTACTTCAGAACACTATGCTCTCGCATGACCAGAGTGGAAATCCAAGCCGGCAGACAGAGCTGCAGCTCAGGCCAGTGAGCTCAGTGCAGGTCTGAGAGCCGGAGCTGACAGTCTCGCTTCCCTCGGGCTAGCATTGCAGTGAGCATCTGATCCAGGTTCGATACCGGGGTCTGGAGTGAGACCCCCTTCTCCAGAGGGCCGGGCTGAACAAAGGGCTAGACTGTTCCCAGGACTGGGACGTAAACCCACCCGCATGTCTGAACTAAAGGCAGCGAAGGCGCCCCCGTGACGGGGACTGGGCCAGCCCACCCACTGGTTCCGTGCCTGGGTCTGCAGCAGCGTCAACATCACTTCCCCATGGGGCACGAAGCTGGCAATCCAAGAACACGTTGTGGGAATACAGTGAGATACGAATGAGCACAAAGAGGAGTGGGGGAGGGGCGCACTGTCTTTCCTCCGAGAGAGGCCTCTGCACACCCAGATCCCAAAGCTGGGACGAGAAAGCTAACGCAGAGAAAGCAAGCCAGCAAACAGCCACGAGAACATACGCGCATCTCGGGTGGGAACGGAGGAACTTCGCCGAGAACTTAGGGTCTCCGTGTAGCAAAAGGGCTTTTTAATGTAAGCAATGAATTATAAAAATAGGCAAAAGTAAAACATAAGCAAGCAGATATATAAAAAATTCAAAATACTTAAATAAACTAGTTATTAAATGGATGGAGCTGGGTGGTGGGGGGACTGCAAAGAGGAACAAGGATTTTTGATGAAGAGGTTCTCAAATCAGGTCATGGTGATAGTTGTACAAATCTGCAAACGTACCCAAAAATCCTGTTGCTAAATGAGCAAAACGTCTGGTAAGTTCTAGCTCAAGGAAGCTCTAAGAATGGTTATTAACACAAAGGTCACATTCAGTAGAAAAGCCGAACTGGAACCCCAACACGGAGAGAGGGTTGCCGCCGGGCATCAGTTCTGAGATCACGTGTCCTTCCGGCTTCAGCATCTCTGACGTCAGAACGCAGCTTCCACCCCGCGGCGGCCTGGACAGCTCACACCCACGCTGACCTCAGGGAGGGAGCCGCCCCTGCCTCCCACCTCCCCTGGGCACCTGCCCACGTGCACCTGAGTTCCACCACACTTGGTAATGCACGTATTTCATGTAATTTGCACTTAATGTTTTCAGACACTGCATTTATCATTGTTTTGTCTTCTTAGCAGCATGGAAACAGCCACAGGTAAACGTGGACGTTCGTGAGGAGCAGTGGACCCCAAGAGCAAAGCTGATTAACATGGAAGGACGTGGGACTCATGTGGTCACCTTGACGCCTGACGGAAGAGGACAGAGGTTGCTGGAATTGAAACTGAGTTTTCCAAGTCACTTGTGTTTTCACGGAGGTTAGTCAACCAGCTTGAGTTGCTTTAACAACTTTTTTGCTTAAAATAATATTATACTTTTATTGTTATACTTCTAAAAATTTCCTCATTTGATATGTAGTATTTAGTCTCCATGTTTCCTGACGAATCACACTGTAGTGTACAGCAGTTGGGACGGCAATAGTACCGTGTATCTGGTCAGAACAAAACCCTTGCTTTTCCATCTTCCATGTCTAGTTTTCTTTGCTTAGTTTGGTTTTGTTTCTTTAGGTTTGGTTGTTGGTAGTTGTGAGTTTGTTGTCATTTTACTATTCATACTTTTTTATCTCTTTTTCTTAAATAAGTCCCTTTAGCATTTTATATAAGGGCTCAGTGACAATGAACTCCTTGAACTTGACCTTATCTGCGAAGCGCTTTATCTGCCCTTCCATTCTAAATGAAAGTTTTGCTGCATAGAGCAATCTTGGATGTAGGTCCTTGCCTTTCATGACTTGGAATATTTCTTTCCAGCCCCTTCTTGCCTGTAAGGTCTCTTTTGAGAAATCAGCTAGTAGTCTTATGGGAACTCCTTTGTAGGTGACTGTCTCCTTTTCTCTTGCTGCTTCTAAGATTCTCTCCTTATCTTTAATTTTGGGTAATGGAATTATGATGTGCCTTGGTGTGTGCTCTCTTGGGTCCAACTTCTTTGGGACTCTCTGAGCTTCCTGGACTTTCTGGAAGCCTATTTCCTTTGCCAGATTGGGGAAGTTCTCCTTCATTATCTTTTCAAGTAAGTTTTCAATTTCTTGCTCTTCCTCTTCCCCTTCTGGTACCCCTGTGATTTGGATGTTGCAATGTTTAAAGTTGTCCTGGAGGTTCCTAAGCCTCTCCTTGTTTTTTTGAATTCTTGTTTCTTCATTCTGTTCTGTTTGAATATTTCGTTTTTCCTTCTGGCCAAACCATTGATTTGAGTCCTGGTTTCCTTCCCATCATTGTTGGTTCCCTGTGAATTTTCCTTTATTTCACTTTCTTTTAAACAAATTTTATTTATTTATTTTTAAATCTTTATTTACTTTTAGAGGGGAAGGGAAGGAGAGAAATATCAATGTATGGTTGCTTCTAGTGAGTCCCCTGCTGGGAACTGGCCTGCAACCCAGGCATGTGCCCTGACTGGGAATCGAACCACGATCGTGTGGTTCGCAGGCCCACGTTCAATCCACTGAGCTACACCAGCCAGGGCCTATTTCACTTTTTCTAGCCTTCACTTTTTCCTCTATTTTGTGACCATACTCAACCAATTCTGTGAGTATCCTGATTACCATTGTTTTGAACTGTGCATCTGATAGGTTGGCTATCTCTTCATCACTTAGTTATATTTTTTCTGGAGCTTTGATCTGTTCTTTCATTTGGGTCATTTTTTTTTTTTNGTAGTCTTATGGGAACTCCTTTGTAGGTGACTGTCTCCTTTTCTCTTGCTGCTTCTAAGATTCTCTCCTTATCTTTAATTTTGGGTAATGGAATTATGATGTGCCTTGGTGTGTGCTCTCTTGGGTCCAACTTCTTTGGGACTCTCTGAGCTTCCTGGACTTTCTGGAAGCCTATTTCCTTTGCCAGATTGGGGAAGTTCTCCTTCATTATCTTTTCAAGTAAGTTTTCAATTTCTTGCTCTTCCTCTTCCCCTTCTGGTACCCCTGTGATTTGGATGTTGCAATGTTTAAAGTTGTCCTGGAGGTTCCTAAGCCTCTCCTTGTTTTTTTGAATTCTTGTTTCTTCATTCTGTTCTGTTTGAATATTTCGTTTTTCCTTCTGGCCAAACCATTGATTTGAGTCCTGGTTTCCTTCCCATCATTGTTGGTTCCCTGTGAATTTTCCTTTATTTCCTTTATTTCACTTTCTTTTAAACAAATTTTATTTATTTATTTTTAAATATTTATTTACTTTTAGAGGGGAAGGGAAGGAGAGAAATATCAATGTATGGTTGCTTCTAGTGAGTCCCCTGCTGGGAACTGGCCTGCAACCCAGGCACGTGCCCTGACTGGGAATTGAACTGCGATTGTGTGGTTCTCAGGCCCACGTTCAATCCACTGAGCTACACCAGCCAGGGCCTATTTCACTTTTTCTAGCCTTCACTTTTTCCTCTATTTTGTGACCATACTCAACCAATTCTGTGAGTATCCTGATTACCATTGTTTTGAACTGTGCGTCTGATAGGTTGGCTATCTCTTCATCACTTAGTTATATTTTTTCTGGAGCTTTGATCTGTTCTTTCATTTGGGTCATTTTTTTTTTGTCTTGGGGCACCTGTTACGAAGTAAGAGGCGGAGCCTTAGGTATTCACCAGGGTGGGGCAACCCACATGGTTGCGTTGTGACGCTGTATTGGGGGAGAGATCTGAGAGAGAACAATGCCACTTGCTTGGCTCTCACTGGCTTTCAGTCACTCCCCCACTACCCACAAACAAACTGGGTCCTTCTGGTGTTGATTCCCAGGTGGGTGATTTGTGTACCTTCTAGGACCCCGTGGATCCCGCTAACAAATCTCCTGTGAGGCTGGGAGTTTCTTCTGCTGCCTCAACCCCCACAGGTGTTTTCAGTCAGAGGTTTGAGACTTCATTTCCCCGCTGGGACCTTGGGCTGTGAGTTTGTCTCCCTCCCCAGTTGTTCCTCCCAGTTTATCTGCACATGGATGTGGGACCCCAAGTCCTCGAGCCGCTGCCTTGGCACGAGTCCTCTCCCCCCGGCTGCCCATCCCCGCCCCTCCTATCGGTCTGGGTGAGTGTTTCCTCTTTAACTCCTTGGTTGTTGGACTTCCATACAGTCCAATTTTCTGGTTGTTTTTTGTCTTTAATTTGTTGTCCTCCTTTGGGTTGTGCAAGGAGGCACACAGTGCCTACCTGTGCCTTCGTTGTGGCTGGGCTAATCTATGTTTATAGCCGTTGGAAATCATATTGTATTTTTTATATCAATGTCATAGCAAAAATTCAAAAATTAAAAAGGAAAATAAGAATATATTTGGCCAAGTAATCAATACACTGAGAGTAAAAGTTAGAAATAGCGTGTCATTCCAGAACGTGGGGCAGTGGGCTTTGTCAGGGCTTCCCTTACTAAACATACCCTGGGTCATAAACAAAATGACACAAAATTAAATGTTTAGTGACGGTTACACGTCTGACTCAGTCCTTGTGCTTGTGGATTTTGCTCCTTGTGGAGTCCCTGGGAAGTTGTGGGACAGAACTTGAAACCTTGAAGGAAGCAGGACTCTCATGTTGGCACGCACCCTGAGTGGCTCACCCTCACGGAGCAGGGCCAGGCACAAGTGTGCAGCAGATGAGCCCTGGCGTGAGGTGACGGCCCCTGGGCAGCCGGGGCCGCGGCGTGTTGGCTCCCAGAGCACGGAACACAATACGGTACGTGCGCTTTTTCCAGCATCTCCACCCATCAGAAAGAACGTCTGGTCCTCTGTGCCTCCAACAGCCTCTTCCCTCCCAAGTGAGGGTCTGGGTTTTTGCTGCCTCGCTTGCTCTCCTCATGATCTGACATTGTGTGACTTCGCTTTTCCTACTTTGTAAAAGCGTCTTCCAGGAAACATCGTTTACGCGGTTGGTGGCTGGCCACAGGACTTTGGCTCCACATGCAGTGATTCTGAGGGACTTGGGGAAAGTTAGTCACATGCTCTCCCCTGGACACCTCCCTAACATGCCCACAGCTGGTGCCACAGAAAATATTACTGTATGGTGGAAAAGGGAACATACGTTGAGGCCTTTTATGGAAAAGATTGGGAGCAAGTTTGACACGTCCCAATAGGAGAGGAATGCGCCTATTCTATGAAGCAGAGGAGAAAGATGTACCTGGTGGGGGGAAATGGAGACAACTGTACCTGAAAAACAATTTTAAATAAGTAGCTAAAAAAATAAAAGCTCTCAATGAAATGAGAAGAGGGACAGAGGCACAAGGTGCCCTGCCGCGCTGGCCGGACGGGGAGCGCTGGCGCAGCGGGGCACAGGGAACCTCTTCCGGCTGCAGACGCCGCGCTTCTTTGTGCACGGACGACCTTCTATCCTGGCCCTTCAGGAGAGGCACTGCAGGCAGGTTCTGGCCCACTCTTCCCTGAGGTCAGTTGAGGGATCTCTCTGTGTGCCTGTGTGACAGCTTGGAGTTACTGCAGACATGCAATGACGTTGCACAGACGAAGGACACAGCAGGGGGGCGTGTAAAGAACGTCCTTTTGTCTCCTGTTGGGGAACTTGACACTGGAGCCCTAAGTTAGGCCCAGGGCAGATCCCCTCATTTCTGAAAACCTCAGGTTTCTTTCCTCTTTGTGGTTCCTATACGGCATCTTGAACTTGCCATTGCAGATTTGTAACTTTGGGGGGAACTCACAAGGACAAAGGCCACAGCCCAGGAGATGTGAGGGACAGGTGGGAGTTGTGAAGCCTTCAGGATAGTAGTGACCTGCTGGCCTCTCAGAGAAGGGGGAAGGCCCTTTGCCGGGGCAGGCTGGAAGCGGACTCACCGTGTCGCCGGAGCCCGGGGACACCGGGGAAGTGGCAGCACAGGTTGGGACTTCCCGTCAGGAGCACGGGGGTGGACAGGACAACGTGTTCGGCTTTCACATCAGCAGCTGCATATCGTTCGAATCACCTGATCAAAACACCGCATGGGGAAAATAGTGACATTCTGGGGACACGCAAATGCTCAGAATATTCCTGCCCCATGCACCCTTTGTCAGGAAGTCGCTAGGTAACATGTCACAGCAGACGAGCAGATGAACCAGGAATGAGGAAGGCACGGAATCAGGGACAGGGAGAAATTGGGAGAGAGGCAGGATGCACTCCAGTGACGGTGGAGGAAGACCCAGGTCACGGCCGGTGGCAATAAGGGCCAGCTGAGCCGGCGGCAGCAGAATGACGGCCCCCAAGGGTCTCTCCTCGAAAAGGAGGAACCAGTTGGAGTGCCTCGGGGCCGGGTGCGCGCGGAGAGTCACACTTCTGTTAGGAAATGTGCGATCTGTTTTGGACAGATAATTCTAAGAACAGCGACAATGTCACAGAACGTAAATTTTTGTTCACCAGAAAATTGTGACCAACAGTTTAACGTGGATTCCAGGTATGTATTCATAACATTAGAAACTGTGAATGCCAACCTAATAAAATGAGAATGAAACTTTTCCTGATAGTAGGAATTAGGAAAAGTACAAACACGAGAGAAGGAGGACAACTGGGCTTTAAAAACTCAATCCTATGTCTCGTTGTAAAAGAAATTATCCAGAGAAACCCGGACACTAACTTTAAAGAGTGTGTGCACCCCAGTGTTCACTGCGGAGTTATTTACAGCAGCCAGAACTTGGAGGCAGCCCAAGTGCCTGTCAGCAGATGAGTGGATAAAAAGCTGTGGTACATCTACACCGTGGAGTACTACTAGACTGCTAAAAAAGAAAATTTTACTCTTTGTGACAGCATGGGTGGACCTGGCGCGCATTATGAACATTCAACTTTGAGGGGCAATGATCTAGGTCATTACCTTGGCATCCTCAGCGTGGGCAGAATGTTTAGTTTTTACTCACCAATATCTGGTCTGCCCCCTACACACCTTGACTGGGACCAAACCCACAACCCAGGCGTGTGACCTGACCTGGAAACAAACCCGTGACCTTTCGGTCTACAGAACCACGACCCAACCAACCGAGCCACGCCAGCCAGGGCTAGTGAGCCAACTTCTAAAGTGTGAGGTCGAGATCAAAATATTTTTCCACTGGATTACAATATTCAATCAATATGTGATTATATTTATGTATATATAATTCTATCAACTGCTAAATGGTGAAGAGTGTTCGCTAAACTAAACTTTTGTTTTTTCCCTTAAGAGAGGAAAAAAAAGTCAGGAAAAATATGAACATACCAGAGTGTTCAGGGTGAGTCTAAATTAAAATAAATTGCATTTCTAATGAGTTTCAAAAGTACAAGCCATGTTCCCACATCTCTGTGATAGATTTTACTGAGTGTGAGAAAGCCCAACCTACTTGGCAGAGCACAGCGTAAGCTGACTTATCTGAATGGTATTTTGTGCTTCTAATTTGGGAAGGTTCTTGGCTTCACAATTTGTCTGCTTGCAAGAAAGGAAGGAAAACTACAGTAGAAACTGGGGAAGGACAGAGAATCGGCCATTAGCGTCAGATACTTCCACAAAGGACTTTTTTAATGTTGAAAATCTATGCGTACTTAACTATCTACAGATCACTCTGGATTTTAAACAGTGAGATCAGATTCATTCCACAGACACACAGTGGTTGGATTTGAACTGTTTTGGAGAGAATTTAAGACGCCAATCAATAATGAGGACGATGTCAGTTGGGGCGGCCTCTCAAACAAGGGGTGCATTTGAGCAGTTGTGTGTGAGCAATAAAAAAAAGGCAAACAAGGGTTTTGAGGACACTGTTATACAGCAGGATCAAAACTTGTGCTGAAACAGAAAGAATTGTCATTCTGAAGAAATACAATTGTGATCTAGAAAACCAACAGTAAACGATGCACCGAAGTTCACAGGAAAAGGTAAAAACCTCCAAATGACCACACAAACGGAGGCCGGAGAAGAGCAGGTGAGACAGGCAGGAAAATAGGACCCCGGAGTCGGAAACAAAAATCAGAGATACGACAGTGAAGAAAACATTGCTGAGTTTTGAAGAATTACTAAGTATACAGACTGAAATATTTAGTATATTCTGAGGGACGTGGACAATGAAAAAGACCTTAAATTAGGCACGTCCCCCAAAAATAGCCTAATGAGATTAAAATTATGCCTCTAAGCACCCATGCAGAAACTGAATATACAAAAGACGTGAGAACCTATTAAGGAACAAGATTCAAGGCCACTCCAGACAGTCACTCAAAATCCCAGACAACAGTCGAGAAAGCTCCAGCCCAAACACAAAGTTCTGAGTACCCATGATTTTGGTCACTCTGGCAAATTAAATTTTGTCTAAGGTGGCAATGGAAAATTTTAGTTAAAATAGGCTCCAAAAATAAATCTCTGCTGTATCTTTTTTGACTAGAATATGCCAAGAGGTATATAATACAGCCACACAAGAAAGACGGTTTCTTACAATCTTCCCACAGACTTTCTTTTATTCTTTAATTACAGTGTACATTCCATATCATTTTGTATTAGTTCCTGTGCACAGCATAGGGGTTAGACAATCGCGTACTCTGCAAAGCGTTCCCCCAGTGTTCCCAGTGCCCTGACCCAGTGATCCCAATATTATTGGCAAGCTTCCCGGTGCTTCTCATCCCGTGACTGTTTTGTGACCGCCGATCTGTCCTCAGTCCCTTCAGCTTGTCACCCGCCCCCCCGCCCCGCCCCTCCAGCAAGCATCAGTCTGTTCTCTGTGCCTCTAAGCCTGTTTCCATTTTGTTTGTTCATTTTGTTTTCTTACATTCCACGCATACGGAAAATCATATGGCATTTGTCTTTCTCTGACTTATTCCCCTTAGCATTATATACCCTAGACCCGTCCGTGCTGTCGCCAATAGTAAGATTTTACTTTTTTACAGCCAGTTAACATTCCACTGTGCAATGGTCCATTCCATGGTCCATTGCTTTTGTACCCACCCGTCCGTGATGGACACTTGGGCGTGTCTGTAACTTGGCTGTTGTAAATAACGTTGCAGTGGACATAGGGGTGAATGGATTCTTTTGAATTAGTAGTTTTGGGTTTTTTAGGGATTTATACCCAGAAGTGGAATCACTGGGTCATAAGGCAGTTCCATTTGTAGTTTTTTGAGGACCCTCCGCACCGCTTTCCTCGGTGGCTGCCCCGCCTGCATTCCCACCCACAGGCACCAGGGTCCCCTTTTCTCCGCATGCCCACCAACGTTTGTCTGCTGTTTTGGCGATGACAGCCTGTCAGGTGTGGGAGATAGCTCGTCCTGCTTTTAATTAACATCTCTGATGATCGGTGACGTTGAGCACCTTTTCACGTGTCTCTTGGCCTCTGCCTGTCCTCTTTGGAGAAGTGTCTCCTCAGGTCCTCGGCCCACTTCTTAACTGGACCGCCAATGGCGTGTCGAAGCTCTGGACTCCGACCGTGTTACTGTCGCCCTCTCCCTTTCTGTCCGATTTGCTCCTGAGCGGCGTGCATACGTGTTTACAAGAGTTCTAGCCTCCCATCGGGTCGATCCCGTGGACATTCTTCAATGTCCTTCTTTGTTTCTTATTCTAGCCTTTCTGAGAAAGTCTATTTCGTCTGATAAAGGCATTGCTACCCCAGCCTCTTGTCGGTGTTGCCATTTGCATGAAATACCTTCTCCCACCCCCTTCCTTTCGGGGGCCCGTGTCTCGGTCTGAGGTGGGTCCCCTGGCGGACACAGCCCTTCTGGACAGAGCCTGGGCTTGTGCCTCTGTTTCCTTGTTGGTTCTGCGTTGCCCAGCCAGGAAAAGCATATTCATCCTCTGCTTTTGTCGCAGGTCACCCAGGCTCCGGACCGCGTCTCTGGGCCGGGCCTCCCAGCTGGAGCGGAAGGCTGGCTCGGCCCCTAGGCGGTGGCGTTTCACTCGGGGACTCATGGGAACGCGGTTCATGGGCAGTGCTCTCCTTTCTCTCACTTATGCTCTGCCTCTGCCGCCCTGGTCTCTCTCTGACCATGAACTTCCTGCTGGCGCTGATGTCCAGGATGGATCAGGGTTCTTCTGCGAAAGCCCCCGTGCGCCGGCGCCCGAGCTCCCCCACAGCAGCGCAGCTGCAGGCTGTTTCCCATTTCTCCCCCTGCGCTCCTGTCTGCTTTCACGCAGGGGACTTGCAGGGATGCAGTGTGCATGTTCAAACGTCTCAGGAAGTGAATGCAGATGACCTGTCAGCCAGGTGTTAGTTTATAGTCCATTTTTAGTTGACAGACACTTCACCTGTTCACCGGTGACGCTACAGAACCCAGGCTTCTGTGGCTCCTGATATACTGAACAATGTCCTGGTGTGTGGGCCCAACTGTGGCTAGCTTGTTACTTTATTTACAGAAATAATGTTTTCCTCTTTTTGAAAAGCACTGTATTCTTAATGTAATTAGGCCCCATGTGCCTCCAACGTGTAGCATTCAAGTCCATGTAGTTTAAAAGTTTTGCTGAGTTGATAAATTCTGGGCGTATTAACTCTAAAGGGTCATTTCACCCTTTTAAGACCCTGTAGTCAGCGACGACACAGCTGTGGCCACGTGTGTGCATGTGCCAGAGCCACGTGACCCGACTGATGAGAACCAGTTGTTACGTTTTCTAGAATTTTAAGGGCTGGTTTTAAACATGGACATTGGTAAAAATAAGTTATATCAACTTAAAATTAGATAAGTTATATTAAAAACAAGGACAAATATTATGACTTGTCATTTTCTCATATTTTGCTACCTTTCACTATTATCCACGCTCCTGAGTTTATGTGGGTTTCTTACGACTGTAGGTTGGGCGTACTACCTGAAGTCACCGGATGGTTCCGGTTCACCGTTGCAGCCCACTCTCTGTTCGCGTTTCAGCGCTCCCGTGATCAATTTCACCATATTCGTTTTCACTTTCTTTTAACCCATGTGGTTATTCACAAGACCTTAATTTCCTAGACAGCCAGGCTAAACCCTCTTTACTTGGTATCAATTCCATCGCCCAGAACAGACAATAACGCTGCTAGGCTTCCTGCTACACAGGTATCTTGAGGCTTCAAAATTCTATAGTTCCGTACTAAAATACTTTTTCCTATCAGTGAATGTATGCAATAAAATGAAGTGAAAGAAAAAAAATATACTGTTCCTTTGTAGCCCAAAGGACCAAAATATCCCACTGAACATAATGAGTTTAAGCTTGCAGTTCCTCATCAAAGGGGCGGCAGGGACCACCACCACTTTCTTGGCGTCTGACCGTCCTTCGGAGCGAGGCGTCCTGGTCAGAATGAGCACGACCAGAGAGAGACCCACAGTCTTTATCGGGGAGAAGAAACTGCTCTCCCAGCCGCAGAGGGAGACCCACTACCAATGGGGAGAAGAGGGGCAGAGTGCCTGGCAGAGACACGACAGGCGCGTACCCAGGCGGTGCAAAACGGGAAGAGTACATCAGAAACTCTAACGGGAAAAATACAGGGAATCGGGAAAGGAGCGTCTATTTTTAGTTACACACACTTAGCCTTCAGGCTAAGGCATTGGATTTTCCGCAAAAGGAAAGCGTATCGGGTGCCTATGCCAATGTAAGCCACTGCCTTCGCCCCCTAAAGCATGAGCCTGCGAGAGGAGGCCGTTTCTTATCTATTTTTTAGGAAAATAGTACTTTTCTTGGCTCCGATGAAAATAAGACACTTCTTCGGTTCGTTTTTTTGTTCTTCTCTAAGATTTTGCACATCAAACGGATGCCCCGTGGTCACAGATGTTTTTCCCGTGCGCCCCTTTGCCCAGTCACGTTTGTGCGCACAGAAGTCGGCGCTGCCGGGCTTTTTTCCTCCGGCTTCTGCTTGTCACAGCCTGTATGTGGGCCGGTTGCTTTGCTCTGTGGGCTGCCACGGGCAACAGTCTTTGGATTTTTTGATGCACGGAGGGCACTGCCAAGGCCGAATGTTTTCCATCCTTAATTAAACTTCAGTTTACTGTGAACCAGCTACACATTCAGCAGCGGTGCCGGGCAGTCTGAGATAACACAAAAAAGACAGGGCCTTTACTCTCGAGCTGATAAAAATTGCATCCATAGTTGTAGTGCCGAAGAGAGCCCTGTGTTTAAAGTTGAAGGAGTGCACGAAGAAAGTCTTTATAGATCTGAAAGTCAGCACAAAACTGTGTATGTAAATAAAGGTCTCCATCACTAGTTTGGGGAGGGGAGCGATTAAAAAAGTGGGCATTAGAGATTCGGTCACATGAGGCTATGCGTCCTGTCCCTGCTCTCTCTGTTAAAATTATGCATAAAATCAAAAAGTAAAGCAATTTTTCTCAAGTACCTTTCTCTGCTCTGTGCCCAGGAAAGTTCTAAGTGCTTCATGTATGACAACGAGCTGAACCTTCACCACAATCCTGTGAAGTTCACGGTGTAATGACTCCAACTGACAGATGAGTCAACTGCGTGTCCAAGGTCAAGGGAGATGGAAATTGAGACGGGGGCCCCGGGGTTTGTAGTCTTCACTATGACATTGTGCTGCCTACTGTGTGCAACTCACCTTTGGCTTCAGCAATTTCACCTGTTCTGATCGGCTTTCTCAATGTGCTGTGAGTAGGGTATGCGCCCCCTCCCTCAAGCACAGGGAAAAATTCAAAACTGCTGATAACAAATGTAAACTGTGGTCTAGGCCAGTGTGAATGCCATGAAGGAAAATGGTGTGTGTTCAATGAATCTATTTAATTGTAACAAACAGATAGAATCACTTAGAGCCGATATTCCCCTCTGTCTCTGAGTTCCCCATATTTGGAAAAGATTTGGAAAGACTTCATGGCCATGGGAGGGGAGATTCCAGGCCGGAAAGGGAGTCTGGGCCCAGCCGCCTGTGGAGGGAGGGAGGGAGGCAGCAGCTGTGGCGGCAGCTGTCCCGGGGGATGAGGGGTGCAGACCAAACCCTGGCCTCAGGGTCCCACCTGCGAGGGCTGCCCCCGTGTTGCTGGGACGGGACACAGGGACACAGCACTTCCTCCCCGACAAGTCGGAGGTCCTAAATGTTGGTGCTCAAGAATCACCTCTTTCTCCCTCTGAAATGCTCACAAACTGGACTAAAATGGGCAAAACAAGGAAGAAAGTACGAAAAGGAAAAAGAAGTGCGCAGACTACAACTACATTGTAGAGGCACTTGGGAGCATGTTTCAGGGGAGATGGAATCGTCCTTCAGTAAAAATATCAGCTCCCCGAGGCCCTGGTTCGTCTCACTCCTTGTCTGGGCCTCCGTCTGGCACAAGGACACACTCAGGAAATATCCGTTGAATAACTTAATGAATTAATTAATTAAAAAGTGAACAGATATTGGCAGACAAGCCCCCACAGCATAGTCCTGTTCCTTTTCTCTCCACAAACCGTCCCCATTTGGGGTTGAAATTATCAGGGTTAGGAGACAGATGCCGTCTGAACCTTGGTGGTCAGACGACTGGTCAGATCTCAGCTGATTGGGGCGTTTTCAGATTCTCCAAACCGGGGTCTTCTGGCCACGAGCTCCACATTTTTCTCCTCCAAGGCCAAGGTACTCACCTTCCATTCCGCTCAGCACATTTAGGCCTGTTTTATTTTATTCTTTTTCTTCTTGTGGAACTTACTGGGGGGACACCGGTTGACACACTCTACAGGTTTCTGGTGCACGAGTCTACAGTTCATCCTGGGTCCCAGGAGTGGTGCGTCCATCACCTCTTACCTGCCCTCCACCCTCCATGCCTTCAGCCTGCGTCCCCCCAGCGACCCCCACGCTGTGGTGCCTCAGGCCTGTTCTAGTTAACACAAGAGCCGAACCGGTAGGGTGACCCCCTTCCCCCTCCCCTCCCCCACCAACTACTAATTATAGCACTGAGTTCTTTCTTAGTCACGTCACATAAAAGAGTAGTCAGTCCATGAGCACACGCATATGTCTGTTTGCTGACTGTGCTGGCCTCTCTGGACGGGGCAGAGCTCCTCTCCCCCAGACGCTTCCTTCCGCTCACCCTGCTGGGAAACAGAAAAAGCCTTCAGCAGCCGGTGCGAGTCCTAAGGGGCCATCCGCGTGCACAGAGAGCTCCCTGCGCCGTCGTAGGAAACCCCTGAAAACCAGCACGTAAATACACGGGAAGCAGTCCTGTCTCAGCCCCGAAGCACGGATGAAGAGCACGGACTAGTAAACGAAAGCCGTCTGCTGCACCTCGTCCGCAGGGTCGAATGTTCTCCCTGTCATCTCAGAAGTCCCCCAGGGCCCTGCCGGGGGCGGGGGATGGCGGGGGGTACTGTCCTGAGGCACGTGGCATGAGGGCCGTTCGTTTCTCTTAATGCTGCTTCTAATGAACAGCAAATGGGTGAAGATTGATCATTCTTTGGGTTCTTTCACTTCTTCTTCTGGTTCTTTTGATTCCTTTACTCATTAACCAGAAGTTTATAAACCCCCAAAGCCAGAAACATTATTAAGTCTTTACCTACCAGCTTGCTTTTCTTAACACAGACGTTGAGCCAAAGGTCCTGTGGGACTTCAGCGAGGGAATCGGGAGAGCGTGGAAACCCAGAGTTACTCGGATGGTCCCGACATCGCTGAATAAGATGCGATGAGACGTCTTTGTAAAACCCAGCTGCCGTCTCCATTTTTTTATCTCAAACTCTGTCTGCTCGATGTGCAAACCATCACACTCCATATTTCCCTGGGGAAAAAAAGGCTATTTAACATCTGGAGGGAAACTTGGAAAAGTATGACAGAAAACTAAAATCCCCCCCGGGAATATGTGGAAGAACATTCGAAGTTGCTTTCTTCTTCAAAGTTCCTTCCTGCCCTTGAGAGTTAGTGATGTTTCGGGCTGTCTGCACCCTGGCACAGCTGGCAGGCAGGCCTCGGGCCGGTTTCCTCTCCAGGAAGCCCATCTTAATTAGCCATCCGTCAAACAAGAAGTCCCGCCAATATGCTGTTCGCCGTGTCCCTTTTCAGGACAGTGACCGGGGTGACACCATAGAATGTTAGGGCAGAGTTCCCTTAAGCAGAATCTAGACAAGCACTTACTTCTAACCCTTACGTTTAGGAAACAATTTTGGATCAAAGTGTACCATGTAATAAGCAAAGTCGCTTATTGTTATGGGTGACTCTACACAGGTCAGTTTCTTAAAATTCTTGGAATTTCGTGCCAGGAAGGATGAAAAGGCCTCTCTCTAACTTTGTAAAAGGGGGAAAACACCCACCCCCTCAACGACAGAAACCCAAGGCTGAGAGTGAAGCTGCGACCCGGGTTATAGTTGCATAAATATCTGCTCGCTCACTCGATCATCTTCTCTTTGACACATTCACTGATCTGTATCATACATACACTCTCTCTGGCTCGTGTTTAAGCCTCTTCACAGGCTACGCGTGTAGTCGAGAAGACCGAGCCCTGTCATTGTAGGCCTGTCCCCGAGGCTGCTGGCGACACGCCAGGGCCCACAACACGTTGCGTCTTCAAACAGAGGGTATGGCATCCCCTAGCAGTTCTGGCCTTTTGGTCACCCAGCCCCTTTCTGGGTGAAATAACATCTTGGAGCCCACCTGTGTTTAATTAGCGTACGATCTGAAAGGGCTTTCTGTTCTTTAGAATATGTGATTTTTTGGTATAAATCTCAAAACAGTATGAAATATATTTCCATTGTATGCAGCACTCTCAATGACAAATTTTTAGCAGATTTTCATGTATTAATATTTCATTGCTATATAGAAAGTTATTTTTCAAATGCAGACTAAATAGACAGGGGGAAGGTAAGCACAGTGTAGGAGATGGAGGAGCCAAAGAACTTACACACACGACCCATGGACAACAAGGGTCATGGACACCCACTTGGGTCAAGGGTTGGACCTTCATACATCACAACCAGAATTCTGGGTTTGCGTGAGTTCTACTTAAGCCAGACCTTTGTCACCTTCTCCCCACCTGTGACTTAGCTCTTGTTTCCTCTTGCTTCAGATCCATCTCTTATGGTGGCACCTTTATTTTTACTGACCTTTGACCTCTGTGCTATGAAATGTATTTTACTATTATTGAGATATGGTGAGGCGAACCAATCAAGAGAGGATGTCCGCAGAGAAGATAGTGTGTTAGTCACGGTTCCTGAGAGGAGGGGACACATCGTGCCTCGGAAGGCCACCAGGGAGAAGTGCCGGGGGCATTCAGGAGACAGAGGGAGAGGAAGAAACCATACAAGAGGCGTTACCATGGTTTCTGTGAGAAGGAACGGGCTAGGCAGGGTGTGCAGGCTTAGGCTGGCCTGTTTGATCTGTTTCGGGGGGGCTCCGGAACACGGGAGCTGTCCTCACCCGTCCGATTGCTGACTCAGGGGTGAGGGGCAGGCGGACAGTGGCCCAGAGCCCGAGAGCCAGTCAAGGAGGCAGCTGGCGTGGGGGCTCAGGACCGGCTGGTCGGCATGGGGACGGAGCGCTTGCAGCCCAGCGCTTCACTCTCTCTGGGAACTGGTCAGTCCGTGGAAGGACAGTCCCTCCCAGTTTGGCAAGACCCTCACAGGGGAGAAAAACTAATGTCACCGCTCTCTCTGAATAATAATAGATTAACAGCTAGAGACAAAAGCAGATGTTGGGGTGTGGGAGGGGAGCTGGTTATGGGATGTTACCGGCAAAGCACCGCGCCCAGGGGGTGGCGGTCACACAGATTCAAGTTGGTCGTCTTCTCCACCAAGAAGAGTTTCATGAGCCTGGTCCTTGTCCTCCCTGGGGAGGAAGACACATTTACAAGCAGGACTTCCTGCATAAATATAAATGCACCTTTTAAAAAGTGCAACTCTTTGGTTTCAGAACTTTCCCTATGTCTGTATCTCTTAAAAAATAATCAGCCTAACATAGTCCTTACACCCAAAACGCACGGGTGGGGTGGCGTCTACCGCTCCCCTTCAACCCCAAGATGTCAGAGCATTGCATATAAACGTAGTTATTTGTCCCACTGCCTCGTGCCCCCTAACGAATGCCATTGATATAGTCAGAAAGCTCCAAAAATTCTTTAAAAGCCTGACTTTGCCGAATCCACACTACAAAGATCAGTGGTGAGCGAGGAGGAGCACCGGTGAGCCACGGTCCCTGTGACCCAGGCCCAGACCAGCAACACAGACATGGGGAAGACATTCTCCA
Organism: Sturnira hondurensis; assembly: GCF_014824575.4. Lineage (NCBI taxonomy): Eukaryota > Metazoa > Chordata > Mammalia > Chiroptera > Phyllostomidae > Sturnira > Sturnira hondurensis. The sequence goes on along the minus strand of NW_028082350.1, from coordinate 17,644,841 downwards.
GTGGGGAAGACTGACAAGCAGAACGCAGGCGTGTTCAGGATGCTGTGTTGCACGCAGTCTGTTGCACGCAGTCTGCGGGGCACAGACTAGGGGTTGACACATGCGGCGAGCACGGGGTCCCCCATGCTGCCCTCTCATGCACCAAAGGGTCGCTGCCTCAGAAATCGAGAGACTTTGTTGGGTGTCTTCTCTTTGTTGACACTTGGTGACTAAGTCCCTGCTTCGTGGCTTTCTGTTTCCTCGCCGATAAAGAAGGGATTGGATTAGATGGTCTCCAAGGTGGCTCTCGCTTCAGCGTTCTGCGACATTAACGCCAAGCAATAAAATCATGGTAGGCATAGCATATACTACCCTTAGGGACATCTTTCCCTTTGTGACTTGGTGTGCCAGCTAGACAGACTCCTGGATTTGGGTTCAAAACATTCCATTGCATCCCTCATCCCTCCCTTCCAAAGAAGTGCCCTGGGGGGGGGGGCGGTTATTACCCATAACAGAACATGTGTTTGTGGTTCGGTACAGGAGGGCCCGCCCCCCACCCAGGGTTGCAGAAAACAGCAGCTTCCTCGGTGATTACAAATTCTGAGCTCAGCTTCCCGTTTACAAACAGTGGGGCTGAAACTGTAAACACTCCGCCGTCTGCCTCGGGAGAGTCGCGTGTGCCAGCCGCTGCACGTTACCCTGGAAAACGCGGGTCCGTCCTCAGTGCGTCTGAGCGCGCTGTCTCCGCTGGTGCCTCCAGTGGCCGAACGTCCTCGGGACTTCGGGTGGCACTGGGCCCAGCAGGCCTCGCCCTGCTTCCGCCCAGGTGGACCCTTAAAACCGGGCTCCTGGGAGTTGAGAACTTCAACATCCACCCGCCACCACCCCCCCACCTCCATTTTTTAACCTTCTTTGGTTGAAGTACGGTGGGCAAAACAATGTAGTAACTTGTAAAAGCTTAGATCTTGGTGTTTTGTTTTGATTTTTAACACAACACATAGATTTTCTTCTTGGATGGTGAGAGGCAGGGTTACTGGTTCACACTGGCCGACTGCACAGTGGTGACCAGAGGGAAGCAGGTCGGGGAGGTGGGGGAGGGTAGGGGGTGAACGGTGATGAAGGAGACTTGACTTGGGGTATGAACACACAATAGGTGTGTGTTCCAGAATTGTGCCCCTGAAACCTGTATAATTTTATTAACCAATGTCACCCCAATACATTCAATAAAAATATGTTAAAAAGTGAATACACTCATGTTGTAATTTTCATAGCCAAAGCTAGGTAAAAAAGGGGGGTTGGGTGTCTGAAAGGTGGTGACAGGAAGTAGAAGAGGGAAGAGGGGTGTTGAGTTGAATTCTCAAGAAGACTTGGTAATGTTTGCTTAACTCAATAATATTATTCTTACAAATAATATTGTACTTACAAATTGCCGAGAGAGTGTCTTGAAGGTCAAGTGTTCGGAGACGCAGCTGTCAGGCTCCCCCAGGGATGTTTCTCCACGAACAGCTCAGCGCCGTGTCTCTCAGCACCGCCAGGGCAGCGGTGGTGACCCTAGGGTGACTGGCAACTGGACAACAAAGACGCCCATCTTCCCGGAACACCAATTTTTACTTGATAATTATTTTTATATTAAAATAAAGATTATGAAAATAAAAGGGTGTCTATCTTAAAAGCAGAATACAAGCCCTGGACAAAATTTCCCTGCATGGGGGACGACTTCTGGTCACACTCTTTGTCCCTGGAGGGTAAATATTTATTCTTTTCTGCAAATAGCTTAGGTCACCAATCTAGACCGTGCCTTTGACCCTAGAGGTCAGGTAATCACTCTTCGGAGACGTTACGTTGCCACAGAAACCCGGGTTCCCGGTGGTGACACTCTCCCTGCACTTGTCCGGTAAATAATTAGTGCTCACACTAACCATCTTCAGGGTCTGGTGAGGAGGGCCCCGATGGCCCGGCCCCCGCAACACCTCATTTTTCCATCCAGATGAGAAACAACAGTTTGTGTTCCACAAGTAATTGGAAGGAGGCCTTATGGAAGCTCCTTCGGTCTGATTGGACCACGTGCTGACCCCAGAACCGAGCGCCTTTCCGGGGAGTTATAAGAGATGCGGCTCCCGGGCCCCCCGCCTTCCGGTGAAAGGCCGAGTCTCCTCGCCAGAAGGAAAGCTGGGTTTGGGCTGCCTAAGGACAACCGCTGGATTCCGGGTGGCAGGCTGAGCGGGAACGCGGTAATAATACTCCCATGGCTAATAATGATGACGATGATTTTTATCATCGAAAGAGTTTGGTTTTCCATAATACCAGGGCAGAGGCTGTGATGTGGCAGCTTTGGGGCCAAAATTAGCCTGCAGAGCATCCTTTTAAAAAAAATAGTTTGAGAGGCTGCAGAGGGCGTCGGCTCTCACGAATGGCTACTTATCATCTGCCACCAACAGTTTTGGTCACGCCCGGGACTCGGGGCCTCTGACTCCGCGTGATTATAATTAGCGAATAGTGATTTTAAGAACGACTCTCGTTCTACAGAGATAAATATGGCACTCCCTGTGCCTGAGTGATTTGCTAACAATCTCATCCCTCCCCGGGGTGTTTTATGTGTCGTGGGTCAATTCTATTTTGAAGTTTATAAAACTTCTGGCACAAGCTAACAGGCCCACGGGAGGGACCGAACTTTGTACCAGAACACACTCTCATCGCTCCTCAGTGGACACGTTCCCCGGCAGTCTGTCCCCTCTCTGCCACGGTCCTTGAGGAAAGAGACCACACCTGGAGATGGTCACGCGTGCGCTCTCTCTGAGGGCGATGCTGGCTGGTGTCACACGGCAGGTGACCCAAGCAGAAGGCCAGCCGCGTCCGTGGGAGGGGTTCTTTCTTGTGAAGCCCACTCAGGTACTCCAGCAGCTGCAGCCGCGTCAGGCGGAGGGCAAGGGCCTGTGCTTGTGAGGATGAATGAATGAGGGGCGTGGACCCCGCAGAGGAGGCCGGTCAAAGCGGGCAGATGGCCTCCCTTTGTCTGTCCCTTCCTTCCCCCCGACATGAAAGCTGGGCAGTGTGGCCCTGTCGTGCGGTGTCCCACTGGCCAGCCTGAAGTTCCAAGTGACCCGGCCTGTGTTCCCCAGCGCCAAGTTCTGTTACCCACGCAGCGCCACTGGGCTCGTGTGGGCGCTGACCTGGCCAGAGAGCTTCGGTCACACCTGAGGGCACCAGGCACAAGGCAGTGCCACGCTCACTGCAAAGGCCCGACCCCAGAGGCTCACCGAGCCGAGGCCAGTCTGCTGCTGCTGCAAGTGTTCGTGGGCCAAGTGGGTTCCCGGATGTGGAAGAGAATCTGTGCTTCTGAGTCTGGGGCTTGCACACGGAAAGCCGGCACGTCAGGTAAAGACCCCACTCACCCAGACACTGCGTTCCCACCTGTGCAGCCGCGTGTGGATTTGGGGGTTCCGAAACGTGTGCCTCTCTCCGGCTGGGACAGCGTGACCGGTGTCCCTGCCCTGTTATCCAGGCTGCGCTCTCCTTGTTCTGTGCCTCTCACATCAGGGGACTCTGTCCGATTTAACCGGATTGTGCCGCATCTGGGAGTTCTGTCCGTTCAAGTCCACGGTGAACATTTTCGTGCAGGGGTTGAACAGCCTGCCTGTGGTTATAAGCTCAGGCGTCAACAGGGTTTTTCCTTTATTATATTCGAGCAAAGTACAGAGACTTAAAGTAATAGTTGACGCAGGCTGGAATCAGAAATACTTCGTGTGAGTTTCTCACTTATGAAAAAGAAACCAAGGTCAAGTGGAAGAAGAAATTCAAACTGGCCATTATGGTATTCTAACAGAATAATTCAGTTAAAGTAGGATATTCAGATACACTTCCAATACCAGGGGTCAGTCATTGGGTGTTATTTTGTTCATTTAAACAAAGTCACCACTTATGGAAATTATATTTTCTTTGAAAGATACTCTAATACTTTTCATATTTTCATGGTACCCTTGGAAAAACGACATGCTGTTCAGTTTGTTTCTAACCACCGACTCTAGTAACGATATTTTAAAGGAAACAAAGACTAAGATCGCGGAGCACAACATTGGACACAGAATTGCTTTTGTATAAAACAAAAGCCACTTTTTTTTTAGATTAGTGTTGGGGGGTGAAAAATAAAAACAGTTTGCGTCTCTGGCTGTTAGATTCTTGTAACTTAAATATGCCGACTTTGTCCCCCGATCACGGTGCTGCCTGTGTGAAGGTTCTTGCTTGGTCGGTCACGTGGAGACTCACCCTCTAGAGAAACCAGGACCAATCCTGTGGGGATGCAAAATAGGGTGTAGAGAGAGTTTGGGGAAAATAAAAAAACCCTTGATAACAAATGTAGCAAACGTTCATCAAACTGACTTTAAAATATACTTTGAAACTAAAGCACGCTTTTATTCCTTTCTGAAAAACAAAGACTTCTCCTCCAAGTTAAAGCTTTCATTATGTGTTACCAGGAGGAGACACGACCCAGTTTTCTGAATAATGTGATTCTGAATTCCAGCTCGTGGGAACAAATAGGAGCTGAGCACCAACTGGTAACTGACTGAGCTCCCACCAAGTGCGAAGAAATGACCCAGACCTCTGGGGCGGCCCGTGTTGGTGGTTATTATTTGCAGGACAAGTCTTCCCCTGTGGTTTAGGGAGTTTACCAGGACCTGGGAACAAATGAAGCACTGCAGCATCTGAGTTTGTTTTCGAGCTAATCCTGTGTTCCCCCGGCAGAGACTGGGGTGGGGAGCGCGGCCCGGCTGTGGGCTGTGGACGCCGTGGAGCCTGTGGGAAGGAAATGCACAGGAGGCCCGCGAAATTAGAGATGGCAGTGGTGTGCTCTGGCGAGGTGGCGGCGGCCCTGCTGGCCCGGGGGTTTCCTTCCTCCGGCCTCGGTCTGGGCTTCGTGCTGTCTAGTCTTGGATGCTGATCTGTCTCCTACAGAAAAGGCCTGATTTAAGGGAAATTCTAGACGCGTGTTGATGTTCCAAGTACTTTTGGCCCCACCAGCCTTCATTGCAGGTTGAGTTTTTCCTCTGCGTGTGAATGAGGTTGAGACACTAGAGAGCAACTAAGCCCTACGCATGCGCGGCCTCAGATACCGTTTCCCGGGCACGGGTGCTGAGGGACGCTTTTCAACGTGCCCTACAGAGACCTAAAAAATTTTACAAAAGTGAACCATTTTGTCACTACTTGAATTGCTTTGAGATATCTCATTGTGTTTCGTCTTAGAGCCTAAATGCCTGCATGGTGAGCTGTTTTTCTTCCCTTTCCTTTCTGTATGTTTTGAGTTCAGTGTGGTTAGCTTCCAACTCACAGTTGCTTCTCTCCTTTGCTTTAATCATTCACTGTGGAATAGGTCCTCTACAATGCCATCACTCACATCAAGTAATGTAATCACGTGTAGGTATTAATTGTAAAAGAAAATTTTAAGTATTTTACCTCAACTTGACCTTGGTTTCATTCAAGCCTAAGATAGAAGCCAGTTCTTCAAGGGTTTGTATTATTTGCAGTTAATATTTGTCACTTAAATTAGAAAGTGGACCCAGAGAATCGGAGGAATTGGGATATTAGTAATGGGAACAATTGAGGGTTACATGTATTTAACGTTCTCAGAACATTGTAACCAGGGAGAAATCCTGTGGTTCCTTCGGAGAAATGTTTTGTGTTCCTTTCCAAGTTCACGGAATTATGAGTCAAAGCACAGAAGAACGTTCTAACTTGGCTTCATCGGTGACTCTTGCCTGTGTCCCCAGCTTTCTCTCCATGAAAATTAAGATCTCATTCTAAGAATTGTTTGTTGGAAAGTGGGGAGCCAGAGAGAGAGAGAAACCTCAGTCTGTTGCCTCTCATACATGTCCCAGCTGGGCCAAACCCACACCCTAGGCATGTGTCCTGATGGGGAATCGAACCCACACACTTTTGATTTACAGCCTGACACTCCAACCAGCTGAGCCACATCAGCTAGGGCAGCACATTTCTCAGAGTAAAACACAAGTCAGGAGTCCATAAAACACACATCTTCTAAGTTCTCAATCATATGTTCACATAAAACTTATTTTCAGATTAAAGAAACTCTCCTCCAATTGGCCCCACTAAGGCGTGGAGATTATTTTAATTTGGTTAATCGGTTGAGTAAATAAGAAGCTATTTGTATAATATGCAGATAAAAGACATGTCACAAGTGCTCCAGAAACTCTCCCTCACTGGAATGATGTGTCGAGAGTCTATGCTTACTGTTAGCTTCATGATATTATCACAATGAACACAAAGAAATCACAAAGAAGTCTTGTATTAGGTTTGCTTAACACTGTGTTCCAGCCTAAAAAAATAAAACTTAAACATGTCTCTTGAGCAGTAACCTCATAAATAAGCAATCGATGATATTCTAAGAACATGTTCCATTCACCCTTTAGCTTTCTCCTCAAACTACAGATGGACATTCAAAAGTAAAACAGATAGGTAAGGATGAATAAATGTTGGGTAATCATGCATATGTCTTGATAAAAGCTGGTTTATGAGTGAAAAACATTTGGACTAGATACCTACTAAACTCCGTGACTGATGATGTCTGTGTGGCCGGCTTGGAAGCGATTTCCTTCTTTTTTGCCTCTGCATTTTTCAAACATACTTTTATAGTTTAAGGAAAATCTTTAAATTTTAAAGATTCTGTAAAGGATCTTTATAGTCGTGTTCGAGACACATCATAGTCAGATGCTAATTGAAAATAAGACAGTGGTGTCCTTTTCATTCTAGTTTCAAGACAGAGAGGTCCGTGATGGCTGCTCGCTCTCCCCGAGCCCACGCCTTGGCCCCAGGACGCCCCCCCAGCCCCTCGGCGCTGCCAGCTCTGCAGCTGCTCCCGGTGATCGGCCCAGCAGCTCGGCTGCCTCCCCGTTTCCTGCGGGTCAGTAAGTCTCCCTCCGCCACAGGAATCATGGTCACCTGCTACGTGTTGTTAATTTGGCCTAACTTCGTGTTGCTCGGCTGTGGTCTCCCCGAACTGCCCGTTTTCTTTGCTTGGCACAAGGGCACCTCATGGAGGGTGTACAGCTCCCACCTTCCTCTCCCTTTTGGGAGAGCATGCCCTCTTGCTGCTGGGGAACCGGCGCTCTGAGCGGTTGGCCCAAAGTGCCTCCTCATCTTCTCTCGAGGGGACTTCAGACATACACTCCGGACTGCAGTTGCGTGGTGCTAATCGTGTCCACCTTCACACTCACCCAGTAGGACGGCATTTTCCTACTAAGGGATTTAAAGCAATGTCTGTGCATTGACTTTAATGGGCGCCACCAACTCTGCACTGGGGTGTGGAGAGGTGTTTCATTCTGTTGGCGTCCTCACTGAGTTCCCCGAGCTTCCTCGTAACCAGTGATTTGAACTCTGTGTCTGGCAGTTTGCTTGCCTGCGTCTCATTCAGCTCTTTTTCTGGGGCTTTTTCCCACTGTTCCACTGGGGGCCTGTCTCCTTGCCTCCCCACTTTGGCTGCCTCTGCCTCCATCTCTGTGTGTGTGTCGGGTCTGCTGTGCCTGCGAGGGTGGCCTTGGGTAGCAGGTGTCCTGCGGGCTCAGAGATGCCGTCTCCCTGGTCACCTGAACTCTGTGCCCAAGAGTGGCCCTGGGTGGGCTGTGTGATCCCCCCTGCAGCCATGGAGGCTTGACTGCCGTTGGTCCAACCGGGGCCTCACTGGCTGTGAGGACGGATGAGAAGGCCCTGTGCAAACTGCTGTGGGTGCTGACTCTGCACAGCTGGACTCGCCCCACGGGGTCAGGGGTCTGCTGAGGTCTCCCTGTGCAGGTGCCCCTGGGGGAGCTCCTTGGGTCATGCTCTGGACCACTGGTTGTCTTGGTTCTCGGGCACCTTGGGAGAGAATCTGAAGTGCAGGCTGATTTCACGTGCTGCCCGTGCCCAGCCCTGCGCTGCCTGTGTGGGGCTACGCTGTGACCCACAGTTTGCGGGCACCTCTGCTGGGCATGGGTGTTCGTGGGAAGGGCCCAGCTGCACGCCAAGGCCAGCACTGGGGAGGCGGGGTGGGCTGCAGGTCAGCAAAAGGACCAAGGCCCCCCAAGATCCACCCTCACCTGCTAAGCTCAGTCCCTGAAAGTGCCTCCAGCATTTGCTTGAGGAAGACTCTCAATGAGTCACCGGGCAGAAGCCACGTTCACCAGACTGATAGTGATTTAACCTCTGGGTCAGCGCTGGGTCTGAAGCAGCTCAGCAACAGTCTCAGTGGACACTGAGGTCACCACCACCCGCTGGGTGTCCACGGGCCTGTCCGAGAGGCCCGGCTTCATTGGGATGGGGCCAGCTGTGGTCACCAGGGCCACAGAGGCCCAGATTTGGCTTGTGCGTGGGGGGCTCGGCATGGGAATGGTGGCGCCAGTCTGGCTGCAAGGGAAGCAGGGCCCCGCCCTGGAGCCACACCCTCCGATTGTCCCAGAGCCTGCCCGGGCTTGCCAGAGGGTCCCCTGCCCCAGTCCCCTCCTGGTGCCATAGGACACAGGCTCTGCAGGGCAGGGGACCTGGGAGTCAGGGTGGTGTGGTTCATGGGTCTCCTCAGGTAGGGCCTGTGAGTCTCTGTGAAGGGGTGTGATGCTGCTACTCTGGCTCACAGGGAACAGGGTGCCACTTTGGTGCTCAGGCCAGCCAGGGGTGGGGCGCAGCCTCCCGGGCACTCTGGGTGTGCACTGTAGCTGCAAGGGCACCGTTGCAGGGAGGGGAAACGGCCTTGGCCCCGGGGCCGTACAACGCTGTCTCTGATTCTCCCGAGTTTGCCCTCCAGATCCCTTCTAGAAAGTCCATACCACAGGCTCAGGCAGCAGGCTCCTCTGCATGGCGTGAGCTTGCCCAGGCAGGGGGACAGGGAACGGGAGGGGCCATCTGTGCCATTCCCCCAGGCTGATGCGGTTTGGAAGGGGGCACTTCAACCAGGAAGGGGGGCGTCTGTGGGTGTGTGGGAGAGCAGCCCTGGGGGCTGTCCCTTCAGCTCTCTTCCCCGAGCCACACAGCCCAGAGTGCCCTCACAGGACTCCAGTCTGCGTCAAGCTGCCCTCCCTCTGCTGGGACCCAGGGGGAGGGGCTGTGGATGAGAGTTTGTGTGCTGACCCCCTAAAAGGGCGCCTAGGTTCCTAGCAGACTTGCCTCTCTCCTGGGTGGACATCGCCCCAGCCAGATGTTCTGTGGGCACCTCTTCCTGCCTCTGTTGCTCTGAGCTAGAGAAGCTCAGCATTGGGCTCAGGCCCCCACGTTGCTTCGGGGGGCCCTTCTGCGGCTGACACCCCCTCCTGGATCCTCAGCTGCCCCTCACGGGTGCGGGGCCCTTTTCTCGTCTCCGCCCTTCCTACCAGTCTTGGAGTGACTTCTGTGAATCCTTGGTTAAAAGACTTCTCTGTCCAGCTAGTTTTCAGTGGGTTATCCCGGTTGACGGTCCCTGCTTGTCATTCCAGTTCAGTCTGGGGGAGGTGTCACATCTACCTGCTGTGCCTCCATTTCTCCCCCTCTCCTGTTTTGATTTTTCCAGAAATCTATTGTGCAAACTGCATTTTCATCTTTCCCTCAAGCTTTTCGAGGCTTTACAAGCTCATATTACAGGCAACTTATTTGCTCCCAGAAGAAAACGTTTAAGTGATCTACGACTGAGACATGGGGGAGATGTATTGGAAGGATGTATTGAAAATTCTTCTGATCCTTTAGTATCAAAATAACCTCGTTTGTGCCCTACTGAGGGCACAAGTCTGAATACAGGGCAGCATAGAAAATCGAAAAGTCTTGATCTGATCAGCTGATTGTAGTTATTGGCTCCAAGTCAGAAATAAAAGGGAGGGCATCGGAGAGGCCACTCCCTGGGGGAGAAGGGAGTCCGTAGTGCCGTGAATAAGAGCCCTTTTCCTTATGAGAGTTGGTCTTCTCGTGAGCAAACAAGCCAACACTGGTCCCATTCATGTAACCTTGAGTAACCTCCAAAAAATGTGAGTGATTGAGTGAAGTTTGGAGAGTGTAGAACAGCTTTTTTCCAAAGAAGAGGAAACTAAACATGCAGACAAATTCTCAGGAATTCAGGAACAAGGCTGGGTATTTTCCAATCAGTGGCCTGAATGTATTTCCACTGAAAAAAAAAAAACCCTCCCTGTCTGGCACCTCTCTCCAGCTGAAAGAGATGGGGCGGTTTATTTCCAATGTCAAGAGCACTGCTGTGGTGAGGGTTTCGACACAAGTGGACACTTTTTTACTTTCTCGGGAAATAGGGTCTCTTCACTGAGAATCATTATAATCCATTGGGAAAAGAGCTAAATTCACAAAACAAATAACAAAAAACTACACAAACTTTTAAATAACACATGGGCTGGGAAGGCGTCTCAAGAGATGCTAATGTTTTAAACTAGATTAAAATTAAAATTAAACTTGAAATTTGTGGAATTCAGCAGAGTCGGGGGAAGGGAAATTTATGACGTTGAATGCATGTATGGGGCAAAAAAGAGCCAAACTTAACTATCTACATATTTTCCTTAAGAAGCCAGAAAAACCACAGCAGAGTAAATTCAGAGTAAGCAAAGGAAAATAAATAATACAAACTAGAGCAAAAATCATTTAAATGAAAAATAAAAAATCAATAGAGAAAATTTTGTTAAAAGCTAATCAGCTTTTGGAAATGTTTTTGGAAATGTTGGAAAGTTGATAAGCCTCTAGCCAGGTTAACTAAGAAAAAAGAGAGAGAAGACACAAATTACTAATATCAGAAAGAGGAACATTAAAAGAACAATAGGGGATCATTGTGAATAATACTATGCTCACAGATTTGATAACTTACATGAAATAAACCAATTCTTTGAAGGACACACTCTTTCAAAACTTACACAGGAAGAAATAAGCTTATATCTGTTAAAAATTGAACCTCTGATTAATAATATCTGAAAACAAAAGTCACCAGACCCTGATAGGTTCACAGGGGAATTCTATCAAACATTTAAGGGAGGAATTATGTCAATTTTTTATAATCTCTTCCAGAAAAGCAGAGGAAATACTTCCAAACTCATTCTCTGAGGCCAGAAATGTCCTAATCCTAAAAGCAATGACATTACAATAAAGGTCAACCACAGACCAATATCTTTCATGAACATAAATGCAAAAAGCATCAATACAATATCATCAAATACAATCCAACAACAAATACACAGTATTATCTGCCGTGGCTTGTGGAATGTATCCCAGGTACATAGGCTTGTTTCAACATTTGATGGACATTAAGGTCGCCCCTCATATCAACAGGCTACAAAAGAAAAATGGCATGATTATACAAATAGATGCAGAAAAATCATTTGACAAAATCCAGCACTCATTCATAATTTTTAAAAAACTCTCAGCAAATTATATACGGGAGAACTTCCTCACCTTAATAAAGCTAATAATACACCTAATGGTGAGAAATTAGATGCTTTTCTGCTATGATCAGGAACAAAGCAAGGGCAACCCTCCACACCACTCCCACTCAATGTCACACTGGAAATCTTAGCTAATGCAATAAGACAAGAAAAGGAAGTAACACACACATGGACTTGAAAACTGAAATAAGGAAGATAGAGCTAGATTGATGGTACAGAAAGAAGAAACCCAATAGGATTTGGAGATACAGACTTTTGAGTTTTGAATGAGAGCACCATGAGTATGACTATGATCTGGGAGGAACAAGTTGTAGAAACAAAGATGTTTGTGATACAGAATACAGAGACAATAACGCACAGAGCGATGCCCCACAGAACAAACAGGGACAGGATACCATGCACAGGTAAAGGAAGACACAAAGGCAGTGGAAATAGAGTAACTTGAGTTAGCGGCTCTCCGAGATTCTGGGGTTTTCTATCTTAAAGAAAAAACCCACATGAATGACCTACTTTCATGCCCTTGAGACGTTATTTTTTCTCTGAGCCTCTGCCAAAATAATTATTTTAATAAACATTTTCATTGTCCCTTCATTCTACTTCCCTTCCCACCCCCAACCCCTAATTTTATATCAAATGATGAAGTGTATTCTGATTTATCAAAATGAAATTTCTAAAGACACTTTTCACTTACCCAAAGTCAACTGCGAAGCAATTTCACTAAGGAAATAAATAATGCTAACTAATTGTAATGATGACTACTAACGAAGCCAAACATGTCTGCCATGATGCTTCGCCTCGTTCTGGCTGAAAATTCACTTAGTACTTGTGCATGTTCTACCACCAGGCAACTTTTAAAGTGAGAAGGTTGTTTAGAAACTAGAAACTATTCTTAAACTAGTTTATAACATGAGGTAAATGTATTAGGTCTGGTTAAATGGAGGAGAAGTAATTTAAACATATTGTGCTTGTAAAAATTTACTGGTGAAATATAACCTAGGCTACAGAAAAATTGGCTCACAGATTATAGAACTCATTAGAAGTTGGGCGGTGGAATCTGTTTCCTGGCAAAGGTTTCCTCCTAGAATTTAGAAAAAAAATTTAGCTAAAGCCAAGTTTAAAAAAAAAACCTCTAGTATGCCATATTTGAGGATGTGAAGTAAGCAGAACTATAGTTTGACTTAATAGCTGTATTTGTAACTAAGTACCAGACTAGTTTATCATCATCACCTTTATCACCAGGACCCCCATCCAAGGGTTCCAGTGCCAGGAAGAGAGTCCCTACGGCTTCTGACATAGAAACCCCAGGGACTGTAGCCGAAGGAAGTAGAGGCTGGGGGAGTCCCTGGCAGTTCCTCCTAAGGGTCCACATACGGACCCACTTGGATGCACTGGGGCAGCAGCTGGAAAGGCACCAGGGACTCATGGAAAGGAAACAAATTATCTGGCTTCAGGACAACGGCTGGAGGGGCAGCTTTCTCCCAGACAAACTTGTTGGTAGAAGCCATTGTTCCTTTGCTGAGTGCCCCCTTCCCCAGCACAGAAGTGCCAGGCAGGTGCATTATCTGAGACTCCATGAGCATTTGTAGCACTGTTTGTCCCACCCTGGTAATTGTCTGAGACCCTACCCCACCCAACTTGTAGGTCTTTCCAAACCACTTCCAGTGGGTTTTCCATATGAATGGTTATCTTGGCTCATGCTTCAGACTTTCCTAAAATCTCTCAAACAGCCTCTGGACTGGGCATGACCCATACTTCTTGCTAAGCAGCCCCAGGCTCAGCACCAGCAGCAGCCAGGCTTGGTTTGCAGCTTGGCCTCGCCTGGGCACCTCCAAGCCCAGCACAAGTAGCAGCCATTTGCAGTTCACTTTGTACTTCATGCCAGGTAACCCAGAGCAGGGCTCAGGTGGCAGCTGACCTTGGCTACATGTCCCCAGAGACACCAGAGCCAGCACACCTGATGGACAGCTTCAGAGCATGCCAAATCACTGCCCAACCACCTCCATAAGGAACACACTCAAGGGGTGGACTGAATGGGCACCAGAGCCCCACTGAAGTAAGTCCTGTCCACAGGGTGGGTTCTTGCACAGCTGATCCTCCATGGTGGTTGCAGTCAGTCTTCACAGACAGTCGGTCTGGGGGTAAATCCCTCCCATTGCTGTGCCAACAGCAATCAAGGATAACTACAACAGGAAGAAGGTGTACACAGCCCACACAACAGGGGTGGTGCACCTGGGTGCCCAGCTAGGGTGATTAACAAGGGCCGGGAGGCCCTACAGGACACCTACTAAACTAGAGCATGCTACCAAGACCGGGAGACATAGCGGCTCTACCTAACACATAAAAACAAACACAGGGAGGCTGCCAAGATGAGGAGACAAAGAAACATTCCCAAATGAAAGAACAGATCAAAACTCTGGAAAAAGAACTCAACAAAATGAGGACAAGCAATCTACCAGATACAGGTTCAAAATACTGGTTAGGAAGATGCCCAAGGAACTGAAGGGAAGAGTAGATGAACTTAATAAGAACTTCAACATAAAGACAGGAAATATAAAAATGGAGATAGAAAATATAAAAAAGAACTACCCATAAGTGAATGATATGCTAACTGAAATAAAGAACACATTACAGGGAGTCAATAGTGGAATAGAGGAAACAGAGAGTCAAATTATAGTTTTGGAAGATAAGGAAGCAGAAAACATGCAAACAGGACAGCAAGAGGAAAAAAGAATAAAAAAAACAAGGCAGTATAAGGCGCTCTGGGACAACTTCATGAACACCGACACTCACATCATGGAGTGATGGGAGAGAGAGAGAGCAGGGCATTGAAAACCTATGCAAAGAAAATCGTGAGGGCAAACTTTCCTACCTGGTGAAGGAAATAGACATGCAAATCCGGGAAGCTCAGAGAGTCCAAAACAAGATTAACCCAAAGAAACCCATACCAAGTCATGTTATAGTTAAAACGCCAAAGGTTAAATAAAGACAGAATCTTAAAAAAGTGAGAGAAAAGCAGTTACTTATCTACAAAGGAGGTCCCATAAGACTGTCGGTTGATTTCTCAACAGAAACTTCCCAGGCCAGAAGGTATTGGCAAGAAATATTTAAAGTGATTAAAAGCAAAGACCTACAATCAAGATTATGGTACCCAGCAAAGCTGTCCAATATAGAATTGGACAGATGAAGAACGTCCCAGACAAGAAAAAGCTACAGGAGTTCATTCAAACCTCTATTACAAGAAATGCTAAAGAATCTTTTTAAGAAGAAAAAATGATAGAATATATAAATATTTAAATTTCAATAACTACATATTTATCAACAATTAATTTCAATGCAAATGAATTAAATGTGCCAATCGAAAAACATATGGAGGCTGAATGAATAATAAAACAAGACCTTTACATGTGCTGTCTACAAGAGACTCACTTTCGATCAAAAGACACAGACTAAAAGTAAAGAGATGAAAAAAGATATTTTATGAAAATGGAAACAAAAAAACTGGGGTAGCAATACTTATACTAGCCAAAACAGACTTTAAAACAAAAATTGTGTAACAAGAGACAGAAAAAAGGACCCAGCAATTTTACTTCTGGATCTTTACCCAAAGAACCCAGAACAGGAAATCAAAGAGACACGTACATCCGTACATTGATCGCAGCATTTCATGGAAGTGACCAGCGTGCCTATCGGTTTATAGATGGACAAAGGGGTGGCGCATACGTGCAAGGAAACACGGCTCGGTCATAGCAAAGGATGAGATGTTGCCATCGACCACAGGATGGACCAACCGACAGGGTGATACGCTAAGTGAAGTAAGTCAGAGGAAGGCAAATGTCGTTTGATTTTGCATCTATGCATAATCTAAAAAAGAAACTAAATGAACAGGCAGAACAAAAACAGTCTCAGATGCAGAGAATATTTTAACGATTGCCAGAGTGGGGGGAGTTGCCGAGGGGCCCGGGTGGGGAAGGGGCAGGGGCAGGGAGCCCCGGTGGGCGGCTATGGAACAGCTGTGGGGGTGTGAAGTACGGCCTAGAGAGTCTATAATAATAGACTATAATAATATCGCAATAGCCGTGTGGGGTGTCGATGGGGACTAGATGGGGTGATCACTTCAGATTAACTAATGTCTAGTCACTGGGGTGTACACATGAAACTAACATAATATTGTGCACTGATTGTAATTAAATACTTAAAATGATCTAAAGTGAAAAGAATTCTGTATCGAATGGAAGTGCCGTACGTGTTCGAAGTCTTTAAATTTAGGCAGTAGTCACCTTAGAACCGTGCAACTTTCCAGCTCCCTTCCGGTGGAGACTTACAGGAGACAACTGGGTTCTTTGCGTGTTGCTTACCACAGACAAAGAGAAGTGGGCGGGGGGAGTGAAGGTCAATGTCAAAAGAGTGGTCGAGGTCCTGGAGCAGGAACTAAGGACTGGGAACCCAGAGTTAGGACCCGCCATGAGCACCGTGGACAGAGTCACCCAGGATTAAGGCAGAACTCGGAGTGAAGACGAAAGCAGGAAGTCACATGCTAAACCCTTCCCGGTATCCACGGAGTAAAATTCATTCCTTTGTTCATATCACTCACAGGTTTTATTTTTGGAGACAATTAGAATCCACTTCCCAGTCGGAGCCGCGCATAGGGACAGTCCTAGCAAGTGACTGCTGGCGGGCAGACAGCAGAGGAAATGTAATAAAACCCGAAAATAAGAGCAAAAGTACACAAGCATAAAAGTCTCGGATCACTTACAATGAGGAAGAAATAGCCCCACAGACATCAGAGATTCTGGGAGAAGATATGCAACACGCAATGCGATATCATCATAAAATGTCAGCAGTCGGCACAACCCAGCACCGTTCTCCCTTGGGGAATTTTCCGAAATTCTGTGTCTACAGCTACCTGACAGAGAGATTAGATGACACGATCTCCGAATTTATTTCCAGCTCAAAATATCTATGTTTGTAGTGATGAGCTTGATACGTCAGGAAAAGATTTTTATTTAGGAAGGGAGTATGCTGTCTGTTTTGTAAAAGCCTCATCAAAAGGAATTGAATTAAAATGTCAAAATGGTAAATTTCAGTTGTTTGAAAGTGTTCCCCGTATCAGATGTTGCATGTCCCGAAAATGGACATAGATGAGGAGGAAGCTGCCGTAGAGACCCAACCGAACCCTCTGGCCCAGAAGCCCCAGAGCCCCTGTCTCCTGGAGCGCACGTGGAGTATCTGTGTTGACTGTGCCCCCCGATCAGAGTGCGAATTCCCACAAGGCAGCCTTACTCAGCGGCTCACTCTCCTTCCCCAAGACGGCTCTCTCAGCTCTGGGCATAAAGCAGACACTTAATATTTTCAATGTCTAAAGTATTCTCTGAAGTTTTCAGGGGAAAAAAGGACACGATTACACCCACACACTGAGTAGCCAAGAGCTACAGCCCGGAGCCAGTAACTATCTTACTGATTTCAACAGAAAAACATGTAGTGAGACTCCTGATATGCACATCAAAGAGGGGTTTTTCCCCCCGTAACGTTAAAATGGAATTGTGCACATCAAACAAACCTATCTCTGGCCTCACGCATTTCTGGCTCGTATACCCTGGACGGCAAATGTTGTGGGGACAGTATCTGCTCTTGATCTGTTTTCCAGTTATCCAACGATGAAAGAGCATAGCACGCAAAAGCGGCCTAGTTTTACAACTGTGCCCAGAAACCGAGATTTCGGAGTATTCTCGTTTTATCCAGGGGTTTCCGACAGAGTCATGAGATGGACTGTGAAGGGGCTGAAGAAAAGAAGAGTTTCTATTTTAAAGAATACAAAATGAGGTCCGAGCTAGACGACGGCAATTCTGCAGCCCCAGGTCAGTGCTGAAGGGAGCGGGGAGACGCCTGTTCCACGGCCAGCACCTCAGGCTGCCCCCAGCCTTTGGCAGAGGGGGCAGAGCCTTGGGGGTGTCAGCATGCGGGCCGTGTGTCCCTCGAGGGCTGTCCTCGACCTAGCTCGTCTCCCCATGGACCTGAGACAGTTCCAAAAGGCCCTCAGGAGCAAAAAGAAAACACGTGTCAGGAGAACTGGGCTGTTGGTGAAACAAGATGTACAACATTCTCTACACAGGCGCTGAATGCCTTTTACTCTCCGGGGGCCCTCTGGCATTGACAGAAAAGTAAATCCCTTCGTTTATCTTTCTGTGCTTCAAGACCTGACTTGATTTCAACAATGTGGACATAATCCGCATTTGGACATGGGCTTCTTTATCGTTAAGTCGATGCAGCTCATATCATAAGACACTAACGATAAGGAAGAGTAAGGCAAAGATCACATCCGCAGTGGTGCAGAGGCACCGGTGAGCAAACACGTAGCTGCTAACAGGACGGGGACTGGGCCCGGGGCTCCTCACCGGGAGTCCAACCCCCTTCCCCACACCAGGGTGCTGCCGGGGTCACACGTTAACACACCCACTGTCCGTGAAACCCCTCTTTTAGGCAAAGGCATTTTCCTTGTTCAGAGTTAAATCTGGACCACGCTTTGTAACGAGCAACAGCAGTGAGAGATTTATGTCTTGCATCACACTCTGGAAAGGGTCCTTTTACATCGCTCTAATTGATCAGAGATGAAATGGCATCGATTAGATTAGTTCTGACGGCTCCCCTGCGTTAGCGCAGCTGCAGAGACACAGGGCGCAGTGCACCCTGCGGCCCGCTAATGCCCACCAGCAGCCCTCCTGCCCCTGTCTCCGATTCCAAAGTGCCAAGGGGCAAAAACTTCTCTGGGCGCAATCATCGGAGAGTTACAGGGCCACCTCCCAAACCACGCACGCTGCTCTTGGTTTAAGGTGTTCCGGGATTACCGGAAATATATAAGGCCACACCAGTTTTAATCTAAATACAGTATGAAGCATAAATAATTCCACTGCCACTATCCCACCAAAGAACTCTGGATGTTTAAACAGGCCTCTCTGGGAAAAAATATCTGTAGTCAGTTCATAATGCCCCCAACTTATTAGTAGTACAGATCACGTACCAACAGGTGCAAACGGCACCTCAGGACGCTGGGCGTTCCCTGCACATGGTCAAGAGACTCCGACCCCCGTTGCATCATTACACACAGATGGCCATCCTCGTCCCCAGAGCTTCCTCCCATGGGTCACAGGAAGTGACAGTTGGCACCGCCAGCATGGTCTGCAGGGGCCCCCAGGGGAGCGTCTCACAGTTTGGGATTACACACAGTGGGACAACTGTCCCATTCTTCCAATACCCCCAACTCTTACCCCAGACCTAGAAAGGGGGCCAAATATTAACTCGTTCCTTCCCCAAACTACCCTCCAAAACTACATTGGATTAAACATTACCTCAAAATCAAAACATTTATATAGTTACACAGAAAAGCTATACTATCACGTTACTGTTAGAAACTCCTCATAATTATGATGCTGTGAGAGCTGCTAAAATTCTTCCTTGTACGAAATGTATGAAATTAGACATGGAGTACCGCTTATAAAAGAAAGCGCGACCATTCGAAGTGGGGCCCGTTCGAGGGGACATGCTTGTCACGGTCAGTCTCCTGACAGTCGTGACGTGTCCTCCTTCTCAGCGGTCCCTGCTCCCGTCACTCTAGGGCGTCGTTTTCTCGATTCTCCACTTGCTTCTCCTTCTCATGCCCACATGGCCATTCCTCCCTCCGCCTCCCTGTCCAGGTTGGTGAGTCTCCACGTTTCAACCCAAGAATTTTCAGTCATCTCACTCCATATGTCTTCCTCAGGTGGTGGCAGCTGTTATCACTTATATAGCTGTTACCTACAGGCTGGTTGACACGCACACACTTCAGGGCTTCCTACATGACTCTGACAGACAGTACATGTTTTTAGTGCCTTCTAGAACCTGGGCACTATTCTAAGTGCTGGATATACAGCAATGAATGCCAGAAAAAACTCTTGTCCTTATGAGACTACATTCCAGTTGACGGAGAGATAACAATAGACACATAAGTAAAAGCAACAATATGTTAGATGATAACAGGTGCTGTGGCAAGAGTCATGCAAAGAGAGGGTGGTGGCACTTTTCTGAGCTTTCAAAACCTGGATACAGATGGGTGCAATAAACTTTCTCTGCACGTGTTTGCTGGGCCTCGTGTGACAGGGACCATTAGCCCAAAAAGATTAAAAATCTTCTCTCATTCAAAAGTCCTCGGAGCTTCTCCAGATGCTACGTTTGAAGTATGAATCACGCCCCAAATCAGCAAAGTCTTTTTACTAGGAAACGCTTTACATTCATTCTCTCTGTCCTGTGTGCCTGGTTGCCAAGATGTGGAAGCAGCCTCGTGCCCACCCGTAGGGGAGTGGGTGGAAGAGCCGTGGTCCATTCACACAGTGGAATCGTGCACGGCTGTAAAGAAAAAAAGGAAATCTTACCTTTTGCAACAACAGGGACCTGGGGAGTGTTATGCTCACTGAAATAAGCCAGTCAGAGGAAGACAAGTACCATATGATCTCACTTACCTGTGGAATCTGATGAACAAAATGGACTAGCTCTCGAGGTCAGGGAGCCCTGAAGAGAGGAGCAAGGCTGTCCCCCTGGGGCCCATTTCTACTCGCCATTTCACTAGGAGCCAACCGTACACTGGATAGTGCCATAGGTTCAATACAATGTTGCTTAGATTCTTCCCTCAAGACCTCTTTGTATTTAAAAATTCCCAGTCCCTTGGAGACTGGGAATCATTTGGCCAATCATTTAAGCCCATTAACAATTTTCTTCTGGCTTGGTAGAAAACTACCTTGCAAGCTGGGTGCCCACTACCAACAACCCATCGACAGGCTCCTTTACACACAAAGGAAAAAGCCGTGAAACCAAAATCGAGTTGCCCCCCTACACAACACATGTAGGGAGAAACTGGGGTCGATTCCGTCTGCCTCTTCTAGACACTTTGGTAGAATAACTCTGCACATATGTGGAATTTGTGTACATTAACTGAACCTAAACGAAGTGAAAGGAAAACTGTCTCCTCCAAATTATTCACTCAAACCCCTGTGCATGACTGTGTGCGATAAATCAAGTTAGCAGACGTGTTTCCATACAACCCCTGAGGTCCTATGAATCACATTTGCGTGCATCTGAATAGGTTCCAGCAGATATGGAAGGAAGCGGGGAGCTACACCAATCAGATTACGGTCTGTACCCTCGCTGGCTACAAGCTGCCCCATGAACTGCAGCCAGCCACGCCCTCGCCACCTCCCCAACCCCAGTATTTTGGAGACCTCCAGAACTTGTACAGACTTACAGAAAATCGTGCACCAAAGAAAAAGCTTTGATCTCCTGCCTGCATCCTTACTGACAGTCACTTTTTACCCTATAATAGAACAGCTTTGGAACACTAACAGATAACACGCTAATAACCATTCGTCTACAGACAAGTAACACAACAATAATACTGCCATTTATATATTTCATTTAGAAATATTTTTGAAGACTAATGGTATTCCGGGACAATTCTGAGCCGAGAGAAGATAGGACAACCATGGCTTCGTGAGGAAACTGTGGTTTAGAAAATCCATGCCAGAGAAAAGCAGATTTCCCACCATTAAAATAAAAAAAGATCATTCCATGACCCGGTGAGATGGTCGTCGACACGATGGCGTCCATCATTCTGCAGCGTGGAAGGGCACCGCGTCAAACTGATACTCTGCACGCCTTCCCTCACGCAGTGCCGGGTGTCGGCTGCATCTCGGAGAAGCTGGGGGATCTCTCCTTGTCAGCCACGTGCTGCTCTCTTTCGAAGCCTCGTGTTTTATTCCACGTGGTCAGTGCTTCCCAGGTCTCGCTTGTAAGGGAAACTCAGATAATGCTCGTCCGTGACTGCACTCTTCCTGATGATAATGGCCCTGACTAGTAGTAATAGCAACAATTACATATTTACAACTTCACATCAATGTAGTTTCATCCACAGCGCATTTTACCAAGGAGCCTACCTCAGGGAGCATGTGCTGGGGACAAAGCTGACCTGGCCACCCTGCCGCTGAGCCCAGACTAATGGGTCCCCAGCCCTGGTCCTGGAGTTCGCCGTCTGAAAAGCCCTAGACTTCATGTTCCTAAATGAAGCGGGGACTCTGAAGTATAATAACTAGGGATATTTTCCTTAGAATTTAGAAATGTATGCTTTTAAATTCACAAAAAAACTTTCTCACCCCCTTTTTTTGGGATTGCAGTAAGTTTTTATGAAAAGAATGTTCCTTCTTTTCACTTTTTGGGGCTCTTTTCCTTTTATGTCACTCATCAAAGTCAAATTGGAAGACTTTATTGAGAATTAGTCATGTTGTAGAATGGAACAATTCATAACATGGATGAAAGTTTCCATACAGTTCCAATCAAAGAGCAAGATTTATTGATTACTTAATGCATGCTCTGACTCAACTATTTCAAGAAGTATTTATGCTGAAAGCTCTGCACACCCACACACCGCCACACCCTGCCCAGAACGATCTGATTGGCAGGGGCGTTTCCAGAGCGACGGTGCAGCTACAGCAAAACAATGAGGCAACGGCACGTACGTGTCGGAGTTGACCTCCGTCTCCGAGGTGTGCCCTTGGGTCTTTTTTAAATACGCACATGTGTTCATGAAATTAGGAAAGCTGGGAAACCGCACGCAAAAGAATGAAGCTACAGTATGTCCCCATGTACAAAAACTAACTCCAAATGGATCAAAGTCCTGAATAGAAGGTCTGAAACAACAAATTACCTGGAAGAAAACATAGGTACTGAGTTTCCAGACCTTGGTCTTACAGAAGACTCTATGCTTTGACCCCAGACAAGAGTGAGTGGGTGGGACCGTGTCAGGCCAACAGGCTTCCGCACAACCAAAGAAACCAACATCGAAGCCAAAGGCAACCAACCAGACGGGCAGAGAGGCTCCCAGACGACAGTTCTGACAAGGGGTCCAGATTGGAAATGTGTAAAGAACTCACACAACTCCACACCCAACAAACGAGCGATCCAATTTTTAAAAATAAGCAAAACATGGCGAAGGATCTGAGCAGACACTTCTGTCCAGAAAACTTACAAGCGGTCAATAAATACATGAAAAGATGGTCAACTTCACTGGCTCTTAGTGAAATGCGAATCAGAACTACGAAGAGACCCCTCCTCACACCTGTCAGAGCGTCTGTCGCGGACGAGACGGGCAGTAACGGGTGTGGGAGGGGGGTGGAGAGAGGGGGCCTCGGCCGCCGCTGGTGGGAATGCGGACGGACGGGTGCAACCCCTGTGGAGAAGCCTGGAGGCTCCTCAAAAATTTAAGAATAGAGTTACCATGACCCGGCAATCCCTCTTCTGGGTACCTACTCAAAAACTTGGAAACCGTTATTTGTAAAGGTATATGTGCTCCTGTGTTCCCTGCAGCCTTATTCACGGTGGCCAGGACCGAAGTGTCCCGCGACAGATGCTGGGCAGAGAAGAGGCGGTGCCTCTCCCCAGGGGGAAGCTACTCCCCCGTAAGCCTATTTGCAGCAACGTGGATGGACCTTGGGAATATCACGCTAAGCAAAGTCAGTCAGTCAGAAAAAGTTAAGAATCTTACGATTTCACTCATATGTGGAATATAAAACTGAAAGCAACAAATGAACAAACGAAAACTCATAGACACAGATGACGGTGTGATGGGACCAGAGGAAAAGGGTAACAGGGCCAAACGCACGGTGACAGAAGATGATCTGACTTTGGGTGGCGGCCACACGATGCACATACAGACCATGGGTCACAGAAATGCCTGTGTGAAGCCTGTATGAGCTTACTAACCCCTGTCACCCCAATAAACTGAACTTCAACAATTACCAAAAGCAATGATAAAAATTCAAGAATAAGTGAAACATTATAAAACTGTACACTTTACATTTTTCTCTGTTACCCTTTTCCTGCCGTTCCCCCACAGTGTCAGCCGTCGTCACTTCCGTCCCAACGCACTGTTGGAGAGGTACACTGTGGCTTACTTACACGTTGCTCTGCCGATAAACTCCTGTATCGCCTCCAGGGCCGCACAGCCGTAAGTAACAGTGTCCTAAGTGTATTTGAGCATTTGTGTTTTCTCCGTATTTCAGAGGACATAAGCCCTGAATGGCAGCCTTTCAAATAAAAATGTAAGGTTTAATGCTGGGACATTTGAAGAAAAATGTTGACTCCTAGTGGCTTTTTTTTTGTTTTGTTTAGTTTATATTCAGGACTGGACTCCACTGTCAAGACGGCTAACAGGTGAAATGCGTGGTATTTACGCACTGCGCTGAGAGGTTCAGTACTCGTGAACTTAACCTCTCAAGGTCCAGTAGAAGAACCTGTCCACTCCATGGCGATCTCCGTCTTGCTTTGGAACACTGAAGCCTGTGGCCGGCACAGTGAGTGTAATGTCCCCCCAGACGTAAACATATAAAAGTGGGGAGATGCCTCTTCCAGAGAACAACCACGAAAGACTGAATGTTGCCCACAACCACTCAAAGAGTGTACTTCTCCATTATCCCCACTCCTCCTCTACCCTTTATCCTTCGACCAGGTTGAGTTTTAAACATGAAGACATCTAATAAATAAATGTAATAATGCTCAGCTGTACTTGCTGTCAGTCACAAGCACCTATGGTAGGGTCGATGCAAGTTTTAGCATTAAACCAGAATTACTGTCGTCAGTAGCTTTGCTTAATGGAGGACCCCAAAAGCAAATTTACTGACAAAGTCAGTGTATTTTGAACTGGACGGTTCTTCAAACTTGGGGAGAATCCAGTCCTACGAACTGTGCAAGCAAATCGAAATGAATGGAGAAGTCTGTGTCCGTTAGCTATGCTGATTCCTTCTTTTGAGCTTGCTCTTTGCAGTTCCGTAGACTTAAATGGAGAAACAGGAAAACAACAAAAGCAAATAATGCCAGAACTAGAAAACACTCTTGCATGCTAAGTCAACAGTGGTATATGCCAAAACTGGTGTCAAATATGCAATCTTTTAGAGTGGTGTAATACACAATATAGTCCATTGATTTCCTTCAGTGAGAACAATGGAGTTTTCCAACTATACATTTTGTTAACCCTAACAAATCAGAGTTGACTCCTTTTATGCTTAATAGCGGTCTTGAAACATTTTTTTTTTTCAGCTAAATCCATACTTTCAAAAAATCCAACTATTATCATTTAATCATTTTTTCATTTTTTTTAGATTTTATTTATTTATCTTTACAGGGGAAGGGAAGGAGAGAAGGAGAGAAATATCAATGTATGGTTGCCTCTCATGGGTCCCCTGCTGGGAACTGGCCTGCAACCTGAGCATGTGCCCTGACTGGGAACTGAACTGCGATCCTTTGGTTCAAAGGCCACGCTCTATCCACTGAGCTACACCAGCCAGGGCCATTTAATTATTTTTAAGCTCCCACAGAGAACTAGGTGTTATCCAGTCTATTGGCCAAGCAGTCAAATCCTTATGGTGTTAAAAGTTTTTGCCTTGAGGGCAAATATGTGTCAAGAGTATTTTTCTCATATTAATGGAAATAAATAGACTAAAAAAAGGTATGTACCTACAAACACATACTGACATAGTATATTAGTGAAAAGAGAAGTCATGCTAATTTCAGGCTGTGTGGTCATAAACTACAGGACTAAAAGCTGAAATATAGCCCTGAATCTGAAACCTTATAGTAAAAGCTTAAAAGAAAATTTAAAAACAAAGCGAAGGCCATGGTAGATTAAACATGCATACCAAAATCATACTAAACAGGGAGTTAAGAAATACTAAAAAGGAATAAGACCACAATGTAAAAGACATCAAGAAGAAGAATGGAAGATAAGAAAACAGCAAATAAGTAATACACGCAGGTTTGGAGCTGAAAAGCTAATGGGTGAATGTTGTAGATTTCAAGCCCCTTTACTAGAACAGACACAACAGGCAGGAAGTGAGTGAGGACATAGTTACACATAACAACACTGTCCACCCACTGAACGACGGCAGAAAACACATTCTTCTTGAGTGTGCCTAGAACATTTAAGGTAGACCACGTTCTGAGCCATAAACCAACCTTAACAAATTTTAAAAAATAGAAATCATATATTATGTGCTCACAGACTACAATGGTATCATTAATAAATTAGCAATCAGTAATGAAAAGATGAATTTAAAATGCCAAAAATGCATGCAAATCAAGCAACACACTTCAAAGTAACATATGGGTCAAGGGAGAAATCATAAGATGAATTTCTTTTGACCTAAATGAAAATGAAAACATAACAATGAAGTTTATGGAAGTTAAGACCCTGGCTGGGTAGCTCAGTTGGTTAGAGTATTGTCCTGATTTGCCAAGGTTGTGGGTTCGATTCCAGGTCAGAGCACATGCCAGAAACAACCAGTAAGTGCATAAATAAGTGGAAAAACAAATCACTGTTTCTCTCCCCCACCATCCTACAAATGTGTGTTAGGTAATGCCAAAAGAGAAAAATAATTATACCACACACTAAAGAATGAAGTTTCATCTTCCATTAAGAGAAAAAATAACTACGTAGGAAAAAAATTGAGACACTATATTTGAGGGAAGTTTTTATGATGAGATTATTACCATGAAAGGCTGTTAACAAACCACTGAAGAGCTTGAGGTTTTTACTTAAAGTCAAACAAACTAGACAGAAGTCTCTATTTGTATTTTCAACATTATGAATTTTCCCCTAAAAGGACATTCTGAATAGCTAAGAAACTTTAAAGACAAAAAACAGAGTGGTTATGGTAGAATTAAAAGGTCAGTATTCTCCAACAAAAGATGTTATATTCCTGGTTCACTCATGGGAAGTCAGATTTAGGTAAAACCATATAAATACTTGTTTGATTTTTCACTGGGAGAAGAAACATTGAAAAAGATATATTACTCCCATCGGAACCCTCAGTCATGCATAAAGAGCTTGCCAAAAAACACAACAAACCCGCTGGCAGGAATTCCAACACTGACTGACTCACTAAACATTTTGGATGGAATCAACATGCATCGATTTTTGGCAGTCACGTGTCGGTTTGTTCGTAAAGACAGATAAGCTGCTGTGGACTTTTTTCCAAAGAGCATGTTTTAACTGGTCCCGAAGACGCTTCATTATGGCCTCAATATCTACAAAGGTAACTGTGGGCTAAGGGCCTGAATGTTGCATTCCAACTCTCGGTTCCTAGTACGCCCAACAGAAAAGAGCAAGAGCATACCCTGTGGGCTTAGGATTCTAATTGTTCTGAGAGCCGACTAGCTTATTCCAAGTTCTTCTGAAAGACCGCAGTTGTGCAGCTCTGAGGTCACCAAATGGTGGTGAACAGAGCACCCAAGAGTCCCCTGGGACAGCATCATGTCATGGCTTCATCCGAGCACAAAACACTCGGCATTAAAAGTGGTGACTTCTACAGTTGATTGACATGCCTCTCTCAAGATAGAGTTTCAATGTGGCTTGTCCCAGTGTACCACTGGTCATCTCAAAGGCAGCTGAGTTAGTGGTATTCTGTGAAAGGCTGGTGTGGTCTCTTAGACTGCGTGTGTCTTTTCTAGGTTGCAATGCCACATGGGTCCAGAAATCAAGTTCAAACTGAGGGGAACCAGGCTCTGAGGAATAGGCTCGTGATGACATAAGGAATAGGAAGGAGGCCAATGGTTTGCAAATAAGTGACACCATTGCACTCGCTATTTGTGTCCATCACATCATCAGAGTCTCACCTTCGTAGAAGGAAGACACTTGGGGAATCGAAGCCATAGTCAGACTTCTGCTTCAGGGTCGTCAGTGCAGGACAAACTGACCCGCAGGCTGTTTTCATCAGACTGCAGCAATCTGCTGATTCTGTGTTGCCCACTCTGCGGAATATAATTGCTGAACCAACCAGGAGGCTCACACCCTGATGTGCTCCCACGTTGAAATGAAGTCATGGGGCATTTGTCTTCTCTGACTGACTTATTTCACTGAGCACCATGCCCAAGCTGTTGTATCAAGGTTGGTGCAGGAAGTAAGGAAACTGGGCCTGGGGTAAAGAAGGCCCAACCCAAAAGAAGGGGTTTGGGTTTCTGTAAAGAATATAGAGGAAGAAATTGTTCATAACCCCAAAATGTTATAATGTCAGATTTATCAAGATGATGAATAAACCCTACATTTACCTTCAAAGTATTTATTATATACCTACTCTGTGTTAAATTCTGGTCAGTACCGAGGGCACAACAGTGGGCCAGGGAAGCACGGCCCTGCCCTCACGGAGCTTAGAGTCTAGTGAGGAAGTCAGATGGCACAGCAGCGACAACAGGAAGTGTGGTGAGCACTGGAAAAAGGGACAGGGGGTCAGAACTCTCGCCTGCCAGTGAGGAAAACGCACACGCACACACACACACACACACACACCCGGTCTCACCCATAATGGGAATGCATTTGTTCACATAATGGAAGACGCATGCATGCTCATACCTACAAAGTGATATTTGATGCGGGAGTTTCAATTATGTCACTAAAAATGGGTCCCCTCTCCTTTTGGCCCCTGCTCTGCCTTGGCTACATTCTCCTCCCCTTTCCGAGACAGCATAGGTGCAGCAACCAACCTCTCACACCCTCCCAGGCACGGCCGGCAAAGAAGCCACTTCCCGCAGGGTCCCGAGAACGCCGAGGGCCACTCTGATTGGATGAGCTTTGATTATATGCTCACTGTGAGCCAAGGACCACAGCCTGAGAGATCAACGTATTGATTGTCTAAGCTGATGTTTGTGACAACTCTCTGGTGGAAACAGCTTCAGCGTTCTGTCATACTCAGCCGCCGCACCAACAGTTGCTTCTGTCAGACCCAGACCTAGGTTCCAAGGTGTCAGCACCGTTACTGAGCTTCGTAAAAAGGCGAGCGTACCTCCCTGGCTCGCCTCCGCTTTCTTCTTCCCCAGGTGACCCCGAGGCAGCGTGACAGGAATGTATTGACGACAACTGCATCCGCCCTCGTTCTCACCACTGAGACTCAAACAGCAAGGATCTAAATGAGATACTCTAACGTCAAATGCTGTAATCCAAGAATTGGGTACTTCACCGAAGCAGATAGTATTTAATATAAAGTATTATTTAATTATTGTGTGCCTGTTATAATTTGTGATATTACATATTTGTAGAGTCTTATGTTTTCCATGTCCCCTATAACTGGACAAGCACAAAAGCACCCCAGGGATATAACATTTATTTTTATTAAATGTCTTCCCAAGAGAAAGGAAAGGGTGGTGACAGGAAAAGTAAAACAAGCGATTCTCTGGGCGGGGATCTCCGCGTGAGAGAGCCACGCTCCAAGTGAGCCTCGTCATTCAGGATCCGCAACAATGTGACCAGCCCCAGAGACAGGGGGTGTCGCATGTGGAAAAATACCCGCAGAATAGATTTTTGAAAGTCCCTATGAATCCCATATTTTCCCAAAACCTTCTGTTATATTTGGGGAGAGAGAAGATAGAAATAAGGAAGAAGTCAAGTAATTCATAGAAAATAATAAAGTTAATGGAACATCTTCTGTCAAACAACCTGACACAAGGCACTCGTTTCTTTAAGCCACCAATTTACAAACTTCGAAGAGCATCTGATCTCCTGGGCAACACACTCAACTAGAGGTTCTGCCTATCCCCCACCCCCCACCCCCTGCCACTAGACATTCTGATCCTGTGACTTTTTAGTGCAGCCTGAGGTCCTGCGTGTTTGCAGTGAGTGCTTTGGGTGGTTCTGATGCGGCTGCTCCAAAAACAATACTAAAAGTAAAGGACTTCATGGCTAAGTCACAAACTGCTCTATCTGATGAAACCAAGGATTTTAAAACTACCCTGCTTCGTAGCAACAGGGAGAGAGGACATATCGGCCCCATCTCTCATTCACAGGTGACTCCCACCCTTCCAACGGGTCTGCTTCACCAAGAGCAGCCTACACGGAACAGACCGCAGGGAGTTACTTAGAAGCACAGGCAGAAATCCAAGGGAGTGAGGACCTGGAGAATGAGCACCACAGAGAGGTGGTGCCTTCTGGAAGTGAGGACACAGCAGAACTGTGTAAGGCCAAGGTTCCCATCCAGAAGGTCACTCGGAGGTCAGATGTCGATGTTCTGGAGGAACCATCAGCCCGGCACCCCTGGCTCTACCTGTGAGCACTTCGGCAAACTTCCCTAACACAGCTTGAGCTCTGGCTGGTTTCCAGAACGATTCTGGGGCAGTTGGAACATCTCGTCAGCAGGAGCTGGGACTAGTAGGGATTGCGGTCACCCACACCTCCCCACGCAGACCCAGCTCCTGATTCATCGGGCGACATCATGTGATGGAACCGGAGAAAAGAGCAAAGGATAATAAGCAAACTACTGTGCCTGCAAATGCCTGTTCATTTTCGAGCCCGCCAGTAATCCGAGCAGTCTGCTGTGGCTTTATACTGCCCACTCATTTTTCTAACCAGCCTGCCCCATAAAATCCGTTTCTGCTGGACTGGCAGAAATCCTCTGTACTGTACGTTCTCACAGCCTCAACATCCTGGGGCAGCAACTGGAGATCTCAGAGTTTTCATCTCCGAAACTTAAGAATCTGGTTTTATAAACATATCCATAAGAAGTTTTGACAATAATTCAGATGGCCTCCAAAATTTTGTTGTTGTCTTTTAAAAAGTTTCAGTTGCTTATGCTATTATAGTTGTCCTAATGTTCCCCCTCCGCCTCCCCCCGCCAGTCCCCCTTTCCACAGTCAATTCCCACACCATTGTTCATGTCCACGGGCGATGGACGCATGTTCTTTGATCCCTCCACCTTCTTTCAGCCAACCCCACCCTTTCCTCTCCCCTTACAGCTATTAGTCTGTTCTTACAGCTGTCAGTTTGTTCCTTAGAACAAAATAAAACAAAGTTATAAGTGAGATCACATGGTATTTGTCTTTCATTGCCTGGCTTATTTCACTTAGCATAATGCTCTCCAGTTCCATCTATGCTGTCCCAAAAGGCAAGAATCCCTTCTTTTTTACCACTGTGTAGTACTCCACTGTGTGAGTGTACCACAGCTTTGTTAATCCACTCGTCTACTGATGGGCACTTGAACTGCTTCCAAGTATTGGCCATTGTAAATAATGCTGGTATAAACATAGGGGTACCTATATTCTTTTTAAAAAAATATTTTATTTATTTATCTTTAGAGAGGAAGGGAAGGAGAAAGGGAGAGAAATATCAATGTATGGTTGCTTCTTGTGAGTCCCCTGCTGGGAAGTGGCCTGCAACCCAGGCATGTGCCCTGACTGGGAATCGAACCGCAATCATGTGGTTCGCAGGCCCGAGCTCAATCCACTGAGCTACACCAGCCAGGGCGCCTACCTATATTCTTTTGAATTGGTGTTTCAGGATTCTTAAATATATTTCCAAAAATGGAATCAGTATATCAAAAGACCGTTCCATTTTAAATTTTTTGAGGAAACTCCATACTATTTTCCACAGTGGCTGCCCCAGTCTGCGTTCCCACCCACAGGGCACAAGGGCCCCTCTTCTCCACGTCCTCTCCAGCACCCGTTGTTTATTGATTTATTGATGGAAGCCATTTTGGCAGGTGTGAGGTGGTATCTCATTGTGCTTTTAATTTGCATCTCTCTGATGGCTAGTGATGCTGAGCGTCTTTGCGTATGTTTCTGGGCCCTCTGTATGTTCTCCTTGGAGAAGTGTCTGTTCAGGTCCTCTGTCCATTTTTAAATTGGGTCATTTGTCTTCCTGGCATTGAGTTGTATGAGTTCTTTATATATTTTGCAGAGTAAACCCGTGTCCAATGTATCATTGACAAATACGTTCTCCCATGCAGTGGGTTCCCTTTTCATTTTACTAATGTTTTTTTAGCCGTGCAGAAGATATTCCACTTGATGTAGTCCCGTGTGTTTAATTTCTCCTTCGTTTCCCTTGCCTTAGAAGGTATATCAGCAAGAATACTGCTACCCAAGACATCTGAATTTTTACTGCCTGTGTTTTTCTCTAGAATTTTTATGGCGTCATCCTTATATTTAAGTGTCTCATGTATTCTGAGTTTATTCTGGTGTGTGGTGTGAGGTGGTGGTCTAGTTTCATTTTTTTGCACACAGCGGTGCACATCTCCCAACACCATTGGTGGAAAAGACTGTCTTTACTCCACGGTATGCTCTTGTCTCCTTCGTCAAATATTAATTGACCGTACAGGTGTGGTTTATTTCTGGGCTCTTTGTTCTGTTCCATTGATCTGTATATCTGTTCTTAAGCCAGTACCAGACCATTTTGATTATGATGGCCTTGTAATACAGTTTGATACCAGGTATTATGATCCCTCCTACTTTGTCCTTCTTTCTCAAGATTGCTGAGGCTATTCAGGGTCTTTCTGGGTTCCGTGTAAATTTTTGGAGCATTTGTTCTATAGCTGTGAAATACATCACTGCCATGACACATATCATGTGTGTGTGTGTGTGTGTGTGTGTGTGTGTGAGGGTGTGTATGGGTAAGTATACAAAATGTAAGTAGTGTAAATTTCAAGTAAAAATATTTTTATCTCAAATGGAAAACTATTTTTTAATATTGTTAATTTATCTTAGGAAGAGAGGGCAGAAGGATGACTAAAAGTACAGACTTTGAGTTGAATTTGCACCCCAACTTTGCTACCACTTTTGAGATTGGGGGTCAGTTTCTTAAATCTCTAGCATCAGTGTGCCCGCTTCTGACGTGGAAGAAAGAGTGGCCTACGTCACGGGGTCGTTGAGAGCATTAAGAAATACAAAGGGGGGAAGCACGTAACACAGAAACTGTCACACAGCAGGAGATACAACAGCAATGGCAATCAACTATCCACCCTAAAAATACCAGTTAGGAAAAAAGTCACATTGCTGCATTCATTTCTCATGGAATCCTTATGAGAATCCAATCACGTGGTTGTCGAGACTGTTTGAAAACGTGTGAAGTGACCCGAAATCACCCTGGCACTTCCGACACCCAACACAAACGGAGAGCAGGGTGGGCAGAGAACAACCTTTTGCCTCCCCTTAACTGTAACTTGCAGGAAAGACTTCACTCTTGGATAGTCAGCTACCATCCCAGGCCCTGTAAAGTCAAGACAGGTAGCATTGCCACGCAGCAAATAATGTTCGCCATTGCAAGTTAGTGGAGGTTTTTTTAAGACAAATACCCAGAAGAGGAATTGCTGGATCACGTGGTAGTTCTATTTTCAATTTTCTGAGGCACCTTCCCGTCGTTCCCCATAGGGGCTGCGCCCACTGGCCGTGGGCAGGGGTTCTCTGTTCTCCATCTCCTGGCCAAGGCTTGCTGTTTGTTATCTTTTTGATAACAGCCATTCTGCCAGGGCTGAGGTCCGATCTCACTGTGGTTTGGATCCGCATTCCCCTGAGGACTAGTGACGTCGGGCCCCTTATCATCTTCCCTGTTAGCCATCTGGATAACTTCTTGGGACAAAGGTCTGTTCATATCTTCTGCTCATCTCTCAAGTCTCTATGTTTTGTCCAAATGTTTCTGGCCTCCTCTGCTCAGGCCCTGGTGGCCGTGTAAGTGACGCAGACGGAGTATTGCGACACTTACTTCTGAACACAGTGCTCTGCGTGCCTTCTCTCCAAACACACAGCACATCAAAATCATTGGCACAAGACCCACAGGTCAAAAATACACACCAACGCGTTTTAATGTAAAAATGTTCATGGAGTATAGCCCTTATTTGAATCCCCCCAGTTCAGAATATAAAACTTTAATTTTGAGTGCCGTTTCTGTTATAGAAGGGATTTCTACTTGTCATCAGTGTGTTTCACACCACATGAGAAATCTTGGAGATTAGCTCGAAGCGTGGCAAAAATAAAGCAGACCCTTCCACGGTCACCTTACACTGATACCACAAATGTACTTTCCAGCTTATAACACCAAACACCCTATGAAGACAAAATAAGACGAAGGAATAAATTGTAGAATGAATTGCAAATGTCTTACAGTGATGAGTAAAGGTGAAAACCATTTCCAGTTGTGAAGATTCTATGAGCTATGTTCCCACTAAACTGAGCAAGAATTCTGGACAAAGCCTTAGCTATTTCATCAGATAAAAAGCATTCCCTGAATATAGACTGTTTAACGCTTCTCTTGCTTACTCTTTTTCACCAAAAAAGTTTCCGAGCACCTTCATGGATCAGGGACCATTGGAGGCACTGGGGACACCGTGCACGAGGCACCTTCCTCCCCCTATAAAAGTCTGCAGGGCTTCCTGCCCCTGCGTGGGTGATACCGCCCGTGGCAAGCGTGAGTTTCCACGGGGCTGATCTGACACAATTAGAAAAAAACTGGAGAAAGTAAAGCATGTATTTGTTTAAAGAGAAAATACTTTGACTCTCCAAGATGCTGACAAGGTGTCATCAGGCTGTAAGAAGGGCATGATTCGGAGACCGCAGAGGAAATCAGAAGAGAGTGGCCAACGTCCTAGGAAGGGAGCAGCATTTTGAACAGAACCGAGTGGAGGTTATGTGTGGGACGGAGGCTGAGTAGTGACCCTGAGGGACCCAGGACGGGCTCCCGGGTGCTGACCATTGTCCTGTCCCTCCACACCAGCAGTGGTCACATGAGTGAGAGAATTTACTTAGCTGCAAACGTACAGTCTGTGTGCTCACTGTAACAATAACGGTGCGTGCCCAGAGTGATGCCAGGTAACAGGACACTGAGTGACCTGCAGATTTAATCTGTGGACTCCCCTCGCCACACGAGCGTGTGCCAAGGAACGGGAGGGGCAGGCTCGGGGACAAGGTGTGGACCAGTCCATCCTGGCAGGTGCGAGCGAGGCCGAGGTCGGCGCTGGGTGGGGGCCAAGGGCGCCCCACCCCGGGGCACAGAGGGGCATGCCCACGCCCCGGGCTGGCTTTATGGGAGAGTGTTTTGTTCGGTCTGAGTCCGTGGACCTGAACACAAAAGGCTGTTTCTGGGATGGCTCCCTGTACCGAACTTTCTGCTTTCCTGTGGCCGTTGACCTGTCCCTGCTTCCATTGCTGAGTGGAGGGCCTATACGGGCCACATTTATGAGTCCCTCATTTTTTAGGTGGCTGAGCGTGGCCAAGCCCACAGCCCTAAGTACTTTTACTAGTCCAAGTACTGTCCACGGCAGACACATTCTTCCTGGGGAAAACCTGGCTTTTCACTGTTGACTTTGGCCATAGACACCCCGTTGGGTTCACAGGGGAAGAGGAGAGTCCTCTGGCCCCGGCGTGGAGCGTGCTTCCCACCCGGGGATGAGGCCCACGGACAGGAGTCTGCAGGTCTGGCAGGCATGGGGCCGGGCCAAACCAAACACGGTGTGGAAAACTCCGCTCAGATGGCGCCTGTGGCCCAGGCTCTGGTGTCCCGCCCACATGTGCACCTGGCTCTTGTTAGTAATGCACGGCAGCCGCCAGCAGGTCTGCACACACCGCACGGAGCGCTCACCGGCCAGGCGGGGGGAGGGGACGGCCGGGGGACACCGTCCCAGGCCCGAGCAGGAGAGGGCGCTCTTAACGCCAGGGCTGCTTCAACCTTGTGTGTAGGAAATATTTTGAGCATAAATGGACTGTGTGAGCCACGTGTCCAAACGTTTTCCTTTTTATGCCAGGAGAAGGGGAGCCTGCTTTCACAGTTCTACCAGGTAGAACTTAAAAGCCAATGGGCACCCTACCAGGGCCTGCCTTCTCCCCGCACCCGCTCCCCTGCAGCTGCAAATTCCCTGACTGGGAACAGGGTTCGATGCACCTGGCGTTGTGACAGTCTGCAATTCGTACCCCAAACTATGGAGTGTAGTCATACATCCACGTCGGTTCATTTATGTCGAAATCTTCGTGCCCGCACGATGGAAACATCGTGAAGAACGGGAACAAACGGATTCTTCGAGCTGAATCCCATACTTCCCACAACTTCCACGTTGCTGCTCTTCACTGGCACCAATCGTTGAGAGTTTTTTCCTGTATTTTCTTTAAAAGAAGGTGACATTTACCCACTGTGTCGAAAACTAGAGGGCACTATCCTACACGTGTGTGGCAAATATTCAGCGAGACAATCTCCCCAAAAGGCGGAAAACCACTTCACTGACGTTATATTACATTAGCCTTCACAGAGCTTCTGAAGATGGCAGACGATTCCCAAGTGTGAAAAGAAGGTTGTTAAAATTCAGTGAACTTCAAAGGATTGTGCAGATACATAAATCAGCTTGATTATATCACAGGTGTTAGTACCTCTGTGACTGACAAGGGCTATAACATCCAATCTCCAAAAAGATACGTATTTCTGACAAATTTGTGTAACTAGAGCAATACAGTTTTTCCAAATAAATATATTCCCATTCATTTAAATAAAACTACATGTTGTCCACATCTCATTGTGCAAATTATAAGGGAAGAGCCGAGAATGACTGCAGGCTGTTGACTCGGACAGAGGCCACCTAACTTCCCCCATGCTTCCTCATGCTTCCTCGGGACCCACGTCACCCCACTTTGCAGGGCAGCTCTGTGAAAATGAAGGGTCCCAACACTTCTGTCCAGGAGGGGTGCAAGCCAGCACCCTTGGCTCCTTGCCAACTTGCTCAGATTTCCCCAGTGCGCATTCCCTAATGGAGAAAGGTTGCTGCTGTTTTCTTTTGTTTGTTTGTCCGTCTTTTACTCCTCACCCGAGGACAGTTCTTTCCTTGCTTTTTAGAGAGAGGAGGAATGAGAGGCAGGAACATGGACAGGTGCCTCCTGTATGTGCCCTGACCAGGACTCAAACCCTCAACCTTTGGGCTAGGGCCACAGGCTCGAACCAACCAAGCCACACCAACCAGGGCCAATGGCCATGGGTCGCAGAGGTAAAGGGACAGGCTACTCTGTTCAGTCAGAAAGTGTTTCGGCTGAAATAGGCTTTCATGCTTTTTCTCTAAAATAATAGCTACCCTTTCCACAGCCACTGATGGTTTTCGGGGTGCGGGCTGTGCTCCCTCGCCGCAGCACGGCCCGTTTAGAGATGCAGAAACTGCAGTCAGCACTGAATCTGAGCCCCCAGCCAGCACGAAGCTTTGCCTCTGGAATCTGAGCCCCCGGCCAGCACGAGGCTTTGCCTCTGGACCACGGCTGCGCTGCACGCAGGCCAGAAAGAGCTGGGGCTGTTGGAACGTCCTTCCCTCGGTGAGATGAACCAGAACTTACTTAGCGGCCAGCGTTTGCCTTTTCGTCCGTCCCTCTCCATGACCGTCCCTGCTAACGTTCCCGGTCAAAAAATAACAGGAGAAGGCTAAATAAACGTTACATTCATAGAGTTCTATCTATAGCCGTGCTGAAGAATATACTTCTCTATTTTTTATTTTCCAATAATTTGGTTTTCCTTAGTATTTTCAGCATAAACTATGTAACCAATCGCAAACGAATACCTTTCATTGCCATTTTAAAATCTGTTGAAAAATGTAGACATTTTTTTAATGTCCACATTAGATTGAGATTTTTCTCTCTTATGTTTTTTGTTTCGCTTAAAAATTACTTTATTTGTATGTAGCCAAGGGTTGAGGTAGAGTTAATTTATAATGTTCATTTTAGCTGTTTTTCATGGCAATGGGAGCACCAGGGATTAATTCCAGACATGCAGGTCATGGTATCTCTCCCTGGCTCTGGCCGTGTCTCTCATGCATTCCTGTGTGCGTACACACCCCACCTTAAAGCAAGTTCTGGGGCTCAAAAGAGACCAATTTCGTGAATTAAAGAAAGTCATCTGAAGGGAAAAGGAGGGGTCAAATTTAGGTTTCTGCTCCTTTTTGGATAGCAAAGTCTAAGGCTTGGGCTGCCTCCAAACAGCTGGGCCTGACAAGAGAGCAAGAGAGCATTTGTTAGCTTATCAATCTTTCTAAAAAATTTTTCGTTGTCATAACCAAATGGACAAGGGAATAGAATGAAAGAAATACCACTCCCAAGAAACAATTAAAACTAACGTCACTATAAATAACTATTTTAGAAATGCATTTGAATCTTATGAAGGAAATTATTCTAAATCATTATTGCCACAGGAATTAAAATATCTTTTTTCTGCATTGAAAGACTAACATTATAAAAATACCAGTTCTTTTTAAATTACTTTACAGTTTTAAATTTTTCCAATCAGACTGGCAACAATTTTTATGGCATTTGAATGCATGAAAAGGATTCTGGGTTCTATCTGAAGGATAATCATACAGAACAGCAAAGATACTTTTTCTCAAAGGAAGTAGGGTCTCGCATGTGGCAATTATTGAACTTTCTATGAGACTCTGATCGTTTTTAAAATTATTTTAGCATGAGAATGAGTGGGCAAGTCAAGTTACTTTTAAAAAATATTCATCAAGATGCCAATGAAAGTGACAGAGACACTGTGTTCACTACATGTCCCTGAGCCTTCGGGAAAGAAAATGTCTGTGTCAGGAACGAGAAAGACCCAGTGACGGAGGAGGGAGGGGGCCGGGGGCCTGCGAGGAGGGAGAAAGGACGGGACTGAGACGGAGTTAGACAAAGGGGAGCGGCAATGAGCCTGTGCTGCCGGGAGCCAGAAGAGGTGAGGGTGGCAGAGCTGGCCAGACCTTGCTGCGGCCTCCCGGGGGAATCGGAGGGAAGAGGCAGGGGACGGAGGAACTAGAAACCTGTAAGACGACTCTTCACAAATGCTCCAATATCTCTAACGCCTGCTCTCATTCACTCTCTGAAGTCTACGCCAACGACGGGGTTGGCCCCAGAGTTTGTTTGTTTGTTTGTTTGTTTGCCTAAGTGGCTCTAAGAGTGCTGTGTTGTGACAGCTGTCCTGTCGGCGTGCATTAATGAGAAACTTCTCAGTTGGTGGGTCTTGTGCGGCCACTTTAATACTGAAGATGGAAGAAAATAGGCAACATTTGCAGCATAGTTTGCTTTATGATTTCAAGAAAGGTAAAAATGCAGCTGAAATGCAGAAAAAGACCTGTGCAGTGCGTGGAAATGCAGTCACGTCTGTGACTGATCAAACGTGTCAGAAGTGGTTTGCAAAGTTCTGTGCTGCAGATTTCTCGCTGGACGGTGCTCCACGGTCGGGCGGACCAGCTGGAGTTGACAGCGATCCAATCGAGACGTTGATCAAGAACAACCAAGGTTCTACCACATGGGAGATAGCCAACATCCTCAAATATCCACATCAATAAAGTTATTGGTGAACATGAAAAACGTGCCTTTTATTTTATGGAAAAAAGCTAAACAGAGTTTTTGGCCAACCCAGTATTTACCCTCCATTGTAGCTCTGTGTGAAGATAGTAAGAGAAGAAAGGAAAGAAGCGTCCTCTCCCCTCCCCCTCTCCATCCCTCTTGCCTGTGTCAGACCTTCAGGAAGGAGAAAGCCTCACCCATGTGGCCGGCACCTGAGTCGGGTCGGTACCTTATCATCCGACAAACCAAACACACTGAGTATAATGATGGTCAACTTGAAAACTGCTTTCTGAGCACACACAAGAAAGAAACTTCCAAGGATCTGTTTCATTAGTTGCAGCATGACCCGTTCATATTAACAGACATCATAAAAACTGGACTTTTCCACTATTTTTATCATTTTAGTGGCGTGCTCACTGTCGTCAGTTTAAAAACACATTGAAGTACACGAATATTAAAATCCCAGACAATAAAAAACTGAAGGTCATTACCACCAAACCAGTATTACAAAAAAATATTAGAGGGCCTTTGGAGGGAGGAGGAAAAAAAGAAGACAAAGACTAAAAAATATGAATAGTAAAATGGCAGTAAATACGTATATATCAACAATTCCTCTATTTTCTTCTTGTATTTTCCCCATCCCCATGTATCCCCCGCCCTGCCTTCCACTCCCACCCACTCCTTCCCACCCCGACGATCCCACACTGCTGACTGTGTCCCTGCTTCTCCCTCTTTTTCTCCTCCCTGTTCAGTCCCTCCTCCGCCCCCACAGCAGTCGGCCTGCCTGCTCTCCCTCTGCGGGTCTGTCCGGATTGTGCCTGTTGGTTCAGTTTGTTCCCTAGATTCCACATACGAGTGAAGTCACACGGTACTTGTTTCTCTCCGCTGGCTTCTTCCACCCTCTACATATGTTATAAATTTAACAAAACAGTGTTCTAATGGTTGCTTTAAACAAATTTGTCTTTTGAAGACATGAGACGAATATACTAACAGAATCTTTCTGTTTTTCCCCACATTTTCCATTTCTGTCGCTCCTCATTCCTCAGTGGGTTGGAGTTACTTGCCTTCACCCTGGAAGGCGTCCTTCAGTATTTCGTCTGAGACACATTTCTGGCAGCTCATTCTCTCCACCTTTGTTTACTGCAGTGTTCGGTCTTGTGCCCTCGTATTTGGAGACCAGCGCGCTGTGCATGGAATTGTTTGGACAGGTTCTCTTCCCTCCGCACTTTGCATACGGCGTCTCACTGCCTTCTGACTTCCAGTGCTTTCCGTGCAAAGTCAGCCATTACTTTTCCATTGTTCCCGTGTACATGATGAGACTGTTTTCTCGTGTTTCTTTCAAGATTTCCTCTTTGTTTCTTGATAATATATCTATGATACATCTGGATCTAAACTCCTTTTGTTTACGGATATTTTTCTTGGTTTTGTTGTGCTTCTGGATTCTATGGATTAAACTTTTTCATCAGGTATGGGAAGTTTTCATCCATTCCTTCTCCAAATGTGACTTCTGCCTCCCTGTCTCCTCTTTTTCTGGGACTCCAGCATCTGCGTGCTTCTTGTTGCCCACGGTTCTCGGCGGCTCTGTTCCTTTTCCCGTTATTTCTCTCTCTGTTCTTCAGAATGGACGGAAGAACGTTGATCTGTCTTCGAAGTTG
The DNA here is from genome assembly GCF_014824575.4 of Sturnira hondurensis. Lineage (NCBI taxonomy): Eukaryota > Metazoa > Chordata > Mammalia > Chiroptera > Phyllostomidae > Sturnira > Sturnira hondurensis. The sequence goes on along the minus strand of NW_028082350.1, from coordinate 17,604,721 downwards.
CTGATTCCTTGTACCGCCATGGCGGTCTTCTCCGGAGCCCATCACTGAGATTGTCGATTCGTTTGCCGAGCTTTTCAAATCCAAAGTTTCCACTTGGTTCTCTTTCATTGTTTCTATCGCTCCGCATGTTGTTGGATTACTCTCTATTCTACTCCCATTCTCTGAGCATGATGTCGTTTAGGCCTCTGCATATTGTCACCATCGTGGCCCAAGGTCTTTCTACGCTACGTGAAAAATCCGGGGGAACTCGGAGCGTTTCACCTGCGCGCTTCTCTTCCCAACATGGGTCACACCTCCTCGTTGTCTGCACGTCCTCTGACTTCTCACCGAACACCGGCCATCGCAGACAACACGCTGGGGCAACTCCAGATTGCCGTCCTACTCTCCGAAGGTGTTGTCGGTTGTGTCCTAACCAGCCTGGACCAAAGCTGTGAGGTGCGTCTCAGTCAAAGGGACTCTACTCACTCTTTTTCTTTTTTTCTTGTTTTCATTTTTAAGTCTGATTTTCCCAGAATCAATGATGTGTTCACACAGGCTGGTGTTTGCACAGAGACTTTTCTTGGTGTGCTGAAGGACCTCGAGTCTGCCGGGCTCCCTGCTGTCTCGATGGAGCGGCGTGGGGCCTGGAGAGCCCATTCCCAGGGCAGCCCCGTTGGAGCCAGCCCAGCGCGTACTGCCCACCAGGCTCCCCGTGTCTCCTCTACGCCTGAGACATTCTATCAGCCCGGAATGGTGAGGCGGCCTGGACTCACGTCTGTCTCTACACACGGACAGCCACTGGGCAGCCCGGGACATGGGGAGAGGTCATCGAGCCCTGTGACTGGTTCGCTTTCTGGACATCCTGTTAACTCCCGGGCCAGCGCACCTCTCCGCCGTTCATCCCCAACGGGACCGCAGCCTCAGGCTGGCAGAGTTGCTGGCTCTCCGCGTTCCTGTGAGCAGCTGTGCTTTTACTCTGGACTTTACAACAAGCACCAAGGGATTCACTCAGGAACTTAACTGCATTGTAAAGTGAGTTCTAAGTAGTTCCTTAGCGATGAACTTAAGCATGCCCATACCCAGCATCGCAAACTTCTTCTCTTCGAGGGTCGATGCGGGGTATGGAGCACCTGTCAGCCGTCGATCCCCGATTCCGAATGCCTGAATCTCTACATCAGCTCTCCTGTTATAAACTTGAAAAAGTTACGATAAAACGGGACCGACAAAACATCGTCTAAAAGGGTGAAGTGCAGACGAAAGGAAATCATCGTATGTCTAAATAGAGCCTTTGGCAAAGTACCCGCTGTGGCTGCTAGAGTTCTAGATCACGAATCCTTTGGGTCGTGATACTGCCCACCAGGTGTCTGCCTGCACCCACCTTTTGGTGTTGGGGGGCTTTGTATCCTTCACAGTCATTCCCTCTGGGCGGGTAATGTTCCTGGTACCGATGCTGATCCCGTGTGCAGAGGCCCCACGCTCCGCTAACACGGCACGGTCGCAGCCCCTCATCGTGTGTGTTCCTTGGCTTTGTCTCCACCACTTTCACGCTGGTATTTGTCTTTGCTCTTCTAGACCCTTTTGCATGAATATGCACAACCCAGGCACTGCAGAGTTTAGGGCTCTCCAATCCCCACGTCTTGAAACTTTGTGGCCATGTGCTGTGCTGTGCGCTGTGCGGCTGCGGAGGCCGTGACCTTGGGTGGACACACCCTCGATGTGCTAAGGAATTTCTCGAAACTCTCTTCCACGCCTTCATCCCGTAAAGTTATTCCTTTTTGGTTGTTTCTTGTTTCTTGAGACAGAGGTTTGTACGATGCTTGTAGAGCTGAGTCCACTGTGCCTAACACAGCTGCGCTACTTACCTGTTTCATATTTAGTCCAAATGTGTTTGTTTATGTTTGTTAGAAAAATTCAACCACTTAGCAGAACACTGGTTGATGACGTGAAAGAAATAAAGCACAGCTGACGCAAATGTAAGACCTCGTTATTTGGAATTACTTACCCACAGAGTTCCTCCTCTAGAATCTATGCAAATTGAATTAAGTGTCTTCTGTGTGTTCTTGTGGAGTTTATACTCTGATAAGATGCTGCTATTAATAATAATAGATTTAAAGTGTTGGGTGCTTACACACCCCAGGCCTTATTCTAAGCACTTTCTCTCTGTTATTTCATTTAGACTCATACGCCCCCATGACTTTGGCCCCAGCATTACGCCAATTTCACAAACGAGAGAAGTGCAGCCCCTGAGACCCAATGCCTCGCCCAGAGGCAGAGCCAGGAAAACACCGAGCGGGTTGCGCGCCGGAGCCTGGGTCTCGCCAGTCCTGCTCACCTCCATTCCGTGGTAACACTGGCCGGCACCCCTGGCATCACCAACTCTTCCCAGGCCACACACACAGGTGCTGGGGTCAGTGCCGTGGGGGCCTGACCCCTTCCCTCCCGACCACAGCGCTCGGCAGTTGCAGTGTGATGAGGCCCATCTTAGAGATGGGGACATGAGCACAGAGAAATGAAGAGACCCACGAGGCCGGGAGATACGGGTGGTGGACACGGACTATGAGCGAAGCGCAGTAAATCAACAGCACAGATGCTCACCAGCGCCCGGTGTTTGGTAAATGTGTGTTTAGAGAAGGGAGAATCCACCCAAGTTTCACGATTTTTTCTCCTGCCCTTTGCCAGAGAATCTCGGGGGTGGCAGGAGGGGGTCCAAACAGAGTTAGGTTTCGTCCCGATTATGTGAAGGTGTTTTGGTCTCGTGTTATATCCCATGTGCCCAGTAAGTTCCCTAGGCAGAGGCCACTGGCTCATTTGCATATGCTAATCACAGCCTAACAAAAGCAACCGCACCCATGGGCCGGGGTTAGGAACCGGATCTGGAACACACAGAACCGCGTGAATGCAGCTCAGTGAACACACATGTTTTAGGGTTATGTTTCCGCAGACACGGAAATCATTTTCATCAGCGGAGCCAGCGGCACATTTCTTCCCAAATACTTCATGAAACCAAAAGAACATCGACTGGCGAGTGAGAGTATTCGATCAAAATACAAACCTAGCCGAAAGCAAACCTCCAAAAGTCTGCCTTTTCTTTAAGGATTGGAAAATGCACTAGGAGAAAGTATAATCGTGGAACGTCTAAGCACGTTGCTATCTTCCAGCAAAAATCACCATTAGTAACAATGTACTCTGACAGAGTTTGAAAATTCCAATGCTTTTCTCTAAATCGAATTCTTCAGATTTATCACTTGAAACTGTACAGTATAATAATATTCTATACAACAGTGTACACGCTTTCAAGGTGAATTATTTTTTCTTTTTCCCTGGTAAAATCAATACCTTGAAATTTTGGAGGTTACTTATGATCAATTTCAGCCTTATGGGGCGGTAAAAGCATGTTATTTCAGTTCAACTTGTCTGCACATAATACTAGTATAAACATAATTAAATATAAATGGAATTAGGTCGAGAAAAACACAAACTCAGGCCATGTTAATAATCATTAAACAGCACTCTACATCCCCCAAAGTTCTGTTAGAACACAACCCTAAGTAGCCATGGGAAAGTGCTCAAGAGTAAGTGAGATTCTGCCCTGGCTGGTGCAGCTCAGTGGATTGAGTGCGGGCCTGCAACTCAGACAATCGCGGTTCGATTCTCAGTCAGGGCACATGCCTGGGTTGCAGGCCAGTCCCTGCAGGCCAATTCCCAGCAGAGGACACACGAAAGGCAACCATACATTGATGTTTCTCTCCCTCTCTCCTTCCCTTCCCCTCAAAAGATAAATAAATAAAATCTTAAAAAAAAAAAAAGAGTAAGTGAGATTCTAAACTATCTAAGGGAGAACTTTAGGAGCTGATGCTGGCTACCCATCATGTGGATGAATTTTCCACGCAGCTAAAAATAGGAGTGCGTTAGACCAGAGGCACGGGGGCAGGGAGGGCAGCTCCTCCGCTTTCCCAGTAGGAAAATGTAGCTTTCCCATCTGCCACTCGACAAGAACCAGATGGCAGAAAGCCGGTGGCCAAGAGGGAGAGACATGCAGCATGTTGTAATTATGAGCTTCAGATGAACAAAGGGAGGGAGGAGAACGTTTTAGAACAAAAAGGCAGCATTTCGCTCGTGAAAGCTGTCTCCCCTGAGTTGGGCAAGCTGAGGATAAGATGACATGATCCAGGACACAGCCTCAGGATCATTAAGGTCTCCTGGAATGGACCTTCTTTTTCCATCCAGAAAACCACCCCCTTCTTTGGTCTGTAACACCCCAAACCCTTTGCCGCTGTTGGTATTTGTGGCTCTGCAGATGGACTGTGTGATTCGTGTCGATTCAGCCCCTCTGGCCTCATCATCGGGGACGACACGGCTCTCCCACTGGTCTGATTCGGAGGAAACCTAGAGTTTGTGCAGAAGCGCGAAGAGAGCCGTGTTCTTCCTCATAGGAGTCGAGCAGAGGAAGCTACAGGTTTAACGCTGCCAACACCACGTGAAAGTAAAGTGAAACCTCTCAGCAAGAGAGTAGGCTAAAGAGATAGAGAGCGGGTCCTAAGGACAACATAGTAGCCCCTTGATCAAGCTGCTCCTGCATCAGACACTCCCCTCATATCTGAAGCCAGTTGGATTGGGTTTTCTATCTACTAACCCTAGAAACACCCTGGAGAATCAGACTCCAGCCTCATTTTTGTTTTTTTGGTAAACACACATATTGGAGTTACTGCGGTTTAGAAAGCACCTTTGCACACTCATTACCGTAACAACTCTGTGAAGTAAGAGTTACTACAATTCTTCTTCTGCAGATGAGGTAGAGCGGTGTCTTAGTCCCTTCAGGCTGCCACAAGAAAATACCACTTTCTTGTAACCAACTTCCAGTCCTCAGAACCTGTGGATGTGTTGCCTTACATGGCAAGAGGGACTTTGTGGATGTGACTGATGTAAGCAGCGTGAAATGGGGACACCATCCTGAGTCATTGGGAGGGGCCCAGTGCAATCAGGGTCTTTACTGAAGACAATACCTTTGTGTCAGAGGGGATGTGTGTTGACAAAAGTAGTGGTCACAGTGGTGTAGGACCTCGAGCCAAGGAATGTGAGCAGCCTACGGATGCTCAAAGAGGCAAAGAAAAAGCTTCCCTCTGTGTTCGCATGAGGGACAGAGACCCGCAGACCGAGCTCAGACACTGGGCTCCAGAGCGATCGTAAATTTGTGTTGTTTGAAGTCCCTAAGTTTATAGTAATCTGTTACAGTGAAGACAGAAAACTAACACAGGTTGGCTGTGTTATCATGACACTCTATAAAAACATAGAGATAAGAATAGGAAAACGGTGGGTGAGGCAAGAGAATTCTCCATTGTGTAGGATTCCCAAGCCAAAGTTCAATGACCTACGACCTGTTCTGTATCATCTCATTCACCCTTTGTGGGGCTAATATTTTCCCATCAACATTCAAAAATCTATTTTATTTCTCTGGCACAAAAATTCCAAGTCAGAAGATTAAAACTCTAAACATTTGTATAATTTCATCTAAAATATCAAATGCCTAGGAATAAATCCAGTAACGTACGTACAGAACGACACATAAAAACTTAAAACAACATTGAAATAAAAAGATGTATATAAATAGATGAATCATAACTGCAGATTAGAATAGTAATATTCGAATAATGTCAATTTTCCCCAAGTGGGTCTAATGCCATTGACATTACCAAGAAATTTACAAGATGATTGTAAAATGTATATGGGGGTCCATATAAATTTTGCATCCAAGAAGAACCAAGAAAACCTTGAAGTAGAAGGCAAAGGTAGGGGACTCCTGTTCTGAAAGTCGGGACTGACATGCAGGACAGTGAAATAGAGGCCCAGCCACAGACCCACACGAGAGAGATGGCGTGATTGCAGCCAGGGCCGCTCCACTCTGACAGTCTCGGACGGGAGGGATTCAGACAGTCAGTTCTCTGTCGGATCAGAACTTAACTTGACGCAAGCCCCCTGCCAAACACAGAAATTAGAGAAAGATGGGTTTGTATGCTGGAGTCAGAGGAATACAGCTTTCAGAAAATAATCTAGGGCACTGTTTTTGTCATCTTGTACTGGGAAATGTTTCATTCACAAGAACGATTTATTACCCAGAGATTCACAAACTGAGATACAGTCATTACAAATCACCGTTCACCGAGTGCTACCCCTGAGAAGGAGGAAAAGATGAATCGTGGGAGACTCTTTGCGACGACGCACGTAACCGCGTAACCGCGTAAAGGTTTGTTCGGAGCATTTAAGGACAAAGATGGCCGAGGAGGTCAAGGCCATGCTCACCTCCTCCCACGGCCACATCAAAACAACACAGCCATCGCCCAGCACCACCTGAAGACCAGGTGAGTACAGGTTCTACAGCGAAGGACGCAAGGGCAAAGCCACGTCAAACCTGGTAGGAGGCACGGAGGCACAAAGCAGGCGGGCCCCACACCCGTGTGGGGTGAGGGTTTGTAACCGGGAGGGACACTCGAGGGCGGAGGCCCCAGCCCCACACTGGGGCCCCAGGGTTCCCGTACTAGGAAGAGTCCCCACAGTTTCTATCTGGGAAAACCAGCAGGGACGGGGGCCAGGGGCTTGCCGCTGGGCTGGAGGCTGCTGGAGTCCCAGGTGCCCCTCTCAAAGGGCCCGTGCACAGACGCACCCGAGGACAGGCTCACCTGGGCTGAGCCCCGGCTGGGGCAGGAGCTGAGAGAGCATCGGAACAGAAGGGGGAGAACGGAGTTGCCTGGCTTCAGGGTGAGGGCCGGAAGGGCAGCTGGCTGGCCCCACTGTTCCTTTGCTGAGTCCTCCTCCAACCCCACCTGCAGGCACGGGTGGGCACCAAAACTGAGTCACTATCACCCTGGCCGACACCCTTCCTGGTGATTCCCTGAGATGCCCCCACCCCAGCTCCTGGGCTCGCTTAACCCTCTACCAGCAGCTTGTCCACCCGACAGTCCATCTCAGCTCACACTGAACATCCCTCCACTCTCGAAAGTTCACAGACACCAGCAGGCTGTCTCACATTTGGCCCACCCCTTGCTAAGCAGCCGGAAGCCAGGCCCTGGTGGCAGCAGCCTCACTTGGCACCTGGGCCTCTTTCAAGTGCCACCAAACCCAGAAAAAAGTGGCAGCCATCTGAAGATCACTCTGTAGCTCTGACCAGGGGGTGTTGGCCGGGCAAAGGAGACCACTGACCTTGGCTGGCACCAGGTCTCCCCCCAGCAGACCCCAGAACCAGTGTACTTAGTCCCTGGGCTCAGAGCACACCAGAGTGCCACCCAGCCACCCCAACAGAGAACACACCCAGAAGGTGGATGGAGCAGGCACCAGGCCACGCTGAAGCAAACCCTGGCCCAGGGGGTCACCCCCACATACCAGCTTGTCCACCATGGTCGTGGCCCACCCACTGGTACAGTAACAGCACTCAAGGTTCAAGGACAAGAGGGACATGCCTGGAGCACCCAGCTCGGGTACAGGAAAAACTGACCATTAGGCCCCACACAACACACCTACCCTATAAGGCCACTATACCAAGAACAAGAGACATAGCATCTCTACCTACTAGTACATGTCAACAAACACAGCAAGGCAGTCAGGTCGAGGAGAACATGCGTCAGATGAAAGAAGAGGACAAAACTCCAGAAAAAGAACTAACAAAATGTAGACAAGCCTATAAGCAGTGTTCAAAACACTGGTTCTAAGGATGCTCCAACAGCAGATGAACTCAGTGACAACCTTAACAAAGACACAGGAAACCCAAACAGAGGCCTAGAAAACATAAAGTATAAACAGCCAGAAACAAAGAACATTTCTGAAAAGAAGGATCTGAAATACAGAGTGAACCACTAGAAGGAATCAACAGCAGATGCGACAAAGCAATTTTGGAAGACAAAGGAGCAGAAACACCCAGTTAGAGCTACAAAAAGAAAAAAAGAATTTTAAAGTGGAGGGTACTTTTAGGGACCTCTTAGACTAAATTGGAGTGACAACACCCATACCATAGTGCCACCAGAAGGAGAAGGGGGAGACCGAGGAACTGCAAAACCTATTGAAAAGATATAACGACCTAAAAACTCCCTCACCTGGTAAAAGGAAAAGACACTCATTTATGACGAGTTCAGGAAGTTCAGAGAGTCCTAAGCAAGAAGAACCCAAAGAAGCCCACTGTGAGACACACTGTAATTAGAATGGCAAAGATTAAAGATAAGGAGAGAATTTTTAAAGTGGCAAGAAAAGGTAGTTACCTGCAGGAAAGGTCTCATAAGATTGTCAGCTGATTTCTCAACGGAAGCTTTGCAAGACAGAAGAGATGGTGCAAAATACCCAAAGTACCGTAAAGCAAGGACCTGTGACCAAGAGGACTCTGCCAGGTGACGAGAGCATTTAAAACAGAAGGAGAGCCCTGGCTGGTGCAGCTCAGTGGATTGAGCGCAGGCCTATGAACCACACAACAGCGGTTCGATTCCCAGTCAGGGCACATGCCTGGGTTGCAGGCCAGTTCCCAGCAGGGGATTCATGAGAGGCACCCATACATTGATATTTCTCTCCTTCTCTCTCCTTCCCTTCCCCTCTAAAGATAATTAAATAAAATTTTTAAAAAAACGTTAAAAAAAAACTGAAGGAGAAAGAAAGAGCTTCCCAGACAAGAAAAAGCTAAAGGAGTTTATCACCACCAATATTATAAGAAATGTTAAAGGTACTCTTGTGAGAAAAGTAAAGAGTATTGTATAAATATAAATACTAAAATGATAATAAATATGTGCATATTAATATATACTTTAAATATGAATGGATTAAATGCTCCAATAAAAAAACATAAGGTGGCTGGATGGATAAGAAAACAAAACCCGTATATATGCTGTTTATGAGGACCTCCTATCTAAAGATGCACACAGACACGGTAAAGAGATGGAAAACACATTTCATGGGAATGGAAAAAATAAAGCCCAGATAGCAATACTTATATCCAACAAGGTAAATTTTAAAACACAGGCTGTAATAAGAGGCAAAGAAGAACACTACATAATAATAAAGGGGTCAATCCAACAAGATGATACAAAAGCACTGAAATACATAAAGCAAATATTGATTGACATAAAAAGAGAGATCAACAGAAATACAGTCACAGCTGGGGACTTTGACAGCCCGTTGACACCAATGCCTAGTATCTCCCAGATAGAAAATCAACGGGGAAATGTTGGCCTCAAACTACACCAGATGCATTCAGTTGATATTTTCAGAGCATTTTACCCCAAAGCAACAAAAACATACATTCTTTTCAAGTGCACATGGAGCATTTTCTGGGGTAGAACACATGTTAAGCCACAAAAAAGTGTCTCAGTAAATTTAAGAAAATTGAAAACATATCAAGTATCTTCTCCAAACACAGGAAATAAATCACAAGAAAAAAACTTTAAAAACCCACAAACACATGGAAGCTAGATAACAGCTTGCCAAACAATGAGTAAGCTAACAAGGAGATCTATGGGAAAAATCATAAAATACATTTTTTGAAAAAACAAATGAAAATGAATTTACATCAAAGCAAAATCTATAAGACGCAGTGAGAACCATCCTGAGGGGATTTTATAGCAATATAGGTCTATCTCAAAAAAAAAAAAAGAAAAAAGAAAAAATTTCCAGTAATTATATCTTACAACTGAAGAAACCAGAAAAAGAACAATAAAAATGAAAAGTGAATAGAAAAACTGAAATAATAAAGACTAGAGCCGAAATAAACATGATAGATTCTAAAAAAGCAATACAAAATATCAATGAAACCAAGATTTGATTCTTTGAAAAGATAAACAATATTGATAAACCTCTAACCAGATCAATCAAGAAAATAAAGAGGACTCAAATAAGTGAAATCAGAAATGAAAGAAGAGAATTAACAACTGATATCACAGAAATACAAAGGGTTATAAGCACCCTCCATGTAGTTATGAAGAACCATATGTGGACAAGTTGAAAACCTGGAAGAAATGAGTAAATTGTTAGAAACACATGATCTCCCAAATGCAATCAAGAAGAAACAAAAAATCTAAACATACTAGTTGCAGCTAATGAAATGGAAGCAGTCATCAAGAAAACTCCAGTGAAGTCCTAAATTAGAAAACTTCAAAGGTGAGTTTCACCAAACATTTGAGAACTGACACATATCCTTCTCAAACATGTCCTTGGAATATCCAAAAAACCCAGGCACGAAAACACGCCCCGGCTCATGTCACCTGGCCAGCATTATCCTCGTTCCAAACCCAGAGAGAAACACCACAAAGGAAGGAAATTACAGGCCAATGTCCCTGATGAACACAGAGGCAAAAACCCTTAATAAAATATTCACAAACTAAATTCAGCAATATATTTACACAATTTTTAAAATTATTTTTATTTTTATTTTATTTATTTATCTTAGAGGGGAAGGGAAGGAGAGAGAGAGAGAGAAATATCAATGTATGGGTGCCTCTCGTGCGTCCCCCTCTGGGAACCGGGAACTGGCCCGCAACCCAGGCATGTGCCCCGACTGGGAATCGAACCGTGATCGTGTGGTTCACAGGCCTGCACTCAATCCACTGAGCTACACCAGCCAGGGCTATTTACACAATTTTTAAAAATTCATACATCATGATCGAGTGGGATTTTTTCCTGTGATGCAAGGATGGTTCAATAACTGCACATTAATTAATGGGATAAACCACATAAAAATGAAAGATAGAAATTATATGATCCTATCAATGTGTGTAGTGGAAGATGCGACAAAACCTAGCACCCATTTATGGCAAAAACTCTCAGCAAAGTGGGAATAGAGGGCACATCCCTTGGTAGAAAGGAGGCCATATTTGACAAGCTCACAGCAGACATACTCAGAGATGCTGGCTGTGGGTTCCCTTTGAGATCAGGAGCAAGACAGGGATGTCCACTTCCACTTCTCTTATTAACACAGTACTGGAAATCCTAGCCACAGAGATCAGACAAGAAAAAAAAAATAAAAGGCATCCAAACTGGAAAAGAAAAAATAAGTTGTCGCTATTTAAAGATGGCATGATGCTATGTAGAGAGAACCCTAAATATTACATTAAAAAACTTCTAAAAGTGATTAATGAATTTGGCAAAGTAGCATGATACAAAATAAATACTCAGAAATTGGTTGTATTTTCTACATCAATAGTGAATTATTAAGAATGGCAACTAAAAATAATCTCATTTACAATTGCATAAAAAAATAAAATACCTAGTAATAAATCTAATCAAGGAGGTAAAAGATCTGTACTCAGGAAATTATAAGACATTGAAGAAAAAACTGAAGAAGATACAAATAAATGAAAGCACATACAATATTCACAGATAGGAAAAATTAAAATAATCAAAATGTCCATACTACCCAAAGCAATAAATGGGATGCAATTCTTATCAAAATGCCATTGGCATTGTTCACAGAACCAGGACAAATAATCCAAAATTTATATGGAACAAGAGACCTCTGAACAGCCACAGCAATCTTGAGAAAGAAGAACAAAGTTGAAAGTATGCTACCTGATGCTAAACTATACTATAAGGCCATATAACCAAAACAACGTTGAAAACAGACACACAGATCAATGGAACAGAATAGAGAGCCCAGAAATAAACCCACGCCTGTATGGTCAATTCACATGTGAGGGGGCAAGAACATACAACTGGGTAAAGATGGCTGAAAAAGCAAATTACTATTTGCTTTTATAGCTATTGAATGTCCTATTTTCTTAAAAGCAAATCGTCCACATGCAAACGTACTAAACAATGAACTATAACATAAATATTTCCAAACTAGCAAAATTGATCATACAAAGAGAGCTTTTGGTGGATTTGTTTTCTTTTTAGGCTGTTATGATCTAGAGGGTCCAAATTTCTCAAAAGAACTTCTTGCCCAAGTGCATACACCCCCATAACATGAATTATAGATGCATTTCAACTGCGTGAGGTTTTCTGTTCAAGAGCCAGTTATGGACTGCCGAAATGAATTCCCACCGGGAAGCACAAATTCCAGACACGTGGTCCAGTTCTGTATTTCTCATTTCTGGCCCTCAGTTGCTCTGAATTCGCATCTGGCTTTACCACAGGAAAGTCTGATCCATGGAATTTGCCTCAAAGCTGAAAATAATACTCTCTTCTTCCACATTTATTCTATACAGTATAATTTTTAGGGAAAAAATGTGCAAAAGTCTTTTGTAACAATGTGTACCGAATCAAGGAGAAAATGGTAAAAAGAAAGCCTCATCCAGGGAAAAAGCAGTGGCCGAGGTGAAGCCCTCGGTCGGACCCATTTAATGTAATTTAAACCCACATATCACCTCCTGTTCACCATTTCCCAGGGTCTATAGGCAAGTAGGAAAACAAAAAGTGTGTTAGTTACGAAGGCACATTTCAAATTCATGGACACACGTCAGAATTTTCCGTGTTAAGATTTGAAGAAACTTCCTCCTTCCCCCTGCTCCACAGCGTGGGGTGCCCACCACCCTTCAGGCTGTAGGCCAGTGTGATGGTGTCTCCCCGACGCCTCAGTACTGTGGGAGTTTTTGAAGCAACGGTACAGAGTCGCAGGCACCTTTCACTGTTAGAACTGGAAAGGGAGTAGAGAACTAACATGGGCTCGCTTCTCAGGAGAGAGACAAACACAAAGAATGAGCGTGCACTCTTGGTGGCGGCTCCTTTCAGTGTCCACTCGGTGTCCCTGCCAGGCTGGAGCCCCTCCCCAGCTTCCTAACTGGTCCCTCTTTCTGAAACCCGAAGGCCAGGTGGGCACCTCCCAGGCAGCTCAGGTCTTGAGGGAGCTGGTCCGAGAGAGGGGGCTTCCAAGGGGAAGTCACTCCCATGAAGCAGGACTGGTCTGCAAAGACACTGGTCAGTCAGCTGTGAACAGGGCCACCTGCACTAGAGCCTCAGGTCACGTGGAGGCATGGGGTGCAAAGGGGGGCATCTAAAAAGGCCCTGCAAATATGTCACACCAAGGAGGCCAGATCTGGACTCCTGCCACGAGGGGGCTTCAAGTTGGGCCAGCGTGGGTCGGAGGAGAAAAGGCCTCGGCTAAGTCAAAGGCCTTCTCCCAGTCCCTCCAGCCTCCATTCTCTTGGCCTGGACGGTGGGGTGGCCGGAGGAGGTGCTGGAGGAGAAGGAGAATCTGTGTCTTGGGTACGAGAGTAAAACTTTGATGTATTGTACTTTGGCTGGATATACTCTCAGTGTATTACCTAGTATAAGATATGCTTTTGTAAACACATCTTAGTGATTATGCTATTATAGTTACCCCATTTTCCCTCCTTTATCCCCCTTTGCCCTGCACACCCCCTCCTACCTGCATCCCCCCCTTCAGTTCATGTCCATGGGTAGTATATACGAGTTCGTTGGCTTCTCCATTTCCTATGCTGTTCTTAACCTCCCCCTGCCTATTTTGAACCTACCATTTATGCTTCTTATTCCCTGAACCTTTCCTCCCATTCCCTCCCGTCCTTGCTGATAACCCTCCATGTGATCTCCGTTTCTGTGATTCTGTTCCTATTCTAGCTGTTTGCTTAGTTTGTTTTTTTGTTTTTTTAGGTTTGGTTACGGTTTATATTTTTTATCTTCTTTTTCTTAGATAAGTCCCTTTAGCCCTTCGTATAATAAGGGCTGGGTGATGATGAACTCCTTTAATTTGACCTTATCTGGGAAGGACTTTATCTGCCCTTCAATTCTAAATGATAGCTTTGCTGGATAGAGCAGTCTTGGCTGTAGGTCCTTGCCTTTCATGACTTGGAATACTTCTTTCCAGCCCCTTCTTGCCTGTTAGGTCTCTTTGGAGATATCCGCTGACAGTCTGATGGGAACTCCTTTGACTCCTTTTCTTTTGCTGCTTCTAAGATTCTCTCATCTTTAATCTTGGGTAATGGAATTACGATGTGCCTTGGCGCTTGTTTCCCTGGGTCCACCTAACTTCTTTGAGACGTTCTCCAAGCTTCCTGGACTTCCTGGAAGTCTATTTTCTTTGCCAGATTGGGGAAGTTCTCCTTCACTATTTGTTCAAATAAGTTTTCAAAATATTTCTTGCTCTTCCTCTTCTCCTTCTGGCACCCCTATGATTCGGGTGTTGGAATGTTTAAAGTTGTTCCAGGGGTTCCTAATCCTCTCCTCATTTTTTTGAATTATCGTTTCTTCATTCTGTTCCGGTTGAGTGTTTATTTCTTCCTTCTGGTCCAAACTGTGGGTTTGAGCCCCATGTTTTCTTCCCTTCACTCTTGGTTCCCTGTGAATTTTCCTTTATTTCACTTTTCATAGCCTTCACATTTTCCCTCTATTTTGTGACCATACTCAACCAATTCTGTGAGTTACCCAATTACCAGCATTTTGAACTGTGCATCTGATAGGTTGGCTATCTCTTCATCGCTTAGTTGTATTTTTTCTAGAGCTTCCATCTGTTTTTTTCATTTGGGCCATTTATTTGTCTTGATGCACCTGTAACATAGTAAGGGGTGGAGCCTTAGGTGTTCGCCAGGGCGGGGCAACCGACCAGGCTACGTTGTGACGCTGTATCTGGAGGAGGGTCTGAGAGGGAACAGTGCCACTTGCTTCACTCTGGGCCGGCTTTCAGCCACTCTCCCCTGCTACCCACAAGCAAACTGGGCCCTTCTGGTGCTGGTTCCCGGGTGGGTGGGTTTGTGTACATTCTAGGACCCTGTGGGTCTCTCCAATGAACTCTCCTATGAGGCTGGGAGTTTCTCCTGCTGCCTCAACCCCCACAGGTGTTTTCAATCAGAGGTCTGAGGCTTTAGTTCCCCGCTGGGGCCCTGGGTTGAGGGTCTGTCTCACTCCCCAGTTGTTCCTCTGGATTTATCCACACGCAAATGCGGGACCCCACTCCTCCAGCCATCGCCTTGCCAGGAGTCCTCTCTCCCAGCTGCCTGTCTCCACCCCTCCTACCATCTGGGTGAGTGTTTCTTCTTTAACTCCGTGTTTGCCAGGCTTCCATACAGTTTGGCTTTCTGGCGGTTCCGGTTGTTTTTTGTTTTTTAATTTGTCGTTGTCCTTCTTTTGGTTGTGTGAGGAGGCGCAGTGTGTCTACCTATGCCTCCATTTTTCAGGAAGTCGGCATTCCTAATATATAACTCACGAAATTTTTTTAAATCCTCAGACATGGGAGTTACTAAAAAGTTAGAGCATCTCCCCGGGCTGTCATCACGGACAGGAAGGGAACTGGGAGGAGTGTGTTTGAAGCTAGAGCGAGGGGCAGGGGTGGGGGGCACCATGGGGGGGAAGTCCTCACTTCTTACTTGTACACTGCTAAGCCCAGGCCATTTAATAAATAAAACGCTTATTTAGAATAAACCTAATTTACTCATATAAACTGAGGGTTTATATAGAGCCAAAATGAAGAGCCTAGATGTTTTCATTTATGCTGTCTCATGTGCAGATAACTTCTTAAATAGGGAGGTAACATTCTGTTAGAGCTTTCTCTTGTCTCTTTTTTTTTTAAGTCAAGCTCTAATCTAATTCAGGGAAAAATCATCCACCTCCTTTTTGCCAGCTTTCCTGGAGGTGGGGCAGAAAAAAAAACAAATGCCAAGTAATTTTTAACTGACAGGAAGCAGTGAGTCTGAGACCACAGTGCGCCCAGAGCCGTGCTCTGCTGGCGAGGAGGAAGATGGGCTCCACCGTGCTTCCTCTGGCCGTTCGCTCCATGGCGAACAAGTGCCTTGTGTTCGCCTTTGCAAAATCCGGCAAAAACTTATTTTTGTCGGTACAATTACACATATTTTTATCAAAATTTCAGCCTTGAGCTAAATTCTTAGCTCTTGTCCCCCCCAGCCAAGAGGAAAAGTTATTTCCTGTGCCATTAGACTGTGTCTCACCGGTATTGTCCAGGGAGTGACACCCACAGTCTCTGTACTCAGACATGCAGAAACACGGTTTTCTGTGTTTTAAATTACTTACCTCATCTTGGCTCTCACGCTGTCCTTCCTACCTTGCCAACCAAATGGATCCCAGTGGCCTTACTCAAAAATAGTCTATTTTAGAGTAATTACTCATTTCTAGATTTGTGCCTTCCCTCCCATTCCTCCCCACTAACGTGGCCTCTAGGAACACACAAACTCAACTTTCCAATGAGCAAAGGGCAGGAAGTGTCTGCTTCTTATGATTTCCTCTAATTGTGTGATTCATCCCATTTGGTCGGAGCACTGGCCTCGGTTCCCACTGTATCTGCTAATGTGGGTCTGGGCCTGCCGGTCCCTGGGCACCCAAAAGGAGCCCCACAGAGACGCCCCTGCTCCCACTTGGCCTGTTTAGAATTGGACTCACATGCGGTGCTAATAATCACAGAACTTCGCTTCGCCCCAAGCCCTGAAATGCTCCCCAATCCTGGGCCTCGTCATCTCAAACTCGGTCTCCTCGTGACCAACGACTCTGTCACCCTTTCATTTCCCATCCTCACCCTCGGCTTCAGTTAAGGCTCTTTGTCATAGGCAGCCTGGGAGGCAGGGAGGAGAGCTGCAGAAAGGTTTTGCGTGGACTGAAGAAACTCTGAGAAGGCTAGAGACCCACACTGGGCTTTCAGGGACGCCCCCCGAAACCCTGCCATGGGACTTCCACTTCCCGGTAGAATATAGGCGGCAGCGGCAGGCCAGCTTTCCCCCTGCCGCAACTAGGAAAAAAGGGCTAAATTATAATTATTATATTTGTAAAGACATTGCAAAGCTACAAAAACAGAGGACTATGAACACTAAAATTCTAGGCCTCCCTGACCGAGCTGCTAATCTTCGGATGTTTTTGTTCCTGGGGCGAATTCTCCGACTCCAGTGAAGAGTGGATGGAGGTTCCGGCTCGGGTTGCATAGAAGGTGTTCTCCTGGGGGGAGGGAATCGGCAGAGCCTCTGAAGTCCATGGGGATGCGAGCGATGCCTCAGGATGCAGAGGAACTCTGAGGGCATGATTTGTGTGTCCTCCAGGGACGCTTTCTGAGTTCTGGAGCAGCTCAGGGCAGGGTTGTTCTGGGCTGGAAACAGTAAAATCCCCCACAGTCTATGGTAATCAGAAGACAAAGTCCATCAGACAGAGGCAGCCGGCATCAAACCATCACCGGTCTTCCCCTCAAGACCTGCCTGGTTTCTGAGCCGCATGTGACAGGCAGCCAATGCACTGTGCTCAGTGATGCCCAGGACGCCACCGCATCTCCCACAGACACAAGGGTTAGAACACAGGTTGGCTGAGTCTTCCTAAGACTGCAACCCACAACCACGCAGGTCGGTCCTGTACTGGGTTCAGATAATATTCTTCCTATTGTCCGCCCGACAGAGTAAGAGAGGTACCAGGTCTGGCGGAAATAATATCATTGGCTAGACATTCTGGATCTGAAAACTCTATCTGAAGTTAAGGACTAGTCATCGGTCTTGGCAGCAAGCAAAATACAGCAAAAGACAGGGTTCCTGAACTCAAAGGCAGGTCCATTGGAAATGCAACCCGAGGCACAGGGACGTGGGGAAGGAGCGCGCGCAAGGCACGGGTGAAAGCTCTGATGTAAAGTAAGGTCCAAAAGATGATCAATAAAAGAAATCAAGACAGAAGTAATATTTGAAGAGCTAATAGTTCACATGTTACAAAAACTATTAAGTAGCAGTCACACAGAGATTTAAAATCGGGAATCGCACCTGAGACCTCTCACACCGTGGGACGACTCCCAACCCAGTGAGTCACACCAGCCAGGGCGTTACTGTGGTTTTAATTTGCAGTTTTCCGATGGTTGGTGATGTTGAGCATCTTTTCATGTGTCCATTGGCCATCTGCGCGTCCTCTCTGGAGAAGTATCTGTTCAGGTCCTCTGTTCATTTTTAATTGGATTATTTGCTATTTTGGTGTGGAGTTGTATGAGTTCTTTATAAATTTTGGACATTAACAGCTCATTGAATGTATCATTGGCAAATAACTTCTATTCAGTAGGTTGTCTTTTTGTTTTGTTGATGATTTCCTTTGCTGTGCAAAACCTTTTTAGTTTGACGTAGTCCCATTTCTTTCTTTGTTTTGTTTCCCTTGCAGGGCATCTGCTTTTATGTTAATGATTTAACTGAGCCAAATGTAAGATCTGAAATATTTTTTACTTTATTTGAATTGTCTCTGTTAAAAGTCAAAGGCAAATTTCCCCCGCAGCATCACAGAGCAGCACACAGAGCCCAGAGCCAGATTTCTGGTCTGTTTCTCATATTCACTCACTAACTTGGTTGCGTTTTTCCTTTGTCTGAGAAAAGATGGCAAGAGCCACCTTATGATGTCTGCGTGGCTTTTAGGAATCGGTCTGCACCCAGGGTTCCTGCCTGAAGGGGGGTTTCCCACGAAGTTCTGTGGTCCTGATGGGGGACCACCTCCACGGGTCCAGAGGTCGATTCATACACATCACCAGTCACTCCACTCTGCATCCATCTGGGCATTTTATAAAAAGGCAACACCAGAATCTGCTGTGTTGAAAGGGCCTTGCAGACTCGTGCACCTGGAAGTTTGCTGATGAACCTTATCACACCTGCCCTCAGCAGTTTGTCTTTGGTACCCACTCTGCCCGCCCCCCCCCTTAGAATAGGAGGATAGGGGGTGGGAAATGGAAAGAACTTAGTCAACAAAATGTAAATATGTCATGCATAAGGAACATAAAAATGTCTAAAGCTTGATTTTATCCTGTGCTTTTGTTGGGTATAAGTATCTGGTGACTTAGGTCCGGACCTTCAGGTTTACACCATTGTCATTTTTCTGGGGTAGGAGACTTGGCGGGTCACGGAAAGAGGAGGCCCTAAAATGCGGTGCCGGTCCCCATGTTATAGAGGCGTGTCTACCCACCCACATTTCAGGAAGGCTACAAAGTCATTTCCCAAACCTCATGTCACCAGACGACTTTTTACTTCTATTTTATGTGAATACAAGTTGACCTAATGGCCTATGGCCTCCTTTAAAATGTGCCCAAACTGAAGAAGTGGTAGAGCCCCCTGCCCCATCGGGAGTGGTCCCTGAAGCTTCCTCCCACCCCAAACTCTTTGCTCTTATGAGAAGGAGCGTGCATGTGATGTGTGAGAGTCCAGAGTCCATTACACTGTATGCATATGACCACCTGTGATATAGGAGTTGGGGGGGAAGTTGTAGTAAGTTACGGAATTCAGCCTTCTAAATCACTGTGTGGACGTGTTAACTGGGGACGATGACAAGGGGGACTGCCGTGACACAGTGGCTCCCTGGTACATCGGTAGAACTCGGGTTCCCCTGCCTCTTTATTAGTTTCCATTTGGGTCGGTGGTGGAATCACTAAAATGTTCTGTTATCTATGTAGACATTGACACGTGTAGTACATTTTTACTAGGAGAATCATGTGTTCCGTACCAGAATCAATGTATTAGGTGCCATCCACACAGACACGGGAATGTCTGTAGGAACAAGAAAAGGGCGTGTGGTCCACCATGGCCAGGGGCCACCTCCTCTCTCCACTCCAAACTGGGCAGGAAATGCCTCACCCGATGTCCGAAAACCACCCAGACAGCTTGTCACAACCCCGTCACCCCTCAGGTTTCAGACCTCAGGGCTGCTCTCCGTCCTCTGCATAGAGCCACGTGCTTCGATGGCAACAATGAGCCAGAAGTAGAAATGTGTTCCACCTGCGGTCCTCTGCTTTTCTAGAACTAAACGTGAGAAACAATCTTTTTTAGACCACAGGCAATGGAAGGAACACACGTGTTTCTCCTCAGAGCGCCTCGGGCACAGGAGTGGGGCTGTGCCGTGCAGTTCCAGCCAGTGACTGATGTGTTTTTTAAACCGTCACATCAGTGCAGAATAGCCGGTGACATAAAACATGCCATGATGGTAAAATATGGTTACCATTTCTTGTCATTCACCAGGAAATCAGTAGCCGCTTGCTCACTGTTGTGCCGTCCCTCCTCTGAACAGTGCCAGACATGGTATATGTGCCCCATATGCCTTCAAAAGGGCACGAAAAGTGTAGGGGAAAGGAAGAAGTTTGGGGCGGTGATGTCATCCAGTTCTTTGAATTCTGTCATAGAGAACCTCACAGATGCTGGCCGTCCGTTCCCTCTCGTAGGGACCTGTGCACTATTTCAAGTCCACTCCATATTTCTTCTATCCTTGTCTTGAGTTTGATCTTGGACTTTTGCTTTAACCAATTGAATTGGAAGGAAGGGATACTGTGAAAGGCCCAGGCCTAGACGGTAAAGGGCCTGGCAGACACTAATTCTCTATGGAAGCTGGGCTACTTGCAAGAAAGATGAGGGGAGCAATCTGAGATAATAGGTTTGCTACCTAAATGATTTTCCATCTTGAGAAACTTTCACGTGCTCCAATTTCGTGATTTGTTGAGTTCTTCCCGTTGCTTCTATGTCCAAATTGTCTGGAATAATATTCTGAATATTAGCAGTTGTGCAAAGTTGGTATAGTACTAACGTTTCTGCCAACTATCATTACCTCATTTCTCCAACCGAGCTATGGAAATGACTGGAAACTTCTTATACATGGCTTTGGTGACCTCAGATGAAGAAATGAGAAAAACAAAGGCATGACAGCTAGTAAAACTTCCCTGTGGTTCACAATTTAAATTATTTCAATATGACTTATGAAATCGACCAACATTTGCCTAGTTGGAGATGCAAGGCTATATGATGGGCGAGTAAATTAGTGGATATTTCTATGACCCAGATTTCCTGGCTCCGTCAGCTGGTGGATTGTTTCATTTTGACCCAGAAAAAGTCAAGCAGCCATATAGACCCACCCAGCACATAAGCCAGAGATCGGGAAACGATCAAAGAATCTTCCCGGTGTCCAGCTGAAGGCAGCGTGACGAAAGTCAGACGCCGTGTGTGTTGCAGTGCAGGTGTCTCCTCCGCATCTGCCCCTCCCCAAACTGCCTGCGCTCACCTGTCCTCCCCGTTATGTTTACCCCTCATTACTTAGGTTCCATGATCACAAACTCCCAGGCTTTATAAAATGTACTTGTAAGCCCCCAAACAGTGCTCCCATCTCTTCTGCAACAATTCACGGACGTGCTAACAGCAGCAACAATTTGAGTTGCTCAAAGCGCTCACTTCCAGCGAAGGTCAAAGGCAATGCTCTTTGACCTTTCCTGTGTCACAAGGACCCGGAGTTGACCAGAGAATGCAGAGGAAGGGGCGGGGCTCGGTGCAGAACAGGACCCTGCGGATCTGGGGCCAGCTGGGTGGGGTCTGAGTCCCAACCCTGGCCCCTGTTAGTGAGATTAGAGACACACAGATAGATTAGATACAGGCGTGGATGATAGAGATACGTAGATCTCCACAGATCTAGGGAGATAATATCTACAGATATAACTATCTGTAGCAATAATATAGGTATAGATATATAGATGTATCTATATAGATGGCATAGAGGTAGATCTATATAGNAACGCTCTTTGACCTTTCCTGTGTCACGAGGACCCGGAGTTGACCAGAGAATGCAGAGGAAGGGGCGGGGCTTGGTGCAGAACAGGACCTGCCGATCTGGGGCCAGCTGGGTGGGGTCTGAGTCCCAACCCTGGCCCTTGTTAGTGAGATTAGAGACACACAGATAGATTAGATACAGGCGTGGATGATAGAGATACGTAGATCTCCACAGATCTAGGGAGATAATATCTACAGATATAACTATCTGTAGCAATAATATAGGTATAGATATATAGATGTATCTATATAGATGGCATAGAGGTAGATCTATATAGATAATACGCAGATAGATTTGGCATATAGATATATCTGTCCCCTAGGAGCTAATTCAATGTGTGTGCTAATTCAGTGTTTGCAGCAACTTTGCAGAACATCGCTAGCTACCTCAAACATCAACGACCCTGCACATCCAGACACCAGTGAGGAGAGTCCCAGGCACCATAGCGACTTCAGTGGGCAGCGCTCTGGCAGGGCTGAGAGAGGTGCTGCTCACCCCGGGCTTTGTGAGCCCTTGATTTCACGTCCACGTCAATGTCTTTACTCTGCTTGCCCACTGAACTGCGAAAGTTCATGTGCCGCACGGCGTGATCACTCCAATTCCCCACTTGCTCTGTGACAATGTTTATCGAATCATCCAAGCCCTGCAGGAGGGTTGGAGTGTATAAACTGCTCATGGACTGATGGGTTTCTCTCGGCAATATTGCTGTATAACGTTTATGACAGATTGAGGTCTTTTGCAAAGGTAATAGCCAATTGTCAAGAAGCAGTTTATGCAGTTTCTGGCTTCGTGCCACTTATCACCTGGTTAAATGATACACTTGAACTAGATGTAAGCAGAGGTGCAGAAATTGCAGGATTAAATCAGATATTCACCTACTTTATAAAATAGAAAAGTACCACTTTTAAATTAGAAAAAAGTTACATATTGCTGATATATAGAAAACTTGTAATTCGTAATAAGATTATTAAATATTTTAAGTGGACAGAAAATTAGAAGACACCACTTAAAAAGGTATACAGATGGCCGGTATGCTGATGAAAAGGTGATCAACACTATTAGGCATCAGAGAAACGCAGAATAAATCACAGTAAGATACCACCACGCGATCACCACAGCGACTAAAATTTAAAAGACAGATAACACCAAGTGGCGGCAGGAACGCAGAAAAACTGGAATTTTTATACACTGCTTATGGGAACGTAAAATGATTCAACCACTTTGGAGAACAGTTTGGCAGTTTCTTGTAAAATTAATACTATATTTATTGTATACCCAGCAAACCAACTCCCAGGTAATTACCTAACAAAAATAAAAATGTACGTCCACACAAAGACTTAGACGTGAATGTTCAGAGCGGTGTTATTCATAAAAGCCCAGAACTGGAACAGCCCCAGTGTGAGCAGATGAGGGGATAACAAATGTGGGGTAGCCACATCGTGAAACACCAATCAAAAATAGAAAAGAAAGAACTGTTGAAATGTACCAATGTGAAAAAATCCGAAAACCGTGAGGATGAGTAAGATAAGCATTCACGAAAGAGCACTACCTGGATGATTCCATGGACATAAAATTACAGGAAAGACAAGAGAAATCTGTGACCACGGAGAGCAGATGAGAGTTTGTGGGGGCTGTCAGGGTGGGGGAGAAGGATGTCACAAAGGATCAGGGGGACACTCTGGAGGGATGTCCTCTACCTAGATGGTGGCAGGGTTATGTGGCTATGGACAGCTATTGAAGTTCATTGAAGCATACATAGGAAATTATACCTCAGTAAAGTTGATTAAAACTTACATGTTGCTGCAAATTGTCAGTCATTAAGGGGAAAGAAAGACCTAAGAGATGAGGGGAAAGAAAAAAATTAAATAATCTGTGAAGGAAGATTAGGAAGAAAGTAAAGACAGAACACGAGGTTGAAGTAAGGCTGGCTTGTGAAGCCTTAGTGGCAGAAATCAACATAAAAGCAACATGACGTGATTAGCAACTGACTCTTATCAACCCTTCAATGCTCTGCCTTTTGGCTAAGTTAATAAATTTTGTACAGTTTCTTTCGTGTAAGTAGCCTAATACCAATATGTACTGCATTTTATTATTTACCTGCTATCAGTGGACAAACTATATAGCCAGTGTAACTCTCTGTAAGGACTGAAGATAAAGCATTGCCTACTCAGATAGAGAGGAGCAACTCAAATCCCAAACTGGTTGGGCAGGGTTTTTTTTACCCACTTTTTGAAAAAATTGAGTATTATTAACTAAAGAATTTATTAGCAGAATCAATAAATACACGTAGTGTGCACCAGGTTCTAGACCTTGAACTAGAGACCAAGGACCCAGAGGCAACCCGCGCATCAACTCTTCCCTGGGACGTATTCAGTTGAGACGGATACGGACACAGACAGGAAGAACCACGTGGGAATCCTTCGTGTGATAAGAAGCTTGGACCTACGTCGGGAGTTTCTGATTTGTTCCGTCTGGGGGGAGCCTGAGGACAATCCGTTTACTGTTTTTGAAGTGATTCTGACGGAACCAGAACCTGGAGGCATCCTGACCTAAAATTTGTCGGGAGCGCACAGGATTACCAAGCCCTCCGAGCATAGCCAGTTCGAAGGGGTCACTGCTTGAGCTGGTCCGAGAAGAACGGACAGGCGTCACCAGATAAAGGCCAGGTGTAGAGTGAGGTTCCCGAAAAGGAGAGGACTGAGTGAGTAATCAAGTTAAAGTGACGTAAAAGAGAAGTGACACGTGGGGCCACAGTGCTGTCCCTCCAGTTTCGTCACGGCCGTGAGTGGCTCAGTCATCTCTCCTGGACCAGTCGTCCTCAACCTGTGTCCCGTCTTCCTCCTACCAACGCCTGACACACTGTGGTCCTTCCTTCCCCCCCAACGGATCCTCATCCCCCGGCCTCAAGGGAGGCTTCAGTGTCCCTGAAACTGTAACTAGAAAACCTTTTCAACATAAAGATGCAGACCCCTGGAGACCCTGACGTAAGCCTCTCTTTCCGGTGGTCGCTATGTTCTCTTTAGCAGCTACTGAGTCACAAAGTCTTTGCAGGAAGTTCTGCGTGTACCTCCCTGAAAAGGCATTTATTGCAGCTGAGTTCAACGTAATTAGTTTAAAAGACAGTTGGGTCGTATTCTCCTTTGAACTGTCTAGAAAAAATGTTAATGAAAGATATGGCGAAAATCACACAAGACAGGGGCTTTGCTGGTCTCCCTGGGCAATGTCATGTTGACTCACTGATGTTGTCTGAAGGCTTGGTTTGGACGGTTTGGGGGGTGGTGGTTGTGGGGTTTTTATGTTTTCAATCCTTTTCGGAGTGCACACCAAGAAGGAGTGTTATTTTTAAGCTTGCAGATGACAGAAAACATGTTCTGTGAGCTAATGGCTCATCCTTGAAGCAGTTTTATGAGGTGGGTAGTGTTATGTGCGCTTGAACTTGGCCTGATACGTCTTCCTAGAAGGCAGTATACTACTTATCTTTCCGGTGCATGAAATGCCAGGCCCCCTCGAACGCTGCTCGCAACTTCAGAAGAGACTCACGGCCTGTGTCTCTCTTCCTCCTGGCCTCGATTCTTTCATGAACCCCGCCCTAGCCTCCGGCTCCCCCCGAAGTTCATCCACCCACCCCTAAAACCCCACGAGCCCTTCATCGGTGCCTTTCCTTTCACATCATGCCGTGTAGCCTAGGATCCTAGACAGAATATCAAACAGGGAAGAGGGGCAGAAAGACTCAGAACCCGGGAAAAGCACCCAGGACGGGACACAACATGGAAATGATCTGAATGCCTGAACAGACTTTATCTAACCCCATGTTTAGAAAGTGGGCTTGCTTCCCTTCCCCCTTAGCGACGGTGTCTTCCCCCGCTCAGTGTTACAGACGGTCGGTCTCTTAAAGTGACACAGTCAACAAGCACTCACCCTAGGGACTGTCCCCTCGCTGCCACCACCCCACCCCCAGGGTTTGACGCCTGACCTTGTGTTCTGTGAGCTGTGTGATCTTGGGCGAGTTCCTGAACTCATAAGGCTCCTTGTTCCTCACTGGGAAGTCACACCGGCTCCCTCAATAGGTTCTTCTGGGGGTTAATTCATTCTGTCCCCATAAACTGCTCAGAATCACGCCTGTCACGCAGTGACCCCTCCATAATCGCCTGCTATTAAATCTGAGCTTAAATTAATATAGCCCAAGCAAAGTAATAGAAACCAAAGATTTAGGAAGGTGTCAAGTTCATTGGAGAATGCTGACCATAAGTAATGAGACCAAAAAAATAAAGAGAATACCACCAAATTCCTCAAATATGTGATGAAGGACCAAACTAAGCAGCAGCAGGAAGATACAGAAAGAAAAACGCGTCAGAAATATTCCAAAGGTGGATTTTCCAGGATGTCGGGGCGGAGTACCTCTGACAGACGGTACAAAAGAACAAGCTACGCATGGCTCCAATAATTCGTTATAAGAAAACGGATCTTCCTGGAAGAGGCATCACTGGGGGTTTCCGACGAGGACATCCTCTTCCAGGGCCAAGCAGGGAGCGTGTCCCGGGAGCGTGTGTCGGCCACCACTGCACAATGCCAAGGCAACGGAAGGAGATGATCATTAACAAAAAGCTGTAATGTGAGGCATTTATCTCCTGGAAGCTCATGGGTAATTCTTGAGCACAGATTTTAAAAAATGAAGAAGTGGGAAGGCATTGCAAGGCCTGGAGGATAAATTCTGAAGGCATCAAGTGTAGACTGTGCTTTTAGGACGTGAAACAGAGTAGCCTTAAACAAATAGAAGTTCCAAGACGTGACTCACTTGGGTGTGAGTGGTTTTGTTTGTTTGAAGGCAGAGGCGAAGGGGTGACAGGCTAGGGCACCTCTAGAAGCCTGACCTTCCGTGGGGACGCCGGTGGAGGTCGCACCAGTGGAGGAACGCTGGATGCACCCCGCTTTTCGGGACGGGGAGACCCACACGTGAGGAAGAAGAGAGAGAGCTGGGGAAGAGGCAGAGAGACCTGAGAGGTAAAGGAGGTAACTGACTGAACAGTTTCACGGGAAAGGCCTTTAAAAAGTGCTGGAGAGCATGAGACGCTTCAGTGGTGGAAAGGGAAGAGATACATGTTTCCCGTTTTTTCTGTTTTATTAGCCAAAGAGGTAACGGTGCAGTGAAGCACAAGGTTGAGGGGAGAATGACAACGGCAGCACTGGAGGACCAGGGGCGGAGGCTCGCCAGAACTCGAGTGGGACGGCCCGTCTGTCCAGGAGGAGCGAGAGTCGTCCCTTAGGGTGAAGAGGTGTTACGGGACTGGGAGTCGAAACACGAAGAAAACAGAAAGCAGCTGTGGTGAGGAACGCAGTGAGAACTTAACGAGCAAAGAATAACGAAGCCGCATTCTTTGCTGACAAGTAGCATTAATGGCCCAAATGAGGTTACACAGCATGAATTATTACAATATCATTGACTATATTACTGTGCTCTCCTTCAATAACTCCAAGTTGCCTCGTATATGAGTAGATAAACAGACGGTAGGTAGTCAGGCAGGTAGATATATTTAGAAGTTTTCTATACCTTTCAATGAAGTTTTAAGACTATTCTCTTGTTCATTCATTATTAGGCCACTTTCTATATAATGCAGATTTGTTTTCCTCTTGCAAACGACCTATTTGATTGTATGTTTTGTCAGTGTTTCCTAATATAGAAAATATTGATTTTTAGAAGTCGTGAATTCTTTTTTTTTTAAGATTTTATTTATTTATCCTTAGAGGGGAAGGGAAGGAGAGAAGGAGAGAAACATCAGTGCACAGCTGCCTCTCATGCGTCCCCTGCTGGGAACTGGCCTGCAACCCAGGCATGTGCCCCGACTGGGAATCGAACCTCGATCGTGTGGTTTGCAGGCCCGCACTCAATCCACTGAGCTACACCAGCCAGGGCAGAAGTTGTGAATTCTTATTTCTGGGAGAATTCTCATTCGGCTTCCCTGGATAACTTAACTCTTCTTACATACCCCCGTCGTCATTTCTGTTGTTGTTTTCATTTTGTTACACATTTAATGCTGGTTCTTTTTAACATCATTACTCATCTTTGAGTATGCTCAGCCACTTAGTGGCAAAAAATAGTAGAGAGGCTTCGAGGGGGTTTTTTGTTTTGTTTTGTTTTTTGCTAGGCAAATGCTACTTCCTTAGCCCCCATATTCTGACATTAAAAATGCTGGTGTAACTCACGGGATTGTCTTTAAGCCCCGGCTCTTTGCACGGTGACCCCTGCTCCTCCACCCTCTCTCTCCTCATCTGCTCTCTAGAAAGCAATGTTGTAGACACAGAAATCGAAGTGTCGTGTCGTTGAACTTCAGGCCAAGTGGTCACCTGAGAGACGCAGCGAGTGTCTTTCTCACCACCAACGCGGCGCCCTAACGTTGGTAAATCAGATTTACGTGAATACACATTATTATGGCCAGGGAGGACGTGTCGTGTCTTTGAAGGACACCTTAACACGGAGGCTGCCTATCTCATACGGACACCAAGAATCCTGATGGGGCTCTTTTTTCCCCTAATAATAGGTATTTATCTTTGTTTCTGTTCATTGCCAGAATATTCTGCAACTAAGCAGTAAACTAGGGGCCAGCTCATTTCCCCGGAGACAGGATTGCATTAGTCACTCATTAAATCTTGAATTAATTTTGCTCCAAAGTTTTCTAAGGAACTCATGAGATCATCTCTGGATCCACGGACGCCAGTGACAGAGCCTAGAGGAATTTGGCTTTGCCGAACAAAAAGAAAAAATCGTTCAGTAGCTGAATTCAAAATAAAAAAGATTCAAATAGGCTAAAGCCATCTTAAGCAAAAGGGCTCCCCAACCTTTAATGAGTATGGATTCATGATACACGGGCTCTTTCTACGGCAGAGCAGACAAACAAGATCTGTATCTGTGGCCTCTCGTGGTATAAGGCCTGCCAGTGTCGCGGTCTGGCGCAAAGCAGGATGCACTGGGCGCCGCGCAGCCCCTGGGCCCCACGGCCATGGGCGGTGCTGCTTGAAGATTGGTTCGCTCAGCGCTGGGCCGCTGGGAAGCCGGCCTTCGGGGTCAGGGGCGAAACTGCTGTTCTCTCGCTGCCGCCTCGCTTTTTGCCCTTTTCCTCCCTCACGGTCGCGTCGGAAGAAGCCACAGTGAAGAGGCCGGTGGAGCCCTGGTGCTGAGCAGTCACCACCTCACCCTGCCAGCCCTCCAGCCACAACGTGCCCACGTCACCCAACGCAGGGCCAGCGGCTTGCTGCTTCGACAGCTGGCATTCGAGAGACAGGGGCTGCTGGAGAGGAAATGGTTTATTTTAGGTGCCGGCCACCCGGGGAGGTGGGGGACTCGTGTCTCAAAGCCCATCCCCACCTTCCAGTGCAGACAGAGGCTTCTATGCGGAGGGCGAGGGGGACAGAACGAGGGAGGAGGTGAAAAGTTCTCTGTACCCATGTCACTTGTGCAGCGAGGACACAGGCAGGGCGTGTTGTATACAAGTAATCAATAGAGTCCAACCCGCACAAATGCACCGCCCCACCCCAAAACCGGCACCAAACCCTGCCTAGCTCCACACACAGACCGGGACTCAGAATTGGCTGACCCACTGCGCTCCCAGATCAGTCGGCTACCATCCTTTTCTTCATAAAGCTTCAAAATGGCCTCAGAAGGAAGGTGCGAATGACTCCTGACATTTCACTGCACAGAAATGAGCCCCAAACAGGATGAAAACCCAACTCTGTTTCATACGGAAACAAGTGGCCCCCACTGTGGGTCACAGCATCGTCAGCCCCAAGTCTGGAGCAGGTGCCGTGGGGAGTCACGGGAAGCCCAGGGCACTCGGCGCTCCTGTGTCATGTTAACGATGAGCAGGAAGAGTCCGTGGCACTGAGAGAATCCTTGCAACTTGGAGGGGTTTTTTTTCATCCCTGGGCCGTGGGGAGAGGTCTGTTTTCCGAGCACTGGCCCCATCAAAATGGGCTTTGTTTCTTCCCAGCAGTGGGGAATGACAATCAAAATCTAAACTCTGTCTCGGAGGCCTCTTAGCTTCCAGTTTTCACTGTAAGATAAAAATCTTTCACAATAAAGCGTACCATAGTAAACAAAGCGTATTCCAGCTGGCCTTAGCCGCCTTATGAAGCCACAGCAGCTGTGTGAACTCCCTAATAAATTTGCCCAGTTCTGGTGAAAGGAGAGGTTAAAGACCACAACAGCGTGGGAGGCCTGTGCGGCCAAAGGAACTTTGCTCCCTGCACCGAACACGGAGGCCAAGATGTCCCGTTGCCCAGTGAACCATCCTCTCTCCATCACACGCAGTTCTCAGGAAGCCTCATCTCGAGCACAGACCCGGTGACAAAACAAGAAGACTGTGGATCTTCTCAAGAGGTGGAAGTCTGGTAACTCAGAAAAATTTTCCCTTCAAACACAATTCTCTTTGTATTTATGCTATGGAAGAACACATTCAGACACTTAGGAAATGAGTCAAATACTAGGACCTTGAAGCTTTTTCCTAGAAAAAAAAAAAGGGTCTGTTTTTCCAGCCTAATTGTTACCCTTTCTCATATCCTTTTGAGTATTTTGCTTACCATGAGTTTTCTGCAAAAAATTTCTTATCTGAGCAAACCACGCGAATTCCATTGGTGAGGCCAGCCCCAACGAAGATTAGGGGAACTGGCTGATGTCCTCGCAGGCGCTGGTGACTTCGAAGGGAAGGGGGTTAAATTCACAGTGGCCCAGGGAATTGTAATACACACCTATTATGTACTGTTTCAGTGGAGCTCGGCAAGGGCAGATTAAAGGGTAACATTTTATGTAGAATACAGACCATTAGTCCAGGGTTCAACCTTTCCCAGTGAATGCATTACAGGAGATCTGAAAATGATCTTAGAGTTCTGAATGCTGCCCTCAGCACTCAGCTGTATATTCATAAAAGAGAGGGAGGCAGTGGGAACTAGACATCGGGCTTAATAAAACGGGGATCATGAGCCTGTTGCTTCACCAGGAAGTTTCAGCGCCACACGGCAGGGGACCACAGCGTTGCCCCGCGCCACCACCATGGGAGTAAGACTCCTGCCTTCGGGAGTCCAGTACTGCGTTGCTGGGGGTGCAGGGGAAGGCGCCCGCTGGGCAGCCAGGGCCTGTCAATCTAACTAGGGGGTGGGCCTATCGAAAGCCCGCGAAATCTGGGGAAATTCATTGGCTGATTTGAAAAAGCTTCTGGTCTTTTCTGAGCCACAGATATATGACCCCAAGAGAACAGAGAAGCGCGCGCTGTCTCTCTCCCCCTCCCTGCAGTTGCCCGTGCACTTGGGGGTCCTCTCTCCACGGCCTTGTGTCCCTCGCAGCTGCCTGGCCCACAGCCGTGCGGCCTGCACACACGGGCTCCAGGAGGGAGCCGGGTCTGAGCGCAGCCAGGAACGGCAGCTGGAAACACACACTATGCTGGCTGGGTGTGGACCGGCCTGGACTTCCATGGAGAGTGTAAACTCCGGGCAGTGGCCTTCATCCTCGCCCTCCTGAGGTCAAGACTGGACTTTTCCCTGGCAAGAAGTGTGGAGAGGGGACACGGGGACATCAAGGAGGGCGCCCTCTAATCTTACACCATCTGGGAAGTTGACCACGGAACCCCATCTTCCCACGCAGGTCTCAGGAAATTCTTCCCCTTGCAGGCTTGCGGGGACACCACTGCCACTGGTAACGGGGGCTCTGTTTCCGTTTCACTCACACTGTTCGGTCGGTGATGCCGCCACAAACTGGGCACCGCACAGTAACCCCCTTGTCCACGACTTCTCACCACGGTCATCCTCCTTGGGCCTCGGCGGTCTCCCCTGAAAAGTCAGCAGTTGGCAACAGCGTGATCTCACCAAAGGAGGGGTTCTGGGGGAGCAAGGGAAGGCCATTGCGTGTGGGGGGACCTGTGTGCTCTTCGGAAGGACCCGCCCCTCAACAGACGGTATCGGCGGATGCCAGCTTGCTGGGCTAAACAACTGTGCTGACCCCTCTTCAGTCACACAGGAAGCTGCCCGCGGGCATCACGATTCGCTAAGATGCGTGAACTTTGATTTGTTTAGTTTGCCAGTCAAGTGTCCCTCCCTCTTCTATAAAGGTTTTGAAACAGCTCTTGCAGGCTTGTAAGCCTACTGTCCCTTGCACTGGCCTTTTCTTCCTGTTTCCAGGAGTCCCAGCGAGACACTCGTGCCGCTCCCTGGCTTCACACCTCCTTTCCTGGGTCGGATTTTTGTCCACGTTACTGCACTATCCTTAGTGCCTACACCTTCCATAAACACTCGTTGAGATACTGAGCGAACGAGTGAATTGAGGATGGAGTGATAAAATACAGAGATGGGGCAGAGGGCCCTAGATCTAAGAAAAAGGGGGAAACAACTACCACCTCATTCTGTTTTGAAAAGGCTCAAATGAACTATAGACACATCAAAAATCATGAATTTTTAATTCAGGGCCACAGCGATGTCAAATTTTGTTTGTTCAAAAATAGCGCCTGCCCATAAAGTGGCTTCTCAGGTGTGACCAAGAGCAAGAACATGTGAAGGTCAGTTTTATAGGGCGTCCACTTGGCTGTGCCCGGGCGCCCAAATATTTGGCCACCCATAGGGGGCTTTGGCTGAGGGTGACGTTTGTATCAGCAGACTTCGAGCAGAGTCCCCTCCGGAACGTGGGCGGCCCACATCCGGTCAGTTACAGGCTTGACCAGAACAAAAGACGGACATTTCTGGGAGCGGGACAGTCGCACCAGCAGCCTTCAAACTGGAACTGGGGCGTCAGCTCTTCCCATGGTCTCAGCCCGGTGTCCCCATGGCAGACGTCACCTTTGCCAGCCTCCAGCATCACGCAGGCCTGTGCCTCAAAGTAAACCCACCCCTCCCTCCCTCCTGTCCTCCTTCTCGTCCTCTCACCCTCCCTGTCTCTCTTTCTAAACACACACACACACACGCACACACACACACACTCATTCTACAGGCCCTGTTCCTTGGGAGAGCCCAGGCCGGCCTGGAGTCCCGAGGCACAGACGGCCAGCCTGCCCAGCAAGAGCCCCTTCCCTCCCAGCAGCCCAGGCTCGGCTGCTGACCCTCGGGCACCGACGGGGCCAGACCACGTCTTTATCCACCTGACATCACCCCCCCTCCTCCAGGCATCCGCTGCCTCGTTACAGAAGAGAAGTCGGGAACTACAGCTTCCAGAATCCCCTTCTGTGAGCCCTGACCAGAGGCGCTGGCAGGGATGCCAGAAGGCAGAGCAAAAGGAGGGGCTGTTACCCCGGGGCCACTGCAGGCAGCTGAGGACAGACAGACAGACAGACAGACAGTCGTGTGCGCCAACCACACGAAGATCAAAGGGACTCCAGCTTCTTTGAAAATCACTGAACTCACAGCTGCAGGATGAGCTCACCAGGCCGTTTGCTGCCCTCTGCTCTCCCTCCAACCCCTCTTCCTGCACTTAGAGAAGCCCCCGCCCCCTGTACTGAAGCCCCCCCATTCAGAACCCCATGGCGGTGCTGCCCGGGTTCTGGGCGGACCCAGGTGACACATCGCTGATGCATTCCCTGGAGGAGGAGGAAAGTCTCCACACCCCTTCCTGCCACATGGCCTCTCTCGGGTCTGCCATTCTCTCTCGGGTGGGTTTGAGAACTTGGACTCCAGGAGGAGCAAGTCCTCCTCCTCCTGTCGTTACCTCTGCAGGCCAGAGGGCGTGGGAAGCAGCAGCCTGACCGCAGACGGAGCACAGCTCAGTGTTCCAGCAGGAACCTCTCCCACGACATGCCCCCCGGAAAAGCGAGTTCCCACTTGGCTCATACATCGTGACTGAGACTCTGTGACAGTTCTTCCCAGGACATGGAAGTGACCCTGAGGCTGTGACCTTCAGGGACACAGTTGCTGACCACAGGAAAGCAGCCCATCCCTCTTCAGCAGCCGAGGGCATGGTTCCTACGCCCCTGTCCACCGCACAGGTGCCCTGCTGTGAGATGAACGCTGAGCACCCCGTCACAACAGCGAAAACCCTGAACTCAGCCTGGCGGTGGCTCTCCGCCGACCATCTGGCCTCGCCCTGGCATCTCAGACTCGATTCGGTGAACTTGGAACTCCGCCTTTTTATCATGGCGGGAGTCAGGACTCTGGGCCTTTGCGTAGCCCACCCTCCCCATGTGAAGCCCCCCCCGGGGCCTCTGGCTCTGCCGTCTCCGTCTCCATCCTTTCTAACTCACGCACCAGGTCTCCCTATAAACGTCACCCCCACACACGGGTCATGTCATCCCATTATTCACAGTCGTAGCGTCTTGTACTTCCCCTTTGCAGTGCGTATTGCAACTCCCATTCACCGATTTTTAAAATATCTTGATTCTCTTCTAGACTGTAACTTCCCGGCATTACATCTCACCTTTCGTGTCCTTGGCACCCACCATGGCGTTAAGTAAACAGGCCTTAGTGTGTATTGAATGAAAGAAAGGGAGGGAGGGAGGGAGAGGGGGAAACAGGGACAAGAGGTGTGGTGTGTGGGTAAAGCTAAACCCACCACACATCGCTGGTTCCCAGGCAGACACAGAGGAAAAGGGATCTATGAACTGACTGGAGAGGGAGAAAAGGCCTTCCCAGGGGCTAGAAAAGTACCTTCTACCAGCAAAAAAAAACTAATATGGCACTGGGGCACGAAAAAAACCCTTGTTTTTCGGAGATGGGGACGATGCCCGAACCTGGAGCGGAGTCTGTGTTTCGCCTGCAGTTGGAGTAGGTGAGGAAGGGTTCAGGAGGGCAGGCTGACCCTGGGGGGCTGGGGGGCTGCACTCCTGCTGTTTAGGGAATATTTTACTGCCCTTATTCCCAGATGACTTCAGGGACGGAGTCATCAAGCAATAGCTTCAGGCTTTTCTGGTTCTCCGTGACACAGGATAGCCTGGATCCTAGGGAGGGAAACGGAACAGGCCTGGCCTCTTCTCCCCGGTGTGCGGGACTAGCGGCTGGCCACACCGCCTCCTCAGAGTAGGTCAGCTTGCTCTGCGACATGCCCTGAAATCCGACCGTGCCTCCCCAACCTCCTCATTCTAATGGAACAACTCTGTCCCCCGAAACAGTCAGCAGCATAACTTCGTCAGGACAGTTGTGTGCGTGTGTGTGTGTGAGCTGGGTCACAGCAGGAACATCTTGGCACCGGCAGCAGGGCCCATCAGAGAAGTCAAGCCAGGTCAAAGGCAAAGGTCAGGCCGAGAGGAAGTGGAGGGCACACAGCCAAGGGCGCATTCCTATAGGAGGAGGTTTTGGACCCTTGCCCGCACCGCACAACTGCTAGCTGTGTGGGAAAGTGCCAGAACTCGACAGCAAGACATTTCCACAAAGAAGAAAACCAGAGTCTCTCTGTGACGTCCTAACACACTGAAGATAAAATGCAATTCGGCTTCACGGCTTTGAACTATAGAAGGGAGGGTCGAGTGGAAAGAGCAACACAGTTTAAAACCAACGTGGACTGAGGGGCTAGAGCAGGCGGGTGCCGCGCTGGCCTCCATTCGTGCCCACGCCGACGTTACAGCCAAGTGTGAGAACCACCACCATGGAGAACCTCTGTGGGCCAGCTGAGCAGATGTAAGGATTTAACAAGAAGCCACGCCAAGACCGAAAGGAGGGGCAGAGCCACAAAATGAGCTGGCCCCTGGCCCGCGTGTGCCAGTTAAGAGTCGGGGGAATTGTCTTGGCTGCAGACGTCCCTCCTGAGGAGCGAGGGGTCCCAGCGCCACTTGGCCGCCCCAGCCAGGGAGAGGGGTCCCCACTGCATCCAGCTGTGGAAGTCATCGAAGACTCCATCTGGGGGGGGAAGAGCGTCTGGGACGCCGGGATTCCTCTGAAAAGTCCTGCGTGTGGACGTACTTGCTGACGGGCTCGCTCTGAGACCCAGCACTGGGGCTGGGTGTCCAGGCCTCCCGGGGAGGGCTAGCACGGCGGCTCTCTCTGCCATTTGTTCCCGGGGGAAGCCCCCCCAGACTGGCATGTGAGCACCACTATTCCTCCACTGCGTCCTCCAGTTCCAAAAACGCTCAAAGAGCTTAGGATAAAGTGGGTGGATTTAGGGAGAATTTATGCAAAGAGGTAGATATGATTCTAAAAGTCAGAGATGACAATTACAGTAACTGAAATAAAGGCGATGTTCGACATGAGGTCTGTCTGGGAGAAGTCCAGCCATTGTTAATATAACAAGAACGGTTTGCATGACATGGATGTCACCGGGCAGCCAAGGAGAGGGGACTGGAATGCACATGTGGAAACAGTGATGACCTCACTGTACTAGTCAGTGGGGGTGGTAGATGCCATTGAGTGAGCATGTGTACTGTGTGGCTGTCGCATTCAAAGTGACTGAGTGAGCAGAGCAACAAATCTGCATCCAATTTTGCGTTAAGCTTGCAAACTCTGAGGAAATGATTCGGATGCTTCAGAGGCCGCAGCTGTGGCAGCCGGTGATTGGCAACTTCATCATGATAATGCACCCGCTCATACATCACGCCTCCTCAGTTTTTTTGCAAAACATCAAATCATCCAAGTGACTCAGCCCCCTGCAGATTTGGTGCCCTGCAACTTCTGACTTTGCCCAAAACTAAAATCACCTTCGAAAGGGAAGAGATTTCAGACTCTTGATCAGATCCAGGAAAATACTACAGAGTCACCTATGGCCATTGGGAGCACTGTGTGAGGTCCCAAGGTGACTACTCTGAAGGGGATTGATGTGTCATTGTCCTGTGTACAGTGTTCCTTGTATCTTGTATCAGCTTCAGTAAATTCAACAACACATTCAAAAGACCACACACCGTGGTCCAGTGGGATTTATTCCTGAAATGCAAGGCTGGTTCAACACCTGCACGTCCATTACTGTGACACCACCACATAATCAGAAGGAAGGACTTTAGTTACACGAACATAGCTGCAGATGCGGGAAAAGCATTTGATAAATTGCAGTGTTCGTGTCCGATGGAAACTGTCAGCACAGTGGGCACACAGGGTGTATGCCTCAACGGAATGAAGGCCATGTGTGGCAAACCCACAGCCACCGTCATCCACCAGGAAGAAAGGCTACAAGTGTTTTCCTTAAGATCAGAACAAGGCACATCTCCTTACCACTGACAGCGTAATATTAGAAGTGCTAGCAAAACCAATCAGACAAGAAAAAAAATAAAAGGCATCCAAATTAAAATTTGGAGGGGGATAACGGGGAAAATAAGGGGTGGGGCATCAAGGACCTTGTGTAAAGGACCCAAAGGTGGGCAGGATGGAGGGTGGGAGCTGAGGATGGGTGGGGCAGGGGGGGGAGTAAAGGGAGGCAGCTGCACTTGAAGAACAATAAAAAAATTAAAATTAAGAGACAGTACTTCATTATCCTGAACCTTCCTGTCTTCCCACAACAAGCCCTTTCTACTGGATGATTAGAATCTTTTTTTAAAGCTGGATTTTAGAAATGTCCTTCTAGTGAGAGTGAAGGATGGCAGAATAAGACTCTTTTTAAAGCCTCTATGAATGTAATTATGAGAAACCAGGTTGAGACTCCAAAAATAAATATATTTGCCCACAGAACCCAAAGTGACAAAATAAGTTTGTCACTAAGACTCAGTGCCAACCGTGCCTGTGCCTTCGGGGTGCACTGACCTACAGCTCCGCCCACCCTTCTATTTTCCGGGCCGGTCACAGTCAGACCAACCCCAGGAAGAGGCCAGGGAGGCAGCAGGGCGGCCTCGCGCGGTGGATCCTCTGCCGTCCACCCCGTTCCTTTGGCTCATGGGACACGGCTACAACCTGCAGCTTTTCTGAAATCGCAGGAGAGTGTTGAGAGCGAAGGGTGATAAGCCGACAGAACCTGGAAGATGTAATGAGTGCGAGGTTATGGGATGAGTTGCTGCCATTGACTTTTCCTGATCTGCGAGTAAAGTGACCTGATTTACATAAATGTGTTCTCATAACGATCTGCCACCAAACTAGGTGATCTTAACGAGGGAAGGAACAGCCTGTGAGGCCAAGCAACATGGAGTATGCAATTCCTTACCGCCAAGGAAGGAAGGAAAGAACAGGCGGTGGTGTTTAAGGCTCCAACCGTACCCTGTATCCTCAACGTAGTAAAATTGGCATTTAAAACGTTGGGCTTTTTTTCTTTTTCTCTTCAAATAAACGTAATGCGAGTTTCAAATGTGAGAACAGATGCAGAGCAATGCAGAAAATTTTTTCAGGAGAAAGGAAAACCCAGCACATTGCAACGAGGCCCTCTGCTGGCAGTTCTCGGCACTGCGCCGAAACGCCGACTTGCAGGCGGCCTGTCCAGGTCTCCGCGGACCCGCGGGGCAGAAAGGCGCGGGCGCTTCGGGACGACGAGAAGTCCGCACGCAGCAGGGTCCCCCTGCCGAGGGGTCTCCTTCGGTTTGGAGCAAGGGGTGGAAAAACCTCCCGTGAGGGGTGTTGTCAATAAAAGCACCGATTTCCCTCCGCAAAGCCTTGAGGGAAAGATGGCTTACATCTTTCAACAAAGCGGAGCCCTCGCCAAGATTTTTGAACACTGAAGTGATTGGTTCTGGGTAACGTTCCGAACGCGCCGCCGGAGCCACCCAAACGCCAGTGAGATCTCTTGGTGACAGCACTCTTTATTCGAAACAGATTTGCTGTGCTGTTGACTCTGCGTGACGCTCAAAGGTTTCCGAAAGGGGGCTCAGTTCGTGCGAAACAGCCCCCACGAGGACAACGCAACGCCCAGTGCTGCGGCCAAAAAGCGTCCTTTGGTTTTCACTGCAGAGAAGTTCTTGTGTCTCCAAAGGCTGTTCCCAGTAAAAACGTCTCCACTTCTCGGGAAAAGGGAATGAGAAGTTTAGAAAATTAACACCGAGCTCACAGGAGACAAAAACCCAGGCCCTTAGACTCGCGGGGACCAGGGATGGGCTTCTGGGAAGGGCAGGTCCCTGGGGGCGCGTGCAGGGGCGGCGGGGAAGGGGCCGGGCTGCAGTGAGCGTTTCCACCGGAGCAGGTCTGGCCCGTGGCCTCGGGACAGGTTAGAAACGTGCAAGACGAGGAGGAAGCCCAGCCCCCAGTGCTCCAGCAAACCATCCTGAGGTCTTTTCCGACCCGGGCATGTCACGCTTGTGTTCGTATTTGTACTGTACCCCCTTTCCACAAAGCACCCAAAGAAGTCTGTATGCTCAGGACCTATGTCGCCGGAGTCTGCCCCCTCCCACCCCCCCACCCCCACCTGGGCAGTGTAAGTTGACCTAATATAATCCACCCAGAAATTGTTATTTTACTGGTAACAAGATCATCTTGTATCAACAGGAAAAATAAGGGTTTTGAAAGACTAAACAGTAGCTTTGAAAGGCATTGGTGAAATGCTGTGTGCAATTTTTTAAGGGAAAGAAGGAGAACTAGTATGTGCTCAACGGTGGGGGAGGTCACCCAGCACTCAGATGGATGTCGGTGTAGGGGTCCAAGGTGCTAGCTGTGGAGTCAGGCAACCTTGGGTTTCAACCCGAAATCCATCCCTCCATCACCGTCCCATCTGGCAAGGGAACCGCGCCTTCCACGCAGCGGGCGTGCGGTGGCTATTTGTGGGATAAATACATACATATCCATACATAATGTACCTATGCATACATGCCGTCCAGAAAACACTCAAGCCTGAGAATAGCGTGGTTCAATTTATTCCCATTTTAAAAACTATCTGTGGCACATCCTTAGCGGGAAGGCATTGAGCCAAAGAGTAGGAGGGAATACTAGAGCTGAAGTGAAGCAAAGTTTGGCTGTTTAGAAAAGATTTATGTTTGTATTCGATAAGATTGGGAAAGCCTTCCTGGAGCAAAAAAAAAAAAAAAAAAAGGATGGAGCCCAAAAGATTGTCAAGGTTAGACTTGGGCTCTGGGGCAGGCAGGCCCCTGGGAGGGGTTCAGGCCAAAGGAACAAGGTACTCCAGCCCAGATGCAGAAATGAGGAAGTGGAGAGGTCTCCATGGAGAGATCTGGAAAAGTCAGCAGCCCCGCAGGCCAGACAGAGGCTCGGAGACCGTGGGACGGGGACTGGAGGCAGTCCCGAGTGCAGCAGGTACTCAGGCTCCTGGTCCCAGACAGACGTGCAGAATCCCTCGCTGGTGACGGCCCCACGGCCACCCTGGGGACCCCGTCTGGCTCGCTCTGGAAGGCAGTTTCTCTGACACAAAGAAATGTGGGACTTGGGACCGCTTCTTATTAAACGTCAGTTAACTGTGGTTCGGGTCCCAGGGTTGAAAAGAGACTTTAGTTTTTCATGTAGGCTTTCATCCGAGAGCAGGCTGTGCGTGACTTCTTTAACACTTCCTTCTCTCACGCCAAAACCATGTAAAGGTCGAGCTCTGTGCTAAAGCTGTTGGTTGGACAGTCAGAAGGGAAGGGGGCGCACCGGGCCTTTGGCGAGTGTCCGGAAGGCCGTTGGGAGGAACAGTGTTCTCAGGGTGAACGCAAACAAAGGTGGGCGGGTCGAGGAAGGAAATGCCGTTCTTGCTGGTACAATAGCCAAATTCATCACCGTGGGTCAGACCCGAGTTTCTGACGGGTCCCAGCCGCTTCCAGTTGTGGGAAGTGGCCATTTCTCCCTCGCCGTGCCTTGGTTTCCCCTTCTGTGGAGTGAGAAGCACGTCCGCAGTAACCACACTCGCCAGCGGTTCGTCGTAGTGTTATCTTCCCCCTCAACGGCACCCTCTGACTTTGCCCTAGACACGGGACATGTCTGGCCCAAGGGTGAGAGATGCCTGCCCCACACCTTTGCTATCAGAACAAAACGAAATGCCCAGAAGAAGCCTGCTCTCCCAGCGCGGGTCCTCCCACCTGGAGGGCACGCAGCTGGTCTCCAGTGCACGGGAGGGTGAAGGTGACGTAGACCTTGATGCTGTTGTTAGAGGGAGAGTTGGGTTTCGACTTCCTGCAAAGCCAGGTGACACGCCGCACCGCCCTGTAGGGGACTGGTGTGTTTTCTCTGGCGAATGGGACTCCGCTCTGTATGGAAAACCTACAGAAGCGAAGCGGTGGGCAGGAGCCAGACCTTCAAAC
Organism: Sturnira hondurensis; assembly: GCF_014824575.4. Taxonomy (NCBI): domain Eukaryota; kingdom Metazoa; phylum Chordata; class Mammalia; order Chiroptera; family Phyllostomidae; genus Sturnira; species Sturnira hondurensis. Next base: position 17,564,273 of record NW_028082350.1, on the reverse strand, counting down.
CGAGTTTTCCTGTGGGAATCAGGCCTAGAAAATGCATACAGACTGTCATGGCTTGCTCTTGCTAAAACTCCCTCACCCTGGTCTAAAACAACAAATGTGTATTGTTGATCCTCAAGGTAACTCCCAAAGCCTGTATGAATTTTCCCAAGGACAGAGCTGACCAGCTCATTGCCATCCCCCTCTGAATGGTATTTTCATTTCCTTGATTGTACCTAAAATGTAGACAATAATATTCTATGTAAGAGACAATACATCTTTCTCTGATGCAAGACCCCAGGAAAACAATAAAAGCCTGTCCAGGCAAGGGTCGGGGTGCTCCCCTCTTGAGGGAGTGGCCGTGCTGTTCCCTTTTTCTGCCCAGGATCGCTGTTGCCTGTGCGTTCATTCTCGCCAGCAGCCACGACAGGCGGGCCCTGCTGGCCGGAGTGCGCCACACCACCCATTTCTCACATGTGTCATAGTGATGGGCTAAACTTACATGTTTTAAAGCCCCTCACATCTTTCCACGCCCACCCACACCCTAAGTCGGCTCCCTCTCCCGCCCCAAATTGCATGTCCGAAAACCTGGGGACAGACACTGGAATGGGAGAGAATAAGGAAGAGTGGGCACGCCAGCCGTCCCAGCTGCACCCCTTCTCCTGCTCCTCGGCCACTGCTCCCCGAATTCAGGGCTACAGCCCCGTCAGCAGCACCGAGCGCAGTTTCTGTCCTATCTTGCTGCCACGGCACAGGGAACAGAATAGCCGTGGGGGTTTATTTGCGATGTGGATTCCCATGAGAACACTGAAGGGGAAGATCTTTACAACGGCACCGCTTCTCACACTAGAGTTTGTCTCGGCTCCTCTGAGCAAAGGCCCAGAAACACGCACGGCTGGGCTCCCTCCCCGTCTCTATCAGCTTACTCAAATCCTTTGTTTAGGCACAGTTTGGCCAGGGCTTACATGTGGAATCCTGTGTTTACTTAAAGGAGTCCATTTTTAAAAAATAGCTGAAGACGTTTCAAAAAAGAAAAATCTTTGACGAAACTCAACAAAGAAGTAACTGTGGAAATGGCACAGAAGTCGGCCGAGAGATGGCGCTGTGGTTTCCTCGGTCACAAAGGGAACAGCATGCATCTGAAATACATGCAAATAAAATCACATGTTTTTCCAGAAACAGTCCCATCTGCAGTTTGTATTTCTCTGACTTCCAACTGTGAGACCCCCAGGAATTAAGAAGAGGAAGAGAGAGCCCCCCACCCATCACGAGTCCAGGTGGAGGGATTCCAAGGAACAGCAGAAATGCCGCACGGGGTTCACGTTTTGCCTGCCAAGCTTTTAACTCCTGGCCACAGTTCCCGCAACTGGGAAACATAGCTCAGGCACAGGGGCGTCATAGGGTTTAAACACTCTGTTCCCCTCAAACATGTAGAATATTAACGGACAACCCAGACAGGCCTAACCTGTTACAGAGACACCAGCAACCAAAAAGAAATTTGCAAAATGGCAAGGAGACCTTTTTCAACCAGAAGTGGGGAAGAAAAAGGATGACTATTTTATGACTATCCAACTTGCCTGGAACCTTCCTAGGTCCTTCCCGTGTGTTCCCTGCTGAGAATAGAGGGACAGCTGTCAGAAGGGAGGGTGGGTTGCAGGGCTGGGTGGACAAGGAGAAGGGATTAGGGAAAGACAGACCCAGACAACATTACGGCGATGGCCAGAGGGAAGAGGGTAGGGGACATGGAAGAGGGCAAAACGGGGACGGGGAAAGAAATAGACTTGACTTTGGGTGGTGAGTGCACAGTGCAGGTGCAGATGATATGACACAGAGCTGTGCACTTGAAACCTGTGTGGTTTTATTCACCAGTGTTGTAGCGGCAGGGAGCTGTGACCCACCCACCTCCCCTGACCTTGCTTCTGTACCTGCCGACTCTGACTGACGAGCAGCCTGTGGGTCCACAGTGGGTGTGGGTGTCACGGTCCCAGGCACTGACGTCAGAAGATGCCGGCTCTGACCCTCAGGAATCCTGGCTCCGGGAGATTGCTGACCTTCAACCTTGGAGCCAGGACGACTGAACCAGGAAGACGCACACCAGACCCTCACTGGGCCAGTTCTGCCAGGTCCCTGTCGGAATGCTCTGAGCTCCCTGCAGGTAGAGAACTTCCTCGGCCCTCCCCCACCCTTGATCCTTTGTTCTGCTGCCCCTCCCCGTCCCTCCTTCGCAAACGCCTCTGCGGCTCACAGATGTTCAGATGGGCTCCGGGACCAGGGTCCCCGTCTTCCCAGGTGGCTGACACGTGAATGACCCTCTTTCGCCTGCCTCGAGTTCGGCTTTCATTACAGTGGTGTTCAGTCACAATGCCACCCCCAAAGTTCAATTAACAACAAAAGACCCACTACGTGGGTGGGTCACCCAGGTGTGGTGCTGCTGCCTTTCCAGTCCGGGCTCATCACTGACGTTTGGAAACGCATGTTCTCCGCCCCCAGCCCAGCACCACCGCGCAGGCGCGGGCACACACGGGAACTTGTGGGTTCGCCCCGAGAACGACTTTCCAAGCTCCCCCCTGCGTTTCTTTGAACCAATTCACAGATGGTTCATCTGAGATGGACTCAAAAACGCTCGTAAAATTCATTTTCACCCATTAATCTCATCTTTATTTCTAAAATGTGTTACCACTGTTGCAGAAAGAGATACAGCACAGGAAAACGTGGCAATCCCTACGATGCGATTGTCCTCGCCCGTCCTAGCGCCCAGCTGCAGACAAGCTCTGACGGGGCCCCACCCCCTCCCACCCCACCCCCGGTCTGGGCGGGGCTGTCGTTCTCCTTGCCTGGAGAGGCGGCCCGAGTGCGGGGTGGGGAGGAGACGCCACAGTCCACCCTCGTCTTTCCCTCCGGTCAGCGTCTGTTTACTCACCCCCACAACCTGCTGGACAGTGTTCGGCTGCTGGGCTGTATCACGAACAAATAGATGAGAACTCCTACTTCTGTGGAACCTACACCCTCGAGGGAGGAAATAAATAAAAGAATGAAGTAAATTAATTACTTAGATGACAGTGATGGCGGTGAAAAATAGGACACTGGCCCCGGCAGGTGCAGCTCAGTGAGTTGGGTGCCAGCCTGCAAACCAAAGGGTTGCTGGTTCAATTCCCAGTCAGGGCACAGGCCTGGGTTACAGGCCAGGTCCCCAGTAGGGGGCACGTGAGAGGCAACCACACATTGATGTTTCTCTCCCTCCCTTCCCCTCTCTCTAAAAATAAATGAATAAAGCCCTTAATAAAATAGGACAGCAGAATGGGTAAGGAATATCGTATCCAGTTACAAAGGCAGGCAGGGCAGTCAGGTAATCCCTCACTCGGAAAGTGCCCTTGGAGCAATGACGTGGAGTTGAAGGCGCATTTCAACAAGTGCCAAAGCTCAGCAGCGGGGACACAGAGAAGGCCTTTCGGATGAGGCAGGAGTGCCAGTGGAGCTGGGAAACGCAGCCACGGGGTCAGAGAACCAGATGTGGGGAGAGGAGGCCACAGCGCCAGGGAGGGAGATGGAGAAGTAGGGTGGGGTTTCGGGCGGAGGAGGGCAAGACCCGACTCAGGTTTCGTTGAGTCTCTCTGCTGCTCTGTGGGAGGGAGCGGAGGGAAGGGCCAGAAGGCTGGCAACGGCCGGCCCTCCAGTCCCCAGCTCGGTCATCCGGGCCCAGAGGTGGTCACGGTGGGGATCGGGCTGAGAAGAAGTGACTGGATCCTGGGTGTGTTGTGAAGGCAGGGCCCACAGGATCTTTTTCTTTTTTTATATAAGTGAGAGGGCGGGGAGCGCTTCCTGGCTTTTGGATTTAGAAACGAGGTGGAGGCAGGGAAGACCTTGGCAGGGTCTGTTGTGGGCAGGCAGGGTGGATGAGGAGCTCAGTGTTGCCCAAGGTGAGTGGGAAAGGCCCGTGGGATGCTGTGCCCAGAGGGATGCCTGGTGGGGACCCCTACAGAAGGTGGTGCCTCATGGGCAGCAGCCAGTTCCAAGGGTCTCCCTCCAGAGCTGTGTGGCTTTCATCTGCCCCCCGGCCTCCCCACCCTCAGTCGTCCTCCCTGTTCTTCCCTGGGATTTGAGACAGATGCTCCCTGGGCTGACCCCATCTGCAGTGCAGGAGCCCCCGTGCTTGGCATAGATAACTGCTCAGCACTGAGTAGGGGCAGCTGTAGCCTGGGCAGGGCAAGCAGAACCATCTTCAAGAGGCTGCGTTATCCGGGAAATAATTTGGAACTTTGAAATCACATGCAAAAAAAAAAAAATCTCCCGAAGTCCACTGGGAAACCAGCTATGACAGACACACGGCCACTGTTAAGTCCACTCTTTGGTGTGGGCTATTTGCTTAGTTGCTACTTGAACAGATCAAATTGTTCCCTATGTTTATTATGGAGCTAATGCATTTCAGCTGTGGTAGCGTGTGGTTTACAAATCATCGGGAGCTTGGGACATTCGTGGTCGTGTGAAGAGCCAACAAAGATGTCATCGTCGTGCCTCAAACCAGAAACCGATCTCATGAGGGACAAACAGAAATGTGATGAGCAAACAGAGAAGCCAGCCAGCAAGGCTGCCTGGCCTGCAGCTCTCTGCCAGGTCCCCACTCGGGCCCCGCCCTGGCAAGGCCAGTGGGAGAACACTTCCAAATTCTATGGCAATTCTAGCGTTTGTGAGGGTAAAGACTCCTTCTAACACTCGGTTACTGCGGGCACACACTGCACACCCTCCCTGCAGGCAGGGCATGTTCTGAATTTGTGGAGTAAAAAGATGTCTCTGTGGCCCTGGCTGGTGTGGTTTGGTGGATGGAGCTCCGGCCTGCAAACCACAGGGTCACCAGTTCGATTCCCAGTCAGGGCACAGGCCTGGTTGCAGGCCAGGTCCCCAGTGTGGGGCATGAGAGAGGCAACCAATCGATGTTTCTCTCCCTCCTTCTCCCTCCCTTCCCCTCTCTCTAAAAATAAATATATAAAATCTTAAAAATAAAAAGATGTCTCTGTTGGTGGCATTCTTGAGCACCGTCATCTCAGCAGCTTCCCCGTACCCATTCGGGCTCCTCCGTAAAGGACCAGGAGCCGCTTCCTTTTGCCCCGTTGCCCCTGTGTGGGGGGGAGCCAAGGCGGGGTGCGTCACAGGATCTGCAGGCGGTTTTCATACTTAGTCTCCCATCGGAAAAGGCGAAGTTTCAAGTCTGAACGCTTCGTTGCGGACCCCCAGGTGATGACCATTCCCGGACAACCTCCCTGTGTGTGGTGCAGGGGGCCCCGCGGTGTTTCCTTCCCAACGAAGGAGGGTCCTGAGGGCCACTTTCAGGGTTCAGGCTCTGGGCCGGGGCCCGCTCGGACCCAGCTCTGCCTGTCGTGGGCAGGGAGAACCTTTGCCCCAGGTTCCCCCTACTCTGTGTCCTAGTGCCGTTGTCTGTCAGCCGGCTACTGTGTGGCTCCCCGGATAAGCGACACTGGGCACTGCGACAATGAGTTATAACACCCCTACTATGTGGAGCCTGGAGAGTCGGCGAAGAGATCCAGAGCCAGACGGGCTTTATTCAGAAACTGTTACAATCAGGAAAAACCGACTTCACCATGAAGGTGAGCTCCGTCCCAAATGGAAGTAAGAGAAGTAGGAATTCACAGCCGAAGGCCAGTGTGAGGAGCTCAGTTTATGGAAAATTACTGAGAGGAGAGAGAGGTTGAGGGTGGGAGGTTCTCCATGAACTGATTGAGCCAGGTTTTTGCTAGAACTGGGCTTTGTGGGCCCAGCAGGGACTGGGGCCCAAGGTCAAGGCCCAGTCAAGAAGAAGGCTCAGAGGAGCCTGCCTGGAGTCTGGTCAAGGACAGTCTTTGTCCACCACACAGGTCTAAAGGCTTCAAAGGTGTAACATCAAGTCAGCAACTGTTTGTCAAGTTAGGTGCGCGCTCTCTGTTGCTCCACCCACTGTTCTCACCATCTAGACATGGAGTCCCGGCCCAGGGGCTCCTCCCGGCTCCTCGTGGGGTACGGGGTCAGCGGGAGGCCAGACCCCGCTCCTCCCGTGGCAGCTGCCCCCAGCTCCCCGCAGGCCCAGGGCTGCGCACAGTGCGAGGGCAGACCACGCTCGCTTGGGAGCGCAGAGGCCCAGGGGGACTCAGAGGCAGGGAACTTCAGGGGCACAGCACTTGGCATGTCCCCCGGGCCTTGTGAGCTCCGGGCCCACGGACAAGGAGGCGAGGGCCGGTCTCGTGAGCCTGCAGCCCGGTCAGGCCTCGTCCCCCGACAAGGTCTCGGAGTCTGAGGTACCTTTGTGAGCAAGGAAGTGTCCCTCTGTGCTGGAGAGCGATGAAGCTGTTTGGAAAGCGAGAGCCAGCTGATCTGATAGTGTGAGCTGCGGTACAAGGTCTCCCCCCGCCCCTTCAGTTTGTTCCGGCGGAAAGAGAAAGGTCATCGTTACGCCGTTTTCAAAATGACTTCACAGATCTGTAAATACCCACACGGGTCAGTGGGTGAGTATAAAAATTCACAGTCCATAGGCATGTGTACACCACATGTGTATGAGTGTCATGCGTATGCACACCATCGACTTGTGCCCAGCACACCGTTTCTATATGGAAGCCTCCCTCTCCAAAACGATTTGCCGGTACAATGGCACCACGAGGGTGGGGCCCCAGCCCACTGTGACTGGCGTCCTCAGAGAGAGAAGCCACAGGGAGGCGTGCAGAGGAAAGCCCACGGAAGGGCAGCCACTTTCGGGCCACCGAGGAAAAGGCCCTGGGGAGGAGCCAAGCCCACCCAGCCCTCGGCCTTGGACTTCTGCCCTCCAGAACGGAGAAGGAGTAGATTTCTGTTGTTTAAGCCTCCATCGGTGTTACGTTCCGTCTGAGAGGAGCCCGAGCCAGCTAATGCGCAGAGATGCAGGAACCAGCCGTCTGGCTCCGTTAAGAAGAGGAGGAAATTGTCACGGAGATCGTGCTGTCGCTGTGATTCATGAGTCTCATCGTGCCTGCTCCCCAGAGAACAAGGACACCCTAGGACACCCTTGTCCCTAGGACAAGGTCACCCCCTTAGATGCGCAGAAAGGCAACTTAGCCTCTATCTCCCCGGAAACCACACAGGGTGAGGTGGCGTTTGCACTTCCACAGTCTTATACACTGAAGCCTTAAGGCACGTCTGTCGGCGATGTTTCTTCTGACTCTGTGTTTCTTTCGCTTTAAACCAGGTTGAACTTACCTGCCCATGTCAGACGGTCCCAGGCTTGCTGGACATGCTAACCTTCAAGAAGAGAAGGTCACAGAAGACTTGTGGAGGGAAGGCCAGTACAGGTGTGTCCTGGACCCCAGGCTCAGCAGCCACGCTCCTGAGACAGGTGCTGGGGAGAAGGAAGGTGGTCCATTCGAGTGCCGACATTTCCAGCAGACAGGCGGGCTCCTGTCCTCAAAAACCCCTGTTCCGGTCTCCGGCCAAGCTGGCGACTCTTCCAGGGCGTTGGTGCGAGTTCAGGATGGGGACCACTTCCCAGGGAGTGCACACGTGCCATTTCTCTTGAGAGTAAGGGGAGGGGCCCTGAAAGGGGAGTCAGGCGGCGTCTTCCTGGGTTCTGGATCATCTCATGTCTGCGCTTAGCATCCCTCCCTTCCCGGGACCCCCGTGGTTTATGGTGGTCTGGGGGTGGTGCCCACGTATCTCACAGCTGCAAGGAGCACTGAAGCCCCGGGCTGCCGAAGTTCTGATTATCAGCTGGGAGAGTTACAGCTTAACATCTCAGGGCAGACGGGGGTTTTCACAAGGAGGGAGGGGAGGGAAGCAGAAGGAAGAGACGGGGCTGGGGGCTTGTGGACCGACCGGCAGTGTGTTCATAATGTGTTCGTTCCCCATGATAAGAGGGAGGGGTGGGAGAGTGGAGATGAGAGAGAAGGAGGTGGAGGTAATGAAATCTCGCTCCCCGAGTGTTGGTGGGGGTTCCTGTTCGTAACCATCAGAAACTTGGGGGAAGGAAAGAGTGGGCCCCAGAGACAATGTCACTCAGGAACAGCAGGGAGAATGGGAAGGGGGGCCCAGTGGTGGACTCTCAGGGGAGACAACGAAGAATTGAGTGGGCCCTGTCTGGTGTGGCTCAGTGGATTAGGTGCAGGCTTGGGAACCAAAGGGTCACCAGTTCGGTTCCCAGTCCAAGGCACATGCCTGGGTTGCAGGCCAGGTCCCCAGGAGGGGGCGCATGAGAGGCAACCACACATGGATGTTTCTCTGCCTCTCTTTCTCCCTCCCTTCCCCTCTCTCTAAAAAGTAAGTAAATAAAATCTAAAAAAAAAAAGAAGAAGAAGAAGAGGAAGAAGTGAGTGGGAAAATCGAGGCCAGCAGAGGTGAGAGGCAGCTAGAAGGGTGGGAAGAGAGATGAAGGTCTGGGAACACAGGTCAGATGAATGCCGACTGGAAGGTTTCAGCGAGAAGCTGTTCGCGGTTCCGAGCACCGCAGAGTCCACAGTCTCCACAGGAAAGCCCACGCGCAAAGCCCCTCCCCGTGAGGCACAGTGTTCTATGTGCGTGTGGCTCAGCCAACCCCTGAACAGGGGGCGTTGTTATTCTCACTCTGCAGGGAGGAAGACTGAGGGGAAGACAACGTCAGGAACTCGCGGCAGCGTTGGGATTTGAACTGTTTTTGTGACCATAAGTTCTATTATCTTTCCACTGTGCTACAAAGCCCCTGAGAATGTGGACTTTTACCAACGATCAGATACATCCTCCTTCCCGCCTCCCTCCGCCTCCCTTCTCCCCTTCCCTCCACTGATCTCCTTTGGCTTCTTAAAAGCCCAGGTAAGTCATAGTCCTGTGTGGTGTGCACCCTGTCGAAGTTATTTTTTTTAACTCTAAAAAAGATTGCATTTGTAAAAGCAGATTCTGTGCTATAGCACAGTTCCTAGGAGCAACTTTGTAATGAGAGTAAAAAGGAGAGGGCTGTGTGCTAAGATACTTTAACTGGACAAAAATGCTTTCTAGGTTTCACCGTTCCAATCCATTAGTTAAATAATACAGTAAACCCTTCCACATGGCAGTGACTTCATTTCTGTGAGCGACAGACCGACCGAAACGCGTGCCAAGAGAGATTACTCAGCTGAAGCCTCAAATGCCGGATCAGAAAACAATTAAACTCCAGCCCAGGAGAGTAGGGGCTGGGAATAAAAAAATGCCCAGTTCAGGTCCAAGAGAAATGCGCTAACTTCTAAGTGCTGCCTAAACACTTAAGCAACAGAAAACAGCAGCACAGTCCTGAGGAACGCAACCAACCAGAAGGCTTTTTCCTCAGACACTTAGTGTCTTTCGAGCTCACGCTGTCTAAACAGGGAGTTACTCTGGACAGGGAGTCTGAAAAGCTCTTGTCAGAATTTTCACCCAGAAAAATGGCCAGGACCGATAAATCACTCTGGATGCGTGAGTCAGTCAAAATCTACGGAGGGTTGTTTGCAGAATACTGAGATCCGGAGGACGGTCTTCTTGCGACACTTGTACCAGCACGTCATCTCCCACTGGAACCTGGAGAGAATATTAAGGGACCACAAAGGCTGAATTTCTGACTGTGGCCGATCCCCAAAGACTCATCACCAGCAAAGATAATTTGCCTTCACGGTCCACATCATTCAGATGATCCAGGGTCAGTGTATTAACTCCACCCGACATGACCTGACCGAGGTCATTCCTGGCCCTTGTCACCTTTGCTGCTTACTGCGAACTATCCGTGCGAAGCGTTGCCCGATGCGGCCGTGGAAATGTTCTGAGTTCCCAAACAACCTGTCCCCCGGGGTTCCGAGGGAGGGCCAGGGCCGGGGTGGTGGTTTTATAGTTTGGGGAATGTCAATCCCGTTTCTTCACGGGGTGCAGACCATAGAAACTTGATCTCTCGTCGGTGTCAGAGACAAGACAGAAAGTTCCCTGAGTGCTCAGAGCGGCCGCTTTGCTCTTTGCTGGCCTCCCTCGTTTCTGAGCAGTTTGTTACCGATACTGCCCGGCTCCTCTGCCTGGAGCATGGGGCTGGGCTCTGGGGCGGGAAGAGGGACAAGGCCTCACCCCTGCATTTTAGATATTCACAAACCAGCTGAGGAGTCATGAGACGTATTTCTTTTTTTAAATCGACCTAATCTGTAAAACCATTCTTTAGAATTTCCAAGGAAAGACTGGACACTCAAACCTTTCATCTCCTGGGGGCTCTTTGAAAGAAATGAGACTGGGCTGAATATGGAAGGGTCTGGTAAGATGCTCAAAGAAGGAAGTGCATTCCAAAACGAGGGAAATGGTGTGAACGCAGACAACTGGAATGTTCTTAGCCAGTTCCTAGAACAAGGAGATGGCCAATTTAGCTAGAATGGAAGGAGTAAGGGATTCATGTCAGACCGGTTATGTATTTTTGCCATCACTCAGCTGGAATCTTGAAAGACAGCCGAGAAATAAGAGTCCCTGACCTGAAATAAGAGTCCCTGCCCCGAAGAACTGTAATCCTGGAAGGAGGGCACACAGAGAGATGTCAGACAATGCACAGGGGGCACGGCGAGGTGCCCTGTGGATACAAAGGATCACACAGTCAAATCTGCATGGAGGGTGAAGGGAAGACGCCTTCAGTGAAAGCAGCGACTGAGCTGGGTCACCGGGAGCTCATTAGGACAGCCGCACGCACAAAGCCAGAGGTGGCTCTGAAACCCCGTTAGTTTCGATGGATCCGTAGTGCATGTTTACGGCTCTGCCAACAAGACAAAGCTACAGCCTCTCTCGATAACCTTTCCGACGTTCCACGGCAGCCTCTGCTCCTTCAGAGCTCTCTCTACTCCCTGTGCTAATGCCTCTCTTCCTACAAAACGCAACCGAGAGCATTTATAACTTCCAGCAAAGTTTCCCAAGTTCATGTGGAGGATTCTGTGTGGGACAATTAAAGCAGAAGAGATGTTGCTTACATCCCGATAGAGACACCGTGAACTCGGTAAATCTGACGGGAAAGAACACCTGATGGGGCCTCCTCGGGCCGGCCCTCCACCCTTGGGCTGCTCTGCAAACCCAGAATGCTATGGCTTTGGGAAAAGGCTGAACTAATCCGAGCCTTCGGCCACTCCCCAGTGCAAACATAAACACGCGGAGTGTTTATCCATCAGTCACTCCCAGGGCCCTCGCAGCCTGTTTCCCTCCCTTGCTGTAGTTTACTCTTCCTAACCCCTTCCTTCCCGGCTGCACCCTCAAAAACTCTGTGAAACAACAACAAAGGTTTTCCCGCTGGCCTGTGGGGCGGCTGTTCCACGGTGGGACCTGCACAAATCCCCGTAAGTTTGCAGATAATCTTATTGCCTAAGAGCCCATCTCCCCCAACCTTCTCCTTAAATAGACTTAATGCATTTTGGTCTGATGCACAAGCCTCGAGCCCCCCATTTTCTCATAACGCTCACATTCCAGGTCCTCGGTGCTCAGAGCCCAGATGTTCCCACGCATCCCAGAGCGAACACCATGTTCTCCGTCCACAACCCTGTGGGACACACCCGGGCTGCCCCACGGGGGGCTGTGCCACGGTCCGTCCCTCCCCACAGATGCCCCACTCCCCTCCCCATGTCTGCGAGCACTTTCTGGCACACGATGGGGCTGCCGAAATAGTTGTCAGGTGAACGAGTTGTAGAGAACTAGAGTTAATGGTGAAGTAGTCTTTGGGCTGTCTCATCGTCTTGTAAGCAAATGATGCAAGTTAGCATGAAAAACTCCGTCTGGTCAAGATGGCTGTGCTCACCTCCTCCCACGGCCACTTCAAAGTGACAACTGCATGACAGAGAGTTGGCCTGCGGAGCCATCTGGAGACCAGCTGGGCAGAAGCCCCAGCACTGAGGGTAGAAGGAAGAAGTCACACCACACGTCTGGGAGCAAAGACCCCGAAGGCGCTGGCCCCGCCCCCACTGGTGGCGGCTCAGCATTCAGAGGGAGGTCTCCACTGCAGAGGTCCCCCGTAAGGAGCGAGCCATCCCACCTCCATTCCAGGCCTGCCCGCTCGAAGCGCCAGTGCCAGGAAGAGGAGTCCCCACAGTGTCTGGCTGTGAAACGTGGTGGAGATTCCGCTGCCTGGGGAAGGTGGAAGGCTGCTGGGAACCCCGGCGCCCTCTTAAAGGGCCAGCACACAAACTTGCCTTCTTGCAGGCACTTATCCTGGGCTCTGGTGGAGGGACAGAAGCTTGGGAGGCACCAGAGATACACATTTATATAAAAACCACAAAAGATCCCGAACAGCCTCAGCGATCTTGCGAAAGAAGAACAAACTTGGAGGTCTCACCCTACCTGATGTCAAACTGTACTGCAAGGCTATGGTAATCAAAACAGCATGGCACTGGCATGAAATGGACACATAGATCAGTGGAACAGAAGAGACTCGCATCTAAAGAATCAACATTTGACAAGGAGCCAAGAACATATGATGAGGTATAAAGACAATATATTCAATAAGTGGTGTTGGGAAAATTGAATAGGTACATGCCCCCAAAATGAAACTAAACTACCTCTCACACCACAAGAATAAAGTCAAAATGACTTAAGTCAAAGACTTAAATGTAAAACTCAAAACCATAAAAATCCTAGAAGAAAACATAGGCAGTAAAATTTTGAACATTTCTCGGAGCAATATTTTTTGTAATATGTCTCCTTAGGCAAGGGAAACAAATGAAAAACCAAACCAAATGGGACCACATCAAACTAGAGATGTCTACAGCGCACAGGGTGCCATCAACAAAATGAAGAGGACACACTGACTGGGGAAACATATTTGCCAATGATGTCGATATTTATTGGGGGGGGTCCCAAAAAACCAGAATGATCTTCCGGAGGGCGGGCCCCTTGGAGGACAGGCTTCCCCCACTAGGTGAGTGTTCCAGGAACCCATCTGTATCTGTGGACCAGCTGGCGTTGTTGTGAGAGGCTGCTTCCAACTTCAGTGAATTTTTTTTGAAGACTCTTTCAACGCATTTGCCCATTTCATGATGCGTGATTCACAAGTGCACCTGCTCACACCACGCTGAGTGTTTAACAGTTTCTGACCCCCATGCCCCATATTCCCAATAATGACATCTTCTTTTTAAAAAATATTTTATTTATTTATCTTTAGAGGGGAAGGGAAGGAGAGAGGGAGAGAAATATCAGTGTACGGTTGCCTCTGGTGCGTCCCCTGCTGGGAGCTGGCCTGCAACCTAGGCATGTGTCCTGACTGGGAATCGAACCGCGATCGTCTGGTTCGCAGGCTCGCATTCAATCCACTGAGCTACACCAGCCAGGTCGACATCTTCTTAATATAGATTTTTGTGACTTTTACAAAACTTAATTCTAGGTCCTTCATGAAGTACTTATTTTAAAAATGAAGTCCTGACCTCTAGTGGCTAAACTGAATTAATTCAATGTGGGAATCCACTGAAAATCTTACCAGAGACAGATAGTATAATTTGTCTGTAATGCAGTGCAGCAGGCCACACACAGATCCACCTATGAAATACGTGCAGAAAAAGAACAAACCCGAATCTGATGTAGCCTCCACATCTAATCTAACAACCAGCTTAGGGGAATAAGCAGGTGATAAAAATCTTAAGCCACATGCAACAAGAATAGGAAATTGTACCTCACAAAAGACACAGTCTTTTTTTTTTTTAAGAAACAAAGGGCATTAAGAAAAGTGGCAAGAGAATTCTTAAAAATGGAAAGGAAGAAGGAAAACTCGTTATTTGCAGATGACATGATACTTGAATATAGAGATACTTGGGTATATGGAGAATCCTAAAAATTCCACCAAGAAACTACTAGAACTGATTAATGAATTCAGTAAAGCAGCAGGATACAAAATAAGTATCCAGGAATCAGTTGCATTTTTATACATCAGAAAGGGAAAGTAAGAAGATGATCCCATTCACAATAGCTTCAAAAAGGATGAAATACCCAGGAACAAATTTAACCAAGATTGAAAAAGACCTGTATTTGGAAAATCATAAGACACTCAGAATGAAATTGAAGAATACACAAATAAGTGGAAGCATATGCTGTGTTCATGGGTAGGAAGAATTACAATAATAAAGGTTTTAGCATTTAAACAACCGCCAGGCCCTGGTTTTCTTCAGTAGTATATACTCAAAAGAACTAACTCACATACTTCTGCACAAATACTCATAGCAGCACTATTCCCAACAGTTCGAAGGTGTAGACGATCCAAATGTCTATCAGCAGGTGGATGGATAAAATTGCGTTATACACATATGACAGAACGCATGAAATTCCAATCGTTGCTACAAGGTGGGTGAACCTGGAAAACATGCTGAGTGAAAGACAGACACAAAAAGGTCACTTATTTCACATATGTGACCTTTCCAGCTCAGGGAACTCGTGGATTCTGAAAGGCGTGGGTGTCTACCAAGGCCTGGGGCAGGGAAGAAAGGACAGGAACTGCTTGGAGGGCGGGTGATAAAAATATTTCGGAACTAGGTGCAGCTGCTGGTTGCACAACATTGTGAACGTAAATGCTACCGATATGAACAGTTCAAAGTGTTCCCTTTTATGTTGTACATTTCAGCTCAATAGCATCTTTAAGTTCCTAACACTACCTACAACAGAAGTTGTTTACGCTGCAGAAGTGTTACAGATCCGGGGGGAGAGAGAGAGAGAGAGAGAGACCCCAGAGTCTGGAGACCCCTTCCCCTGCTCCCGTGAGACCAATTCAGGTGAGAGACAAACAGGAATTACAGGAAATGAAATAGCAAGTTTATTTATGAAACACAAGCACAAAACTGTGAGCAGGCCTGGCTAGTCTAAATGCCCCACATGTAGAGGAAAGTTGAAACTTTGTTCTACACACTTAAGCCACTGCTACAAGCGGGTATTTAGCTAATCTAAGTACCCTGACTATAGAGGTTCAGAGGTTATACACCTCAGCTGGCTTCCCAAGCGCCCCTCCTTCTTGCCCTTGGGAATAATGCACAGCTACAAAGACTTTTTCAGTGAGTGAAAAACTCTTTGTCCTAGTTAGTGAAACTGTTACAGAGGCCCCCCTCTTCCTACTCCATAATCCCCACTAGTGATGTTCAGAACACCGGGCAACCTCAGTAACATTGTTACAGGAGCCCCTTTCTCAGCACAGGCTCAAGGACTGTCCCCTCCTTAATGCTTGTGATGCTAGGACCAGACGGCGGCCCTGCCTTTATTTCCCCTCTGGCCACTCCTTCCTAGCTGCCACCTAACAGAATTACAGACATTGCAACGGAAGCTAGTGACCCAGTGCCTGAATTGCAAAGATTGTTCAGTGAGGGTTTGGGGTTGGTTTTTTCCAACATGAAGTTCATTGGCACTTGATACACTATCAAAGGCTGCATGTCTGGCTTGGTGCAGCAATGCGGGATCACGGCATCCCCTTTCCATCGGACGGGCGAGGCAGCAAGGAAAGACCGCCCCAGGCTCCCCCACCGTGCCCCTTGTAAATTCAGCAGGACCGATGCCCGTTGAACACCCCCCACCCTTCCTCACACGGTGAGGACCCGGAACGCGGGAACCTGCCCTGCGGTGACGCCCCCTGGCGCCGGAGCCTTGCCAGCGCGGCCCGTCCGGCCGCAGAGCCACCACTTCCGTCTGCGGGCGCCGTCGCCCCGCCCAATACGCGGCCGGAAGTGCGGCACCGGAACAGGCCCTGGAGTGTCCGCGGCGCCACGCAGGCTGTGGGCGTGTGGAGCGAGCGGAGCGAGCGGCTGGTAGGGCTCGCGCGTGGCGATCTGGCCGAACCTTAGGCACGGTTACGGGTCCCACTGGGGCGGCGGCCAGAGTCAGAGGGAGGGGCAGCTTCCCGTGTGGCCTTTCCCGCTTTCGGGAGCCCGGGGGCGGGGAGGGGGAGGAAAACGGTGTCCGCAGAGAGACGGGCCGTGCTCAGCCCGACGCCGTCCGGCCGTCAGCTCCGCAACCTCTGACGGTGCCGCCAGGCACGCTTTCTTCTGCGGTTTGGATTTTCGGGGGCCAGTCGCAGGTTCTTGGAAACGCGCGAGTGTTCCTCGAGCGCGTCTTCGGGGGCGCATTTAAGGTAAAAGTAAGGCCGTTCTCCTCGCTGTTGAGTGGCGGCGGTTTCCTGGTAAAGCTCGAGCCGTTGAAGGGCACTCAGGCCCGCCGGAGAAATCCGCGGCACCGATTGCGACATTGGAATGGGGTGGGCTGCTGGTCGTCGCCATGGTGACCTCGAGTTGGACGCGAACTGGGGCGGGGCTGCGAGTCCCGGCGTGCCTTGCGGGCGAGGCCTGGTGGGGCTCGGTCCGGCCGTCAGCGCGGTGGTCCCGGGTAGAAGAGTCGGGAGAGTGTGGCGGTTGGTAACCAGGATGGGAGCAGGTGAAAGTTAAGAACTGATCTAAGCGGGAGCAAGTCTTTATTTTAATGCTTCGATTATTTAAAAAATTTAAAGAGCAGTGCCGGGTCGATTGGTCTGAAAGCTGTAAGACTGCGCAGGCAGAATCTGAGATGAGAAATGGGTGGAGGAGTTTGTTTTGGTTGAGCGAGGTCTGGGTGCCGGGCTGTTTCGTAAAGAGGAGGTCACGGCGCTTTTCTCCGACTTCCGGGACACCCCCTTCGGTCTGGATGTTTGGTTCGTGAGTGCTGGGGGCTGGGTTTCCTTGGTAGCTCTGGAATGATGGGACGTCGCTGAGACTTCCGCACTCCCCTCCCCCCTCCCCCCCAGTGGAGTGACCAGAGACCGGATTGTGTTACACTGGAGCTTGTCCAGAAGGCGGGGAAGCCGTTAGACGTCTCATTTCAAAACCATCCCGTTTTGCCTGTTTGTCGAGTATCTTGAGCTTCAGAGTCACTGGTCAGGAAAGTTTCACCTTCGCTTGAATTCCTAGTAAGTCTCTTGTGACTTCTTGAAGGGTAGGGGTTAATGTCCTAAGTCATTTTTTTAAAAAGATTCTTTCTGGTTTGGGTGTTTTTCCCCCATTTCTTCTCTCCCCCTCCCAACCCCTCCCTCTTTTTTTTAATAAACTGAAACTGGCAGAATCTAAGCTCCGGGTTCACCAAGACAATTTTACGTGGAAAATAGTTTCCTGTCACTTGAAGGTGTGCTTTTATAGACTCAAGTTACAAGGAGTTAGGTAAAGAATTGGATGAAAAGTCAGCGTTAAGTAGCATCACTCAGTGCCAACAGACACCATCTCTGGGGGAGGCGGAGGGGACGCAGTGGTGGACTTCAGGGCTCGCAGCTGTTGGAGACTTGCTCCAGGCCTATTCCAGAGCTCCCTGGAGCCGGACTTTCCTCTGGTTAGTGCTCTGAGGGCCTGTTCTGTGTGCAGCCAGGTTGAGGGTTGGGGGAACGGGACTTTGGGGGTACAGGGTCCAGTCAGTGGGAGGAGGGGCATGACCTGGGGGGCAGCATTGGAGGACTCCATCCCCTGGTGCACATAGACGTGTGGTTGGAACAGTGAGCGTGCGCTCGGGGTCAGTGGGCAGTGGTGACAGGAAGTTGGAGGATGGCCATGGACATAAACCCTTTGTCCTTTGCTCGTTCGATGTTCTTGATGACTGAAGCAGTCATTTGGACACGCAGACTCTGCCCCACCTGTTGAAGCCATGGGTGTCAACAGCGAAGGGCTGGGTGGCGGTACAGGGGTTCTGCTGCCGGCTGTTAAAAATGTATTAGAGAATCATACACTTCACATGCTTTCTCTTATTAACTACTAACTCACCTTCTCTTGGTGGCTTTATGTTAACATGGGGCTTTTGTCTTTGTTTTGACAGCTCTGTGAGACAGGCACTGAAAGACACGGTCTCCATCCTGCTTCATTGACGCCGTTGAGTTTCTGTCCCCCGCCTCGTGCCACAATGGTAAGCTGCAGCCCAGGAGCTGGTGCTTGTGTTTCAGGGCACTCTCTTCCTTCGTCTCCATGAAGACACCCATGTTGCACACGCACGGGTCCTCTGGTAACCTGTGCGAGTTCCCTGACTCGGTGATTACGTAGTGACCACTTGTAAAGTCTCCACAAAGCAGGAGGCTCATCTCTCAATTCACTGTTCAAATTATTGTGTGCAGGTGCACAGGTAATCCACCTTATCTCTGTGAAACACTAAAGTGTGTGCTTCTGTTTACCATAGTCCACGTCATCGGTGAGGAGGGTGGTTGTGAATAGAAATACTTCGGGGTTTCTCATATATTTAAGTTCCTCTTAATTTAGTTTTTTTTAAGATTTTATTTATCTTTAGAGGGGAAGGGAAGGAGAGAAGGAGAGAAATATCAATGTGTGGTTGCCTCTCATGCGCCCCCTCCTGGGGACCTGGCATGCAACCCAGGCATGTGCCCTGACTGGGAATCGAACTGAGATCGTCTGGTTCACAGGCCCGCGCTCAATCCACTGAGCTACACCAGCCAGGGCTCCATTTAGATTTTTAAAGATGCTTTAAACGAATGTAACATGCTTCCTGCAGGTGACATTCAGGAACATTAGCGTTAGCTTTCCAACGGCACAGGTCTGTTTCTGGAGTCACAGTCACTAAACGTACTTGGGGCTGCGCCTTCGATTTTTGCCATTAAAGAGTTAAAGCGGTGGGGGGGGGGGTTGTGAGGCATTGAAGCAGCAGCGGCATTTTACCACAGGAGAGGCACTGAGCGCCGACCCCCCCAGGCTGGACGAGCCTTGGGAAACACGTGTCTGGCTTCCCCTGTGGGACCCGGCCCCCCGCCCAGCTCTGCGAGAGGCAGGCCGGGCTGTGGCCGTGGGTGCAGCCCTGGCCTTCCCTGTGCTGTGCCTGAGTGAGCGCAGGGCTCGAGTCTCCCTGGGCTGGGTGGGGGGGTGGGTTCAGAAGTGAAGGGTTTCTCTGAGAAGATGGGGCATTGGAAATCGCCCTAGGGTGCATATTTGGTTGTGATCATTTTAACTCTCTGTGTAAACTCCAAGGTTTTAAGGCCCAAACGATTTAAAGACCTGAGGTATTGGTCAGGTGTGTATATCCAGAGTTAAACGTTTGTGCTGGGAAATGCTTTACACTCAGGAATCTCATCTTGCGCCATTTCCTTGGGAACCCGCTCCTTATTTTTTAACAAATTGGTATGTGTATCCTTTGAAATGACGTATTTCAGACTTTCACTTACTACATTTTAGAAGTTTGAGAGTGTGTTTGCTGTGGTCCGACCACAAAGGCCTCCATGTCCGTCCTCCTGGGGCCCTCCCCAGGGTCCAGAGTCCAGCAATGTCTGTGCCTCCCATGTCCGTCCTCCTGGGGCTTTGGTGGGCACTGGGAGTGTCTCCCATGCAGCGTGGGAGATTGACCTGCTGGGGTCTACAGAGTGAAACAAAAAAAATTAGAAACTTGTAAGTAAAACTAAAGTTCTGTGCCTCAGTGGAATTAAAAACGTCCGTTGTTGTGAATGAAAACATACAATAACTAGAAAGAGGAATCGGTGGTGGTGTATTTGCTTAATTTTGTATAAAACGTAGTACTTTTATTTTTAGATGGTATTACAAAAGAAACTGTACAGATGAGGGAGATGAAGATGACCTCATTTCCCCCTCTTGCCTTAAAATAAGGGCCTCCAAGCAGTGGGTGAAAGATGGCGATTCACTAATAGACCCTAAACTGCACAAGTGGCCATAATTCTTAGTTTGTCAACTCCAAGATGGCTTCTCGTCTGCAGTCGGATATTGCTGGATCGATGACGAGTCTACATTTGGTGGCATCTTTCAGTTTTACCTGGTGGCACTTTCTCTTCGTGTTACCTAAGTCAGTGGTTCTTGCTCGTGGTTGGTGGCATCTTCGAGTCTTTGAAACGTGGTCATCAGTTACTTCTTTTCTGCTGGGCACCGACCTAAGAAGGCAACACCGGAGACTCTGCAGGGCTGTATTAGCGACCTCTAAGCTGACACCGGGCACCAGCACCCATGCACCCCCTCTTCAGGGTTCTGGGCAGACCTGGAGGGTTGAGTCTTTGCTCCACTTGAATGCGTACTTGGTGTGTCCCATAGATTGTCCTGAACAGAGCTCTTAGAATGCAGAGGAAGGCCAAGTTTATAAAATGCTAGTAGTTGCTATCTCCAGTCCTTGGCCCTATGTCAGCCTCACGCACTGGCCAGAGAGAGCCATTTTAGCGGTTACCTAATTTGTTGTCGTAATCCAGTGCCTCAGACGGCCGTATTTTTTCTTTAGAGCATATATTGAGTGTGTCGTGGGGGGCAGGGGTGGGTACAGAAATAAAGGAGAATATGTAAAAATGTTGGGCGTATTTTAGAAAATTAAACATGCAATTACGAATGTTATGTGTGTATTAAGTTATTTTTTGAGGAAATAACCACTATTACTGAATACCTTGATTTGTTTTTTGCAGGAGCAAGCTGTAGAACTAGCGTTGGACCGTGCAGAGGTGAGGCATGACTGAATTATGTGTGGAAATGGTGTTGACTTCGACTGAAAAAACTCAGTTGTAAGAGATTGTTGTCTGGGTGTCAAAGGAGTACATTAACAGTATGGAAATAATTAATAGTCATAATTATTAATTAACAGTAGTAATTAATAATTTTCATATATTAACACTATGGAAATAATTTTGCTGTTAATATATAAAAATATTGCGCGATGTTTGAATTGTTTGGATAATAATTAATGCTTCGGAGTGAAAGCTGGATAATGCTGCAGAGGAGCTCGTGTTGGAAGGAGAACGTAGGATTTCCAAAGTCACGTTTTCCTGTTGTGACCGTTTGTCCTTGCAGTTGAGTGTGGCGCTCTGTACACTCTGAGCAACTGACTGTGAAACACACGGAGACCCTCCGACCTGTGAAATCACAGCGGCAAAGCAGTATGGTTTCACCTACGTTGTAGCAAGGAAATACCGTGTAAAGGCCACTCGCATGTAGCGTATTTAGGACTGTTTCTCCCGACAGGTGTCATTTAGTGTGAGTTAGAGATGTGAGTGACCGAGCCTTTGTAGCCTCATGTGTGCTTTAAACACGCTCAGATTCGTTCACGGAACAGCAGGCATGCGGTTTCACGGACTTTTCTTTTCCAGTACATCATTGAGAGTGCCCGGCAGAGACCTCCTAAGAGGAAGCACCTGTCTGGTGGCAGGTAGGGATGCCTCGCTACCTGGTGGCGCCGTGCCTGCAGTGCTGGGTGTCCGGGACTTGGCACCTGTCGGAGCTGCCCCGGCTGATACTGGTGCCATGTCCGGGCCACCCCCATCTTTGAGAAATTGGAGGGGTAATGGGAAAAATTCAGTAACATTTATTTTACAGTGATGTTTGTATTTACATTACTTTGTATATTGTCTTTGTTTTAAATTTTAGAAAATCTATATTTCAAAAGCTCTACGACTTATACGTTGAAGAATGTGAAAAAGAGCCTGAGGTTAAGGTAAGTGCGCGTTTTTATATCATGACAGCTTCTGGAGTGTAGAGGGGGGAGGAAATTTAACCTGTTGCATTGGAAGCAGATACTGGTTGATACTTCTGCGAGTGAACCAACATCTCTTCCGGCCAGATTCTAGCCAGTTGTGCAGCTGACCCAGAGCTCTGGCTACAGGGTCGAGTTCACATGCTTGGGTGGGGTGGGGAGGCAGTGCTCACGGAGGAGCAGGATGTCCAACCGGAGGGCAGAAGCAGCGGGGCCACTGTGCATGCAGGCCCGGAAAGTAGGGTTATAGTCGTGAGTCCATGGAACACAGCCTGGTCCTATTTTGTAACTGCACTGTTTTCTGTGGGAACGGCTGTGGGCCACTCTGCCCCGCCCCACGTGGTCTTTGACTCTGTTCCCTCCTGACCGGTGATTTGCAGACTGAAGACAGGAGAAAGCCAGCCCATCTCCCCTCGGCGATTTGCCCTGGAGAGTTAACGCCCTTCGGGGCTTGTAGGAGAATTGGGCGCAATAAAACACGATGAGTTTGGTCACAAAAATCAGTTCATGGCCAGGTTAAATTAATTCATTTTTATTTAGCATAAAAGTATGGACAATCGAAATTTAGTAGAAATTGATTTCTTGATATTTATTGTACTCTTGAGTTGTAAGGGTCTGAAAAGACTCTATGAGCTTCAGTTACCACTCTATCATTTTAGCCCTGGGCAGGCAGCACAGTTGGTTGAAGTGTCATCTCATACACTGAAAGGTTGCAGGTTCGATTCCCGGTCAGGACACTTCCTCCCTCCCTTCCCCGCCTCCTCTCTGTAAAAATCAACAAGCAGATCAAGTGAGGATTTTTTTAAAAATACCATTTTAACTTTTTTATAAGATTGTATTTATTTATTCTTAGAGGGGAAGAGAAGGAGAGAAATATCAGTGTATGGTTGCCTCTCGTGTGTCCCCTGCTGGGAACTGGCCTGCAACCCAGGCATGTGCCCTGACTGGGAATCGAACTGCGATCGCGTGGTTCAGGCCCGCGGGCCCGTGCTCAATCTACTGAGCTACACCAGCCAGGGCTCATTTTAACTTTTAAGTTTAAAAAAAATCAGTGAGATTCCAGTGGTGTCTAACCCCTGAAATCTTTACGTAGAAAGATGCTTGTTAAACTACAGATGAGTCTTACAGTACACTTTGTGCAAGTTCTATTGAGGTACACTTGATGTATACTAAGTTTCACATTAATAAAACAATGAAAGGAAACATTTTATGGGTTTTTACATGTATACACCCAAGAAACGATGGCTGGAGTCAGTGTAATGAATGTATCCTTGTGCTCACAGACAGAACAAAGATAGGACAGGTCCGAAACATGGTCCTCTGTTGGGTCGGCTGCCTGTCCACCAGCCACATCTGGCCCACTGCGCACTCTGTACAGAGAGCGGTGTCAGGGCCTGGCCGTGCCCACCGGCTCCTGCACAGTCAGTGCCTTCCCTGTGCGGGCTTTCCTCTGACGACACGGGCCCCTGTGGCCAAGAGCCTAAGATACTGACCCTCCTGTAGGAAATCTGCCTTCTGATCCGTGTACCCCCACCACGACTAATGGGCAGCCTGTGTCTTGGAGGGGACCCACACTGTCAGAAAGCGTCTGTTCTGTCCTATAGCAGATCGTGGGGGTCTTCTCACACTTAAGGAGGCTTTAAAACTTGTGTCTTTTTGCTAGATTTTGTTTTCAGTATCAAGGTGGTTAAACGTTTTCTCACGCTTTTAAATATGACAGTGTAGTGTTACAAGTCTCTGGTGACAGTCGGAATTTGTCGTTTCTCTCTGCATGTGCCTGCATAGATGCATTTAGTACAAGACGCTCAAAACACGGTTTTGAGTTCATGCGAACATGTTCTATTGACTGATATGTTTTATAAATAAGATTTCGTGACAGGAATTGTTATAGCTGTAATTAGTTATATTTTAAATCACGCATTTCAAAAACAGTGGATTTTAATGTATGTGTATTACCTTTGCTGGTGGGTTTTTTAACAGTAGTTTCTAAGGAATAGTTAAATTGAATTTACGGAAAATTGTTTAAATTGCCCACTTTCTCTTAACAATTAGGTATATTTGAGTTTAACATTTCAGTGAATTTGAGCTATTGAACTTGTTTGAATCTAATTTAGGCCATAAAATATTTAAGAAATGTACCCCTCTACCACCAAGGAAAATGTCCCAGATTCTTCAGTGATAGAGAACTATTTCACTTTTTTAAATTTTTTAAAATTCTGTATGTTTATTACTCCCTGGGAGAGAGGGAAACATCTGTGTGTGATTGCCTCTCTCACAGCCCCTGCTAGGAACTGGCCTGCAACCCAGGCATGTGCCCTGACTGGGAATCGAACCAGAGGCCCTTTGGTTTGCAGACTGGCACTCAATCCAATGAGCCACACCAGCCAGGGCAACTTTTTGTTTTATAGACCGCTGGTTTTTCTTTGTGATAGGAGTTGGCATAAAATGTGGCAGTAGATCAGAATTCCATTTGCATGGATGGTGTGTGCTTGGCAGCTGTGTTGTTGCGGTCCCCACTCTGTTCAGGGGTGTGGCGTGGCACGGCCGCCACACTGGTAGTCCGCCTGCCTCTGTCCAGGCCTGGTGTTGGTTGTCATGCTGGGCCCGGTTGTTCGTTTGACCTCCGCCTCTTTTCAAAGCAGAAACTAACAAGAAACGTGAACTTGCTGGAGAAGCTTGTCATGCAAGAGACGTTGTCGTGTTTAGTGGTCAACCTGTACCCAGGAAACGAGGGCTACTCTTTGATGCTCAGGGGGAAGAATGGATCAGGTGAGGACCTGTGGACCACAGCGGCCGGACCCTTCCCGGCGGGTGGGCTGCCTCCAGGAACGCCGCCTCCCCTTGCGGAGTGCTCTGGCCGCAGATCAGTGGAGACTTAATCCCGAAGTCCCTCCACAACTCGTTTTGTTAGAATGTTAGAAATGATCCTAGTCAGACTGACCCTTCTAAAGTGTGCGTTCGAGAAGTGAGTTTGATCGAGACAGGTGGTAGTAGTTACGAAAGACGCAGTTTTTAGATACAACTGTCAGCATTTTATTGCTATTAATATTTTAAAATAGCATAAGGTGTTCTACAGTATGTATGCATTCTACATTTTGAAATATGCTCTGAGTCTGAAACATTCAAATTTAAGCAGACTTAAGGCCTTTTGAATAATTTACATATGTTAACATTTTACTAACATGAATGTGATTGTGAAAATGAAGTTTGCAACCTCAGATTTCACTGAAGAGGCATCTAAAAATTTGATACAGTTGATACTTTGAGCACTACAAGGAACTCACCTAATTTTTCTTTTGCTGATAATTAATGATATGATGTTACACCGAGTGACCGGTTTTCAGATGAGGCACCAAACTATCACTGATTTCCATATTGGGCTCAGCAGTCCTCGGGGACAGCAGACGCTGGAGTCTGGTCGCGCCCTGGCTGTCATCCTGCTGGCTGTGGTCTGTGTTGTGGCCGTTACGCCAGAGGTTTTCCCGTGGCATGTTAGGCATTTCCTTTCTGAGCTGAAATCCTACATAGTTTATTAGGTCTTTTAGCAATACGTGAAGTGACTCTTTATGAGACCTACATAAGCAATGACTTTAGGAGGGCCTTGGCTTTATTTTTATTTTGGGGGGGAGTCATTTAAATTATGCTCTGAGGCTTTTCTGTGAGCCTCCTAGTTTCAGAAACTTTGCTTTTTAAATTAAGATTCAGAGACCATCCGACTGCCTTACGAAGAAGGAGAGTTGCTCGAGTACTTGGATGCTGAAGAGCTGCCTCCTATCTTGGTTGATCTCCTAGAGAAATCCCAGGTACAAATTTTTTTCTCTTAAAATGTCCTTCGGTTTGTCAACTGCGTGTTGTTTGGTAAGAACGGATGTTTATTTGCATTCTTGATCGTGCTTAGAATGTGAAATGAAACATTGTAAGTAGCTGTGTGGACATTGGGTTGCTGTAAGGTATTTATCCTGTGGGCTGTATTGAAGTGTGTAGACTTGGTTGATCCTTCTGAAGTCGCCGTGAAAGTCACCTTGTCCACCGGAAATCTCCCTGTATCCACAACCCAGAAACTGGGGGAGAAGCTGCACACTCCCTGACCCCACAGCCGTCGGGGGGGGGGCTGGTCTCTGTGCACGCCAGCTGCCCCCCCCCGGAGGGTGCCCCTCCTCCTCTTCAGCATCTCGCTCCACTCATGGAGACAGCACGCTGTGCTATCTTCTTCCTTAGAAAAACCCTTTCCTGTCCCCATCTTCAATGGTCTGTTTGCCAAGTTCAGCACAGATGACTCCTTCACTTCCTCCTTAAAATAACCTTTGGCTTCGGAGATACCACATCTAGGGTTGTCCTCTTAGTTCTTGGATGCTGTTTGTCTGTGTTGTTGACTCATCCCTGCCCCCCACGGACATGTTCGGGCTCGGGGTGCAGTCCCGAGCGGGCTCCTTTTTAGTAACACTCTTCCCTGGACCCCCTTAACCAGCTCAGTGAGCTTTCAGTGATGTGTAGTCTCTTATCTCTGTCACAGTGACTGTCCCAAACACGCATTTCCTAGGAGGGGGTACAGGCTCTTTAACCTGCCGTGACGGAGCAAGACTTGAGTTTACCTCCCAGACCGGTTCTGTCACTGGTCTCTGGAATCTGATGGATGACCCGCCTCTTACCTTGGCCTTGAACATGCAGTCCATGAGCAGCGGTCAGCCTGATGGACCGGCTGTGGGCGCCCTGCTGAACCTTCCACTTCCACCCTGGCCCCCCCACTTGAATCCTTCCACAGGTTAGGGTTATGAAACAGCAGCAGAAACGGGTCCCTGCTTCCCAGCCTTCAGTGTCCTCTCGTGCACAGGACCCCTGCCTTCCGGTTTCATACCTTCTCGCTCTCAGTCCTGTTGTATTTCCTTTGTGGTGTTCATCACCTCTAAGGTTACTTCGGTTATTTGTTTGCACATTTCTTTCCTGCATTCCTGCACTGAGAGCAAGTGCGGCCTCACCAGTGTCTGCGACACTTCTTTTGACAACGCCTGTGCATGGTTTGAATTGTAGTAATAACTCAGTGGGTCTTTGTTGAAAAGCATGACCATAACAGTGACCAATGCCCGGGAGTCAGCGCACCCAGTAGAGATGCCAACACAGACCAGTGCTGTGAGTGGCCATGGCCAGCAGTGGCCAGCAAGGCTTGGGCCGTAAAGGTTCTGGCTTTGGACTTAGAGAAAGGACCAGCAGACAGCACTTGTAACAGAAGGCCGTTTGGACCTGCAGTTCGCTGTCTCCCTCTCACTAGTAAAGACTGTCCTCTGGGAGTTGGAGCAGAGCAGGTAGGAGCAGCCATGTCCATGCGCTGGACCCGCGGCAGGGCTCACTGACGGTGTGGCCGTGAGCCAGGGGAGCGCAGCGGTCCCAGTGGTCTGTGGCCTGAAATCCAGGTGCTGGAGGTCAGTCTGTGATGAGAAACCGTTTTAAACTGCTTCTGGGGTCAGAGCAATGAACGGGAAGGGTTCCTTTTAAGGGTTTATGTATACAGTGGTAAATCTGACTAAGAGTATCTGAGTGACCAGAAACCTCGCCTGGGCGTGTAAAGAACCCAAAACATTTGGAATAAATTCACTTGTTTGGGCTCTTGGAAAAGGACATTTACTTAAACGCGTTCACTTAAAACAGGCCAACATCTTCCACTGCGGGTGCGTCCTCGCGGAAGTCCGGGACTACCGGCAGTCCAGCCACACGAAGCCCCCCGGCTACCAGAGCCGGCACATCCTGCTGCGCCCCACGATGCAGGTGAGGGGCGCCTCGGCCTTTATGCAGGGGCTTCCTGGGCTTGTGCGCCTGTGCACTAATGCGCTTTTATGATTCTGATTTCTTCCAGACTTTAATCTGTGATGTGCATTCGATAACAAGTGACAACCATAAATGGACCCAGGTCAGTGGTTTTGGTTTTTAATCCCAGACAGGCAAAATATAGGGTAAAACCACAGTTGTCACTAAGTCAAGCAGAAGATACTTTGGGCTGCTAATTTTACGGGTGGTGTCTGCGATTCCTTCGTGCACCCCGTGGCTCGGGGTCTGCGGGGTGCTGTTGTCACCGGAAGGGGCTCGGCAGTTTGGGCCATCTGCTGCAGGCACGGTGGGAGGCGGCGGGGGGCCCGCCGTGCGCGGGGTGAAACTTGGACTTGTGGACCCTCTCAGAGAAAAGAAGGAGTGCCGGCTATGCCCCGATGTCCCGTCACCTAGGTTCTAAAGCAGCCTCGCCTGTCTTTCCCGTTCACCTGGGGGGACTGTCGTACCCTGAGAAAGCAGGCGCCACCCCCCCATGCAGGCTTGGGGTACATGAGGTGCTCGCTCCCTGGAGCGTTCGCTTCCTGCTGCTGCCATGGCCATGGCAGTGCCAGTGATGTGAACTGCGTGCCCTGTGAGACGCGGCCGTGGAGTGAGATTCCGTCCACTAGTAACTCTCAGGTGCCGCGTTCTAGTTGGAGCACTAATCCTTTTCTTGAAAAGAGTGTTAAAAGCTATTAAAAGAGTATTCAGAAACAAACCCCTCGGTCAGTGCAGAGGTTGTCAGGACGTCAGCGTCCGGCGCGGAAGCCCAATCCCTGGAGCAGCAGACCAGCCTCTGTTCTGGGTACGCTGCACGCCAGGCAGCCCGGCAGCAACCAGCGGGGGTCCTGTCTCGGGAAACGCCGGCTAATAGGCGTGGCAGAAACGGTGCGCTCGAAAAGACGTCACTTGGAAATCTTCGTGAATTAATGGATTTAGACAGCTGAAAATTGTAGATTGGAAAGACCATTAGATTATAGGCTCACGGGCATCTTGAGAAGGCAGAGACCTGACCAACCTGCAGGTCTGAGAGGGCCACAGTCTGTGGCGGGGGGAGGCGCACACGGGCGCTGGCGTACTCCGTCTGAAAGTAGAGCCTGAGTCCACCGGCAGCTGGGACAGAGCACTAGGGACAAGACAGAGGCGGCCGGACAGACTCTGCGGGACGTTGCTTCCACTCCAGGGAAGGGGGCAGTCTGCTCAAGGCAGTCGGGCGCAGACACACCACAGGTGGTCATCGCAGACTGAAGGGGAGGCGTCTGAGAGGGCAGCCGGGTGCGGGGTGCAGGGCTGGCTCGCGGTTGCCTCCAGACACCAAGGAAAACACTCGCTGAGACAGTGGGAAGAAAGTGGCCTGCCATTAGAAGTCCCGGTCCGTTGGCAGTGTGTGCTAAGGGTGTTCCGGGGACCCCGCGCGGCGTCAGAGCTGTGTCCTAAGGTACTCCAGCCGGGCACCCAGAAACCGAGAGTGAGGGCGGCAGGCGTTACGTGAGTGTCGTCACGCTTCTGCTTTCGTGCCTCTTTCTTAAATTTCCATAATTAAAGGTTGGATGGAACTATTGAAGGAAGCAGTGGGGGGTTTTTCTTGCAAAAATTTTTATTCAGCGATAGGAACTGACTCATTTGATTCTAGAAAATTTAGTTATAGCTGTTAAAACATTCCATAGGAGTCAGTAAGTTACATACCAGCAGAGTGCCTGTGTACCCTTTGGAATTGGGTGCCTAGGGTTTGTTTACGCGGTACCAGCGTAGTCGTTTTTGATGATAGAACAAAGCCGAGTGTAGAATGGGGCCATCGCTCCTGGTTACGGAAAAGGCTGTGATCCCTCTTGACCCGATCAGCTTGGGAGGAGAAGGCCATTTTATCTGCTTTGTTCACCAGCGCGTTCCCAACTCCTGGCACGCTGCCTGCCTGACACGCAGTAGGCACGTAGCTCGTGTTTGCCGGTTTGGGAGTGGGCACCCTTACGGTCGGACTGCCGTGTGCACTGGGCTGCTGGCTGACCTCCTCTCAGCAGTGCCGCTGTGCTGTCGGGACTGGCGGGAGTGCCTTCTGCGCCCCACACTCCGGCCCTCAACGGATCGGCCAGACTGTGTCGGAGTGAAGGGGTGCATGTGACTTGGAGATCTCACGTCTGGCTCTGACGTGTGTGCCCACTTTGCAGGAAGACAAGCTGTTGCTGGAGAGCCAGCTGATCCTGGCGACAGCGGAGCCGCTCTGCCTGGACCCGTCTGTTGCCGTGGCGTGCACTGCGAACAGGCTTCTCTACAACAAGCAGAAGATGAACACGCGCCCCCTGAAACGGTAGCGTCCTGGTGGGCGGGGCTCTGCGTCCCCCTCTCTGCACACACTCTGCTGTCCTGCAGGCACTTGGGAGTTAACTGCGTAGTTCGCGCACCTTCCTGTTCAAGACCGTGCTTATTCGAAATTTCCTTTGTGGGCTTCGTCTAGTTCACACCCTCCGATGTTCCAGGTGTTTCAAGAGGCACTCCAGGTCTTCTCTGAACCGCCAGCAGGACCTGTCCCACGGCCCCCCGCCGCCGCAGCTGAGGCTCCTGGATTTCCTGCAGAGGCGGAAGGAGAGGAGGGCCGGGCAGCACTTCGACCTCAAGATCTCCAAAGCGGGGAACGTAAGTGTGTGTTTGCAAGTGCAGCCGCCTGCTCGGCCGCAAGCCTTGCTGTGTCGTGATTTTCTGTGTGTCCGCACTGTCTCCTTTGCAGTGCGTGGACATGTGGAAGCGGAGTCCCTGTAACCTGGCCGTGCCTTCTGAAGTGGACGTGAGTTGGCTCATGGACTGCATGCACTTCCGCACCGGGCACTCTCTTTGGCAGTGACATACCCTCTGGTGAAACAGAGTCTTTCTTTTTCAGAGAAAAATAGTAGCAGGTTGTTTTTTAAATCGAGTGCTCAAGTTTAGAAGCCGTGTTCTTCTCTCATGTTTCCTTGTGTGGAGCTGACGTAGGTGTCTGGAGGGGGAGTAGTAATGACCAGAGGGCGTTGGCGTGTGGGGAAGACGCTTTGTATTATACAAACAGGCAGAGGCCGCCTCCAGTTTTTTCCAGATTTTATCATAATTTTCTGGTAATGCTTTTTCTCTCAAACTGCCTAACTGGGAATTACTAACGTTGGCGCTGTGGCCAAGACGCAGAGCCCACACGGCGTTCTTCCTGCCCCTGCCAGGCCTGGTGGGAGGCCGAAGAGGAGCCTGTGGACGAGCCGTTCCTGGCTCTGTTCCTCCCTCTCCGTCCGGCTTCCTTATTATTTACTCGGTTCTCGAAAGTTGTGTGGATGTTTGCTCCTCTGCATCCTTTTCAGGCCAACACACGGACTATTCTTTCCCGTGATGTTTCTTTGAGTGTGAAAAGCCCCACCCCAAATCATCAGAAGTAGACTGCAGGGGCAGCTCCGGAGAGCCGGCCTCCCTGCCCTCTGGTGGCTGCTGGGGCCCCTCCCCGAAGGCAGCTTGAGATGCAGAGAGTCGGTGTNTCCTGCCCCTGCCAGGCCTGGTGGGAGGCCGAAGAGGGGCCTGTGGACGAGCCGTTCCTGGCTCTGTTCCTCCCTCTCCGTCCCGCTTCCTTATTATTTACTCGGTTCTCGAAAGTTGCGGGGATGTTTGCTCCTCTGCATCCTTTTCAGGCCAACACACGGACTATTCTTTCCCGTGATGTTTCTTTGAGTGTGAAAAGCCCCACCCCAAATCATCAGAAGTAGACTGCAGGGGCAGCTCCGGAGAGCCGGCCTCCCTGCCCTCTGGTGGCTGCTGGGGCCCCTCCCCGAAGGCAGCTTGAGATGCAGAGAGTCGGTGTCCACGTCAAAGGCCGGGCTGAGGCCTCAGAGGGCGGGGCCTCCCTCCCTGGGCTGAATGGAAGGGGCGCTGTCCAGGAGCGGTGGAGGCCCTCGGACTTGGTGCATTTCTAAGGCCAGTCGGTTGAATGGAATATATCAAATGAGTTTTAAACTGCTTATGCACAAGCAGTTGGTGCTACTAATGATTCACAAACGCTTGTCCCCAAAGTGTGCATTGTGCTAAGTGACTCAGATCCTTCTCTTGGTGACAATACTGATTCCCTCATGTCCCGTGTGTCCCGATACGGTTGCTTAGGTGGAGAGATACGCGAAAGTGGAGATGTCTGTCCAGTCGGATGACTCGCAGCCCGCAGTCTGGCCCGCCCACGTGAGTGACCTGTTTGACGGCGGTGGAGGGTCGAGCCGGGGCTCTTACTGGGCGGAGCTTGAAGGGCAGTGGCCTGCGCTGTGGCCTTTTTATCTGAAAGGGCTTCTGAGGGTTGTCGAGTTAAAAAAAGAAACAACTGTTCAGTTTTGTTTTTCACAAAGTGTGGCTGCCAGTTTAAAAAGCAATTTTAATGCATAACTACGTTTTCACTTTTGCATTGGTGGCATATTGGTAGTTCTGAGTTGTTGATGACCAGTAAGTCGTTTTAAGTATGTCTCTTAAGAGAAATGTTTTGTGTAAGTTTCCCTGTTTGCCTTTCCCTGTAATAACTTCTTTAAGGGAGAGGTAGGCATAACTAAAAATAAGATGAATCTGGGAGTGAAGTGGTGAGATGCTCTGTGTGTACAGTAGCCAAGAGACTGATGACCATGGAGGCAGGCCTGCCTTTGAGAGCTGTGTCATCTCTGTTTAGTATTTGTGCTCACGTGCTCCGTCCATGACAGCCGTCCACGTGTCACTCCGACATTGTTAAACACCCCAGTGGTGCTCTCCTTCCCGAAGCGCCTTGTAGGAAGGACCCTGGGCGTCAGCTCTCCTCCAAGACAGGCTCAGACAGGTGCTGCATGTGCTCCTTGTGCCGGCCTGCTGCCAGGTCGCCTGTGCCTGGTGACCGCGTGCTCAAGAAGGTGTTGGGGTTGAGCAAAGACATTTTAAACCTAAAGAAAGGTTTAAAAGAATTCATCTGAGCTGGAGCTCAAGACCAGGGCCAGAGCAAAACCTCAAAGGATTGGGAGAAGGCCTTTTTATTTTATTCGTTTTGGGGAAGAGAAGATGGGAGGAGGGATGCGTGAAATCCTACTGGTGGTAAATTAAGGAGGCGGGAGACGGCAGAGCAGGGAAATCTCAGGGATTGGGTAAGAAGTAAAGTGGAGGGACACGCGAGTCCTCTCCCTTGGTGTCTGCAGGACGGTTAGCGTTGAGCACTGACCCAGAACGAGCAGTGTCGGGCCGTGCCCCTGTCCTAGGCCCTGGCCTCTGCGGGTCTGGGGGGTACGCCTTCTGACAGAGCAGGGTGGGGTTGGCCGCGGGCGCAGGTCGGGGGTCCCACAGAGGTAGGGCGGTTCCTCTCCACCAGCGAGTCTGTCCACTCTGCCGGGAGCCCTGGGTCACACTGGGGCACGTTGTCTTTCTCAGGACATGAAAGACGACTACGTGTTCGAGTGCGAAGCCGGTACTCAGAGGACAAAGCTGACCATTCTGCAGTCGCTCGGCGACCCCCTGTACTACGGGAAAATTCAGCCGTGCAAAGACGACGAGGAGGCGGACGGCCAGGAGTCCCCGTCCCAGTGAGTGCTCACACACACGGGTCCCACAGCACCGTCCATAGCCACTGACCCCCCGGCACGAGTAGGCCCTTACCCTCGGGGTCCTCTGGCGACTTAAATACTTCCCTTTGAGCCGGCAGCGGCCTGAGCAGTGACCGCTCGGTCCAAGAACTACCTGAAACGCGCAATCGTGTAAACCTGCGGCACGGTGCCTTTCATGCGTGCTTCGCAGGGTGCGCCCCTCTCGGTGCGCTCCCGTGTTGCCCCTTGTGCCCTCACCGGGCGCTGCAGGGCCGAGCTGGAGGGCCGCGCTGGGTCCGAGTGGGTGGCACCGCACGCTCACTGCGCAGACAGGTGTGTTCAGTGCGTCTCGGAACGCAGACCCCGGCGGGGGCGGTGCTGGCTCTGGACGTGTGTGCGCCTGATTGTTCCTGACATTGTGAACTGCGTGGGTGCAGTGCGAGGTGTTTAGTTCTGGGTTTAGTGGTTTTATTCCTTAATCAAGTTGTGGGTGTGTTGTAAAAAAGAAAAAGAGGAGCCCAGCAGGAGGAGCCAGGGCCAGTCTGTTAGATCGTTCGTGAAGCTGGCACTTACCCAGAATGCTAACTGATGTCTGAGCAGAAAGGTGGGGTTTAGAGGAAAACCTCGCCAATCCCTGAGTGGGTGTTAATGGGAAGGACAGGCCACTCGGGGTCCCACGGCCACGTTTTCCACATCAGCAGTGTCCAGGGTCGTAGAGGTAATTAGAGAGATGAGGTAGTTTGATTTCCTTGAAGATAGCATTATAAAGAAACTTACTAAATGTCTTGAACACAAGGGAGCATGTTCTCGGTGTTAAAAATCAGTTCAAAAAGCTGACCGGTTTGACCTGTTTAATAAGAATAAGGTCGAGTTGCTGTCGTGGCACTAGGAGCCGTAAATTACTTGGTTTAACAACTGTGAAGTTAAAGTTTGAACTGCACTAACCAGGCTTTTTCTTTTTTTACATTTCTTGTTTCAGCTCCTCCACAGATGATCATTCAAATTGGTAATTAAAAAAAAACCTCACTATTTTAATGTGTTAAGAAATCCCATAAATGTCACACTCTTTAAAGACTCTGTAAAGACACCCTCTCTGGATGGGCAGGAAGCGTATGGGCTCTGGTCTTGTCCTGTGGGCCCCGACTTGCAGGGTCAGAGGTCACGGGGCAGCCGAGCACAGTGGGGCAGGAGGCAAGGCAGACCCTCTCAGGGGCGGGTTGAGGGCACTGGGCACCTGTCAGCCCAGGTTCTGTTTTGATGCTTGAGTTTTGTGCCAAAATAAACCTCCCTTAAATTATGTCAGCTAAATTTAATTCACAGAATTATTTTATTGAATGTAAAACTTTGTCATTGCTTCACAAACTTAAATGTACTTTTAAATCTTTTTATAATTTGGTAGATTTTAATTCATAAAATTATCATCATTAAAATATGGAAGCTTTCTAAAGTAATTCCAGGGCTCTCTACGAGAGCTCTTACTAATACTTCTCTTTCTTTTTGTTAACGTTTTTAGGTTTGTTATTGGATCGAAGACCGATGCTGAGAGGTATCTCACTGATAACATCTGTACTTTTGATCTTGGTGGATGTGGAAAATTACCCTTTAGGGACAAGAGAGTACTTGAGTTGTCTGAAAGTTTGGTTTTAATTAGGCTATATGAAGTGTTAGGATTTTTAAAAACAGATTTAAGAAAGTAAGGATTAAAAGACTATTGTTCAGAATACAGCTCTACTTTAAGTAAAAAACCTGGCATATCTGTGGTGGGGAAGGAAGAGCACTTCTGGGCAGCACTGTATAATCAGAGTGTGAAGTGAAAGTTAGTGGTAATTATTTTGGCTGTTTATTGGTTAAATAATCCCTGAGCTTCTGTATTCGAAATAAGATACTGAACATGCGGCCTAAGATTGCTGTTGTTTGAGCATGACCTTGCCTTTGAAGAGATGGGAGGAGTGCGCTTGTAACAGGAAGGCAGATTGTCAGGTTTTACTTCGTGTGTGAATTCTGATGGGTGTTTTAACTGGGCAGTTACTACTCATTTTCTGTGTGTTTTACTACGAAGGGTTGACTGGCTCTCGCTGTGTTCTCTGCTGTGTCAGGGTGGTCACTCAGTACCAGGAGCTGGTCCAGAACGAAGCCAAGGGTCCGGTCCGGATGTCGCACAGCTCCAGCGGCTCGGCCAGCCTGGGCCAGCCTTCTCCTGGGAGAGAGGCCGAAGTGGGTTTGCCTGCCTTTCTGTGCAGACTCTTTGAGGGCTCCGTTTTTTCAGTCATCCAAGGAGATGTGTGTTGATCGTGGGGGCGGGACTGGAGAAACAGTGGTTGGTTGCCCCCCCCACAGCCCGGGGATTGGACCTACAGCGTTCAGTGGCCCACGTGGCCCTCCAGTCAGCTGAGCTGCCTAGCCGGGGCCATGCTGTTGGTTGTGGTGCCTGTTTGTTGTCAAGGCCTGTTTTTTGAGGGATGCTTTGAGCTTTTCTTTCTTAACTTTTTATAAAGGAAATTTTCAGATACACACAAAGGTAGAGCAAAAAGTGTGATGAATGCCCGTGTCTGGGAGTCAAGGGCCTCCTGCAGCTGCCGCTTTCCTGGGAGGAGGTTAGGGGTGGAGCTGCGTCTGCTGCCGCCGCCGCTGCCCCTCTCCCAGGCTCCCCCTCCCCCACTGCAGCCTAGGACTTCTCCTTCTCTGGCTGTGGACTCTGGGTTAGTTCAGGGACCTCCTAGTCTGAAATCAGGCCCCTTGGTCTATAAGCGTTGCCAGGGCTCAGCAGAGACTCGCTGTTTCCCCGGGAGTCACCTTGGGTTCACTGCCAAGGTGGTGACCCCACAGTAGTGACGAGTGCCCCTCCCGTCCCCGTCCTCAGCAGCCCGAGGCCGCGTCCGTGCAGTCTTCCGTGCTGGGGAAAGGAGTGAAGCCCCGGCCGCCGCCCACCAAACTGCCCTCGGGCTCGGGGAGTGCTTCCACAGGTACTGCGCACCCTCATGTCGGGCCCTGTGACCAGGACTTTCCTTAGACCCCGACCCGTCTTTGGGCTTGCACTGAGTTTTGAATCATGGAATAATCTCCCATTCTTCCAGGTAACTATTTCACGCCACAACAGGCCAGCAGCTTTCTTACGTCTCCAACTCCTCCTCCTGCTCCCAAGCCACCAAGCCTCTCTCGCAAGTCGTCGATGGACCCTGGTCAAGTCAGCCTGCTCTCTCCGGCCGCCCTGTCTCCTGCCGGCTCCTCCCAAAGTGAGTTCCGATTCGGATTCGTACCCAAGCTCTTCACAGGCCTGAGTGTCAGTGTTTCTTGGACAGCGTTCTTGGCCAGGGAAATAGCAAAAGCTGAAAGTACTGTGTCCCCAAAATGCTCAAGTTCTGAGATGCTTCAGGCAGGTCCCTCGTCGGCTGTGTGTGTTCTGTGTTAGGTGGGACTGTGTGGGTTCTTCGTGTTCACATGTGTGTGCCCTTCGTGTGTGCCTCCTACACACCTACAGCTCACACTCCTTTAAAGACCTAGTAGTTAGAGATGGTGGGAAGGTTCTAGTGTATTCTTTATTTCAGTGCACGCTAGGATCAGTTTGTGTGTTGCATAAACTGCGTAGTTAATACGAGAAAAGAGCGCCTCAGGCGTTCTTGTTACAGTCCTGTCTGTGTGTGTGAGAAGCCAGCTGTCACTGAAGTGGGGACACGATAAACCAGTTTTTCGGAAACACTCCTACACTCTTATAAATTGCTGTCAGTACTAAATGTGGTGGTCATAAAGCGTTGTTCTGGAGATAAGAAAATGTGGTTTTTAGTGATGAATACTTTAAAAAGAGTTACACCAGAACTCTAGCATTAATTTGAGAGGATTCTTCAAATTAACTAAATACCTGAGATATTTCGGTGCCAATTGGCAAAAACAGCATTCCAGTTTTTCAGGTTTTTTGCGGACGAGCGCAGTGTGCTAAGAGTTTGAGCGCGCTGTGCAGCGGGAGGGCGTCCTCGCAGTAGAGAAACTCCGTCGCGATAGCTCGAAAAGGTGTCATTTTTCTGCCTTCTTGTTTTGCACAAAGAAAAGTTATAAATTTCCTGGAAGTCTGATTCACACTTCTCGTGTCGTGGGTATGGATTGTGTTAATCTACTGCACACAGTTGTTGCTTTAAGCGAGGGTCGAGTGGCAGCTTCTGGACATTCACGTCTCTCTCCTTTCTTTCTGCAGGACATGAAAGCTAAAAAAGAAAACACCTCAAGAGCTTTTGGTTTTACTCTTTTGGTTTTTGTTTTTTTGTTTTGTTTTTTTTTTAAAAAGTTGATAAACTGTGCATACTTCATTCACAACAGATTTTCTATACATTCTACATTTAAACAGAAGTACACAGTTACTGTTAAAGATGCAGTATTATCTATCAAATATTTGCTTTATTACTGTGTTTTGTAAATTTGTCAGGATGAACTTAATGTGTTAGGAATTAAATAGTATATTTAGGCGTCAAATATGATTGTTAACCACACATAATTTATTAAATGTGTTCAGAGATTATCTCAGACTGTTAACAGAAAATAAGCAATACATTTAAGTGAAGTCTTAAAATAGTGAAGTCGTAAATAACAATTACTTTGAATTCCTTTCAAACTTTTTAGGCCAAAGGTAGCACGCAGGGAGAGCTCTCCCGTGGGTACTCTGGTAGATTGCAAGTGTGTGTTTCTCTGACGGGGCTTCTAGGTGATATACTGCATCCTTAATTGTAATTGGGTGTAGCAACACATGGCTCATGTGTAGAAATTAACCCTTGCAGTTAACTGCTTTTTAAAAAAACTGGAACAAATTGTCAGTGCTAAGTAAGATTCCATTAACCTTATTTTGAGAAGGACTGGCCATTTATAACAAACTAGCAATTTTTATCTTTCTCAATGAGCAGGATCTGGAACTCCTAAGCCATCTACTCCTACACCAGCCCCTTCATCGGCCCCACACCCTCCTGAGGCTCGGAGCTCAGCTCCTAGTGCCCCTTCAGCCGCCCCTCCTCCCCAAGACTCAGGCTCCACCCCTCAGCCCACTTTGTTAGCTCGGTTTGCTCAGCAGCAAAGGCCTCTGAGCCAGGCAATGCCTGTAACGACCGTTCCTCTCTCCACCATGGTGACACCCGTCGCCCCAGGGACCAGCGCTCCCCCAGCTATGGCCACCTCTGCTGGACTTAGCTTCATCAACGTGGTGGGCTCCGTGTGGTAAGTGCTCGGCGACGCTCTCCAGCCTGGCACGTCCTTGCCTGTGACATGAGAAAGAACTGCACGTGCCTGGCACTGGGAAAGCCACCCTGGGTGTGGGCAGAGGCCGTCGCAGCCGCGCCCGCTGCGTGCACTGACGGCGCTGCCTCCTGCCGGCCAGCAGGGGCTCAGGGTTCCCTATGCTCCCCCGGTGCCCTCGTCAGTCCCTAGACGGCGCCTCCCCCTGTTCAGGTTCTATTTCCACCTTGATAAAGACAGCGGCGTGGTAGTCAAGACGGTGTCGCTTGGCTACCAGCCAGGGGACAGCACAAACCTGAAACAGAGCCTGGGGTGGGTAGTGGAGGCAGAGCCACCCTGTCGTGCTGGCTCGGCGGTGCTCCTGGGGCCCGTCTGTAGTGTAGGTGTGACGCTGTGTCCTGTCCCCGCAGCGGAGTCCCGGCTCTGAGGAGCAGCTCCAGCCCCATGCTGGGCGGGAACGCTGGCGCCGTCGCCCCTGCCGGAATGAACCTGAGCGGCCTGCTGCCCTCGGGAGGTCTGCTGCCTGGCGCGCTGCCCGGGGCGGCACAGGCCGCTCCGCACACAGGTCAGAACACAGGGTGTGAGGGGCATGGGTGTGGGGTGGCACTTCAGGGCTCCCGTTACTAGAGACTGCCTGCCTGCCTGCCTGCCTGCCTGCCTCCCTCCCTCCCTCCCTCCCCCCTCCCCCCTCCCCCCTCC
This sequence comes from Sturnira hondurensis, assembly GCF_014824575.4. Classification (NCBI taxonomy): domain Eukaryota; kingdom Metazoa; phylum Chordata; class Mammalia; order Chiroptera; family Phyllostomidae; genus Sturnira; species Sturnira hondurensis. The sequence goes on along the minus strand of NW_028082350.1, from coordinate 17,525,697 downwards.
CCCCTTCCCCCTTCCTTCGTGTAGCAGCGGCCGAACAGGTGTTTTTAAGAAATGAGAGGCCTTTACATTGAAAGCATTTCTAGGCTCTGACATCTGAATTAAAAAGCATCTAGCAGGCAGCTTCTAGGGAGAAACTCGGTAAGCTGTGAAGTCTCCAAGGACCTGTCTCTGCGTCCCAGACGCGACGATAAGGGCCGTGTGGCCAGCTCCCTGTTCTCAGCATGGCCCTGCTCCGAGTGCAGGGCGTTTGGGAGACACAGCATCGTGTGCGAATAGCAGCGCGGGCCGGATGCAGGGCCTCGCCGCACCGTGGTGGACACTCAGTGGGTGTGGACCTGTGCGGTGTGTGCCACGGACCTGAGCGTCCGGAGACCGCGCTGCCGCTGTCACCAGGGCCTTTGGGGGCGGCTGTTGCTGCAGGTGCAGGGGGCGGCACGGCCGCGCTGGTTCGTGCTCTTCGGGAGAACGTGCCTCAGCACAGCCCGCCGTCCCTCTGCGTCCCTCTGCGTCCCTCTGCGTCCCTCTGCGAGAGGGGATGGAGTAAGAGCAACAAGCTTGGCGCAGGAGGGCAGTTGGCCGAGAGCTTCGTGACTCAGGACATCGGTTTTCAACTACTGTCGTGTCATGGCACATGTGAATTGCTAAAATCCTACCCCACAGCAAGAAAATGTATTTTCTGCTTGTCTGTCAAAGTAACAGCTATGGCTTTGATTGACAGAAAAAGAACGGTTGCCCTGGTCGGGTGGCCCCTCGGCTAGGGCACCACCCCCTGTCCCCAGTCGGGGCACGTGCAGCACCAGAGACGCGCCAGTGGGTGCAGCACAGGCCCGTGTTTCTCTCTGATTGTGCGTCCCGCTTCCTCTCCAAAAATCAGTAAAGTAATAATGGTGACCCAGTTAGCTTCATTTTCTTAAAGCAGTTTTGTAGAAAATCGGTTGCCTGTACCTGTGAGGAAGGAGTTCTGGTACCAAGAGTTCACCAGACGCAACCTTGTCACCCGGGGTGACCAGTACGGTACAGTGCTACATGACCTGTGCGCTTACAGCTGAAGGTGGGCCACGCCCAGTGGGCGGCTCCTGCTGTGGCTGCCAGTTCTTTGCTCACCGTCTTGGGGGGAGGGGGTGCCCCCGAGCAGCCAGGCATCCGAGCTGAAAGCAGAGTGTCTGCCTCCCCCACGCCCTCCCTGCGCCTGTGGCTCCAGAGGCCTCGTGGGTGGGGCCTGGGGGAACCTGCTCCTCCCTGGAAGCTTCAGGCCCTGTTGCTGTGAGTCCGGAGGGCAGACAGGCCCCTCTGTAGAGCTACAGGCCTGTACAGTCATCGTTGACCTTGAACGGGGTCAGGTCGTTCGGGGTCTTGCCACAGGAGATCTGGAAAGGAAAGTTAGTGTTATTTTTATCCCATGCTGCTGCTTCAGTTTTTCATTCAAGGCTTTCGTGCCAGTGACTTTCTGCCTCTTACCCTTTAAAAAATACAGTCACTTGCTTAGAGGACTAGATACATTGTTAGTTAGCCTTGACATTGGTGTGTATTGTTAGTGTGCTTTGAGACTGGGGTCTGCAGTCTAAGCTGAGACTGCGTTTACGTTAAAGGTGTTGTTCATATTAAAACTGAGAGGAAGTTACGTGCGGCAGTGGGTTCCGGTGCACTCTGTGTGGTCACGGTTGCAGCTTGGTCTCTGCACCCATGATTGACCCTGCACCCGTGGTTAACATCAACACTTGCACCTCAGAATAACGGCAGCCCGCCGGTCCTGAGACGCGGGCGTTGCAGATGTCCTCTGTGGCCCAGCGCTGGGCAGTGGCAGCCCCGAAAAGGCGGCGGCACCCCTGTGGGTGCCTGTGGTCCCTGCGTGGGCCTGGGCCCTTTGGCAGCGGCAGCCGCAGTGGCGGGGACGCAGCCTCGGTCCACAGCGCAGGCTGCCCTAGCTGCTGACCTTGGGCTGATGGAGCGCGGTGACACCGTTCTGTCTTTAAGGCAATGTAGAACTATAGAAAGTAAAGGGCATCTATGCAGAAAGTACTGAAAATGCTATATCTTGATCCTAAAATATAAAATGTTTTCACATGTAGTAAAATTTTAATTCCGTGTTATAACCATGAGTTATGTTTAACAGGTGTTCCGTTTGGTTTAAAAAACACTTCGAGTCTCAGACCCTTGAATCTGCTCCAGGTAAATCAGCAACCCTGCTTCTCGGTTAAAGGTTTTGCACTTCCGTTGTTCTCTTGACGCGCACACCTGTACGAATGGGCCCTGAAATCCTGAGGTGGCCCGGCCCCTTTTGAGGGCCGGTCGTCCCGTCTGCCTTCCGTGGCCAGAGGCGAGAGCCGGCGCTACCACGCACGGGCCTGCCAGCAGCCCGGGCAGCCATGGCAGTGGTGCCTGCGCTTCGGGAAGGGCTCCTCTCTCCACAGCGCGTTACTCGCACGTGCACGCAGTGCCACCTGCTCCCCACAGGCCCTGTGCTCAGGCAGAGACTTCATGCACGGCTGTGCGCTCTCCTGGGCACCTGACCGTCGCCGGGTAGGTGTCTGTGAGCTGCAGGCTGGTGGCGAGGCCGTGCCTGTGGTGGTGCCCAGGCCCGCACGGGCAGCATGGGGAGAGGTCGGAGGTGGCGGGTGAGTGCACGTTCCGTGGGGGCTGGCAGCGTTTGGGGTGTCCCCCGCCCAGGCCCTTTAGGGGTGGACTGCAGGGTTGGCAAATGGATGGGATTATCTGCAGGGAACTTTGAGAGAAGGTAGACAAGAATAGCAAGATCTGGAGACGCGAAATGGCAGGGCTGTGCATCGTTGGGAAATAACAGTAGCCCAGCTTGGTTCCGAAAAACAAACCTGGAGACGTGTTTAGGGCCAAAGCTTAAAACCTATTTTCTGTCCGGGGTGCAGGCCATGCCAGTGTTTACAGCCCGGTTTGCGAGCGGGTGACGTGGGGTGCTCACAGACCGCGGGGCTTGTGGGCTGGCCCGCTGCCCGGCCGCGCGGGGCTCCTCAGCCGGGCTCCGGGATGTGAGGAATGGGTGCCCTTCACGGAGCTGCTAAGAGGAGGGACCACAAGGCCGCGGCGCAGAGTGACTGTGCATTGCCACGTCTGCCGGCTCCCTGACGGAGGAGGGGACATTTGACCCGTGCGTGTCCAAAATCTGGCTGAAGGGCACCTTTTTAAAACTCTGCAGACCTGAGAATTCTGGGTTTTGTGTTTACTTGAACATCCTCTTAAGGACTCAGAAACCCCGTAGAGTAAAACGGAAAAAGCACATTTCCTGATCGCTGGGGGTGCCCAGTGGGGGATCTAACTTGGGTTTCTCTGAGTGCCTCTTTAAAACCCTGTTTTTCAGTTTGAATTAGGTTTTGAATGACAACAAGTTAAGTCTCTGAACTAAGTGTGGATGTGTGGTGTATTTTTTTTCCAGTTTCTCACTGTGGTATGAGCACCCGTGAAGTAGTGCTGGGTTTTGGCAAAGCTAGAACAGATTTGGGGAGATCCGTTTTCGTAATGTGCATCTCTGACTCACTGGCTCTGGTTTGTACTTTCTGGCACACTCCTGCTCTGTGTGACCACGTAAGGAGAGCTAAGGCAGTGTGTGTGTTCGGGTGTGTCTGTAACTTGAAGCAGAACGGTTTATGCTTGAGAGTGTTACGCATTTGAGAACCCTCAGCAGCAACAGTTATAAAAGTTGTTTTTTAGTGGTTTTTTTAAGGGCAGAGATCTCGTTTAGCTTCTTTTTAGTTTACCTGCTTCCTCAGTCCCACGGGGGTGTCCTGCCTGGGGCCCACGGGCTCCCTGCAGCCCAGGGAGGCTATGAATGTGGCCCAACACAAAACTGTGAATGTACTTAGAACATCATGGGATATTTTGTGACGACATGTTGCAGTGTATTTAATGTGTAGCCCAAGACAACTCTTCCAGTGTGGCCCAGAGGTGCCCAAAGGCTGGACACCTCTGCTAGAAGAATGCCTAGTGAATACTCCAGAAGTATTTGTAGAATGCAGAAATTTAAATTATGTGAAATTAACTACCAGTTAATTCCTGTTTAAATTCTGCACAGCTTCCCAGTGGTCCTCTGATCTTCAACACTCTGCAGCAGCAGCAGCACCAGCAGCAGCAGCTGCTGCCTCCGTTTGCCGCCCCGCCGGCCCCGCCACCCGCAGCGTCCAGCCCGCAGCAGCCGGGGGAGCAGGTCTGTGCCTCCCCAGCCCCACATGCCCGCGCTCCGCCATGGCGGCCGCACGTCTGGGGCGTTTCCTGGGGGCCTATACTCAGTGATTTTGCGTTCAGTGATTTCCTGTACTGTTGCTTTAAGAAGAGTAGCTGTTGGTTGTTCTAGTTCCCACCACACTGTACTGGAGACCCGTTGTCACTGCCGCCTCCTGTGGTGTGAGAGAGTTGCAGATGAGATGACTGGCGCCCAGCCCAGGCCTTTCTGCCCCGGGACTCGGACTCCCTACCCAGTCCTCACTCTGCTGTGCACATTATTTCGTCCCTTAGAATTAAGGTGTCCTGTTTCCACGGAGCTTGGCCGGGGGAGAGACAGACAGACTCTTCCGTAGTGTCAGAGTTGTCTAGACTGGGGTGGAATAAGAATGACAGAAAGTTGAAGGGAGAAGGAAGACCCGCTGGCCTTTCTGAGTCTCTGCTGCCTCCCCCTGGGCCACCCCCATCCCGTCTCTCGCAGCCCCGTTAGCACCCAAACCACAAGCCAGTCCCGCCTCCAGACACTCGCTGGTGGCCCGTGGGCCTTCTGCCTCTGTCCCTGGCTTCCTGCACTCTCTGGACGTTCCAGTACAGTGTGCTGAGACTGCTCTAAACTTGAAAAGCAGTTTGGGCGAAGCTCCCTGGGGAAGCTTCATGAATTAGGGCTAGAGCATAGACGGTGGACCGGCACAGAAGGGATGTTGCAACGCTGGGCTTCACGTCCCCATTCCCAGCGCCGTAACTTGTCCTGCTGGCGCCAAGTGCCCTGGGTTCTTGTCTCTGTGCTGCTCCTTCTACCTGACCTAGCCTCACAGGGGAAGAGTCACTCGTTTCTTTTTACCAACACAAAGGTCGCTCGCTTTCTTACAAGTCATGTGTGGTTTTTCACTCAGGGCTCTGAACAAGGTGCCCACGGCCAGGAGCAGGCCTTGCCTGCCCCACACGCCACTGTCCTGGGTCTCGCCGGAGCGGGGGGCCTTCTGCAGCCGCAGGCAGCCGGTTGGTATCCACGCCACTTCCTGGGCTGGGTCTACTGAGTATTGGATCGGGGTGGGATCTCACCTTTTTAGTAGTTTCCCTTGTCTCACCAGCATTAGCTAGGAAAAAGCACAGTTAAGTTTAATGCATCAACTGTTAACATTGGTTTATTGGTAGCCCTGAGAATCTTTTTCACTGACAATTAAAAGTGCTTTGACCTGCATATATGAACAGCATTTATGTTTTGCTTATGTTATAGTTGGTTGGCAAAGGTTACCGAGTCATCCAACTTCTTAGGGAGCCACCACAGTGGTTAACTCTTTTCTCTCTAGGGGATTGGGACTGCGTTTATAGGTGGCCCCATCTTTTGTCTGGTTCTGGCTGCCTGTACTTGCTTGAGTTAACATTTAATGGCAGTAACAAGGCTTGCCGCTCTTCCCGTTTGTGAAAAATGAGGGTATATGAAACTGCTTACCAGTTCCGGCAGTAAATGGCGAACCGAGTAGTTACCTTTAATGAAGCTTGTCTTGCAGTTGAAGACAGTAACTCGAGTTTGAGGGTTGACTGAGCGGTGGTGCGAACGTTTTGAGCCCTCCCCGGGACCCCTGTGGTGCCCTGAGGCTCCTGAACAACTAGCTCCAGGGTCTGAATTCAGAATGAGCAAGGTCTTCGGGCACCTTCAGAGCTGGGGGATCTTCGTGTGAAATTATTATTACAAACGTTTACCACACAAGGTGTACATTCTCCAGAGTGCAGTGTAGTGGGAAGGACTCCAGGCTGGAAAAGCCTAAGAATGGTGACTGCACCTCGGTGGGTCACTGAAGCCGCCCGGGCCTGGACGCCCCCCTTCCGGGCAGCGAGAGGGTTGGGCACTGTCTGGTTGGCTGCCCGTGGAGTCCAGTACTCCTTGCAGTGTCTGTTCAGAAGCACTTGCCTGGTCATGGTAGCATGGCTTCCAGCCTCTCCTCCTTCATCGGTTCTATTTTAGAGTGTGCCGTTTCACATTTTGCAAGAAAGCCTCTCTCAACAGGACAGCACTGTCCTCGGATTTCACTGAGGTTCAGGACAGGGACCTGGGGCCCAGGCACTTGTGCAGGCCCTTCCTTCCCTGTCTGGAGCTGTGTCGGTGGCACCCTTGACTAACGGGAGACCGGTCTCTGAAGTGTCTGTGACTCGATGCTGGAGATTAATCCCACTGATAACCTCTCTGCGTCTCGTTGTCTGTGTTGTCCTTCCCTAACCCCGCGGCCTCCGCACCCTGACGGGCCTGCTCTCCCTCTCCTCTCTGTAGCGCTGTCTCAGCTTGGCTCTGCCGGGAACAGACCTGAGCAAGGCCCCCCTCAGCAGAGACTCCAGCCCTCCCCTGCCTTGCAGCAGCAGCAGCGGCAGCAGATCCAAGTAATCCAGCACCTTTGCTCTGATTGCACTTAATGATTCTGGCTCCCAAAGTACCTCAGAATGCCTTAGTTTTATTTCACTGCCTTGTAACACTGTATAGTAGTAGGTAAAAAGTAGCAAGTTTTATTTAAAGGTCTGATGTCCTAGCCAGTCAGTTTGGAGCACTGAATATATTTTGTACGTTGAAGCCATTCTTGTGCTGATTTAAAACCTCTCAGCAAGTGCTGGTGGCTCAGTGACACCCACGCTTGTGGTCAGAGTGGGTTGTGAAGTGCGCAGGTGCCAGCGGTGACCCTGCACTGCAGGATGGGGCAGGTGCGCCCAGAGTCCTGTGAGCCAGCATCCTGCCCGTTCTGGACAGGTGTGGCCCCACCACCCTGGGCAGTCAGCGTAGGAGAGTGGACTGTCCCACGCGCAGGGTGGCGCTCTGTTGCTAGGACCATCATGAGACCGTGGTGACTGAAGTCGCTGAGTCACACCGCGTAGACCGGCAGGCCACTGTGTGGGTGCGGTCCGGCCCGTCACCTCCGTGCTGCTCCCTCTCGTTTGTGGCCTCCACCGCACGCAGGGAAGCCCCCTCGCTCCTGCCTCCTGTGACGCCACGTCTCCCTCCCTTTGCAGCAGTTGCGGTTCTTGCAGCACCAAATGGCTGTGGCGGCGGCGGCGGCACAGACGGCCCAGCGACGTCGTCACCGGCACACAGGCAGCCGGCCAAAAAGTAGAGTGAAGAGAGGCACGCCCACCAGCCCAAAGTTCTGAGTCTTGCATTATTTTTTTTTAACGTAAGAACAATGAATCAAAAGGATTTGGAGTTTCTACTTCATTTTTGTTTAAAACGTATCAGTACTTTACATTGCTAGGTGTACAAACTTTGTACAGAAGCACAGCCCTATGATTTTTAAATAAAAACAGGGAAATGCTTTAATCGTTGGGGTTGGGTAGCTTTAAGTCGTTGCTTTTTCACCACAGTGTCACTGTACCTAACGTGCAAGTGGCCTAAGAAATACTGGAAATGTCTTAAGAATGTAGTTTGATATTTATTGAGTATAAAAGGCTTGTGCACAGTGTAACAAATACAGGTTTTACAAATCTGTTTTGGAAATGTGGTTGTTTATTTGGGCTTCATACTCTTAAAGACTTCGTCCATCAGTCTTTTCACTTCTTTGTGTCTGGTGACCGCCCGGCTCATGCAGTCCTGCAGCTTGGCTCCGGTCAGCCCACTGCCCCCTGCAAAGGTAAGGGCCCAGGTCATGTGCAGCTGCAGACTGAGAGCTGCGGCAGTGGGGACCAGAGACACAGTCCCGGGGTTTGCAAGTTAGCTTTGATGAGACCTCCACGTGACTCTGACACGCACATAAAAACGGGAGGGATTCGGGGCAGCAAACTGTGGTCCTGCACTTGCTGCATTCGGTAAACAGTAAGACGCCCCACATTCCACTTCCACCACCAGCCCCCGGCACCCCCCTCCCGCCAATCTAAAGTTCCCACTGAGGCCTCATCTCCACAGTCAGGGCTGAAACAGAAGGGCCATACCAGGCTTGTGAAGGCAGCAGAGCCTGCCCGCCTCGTCCATGACCACCGTCAGGGCTCCGGCCGCCAGGTGCTCCTCCTCTCCGGTAGGGTCGACAATGAGCAGGGTGCTGGGGAGACAGCGTGGGGGCGAGGTTACCGACCCACGGGGCGTTTCCTTTTAGAAGAGTGCCAGACACATGGCTCTAGCCTTCAACTTACTCATCAAACACCGCAAAGGAAGTAGCAACTGGGTGCGTTCTAACATTCAGGTGACTTTTCTTCTGTAAATTAACTTCTGCTAAAGCCGTTTCCTCATTTATAGTGACTTCTGGCAGCTGCACTAGAAAAAGGCAAATCGGTGAAGTAAGTCTTCACTGTAACTGGTAGCTCGTCAGGAAGAACTCTTACAAAGTTACTTCGGCACATCAGAATAAATACAATGTACGCATACAGTGTTACTGACTTACACCGAAACAAGTAAGCTAAGTCGCAGCACAAACCTGAAGCGGAAAGAAGCCTAGTGAACCAACCAGAGGGCAGCGGCGGGAGCACCGCCTTTTGTCGCCGTGCTCACCGTTCTTTAAAGCGGCTAGCACCGCAAACGCACAGGCGTCCAGGACGTTCCCGTCGTAGTCGAGGCAGATGAGGTCGCAGTAGAGGACCCACGCGAGCTGGAAAGATGGACAGCACACTGGACGGTGAGACCAGCTAGACCACCTCCTGGGTTCACGCTCAGAGACCCACACCACCCGCACCTTCACAGTCAAGCGACAACTGGCGGCAGGCCTGGTCGCCACAGGCTTCTGCCTACCACGCTGACCGCTGACGGGCATTTGCGTTCCTGTTGCTGAGTTCACAGGTGAGGGAAGTGCCTCTGAAAGTCCCAAGTGAAAATCCAAACATCCTTTCCCAAGGTAACCTTAACACACGAAACGCTGAGGTTTTACAGTGCTAAGGAGTGAGTATGTGGTCAAACAGGAAAAGCCCGTAGGCTTTGGGCAACCAAGGTCTCAGTTTTCACACGGACTTGGGGTTCACAGTACGGATGCACCTTAAACACTAGCTGATGAGACACCAACTGGGCTACAAAGAATAAAAACATCGTTCACTGGGGAACAGGACCTCGGCGCGAGGCAGCTCCAAGTCAAGTGATCTGTCAGTCAAGACCCTTGTCTTGTGCACACTGCCCAGCTGGCAGAGACTGGTGGTCCTACTGTGTGTGAGACGCTGTGCTGAGGGCTATTGCCAGGGCTGCCAACTCCCCGTCTCCTCCCCACGGGACACTTCGGAATTCTGAGAAGACCGCAGCTCCTTGACTCCGCACCTTTCCCGGAGAGATGCACAAGTCCTCCTTCCGAATCATCTGTGAACTTGATGTAACGACAACAGTAAACGGAAGGTTGAAACCGCCCAGGCATGAACCACGGCTGTGTCTTATCCCCTCGATCTTACTTTTCAATGACGTCTGCCACGAACTGGCTGGCCACCTGGGCCTCTTCCCCGGGGGGTCCCGACCGAAACCGCGATGAGCACAGAGGGGGCAGGTCCACGTTGGGAACTGAAAGACACACTCTGCCGCTAGGGAAGGCGCGCCGAGGGCCGGTCGTCCTCGTACGGTGGCGCCTGGCCCTGGACAGGCTGCTGCGCATGGGAAGGGCGGCGAGGCGTCTGTGACGTCCCGTCTGGCCTCTGTAAGCCCCGTGCGTGGATAAAGTACAACCGGCACACAACTCTTCACCACGCAAGGAAGACCGACAAAAGCATTTACTCGAGATTTCTACCCTGGCTGGTTTTCTAGACTTCCTTCGAAGCGCCTCGCCCTGTAGCGGAAGGTGGCCCTCAGCTCAGACCCAACCATTGAGCATTTTAAAAATGCTGGCTCCCGCCACACAAAACGGTCCAAGTCAAACACCTAAAAACCGCATGCTGGTATCGATGACGAATGTTTATGGAAACAGAAAAGTTTGCCATTACAGCCCTTTGCCTAGGAGATTCTACTTTCTTGGTTGATGACATCTGAATGCGTGAAAAAAAATGGATCCAAAAACTTTACAAATTCTCTATTTTGCTATTAAGCTATTTTCTAACACAAAACTTCAAGAATGTCTCTCTTCCCTGTGTATTTGTGACTATTATGAATAATTTCCTTCAACTACTAGGGCTTAGCTACAGAATTTTGTATTAAAATTACAAAACCATTTCACTTACCAACATAACCCTTGTTGGGGGCATCTGGAGGTGGTGTGGCAAATTCCTGTGGGAGCAAACGGGTGTCAGCTGTGGGGCTCTGCCCGGCTGCACAAGCTCGCTACCACGTGTCTGCTGTGCCCAGGCACCGACGTCAGAGGCCCTCTAGACTTGGCCACCAACCCGCACCCGCTCTGCAGGCACCCAGGCAGCGCGGTACTACGCTCGGGTGCTCGTCAGTTGGCTCCTACAAAGGTGTCGTGGATGTCTGCTCCACCCACTCAGGAGCCTGGAACCTGAAGAAAGCCCCAAGGCAACACACCCAGACTTAGGAAGTGATGGTTAGAGACACAGGCTGAGCAAAAGCTCTGGAACCTCCTGGTTCAAATGTCAGGCCCTCACTTTCTGGCTGAGAGTCGGATAAATTACCTAACCTCTTCCCATTCAACAGGGATGTTCAAGAGGCACGTGTTTCGCGACTGTTAACGAGGGTCAAGTGAGAATGCTCGAAGTCCGGAACATCAGACTTGGGCACTGGGCACTGTGATTGGCTGTGAGGTGTCACCCCAGCTTCACCTGGAGGACATGGGCTTGGGGGAGGGAGTGGAGCGCCATGCGGCCAGAGCGCAGGCCCCGAAGGCAGGCCCACGCTCTCTATAGGAGCCCCGAGTTCCTGGAACTTGGGGACAGACCCTCCATGAACCTGGCCAGAGGCGTGCGCCTCCGGTGGCTGTTCTGAGGGTGAAAACCATTGACTGTGTGCAGCACCTGAAACCAGGTGCCTCCAACGTGGCAGGTGCTCAGTGTAAGGCAGCTACTGTTGCCTCAGGGTTTAATTTGAGCACCCTCAACTGTGTGCACACCTGCACAGACAGATGCACAGGGTAAATGCCATCACTGGGTAAAAGGATGTCACCAAAAACTTAATTTCTTAAAAAAGAAAGGTGGTGCCGATCTGGAAAATTATTTGAGTTCACTACATTTGACAAATGTTTGTAAATTAAAATTGATTAATTAAACTTGGGTCATATTATCGGCTTCTCAAAGATGAAAGCTCCAGGCAGGGCATCCGACCTTCTGGGGTCGCTGGGCCACGCTGGGAGAAGAGTTGTCTTGGGTCACATGTTAAATACACAAACACCAACAAAAAATGATGAGCAAAACAAGGTTTTAAGTAGATTTACGGTTTTGTGATGGGCTGCATGCGGCCCGTGGGCCAAGGGTTGGACACCCTGGGGGAAGGGAAAGGTGCTGCAAGCTGACACGGGCCCGCCTCGCCAACCAGAGCGTGTTACAGTCCCGTGAGCACGTGCAGCTGATCTGGCACCTCCAATCTCAGCAGCCCGCGCGAAACCTACCGCTTTAATCCCACAAATCACTGCCGTGTTCCCCAGCTTCACTAAAGCAGAACCATCCGCGGTACTAATGGAACCTGAAAAGTATTTAAGCAAAACAGAAAGGCGAGTAAGAAGTACATTGCTTTTTACCAGGATTTCATATTGCTACATACAGCCAAATACTTATGAAATTTATTACTAGCTCAAGCCTTTTTAGAGTGGTATAGTATTTGAGAGTTACTCACCGGCCCCTGAATGTGAGTTAATCACTTTTCATTCAGTCATAGAACTGCACAGATAAAAATCTCAACAAAGTCACCGCAATTCCCTAAACACAGCAGAACTTGGCCAAACTGCTGTGTGAGTGACTCAGAGGCTAAAACTTGGGACCACCATACAGATAAAACTGGGAAACCCTGTTTGCAAGGGGCAAGGCGGGGGGTGCGTTTAACAAGGTTAGGACGTAAGAAATCCATGTATTGGAGGTTTGGAAGGAAGGAGAAAAAACTCGGTAGTAACTGTAAAATTTTAAATAAAGAGCAAATCAATGGAGAGAATAGTGAGTTTTTAGATTTTTTACAAATAAAAGTTCTGGACTAGTATCAAAAGACAAACATCCTATTTTCGAAACAGAAGCAAGGTCAGTGCTCCACCGCAGACGGAGAGCAGCCTCACCCACGTTGACGGTCGTGGCTCTGAACTCGCCCAGCTCCCTCCCGTCCGGACGGCAGTTCTCTTTCTACAGAAACACGCGGGAAGGGAGGTTAAACCCACAGGGACGTTGCACGGAGAGCCGGGGAAAGCACATTAAGCTCCATCAATTGAAATTCCTTGAATTTTTAGGGTATAAGTGACGTATTTTAATATTAGATTCAGGCGCACAACGAAAGGCTCAGTATTTGTACATGCGAAAACCGTCTTTAGGCGCGCGGTGCTGTCACCACAAGGCGTGACGTCTCTACTCACCAGAAACCTCCTGTAATACTCCAGGGGCTCCACCGTCCTGCAACGTGTTGAAGACACGCCTGCGTGAGTTAACGACTCTCCCCACAAACCCAGAACGGGCAAGGACAGGCTTCCACACACGTCCCCACCGCGCGATGACACGGGGAAAGAACGGGGAAAGGCAGATCTAACAGGGCAGACAGCAGACGGGAGCAGCCGTGCCCGCCGGGAGCACAGGGTGGAGCCCAAAGCCGGGGCGCGACTCCAGCGGGAGTGAGGGCGGACGTCGGACCACCCGGCTCTGAAGCTCGGATTCTTAACTCACAAGCATGGGAAAAAGTCCCACCTCTATGTCCACTGCCCTGGGACTGAAATTCAACACGTGCTTCAGTTATGACTGTGGGCAACAACCCACGATCCTATCAGCGGGACCTGCGACTTAAACGGCCACACTTCTGCGGAGCGATTGTCGAACCTACGCGTACCAACCGTCCCTCTTAAATTGCAGGGGTTACTAGACTCTCCGCCAGGCAGTAAGAAAGTTAACTTCAGAGCAGGGGCACGCACAACACTCTCTCACACCCTCGGGGGGCTACACACAGAGACCGCTGTTTTGGTGTAACTGGTTTCCTTCGGGGCCCTGGCTCATTCGCTTAAACACTTGCTCCGGGAACGAGAGCCTACAGGCTTCACCAGAGCGGCACCGAAAAGGCTGACGCAAAACCCTTCCGAACCCGGCGCCGTCCACTCAGAAATAAATTACGGGACAGCGAGAACGGAGCGGCCCGCGGCTCGGACCCCACGCCGTTTAAAAACGTGCCACTGAGCCCGCGGGGGCCGCGCGCCCCCTACACCCCGAGCCACAGCGCTCGCAGCGGGCGCTCCACTCCACACCCAGCCTCCGCGCTCTCCGCCCCCGCGACTGCCCCCGCGCCCTCCCGCCCGCCGCCTGCTTCCGCGGGGTGGGGAGGGGCAGGGGGAACCTGGAGGGGTGGTGCTCCCGGTGAGAAAACCCCAGTCAAATATTCAATGAAGCCGCCACCCGCCAGGGTACAAGCTAGCACCCGTAGCCTCCAGCACTCACTTGAACCCGGCCGCCATCTTCCCGCGCGCGCGCCTGCGCTTGCGCGGGGGCGACACGGCGCCTGCGCTCGCACTTGCGCCTGCGCCGCGGCGACACCGCGCTTGCGGGCCAGGCCTCTGCTCCGCCTCCACATTTTCGGCGGGGACCCCAGGGCCCTCCTCCGCTTTCAGGAGACTGACAGCTCCCGGGCCCAGCCATGCTGGGCCTCGGCACGCCTTGGTTTCCACAAAGTCTAACCAAACCCTGCCTCTACCTTGTCTTGCTTTCTACGCATTTTGACGAATCTGCTGATAAGTGATTGAACGTCTCTTTAGAAACAGACTAGTCGTTCAACCGTTTAAGAGGAAACCGAATTTATAGCAAATCATGCAGTACTGAGTGTGAGGCATTGCAGACAATTGCCTGCGTCTTTTCCCTCCGTGTCGTAGGCTAGGCTCGAGCTTTCCTTCTCCCCGGTACCGCGCTCCCGGTTCCAACACCGGAGATGGCAGACGTCCTGGGCGCTCCCGATCGGCTCCGGGTTCCACGCTGCGGGGACCTGGCGGGCTCCCCGGGAGCTCCTGCCCTTCTCGAGGCCTCCACCTGCCTTTGGATAGGGTTGCCAGGCAAAATAAAGGCTAGCCAAGTACATTTGAATGCAGAGGAAGAAAGATTTCTTTTTTTCCCTGAGGATGTTCACGGGAGTGTATGTTAGTAGTCGCTACTAGGGGCGGGGGGAGCGGGGAAAGTTTTAGAAATAGTGATGGCTGCAGAGAATCATGAATAATTAAAGCCATTGTTTTGTACCCTTAAAATGGTGAAAATATAAAAAAAAATCATTTTATCACAGTTTAAAAACTTATGTAACATATCAAACTTTAAACTGGGTGGGTTGTATGTTATGGGAATATTTCAATAGGCTGTTAAGAAAAAACTTTGTTGCCCATCTGATATTCAATTAAGTGGGCACCTGTATTTGGATTAATTTCGGCCACTGGGCGGGGCTGTGGCACAGAGCGTGGGGCACACAATCCTGCGTGTTCCCGCCTGGCCGCGCGAGGGCGCTCTGGGCGGCGGGCGGCCGGCAGCGCGGCCTCTCTGCCGGTCTGGGGGGGCGGGGCCGCGCGGCGGGTTCTGCGGCTGCGCGGCGGCTTCCGCGTGCGTGCACGGGCCGGATAGGGTAGCTGCGGTTCTGGCCTGGCGGGCATGGGTCATGGCTCCGCTCTCCCTGCAGCTGGCGGTTCTCTACGCGGCGCTCGGAGCGGCGCTGGCGGCCGCGGCCCTGATAGTGGTGAGAGGCGGGGTGGGGACTGACGCGGGCCCGGGCTCGCCGCCTCCTGGAGACACAGCCCGGGCGCGCTCTGCTCTGCGCCGCCGGCTCTTCGGGGGTCCCTTTCCTCCGGCCGCCGCCCAGCCCCGAGCCTTGACCCCAGAATGCCTCTCCGGGGTCTCACGCCCCCTTTCTTCCTTGTTTATTTCACCTTGGGGACTCTTGGGAACCCCTACATATCCAGAGCTTGTGAGTCGATTCTCTCTGGGGGCGTGTGTACCCCGTCTCCACTTAACCCCGGACCCGCGGAACCCAGGACTCTGTGCCCCCTCCGACCTCCCGGGTCTGCAGCCTGCGCGGCGTCGCCCCCGCGAGGACTTGAGTGCTCTGCAGACTCCCCTCTCCTCGTGTGGGTGGACATAAGAACACGGGGACAGCACCCACAGGAGCCACCTGTTCCAGACTGGTGCCGGTCAGTGCCTGGCGAAGACCCGCTGTGGACGCGTGAGGCCTGACATCAGTATCTGCTTGGGGGTCGCTGCGTCCCAGAATGGAACAGCCTGAATTTGCTGCCTGGAAACGGGCAAGGCCGTCGATTTCACCCCGGGGTTTCTGGCCGTCTTTGGGCAAACACGGGCTGATGCCTAAGCGAACTTGGACCCTTGAGATTTGGGATGAGCCTGCGCTCTGGGTCGTGAATGCGGAGGTGGCCACTTCCTCGACGTGCAGATACATTAGCGGCTAGAAAGTTTAAGAGCTCACAGCGCGGGAACCGTGTAGATGGCGACGAAGCGCTGCGTCCAGATTTCTTCCCTAATCTCTTTCCCTTAGTGCTGTGGGGAGATTTCGGGGGTTTTGAGCAAGTCCGGGTTGGGGTGGAGCGGGCTCGTGTTGAAAATGTTGCAGATTTACACGTGTACGTTACGAGTTTGTTCGGGAGGTGTTTGCCCCCGAAGCTGTGCACTCGCAGGGCGCCCGCTGTCGCGTTCAGTGTTTACCGGGATTGCGCAGCCTGCACTTGCGCGCCCTGGGGGCGCTATTCCTGCGTCAGCCCCTGAGCCCGGCTACTCCTCTTCCCTCTCCCGGATCTGCGGCGCGTGGCCGTTGTCTGTGGGATTTCTCGCCGTCTGCATTTTTCCGGTGGTGCCCCCTTGGCTCCTTTTAACATCCCGCTGTGAGCCCCAGATTTCCTGTAAACCAGGAGCTGCTTCTAGGGACTTGACCAAATGCACGTTTGAGTGATTCAGTGAAGAGAAGGGGCGTGCGGTGCGGAACATGCCCCCTTTGTCACCCCGGAGACGTGCGGTGGGAGATTTCTCGGGGGGGGGGGGCCCACCTACCAGTTAGGAAGTGTGTGCTGACCTGAGGGGCTTCACAGCCATTGATGATCACCCCCAATATAATGAAAGAGAATCTAGTCCTCGGCTTCCAATTAATCCGAAACACCTTTCGTATGTAAACGGTAAGATAAGCAGCAGGGTTTCAGAGAATCAGTTCCCTGGTACCTCACAAAGGGGCCAATTATGTTCTATTTGTAGCGTCACTACTAATCCGTGAGTGAGAACACTTCGTGTGCTTCAAGGTACCGCAGTAATTTGGTGCCCAAACCCTCCCATCCTAAGCCAGCGAGAGCCCCACAGGCTTGCTGGTGGCCCCTCGTCATCACTGCTGTGCCCTTCCCTGCTGGCCGAGCCCGCGCAGAGCCATCCTGCGCCCCGTGCAGGAGCACTGGCTGCCGATAGTGGGGGGTGGGATTCAGAAACCGCACTCTGGACACCAGGGCTGCGGAGTCGGAGCTCGGACCCCCCAGTCCGGGTGCTGCCCGTGGGGGCGCCAATCAGGAGCATGCGCAAGGTCAGTAGGTACCAAGGGATTGGAACAGATGGTTGGCAAGTTACAAATGAGTAACATCCTCGAAATGCGTGGATTCGATGTTTTGAAACATTTAATCCAGTCCCAGTGGGATGGGCAGGCTGTTCCCTTCGTGCCCTGGGGTCCACCGGTCCTAGGTGGCAATTCCACCCTCATCCCATGCGTTGCGGCTGCTGTGTGGACTTGCCCTCTGTCACGCACGGACAGGCCCCAGGTAGGGATGGGGCCTCATTGTGTGAATGCCCGGGATCGGGTTTGGCACATCTGAGAAGGGATTGCACCGCTGTACTTGGTTCCCTGTTAGATGCGGGGTGATTGGATTTTGGAGTCCCCTCCAGGCCGTTGTTAGTGGACTAAAGACTGAGAAGAAATATTCCACCAAAGGGGGAAAATCACGTACATGATACAGCAGTGGAACCTAACAATTTCTCTTGTGCTTACCTGCCTTTAGATCTCCTTCCTCGCGTTCATAACTGCGAGGGAAATGCCTCCCCTCCATCGGCACGAAGAGGAGAAGTTCTTCCTGAACGCCAGGGGGCGCAAGGAGGCCCTGCCCCGCTTCGGGGACCCGCCCACCAAGCGGCTGTCTGTGGTCGTGCCTTCCTACAACGAGGAGAAGCGGTGTAAGCCAGGGTGCTTCTGGTAAGGGGTCCCTGGGAGGGAAAGGGCGTGTGTAATACTGGACCCGACTGCCCGGTGCGCAGCTACAGGAAGTGTGAGGCCGCAGTGCCGTGAGGGAGGGTGAGCCGGGTGTGAGCAGACCGGTGTGGGAGTGGGAGGGGCCCCTGCAGGAGCAGCCCAAGGGCCCTTCCCCTTGTAAACTGAGTGTGAGAGCTTGGCAGGTCACTCAGAAGCAGGTTCTAACGTACCTTTTTCTTCTTTAAGTGCCTGTGATGATGGATGAAGCCCTGGGCTATCTAGAAGAGAGACAGGTATTACCTTTTCTTTTCCATTCTGACATCTCCCCTTGAAACCAGGCCAGGTGGCCAGCTGGTGGACAACCTGGAGCCCCTCTGTGAGGGGCAGGGCTGGCTCTACCCAGGCCTCAGTACCTCGGGGCTGCCCTCGGCTCTGCCGGTGGCCCCCGGGGGCTAGCCCGGAGCACATCACCCCCAGAGGCAGGTGGGCAACCCCAAGGCAGGGCTTTGTCTTCTGTTCCCCCTCCCCCCACTTTGTCCTCTCCTGCCTGGGGGTGCACAGGAAACCGAGTGACAGAGTGTCTGCAGCCTTTGTGACTTTATACGAAAGCTGTCTGTCTGAAAGATTTGTAATTAGGGTGAAATTATTTTGTATTTCTTTATTCTTAAGCGCCCCCCCTCGTTTATTTTCCACTTCTTTCTCTGCTGAAGAAAAGGAAGGTAGCATGTGCCCCGAGAGCTCCTTGAAGAGCTTAAAACAAGTGAGCTCTGTTCTTGTTAAAGGAGACCCTCTTTTTGATCTGGTTTTTGGGTTTGTTGAAGTGAAGACGGGAGAGCCACCGAAAGGGGGGAGCCTGGGTGACCTCGTCTCAGTGTAAGGAGTAACCTCCTATTACACGTAACCTTCTCACCAGCCCCTGCAGTAGGGGTTCTGTTTTTAATGAGAAAACAGCCAGAAATGTGACCTTGTCCAAGGCTATGAGGCTAAGAAGCGGTGCGTTCGGGGTGGAAGCCACGCTGTCTGGCTGTCTGACCCCAACCCACAGGGCCGCTTCCTCGGGCAGAGTGTCTCTCTGGGGTTCTCAGCACCTGGAGGGCCTGCAGGGGCCTGTTGGGGGGGCGATGGGAGGAGGGCGCTCACAAGTTCAGTCAGCGTCTGCCCTGCACCCCCACCCCCCTTTTCATATCCTGTCGTGCGCATTGTGCCACCTCGTGGCCTTTCACTTCTGCCCCTTACAGAGACGAGACCCCACCTTCACCTACGAGGTGATCGTCGTGGACGACGGCAGCAAAGACCAGACTTCGAAGGTGCGTAAACTTGCTTTTGGAACTGCCGGTAGCAGATGGGAAATGCAGAATAATTCAGCAAATGGGAAATCTTACTTTCCCTCCTCAGAACCCCGAGCTTGCTAAGTGCCTTATTGCTGGGGTGTGGGTGGTAGGAGGGGCAGAGGGACTTCAATGGGGGGAGCTGGGGAGCAGACCTGCTGCCCCGCGAGCCCAGGGGGGCTGTGACGTCCCCAGGTCAGGAGATTCTTTGACAGTTTAAGCCCCTTCTCACGCCCACCTGACAGTTCTTGCAGCCGTCCGGTGGGTGGGAAGCTGCCTTTGGACCGGGGCTGAGCAGTGGGTATGTCCTCTGACACGCCCCCATCTGGCGTGACCTCCAGGTGGACACAGTGGCTTCCAGTGCCCGCCCCCCTTCCTCCGTTCCTCCGTCTGAGACCTGTAGCCGCTGCGCCCAGGTGCATCGGCGCCTTCGGCAGCACATTCACTAAACTTTCCTGGGGATCCCGGTCAGTTCTTACCGTTAATAATGCTTCACTTTCTACTTGGACAGTCCTGTTTCCGTAACAAAAGGTCCCTTTGTGGTGCTGTTCATATTCTCATTAAATCGCAGCATAACGGACCTTAAAACAAATGTGCAGGGAAACGCCTGTCAACTTGATGATGGCTCCTCATTGGTGGTTTTTGTTAAACGCCGAGTGGGCGTGGCCTGTGTGAGACCAGGCGGGAAGGGCACCGTGCGCCCACCTCCCACCTCTGTGATGCCGGCGGAGGTGGGGCCGAAACCCAAACGCTGGCTGCAGAGTCGGGGCTGCAGAGTCGGGCCGAGAAGTGACTGCCAAACTAGCGATTGGGGTTTATGGTGAATGACAAGGGGTGGGGCAGTGTGTCTGCTGCACTGAAAGGTGGCGGGGACAGAAGCACCGTGGCCGGAGCGGGCGCGGTCTATTTCAGGAAGAGACGTGCCTTGCCGTGCGGGGAGCTTGCGTGAAGGATGTGGACACGTGAAGGATGTGGACACGGGCCACCCCGCAGTCCTGACACGGGGGCGGGGCACAGAAAGGCACGGGGGGCCCTGCTCTGGGGGTGCGTAAGCAGGGTCGCCGCCCCTGTGCGCCCCCTCCTGCCGGAGCTGCCACGGTTCCAGACCTGCCGCCTTCTCAGCCAGAGGCGGTGGCCAGGGCCTCACCCCGCTCCCCGAGCCCCCGGGGCTGCCCAGCGGCGCGGTGGCCGCAGTCAGGCGAGGAGGGTGGCTGGTGCGGCTGTGCCGAGGCCACCAGGAGAAACCTCTGCTTGTCACCGTCTTGTGACCCAGCTGATTTTCTCTCCCTTTCATGCACTCGGACAGGTGGCCTTTGAATACTGCCGGAGGCTCGGAAGCGACAAGGTGCGCGTGATCACGCTGGTGAAGAACCGGGGGAAAGGCGGCGCCGTGAAGATGGTAATGCGCGTTCCACGTTGCTGTTGTCAGTGCGGAGCTGGCAGAAAAGCTTCTTCTGCGGAGGGAGGGCAATGTGACGCCAGTAGTCAGACGCCAGAGTTCCCGGTGTGTGGAGTGCGTGGCAGCGCGGTCGGTCACACCCGGCAGGGCGCCCTGCCCGTATGGCACAGGGCACCTCCAAGAAAGACCTCTGTCCCACAGTTGAGTGTTCCCGGCCCCTCTGTGCCGTTGGCGGGGTCACTGGGTGATGAGGTCAGGTGGTGGTCTTCTCCATTACAAGCTGCTTTTGTGCGTTAAATGTCTCCCGTGCGAGGGCTCCGTGCTAAGCATGGAGCAGGAACTAAGGTAGGCCCAGCCTGGGTCGTCTGGTGAAGTCCACGGTTGAGCGGAAAAGGCAGGGCGCGAGCAAGGCCTGTAGGGGTCACCTCCACTTGAGGCCCGTCGGCTGGGACTCAAGAGAGAGTAACAGACACCAGAAGCCAGTTCCGTGAAAAAGTCAGTAGTAATGCCCTGAGTGGCTCCGAGTCACGTGTGTCTGCTCGGCACGCCCTCGTGTGAAGCCCAAGAGTGGACAGGCCAGGGCTCGTCCAGCAGCTCTGAGTGTCACTGGAAACCTGCCGCGGCCTCTCACCTCCGCGTGCAGAGGTGACCCGGGAGCCGACGGGCCCTGCGTCACGGTCCAGACGGGTGGGAGGGCAGAGGGCGAGGACACATGCCAGCTGTCTGCCCCTCTTCAGGGGCGTTCCTGGGGACTGACGTAAATTTCAGTGTCACAGGCCAGCTGTCTCCAAGGGAGGTCGGAGAGTGTTTTTCCTGTCATTTGCCAACATGAGGGGTCTGATAGCGACAGGCAAGGCAAGCACAGGCCCAGGGGTGGCAAAGTAGGGCCTCGGGCACCAAGGGGCAGCAGCAGACCTCCCCGGGCCGGGGCTCACTGATCCTGCTGAGCAGGGCGCCATCTCACCACTTGGACAGAATTGTCACGCGCAGTCCTCATGTCGCCCCACGGGGTAGGTCCTGTCAGTTTAATCATGTAGATGAGGAAACTGAGGCACGGGGAGGCAGAGTGGAAGATTCCAGGGCGTGTAGGTGCTAAGATTAGACCAGGTTACTTTCGAAGGTCAGGGGTCACCCCGGCAGACAGATGTGACCGAGGGCCTAGGGCACCCCAGATGCTCCAAATGACGGGGTATATTTGGGTGTAGCCACCCTTCCTTAGTTTCAGAGACATTCCGTATTTTTTATTTACTTAAAATACTTGAGATTCCAAAATGAAGAATTCAGATTTATCTCTGTTCTGATGCATTTTACAGCAAATTCAATCTGTTCATAAATATGTTCTCTACATGCTGTGCTAGGTGATGGCGTAATAAATGTGCAGGTCATACATGCTGTATGTGACAGGCATTCCACTTTCTTAATCCCGTTGGTGCAGAATGTCTTTGATTTGTCTAAATCTATTTGTTTAGCTCATTATTTCCCAAGGTATTAGTTGTATGGCCCCGCAAAGTCTTTAAAATTATGACATAGGCCTTAGATACATTTAGGAGGATCTTATCAATGTGACTTGTTTCACGGAACTTCGGCCTTCTGCCACTTTATACCTAATACCTCCCTCTTGGTCACTTTAAGGGAAGCAGAAGAGACTGACATGTCATTGAATTCAACCGTGATTTTAAGCAACTGTTTAAACTGACATCCTCACACAGGGAGTTTTCAGTTCTCGCGGAGAAAAGATCCTCATGGCAGATGCTGACGGAGCCACGAGGTTTGCGGACGTCGAGAAACTCGAAAAGGCACTGGACGGTCTACAGCCTTGGCCGGTGAGTGTGAGAATACCACTGAAATTACGTTCCGCTAAGAACGCAGGGGATGCAAGTTACAAATCTGGGGCTTTGGGGTGTGAAATTCCTGGGTGCGGCCCCCAGAAGAGTTGTCGTTTCCGTGGAAACACTCCCGGATGTCCCGAGGCTCCCTTGCCAATCGCGTGTCTAGTACTTGAGCCATCTCCCCGTCTGCACACGCACCGTGCACACACCTTAACCTAAGCCCAGAACGAGGGTCTGGGCGACCTTGTTTTTGAGGAAACAGACCCACTCCGCAGCCCCTCTGGGAAGGTTGCAGGCAGCTCCGCCCCATCCCTTCCCCGAGCGCCACATGTTTCCTGGGTGTGTCACACGTCCGTTCTCACCAAACGGTGCTGCTGTTTCCACCCCTTCGTAAGTCGTGAGGAGCCGAAAGGAGAATCTGCTGGTAGGGATGGTGGGTTTGGTTTTCTGGTTCCCCCGGAGAACCGCAAAGAGCCGCTCAGGGTCTCTCCCACACTATCCCAGGGGCCCAGGGAGCCGAGAGAGGGGTGAGGGTTAAACGTTAGCATCTGACTTTATTCCGTCCTGCAGTAGGGCAAAGAGTAAATGACTTACCCAAAATTAAGGGGCTGCAGCAGACAATAAGGGGTGAACGAGCAGCGAGAATACTCTCTCGGGAATCCAGTTGCCTTTCCGGCTCTCTGAAAAGGGGGGGTTTCGATGCCACCTGTTGCTTCATGAGTGACTGTGCTGCTTCGTGCTGCCTCGAGTCCTGCAGAACTGAAGCGTTGGGCTGTTGTGGGCGTGTGTGGATTGTGCGTTCACAGCCTCGGTCTGCCTCCAGGTGTGCCTGATTAACAGTGTCACAACCCACCGTGGAATTAATTTGAACCCAGTGCATTAACAGTTTTCATCAGTATCCATCACATAATGTTCTTGTAAGTGGTGCGTTGTTCAGTTCCAGAGTCCTTGGTCTTGGGGTCAGCCCAGCGGAAACGACTTCCCTGCCTCCGCCCAACTCAGAGCTTCTGGAGCCCGTCATAGCTCACACTCTGAAGCTGTCCTGCGTGGAGGGACTAGAAAGAATCGTCTCATTGTCTGTTTGCCTGCAAGGGGCCGTCTGTGTTTTCAGCTCTGTGGCTCTGACACAAAGGCAGAGGGGTCTGGGGTCCAGGAAACCCCCTGTGCAGACTCGAGCCCGAGGCCAGGCTCGACCGCAGGCTGCGGTTTGCAGGCCCTCCCCCGGTTCACTCGGCTGTTTGGTGTTGGAAACAGGGTCGCCACCGAAGGACCGGTCAGCTTCTGCCCAGCAGCCTGGTGGACGCCCGCGCCCCCAGTTTCTCTTCTCAGGGAGTGCAGGTCCCTCTCCCTGTAGTCCCCCGAGTTGGGCTGGGTTTGCGTAGCTACGCAGACGGTTCTTCTCCCTGACAGCCCTTCACAGCTGCTGCCCACTGGGCTGCCCTGGTGGAGGCTGCCTGCAGGTCTCCCCATCTTTAAAAGGCGTGTTTCTTTTCCTTTTCCTTACCCTGGTCCTTTTCCTCTGAAGGCCCCGCCGCTGCCGGTGTGCTCTGCACACCCCGTGACATTGTGACTACGTGTGGCCAGCTCTCAGTCCCCATAGTAGCCTTGTCATCATCTCTGTCTGCGTGTCCTTGGCATTGTTTCATTTAGGAATGAAAGTGCGGCTGCAGGTTAATCTCAGTTAGGTGTCCGCGGGTTCGGTTGCTCTTCTCTGGGTTCTTAACGCAGCTGGTGTTTTGTGGTCAGTGTAACTGAACCTCAGGTTGGATCATATCGCTGACGTGTGTCCCCCTTGGCCCCTAAGGACAGCCTTGACCAGAATAGCTCCAAGGGAGTGGGGCCTGAGCATGGGCAGGAGCGCGGGGTTCCCAGCGGTTGCACCTCCCCTTCCCCCTCCCGTGACCGTTGGGCTGAGTCACTAGATGGCGGTAGGGAGCCCGCTCCCCGCAGCTGGACAGGCTCCATTCGGGTCTTGGGCGCGTTCCCCCGCGCTCTTCTCCGCTGGTTCCCGTTTTACCGCAGCAAAGCTGCCGCTGCTGCCCCCTCCGGTTTCCTGGTGGTGACCCGGTCGCGCAGTCCGCTGACTCTTGTTGATGGACTAGCCGCCTGCAGCTCCTTCTCTGAAGATGGTTGTCCTTCTGAGATTTCAGGCTGAACGTGCATAATTTAGGTAGAGCTTTGCATCACAAATAAGTAGAATGGGCCTTTACATTTAGTTCCAACTATTTTATTTGCATTATCCTTTTTTTCTGAAGCATAAAGTGTTTTTCTAAGCCCTTCAGTTTCCTAACCCATAGTTACTTTACGTCTTTTAACAAAAAATGTGCTTGGTTCTGTAGTGACTTTTCTCAATAAACCATGTGCCCACCCCTCGCTTAGTGGCTTCGCTATTCGAAATGGAATCAGAAGTCCCCGCACAGGTGCGACAGGGCCGGAGTGCGCTCGCCGCGATCTCTCAGCCGCGGTGTCGGATGTCCTCGCTGAGACTCCTTCTGGGGGTTGAGGCCGCACCTGGTCACCGGTGACCGCGCAGACGAACCAGGTGCAGGTGCGGGGTAGGGTCGCACCGCCCGCGTGCCCAGCCGATCTCTCTTCAGCGGGTGCGCCCCGGCCACTCCGCTGGCCCCTGGTCATCTGCGCTGCGGTCCACAGCCCAGCGGGTTTGGGGCGCCGCGCCCCCACGGGCGTGTGCGTGGGGGGCGCAGAGGTAGAAGGACAAGCCTGCTGCTGCTTCCCATTGCTGTGGACCCGTGGGTAGGTCCGAGAGCCCGCGCGTGGGCTCCACCGAGATGCCTCGGCTCCTGAGAGAGACCCTGGACTTCCCAAGTGGATCCCCCGGGACAGCAGCGGCTGCAAGGTCAGTTTGCGGAGACCTTCGTGAGACCGTGGAGAACCCCGGCGGCGGCGCAGGAAGGCTGTTTTGGAAGCGCGGGAGGATGGACGGGACGCGGGTTGCAGGGGTGCCTGTCTCCGCGGATGGCCGGAGGGGCGTCTGCACAGCTTTGAAGGACCAGGGCTGCCGGTCAGAGGGACGTGGGAGTCCACGGCCTCGTGTGGAGAGTGGGCGCCTTGCAGAGTCGGGCCGCGGGCGTGTCTGTTCCGGGAGATTGAGCCCGTGGGCGGCACCACCGTGATTCTCACCGACGACAGGAGCTCCCCTGAATTTGCCATCCTCCGGACTTTGCGGAGAGACTAGCAGGCGCCTCTAGTCACGCGAGAGGAGGGAGTGACCTCCATCTCTTCCCTGGACTGCTGCCCATGCGGAGGGTCCTGGAGCCGAGGCCGGGCTTACGGTTCAGCCCGTCCGGCGTCCCTCCCCAGCCTCGGCGCTGCGTGTGCGGACTGTCCAGCACTTTTTCAGAACGAGTTGGAAATGTGAGTTGCGAGCTTTCAATAGTCCACATCCACCGCCAGCCTTGAGAAAATTGCCTTAAGGAAGTAATTGCGAATGTGTATAAAAATATGCAAGGATTTTGCTTATTTTTTATATAGCATTTTATATTTGCTTGGTTTTTTAGTAAGAGGAAAAAAACAAAGCACAATTTTAAGCGCTCAATGTTTTTACTGATTGGTTTTGGAGAGAGGGGAAGAGAGGGAGGGCAGGTTTACTAACTCACAAGTTCACTGGGTGGTTCTTGGATGTGCCGGGATCGGAGGCTGATCCCCGCGCCTGGGAGCAAAGCTCCGCCCTCCTGGGCCGGGCCGGGGGCCTGGAGTATCCAGTGCTGAGTTGAATTGGGTAAGTCAATGATAGAGGATAACTGTTCAGTACGCGTAGTTAAGTGAAAAAAGCAGGTTTTAAACATCTGGAGATATATGGGTACATCTATCTATCTATCTCTAGGGGGTGGGATGATGGCTATCTTTTCAAAGTTTTTTTTTTTTTAAGGTTAATTTTATCGTTTGTTTTTAACTGTGAACCTGTGCTGAATTTAAGGAAAAGGGATTTTTTTCATCAGAACTCAGTTTTCTTACTGAATAAAGCTTTGTCTTAATTCAGTACTGTGCTCCGCACACCGAGTCTTTCCTTCCTGCACACATTGGGTGACTGTGACGAATTTTGCTGTCTGACTCTTCTCTCGCTGATTTCCGAATTATTTCCACTTTATTTCTGTGTCTCGACCGCCATGTTCGCAGTCGCCCTGCCAATTTCCATTTCCATTTCAGCGCTGCTTAACTCTGGATGTGGGGGTGGCTTGCTCCCTCCCCCTCCCTCTCCTGCCTGTGGTGTAAGGACGGGCCACCCGCGCTCATGACCCTGAGGTAATGATTGCCACTGTTTAAGTGTCTTTCTCGCGTTTAGCGTGTTCAGCACTCACTAACCATCCCCTCCAAATTAACATGAGTCTTCGTGCTTGATTTTCAGAGTTAATTCTGATGTTACCATTGATAATTATTAATACAGATTGAGTTTGTCGAGTTCTGTTTCTTCTTTCTGTGAACGGTGAAAAAAGACTTAAGAAGTTTGAGGAAAGAGGTTCTCTCCTCTCTTTGAGTAAGCATTCCCTTCTAGAATACAGTAAAGTAGCTTGGCCACTTTAAAAGCCAGCTGTCATAGTAACTAAAGTAGCTATTAAAAAACAAAACAAAACATAAAAGTCCTGGCTGCTGTGACCACCCTGCGAACCAAAGGGTTGCCGGTTCAATTCCCAGTCAGGGTACGTGCCTGGGTAGTGGGCCAGGTCCCCAGTAGGGGGGCGTGCCAGAGGCAGCCACACATTGATGTTCTGACGCTTTCTCCTTCCCTTCTCTTCTGTTTAAAAAAATTAAAAATAAATAAAGTCTGTTTTAAAAAACAAGAAATGCAGTGATACTCTGACAGAGGCTTAAAAGAGAAGAGACTCCATGTCTACATACATTTTCTACTACAGGCAGTTTCTACAGCAAGAACGTCCTTCGTTCCTGAAGAGCAGCTGACGCTTCTGGAACCTGTCCAGGTGGAACCCACCTGCGTCGTCAGTGTCCAGGGTTCAGTCCCCCGGCAGAGCTCCGGGCTTCCACAGCTCTCTTAGAAGCTTCTGGAGCCTGGTGGCAAAGGCTGGTGGAAGGAAGGGATGTTCTTAATGAAAGTGTTGGGTTTTGATGTCTTTCGTTGTATTAAATGAGCGTTTAACTCTGCTCATTCTCCGAAAGGTGGAAGTGTGTCCTTTTCTGTCCGCTGCCAGTGACGTGGCCATTCTTTCTGGGTTCAGACGCAGGGTGTAGTTGCCAGCCCAGCTTCTAGCTCCTTCTGTAAGGGAGCCATCGCCCCCTTTCTGAGCAAGCGCCTCTGCCAGGAGAGACGGGAAAGCTAATTCTTATCGTTAAATAGTAATCCGAGTCTGTGACGGAAAGTTCCGGAAAGGAAACACAGATGGCTAGTAAAAATCCCCCAAAGCCTACTTTTTTATTTTAAAAAAGGGATATGAGATCACGTGCAGTTAGCAAATTTAAAATGAGTATAGTTAGTGCTGGCAAGAATTCAAGGCAATAGTCGACCACGTCCAGTTAGTGGGAGTGTGGGGAGCCTTCTAAAGAATAATTTGGCCCATCTACTTCAAAAACACTCTTTTCGGCTCTTTTGTAACAAAACAGATGAATTAGAATTGGTCGGCACATAGGCGGGTGGTGAAAGCAGGGTCGTCGACACAGCGGGATGGTCTGTTGAGCTTATAAGCAACACAAATGGAAGAGAGACATGCAAAACTATTACGACAAGTTCTTGTAAAACAGACCTACATCTTACCAAGCCTCTAACTCGAACGACCAGCTTACAGGAAATACTGAGGACAGAGGGACGTGTTGTAAGGAAAAAAACGAAGAGGTAGGGGAGTTGATGAATAAAAGACATGCCAACAAACCTGATTGACTTTTATTGGGCTTTTGAGTCAAACAAACTAAAAATATGGGGCAAACGTAGAAACTACATCGGATGGTGTTAAGGACTATTATTAACGTTTTCTTTCTCCTGATAGTGCTGTGATCGAAATGCGTATCAGTTTGTAACGTTCCCTGCGCCTGGGCTGGGCAGGCCCTCAGAGCAGGTGGGACCCGCGACCTGCAGTGTCGGTGATTGTGGGAGCCAGGTGGGGGTGCCGGGGCTTCCCCTTACTCTCCGTACTTCTGTGTGTTCGGAAAGGCCACGATAGAATGTTCAAGAACAGTGGTCTTGTGTATAAGAAATTTCGAGGTTTAAATGAAAAGGAGCATGGTATACATGAGCAAATGTCAGCTGTGACTGTTTTATAAACGGGAAGGCACAAAAAACAAATCGTTAGCAGTGGCTGCTGTGAGGGGGGAGGCCTGCCGACTTCCCACGGTAACGCTTTGTTGTGCGTGGGTGAGTGTGCGCCCCGCCGGTACTTTCCTGGCGAGCTCGGTGAGATTGTGTTGATGTCAGCGAGCGACCCCACGTTCGCAGGGCTCGCACAGCGACACTGCCCTCAGCCTCCTCCGCTCACCCAGGCGCTCCCAGAGGGCAGCAGGCTCTTGCTCCTCGCAGCTCCGCTCAGACGACCACACAGCAGCGGAGCCGGAGGTCCGGCCGGGCGTGCGCCTTCCCTGTCCTGCAGCTGCGTGGCTGGCCCTGCAGGAGGGCAGACAGTCCCCTCCTCGGAGGACACTGACGCGGGTGTCGGCCGCAGGGACAAGGTCGGCCTGTGGGCAGAGCTGCCAGCCGGGCGGCCGGGTCAGAGGAGGGGCGTGTCGGTGGCGCTGGTGACGGTTCCCGGCTGCCTTCCGACTTGGGTGAACAGAGGCCGGGGTCCCTTGCGTTGCTCTGGGTGCAAGGCGATCGAGGACCCTCTCCACGGGGAGCCACTTCACCCTCCTGTGAGCTCTGTCCGCGCCTGTGCCTTGTCCCCAGCTCCCACACCAGCGGTTTTCTTCGTCGTCTGCAGGGGCTTGTTGTGCATTTTGGAAACGAGCCCTTTGTCGGTGACACAAATTACAAATTACAAATGCTGCCCCCGGTCCTTTATGGCGGCTGCATTTCGGCGGTTCCACCACGCAGAGGTTTCTTTTTGAACTTTTTTGTCAAATTGATCTGCCGTTCTGGGTTTTGTGTGCTTTTGCTTTCCTTGAAATTTTAAGAATTACGTCTCTTTCACACCTAACTACGTGCTGTCTCTGGACTCTGCCCTAGTCAGAGGAGGCACAGGCCCACGTTAAGTGGGTTTCCAAATGGCTGCCAAGCTGCCCGAGAGTGTCCTTCACGGATTTGAAACGTTGCCCGGGTCCCCACCCGTGTGTGCCGGGAGGCACGTGCCACGGGGCCCCCTGCGTGGTTTCTGTCACTGCCTTCGCCATGAGTTCTCAAACCCTGGAGGGACCCCTCGCTCTGAGAGCTGTCCGGGCGCTCTTGGTTGTTCATTTCCCCACCTGCCCTGTCTAGTCCAGTGAACAGTCACTTCGACGTTTGGATCGTGGGGGAGCCCCAACTTCCTCCGGCCGCCGTGCAATGGCAGCGGGAGGCACACATCCCACCCCCACCCCCACCCCACCCCCCCAGCTCTGAGAGCCTCTGCATTTCCCAGGGAGCTGGGGTCTGGGTGTTTCTTTATCGCTGTTATAGATGCCATTTTCCTTCCACTGTGAGTTTGGGTTATTGTCTGAACAGATGGAGGCTAGTGTGTTGTCTGTATGCATTTTCAGCTCATCTTACTCCTTGCAGATTCACTCACTGCCTGTAAAGGGAGTTGACGCGCTGGCTCTTTGAGAGTGTGCGGTCGTGTGTGAAATTGCACCGCCTGTGGATAACTGTTCGTCTAACACTGCTAATTTTCCCTTATAACAACATTAACATAGCATTTTTAATCAGAGAGAATGTAATATGTGCATTTCGAAGTCACACGTGCCCCTCGGATTTAGCAGCGAATAGTACCCTCAGTAGATAGTCAGGCTTCTCCAAGTTGTACCTATTCCGAACTCTTCGTTAAGCCTTTGCAGGTATTTCATGTTACTTTTGCTAAAAGTTAGTCTCTAAAGGATGAGGTGCTCACTTTGAAGTGTCTGCGTTGATGCTGTGAGTGACGTGCTGTCTCCCTGCTCCCCCAGGACCGAATGGCCATTGCGTGTGGATCCCGGGCTCACTTGCAGAAGGAGTCGATCGCGCAGGTGAGGGCCGCGCTGGCCGGGAAGGCGGGTCATCGGTGTGTGTTTTTCTCGTTTGTGGGTACGAGAGGAATGTGGACCCCACTCTGACCTAGGGTGTGAGCAGCTCCTTTTGATTTTTTTTTTCTTAAGACACAAAGAGGGGTCCCCATCCCGTTACAGCATCAGGCAGGGGTGTCCCTATGGTCCCCTTTGAACCTGCCGGCCGGCTTTTAAGTTTTCCCTGTTGGCACACTTAGCTGCTGCATTGTGAGTTTCATTCAAAGTTTAAATTTTTTAAACTTTATTTCTCTTAGAAAAACACTGTATCTTAAAATTTGACAAGCTATAACTGGCATTTTTGGACATTTTAAAAAAACAAGTTCATTTTGAAATTTGTAGATGAGGCAGAAAAGCTGGAATGACGTGGAAAAATATTATTAAGGAATTATTCTGTGCAACGTCTCAGGGGTTTTTACATTAAAATTTTCAATTACTGTGACACACAACAGTATTAGTTGCAGGTGTACAATGCAGTGATCAGGCAGCTGTTTTCATTGTAATTATCTTTTCAGTTAAAACTGTAGGCCTTGTGTATCAAGTCCAGGAATTGTCTATTGTCTTCTTAATCAGTCGGTCCACCTGCCATAGGACTCAAGTGAGTCGAAAGGCAAGCCGTATTTTTCAGTGAAAGGTCAAAATTATTGGCGGGGGGAGGGGCGGGGGGGGCAGCTTTTCAAACGCAGGTGTTCAGGCCAGGCAGGTGTTCAGGCCAGGCAGGTGTTCAGGCCGATCCGGACACCAGTCAGACCGCAGCTCTGGGCGCCCCCCCGCCCTGGGGCAGCCTCCCCACTCCGCCTGGACGTCCGGGAGTGTGAGCCCCCCACCCCTGGCAAAGCGGGCGCCTCTCCCTCGAAATGAACTGACGGCAAAGTTCTAGAACCACTTAAGGAGTGTGTTTGAGTGTGGGAACCTAGAGTTCCCCCCTTTTGAAAGAAATAGCTAAATAACTTACTCTAGCATCTTCAGCATCTGGTTCAGAATTCTGTTTCCCTGTGGACTTTCATTGGTATTTGAAAAAGGTCTGATCTGTTAACCATAGGGAATATCCGACTTTTAAAAATCTGAAACTGGAAGAGATAAAGCTAGTCCGTTTATCCCTTTACAGATATGGGAGGGTTAGAGAGATAAAAATACATGCCCAAGCTGTTCAGGACATTAGTTATAATAATAAAACAGTGGACAGTATAAAACACTAAATTCCAGCACTAAACAATATAGGTATTTCCCCCTGGGTGAAAATGTCACATAGACAATACAATAGTTGAAAATGGAGACTATATCACATGGGAAAATACCTAAAATATTATGTTGTATTTTTTAAAACTGGTACTGTAAATACTGTATAACTGTGCAAAAATATCTATGCAAACAAAAAACATTTCATGAGAATAGACGAATATTGATTTAATGGTTTTGTGAGTAAACTTTTTCCTTTTTAACTTTTTCCTTTTTCCTATAGAAATGATCCCTGAAAGTATAGTCTTAACTTTTTCCTTTTTAAAAAACCGCTGCTGTCGGAGAAGGATAGTGATGTACTCGGTGCAGGAAAAAGAGGTTGGGGGCAGGGAGCTGGGGTTGGCAGCAACGAGGACCTGTGGGTGTCCGTCTGGTCGCAGCGCCCCCCGCTGGTGGAAAACCCAGACTTCTTCCCAGAGCCGCGTTCAGATGCGGCTGCGCTGTGGCCGGAATTCTCGCTGCACAGCAATTCTCGCTGCACAGCGCGGTCTGAGCCGAGGGCTCCCTCCCAGGGTGCGCGTGTTGCTAATGCTTCGTGTGGCCTCCCAGCCCTCGAGCTCCTCCGTCCCTAAAGCCCGCCGGTGGGCAGAGCTTTGGGGCCCACAGCCGTGGCCGCCCGGTGGGGTTAGAGCTGCCTGCTCCGGCAGAGGCAGCACAGGTGCCGTTCTTTGCTGTAGGTGAGGGACACCTCCGATGGCAGACAGGTGCACGCGGTGACCTCAGGAGCTTCACTGCATAGGGTCGGACTTCCCTCATCTAACGACCCTTGCCCGTGGCCCTGGCGCGCCCCGCCACGTGTCCTGCGTGGAAGACAGACGGGGTTGGAGGTGCCTGAGCTTACAGTCTGTGAAAGATTCCAAGTGGAATCTAACAGAGTTTCTTGTCTCAGGGTTTTCTCGGGAGACTCTGCTCTGAACGTCCCACTTTCAGGTAGTGAGGTTACCGGGCAGCTGTGACCCTACCCCGCATTCCTTGTCGGTACTTGAGAAGCATCAGCGAGATGCTGTCACTGTGCGAGCATGAGAGCCTTTTCCTGCGTGTGTTGAAGTCTCTGCCCCGGGGGCTTCTGCGGCCTCGCTAGCGTCCTTTAACCCAGTCCACCCAGTGCTCTATTTTCAGATGTCTTCTCAGTTTAAGCTACTTTCCCAAGTTTTTAAAAAATAAAGACCCCCCTCTTTGTAGTTTATGCATTTAAATATGCCACAAATCAAATTTAAGGTATTCATGTGAACTCCACGATTCTAGATTTTATAAAATAGCCATTATCCTAAAACAAATAAAAGTCTTCTGTTCAGATCTCAGAAAAGCAGTCACACATATTTTTATTTGCTAAGTAGTAAGCTCACCTAAATCACATTTTAAAAAATCATTCAAGGAGAATAGTTTTAGGTATTATTTTTCTGCCTTTTATTTTTTATTTTTCTATCTTTGAATTTCTTTTTTTTTCCTTTTCTTAAGCATAAATGCTCTTTTGGAGGTTTAATCAGTCAGCTGCTATTCATTGGAAGTATTTTATGTGGAAGGCCCTGAGCAAGCTGTTGGGGTATTCCAGGCTATTTTAAGATGAGGTTCTGCCCAGACTACGTAGGAGGTAAGACGTGTTCCCGTGGAGACCCAGCCAGTGGCTGTAGGTGGTGACCCAGGTTCTGCACACCTCACGGAGGAGCGTTTTCTGCTCCCTTCCGGTTCTGCCCTGTTTAAGACGCAGGTGCAGTCACGTCAGGAGGTTAAAATGAGCGTCCCAGCTTTCTCTTTAAAAAATACCTATTGAGCTTCTTACCGGTATGTACCGTAAACACGGCAGTTTCCGGTGTCGAGCAGCTGGGTGAAGGCTCTGTCATTGTCCTGTGCGATCCCCATAATGACTTTCAAAGCAGGCCCGTTCTCCCCATTTTCGGGGCCGGGAGAGACACAAACAGTGGGCAGGAGCGGCTTGCCTGCCGTCAAGCACAGAATCTGAACGAGAGTCTCGTGGCCCGAGGGCTTTTTCCCGTTTCTGTCATGCTGTCGGCCAGTCACAGATGTGTTCTGTGGCAGAAAAGCTGCGGGAGCGGGGGTGGCACTGAAGGTTCCCGTTACACAAACAAAACCCCAAAGGAGGAAGAGAC
Organism: Sturnira hondurensis; assembly: GCF_014824575.4. NCBI lineage: Eukaryota > Metazoa > Chordata > Mammalia > Chiroptera > Phyllostomidae > Sturnira > Sturnira hondurensis. The sequence continues at coordinate 17,492,275 of NW_028082350.1, read as the reverse complement.
CGTGGTTTACTCGTGCGAGGTATTAACTGGTCTGTGCAGGACCTTAGTAGGCTGTTTATGCCAGTGTGTGGTGTGCCGTTCCATGGGGGTTAAACCTAGTTACAGAGAATTTTAAGAGCCTATGTTCTTTAATCCCAGGTGTGAAAGAACGTCTTGAATGTGATGATAATTATATTTTCAGTGTTTGGTGAATAATGGACCGTTATGTCCAGTCGCTACTAACAATAAAACTAGTCACTAATGACAACAGCGAGTACCAGGCGGGACTGTAGATGACTGCACTTTAGTATGTGAAGCACGCGGACCGTGACTGTTGACCCGCTGACCCAGACGCCTGCCACTCCTGATCAGAAGGACCGGGGTTCTGTGTCCGGTTCCGCCCTAGTCTGTCACGTGGGTGGCCTCGGGCTGCACCTCTTTGATCAGTATTCTTATTAGCTAGGCCTTGAACTTCAGGTGCAGACTGTGCCCTCTCATTCGTCCAATCCCCTTTCGAAGCGAAGTGTGACAGGAGCGAAGGGCACAGGAGGAGTAGGGGAAGGCGGAGTTCTCTCTGCTCCTGGCGGCTGGGACGGCCAGGCTCCGCTCCTGGAGAGGCCGGCGCTTCTCCGCCAGGTGGACCCGCGGCAGAGACCACGGTCCCGTGCCCTGCCCCCCGCAGTGGGGTCTCACGGCCTGCGCTGCGGGCTGCGCTGCGGAGCAGCTAGGGGAAGGAGGGCATGGGTTGGGGGGACACCCCTCCGGGCCGATGGGAAGCCCTCGTCCCTGTCTCCCTGCAGCGCTCCTACTTTCGCACCCTGCTCATGTACGGCTTCCACTTCCTGGTGTGGTTCCTCTGCGTGCGCGGGGTCCGGGACACGCAGTGCGGGTTCAAGCTGCTCACTCGGGAGGCGGCGTCCCAGACGTTCTCCTCGCTGCACGTGGAGCGCTGGTAGGTCTCTGTCGGCGCGGCCGGTGCTCCCCTGCGCCCCGCGGTTCTCGCGGCCCCCACCGCGTTCAACCGAGCCCAGCGCGCACGCGCGGCCTCACCTGGGCCTTTGAGCCTTTACGGCCGGTCTCCCTGTGCAAATCGAGAAGCAGCGGAGGGCGCAGCTGCCGCAGCCACTGGATGCGGCCCAGACGTCCTGTGCCGTGGGCTGTGTTTTCCTTTGGGCAGAAAAGAAAAAGCTCAGAAACCCCCAAGCAGGAGAGAGGGCTCGGTTTTCTTCTTTCCTTCCGCTCTCGGTCCCGCCTGAGCCCTTCCTCCCCTGCGTCCCCTCCGCCTCTGAGCCCAACTGCTATTCTCTCTCAGTTCTGAAAACAGAGCTAAATTTCCCATCATTAGGAAAAAGCCTCCCCAAAGACACTCCCCTCCACCCGACTCTGGCCCTCTGCCCCTTCCCAGCCAGCCTTGTCCCACTTCACACGCACCGTTCGCCCCCCGTCCACACGCCCGGACAGGGCTGCCTGTCTTGCTGTACATTTTCTCTGGAGGCCCCACAGCCATGCTCACCCCGGGGGTTCCGAGTAGTGACGGGGACCCCGTGTTCCTCTCTGACAAGTTACGCAGTGGTGCTGCGTTATTTTGAAGTTCCCGAACACCGGGATCTCTGCGGCCCTGCGTCAGTCTGGCCGTCCGCTCGGTGTACGAGAGCTCTGCGTCGGCCGTCAAACCGCGGCCCCGCAGCCGTCTGGCGTTGCCAGTCACCTAAAAGCGACCCCTGCGCTGTTTCAGGGCCTTCGACGTGGAGCTGCTGTACGTGGCGCAGCGCTTAGGGATCCCCATTGCCGAGGTCGCCGTGGCCTGGGCTGAGGTCGAAGGTGAGTGTCTCGCTTCTGCTACAGGGCTGGGGGTGTGGGGGTGCCATCGCCCAGCCCTGCTGGCTGGCTCTCCCGGTCCCTTGCCCCCTGCCCCACAGCCGCCGCTCTGCCTTCCGCCGCGGTCAGCCCCGGGCTTATCGGGAGGCTGTCCCCTGCCAAGAACCGCACTGCAGCTTGTGGCGAACAGCAGGGGCCTGGGGGTCTGAGGCCGACAGCGAGGCTGGCCGTCTTCTGAGATCCACTTCACTGTCTTATCACCACATTTTTTAGAACTGTATTATATTATCACTCAGCAAATGCTGGGAGTCGAGTGCCTACAAACCACCATGCAGAGCTGAATGAGGAATTAGTTGTTTTGACTTAAAACGCCCAGTCCATTCAGAGCCAGTTTCTAGCTGGTGTCTGCCCATTTACCCCAAAGTGGAGAGGTCTCCAAGATCTATAGTGTGAAGTCTGTCAGCGTTCTCAAACTCTGTTCAGAAGTGCCGAGACAGTCCTGGCTGGGAAGTTTAAAACACACTCCGGTCTCGTTTGCCTACCTCAGAACAGTCCTGCACCCCGCGGGCACAGCCCAGGCCTTTGGTCCAAAAGGGGCTCCCTGCTTGGGGACCTGGGGTCTTCGGGACAGGAGGAGGAGAAGAGCCAGCCCGGAACTTGTGTGAACAGCGCAGTCTCCGGTGAATTCCCGACTCCCTGAGTCTGCAGAACTGTGATGTCAGCAGCAGCCTGGGTCCCCGAGGGCTGAGCCCGGCACGCACTCCGGGGAAGCTGAAGTGGGGAGATGGGGAAACGCGTTTCGTATGCATCTCTTGTGCTCACCCACGTCACAGAGATAGTTGTGCCATAACGTGAATCATACGGACCCCGAATCCCCAACCGGTGCGACGAAGATAATACTGGCCCCTGACGAATAATATAAAGCAAGGTATTTGACCAAGCACCGTAATGGTTAGCGTTTTGGAAGAGGAAAGCTGCTATGTAAATTCAAAGCAGTGAGCAAAGGTCTTCTTTGAAGGTCAAGTACAATTAAAACAGCAATGGAACCGGAGACCTCTTCCGAGCACATGTCCGCGTGCCTGCGGGTGGAGGACCAGTGGCCTCACCGGGGGCCCTGTAACCGGGGTGGGGCCGCAGCCAGATGGGCGGAGCCTGGGCGTGGTCTTCGCGTCTGACGACCACAGGCTCCCCGCACGGCCTGGAGTGGCTTCCCGCGGCGTCTTGGCGGTTTCGAACGTGTCGTCTCCGAGGGTGCGGCACCCCGGGCCACGCAGCCAGGCCCTTGTCCGTGGAGCAGGGCCCTGAAACCGCCGCCGTCTGTGCCCCCCGCAGAAGCTGCTCGCTTCAGCGCAGGGTCCGGGGCGTGAACGTCACGGAGGTGGCGCGTTGACTAACGTACCGGTGGCGACCAGCGCGCAATGGCCGTGACCTGAAATGGTCACGCCACACTCTGGTCGTGCGTCCGTCTCAGTGCTGTCTGTCTGTCGGTCACGGGGGAAACGCAAAGGGAGAAAGGGAAGAGGAAGAAGTCGGGGCGCCGTGTCGCTTCACTGCCCGGCGCCTGACCCCCAACCTGCCACCCGGGGGTGGGGGACAGGGTGCCCTGCTCCCCGCGGGCCACAGGACACTTCTGGGGGGGCGGGGCGGAGCCGGACAGAAGTCAGGTTTTTGCCTTCGGAGTCTTGCTGGTTCTCCGGGGTCCGTGTGAGACTGAGAGGTAGAGTGTGAAGCACAAGCACTTGTCCCGAAACCCTTTGTGAATGTACAGGTTGTGTGACATTCGTACGTAATGCAGATGGAGTCGAGCAGAAGCTCCCCAAAGGCACGTAGACCGCCTTCTGAGACGTCGTTGAGCAGCGAGCGGACCTGCTTCCTCCTGCGTTTGTGCAAGTTAATTTATTTGTAACCGCTTTGTGGTCGCAGGTTCCAAGCTGGTCCCGTTCTGGAGCTGGCTGCAGATGGGCAGGGACCTGCTGCTCATCCGCCTGCGGTACGCCACCGGGGCCTGGCGGCTGCGGCGGCCCGGGAAGGCGGATTAGCGCGGGCGCCGCGGCGCGGCGCTGTGTCCTGGCGCTTTCCGTCGGAATTAAAATTTTTCAAGTTAGGATGAACCTCTGCCATTGTCTGCCTTTTGATAATGTTAATGAACTCCCGTAAGTAAATATTTTTATACATCTTTTGGAAGCAAAAAAAATTGAAGGTGTGTATAACAAGTCATATTCTCTTTTGCTTTAGAAATTTTGTTTATTTAGATTATCACAATGATTCTGAGAAACATAATTTTTAAATAAGACAGAAGCAATTATTTTTACTCTAAAGTATCAGCATAATTCTTATGAACTTCAACGTAAACTACAGTCATTTAACAGTAGCTGGGGATTTATAAAGAAAGTTAACATGTTTATCTTATTTTTTATTTTTTCAAGGCATGGAAATATGTGATTTATTGTTTTTATTTAAATCATTTTTTATTTTTCAATCACCATTCACATATATTATTATATTAGATTCAGCTGTATACCTCATTAGAGATTATATAACTTAATAAGTTGTCATCCCAATAAATATTGTACCCATCTGACAGCATACAAGTTATTAGACTGTCATTAACTGTACTCCCCACGCTGAATTTATATCCCATGCCTGTTCTGTGACAACTTATTTGAACTTCCTGTCCCTCCCCACTACCCCCCCCCACTCCCCGCTCCGGTGGCCATGGCATTCTCTGGACCTGTGACTCTGTGACTCCCAACCCCCCCCTCCAGTGGCCATGGTGGTCTCTGTGCCTGTGACTCTGTGACTACCAACCCCCCCCCCTCTGGTGGCCATGGTGACTCTGGACCTGTGACTCTGCTTCTGTTCTGCCTGTTGGTGTGTTTTGTGTTTTAGATTCAGCTGTTGACAGGTATGTGTTTATTGTCATCTTATTGTTCATGGTTTTCTTTCTATTTTATTTTGTTATTCATATTTTTTTTCTTCTTAAAGAAGACCAAAGAAACAAAAACAGAACAATTGTATAACCGACAATGTAATGGCAGGCTTAAGCCCTAACGTAGCCTCAATACGTTGCATTAAATGTGAACGACCTAAAATCAATAAGAGAGATTGGCAGAGAGAATGTAGAAAGGTGAAAACATGACCCTACTGTTGCTGTCTGCAAGAAACTGAAAAACAGAACAGTCGAGACAGGCTGAAAATAAAAAGTGGGGACAGGCGTATCATAGACCTTAAGTCAAAGGAAAGCAGAAATGGCGGTTACAGCAGGTAAAATGGACTTTAGATCAAAAGTAATGACTTTAGATCAGAGACAGAGGAACATTATATAACAGCTAAAAAGAGTCCACCAAGAAGACAGAAAACTTTACTGTGCATGCTAAACACGGGAGCAAACAGAACACGGTGTGTGAGGCAAAGCTGGCAGAACCAAAAAGAAAATCAGACATGTTACAGTTGAAGACTTCAATACTCCTTTGTCAACAACTTTTTTTAAAAATGACGCAAAAAAAAAAGAGAAAACAGCACCATCAGCCAATAGACTCTTATGGGCATTTATAGAAAAGTCCACCTGAAGGCAGGAGAACACGCATTCTTTTCAGACACCCCTGGAACAGCTGTCAACACAGACTGTGTCTTGGGCCAGGAGACACACGCCAACATGCGTAAAGGAGCTAAAGTCAGACGGAGCGGGCTCTCCGGCCGCAGCGGGATCAGCCTGGAAAATGGCAGAAATGTGGCAAGAAGGTCTGCATCCAAACCCTTGGAAACTTCGAGTCACATTGTTAAGTGACCCATTTAGTCCCAAGAGCAATTTCAAAGATGCGCTGAACTGCCCTGGCCGGGTGGCGCAGTTGGTGGGAATGGCGTCCGCAGCCAAAGTGTTGTGAGTTCGATCCCCAGTCAGGGCGCCGGTGGGAGGCAGCGGACCCCTGTTCCTCCCCTCCCTCCCTGCACTCAGTCTCATCTGTCCTTAAAGTGATGGTCTCACTAATGAGCCAGTGGAGCACAGGGCAGGCACCGCACGCACTCGGGGAGGACTTGGATATTCTGAGCGTGGCAGCTGCCCACCTCGAGGTGGAATGTTGATTGGTCTCCACGTACGTCTGCATTGGGTCACTGCCAGCCTCACCTGGTCCACCCGACGGGGGAGCATCGTCCAGCGAGAAATCTCCAGCAAAGCACCATCAGCACGTTCGGTCAGTCACAGCCCCCTCTCCACACACTGCTCATTCTTTTTGTGTGTATGTTTCAGTTGCATTTTTACCGTTCTTGAAATAATAAAGTGTAATGTGCTGAAAATGTTGCTCTTTTTCTTCCATTTCGATTTTTAAATGGCTACATAAAAATTCACCCATGTTGATGCTTTTCTTAATGCACACCAACATGACAGCTGTCACAATACAGTCTGACGAAATTCTTTCTCATGAAGAAGATAAACACGACTAAGTGCTACTAGAGCCATCGTACTGGGGAAAAAACCTTTTGGCCCATCCAGTACATTTTTTAGTCCTAGCCCTAGGGCATGTTCGTTGACTTCAGAGAGAGGAGGGGGAGGGGCAGAAAGAGAAACTGATCACATAGTGCCCCACCTATGCACGGGACCTGTAACCTAGGCTTGTGCCTTGGCTGGGAATTGAACCCCCAACCTCTTGGTGCATGAGACGGAGCACCGACCAACACAGCCTCGTTGGCCAGGGCCTTTCTGATGCTTTTAACCAGAAACCCGATGTTCATTCCACAAATACCGGTGCTGAGGGGCATTACTGCAGGCCGGGGAGGGGTGGGGGGGTGCTGGTGCTAGGGTTATAGGAGCAGCCAAAACCAGCCCCTCCCAGAGACGGGCAGAGCAAACAGCATCCACAGGATTCCACGCAGCGGTTTGGTTACAAGGGGAAACTATCAAATAAGAGATTTGGAGAACCAGATGATGGCAGTTTTTTATTTTTCCCCCCAAGCAGTCTCCCACCCCACAGTACCTGTTTCTTCCAAAGATACCGGTTTTCTCCCATCCTCGATTCCTGATTCCTGCAGATTTTTGCTTGTTCTGCCGAGTTCTACAGGTTCTCCCTTTGAAGGGTCCACGTGCTGCGTCCCCTCTGGCCTCGTCCAGCGTCCCCTGGGCCCACGGTGGCCTGGCCCACGGATCCCCTGCCTCTGATCTCTTCCAGCTCCTCTTCCCCCCACCCTTCTACGGTACAGCCGGAGATTAAAGAGATTTCCCTCAATTATCGTTAGCCGCATCCCACTCTGCTCGTGTTCAAGCACGGAAAGACCTGGGCCACAGCGTCTCGATGACCAGAGTTTGAATTCTGAGTCAGACCCTGTTGGGGGTTGCCCTAAGCTTCAGGCTCCTCGGCTGTTAAACGGGATGATAATTCGCACCCTGAGACGTTGTAATGGGTGAAGTGATACGGGGTGAGTAAAGCCCCTGGGCCCCGAGGGTTTGGGGGGCGGGGAATTTCTCAGCCCCAGACAGCTGTCCCCCCACTAAACCAAGTGCTTCTGGGCCCCAGTCACAAGTCATTCCTTCGGTGTTGTCCTGCCTCGTGACACTTGTCTTAGTTACCCAGTGCGTCTGGCAGTCACCTTAGGGAAACTCTTCCCATACGCAGACCCGAAGGACCTCTGCGCAGAGCAGACATCTGGGCCGTGGGGGCTGCAGCCACTGCCACTGGGCTTGTTGGCTGTCGGAGTGGTGGGCATCCCTCCTTCGGTGTCGCCCCTGTGGGCACCTCCCTGGACCCCTGAAGACCCTCGGTATGTATGTGCGTCTCTGCCAGTGAGGTCTAGTTGACCCAGGGCCAGCACCCTGTGTCCACGTGGTCAGTTACCCCCCGGCATGGGGAAAGTAGTAGCAGTGATGGGATGAACCCCCATTACTCTGGGAAGAAAGTTGGGGGCGGGGAGAGGCAGGCAGTAAAAGCACAGTTAGGGCCAAGTCCAGGGAGCAAAGCAGGAAGGAGCCCGGAAGTGGGAAGGGGGTGTAGGCAGCCATTCCTGGTCCAGCTGCGAGTGGACCCGTCCGAAGCCACACTGAACAGGACGCAGGACAGCAGTACAAAGCAGGACATTTGCATCGGTGGGTCGACGGACATGGCCACACACTCCTACTGTGCCCTGCAGGCGACAGGTGAAGGGGGCCGACCCTTCTCCTGGGTAAGGACACGGCTTCACAGGCTGCGGGCGCTCCCATGGCGCCAGGTCCCTGCGGCTTGGGAAGGAGGGACCTGGCTGTGTCCTGCCACCATGGTCTTGGGTCTGGAAGCACAGTTCTACTGGAGGTTCCAGCCAATCGCAGCCTGCGACCGGCGCTCACCCCTCGTGCGACTCCCGTCAGGTGGTGGTGGTGGAAGTTCTAACAAGCGGTAGAATGGCAGCTAAATCAAATCAAGAGAAGAAAATAGAGCGAAGAACCTGACTTCCTGTTACAAGGCGAGGCAGCTCCTGCAACACGGAGCGTCGGCCTGGAGCCCTCCTTCCCAGAAAGGTTATCTTTTCTTGGAACATGCAGACCCTGTGGCTTCCGGGCATACAACGGGTTAGCTGCCCCTCGTGGGCTCGAGGAAGGGACACGGAGCTTGGCTGCATGACAGGCTGACTGACCTCCAGGTGCCAGAGGGTCTTGGTAAGACAAGGAGGATGCCAGAAACAGCGGGCGACTCGCTGGAGGAATCTGTAAACCCTCGCCGGCCTCCAGAGTTCCCGACTTGCGAACACTGGGCGTCAGAGGGGCGGCTCCCTCCCTCCCCACACGCCGCCGCCCGTGTCCACAGCACGACCCACGCACAGAAGAGAAGGACCCTGCCTGCGGTCGTGAGGGGGCCATTCTTAATAGTGTACATATTTTAAAGTGAGCCATTTCCGAGTGGCATCAGTTCTGAGGACCTCCTTAGCTTACCCCCAATAAAACACGCACCCGCCATTCTCACTCAGAGCGACCTCAACCTGAACTCCGCGCTCGGCCCGGGCCAGAGAGAGGATTTCGGTTCGAGTTTAAGATCCTCTCCCTTGACCCAGCCCCTCGCTCCGCTGCAGCTGTGCGCTAGTGCAAACCGGGCATCCGACAGGGCAGAGAACGCAGTGCTGGGAGAGCCGGACCGAGGGGTCAAGGGCAAGGCCTGGCGTTGACCTTTCAGGGATACCATGGGTGGGACTGATTTTTCGATGCACAGGAGCAAAGGGGTCGCAGTCCTATGCGCTGTTGTCTACCTCCACCTCCGCAGTGAGGGCCGCTTCTGTGGAGAGCCCCCAGCCGACCGGACACCGAAGGCCATCAGTACGGGGTTCCCTGAGTGGGCTCTTCGTGGCCCGCGGTGACCTCGAAAGGTGGGCCGCCTACAGGCCTCGCGGCCCCTGGTACATTAACGTCGCTCCACTCCCACAAAGTTGTATCTCTGTTCGTTTAGATAATATTGTATCTTAATGGCTGTTAAGCAAATAAATACACCTAAGAACGCGACAGTTGCACAGTTCTGGGACTTGTTTCCACCGTCGCTCACCATTCGGAGTGGCCGGGGTTTCTGCTGCCTGCATCCACGCAGACGAAGCTCAGAGGCACGGCACGTGGGCGAAGGAACCCCCTGGACTGCAGAGCACACGCGGCAAGTGACCATCGCAGTGGCGGGGCTGGTCGTGGGGTGGGGGGTGGGGGTCCAAACCCAGGTGCCGGACTTTTATGGTGGCCTTTTATGGGGGTCTTCTGGTGACCCCCCTCCTCCGGCCTCCAGCTCCAGGTAAGAAGAGCCCCTGCCGATGGTGACAGATGCCCGCCGACCCCGCGCTTCCACCTGGGGACGCAGGGACAGCGGGGCAGGGGTCCGCCCGGCAGGGGTCTGGCAGGCCGGGCCTCCGCGAGGCACCCCCACCTCCAGTCTCCGTGCACGTGGCCGGGCGGGCGGTGCTCCCCCGGCGCGGGCTCCCCCGGCGGCCGGGTGCGAGGCGGGCGGGGCGGGCAGGGAGCAGGGCTACTGGCGGCCTTCCAGGTCGGCGCACTAATGCGGGCGCGGAGGCTCCACGGCTCCAGTCTGACTGACGCCGGCTGGGGCCGCTGATCCGGTCCCCGCCGCCCCGGGCGCGCGCAGCCAGGCCGGGAGTGCTCGGCGCGCGGATCGGGCTGCCGGGACCCACCGCGGGGGGGATGAGCGCCACGCAGAGACAGGTAAGGGGTGCGCGTTTTGCGCGGGGCCTGCGTGCGTGAGTGCCTGCGAGGCTTAAGTTTTTCCCACCGCGGGGAAGTCTCCGAGGCTGGTGGTGGGTGGCTCCGTTCTTTGTGCTCTCCATCTCCTACTTCTTGGCGCGCCTGTCTGGGGGGTGCGGCTGGGAGTCGTGAGACAAGGTCCGAAGGGGGCTGCTCCGGGGAGATGGCGCGTGCCCTCCCGGGGGCTGCTGCCGGGCTGCGGGCACCTGGGACCTGTCAGAGGAGGCGGCGTCCCGCCGCAGGAGTGGGGGCGCGGGCCCGCACGGGCTGGGGCTCGGGTGCGGGCAGGGATTTGCGCTGGTTCTCGGCTCCCCGCCCTGGGCCCCTCCGAGACCCAGACTCTGGCTGAGCTACCGTGCGCCTCGGCTGGAGTGGGGCGCGCGGAGTGGGGGGGGTGGCTGCAGTGCCGACTCGGGGAGGGGGCCGATCGCGCCCCGGCCGCCCGAGGCGTTTGCTCGGCTTACCTCTGCGGGGCCGCGGCGAGCGGGGAGGAAGGGGCGTTGGGAGTGCTGTTCGGCGTCGCCGGGCGAGTCGGAGCTGGATGTTTGTCTTTTCCTGCGCCTGCCATTCTGTGCCAGCGCCGCGCGGAGGGGCGGGGGTGAGCCGGGAGCAGGCACAGGAGACTCGGCGACGCCGGCTTTGAGATGCAAGGAGGGGAGCGAGGAGGGCTTTTCTAGGAGGGCTAATTGCTGACGAGTCTTCCCGCCCGCGCCCGCTGCCCCTGCCCGGGGAGGGGGGAGGGGCGGGGGACGGGGGGCGGGGGGCAGGAGGGGGGACAGGAAAGGGTCGTGGAGAGCAGCCTATTGCCGCGTTTCTGGGCTGGAACTGGCCCTTCAGAGAAATGACCTGCGAACGGTGTGAAATCTGGTTTGGGAATAAACTTGCGTGTGGACTCTTTACCCAGCAATTCACAGTCAGATACACGCACACCCTCCAGGCACTGTGGTTTTCTCCTTTTTCTTTTTAAATTTTTATTATTGGTTTTAGAGAGACAAGAAGGAAGAGAGAGAAACATCGACTTGTTGTTTCACTTACTGATTCATCGGTTGTATGTGCACAGGGGCTCGAACGTGCAGTCCTGGCACATCCGCGATGCTCCAAACAACGGAGCCCCCCGGCCCGGGGCCTGTGGACTTGCTTTCCCAGCATCCGCCGTATGGTCCCTTTTCAGCACCTGCCCGATTTCTGGGGTGGTTTGGGGGAGGCGAGGTTTAGCGGGAACAATCGAGGGTAGCTGGGAACGCACAGACGTCTAATAACGCCACCTCCTCGGTCATGACAGGCGGCTGAAGGGCCTCCTCTGTGGCTGAGATGGGGACGCGGCAGGCTCACCCCCCGCCTGAGGGTTCCCGGCCGTGGGACGGCATGCCATGGGTGTTTACACTTTATAAAAATAGTGATCTTGATGTAAGAAGGAAGTAGCAGGAAAACCCAGACACATTCTCCAAACTCCGAAGGGACGAGTCACTCTGCAAGTCCCCCTGTGCTTGCAGGAGACCATGACCAAGACTTTGGAGCACTTTCAAGTCCACAGTCATCCGAGAAGGACATTGCAGATAAGGAGATGATGTCATCGTTTATAAATAAGGGGCATGTTCAATATAATACGACAGAAGCTTCAAATAATAAAAAAACCACTTTGAGTGGTCACAGCCACCTTCACTGACGGCAGAGAAGCGTCCTCCCGAAGACAGCCTCCAGCCCCACTCGGGTGGGGCCCAGCCGCCCTTGGCCTTCCTGCCTGACTGGCCAGCTGCCTTTGTCGGGAGTGTCCCCCGCCCCAGCTTTGGCTTCCAGCGAAGTTTCAGGGAACGCCAACAGCTCCTTCCTTGAGCAGAGCAAGCTCATTTTTTTTATCAGCACAGCATTTACTAAACATCAAAGATGTAAACACATTTTAGGTAAAACCCTAAGTAATCAACAACAGTCACATGTTCGCCATCAATATTTTTACGTTGGTCTCAGCTGTTCCACTTTTCTTTAAATCTTCTTTCCCTCTTCTGCCCCCAGTTAACGAGTGATCAGCAAGTATGCCGAGAAGTCAGCTACTGCGTCCCTGCCTGGCCCCCGGCCAGGAACGGCGAGGAAGCCAGCGGTTTGGGTTTTAGGGAAGCCCTGCCAAGAGCGTCTGTTAGTGGATAAACAACCAGTAAACTTGTTTATCCTTCCTAATTGTGGGATCGGTTGGAGGAGAGAAACGTCTGTCCAGAAGCTATTTTATAAATATCAGAATATTTCACTTCAGTTTCACAAACAGTTTTAGCTCTGATGGATGAGACCGCCACTCCTTTGCCAGAGCAGAGAGACGGTGCTCAGGACGTGGTCACTCTGGCCCTTCAGCTGCGAACTAACTTAAATCTGGCAGAAACCAAAAAACCAGCAATTTCATTGTCTTCTGGCTTCATATGTCTGAAATGGTACTGATCTACAACATGTATTCTGATTTAAGGGAAGATAAAGGTTATGGGGAATAAGGAAGCTATTTTTTTTAATTTGCAAAACACATCACATGCAGCCATAAAGCTCCGTGAGGCTCAGTGTGGATTCTCTGTGTGTGGCCCGTAACGTGGGGGGGGGGCGGGGGCCAGAAGCACCATGTCCAGTGGGAAACGGTGGGTGGAGCCACGCAGTGAGAGCATGAACCTCTTATAATCGTTACATTTCGAGGCTGTGGGGCTTACCGTCTTTCAGTTCCCGTTGCTAGTGAGTGGAAAGATTAGCCTAACTCGGAACAAAAGCAAACAGTAAACTTAAAAGCACAGCAGTGGTTTTTCTGCTAGTCTAGTCCACCTCATGAGGAAGGGGCTGGACGGTAGAACTATCGCTTGGCGGTGAACTGACCTTTTAAAGTAAGTGTCCCCGTAAATCATGTCTCTTCAGAAACGTGCTGAGTGAGGTCGTTGAGGTTTGAAGGTGTCTGTTAGCACCGGACAGGTGAAGTTCACCTTGCAGGCCCACCCATGCTGGCGCTGCTGCCCAGCCGCCCTGCCCCGCCCGCTGTCAGCCTCCGGCCCCCGGGGCACCGCGGGCCTGTCTGTCTGCCCACTGCTCCGGCGGCTGCTGGTGCTGCAAAGTGTGAACTGTAACTCCCCCACACCCCCCGCTTTCCGCTGGTCTGCACCTTCACTCACCTTCACTCACGCGGGGCCCGACAGCCTTGCCCTGTCCCCCACCAGGCCCCCAGCACCTGATCCTCAGACTCAGCTTCGCCCTCCTGTCTCTGACCCCGAGCAGGTGCCATCCATCTTCACGGGCCTCTCTCTGATGACCCGGCTCAGGCGTGCACCCCCCGTGAGGGGCGGTTTTCCACTCTCACCACACCGTGTCTCGTAATGAGTTACCCTTGTGCTGATTTATCTCTTCTCTGTGGGTGGGGGAGGGGGCCGTTCCCTCTGTCCTTTCACTCCCTCCAGTGCCGTGTCCGCAGGGCGTCATTCGGTGCCACACCTGCCACGGAACCCGTGGTCCACTCTGAGATAAAATCCGAAGGGGCCTCCCCGTGTGACAGGTCTTAACGGCCAGCTCTAAGGGAGCCAGTGTGGCACTTGAGCAGAGGGCTGGTCCAGAGGCCATGGGGGCTCATCCTGAGACCCCTGCCCACCAGCAGCCCCGTAGAAGCTGCTGTTTCATGTGAAAGCCTCCAGGTCCGCTCACAAGGAAGACGCAGCCTGGCCGGCCCAGCACGTGGGCAGGTGGGTTGTGGCCGGGGTTCCCTTCGGCCTGGGCGCAGGGCCCAGTACTTTCAGCAAGTACTGGAAGACACAGAGGGTCCCCAGGCCTCCTGCCCAGCCACCCCCGCGTGGACGCCGTCCTCCCCGCCGGCTGCTTGCTGTAATCGATGGGCCTGAGCCCACACGTGGCCGTCCGTCCACCCCACCACTGTCTGCAGGCAATGTTAGGGCTCACCCCTGCTGACCCACCCTCAGTGGGCCTGTACACACCGCACGTCACTGAGCAGGGCCTCCTGCCCTGGAAGTCCCTGCGCCCCACTTGTTCTCCTGACTCTGGCAGAGGCTCCATTCCTCCCATGGGACACAGTGCATCTGAGAATCCTGGAGTGATCCTGGCCGGGCTGCTCAGTGGGTGGGAGCGCCTCCCAGATCCGCCAAGGTTGTGGGTTCAATCCCCAGACAGGGCACCTGCAGGAATCAACCAATGAGAGTGTCAATGGGTGGAACAGCAAATCGATGTCTCTCTCCCTCTCTCTAAAAATCAATCAATCAATAAGATTCAAAAAAAGAATCCTGGAGGAGGGAAGTCAGTGGTGGTCTGATTTTAATTTAATTTGATTTTTTGTTTATGTACCAACAGGGCCCCTTCGTCTAGGAAGACTTCGTGAGGAGGGGAGGCTGAATGAAGGCGGCCTGCTCCAGTGCAAGGGGACACTGCTGAAAGGGGACCCCGCAGAGGGACAGCCGCCTGCGCACGTGGCCATCCCCTGTGTCCGGTGTCCAGCACCCCCACCACCGTCCTGTTCGTGGATCTGCTCTCTCAAGAGCACCTTCAGAAACTGCATGGTAAGCGCATCTGGAGCTCAGAGGGAGGCAGGTGGCTCCCAGATGCGACGACTTTGGACTCTGGGGCTTTTGAGACTGGGTATCTGATTTTTAATAGTTTTTTTTGTTGCTGTTTTGGGGTTTTTTGCCTGTTTGTTTATTTTGGTTCCTTCTCTTGGGGGCCAAGCTGCCAGCCTTGACTTTGCTTTCCTATCGTTGTACCAGCTGGTCACGGCTCCTCTTCCCTCTCCTAGTCTGTTGCTCTGATTTGCTGTGAACTTGGAAATCTATCAGGGGCTTGTTTGAACGGAGCTGGAAACGGTGGGGAACAGGTCCCGCGAGACGTTTTCCACAGGGACTGGCAGCATCGGTTTTGGCAGCTGGGGCCCTCTGTGTCCTTGCTTGTTCTCCGTCGAGGTTGTGCCGGCGCGGTGGTGGCCGCAGGCAGATCCCTCCGTTTCTGTCCCGATAGCCTTGCACCCCCCTCCCCCGACCCCTGTGTGACCCCAGGGTCACAGGGGAAGGATGTGGGATCAGCTCTGAAACCTCTCCCCCGCCCGCCTGCGGACTGTGTGAGTAGTCGTGGTGAATGCTGATGGGGAGGAAACCGGTGCCTTAATTTCCATGCTCAGGGAGGTGCCGACAGGTGGAGATTACTGAGAAGGTACTGTTTTTTTTTATGAGGAATGTGCCTTTTTTTTTCTTCTTTGCCTCTGATCTATTTCTGAAATTGTTTTCCTTTTTCTTGGCACTTTTCACTTCGACAATGAGGATGTAGGGGGACTGAGTTGAAGTGTAACTTCCTGTCAATAATAAAAATGACATCTCATCCTGGTTGGGTGGCTCAGCTGGTGGGTACGTCATGCTGTACACCAAAAGGTTGCGGGTTCAATCCCGAGTCAAGGCACATCTGGAGGGGCAACCAATGGATGTTTCTCTGTCTCTCTCCCCACCACTTCCTCTAAAATCAATAGGACCATATCCTCAGCCCTGGCTGGCATAGCTCAGTGGATTGAGCGCGAGCCTGCGAACCACACAATTGTGGTTCGATTCCCAGTCAGGGCACATGCCTGGGTTGCAGGCCAGTTCCCAGCAGGGGACTCATGAGAAGCAACCATACATTGATATTTCTCTCCTTCTCTCCTTCCCTTCCCCTCTAAAGATAAATAAATAAAATCTTTTAAAAAAAGAACATATCCTCAGGTGAGGATTAAAATAGTAATCATAATCTTTCTGGAGATAGTTGCGCATTTTCCTTTGTGTTCGTGTACAAGCAAGTGTTACTTTTAAAAGAGGATGTTCCTCTCCCCGCCGGAATACCACTGCCAGAGAAAACAGCCCTGCCTCGCTGAGTCAGCACTGGGTGGAGGGAGCGAGCGGAGAGCCCAGCACGGGGAGCAGGCTGCCAGGGGTTGGGGGGTCCAGGGCGCCCTTCAGAGAGTGGGGCTGTGGAGGGGACACTAACCTAGACCCGCGGTTGCCAGCGGGGGCCCGGGGAATCATGGAGCACGTGCTACCTGACCGGTCAGCCGGGGCGCTGACCGCTCCTCCCTCCAACCGTCCAATGAAAAACAGCCGAAGCCCACGTGACGGGAGCTGTCTGGTGTGAGTGAATCAAAGTAATACCTTCTCCGTGTGTGTCAGATTGGCAAAAAAAAAAAAGATCTATTTTTTGGTGTGCCTCAGAACGTTAGTAACCAGTTCACGTGTGCCACAAAAGGACAAAGTGTTTTTTAAAAGGTGTAATTGGTTTAACTCTGCTGAACATTTTCATAAAAAGCTTTCTCCTGGCCCTGGCCGGGTGGCTCGGTTGGTTGGTAGGTCTTCCGTGCACCAAAAGGTTGAGGGCTCGATCCCCCGTCAGGGCACGTGCTTGGGGTCAGATCCCCACTGGGGAGGCGCAGAAGGCAGCCGACCAACGTTTCTCTCTCTCTCTCCCTTGCTTTCTCTCTCTAAATATATCCTCGGGTGAAGATTTAAAAAAAGAGTTTCTTCTAACCCTGCGCTACGCTAAAGATTTATGCCAAAATTTACTCATAACAAACCCCGTGTAAAACTAAGCAGAAGTCCCAGTGGTGCAGGAATTCGGGCCGTTCCGTCTACTAGTCCCCCGAAGGCTCCTGCCCGTCTTCAGCCGCTGCTTCAAGGCCGCCTGTCTTGATTAAATAAGCGGAGCTTGGATACGGTGACTGACTCTGCTTTGTCAATTTATGGTTGTTAAGCCACAACATCAATCTTTCCAAATAAAACTCAGAGTGAGTCAAGCTGCCAAGCGAAAAAGGAGAACTTTATAGCCCTTCACGGTCCTTTTCTCCACGGTCCGCCTTGGCACAGGGCGCCTGGTGAAGGCCGCGGACACAGCCCAGTGACGGAGTGTGGCCTTATGTTTATTACCATTTGCATTTATTGATTTGAGAGAGAGAGAGAAGCATCAACTTGTTGCTCATCCGTGTGTTCGTTGGCTGATTTTCAAATCTAAAACACTTGGGTATTCCCTCCCTTGTGTTAAACTCTAACCTCTTCTGAAAACTATCCTGATGAAGCTAACGGGAGTCTTGTCTTGATTTTCAGAGTCAGCCAGTCTGTTCCGGGGCTCAGGAGAAAGTGCACCCACTTCCCAGCCTGGTGACAGCCGGTCCCGAAGAGGAGGAAGACCTAGGGCATCCATGGGGGGTTCCTTGCTGCCTCCGCCCCTGAGGGGCTGCGGGCCGTGAGGGGAGCTCGTCCAGTCCCTGACGCCCACCGCCCGCCCCGATGCACCCCAGCACCCCCATCAGCTCCCTCTTCTCCTTCACCAGCCCGGCCGTGAAGAGGCTGCTGGGCTGGAAGCAAGGAGATGAGGAGGAGAAGTGGGCAGAGAAGGCGGTGGACTCGCTGGTGAAGAAGCTGAAGAAGAAGAGAGGGGCCATGGAGGAGCTGGAGCGCGCCCTCAGCTGCCCGGGGCAGCCAAGCAGGTGCGTGACCATCCCGAGGTCCCTGGACGGCCGGCTGCAGGTGTCCCACCGCAAGGGCCTGCCGCACGTCATCTACTGCCGCGTGTGGCGCTGGCCCGACCTGCAGTCGCACCACGAGCTGAAGGCTCTGGAGTGCTGCGAGTTCCCCTTCGGCTCCAAGCAGAAGGAAGTGTGCGTCAACCCCTACCACTACCGCCGCGTGGAGACGCCCGGTGAGTCGCCGGGACCTTCCGGAGGGGCTGCGGTGCCGGCCGGGACCACCCCGGCCCCCAGAAGAGAGGTGGGCAGGAGGTGGGGAAGACCCGAGGGCTGGCAGCTGGGCTCAGGGGCGGGGCGTGTCCATCCGGAGCCGGTTCTGCCCAGGTGGCCAGGGACTCCACAGAACGGGACTGGAGCCCTCATTAATTTGAGAGCCCACCTGGAGGGCACAGTGAGGACCCCCTCACCAGGTGCACCCCAACCTTGGACTTGGGCCTCCGGCACTGGGAGGAGTCCACGGCCGTGGCTGATCCGCAGCCCGGTCCGCCATCTCTGTGTTGTAGCGGCCCTCGTGGACGACGACGACAGCTGTGTTTCAGGGGGAAAGCATTTAAATATAGGGTCAGCTCAGGTCTAGCGAGGCCCAGCCAGTCTGGCCAAGTCACGGGAACGATAGGACTGGCTTTCTTGGCAAATAGCCCCCGCCCTTGGTTTTACCCTGATGGTCACAATACGGTATCGAGCTATTTGTGTCCGTAAAGAAAAACGCAGTCCTTCTCCTCTTGGGCGCCTCCGTTCTGCGTCCAAGAGGATCGGAGGGGTCCGCCCTCCGCACTCCTCACCCAGTAGCCTGCGGGCTGGGAGGCGCCCTCCTGCTCATCCACCTCAGGAACGAGCTGCAGGTCTCTCCCGGGACAAGGGCGTCACCGCCGTGACCCAGGCCCTCTCCAGCCAGTGCTCCTTCAAACTCTGTTGGCATCGTGTCAGAGACTCGGCCCTGTGTCCTTTGCTCTCCGAGCCCGCACTTTCAGAGGACTCACAGGGCAAGTCACCTCCCCCTTCCCGCAGATTCCTAGGGTGTGCAGAAGGAACCTCGGAGGCGTCTCGCCCGGGCCACGTTTGCATGGCGATGGGCGGCGTCCACTCTCTGGTGTCAGAGGCAGCAGGCACAAACAGGGCTTCTGACGGGAAGGAGTCGGGGGTCTCCACCACGCTCGCTGGTCCCGATCCCGTCTCCAAGGTTCAGTCACCTGGCTGAGGTTACTTCCTACGCGTAGACCTGAAAGGCATTGCTTGTTAAGAAAGGGATGCCTGATCGTGTCAGATGAATGGCAGGCCTTGGGATCGGCGTCCTTGTTCCCCGCTGACTTGGAAACGATGACTTTTTATGGAAGTTTTTAACCGACACTTGCAGGTGATGAGCCACCAAGAGTGTGGGTACAAAGGACAGTCACCCGGTCCACCTCCGGAAACGGCCTCTTAATCATTCCTGCTTAGTTCTCCTTCTCCTTCCCTCTGTTGTTACGACAGCTTCTAAAAATAACTCTAGTGACAGGTTGATACGTCCATCTCCAAATTTATCTCCCTCGGGTCATTTCACCGACTTAGTAACATAAGAAGCGAGGGATCAGCTAATTTATGTTGCCTCCTTCCTCGCGCCCTCCTCTCCATCCTTAATATTTATATTTTGGTTTATAGTTTACGGGTTTTGGGGGGCAGTTCTGTTGGTTCGCATTGTGGAATGGGGGGTAAGAATTACTTTTCCTTAGGGGGGTCCCACCCACTGCCTCCCAGCCCCAGCACTGGTGAAGGGGAAGCCTGGAGTCACTTCGCTTCGCACGTCTTTGTAGGTGACTTTGAGGGCTCCTCCCGGGCTTTTCAGATAACTCCGCCTGTCTGGGTGCTCGGCATTCAGGTGGCGCGACTCGGTCTGCGTCTCTTTCCATTCCCGCGGCCCTGTGCGGCGGAGATCCCGCTCGGTCTGGGAAACGCCCTGCGGCTGTGTCTCTGGTCCCTCGGCCCCTCTGTTCTCCCCGCTTCTCGGCCGGCACTGGCCTTGGGCACAGGTCACACCGCCGGGGCCCTCGCGGAATCCCTTCTCTCTGCCAGGCGTGGTGGCGGGGGCGGCGCTCGCCCTTGAGGATGGCGTCGACTCCTGGGTTTTCGGACAGAATCGGGATTGAGGAAACTCGTGTTCTCTTTAAAGTGCGCAACCCCAAAGGGACAGACGGAAGCGAATGAGCTTCACTGATAAGTTCCCTGCTGGTGGTCCCCTTTCCCTCGCTCACCTCTGTCATCCGTCATTGTGTCTTTTACTAACCCCTTTTCGTGGCCTGTCCATCTTTCCGGTGAGGACCGGGGATTGCTCACGTCTCAGGTCAGGCGCGACCAGGCGCCGTCTGCGTGGACTTGGCCTCAGGAGAACTGGGTTCCCGGCAGCAGCGCGACTGAGCCCAACCCTGGGTTGGTCGTCTAGATCAGTCAACGTGTCCCCCGGGCGGAGACAAGGGGGACGTTTCAGAGGTCGCATACGTTATCGCAAGCGATAGAGCCCCTTTGGACTTCGAGGAAAGCACTTGCTTGGCTGAGTCAGGGGAAGACAGGGACGATGACGTCCGCCCGAGGCAGGAGACAGCCGCCTGGCCGATTTCTGGGGTGGATGAGTGCGAGTTGCTGTGCACAGCGCGGGCGGCGCGCGGTTCTCTGCCGACCTGTTGGTACATCGTCCCACTGCACCTGCGATGCAGTCCTCACGGGGACAACCCCCCCCCCCCCAGCCTGCCGCCCAGGAGCTCACCCTTCGGGCGGGCGGCGCAGGGACTGCCGGCCAGAGGTCCCCAGGGGCGCGCGGGGAGTGGCCGAGCACCGCCCGCGCCCCTCACNCCCCCCCCCCCCCCCCCCCCCCCCCCCCCCCCCCCGCAGTGCTGCCGCCGGTGCTGGTGCCGCGACACAGCGAATACGACGCGCAGCTGAGCCTGCTGGCCAAGTTCCGCAGCGCCTCCCTGCACAGCGAGCCCCTGCTGCCGCGCAACGCCACCTACCCCGACTCCTTCCAGCAGCCGCCCCGCGCCGGCCCGCCCTCGCCCGGGCCGCCCTTCCCGCCGTCCCCCGGGAGCCCCTCGGAGCCCGGCAGCCCGTACTCGCACTCAGGTCAGTGCCTGCCCTTGCGCGCGGCGGCCCGGGGCCGGTGGGCTCAGCAGACACTTGCTGGGTTGAGAAGGCCTGGGGAGGGGAGAGCCCGCAGCGCGCGCCCTGGGGTGGGACACCTGGGAGCACATCTGTGAAGCCGGTGTAAGTCGGACAGTGAAGGAGCCATGTCAGGGGCCCCTGAGTGTGAGAGGGCACCATCCCCGGCCCACGCGCGCATCCGCGGCATAAATGCCTGTGCGGGCCTGTGGTGACCCACCTCCTTCCTCGATCTGCGGGTTCGTTTATTCCTCAGACCCTTACCGAACTCCCATGTACGGAGCATTGCCCTCAGGCGTCAGGAGGAAAGTTACAGGGTCAGTAAGAGTGGCCCCATCCTCACAGAATTCAGAGCCTGTGGGAAGGTAAAGAGGGAGTCACCTCGCATCCCCTCTGAGTGGTTTAGCTCTTCCCCCAACCCCACTATGGTCACCCACTTTGCGACACACCCGCTGTCCCAGTTGTCACACTATCACATGACTGTGGGTCCCCACCCCTGTCAGCCCTGGCGTCTTCTGTGTGTCGGGCAGAGAAGCTAAGCCACTCGCTCCTTAGTGGATGACACAGGCGTCTTGAACTTGGGGTGGAGCTGGGGTGACAGACACCGAGCTGAGGAGCAGCAAGTGAAAGCCATGCCCCACGTCCAGTGCTGGCCTGCTCGCTCGGAACGTCTGGGGGTCTGGCCAGGATCCTACATTTGTAACAAGTTCTGCTGGTGGTTCTTAAAAAATACTTTATTCCTTTATTTTTAGAGAGGGGGGGAAGGGAGGGAGAAAGAGAGGGAGAGAAACCTCAGTGTGTGGTTGCCTCTCGCACGCCTCCTACTGGGGACCCAGCCTGCAACCCAGGCATGTGCCCTGACTGGGAATCGAATCCACGACCTTTCAGTTCCCAGGCCGGCGTTCAGTCCACTGAGCCACCCCAGCCAGGGCCCTGCTGGTGATCTTTAGGCTCCCTGGAGTGTGAGAACTACTTGAATGGATAAGTCAGCAGAGGCAGACTGCTTCCAGCTTTTAGGCCATTGGACTCTACCGCTCACGTGGGGAGGCTGTTCCGCACCGTCCCTGGGAAGGTGCACAGAAAGAGCCGGGAATTCTGACCTGCTTGCCGGAGGGTTTTCCTTCTGCCTCAGGGGGTTCCGTCACTCAAGGAATTGATTTCTGATAAGATGTCACCATCTTCCCAGCCATGGCCACTGTCCCATCAAGCAGCCGCTATGTGGGGAGAGCACCCCCTCGGCGTGCCTGGGGCTCGGGTCCACATCAGGTTTCGGCTGGCCTGTGTTTGGGGGGCAGATTTGCACTGTCTCAGAGACGGAATGTCTCCGTGGCCCCCGCGCCCTCCACGGAAACAGAGGGGCTGGAAATGAAACTCATTTCAGAGAAGGTTTGGCTGCCTCCGTGTTGAAAGCCGGACAACAGACTCATCTGCTGTGGGGACCGGCAAAGGGGACAGTCCCCAGCATGAAAGTCTCATGAAGCCGAGAGAACTCAGTGGTAACGCCTGAGTCAGAGGGAGGACTCACCAAGCCTTTGGTGCGGAGTTGGGACACCCACCTGCCAGCGGGACACTCACAGTGTCACTTACTAATAGCCATATCGTGTGACTGGTTTCTCTTGAGGGAGAACACTGTCCACCGAGCCGAGCAGTCAGATGCCAGGAAAGCTGGGTCAAGCTGGCTTTGTGGGTTTATCAGTTCGACACTTTTTGTTTCACTGCTTTCTTTCAGTCGACACGCCACCCCCGTCTTATCATGTCATGGGAGCCCTGGGGACCTAGAGTGGCCAGCCATAGATGCCACAGACGATGGTCACGTAGTGCTGGGAATGCCCAGCAGAGGTAGCGGCGCAGCCTGACTGCTGTCCTCCAAGGCTGCCTCCTATGCCCCGAAGTAAAGCAAATCAAAACCCAGTCAAAACTGGGGCGGGGGGGGGGGGGTGCTGGCCTGCGATTCAGCAAGTGCTCGAAGGGGCAGAGGGCCGTGATTTGCATCTCAGCGTCGGCCTCGGTGCCATGGCGTGGGCGCGGTTTCTCATCCTCTTTCCCAGGATCCAGCAGTTTTGTTTTTTTTTTAATCCGACATTTGGACTCATAGTTCTTGATGTTTGGTATGGAATTGGGGCATTTCAGATGCTAGTGGTTTTGTGCCATTTCTGTTTTTACTATAGATTTATTTTTTTAAGATTTTATTTGCTTATTTTTAGAGAAAGGGGAAGGGAGGGAGAAAGAGAGGGAGAGAAACATCAATGTGTGGTTGCCTTTCACATGCCCCCTACTGGGGACCTGGCCGGCAACCCAGGCCTGTGCCCTGACTGGGAATTGAACCCACGACCCTTTGGTTTGTAGCCAGCTCTCAATCCACAGAGCCACACCGGCTGGGCCGTTTCTACAACAGATTTAGAGTGGCGTCTTAGAGGGCTGCTCTCAGAAGTCCATGTACATGAGCATCCCCAAAACGTCACCCGTGTCTTACAGTAGGACCAGAAAAAACGTTGCCCTGCTTTCCATTCCTGTGCAGCCCGTGCAGCCCGTGCGTGGCGCCCTGTGTGGCTGCAGTTTTCCACGACTGGGTGTGGCGTGGGGCCCGGGGTCTGCATTCCTAACTGGCTCCCGGGCGATGCACCCTGAGTTTACCGCTTGCAGCGTCCCGGAGCGAGAGCTTGTGTGAGTCCGGGACCTCCTGTAAGTCCGACAACCCCCGATTTTCCCGTTTTGTGAGTCTGCAAAGAGGAACACCCTCCGGAACGAGAGTGACGAGGATGTTCACAGAGAAGATCGCGCCGTCAGCAGCAAGGCAGCGACAGAGTGTGGGCGACAAAGAAAGAGGAACTCCGGCTTTGCTTGGTGACGGAACTGAAAACTTTGGGGTGGAAACCTCACCTTCCCGGGTTTCCTAATGAAACGCGTGGCTCGCTCTCACATTTCTGTGTCAGAAGCACCTAAGTGTTCCATGTGTACACCCAAGGGAACGAGAGTTTATTTTATTTAGGGGCGGTCATTTTTCTTAGAGAATTTAAAGTCCTACCCGGCATTTCTGACCGGGCTTTAGTCACATCCCCGGTGAGTCCCCAGTTGGTGAGAAAGCCGTGTCCCCACCCAGGGAGGGGCTCAGCCGGCACACAGTGTGGGCCCAGGGCTGTCTCACAGGTGGAGACAGGCCACTGCCGGCCCCCTTCCAGCCAAGTCCTTTCATGTCCCTGTCACCTCGCCCCCTCGATGCTCGTAAACGCAGGTGCAAGTGTTCCGGCTCTGGGACCGGTCCGGGCCACAGCCTCTGCCACAGGTGTGTCCCCAGGGAAGCTGCCCCAGACAGTGTCCCTGACAGTGACAGGTGCGAAGTGACCGAGAGGCCACTGGCTCAGTCTCGCAGCCAGCGTTCCGCGTGACCACAGGCGTCCAAATGTGCTGCATCTCCCGACCGAGCCGCTCGAGGCCGGGCCTCCCCGGCAGGTCTGACCTGCGCCCCCCTCCCCCGCAGACCTCCGGCCCGTCTGCTACGAGGAGCCGCAGCACTGGTGCTCCGTGGCCTACTACGAGCTGAACAGCCGTGTCGGGGAGACCTTCCAGGCCACCTCGCGCAGCGTGCTGGTTGACGGGTTCACCGACCCGTCCAGCAGCCGGAGCCGGTTCTGCCTGGGGCTGCTCTCCAACGTGAACAGGAACTCCACCATCGAGAACACCCGGCGGCACATCGGCAAGGGTAATGCAGGGGGCTGAGCCCTGGGGACCGGGAACCGGGGAACCCGGTGGGGTGGCCCGGGGCTGGAGAGCCAGCCTCCGTGGGGTTGGGGCTCGGGTGCGTGTTTGGAAGACGGACAAAGTGATAGATGGGAAAGCAGGATGAAGTGATCGGAAGGACTGTGAGTCATTTTGAGTTACCCAGAGATGCTACATCCGATGACGTCCAGAGCAGAGGCATCCTGGCTGGCCCTTCCCTGTCGGGGTGGAGGCGCCTCTGGAGGCCCCGAAGCTGGGGAGTTAGACGTCCTGACTCACCGCATGTGGCAGTGACCGGGGTGCCCTGCGCCAGGCGCTGTGACTGGGGTGGCCAAAAAGTCCGTTAGGTTTTTCCCGTGGGAAAATTTGGGTCACGCTCTTACTCCTCTGTGAGTGATGCTAGTGAGGAAACCAACCTCAGAGCAGACAGGCAGCCGCCTCTGTTGGGGCCACAGAGGCCAGGGAGAGGAGGGCGCCGTGGCGCAGGTGTGGGAAGGCCATCTCGCCCCGCAGGTGTGCACCTGTACTACGTCGGGGGCGAGGTCTACGCCGAGTGCGTGAGCGACAGCAGCATCTTCGTGCAGAGCCGCAATTGCAACTACCAGCACGGCTTCCACCCCGCCACCGTCTGCAAGATCCCCAGCGGCTGCAGCCTGAAGATCTTCAACAACCAGCTCTTCGCCCAGCTGCTCGCCCAGTCGGTCCACCACGGCTTCGAGGTCGTGTACGAGCTCACGAAGATGTGCACCATCCGAATGAGCTTCGTGAAGGTGAGAGGCGCCCGCGTCACCTCGGGAGGTGGACCGTGTGGGACGGGAGGGCCGTCTTTGGGCGGTGTGGCCCAAGGCGGCGGGCACAGGGGGCAGCGGGGAGGTTTGGAAGTCTGTTTCCTTGTGTTGGGGAAGAGCGCCTCGGTGGGGGCGAGCTCTGATTTAGCAGTTACAGGAAAATTCTTAAGCATAATATTTTAGGAGGAAAAACAACATCAGGTACAATAGTTATCTGGTTTTTTTCATCCAGAAGATAAAGTGACAATAACACTTCTTTTTTTAATTCTTACCTGTGCATATGTGTATTGATTTTAGGCAGGGGGGGGGACATTGATGTGAGAGAAACATCTATTAGTTGCCTCCCACACTCGTCTCAACTGGGGATCGAACCTGCAACCCAGGTTTGTGCCCTGACTGGGGCTCGAACCCACAGCCTTTTGGTGTATGAGACAATGCTCCAGCGAACTGGGCCACCCGGCCAGGGTGACAATAATGCTTTTATGGGACTCTACGGGACTCAGTGCTACACTGATTTTTCCATCCCTCTAATTGCCGAGCTCGATCGTAACGTCACAGATGTTGACGAGTCGGCCTGAATGAAATTAGGGACCCCTCTCACGTTCAGAAACCGTGCAGGCAAATGGAGGAGGTAATATTTATAAATGAGCTACGAAACAGAACCAACTCTACGTCGAGGCACTGGGAGTCAGGTGCTTTCCGAGAAGCACATCTGGGACAGGGACGCGGCGGTGGGCGTGATTAACTCCGACAGAGCAGCAGGACTCCGTCTGTGAGTGTTTGCTGACCTTCCCACGGCAGCTCCCACTGCCGTGGGTGTGAGGGTCTGAGACCTGAGGGGTTTGCAACCAGGTTTGCACATGGGAGCTCTTTTCATCCCTTGCAGAGTGACAGCAAATAATTCTAATATTTCGAAGTCTTAGCCTGTTTATCAATAGGGCCTGGGTGCATTTGTTACCAAAAGCAGTGGGATTCAGGACCCCGCCGCCAAACACAAGCATCACACAAAAATTGGTGGGTAAGGGAGAAGGTCTTTATTAAAAGGCTGCCCAATTTGGGGGAGCAGGGACTCCCCGGCTCCAAGCCAATCCCTTCCACAAAACGCAGAGAGAAGCCAGCCACCACCGTAGCAGAGTCCAGGTCAGACTCCGGGCTCCGTTCTTAGCTGTCCTCCTGGGGCCCAAGGCCGTTACACAAAGGAGTCTCCGTCCCTCCAACTCTCGGCCCCTGAACCGCGTGGTCAGCATCCCCATTGCCTCCCTGCCCAGCACCAGGGGTGCTGCCAGGTCACTGTGCCCCACCCTGCAAGGGGTTTCATCCAAGGGCTGCAGTGCTGAGGCTGCTCGCACCTGCAGGGCCGGTGAACGTTCCCCGCGCGCCCGTGCATCCGTATGCCGCTCTCAGAGCATGGGGATGCGAGCGGTCCGGCACCTGTGCCACGTGGCAGGGAGCCACAGTGTCTTGCTGGCCACCATTAGCCAGGCGTGGGGTCCAGCCCCTGACCAGGTGAGCAAGGGGACACGGAAGAGATGGATCCTGCCTGCCCCCTGTTTAACTCTTCTGCCCCCAAACCCCACGCAAGGTGGAAGTGTCCAAATTCCCAGCCAGTCTGGGCCGGCGTCCACTGTGCCTGTCAGTCTGCACAGCCACCAGGGCCCTGACTCGGGCGGGAGGGTCTTCTGGCCGCACATGGAAGCCCTGCTCTCTACCCGGGGAGGGGCATCAGGTGCCCACTTGTTTGCCCCACCCGGAGCTGGAGTCCTGCCCCTGCTGTGGCTTCACTCCGCAGCCACGGGGTGTCCTGCAGCCCCTCCCTCACGTTGGGGAGGGCATCCCTCCCTTCTGCCCTCAATCAGGCCAGACCCCCTGTTACGTACTGACACCATGTCCATCTTTTCATGCGTCCTTCTGGGGAGTCAGTATGGCTTGTCTTAGGTATTTTCACATCGACTCAAAGGACAAGAGGGATAAGGCGGAATAAGTCGGAGGGCCTTTGAGGGGAGAGCAGTGGGTGCCCAGGCGGGAAGGGCAAGCCCTGTGGGACCGTACCCAGGAATTTGTAGCCAGGGTGGAGGGTGGATGTGCCCAGGGCAGAAGGAGGGAGGGGCAGCTGGGTTCGGAGCAGCAGCCGGGAACACAGTGTTTTGTCAGCCCTGGCCAGCATTTTGGGTTTTACTCTAAACGGAAGGGGGAGCCACCCTGGCTGGTGTGGCTCAGTGGATTGAGTGCAGGCCTGAGAATCAAAGGGTTGCCAGTTCGATTCCCAGTCAGGGCACATGCCTGGGTTGTGGGCCAGGTCCCCAGTCAGGAGAGCTTGAGAGGCAACCACACATGGATGTTTCTGCCCCTCTCTTTCTCCCTCGCTTCCCCTCTGTCTAAAAATAAATGAGTAAAATCTTTAGAGGGCGGGAGCCACTGCAAGTTAGTTGAGCATCGGATTTTTCATGATGATTTAGCCTTTTAAAGGCGCTCTGGCCGCTGTGTGGAGGGCAAGTCCTATGCAGGCAGGAGTAGGAGCCCAGCTGGGAGGCTGGTGCAACACTCAGATGAGAGGCCAGTGGGGCGGGGCAGGGTCTGACCCGGTGGCCTGGGTGGCCTCGCTGTGGGGCATGAGGAAGAGGAGTCCGGGGACGCTGCCGTCAGCCAAGCTGGAGGAGATGCAGGCGGGTCGGGTTTGGATACAAGGTTCAGAGTTCCGTTTCAGTGAGCCTGACTTTGAGGCGTTCATCCCACATCCAAGTGGAGAAACTGAGGAGGCTGAGGTGAGGTGAGTCTGGGCTCGGGGAGGCTGCAGTGGAGGTGGCAATGGTGGAGTCACCAGTGTGGGGACAGCAGTGAGCTCTGTGAGCCTGGGCGGCTCACTGAGGGTTGGAGTTTAAACGGAGAAGAGATGACGGGGTTCCAGGGTGGGGATGGCAGGGGAGAAGGAGAGGGTTCCTGGAGGCCGTGCCCAGAGGCCGAGCCCGTCCCGTGCCCGGGGAGGGGTTGGCTCACTGGGAAACGCAGCTCCTCTGTGCTGAACGCAGAAAGGCCAAGTCCCTGGTGCAGGGCTGCGGAGAGCCCCCCCGCCCCCCCCCCCCATTGCCTCATACCTCACTGAGAGGGGAACGAGGTCCTCTGGGTCCTCTGGGGCCGGGGCGGTGTCTGGGTGGCGTCCAAGGTTCACTGGAAGTTTCTGGTCGCAAACGCACTGCCTGGCCAGCCTGGTTGGTGTTCCGAGTCCCACTTGCAGGTGACTCCACAGAGTGTCAATCGGTCTTCCCAACACAGNTGCTGAACGCAGAAAGGCCAAGTCCCTGGTGCAGGGCTGCGGAGAGCCCCCCCCCGCCCCCCCATTGCCTCATACCTCACTGAGAGGGGAACGAGGTCCTCTGGGTCCTCTGGGTCCTCTGGGGCCGGGGCGGTGTCTGGGTGGCGTCCAAGGTTCACTGGAAGTTTCTGGTCGCAAACGCACTGCCTGGCCAGCCTGGTTGGTGTTCCGAGTCCCACTTGCAGGTGACCACAGAGTGTCAATCGGTCTTCCCAACACAGACCCAAGGTGCTTGACTGTATCTCCCTTCCTTTAAACATAACTTTTCGTTGACATGTAACATTAGAGAAAAATGGACAAACTTATATGTTTATGTACTGATTTACTTGCCGCCTCGCCTACGAATGGGGATGGGAAAGTTCGGAGAGCGAAGGGCAGAGAGGGAGAAACAAGCTGTCATCAAACCCAGAGCAACCAAGGGCCCCTGAGCCCCCTCGTCGCAACTTTCCCATGGTCGCTGGCCTATAGGTGCCATTTTGTGTGAAATGCTGCCTGAAGCCTCAGGGGGTGCACTCGGGGTCAAGGTCAGGTCTTCCCTTGCGGAGGGGAAGCTGGTGTGCTGGTGTTTCCCACGCGGCGGCGGAAGCCCAGCCCCCTGGGTCCGCACGTGCTTGGTTGTGAACCAGGAAGGCACTTACAGGGACTCATCTGCCGCGTCTGCTCGATGCAGAAGTTGTTCCCTACGTCCAGGGAGGGGGGCTGGGGCCCCTCAGGTCCCAGGAGCTGCTTGGGGGGTGGTGCGGGGGGTGTCCGCCAGGCCTGGCCTCCGCCTCCGCTTGCGGCTGTCCAGGCTGACCGTGCGCTCTCGCCTTGCAGGGCTGGGGCGCGGAGTACCACCGCCAGGACGTCACGAGCACGCCCTGCTGGATCGAGATCCACCTTCACGGGCCGCTGCAGTGGCTGGACAAGGTGCTGACCCAGATGGGCTCCCCACACAACCCCATCTCCTCGGTGTCTTAACAGCCGCCCCCACCCGCGGCCCCGCGGAGCAGACGCTGCTGCAGGCCGAGGCTGGCAGGGGGCCGAGCGCGGGTGCCAGCCCCGTGCACAACACGAGCTGCTCACGACTTCGTCACCGCTGCTTTGGGGCTCGCTAGTTAACGGGACGCCAGCGCAGCGCGGTTGGAAAGGAGGTGCTTCGGGCCTGTTCAGTGGTAGACGCGGTGCTGCGTGTGCGGGTGGGGCGGAGGGAGGCCACCTGGTCCACAGGGTGTGGCCGGGGGGTGTTTGCAGGGCGCAGGGCAGAAGAGGCGCCGTGTGTGGCCTGCCAGGGACGCGCGAAGACCGTTCACGTAGCAAAGGCCAGGCCCAGCAGCGCCGGGCAGGTTAGGCTTTCAGACAAAGCAAAGCAGTCCGCCTCGCGTCATTTCAGTCTCGCCTTCAGGGCTACGAGCAGGAGGAAAACCGATCTAATACAACCGATTATGGAAGAGACGCCCCATCAGCTTTATTTTCGAAGTCGAGATACTTACAGCTGGACGACTGTGCTAATCTTAACGGTTCATTTTAAACAGAGTTAAACTGTGAAGCGGAAGTCATGTTGCCTCCCAATCTACCACTGCAAAAATATAAATAAATAAAACCAAAAGTCCAAGACGGAGCTCTGCCCCCAAACTGCGAGGTGAGACCGGCCTAGTCCCAGAACCCGTGGCCATCGCTCTCTCGCCTGTCGGTGCATGTTAACTATTTGCAGGTCACCGAGCCGATGGTGAGGACTTTGGAGAAAATCGAGGCGCACTGCCAGGACCCAGTTTGTGGGTTATCCACTCCCTGTCTCCGCAGAGGGTAAATTATCTACTGCCAGAATTGGGTGGCCTCTTTCTAAGCTAAAGTCTTGTACTGGGAAGTAACTTCCCACGGAAGGCAATAATAATTTCATCATCTCTAATTTCTGGAGAACAGTGGTACTGAATAATAGGGCATTTTTTAAAATGCACATTAAAATTATGTCCTTATTTTCCCTTGGACCATAAGGAGGAAAGGTCCCCAAATTCCCAGGTACTCTGGTCTAGGTACAGGTATTGTAAGCCCCACCCACTAAACACCGCGTTGCCTGGGAAAGTATTTCACACCCTCTTTGAAATGTACAGTTTAAGAAGGTAATTATGTCTGTAACGGGTGGTTCTTCCGTAATTCAGGAGGTGTCTTCCCTCACTCTGTCTCGGCTCCTCCTGGCCATAGTGCCCACAGCAGCTGCTTCTCGGTACCTTGCACTCCAGGTAGAAAGGATGGTGTGAAAAAGACACACGTGAGTGACCACTGTCACCTCTTGTAATGACCATTGTTCTCTGCCCGAAGTTTCCTATGCGCGATAGACAATACTGCATTTCACAAGAAGACCGGGCGGCCTGTTTAGTGCCTAGGTAACCCTGTAGTTCATTGGTTCATGCACGGTGGGTGGCGCGCCTGTGTGCCCCAGGTGCAGTGTCAGGGGCTGTGGCATCAGATGTGAGCGAGGGACAGCCAGCCTTCTGGGGCTCGGGGTCTGACAGTGAACCTGCTCGTGTGGACAGCTCCATGTTTCAGAGCCTGCAAAGTAAAACAAAACACACCATCTTTCTTTAGCCTAAAAAATGTCATTGATTTCTTAATTACCTCTGCTTTGAAACTTACTTCCTCTCCGAGCAAGCAGGTAACAAGTGGAGGCTTCCTTAGATAAACGCTGCTTATCTTCCATGTCCCCAAGCTGTTCTCCCCCCTTGCGTCTCTTTCCCCTAACTCTCCACCTCCCCTTTTCCTTGGAAGAGGTGAGAATGTGGGGGCGGGGGGGGGGTCTTCCTCACACGAGTGCAGTTCTGTGAGAGAACGGCTGGTCTGCCTGGCGTCCAACCCAGAGCGCAAACCCGGCTTTCTGGGTCATAATTACCTTCGGGGAATCTCGCACCTTCACAGAATTCACCAGAACTGGTTGTTCATATGTGACGTAAAACCCTCGATTTCCATACGGCTTTGGGAGCCCAGGACAAAATATCCCAGCAAACCTGAGTTACTTGTTTGAGAAATAAACAATGAAAGTGGTACACAGACCTGGCGATCAGCCAAGGTCTCACCAAAAGCCTGTATTCGGGCGTGTGTGAGGCCCAGAGCGTTTTAGAATTGAGGGAAGCTAATCCTTCAGTTGTCGTAACGAGGTCACATTTCAATCAGCCTTTTTTAAGTGATCATTTTTACTGGGAAAAGTTGTCGGAAGCTGTAATGCACTATTTGATTTCAGACTTAGAAATGGGCTAATTTGCATTCATTCCTTGAAGGAGACCATCCAAAAAATCTCACTCCCTCTTTTCATAGGGCAGCTAGCCGAGTGGACAGGCTGAGCCTGGAAACGCCCCCGTGGCATGGAGCAGGCCCGGGTGCCGTGGCCCAGGGGTGCAACAGAAAGTAACAACGTTTGGCCCACTCACGAGACCAGAACCTTTACCCTGTGGTTCAAGCATGTTTTTTATTTTTCTTGTAAAAAAAAAAAAAGAGGGAGACATGTACAAAGTGTTGGTTAGATGATATTGTAAAACCTGCCAGCGCTGTGGAGCTAGACAGATGTCACTGTTCAACACACTGACTTTTTTATACTCCATGCAAGTCAGAAAAAGCTGGGATACAACATAGCATTTAGAATCCTGTTTGTTGCCTTCTCGGGACCTGAACACCCCACAGCCACACGTGAGCATTTGATAAGTATCACCTGCTAGACTTTTCTCGCTGGCTGACTTTCATGTGTCCTGACTGTTGGTGTATTTAGTAGCTAAAGCAGAATATAACATGCATTCCAGACTTTGTCTTTCCTGGTTAGGGTTTGACAGCCGAACTGTATGGCCGGATCGGGTGCCCCTGGCGAATGTTAAGGACAAGTTCGAATTCATGGTGAACAGAACTGTGGTACTTCTTTCCAGTCACGTTTTCGATTGTGATATCGAGGCTTCAGCCGGCCTCCCAAGGCGCACTTGCACCGTTATCCGATCGCTTATAATAAAGAATAATGCACCCCTGTGTCTCGGTTCCTTTTCCCTGCAGACCGCGTGGCGGGATGGCAACTTAGGAAGATCTGAAACCGCCTTGTTTTGAGAGTAGAAAGTTTTAAATGTGCAATATACTGTAGGTGATGACTTTGAAAAATTAAACATCTTGGGATGACTGGCATTAAATAAGGAATTTGAAGACACCTGGCTGTCATTTTAGAGGGGACAGCCATCGCAGCTGTCTTCCTGAGTGGGAGCAAATACTAAGTGGTACCGCAGCGGACGGGAAAGCACGCACAATTTCATTACCGTGAGCATCACGCAGGCGATGCCACCCTTCGGAAAGGCGCTAAAGAGAGAAAAGCGGAGGAAACTCAGGAAGATCTCTCAAAATGCAAATTCTCAGTTTCCTCCCTTTAAATCTCCTCTTGGTCCTAAAGTAAAGGAGGAAAAATGTAACTGTGTTTTGAAAACTTAGCCTCGTTATTAACTTGATCGAGGTATTTCTTTAAAAAAGGAAGAAATGGAGCTCTTTACTCAAAAGAAGTATTTTGTGGAGACCCTCTGGCCCAGCCACACGCAGGCGGGGATTCTGAGGGTCCGGTTGAGCTGAGGTTACACAGAGCGGTCGGTGCCTTTTGCTGTTCGCTACATCCCCGCTGGTTCCCCGCACCGTTTTTTTGCTTCTAGTGTGTGGTGTCCACGTTTCAAACTCAAACAGGTACAGATTTTTAATAGCTCATGGCATAGGCATAAAACAGCGGTTTTCAACCTTTTTCATCTCATGGCATATGTAAACTAATTAAACTTAAGCCGCACCAAAAAAAATTTTTCTTGCCTGTCTGACCAAAAAAAGTGTCATTTTGACTCATTCACACCAGACGACTACTGCTGTGTTGGCTGGTGTCACTGTTTTTATCGGACAGTCTAAGGGGAAAGAGGTCAGCGCCCTGAGTAGTCAGGTGTTGCGCGTCTTAGAAGCTCTCCCGGCGCGCCCCCAGCAGGGGGCTCCGCGCACCAGCTGCCCCGGGCCGGCCCTCCGGGGCGCCGCAGGTCGCGCGGCGGCGGGGTTCCGCGGGAGAGAAGCCTCGGGGTCTGGAGGAGGAGGAACCCGGAGAGCGACGCAGGTCGGGGTGCGGCGCGCAGCGAGGCGGGCCAGGGTGGGCGACACCTCCGTGAGGCCCTGGGCGGGTCCCGGGGAAGGGGCTGGGCTGCCCCGGCTGCTGCCCCTGCACCGGGGGAGGGAGGTGCCTGCTCTCTGGGCCGCCGCCAGGAACCGGGCCGCTCGCAGCCTGTCCCCAGTCTCCCCCGAGCCCCCGCCGTCTGTCTGTCCACCAGGCCGGCCCTTCCGGGCGAGGACTGTGCACCTCCCCTCCCTGTCGGCTGTGACCGGTGGCGGTCGTCTGTGTCCACGGCGCAGGGTTCCCGCTGCCAAGGCAAGCCTGATGTCCGTTTCCAGGTCTCCTCTTCAAAGATCAGCACGCGCTTACCTCCCCTCCTTCAAAATAAAAAAATCCGCCCGTCTCCAAGCGTCCTGGAGCTGGAAGGCGAGGAGCCCGCTCGCGACTCAGCTGGGAAACGCAGTGGCCCTTGAGCCACACGGGTTAGGGTGCCCACCCCTCCCCCACCCACGAAGCGGAAAATCCGCACGTTAACCAGGGCCACCCCAATAAATTCAATATAAAGGGGAAAAGAAAATCCCACGCGGTGACATCAGCGGGAGGCAAGGTGAGGAGCCGCCAGTATCTGTTTCTCTGCTGATCTACCTCCGACGCCAACCCAGGGAGGACCCCTACGGGACACTCGGTTGCCTGGGCGACCCACGCGGCTGCGCACCTGTAGGTGGCGGGGCCAGGAGCAGGGGCGGGCACAGGCCGCGCAGCCGGGTGGGAGGAGTGCAAGCGGCTCCCCAGCCCCGCCCTCCTGCGGCCGCGTGCGGAGGTTCCGCGCTGGCTGCACTGGAGGAGACGGAGCCTGCCTGCCAGAAACCCCATGGTGCAGAGGGTGCAGGCCCGAAGTACGCGGGTCACAGAGAGGACGCCCCAGTTGGCGTCATTTTCCTCCATGGAGCCAGGCCCCTCCCCCAGGAACCCGGGGGTCCCAACCCGCAGGGCCTGAGAAAATACACAAAAGCTCTAGCTCCAGCTCCTGGAAAACCAGAGGAGCCCCAGCCTGTGGTCCCACCCATTGGAACAAATGTGCTCCCAGGAATTGCGGGACCCTGGCTGTTGTTTAGGGTCCTAGTTGTTTGCTTACTTCATTGGTGTTTTGTTTTGTTTTGTTTTTTTAGGTTTGGTTTATAATAGTTGTAAGTTTGTTGTCATTTTACTGTTCATATTTTTGATCATCTTTTCCTTAGATAAGTCCCTTAACATTTCATAAAAGGGTCTGGTGATGATGAATTCCTTTAACTTGACCTTATCTGAGAAGCACTTTATCTGCCCTTCCATTCTAAATGAAAGCTTTGCTGGACAGAGCAATCTCAGATGTAGGTCCTTGCTTTCATGACTTGGAATATTTCTTTCCAACATCTTGCCTGCAAGATTTCTTTTGAGAACTCAGCAGACAGTCTTTCAGGAACTCCTTTGTAGGTGATTCTCTTGCTTCTTTTAAGATGGTCTCATCTTTCATCTCAGGTAATGTAATTATGATGTGCCTTGGTGTGTGCCTCCTTGGGTCCACCTTCTTTGGACTTCTCTAAGCTTCCTGGACTTCCTGGAAGTCTATTTCCTTTGCCAGACTGGGGAAGTTCTCCTTCATTATTTGTTTAAATAGGTTTTCCATTTCTTGCTCTTGCCCTTCTCTTTCTGGCACTCCTATGATTCAGATGTCGGAATGTTTAAAGTTGTCCTGGAGGTTTCTCAGCCTCTCCTTGTTTTGTTTTGAGTTCTTGTTTCTTCATTCTGTTCTGGTTGAAAGTTTATTTATTTCTGCTCCAAACCGTCTATTTGAGTCCCAGTTTCCTTCCTGTCACTGTTGGTTCCTTGTGCATTTTCCTTTATTTCACTTTTCATAGCCTTCGCTTTTTCCTTTGTGAGCATTTTTAACTGATTCTGTGAGCAACCTGATTACCAGTGTTTTGAACTGTGCATTTGATAGATTGGCTACCTCTTCATCGCTTAGTTGCATTTTTTCTGGAGCTTTATCTGTTTTTTCATTTGGGTCATTTTTTTTGTCTTGGTGTGCCTGTTATGTAGTAAGGGGAGGAGCCTTAGGTGTTCGTCCGGGTGGGGCAACCCACAGGGCTGTGTTATGACGCTGCATGTGGGGGAGGGTCCAAGAGCGCTGCTTACTTCACGCTCTGCTGGTTCTCAGTCACTTCCCCCACTTCCCACAGCAAACTGGGCCCTTCTGGCACTAATTCCCAGGCGGGTGGGTTCGGGTACATTCTAGGACCCTGTGGGTCTCTCCAATGAACTCTGCTGTGAGGCTGGGAGTTTCTCCTGCTGCTGCCTCAACCCACACAGGTGTTTTCAGTCAGAGGTTTGAGGCTTTATTTCCCTGTTGGAAACCTGGGTTTCAAGTCTGTCTCACTCCCTGGTTGTTCCTCCCAGTTTATCTGCACTTGAAAGTGTGACTCCGGGTCTGCCAGCCGCTGCCTTACCACAGTCCCCTCCACCCCAGCTGCGTGTCTCTGCTCCTCCTGCCAGTCTGGGTGAGTGTTTCTTCTTTAACTCCTTGGTTGTCAGCCTTCCGTACAGTTCCATTTTTTGGCAGTTCTGGTTGGTTGTTGTTTTAAAATTTATTGTTGTTTTGGTTGTGCAAGGAGGCACAGTGTGTGTACCTGCACCTCCATCTTGGCCGGAAATCTCACAAACTTTATTGTTATGGCTGGCAGATGCTGCATTCATTGTCAAGTGTAAAGTTCATGCTCAGAGTGCACCGGCCTGCCCACGAGGACCCACGAGGGCCACACTGCTCACAAGGGTGCCAGTGAGTCACTGGGAATCAGGGGCAGGGGAGCAGTCCCAGGGTGGCCCCGGGCAGGGGCAGGAAAACAGAACCCGGTTCCCAGTGGGCCGTGTCTCAGAGGGCCGCGTGGGGCAGGTTTGGTTGTGGCGTCTCCGGAAAGAGTGGCCTAGCCCACCAGGCTTGAGTGCTCACAGGGCGACTTCAAACCCACGGCATCGCACCGGGAACTGAAAGAAACACTAACAAATGGTTGTTTCTAAGTGGCTGCATTTCCGGGTGCACCGTCACCGCAGTGCCTGCCTGTTTTGGTGGGTCAGGCACGTGCGGTCTCCAGAACACCAGGCAGTGAACTGCACTCCCGAATGCTGCGGCTTCCCACTGTAGGCGTCTGTTTGTATCCCAGCGCCCCAGTCCGTGGCCAGCTGGGTGGTTCTGCACCCCCCTCCCCCACCCCCGGGGCCTGCCTGCTGCAGGGGGCACCAGCGGGCAGGAGGGCTGGGGAGCAGTGCGTCTGGCACGGCTGCCCTCCCTCGCCCTGCTGCCTCCGGCTCCCAGCTGGTTCCACAGAGGTGACCGGGTGGGGCTATTGCCAGGCGGCTGGGTGGGGCTCTGAAAAGAACTAGGGGAAGTGCCCGGAGCCTCTGGCGTCTGCTCCGAGCGGGCACAGGGTCACAGTGTCACTGCCTCCGCGTTCCTGTAGCCACAGCAGGTGGCAAGGCCAGGCCTGCAGACTGAAGGGCAGCTGAAGCCATTGAGCCTCTAGGTGGGGGGCGTGGCCAAATGCACCACGAGGTCACGGATGCCTGGAGGGATACACTGCCGGGGGCCTGGCCCCGCCTCAGGTCTACCCCGAATACACAAAACCTCGCTGTGTCACTGTCTATGGAATTGCAGTGCCTCTTCTTTTAACTCAGCCTCACTGGCCTAGCGCCTCCTCTCCGTCTTCCCGGTCCACCTAGGCGCACGGTGCTTTTTTTTTTTGCTCTAAAGGTCAGGTTACGTTGTAGGGATCCATTCCATAAAGCTCCCAGCACCAGAAGCTGGGGAAGAGCAGTAATGAAGGCAAACTCCTCGGCACCCAGCGTGAAGCAACTACAGAGAGAATGAGAGTCCGGCCACTCTGAGGTCGACAACTGGACTTTAGTGAGTGATTTTGGTAAAAGCGTTTTTGTACAGATATGCAGGTATAAAGCAGATAAAAATGAATAAGAAGATATTTTCTCTCCTTAAGTACTTCTTAGTACAGCCATGGCTTAACCTGATATACATTTCAGAGTTGAAAAACCCAGAAACTAAGAAATTTCTGCAGTTAAACTTGAGGCACATTCATTGTCCCAACATAGGAAATACTTTGATGTGTTGCTCTGACTGAAGGTTTGCCATTTAAAAGTTTTCCTAGGAGAAAATGCAAGAAAAAAGTATCCACCTAGACTGCCCACCGGCCTCCGAACACTACTGAGGAGCAACCGACTTAAATCTGCCCACCACGGACAAAAAGCAGGAGTGTCATTCTCACTTTCAGGGTGTCTTTTTGGAAAAGACTGAGCGTTAAACCAACAATCCCTTCCTGGAGCAGAGGGCTGAGGCACAACTACCCCGCCCCAAACCCCACACGCTTCAGGAGGAACCGGCGGGGGCAGGGGGCAGACGCCAGTCTCAGCGGGCTGCGTGAACCCTGCTCTCAGGCTGCCTGGCACACCCCTGAAAACAGGAGCACGCCCCACTCCCGGGCGGTTACCAATTTAACTTCCCCTGCGGATGTGAAGCCCACCTCTAACAGCTCCAGCGTCAACCGCAAAAGGAAGGTTCCAGGGAGAACCCATTTGAAGGCCCCAAGTTCGTTCATTTTGCCATCACCAGCGGTTCTCCGAGTCCCGAGAGCCCGTGATGGGCACCATGAAGGAAATAACTCTGCTGCCGAGGCCGCGCACGTCGGGCACTGCTGGCCCATCCACGAAGACCCAGTGGTGCTCGTGGTCGCTGTGCCAGCCAGACATCATGCCCACACACATCCCACTGCCCTGCGGTGACAACCACAGAGTTCGATGGTCCAAGGTCAATGTCAGCGACCGCCATGATCTCCACCGAAGGTAGCTGCTTCCTAATCTCTGGCAACGACTGAAGAAATATGTTTGGTTTAAAATACATTGTAATTAAATGTTATTTCCAACTTCTGACAGGATGAGACGCACAACGAAAAACACGTCTGGATCCCCAAACACACGTTTACAGAAAATAACTGTCTGTGTTGCACCGACGTAGCTTCCCCGCAGCCCCAGCACAAAAACACCTGCATCCCCCGCAGCAAGACAGAAAATGTGGGGTGTTCTGAACACGCCCCTCACACCGACGCTCCCGGGCACTGCTGCTGCCTCTGCTCCAGGACCTGCTGGCTCAGCAGCTGCTGCTGCCTCTGCAGAAACTGCACCACTTCTGGGCTTCTCAGCAGGGACTGCAAGAGAAGCGGAAACACCTGTCAGCAGCGCCACCTACAGGCCGGACCATGTCCCTGCCATGGCATCACTGGTGTGCGCCCCTACCCAAGGCGCAGCAGCTCAGAACACACAACATGCCCCAACCAGATTCCTGTTTGCACCTGACACGCTGCCCCTGAGCTGGGAGCTGGCACGGAACTCACTGTCATCCGGCCAGATCCTGACACCTGACATGGTGGGTGGGGCGGGTCCTGCTGGTGACTTTGCACACCAAGCAGAAGTCCCTAGGACAGGCTGGCACACGCCCCTCTGTGAGGTGCGGAGCGAGCGCCCAAGGGCTCCGGCAGGAGAGGGCAGGGACCGAGGGAATGGCCAGGCCGCGTCGGGGGGAGCAGCGGAACGCCCCGTGGAGACAATCGGAGCCCACTGCCGCTTTCTGAAGAAACGAGAGGTTGTGTCTGTGCATTTATGTACAGGTACGTGTGTACTGATGGGTACGCTATCCAAATTTCAAAAAAGAAACAATTGCTCTAATATAACCAATACTTTTGTACACGTTTCACTTTAAAATTCAGTTATAATCATAAACATGTAGTAGACAATGGCTAGTATTTTTTGTTTTAATGAAATACATATAAAAGTTCCCCAAGAAAAAAACTCTGGCTCTAATACATTGAAAAAGATAAATTGAATAAAGTAGAAACATCATGGCAGAGTACATTTTCTATTCATTAGTTTTATTTAATAGTTGTAAAGACCTCCCAACTTTTAAAAAGTTCCATTTTACTGATTATGCCATTACAGTTGTCCTGCTCTTTCTCCCTTTGCCCCGCCCTCCTCCCAGCACCCCGACTCCCTCAGGCAGTCCCCCCCGCCCATGTTCAGGTCCGTGGGTCATGCGGGTAAGTTCTGTGGCCACTCCGCCCTACACTGTACTTACACTCCGGTGGTCATTCTGCAACTGCCTGTGCTTCTCAATCCCTCACCTCTTCTCCCACCTGAAACCCTCTCCGTATGCAGGAGTCTGTCTCTGTTCTTCCTGTTTGCTTCGTTTGTTTTTTAGGTTCAGTAGTTGATAGATTTGTATTTTTTAGGTTTATCATTCATAGTTTTGATCTTTTTCTTAAATAAGTCCCTTTAACATTTCATATGGTACTGTTTTGGTGATGATGAACTACTTTATTAGGTTTTTTTGGTCTTGGAAGCTCTTTATCTGTCCTTTGATACTAAATGATAGCTTTGCTAGACAGAGTCATCTTGGCTGCAGGTCTTTGTTTTTCATCACTTTGCATATTTCTTGACAGTTCCTTCTGGCCTGAAAAGTTTCTGTTGAGAAATCAGCTGACAGCCTTATGGGAACTCCTTTGTAGGTACCTCTCTTGCTTTTCTCTTGCTGCTTTGAAAATTCTCTGTTTTTCTTTAACCTTTGGCATTTTAATTACCATGTGTCTTGGTGTGTCCTCTTTGGGTCCATCTTGTTTGGAACTCTCTGTGCTTCCTGGACTTGTGTATCTATTTCCTTCACCAGGTCAGGGAAGTTTTCTCTCATTAGAGAGAAACATTTCTCTCTATTCTTCAAGTAGATTTCCAATCCCTTGCTCTCTCTCTTCCCCTTCTGGCCCCCCCACGATGCACAGGGTGAGCCTCTTTTGTGTTGCCGCCTCACTGGGAGTCCCCTCCACCCCGCTGCCCAGCCCCGCCCACCTGCCGGTCTGGGTGAGTGTTTCTTCTTTAACTCCTTGGTTGTCGGACTTCCATACAGCTCGATTTTCTGGCCGCTCTGGTTGTTTTTTGTTTTTAAATTTGTTTTTGTCCTTCCTTTGGCTGTACGAGGAGGCACAGTGTGGCTACCTATACCCCTGTCTTGTTTGGGAGATAGCAAACAACTTTGCTAATAGGTTTGTAACTACTTGACAGACACTCACCAGTCTTTTTTGATTTAATACTTGTTCCAAAAGTGTCGGTCGGGCAGGTCGGTCCCCAAAGGCTCCCGTCCGTTTGACGATGGAGAGTATGTTGTCTGCACTTTCCTGGGGAAAAGGATAAAAACGCAAACAGGGTCAACACCCAACACAGTGACCGGTGACAATGGGCCTCTCAGTGATGAAGCGGACAGGTCTCGACTCACTTCCTGCCCAGATCCGAGGGGCTCTGATTGGATTGCAGGCAAAGTGCCCAGGACCCTCACCTGCTCCCCTCTAGAGGGGGTGCTGTGGTTTACGTGTGTAAAACCCTGGCTCACGGTGAGGTTCCCCTTACCGCTCAGCACGGTGGCTGGCGCATGAGAAACTTGGCTGATGGAGCATGAAGCGACACGCGTCCCCCCCCCCCCGAAGCCTTCCCCGAGTGTCGGGGCCACCAGAGCAGGTCTGCAGTGGGCCCGTGTTACAGCCCGACTGTCACTGGTCCTTCCTTCACACTCAGTCACCAAAGGTAACGACACACAGTTCTTATAATACGGGAGAACTGTATGTCGTTACCTTTGGTGACTCCAGTGTTAAAGGGACTTATCTAAGAAAAAGAAGGTAAAAAATATGAACAGTGAAAGGACAGCAAACTCACAGCTATTAACAACCACATGTAAAACAAAAGCAAACTAAGCGGACAGCTAGATCAGGAGTGGAGCCACAGAAAGAGATCACATGGAGGGTTAGCAACAGGGGAGTGGGAGGAGGAGAAGGTACAGAGAATAAGTAGCACAGACGGTGGGGAGAAAATAGACGGGGGAAGGCAAGAGTAGTGTGGGAAATGAATAAGCTAAAGAACTTGTGACACATGGACATGAACTAAAGGGGGGAATATGGGGGAGGGGGTGTGCAGAGTGGGGGGGAATGGGACAACTGTAATGGCATAATCAATAAAATATATATATAAAGACATGCAGTTCTTCAAATCACCTCAGCCGGTAAAGTAACCATCAGCCGGTAATAGTGTACTGTACCAAAATGGTACTGTACCAAATGGTACTGTACCAAATGGTACAGTACACTATTATTTCTTGCTTGTAGCAATCAATTTGCTTCCCTAAATTACTGTGCAAATTCCTTCACAGCAGGAACGTTATTAAGGTTCTTTTTGTGGGTGGTGAAGGAGAGACTGCAGTTCAGTGTTGATCACCCTTTTATACCTTTCCCTCAAATTGCGGGCGGAAATGCTGGGCCGTTTGAAAAAGCAAAAGCTCCCGGAAATGCTACCTCTGCTCCGACTCCCGTTCTGTAGTGAGACGTTTGTTTCCATGCGACTCTAAGTTCCTCGGGGACTATTTTACTAGGGTGCGGGTAGAGGAGGCTTGATCCTGGGACCCACGCGCGCCCCAAAGCCCCGAGCGTGCGAGCACAGTTCTGGGAAAAGGGCCGGTCAGTCCCGTCACGTTGGCAAAGGAGCCCTTTCACCCCAGGCAGCCTACGACTCAGTGAAATGCGAAGGAACAGAATTCACTCGGAAGACCCTAATCACTGTACTGTGAATTAAGTGCCACACAGATATTTAGAAACTCACACTTGTAAACAATTAATCTCACAGTCTAAACTTTGAGCAAGGGGGCAGCCGTTAGTTAAGTCTGCCTCAAAACTTAAAATACATCCCGGGGCAGCTTTCGGTGTTACTTTCTGGACCACTTTGAACAAAATTTCCTTTTTCTCTGCTTTGAAGAACAGTACGCTTTTGCCAAAAGGAGGAAAACACAGCAAGCATGTGATTCTCTGTAACAACCCTGAAGAACAGGCAGTGACGACAGAAATGACGGCGCAGGCTCACCCGCCACCTGCCGGACACTGCGAACCTTGCCTACCCCGGCAACACTGCGAACTAGGCTCCGTCCTAACACCCCTTCTGCAGGGAAGAAGCTGAAGCTTGAAGGAGTTCAGTCCCCTATTCAAGGGCACAGAGCCAGCCACGGGCCGGGCAGAGCTGCGCAGGCAGAAGTCCCGAGTCCCCAGCAGTGGCTTTAACTGTCCGCACAGTTCCGTCCCAACAACACAAACGTCGTCCGAGGCTTACCCCCCCCCCCCATTATTACTGGGTTCTTTTTCTCCAGGGCACCACGAAACTCGCAGTGAGGGCAGGAGACTCCGCAGGGGTTTACGGTGGACAGGATAGGACGTGTAAGGACCCTGGGACCAGGAACTGTGAGCCTCACAACAGACCCTGTTCTGCAGACCCTGAGAACAGGCTAAAAGAGTACGCGATGACCCCGCGCCAAGTCCCCAGTGTGTCAGGGTTCCACACTCTCGGCGCCAGCCCTGTGAGGGAGGGACCGCTCAGCCATTTACCCCCGTCCTTGCAGTCTCCTCTCGGATCTCTGCTGCGCCGCTATTCTGATGCCCACCCTCGCTGTCGGGGAAATGTATTCCTCCAGCGCAAGGATGCAACAGGAGTGCTAAAGCTTTGCCCGTGTTTGCACGAACTTGAATTTGGGGCCAGCCCCTCATAACTTGGGGCCTCCCGTCCAGCCACAGCCGCCACCCCCCCACCCCCACCGCCGCTTGGCTGGGATACCTCCAGTTTGGCTGCGCCCGCGCTGCCGGCCGGGGTGGCGCCTGCGCAGTGGAGGGCCTGGTCGCTTTTCTTCTTCTTGTACTTGTCTTTATACATCTTGTTGCGGTGCTTCTTGCACATCCACGGCTTGCGCTGCTTGGCCACCTGGCTCGTGGTCTCGCTGCAGCCCTCGTAGGTGCAGGTCTTGCTCACGCCGGCCGCTCCGCCGCCTCGCCTGCGCGTGGCCCTGCCTCCGCCCTCGCCCCCGGAGTGCGCCTCCTCGTCCTCCAGGTCCTCCAGGCTGGCTGCGCTCTCGCCGCCCCCCGGCGGATCGGAGGTGTCCAGCAGGTCGGCCTCATCCTCCCCGGCCTCGTCCTCTGCGTCCCCCGCCGTGTCGCACAGGTACCCGACGGACCCGCCCGCCAGGGCGGCGCCCCCTGCGCCTGGCGCCGGCCCCAGGACGCCCTCGGCCGCGCCCTCATCCTGCGCGCTGCAGGGGCGCATCACCAGCAGGGTGACCTGCGGGGCTGTGCCCGGGGCCGGGGCCGCAGCCAGGGCCGCTCCCGGCGCTGGCGCCGGGGCACCGGGCCCCGCGCTGAAGCCCTGCACCTCCGTGATGCTGAGACCTGGCGCGGGGTCCACGACCCCAACCTTTCAGCAACCCCCAAGCCCCAGGAAATCTCGCAAACCAGACTCCAGACCCGCCAAAAGAAAACGGGCAGCTCCGTGGAAAGCCGCTGAACTGCGCCTGCGCGGCTGGTGAATCCCGTGCGTTAGCGTTTGTACGCGGGTGCTGCCCCCGGACCCGCCTCTCTGAGGGGCGGGGCTGAGCGCCCCCCCCCCCCAACCGACTGCGCAAGCGCGAGTCCAGACTCGGCCTGGCTGATTGCGCCAGCGTGGTCCCAGGGCGCCAGTGCTCAGTGGCTAGGCCCCATGCAGCAGGATGGTGGCGCTGGACAAGACAACACGTGTTTTTGTTTTTTGCAGGAACCTGCTCTATCTAAAGTTTCAAAGCACTTTTGTAGCGGAAATGCACTATGTGTCAGTGGCCTTTTGCACAGAACTAGGGCAAAACCCCCCAAATTAGAGGGAATCACTAAAGACCCTGAAAAGACACAGAAATCTGTAAAAGCAATAACAAAGTTGGAGGTACCGCGCTACCTGATATCAAACCATACTGCAAAGCTATATCATTAAGACAGCATGGCACTGACCTAAAAACAGACATACACATCAATGGGACAGAATAGACAGCCTGGAAATAAACGCATGCTTATATGGTCAATTAATCTTTGACAAAGTTGGCAAGAACGTATGATTGGGTAAAGACAGTCTAAATCCATAAAATATGTTGAGATTAATGGATGGATACACGCA
Source organism: Sturnira hondurensis (assembly GCF_014824575.4). Lineage (NCBI taxonomy): Eukaryota > Metazoa > Chordata > Mammalia > Chiroptera > Phyllostomidae > Sturnira > Sturnira hondurensis. Next base: position 17,447,701 of record NW_028082350.1, on the reverse strand, counting down.
AAAAAAAGTGAAATGACCACCTTCTTGTACCATATACAAGAATAAACTCAAAATGGATGAAAGACTTAAATGCAGGTATTGAAACTTGAAATCTCCTAGAAGAAAACACAGGCAGTAAAATCTCAGATATTTCTCTTAGCACTATTTTTCTGATAGATCTCAGCAAGCAGAGGAAAGAAAATAAACAAATGGGACTACATCAGATTAAAATTTTTTGCACAGCCAATTAAACTATCAGCATGATGAAAAGACAGCCCGCTGAATGGGAGAACACATTTGCCAATGATACATCCGATAAAGGGTTAATATTCAAAATTTAAAGAGAATTTGTACTACTCAACACACACACACACACACACACACACCAATCCAATTTTTAAAAATGGGCAAAGGCCCTGAGTAGACACTTCTCCAAAGAGGACATACAGATGGCCAATAGACATATGAAAAGATGCTGAACAACACTAATCATCAGAGAGATGCAAATTAAATCCACAAGGAGGTATCACCTCCTGCCTGTCAAAAGGTCCATCATCAGTAAATGAAGAAACAACAAGTGCTGGAGAGGACGTGGAGAAAAGGGAACCCTCCCACACCATGGCTGGGAATGCGGAGCGCAGTGTGCGGTTACCTCAAAAAATTAAAAATGAAACTGCCTTATGACCCGGTGGTTCCAGTTCTGGGAGTATGTCTGAAGAAATCCAAAACTCCGATGTGAAAGGACATGGTGTGCTAAATGAAGTAAGTCCGTGAGAGAAAGACAAATGCCATATGATTTCACTCACATGTGGAATCTAATAAACAAAAAAGACCAAACAAATAAAATAGAAGCAAGCTGACAGATACAGAGAACAAACTAGAAACAAACTGCCGGAGGAGGGGGGAATGGGGGCTGGGTGAAGAAGATGAAGGGATTAAGGAAAAAACAAATCCTCGAAGACACAGACAACAGCACGGTGATGCCCGGAGGGAAAGGGGGTGGGGGAGGTAGAAGACCGTTGAATGGGAATGAATGGTGATGGAGGCATACTTGACTTGGGGTGAGAAACACGTGATACAATATACACATGACGTATTGTAGAACTGTGCACTTGAAGCCTATGTCATTTTATTAAGCAATGTCACCCAGTAAATTCCATAATTAAAAAAAGATTTCGGTCGAGGGGGTGTGTGTGTGCAGAAGCCAGGCTGCTGTCAGCTGGGGCACGAACAGAAGCAGAAAAGTAGAGGTGACTCCTGCAGAAAGTCCATATGACAAGAGGAGGGGAGAGAGCCTCTCTAGACGGTGACTGCCTCGGTCATTTCCTCGTAACTGCCCTGCCTGGGCCCTTGGCCCCCCTCCCCTCCTGAGCCCAGTCCCAAGGTCCTGACATCCTTGCTAGGACAAGGGCTAGGACCAGGGCGTCCCACCCAGAGAATGGCAGAATGCATGACAATGAAATGAGCACCTTTCAAAATGCCATTCTTCGTCCAGGACGGCATCCTTTGGCAGAACGTTTGTGTCAGATGTGAGATGCTGAAGGAGAAGGAGTAGAGATTAGGATAAAACGTTACTCTATTTCAGTTACAGTTCGAAACGGAGGTAATACCAGAGCAAGGAAAAGACAATCCATCACAAACAAACCTGTTCAGTGTGCATGTCTTTGAACAGTTGACATCAGATAGTGAGCTCTGTCACAAATGATAGGACCGGACATACTGATCTCCTAAAGCGATTTCTGCCTTTAGAACTTTCTCACAGCAGTGGAACTGAACATCGTCTCCTGGGGAGATACTTGGTGAGAATGGACTGTGAGTGTCTCCAGGACCTTGGCTTCGCTGAGATTACCAGTCAGGCAGTTGCTGGAAGGAGCCCAGGATGCAGAAGAACAGGCCGCCAGTATCAGAACAAGCTGATTCTGAGCCCCCAGTGTGGACAAGCCCCTAATCCAGAGGCTGCGTGTTCCTGGGAAACACCGAGGAAGCCAGTAGGGTCCTTTGGGGTGAGCGGAGGGCGGCATCAGAAGGGGAGAGGGGGCGGGTTGGAACACCTTGTTTTCACACACTGCAGGAAACCCGAACGAGGAGGCAGCAAAACCTCTAAAGGGGGCAAAGAATTCAGGCAGAGCCGTGGCTTTTGTTCAGCGCTGCAAACTGTGGGACAGACTACCTTCAAGATTACGAAAGCAAAGAGGACACGCGAGCTGGAAGCGCTTTGCTGTTTCCCTGCAACAGCCGAATGACAGCTGCAATAGCTGAGGCAGAAAGGGAAGTTTGACGTCTCGAAGGTGCCAGGTTTGCTGAACCGAAGTAAGATCAGCCACTTAATTGGTCTTTCTGCTTTATTGCCACTTCCTGCCTGTCCTCTCGAGCAGTCTCTCCGTGGAGGGCGCGCTTTGCTGCATCGAACCAGCTCTCGATTCAAAACCTCACTGGTTCAGACTGTGGCGGCGCATCCTCCAGTCTGACTGCTTTTCTCTCCCTCTCCGAAGCAAAAGAAGCTTTGCTGTAGCTTCCACGATGAAGGGACGCCTGGACAGACCCTGAGAAGACCTCGGGTCCTGGTCGTTTCTATGGATTTTTGTAGGTGGTGCGTGAATCTCCGTGGATCAGTTCTCACAGGTCTGAGGGCTGCCACTCTGTCCTTCTCCTCGGCACAGCGGGGATTTGCTCCTGATCAGCTGATCTGTCATCCACTCCTTCGTTCCCTCTGCGAGCATCACCGAGCCATTCTGGTGCCAAGAACTGGGGAAAAGTAAGACTTTAAAGTTGGCGAGCACTTTCAGGGATATCGTTGTTCTAACTTTGAAATAAACTCATGAGGCACTTGATCACGCCCTTGCCTGCAAACAGGCACTCAGCAGCCTTCACCAGAGAGGGGACACCGCCTGGTCCTGGTGCAGTGCGTGCTGGTACAAGTCTGGCCGGCTGGGACCGCCTCCCGGACTCGTCCACCAGAAGCTGCCCCCCCTCCCCTGCTCCTCAGAGGTGGAGGTGCCTGGGGTCAGGTGGAGAGGAGTGAGCTTCTCATGCAGGCCCACTTGGTCCTTGATCTTGGATTTCGGCTTCCTTCTCTAGACCCCAGAGGGCACCAGGTCCCTGGCTCTGAGAAGCTGGCAGGACAGCAGGACCTCGATGCCTTTGGACTTGCCGTTGCTAGGGCAATGTCGTTTCCGGGCTCCCGTCCACCACGGCTGGTTCCCACAGCTTCTACCTGGGCAGAGGCTTCTGCCTCCTGTGTCTGCCGCACCTTGGACTTTCACCCCACAGGGTGGCCACCCTTCTGGCGTCTCTGGGCCACACAGTAAATACTGACACGTAATCACAAAAAATCCCATCGTGTGTTTTAAGTAAATTTACGATTCTGTGTCAGGCCGCCGGCTGGACACCCCTGCGAGATTTCATTGCACAGCGGTGAGTTCTGATGGCAGCCGGCTCTCACTGCTGGCCGTTTGGCTGAGGCTGGGTCGGGCTGACAGCCCCGTGTACGCTCCGTGGAGACTATGAGTTGGAGAATGGGGAGAGAAAAGGGGTGTCAGACGTTAGACAAGGCACGAGTGGGGAAAAGCAAGGAGGGGGGGGAATTCTAGACAGAGTGNGGCCCAGAGACGCCAGAAGGGTGGCCACCCTGTGGGGTGAAAGTCCAAGGTGCGGCAGACACAGGAGGCAGAAGCCTCTGCCCAGGTAGAAGCTGTGGGAACCAGCCGTGGTGGACGGGAGCCCGGAAACGACATTGCCCTAGCAACGGCAAGTCCAAAGGCATCGAGGTCCTGCTGTCCTGCCAGCTTCTCAGAGCCAGGGACCTGGTGCCCTCTGGGGTCTAGAGAAGGAAGCCGAAATCCAAGATCAAGGACCAAGTGGGCCTGCATGAGAAGCTCACTCCTCTCCACCTGACCCCAGGCACCTCCACCTCTGAGGAGCAGGGGAGGGGGGGCAGCTTCTGGTGGACGAGTCCGGGAGGCGGTCCCAGCCGGCCAGACTTGTACCAGCACGCACTGCACCAGGACCAGGCGGTGTCCCCTCTCTGGTGAAGGCTGCTGGTACAAGTCTGGCCGGCTGGGACCGCCTCCCGGACTCGTCCACCAGAAGCTGCCCCCCCCCCCCCGCTCCTCAGAGGTGGAGGTGCCTGGGGTCAGGTGGACAGGTGGAGAGGAGTGAGCTTCTCATGCAGGCCCACTTGGTCCTTGATCTTGGATTTCGGCTTCCTTCTCTAGACCCCAGAGGGCACCAGGTCCCTGGCTCTGAGAAGCTGGCAGGACAGCAGGACCTCGATGCCTTTGGACTTGCCGTTGCTAGGGCAATGTCGTTTCCGGGCTCCCGTCCACCACGGCTGGTTCCCACAGCTTCTACCTGGGCAGAGGCTTCTGCCTCCTGTGTCTGCCGCACCTTGGACTTTCACCCCACAGGGTGGCCACCCTTCTGGCGTCTCTGGGCCACACAGTAAATACTGACACGTAATCACAAAAAATCCCATCGTGTGTTTTAAGTAAATTTACGATTCTGTGTCGGGCCGCCGGCTGGACACCCCTGCGAGATTTCATTGCACAGCGGTGAGTTCTGATGGCAGCTGGCTCTCACTGCTGGCCGTTTGGCTGAGGCTGGGTCGGGCTGACAGCCCCGTGTACGCTCTGTGGAGACTATGAGTTGGAGAATGGGGAGAGAAAAGGGGTGACAGACGTTAGACAAGGCACGAGTGGGGAAAAGCAAGGAGAGGAGGGGGGGAATTCTAGACAGAGTGTGGGGGTGTGTGTGTGAGACAGAGAGAGGGGAGGGAGGGGGTGGGGGAGCGAGTCGGGGAGGTGGGCGCCTTGTGGTCACACTCACTTCTAAGCTCTGCCGCCTCCACGGCTGGCAGACAAACAGGTATTTGTACTGGGAAGAATGGCTCTCCACCCACCCCCTTACCCCGCCCAGGGTGGATCTGAATAGGATGTTTTGCCCACCTCTGGTCTATTTTCCACAAAGCTGCTGGAATAATCTTCCCTAAACATCAATTCAGTGATTTAACTTCTCTGCTTAAAATCTTCCAACAGATTCCCACTGCACCAAACTCTGACTCAAGGGTACCAGGCCCTGCCTACCCTTCCCCTGCCGCCTGCCCAGCTTCACCTGCGCCCCCAGAGCCCCCAGTGCTCTGACCCCTTGGCTCACACAGCTGAGACCCGCCTGCCACAGGGCCTTTGCACACACCCTTTTCCCAGCGTGCTTCAACACTCACACCTGCTGTGTGAGAAAGGCCCTCCTTAACCGCCACGTCTTTAGTGAGTCGTCCTGGTTGCCTCTCACTTCACCACTTTAGTCTCTCAAGTGTGCATTGCACCTGTGACATGCGGATTATTTGTTCACTTGTTTTTATGGGTGTTTTTACCTCCTCTGGATCATAAGCGCTGAGAGGGAGGAGCCACAACTGTCTGCTACATTGTTTATTTCATGAGGACCTGTTGATCCTAGCGTCTCCCCATGGGTGTCAGGGTGGCGCCCGATCCGCCTTGGCGTGCTCCCAGCCTGGCTGGAAGGAAAGCAGTCGGTCCTGCCATGGCGGGAGAGCATCTCCGGGAAGCGGATGGGACCGCCCGAGGTGGTAAGGAGGGTGCTGCTGGGACTGGCCCCCCACTTCGTGCAGATGTCTGAGCCTGGTGTCCAAGGGGCAGGGCCCCGGGGAGCCAGCCTGCAGTGCTCACCCAGTGGGCGGGGTTCCAGGGCCCAGGGCACTTAGAGAACAGAGGTATCATCTTTGAATATTGAGGATCTTTCTTTGTTCTTGTGTTTGCTGTTCCTCTGGCTGTTTGGGTAACATAGAGTGTATGCATCCGAGTGTGTGTGTGTGTGTGTGTGTGTGCGCGCACGTGCACATGGGATTGTGAGAGCCCCTGGCCCACAGGACAACCGGGACAAAGTGAGCAGAGCACACCTGTCCTCTCACGAAGGGGGACACTCTGGAGAGAACAGGTCTCCAGAGGCCCAGGGCTGCCCTTGGACTTGCTCGCCTGTCCCTCCCCCCATTCACCCCTCACTCGCACCCTCGGGCCTTCTGTCCACAGGGGCCCAGGCCCCAGGAGACGAGGCCCTGGAGGCCTGGGTCCCGTGTGTGGTCCCACTGGGACAGATGCCCGAGGACTTAGAGGAAAGCGGGGCCTGGCACTGCTCTGAAGGGGAGTCTCTGGGGTGGGGAGGGGCAGACCTGGGGCGGGCAGCGAGGCTACAGAGACGGCCCCCTCTCCAGCCGGGCTGCAGTTCCCCTTTGGATTGTGGGAACAGGCCTGTTAGTACACAGGGGAGACTGTTTCCTCTCCCTCGATGGACCCCATCCGGCAGCCCCAACCCTCTGACCTCGTCTGGATCTCTGAGCATAGTGCTGAGGGGGGTGAAGGCACATGAGCTTCCTCCCCGCCCCCGTCCCCAGAGCCCATGGCAATGGCAGGCAGGGCCTGGAGCCCAGACCCCAGCAGGCAGTCCGTGGGCTTGGGGGCACAGAGCGGAGCGTGCGAGGAGGGATGGGCGGCCCGGGCAGTGGGCAGAGGGAGACCTCCTATCCCGCACAGGCATGCCTGAGAGGCTTACATGGTCCCTACCCTGCCATGGCATGTCCCGGGGACCTTAAGCATCCTTGTAAACACATTGGCTCTCTGTGGCCCAGGACCCAGGTCTTTCCCAAGCCTGCGGGTCACTCTCCAGATGAGGGAAGGGTGGGACTCACTGCCCCAGAGGGTGGTGACTCATGGCGGGGGGAGGGATAGTGGTGACAGAGGCTGCCGTTGGGCCACAAGATACCCACTCGGCTTCAAGAGGACGGACAGAGCGATGGAGAAGCCTCCTGGGGAGAAGGCTGTGGACCCGCCGCACTAAACACAGTGAGAGGTGGACCAGGGGCTCAATACGCCCATCTTCTTTATTTATGACCCGGTCTCCCCAGCTTTCAGACACAACACAGGCTCACCTGCAGTTGTACGATCTGTTACCCCGGCAAGCCCCGAACGACAGACCCCCGCTGATCTCTCTGACCGTGGCCCCCAATCTCTCTGCTTCATCTTGAGAGAAAGAACCATCTGGAAGGAGGCGGGAGGGGCCACACCCCCGGGAATGTTTAAAAGTACTTCTGTGTTCAGACACTTTGATGTCACTTCCAGAGTAAAGTTACCCCTCAGAACTGATTGCACTCAGATGGTTCTGTTGTGTGGCAAACCTGTCCCTTTATCTTTAAAAAAGGACTTCATCCCTGGCCGTTCTTCCCCGGGGACCAGAATAGCACAAGATCAAAGAGCAGAAGTGATTCTGTGGGCACCTCTGCGACCCTGCGTGGCTGTCGCCCAGCTTCTAGTGGGGACGCGCGCTCCTGTTCTGAGAAGGCGCCGCGCCTACCTGCGCAGAGAGCGCGGATGGCCATCCCTGCCCCGGGATCCCCCAGTCCGGCGTTGGATGGCGCTGCAACACCCGGCCAGGCTTCAAACGGCGGAACGGGAACACTGTTCACGCTCTGCCCACTCTAGGGCGGCGACCGTCTGCAGGGCTCGTGGTGTGGGGGGACCCTTCTGCTGCAGGAACAGCTCCCCGTGGCCTGACCGCCAGGGGCCGAGGGTTAAGGAAGAGAAACCCAATCCCCATCACAGTCCTCGCTCCAGAACCAGGAGCCCGCGCCCGCCTGGGAAGCCGTGCGTCCTTGATCCCTTCCAGGGGCTGGGTGGTGTGGCTGCCCGGTCGATCCACAAGGCCTGTCTTGGTGCCGCCTCTTAAGACCAGAAAGCGGCCCAAACAGGAGTGATCCAACCGCCCGGGGAAGACAGGCCACGTGGGGGCGGGCGTGGGCTCCGCGGGCTGGACGAGCCATGTGTTTAGGCTGTAGGCCGTTTCCTTTTAAAATTAAATTTAAATGCTCACTCTTGAGAAGCTGTCGTTGGTTTGCTTTGTGTTCAGGGGCAGCTGGGTCGCTCCACCTTCCTTGTCCTGCTCGCCCAGATTGGAGGACGAGCCCTGGGCTCAGACCCGCGGGGCTGCCCGCACAGCTCGGGTCTCTGTGACGTTCCCCGCACACCCGCGTCCTGGAACCCGCGGGGGGCGATCGCGCCAGCACACAGCTGATCCCCAGAGACACGTGACAGTCGCGGGGTGTCCACAACGCCAGGTGCGCCGGGGATGTCGTCGCTGAGCTTGGTCCCCTGATGAGAGTGAACCAGCACCGGACATCTCGGGGCCGTGGTGTGACAGCACAGAAAGGACACAGACTAGGAATCACAGCTTCTGGGTTTGGCTCCTGGGGCCTCTCTCAGCGGTAGGGGCAGCAGTTTTGGGAAGAGCCCCCCGCTGCCCGGCGTTGGGGCTGTAAGGGAAGGGAAAACTGCGGGGGGAGGGCGCGCTCAGACATCACGGCCGCCCCTCGGCCCACAGCCTGGCTTCCTGAGCCCAGCCCCTCCCAAACCCTTCCCAGTAGACTTCCTCCGCCGATAAATGCCATTCTCACCTGCTACAGTGACATTCAAGGGAACATTTAGCGGAGCTCTGCCTCCAGTTTTAGAAATGTGATACATGAAATCTACACTGATTTTTAAAAAAAAACATTTGGTGTTTTCCCCTTTACCTTTTAAATATGGAAACTATCTTGTCATTGACTCTGGCTCCACTGTGTCCGGTCTTGCTGGCTCGGTGGGCTTCCTAGTTGTGCGTGAGAACAAAAGGCAGGCTCCACAGCCAGCACCCGCTGCGAGGCCCCTCCGGTGACCTCTGCGTCAGGTGTCCAGCAGAGTGGCATGACCTTGACCTCCCAGAAGTGCACTCAGGATCCATCCGGGGCTTTGTGTGAGACTCTACCCCTCAGTGGCTTGCACCCACGTGTCAGCCTCAGTGTCTCTACTCACAAAGGTCAGGGGTCGTGAGTGGAGACAGGAGTGTGGGGAAGGAGCAGAAACAGGTCTGACTGGTTGACAGAAATGAAACAGGGCCGTTCCTCTCTCCTGAGGCGACCCCCCCACCCTTAGGGACAACCGCAGCCGCTGGGGCAGGCCGGGCTGTGCATGCTCGTCACGAGGAGAGGTTGGAGAACGTGGACCTCTGGGAGGAGATGCTGCAGACCTCCAGGTTGGCCAGGGAGCTCCCGGTGTCGCTGGGGCACTCGGGGCGGGAGGAGCCGGAGGAGATGACGTTCTTGAGTCTCTGGAGGGAAATGATTAGGAGCAGGAGCAGAAACGCTAAGAGGCTGAGGAACATGGACACGTACACATAGACACTGGACAGGCGTCCGGGCGATGGGTCCACCGAGGTGGACAGGGAGGTGGGGAACAGCTGGAGAAACGTCCCGTTCTCCGCGCTGCCCGGGAACACGGACGAAGGGGCCGCGCCAGACATCCTTCGGCAGGTGGGGGCGCAGGTGCCGAGGGCTCACGCGGGGGTCGCAGGGGACAGAAGTGGCATTGTTTTCCCAACGGCTGTGGCCAAAACGTCAGGCAGCTGAGTCAGCACAACAGGGTCGTCTTGGTTTTCCGACGAGGCTGCCACGGATCAGGAGTCCGCCAACCCTGGGGGAAAAAAACAAAGACCCACACGTCTGCATGTGTTACTCAGAAAATGCCACATCCAAACCCCACGGTCAGTCTTCCCGTCAGGGAGGCTTCACTGTGACACCCACGGGGGTGGGGGGAAGAACCCCCCGGGGGCAGCAGGGCTCTTCACAGTGCATGCGATGCTGCCAAAATGAACTTCTGTTCCGTCTTTGCAGTTCCTCCAAGGCACTGAAGATAAAATGACAAGGAAAAACACATTTCTTCTTCTTTCCATTTATTTCTTCACGTTTTTAAATTGTTGTTCAAGTACAGTTGTCTCTAGTTCTCCTCCACAGAAAAATACATTTCTGACGTGTGCCCCCCCACTATGATTTCATCAGATGCTCCACGTGGATGCTCTGAGGAGGGGACCCGGAAAGTTAGTGGCAAACCTCGCTCCGCAGGAAGTTAGCTCTGCCCGTTCCACGGCACCCGCCCAGTGCAGACCAGAGCTCCCTCCAGCCCGTTGTGGAGAACCACCGCGTGAACACTCAGCATCTGCCGCTCTGTTCGTAAACACGCACCTCCTTAACGCCAGGGACCGTCCGTCTCCACCCGTCTCTTTCCGTCGAGCTGCACCTGCATGTCCGCTTCTGCAGTGAGCAGAACTTTAGACTAACTCGGAGCAACAGTTGGCTTTCCTCTGAAGGGCAGAAAGAGGACAAGGTTTGTCTCAACACTCGAAGTTTTGGCCTGAATTCTCGATCTTGGGGAACCTGGGCAAATTGCCTGCATTTTCGGGGCTCCTGTTTTCTCCTTGGTAAACTGTGTGGCCCGGGCCCCACCACCTCTCCGGGATGCAGGGCCGAGATCATAGAGTGGAAGCACTTTGTGAATCGTGAAGGGTGGAGCCAAGCTCGGTGTGTGCGTGGGCTGTCGGGGGGATGAGAAGGGCGATTCTGTCCCTGCAGGCAGCAAGGGAACACTCTCCACAGACCCTGCCTCCTCGCCCGCTCCCAGCGGGAGCCCCAGGAGCAGAGTGGGCAGAGATGGGTGAGGAGTAATGGGGACAGAGGGCGAGTCCCCAGGCTCCAGGCGTGTCCCAGATGCCCTTGCCTGTGACTGGAGGTCACCCTTGGTTTCTGACCGGCCCATTAGCCCGCCAAGTCCATCCGGGGGCCCAGGACGCGGCCTGGGGCAGGAAGTATGTCCCCATAGATGACTCTCTTTCTTCTAAGGCTGGAAAAGTTGCCTTCCTGGCTCCGGAAGGCATCCCATGGTTGTGATGCGAATCTCGAAATCTCTTCGAGTGAGATGCGGAGAAAGGCTGGTGTGTGAACCCTGCCGCGCCCACCCCCCGCCCCGCCTGGGCTCCCCTTTTTCTAGACTCCGCCCTGCCTCGCACCTCGGAAACCCGCCTTTCCCTTCCGTTCTCCAAGCCTCACGAGGCGGCTGATTAGTTGAGGGGCCGACACTGGTGTCCAGCCCGAGCGGAGCGGCACCCATGATCCCTGGGGAAAAGGGACACTCCTGCGAGGACTGTCCCTCTCTGGTGTCACCCAGGCTTTCACTGAGCTCCTCTGAGTAGTGTCTTAGTGTGTAGCTCCTAAAATAAGTTGACTCCTACTCATTCGGCTTTGCCTGGTGATTTTAATTTCATTAGGCTGCTCCGGTTCCTAGCGATCCTGAAATAAGAGAGAGAGGATCACGCCGCAAATGTGTTACACGGATTTGGCAATATCTTGCCTCTTACAACACGTACACGTTCACCTTCAAGGAAATCGGGACTCTCAGAGGCAGCGTGATGTGTGGGAGGGGAAACCAGGGGGCAAAGCTCCCGGGCTGACCCGGAAGACACAGCTCGGGAGAAACAGAGCCTGGTTGATTTGACAAAGTAGCATCTAATCAGAAGCTACGCCAGGATGCTGGGCTTCTGCACCCCCTCGGCCTGGTCCCATCTGGTCTCAACTGTCCTACTGTTGGGGAGCAGGGCTTCGGCGGTCTCTTTTTCTAGTGTGGGCAAAGGAACAAGACAGGGACGATGCACTTGGTGCATCCCATGCCAACCGCTCTGTGAGGCGGGCAGAGCGGGGCTTGGGGCTCCCCCTGGGCCGGGCAGGGAGCCAGGCCGAGAAGCCTGGGCGAGTCGCTCGGCGTCCTCCACTGCGGGACAGGGGCTGAGAAGTGGCTGGAGCCCACGCTGGGACTGTGTCCTGGGTCCTCCCCACCGTGGCAGGAAGCAGAAAAGACTCGGGGGACGAGTTCCCACCTGGTGCTCCCCCAGGACAGGCTCACGGCTCCATCCTGACACTTGATTTCTCGTTGGGACAACGATACTCGTATTTCCTCCCCTTCCGGGAGGTACACAATTGAAAATTGGTCACTTGTCCATAATCTTCCTCAGCAAAGTGTCGAGGGCTGCCCCAAGGGAGGCCCCAGTGGGCGGTTCTTTCTGAAAACCTTCCTGGGAGGACCAGAGGGGCATCCAAGTCTCAGCCGGCCCCATGGTCCCAACGTGGGCAGCTGACGTTCGGCTGCAGTGGCCGAGTTTGCTAAAAGCCCCACTCTGTCCCCAAGCCTGTGTCCTGTTCTTGGGGGGAGGGGCTGTGGGTGCAGTCAGTGACACTGGAGTATTAGCACTTCAGTGACAGCCCATAGCTGGTGACCGACTGGACTGCCAGTTACAACATAGGCATCTCTGCGCACGGCACACATTCCAAACACACACCCTGGAGATGGCCTTCCTCAGACAAGAGGCCCACTGCGGGCTGATGGCCGCGGGATGTCATAGGGGAAGAGGCTCGGAAGATGCGGGGAGAGTGTCTGGCCTTGGAAGACGGTAGAAATGACCTTGTGTATGTGTCTGACCCTCAATGATGCACTATCTTCTCCATCTTTAACCCCCCCCTCCAGTGTTTCAGACTTAATAGTACTCCCGAACACCTCTCAGCTTACTATGACATGTACACAAATCTCATTTCGCTGTCCGGCTCCCAAACAGCACGGTATACATGCCCTGTTGGAGATCATTTTGAGTTGATGACATTCTTCTCAGATTGAACAGCCCAGGCAGGTCTCAGCTCTGTCCCAGCCGCCTCTCAGGCTGCGACCTGTGTTCACACGCATTTCCACGTGAAGGACGACTGTGCAAAAGGCTCTTTGGTTGTAGGAAACTGGGACAAGCCGCTTCCCCCATCGCAGATGCCACACCAGAGTGCCCTGGCCGTCGCAACGCCCCATCGGCCCCTTATCGCCCCCCCGGGTTGTTGTCCAAAGGGGTCCTCCGCGACCACGGTAACGATTTGATGAGGTCTTCCCCTGACGTAGTGGGATGTTTTCTTCCGCTGGACAAGTGTCGACTTTGATGCTGTAATGTGTAGTTCGAGGTGACAGACTGGTTCTCTTTGTGAACGAACGCACAGTGACCACTGTTTTCAGAACCTGGAAGGGTCCCTGTCACGCCTGAGCAAAGCCGTTTCAGTCCCAGTGGGACCTCAGTCCTCCCACAACTGAGTGAAGGGTGGTCGGCCGGCCCTGGGACAAGCCGTCCATGGACAGAAGGGCTCGGTTGTCCAACAAAACTTGACTCTCCACCGACCACCCGCCCATGCTGGCACCAGTGTGATCAGTCATGCATCTCTCAGGTGACAAAGGAGATTTTGTTTCCAAAAAATCACTTCTCGAACAGTTTTCTGAAACAAATGGAGTCTGAGAACCGCGGTTCCACTGCACTGAGAAAATGGCACATTTTGTGTGAAGTGCCCACGCGCTTCCCTTCTCCCCGAGTGCCTTCTCCTTGCCTGGTGGCCCTTGGGGTCATGCAGGTGACAGAAGGTCAGTGCCAACCATACATACTTCCCACGCCCTCTTCTCTCAATGAAAGTCTTCACCTGCAAACACTTACCTGCAGGCTTGCAATAGTAACAACAGTTAATGATCTTCCATTTATGCAGAGCTGATTCAGACATCCATAGTCTTGCCTATTGGAGAACTGCTCTTACTCATCAGAACACTTCTTTAGAGAGTAGTATTTTGTGTGAAAATGAGAACAATCTCATTATGATCCTTTGTATCGGCCCCATAGAAAAACAAAACCAGTTAAGGAAATACCCTGAGTCCATCTGCTGTCAAATACTGAACGAGAGAGAAATGTGGAAGACGGAGACTCTGGATAATGCTCCGGAATCCATGGGCCCGGGCTGCACAATGAAGGGATGAAAAGTGAACATTAACAGCTCCCTCTACTCATCGCTCAAATGAAGGATCAGAAAATACAGTCTGCGCTTTTTCACAGAACGGGGGTGGAAATTAAAGAAAGGGCTAAGTGGTCGCCTGGGCTCCGTGCGTTCTTCTCAAACCCACCTCTGGGAAGTTCAGGAGGTTGTCTGGATCCTGTCCAGCCTCCTCGGCCTCCGACTCTCCCTGGCGACTCTGTCTGTGAGCCACAGGCCCACAAAGATACTCCCTCAGCAAAATAATTAAATGGTAGGTAATAACCCAATAGAGTACACAGATGATTTTGTTCTAACTCTTTAAAAAATTAGCTACCCACACAAGGCATCATCCACAGAATATAACATTCTTGGTATATAAAACAGTGTGCATTGAGGGAAGTTGAAAACACAGACAGCATTTCGAACGGGAACATGAACACACCAGTTTGGATCATCTGGCTTGTGTAGCCTGGAGGGAGCCGTTTTGCGTGGCGTAGGAAGGTAGCTCAGCCTCCACGCGGCACGCAGGACCACGCCCACGGAGAGGTTCTCCCGTGGGGAGTCAGGCCTGCATTGCACCTACACTGCTATGAGACTTGCTTTTGCTAAAACTCCCTCACCCTGAATTGAGGCCAGAAGGGCTTACTGCAACTTCCTAAAATCTGAGCTAACCCTCCCAAGTATGGAGTGGGACCAGTTCAACCACTTTTCCCCTTGGTCTGCAACATTCTTCTCTTTCAAGTAATTAGCAGCATTCTTTCCTTTGCTATCTGTAAAAGGTAGTCCTCTGCAGTGAACCTGTGCATAGTAAATGAGGACTACCCTCCATGTCATGTACCCAGAGAAGCAATAAAAGCCTGTCCAGGGAGGGGCCAGGGCCCTCTCTCTCTCTCTCTCAGAGAGCGGCTGTGCCGCCCCTTGCTCTCCACAGGACTCTGCAGTCTGTGTGGATTTGTCTCTCGCAGCCACGACACATGGATCCTGCCGGCCAGGACTCGCATCAGCAGCCTCCAGAGTATTTATGGACATGAGCTCCCTTGCATTGCTTTGGCTCAGTTTTCATGGGAAAATCAAACTACTGTATTATTCTTCATAAATTTTTGCTATGTTTATATTCTAGGTGAAGATTTTACGCCCAACTCTCTGCCTTAATAAGGATAATTATTGTTTTAAATGATGCTGCCTTAGAATAAGAATTTAAATAGATAGTTTTCCAGATAAACGGGTCAAAAGTAAAGCCTGGGAAGGCTCTATCCTGGGCTGGAGGGAGACAGGACCCATCTTGGTTGACAGAATTGCCTAAATCAAAATGAGAAAAGCTGAGAAAACAGACACTGATGAAGAAGATGCTGGGCAATGCCACTTTCGGGATGCAACTTTGAGGGAGCAGGAGAAAGGTCACTGGCTGGACACTTCGGGTAAAGAAAAAGCAAACGCCTGGAGAGAGAACGACTTGAAGGCCGTCGGCGAGGGTGAAGTGGGTCAGCCGGAAGAAAGAAGGTAGGAAGCAAGACTGGCCTCGCAAGATGTCACAGCATCTTTTATGAGACCTTTCCGGTTCGCCTCTTGTCCTCCACCCAGCCTTGGTCTTCCCCGTGTGTTAAGAACAGCCTGTTTAATTCCCGCAGTGGCTAGAACTGGTTAAATCATAGGATTAGAAGAAAACGGCATGCTTATTTTTAATCAGCCTGGAGGAGTGTTTTCCTCTTTTCTGTTGTCTCTCATTCTGCCTCCACCGTTAAAGTAATTCGCATCTAATATGTATATTTTTGTCCAATCAGGGAACAGTCCCCTTACAAGAGATGAGATTTGGAAAGATTTTATTCTTGTGATTGCCACAAATCTTTTTCCTTTTAACCTTTACAAGAAGACAAAGGGGTGTCCCCAAGCCACTCCCTCGGGCTCCAGGGGCCTTTGGGTGCTTTCAAAGATGTTCCAAGGGAACAGGGAGGAGCCCGGACGTCTGGTTCCTGTGTAATGGTTTCTCAAAGCCCACTCTACACTTAAGCTGGTTCCTCAAATGTGGGCCGCCACAGGCCACACAATAAGAAGGAAATGTGAGATTGCCTCACCCCACACCAGTGCCGCTCCTTCTCCCTTCCCGACTGCTCCCCCTTATTTAAACACACCTGTGCCCAGGTCACCCCTTATTGTCATCATGGGTCCCACTTTCTTCCAGCTCCCATGGGCATCCATGCCAGCGTGTTCCGTGAGGACCTGCACACCCACACGTGTGTCTGTACGTGTGTCTGTTGTGGCTTTTGTGCATTTCCTTGTCAGTTCTCATCCGGCTCCTGGACTTGCCCCTCACAAGAAGGGGTGTGTGCTAAATACTTCATTCAGTTCGAACGCTCAACCCCAAACTTCATTTCCACTTAAAATGTCTTGATGACTGGGGCCCAGGGACAGAGAGACAGAAATTATCTTAAGCATCTAGTTCTCTATTTTGCCCAAAGAGTATTGCAAAGACCAATAACCATTCCCTATCCATAAAATCACACTTACAGGTACAATTTGGAAAAAAAAAAGATGATGACATAGGTTGTCTGCAAAGAAGTTCAGTATTAGTAAATGAAGTCATTATACCTATCTCATACCTATCTCTACTGGCAACTATGGTCATGCATTTCTTTTTTTAAACTTTTTTGTTGATTTGAGAGAGAGTGGGGAGTGGAGAGAGAGACAAACATTGATTCATTGTTCCACTTATTGGCACATTTATGGGTCAGCTCTTGTCTGTGCCCTGACCGGGGATCAAACCTGCAACCTTGGAGCGTCGTGATGACACCCTAACCAACTGAGCTACCCGGCCAGGGAAGTCATGTATTTCTTTAAACTAAGATGCTTTATATGCTATTTCTTAAAAATAAACTGGGACATCACAAGTATATGTAAGCAGCTTAAGCCTGGCATCTCTCCGCTGGATCAAGCCTGCTGAGCCTTCAACACAACGACGACATTTTTAATGAAGGCACAGCCTTTGCCACAATTAATGAACCATTGTCCCTCCGAACACAGCCACAAATAGGGCCTTGCTGATTGCATGGTGTGTGAATCACCCGTCTCTTCTGGCCCCTAGCCCAGTGTTCCGTATAACGTACACACAGAGATTCTGTTACGCAAGTTCTCCCATTCTCTCAGTCCTCTGTGGCTGGCCGTCAGAGTGTGGGGTGGCCCCACTGGGAAGTGGGCGGTCCAGAGAATAACGCTCACTGATGGGCAGTGGGACAAGTGTTGGCCACGTCCCATTATCTAGCAGTTGGCCGAAAACTCAGAATGAGTAGGATGCAGATGTCAAGATTTTTCCCCTAATGGGACGCAGGCTCCTGGGAGCCTGCCACCTTGTTATAAATGACATTGTTATTTATATAAACAACACTGATATGTTCTAAATCACGGTATTAGGGCAACTAGAGAAATTCGAATATAGGCTGAACATCAGATAATTGTGTTATATCACTATCAAATTTCCCAAGGTGATAGAGGAGAGTGTTCTTGTTATTTGGAAATGCATATTAAAGTTTGCAGCCAGGAAGTATCATCATGTCAACAACTGACCCTCGAGAGGTTCAGCTAAAATGAAACAAATGCAGTCGCCCCCTCATCCTCGGGGGGGGGTACATTCCAAGACCCCCGGTGGGTGTCTGAGAACACAGTGGCCAGCCCTGTGTAAGCTATGTTTTTGCCCCACAAACATACCTTTTCATTTGAAGGAACCATTCACTTTCAGGTTCCCTTCGGCAGGTCTGAATTGCGAGCGTCACACTCTGGTGCTTCAGGGCCGCGACACAGTCAAAGGAAGGCGACTTGAATGGAGACGGCTCCGCAGGGGCTGGTGGGCGGGAGGCGTACCCAGTGGAGCCGCTGGACAAGGGGGTTTCGCGTGCTGGGCGGGACAAAGAGGGGAGACGCGAGATCTCAACACGCTCCTCGGAATGGTGCGCAACGTAGAACTCGCTTATTTCTGGGATTTTCCATTTCATGTTTTCAGACTGTGGTTGACTGCGGGACAGTGAAACCACAGAAAGCAAAACACATGGGAACGGCCGGACACAGACACACAACCCAGAACGAAAGGTGATGAAGCAAAGGGTGTGGACACGTGAACAGCTGGTTTGTCTGGGAGAGGACGTGTAGTTGTCCAGTGTTGTCATTGTTTACACTTTTCAGTGGGTTTGGAATTTTTCAACGTATAAGTTGAAAAAAACCAATTTATTCCCAAGGGTATCGGGAACTGTGCTTGCTGTAAAAAGCAGTCAGTAAGCCAAAATGTTGGAAGCTGCTAAAGAAACGAGGAGGCAGAAACCTGACTTTCACGGGCCCTGGGGAAGTTCGCCAACTGCCCTCACGGGTCATCACCGGCAGTGTGACTGAGGCTCCAGGGAGGGACCCGGACACGTCAGGGACAGACAGAGGTGACGTAAACTTCAGTCCCACCAGGAGGCAAAGTGCTCTCCTGTGACTCTGAGGTCGCCCGTGAGCCAGGACTCCAGGTACAACAGGGAGGGCGGGAGCCAGGAAAGAGGACGCGGCCTTCTTCGACAGGAAGGCGGGTTTGGCGCAGCCCAGCTAACCCTGGGTCTGAACAGAGCAATGGACTTGCTTTCACACCTCCCCTCCCCCTCTCTGTCCCTCCCCCAGCCGTCCTGGGCGGCACCGTGAGCTCAGTCAGACGTCTGTTTCACAAAGCAAGTGTCTCCATGCTTCTCGTCACACGGAACAGAACGAACGACACAGCAGGCTACCCAGTGTGGGAGGAAAGCCTGTCCCGACAGCCTGCTGTCATTTCAGAGGACGCATGGTACCCAGACTCTGTCACAAACGACATGAGGGAGGTACACAAGGGTCAGCTTACACTCCCCCGGAACATACTCCCACTTAGAAGTGCACGGATGCAAAGTTGAAAAATAATGAGGCATTATTTGTAGGAAACAGACGACCACACGGGTGACCCTATAGAAAACAGTTATACAATTCTTTTAAAACTATTAGTGAGTAGGATTTCTTTCAAGGAAATTGTGCGTATCTTTTATTCAAGAGTTAACTGACCTTGACTGTGCCCTTGATCAAGGCCAAGCTCTCCACCTTGCCCTTCTAGGCTGGGAGCCCTGTGTTTGTTGGGTGGTTGCAGAAACAGCCACAGTGTGATGTGCACATTCCAGGTCTCTCACTGCTCACCTAGTGCGTCTTAGTTCTCATTCATTTCAGGGGCCTGCAGGGCTGGGGCACAGGGGCTGAGACGCACCAAGCTGGAGGAGGGACGGAAAGGGGAGGCTGGACAATAGGGTGGCAGGCTACTGTCTGCCACTCGTGGGGTGTCCCCTCGTCCCTGTCTCCTGAACGTGATGGGCAGGGCGCAGGGGAGCCAGGAAGCAGGTGCGGGAGGGGGGGTACCCAGAAGCGCAGTGTGGTACCCAGTGTGGGGGAAGGACCAGCCCCAGAGCAGCCGGTTTGGATGAAACAGAAGCATGTGCTCATTCTGTGTGCGTGTTTGTTTGCAGGCGGGGCGTGTGCATCGTCTCTCATCTTCACGGTTCTTCAAGGTCATTACTGTGACCCTCTCCTCCCTTTCACAGGTGGGAAAATGAAGAAACGTTGGCCAAGCCCACCCAGCCACTGAGAGGCAGGATAGAAATTCACACCGATGCCCGTAAGTCTCAAACTGTGTTCCTTGCATCCCTTCTCTCCCAGGGTGCGGGGTGGGGGCTTAGGGTGACAGGGTGTTATGGCCTGTCTCATGGTCATTAGCACGGGCCACACGTTTCTGCTCTTACTGCCTCCTTCAGGCTGGTGGTAGGATTGCATGTTCCATCCCTTCTGAATTGAGGGCAGGCAAGCGACTTGTTTGGGCGGGTGAAGTGTGGGGACCGTGCCCTGTGCCCCCAGGGGTAGAAAATGTAACACACCGTGTAAGACTGGCCACAGCCCTCCCCTCTGCTGTGGCAACGGGGACAGCTCCGCCATCAGAGTCCTGGGTGACCCCGGGGAGCGCCTCCACCCCTCCTTGCTGGCCTTGTTAGTACTCAGTGTGCACACCGAGTGAGCTTCCCCTGTTGCAAACCACTGCGTGTTGGGGCTCATCTGTTCCTGTGGCATCTGTGCACTGACCGGCCTGAGATCTTACTCTCCGTGATGACGGAGGCGATGGTGCGTGTTCAGGAAGCTGCTGCAGAGAAGTAGAATTCTGAATGCACCTGAGAGCTGCAGGGATCACGTATGCAGTGTGTTAACACCCCCAACAGCGCCGGTGAGAAAGAAGGTCACGCAGGTTGTCTTGGTTACCTTTCATTTCACGTAACAGTGGGAGCTGAAGGGCCGAGCGCTGCCCAGCGCTACAGCCGGCACGCGGTCCCTAGCAAGCGGGAGCCTGGTGATGGGATGCTGACCCGCATCCACCTGGACGTGCAAGGATGGTTTCAGGTGAGAATAGATGAGGCAGAATAAAGGTAGCAGGGCTGACTCATGATCCCAACAGAAAATACAACAACTCATAACACAGGTATCGGGACAGTGGCATTGCTTGCGGTTACGGAAAACTCTGTTCTTTGGGGCCTTTGGTTATTCATTCGACAAGCACTTGTTATTTGTGTACTGTGAACAGGAAGGTGAACAAATATTATCATTAGGTGCCTGAGTCTGAGGCACATATAATTTTTGCAGTGACCACCTTGACTAAGAAATCTCCTGGTGCAGCTGCTGTGGGAAGCAGTGTGGAGGTTCCTCAGAAAATTAAAAATGGAACTGCCTTATGGCCCAGCGATTCCACTGCTGGGAATACATCCCTAGAAACCCGAAGCACTAATCTGAAAGCACGTAAGCACCCCGATGAACACTGCAGCATTACTGACAATCACCGAGCTCTGGAAGCAGCCCAGGTGTCCGTCAGTAGACGCGTGGGTGAAACAGCCGTGGTCCGTCTACACAGTGGAAAGCTATGTGGCCGTAAGAAAGAAGGAAATCTTAGCTTGTACAACCGCATGCATGAACTGAAGGGCAGATAAAAAAGCTTCCCAGCCTGAAAAAAAAAGCTGAAGGAGTTCTTCATCATTGCCAAACCAGTACTACAAGAAATGTTAAAGGGATATCTTTAAGAAGAAAAAGAAGATGAAAATATGAGTAAGAAAGTGGCAATAACTACATATCTGTCAGCAATTATTTTAAATGCGAATGGATAAAATGCTCCAGCCAAGACACATGGCGGCTGAACAGACCCCAGAACAAGAGCCTTACGTGTGCCGTCTACCAGAGACTCGTTGGGATGGGGAAAGACGCACACAGTCTGAGAGTGAAGAGGCGGAAACGTGGTTTTGTGGAGATGGAAATACACAAACAAAGAGCCGGCGGAGCAATATTTACACCGGACAAACCAGACTTTAAAACAAACGCTAGATAACAAGAGGCAGAAGGGCCCAGCAATTCCGCTTCTGGGTGTTTATGCAAAGCAACCCAAACACCACATTGGAAAGACAGACAACCACGCGTTCAGAGCAGCATTATTTACCACGGCCACGGTGCGGACACGACCTGGGTGCCCGTCAGCAGGCGAGTGGATAACGAAACGAGCAGTGTGCACATACAGTACGACGGACATGGCTCAGCCATGACAAGAGCAGAATCTTCCATCTGCAGCAACCCGAGGTCGGACCCGAGGGGGCCGTGGTGCGTGAGAGAAGTCGGAGCGGAGGAGACAGAGGAGACAAGTGCCAGATGACTGCACTTATGTGTGGAATCGAGACAACAAAATAATTGAACAAACAGAACAGAAACAGACTTGTGGACACAGAGAACAGACTGATGGCCACCAGATGGGAGGGGGTGGGGGAGCTGGGTGAAAATGGTGAAGGGATTAAATAGTGCAAGTCGGGCGGTGGTTACGGAGCAGACACTGGGTGAAAAGTGCTGCGTGGGAAATGGGACCAATGACACTGAAACTCCATGTGGTGTCAGATGGGCTCTAGATTTACTGGGGTGCGCAGTCCATACGTCACATGATAAAGTCTAATCCCTGGATTAGATTGCAGGTGCACACACCTGAGACCAAGATTTGCATGTCAATTGTCACTCAAACATTTTTTAAATTTATTTTTTAAAAAGGACAAAAAACAAGTTATTCAGTTTCTTTTGTTCCCTAGGGGTTAATTCATCATATAGATCAAAATACATGCCCCACAGGGTCCCATGGACAAATTGGAGGCCCAGACTGGATCCTGGAGAGATGAAGGGACCAAATGAAGGGTTAGGGCGGTTTAATTGGCAGCAGTGGACAGGTTACCAGGCCCTTGTAACTCGTACCAGACTGCCGTGGCAGACTAATCAGAAAAGCTGCTATTTTGGCTTCCCCTGGGGAGCAAATCTGTGTGCGGAGTGTTCCCTGCGTGAACTGCCTTAGTGGCTTATGTTTGAGTTGTTTTCCTGTCTGTCTGAATCTGAAGGAGGTTCTTCCAGCCGCCCATTTTGTTGTCTCCCATCAAAAATTGTGTTCAGCCCTGGCTGGTGTGGCTCAGTGGATTAAGCGCGGGCCTGCAAACCACACGATCTCGGTTCGACTCCCAGTCAGGGGACATGCCTGGGTTGCAGGCCAGTTCCTGGCAGGGGATGCACGGGAGGCAACCCTACATTGATATTTCTCTCCTTCTCTTCCCCTATAAAGATAAATAAATTAAAAATCTTTATAAAAATTGTATTCAGGTGTGTCTCCTTGTGCCACCCTTTTTAACAACTATTACAGGTTTATTACAACAGTTACACTCCCGACTCTCTCATGGTTGTCTTTAGCAATCTCAACACCAAAACAGTCGGTCCCGTAACACCAATCGTCAATCTGGCCGGAAAGACCCTCCTCTCCCCATGACGTAGTAGATGACAGTTTAGAGTTAGGAAGCAGGGAATATTAACGATAGTCTACCCTGCTCCCGGTGAGAATTCAGAGCTTTGACATGTCGGCACCGTGTCGGCAGGACTGTGCCCTTTCGTGCCGAGAGATGCTGTGACGTTGCGTGTGGCCACTTGAGTTCTCGGAATCCCCATTTTTTTTGTTCTTGCCAAAACTTAGTGTAGACGAAATAGTGACTGTTTCCTAGTCCCAAGGGTGGACATGAGAGTGCATCTCAGTCACCACCAACTCTTGGAGGAGGCGTGGCGTGCCAAGAACCTGAGCAGCTCAGAATGCTAATCCCCTGGTTGCACAGGCCTCGACCCGAACCAGAGCTGCAGGGGCCCGGGAAGGCGGCCCAGCAGACAGCTTCCCTGCAGCCGGAAGGGACCGTGAACGCACAGGCGGACTTGCCGAGCCCTACACCCTGAGCTGGCCCACACGGGCATGCCACGGACTCCTGCGCCTGAGCCCCGGCTGCTCGTCTGTCGGAACACCCGTTGGCGACACGGAGCACTGCCAACGCGCACACTCAGTCCGGGCTTCTTCTTTGCTGGGCTCCCTATTCCGTCAACCAACCTAAAGGCTTCGGTATTATTTTTATCTGCCACAAAGAAAACACAAGCCTATAAAAATGAGGCCTGCGATGCCTCATATTAACATAGTAACACAATATGCTCAGCACATATGTCCGTGAGGGGAAGGGTGTGTTTCTGCTGTACCCCTTGTCAGTTTCCAGCTCCACGTGGCAAATGTTTTCCGACTGGCTCAGGGGGACTGGCTCAGGGGGACTGGCTCAGGGGGCCGGCAGCTGGGCGGCCGGGCAGGTGGGACTCCCCCAAGGCCGGATGTCAGGGCCTTTCAGGGATGTGTTTTTCCAGGTTCTTAAATGACTGTTTTAAAAGCCCAAGTCAGCAAAAACACAAAGGCAAAGTCATAAGTTTACTTTTTGCTTCTCCCCACTAACTCATCACATACAAGAACGCTTACTTCAACTCTACAAAGTTAAAAAGAAAAAAAAAAGGATATTAAAACACAACTTTGGGGAGAAGAGCTAGCTCAGAGAACAATGGATGTTATCACACGACCTGAGCATTGATCCGGAATAAAGGCCGAGTAAGAGAGTTGGGCTTGTGCTGGGTCCATCTTCAAGTCTCAGGACAAATGCGGACCTTGAAGTTTACTGAATGATTAGGACGATTAATCCCCCTCACCGGTCGGCTCTGCCATCCTGCCTCTGCCCTCATTAGAGGCAAAGAACGGAAGGAAGCGAGAAACCTGCAGACCAACCCTCTGAGGGACTTGGGGCCACCAGTCCCCACAGGGCTGTTTACCTCTGACCCCCAGACAGGGAAACCCAGTGAGCGCAGGGCAGGAGGGAGAACGGAATGAGGTTCCTGCACAGGCGTCTTCTTGCACGAGACCCATGAGCGTGTGTTAAGCTCTTCAGCGCACTTGGCCTTGTGAGGAGGAATCAAGACGAGTACATAAATATGGCAAAGGAACAGGAAGCCTCAAACACCCAACGCAAAGACAGAATAAATGCCCCACCCATGTTCGGGAGCTCTGTGCTCCCAGGTATCCCTGAAGTTGGTGGACAGCCCCCCCTCCTGTCCAGGCCCAGCCTCCGAAGGTGACCAGAACATGCCCAATGGGAGGGCTGCGCCCACAGCTCAGCTACGAGGCATCTGCCTAGCACACTCACTGGAGGGTGTTAGGCATTAAGGGCTGACTCGAGGGGCGGTGGGGGTGGGGGACAAAAGGCGTCTATACTTAGCAAAATGAAGCATTTTAGCCACAAAATATGTTTAAGAACCTCCAGGAGCTAGACCTCAAATAAGCTGAACGCTTAGACTAGATGCATAACTTAAGCTAATTAAATATTACCCCTCTCTCTCTTTTAAGGAGGGTGCATCCGGCTGCGAGACGCCTGGTCTCGCTTCCTGCCCATGGGCTCTAGTCTGACAATGAGTCCGGAAACTCTAAAGTGCCGAGCACCCGAGTACCCGAAGGACAAACACCCTGGGGACTCGTGGGGACTCGTCTCTCCCGGTGGCCCGGGCGCGTTGGCTGCTGTTCTCACGCCCCTCGGGCACGCGCTATGGGGACCGAACCGAACGCGAGGGCTCCCATTCTCCAACACAAACCACCACTAAGGACTGGCTTTGGCAGGAAATTCTCCGAAGGAAATCCAATGGGCAGAGGAAATGAAGGGCATTAAGAAAGAGACTGGAGTCTGACACCGACCCCAAGCCCGGGGGAGGGGGGGGGGAAGCGCGCGTGTACTGCCGCAGACCTGGTTTTCCACGAGAGCTTCTGTGAATGGGGGCGGGGGGAGGTGTCCTTTGCAGGCCGAGGAGGGCACACCGCACACCCTGAATCGGAACCCCAACAGGGTGCCACCGATCCGCGCACCTCGACAGGGGAACACGGGACCCCGGCGTCTCATCAGACCCGGGGAAAGGGGAAGGAAGCTCTCATGGTTTCCCACTAGGCTTCCCGGGAAGTCCGCAGACCACCGCTGGGGAGCGCAAGGATTCGGCCCTGGGCGAAACTTCCCAGGGTTTGGAGCCAGGAAGACTGGCGGAGAGACTCCCGTGAGCGCACTAAGGGACAAGGCTGGTGACCAGCGTGCGCGTGGCGAGTCCCCCGGAGGGACCGGTGACCCTGGAAATCCAGACAGGCACGCAAACACAAGGACGACCGCTCACAGCACAGAGGGGACACCCAGACCGCACCCAGAAACGCTCTCTGCCAGGTGGGGAGCAGCCTGGGCTCGCAAGGGGGACTCGATCTTCGCAGTGGCGGACGTGAGGGCAGTTCTTCGCGGTCCCGTGTCCGAGACCGAAGCGGGTCATCCTGGGGCCAAGGACATTGCGCAGCCCCGCGAAGTCATCCGAGACTCGGGAGACCAAGCTGCGGAGGCTGCCGGGGGGCCTTAAGGACGCGGCCGGCCACGAGGGGTTGAGTGGGGGTGTCCAGGAAGGAGTTAAACCTCTGGGAGCCAGGGAGTGTCTGGGAGGCGGTTCCGGAGGGAGCGGAGCCTTTGGGACCCGAGGCTGCCCCAGGAGAGGAGTCCGAACGCCCCAGACGAGGGGCGAGCCCCCCTCGGACGCTCTGCGAGTCCCTGCCCCGCGACTCCCTCACCCCGCCGCACCGGCCCGTCCGGAGACCCTCACTGACCTGCAGGTCGGGGCGCACCCAGCGGCGCCCCGGCGCTCGGAGTGGGGCCGGCGCTGCGCCGGGCTCCTCGCGGTTGCCTCTGTTTCGGCGATCCCCGCCCGAGAAGCCGTCCGCGGGAATGTGGAGCTCGCGCCCAGGGCGCACTGGCAGCAGCGGGCGCAGCCAGAGAACACCAGCCGTGGTGGAGGCGGCGGCAGGGTCTGCCGGACCGCAGGTCTTCCCTCCGCCCCTCCCGCCCGCACAGCCAATGGCAGGGCGCCAGGCCCACCAGCCACCGCCCCCCAGCCGAGCTCCGGCGAGGGCGGAGCTTGCGCCGCGTTGGAAGATCCTGGAGGAGGAGGAGGCGTCTGCGCAGGGAGCCCCATCTGGAGAAGGCAGGTGCGGCGCGTTCACTTCTGTGTGCAGGGGGTGGGTTGGCGAGGGGTGCTGTTCTGGGGGCCTCCGGCACCTCCTTCTGCCGGCGACAGCATCCTTCTCCCAAGTTCCTTCCCTCTGACTCCTTCCCGAGTCCCGCGCAGCCCCCACGCCACGCCGAGGTGCACCGGGGAGCGCAGCTCTGGCCCAGGGGCGGCATGGCCTGTCTGTGAAGAGCTTCGCCCCCGACGTCTCCCCTAAAGTGCTCTCCTCGTGGCCCGCGTCGCCCGCCGCGGAGTGGGGCCGCGCTTTTTACCACCCCCTGGGAGACAGAGTTTAGTTCCTCCTGAGCGTGATGAGCCCGCCTTTGCCCAGGCCCTTTTCTGGGGGAAAAAGTGTGGAATTTGGAACCAGAGGGAGTCATTAAATTCTGAGCCTGTGAGTTATTATCTTTGCAACTAAAGCCAGTCACTCAACCTCATTTTTCTCATGTATGCAATGGAAATCATAGTGTCCACCTTGTTAGGTTATTGTCAGGGCTAAATTCTCTCTCTCTCTCTCTCTCACACACACACACACACACACACGCACACACACGCACACAGTTCCTAGCAGTTCTCCTGCATGTAACAGGCGCTTAAAAATATTAGCTCGACCTTTCCTTGCTGCCATCAAGGTGACATTCAGAATGACTGTGCCCATACTCTACCTTCCTCCTCGGTTGTCGCAACACTTAGGTTCTCTGTGGAGGACCCCCTGGGCTAATTTTCTGCCCCCTTTCCTTGGTCCCTTCCATTCTGCAACCCTTTTGAGGTTCCTTCCCCAACTCCACCCTCTCTGGCAGGCTGCAGTCCCCGCTCTTTCAGGGAGGTCCCCTCCCATCGCCCCCCCCCCCCCCCGCCCGGGTTGTACAAGTCGAAGCCCCTGCTGCCTGTCAACGGGGCAGTGCCCTCTCTGGGCTGAACTGGAGGCCGGACTTGGGGCGACTCTGGCCGCTCAGCCTCCCATTGTTGCTGTTCACTTCCCGAGTGTGTTTCTCATCCAATATCCTCTTGATTGATTCCTGTTTTTGCTTAAACCAGCCAAATTGATTCTTAGCAACTAAGAGCACTAAGGCAGAGGCCAGGCCTGAAGGCTACAAGGACCTTGACAAGAAGGATGGTAGCGAATTCATCCTGGTGACCTGCCTGTCTGGGACGCGGACACTGCAGATAATCTGAGCGAGGCGGTCGGAACCCAGAAGAGAAGCTAAAAACGCCCGTGTGGGGACTCTGAGACGGCAGAGGCTCTGAGTGGGCTCAGATTGTGAGTGAGCAGAAGTTATGAATAAGCAAAAGTTATGAGTTAGCAGAAACCGACACACACTCGGAGGAGAGGGGGAGGCGGTTGGCTGGCAGCAGCAGGGAGTGGGAGCCCTGAGGAGCCGAGTCCCCATGGGGAAGGGCGAGTGGAGGAACCCCTGCTCTCCCAGGGACTGGCTCTACCCAAACCCACTCCCCAGATATGCCTCGAACCCCCTTTCCAGTCCCCAAACTGCATGCCCATTCCCACGAGGCTGATTGACCCTGGCTGTCAGTCGGCTCCTTGGCATTCCGTTGTTCTCCTTTCCATGTCTGTCCTTAAACAACGCCCTTATTACTGGATGTAACTGGAGAAGACTCTATTCTGTATGCCCAGAAGGTGACAGCGATGACATGGGTCAGACCAGGGACACAGCTGTCCCACAGTGTATCTCAGATGCCATCGATCTGCCTCTCCGAAGGTGCCGTTTGCTTCCCGACCTTGAAAGTCTCAGCAGGAGAACCTTCCTCTTGGCTGGAAAACTGTTGGTCTCTGAGCAGCCCCTGTTTCAAATGCGCTCTGTCTCCTGGCGGGCAAAGGCTTCTTCTCTGCACTTGTCATTGGTCCTCGGGCACATCACATGATAGGTTATTGATGTGGGACCCTGGGAAGTCTGACCCCTCAGGGGACACGCCAGGTACAGAGCAGAAAAATCAGGCACGGAGAAGGGGAAAGCGGAGATTAGAGCATAGAAAATGGCGATGAGAGGGCCCCCGACATGTAAGGAGCTGTCCTTTGCCACGTTCCCTCAGGGAAGGTGCTGGTGGGTGGCTGTGGTGCAGGGTGCCATGGGGCAGGGGGATCCAAGTGGCAGCCGTGCAAGAAGGTGGACAGTAACGCTGAACACTCCCACATCCCAGTCTGTCTGCTGCCGGCTCCAGAGCATGACCCCATGTGACTTCCTGACCCTCGAGCTCTCGTGAAGGCGGGGCTGGGCTAGTGTGGCAGAGGAAGAGGGTCCCCGTGTCTGCACCAGCAGCCCTGGGCCTTGGGGACACCTGTGTGCTGCGGTGGCCTGCCTTCCCTGTCCTGCAGCACCCAGTGCCCCCTCAGGGCTTGTGAAAAAAGAAGCATCTATATGTCTCCCCCAATCAGCCCATGGCACATCAGCGAAAGAGAAGTGATTTTGTTCATGACACTCGTCACAGGAGGAAGGGACCAACACGTGCTGCTGGGTCAGCAGGGAGGGGACATGCCTGGAAGCCGTGTTAGTGAGAGCAGGAGCCTAACGTCCCCATCCATGTTTCCCCCTGAGAAGAGTGGGTAGCACTGAGCTTGGAACAGCAGTGAGTCACATCGGGTGCGGGCAGGAGAAAAATATTAATGCCAGTGCCGTGGACACGGGCTGTGTAGGGCACACTCCTTGGCGGCGGGTGCCGCGGAGCCCGCCAGCTCTGTTCGTGGGGCCACGTGACTTACTGTGGGTTAGAAATCAGTGGCGAGCAGTGGCGGGAGCAGATGGGGACCGGAACGCATCCTCCACATCTCTGTCTGTGGCTGGCTGAGGTCCATGAGCAATTTCGAAGAGGATGTTTCGGAAGGATATTCATCATCTCAGATTGCTCTGTGGGGCTTTGCGGCTCATAACACGCCACTTAGGTTGCTTCTCAGGGACAGGTTTTCCTTGGCGGGCTTCACCAGTCCCTTCCAGCTGAGGGGCAGCCTGGGGGATTAGGGCAGAAAGCCGGCTTTGGAGGAATTAGCCGGAAATGAGGGAGGGGGAGGCTGCGGAGCTGAAGGGGCTTGAAATAGTTAGGCTGAATTCTACCCCAGACCGTCTGGCACTGGGAATTCCAGTGTCCAGCAGCAGCTTTGCTGTTTTTGCTCACGGAGGTCCTCGAATCCTGTGGGGAAGGCCCTACTTAGGGATGGGCCTTCAGATAACTGAAACATAGTGGGTCTTGTAAAAACACCGTCAAGAGCCCAGCCGCTCTTAAATTTATTTGATTGTTAAATTATTAAATTGATCCATAATTTAACAATACTGGATTTGATCATCTTCAGGAAATGG
This sequence comes from Sturnira hondurensis, assembly GCF_014824575.4. NCBI lineage: Eukaryota > Metazoa > Chordata > Mammalia > Chiroptera > Phyllostomidae > Sturnira > Sturnira hondurensis. The sequence continues at coordinate 17,418,277 of NW_028082350.1, read as the reverse complement.
GAGATGGAAACTGCAGTGGTTCGGAGCCCAGCGCATCTGCCGAGGCCTTCGTCTGGTTTTCAGGCAGAGTCTGGCAGTGCAGGGCGCTTCGCTGTCAAGTGGAGAAGCCGTGTGCAGGCCCCGCTCCCAGGCCCCAGGTGGAAAAGAATCAACAATCAGTAGCCTGGGAAAACGTGCATCTCCAGCGAGCAAGCGCGCTCTGCAGTCAAGAGGAGAAGAAAACCAGCCTGGACCCGGATTCTGGCCACACAGAAAACACCAGCAGAGCAGCCTGGGTGCAGAATGAGACAGCGAGAGGCAGGCGCAGGCGCAGACGCCGCAGGGGAAGGGCCAGCAGGGCCGCGGCCTGGGAGGGTCGCTAGTGCAGGGTCCGCCATTTTTTCACGGGCTAACATGTCTTTCAGAAACGCTCACGAACGTATGTCCCTACCAAGCACACCTAATCCCAGTATTTCGAGAAATGGCTGTAGAAACGATGTCTTAAGCTCACTTCTTGTGCTGCTGGGCAAGGCGGTAGGGAGAGGTAATTCTCCCTGGACGGTGTCTTACTGTCCAAATTCGCAGGTGCATTCCATTGGCCCACACGCCTTTGTTGAACGCCTCCCACGTGCCAGGAGCTCTGGCCCAGCTGTGAACAAGCCACACCTGAGCAGGAGGGGGCTCGGTCGGTCCTGGGGAAGAGGTCTGAGGACCCAGGCCTTCCGGAACACGCTGCTGGCCCTGGAACTTGCCGGCTCCCGTGCGCGACCCAAACACAATGTAAACCCCCACCGTATCCTGCCTTTTCTCCGGTCTCCTGTCTCTCCTTTTTAAAACAAGTTTTGTCTCCTGCCCTCTGGCTCTTGCTCTTTGTTTTCCTTTTCCTCCCTCAGCAGGAACTTCCACTCCAACATCGTCAAACCCTCCAACCGGGGTCCTCAACCTCTTCCCATCTTGGGTGTAGGTCCTTGCCTCTTATGACTTGGAATTCTTCCTCCCAGCCCCTTCTGGCCTGCACACTTTCTTTTGAGAAATCAAATGACAGTCTGATGGGAACTCCTTTGTAGGTAACTGTCTCCTTTTCTTTTGCTGCTTTTAAGATTCTCTCCTCATCTTTAATCTTGGCCAATGTAATTATGTTGTGCCTTGGTGTGTTTGTCCTTGAGTCCAACTTCTTTGGGACTCTGGGCTTCCTGGATTTCCTGGAAGTCTATTCCCTTTGCCAGACTGGGGGAAGTTCTCCTTTACTATGTTTTCAAATAAGCTTTCCATTTCTTGCTCTTCCTCTTCTTCTTCCTCTTCCGGCACCCCTATGATTTGATGTTGGAACGTTTAAAGATGTCCCAGAGGTTCCTAAGCCTCTTCTTGTTTTTTTGAATTCTTGTTTCTTCATTCTGCTCTGGTTGAACGTTTATTCCTTCCTTCTGGTCCAAGCTGCTGAGTCCCAGTTTCCTTCCCATCATCGTTGGTTCCCTGTACATTTTTCTATTTCACTTTTCATAGCCTTCACTTTTTCCTCTACTTTGCGACCATACTCAGCCAATTCTGTGAGCATCCTGATGACCAGTGTTTTGAACTGTGCATCTGATAGGTTGGCTATCTCTTTGTTACTTAGCTGTATTTTTTCTGGAGCTTTGATCGTTTTTTTTATTTGGGTCATTTTTTTCTCTTGTTACGCCTGTTATGTATAAAGGGGTGGAGCCTTAGGTGTTCACCAGGGTGGGGCACCTCATATGGCTGTGTTTTGTTGCTCTATGTGGGGGAGGGCCCACGAGGGAACAATGGTGCTTGCTCCACTCTCTGCCAGATTTCAGTCACTTCCCCCACTTCCCACAAGCCAGCTGGGCCCTCCTGGTCTGATTCCCGGGTGGGTGGGTTTGTGTCCGTTCTCGGACCCTGTGGGTCTCTCCCACGAACTCTCCTGTGAGGCTGGGAGTCTCTCCCGCTGCTGCCACGACCCCCACAGGTGTTTTCAGTCCGAGGTTTGAGGCTTTGTTTCCCCGCCGGGGCCCTCGGTCGTGGGTCTGCCTTGCTCCCCAGTTGTTCCTCCCAGTTTATCTGCACGTGGATGTGGGTGGGACCCCGGCTGGGCCAGCCTCCACCTCCCCCCCCTTTCCACCTGGCTGCCGTCTCCGCCCTCCCGCCATCCGGGTGAGTGCTTCACTTTAACTCCTTGGTTGCTGGACTTCCATACAGTTCAATTTTCTGTCAGTTTTGGTTGTTTTTGTTTTTCAATTTGTTGTTGTCCTTTTGGTTGTGCAAAGAGGCACAGTGTGTCTACTTATGCCTCCATCTTGGCCAGAAGGGGTTTCCCATTTTTTAACTGTAATAAATTGAGTTGTCAGCTGATGGACTGTTGACATATTGCTTATGATGGCTTGTTACATGAGTTTTTTTGCTTTTGACTCTGAAGTTCAAAGAATTGAGTGACATTTGCTATAAAACCTCTATTTCTATCTACTTAATATCAAGGGAAAGGTTTCAAAGTGCATACTTATAACAGTAAAAATAAGAATATAATTAGTGATCTATATTTTCAATAGCTTAATCCAAACATAAATAATGTTCACCTGTGTATGAAGTAATTAATTGGAAAAATACGTCCTCATTTACCTTACTGTAGCAAAACTTCCAACACAATGTTTTACTATGTGAGAAGTTTTTTTGTCAGTTGTATAGTCATTGTATTAGTAACTAATGTGGAAGAAAACTTTTAACACTTTGAACCTCATGCTCACAGAAAATGTGAAAGTCACACTGAACTTTAGTTTGTGGACATGTGTGGCAGAGAAACACGCGGAGGTGGTAAGTCAAAAACTGGCGGGTACAACAGAGCCTGATAAAGCACAGCCGTTAGGGCACGTGGACGTGCAGGGCCCAACCAAGAGGGAAGGATGTGACATCTCCGTCTGAGGGGCCCTTTCCGACGCAGGTTTGCGTGGATGACGGCAGGACCAGTTCCCATGGGATCAGAACGCTCAGGTTGCTCCCGTGGACTGAGTGTTTCTGTCCCTCAGAGTTGGTCCGTTGCCACCCGGCCCTCAGTGTGATGGGATTAGGCCGGGGCTTTGGAGAGGCGGCTGTCACGAGTGCAGGACTCCCAGGAGAGGGGCGAGAGCCCCAGGAAGGACGCTGCCATCCACTGGCCAGGCAGCAGTGCCTGACCTTGAACTTCCTAGCTTCCAGGACTGGGGGGAATAAACTCCTTTCATCTCTAAGCCACCAAGTCTACAGAATTCTGTGAGAGCACTCCCAATGGACTCAGATAGTTACATTTTTTAAAAAATGACATATCAAAATGTACTATATGTCAAAAACGATATCACATTGAAACTTGTAATGAGAAATTTAAATGTTACCTTAAAAATGTGTGGGGGGGTCATAGTTTTTGAAATCTGTGTTGAGAGAGTAGGCAGGCGAAAGAGCTTGAAGTCCAAGGGACTCGGTCATCACTTGTGTCCAGACACCTTCTGTCTCTCTCTGTGGTCGGTCCCCACACTCCCTGGGCATTGGTCCAGCCCTGGACAAACCGCACCTCTACTGACCCCGCAGCCTGGAGCTGCCCGGGGCTGCTGGGTTCCCGTCTGGCCTGTGGTTGCAGCTCTCAGAAGGGCACGGCACAGCGCCAGGGGGCCCGCCAGTCTGCTGTGCTGCAGCCCCCACCCCCCGGCAACCTTTCACGCCTTCCTTTCCCCCCAGGGTTCTCATCTGCTTCCTTCCCAGCCCAGCCAGCGACTTAGGACTTGACTTCATGCATCTTTGAGAAGAGACTGGAAACGAACCAAGAACGCCCTCCTGGCCCTCCAGCCTCCTGAACCGGCTCCCGGGCTTTGCCTCCCGTCTTATTCTGGGGTGACATTGTCCCCCTGCAGGTCCACACTTTGTCTTTGGACCTCATCTCCTTGTGGCTTCTCGAGGGCGTTGTCCTGGGGTGTCCCTTCATGCAACGTCATTCCCGTCAACTTCCTAACAGCCTGCCTTAACCCCCTCCCTTCTCTGTGCCCTGCCACCCCCTCCTTACGGCTCTGCTGCTCTTCACGGCGCCACTCCAGAAACCGCACCTACCGCACCTCCCCTTCCAGGCCAGTCCCCTCCACGCAGGTGTCCTTCACACGGCTCCGTGGAGGCCGATTTCAACAGGCTTTTCTGCTGCCGAATCCAGCGGCCACGTCTCTGTTCTTATCAAATCGACCCATCCAGCGCTTCTTCCTCCGAGAAGAGCTTTCTTGGAGTCTGTGACCCACACTGTCCTGGTTTCCTCACATGTCACTGGTTTCTTGGTCTCCTTTGCTTTTCTTCTGCTCACCTTGACCTCTGAGTCTGGAGTTCTCCCTGTATATTTGAGTATGTGTGCTTTAGTATATTCGAGACAATTTTATTAGGTACATATAAACTTAGAGTTGGTTATTACCTGGTGAATTTTAACTTTTTAAAATCATTTTATAGTATATCTTTTTATTTCTAAAAATTTTATTTATTTATTTTTAGAGAGGGGGCATGGAGGGAGAAAAAAGAGGGCGAGAAACATTAATATGTGAGAGAAACAGCCATCAATTGCCTCTGATGTGTCCCAATGGGGGAAAAACCCCGCAGCCCAGACATGTGCCCTGACTGGGAATCGAACCAGTAACCTTTGGCTTTGCAGGATGACACCCAACCAACTGAGCCACACCAGCCAGGGCTGTCTTTTTTATTCTAAATAACAATATTGGCCTTAAAATATTTTGTCTAATGTGAATATACCTGCACAAAGACTGTCTTCATACTATCCTTCTACCTTTTACTTTGAAAGTTACCATATCCTTATATTTTAGGCGTTATTCTTGTCGATCCTCTTGTCTACTTGATGATCTCACTTTCAGCTGGTTCCCAACTGGGGTGTTTGGAAGTCAGGAAGGTCCAAAAAATGAAACAAAAAGCTGCTTGAAGCGAGACAGATGCACCGCACAGAGGGACCGGGAGTCAAGGTCGCACAGGCGCTTCCTCCTGTGGCACAGGTTTCCAGCAGGGGAGGCGGGCTCAGCTGCCCAGGAGCGAATCCCCTTGGCAAGTGGGCGGGCTTCTTCCAGTTCCTGTGCTCTCCTGTCCAAAATAACAGCACACACGTAGGGTCGTTATGAAGATTCAGTAGGATAACGCAAGTCCAGGACTCGGCACAGTACCTGAGAAAGTAGGGGGTCAGTAACGGTTCCCCATTATCTGTTTTCACCTGAGCTGGTGTCTGTCAGCATCACGAGTGACTGAATAATAAAGACCCACAACAGGAGCGGCTTGAACAAGAGAGAAGCTTGTTTCTCTTGCACAGAGAGATCCCAGCGGAGAAAGCCAGAGGTGGTCCCTAGGGTCCTTGGAGACCCAGGGCACTAGGCTGCCATTCCTGAGGTGTGACCTTCATCCTCATGACCCAGGGAGGGGTCAAGAGCTCCAGCCGAGCTCTCAGCAGCGGGAGAGAGGAAGGGATCCCAACGAAAGGGCAGATGGCAGCTGTCCTACCTTTTTGAGGAAGCATCCCAGGTGATTGTGAGATCGTACAAACCCGTTTCAAACTTGCAATCTTCAAGCATCCCAGGAGTTTAGCCTCCAGTCCACCCGTGGCTCACCAGGATCGCAGGGTCTTTTTCTGCTCTCGTTCAGTGAGGCCGATGAACCAAACATAAACACAGTACCATGAAATTGAGTACCACTCAGTGCTTTGCGTCCAGCTGCCTGGGAAACAGGCAGGGCTGTCTGTGTTTCAGGGGTACCAGAATCGTTCAGCTCTTCTGCTCTGCATTCTAAAATACGATTTCCCTTCCCCTTCCCAAGCCTGGGCCAAGGTCAGCCCACAGGACAAGGTTTACACTATAGGCTGATTGCGTAACAAATGTTGCCATGGAGAATGCTCTGGGGAAGACTGGCCGGGAGGAGAGAGTGGCAGAAAGACAAGGTGATGTGGCAGGAAGATTAGTCTTGCTCCAGGAGTCACAGGAATAATAGATGAAATGTAAGGCATCTATGTAATGCAGAATAAAACAACAGCCAAAAAAAAAAAAGGAAAAGAAAAAAGTCGAACGCACTGAAATGTCAGCCACTCAAGGCTCCACGTCACGGGGGGTCTGTCTGGTGGGGGGAATCAGTGCCCTCTCTAAGTCAACTGCAGTTCCTGGACCCGCCCTCTCTGTTAAATGGCTCTTACGGGCCAGCTACTCGTTTGCACGAGGGGAAGGATCGGGGGTGAATACCCCTTGGTTTGCGGCCCGTCATCTTCTCTAACGGACCAGAATGCTACTTCTGGGGGCATCTCACTCAGTGTTTCTGATGCTAATAAAACCTGCACCAGTCCATAGACCTCTGCCGCCTTCCCGTGGCAGTTGGGCAGGGCGGTGGGACGGGGTTGACGCAGAATTAGGTCTGTTTGGGAGTGAAGCACACAGTCACTAGCAGCACAATTGGGCCCATTCTGAGAAGCAAATGCATTCACATTAAATATCAGCGCTAAATATGAGCCCTAGGAATGGTGAGGATTTAGGAAGACAGAATGATGGCCATGTGTTGCGTAATATGCACCCATGATCTGAGCCCAGACTTTCAGGGAAAAAATCTTTCACTTTAATTTTTTAATTCTATTTATTTAGTTATTTATTTATTTATATTTAGGAACAAAACCAATGATTGTATTCCAGGGTATTATTTTGCACATGGATATCATTATTGCTTTCTCGAGTTACCCTATTTTTTCTTCTTTTTAAAAAATTTATTTCTAGAGAGGTGGGAAGGGAGGCAGAAAGAGAGGAAGGCAAACATCAGTGTGTAGTTGCCTCTTGCGCCCCCCGCAGGGGACTAGCCAGAAACCCAGGCATGAGCCCTGACTGGGAATCGAACCAACGACCCTGTGGCTTGCAGGCCAGCACTCAATACACAAGAGCCACACCAGCTGGAGCATGAGTTACACTTTTAATGTATAAGCATAAATAAAACAATTAAAAACATGTATATAGATACAGAATTAGTACTACCCGTGTATAATGTGCATTCTTATTTTTCCCTAAAAAATGTGGGCAAAAAAGTGCATGCTGTACACAGCAAAATACAGTGTTCTAAAAAGAGACAGAACCATGTGCTTGGGCGAGAAGTTTCTCTGAGACCAGTGTTGTGGGATGCGGCCACCAGAGATGGGCCGCTGGGAGGGCGATAGCTTTCTGAATCCAGACTCGCCGCCCCTCTGGTGTATCCGAACAAAAGAGGAGACGAACACTGCTTTTTCTTAGCTGATGTTTAATGACTGTTAATGGGCTTCTTTTGAGTAATATCATTTATGTATAATTCATAAATGCTATTCACCGTGGCAGACGCTTTCAGCTGCCTATGAAATATTTCTGTAAGGCGCTGTTCTTAACTAGAGTTTAATGAGCATTGATGGGCTTCTGCTCAGAGTCTAATGCCACCAACTGTATAATTTATGAGCGACATTTGGTTGTGGCAGACACTATCAGCTGACTGCGAAGTGTTTCTGCACTTCCTCTCTGCTACCGCGACCTGGGTTTTATTAAGAGCAGACACGTTGGCCTAAATGCGTGCGATCAAAGCCTCCCTTACAGTCAGCAGGGCGCTTTAGCTGTGGCCAGAGGAACAAAGGTGGGCATCTGGAACCTTCCTAGCAAAGCCCCTCCGGTCCTGGTGAAAATGGACAGAGGCCGTTGGCATTGCTCGCTGCCTTTCTGCTCTCCTGCTCCTTCCTCGCAGGGATGGGGAAGGAAAAACACATTTTCTTCTACCCTTCTAAGTGCTTCTGGCTGGTCTAATAATCAAATTGCCAAGAGACAGATTAACAGGAGGAAATGACTGAATTTATTACCTATGTGCCTACAGGGGTCCCCTGAGACTATGGGACCTGAAGTCACATTGGGTAGTTGAGCCTTATAGATATATTGGGATGGCCAAAAAGTTTGTTCTGTCTTTTCTGTACGATGGCTCTAATGGTGCTTAGTGGTCTTTGACTTCATTTGAAACGATTTTGCTAGACTGTATTGTGACAGCTGTCATATCTGAATGCAGTAAAAAACTTATCAAAATTGGTGAATTTTTGCATAGCCATTTTAATATTGAACATGAAAGGAAATACACAACATTTTTGGCATATTATGCCTTATTATTTTAAGAAAGGTAAAAACATGACTGAAATGCAAAAAAAAGATGTGTGCAGTGTGTGGAGATTTGCACCGTCACTGATCGAACGTATCAGAAGCGGTTTGTGAAGTTTCCTGCTGGAGATTTCTCTCTGGACCATGCCCCGTGGTCAGGCGGACCAGCTGAAGTTGACAGCGATCCAATTGAGTCATTAATCAAGAACAACCAAGGTTCTACCACATGGGAGATAGTGACACATTCAAAATACCCAAATCAATAAAGTTATTAGTGAGCATGAAAAATGTCTTTTTTTATTTTATGGAAAAAACTGAATGGAGTTCTTGGCCAACCCATCCCGTTCTGGACTAAGTGGACAGAAGCAGCCGTCGGGGTTGTCAGAGGGAAATCAGGCAACTCACGGGTGAATGAGCAAGAGCAGACATGTGGTGAACAAACTCTTGCCAGAACCACCTAGAAACACGGGGACAGAGAGCACGCTGGGGTTCACGCCCTTCCTTTACGCAGGTCTTTCTAGCTGATTCCTTCAGGCAGACAAGGGTCAGGGGCCGTTCCAGCATGTAATGACCATGATACTTCTTCATTCCCAAGTTGCATGCCTTTTATTTCTTTCTCTTGCCCGATGACTCTGGCTGGGACTGCCAGAGCTGCGTTGAGTAAGAGTGGCGAGAGCGGGCATGCTCGTTTCTGATTTTAGAGGAAAAGCTTTCGGTTTTTCTCCATTGAATATGCTATTGGCTGAGGGTTTGTAATCAATGGCCCTTGTTACACTGAGATACTTTCCTTCAACATCCATTTCATTGACTGTTTTAATCAGAAACGGATATTGTATCCTATTAAATGTTTTTTCTGCATCTATTGATAAGATCACATGATGTTTTTTATTTTTGTCAATGTGCGCCTGGAACAACAAACCCCACCTGACCGTGATGTATTAGTTTTTAATGTACTTGACTTGCTAGTATTTTGATTAGAATGTTTGCATCTGTACTGGTCGGAGATACTGGTCTGCAGTTTCCTCGTTCCCTGTCATCCTGGCTAGGCTGCGCGGCCAGGGCCCCGTGCAGTGTGTTGGGCAGTGCTGCCTCTATTTCCGTCACTCGGGAGGTGGAGGCGCTGATGAACGGCGGCAGGAGAGGAAACAGAGAGGGAAGCGTGTGCTTCCAAAAATCCATCTTTCCCTCCTGAGGCCATTTCAGGTCATCAGTTTATTGGACTTTCTCTGTGGTAAGGGCACACTATTTCATAGATGTCTATTTTCTTAGAAAATAGAAATATTCTTGAAGATGTCTTTCCTTGTTTTATTTTTGTCTTGCAGTTTAATGTTGATAGTTAACACATTCTTAATCTGCCGTTTAGATTAATTCCCAAAAAGAATTCCAGTCTCTTAACTTTCATCAATTGTTGACCATCAGATTTCATGGTACAAGGAGTTCCATTGTGAACCTTCAAATAAGCCTTCTTATGGAAACTAGGCTTTAGGTGGGAAGGTCTGATGCCGGGTAGAAACAGTGAGAAGTGGTGTGTCGTAAACTTCACTGCATCAAACCAAAGATTCCATGGCCTGGGGAACAGACATTGTTAAATAAACCAGGTACAAACTAGGCTGTATTTTGCAATAGCCTTACTTTTTGAAGTTTCATTTTGCAGGAACTCTTCAATATTTATTTTATAGAGTTTTTGGAGAAACCTAGGCCTTCCTCAATCCCTGTTCAGCCGGAACTCGGGGCAGAAATGAGTAGAGCCACCATGCGGTTGAAGTCCCCAGTGAGGGAGGGGCAGGCGTCACCTTGTGGGCCTCCGACTCCATCCGGTGAAGCAGCAATGACTTCGGCTCATATCCTTTCTCCACTCACACATGCAGCTCATAAGTGGCTGTATAATTAGAGTTCATAATGAGTCTAATTTTTATCTCCTCTTAATGGAGTTTCATCAACACTAAAGATTATCGGCGGAGCAGCCTCTCCTGTCGATCCGGCACCATGGCATTTGCGATTCTAACGGAAGCACAGGGGGCAGGAGCACAGACTCTGGAGACCCTCGACCAAGCAAATGAGGGCGTGATGTTGAGGGGCTCAGAACAGGAGCCTGGGGTAGCTTGTGGTGTCAGGTGGTAAGGAAGCAAGGAAAGGAAGGAGAGAGGGAGGGAGGGAGGACGAATGGAAGGGAGGGAGGGAGGAAGGAAGGAAGGAAAAAGGAAGGACAGAAGGAAGAAAAAAGGACAGAAAAGGGAGGAAGGAAAGAAGGGAGGGAGGAAGGGAGGGAAGGAGGGAAGGGAAGGAAGGAAGGAAGGAAGGACAGAAGGAAGGAAGGAAGGAAGGACAGAAGGAAGGACAGAGGAAGAAAAGAGGGAGGGAGGAAGGGGGGAGGGAAGGAAAGAAGGAAGGGGGGAGGGAGGGCCACGCAGCGACTGGGCCTGTGAGAGCCCGCAGTCAGCTGGCTGCAGGAGTTCTCAGTGGGCGAAGCTAGGACAATCAGAGCAGCAGACGTGTTGGATGTGGCGCCCAGTATAAAATAAACAACCCTGAGCCCTCACTGGTATATGCGATGAGCAAATCAGGGAGTAAACAGGCAGATGGGCGGGAAGAGACGCATCTCCTACGTACGGGTCAGGATGGGAAATAATCCGTGTGGATGCTTCACCCTGAAGGAGACTCACCCGCACCCCTTGGGTGAGGACTGCCCACAGCGACACCCTCCCAGACACCACGGTATGGAAGGGGGGAAGGAACTTTCCGGTGGAGACACCCGACAGACGCCCCCACAGCAGGCGGTCAAAGTCAGCGTCGACGTGACACACCCTCTCATTTCCGAGTGCTTCCCACTTCTTTGCCCTTGATGTGATTCAGGGAGAAGGCACTTCAGCTCCATGACCTTCCTCCAAAAAACTGACAACCCGGTCTCATCACAGGAAGACCCTGGGCAACCCCCAGTTGGGGGCTTTCCACCAACTGCCTGACCAGAAGTCCTCTGAGCTGCCGAGGTCAAGACAAAGAAGGTCGGGGAAACTGTCACAGCCGAGAGGAGCCCAGGGAGACGACGGAAGCAGTGTGGGGCCCTGAGGCAGAGAAAGAGCACTCAGCCAGAGTCAAGAACACCTGAGTGCAAAATGGACTTCAGATAGTGACCATGTGTTGCTCCGGGTCCGTTTACTGTGACACGTGCCCCACCCTGGTAAGAGAACAACAGGGCGAACTAGAGGGAGGCGCTATGTGGGGTAAGCACTCTNGCAAAGAAGGCCGGAGAAACTGTCACAGCCGAGAGGAGCCCAGGGAGACGACGGAAGCAGTGTGGGGTCCTGAGGCAGAGAAAGAGCACTCAGCCAGAGTCAAGAACACCTGAGTGCAAAATGGACTTCAGATAGTGACCATGTGTTGCTCCGGGTCCGTTTACTGTGACACGTGCCCCACCCTGGTAAGAGAACAACAGGGCGAACTAGAGGGAGGCGCTATGTGGGGTAAGCACTCTGCGTGTCAGCCCCACGCCTTCTCGGGACGTCTGAAAGGACTCAAAAAATAAAAGTTCGGTGGAGACAAATTTGAGCATTATGGGTTGTGAGTGGAACTGAGGGGCTTCGAGCTACTGGGCTCTGCGGCGGGGAGTCAGTGGCCGCTGGAGCGAGCGGGGTGCGTTCCCACCAGGAGGGGAGAACAGGGCACTGAGAAAGAGTGTGCTGTGGAAAGCAAAGAAATGCTCACGGAATTATGTTCCAGAAAACGTCTGTTCTGCCGGAGGTGGGACCTGAGGGGGAAAGGGGTCCCCAACGGCTGCTGCTGAGCCCACCGCCCGCGTCAGGGAAGGCGATGTCCGAAGCGTGGAGTTGGGACAGGGGAGGGCTCCGAAGAACCCTCCATGACACGGCGACAAAATCAGTCAGTGCCCAGTGCCAGCCAGGGGGCGGGCATCGCAGCCACGAGCACTGGCCCAGGGAGAGCACCAGTGACCTTGGCCTTCGCCCAGCTGCCTCTCAGACCTCTGCCTTTCTCTGGACATTGGGGAGCCAGGGGAGTGGGTGCAGAAAGGAGGGCACTCAGAATATTGACTCTTCCCTACCTTGGGGTTCTGAGCTGGGGAAGGGGGCACCCCAAGCTAGTAGGGGGTGCTGGGGAAGCTATGAATTGACCACAAGCTTGAAGTTTTGATACAAGACGGGATCAGACCTCATCGCAGCCCAAAGTCAGCTAAGTGTTAACCAAAACTTTTTTTTAAGTGGGCTGTGAGTGACAGGAAGAAATCTGAGAGTGGGAACAGGAAAGCGGTTTGTGGCTCCACTGCACGGGTTAAACCCGTGTGAAACACCGGGACTGTTACTTTAAAGTGGAATTTTTGACAGAAAAGACTTTCCCGGCAGACAGGTCGTTGGAATTATCCCCTCGCCCCCTCTCCTGGGCACAGGCCCAGGGACTGGTGCACGGGGGGCATCTGGGCTTCCCGGGCCTGGAGGGGCGTGGAGTCCCTGGATTGGCATGTCCCACCGATAGCAATGTGGTCGCACTTGGCATCATCTGGAAAATGTACGTTTTTTAAATTATTTTTTAAAATATGTTTATCAAGTTTAGACGGAGGGAGAGAGAGACACATCAGTCGGTTGCCTACAGTACACACCCCAACCAGGGACCAAACCTGCAACCCAGGCACGTGCCCCGACCAGGAGGCAAGCCTGAAATCTTTCGGTGTGTGGGACGAGGCTTCAGCCAGGGGAGTCACCCGGCCAGGGCAGGTGGTCGTGTGTCTTAGCCAGGATTTATGGTTTTTTTCGGAAGAGGGCTGGCACCTGACTCTTCAAAGGCCACTGTGTCCGCGGCCCCTCCTGGGACGGGAGGGCATCTGCTCACCTAACCTGGCAGCGCGTTTGAGCAGGAGGACCGAGACCTCCCCCATCCTCACGCTGCAGATTCACTCATGGCGAACAGGAAGATGATGCTGTGTCTTCCCAGGTAGGAGGACACATCAACTCGTCTTGAAGAGACAAAGCAAAGAAGGTTCAAGGCGACAGTGTTGAGTGATACCGTGGGTAATAAGATGCCCTTGTCGGGGGCCACTTCTAGACCGAGTGGTTCACCCACTTGGTTGCGGCCATTCAGGAAACGTCTCCAGGAAACGTCTGCGCTGATGACCCTGCCCGGGGTGACCGTGGCCCGTCGCGCAAAGCACATCCGCACGGGTCAGAAATAAATATCCCCGCCGTTCCCTTGGCTGAGTCCTAGTTCCCGCACCCGTTGACAGTCGCCTCTGGAACGTGCAGGAACACAGCTCATCTCAGGGCAAGGACAGTTGTGAATTACTTGGTTGAAACTTTAACATGTTTTAAAGATTTTATTTACTTATTTTTAGAGAGAGGAGAAGGGAGGAGGAAAGAGGGAGAGGGAGAGAGAAACACCAATGTGTGGTTGCCTTTCATGTGCTCCCCACTGGGGACCTGGCACGCAACCCAGGCCTGTGCCCTGACTGGGAATCGAACTGGTGACCCTTTGGTTCGCAGGTCAGCGCTCCATCCACTGAGCTGCACCAGCCAGGGAAACTTCCAACTTTAAAATGATTAAATCAAGATCCAAAGAAGCCTACAGCTGGTTAATGGCTGTGCCCGACCCCGCCTGGCAGCTCGTGGTGTACTAACGAAACTGAAACTAATTATACCGGGTTGGATACCTCGAGGGGTAAAAACCCCCTTCCTCTAGAGGGCGTCCCATGTGTTAGCCCCCGGGGAGCAATTCATTTGCCAGCGTGAGCAACTTCGGCTGTCAGATCTCACCATGGGGGGGACGGCGGACAGGGACGTGGGAACCTTATAACCCAGTGGCCCAAAACAGGTCAGGAACTCTTTTTTTCTCTCTTCAGTCCGCACGCCCCACTTTGCACTGGGAGCTCGGATGTCCCCGCCTGGCCTGCAGCTCCAAGGCCCGCACTGCTGACCCTCAGGGGAGAACTAGACGGTTGCTTTGCAGGCGGATGTTACTGTCCAGCACCCCGAGTTACGGCACAGGACAGCTCCGGGGGCCCCGGAGGACTCTCTCAAGGCCTTTGCTGGTGGGAAAACCAGAGCAGCTGAGCCTCAAAAACACCCTTCGCTGCCTCTTTCAGTACAAGCCAGCTCCCTCTGCAGATGTGGGGCACTTTAGGTTCCAGGACGTTGTGAACAGTTGTAGAAAAGCTGTCAGGGAAACGCCCCCACCAGTTAAGTCCTCCGGCTCCTCTTGCAGAAGTGGAAGGCCTCTGAGCCCTTCTGCTCCAGCTGTGGGATTCTCATCTGTCAGTCTGCTGCAGGCACAATGTCACTGGGACTTCCGGGCGGCCTTGGCACTGGCCGGGCACCTAAGTCATCCCGAGCTGAGAAGGGCCTGGCTTCACCATAGAAATCCTCGCAGAGCCCTGATCCTGCCTTCCACCAGCCAGAGAGTTCGTGCCACAAGGAACACCCGCTATCTTCTCTTTTCTCTTTGTCTAAGTAATTCCATACAAGTGGGATATGACCCTAGAAGTTATGGACCACAACAAGAGTTCCAAAAATGCCATTGAAGACCATCTGTCCCTAAAGCAAAATTCAGTGTGTGTGCGTTGTTGTTAAGAGGCACACACTGAATATTACGGAACACAATCCTACAGAATGTTCCTAATGTCAGTCCCCTGTATTAAGGTTGATTTACCCCCCTGACTTCCTGTTCCACCACTGACACTTGTCCACTTGCACGAGGAAGGAAGGGAGAGAGGGTCTGTGGCCCCGGGAACAGAAGGTCCATCGGTTTCTTGTTCTTTGGGGTTGAAGCTCCTTCTGTCTCAGTCAGAGTAGCTTGGGAGTGAACGCGACTGTTTGGAAGGGAACGGCTGGTCGGCTGTGGCGAACAGAACACGCACTTCTAATTTCCTGCCTCGGTGCGGCATCCTATTTTTAGTAGGGCTCCGGAATGGCTTCCTTCCCCGTTCCGATGGCGTTGCAACATTCGCACCATGAGTCTCATCGTCCTGTAAGACAGCCCCCCCCCCCCCAGAGCGTTTCTGTCTGGCAGGCCGATGGCAGGAGTCAGCATCTCATTAATTGCGCATATTAAGCAACTGTGATCACACGTAGCTTCTATTACCTTGGAATGCTGCTGGGTGCCCCGAATTTCAGAATCCCAGGATAGAAGAACGCACAGATGTCCCTTTGCGTGATCTCATTTTCAGAGCTAACACCTCAAGTACTTTAAAATTTACTACGACTCCAGTGTGTGGAATTAGATTGGTTTTGATCTTCCGCCGCCCGAGATGAAAACAGAAAAGGAAAAGGAATTTGGGGCCCCTGGAATCCAAGCCGAGGCTGTGCGTGGCCCGCATGTAATTCCTTATTATGCACACCGCTGGCCTTTGCCCCAGGTTCTGAAATGTTGCTTGAGGGGGTGGCGGAAGTCTCTCCCCAGAGGGCGTTTTAGTTTTGTCCTGCGGCCCACAGCCTGCTTACCTCACCGAGCTTCTCTAAGCGGCCACATCCGCTGTTTCCAAAGCGCTCAGCAGACCTCGAGTTGAATCACTGCAATTCCCTGGTGCATCCCTTCCACGATGTAATTGTGCTGAACTGTGTCCTTGTCTTTTATGTTTTCAAGTGCCCTCCTTTCGGGCTGGGACCTGTGCAGACAGGAGTGGCCCGTGGCTGGGGTCTACCCAGGCAGCATCAGGGCCCCATGCCCCTAAAGGAAAAGTTTGTCATCTTGAGGCAAGGGGCCAGATAGAGGTGTGGAGGGAGGGGCCTGGAGGCACTGATGTCTCCTTTCCTGTTTTGTGTGGAAATGACAACGACGCGGTGATAACATCAGCGTTGCCCCTGAACCACCCGATCCATTGTCCACACTGCAGCCTGCCCGAGTTTACAGACACAACCCTGCCCCCCTCCCGGTACTGACTCGCCACTGCCCCCGGGAGAGAGTCCAGATTCCATGCCTTAGTTCACCAGTATTTTCCCGTCTAGCACCTGCCCAGTCTGCGCCTCCAGCCTCAGCTCCCATCTCTCGGCTCCAGACCAACAAAACAACTCGGAGCACTTGCACCCCAGCAGGTGGGCTCACCGCCCAAATTACTCATGCCTCCTCCAGGCCCGTGTCCGGCACGTGGGGAACCCATCTTCATCTTCCTCATCTCAACTTTTTCTGGCTTTCCAAGCCTGGGTTTGGGGCTTCTCCTCTAAAGCCCCTTGTATCCCCGTTGGAGGTCGGATCCCGTTGCGTGTAATCAGACCTGGCCACTGTCCCGTGTCCTTGGTGCGCATCTTGTTCAGCCTGGGACCCGGCACAGTGTTGCCCCACACCTGGCAGGGTCCTCCGTCAGTGTCTACCGAACCAACAGGAAAGTGGCTCCCAAACCCAACAGCGTGCCCACCGTGGAACTCCCGTGTTCTTCAGCTCCCATTCAAAATCTCTCCAGCCGAACCCTGGTGTTGAATGAATGCTTTGCAGACAAACTTTCCGAAGGTGACCAAAACTGAGATTTTCACCTGCAGACGTGACCACTCCCTTCTCCCTTCCATCACCCAAACGCGCCCTGACTCCCACAGATTCACAGAGCACACTCCTGCCCCCCCGCCCCCCCCAGGGCCACCCAATTCTGACGCCACACGGCTCTGGCCTTTTCTTTCTCTTCCGTCTTCCTGGGTCTTCACTCTGCATTTTGTGACTTAGCTCTTTGTCGTCTCCTGTTTGTCCTCTCGTTATTCCACGTCCAGCCCATGCCTCACTCAGACTGCGATTTTCCCAAGCACTGAGGTCAGCTCTTAACTTCGTACTGAATGTATCGCAGAATCCAGAATGATGCCCACTAAACCGGCTACCCTTACATCTCTTACCGTTTACTGCATACACTGTATCTCTACCATATGCTCCCTTATATCTCTTACCAGGAACTCCGTATACTGTATCTCTCACCGTATACTACTTCCCATTGCAATCTGTGCTTCTGTCTTTACGTCATATCTGGCATCCCCTGTTACAGCCCAGATTTTTGGTCCTCTGTGGCCTAATCCACATCTTATAGTCACTTTGCCTCCAACATGGGTAGTGGGCGTGTCACGCACACGGGAGGAATGTCCGTTGTCGTGGACGATGATGGTGGTGATGGTGTGCCTTCCACACGTTCCTGCTGATCGTTTGGTTGGTTTGCCGTGGTACATACGTTTCCAATCTGAGACGAGTCAACCCATCTTTGTGCCCAGTCGTCTGGTCAGCGGGAGCCCAGGAGCCTGCAAATCCCGTGTTCCGTGTACCTTCTGCGTTTAAGCTTCCTAAGCCCCATTGGAGCCCCAGTCCCCCCGGGCAAGTGGCATCTTTTGGCAGAAGAGGCACCACCTCCACCCTGAGCACTTGGCTGTAAAGGATTCTTTGGGGATGAAGGGCACACGTGTTGCTTCGTTCGAGTCCGTCTCTGCGTAGCAGAGGGCAAGCAGGAGTCAGTTACTCAGCGGCCGATGCTGCCTTGCCTTTCTTGTGTTTATTTTGAGATTTACAGCTACAGTGAAGACATCAAGAAATAACGTTTTGGCCCTGACTGGTGTGGCTCAGTGGGTTGGGCATCATCCCATAGAGCAAGGGGTTGCCAGTTGGATTCCAGTCAGGGCACATGCCTGGGTTGCGGGTTCGATCCCCGGTCGGGGTGAGTGCCAGGGGCAGCTGATCAATGTTTCTCTCCCTCTGCTCCTCCCTCCCTTCTCCTTACTTGTTTAGTCTCACTGTCTTACTTATTGACTGAAGTGAAAGTACTCACATTCATGTGAGAGCTGTATCTGTTTGTCAGTGGCAACTATGGATTGGTTATGGGTAGAAGGGTTTAGGAAATACCAACGAAAGTATTCTGCAAGAATAAATTAACAGTCTTACCTTCCCCCGAAATGGGAAAACCCCGGCTGATTTCGGGAATCAGTGACTGCTTCTCCCACAGCAGTACCGCTGTGGTTCCCGGCAGTGACAGCAACTCAGGAGTCTGGGGACAGGGCGGGTTAGGGTTCGGGTTAGGGCCCCTCCCACGGTCTTCTCCTTAAGACGGGGCTTAACAACCGCCTGTTATTCTCACTTTGAACTGCATTCTGGAGCTGTGCCCTCGCCCTCCCGTCAGAGTTCTGCTTAGACTATTTCCACTCGGAATTCTTATTTTTACTTTTTGTTTTCGTCCCACACTGTCCTTTCTGCAAATGGGCCTGGAATTCTATCTTTCAGTACACCTGGAACATAGGACTCTTGTGATAGCCCCCAAGGTGACTTGAAAGCTGGGGCCCCTTCTGAACCTTCCTGGTGGAAAGCTTCTTCCTTTTGTCTCTTATCTCCATGCAGGGCGAATAAACCATGATACCTTCTCTCACACTCCCGTCATCTTGCCCATCAAAACTCTGCCTCTGGGCAAACAGGATTCGGAGTGCTCCCTCCTCGCTCTCACGGCCCGTTCCCCCGCTCCCTAGAAGTGGGGGGTCCAGGTCTGGTGGAAGAACTTAGCGGTCAGTGCTCTCAGTCTGGACAGGAAAGAAACGACTTGTTTTCCTTATAGCGAGGCTCACCCAGCATCAGAAATTAGGTGATAACGTATTCGTGTGCGACCCTGGGTTGGTAGAATTCACAGGAGAATATATTACCTGGTTATCTTCTGAAGCGAAGGGCATGTGTGCTGCTTACTTAAAATCTGCTCGTTTCGCTCGAATGTGCTTCCTGAGCAAATCTGTTTCGGGCCCCAAATCAGCGCTTTTATGTAATCATTTTAAAATTGGAGAGGCAATTTAAATGATACGTCTAATCAAAATTAATAGGGTGACATTTTTGAAACATGAGGTGTCTGAGAAAATTATCATCCCACTTCACTGTGGGACTGTGTCACCAAAGGATTGAAAATGACTCTGACGCTGTCGCGGTGAGCTAGGGCTGCCACCGAACCGCCACGGTCCCCCGCTACTTTCTTCAGCCGGCGCTGCTCTCGCCTAAACAATGTGAAGTCAGTCCTGCCTCCCCAAACCAAGGAAATACCGGGGCGTCAGGCTTTGAATCGTGCACGTTGCCACTCCCATAAGGACAGAAGAACTACAAAATCATCGTACCAACCCAGAAAGCCCTATTTGTACTGCATATATGTTTTCTAAAGATTTTATTTATTTTCAGAAAGAGGGGGGAGAGGAACATCGACCAGTTGCCTCTCGTGAGCACCCCGATGAGGACCAAACCCACGCCCCAGGCCTGGACTCTGACTGGGAATAGTGTCCACAGGCTTTCACTTTGTGGAGTGGAGCCCAGCCAGCTGAGCACCCTCCCCCGTCAGGGCTGTATTTCA
Organism: Sturnira hondurensis; assembly: GCF_014824575.4. NCBI lineage: Eukaryota > Metazoa > Chordata > Mammalia > Chiroptera > Phyllostomidae > Sturnira > Sturnira hondurensis. The sequence goes on along the minus strand of NW_028082350.1, from coordinate 17,398,906 downwards.
TATATTAACATAGCGCTAAATATCAGAGTCCGTCCTTTGGGAAGTTTCAGGTTAAGTAATCACTATCTTTTCCTTTTTAAGGATGACTTTGCAAAAAGAACCCAAAGCAACATGATTTCTAATATGGAAGGAAACAGGGGACCCGGGAGGAGCTGTCCCCTTCCATTCTGCCCCACAAGGGAGGATCTGGGCCTTTATGTCATCGGAAGGTGACTCTCTAAACATGACCAAAGAATAGATCATCCGGTAAACAGGGCTTCTACAGATGCATCTCAGAAGCAAGAAAGACGTACGTCCGGCGCCCGGAGCACGTGCAAGATAAAGCTGTTGTTGCTGATTGAACGGCAGCTCAGGACCCACCTCTTTCAAAGAAAAAGACCCTCCCTTTACGGCAGAGGGAGAGATGCATAAAGGCCAAAAGACAGCAAAACCCTAAATCTGTCCCTCAAAAGGCCATTGTATTCCCGCCTCTCGCTGCGAAACGCCCTTTGTTTCCAAATCCTAATGAAAGTTTCTCTTTCTCTTCGGGTTCCGGTGCGGTAAATGTGCCTGAATTGTGAAGCCAGTGCAGTTGGTATGAGGCGTCAGCAGTACACGCTTGCTCTTCCCTTTGACCTTCACTCATCCAAACAGCACACGCAGGCTTTCCTTTGACCTCCACTCATCCAAACAGCTTTGCGAGGCTCTGTGCTTCCCAGCAACATCGCCTTAGAATTGACAGACTCGAGGGCCAGTGATTGTCTATAAAGCGTGTAACCCATTCAGTCTTCAACAAAATACCACCGAGTCTCTAGCATAAAGCAGGTGTCACGAGGGCGGGGATGACATGTGTGGTCTGGGAGGGGACAGGGAACAACAGCCACTTGTAGTAAAGGGACATCCCGAGGCTGGCAGGGGACGGGAAGCCGAAATCAGCCCTGGAGAGTGGTTCAGTGGCAGCTTGGGGGTACCGGGAAGCGGCAAGTGTCTTTCAAGGAGAGAGCATTGGAGAATTCGGGGAGGGGCAAGGCCACTCAGGGAGCCATAGTCTGGCAGGTAACCAGAGCAGAGCAGTCTGTTTGGGCTTGGGGGGGTTCTGGCCAGGAAAGGGCCTGCAGGTCCCCTGTTTTCTCCCAGGGTTTATGAGATGCTGAAGAGTTAGGTGCAGTGACGATCGCATCCTGATAGGGCCAGTTTCGTTTCGGAACACTGCAAGCAGGGAGAAAGGAGGCAGCGGCAGGAGGAGGTTGCTACGGTGACAGATGCACCTGGGGGAGACGGGGCTGAGCCGGGGCTGAGCCAGGGCAGCCACGGCCGAGCGTGGCGACGGAGATGGAGTCAGGCAGCAGGAGGATAGCCCCTATTATGCTATAGCTTGATGGGAAAGTCGTGGAGCACAGATGCAGAGTCCGGTGTATCATCCCAGCTCAGGCACCCCCTGCAGCCCTTTTCTTGCTCCGGATGTCAGAACCGCCACGTCAAATTGTGCAGACAGAGGAGCCGAACTCCCCGCCGCCCTGGCTAATACTGGGGTGCCGGGGAGAAAAGGGAGGAGAAATGACGGAAACGAGATGCTACCCCATTGTGGCAAAGGCCTGCATCCCTATCGCCCCCGCCTGTGGTCCTTAACCCCCAAGACCCTACCTTTCCCAGCACAGAAGGCAGTTTAGCACCAGCCCTCAGACTTCCTGCCCAGCGCCCTCGGGCTGAGGGCGAGTGTGAACGGGAGTTCTTGTCGGCTCCACCCGGTGAGCAGTGCAGATTCTCTGCAGTTGCAGCGGGGTCTTTTCCAAGGGGTAGCGCACGGCCCCACTGGAGGACAGAATTTTGAGTGACTCCCAGGCTGTAGTTGTATATGTTTAATGTGTGTTAAACTCGCCTATCATATCCATTATTTCTGGAATGTTACTGCTCAGAAGAGGTCGACTTTCAAATGTCAGTCCTTTCAAGGGGAGATCTAGATATGAGAGAAATAGTTAACAAAATGAGTAACACAAAACTGCAAAGTCCTAACTCGCGATGAGGCTGAGGTCGGGGGCGCCGAGGTGCCCGCTGGCAGAGGCTGTCTGTCCACACTGAATTGCCCTCTGCTCCCAGAGCTTACGGCCAGACCACACTTCCAGCAGTGCGAGTGGGTGTGCCTTCTCCATGTTCCTTCTCTTTCCTCACCTGCTGAGAACAAGAGTCCAGTGGGGTCTCCTAGGGAAAGGGGGGCTGTGAAAGAGAGGCTCCCTTCTCGAACCCGCCCTGGGGAGCGACAGGAGAGAGGCTTCTTCAAGGCGATGAACTAGAGGTTTCGGGGCGGTGGTGGAGGCAAGCAGCTCACTTGAACATACGAGTCTTGCTCCGTTCTTAGCCCAACTGGAACTGGGCCCCTGGTCTCCAGATGGTCTTCCTCTAAGGCAGTTCTGGCCCTTCCCGTGTTTGCCTCCCGGTTTCGGGTCCCCTAAGAGACGAGTGGCTGAGCCCCCGAAACTGCAGAGCGTGCATTTTGGATGACTCGTGTTCAAAACAGGACTCTGGACAGTGGGGCGGCACTTCCACGGGGAGGTATCTGGGTGACAGTCTCTTTCGCTGAAGACCAAAGCGAGGAGAGAAAACTCACGTTCGGTCGGGCTGAGCTGAGACGAGCCCAGGTCGGCCCCGCATGCCCCGCTCCGCACCTGGTGCGGACATGTTCGGGGCCTCTCTCAGCCGTGTACACGGCTGCAGAGCGGGCACCCCGAAAGCGTCTTCCTGTTCCTCCCGAGTCTGCAGCACCAGCGTCACCCCCTCACAGAAAGAAGGGGCTCTGCCTGCGTAAGCACAGCTCCAGTAGCTGGTGGTTGTAGAATCCAGGCTGGTACCACGGGGACCTGAGTGTCGTGACATGTCCTGAGTCACGAGCTGGACAAAGAGGCGGCGGCTCCGGTGTCTCCTGAGGCTCGAGTCCTGAGCAGCTGTCCGTGCAATGAAAGGAACGCCACTCAGGTGCCCCCTTATGCGGATCTGCAATTAAATGTGTTTCTGAGGGCCCTGCCAGACAGTACCTAGTGCCGAGGTAGGCGCTCAACAGCAAAATGAGTGCATGTGAAACTGATCTCGTAGAAATAAGACAGTTTAAACTGACAGTGGGGGGGATGATGGGGGACTCCGAAGTTGGAAGATTTTAGTGTAGGCAATGGCTAATAAGCGTAAGAATCAACACATGTGAAAGCTATTGTTCCCGGAACTGAAGGTGTGACCCGCCCTGGCTCCAGGAGACCCCCGGCCGCCCCACCTCTGTGCCCCGGGAGCGCGGCAAGCCATCACGCTGGTGTCTGGGCCGCCGTGCTCTGGGGCGAGACGCCCTCAGCCCAGGACACAGAGACCACACCCCAGGGTGAGGATGCTGCAGGTTTTTAAATTAACTTTTCTCTGAATTCCAAAGCCCTGACCTACACTTTGTTCTCCTTATGAAAAAGGCTATTTTAAAATGGAATTTAATAACACAGTCTGTTAGGCTACAAACTCACTGTCTCCTCAGATCGCTGGTCTGATTAAAGTGCCCATAAAGATGAAAAAAAAACCCAGCCTCAAAAGGCCATTTTGTTTTTAGAGAATACCCTTACATCCGGCGATCACCAATAAAAGATATATCAGAGATAAACAACTTACTGCTAAAATAAGTTTGCATACACCCATGAGACTAAAGGGAGGTCCCCACTGAAGTAATAAACCATAATGGGGGCCCTGAGCTGCGTGGCTCAGCCGACTGGGCATCCTCCTGCAAACTGAAAGGTCACAGGTTCAATTCCCAGTCAGGGCACATGCCTGGGTTGTGGGTCCCTGGTTAGGACTGTGTGAGAGACAACCAATCAATTTCTCTCCCTCTCTTTCCTCCCCCTCCTCCTCCTTCTAAAAATAAATTAAATCTTAAAAAAAACTCATAATGGGAGACCTTGAATGTTGCAGGGGTCCTTGCCCTGGAGCCCCAGGCTGAGGGGTGTGTCTCATCCTCCAGTCAGGGCACCGAGACAGGAGGCTTGAGGGTAGCGCAGGCAAAGGCACGTTATCTGTACAGTCGCATGGGCTTCAGTTGGAAGGTTCTGGGGGGTGAACCAGGGCTGGACGGGCTCCCTCCCGGGTGGGGAACATTTGCCGTGATGCACAGCAGAAACGACTGGGTGGTTTGGAAACTGCACGTCCTTCCCAGGCTCCTGATAGGGGCTGAGCAAATGCTGTTCCCCTAGTCCTTTCTCTCGGCCACCTCAACACGGGCCCCTAGATTCATGGCCAGCTGTGACTCCCCCAGAGAGGCCTGGCTCTGTCTGACGCCACAGGGCCCAGGGACCACAGGGGCAGACGGGCAGGGCACTCCATGCCCACAGCCCAGTCCAGAGCAACTTCCTTTCCTGGCTGGCTTGTTGTGGGCAGGGGTGGGTGTGGAGAGAGGTGTGAAAAAGCAAGAAAACAGATAAACTGTGGTACATTCCTTTAAACCACACATTAGTGTAAATAACTGGGGTTCTACTTACTCCACAGACAAAGCACACTGCTGCCCAGAACAGGCATCACAGAAGCCTGAGAGTCAGTAACCAGTAACTTTGAGTAACAGTTACTGTTTATGGACACGGGAAGCACAAAACCCACGCATGACCAACACCACAGACAGGGAAGAAAGGAGACGCATGGAAAGCTGCTATTCTCCCTTGAGCTGGTGGGAAGCAGAGGTGAGTTATGTTTCTAAGTCAAGTTTGGTGGCGACACACAAGCAGCAGTAGGAAGGGAAGCAAAGCCGAGGCCCGCCTCTCGGCAGGCAGCGGAGGTGCGTGCTGGGCGGTGGGGACGGGGTGCGTGCAAACCACTGGCAGCAAAGAGCATGAGTTGCGGGTTCAGACCCCTGTATCTGGTACACCCGCCTCTGTGTCTGCGGGTTTTGCATCAACAAATTCAACCAACCGGGGATCAAAAATATTTGGAAAAAAATCCCAGAAATTTCCAAAATGTGAAATTTGAGTGTGCCACGTGCCGAGCACTAAGCTGAATTCACACAATGAAGTGGTGTGTGGCGCCCCCCCCCCCACAGTGCACACACAGGCTCTACTCCCATCCTGTGCTATTTTCTACACGGGGCTTGAACGCTTACCTGCGGATCCAGGTAGGCACCGGGGCCTGGAACCAACCTCCTGCAGATGCCGAGGGACAACTGTCATGTGATTTTGGGACCTAATGTCAAGGTTACATTTTGGATTGGGGTCTAGAGATAAAAAGCCTTCTTTGCGAAGCGATTCACAGTGAAGTGTCCGTTTCTACAAGGTTCCTTGTACCTGAAGTACACATTCTGAAACTGGAGTGCTACCGCGGAAGGCGTGTTGTGTCGAGACCCGAACCGCTGCTGTAGGAGACGGCGCGGCTCACAGGGCGGGGACGGCGGGGGTGAATGGGCAGAGGAGGGGGAAAGCTGCCCTGGCCAGTGCCTCAAATCTCTGAAGCTTGAAAGGGACAGACACAGACTTCTATCACTTTAGTCCCAGCCAGAACTGCCCTCGTCCACTGTCCCCTTGGAGGGGGCAGCTCGGTGGTGAGTCTCTTACGCGGCCAGGGGTAAAGAGTAGTTGGATAGGTGAGCGTGCCTATAGGTGCGGTGAACAGAAATGCACCCAGTCCTGAGTTACAAGGTTGGATCACAAATCGCCGATCACATAACAGAAAAACAGTGCTCGGCACCCATGCAGGCCCCGGGTCCACTGTGTGAATCTCGGGCAACAACACACAACACATGTGGGGAAATGCTGATTTGCACAGCGGAACTCTCTGTGACCGTGTTAACCTGCAGGGGGTCTGGGGCGGGGAGGGCAACGCTAAGACCTTTTAAGAGCCTGTGGGCACTTTAAAAAAAATCTTCACAAAATATGTAATATATGGCCAAATATGCCTTTAAACTTCTAATTTCATAGGAACTTGAAATGACCATAAAATTTAGAGTTAATTTCATCTCCTCCCGTGCTACCCAAACCTCCGTGGGTCTCATCCTCTGTGTGTCCTTGACTGCACTCTGCGCGCAGGCTGAGGTGGGGGTGGGGGGTGGGGGGAGGCAGGCCTGGGGCTGCCTCGGGCAGCTGGCCCAGGATTGACAGAATTTATATTCCATCCCCAACAAGCACCGCCTTCCCATAAGGCCAAGTCTGTTCTTGATTTTCTCTCCAGTGTTTGTTTGTTTGGGATTCTGATTCCCCATCTCCTGCAGTGCGCTCGGCGCTTCGGGAAGGGTGCACATGCGTGTGCAGCGGGGTGAGCGGAGGACAGCAAACGCCATCAGCGGCTTCAGCACCAGGACCTCCCGAGACATAAACGGGGGGCTTAGGTTAATTGTGCTGAAGCCCCCTCCCACAGAGACATCGGTGCTTTCTACTTCTTGGAGCATCTTCTAAGACTGAAATGTAGGCTTGATGGGTGACTACATAAAAAATGAACATTGGGATAAAAACCTAAGCACCGAAAATGGAAAACAAAATTCAAAAAACTCAGAGCATTGACACCATGGCGGCCCTTTGGGAGATGAGTGCCCCGTCCCTGGGGCAGCGCCGAGTGGGCGCAGGCCCTGCAGGGCCCTGGGAGCAGGCGGCTAGCTCTTCCCGAGTCCGCGAAGGGGGCGGGGCCCACGGGGCCTGCTTACACCCCTCCACTCATCCGTCTGAGCGGGGCCTTCCTCTGCCCAATTAGAGAGATCGACAAGGAGGGGGCCTGCAGAAAACGTCTCAGGGCGGGCATTCACCAGACAGCACGGTCTCCGGGGCCCTGGGAAAACCTAACCCGAAGAGCGTGCCAGGGTTTTGAGAGCAACGTAGGAGAAATCGTACGTCAGAGATGACATTATCATACTCTCAACTCAGATTCAGGTGAGGGTGTCGCCATGGTACTCAGTAAACAAGCCTAACATGTGGCCAGAAGGCAAGTTGTTTATTCTTTTAAAAGTGTTAGACTAATTTACAACGACTAAATCTAAGAGAACCTAAATGCATTTACATTTTAAAAAATAGGTCATCTCTATGGAAGCGACACCAGTTGATCCAACCTGCAGAAACCTACAAACACCAGGGCCGATGCGCTGATCGGGGGGCTTCGTTCCGCAGGCGCTGCAGCCCCGAAACTCACTGCAGAGGGAGGACCGTGGGCGGCTCCAGGAGGGACACGTGCAGGTACCTGGAACGAGACCAGGCCAGCTGAGCACGGGCCCCAGACTCCAGTTTCCCAAAGGCCACATGAGGCCACAGGAAGCTTTCTAGGAAATTCAACAGAAGGAAAGGAGCCCTGGCTGGGGTGGCAGAGAGTCACCCCAATGGACAGAGAGTCGATCTGCAAACCAAAGGGTCGTTGGTTCGATTCCCAGTCAGGACAGATGCCTGGGTTGTGGGCCAGGTCCCCAGGAGGGGGCGCGTGAGAGGCAACCATACATGGATGTTCTTCTCCCTCTCTTTCTCCCTCCCTTTCCCTCTCTAATATAAATTATCAGGCTGGGTCTCTCCAAACTGATTTCGTTGATCTAACTTATAGCCTTGCTTTTCCAGCCTAGCATTAGATGTGGTTTGTTCTGTTTTTGATTCTGACATTGCTATGACCCATTAAAGCTTTAAATAGTGAGCCCGGATAAGAAAACTCCAGGCGCTCACTTCGAGGCCTTGTACTTCTCCCGGATGGCTTGCTGGGGCCGGTGCGGCACGTCGAGGCAGGCTCTGTGCAGCTCGCTCAGGCACGGCCCGATCTCGCTCAGTGAGTAGCCTGTGAACGCAGCAAGGGTTTCTGGCTAACGAAGACAAAAGAACAAAATTGCGTCACGTAACTCTCCAAGGCATAAGAAATTTGAAGATAAAACGGTGAAATAAAGGAGATTAATCACTTACTGTTCACACTTAGGTCCAAAAAAACCGTAACCTTTCTTTGGACACAAAGTATTAGAAAGAGCAACCAGAGTTCTACACGTGCTCACATTGCACACTGGCAATGTACTGACCTGAATGCCCTGTTTACACAGAATACGAAGGATTCTTTGCCGAATTCAGAACAAGAGTCAGTATTCTAGAAAATAAAAGTAGGCACCCCACTTCTTTCAGCATAAAAGACAACCTTCAGAACTGAATCGAGGGGCCCGTGTCCCGTCCTGCCACCATCTTGGGCCAAGGGGTTCTTTCCTGTCAGGATCCAACCCTCCGACCACCCCAACCGGAGCCGGGCTGTCCACCACTTTTGGGGAAACGTCAGCAGCTTTCCCGTGACATGGGTGCCGCTTCCGCCACAGGGCCCCCGGCCCGAGAGCAGCAATGAGGCTGCCAGACCTGCTCCCGCTCAGCGAGCGCACCCACGGGCCTCCTCCTCGACTCCCCACGGCCTCCCCTCGGTGCAGAGCAAGCCACCGGTCCAGGTCACACCGGCTGTGGTTGTCAGTCATGGGGGGGGCCCAGGAGGCCAGCCCATCCTAAGCCCTGGGTGGTACCCGGCAGGCTTTACTGAGGCCTTGAACTTCATCTACAGAAATGCGGTGGGAGCCTCACCCAGAAGTGCTTGTTGACGGTGTAGTTCGCCAGGCAGTACGCCGCTGCGGCTATCAAGGAAGGCAGGTACTTCAGGAACGGGTCAGCTTCGAGCAGACTCAGCTCCGCCACGTACTAAAGACAGGAGGGAGAAGCCACACTTGGGGTGGGGGACTGGGCTGAGGCTACGAGCCGACTGAGACACACCGGGGGAGCGAACTGTCTTATTGGTGTTCAGCCCGCATCAGCTGCGTGTGCAGGTGACGCTCACGGTTGCTCACTAGGTCAGTGGCTGCCAGGCCTGCCCCCAGCCGGAACGACATTTACGTTGTCACAGATTTCAGCGCACACGGACTTAGCCCGAGCACACGGCATTTGGACGGGTTGCTTATCTCACGCCGGCAGTGCAGGCGAATGCGGGCCAGGTCAAGGTGCGGCCCTCTGGCCACTGGCGTGGAGCGACAACGCCAGGCAAAGGCAGACCAGGGCCATATTAGGGCTACTCGTTCATCAGGCAACAGGATGCAGCTCAGAGGCGAGAACAGCACCAGCGGGACCCCATCAGGTCAGAAGAGACATCCTGGGAAATGCAGACGGGCTTCCCAATTACTGTCAGCATAGCACAGAAACACCGACAGACTAAAGCAAGGCGGCTGGCACCAACTTTGCCCAAGCAACACTTCAGTGCCTTCGGCGAAGTTCTGTAGCTCAGGGTGACCGCACCGTGCTTCCTCACTTCATGTGTCAGGAGGGATCAGAGCCAAATCTAATCGCATTTACTTTGTTCCTACTCTGCACACCTAAGAGCTGTGGCCTGCGTGTGGTCTGTACCCAGCAAGGGCACAGTTTCCAAGCTTAAGCCTCTTTCAGAGTTCAGGGAGTAGATAAGCCGAGACTACCACGCGTGATCGACAGGAACATTGTGTAACCAGAGGTCATGTTCTTAGTTAGTTCTCTTCCATTACCAAGAAGTTTTGCTGGGCCCAGGACAAAGGCAGGAAGAGCTGAAGCATGAGCAAAAAGGCCACCCCCACCCCAACTGGCAGGCCCGCGCCCCTGGCTGACCCGCGCGGCGCACCTTGGCCAGGTTCTCGGTCCTGACGCACACCCCCTGCCGCCTCAGGTACTGCAGGAGGAACTGGTGGGTGGTGGGCACCGTCAGGTCGAAGGCCAGCACTTTCAGCAGCAGGTGCTCCATTCTCAGCAGCTGCCGCTTTGTGTAGGTGTCGTCCGTTATGTAGACAAACTCGTCCACCTCGGGGGGGTAGATCTCTTCGTACTTCCTGTGAAAGGAAGGCCAAGAGCCTGAGGCAGTAACGCTGGGAGCCCGCGGCCCCTTCCACGCCATCACCCCCTCGCCTCTCGCGTGGCCGCCGCAGCCTGGGGAACCACTAAGGGGTACGGGGCTGCAAAGGCATCAGGGCTTGGTTCGGAACAAGAACACGAGTGCTACAAACAGGCTGTACCGCCCACTGGGAGTAGTGACGGAAACACCTTCCAGCCGGGAATCTCTCTGAATACCGAAAGATTCTGAAGGCCACACACAGGTGAACTCCTCATTCAAACCCTCTGGTGGCAAAGAATGCTGCGTTGAACACGTGGCAGAAAAAAAATTCCTTAAGTCTTAGATTAAGAAAAGAAAGATTATGTTTCGCTTTCTCTACTGAATTAGCAAATGATGCTGTATATCTAAGAGGATGACAGTGATAAAATGTCACAGTTATCAATTCTTTGCTTTTGCTTTTCTTTCTGTCTGTAGGGAAACCTTGGCACATTTTTAGGCAAGTTAATAACTAGAACGTCTGAGGCCAGAGGCATCGGAGGAACCTGCTATCACCAGCAGTCACCTTCCTCAAAGGAACTCGACCACTGCCCAGCCCTTCCCACGCTGCTCCTGATGCCCGACCGTGGTGGGGATGAGCAGGGTGTTCACTGCAACCGCACAAACCGCCGTGGGACAGCCGAAAGGCGACCGACACGCGAGCTGATGGCTGCCGCAGTCACGAAACTGCATTGTCACTACAAAAGCATCTGACTGAGAGTGAGGGTGTGGCGGGACTCAGTTCCTTAGGAAACACCATGAAATTGTGACCGTCTGTCAAAGAGGCATGACTGGGTCCGCATGGCAAAGCACTGCCTGTCGCCAGCGAATGGAGAGTGAACCCCGCGCGTGGGCAGGCTGGAGCCTCGTGTCGCCCAGGCTGCAGATGACTTACGAGGCCAGGAGGATGGCCGCTGTCCCCACGAGCTGAAGTTTGCCCCTCAGGACAGACATGCAAGAAAGGAAGCGGTCCAGGAAGTTGACGGCCAGGTAGAGGGTCTCGGCTCGCAGCTGGTACTCCTCGGCCACCTCCACCAGCCAGTCCACCAGGATCCGGCGCATGCCATCCGTGATGTCCGGCTGCTTCCGAAGGTAGTGCGCCTTGGGCCGGTGTCGCGTCTGTGGGGAGGGCATTTCGGAATTGACAAACCATGGCTCTGGCGGGAGGATCACACGTCACAGGACACCTCCTATGTCACAGGACACTGTCAGCAGGGAACTGACGGACAAGAGCCAAGTACATCGTGGCGAGGATACAGAAGAGAGAGTGAGCTGCTGGTTCTGGAATGCGCTGGGTGGTAACCCGACGGAGGCGGGGGTGGCGGCATGGGTGGCCCCCAGATGCACACACCCGCCGAGCCCCCGCTGCCCACCTGCCCACTGGCATCACCAGAGACGCTCGTATGTTGACGCGCCCCAAGAAGGCCTTTCCTACGCGGCCAGGAGTTTGCCGCGTCTTCCTACTAAGGGCCGGGCTGCCGGAAATGGAGGTGGGACTTGGGAGCACTTACTTCAGCCTCTCTGAGATACCGATGAATTTCTTCAGCATATTCGGTCACGCTGATCACGTCGGTGCCCCAGTCGGATGCCACTTCAGACTGGGGATGGAGAGCCACGTCCACCAGCATGGGGGACACTGCAGGGCGGGGCGTGGCGTTCTCCAGTGAGGCCACATCGGAAGCCTCGGCCCACCACCGCCCCCCCCCCCTCGGGCCGGCGTGAGAAGCAGCATCGCTCTCTGGCTGGTACTGTGCAACTGAATACTGCGGGTGATGACGGACGCAGGGGACCTGCCAGCCACCTGCCCACCCGCCACAGGTAGTCAGCGTACCTGTGCTGAAGTCCAGCAGGAAGTGCGGGTCTGACTTCAGTGTGCTGGTGTCCGCTTCGTACACATCCCCAAAGGACACCCCGTCGCTCCCTGCGCAGCCAGGTCCGTCCTCCGGCTCGGGCTCGGCCATGTGGACATCGAATCCCGGCTTGGCCGGCACGTGGGCCCCGCAGGCGGACTGCGCTTTTGGCACGGCTGCAGGGAAGGCATTTTCCGACCCCGAGAAGTACCTCGCCGTGGGGATCCCCTAGAAAGGAATTGCGTTTCTGGCCAGGGGCCCCCCCACCCCAGAGACCAGCAGGCGACCCGATCCTGTGTGACTCAAACTGAGCAGGCTGGGAAGCCAAGAGGAGCCCAGATGGGAACGTCCGTGTCTGCCACGCGGTGTCAGACAGTGTGGCTTCCCAGAGCTGCCTTCTCGGCTGTCTTTGTCTACGTTGGACGTCTGGGAGGAGAGCCATCCAAAATCTGTCATCTTCCTCCCATTTTTATCAAAGGAGACTCACGGTCAGAGGAAAGATACCCTGGCTCCTCCCCACAATGACACAGGCACCACACGGGAGGGGCCGCAGTGGGCTTTGGTTTTCACACGGCTCCGGGGCTCTGTGAGTGCCCACCCAGCCGAGCCCGGACACATGGCTGCGACCCCACAGTCCTCCTCTGTACGCAGTGGTCGATGCCCCTATCAAGTTCCGGGTGCACCCCTGGTTGTTGAGAAACAGGGCGATTTTAGGAACTCAGACAACTTCAGTTTCTCAACACAGCCTCTGTCTGCGTGGCAGGATGCCACAACCCCTGGGAAATCTAATCCCGTCCGGCTAGTGACTGCTTCTCTCTTTCTGTTACTCCTGTCATACGAGTGATGGAAACTATTGTGTGTGCCCGTGGGAACCAGCATGACGTATCTCACACACATGCACACACACACACTTTGCACGCCAGCGTGAGGCATGTGGGAGGGACTGAGGGACAGCGGAGCCCGGGCAGGAGGGCGAGCTTCATGAATCCGTGACAGGTATGCAAAGGCTGGGTCTAGCTGCTGTGTTCACGTTTCATTGCTTATAACTAATCTTCGCGTCTACCATTGAGACTCCTTCTGGATTACGTGTTCCCACAACTTTTCCTGCCCAGGAGCAACTTAAATATGTGGCTTGTGTCTACTCTGGTAAGAAAAGAATTCTTCATGGCGGCACTGGAAACATCACAGGGACGATACAGGACCCAAATCATAAGCTATTATAACCAGATAATCCTGACTCCAAATGACTACCAAGGCCGCCTTTTGCTACATTGGAAGGTGTGCGTGGGTGGAGATGTACATTCCTATACATTGACTGCGCCTCCGCTGGGTGCCAGATGTTGCTCCAGGTGCCCAGAGGTTTGCAGTGAACGAAATGTTCCAAAAGAACTGCCCTGGGGGCGCTTCCATTCTAGTCACAGGAGGACGAAGGACAGACGAGCAACAGGAGACCCCGTAGGTCAGAGAGTGAGAAGTGCTGCGGGGAAGAACGGTGCCGGGAAGACACGGCCATCGCCACTTTAAACAGCGTGGCCAGGGAGAGCCCCGGCGAGGAAGACACAGTTGGGCGGAGGCGTGAACCAGCCAAGGGAGGGAGGCCCACAGACAGAGGAGCGAGGGCGTGCGGGGCCGAGGGAACAGCATGGGTGAGCGCCCTGATGTGGGAGTGTGCCTTCGAGACACGGCAGGGAGCAGACGGCACAGAGTGAGACAGGGCTCCGAGTTGGTCACGAAGTCAGAAAGAAAGGAGAAGGCAGACCTTGCAGTAAGACGAGCAAGATGAGGAGGTGCAACTTGCAAAGCCCAGGGAAGATACAACAGGGCTCTGAACCGGTGCAGCGTTAGGAAAGATGAAGAGGGAAGACATTCTAGACATCTTACAGAGTAGAGCCGGTAGTGTTTTTCCAGCAAAGTAGATGAGGGGTGGGAGGAAAAGAAGCGTTGAGGATGACGGAGTCTTTTGGGCTAAATAACAGGAAGGACAGATGCTCCCTGAGAGGAGAAGATCTGGGAAGGGCGGGCTGGGGCTGGGGTGGGCTTTGCACGAGCCAAGGACCCAAGAGGAGATGTCACATAGGATGTGGAGTGTGTGCCTGTGTGCCAGAGAGCGGAGCGGTCCCCACAGGAGACGAGAGTGTGAGCCAGCCACAGATGGGTGGTATTTCACACTCAGAGCCTTGAAGCGATTGCGGAGGGAGGCAGTGCAAACTCAGATCAAATGCCAAGCCCTGGAGCGCTCAAACTTCCAGAGGTTAGATAAGGAAGAACCGGAATCGTCAGCAGGGGTGGCCAGTGAGCTGGGGGGTGGTGGTGGGGGAAGCCCAGACAGAGTGGTGTGCTGCAGGCTGAGTGAGAAGAAAATTGTTTTTGGAAATAAAAAAGGCTCTGCGGAGTCAAAAGTGAACAGGAGAACAACCAGAGACAGGGAGCATTCGTGCAACAAACACAAGCGTGCACCCCTGGCCAGGCACCGGTCNGAAGCGATTGCCGAGGGAGGCAGTGCAAACTCAGATCAAATGCCAAGCCCTGGAGCGCTCAAACTTCCAGAGGTTAGATAAGGAAGAACGGGAATCGTCAGCAGGGGTGGCCAGTGAGCTGGGGGGTGGCGGGGGGAAGCCCAGACAGAGTGGTGTGCTGCAGGCTGAGTGAGAAGAAAATTGTTTTTGGAAATAAAAAAGGCTCTGCGGAGTCAAAAGTGAACAGGAGAACAACCAGAGACAGGGAGCATTCGTGCAACAAACACAAGCGTGCACCCCTGGCCAGGCACCGGTCAGAGCCCCAGGAGCTCGGTAGTGACCCCGGCATCCCAAATCTTCATCTTGGTGGCCCTTACAACCTAGTGGGATAAACTAAATCTGGAGAAATCCTGCTATAAAGAGTCAGACACAGCAGAGAGCTTTGTAGTTGAAAGACCTTTAAGATGAAAAAATTGTATTTGTACGCTTACAGGTTTGACCCAGTAAAGAAGAGAAAACTGGGGAGAGAAAAAAAAAGTTGGATTAATGTCCCTGAAGAGGCAAGAGGGCGTAAGGTGCTGGAGTTGGGAGGGGCTCACCTCCCATAAAGAGCAGGGGCCTGGGTTGCACAGCAGGGTGGGCATGGGGACTGTGTGGCACCTGGGAGCATTTGGACATTCCCTTCCGGTTGCTTTATATTTTTAGGAAATTAGGACGCAAAGCCTTTAACTGGGCGTGAGGATGGAGGCAGAGCAAGGAGAGAAGCAGAGCGTAAGGCGGATCTCGATGACGGTTGTCAAGGAGTCGGGCGGACAGTGTGGAGGTTAGACCCGTCAGCAAAGGCCCAGCGGCCAGGCCAGCTCCTACAAACCAGGTTTAAAGAAGTACACGCATTCGTCGCTCCACAAATGACATTTGTTAAAAACAACTTCACTCTGTTTTTTCCAAAGCTTTCCACAGAACACTTTGGGTATTTTTCTCCCATTAATCAGACGCCACAAAAAGTCTCGAAGGGCCAGGGGAGAAGGGTGAGGGGCTTCTTTCCAATTGGCCCCCCTCCAGTTTGCTCCGGGCACCCCACCTCCTTCCCCTTTCTTAGCCCTCTTAAATTTCCTCACCTATGAAACGGAAAGGAGACCCAGCCCGCCTGCTTCGCTGGACTATTACCAGCTTCGTTCCACTACAGATGAGCAATACGGGCTTTCGAAAGCACTGTTATCAGGAGTTTGTCTAATAATAGGCTTGGGGAAGCTTTTTTTTTAAACCTCAAAATCCATTCTGAGGCATCCAGACTCCTCATCTGCATTTCAATGTCTGAATTTAATTTCAACCAGTTAAGGGATCAGTTAAGCGGTATCTAATGGCCAGTCATCTGTTTGCCCAGCTGCCCCATGTCAGTAGTGGGGAGATGTCTGCTTTCAAATCACGTTTGGAGATAATCTAGTCTAGCCTGATCCAGTCCGGATGGGACGCTCTCCCCAGCCAACACCTCGAGAAGGCTGTCCAGGATGGCTTCGGGGCGGTCTGCACCCGGCTCTGACCTGGAGTAACCCCGGGTCTATAGTTTATTTGGGGGCATTCCCACTTCCTTTTAGCTTCATCCTTTTAGCTTCAGGGAGGAAAAAGTACTCGCTGTTTCTAGCTCTAAACTTCGGTGTTCCCAGTCCCGACCCCAGGGCTGGAATTCTCCAGGGTAGTTTGTCGGTGGAACTGCAAGCGAAGCCCACTTCCCGCCGCGACAGGAGAGCCCTTCCCCGCCAGCAGCTTCCCCGCCTGCTGCGTCATTACCTGGCTGCTCCTGTACTGCACGTTCTCGGTTAGCACCCCTAGCACTGTTCTTTGTGGGGCATCCTGGCCGAGCTGGGCTCTGGTCGCCATCTGACAGGCATCAGGACCTCGGGACACCGGAGCCAGGACTACTCCGCTCTTGGAGCTGCTAAGATGCATCGCCTCGGCCTCGACTGGCTGCCGTCGGCAGGGAAGGAGAAACACACAGGCCGGTGAGCCAACCCCTTCCACCAGAGGCTCCCAGGAGCTGGCCTGTCTCCAGGAGGGAGCGCACTCAGACACGTGATCTTCCTGGCAATTATTAGGCCGAAAGGGCCTGGGCCTAGGGGCGCCAGCGATCGACGCTGCTTTGCCCTAAAACAGCGACTGGAGTCGGCCCAGGCTTTCTTCCAGGACCTGGTGGAGGCCGGAAGGCGCGGGCAGCCTGACGAACCTCCAAGCCAGGATACCAGGGCCCCACTTTTCTTGGGGGTCTAGACCTACAGTCCTAGACTTTCTCCTCTTCAAGGCCAGCCTCCCGCCCCGCCCGCAAGCGAAAGACCGCGGATACTTCACTGCGGGAAAGAACGTCCCCTTCCCAAGGGACAAGTGGGGGTCGTCCTCCAGACGGAAGGCCCCACCTCGGGCGTCGCTCCTCTCCGCCTTTGGTCTAAATACGTCTCGAACAATTAGCAAGTGCTATGTCCGGGCCGGGGCGCGGGCGGATTGGGAAGGTGGTGTCGCCGGGGCGGGATGGGGGGGACGGGGTGGGAGGGGACGCGATGCAGACAGATTCCGGCGAGGGCGCCGGACACCCAGCGGCTGCAGCCTAGGGGCTCAGCGCTAATTACTTTCCTCCCCACGCCCCCCGCGTCTGTTGAATCAGCCAATCAGCGGTGCTCCCGGGTCCCGCGGCGCCGCTCCCATGCCAACCGCAGTGGCGTGCGCGCCCCCGGGCCGCGTCACCATGGCGACCTTCTCACCCGTCGAGCTCCCGGCGGCAGCTCCACAACTAGCCCTGCCTTCGGGACCCCACGGGGCCAACGGGCGGCGGCTCCCCGCTCCTGCGCCGCCCTGCCTGGCGGGAGGTCGAGGCCGCACTGCGCCCCCGCTGGCCGGCGCCCCCGGCCTGGGTGGGAGGAAGGCGGCCCACCCTGCTATGGCCAGGGCTTTGGAAGGGACTGTTTCCGCGGACCCGTTCTCCCAACAGCCGCTAACTCCTCCCGCCAACGTCTTCCCCGCGGCCCGTTCCCGAGAACCTTGGCTCGGGAGGACGACGCGGGGCCCCGGCCGCGCCCGCCCGACGGCGCGGCTCGCTCTGCGGCCCCGGTGCACACACCTGCACGTCGTCGCAGAGAGGGGCCTTGGAGCCGCGCCTCGGCCCCAGGTGGGAGTAGGGGCCTCCTGACGCATGGTGGCGCCGTGCCTTCGGTCATTTTGGGGCTCTGAGCACCAGAGGCCGCGCCCGGGCGCCCGGATTCCAGTGCACGGGACCCGGCAGGGCGGGAGCGTAGATTTGGGGATGTAGGGCCCCACGGGGTGCTCGCAGTGCCCACAAGAGGTCTTCCCCGACGGGTCCTGGGAGCCACTGCGGAAAGCGGGTCCAGGAAGGCCGAGCTAGTGGCCCAGGAAGAGGAAGGAACGCGGGTGGCGCGACCGAACCTGGGACTTTGGCGGGGGCGGGGGGCGGCGGCGGGGGAGGAGGGAACGGTGGGCTGAGGAGGAAGCAGGGGGCCTTGTGTGAGGGTAGAGGGTAGAGGTTCGGATAGGAAGGGAGGAGAGACGGTTCTTAACACCTGGCAGCCCTGGCACCTGGCAAGCCAGGTAAAAGGACCTTTAACTGCATTATTTTTTTCAATGCAGAGAAAAGCGTTCGATTGATCAGATGTTAGTGGGAAGCTGAGCAGCATCTTGGAAGTCAGTGCTGCAGGTAGGAGCAGCGCAGAAATGGGTCTTGTTCTATAGGAAACCAATTTCTGTGCGTTTATCCCCGAGTTGCATTCACCGGAAGCGGGTAGGGAACCATCCCCTTGCACGCCAGGTTTCCGTGCCCTTGGCGACCTCTGCTAAAGTGCGGACGGCTGCAGCCCGGAGTCGGAGGCCGGCCGGGGCGAAGGTGCTGCTTGGCCACAAGCCTCCCGGGCGCAGGAAGACGGTGATTGCCCTTCCCAACCTCTGCAACTTTCGGAAGTCTTCCCGGGAGCCCTCCCCCACCGCCCGCAGCGCTGTTATGGTTACTGGAGACGCCGGCAGCCTCAGGGGTAAAGTCATCAGGACCCTGGAGCAAGTCTTGCCAAGAGCAGGGCCCCGTGCACCCCTGGTCTGGCCCTCTCCAGGTCGTTTTCGATCTGTTTTCCCGACAGAAGTGACCGAAGACGACACCCTTCCGGCCTTTCTTCCAACACGAAGGAGCCAGTGCAGCGTTGGTTCCTGGGGCCTGTCCCCCTGGTCATCTTTCCTGAGGTCGAAGCTCAAGGTCGGGGAAGGGTAGCTGGGCTCGGGCCGAGGCAGCTCCTGGAAGTTGGGTGGCGCCGACTCAGGCCTGGTCAGGACCCAAGACTAGGGCACTTAGGTGCCCAGGGGCTCTTAGCCGACTTTGGTCTGAAAAATGCCCTTAAAAAAGGAAAGAGCCAGGTGGGACTCTGCGTATTTCATACCCGCTCTTCCTGAACTCCTCTCGTGTGGCCTAGTCCTGCCTGCGTGCGTGCGTGTACATGTTGTGATCGGTTACATGTGCGGATTGCACAGTCAACCTGACGCCGGCGCAGGGGAGGCCTGCTCGTTCGGAGGGTCTCCCAAAGGCCGGAAGTACCCCCCCCCCAGGGCGGTCTGAAATGACCTCGGGAGAGCGAGTCCGTGCAGGTAGGCGAGCCCTCCGCTGCCATCCTTGACAAAGGTTAGTCTGTACCTTAACTGAGCCTATTTTTGCCTCTATGATAACACTCCTTTGGAACGTCAGGACGACTCCCTCTGTTCGCACCCTCAGGGCACAGCCTCCCACCGGAGGGGGGGCGGCCAGTGTTGCTGGCCGGTGATCCTTAACCTCAACCCTCCCGCACCCGCCCCTGCGCAAGTCTGCCTTACCTCTTATCCAGTCCCAGGGGCTTCCCTGCTTTGCACTCCCCACCTCCCTAATCTGTCACGCCGGAATTTCACGTGATCCCTTTCTGTCTTCCCCTTTGATTCTAACGTATACCGTCAGTGGGACAACTGCCGTTTTCTGTAGCGTTTCCTCAGTTTGTTGAGGTTTTGCTTCCAGGCCGTTGTCTTCAGTTTGGCTCTAAGAAACGCATAACGATTGCTGCAGGTTTCTCACGTGGACTTGTTGCCATCTTCTCTCCATCCACTTTGTTAAAGTGGCAAAGGGGAATGACACATGGCTTATGATTCTGTTGTTGTGTTGCCTTATAATTCAGTATTAAGTCATTGCAGCTCTCTGCTTAAATTAGAGAGTAACTCAGATAAACTGATATTTATGTATATTGTATGCATGTACATATAAATTCGGATAACTTGTGCAATACTTAATGGCTTTTAAAAAATCTTCAGTAAATGTTTGAACAAGTAATGAACTGTGGCATAAAAACAAACTCAACTGATAAACAGGTGCACAATTTTTATCAAAAAGACAAGATCCCTGGTCTTGTAATTAAGAAAACTGAGCAGAGGCTAGAAAGGATTTACTCATTAGTTATGCAGTTCTAGTGAGATGCATAATTATAATTTTGCTGTTGTAATGATCAGAATTAGAATTCAAAGTTAAAGATTTTTAATGTCTGCATGTTTTATATAGGCTATGCATTTGGTAATAGAGTATATTGAGACGTGAACAACATAATTATATCTGTAATCTCTAACATATTAAGTATATCTTCTATATGGACCATAACACTTTTGTAGCCTAAAAAAGTACTTGATCCACACTTTCTGCCTGACACTTAGTGTCAGCTAGTTTTGGTGCTGCGGTTAATTTCCGTCCTAAGGAAGAAAGCTAAATTCCTTACCAGGGGTTTTCTAAATCCAATAGTCCCGTCAAAATGGACTCCCCCTACCCTCCAAATTATAATAAAACCTTCCCTGTTTGTCGGGAATTAGCTGGCATTTCAGAAATGTATTACTTATGTTACCTATGCTCATTATAGTGTGTAATCAACCTCCTGTTCAAACATCTCCGTTTTCATTAATTTGTATGAAAATAAGTTGGTTTTCAGCATACAGCTAAAAAAGAGATGAAAAAGCAGAAGAGCCACTTTTATTTTTAAGGACAAAAGTCCACTTAGGGATATACTCATATGTCATTTCTAAAATCCACTAACGAGTAGTTTTTCTTCTGAGAACACTTTTGTTATCAAAATAACCTGTATAGTACTACATTTTAATTAGTGGCACTGTGGCAGCGTGAGAAATTTACTTGCTTTTCACTATGAATTAAATTCTTGATGAAAAGAAACTAACTTCATCACTCTTGATAAAGAAAAAATGTTCAGGTTTGCTTAGAACGAAACCATCCTCTGCTAATCATTAAAGACTTTTATTGAGAGACTGTCCAATGTCACAAGGGACACTGAGCCCCAGCTTTAAATGAGTGATTTCAGTTAGTTTAGGTCGCTATTCTGTGAGATCTGTCTCACCCCCATGTTGCAGATGAGAAAACCGTGGTGAAATGACAGCAACTGGGAGATGAGGGTGGTGTCCCCCACAGGGACCCCAGAACCGGTGGCCCAGGCGCAGGTGTGATGTACGTCAGCACCTGGAAAGGAGGGCACGTGCAACACTGGAGCTCCACGGAGATCAGGACAGGTAAAGGGGTGTCCACACAGCCAGTCTCCAGGTCTTAGGTTCTCACGGGAAATTTCCCAGCATCTCTTTTCCTGTTTCTCCTTTCACAGTAAAACCTTTCCTCCCCTATACAAGAAACACACAGGCCCCTACCTCCCCAGATCTTACTCTGGGGCATCGGCCAGGGTGTAAAAATCCTCAAGACTGCCGGAGAACAATATAATTCTGAGTATGTCTCAGGAAGAAATGTCTAAACCACAATAAATCAAACTTAGAAGACTCCTTGTCTCTCCCTGTCTCACACAGCCACACTTCGGGTAAAGGCCTGAGAAAGGCAGGGCATTTAGGGGAATGTTACTGAATCAGATACACTGTAGCATGTGGGGCGGATGTGACAACCGTCATTTCCATTTCGAGACATTACCTACCTCTTGCACATCTCCACTGATGTTGGAGAAGGCGCGGCCTTGGAGGAGCATCCAGTGAGAACAAAAGCTGGGCAATCAGTGGGAAGTGGAGCGCAGCAGCTGGCCAGCTGTCCGCTGTGTCCTCGCTGCCGTGCCCAGGTGCAGGTGACCCAGTCAGACTCCCTGCAAGCACGGCTGCTGCGACCAAGGCCCCTGCGACCAAGGCCTGTGCTGGTGGAGAGGCTGGGGAGAGCTCCTGCCTGCAAAGGCCTTTGGGACCGTGTTCCTGGGCTGTGCCCATGGTGTGAGGCGAGCACACCTGGAGGTGTGGGTGTGCACAGAATGGGCCACTGGAAAACCAGTGGCAGCCACGTGATTATGGAAGTCACCATGGAGCAGGCTCCTGACCAAAATGGCTCCCTTTGCTTTCTGACGCAGGACGGGGAGACCCGGGAGGGAAGCTGGAAGTCCACGTAATTTTCTTGAGTCTGCTGGTCGTCCGCATTCTTCCAAATTGTTAGTTAAGTTTAATCACGAATGAAGGCTCTGAGCTTTCTCCGTCTGTTCAGACGATCTGACCCTATGTTTCGTCTCAGCCAGACACACGGAATGCTAAAAGTGGCTTCGTACGCGTTTTCAAATACAAGCAATTGCTTTCTGCCGCTGCTACGCGTGGCGTTCCTGCTCAGCAGCAGGGGCGGGGCCAGACGGCACGCAGCTGGTTTGGGCGGCCTTGCCTAAGAAAACACAAAATTGGAAACAGAAGTAAATATACATTTTGAAGGACAAAAATAAAGCAAAACATTTACAAATTTCAGAAAGTTGACAGATATTACAGACATCACAAAATCAAAAAATAATTCTTTTATTAATTAGGTGCTTAACTTTGTATGGCTTTGGAGAGACGTTCATTCAAATTCTTTGCCCATTTTTAAATTGTATTTCTTATCAACGGAGTTATGAGTTTTGTATACAACAGGGTGAGCAAATGTCAGTGTGCAGTTGTAATGCCAATAAGTAGTACAATGATCAATAATACAGGCATCACCTCCTTTTTGCACACTCACTACTTTTGCCACCTCTGGATTTCAAATACATGTCAGATATAATGATTTGCAAATATTTTCTTCTAGTTTGTGGGTTGTATTTCCAATTTCTCTAGGGTTTCTTGGAGAGAAAAGGGTTTTAATTTTACTGGAGTGAAATGTATCAATTTTTATCTTTTACTGATTTATGTTTTGGGGTCACATCTAAAAAATCATTGCTTAATTCAGATCATAACCACGCAGAAACTTCATTTCTTCAGGATGTCCTTTTGACGCAAACTAGACTCACTCCTCCGGCTCCCTGGCACGTCCGTTCCCTTAATCATTAGTCCCTCTGGGTAAGGAGGTGCTGTCATTCTTAGGAGCAAGCCTGGGGTCTGTTGAGGACAGACTTTTGGTCAAATGAGAGTGAGCCTCTAGGCCTCAGTTGTGTTTCGGCTCCAGAAGGACCCCACCTTCCAGAACCAGACGGAGCAACACCACACTGACCCGGGAGCAGATGCAATGCTCAGCCGCCCCTACCCTGGTGCTGACCAATCAGTGGAGAACCTGGCTCCCTTAGTCCCCTGTGTGACCGTCCTCCTGAAGCCACTGAGGGGCCAGGTCTCTGAGCATTCGCTTACCCGGAGTCTGGGCTTGACCCCCATGCTGTTGACCAACAAACCCTCACTTTCTTTGCTGAAAACGTCTGCTGCCATTTCATTGGGTTTTGACGCATGCAGGCAAAGTTTTAAAAGGTTTACGCAGGTTTTCTTTCCTAAGAGTTTTATAGTTTGGGCTCTTCCATGTAGGTCTGTGTTGGGAACCGCCCTGCATGGTTTCAGGAGCTGCAACCCCCCATGGCTAACGCTGAGTGAGCGACCTTCAGACCACAAGCCGCTAAGGAGGCAGCTCATCTCCCTGGCAGGAGCAAAGCCTCTGCTCCTTTTTCCATAACTGGCCCCCAGTGCTTGATCAGTTAGCCAATGACAGGTAAGATTCCCCAAGGGGGGAACCACCTAAGACAGGCATGATCATGTGGAGGCCCCAGGGAAGGACTTGGGGGGCTATGGAGAAGGGGTGATGGACCCTCGTCCCTCAGCTTTGACAAAGCCTGAGTCCTCAGTCTGTCTGCGAGAAGTCGCCTAAATTCCTTGGCTGTCTGCCGCCTCTGCCTGATTTACGCCTGAAAAAATGACAGAAGGCAGCTTGTGCTGGAAAGGGCGGGGTCCCTGGGTGATCAGACCTGAGAAAGGACATGTAAAACCCTGTGAAGCCTGCTTTGCTAAGAGTGCTCTTAGTTAAATGATAAAGGCCCGAGCAGGAAATTAGTTTGTTCCCTAAAGTTTTGTAGCCTTTTAGCTGATAGATCCTGACTCAGAAGAAGCCCCAATAGTTCTTTGTGTGCTATCTATTGTTTGATCCTTACTGCCTGACAATGATTAATGAGCTGTACCTGTAATCCTGTGCAAATTGAACCCAATAAAAGCCTGTCTAGGCAAGGGTCAGCTCACTCTCCCCTTGAGAGGGTGGCCAAGCAGCTCCTAGGCTCTCCCCGCTGGAGGGAGGAGCCATGCTGTCCCTTTTCCTCCACAGGACTCAGCAGCCTGTGTGAATTTGTCTCGTGTCTCATCCATGACGCCGTGGGCACTGCAGGCCGATGTCCATGTCAGGTCTCTGATCAATTTTGTGTTAATTTTTTAGTATGCTGTGAGGTAGGGTCCAAACTCTCCTTTTTGAAAGGATTTCAAAATATCCCATTTCTTGACAAGATTCTTTCTTTCCTCTCGAATTCTCTTGGTTGCTTTGCTGAAAGTTGATGGACAATGGAAGCAAGGGGTTATTTCCGGGCAGTGAATTCCACTCCGGTGATGGATTCCATCCCACACATGTCTGTCCCTGTGCGGGTCGCGCACGGAATTGGTCACTGTCCCAGGTTTCTGAAGCAGGAAGTCCAAGTCCTCCGGCTCCGTTCTCTTTCAACATCGGTTTTGCTCTGCCGGACCCTTCACCTCCCCACAGGAGTTCAGCACCAGCCTGCCAGTTTTTGCAAAACAGCCATCTGTGCTGTAGTTGGAAACGTGTTGCCTCTGCACAGGAATCTGAGGAGGGCGGCAGTCGCAGGAACACCCAGTCTTCCGACCGAGGGCATGGAAGGGCTTTCCGCTCACTTAGGTCTGCTTTAAACCCTCCGTGACGTTTTGTAGCTTCCGGTGTACAAGTCTTGCACTTTGTTAAATTTACTCCCAAGTATTTTGTTCTTCGTTGTGGTATTGTCAATGAAAGACTCCACTTTTCAGTGGAGTGTAAGAGTATAAGAAATAATGTCGATTTTTGTACATTGATCTTTTCTCCTGAAACTTTGATGGACTTAGTTTTAATAGTTTTGCAGGAAATGTTGGGTTTTCTACGTATCAGATGATATTGTAAATAGAAATTTTATGGTTTTAAACACTTTAACCTTTCTGGCCACTGCAAAATTTTAAAATTAGATTTAAATTTATATGCCGAGTCCGGCCACAGCAGGGTCCAGGGATTCCTGAAAGGTGGATAAGGCGTTGGCGGTGGGTAACAGACGACAACACGCCTCAAAGGACAGTGAGGCTCTGTTCCGTTTATTGCAAGTACAAGCAGGTTTTTATATTTTCATTTTTGGTAGTGATTAACATTTGCAGGTGCATAGCATGATCAGTTAAGCAGAAAAAAATCAATAAAAAGGTAACCAGGAAAAGTACAATAATTTCCATAGTTTCAGTTATGTCAAAAGTTGTTTTGACCAGGAGAACCATTAATCAGACAATTTGAAATAGCTCTGTGTACAGAGTTTGAATGTCTTATTGTTTATGAGAGGTCTTAGAATTTGACATGGGGCAAAAGGTACGCTAGACTGAGCAGAGGTTAGGAAATTCGTTATAAGCCTTTGTGATAGATAACTTAGCTATCTATCCTTTTCTGTCTAAAATGTTTCTCTGTGTACTATAAACTCTGACTCCCTAGTAACTGTTTCTACATGCTTAATAGCTAACCAGCTTCTCTTATTTCTTAGCCTGTCTAATTTCAATTGATATATATTCTTACTCAAGGTAAAGGAGGGGCCGTTATTCCAACAACTTTTAAACATGAATGCGGGGCTATTTCATTAGAGGGGATTTTCCCATCCTTTCAGGCAGTTCCGTGGGGAATACTAATGTTTTCCCCTGAACTGTCCCTTCCTCTTGCGTGATTTTCACAGGAATAAGTAAGTACAGTACAATGCCTATATTCAGTAGCAAGAATAAAATAATTAAAATAAAACAGCCCATTGTTAACCCATTTTGGATGCCACGTTCTCTTCCGGGGAGATGAGTTCCTTGAACTCGAGTCCTCCATGCCCGGACCTTGTCAGACAACATGGGTGGAAGAGGATGTGGCACTTATATACTTCTAATTCAAAGTAGTAGTCACTAAAAGACTTTCCAGAATAAAGAAATATTACTTTGGGATAAAAATTCATGAAGTGATATGGAAATATGAATTCAAGAAAAGAAGAAATTATGTGCAATTTCCTATTAAGGAAAAGCTTGTTAATGGAGTAGTTTTAAAAACTGATGACGGATATCAAATTGCCTGGAATGGCTACGTTTAAGAGTTATGTACTTTTATTTTAAAATGTCAATGTACAATTAAACAGTTTGCATCCCTTGGAACTATG
The DNA here is from genome assembly GCF_014824575.4 of Sturnira hondurensis. NCBI lineage: Eukaryota > Metazoa > Chordata > Mammalia > Chiroptera > Phyllostomidae > Sturnira > Sturnira hondurensis. Next base: position 17,373,142 of record NW_028082350.1, on the reverse strand, counting down.
TAAAATCAGGTGAAAATCTTTGATTGATCTAGAAAATGAGGGAGAAGGTACTCAGTCAGTTTTTCAGAGTTTCTTTTAGGGGGTATAAAAGCAAAATCATTGAAAACTTCTGTGTTATTGTATACATACCTCCCTAACAGGTTTTTCTCTTTGGGTGATTGTTACCTGAGATTTGTGGGAACTACCGAAAAGTCCTTACTTTTGAATTTAAAAGCCTTCCACAGTAGTCATCCAACAGTCCAATGCATTACTTTTGATTGAGAGGAACAATAGCTCATCTGGAATTAAGTTACCACCATCTTTACAAGTCCCCGGGCTAGTTTTAGACGCTCCATCACCGCGTATATGCATGCGATGTGCTCAGACAGGTCTGTTCCAGAGTATAAAATCTCTCTTCTATGGTGTTACTAATTTTTAAAGGCCTTTTGAAGAAAGGTAGGGTGTGTCCACTTTGATTTCCCCCTTGCAGCCTTCCTATAATATAATAATCATCAATGCTATTAGCACAATTGCTATTTATCCTTAGCGGTGAGGAATGTAACATTTTTCACCTTATTGCTACAGACTTTTAGCACACGCTTGTCTACCAGTGTACGTGGGCTTCTGGAGTCGGTGTCTGTGGCTGCATAGGTCACAAAGGTCGGGTCCCAGAACAGTTGAGGGACTCGGCCTTTGTTCCCCCGCGTGCACCGAGCTCAGGGGTCCCTCTAGTTACCAGAGCTCTCACTGCCCACCACTGGCCTCCTCCCTCCAGCCGCCCAGGGTCCGCGGGGGAGCAAGAGAGTGCGCAGGCGCAGGGCCTTTGGACTTGGCCTCGGGGGACCCTGACTAGGGCGCGCAGCGAGCCGCTGGTTCTCTTGCTTCTCTCTGGACCTTGCGCCCTCGCTCCTTTTCACCCGCCAGGGGTTTTACGGTGACCCCGGGACTGAGGTCTCCCCAAACACTATTTGCAAGGACTCAGTGTACATCCTTGGGGCTGGGCCAGCAGGGATCAGGCCGTGGCCGTCACGTGTGCACGCCCCCGCGGCGGCGCACGCGCGGACCCCGACGCGGAGCTAGGGCCACGGGAGGGGCGGGGCGTGGCGGCCGCGCGACGTGCGTGCTCGGGAGCCCGCGACTGAGAACGCCTTGTGGGTCTCGGCGCGCTGAGGACCTGGGCCCGGCTTTGGTGGCCGCTGCGCAGCCGAGCCGCACTCGGGGAAGCCGGCCTCTGGGCCGCGGCGGCCCGGCGGGGAGCTTTGCGGGCGGCGCGGAAATCTGGCGGGCACAGGTGGGCCGGCAGGGGAGCCTTCGCCCCTGCGGGGGCCCCGGCGCACCCGGAGGGCTGGTGGGTGGCGGTAGCGTCCCCGGCCCCGCGGCCTGGTGGGGCGGACGCGGGCCGCGGGCAGGGAAGGCCGGGCGGCCTTTAACCGAAACTTGGAGGTGAACTCTTCAGGGAAGGGGGGTACTTTCGAAAGAGCATAGTAGAAGTTCTTGGTTATCCCCCACCTCCTAGTTGCGAACCTCCGCGCTCCACACCCCCTCCCCCCATTTACTGTTAGGATGGCGACACGGCCCCTCCCCCCTCGGGTCGTGGGGTCGCGGCCTCCGCGGGCATCTGCGGCCCCTTCTTGCTGCCGTGCCCCCGCTGTTTGCTTCGAAAATCGCGGGGATCTTCACCCTCCCCCCCNCCCACCCCCCCCCCCCCCCCCCCCCCCCCCGGCTTGAAGCTTCGGGAAGGTCCACGCCTTCTGTTTACGAAACGGCCGGCAGAATGCAGCCATGGCGCTGGGAATGGAGGGCGCGCGGCCTCACTCTTCGGGCACGTTTGTTCCAGTTCGTTAGAGGCGAGCGCCACGGGGGACTGGCTTCCGACCTGACCTGATTTCTGCGTCTGCAACGTGTTTTTCTTGGAGTGCGCGGGGCGGGGGACGCGCGAGTCTGCGCTGCGGCTCGCTGGCCCCGCCCCAGTTGTCTCGGATTGCTTCGCTCTGTCGCGGGAGGACTAGTCAGGGTGGCTTGCTTGTGTTGTAATGGAAAGAATTTGCCTAGAAGATCGTTGTTGCCTCTGAAATAATGGCCTTAAATCCGTAAGCACGCAGCAGTTTTTCTTTGAAATTTCGAAAAGCAGTACCAAAAAGTAATGGAAGCGTGTCCCCAATAACAAAGAGGTAATGCTCTACTTTTCTAGTAACAGACCTCAGCGAGCGACTTTATATGAAACCTATTTGAAACTGCAAGCTTTGTCTCTTAATTGTGTCGCTTATGGGACCGGCCACAGTGGGTGGGAAGCCCCGGGAGGAAATTAATTTGGAAAGTGCCTGCTCAGTTTTTTTTTTTTTAATTTAAATTTTTAATAAGGGCCGGATAGGGTGTTAGAGCAACTTCTGCTCGCTGTAGGGAGATACGTGCTGCATTATTAAAGAATGCTGACCTTTGGAACGGTTGTTACTGTAGTGTTCACGGGACTAAATTAAGTAGCCAGCTGTTCAGTTCGGAATTTGACTGTACTCCTGAAACTTTCAAAGCGCTCGTGTACGCACACGCAGCTGTTTGAAGCAGACATTTTACTCCTTTTATTAGATAGTTTAAAAAATAACTTAAATGCACCACTGGTATCTGGAATCCGATTTTGATTTGTGATTTAATTATATGCTTGCCTTCTGCCTTCAAGTGCTACCTATGAAGACTTAATTTAAACCAAATTTAAGCCTTCCTACCATGAAGGCTTAAAGGTTTCCTTCAGGAAACCTTCAGGTTTCCTTCAGCCGTCTCTCATTCTGCTCCCTTGTAGGCTGAGTAAGAGCCTTACCTTTGCAATTAGACATTTCATCTCATTTCCTTGTCAAATCTTGATGTAGCCTGACTCTTTGAATGTCTTCTCTCTTTACTGGCTCTGCCCTTGGGCAAGCTGCTCAGTATTTGTAAAACGTTTTCTAAACCGGATACAAACTTCGAGGGATTTAAAAGTTAAGTGAAGCTCCAAACAGTGCTGAGTACATCCAAAGAATTTCATGAAAGGTAGTGAGTTAAGGTGCCTTCTAGGGGCCAGAGACTGTGCATTTTACGTGTGCAGTGTACATTAGCGAGTGGTTTTACAGCGATGCTTTAGTATATGCGTGAACCCCCGTTTTTTTGGTAAAACTGTCCCCTTGCACGTCTTTAGGTTGATTTACAGCATTTGACCTCATACTTTCAGGTAGTCGGAAAGGATGCATTTCCCCGTGTATTGACATTTATGTGACATAAAGTTGGGGCGTCGCTCTTAACTGTATTCAAAGGAGTGTAGTATTGCAGTTTTACTCCATCAACATCAATTTTAAACAAGCATGACATTTTACCTGTTTCCTTTTTCTTGAAACTGTACTTTGGTTTTTAGCCCCCTGCCCCCCAATATTACCTTAATGTAATTTATTTATGCTTGGAAGCTTTTCATTTTCTGCCATACATCTTTTCAATACAGATACTTGTATAAGTTGAAGCTAGGCTTTTAAAAATATTTATTTTTATTTTTAGAGAGGGAAAGGGAGTGAGAAAGACTGAAACATCAATGTGTGGTTGCCTATTGTGCGCCCCTTACTGGGGTCCTGTCCTGCAACCCATGCATGGGCCCTGACTGGGAATTGAACTGGCGATCCTTTGGTTTACAGGCCAGCACTCAATCCACTGAGCCACACCAGCCAGGGCTGAAGCTAGTTTTTAAAATTTTCTTATGAGTTTAACTCTACAAATTCTATTCCTTCTGGATTGAGTTGTCAGAAGTGGTAATAGCTGGTCAGAACAGCATAATGGCTGATGGATTTTGATATAATAACTAAGTATGAAAAGTAAGAGTTTAGTGGGAATTTGTCTTAATGAGCTGGTAGTGGATGTTGCCCAGTGAAGGCTGGCACTGTTGTTGAACAGGAAGAGTCGCTTCCCTTGGCACCAGCGGAGCTGCACACTGAGCGTGTCGTCCCTATCAACCAAATGGCACTGCTCTCGTGTTTTCTTGTTACCAGATGGTCACCTGTTTTGTGACCCTTGGCTCTCTCCTACGGGTAAGATCGGAGCATTCGAAAGCTAGTTGGAGAGACTAGCTGGGTGGAGCATGGCAACCGTGCAGTCTCTCAGAAGGTGGCTGCCTGAGTTGTCCTGGGGAGAGAAGTCGGGGTCACTGTCCTCAGGGTTTCCCTCCTGGGGCCGCCAGTGTTCTTGCTGGAGAGGGGCTGGCTGCCACAACTCTAGAACCAGGCCAGGGAGAGAAGGCTGAAGGTCTCGGTATTCAGCGTGCAGTTTTTCATTCAATCCTCTGGCTTTTGGTATTTACCCGTCTTCATGCCTGGTAGTCCCCTGTCCAAAGACAGTTTACTTTTGATCTTGAATTAACACATTCGATCTTCCTTCGGGGCTGAAGAGAAACAGTGTCCAGGTGCTGGGTGTGGGAGAGATCCAGGAGTCTTCATTCGTAAATTAGCTCTTAATCAGTCCTGTATTTCCAGCTCTGCTTCTGCTCCCTCTTCGGAGGAGGGGTGAATGCCACCCATTCGTGAGCCTTTGGCAGGTCACATGACTGTGCTGTGCCCTGGCCCCGCTGGGATTTCCGCTCTGACAGCTGGGCCTCAGCTGTCTCTGGTTTGGCTTGTGAGTTACCACTTGTCTGTCTGGCTGTTGCCTTTTTCTAGTTCCTCCTCCTCCTCTGTCCTTACATTAAGGGGTAACATAAAGTGTATATAGTGCACTCATCTTAAATTTATAGCCTGAGCACCTTTCATACATGTAACCACACTGATCAAGATAAAGAGCATTTCCACATACAACACGGTCCCCTCGTGTCCCTTGCAAACCTAGACCCACCTCCTCTGAGCACTGTGTTCATTTCTGTCCTGGGACACAAGTGGTGCCTGTGTTGCGCCCACACTTGCACAGAGTCGTTCTCGCACTCCGTGGTCTCAGTGCGGGCTCTTCCCTGTCTGGCTGCTTTCGCTCCGAGAACTGGAGAGATTGGTGAGTGTGGCAGTGGGCGACTTGCTTGCTTATTTTTTAGTTTCTGTGGGTTAGTGCGTTGAATGAATAAAACAACCCTCTCGCCCCCTTCTCCTGTGGGTGGGCATCTGAGTCGTTCTACATTTTGGGCTTCTGTGGGTAAAGCCGCTGTGACTGTCGCTGTGACTGTCGCTGTGCCTGTCTTTGGCCGTGTGTTCCCTCATTTCTCTCGGTTGCATGCTGCCCCGGGGGTTGCTGGGCCGTGGGGTGTGGGCGCGGCGAGCTTTCCTAGGAACCACCCGCTCCCGAACTGTCTGCGCCTGCGCCGTCCTCCACTCTTGGGAGCAGCGGGCGCGCAGGGCCCGCGTGTCCACACCGGCCGCCTCTCCCCTCAGGCCCTCTGACCCGCGTGTCCTCCTGCTGCTGTAGTTTCAGGTCTGTCTTCCCAGGGGAATGGCGTGTTGATTTTCACATGCCAGCTACATATGTTGTTGTGTGAAGTAGCTGCTGATGGCTTTTTCTCAGGAAGAGAATGGCTGTGCCGTTTCGGTGGGGTGGACTGTACGCTGGTCACCTGCCGCTTTAAGTGGGGCGGCTTGGAGGCTTCCTCCAGGTATTTTTCTCAGTTCTCTCAACTCCAGTGTGCGGTTCAAACTCGCTTTTAAGTAGCTGGGCGCGACCTGTGTTTATATCATGAATTTTAGAATGACACTCTTGGTTCCCACCTTAAAGGTGTGCGATAGGAAACTTACTTCTTATTAAGAGACTGGAACAGGGAAGTTATTCAGTAGTTGTATTGTGCCTTACTCTCTTCTGTTTGTAACTTAAAGGGTGTTGAGGACTCAGCGATGTCCACTTACCCGCGCGGCTCACGCGCGTCGAGTGCATGAGCAGCGAGAGCCCTAGCAGCAGGCCTGGGGAATTCGGTGCGCGGCGAGGCGAGCAGGGCCGCCGGCCTCCTGCAGGGCATGCAGGTGGAGAATGTCATAATAAGTAAACTAATGGTTAAGTAAGCTAATGAAAGGCAATTACCTGTCTTACAGAAATGGAGCCAGAGCCGCAAAATGGAGAACCTGCCGAAATCAAGATCATCAAGGAAGCCTACGAGAAGGCCTTTTTCTTTGTTAACAAAGGGCTGACTACGGACGAGTTAGGTCAGAAGGAAGAAGCCAAGAGCCACTATAAGCAAGGAATAGGCCACCTGCTCAGAGGGATCAGCGTGTCCCCCGCGGACCCCGAGCGTGCGGGGCCCGGGTGGGAATCCGCGCGGCAGATGCAGCAGAAAATGAAAGAAACGCTGCAGAACGTGCGCACCAGGCTGGAGATTCTCGAGAAGGGCCTTGCCACGTCCCTGCGGAATGACCTTCAGGAGGTGCCCAAGTTGTACCCGGAGTTCCCACCGAAAGACGCATCCTCGGAGAAGTTTCGGCAGCCTCCGGCGGCTGGCTCGGCCCCTGTGCACGCCCCTGCGGTGAATGGAAGCGCTTCTGCCGCCTCCGCCGGCGGCGCCGGGGTGCTGCCCGCCCCCACTTCCCTGCGCGCGCCGGCCCAGAGCCACCCTGCGGAGGCGCCGCCCGCCTACTCGCCCCAGGCTGCGGAAGGCCACTACACCGTGTCCTACGGCACGGAGTCAGGGGAGGTGTCCTCCGTCGGAGAGGACTTTTACAGGAACCACTCTCAGCCGCCGCCTCTTGAGACCTTAGGGCTCGATGCGGACGAGCTGATTCTGATACCAAATGGAGTACAGATCTTTTTCGTGAACCCTGCGGGGGAGGTCAGTGCGCCCTCGTACCCCGGGTACCTCCGCATCGTGAGGTTCTTGGATAATTCTCTCGACACAGTCCTGAACCGTCCTCCTGGGTTCCTTCAGGTAAGCCAAGGAAAATGTCGACCTGGTTGGAAATACGGGTGCAACACATCGTTCTTGTTTGGTAGCATTTCTAATATGCCAAAGACAGTAACTGCAAAAAGATCGTTTTAAGTTCTATTTAAGTATGCTCATGAAATTTGTGGGCTTTGAATGTACATGTTTGTGTTTGATACTTTCTTTTTCTTTTTTTTTAACCTTCCTCTGAGGACATGTTTATTGATTTGAGAGCGAGGGGAAGGTGGGGAGAGAGGGAGAGAGAAACATCAATTGGTTGCCTCCTATAGGCGCCCTGACTGGGGATGGAACCCACCACCCTTGGGGTACACGACAATAAATGTTCCAACCAACGAAGCCACCTGGCCAGGGCGGGAGGGTAGGGTGGTTGGCTGGGGTTGTGAAGAGACTGCTAGGAGCCAACAGTTCCGCTGATCTGGTTCGAACAGTGGAGTGTAGGAAACCCCTGTCGCAGGGGCTGCGGGAGGTTTGGGAAGGAACGTGGTGGGCGTGGTTACACGAGCTCCGCCTCTAAAACGACTGGATCGCCAGTGAAATCACACCCCGCATTTATTCATCTCTTCCACGTGTAAAAACGTGTCCAGGTGTTTACAGCGTTCTCCGGCAAGGGCATTACCGTGTGTTGACTGAGAAAACACCTGTATGTTCTGAAGAAACAAACACTACCGGCCAGGTATGGGAAGTCAGAGATCAAGTCTCAGGCTGCAGACATCACTGCTGGCCTCTTCAGGAAATCAGGAATTAATCCGGTTTTAAGTAGGCACACTTAGAACATTTGGGGCTTTGAAATCCCACCTTTCTCTTGGTTTTAGTTTCGCTGTGCTCTTAGAGCCCGTTGAATGTCGTCCGTCTGTACCGAGCGTGGGCAGGAGAGGGCCTGCCTGGTGCATGAGAGGCCCGGAGAGGAGGGCCCATGGTGGGCGAGCCTGTCAGTCCGCAGAGGTTTGCCCCCAGCAAGGGCTGCCCGGCCCCACTTTGTGTGAGGAGGTTCGGGGTGCCCCTGAGTCCAGAGTCTTGTCAGTGCTGGGGGGCCACAGCGCAGGAAAGAGGCCCCGCCCACACTCTCCACCTTCGGTCTTTCAAGTGCGACTCTGCCACTTGGGTCAAATCCACGCCCCTGCTGTTGCTTTAATATTTTTATTTAGCGGTCTTGTTTGCTGATTGTATCCTAGACAGTCACAACTATGAAAGTGAGGGAAAGATGTTTTTATTTCTGATGCCTATTAAAATGCACAGCTACTTGTTAAGTAGGTGGTAAGTCACTGGAAGTCCTTTTACACAGCACAGATGGTTATGGGTCATTCTTCGGAAAACACAGCGATCGGCTGTATTGTAACTGGCCTGAAGTTTGACTTGGGTGAAAGGTGGACGATGACTTCTGAGAGTTGAAAAACGAAATCCACCAAAGAAAAAGGCTTTGGAAGTGTTTGTTATGCGCTTCCCAGGAAAGGGCCACATCGGAGCCCTCTGGCCCCCTCATCCGATTCTGTGGGTCGGAGGGGATGGCAGTGCCCTGGGATCTTCCATCTCCTCACGGGAAGTCTTTGGTGCGCTTCGACTGAGGTGTACCACACGGTATTTCGGTAACAGACTGTTCTGGCACACGTTTCACCGCGAGGAAGAACAGTGCCCTGGGTGAGGAGTGCAGCTGTGTGCAGCCTGTGTCGGAAGTGAAGGCGCCTGGCCGCTCTGAATCACACGCAGTCTCTTCGGAATTTCCGTCTCTGGGACGTGAGCTCCAGTCCCACCTCGTGGCGTGCTGACCATTGCGCCTCTGGAGGGCTTGGCAGGGTGGCTTGGTGTCCTTTTGATTTAGCCTCACCATCGACAGTGCCAGCCGAGTGAGGTTGGCCAGCAGCATTTCCCGTTTGGGGTGTAGCGGAGGAGGACACTGTCCCCTGCAGGCAGCTGCATCAGGACACCGGGGTTCTGTGGCGGGCGTGGCCCTGCCTTGCCCTCCGGAGCCGGAAGGGAGCTGACTCCCACAGACCCACTTCCCACTGGCCCATCTTCACACAGATGAGGACTACACATCCTTTCTGTTGGATTGGACCAGGAAAGCACTGTCCTGAGTGGTCCGTGAGCAGGAGGGGTGATCTCTGATTGGACGGGGGAGCCTCAGTCCCACTGGCTGAAACAGCATCCCAGGAGCTCCCCACATGCAGTGTGTGGGGGGCCCCGGGTGGAGATGTGCATCCAGGGAGCTCCCAGGAGTCCTGCTTGTAGGCGTCCACGTTCTCAGGGTCCACACTGGTGAACAGGTAGACGTGCTCGGTGGGGTACTGCAGCCTGCGCCCTGCCTGCTTGTCTTGGGTAGTAAGTGCTCAGCATTGCGGTGCTGAGTTCCCACCTAACCACCACACTCACCGACTTTGCCACCTTGGGAAGATTAAATCAGCAAGAACCAAGAACCTGTCAGTGCTGGAAACCAGTTTGACTTACTCATTTCCACAAGGGGTGGTGTCGGGTTGGCGTGGCGAAGAGAGCTTTAACTTGCTTCTGCCGCCATCTGTCGAATGTGAGACTCATTCCTGGTTAACAGTGGGCTCTGCGGACGGTGGCACAGGCACACTCTAGCAGAGGTGTTTCAAGTGGTTCGCTGAGTGATCAGGCTGGCGAGTGGCCGGTTTTCATTGGGCACTTGGGGGTGCCGAGCATTCTGTGTGGCCTGGTGAGGTGCCTTCCAGCCTTGGACTTGCTTGTTTTCTGGTAGAGCCGTTTTAAATGCTCAGTGAAAACCTGGGTCTGCTCACTGATTTTTTTCTAACTAACCCTTCCAGGTCTGTGACTGGTTGTACCCCCTGGTTCCTGACCGATCCCCCGTTCTCAAGTGCACCGCCGGGGCCTACATGTTTCCCGACACAATGCTGCAGGCAGCCGGGTGCTTCGTGGGCGTCGTCTTGTCTTCGGAACTGCCTGAGGACGACAGGGAGCTCTTTGAGGATCTGCTCAGACAGATGTCCGACCTCCGGCTCCAGGTGACTCGGGGGTGCCTTCAGGAGGAAAGCCTGCTTTGACGGAAGCCCAGGCAGCTCCCCTCGCACTCAGTCTCTGTCACTGCCGATGGCAAACTCCAGACTGGCGTCTGCGGGTGTGCAGGCCAGTGACAGAAGATGGCGGGAAGCGGGGCAGCCGGAGACCTGGAGCTGGTGGGGTAGGTGCAGCCGTGGATGGGCTGATGAGAGTAGGAGGCGAGCAAGGGCTGGAGGGTGACCCGGTGCTACCGTGAGCTGTGGGAGCTCGTTGCCAAGGGGACCCAGTCCGTGCGAGGTGGGCGGAGAGGCTGTCTGTGAAGGCAAGTTCCCCCGTGCAGACCACTCGGCCTGGCCTGCCTCCCAGGTCATGGGGAGGCACTAGGTGCACGCTGGACACTGTCTTGCAGAGAGTTTTCGGGTCTTAGAGTACGTGTCAGCCATCCATTCATTCGCTTCTCTGACACGTGTTCGTTGTCCTTGGGCTGTGGGCCTGCGCCCCGTGCCCAGGACGCAGAGCTCGTCAGCTAGGGTCTCACCTGCCCCCCGAGATGCGAGCAGTCCCACCAGAAGTGCACATGCATGGCAGGGCCGTCCCGGAGCCATGTGCTAAGTGCAAGGTCAAGGCAGGCACTGGGCGATGAGGATTCAGAGGGCCTGGCCCCGGGCCCGGGGTCACAGGTGGCGACCTGTGACCAGCAGTGGTGGCAGCCCGCCTCCACCACCCTTTCGACAAACCCGCTGGCCGCAGTGTTGCCCTCTGCACATCTGAAACCCTTTCTCAGTGTGGAAGTGCTTGCTTTTTATTTCTTTGAAGAAACTTTCTCTATTAGGGAGAGAGGGGATGAGAGGGAGAGAAACACTGGGTCGGCTGCCTCCTGCGCCCGCCCCGACTGGTGACTGAACTGCCAACCCAGGCCTGTGCCCTGCTGGGGACGCAGGCCGAGCCACCCTGGCCAGGGCTGCAGACTGTGTCTGTTTCCTTGGCTTCCACGTGCAGGTGAAGGGGTACAGTGTTTGTCTTTTCAGTGACTGACTGACTGCACCTAGCCTAATACCTCTCAGTCCCTCCGTGAGGTCACAGATGGTAAGGTTTCATCATCTCATGGTTGAGTAACCTTCCCTCGTGTAGGCGTCCCACCGTTGTCCTCCATTTGTCTTCGATGAGAGTGTTTCGTCCGTTTCTGTTTAAAGCGGTTCCAGGTGGGTGTGCAGTTTCTGCCCTCTTATTCCTTTCTGACTGGTTTTGTAGTTCGCGGTTCTGTTCCTACTCACTTGCTCTCTTTCCTCCTGTGTGTTGACAGTCGTCTGCAGTGCGCTTGGCTTTCTTCAGGCTCTGAGTGTCTCCTGTGGATTTTTGGTCTGTGGTTGCCGTGTGCTTCATATCCACCAGGCTGCTTGTCCAGCAGTCTCCTTTGCGTGGAGGCCAAGTTCAGACCCATTGTGAAGTCGCTGCCCCTCTCACGCAGCCCCTCCCCCTCTCACGCAGCCCCTCCCCCTCTCACGCAGCCCCTCCCCCTCTCACGCAGCCCCTCCCCCTCTCACGCAGCCCCTCCCCCTCACGCAGCCCCTCCCCTCCGTGCTTGTTTTGTAACCGATTCTAACTTCTGTGTGTGCTCACCTGTGTCCCTTCAGTTCCTGTGGAACTACACGTGCTCTTCTGACTTGCCTTTCCTGGGGGGTCCACCCACTGCTTTTACGATGTGTCAGTGAGAGTTTTTTCTGTGTGATATTTTTGTACTCATGTTTGTTTTTTAAAGAAGACTTTCTAACATTTTATGTAATGCTGGTTTATGGAGGAAAACTCCTTCTGCTCTTTCTTGCCTGGGAAGCTCTTTATCTCCAGTTTGATTCTGAACAATAGCTTTGCTGGGTGGAGTAGTCCTGGCTGTAGGTCCCTGCTTTTCATCGCTATGAATATTTCACGCCACCTGCTCCTGGTCTGAAATATTTCTGTTGAAAAATCAGCTGACAGTCTTATGGACACTCCTTTGTAGGTAACTGACTGCTTTTCTCTTGCTGCTTTGAAGATTCGTTTGTCTTCAACCTTCGGCATTTTAATTAGTGTGTCTTGGAGTGGCCGCTTTGGGTGCATCTTGTGTGGGACTCTCTGTGGTTCCTGGGCTTTTACACCTGTTTCCTTCAGCAGTTTTTGGTCGTTATTTCTTCAGATAGTGTCTTCTCTCCCTTTCTCTCCAGCTGCTCCTTCTGTGGCCTGTCTGGTGAACTTGCTCTTGTGCTTGAAGTTGTCCTGGAGCCCCCTGGACTGTCCTCGTTCTCCCCGGTGCTGCTTTCCCTCTGCTGTTTGGTTGGGTACCTGCTGTGTGTTTCGAATCACTGATCCCGCGGGGCCAGCTCCTCTGGGCTGACTCCGTCTCACAGGCCTTCCCTTCCCGTTCCTGTGCTCCCCGCTTCTCACCGTCCCTGCCTCCTCCTCGACGCTTCCTGTCCTCTGGTGATGTTGTCGCCGAGACCCCTTGAGCATCCCTGTCGCCTGTGGTTTCACCTCTGCAACCAGGAGATGGCTTGTCCCCATTCTGTTCAGTTCTTTTTCTGGAGTTGTGTCCTCTTCCACCTGGGCCCCGTTGCTTTGTCCCCCCAGTTGGGCCCAGTGATGCAGCCTCCCGTCACCTGAGCCAGGTGCTGCCTTGAACCCCGATGGCTGTTAGCACATCAGTGGGGCAGATGGACCCTCCAGCTGACTGGCCATGATCCCGGCCGTGAGGAGTGGCGGAGAAAAGTGGCCGAGACAACAGCGGGGGGTGACCCTGCAGAGCAGGACTCACTGCACCTGGCCGCTGGTGCCAGCTGCGCCCCTGCTTGATGTGTTGTGTGTGGTGCCGACTGGCCGGTGCCCTGGTGTGGCCTGAAGCCTGGCTGGCCACCAGGTGTAGTGTGTTGATTCTAGGGGCCAGGGACTCGGTCATGGGCAAAGTCAGCTGCTCAGCCCAGGGCCACCTGGTGGGAGCCGCCCCGTCCGGCCTGGAGGGGCCCGGGGAAGGCCGTGCTGCAGACTGAGGCTGACGGCCACCAGTGCGAGGCTAGGGGCCACTGAGCAAGTGGGGCAGGGCAGGCAGAGGCCACCGTTGCTGCTTGTTTGGGTTGTGTGGACCTTTGAGAGATTTTAGGGAAGTCTGCAGTGCAGGTCTGCTTCTGAGGAGCAGCTGCTGAAAGGGGCGGGAGGCGGGAGGTCTTACTCAGGTTAGTAGAGACTCAGATGTGGTGCCTGTGGGTGGGGGGGTCAGCAAAGGAACAGGGGCACTGCTGGCACTCTGCCCCTCCAGCCCTCACTTTGAAGCCAGACGCTTGTGTCCGTGTGTCTTCCCTGTGTGTCCCTGGTCTTTCTCAAGCCACTGTCCCCCTGCTGGAGCTCAGGGCGAGGGTGTGTGGGTGAGTCAGTGTGCAGCCTTGGGCCCCAGCAGCCCTCCATGTCGCCTGGAGGGCGTCTGTACCGGTGTGACGGTCACAGCTGGCTGTGCGGGGCCAGCCTGTTCCCAGTCGCTGCCCTTCTGCTGCTCTCCACGTGGCTTCTTTCTGTGCTCAGGGTCAGGAATCCCGTCCCTGTCAGGAGTCCAGCCAGGCGTCCGGCGGCTCGCAGGGTTGGCATTCTGTCCTCCAGCTGTGGTTGGATGTGGTTCAGGGCAGAGGCGAGTGCAACGTCCCCTTGCCCCACCCCCCACCTGGGCCGCAGGTGCAGCCGCAGCACCAGGCGAGGAGCAGCCTCAGGTGAGCCACCCGCCCGCCACAGCCTGTGCTGTCCGAGGGTCGGCTGTTGTTCCCTCCGATTTCAGTTTTGAGGGGCTCGTTCCCATTTCCTCAGAAGTAGAGTGCACTTTGAACCCGTGCCTGGGTTTCAGGGATCAGAGATCACAGGGACCGGGCACCAGCTCAGTGAAGGTCGCAGCTGTGTCAGTGTGTGCGAGTGACGTGGCGGGGACTGCAGTCACGCTGGCGTTTGGTCTCTGGAGAGCACCCATGGCCCGCGGAGGAGGGCGTGTCCTGCGCCCACAGAGAGGCGCCCGCGGAGGCCAGGCGCCGAGGTCGGGCGTGGGTGTGAGCCTCCGTGCGCTGGCTGTGGCGCCCCTGCCAGGGGAAGGGACCCTGGGCACTCAGACCTGGGTCCCCGCCCCCTCCACTCACCGGCTTTTGGAAGGACGTTTGCTGACCCTCAGGTTGGGTGCTCACTTCCCCGATGAGTTTATTTCTCGGTTGCGTGTCGTTTTTCCTTTGCCCCGTCGCCCCCACCCCAGCTGTGAACAGAAGGTAGTTACAGCTGTAACTCACTTCTTCACCCCTGAGCACTCACTCAGCAGGGGTGCGCCAGTGGAATACCTGTAGTGGTCAGCGCAGAACAGTCGCAGTCAACTTTCCAACCGTGCAGAGCAGTTAAAGTGCCTTTAAGATTGTCTATTCTTACACATGTGACTGGTTTAAGTCTTTCATTCCACGTCTTTGGGATTTGGTTTCGGTCCCGTGCTGTGAACTTAGAAACTCAGAGGTTGGAGGCTGGGGCATGAGGTTGGATGGAAGCCGTGGCATTGGCAGTGAGGCCGTCAGACACTGGCGTGGGACCAGGCGCGGGAGTCACCCGGGGAGTCAGGTCTGAGCTAAGCCCAGTCCTCTACTCCCTAGGCGAACTGGGACCGGGCGGAGGGAGAGGCCGAGTTCCAGACCCCTGGCCGAGCCCGGGGCCCTGCTGACCCGCAGAAGGACGCCAGCGGCCCCGGTGGGAGACGCGCGGGCCCTTCGTCGGACCGAGGTGGCAAGGATGTGCAGCCTGCAGGGAAACAGGGTAACAAGGTGAGCGCTGCAAGTAGAAGAGCAGTGTGCGGGGGAGGGGGGGCGCTAATCAGAGGTGCCTGTCGCTGGTGTCAGTGACTGCCAGGGTCTCACCCTGTTGGCTGAGCGGAGTGCCCGCCTCGCGGAGTGGCCGCTGGCAGACGTGACCAGCAGCCTCTGCTCTTCTCTCTCCCAGCGTTTGTCACTGAAAGCGTTTTAAAAGGGGCTCCGTGTTTTGGGGGATAGAGTTTTTGCACCTGTTTCTAAGATGTTCCTATTACGTGAGGGTGCACGTATTTGTTTCCTGGTGTCCCCCCGACCCCCTTCTCCCTGCAGGCAGTCGCCAGGACCGCGCAGGCCGCTCAGACCAGCAGCGGTTTGCTCCTTCGTCTCTTGGACTCTGGGCATGTGGTGTGCTGTGAACCGCGAGTCTGGGTCACAGTCAGTGCCTGTCACTGAGGCCTGGGACGCTGAGCGGAGCGGAGGCACGTGGCTTTAGCACCTGTATCAGGAGGGACTGATGGCCTGGTGGGGAGGGCGGACGGACATGCAGAGAGAGTGTCTGTCCAGTGCGGTCACCAGACGGAGGTGTGCAGGCTGCGTGCAGAGCCAGCTGCACCATCTGTCTGACGGTCGGCCTGGCACGTGCATGTGGCTGCCATGGGGCCCTGGGCACTGAGATGAGTCCTGGCGGGCGGAGAAGGGCTGGCCGCACGGAGAGCAGGTTGAGGGGATCTTGGCAGGAGCGGTGACGCAGACAGACCTGCAGAGGAAGACAGCGTGAGTGTGAGTCCCGAGTGAGAGCAGAGAGAGCAGGTCGGGTGGTTCGTTGTTCTGTGGGGGTGCTCAGCTGTCACCGCGGAGCGAGCGAAAATCGGCCAGTGCTCTGCGTCTGCCTGTGAAGTGTCCCTGTGGCTTGCGTCGGACGTCCCGGGCTGGCTTTGTGGGGACATTGGGAGTCCAGAATGGTTCCAAGAAATGTGTTTATTTAAAAAGTTCCTTTAAGTTAATGCACAAGAAGTACACCCAGGCTGGGAGAAGATGTGCAGTGGAGAGGAAGCCTGCCCCCGACCCTGCCCCAGCCCCCTAGCTCTTCTGGTGTTTGCTCCCTGCTGTTCTCCCCGGTGGGGCTGACGCGTGTTCAAGTACGTGGTCATGCACATGTTTGTTTTGTGTGGCTACAAATGTACCCACACATGTGGGTAATAACACAGATGCCAGAATGTGACACGCTGTTTTGCTCCTTGATTTTTATTTCACAGCATATTTGGAAATTTTTCCGTATCACTTAGAACTTCATTTTTTTAAAGAAATTAGTATCTTGGTTTAAAAAATGAAATTGCTTGCCCACCCTGGCTGGTGTGGCTCAGTGGGTTGCGTGCCTACCTGAGAACCAGGGTCGTGGGTTCGATTCCCAGGGCACATGGGGTTGCAGGCCAGGTCCCCAGTGGGGGGGTGTGAGAGGCAACCACACACGTGTGTTTCTTTCCCTCCTCCCTTGCCCTCTGTCTAAAAATAAGTAAATAGAGTCTTCACACAAGTTGAAAATGAAAGCACATAAGAAGGCAGGTGGGTTGGGCAGCTTCACTGTCTGCCCCGCTGGCCCCGCCTGGGGTGCAGGTCCGGCCCCGTGGCCCCCCCAGGCCCGCGAGGCAGCCACGTGCAGACAGCTGCTGCTCTGCTCTCCCTCTGGTCACGGCGAGTCACACGTCCGTGTTACCTCAATCTCTCGGTCTGGTGAGGAGGGGAGGGGTCCTTCCATGATAGGAAGCGGGGAGCCCCCTCCTTGGTTTCTGTTGTCACTCCGTCGTCACAGGCGCTTGGCCTGGTTCCCTGTGTTCCCGTCACACGCAGCGCCTGGGTCAGTGATGCCGTGGGCCTGGCGTAGACCACACACTCTCTCATCAGACGTGGCGCAGACATGGGCCGCTGGGGTGGCTGGTCCCCGGTGCCAGCGTCACTCGCCATGCCCTCGGGGGCTGAGAGCGGCCGTGCCGCAGCGTCTCACTCTGCGTGGACTTCGTCATGAGCGATGCCGCGCATCTGCCTGCGGTGCCTTGCTGTTTGTCTTGTGAGCGGGATGTCTGTCTGTGTGAACCCTGCCCCCCTCTTAGCTGAGCTCCCGATCTGGTCGTGCTCCTCCAGGCTCGCACATTTCAGCGGGGTTGGCCTGTGGTCCGTGTCTGCTACGTTGTATGTGGTTTTTACTCGGGTGGCTCTCCCTGTGTAGAAGTTTTAGTTTTGCTTTCAGTGTTCTATGTTTATAGTGGAGCTCTGTCCTTCCCCTGGGCAGTTCGAGTTCCCAGTTAGTTTGTGTGACGAGGGCTGGGCTCGCCTGTCCCCGAGTTCCCAGAGCAAGGGATCGAGCTAGCGAGCTCCGCTGGAGATGGTGGGCGCTGGCCGTGCTGTGCTGTGGATCGGCAGGTGCGGGTGTGTCTGTGTCCCCGCCTCTGCCCAAGCGGAAAGGCAGGGGGCGCTGCACGCGTGTCTTCGCTTCCACTTGATTTCTGTTGAAACCGGTTCATTTGGGTGCCCCTTCCTCACCGATGGAGCCATGTGGCAGAAACTCTTGGTTGTGCGGGGACCTCGTGAGGCCCCGTGTACTGGGGCAACCGGCTGTGCTCGGGGCCCCTGGTCCAGTCCGGGAAGGGAGACGCCAGTGCAGACATGGCGTGGTGGACGCTGCGTGGGAGGCCATGGGCACGTGAACTTCACTCACCTTGGGGAGCACGCAAGACTGGACGCTGTCCGCCCAAGGGCACCGCACCGAGGCACACGGCGCTCGGTGCCATGAGTGTGCCGGTGGCCGGCTTGGCTGGAGACGTGTCTGTCCGTTGTGAGATACTTTGTTGCCTAAGGCTTATGGATTGTCCTCTCCTCTCGCTTCACCGGCTCACGTTTTCACGTGTGTTTGCCCTTCAGGCCCAAGGTGCCGCCAGTGAGGAAGTCAGTCTGAGTCACCTGGTGCCCTGCGAGCCCGTCCCCGGGGAGAAGGCGAAGCAGCTGCCTGAGTGGAGCGAGAAGGTGGCGCAGAACATTCTGACAGGTGTGCCAGCGACAGCGGCCCATCCCTCCTCATCGCTGCAGAGCCCTGGGGCCCAACAGAGGTGACCGCACAGCTCGGTCACTGGGCCGCCGGGGCTGTGGGCCCAGTCCTCTGGGAGCTGGAGCGTCACGGGGCCAGCTTACCCTGGGGGGGGCTCATGGAGATTCCAGAAGGCCCGCAGGGTCTGCTGGCTCCTCCTCCTGTGCCCTAAAAGCTGGACCCCATGCCCACCCCCCTCACCGACCTCCGATCAGAGGGAACAGCTCCTTGGTGCTGTTGGGTTGGCCGGAGACCACTAGCTGTCCAGGTCCTCGGGGCAGCGGTCACAGGGAGGGATGCAGAGCGCGGAAGAGGGCTCCAAGGAGCTGGGCCCAATCGGTCTGGACTGGGGGCACCTGACCCCCTCAGGCTGAGGTGTGTGGCCCTGGCCCTGTGTGGTGCCCTGCACCAGAGCCGCGGGAGGTCGCTCCTGGGCCGCGTGTCCGAGGGCCAGTCCCCATGCTGGCTGCCCTCTTGTCTTCTGATGGAGGAGGCGCCGTGACGGCTTCAGGTGCGGAGTCTCAGCTGGGAGGCCGCCGCACACACTCCCGCTGCCGTGGGTCCGGACGCTGTTCTGGGAGGAGGAAGCGGGTTGGTGACCGTGGACTGGTGGGGCCGGTTCACCCGTCGTGCAGAGTCGCCGGCAGCCTTCTGTGCGCAGCACGACCCCAGCCCGCGAGTCTGGGCTGCACGGCGTGTGCAGGGTGCACGAGTGGGCGGAGTGGACGCCGTGTGCTGGCCCCCCGGGCCCAGTGTCAGATGTCGCTGCCCCTCAGCCCCCTGGGCTCCTCCTGGTTTGCTCTTGCTTGTCTTATGGAATCTCGGTCTTGCCTCTTCAAGTCCAGCTGGTTTTCACTTTTTAAAACTTTTTCATCTGTGACTTAACTAGTGGTTTTTTGACTAGACACTTCCCGCCCCTTCGTCCTGGGGGCTTGTGGCTGGACCCGCTTGCCTGGCCGTGGGGCAGCTGGGGTGTGCAGGGGCTATGGGTAGACACACAGACCCCGGAGGGGAGGGGCGTCCGCTGTTCTGACAGGTCTCACTGGGCACTCGGCGTTGCCAGTGTTTCCGGTTCAGCAGGTGAGGCTTGTCTGCGTTCCCTGGACACTCGCTCGCTTGCGGGCTGCGGTCATTGCGTAAGAGCCCTGCCCCAGAGCTGGGGAGAGCGAACCTCAGTGTTTCTTGTGTCCAGCTTTAAAATCATAAGCTGTCTCCAGGGCTGGTGGCAGGGGAGGCCTTTCTCCTCCAGGCCTTGTCTTCTGTCACATCCTTCCTGCTTCTTCCCCACGTGCCTCCGGACGCCCTCCCACTAGAGACGCCCCACCACCTGCCTGCCTTTTCCTTCATTGGCTCCTCTTCATTTCTGTGGCCAGAAGCCAAGTGAAGCGGGGCCAGCACCCACCCTCGTGGGACTGAGTGCACCGTCTGGGCCCCTCAGTGTCCTTCCCCAAGGATGCCCTGTCCCCCCCGACGCCCTGCCCCCCTCAGTGCTCGTGCCTCTGCTGTGCAGGTTTCCGCTGCCAGCTAAGAAGTGTCGAGAGCCAGAGGCTGGGGTTCAGGATTGCGGGGAGCAGGACCCCCGCCTTGTGTCCTGAGACTACATGAGCAGGCACGCACTCTGCCCCGGCGCATCTGACGGAGACTCTGGGTGCTGGCCAGCGTGTCTGCTGCCCTGAAGGACTCCGGGGGGAATGCAGTACTCCGCGGAGGGCAGCAGGAGCAGGGCCCCTCGAGCTAGAGGCACCTCACACCCCGCAAGCCCGAATCTGTCCTGCGCGTGGTGTTGTGGGATGTGGGGGTGCCTGCAAGTTAGCGGCGGCGGGGAGGGGCGCAGCGCTCTCTCCTGAGTGACCGTGTTGTGTTAAAGCTGGTTACTCAGGAGACACCTGTGTTCCTCACGGAAGACCGTGAGGGCAGAGTGGGCCGGGAAGTTCACAGTGTGTTTAGAATCGGGTGAACAGCTTGGGTTTTCCTTGCAGATTAGTTATGAAGGTGTTTAAAGATAAACTCAGCCTGTAATGTTGTGCACTTCGACGTTTTCTTCTAACAGGTGCTTCCTGGGTGAGCTGGGGCCTCGTCAAAGGTGCCGAATTTACGGGCAAAGCCATCCAGAAAGGCGCCTCCAAACTGCGGGAGCACATTCAGCCGGAAGAAAAGCCGGCGGAAGTGAGTCCCGCTGTGAGCCGGGGACTCCACGTAGCCAAGCAGGCCACGGGCGGAGCGGCCAAAGTCAGCCAGTTCCTGGGTAAAGTACCTCCGGCGACGTGGCTGCTTTTCTGGTGAATGAAAAGCAGCCTCTTAGTTCAGGTTCCTCTGAGCGCTCCGTCCGAGAGGTGTGACTGAGAGTAAGGCATCAGAAGCAGCAGCCTCCTCGCAGCCCCGGGAGGCTGTGCAGGCCAGCAGCGCCCTCCGGTGGCAGCCATGGCTGTGTCCCTGACCCCACGTGTGTGTGTGAGAGGCTCCTTGGGGCCCTGGCTGGCCTGTGACAGGTGGTGGGGTGACGCTGGAGAAGAGACTGTCCCTCGAGGAGGGAGGGCCCTGCACGTGTGTCAGCCGTCCTCGGTGGGCAAGTGCTTTGAAGGGCTGCTCCCTGCCAGGTCGTGGAGGGTCAAGCTCAAGGACGCTGGAGCAGAGCTGACCAGTGACTGCTTCGGGCCCCTCCTGCCCCTCATCTTCCGACAGCTCAGCTTGAAGGCCCAGCGTTTGAAGGCGGGCAGACAGCTCCTTCTCAGACTGTGTTTAAATTCTGTCAGATTACCTTTTTGGTTTTCAGTTTTCTTTTGAATCAGAGTTTGATCTGCTTGCTTTTATGTAGATGTAAAATTACCATTCCAGTGAGAACCTGGAGGTACGGAGGAAAAACACCCGGGTGGCAGGTGGCGCAAGCTGGCAGCCGTGGAAGGTGGGCCTGCCCGTCTCGCATTGCGGCAGCCCTGTAAACCAGACCGCGCCCTGGCTCTCGCCCTCGCACGGAGGGGCAGCCTGCAGGCAGTGGCACGGATGCGCGCATGAGAACATTGCTGGTTCAGAGTGGGAAGTCCCGGCAGGAATGCACTGTTAAGTGGCTGTTTTTGTTTTTGTTTTTGAATGGCTAGTTGACGGAGTTTGCACCGTAGCCTCCTGCGTCGGGAGGGAGTTGGCCCCGCACGTGAAGAAGCACGGGAGCAAGCTCGTTCCGGAGGCCCTCCGAAAGGACCGGGATGGGAAGTCCCCGCTGGACGGAGCCATGGTCGTGGCGGCCAGCAGCGTCCAAGGTAGCACGGGGGCCGGCGGCCTCACCACCCAGGCCCGGTGGCCCTGCTCCACGTGTCCTCACATCACTGTGATCTGTCTGCAGGGTTCTCGACAGTCTGGCAGGGGCTGGAGTGCGCTGCCAAGTGCATTGTCAACAACGTGTCCGCGGAGACGGTGCAGACCGTCAGGCACAAGTAAGTCGACCTCGCTGTTGTGACGGTAAGACCGCCTACAGAGTGTGGGAAACCCAAGGTGGGCACACTGGCCGTCGGGTTATTTTTACTGAGGATCTGATAGCTCGTTTTCACGCGCTCTTTTCGTAAGTAAGGAGAACAACACTTTTAGCAAATTAATGGAATTACAGTGATTTTGTGATTTTTGCCTTTTATTGCTAATTGTTATAAATGTCTATTCGTCCTTAATGCAAAAATCAGGTTTATTTTTAAAAGCTTGGAGTTTCTCTGCACTTTATTAATTGCATGTTCTGTGTGACGTCCCCGTTCAGGAGTGCGGCACGATGGTGTCACTTTTTTGCCCTGAGGTGGGAAGAAGTCACCAAGCGCCTGTTCCAGGCCAGGCGAGGAGTGACAGGGCTTGTGCAGAGGACGGACTTGGTGTCAGTGCGGAATGCCCAGAGCCAGGTCACAAGCACCTGGGAAGCCCCAGTGGGTCTTGGAGAGAGGGGTGCAGTTTTGCCATTGGCTGTCACCCCTTGGGGACCCTGTGGCCGAGAACAGCCATGGAGCCTGGTGTTTGGAACGGCTTATTACCCGATTTCAGGAGCTGCAGGGTGTGGTGCCGTGCACCCCTGCACAGTGCCGCCCCAGCGCTGGTGAGCAGGGTGTGGCCGGCCGCTCGGTCCCTGCATTCAGATGTGGGTCCTGGCTGGCTCTGCTGTGGGTGCGCAGGCCAGTCTGAAGGAAGCCAGAGCTCTCGGTCTGAATGGGTATTTGTTCCGGGGGACGCTGAGCTGCACACAGGCAGGTGGGTCGCGGGTGGGGTCCCGGAAGAGCAGGAGCAGTGGCAGGGCTAATGGGCGGCCATGGGGTGGGGCCTTTGGAATCACTTAGGTCTGGAGAAGGCGGTGGCTGGCTGGCTTGCAGGTAAGCAGTCAGCCAGGGTGAGTGCCCTGCAGGTACCAGCCAGGACAGAGGTCCTGGGGCAGGACAGGTATGCTTTTTTGGAGGGGGGGGCGTCTGTTATGGCATGAGGGGGACAGTGTTGGGGACTCTCTGCTGGATGACACACTCGGGTTCTGAGCCCTCAACAGGCGCAGCCAGTCAGTCTGGTTATAGCAGGACTGGAAAGTGGTCCCGACTCCAGGCTCAGAGTCCTGCAGCAGCTCCCGCGGACCCTTGGCCTTGTCTTTCTGGAGGGGTGGGTGGAAGGGGTCGTGGCTGGTGAGCCGCCCTGCCTGCGGTTCACGGTTGGTTCTTCTGCGCACACAGTCTTCATCACACTGGTCTCAGCCAGCCTGGTTCACTTCCCACGTGGCTTTGGCTAAAGGAGAAGGCGCAGGCTCAGTGCGGTGGGACTTGACTCTTCCCTGTCTTTCCAGTTGTCCATTGGGATGGGACCCAACCTTGGATTTTGCTTTCAGGGATAACGTGCTGATCGCATGACTCAGCAGGACTTCAGAGACCTCGATGTGTGTATGTGTGTGCGCGTGCTTTCACCCAGCTTGTGCTAACCTCCCCTCCACAGATACGGACACACCGCGGGAGAAGCTACGCACGACGCTGTGAATTCTGCCATCAACATGGGCGTGACCGCCTACAACCTGGACAACATCGGCATCAAAGCAATGGTGAAGAAGACCGCCAAGGAGACCGGGCAGACCATCCTGGATGACTACAGAGTGGTCGATCCCTCCAAGGGGGGCGGCCCTGGAGGGGGGGCGGAGGCGAACTCGAAAAGAGGGAAGGACGCGCCCACAGAGCAAGGAGAGGGGAGCGGGGCCGGGAAGAAGGGCCCGTGATGCTGTTGGCCAGCGAGGGGCGCCTGGGGTGAGCCGGGCCTCCAGTGCCTTCCTTTCTGAGCGGTGGGGTCCTGAGCTTCAGGCCCTGCCGGCCTGCAGGGCCAAGGGTTGGAGCCTTCCTTTCACGTGGCCTTTAGAAACGCGCACTTGTATTCCCATGAGTTCATTTTTTCCTAAACGTGGCTGATGTTTTGCAGATAAAACGATGCTAATAATATGTGCCCTCATTAAACCTAAAATTAAAGTATTTTTGTATTTGCTTTCTTTCAGAAAGCAAAGTAGGGAATTATTATATATTTACATAAAATTTAGCATTTAGTAACCTTAGTTTTACTCATACTGGGAAGGAATGACTTAAAATATTCTTTCCTTTTTTTGCACTAATCGTGGAGTTTTTGGGGTGCTTGTCAGGGTTTCCAGTATGTCACCTAAATAAAAACTATATTCCTAAACTAAAAGAATTCTCAAATAACGTATGAAAGATTTTTTCAAGACAGGGAACAGACTAATCATGAAAAATAAAATGAAGCTCTATAGAATTAATTAGTAACTGACCTCTTCATTGGAAATGAGGTATGTGGTCTTTCTGATTTAAAACGAACACAGAGGTTTAAGTCTTTTGGGTTTGGAATGGTATTGAGTAGGAGGAGCCTGGGAGGTTTGGGGGTGTGATAGGTATTAAAAGTTGAAGTGGTTACTAATGAGCTTACTTGGACAAAAAGTGCCGTAAAAAGTCATTTACCGTATCTACTTCTGTAAGTTTTTCCAAAAGGCTAAAATTTTGTAAAAAACAAATATAAACAGTATTAAGTTTATGGGTGGTAAATATATTTTTATTTTGGAATTCAGTTGGAATTTTACATATTAAAAAGCTAATAAATTATTTAGAATTCAGTTGGAATTTTACATATTAAAAAGCTAATAAGTTATCTTCCTGCAGTGTGAGTGGGAAGACCCCTGGCGGCAGCCCTGCCCCCGGCTGTGTTTTCCCTGTCCGAGGTCCCCTTCGCCTTCACAGAGCCCCTCCAGGGTCACACCCCCGTGGGATGTCAAGAGTGGCCCCTTCTCCCCAGACCCCAGCGGGCCCAGGCGCCCCGACCCTCACCGCCGCCGCCTGTCCCCATGCACCGGTGCTCCGCCCCCGCCCTGGCACCACCCCTGCGGAGGCCGATGTGTCAGAGGTGCAGCGAGACCACCATTTTCCGGGGTATATGCGCCCAGGCTGTTGAGATTTTGCTTCCGGGGCCATTGTCAGTTTGGCTCAATAAACTCACAAATGCTTGCAGGTCTGGAGTTTCGCACGCACGCACGTTTGCTGTGACTCACCCAGGAGTCTCAGAGGCTGCGTGGCCCGGCATCTGCGGCCTGGGGACGTCGGAGCCAGCCGGTCGGTCTGCCCTGGACGCTGCAGGCCAGAAGCGGTGGTTTTGTTTTTGTTTTTGTTTTGTTTTTTAGCGTTTGTTTATTTTTCCTTTTTAGCTTGGGGTTGGAAGTGTAGTGCCCTGGAAGTAGCATCAGCGGTGGACCGGAGTCTTGACCCTCCCACCCCCAAGGGAGCAGGGGGCTGTGTTGCTAAGCAGCCAGAGACAAAGGCATCAGTTCCTGCTTTTTGCTTTTTCCGAAGCCTTCGTGTCAGTGCAAATCACAAAGATTTGCAAGAATGCGTGATCCATAACTACCCCTCTCCCGCCCCCTCTGGGGAGAGGCAGGAAGCCACCGGGCCGAGAATAAGAGCCGGGTGGCGCCCTGCTCCCCCGCTCTGCCTCAGGCTGAGCACAGAAGTGGGAACGCAGGGTTGGCCTCGACACAGACTCACACACCGAAGAGAATTCTCTCTAACGACACTGCTCAGTGACACGGTGTGTTCTCTGAAAGCAGTGACTGTGTTTAGCATCTTACACATCACCCTGTACATGGCAAATCTTCAGTTGCTATTCATTGAACCCATTCCTGAAAATGCTACAAATGATATGGCCTACAAATGTGGACGGCTTTGCAACATCAAACCCACCGTCAGCCTAATGCGCAGCTCTGTTTATTTTCTCTCCAAACGATTCCAAACGGCTTCCATGCCTAAAATCCCCGCCCCCCCCCAAGAGAGACTCCCCAGATTCCCAGGCCCGCCCTTCAGTCTTTAAAAACCCACCCTCTGAAATGAAGACTTCCCTTAGCTCCACCACTTTTTCTGGTGAGCTATTCCAGTTTATTTTGTTACAATTTTTTTGCTGTCGGTTTCTAGTATTTTCCCATAAATTACCAGTTTTCCAAAACTACGTTGGTACACAGAAACCAGATGACGCGATTGTGCTTTCAATGTGCCTCTCTGAGAGTCTCGTTCGATAGGCGTGCGTAGCCAGTACCCACGTGCTGACCGCTGAGGGCCACTTCGCAGCACCCAGACGGGCGCAGGGCACAGTGGGGTCCTTCCCCAGATGCGATGCCGCGCTGTCCGCCCAGCCCAGCTTCACACGCGGAGTGCGGGAACCGGAATCGCACCAGGGAAGCAGAGACGGAGGGGAGCATCTCACCTCTCGGAGGTGGGTGGGGCCGGGGTGGCACTAACACAGACGTGTCAGGATCAGTGGGCAGATGTGACCGTGACACTTCTCGTAGCAGCAGGTGGCTGTGGATGGTACCTGCACTGTCCCCAGAGCTACCCAAACCCCGAGGACGACCTGGGCTGGAAACAGAACTGCCCCTGAAGTCACCGTGGGTTGCTGTGTGTTGTCCTCGTGCTATTTTTAACTGAGTCGTGATGAACGAAGTATTGTTAATAACAGGGCCATCGTGTGGCTCGAGTGAAGCAATGAACGGAGGAGCTGGAAGCCACGCTCTGCGTGAGTGAGTGTTTTTATATGCGGCTCCTGTGTGTTCTGCCTTTGCCCAGGCGCCTGCAGCGCCTTGAATTACATCCACGGAACAGTAGTACCGAGCCCAGCATTGCTTTCCGGCAGCCTTAGTAACAATTTATTACAGAGGCGTTGAAAGCGGGTATTTCCCAGTATCAAACCTGTTCCTGCATGTACCCCACTCACAAGGCCCAGATGTCCCTTGATCAGAAAGCCTTCGCTGCCGGCCAGGGGCACAGTCTCGTCGTAGTCGCTGATGAAATAGTGCCAGTTTCTGCTTACCTCAAGTCCCGGCCTTCGTGTCTTAGCTTCTGGGTGTGGGGTGCAACTTGGACATGCTCACCCAGGTTTCGGCTGCTGTGTCGGAAGAATGGGCACGATGAATTGCACACACATGTACACACATACGTACCTGGGTGCCCTTAAATTTATAATGCGCACAAAATGTTGATTCATTGCACAGACACTGGCTTTGACCGGCCACAGGCCAGCACGTGGGATGGAAGCACTTCCGTGCGGGCTGCAGGGAGAGGCCCGCTGTTTCTGGGAGACGGTGTGGGGCCCAAACTCGAACATGGGAAGCGATGGGGGTTCTGACTGCGAAGGCAGGAAATGGGTGAGTGGACTCCAGCTCAGACGAGGGCAGAAAGACGGCCTCTCCCGGGAGGCAGTGTGAGCGTTCCAGCCCATCTGCACTCCTCTCGTGGGCGAAGCCAGTGCGGTCTTTACAACTGCAGAGAAAGCTCCAGGGATGACTCACGTTGGGTCCAGAGCATGAGGAGAAACAGCCTTATTCTCAGAATTCATGCTGATTTTTTATTTATTACTCACAAAAAGCATAGAAATCGTGTAAAAAATCAAGAAAACTTTATATGAAAAGTGAAAATGCCGTGATACTGAGCTGCATTGCGTGGTTGAACTTGGTACCAATAATAACTTGTCCTCAGTTAAACACACACAATATGGGAATCAACGTGACACATGTCCTCTGTCACGGAGCAGCCCCTGGAGGTAAGATTCAGCACTGTTGTTCCCTTCGGTCCGCGGACACCGAGCTCACAGACACGGGCTTGCTCCAGGCCACACTGAGGCCATGCTGCCTAGAGACGGGAGCCGGGCTCTCCCCCTCCCGCACACCTGCTGCCCACAGCCCTCTGTCCACCCCGCTTCTCAGCAAGGCCAGGCAGGTCGCTGCTCCGGGTGGGACACTAAGCTGACCGTGAATTTCATAGGCCCGGGAACCAGGGCACCTGGGGAGACTGCTCTTTGAAAACTGCAGCCTTTAGGGACAGAGAGCAAAATCTTGTATTTTTGTTAATGATGGATAGAGGGAAGGGAAGAAAACGTGTTTGCCCACCTCTCTGTTATTTTCAAGCCAGAAATACCCTTATTTCTAATTAGGAAAGTCAGGAAAATAGTATTTTGCTCTTTTTAAAGGAAAAAGTGGTCAGGTTTTTTTGTTTCTCCCCTGCCATGGAGTTACATTGCCACCTTGTGGTAGTTAGACGTTGCTGCAAGCAGGTTTAAGCTTCATGTTCCTTTAGCTGTAGGTAGAATTTTTGTTAAATGTAAAGTGTATGTATTTTAAGGAGACAACATGAACCACAAGTCTGTCCTTGCGAATGGCCTTTCCCTATCCTTCACTGAAGTGGGGTCTGTCCCCTGCCTCGCAGCACTAGCCAGGCCGCGATGTCGCCTTCCGAGTGGCAGTGCAGGGGTGGGGACACCTTCAGCCAGAAAAGTATCTGGGGACAAAGGACACTTTGTCCCCCAGGGCCTGTGCCCCAGGCCTGCAGCTGTCCGCCACCTGGGGAGTAGGAAATACTGAGAGCCACCTACAAAAACAGACAGCACTCTGGCTGCCTGGTTGGTTCTCAGTAACACCCCCCAGGCCCACTCAAGAAATGGGGCTCCAGCCTCACAGAGCGGTGGGTTGGGGGGGGGCTGGAGTGACCTGGTGGTGGAGTGTGTCGATGTACACCTAAGACGCATTTGATGGCTTTTTACCAAATACTGAGTTTAGTGCACTGTTAAATGTCAAGGCGATTGGAGTGCGGTGATCCTCTCAACCTCTGTGGTTACAGTCCTCATGAGAACACCCTCTGAGCCCCAGTACCTTTGAAGGGGGGGGCAGGTAGGCCACCTCCAGGGTCCCATCCAACTCTGAATCTCTGTGTTTCTGAGAACAAGCCGGTTGAACAACACTGGACACAGCGTAGATACAAGTTTCGTTGAAACACCTGTGTGGAAAGTTTCCAAACATTTCCAGCACAGGTTCTTGATAAGAATTCATTTGAACAGATCACGTGTATCACGCACTATTATGTTATAGAGCTATTCAGGGTATATGAATAGTGTGAAAAATACATAATTCTTTTTTAATTTTGGGGGAAATAATGTACAGCATTATAATTTTAGATGATCCACGAACTCTTTTCTAAGAGACGATTAGAATTGTTAATTTCGAGTGCAAGTTTTAAAGTGTACTTGTCTATGTAGAGTGGTTCTTGTCATATGTAATAATTCACAGTATTCAGGTTTCCGTCAAGAGGGTAAGTAGCATATTTTTACTCTCGGGACCTGGAAAGGAAATCCATCTGCCTGCTCGTCTCTAATAATACAAATGAAGATGATTCAAGAGTGTCCAAGGTGACAGAGATGCGAAACTGCTAAGATACTTAACGTGATTCTTGATGAAGGTCGGCCACAGAAGAGCTTTCTCCTTCTTCTCCTTCCTCCTCCTCCTGCAACACAGGCATGGCTGCTCCCAGTCAGGGTTAGAGGCAGGAGCCTGTGTGTCGGACCACTAACGCCAGACCCGCCCTGAAGCAAACCAGTCCTGGGTATCCCGGGGAACCCTCAGGCAGCCCTGTTTCCCACTCCACCCTCCGCTGGGGCACGACTCCACCTCCGTCTTGTGTTGATGAGCAGACCCACCGCCACACGCTCTGCAGCTACCCTCAGTTCCCAATGACCCGAAAAAGCCAGAAATAGCCCCAATCCATATCTATTAAAATGTGCACATTTCCTTCCAAAAATAATGCAGAATGACCTTGTCAGAAACCTCTCTGCACTGTGTCTGCCCATCGGAGCCGTACTGAGCCACACGGATAATTTTGCGCGCTCTCAGGGTGGACACCAGCCCCCGAACCCAGAGCCACCTGCTCAGGAGATGGGGGTTTTGCCCTGAGATGAGGGCTGCGGGTGGTTCGAGTGAGACCGAGAGCCATCCAGGGGTGTCCAACCCGTGGCCCAGGACGGCTATGAGGGTGGCCCAACCCCAAAATGTTCAATTTACTTAACCCCCCCTTTTTCTTTTGCTCATCAGTTTTCCTTAGTGTTTGTGTATTTAACGTGTGGCCCAAGACAACTCTCCTTCCAGGGTGGCCCACAGACGCCGGAAGGTTGGACAGCCCTGGCGGCAATCCAGAGGGACAAACGCCACCGGACACCAGGCTCGCCCTGCCCCTGCCCCCGATTCCAGCCGGCAGCAATCAGGAACAGCCGTGAAGCGGGACCTGTGGAGGAGGGGTCCCGCCGCAGGGCCTGACACCCCAGGGACTTCAGCAAAATGTCTAGTGAAGGCTGATTCCGGGGGGCCTCTCCCTGGCTCACAGTCTCACTTGAGAAAATGGGGACATTTAGGGAATATTCGCAGAATCACAGGACAGAAGGAAACGCTTCTACAAGTTTTAATTTCTCAGGCTTCCGGGAAGAATGCTCCGGAACAGCACCTGCCTTCCCGTCTAGGAAGCAGAAGATTCCCCCTTGCTGATTCCTGCTCTTTAAAGAGGGAAAGACTTTAGGGCGCCTGGGGCAGCGGCGGTTCTGAGTGTGATGCATCACCCAGGGACCCGACGGGTCGGGTGCCCTAGGGTCCTCCGGGAGACCGGGGCAGCCCCGCCCCGCCCCACCCCCTGCCCCACGGCGCCCCCCACCCCGCACCGCAGATCCCCCAGCCCCCCAGCGCCCGGGCCGGGCCGCAGGTCACTTTAAGGGCGGCGGGCGCACGCGGACGCAGGTGCGCGCCTCGAGCCATCAGCGCGGTCGGCGGCCGCGGCCCGAGCTGCTCCTGTGCCGAGGCTGCCCGGTACCGGGCACGTGGGCAGCGGGCATGGCCGCCTCAATTAGCGGCCGGGAGCCGGGCCGAGTCTCCGGGCAGGTAAGAGGCAAAGGCGGAGGAGCAGGAAGGGGAGGCAGCTGCGCTTACCACGCCCGTGGGCCCGGGCGTCTCTGGTTCGAAGGCCGGGCCCGGGTCGGAGCTCGAGCGAGCGAGCCCTGGGCAGGTGCCACAGGCAGAGAAGGACGGACCTCGGTCCTGGAGCCCCACGCCGGGCCTTCGCCCGTCTTGAGGGGTGGGGGCGGGGCCGGGCTGAGTCCTGCCAAGGAAAAGGCCGCAGGCCGCGGCGGTAAATGAAGGTTTTTGGGGAGGGAAACCCCTGCCCCCCCAAACCTGCCCGACACCTGCCACATAGGACATCCCTGCAGGCAGGATGTTCAGAGTCGGTCACCCGGGAGCAAAAGTTAGGTGTTTGGGGCTGGTGGCTGGACAGAAAGCGAATGCCAATTTTTAGCTCGAATTTAGGACCGAGTGTGTGACCTAGGAAAGTGTATTTTCAGCCTTCTTGTCCACGTGGGCGGACCGCCTTCAGCCCGCTTCCTGGTGTGGCCCTCGAATCACCTTCGGGCCTTTGACCTTTTGCCCTTTGGCCCCAGGGGCACAACCCAAGGGCAGGTGTGTGTGGAAACCGCCCCCGTGAAGCCCAGAGGCCCTCGGGCCTCCTGGGAAGCGGCTTATTTCTCGTCCCCGCAGCGGAGGCTCCGAGTCGCTTGTGGGGCTGGTGTAGAGAAAGGCGAAAGGCACTTGTTAGCCCCGCGGGGACATGGGACGGCGCCCACCCCAGGGAGCCAGGCGCACCCTGCCCCCTCCTCGCTCCTCCGTCTCCATGGTTACGGCGGGAGGCTTTGCTCCCTCCTAGAATGTTCCACGAGCTTCAGCCCCCGCCCCCCCCCTTGGGAACACGCTTTCTGAACGGAATTCGCACCCTTTGGAAGTGGGCCGGTTTGATGGGTTTTCCTAATTATGTCCGAATGGAGGCACCTGTTAGAACTCAGCGGCGAAACAGCGCTGTGCGGTGCCCAGAGGGGAACTCGGAGCCCAGTGGCGGCTTGTCTGGTGGGAGGTACACGGCTGCGCTTTCCTGCTCCTACAGCAGCCTGAGCCCCAAAGGAGCCCTTTGTTTCCCTCCAAAGAGCAGTTCGCTCCCCTGTCCTCTCCACCCAGAGCCCCGCAAGCCCCTGGACTCCTGGGGACACACGGAGGCCCACTGCGGCCCTGGGGGAGCACCAGCCCCTCCAGCTGCTCCGGCTGTGCCCCGTGATAAGAGTGACATAAATAACAACCCACTAAAATGTGGCGTGATTGGCTGGAAGCAGGTCGGCACCTGCTGTTACTAATTAAGGGCTTAGCCCAGGGGCAGATTGCCAGTGGAAACCCAATATTTTAGTGTCACGAGTGCTTGGGATTTCTGAAATCCGAGGGGGTGGACGCGGGGCATCGGTGACATGGATGTCGAATGAGGAAAACTGCCTGAACCAAGGCGTCGGTAGGGTTTATTCCTGAGTGGCGGGCATTACAGGTTTTATTTTCTCGCTCGGTATTCCCGAGATTTCCAGTGTTCCCCAGTGAATGCATGTTGCTGTTACATATTTACTTTTGCACGCTGCCATTTCGACGGGGGAACGTTTTCTGCCAAAGGACGCCTCGCGTCAGGGCGGCTGTGCTCACAGGTGCAGCCCCAGCACGTCCCGATGGGGGTCTTTCCAGAGCGGAGAGCCGTGGTGGGGGGGATCGTTTTCATTGACTTTCCCTGTCATTCTCACCGCAGATCCTTCTCACCACCTGTGCTCACAGGGCGCTGCCACCCGCGAGGTCCCTTTAACTGAACCAGCCGTCTGCCCCAAGTGGCCTGGAAGCGGGACGGTTAATTTGAGCCACCTTGGGACAGGGGGCTGGGCCAAGTTCTCAGGGTCCCACGGCCAGCGTCCCAGGTGCACCGGGGCACCAACTTTGTGGGGTGGGAGGGATGCCCGTCAGTGCTCCTTCCTGCAGCGGCTTCAGTTCCATGCCCTCTGCTCTGGGTGAGGCACCACCGACTCCTGACCCCGTGCAGGGGCTGCTGGGCAGTGGTGCTCCTCTCCTGTTTCTGAATGTCTTCCCCCCACCCCAGGACCCCGCTTCACCACCAGCAGGTTCTGGGGAAATCGGGACAGAGGCTCCCAGGTGCGCACCAAGATCTGAGCACCAGGACGGGCCGGGAATGAGCCAGAGCCGGCCCCCACGTCTCTTATTCAAGACCCACCTGTGCTCCACGGCAGGCCCTGCTCCAAGCCCCGTGGCTACAGTGATGCAGAGGGCGGTGTGGATTCGGGCTGTGCCCACTGCCTGAGGGGGACACACTGGCCCATGTGTTTCCTCCGGTCCCCTTCCCCACCCAGGCCCCGTGGCGTCTTCTGGGCACTGTGTACTCACGTGTGGGGCCACTTGGGAAAACATGGCTATGTCAACCGCCCACACGGTGCTGCACACACACGGCCCCTTGGGGCTGCCTTGCGGTGGGCTGTGATCCTCGAGCTCGGGCGACAGACCCTGGTCTACCTGCCTGGAACGCCTCCGCCTCTTCCCACTGCGTCAGGGCAACGACAGGAGCCGCAGTAATGGCCTTGGTGGAACCGAGGCCCCTACACTGTTCCTCGTGGGTCCTGAGGGCTGAACACCTTGCTCACTCGGCAGCGGAAGCAGAGCCTTCTAGAACGTACGCTGTGTGCTCGCGGGGGCCTTGTCTGGGTGTTCAGCTGGTACTCCCAGCACCAAGCGGGGCCCCCGTGAGTGTCCATGGGGAGAACACGTAGATTTTGGCCATGTTTAAGCAGAAGCCAAGCAGCAGGGTCTCTGCGAGGGAAGGAAGACGAACGTTTCCGACCAGAGTGTCATAGCCCAGGACGCCCTAACTCACACCTGTGGTTTTAGGGTGATTAGTAGCAGCACCCCCATCCCCCAAGTGTCTCAGTGCAGCAGGAGCACTCAGTGTTCACCCCGTTTGCAGCAGTCAGGGTGCCTGCATTAACCAGGGTGAGTAAAAGATGGAATGAGCACCCCTGCTTCCGTGACCACTTCCGTGACCGCTTCCGTGACCATCCTCAGGGCTCGGTGTTTGGTTCACGAGGAACACGGCGGTCCAGGGGAAGCCCTCTACCCCACGGTGATTCGCAACGTCCGTGATCTGACGCTCTGAAAGCGTCCAGGGGGCTCCCAGTGCCGTGTGGCTCCTCGAGTCTGCCGGCAACGAGGACGGTTTTCCCAACGACAAGGAAGCCCTGGGGGAGGCTGCTCCACGCATTGGGGTCCCGATGGTCTTTCTCTTCTGTCGAAACCCCAAATTCCAAAGCTTGTGTGATGGTGTCACGCTGTCGTCTCAGGACAAGGGATATCTGAGGGAAGGAGAGGGGGCAAGGCTAGGGACATGGTGCGCAAGGCCGTCTGAAGGGGTTTGAACTTCTATCCTGTGTTAAATGGGGCCGGGGGGCTGAGATCACTCAGGATGGTGAACGTGTGCACATTGGTGTCTCTGCCCACCGGACCCCGTGGCAGGACATGTTTGAACATGTAAATACCGTGGGGGGCGGGGGAAGGGAGGAATATTTCAAACTGAAAGCCCAAGGACAGACAGCAACCAAATGCCATGCATTGTCCTTAACGGGATCTTGGTTTGAACAAAGCAGCTTTTCTGTGAGCACTGAAATCAATACGTAAATAAATCAAATAAAATCCACAGGAAAGCTTGAAACCTAGGAAGCAGGTAGGATTAGGCCACCACTCAAGCACGAGTAGAACCACCTCAGCCTGCGACGTGTGGAGGAGGGGGAAATGGGGGGTGGGACGGTTCCAGTGGTGCTGCTGGTGCAAAGCCACCAGAACCGAGCGGCAGGGAGCCTGGGGGTGCTCGCCTGGCGAGGGGGGAGGGAGGGGCACGCTGAACACCTGGGCAGGCTGGGCCCCGCGGGCCTTTCTTTGGCCCCAGAACTCTGCCAGCTCGCCCCTGACACAGGGTGAGCCACCGCTCTCCTACACCAGGGACAAGCCCTGGAAACTGCCTGGCCTGGTGTCCTCCATCCACGCGTGGAGCGCTTGCTCTCTCTCAATTATGGCCATCCTACGCTGCTCTGCTTTTTTTCCTTCTCTTTCAGGCAAAAATAGACGTCTTGATAGTGGGAGATGGCGCTGTTCAGCCCCTGGCCAACGCGGTGCAGAAGCTCTTTTCAAATCTAGCGGAAGTCACTGTCACCGTGGGTGACATGCAGGGGGCATGGGAGCTCCTGGCTGACCGAGGCTTCCACCTGGTGTTCCTGAGGATGACGTCATCTGCTGCTGGGGAGCGGGAAGCGGCCAGGACCCTCGGGTGAGCTCCCGGCCCCTGGGAGACAGCTTTGAGTGAAGCCTGTTTCCATAAACACTCTTAAAAGGGGACGCTGTTTCTACTTCGATTTCTCAGATGAAGGGCAGCTTCGTGGACAAGATCTTCACGCGGGCTGTTTTTATTACCACTTGAGATATTAGGAAAAAAAGATCACTTTCCCTTAAAAAGTGATAGGTGTGGGCGAGAGTGTAAAAGTTTATTGTTCATAGATGTGCATTTGGTGTAGAATGCCGAGCTTCCTCCCCTCGGGTCTCCTTCCTGATAACTCCCTGAAATGCCCTTCTTTCCAGAACGAGTTTGCTCCTTGTTAGGGCCGGTATCGGAGCAGGTGGGCGCCTGTTGGCCAGGCAGCAGGTGTGTCTCCTCGAGGGCGCTCCCTGGGGGGCCGCAGGTGCAGACACACGGCACCTGCTGCTGCACTTGCATCTTGCAGCTCCCTGGGGGTTCAGCTCCTGCAGGGGCCCCTCCAGCTGTGGAGACCTGGAGGCTGCTCCTGTTAGGGTCTCCCTCGCCTGCCTCCCTGGGACTCTGCACCATTCAGGATGTTTCAGAAGAGGGTTAGGTCAGAACAGGTTGGCTCACGCTTACGAGGAAACTTGATAGACGGCGTGTCATTGGAGGTAATAGTTGAACACAGAGGGGCTTCTCGGAACGTTAGGCCAGGCCCTTGTGGGCTAAAGGAGAGAGTTCAGAGAGGATGTTGTGTCCGGCCAGCCCATTATGTGAGCGGAAAGGCAGAGAAACCCAAGGCGCTGACTTGACTTGGTGAGGAGAGAGGGGCACTGCTGTGTTCTCTTTTGTTTGTTTGCTTGTTTTTTGTTTGGCTTTCTTTTTTAGAGCTGCCGGTCTCCTGCGTTTCTTTAGACTCTGCGGGGAAGAGGCACTGCAGGCAAACCAGGCACACTCCCTCTAAGTGGATTTCACTCCCCAAACACAGTTGGGGATGGTCCTTCTGAAGATACGCCTATTTTGTTACATACCTTTAAAAAAACCTCCTATGGACAGAGGTCCCCCGGCAGGGGGCTGATAAAATGTCTCATTTATAGAGCATTTAAAAAACTTTTGTGTGTAACAGCTTCATGAGGGGGGTAGGCAGGGCTTCCCCTCTCCTACGTGACCCATCAGGAAACTGAAGCGGGAGTGAGGCGCCCGAGACCACACAACCCAGACAAGCATGCTCCACCTTTCCTTCTCGTGCTTTCTAAGGGTCTGTAATTAGTCATCTTCTGCACGAAGCCCCTTCATTTGTACGTGGAGATTCTCGGGTGCTGGCTGTGGTGAAAACCACACTCACACACGTGGTCTGGGAGGAGCCGGGTGAGTGGCACGGTGGCAGTGGGCCCACCACCAGCAGGCCCACCGCCCTCCGCTGTGGACCCGAGTGGGCTCTCAGGGCTTCACTCCGTGTCCGTTTCATCGCAGGTGCCCTTTGGTGGCGGGTGAACTCAGTGTCTGCAAATCTCTAGTAAAACTCTCACTTTTCTAACTGGAAATGGTTTTTTAGTGGAGTCAGTAATTAGCAAAGAACATTCTTTGTTGTGCCCCCCAAAAGCCCCCCCGGGTCAGCCTGGCTGCCTTGGGAGGTGTAGAGAGGCAGCGTGGGTAACGGTACTCAAGAAAGCTCCAGCCCAGCGGTGACGCTGGCTTTGTCCCTTGAGGTTCTGGTGGCTCTGGAGGAAGGAAGTTCAGCAGTTCTTTCCAGCTTCGTGGGGACTTATATGACCCTTTGATTAGGCGACAGGCCTCAGAGCTTCTGGGGTGAGCGGAGTGCGTGACGGAGCTTGGAGGACTGTATATGACCTTTCCCTTCCCTAGCTGCCGGGGGCGGGGGGGCCAGACCTGGGAAGGGGGGCGAGACGGGGGTGGGGGGGTGGGGCTGCAGCAATGCCAGCTGCTTCTCGTGCCAGAGGGTCCTGGAGACTGGACCCTGGTCCAGGCCTGGACCCGGGACGTCGATACCCAATATCGTGTGTGGCCACAACACAGGAGGGACATTTAAGCGGCGTGTTCTGTGAAACGTGAGCGGAGACAAATGACACATCTTTAAAACCCAAGGCACTCACAAGATCTCCGACCCAGCAGTGTGTTTGGTGTGTGGAAGAAGAAGTGGTGTGCGTTGGGATGTTTCAGGGACAGTCATTCGTTAGAGAGAGGACCTTGCACACAGTTTTGTTGGTGATCCTGGGAACCAGAAACCCTGTCGATTTGTAGAGAATGTGAGCGGGCCTAAGAGCAGAGCACTGGATTCTGGGAACCCCGTTGGCTTGTGGGGTTCCGCCCAGGTGCCAGGAGCGCTTCCCCCGCGTCTGGGCTGGTGATCGATTCCGTGCTGGTGGCCGAGATTCAGGGATTTCAGTTCTGTCTGATGTAGAGCTTGAAACTGGAAAGGCATCAGGGCACATAAATCTACATATGCAAAGCTAACCTATTTTTTTGATGTCAGTAAATTCAATGTATAAAGTTAAAAAAATAGATGCAACATTATTTCAAAAAGCAAAATATCTGTTTTTAAAAAATTTCTGGTTCTAGTGTATTTTAACTTAGGATAATTTACTTTTTTTGTGAATCTGAAAAGCACTTTTTATTTTGAAAGTTGGACTAAACTATCCGATAACGTTCCTCTCAGTGGTCTTATTTGTTGAGTCCGTTTTCCCTCCTCCTCTCTCTCCTCATCCTGTCATGCATTCCTGCATTATGCCCCCCATGTTTTGTTGCTTAGAATATGCATTTGAGCCCCGGCTGGTGTGGCTCAGTGGGTTGAGCGCTGACCTGTGAACCAAAGGGTTGCTGGTTCAATTCCCAGTCTGGAGGGTGCATGAGAGGCACCCACGTACCGGCGTTTCTCTCCCTGTCCTTCTCTTCCCTTCGCCCAGAATGCACTCTGTGGCATGCCTGTCGCCCATCTCCCCAGCCCCTGCCTTTCAGGTGGCTGGCTCCTGGCTGCCGCGGGGGCGCTTCTGCTGGGACACCCCCCCCCTCCGGGGCTGCAGAGCAGGCTGTGGGCAGGCGGGCGCTCCCCCAGAGCCTGTGGTCGTCCTTCCCAGCACTGGGCACACACGTGACCCCTCGCTTACTTATCTGCAGCATCTGTTCCGTGTCTGTCGTCCCCAAGAAACCATTAATGCCACCAGAGTAGGGACCTTGCCTGTCAGTCTGTTCAAGGGTCCTCCCGAGCCCAGCCCAGAGTCTGGCGGGGGGTGGCTTCTCAACACGGTCTGTGTGGCCAGATGTGGAAGTTAGTTACAGTGTAATTCGGACTGTAGAGTAATGTGTATTTACCCCCAAATGCGTGGGTATGGTTGTGAAGTTGGGGTTCTTCAGGTCTTGTTC
This sequence comes from Sturnira hondurensis, assembly GCF_014824575.4. Classification (NCBI taxonomy): domain Eukaryota; kingdom Metazoa; phylum Chordata; class Mammalia; order Chiroptera; family Phyllostomidae; genus Sturnira; species Sturnira hondurensis. The sequence continues at coordinate 17,335,609 of NW_028082350.1, read as the reverse complement.
TAAGGAAGAAATGACGACTGGTTCTAACCATGTGCCAGTGAACGGTGTTCTACGTGTGTGACAGCAGGTTTTTCTGAGACAGTCCCAGCTGTTCTCCTTAAAATCAGGCGCACAGCGACCCTCTCCTTGGGAAGTTGTTTTCTTTTAGGGAATGTCAGTTTTCATCCCATTATCAGAAACCCCAACGACTGCCGACGTGTAGTTGATAATAATACCACAGTTTAAGTTTCACCTTGGGAATTGGCACAGAGAAGTGGGAAGAGCAGTGAACGAGCTTCCGTGTCCCCATAATGCAGCTGTGACAGGTCTCGTCTCTCCCCCTTCCCCCACCCGCCGGCTCTCTGCTGGGTTATTTTAAAGCAGACCCAAAACATCACTTCCTTTCATCCTTGCATACTTAAAGAAATACCTGAGACAGGAGTCTTACAAATGTCCACGGCACCAGTGTCACACCTAAACATTAATGACAATTCCTTAACACGGTCAAACACCCACTGGAAATTTCTCTTGTTTATCTTACACTTTTTTTAAATTGTGAGTTTGTACGGATCAGGATTCAATTTTTTCCTTCTTTTTTTCCTTTTTACCTCGCTCTTTGTGTATGTATGTTTCTAAAAGGTCATTTTTCTTATAGGCCCACATTCTGGGGGTCGCTCACTTCGTTCGGATAGCATTCTCCAAAATATTCCTCTTTTCCTCGAACTTTGTAAACTGGTGGTTAGGTCAAGAATGTGGATAAGATTTGGGCTCCTTTTTTTTAATGAGAATAAAAGTGGCCTATCTTACATTCTCCCCGGACCTGAGCAGCTTTCTCAAAACTGTCAAGATCATTAAAAAAAAAAAAAGTCAGCAAAAGTGTCACAATCCAGAGGAAATTGAGGAGGATTATGACTAAACTTACAGAATCCTGGAGTAGGAAAAAGTCTAATAAGTAAAACTGAGGACATTTGAATAAAGTATGAACTTAGTACTAATGTGTCAATATTGGCTCACTTATTGTGAGAAATAATACAGGAGATAGGGTTTGGGATTGATGGGAATTCCATTTTTTTGTAAATATGACATTATTCTAAAGTTAAAGGTTCACATCTGTGAAGTCACCCACTCACCCTTTCCCCAGTTGTGGTTGCCATAGATACGAGCCATAGAAAGACGATGCTTATTGACAGTGTGAACTCCTGCTTAGGGAAGCCGGGGGGGCTGACCAAAGGCTCAGGGTTGGGGTCTTCTCGCCCACTGAGCTGAAACAGAGAGCCTCAAGCATCTCTTATAAATAAAGCGTGAAATGGAGTGAGTGTTAGTTTTAGCAAAGTATCTCTTCCTCTTGTATTTTTGAAACAGTCCGTACTGGTGCTCTGCACCCTGGCCGCACACTTCGGACTCGGCTGTGTGCAGCTGTGCAAAGTAGAAATACTTGCCTGTTCCTTGTGAGTTGTTCAAAAGGCGGCCCATCTTTCCCCTCACTGGTGTGAGGGGCTATTTTTAGGAGATCTCTCTGTTCATGCCACCGTTTTAAATGCTAAGGAAAGAAAGAAAATTCTTCCAGTCCAGTTCCTCACCGGCTGCACTTTTGAATCCCGATTTTCCAAATCATGATTTTGCCTCCCTTTTACCCTTTGTTTTTCTTCTCAGATTTGGACGGAAGAAAAACACACGTTTTCTGTTTGTTTTTATAATCCCTGAGAATTTTAAAGGTATGTGCCTCCTGGGTCTGTTATCTGTTTTTTCTCCAAATAGAAACCACGGGCCAGTATTTAACACAAACATGCTTAGGTTGTGTTTCAGGGCTCGGAGCGGATGTTACCATCACCGAGCCCCTTACAACAGAGAAACTCAGCATCGTGGGAAGATACTGGAGAACACATTTTGCACACACTGGTGAGTGAAAAACAAACTTCCAAAGGTTTGAAAATTTCTCCTTAGAATAGTAAAAAAATTATGTCTGTAGCTTTTAAAGTTGGTTTTCCATGTACGCCTCGTGTTTGCTAAAGATGAACCGTGTGCCATGTCCTGTGAAGAACACACAACCCTCACCAATCACGGACTGGAGAAAACACGTGTGAATAAAAGACTCACGTCTCCTGGGACTAGGAGTATTGCACAGGGCTTACTCTCGACAGCCCAGCCACCGCCATCATTTTTTAGTCATTAAAATGGAACTAGTCAGGCTGTGGTCTCATGTGATTGACCGAAACCAGGGCTACCGCCTGAAACCGCATCAGAAACCCAGGCATAGACGTTATTTTCCGTCTGTAAGTTGATGGAGTGGTTCTGCTTTAGACAATGTCAGTGCTTCCACGAGACCACATATTTTTTAAACTCTTCGCTTCGGTTGCATTAATACAGCATATCACCAGGTTCTCACCACTCAAGCTAATTAAATGCTTGGATCTGGCTCAGAAATGAGCAGACCCCACTTTCTGGAATTAAATTCTACTGGAGTCATTCTCGGCCAGTGATTGTTGGTGGTGGTTCTGGGCCCGGGATAGTAGCTGGGAAATCTTTTAAAATTAAGATGATACTTTTCTTCACATGGGCCCGAGAGACCCGTGCAGAGGGTCCCCTGTGAGCTGCTCCTCAGCTGACCGGGGACGCAGTTCGCCCCTGCCTATTCACTGTCCTTCATGAACACTCAGGGACAGCCAGCGCGTCTGTTTGGTGACATCGCCGTGGCTCCTGGGTCTTCCCGGAACGGCGTCCGTGGCGACCACAGCTCTTTCTGCTGCTCCACCCACGCGATTCCCGGCAGGACCTGCGCAGCTGCCTGTGCCACCTGTCCAGCTGCCCTTCCGACAGGTCACAGCCACGCCTGTGTCCGGGCGGCTCCTCTCGGCTCTGAGGACGGGCAGCTGCAGAAACAAAGCAAAACTAAACCAACCAAAACCACACACACACCCAAAAGGCGGTGAAACCCTCAGATCCAGAGTCGGACCATCCGGCCGCTTCCTGAAGACACCCAGTTGCTGCCTCTGCCGTCAGCTGTAAATAAGAACTTAACCAGCAAACCCAGCTGAATGGGCCATGAGCAAACCTGCCTCTAAGTGTCTAGAATCTGGTTGAGAGAGGATGTCCTGGGGTAAATAGTGTGACGTATTTTAATTTTTGCTTTCTAACCTGGCTGGTTTCATGGTTCATCACTGATATCCATAAACTGCTTTCTGTTTTTTTTTTTTAAACACTGCTTTGTGCCCTGGCCGGGTGGCTCTGGGGGTCGGAGCACTGTCTCGCAGACCAAACGGTTGCAGGTTTGATCCTGGTGGGTGCGGGCAGGAGGCAACTGACGGATGGTTCTCACATCAGTGTTTCTCTCTCTCTCCCACTTCCACTTGCTCTCTTAAAAAAATCAGTAAACCTGTCCTTGGGTGAGGATTAAAAAAATACTGTTTATAAAACGTACTGAGTAAAAAGTGATGTCTGCCATCGATGAGGGTGCATGCGTGCGTGTGTGCGAGTGAGTGTGTGAGCATCAGCGGTTGCAGTGGTCTGGGCACTACAATGCTCCCCCCTTTACAGTTTCAGTGAAGAGTGAGAATTCCGCCATGGAGGGAGAGTGCGGACCGCCCCAGCGAGAGTCCTGCTCTGAACCCCGGGGGTGCTTCTCTGCCGACCGATTCGCTTGGTTCGTTTTTGTGTTTTTTTTTCACTTTCTCAAAATAGCAATTTTCACAGTATGCATGTTGTTAAAAATTGCATGGGGAACTTATGGGGGAGCGTGAGCTCAAGGCTGGGGGTGAAGCGGAAGGAAGAAAGGGATGTGACTTCTCCTGCGTGTCGGAATCCCGAGTGTGGGCTGTGGGCACATGGTCCAGAGTGTGTGTAACTCAGTGTAAGGGGCCCCCTTAGGACGGTCGTGGTGACCTCAGGGGAGTGAGGGAGTCATATGGTCCGAAGTTCCCCTCACTGGGCGTGTGAAAGGGGGGTCTGGACTCACCTCCATCGAAATTAAGTAGTACCAGCGGTGTCCAAACTGTTTCTGAACAGGACAGTCTTTTCTTCAGACAAAAGCTTTACATAAACCCCCATAATTAAGCAGACTCGAGCAGCCTCAGGGGTTGTCCTACCATTCCTCTTCTCCTGGATGTCCTTCTGAAGTCTTTAACCCGTACCCCCAATTACTGAAACTGACCCCCCAAACCAGGGTTATTTGCTCTCTGGCTCTCCACCCGAGAGGTGTCGGAACCGGCGTCCAAACCTGTGCTCTTACAGGGGGGTCAGACCCTCCCAATGGTAGCAGTGTAGTAAGCGTCTAAAAATTCAGTTTTCGTGGATTTCTTCTCTTGAAGCCGATGGCCTCGGGAGGTTCTAAATAGAGTGCAGGTCACAGACAACAGACATAATTGCTGACACAGGTGGTGATGGCAGTAATTCTGAGTCAGTCACTTCCGGCATTTGCAGAATGGGGCCATTGGCTATTTTGATCAAGCAAGAGGCTTGGCAGCCAGTCGCTGTGGTTAAACCAGAGACGCTCCCACTTGAATCACACACAGATATCAATAGCTCTCGGTCTTATCGAACATTTTAGCCTCAGCGAGACTTACCTTCTCAACCTCCTCTGGGACGTGTGGTCTGGGAGGGTTTGGAAGGCTTTGGAAGGTTCCGGAATGACTCACAACTGGGTTTTGAGCCTCCCTCATCTGGAATCTTTGCCCTCAGAACCCTACCACTGAAACTACAAGTAAATTTTCCACATCAAGTTATGTCCTTTGGGATAAAGCAGATGATAATTAGTTTTTAAGTTTTTTAGGAAACTTAAAAAAAAAAAATCAAATCAGTCGATCAAAATGCCTAAAGAAGTTTTAGAAAAATGGTAGAGTTAGCAAGTGTCCATTAACTGACCGATTTCTACACGGAGGGAAGCTGCCTCGCCGGTCAGGTTGGGGGGCGCCTTGTGTGGCCTTCCCACCCGACTCCCTCTGCCCTGAGCTGCACCTGGAGCCGCGGCTCTGCAATCAGGGCTGGTTGTGGTCAGCGAGGTCAGGTCAGTCTCTTAGTCCTCCTCGTAGCTGTTCTTTATCGGTATGTTTTAGAACTTACAGTCTTGATAATAGCTTCTTTTGAAATCCATGTTCTGCACCAAATATGTGAAGCAAAGCGCTCGGCTGTGTGCTGCACCTGGGTATGAGGCGCGTGGAGAAACCCCCACGAGGAGCGTGTTGGTGCCTATTGTTTAACGTTGCCTGACGGTCTCCCCTTCAACCTCTGGTCTGGTTTCCCCTTGTTTCCAGTTCTGAGTCTCTAAGAAACGACATTGGACTTGAATTGAAGGCCTCACTGTCTGATTTCGAAAGAAGCAAAAGGATTTCTCTTCATTCAAGCAAGGAAAAGCTGAGAAGGTGAATTTTGATACAGCCTATTTTAGCATTACTCGCTTGTGGGAAGAAATGCTTTCATGAATTTTACGATCTTTTGTAATGTTGGTAGAAGCCTACAGGAAACTAGTTAATCTGGCAACTAAGTGCATGCCACTCATTTGATCATTTAGTCGTTCAACAAACAGCTAGGAGCGCCTCCTGTGTGCCGGGATAGGATTGAAAAACCGAGAAAAAAATGAATCCTCCCCTCTGTGCGGTGCTCAGACAGATTTCCAAAGAAGCAGCTATTAAATAGAAAACCGGGCTTTCATGTTCATCACGGTGAAGGTGGGCGCACCGTAGGCGCCTAGCAAAGGCGCCTCAGACACAGCGAGGGGTGAGGAGGGCTTTCCTGGCAAGATGAGAGCCACAGGGAGCTTTGAACCAAAAGCTACCACTGACTTGGTTCAGACATCAGGGAGGGACTCCTGTGGGGCGGGCAGGCAGGGTGGCAGTGGGAGAGGGGACAGCGCATTCCGGGCACTGCAAGCATTTTCACGAGTGGGTTGAGGGGCACGCGTGGAGACGAGGGAGATGAGGGGGAGCAGGTAAGGGCTGCGTGTGTCCTGTCGAGGACTTTGCAGTTACCTGGGAGGCACTGAAGGGCATCGGCAGAGGAGTGGGACAGTCACGTGTCCCTGAGGACGAGCCCTCCACTGCGGCATCAGAGAGTGAGTTGAGTCTGGTGGCCAGAAGGGTCTGTAATGAGACGTGATGAGACTGTGCACTGTGGTGTCGGACATGGGATAGTGAGGAGGGAGACCGTTTTAGATTCACTGGGCAGGAGAATCGAGGGGAGTGCGGCTGAAGGGGGGGGTCAGGTATAACTTCCGAGCAGGTGGTGCAGGGGAAGGGCAGTCCAAGTCCAGGGGCGGGGTGATTTTCGCTTTTGTTGAGTTCAAACAGCTGGCGTTGTTCAGTGGCGCTGGCTGCCCAGTAAGGAGGTGGCCCCGATGTCCTAGAGCAAGGGCTGCGCTGGAAATGCAGGCTCGGCGCTCTCGGGGTGCAGCGTCTGTCCGAAGTGGGGAGGTGGGGTGGGTGCGATTCTGAACAAGAGGAGCGGGGACGGGAGCCTGGGGGACACCACAGTCATTGGGGTCCAGGCAGCTGAGAAGAGGGCAGGGGACGAGGGGCACCAGGAAGACAGTGGAAGCGAGAGAGAGGTGTGGGGAGGAGAGGTGCGGTGGAGGAGAGAGTGCCCCCACGCAGCGGGTGTCTGGGAGCATCGCCCACGCAGAGTCCAGTCAGGCGAGAACTGGTAACTCGCTGTTCGTAGTTGGCAAAACCTGACTGTCTCGGATCCTGGCAAAACTGGTTTTGTTGGCACGGTGGGGGAAGACAGAGCATCGCAGGAAGATGGAGAAGAACGGTGGGGGCGAGGATGAAAGGTGGCCAGAGTATCAAAGGGTAAAGTGGGGGCTTCAGGAGGCTGGGCCACACTTGAACAGGTTCATATTTGCATTCCGAAAGGAACCGGCTGGGAGAGAACAGGTCTCACCGGGGTTCCTGTTCCGGTTATCTGTGGCCACGTGGAAAAATGAAACCAGAGTTGGTTGGCTTGGCGCGTGGTTTTATGGGTTAACAGTTTGAACAGGGCTCAGCCAGGCAGTCTCCTGCCTGCCTGGTGTGAATGGGGGTCACCACTGGCCTCAGCAGTGGGGGTCTGGCCAGGAGAGTCCATCCACGGGAGCCTGTCCAGCAGCCCAGGGCCCCTTGAGAGAGTGCTCCAGGGGGCACGGAGTGGAGGCTGCCAGCCCCTGAAGTCCTGGGACCAGAAAGTGGACCGGCGCCCCTTCTGCTTTTGCTGTGGGTCTGAGCAGTCACAGAGCCCACCCAGGTCTAGGGGAGGGGTCGAGAGACCCCCCTTTCAGTGGGAGGAATGTCCAAGAACCTGAATCCTTCCAACTGGTGAGGTTGGGGGGACGATGGCGCTCACACTCCCCGTGGAGTCAGAGGCCATGCAGCCAGTGGCAGAAAGTTTTTCTACGGAAAATGTAGGGAGGAGCTAAAACCTGGTGAGGGTAAGGGCGGGTCTTCATGGGCGTCAGAGAGGGAGGAAGGTGAGCAAGTTCGGCTGAACCGCCTCCACTGTCTGCCGGCGCCTCGTGGGAAGACGGCGGGGTTGCTCGCCTGATGAAGCGGGCCGGAGAGTGGGTTAGTCTGTCCCTAAAGGCCTTCGCCCGCACCTCCGCTGCCCTGACCCAGTGATGAAGACGGGGCCTGCTGGCCACTGCTGTCCCATAGCGCACGGGTCTGAATGACCGTGTCAGCTAGGGTCCGTGACACCTGGTTCTGTGTGTTGGTCAGAACTTACAGAATGGCAGCTGAGGATCCGTGTGTTCTCTGTAACTTTTACCTCAAAATAGGATGCTGTGAACTCTGCCCAGTGATACGTTTGGGGGTTTCGTCGCTGAAGTCTGCAGTTACTTAGAAATGCTTCAGCGTAATCCGTAGGGACGGACACAGGGACAGTGAGTGACTTACACGGGACATTCGAGGACAGGGGACGTTCACTGCAGACCCCGGTGGTGAGCACGTCAGGGCGCCCCTACACAGATTCCCAATCCTCCCAACCTTTAATCTTTCTATATGTTTGAACATTTTCCTGATAAATGTCGGGAAAAACGTTAAGGTGATTTTTCATCATCAAAGTGGCAGATGCCTAGTGAAAATATTTGGAAAACATGGAAAATAAAGAGAAGAAACAATATTTCTCCATGGCCCAGTTACCCAGAAATAACTGATACTTGATGACTTTCCTTTTAGTCTTTTTTTCCTTTGCTTTCTTTTTTCCTCGTCTAATGCTGTGGTTGTCCTTTAAATGCTGTCTTGTATCTTCTACTTGTATCCCGTGAGAGTATCCTCTTTCCCCCCTGAGCTTTATAACATATTTCACTGCCAGATAATATTCTGCTGGTGAATACACTGTAGCTCACTTCAACGTCCACTCACTTCGCATGTTCAGACGGTCCTCCCTAGTTTACTGACACACTACTGTAATGAACGACAAAAAGTTTGTTCTGTGTTTTAGATCCTTGCACGTGGAAGCACCATGTTAAAATGTGGGAACGGTTTCAAAGCTCCTCCTAAAACATTGTCAAATCGTTGGCGTTTCCGCCCCTTTCTTTCCGGAACAGTCCCTGAGACACCCCCACAGAACCCTGAGAGCTGCTCGAAGCCCGTTTGAAGGACCCCTGGTCTGGGACAGTTGACTTGCTCCCTGGCTATGTACCAGACTAGGTTTTCCATCGAATTTCTCTGCCATTCTGAGGTTCGGAGAGCTGTAGCGACATGCTGACAGTCCCAGCCATCAAGGCGACAGGAGGTGCTTCCTCATGTTTGGGAAATGAACCTTTGGAAAAACGAAGGCAGCAAAGGCTTAGGTGAATTGAGATTTTTATTTCCGATGCACGTCCCTTCGGAACGGTGGGACATTTAGGTTAGTTTTGTTCTGATTCCAGCCCGGCCGCTCTCCTCTGCGCCTGGTCTGTTGGTCTGTGGACACCCACCCCTCTGACTTTCCCTGGGCATAGAGCCCAGCGCGTCGCGAAGCCCGAGCTTACAAAAGGCTCACAGATCTCCTCCTGGGGAGGGGCCCATGTCGCAAGGACGTGAATATTCTGACCTCTGTCCGTGTGGAGGCCTCCGGTGGGAATGGCCAAAGCACTTCCCTCCCAGAGCGTGCGGTGCCCTCTTCTGTGTGAGGAGTGGTCTGCAGGCTTCCACGCGAGGATGTGTGCAGTGGTCCCCGCTTCAAGGGGGAGACATTCCAAGGCCCCCACCCCAGCGGATGCCCAAAACCACAAATAGTACCAAACCCTATAGCTACTGATTTTTCTCTGCATACAGTCACGATAAACTAATTTATAAAGTAGGCGCAATAAGAGATCAACAACAACAACTGCTAAGAGAACAGAACAGTTATAACAATATACTATCATACCAGTTACATGCACGTGGCCTCTCGTAAGTGATGGGAGACAACCGCTAACTCACTGGTGGGCAGGTGGCGCACCCAGCAAGGACGCGTGTGACAGGGTGATCCCCGATATTCCAGACGGGCCAGACCCGCACGGCGTGAGACTCCCGCACGCTGCTGACCAGTGCACGATTTGAAACTCACATGTTGTTTAACTCTGAACTTCCCCACTTAACATTTCTGGCCCACAGTTACCCAATAACTACAGGTAATCGACCCCTCGGAAAGTAGAACTGCAGAGAAGGGGACCCCTGTGTCCCCACGTCTTGGCCTGGGCGGTGTGCGCACGCTCTGTCCATGGGGGCGTTCAGGGCTTGAGAAGTTGCCGGTTTTGGGGACACAGCTGTCCTCCGACAGGGAGGCGGAACAGGGAGGGGGAAGCTCCGTCACACACAGACCCAGGAGGGAGGCCTGTGTGGGGGGAAGCGGCTGGGCGGAGGGTCCCCCCTTTACCGCCCCCCCCCCCCCAGGGAGCGCATCAAGCACAGCTGTGAGCAGCTGCGCGCCCTGGTGCCGGGCGGCAAGGGCAGGAAGAGCGATGCGGCCTCCGTCCTCGAGGCCACGGTGGAACACATGAAGCGCCTCCGCGACCAGATCTCTCCAGCTGTCCTGGGCCAGGTACGGCCCCGAGCCCTGGCAGTTCCCCTCCCAGACGAGGCTTCCGTGCGGCAACGTCTGTTTTCTGCACGTGAGTTTGTGTGCGTGGGAAATTCCGCTGAAGGCGCTCCCTCTCCGTTTCAGATTACGGAGGCACTCCGGAGCAACAGCAGGTTCTGTAGGAAACAGGCATCCTTCCAGCTGCCCCTCCCCAGCCAGGCCACGGCGCCAAGGTGTGTGCTCCGGTCCCCGGGGGCTTCCCCGGTGCCACTGCGAGCTGTGCAGATGGGCCACGTGCGCCTGCCACAGGCACTCAGGCATTTATAGGGCTCAGGGAACTTCCCTGGCCGGGTGGCTCTGTGGGTTGGAGCGTCGTCCGTGCACTCAATGGTGGTGGGTTTGATTCCCGCACAAGGTGCGTGCCCAGGCTGCAGGTTCAATCCCTGGTTGGGGTACAAATGGGAAGTAACCCATCGACCTGTGTCTCTCTCTCTCTCATCGATGTTTGTCTCCCTCCCTCCCTCAAACCAGCAAACAGGTGAGAATGAAAAAAGACATCCCTTTGCCGAGGTGTATAATTTCATTACAGTGATAAAATACACAGTATTCTCCGAGTCCTGATTCCATCACCATTTGCCTCAATCTCCTTTTGCCACTTCCGAGGACCCTACGAGGGGGCTTTCCTGGTGGCGGTGGCTGTGACTGGCCATGAGTAGGGACATGGTGGATCCCAGCGTTCCTTTGTCATGGGAAGTCACAGGCTTTGGAGCCGTGCAGCCCTCCTCAGCGGGGAGTCCTTCGGGAAACTGCTAGTATGCACGGTGGTGTCCCAAAAGAACGCCTCCTGTTTAAGTCTGGTGGAACAGGTAGATGGAGGAAGGCGGGCGAGGATAAGTGCCTCATCCCTTCGAGTCCTGAAGAATCATCCTGTTCCCCAGCACCTTCTCACACGGCCCCGTCTTTAGTCTCCGTCTGTGCTTTCGTAACTGGAATGATAGAAGGACAATCAAATTAGCCGTGGTCTTCCTTGAGAAATGTGTATTTTTTTCTTTTTTAAAGGGAAAACAGTGTATTGGCCAGCACACACCCACCAGTGAGAGAAAACAGTTTCCTGGCTAATAGGTGCTTGAATGTGTGCCCCGCCCCAGCCTCTGGGGGCCCCTCGGTTGGCGCTGTGGGAGGTGAGCGCTGCCCGCCTGTCCCCTGGGGGGTTCTGTCTGGGGGGTCAGACGCCCAGACTGCACGCACCCCTGGGCTCCTCTGCACCCCGTGAGAAAGCATCGCGTGATAAGCACCTGGTGGCTTTATTTACTAGAGCAGAACCCGAAGGGAGGGAAGTAGCTGTGTTTTTAAAATACTTTCCTGCCTCCCAGGTGCTGTACAGAGCATAGAAATATAACAGTGTGGCCCACCTCACTGGCCGGGGCTCGACCAAACTTCAGTCACGGCCGGAGGGAGTTCCTTCCGACCTCCTCCCTCCAGAGGGCGGCCCACGGTGTTGATTCTGATGGAAGCAGCGCGCGCGCGCGCACACACACACACACACACACACACACACACACACACATATATATATATATATATATATATATATATATATATATATATATACACACACACACCCCCCAAAGGACAGCTGATGCTTCCCTAAAATCTGCCTCTTGATGACGCAGGGACCCTAATTCACAGCACGTGTGTTGCGTTAAACGTGGCCATTAAAATGTCCTCTTTGCATTGCCCACAGCCTTCAAGTGCAGGCGCTGGGTCAGCGTGCGGCAGGGGGGGTGGGGGAGGACACAGGCACAGGCCACTTCAGGTGCCGGCGCTCGGGGCGGAGCCGCGCGCACTGACGGGTGCGCGTCCCTTGCTTTCCAAGGTCCGCCGAGCCCCGCCCCCAAGAAGACTGCTGGTGGGGCGCATCAAGGCCAGGCCCCCAGCCCAGCGCCGCCCCTGAGCTCCTTGCAGGCCACCAGGTGCTGTCCCACAGCTGTCCCCACCTGGGACGCAGCTGCCACAACCAATCAGAGCGCGTCGGGGCCGCTGCCGGCGCCTGGGCTCAGAGCCCCCACGTGCGCCCCTCCACACTGCAGCTCCTCGCTGGGCCAGGCCTGCGCAGCGCCGCCCGCCTGTCTGGTGAGTCCCCTTGGCCCCGCACCCTCCAGCCAGCGCGGCCCCGACGTGCGCTCGGCCGCGAGTGCTCTGGTCAGAGACCTCTCACACAGCAGCAATGGCCCATGTGGTTTGAGCCCTCAGTCACTGAAGAACGTGCGGGACACCTTACGTTCCTAATGCGGACGACCTCCTGACTCTCTGAAACAGTCCTGGGGGGGAGCTGGTGACACCTGTGGAAGGGGAAACATAGTGACCTTGCCAAATCGCGTATGAGAAAACTAGTCTAGAGAATTACGCTTTTACTAACAGTAAATAATACATATTTTAAAACCTGTAGGTTCAACTCGCCTGAGAATTTCACAGGGTTGTGCAGACCTGGTCGTTTTGATTGAGGACACAGGAGACATGCACTTGGCATTGTGAGCAGGACAGGTCGGCGTCTGATTAATTAACGTGGCTTTTTCCCCTCGGCAGCAATCGTTTTGGGCGTATCCGTAGCTCGAGGCTGAGATCCACTCTCCACTCCCTAGTGGGCGAAGTGTGACAGCGTGGGATGGGCCAGCGAGCGGCGGGCTGCCTCGCACACCTGGTGTGGAAGGAGCTGGTGCCACGTGGCTCCTGATAACTGTGCCTGGAGCCTCAGGGAGAGGTGGGCGGGCTTCCGTCCTCCACACTCGGGGCTCCGCCGCCCAGACAGGCCCAAGGACGAGTGGCCTCGGCCCCGAGATGCTTTCTTCCTCGGAAACCACTGCACAGCTGCTGGGAAGTGTGTCTGGATGCGGTGACCTGCCCAGGGAGGTGCCTGGGTTCTCCAGTGTCGCCGAGGACGCATGTCGCAACTTGGTCACTTGCAGTTTCGCTGTGACTTACTGTCACCTCTTTCTTTTTTTATTGTTGTTCGAGTACAGTTGTCTCCCTCCCCCCACGCCCCCCACCCCAGCCACGTCGCTTCTTTCTAGGTGTTTTTCCCCTACATGTGACACTTCAGGGAGCCGCCCAGGCTCTTCACCATTCGAACAAGTTACCTTAGTTCCAGAGAAATGTTCGGCTTCCGCTTGGCCCCCGATGAGGACATTGCCGTGTGTGTTTTCTCGTTTCATAATCTGCCTAATGAGATAGTAGCTAATAGGCAAGCTGTCCTTAGGATCTTTGGTTGCAGACTAGAATCTTTTAGTCTTCTAATCTTTTCATTTTTTTGTTTTTCATCGAGAGGTAGGAGAAAAGGCTGCTGAAAGTAAGGGGAGAAAAATTTTTGTTTTGTATTTCCTTGAAATTTTTTTACAAATAAACATCAACGTTATTTTTAAAAAGATTTTATTTATTTATCTTTAGAGGGGAAGGGAAGGAGAGAGGGAGACAAACATTAATGTATGGTTGCCTCTCATGCATCCCCTGCTGGGAACTGGCCTGCAACCCAGGCGTGTGCCCTGACTGGGAATCGAACTGTGATCCTTTGGTTCACAAGCCTGTGCTCAATCCACTGAGCTACATCAGCCAGGGTCCTTGAAATGTTCTTATGCAAATGTTTTATAATTAAATACTCAGTTTCGCCCCTCCAAATGGTAACCCACTTTTATTTCATAAATCTGTATTTCCTCTTTTAGTAGCCCTGGGGGTGGGGAATTTTAGTTCTACCAGGTTTTTGGAGAAGTTTAAAATTTGCTTTAGGGGCCTAATTTTCATACGCAATTGTACAACTTCCCTTGGAGGAAGGCAGGACGGGGCGACCTGCAGCTGCCTGGCAAACTTTATATAAAGACGGGAGAAGTTTCCCACCAGGATTCTGCGCTTATTGTTACACGTGTGTGCTGACCCTTCTCGCCTGTGGGAGTCATCACTTCGATGTTGTCAGGGAACCTGCCGAGGTGCTTTGGGCACGGAGTGGCTTTTGACACTTGCAGTTTCTCGTATTGCTGCTGGGACTTCTGCTTTGCAGCAGGTTTCCCGTGGTCCCCACAGGGACTGGGAGAGACAGCCTGTGGCTGGTAATTGAAGGGACAGTCTGGGGCCACGGCCCTCGACCCCGTCTGCCAGCTCGTCTCCGTCCCCTCCTCCCTCCTGACACGAAGGGCAGGCTACCGGTTCCACTGTGAACGCTCCGTGTTTTCTTTCCAAGCCGGTTCCTGCGATCCCGAATGCCGTGCAGGGTCCGAATTTGTTCCGGATACTGCAGTTCCACGTCGAGCAAATCCTGCTGCTCCAAGGGAGTTCAACTCTCAGCCCGGGAGAAAAGGGTAGTTGGGCCCGAGCCCACAGAAGACGAGCAGGACCCTCCTGTACGAAACCCGGTTGACTGGTCGGGAGAAGGATGCAGTGTTGCTTTCATGAAGGAGGTGTAAGGAGTTTGCCTAGAAAACAGGGCAGCCGGCAGGTTTCATGCGGGTGGCACACGGCCCCTGTCCCTGTCGGAATGGGCAGCAGGGCAGAAGCAAACAGCCCTTGCTGCGGCCCAGGAAAACGATTGGACATTTCCTTGAGGGGAGGGACTTGGCCTCGCCCATGCCTTGGTCCTCAGTGTCAGCCTTCTTGCTGGTGGGATGGATGGACACACAGATCCTTGGGTGGACGCCTGGGTGAATGAGGAGCCGAGGGGAAGGAAGGAGGGAAGGGTGCAGGCTCGGGGTACGACGGTGAGCGAGGAAAGCAGCAGGGCAGGGCCAGGCACGTGGGTGTCAGCGGAGAGGGCTGAGTGAACGCTGGTGTTTTTATCACGCGTGTCAGTCCATTTATGCCTATTTCTTGCCCCATACCACAGAGTGCAGAGGACAGCAGTCAGTCGTGTTTGTACCTGGAATGTGGTTTGTCTGACCGAGACCACTCCTGGACCACCAGTCACTCATCAGTGTGAGCTGGTTAGAAAAATATCTATCTGACTGGTGCTGGCTGGCCTGCTGGGGGTGCAGCTGCGGGAGGCAGGGTCTTTTTACCTCCCTGTCGGGGAGCGAGAGTGTCCTGGAGAGGCAGGCAGAGCGGAAGACGTGTGAGCAAGTCTTGTGAGTGCTATGGAAGGGGAGCGTGTGAAACGGCACTAGGGCACTTCGGAGTGCCACCCACGCCATTCTAGGAATTCACACGAGGCTTCGGGGGACGTGACAAGCCAGCCTCATCTCTAAAACACCACAGCAGTGACGCGTGCACTGGCCTGCAGTGCCCTCGGCGTCATGGATGGGACATGAGACAAATTCACACAGACTACCAAGTCCTGTGGGAGAAAAGGGATGGCACAGCTACTCCCTCAAGGGGGGAGAGCCTCGGGGTGGCCTGGCAACTCTCTCAAGGGGAGAGAGCACTGACCCTTGCCCAGACAGGCTTTTACTGTTTTGGTTTTTTTTTTTTTGTGTGTGTGTGCAGAAGTTCAGGTACAACTTATTAATCATGGTCAGGCAGTAAACAGATAACACACAAATAACTATCAGGGTTTCTTCTAAGTCAGGATCTATTAGCTAAAAGGCTGCAAGACTTTGGGAAAACAAACTCATTTTCTGCTCAGGCCTTCATCATTTAACTAAAAGCATTCTAGCAAAGCAGGCTTCACAGGATGGTTAGGAACTCTTTCTTATGCCAGATTTACCCCAGATCCCGCTCTAGCNTTTTTTTTTTTTTTTTGTGTGTGTGCAGAAGTTCAGGTACAACTTATTAATCATGGTCAGGCAGTAAACAGTAGATAACACACAAATAACTATCAGGGTTTCTTCTAAGTCAGGATCTATTAGCTAAAAGGCTGCAAGACTTTGGGAAAACAAACTCATTTTCTGCTCAGGCCTTCATCATTTAACTAAAAGCATTCTAGCAAAGCAGGCTTCACAGGATGGTTAGGGATTCTTTCTTATGCCAGATTTACCCCAGATCCCGCTCTAGCCAGGCAAGAGGCTGCACTGCCTTCCCCATCACAGGTTTTTAGGCTTAAGTGGATCAGAGCCAGGAAGTGCTTCTCCCAGAGGACATGAGGACTGGGCTATGTCAGAATAGCCGGGGGGCGAGGGTCCATCACTCCCTCTTTGTTGCAGCCCCCCAAGTCCTTCCTTGAGGGCCTCCCAAGTGATTGTGTCTGGCTTAGCTTGCCCCCCTCTGAGGGGTCTTACCCGTCTCTGACTAATTGACCAAGCGCTGGGGGCAGGGGATGAAGCAGAAGCAGCGTTTGCTACCAGAGACAAGCTTTATCTCCTCATGGCTCATATTCTGGAGGTTGCTCACTCAGCCTTAGCCATGCGGGGCAGTTACACCTCCTGAAACCAGGCAGAGCGGTTCCCAACATCTCTCCCTCCTGTGTTTTTTAAATCAGTCGTAGCTGTTAGGCCTGTGAAACCTACTGTTTGCTGTTTCTGAATGGGATCACAAGAAAACAACTTCTATATATATCATAAAGCACAAATAAAGATTAAGATAAGGAGGAGCCCAAGAGCTGCCAAGACCCAAGCTCCTGAGTTCAGTCCATTGAAAATGTTACAAATGCAATGGAATGACAAGAGTAACAGGTCTGGTTTGCCGCCGCCCGCGGCAGCAAGGTGGTCGCGAGGTGAGGCAATGGACTTAACTTAATTAAAATAATGGAGAGGTCCAAGTGCTCCTGGCTGGCAAATGGCAAGTTTATTCAGGAAACTGCTGGCTTATATGCAGAACTACAGTGGCCCGAGAACAATGCTGTTTTACAAAAGTTTGTACATTACCGAAGGCTATCAAGAGGGCAAGATGTTCTCACATCCTGAGAACATTAGCCCACAGATAGCAGTGTCCTCAAGATTATCTCTTTCCTGGAACATGACACACATGCCAAGACCTTGTTCTTTCCTTCAAGGCTGAGAAGGAGAAGGTCCGGAAGATGTCAAGATACCCGCCGGCTCCAGGGACCAGAAACCAAGTCCCGCCACCGTTTTCACAGTGGGGGCTCTGTCCGTGATCCCCTGCGGCCTGGCGGGCCCCCACACTGGTTACACTTCAATCTTTGGGAGAATTAGCACAGACTTCAGGGAGTTACTTTGAAGACATGCAGCAAGGGCTTGTGCCTGAACTCAGGGTGAGAGAGTTTTAGCAAAAGCAAGTCACAAAGCAGCCTAGGTACAAAGCAGGCCTGATCAGCCACGGGAGAGCTTCTTTACGGGGGTGGTCTTGTTTGCTGACTAACCCCCTCACTGGTTTCCCACGTGGGTGTTGAACTACGTCTGGAGAAGCGGTTCCCTACATCTCTCTTGTTTTTAGTTAGGACTGCTAGAAGTCCCACAGAGGTTGCTACTTGCTGGTCTCTCACACAACCCTGGGAAAATAACCTGCAAATGCATCGAAGTACACAGAGCATTATTAGAATCAGTAAGCCACCAGCTGCTCCAAAGACCCACATTCTCAGATTAAGTCCATCACACCAAGTTTTGGGGTTCAACCAGCCAACATTGTCACTGAGGGTCTGAAAAACCTCCTGCTTGGTTAGGTGTTGAATGTCCTGCAGCTGCCGATGTAGCTCTAGCTACAATTTACCAATTTGTCCCTTTAAGTTGGTAGAAAAAGTCCCTCTTAGGTGATGTTGGATACCGCTCCAGGAATTCCACTTCAGGGGGATGACACACAGCTTGGAGAAGTCTGGATGGAGAGAGTCCAATGGGTGGAGGTGGGTCATGGCCAGGGAAGCCTTTTCTGTGATATGGCTTCCCCCTCTTCACTGGCAGTTCCAAAGGTCATCCTGGAAAGCAAACACAAGCATACCCTCTTCCCCAAGTTGAGAGGCCTGCAGGGCCCTGCCAAGTTCCATCTCCTAGCGGATCTCTATATAAAACCCGAGGGTAAGGTGGCTTTGATTCTTTGTCTGAAAATGTTTTTTCAACTGGAGCACAGGGCAACTCATCATGATCTAGAAAATTATAGGTAAACATGGCCAACAAAATCAAATTTTCGGGGGGAAGGACTCGTGACCCCCCCCTTTTTGTTTTTTAAGAGATTTTTTAAAGTATGATGAGCCCGTTCTACAATTGCCTGACAAGTTGGATTATCAAGTATTCCTGTTTTATGCTGGATATTCCAACGCTGAAGAAAAACCTGGGTAGAATGGGCCAGGTATCCAGGGCCATTATCAGTTTTAATCTGCTGAGGCCATCCTCAAGCCATGGGCTTGGTTATTTTGGGCAGATTCTCCTGTTAACGCGGATGCATGTAAAGTGCCAATGGGAATATGGACGTATCTGAAGTTTCCAAGGCGAGCGTAAGGAGTGGCATCTGTTTGCCAAATTATTTGAGAACCTAGTCCGTGAGGATTAACTCCTGTAAACGGGGGTCCCTTGCTAAGGCCTTGGCAATCAGGACATTCTTTAATAATCTGAAAAATGGTTACGTGCCAAGGGCCTTTTGTGACTTGACTGTTTCCTCTGGGAGAGTAGCCACTTCTGCCCCAGGGAAATGATCAGTGTTTACAGTGGTTACTGAGTTAAAAATGGTGCTCAGTCTTCCGTGGAGAAGGGCTAGTTCCCCCCAGGAGACGGTACACCGATATTTCATTTTTACAATAAAGGGTCACGGCTCTGGCATAAACATGGAAGATGCTTAATATTTCTTTAACACGTCACACCCCCTATGTCACTTAGATCAAGCTTTAGATTGACAAACTTATGAACACATTCATAACTTTTAGAAACAGTTTTTTCTCCATTGGCAAATACCTTTACTTTTTTGTTAATTCTTACTGATCCCTGCAAGGCGGGAGGTGCTAGGCTCCATACGCCTTGTTCTTAGGACCAAAGCAGTCCCTGGGCCTCCAGAAGGAGGATCAGGGTGGTTAAAAGATACATTTTCTCATTATTTCTCTTCCTGCACTTTCTGCTGTCTGAGGGAAGTGAGATGGTTTTTTTTCTTCTTTAAACAACCAATTGAAATTCTTTCTGAGTAGAATCCTTATGATGTAACAACATTAGAGATCTTATTCTATTGACCGGAGGTTTAGCAAAATATTTTGAAACCGAGCTGTTCCTTTTAAAACAAAAACAAAAGCAAAATTCAAGCAAACCAGTATTTTCAAATTAAATCCTCTCAAAGAGGGAGTGAGACATTAACCTTAGAATCTTATCCCACACCTGGTGTTGTGTCAACTTCTGCCCACCCTTTCCTAAATCACTAAGTCTAAAGACCCCTTAGCAGGGAGGTGTTCAGCAGCCCCAAGAAATTCCTTAACAAATAAATGAACTTTTTCTGAAATTCCTCTCGCTGCAAGCGCGGCAATTACCAAAGCAGTTTCAGTTTTGCTTTCACCCCGCCTGCGCCTTTAAATCCTACTTCCTGCCAGTGCCTTATGCAGGCAGACAGAAAAATCGAAGGGACTGCAAGAAGCGGCTGGAAGGAGACAATGTGCTGATATGCTTGTAGACAGCCCTGTAACTAATTGCAGTTCTTAAAGCTGATGAAGGGGAAGTCTTTGCTCTGTCTCCCAAGCCCAGACCTAGTGGGCAAATGCTTGGGAGAGACAGCAAGGCCCCTGCTTACTAAAGAGGGTCCAGTCGCAAAGCGGTCACAGGAGAGGGTGACCTGGGAAGAAAGCCCCTTTCCTCTGAAATCCAACACACCCTACGACATCCCCGAAAAGCACTCGGGGTCGTTGGCCCCTGCCTGGGCTGACGTGCACGAACTCCCACCAAGTTGGTGTGTTGTCCATGGCGATGGCTCATAGCCTCTGGGTCGAAGCAGGTCCTGAAACCTCAGGTCCCTGTTCCAGGCACCGGCTGATGCATGCACACGCTTGCAGTGTCCCCGGTGTCATGGATGGGACATGAGACAAATTCACACAGACTACCAAGTCCTGTGGAGGAAAAGGGATGGCATGGCTGCTCCCTCAGTGGGGGAGAGCCTCAGAGTGGCCTGGCAAATCTCTCAAGGGGAGAGTGCGCTGACCCTTGCCTAGACAGGCTTTTATCAGGTTTTGGCACAGGAGTTCAGATATAACTTATTAATCATGGTCAGGCAGTAAACAGTGGATAGCACACAAAGAACCATTAGGGCTTCTTCTAAGTCAGGGTCTGTCAGTTAAAAGGCTACAGAACTTTGGGAAAATAAACTCATTTTCGGCTCGGGCCTTTATCATTTAACTAAAAGCATTCTTAGGAAAGCAGGCTTCACAGGATGGTTAGGAACTCTTTCTTATGCCAGATTTACCCCAGATCCCGCTCTAGCCAGGCAAGGGGCAGCACCACCTCCCCCATCACAGGTTTTCAGGCTTAAGTGGATCAGAGCCAGGAAGTGCTTCTCCCAGAGGACATGGGGACTGGGCTATGTCAGAATGGCCAGGGGGCGAGGGTCCATCACTCCCTCTTTGTTGCAGCCCCCCAAGTCCTTCCTTGAGGGCCTCCCAAGTGATCCTGTCTAGCTCAGGTTGCCCCCCTCTGAGGAGTCTTACCCNATTTACCCCAGATCCCGCTCTAGCCAGGCAAGAGGCTGCACTGCCTTCCCCATCACAGGTTTTCAGGCTTAAGTGGATCAGAGCCAGGAAGCGCTTCTCCAGAGGACATGGGGACTGGGCTATGTCAGAATGGCCAGGGGGCGAGGGTCCATCACTCCCTCTTTGTTGCAGCCCCCCAAGTCCTTCCTTGAGGGCCTCCCAAGTGATCCTGTCTAGCTCAGGTTGCCCCCCTCTGAGGAGTCTTACCCATCATGGACTATCAACCACGCTTTGGGGGCAGGGGCTGAAGCAGAGGCAGCGTTTGCTATGAGAGACAAGCTTTGTCTCCTTAGTGGCTTTTATTCCAAAGGTCGCTCACTCAGCCTTAGCCGTGGGGGGCAGTTACACCTCCTGAAACCAGGCAGAGGGGTTCCCAACCCAGGGGGTCGGAGGAGGTGTGGGGCAGGCAGGCCCTCCCTCCCTCCTGTCCAACTAGACACACAGAAACGGCTTCTGGGAGGGGGGCCGCTCTCCTTTTTGTTAAACCTTCCGTGTTTTATAAAAATACTCTCGAGGTCTGGTTGAAAGCACAATGTCCCTGTTGCAGAATAACGAGCGGTGGGAAAAGACGGCATTTCTCTGAACACTTGGCATCAACAAAGTCCTAAGGAAACTTTGAAACTGGACCCTAAGCCTCTTGGCTGTCACCGTTCAGCTCTCGGCTTCCCCTGGCCTCTGGCCAGCTCCCCGGGGGTGGGGGTGGGGGGGTGGAACGAGGAAGCAGGAAACCCACCATCGCCTGCATTAATCCTCGCCGAGGGCCGGTTTCACCCTCACGGGAACACGACACCCCCGTGCAAGACAAGGGCCCCTCCTCTGCACACAGCTCATGGTCCTTTTCATGCCCTAGGACAGTGTTCCTTCTGAAAACAGAAATCAGGAAGGCGCGCCCACACACGATGACCTCACACAGTTTGTTGGACACACTTGAATTTCACTCATCAGATTCCAGAGTCTTCATTCTTACTCCGAGATTTCGAGGGGTTAGATTACACGCTAGGTGGGCTGGGACACTGCTCTGAGAAACTTCCAGTCTGGCCCCTGACCAGGCCCCACGCCGTCTGTCCTTCCCTACTCGCTAGGTGCACCCTCCTCCCCAAAGGTGCCTGTGTCCTGCTCGCTGGGCCCCTTACTCGGGCACTGAAGCCACCTGCAGGACAGTGTGGTGTCCTGTAGACCGAGTGAGCTCGGCAGTGAGAATGGCACCCTGGGAGCTCGGTGCCACCTCGTCAGCAGCACGTCGCTGGGCGAGTTGTTGGTCTCCCTGCCCTGCTTCCTCTTCTGTAAGATGGAGGTCACACTCTTCCCTTACTTACTCAGGTTCTGAAGGCCGAGATAATGGTTTGAAAGTTCCTGGGATGCAGCCGACCCCCGCGAAAGGGAGCTGCAATTGCCACACCCCCCCCGCCCCCCCGCCTTTCCTTCCAGCAGCCTACCTGCTGCAATGACGTCCAGGGAGAGAATCCAGGTGCTCCGTGTCATTCGATGCCTCTCTTCCCAGCCTTGCAGCACCCTGAGCGGTAAGGGTGGCCTGGTCCTAACTGCTGCTGGGTTCTCAGACCCTCCCCAACGGTGAGCTGTGTGCAGGTGCGCAGCAGCTGCCTCCCTTCCCCTGTGACTGTCCACCTGACGCCCTCACCCTCACCCTCACCCGCCGCCCCCCCCCCCCCCCGCCCCGTCTGCCCCCGGGACCGGGCAGAAGCCTCTTTCCGCAGCAGCAGGGAGACCACGGAGCTGTGGGTCCCCCAGGGCCGCCCTGGGTCTCTCATCTGCAGAGCCACCACCTCCCTGGCAAGTTTGTTCTGGGGATGAGAGACGCCGCCAGCAACACGGCATTGAAGGGGGCGCCTTTCCCGGGGCTCGGTGAGTATGTTGCTCCCCACACGTGCCGAGTGCACGGAAGCAAGCTCGCCCGAGAGCATGCGTTGCCCACGCGTTTCCCCCGCAACCCGCGCGGTCCTGCCCCCCTACTCAGACCCACAGACACATTCCACGGGCAGCGCTAATCTTTGGTACCATTTGTATGGATTGAAAGGCATTTTACTTTGTGTTATAAAAGTAATATGGGTTTATGACATTTAAACAACACCAAAGGGCATAAAATAGAGTAAAAAAATTCCCTTGAAATCCCACTCTGTGGAGGTAAACAAACTGCTTCTCTCTAGATTTTTTTTTATGCTTGTGAAAACACACCGAATGCAAATACAGAAACATGGAGACTCATCACAAAACCTGAAATCACATTCTATTGTTCTGCACCCACTGTTTTCTCACTTAACTCGTTTGTGGGTGTGCTCACTCTTATTAGTAACAGGCATTATGTTCTATTTTAAGACCAGCTTAAAATATATTTACCTAGTTTCCAAATGTAAGAGATTCAGGTTTTTTTCATTTTTTAGATTTTTACAAACAATAGCACACGGACCTCGTAATTATATCTTTGCACAGTTACAAAATATATTCGTGTGATACACGTAGCAGATGGGTATTTACTGAGTGTTCTCTACCTAACGGGCACCATTCTGGAAGCCCTTCCCTTCAAGGCACTTGGGAGAGGAAATGTGAAGCTCTGTCTGGGGCTCAGGAGCCGGGGTGGGGGCCGCAAGGAAGGAAGGACGCAGGTGCAGGGCACAGACGGCGCTGTTTCGGACGGGAGGCCAGGGAGGGCTCAACCTGCGTGAAGGGAAAATCGTTCGTTGGCGCCAGGACGAGGGGGATGAGGGGTGAGGTGGAGGGGGCTCGGGGCAAGGCTGGCGAGTGGGGTACTCAGCCCCGTGGGTCCGAGGGCGCTGCCAGTACTGGGGTAACCTGGCAAGTGTTCTTTCTTGTTTGTGGAAAAGGGAAGTGTGACCAGGCAGGGACCCGGACGGAAGCCATGCCGGTGGTCCCCTGTCCCCAGCATTGCCAGGAATTGAGAATCTCACGGATGTGAATATGCCAGGAAGCACCGCGTCTGAGCGATTGGAATAGGATTCTTTCTCACGGCCAGTTCCCCAGCAGCGTCAGTCACGTCGCTAGGAAAGATGGTCCTTGAACAGAAGGGGCAGGTGCAGCCAGAGCGCGCACAGGAGAGAGGGAGAGAACCGGCGGGACTGGGGGGAAGGACACACCCCTGCCCGACGGGGCGGTCACGGAGCATCTGCAGGGCGGCGCGTTCCTGTTTCTGGAACACAGGTAGGAAGGGGGCTCTGATTAACTGCTTGCTGACAACTCCTTTATTTTCAGTCAGTGGCAACACGGGGAAACTACTGCACTGAAGACAGAAACGCAGTGAGAGCCTCAGAGGAGCGTCGCCCCAGACACGGAGCTCAGAGCTCCAGCTTTACCCGCGGCGCTGAAAATGGCAGGGTTTCCTTTCTTTAACAAAACCGAACGATAGTCTGTTATACACACGCTGTGTTCGTTCCTCTGTTAACGGTGACGCAGGTTCTCTCCACACCTTGGCTCTCGAAAATAACGCGGCAGCGAACCCGTCAGTATAGGTGTTTCTTCCACGTGGCGGCTTCGACGTGGCGGCTTCATCTCCGCGGGGCGAGCGCCCAGACCCGGGTTTGCTGGGTCACGTGGTAGTTATATATATTTTTTTATCCTCACCCGAGGACATCTTTTCATTGCTTTTAGAGGGAGAAACATCGATGCACGTGAGAGAACACCGACGGGTTGGTTGCCTGGCGCACAGGCCCGGACAGCGGCTGAACTCCCAGTTGGCACAATTTGCTCTTTTCACTAATATTTTTCGATGAACAGAAATCCTTCATGTAGTATGTTACTATTTTTTCTCAGCATTTTTGTCTTTTTTCCCCAAAAATGTTCTCATGCCCTGATGTTAAAAATATGCTTTTCTACAAATTTGCTAATTGGTTTTCTGTGGACATGAAAGACTTGACTGTACCTGGAACGGCTTCTCGAGCATGTCGTGCTCAGGGGCTTGATTTTATTTAGGTTTTCCCCCATCAGGAGAATATTCTCTAAAACGTCTTTACTGAAAAGTCCCACTTTCCCCCTCTGGTCCACAGTGGCTGTAAACCTTTTGTACCCACAGGGTTCTGTTCCTGACTCTGTTCCATTTTTCGCTTTGTGCATGGCTGTTTCAGTATCTCGATGTCTTCAATAATATGATTTTTCTGGTGAGGCAAGTCCCCTGCCCCACCTTGTTCTTCGTCTCTGGTAAAGTCTTGGCCATTTATTCTTCACTGGTCGCTTTTCCGAAGACATTCTGCGTCAGCCTGTCACGTTGCACAAGCGTGAAAGCAAAGACGAAAAGACGGCTGCACTTTTACAGGAATCACATTAAATCAATAGATTAATTTGGGGAAAAATACCTTCATGTTACTCAATTTGTCTAACACATGAGCGTGGTATACCTGTCCATGTATTTGTCTTCTATGTCCTTCAACATAACTTCATAATTTTTATATGGTTCCTATACACCTTTTCTAAAGTTTATTCCTGGGTACTTTATATTTTTAATATTATTTTAAATAATATCATACTAATTACATTTAGTAGCTATTTGCTAGTGTATAGAAATGTAATTGCTTTTTGTACATTCATTCTGTATTGGCTTTGCTAAACTGTTTTATTAATCCTAATAATTTGTCAGCTGGGTTATGTGAGTTTTCTCTGCAGATGGTCATATTACCTAAGAATGCCGATGCCATTGCTTCTTCCTTCCTAGTCTTCACAGCTTTTATTTCTTTATCTTGCCTTATCATGTTTGAATAATGTAATATCCCTGATTTTGTCAAATCCCTGATTTTGAAGAATGTATTTAGTATTTCTTTATTTGGTATGATGATTGCTGTAGAATTTTGAGACTTTTAATTGGAACTTCTCTTCTGTTGCCAAAATATGTTTAATTATGAATTAATATTGAGTTCCTTAAATGCTTCTCTATATTTTTGAGATTTTTATATGCTTTTTCTCCCTTAAGCTATTTTAGTGGTGAATAACATTAATTGATATTTTTGTTGCTACACCAATCTTGCACTCTGTGCACTAAACCTCCTTAGCTCAAGATGTGTTTCATTTTTTGTGTTGCTGAATTTGTTTTGGTAATTTTTGTACCTATTTTTACAGGTGAGTGAGATTATAATTGCCTTTTTAAAAACTGCTCTTAGGTTCTGATATCATAGTTTTGCCAGTCCCTTGAAATGAACTGAGAACCTTTTTTACTCCGGGATAAATGATTTGTTCCTTGAATATTTGGTAGAACTTACCTGTGTTTGTGGGCCTGTTACTTTTCTTGTGGGAAGATTTTAATCCTGATGTAATTTCTATTTCTCATAGAGTCAGATTTGGTGAATTCTGGAGGGGTGTGAGACCCCCTTCCAAGCACTCCCTGGTCGGTGCTTACATAAGGTCCCATTTTCTTGCTGGATGGTGCCTGGGGACCACCCTCAGCTTTGAACAGGCAGAGTTCTTGGCCGCATGGGCCCAGAGCCGGTTCATAGCATGGCTCTTGGCTTTGTCCCAACCGGTAGGGGAGCCCAGCTGAAGCCCCGAATCTCCCGGCTTCAGCCTCTCACCCCTATGTGGGGCGTCCACCCTGCAGCCCGCGGGCTGTGTGCGGCCCAGGATGGCTATGAATGCAGCCCAACACAACGTCATACATTTACTTAAAACATGATGAGATTTTGTTTTGATTTTGTCAGTGTTTGTGTATTTAATGTGTGGCCCAAGACAGCTCTTCTTCTTCCAGTGTGGCCCAGGGACACCACAAGGCTGGACACCCCGGCTAGATCCTCTTGTAAAGGCAGAGACCCGACGGGTCAGTCCCGACCGCACTCAGCAGGTAGGCGTTACCGTACAGTGGGTCTGTGCACACAGAGGCGGAAATCTGAGGGCCGTCTTTGAATTTTTCCTGCCAGAAGTTCTTCTACCCACCTCTTTAAATAACTCAAGTTGTCTTTTTGTCCTTTTCTTTCTGACTTCTGAAATTAGATGCTTAGTGCATTGGCGTTCTAACGTATTTTCTGAAATCCATGACCATTTCTTCTTCCTGCCACGGGTTAGTGGAAGTGTATTTGAAAAATTTTAAATCTACGGGTTCTTTAAATTAATTTTCCTTTAATCAGTCATTTCTTTTTTTATTACATTGTAGGAGGGAATATTGACTGTATGATGTCAATACTTGGAACTTGGTTTAAATTTTGTCCATTTTCTTATTATAATTCTGTCACTCTGCCCTATATTACTGAGGTCATATTATTTTGTGTGTAACAACTGATAACTGTTGTATGTTCTTGATCGATTATATGAAATGAAGGAACCACAGTGGACGTGAACCTCTCAGTGTTCCTCTCCCCTGCCACTGTCCCCCGTGCCACCCTCTCCAGGTGGCTCTGAGAAAGCGAGACTGTCCCTACGTCCCCATCCCTCAGGACACTCCAAGAGTAGCCGGAAAAGCAAGAGGAGGTTTTTAATGAGCAAATCTGACATTGCCCGTCCATATGTGATTTGTCATTCCTTTTAGGACAAAATCCACATTCTTTCTGGTGGCCCAGGACCCTGGCGCGTGGGCCCTACCTGTCTGCAGGGCAGGCCGCTGTGCTCGGCGCTCAGCCACCTCCTGCCCCTTGGACAAGCGGCTCCTCGCTCGGTCTCCACCAGGCAGAGTCACCTGTGTGGGGTCAGACTCTCCCACCCTGGTGCCTGGCTAGGAGGCTTCCTGTCTCTTAAATGTCACTTCCTCGGAGGAAGGAAGCTTTGCTATTTTCCTTCACTGTCCTTTGTGATATTGAAATGAAGTAATGGCTCGGGTTAAGTATGCACCCAGTGTGTGTCACACTCGCAGTACCTGTAATCTCAGAGAATACCTGCAATCTCACCTCACGGGGGGAGTCCCCTGACCTGGCACGGTGCCTGGAGTGTGGGGGACGCTCAAAAACTGTCGGCTCAACGGACGAACGAACGAACAGCCCTGCGGCCGATCGAGTACTCTCGACCTCAAAGTGGCACCAAAGTCAAGGCTGCAACCCTAGATGTGAACATGTGAACTTGGGTTATCAGCGGGTCCCTAGATGTTTAGTTGCTGCAGAGAACAGGCTGACCTCTAATCGCCCGAGTCCACCGAGGCCCTCATTGGCCATCAGCTGTCACGCTGGAGAGACAGCCTGGGCAGTGAGCCCAGGGAGCCGGTGGTGCCCCTGCTCCTGTCGAAAGCTGCGATCAGCAGCCGAGATGAGGACGTTGACATGGTGGGAATCAGACTGCGGGGAGCGGGAGGGATCGCGCCTGGGGAAGCAGGCAATGCCTCCAAAGGGATGTCACGCAGCAGGTTGGACGGTTGGACTGAAGAGCAAGGTGCGACAGTGAGGCAGTCAGGAGAACACAAAGCACTGGACTCAGGTCCCCACATACAGGTGAACAAACCGAACAGAGGGAGGGACCGGAGTGAGCAGACCGCGTGACCGGCATGGGGGTTTTCATTGAGTGGATGAGTCAGCGGTGGGCGTGCCTGGATTCCACCTTCGTCTCCCTGAAGAGGCGCGGTGTGTCCAGAAGCACTGAGTCACCGAGATGCCCAGTCGCACCACCCTCACCGGGCCGGGGCCAGTTCTGAGGGACGGAGGTCGAAGGAGGTGGTGCAAACCATGTATCGCCAACACCGGCGACAGAACCTCCGATTCTATTTCTCCTCGCCGGTGTGCGCCTGGTTGACTTCCACGGGAGGAAAAAAGCGCAGAGATTCCACTGTCCGTCCACTTTGTGACAGGGCGTGACGTGCAAGCGCTCTCTCGGAAACGTCAGCTCAGAGTAGACACACTGATGGTCCCCGTTCCTCCGGGACGCCGTGTTTGCCACAGCGGGCTTGTCCTCTGTCGGGTGGGAAATAAACTCATCGATTGAAAAACTGGGTTTTCCTAAAGAAATGACAGGTCGCTCTAGAATTTCATACTGCTTATGAGCACAAGGCCATAGCATTGAAAAATTGACGTGTATTTTAAAACAATGGGACTTCCAAAAAGTGGAGTTGGGCTCTTCCTTTAACATGACTACAGGCCAGAGAGGTGAACTTCCTGTGCCTACTTCCTGCCTGGCAGGTGCGCACGGGCGTGCCTCCTTGGAATGCTTCTGGCGGGAATGAAATAAGAAAATATATACCCCCCCCACCCCCCCCGCCCCATGCAGCCGAAAGCAAGCTAACAGGACCCACCCACGGAACTGTGGCCCAGCCAACTGTCACCTTGCAGGACGCAGCGCTGTGGCTGCTGGGAACAGCGGTCAGGGTCCCGGCTAGACAGCCTCAGCCCTGCAGTTAGAGTGGGGTCTCTCCGTTAACTTCGGGTTTCTGAGCGGGAAGGGCATGTTCCTTCCAGTCCCTTCTTTGATCGCCCTCCTGGCGACGGAGAGGAAGTAACACCCGTTTCTGAAAATCACTTGAGTTAGAGTTTCCCAGTAAACCTCAGTTCGGGTAAAAGTTATTGTCGAACAGGAGTTACACCGGCCAAAGGCTGCCCTGGAGGTGACCTTAGCACTTCCGTAGGGACCTCTGTCAGGCCACCAGGTGCCATTCAGCACCAGCCCGCTGTCCTTGCCTAAATGATAGGACCACAGTGCAGTGGCCAGCGGTCCTATTTAGTGTGCTCATCTACTTAATTATGCATTATGCAACAGCGAGGTGTCCTGAATGGTTAATGGCGCCCCACTGTTTCTAGCGAGAACAACCCAGCGAATCAAACTCCAAGGCGTTCCTTTGAGCACGTTGGCCGCGTGTCCCAGGTGGGAAAGCTAGGAGAGAGGTAAGATACGGTTGAGTTACTTAACGTGCTTAAGAAATGACCCTGATAGACGATCCCTGGGGGTTAGATGAGAAGATGGAATTTACTTCCCGGTTTAGCATTCGGCAGAAACTGCTTAGCCTTTGTCGCTGGAGAGATAAACAGGTGCGAAGTCTCTTCTCAAGAAAATGCACTTCGCTCCACGTTTCTTTGCCCTCCCCCCTCCCCCCTGCCCCTCATTTTGCATTAGAACTTGAAGGAGTGGGCTCCGAACTTTGCATGTAGTTAATTTGGTGAGTTCACTGTGCTCTCCTTGCTGGCTATGCTTCGCTTCCCCCCAAAAAGCGACATCACAGCACTTGTTGAATGCGGAACACACGTGAACTGTGCTGATCACAAATGACGATGATCTAGCATTTCCGTGACACTTGGAAATTAATTCGGAATAGTTCGTAACAACGATGATAAGTAGTCAAATGCATCACTGGGCTCAACGATGAAGAGAAACAAAGAATCCTGATTTTCCATTGAAGGGTGCAAGAGCAGGAAGAGAAAAATAACGTATGAACCAGAAACATATTGGGACGAATTGGTGACTGGCAGCCAGGAGGTCAGGGGGTCAACATTGAGGCTGCCCCCCTGCAGCAGAGGAGGTTCCCAGAAGTCCGCACCTGCTCTGGGTCCCCGGACGGGAGGGCCAGGCCCGGTGGCAGCTGTGAACGGCCTGGGCTCCCAGCAAATTCCAGCCTCGGAGACACAGCCCGGGGCTTTCCAGTGACGACCAGCAGGGCGGTCGGCCACGAGGGGGCCCGAAGTGAAACCTGGCTCTGTAGTGAGCAAGAGCCTATTGTGACATATTTGGCTCCAAGGAGGGGTCAGTTGAGTTTCAAGGGTGACTCAGGTCTTGGACTCCAGCGGAGACGATGGGCGGGGTCTGTGTGCAGACCTGCCCCCTCCCAAGGAGGGGGTGCTGAGGGTGACACCAGGGTGCGCAGGTGGGCATTGTCAGGATACTACCCTGAGCACAATGCTCTCCTGGTCTCCATGGTCCTGGGAAAGGTGTGCCCAGGCCAGGGGGTCCCATCAGGGTGAGGGACCATTCACCCAGCTACCCCTGAGGGAGGGGGTCTCTCCGCTGAGCCACCCTCGCCTCTCTGCCCTGCACAGGGCCTGGCTCAGACCCAGCGGGTCCACCCTCTGATCTGCCCCTGTCTGCAGACCACCAACCGCTCCTGGGGACCGGGAGGTGCAGGGGGCTGTTGAGGCCACAGGCACGGAGGTCGCAGCGTCCCAAGCGAGCGAGGGGGGCGGGAGGCGGGCCGGGCGCAGCCGCGGTGGGTGCGCCCTGCCGAGCAGGGCGGGGGCGCGGGGCGCGCACGCGGAGGCGGAGGAGGAGGGAGCGGGCGGGCGTGCGGGCGGGCGGGAGCGCTACAAGAGGAGGGAGCGCGCCCGGCGCCGCCGCCCTGCGCGGAGCGAGGCTGCAGCGAGGCTGTGCGGAGGGAGCGCCGCGTGTCGCTGAGGACCGGCCCGGGCGCGCCCCTGCACTAGCGGCCGAAGCCCAGACGCCCGCGCTCCGGCTCCCGCAGCCCAGGCAGCCCGGCCCCTGCCCCCGCCGCCCCGGCCGCGCCCAGCCGGGCGAGGACAGCGCCAGGAGGCGGCCACAAAGAGCCCTGCGGTGTCTCTCGGCGGACCGGTGCGTGTTTTGCGGTCGCTGGGGAGGGGAGCTGCGGGGAGGCCGCCGCGGGGCGGGCGCCGGGGATCGCGGGGCGCTGAGGGCAGGGCGGACGCCCCGCTCGGCCCGCCGCCGCCCCCACGCCCGCCGTTCCTCGAAAGGCGCTACCGGTCCGGCCAGCCCGGCCCCGGCCTCGGGCGGTGTGTGCGGGCGGCCCCGGAGCTGCTGGCACCTGCCTCTTTTGTCTGGTGCCTCGGGGCTTAAAATGGGGATTCGGGCGAGCGCCACCCACCCGCGCCTCCGCCCCAGCTTTTCGCCCCGTTGTTCCTGGAGAAGGAGGGCCAGGGCGGAGGGGCTGGGCGCGGGGTTGGTCATTGTCAGAGCTCTCCGCGGAGCGAGGACCAAGTCTGCGCCTAGGAGTGGCCGGGCCAGGCCTCTTATTGTGTGCTCTCCCGCGAGGGTGGTGTGCGCGGGAGGATGGGGCGGTCTGCGCCTGGTGGACGGCTGCCGTGTGGGTGTTGCAAGTACCTTTGCAGCGCCTCAAGTTCCTTCGGGGACAGCGAGGCGGCTGCTGTAGCAGTTGGTACCTGCTGTGCTAAAAGCACGCGGAGAGGGGCCGGCATTTTCCTCCTGGTGGGAGCGCACGCACAGCCCTGCATTGCCCACAAAAGAGGCTGCGTTTGCGAGCCGGCCTTGCTAGGAATAGCAGCTGGTTGTGGCCAGGAGATGTTGGTAGGAGACAGAGCAGGTGAAAGGCACCCCGAAATACCCCCCTCTCCTTTACCTTTCATTACAACCGGCTCCCTCTCTCCGCACCTGTGAGTGGCTGTGTGTCCAGATTAGGGCGCACACGCGTGCCGCGGCCACGCTGCAGGCTGTTCCCTGAAGACGTTTTACGAGTGTTCCCAAATAAATCGCCTTGGGCAGGGACAGGAAAATAGGACAGCGTTTGAAGTATGAAGTGTCACATGGCTGCGGGTCAGGAGGGATTTTTGAGAGAGGTTCTGTGCAGAAACAGTGGAGAGGACTCACGCGCCTCCTGCGAGGTCTGCGTTCGGCGGGGCGCGTGCGCCGCCGCTGCGTGCAGTCCGGCTGCCTGTCCACCTGCGTTGTGGCCCACCGCAGAGCCGTGGCCCCGGGGCCTTCCCTTCCGGCACTGATGGAGGGGCGGTAGTGTTTGCGCCTTGGTGTGCCGGGTAGGGGGAAACAACTCGGGAGCTCATCTGGATGGGATGGCTTCCGGCGCCTCCGAATGGCGAGAAGTCCCCGGGGAACAATGGAGGGCGCTGATTTCTGGGCCTGGCAGTGCTTATAGGAACATCTGGATGAGAGCCGCTCCCACTCGCCCCCCGACCCACCCCTGTCCCCCCTTCCCTGCCCCAGGTGTCTGTGATCTCAGGCTGCGTGGTTACTTTCTTGGTGGCACCGCACATGTGGCCCTGGCCCTTAGCCCCCCATGGTCCGTGAGCGTGTGGCCGGGTGCGTGCGCCGGCGTGCCATGCAGAAGCGGGGGCTGGCAGAGGCCTGGTGAGCCTGCTTGGGTCAAATTGTATGACTGAGCCGAGGCCTGGGAAACCCTTCTAGGTTGATGCCTCACGTAATGACTGGATGTGTCATGTGGTCGGTGACGGTCATTTAGTGGTGGCCGCAGTCTCGACTGTGCTTTCACTTTGAGTGTGGTTTTTCTTTGTTGCCGGCATCGGCGCCGACTTTTGGGCAGGCGCAGCCCAGGGGACTGGAAGATGCGGCTAGTGCCTGCCCTGGCTGGTGGTGTGGTCCAGTTTGAGGAAATATGCTTTTCTCTCTTCATTGATCTTTTTTCCACTTGCTGTGGAAATTCTTGGTTCTAAAAGCCTGTTCCCTCTAAGGAATTCCAGCGGCTGCTCAGTTATTTGGACTCTGCACATTGTGACTCCACGAGAGCGCTTTCGAACTAGATTTGCTCTCTGGTGGTGCCACTGTGCCCTCCTCGGCTAGGGTCCTACTGGTTTCCTTTGGGTTTGTACAGATTTGGGGAGGGAATCCTAGGGTTGGAAGAGTGATCCCTGGCTTTAGAAAGAAAACACGATATTCAGAAGCCAGTCTGGCCTTTCTGCTTTACAAGTTTGAAGAGCTTAGTGAGTTGGTGTGTGTGCTGGCGGTGTCATCCCCCGGTCCCCTCTGGAAGACAAAGGGCTCCTTTTAATAGCAAATTCTAAAAAGTAGAAGGAGTTCTGATATCATGGGCAAAATGTTGGTTCTGTTACTCAATTAATAGCAGCCTGAAGGGCAGGATATCAGCTGATAATTGTTTTGAAATGATCTAACTTCAAAATCAGTGCAACCAGTTGATACCTAACTATATATGCTGTAATTTTTCCTGGAAAATGCAAATTAAGAGGCATGAAGTAGTTTTCTTATTTAGGAGGGAAAAAACACATTGAACTAATAATTACTTCAGGTTCAATTTTTTTAAATCCTCACCCAAGGATATATGTTTTTAAGTTGCTTTTGAGAGAGAGGAAGGGATGGGGGGAGAGAGAGACATCGATGAGGCGGGAAACATCAGGGGTCGGCTTCCACATCCGCCCCAACCAGGAATCCAACGGGCTTAGGACCAGGCCCACAACCCTTCCACTTATGGGAGATGCTCCAAGCAATGGAGCCACCTGCCCGGGGCCTCATCACTTGGATTTAAGTCACACGCCCCGCCCCTCGCCCCCCCCCATCCCAGCCCCCATGTCTACCCCAGCTGGGGTCAGCAGGAGACTGCGCAGGTGAAGGAGACACTGGAGGCAGCTGACCACTGCTTCCTGCAGGCTCCGCTGTGGGTCTGTGGCTGCCCATGGGGACAGCGAGTTAGGAGTGAGGGCCTCAACAAGTCCCTATTGGACCTGCCAGGAGAATCTGAGCCCAGGGGTCTAACCTCTGGGCCACAGCTCCTGGGAGGACCCAGAGGGCCTGCCAACTTCAGAGTGAGGCAGAGGAAACCTGGGTTCAAATCCCACCTCCCTCAGCTAGGACTCTGGGACCCCGGGTGTACCCCACTCTGGGACCCCGGCTGTACCCCACTCTCACCCTCAGTCTCAGCATTACCTGCCTCGGTGGCCTGTCGTGAGATTTAGAGGGGAATATTTAGCCTGTTACCCAAGAGTGGGCGGCAGAGTGATCGTGTTGGGCGCACCACAGACATTCAATAAACATTAGCTTTTTCCACTTGGCTCATTTCGGGAGGACCTTTGCTTTGGGGCGTGCAGTTGTAGCCACTCAAATGGCCTGGAGCTCATGGGAAGGTTGGGGGGCCTCCGTGGTGCTTCGGGGTGGTTCAGACTGACCTCCGGAAAGTGGATGTCACCGCCGAGGCGGGAGTTCGGGAGCCCTGCACTTTCCCTTTCTCTAACTGCAGCATTCCTGAAACACTGTCCTGAGAACGTCCTTCCTTCCAGTTCTAGCTGTTTCCACTTGCTAGATTCACCTGATAAAGCTCAGATCCCCCACCAAGGGGCGACCACTCCGGCCTTTATGGGCACACCCCTCAGCAAGGGCGACCTGATCCCAGAGGCAGCTCACTGCCTGCCGGCAGCTCTGCAGAGAGAGAACGGGGACCACGGAGTGTGGGCCTCCCTTCCCCGAGGTCACGGGTGGGAGTCCTGTTCCCCAGGAGCCTCCCCTACGAGAACCAGGAGAGTCTGGTCCTACTGGTTCTTCCTTGGACGGAGTCAGGAACAGAAAGGCAGCATTTATCCATAAAAATATTAATACCTATGCTAGACACCACGTTAAGTGCTTTATGTATCTTAACGTGTTCGGTGATTACTAGCCACTCGGGGTGATGGCCCCTGGTGGTTTGGGAAAGATGCTGACCCAGCAGGTTTCTCAAGGTCGTGCAGTTAGTGCAGGGTCAGGTCTGCGTCCACATCTCCAGCCGCGAGCTCCTCCACGACCAACACAGGCAGCTTAGTGGACGGCGAGCCGGAGCCCTTTCACCCTTTCTCGTTCCTGTTTTTGTAGTTCTTCTCCCCCCTCCTCTTCCTCCTCCTGTAGCCCAGTCTCTCTGAAGCACTGAATGGGAAGTCAAGGAGCTGTGGTGAATTCACTCTTTAGAACAATGTCTGTTGAGTGTGTGAGCGTGTTGGAAAATCTCCCCTGAGCTGGTAGAACTTGCAGATGGATTCCATCTGGCCGAGGGGAGCACAGACGCTAAGGAACTGATGATGAAACTCGGTCCGCGCCTTCATTTCCTGGCCCACCCACCCCTTTGGCCGGATGGTGACGTGGAAGCTTCCTTTCCGCCTGCCACCAGGGCTAGCACGCTGCCCTCTCTGCCGGCCGCCTGGAGCTTTGGGGTCTCTGTTCTTGGTTCAGGCATTCTCGACTGTGTCTCTTGGGTGATTTTCTTTTCTTTCCATGATTTAGTTTCTTCGTCTGCGAGTAGGTTTGCTGTGACTGTTGGAAATCAAAGCCGCTCAAAGCCCAGGCGTTGTTAGGGGTTCCGTCCAGAGAAGTTGTTTCTAATCAAACTAGGGCTGATGAGCAAGCTGTTTCCAGGGCCCGCCTCCTTCTTTGTTGTCTTCCTTCTCGCCCCCAACCTGATAGCTCCCATTAAATATATCTTCAGCTACAGCGCTCTTCCCCCAGCTGCTCCCAAGCCGAGCCTCTCCAATCACGCTCTTAAAATAGCCTAAGTACGCGCCTCTGCTCTTGTCGCTGTTCCTCCTAGGTCGAACTTAGACGGCGTGCGCCATGTCCCTGGGCAGAGACATGGAGCTGGAGCACTTCGACGAGCGGGACAAGGCGCAGAGGTACAGCCGGGGCTCGCGGGCCAACGGGCTGCCCAGCCCCACGCACAGCGCCCACTGCAGCTTCTACCGGACGCGCACCCTGCAGACGCTCAGCTCCGAGAAGAAGGCCAAGAAGGTGCGCTTCTACCGCAACGGGGACCGCTACTTCAAGGGCATCGTGTACGCCATCTCCCCCGACCGCTTCCGGTCCTTCGAGGCGCTGCTGGCGGATCTGACCCGGACGCTGTCGGATAACGTCAACTTGCCCCAGGGGGTGAGAACCATCTACACCATCGATGGGCTGAGGAAGATTTCCAGTTTGGACCAGCTGGTGGAAGGTGAGCGCCCAGGGGTCACCCCAGGGGCTGGGGCGCAGTTGGGGCCCATGTTTCCACAGTCCCCTAGCCAGCGCCCACCGGCTCTGGAAGGGGCAGCCTTCCTCGCCCTAGATCGCCGATCCTCTCTGCTCCACACATTGATAGTGCATGTTGCTAGAGTTACCTACCATCGTATATATAAAAAAACAACCCCAAACCTAGTGGTATTAGGTCAGCTAGCTCACAATAACAAACTGTGAGAACTCTATTTTCTTTCTTACCCCCATGCGACATTGGTTTTAAAAGTCTATTTTTATATCTTTAGTCACATAGTTCTTCACATTCATTTCTAGATGAAAGTCGAGCTTTGGCTATCACAATGTCTTGAAAGCACTTGAACTGAAAATGTGGAATGGATCCTGAAATCTTAGAGTTGAAAGGAACGTCAGATGGGTGTGGAACCCATTAGTTTTCTCACGGGGGGCTGAGGCCCCAAAACCTCGAGTGACAGGTCTATGGTTACAAGGTGGTTGGTGGTGAGGCTGGACCCCAAATGGGTTTTCTGGCAAAAAAGTCTTCTCAGGACGATGCTTCCTTTAAGTTTCGTAGGGTTGTTATCTCTCCCTGGGAGCTGAGGATTTAAAGGACTCAGTTTGCTCAGTTTACTTTTTTAAGCTCAATTCAGGTTCACGGTCACGGTCTGGTTTAGAGGTTCCATGTGGAAGTAGGACTGTTTGGGTCCCCTCGAGGCTGCGTGTCTTGTGTGAGCATCTCGTCCTCCCTGCGTCGGGCTGCTCTGGCCTCGGCAGCACCCCCTTGGGGCAGGGCGCACAACAACAGACAATTTGTGAGCAGAGGGAAGCGACGTGGAGAGAAGGGATGGGGATGAAAGTCACACTCAGGTGTAAAAGGAGAGAGCGAGCGAGCTGGTCCTCTCTGGAGAGTGGGTTTTTCTGAGATTGAGGTCTCAAGGTCCTGATGGGGGAATCCGCAGCACCAGGGAAGTCTGGAGGCTGGAGCGGCTGGATTTGGCCCTGAGTTCCTCTTTGCTCCAGATGCAGTTGCCCGGGCCCTGCTTTCCTGTTGGGTCCTGGGGGAGCCCCTTGCAGGTGAAGTCCTCTTTCCCCCGTGCAGGAAAACGGGAAGCCTGTCTTCCAGCACCTCGCCCCACCCTAATCCTGTGGGGTTTGCGGTTGCTTCGCCCTGACCACACACAGGCAGCCCGCTTGTCCTCCACTGGAGGCAGAGTTTGTCTGTGATCGAGGCCCAGGGCTTCCATGTCTTCCTCCACTTTTCCTTCCCTTTGTCCTTGGCCGGGGCAGGGTCCATGTGGCTGGACTGGGGAGCGTGTAAGGGAGCCAGGCTCTGGTGTGTTTACTTGGTGGGAATTCACATCTTTTTCTGGTGACTCGTCACCCTGCCAAGATGCCTGTAGACTTGGCCTTTTCCCTTCTGTTCAGATGTTGGAACTTCCAGTAAATTAAAGGGGAAGAGTGCCCACGAAATCCTTCTGCATCAGCTTTGTGCCCTGTCCTTTTCATGACCTGGGAAAATACAGGGATAAAGGAAACATGTGCTGGGTTATTCCCAGGGCTCTGGATAAAGATCAAATGCAAAGTCAGGTGCATGGCTGGTCCCCAGACTGTCCTTTTGAGGGTTGATGGTATTGTATCAGGAAAGGGTGCCAAGATCTCCAAGCACCTGCTCTGAGCGGCGGGCCTGGCTCCTTCCTCTGCTCCGGAGCTGCATGTGCCGCATCTGCGGTCGGGGAGGGGGCTGCTCTTCGACCAGACCCAGAGGTATTCCCAGGATTCCATCCATCCAGCACAGGGCCGGGATGGGAAATGACAGTACTTCACATTCAGATCCAACCAGATACTCATGGCGTGTATTCCTACAGTCTCCTTCCTCGGTTTTTTAACACAAAAGAACGCCCACTCTGAGAGACACGGGCCTGACTGAGGCTCGTCTCGAGAGCCCGTCGTGGGCGTGTGTCTCGCGTGGGCGAACACATTTGATGCTCGCCGCGGTTCTCGGGGGCCTGTTATCATCCTGAGACTAAGATGAGGAACACGCTCCAGGTCACACTGCAAGGAGTGGGAGAGGCAGGGTTTCAACCCAGGAAATGGGTGCTGACGCGAGCTCGGAGCTGCCACTAATAGGGCCCTTAAGGAGGTGGCCTTTGTGGCCTTTAGACAGAATTTTACTTTATTTTTTAGAAGATTTTATGTATTTTTAGAGAGAGGGGAAGGGAGGAAGAAACAGAGGGAGAGAAATATCAGTCTGTGGTTGCCTCTTGTGCGCCCCCTACTGGGGACCTGGCCTGCAACCCAGGCCTGTGCCCTGACTGGGAATCGAACCGGTGACCCTTTGGTTCACAGACCAGCACCCAATCCACTGAGCCTCACTGGCCAGGGCTGAAAAGAATTTTATTGCATTAGCTCCTACTTGAAAA
This sequence comes from Sturnira hondurensis, assembly GCF_014824575.4. NCBI lineage: Eukaryota > Metazoa > Chordata > Mammalia > Chiroptera > Phyllostomidae > Sturnira > Sturnira hondurensis. The sequence continues at coordinate 17,297,236 of NW_028082350.1, read as the reverse complement.
CAGATGTTTTTAGCCTTGACTTAATTCCAAGAATTCTGCCCCCCAGAAACCCTTTAATATTTTCATTTGCCTCCAGCTACTTTTCTTTCCAATCAATACGAAGCAACTGCGGGTGAAATATTCTGATGTTAAAAATTACTTTTGGAAAAAAATGCCTTTTTTCTGACTGAGGGAGAGGTAGCCGCAGTAGAGTGTGCACGTTCACGTCCTGGCTAGTTTTCTCCCCATACGGGTGACGCTGACCTGAATCAGCACACAGCTGCACTCAGCGCTGGAGCAGCCGCAAGTTCATTTGGATCTGCCTCCGTGTCTGTCACGTTTTGCTCAGTCTGTTAAAACGCAAACCATTGCGGCGCGTTCGTCGTTAGGTTCGAGTCTCTCGCTTTACACACTGATTTTGTGGAAACATCAATGCACGTTATTAGCTTCTCGTTTCCCCTTCCAGTAGGATGGCATTTGAGTTTTAAATCTGCGTCAAAGTGCGGCGACAAGTGTGTTTAACCTGTAATTTCTTTACGTTTGTTCTTTCTCACTTAGACTAAAAATTCTGAGTTACAAAGACATTCATGAGGTTCTTTGTTTTAGTGGACCTTTAATGGTCCTGTGGTCACTTGTGCTGCTTTATTATAATCCCTCACAGATTATGGTGCCTACATTCGACTCAGAGTGCTGAGAGAGCTGGTACTTGGCCTGAAGCATGCATGTGTGTGTATGTGTGTGTGAGACCAATCGTGTGTCTAGGCACGCATGCGTGCACACACCCTCGAGAGTGAGCTGTGCCTGCCACCCCTCCTGTCTGCTCGCGGGGTGGGCCTGCGTGTTTGAAAACCCAGGGCCCTCCATATGGGAAGCTGAACTGCAGGCCCGTCCCTGCCAATGAGTGACCTTGGCCTTGGTTGTGTTTTCCCAGCCCTGCCTCTGTGTCCCCAGTTTTCACACCATTTACACTCCTCTGTGAGTGTGGGAATGGTGTGAAGCTAGGGCCTCTGTCTTGTGACTTGGTTTATTGTGTTTTACGTACAAAACTTACACAATTTTGTGTATTCAGAGGTATCAGTTGTCTTATTATCGGCTTGATTTTTCGTGCCTCTTGGGCCCTCCGTACTCTGAAGTCGTAAAGCTCTTTCCCTTATTTTTGTTCCCTGAGTTTTTGTGTTTTCATTAAAAAATGTCCTCCTGGAAGTCATATTAGTACAATATGTGAGATAGAGATTCAATTACTTTCCCCCAGGCTGCCTGGCTCATTTTACATTTTTATTTGGAATAATTGGGACTTATGACAAGTGTCACAGGATACGGTAGCCCGCTCGCTGCGCCCTTCCCCCACTCCCCACGATGGCCATGGCCACCCACAGGTGGTAACTCAGCCATAGGCTTTCCTCAGCTTCGTTAGTTGTTCCACTGACGCCCTCCCTTTCTTGAGGGGGGCGGTTCCAGAATCACACACTGCATGTAGGTGCCATGTCTCCTTCGTCCCTTCCAAGTGTGACAACCACCCAGTCTTTCCTTGTTGTCAACGACGTGAGTTTGGTCAGTGGCTCTGCAGAAGGCCCCTCCGTGGGGTGTTCCCGATGACTAGGCTGAAGTCACGCATTCGCAGTGAGAATTCTGCCCATGTGACGGTGCGGCCTTCTTGGGGCGCCGTTTCTGGGGGCGAGATGCTGCCGCCTCACGTGACCAGGGGGTCAAGGGGGTGTCTCCACTCTGTAGTTACTGTCTTCCCCTTTATAATTAATCCCTATTTGGGGGAGACACTTAGACGCCACGTGAGTATCTTGTTTTCCTTGGCCTCTTGCCCTTGTTGGCGCTGACTGGTGGACTCTGCCTGTAGCAATTAGGCCTGCGGTGTCTGGAGGTGAATTTTGTGACCCTCTGCGCTCGCCTTCTCTTCAAACACGTCTCTGGCTTTGGGGCATCTCCTGTGAGGTCATCGGTTCCCCTTATTTTAACCAGTTTTTAAGGCCAGTTACGTCCGAATCAGACCTCTCTTCTGCACGCCGGCCCCTGGGCGTGTTGAGCTGAGGCTCCACTGCCCGGTCCCCTCAAACTTAACGTGGACATGTGGGAGGTCATCCTTTCCCGTCACCGAGAATGTGTTCCTGTCTCGTGCTCCGCATCTTGTTAAACGGTGCCACCCTCCACGTCCCCTTCCTGTGCCCTCAGTCCAAGCTGTCGCCGGCCCCGTGGGTGCTGCGTGGGACCTGTCTCCAGCTTGCTCTCCCCTCTCCACCACCTGAGTGGTTTCTTTCCAAGGCATCAGTGCTGTTTTAACAATGTCACCCTGTGTGACGGACCGAAGGAGTGATGTGATTTTCTCTACGGTATGCACTGTAGAAAATCTTGAAAGATGAAAAAAAAAGAGAAGAAAAGAAAGAGCTCCTCCGATTCCTACGACTGCACTCTCGTCGTCTCTCCCTCTACTGTGGGATGGTCTCCTCAAGTAAAAATGCACGTCTTCACTTTGCTTTTCTTTACAGAATCTGCGTGTCTCCCTCACGCCCCCACCCCTGCTTTTCCATTCCCTTCACAGACTCTCTTAGATCAGGACGTCTGGGACACACGTGTTCCCATAAGTCATCTTCAAACACGTTTTCCTGCCTGCAGACCTGGCCACAGACACACCTTGTGCTGTGTCATGGCTTCTTAGTGGCTTTCTGCTTAAGGATGGAATAGATGTACTTTAGTCTGTGTATTTATTTTTAGTGCAGTGTGTAAGAGAGGGAGAGAAACATCAATGTGTGGTTGCCTCTCGTGTGCCCCCGACTGGGGACCCAACCCCCAACACAGGCAAGTGCCCTGACTGGGAATTGAACCAATGACCCTTAGGTTCGCAGGCCGGCACTCAGTCCATTGAGCCTCACCAGCCAGGGCGAGGCACCTTCAATCTTTAATGTGCTTCTCGTGGTGATCCAGCTCCGCCCCCCGCTCCCCCAGGCCTGGCCTTGTCTCCTGTGACTCGCTGATGCGCTTGGTGTGGCTCCTCGCCATCTCCTTGAGGAGGGTGGGGTGGGCAACCTCGCAGGGTGCACGGCCTCATGGTCAAGTCCTGGCTCTGGAGTCGGACCCCCTTCACTTGAATCCTGACTCTGCTCTGCCCGCCTTGTGACCTTGAGCGAGCTGCCTGTGGCTGTGGGCCTCGTGGTGCCCTGTGACACGGGTGTGTTCACACTCAGCTCACAGGGTGGCGGTGAGGGTGAGAGCATTGTCTGCCACGTGCAGACATTCCGGTGACCTGCCTTCCCCAGCCTCCCCGTCCCCACCCCACAGCCCTGCCTTGGTCTTGCTGGCCTCCAGCCCCATGGCCCTTCCGGGAGAAAAAACACAGCATTTGCTGCCTTTGCTTCCTCAGCCTCCCATGAACATCAATCCCTGGATTAGCCCCGTCCCACTGTCCCATACGTGTGCATGCATCTCACATCACGGTCACCGGATGTCACAGAGCCATCGGCGTCCTCACTGCCTGACGTGGTGGTCACAGACACTCAATAAATGGCGCTGGAAGGCAGGGGAAGCGGGGATGAATGGAGAGACCAGTAAATGCAAGCAGTGCAGCCTGACACCCCGGTGCAGGGCTGTGTGCAGGGCTGTGTGCGGCCCCGTGAAAGCCGGGCCAGTGATCTCGGGGTCCCCTTTTCTTCACTTGCTGCCCCTGGAGCGTTGAGGGCTGACATCCACATCTGTCCCAGCCACGCCACACACTTACCGCTTCTTCATTTCCACGGCCCCAGGCCCCTGATTGCTCTGGGTTCCCTTCATCAGCTCCCTCTGCCTCGAAGATGGGAGTCACCTGGATTTCACCTTGTCCAGCTGGGCGTGGTCTCCCCCCCACTCCCGCCCCAGTATTTTCTCTAATCCCTGTAGCTGCTGCTGCCCCCTCCCAAAGTCTGGGCCTGTGTTGCCAACTGCTTGCTGCACATCTCTGCCTGGTGGGCCCCTAGGAACTTCACATTCCGTGTGTGCCCAGCCAGGTTAGTTTCCTTCCTCACCCAGACGTGTCCCTTCTTACCTGATCTACTGGGGCGTACGGGAGGCCGGCCCACACAGAAGCTTCGGGGTCATCTTCTCAGGGTTGTGGGCCACCATTCCCATGGGCCCCGCATCCAGTCGATTCCCAGCTCTGGTTCATGCTGTCAGTTAAGCACGCCTTGTCACACATCCTGTCCTGTCTGTCCTCAGTGGTGTGTGTAAGGTTCTCCAACTCCTCCCGGTCTGTTGGAGCAGCTCTCCAAACGGAATCTTGACCTCTGTCTCCCACGTAGCGATCCCTCCATGCCGTAGCCGGCGTCATCCCTCCAAGTCCCGGGTGTGATGCCTAAAACTTGGACCTGGTTGCCTACTGTGGTCTTACTCTGCCCACGGAGTCATTTTTAGAGAAAAACACAGTAGGGTCTCACCGTCCCCTTCCTGGACTGTGCAGTGGAGCATGCTGTCATTCCGTGTGGATCTGGACCGCTGTCCTCTTTCTTCTCTGCCACTGCAGAGCGGCCCCTGGCCTCACTTCCCAGGCCAGCGTGGGTTCCATTGCTTCAGTGTTGATGGGCAGGTGGGGGGAGGGAAGTGATTTTTCTCCTCTGAATCAGAATTGCCTGGACGACTTCGCTGGCAATGCCCACCCACTGGCTCTTGGTGAAATCCCTTCACACAACACACCTTGCCTTCTGAGGTCTTTGAAGACAAGCCTGTGACTTAGGATTCTTTCAGATTTCCGGAGTGGCTAATTTAGGTCTTGGACCTGTTACTGAGGATCTGATTGGCTGTTTGAAATTTTTACGTTTCATGGCTCTTGTTGCGTATACTCGTTTCAGTTTTGTTATTGCTGTTCTCCTATTTGGAGAGACTTTTAGCCAAGAGAATGAACATTTTTATGTCTTCCCATGCAGTTTGCCATGTTGCTGGTCAAAAGGGTTGTTAGCGGTTTATACTGTGTCCAGTGGCATTTCACATTTTATTGTGTTTTTATCCTTTGACATATATTTTCCTACCTTGTATTTTAGTAAATGATAATGTATTTGCACAGTATGCTAACCCTTTGTTGTAAGTTCTCAATCTGTTTTCCCTCCTTATTTAGAATTATACCAGTTTTTAATTAAAAAAATTGGATCTCCCCACTTTTCCTTTTATGTTATTTTTCTGTTGCTTTGAGTGGAGAAGTCAACAAGCCCCCAGGCCTGACAAACAGTGTAGGGTTTTACTCTCTATCCGCTTGTTTTGATGTGTGGTTGTATTATGAAGACTTCCCGGAGCAGTGGTCATGAGTGCCTTCGGGGGTCTGCTTCCTTCCTTTGAGAGCGCGATGGAAATCGGCTCCCAACCCAGCGCCCTCCTGGTAGATCAGGAAACTCGCCGTGTGCAGGTGAGGCAGTGCCATACACTGTGATGTCCAGGAGGCACTTTATAATATTTCATCCTGTAAATAATGTCTTTCCTGTAACCGAACTCTGCTCAGCTTCCAAGGACCCAGTGGATATTGGAGCTCTTCTGCTCTTACCGTAACTCACAGCACTGCATTCTAATTGCCAGAGTTTTCAACGAGAAGGTTTCTACTCTGGAGAGAGGGGAAAATCATGCACATCCCTCACTTAAAATACTTTTGACTGTGCCACGTGTGGGAATTGAAGGGATCCTAGAGGGGGCAGGGGTGTGAGGGGTGGAGATGAGGTCATTGTCAGCCTGAGGCTGTGCACAGGTCACAGCATAGTTCACGAGTCATGGCTCTCAGGCAGGGAGAGGAACTGGGCAAACTTCGGTGGCATCTTGAGGACACGCGCACTCCTGGCCGACTCCCTGAGGCCTGGCCCGCCCGGGGGCTGGGACCACCTGGCCGGAAGTCTTCAGCTGTGACTGAGAGAAGTTCTCCAATTTTCCAATGAAAGTCTATGGTCGAGGTGAATTTCCTTTGCAGATTTTTAAATACTAAACTTTGTTGGGAAACTTTATTTGCACACTTTGAAGAATAACAGCAAATATAATACTTTAAAAATATGTGTGGGATTTTTTGAAAACAAAAAAGTATGAACTCTTAGCCCTGGCTGGTGTAGCTCAGTGGATTGAGCGCGGGCCTGCGAACCAGAGGATCGCGGTTCGATTCCCAGTCAGGGCACATGCCTGGGTTGCAGGCCAGTTCCCTGCAGGCCAACTCCCAGCAGAGGATGCACGAAAGGCAACCATACATTGATGTTTCTCTCCCTCTCTCCTTCCCCTCTAAAGATAAATAAAAATAAATAAAATCTTTAAAAAAAAAGTATGAACTCTTTTTCACCTTAGAAACAATCTAATGTGCTTGCAAAGAAGTTACTCTATTCTCCAAAGTCCTGAAAAAAATTCCTAACCTTTCAGGGAAGAAACTATGATATTGTATTCTGATATTTTAGGAGGTGGTGGTTGGATCCAAACATAATTTCCTGCGTTATTTCCTTACTCTGCTGTTAACTGTCATTTTTTGCCTCTGGCTTTGCTTGAGAGCAAATATTACTTTTCCGGTGTGCGTAAGTGCCACCGCCGTCCAGGCAGGCACTGTTTCGGTGCTTCCTGATACCTGCTGGGATGCCTTGGGCACCCAGAGCATTGAGTTTCAAGTTCAGGGTCAGCCCTAACACGGGGATTTTGGTTTGAAGAAACTGGGACAAAACTGGTCACAGCGTAACCAACTAACAAGTCACTGTATCTAGTAACAGCCAGCTCCACCTGTAAAGAGGTTGTTTTTTTAAACCGTTTCCTTTAAACCGTCTGTGATCTTTGCCATTTTTTGTCCTTGTTTGATTTCATATACAGTAAATAGTCCACAGCTTTTGAAGCAACTTTGGGCTATAAAACCCCAGTGTTTGTGGGGTTTCCCTCCAGACCTGAGCAGTTCTTTGTGACACCAGCCACATGTCCTGCCAGTCAACTCAATTCTACTACCTTCTTCCTGGAGACTCAGGTGTCACAGGTGAAGGGCTCAGTCCTACACGACTGTCCTGGCCTCACCTCAGATGCCAACGGCACGTCCAGGCTGCCTCTGTGCCAGTGGGCCGGCGGTGGACAGGAGGCTCCCATGACCCCGCCTTTGGTTCGAATCATTTGCCAGAAAGGCTCACAGAACTCAGGGAGTTCTGCAGCACCCGTTTATGGTAACGATGATGAGGAAGACACCCGCAGGGCAAGGTGTGGGGAGAGGGCCTGGCGCTTCTGTGCCTGCGGAGCAGCCCACCAAATGGCCTCCACCAAGCAGACGCTTTTCGAGCTCCACCCTTTGAGGTTTTGTGGAGGTTTCCTTTCATAGGCCGGATGGATTAGATCGTTGGCCGTTGGTGGTGAATCCACCCTCTTGCTCTTCTCCGCTCCCCTGGCCCGTGGGGTGGACCGAAAGCCTCACATGGTTGGTTCCCTGTCTTCCAGCCGCTGTGCACTCAGGTGTGGCTGAGGGGGGTTGTTCCGAAAATGAATACACATTTGTTTTTATCTCTTATCACTTAGCAAATTCCAGGCATTTTAGTAGCTCTGTGCCAGAAATGGTATGAAGACCAAATTTATATTTCTTCTTATAAATCATGATCACAGGCTACTTTGCTCGAATACTCCTTGGTTTAGTTAAATCAATGTTCATCTTTTTATTGTGGTATAAATTACACCATGAGGCTTCAGGATGGCTTTGTTTACCTGAAGAGAAGTATGCAATTTTAAGTTTCATAATTATCAGTTATAAGTTTTTATAATAAAGTTTTCCTTTGGTATTTTTCAATGACCTTTAATATACATACTTCACCTTAAGCCTTCAGTGTAGTCTATGGATGATTTTCTATTCGACACTGTAACACATCTCTTAACTCGCGACCCCAACAAGAAAGAGATTAAATCCCGGATATCCAGAACTATTGGACCAAATCAAGACTATGTATTCCTCCCATTCAGAACAATTATGATTTGGTCACTTAGAATTATCAGTGATATTATTACATTTTTAAAAGTGATTTTAAAAAATTTTTGCAAAATCATACTGTAACTGAGTTAAAACAGACCCTGGATCTCTAGTGGTGGGGAGAAGTTCAGGATTCTGATGAAAATAAGAGCTAAACTGTAGAGCCAAATCGGTTTGATGTAAATAAACTTCACAATAAAATAGAAGCTTATTAACATAAGGAAACGCATCCTGACATTTCCTGGCTTCCCGAATAATGTAGCAGATTTTAAATGATGGCGCCGCATGGGTTTTGATGTTGGGTTTGGTGGCCGGCTGCCTCCTCTGTTCGCTCTCACTCTCCCTGTAACTCACTGTCCTTCTCCCTCGGAGTCCCACATGGTCATCCGGATTCCCTTCCCGGGAATGCGCCTCCCAGGCACAGCACAGGTGAAGTATCGGTCCAGTCTCTTCTCACCGTCACTCCTCCAGACAAACCAGTACTCTTTCCTCTGAGCTGTTGCACTTTTAAGGATTCTGAGTGCGATTTATCAAAGCAGACATAAAAAAAAAAGTGTTTCTTTTCTCTTTCAACAAATCCATTTGAGTTCTTAAAAAATTCTCCCCTCTTTGAATGATTTTCTTTTCTAATGTTTGTTTTCTTTGTCGAGGTGTAAACCCTGCCACGCTTTTGTTTAAGTTATCAGCTTAGTATTAGTACGTACGTGTGACAGATAATTACACAATAGGGCATCTCCGAACAGCACAGAATGAACGGGTTTCACGCGCCGAAGATGGGCTGTGTGTCTTGTCCCGGGAGGTCCGGGGCCTCCTTCAGCCAGAAGGAGCCGGAGGGATGTCTGCTGGTGACTGCGCACCCGGAGACAGTGAACACTCTGCGGGGCTGTCCAAGCCCTGGCCCACGGCCGCACGCAGCCCAGGATGCCTGTGAATGTGGCCCGACGCGAAATTGTGAATTTACTTAAAACACGAAGAGATTTTTTTTTGTGATTACATGTTGCAATGTATTTACCATGTGGCCCAAGACAACTCTTCCAGTGTGGCCCGGAGACGCCACAAGGTTGGACACCCTGCGAACGGGCTTACTGATTTCTAGTAACTTCATTTTTTAATTTTCCTTTCAGGCTTACTGCAGCCGCAGACGATTTCCATTTGTGTAGCAATTTTGCATTTGAGAGCCCTTTGACCTTTACTGTCTGCTCTGATCTGCACCCAAACCTTGCAGGGGGGACGTGGTCGTGGGCGGGGGAGGGTAGCCCTCAGGGACGGAACGAGCACGAGAAGATGGGGCCCCGCCTGCAGCCACAGGGGTGCAGCGGCTGTGAGCCCAGGCTCCCCATTCTCTGCCCTCCGTCCCATGCACACGGTCCCCTGACAAAGCCTTCAGAAACATGCTGTCCGGCAGCCCTGTGGCCTGGCTCGCTACCTGCATAAATCCCGAGAACAGTGCAGTCGGGACGAGTCATGACCCGCTGGGCAGCTCAAAGCGGGATTCCACATTCGTACCGTCTGTACTGGTGAGGCCCGTGTGCGAACACACGATAGAGCATGCTTTAAAAGCATTTGCAAAGTACGTGTTGGCTCCCCTGCACCGCTGTGCTTCTCTAGTTCGGACATCCTGGTTTGGTTATTTTTCCGTGAGTACTTATCCTGCGGCCTTGGGTGCTTGCAGTATTAATTTTAAAACAGGACAAAGATTTAAAATAGGACAATAGATAAAAGGAAATGGGCTGTGTAGGATTAGTGTGAGCTCACTCGACCTGTAGTTGTGAAGGCTTTGTCACGTTTTGTAACTGTTCCCAGTTATAAAGACTTATTAACACGGGGCGGGGGGAGCCATTATAAAAATGTCAGCTTCAAAGTGCTTTGACTAACTTTATGAAATATGCATCTGTAAGATCAGTCACTTTGCAATTTTTCATTGCATGGCACTCGCATTACTGTGTGTGCGTGTCTGTGTGTGTGTGATCCAAATCTGCCCAATGGTCCAAGTGTTCTCGTCGGTGACTCCCTATGAAGAAGTCATTTTTAGTCAAAGTTTCATCTGTTTGGTACGTCTATCCACTGTGAAAGGATGGCTCCTATTTAATTAGTTACCACATCCATCATCTGGTGTGTTTTATCTTTTGGGTGAGAACATGTGAGTCCCCCGGTCTTGGAGAGAACCTCTTGCTGCTGACGGTGCAGTGTGGTCAACTGTGGTCCCCGTGTCCTACATCCGACCTCGGTTCTTACTCACTGACATGGTCGTGTCTGTTGCAGAGTCAGGTTACGGAGCTGCCGTTCCTAGTGTGCGTGGTTCACCAGGCCCCACGTAGGTGATAGAGAGGCCGAGGCTTTTGGAATTCTGCTTGATTTTACACAACGCTGGCGAACAGTCCCATCACATCGATAAGTTACGTAGCTATTTTAAGAAGTGGTTAGCTGACCCAGTTTTCGTTTTTACATTATTTCGGAGTGGGGGGCGGCAGATAGATGTATGTCCGATTTTGAAGCTGTCTGCCACTGTAAATATTGCTGAATTCCACGGGATTCAGTTCTGTGCCCTTGTGGGGTGCACCGAACAGTGGCGTGGCTCTCCCCAATCTGAAGGCGAAGAAAGGGAGGAAGGATGATATTTTCCCCTCCCGGGACATCAGTCTGTTGCTGACAGAGCCCTATCAGAAGCTGGAAATCTTTCTTTTTCACTAGTGATTCATCATGCTTCCTAGTTTCAAAAGTCACCCCTCGCTCTGCCCCGAAGTAGGAAAGGGAAAAAAAGCCTGGGAGATAAGGAGTGAGTTTAGCTTCAGGTAAATTGCCATCTGTCCTCTCTGCAGGAGAAAGCTACGTGTGTGGCTCCATAGAGCCCTTCAAGAAACTGGAGTACACCAAGAACGTGAACCCCAACTGGTCGGTGAACGTCAAGACCACCTCCGCGGCCCGGCCCGTGTCGTCCCTGGCCACGGCCAAAGGCAGCCCTTCGGAGGTGCGGGAGAACAAGGATTTCATCCGGCCCAAGCTGGTCACCATCATCAGAAGTGGGGTGAAGCCGAGGAAGGCGGTCCGGATCCTGCTGAACAAGAAGACCGCCCACTCCTTCGAGCAGGTGCTCACGGACATCACCGACGCCATCAAGCTGGACTCGGGAGTGGTGAAGCGCCTGTACACCCTGGACGGGAAGCAGGTGAGGGGCACCTCGGGCTGCGGGGACCGTGGCCTTGGAGGCCAGAGTGGGGGCGGGGTGGGGGCCGGGGGATTTCTGTGGCACGTGGTGGGAGTCTGACACACCCGTTTACGGGCGGTCAGAGAGTCGGGTCATTCAGTCGGTAAACACACAGAATACAGTAAGCGTGCCCATCTGGGCCGCTTAAAGGATTACTCAGAGATTTCTGCTCTCAGTTACTGATTGCCAACCCGACGGTGCTCCTGAGCCATCTGATTCTAATGGAGCCATAAGGTCATGAAAATCTTGCAGCCTCGAGCGTGGCTCAGGTGGAGGGGACACTCTGGCTAGCAGAGGAAAAGCCACCTCCTTTCTTTGGCCCAAACAATAGTTCACGGAGTTTCCTCTCTTGGTGACGGCGCCCCGGTAAGATTTCTCTAAATTTTATTGGCTTTAAGTCCATCTCGAAAGGATACAGTGCTTCTTCCACCAGGGTGGCCTATTTCTAGAATGTTATCCATCTTGTTTTGAAGACATAACTTTGGCATTCAAATAAAAGGGGGTTCTTCGGGGAGGGAATGTAGACAGTGGGTGGCCTGGGTGAGCGGACACCTTAATATGCGCTGCTCGGGTGATCTGGATGGTGGTCTCGGGGGGACTTTGTGGGGGTCTGACATCCCCGATGTGGTGCCGGGTGAAAAGACACCCATGAGTGTGCAGTGCGATGGGCTGGTCTGCGAGAGTTTTTTAGTCTCTTTTTGCTCAGGATTATAATGTTTAGCACACGGTCTTCGCTTGAGATTTAGTTTGTCGTGTGGCTGGGTGCAAATGCCTTTGAAAAGTTGTTTTGAGGGATAGCGTGGATGATTCGTATGGGACGTGCCTACCAAAAATCAAAACTAGATTCATGCATTCAAAGGTCGATGTTAGTGAGTAGGAAACCAGAAGTTCCTGACAGCGGACACACTGAAGCATTGAATTAGGAGTGTGTGCAGATACTGGAAGGCGTGTTCGTTGCGGAAGCGTCCTTCCCCCAGAGATCCAGCCAGCGCCCTGGGTTACAAATTCCTTAGGGAAGAAGGAATGCCTGCCAGTCATGTACCCCCATCCTCTTCTCGTCTCATGAAACTCCCCCCAAGTATCCCACGGATAAGGACTCTGAGCGATGAACCCCCCAGTTTTCCGGGTCTAAGAGGGTAATAGTCCAAGTGTCACCAACATATCAGTGACCAAAAAGTCCACCGCCGGGCTGTGAGTGACAGCAGCCGCGCGTGGGCGGGCCACACGGGAGCATCGCCTGCCAGGAGCAGCCCAGCCCTCTCGCAGTTCCGAGCCTCTGTGTGGTGTGTTCTCCCGATGGTGGCTGACCTGTTCTCGAAATAGTGCGGCTTACGCCAAAGGGTACCTGTGGATAAACCTTCTCCTCGCCTCTCGCTCCAGGGTGTCGGGGGTTCCAAACGGCCACAGGCCGAACACAACATCAACTCTTAACTGCGTGAGTGAACTCCGGACGAACTGGTCCTTTGTTTGGTCTAGGGGCGAGTTCCTAGAATGGGCCCTGCAATGTTCTTGGTCATTTTCTTCTTTTTAGGAATTTACCGAGTGTCTCGATTTGATCGTGGCTGGTTTTGCTGTGGGTTAGTTAGTGTGATGGTTTAATAAACAAGTTCAAGGTTTAATAATGTCAGAGGGCCGGGATTGGCATCTTTGACTCAGCCACAGACTGTGTTTTGAGCACGTTGCTCACGGGGGCCTCGTTACCCTCCCCAGCAAAACGTGGGCAAAACGACCACCCGTTTCACAGAGTACGTACGTAAGAGGGAGAACTGTAGCAACACATGTGGAAGCAAGTTTGAGCTGTAACAGTGACACGAGAGCTTTAGCATGTGTATGTAAATGCTTTGGGTGCGTTAGCATGTTTAATCATCGTAACTGCTCGATTATTGTCCCCGTGGGGCAGAACGGGGTGCGGAGGCACCGAATTTGTGGAAAACAAAACTAGCACGTCTGAGACCTTGCAGGCTTGGACTTGAACCCGTCTCCCTCCAGGGCCCGTGCTCATAACCACCGCGGGGCTGCGGGGTTTACTAAAACACCAAACAGACGCACACGCACTGAGACTTTTCCAGCGAGTGATGTGTCCGCACACCGTCACCTGGAAGGTTCCTGCTGCGTGGCGCTCTCCTGTGGACGCGCACCGACATTGGCCTTCAGGTCGGCCAGGCTGGCATCTGCTCCGTGGTGGCGGCCGCTCTCTCCCGCGCGAGGGCAGGGAAAGGCTGCAGAGGATCGACGGGGAAGGAGCGTAAAAGACGCCATGACGGCCTCCCCGGGGAACGGAGACACTGCCTCCACAGCCCTGCGGGGCTTTGGAGCCGTTTCTGTTCAGAAGAGAAATTGGTCCCTGCGCAGCCGTGCAGGTGCCGGGGCCTGAGGACCCTCCTCGGACACCCCCCACTGTCCCCCACGCCCCCCAGGTGGTCACGCAAGGCCCTAGGAGAGGGGCGGTCGGAGCAGGGTCCACGGGCTGTGGTGGGATGTCCCCTGAGGTTGCTCGCTCCGCCTCTTTCTCTTTTTAATAGTGTACCTGAGTCCTTGCGTCAACCAGACAAAGGACAGGGGAAACGCAGGGCCTGATAAAGTGTTCAGAGATAAATTTGGGGGGTGGAGATTGAGGGTGCAAAATTGTTTGAAAGCATCAGTAGCTCGAGAGCTTTGAGAGAGTGAGCGGAGAGGAAGGTGTGCTGACTTTTCAGATTGCTTCGTGCATCCTGCGGCCAAGATGTATCCACAGGGTGGGATCCCAGAGATGGCACCGTGACAGCCCTGCCTGCTGCCACCTGTTCCTCGGAGATGGCACCCGAGGCCAGGCCACAGGCCACTCTCACATGCCCCTGCTCTGCGCAGCCTCCTTGCTCCTTGGCCTTCGGGGTTGGCTTTAAGCCCTGACCCCGGAGTCCCTTGCACAGCGGGGTTCTGAGGGTCTTGGGTCTTTCAGCCGAGACAAGCGCTCACCAGGGGAAGGGCTGTGCCCCTGAGAAGCATTTTGCAGGCAGAGGCGGTTTCCGCACACGACCCCGGTGGCTCCTGAGCGGACTATTCCCGAGCAAACCCTTTCTAGTTATTTCATCTCCATTTTTTATTCGGGCCATTGAAGTGTCACAGAGGGTTGCCGTCCCCTTGCCCCCTCCTCACACCCCTGGGTGGGATGGGGTGGGGTGCGCTCTGCTCACCAAGTGGTCAGGCACTTTGCTGCCCTGGCTGGTGGGGGGGAGCGTGAAGAAATACCTGCTGTGTCTTAATGTCAGGGATGTGTCACTTGTCTGGGCCCTGATGACAGCCCGGTCCATCCAGGCTGCAGGTGGTGAGGTTTTCGGGGGGTCACTCACTCACCCTGCCCGGCAGCCACTCCCAGAGGTCCCTGGAGTGTGACTGCTTTTTTAAGTGATGAAATCAAGCCCCCAAGGTCGAAGGCGTTCTGCAAAAACATACGTGCGCAGCTCCTGACGCCTTTTCTGGGAGGGGCTAGGCTGGCTGTCTTGAGCTGCTGAGTCTTCTAAATCGGCGATTCCTGAATCCTCACGTAGAGGCAGAAGCCATGTGAGTCCTGGCAGAGCCGGTGCCGGAGCAGGCAAGTCACACTGTGGGGACCATCGGGAAGATGCGTCCCAGTGACCCCCTCCCCCACTGAAGCAGAGCAGCTGTTCAAAATAGCTGGAAATGGTGCAGCGATGTTAATACACTAGATGGCCCTTTAAGCAGAAAATGCACGCACACTCCCATCCTGCCCACCCAGCGACATCGAAGCCCTGTGCGAAATGGCGGCCCAGGGACCACTCTCTTGGGGGCGGTGCGTTCACACCAGTCATGCACCTGCGAGGCTCAGGCAAGCCGGCGGTCTGCGGTCGTCCTCATACGGAAAGCTCTGGGACCCACTTGTCGAGGCCCTGTGCACTGTGAGAACGGGTGTTCTGTCTGCCGCCTCCGTCCGTTCGCAGACAGGGTGGCTTGGACGCAACAGGAATTTATTTCTCACGGTTCCAGAGGGTTGGAGGGCCAGCACTGAGGTGCAGGTGGCTCTGGCCTGGGGACAGCCCACTTCCTGGTTCACTGGAGGCCAGTTTTTGCATCGGGAGAAGCTGGGGAGCCCTGAGGCCTTTCCAAGTGGGACGAATCCCTTTCATGAGGGCTTTGCTCACTCGGCCCGATCACCCACTGCAGGCCTGGCCTCCTAAGGCAGCCACCTTGAGGGCCACGTTTCAACACGGCGGTTTCTGGACTCATAAGCGTTCAGACCAAGACCACGGTGGCTGCCGACCGAGGGAGCCCCAGAATGAATGTCAGCAAGTGAATTAGTCACTGTGTCCTCACTGCCTGTTTGCAACATTGCATCCCTTTTGGTGTTATATGCGTAACGCTCAAGAGTTCCTTGCACATGAGCCATAATAATTGGAGTCATTTATTTTCCATAGCTAGTGTATGAGCTTCTTGGGGTCCAGGAAGTGGTAGGGGTGGTTGATAGGAACCTGTCAGCACGTATCACAAAATGGTCTTTGGCTTTAAACATGTAATTCTAATGTGAAGTAACTGATTTGGTTCACGCCTGAGTTTAGAGACTTCTGAATATTTCTTCCCCTTACGAGTGAAAAGTTACACGTATTACTGCTACATCTGACCTTAGCAATGAACGGGCACGGAAAATGTGAAGGCCAAGAGGTTTCCAAGCTAAAAGGAGTTCAGGATGGGACAGTATGTGGTTGGACTGGAAAAGGAGATTTCTCGGAAGCTGCTGGTCGCGGTGGCTAATTTAAAAGTACAATAGCCATAGCTCTAATTAACTTCTTGAAGCACATTTTACCCCTTTATTCTCGGCAGACAGAGTTTTTGCTGTTACGATTTGGTGTATTATCTATGTCTTGAAAGTGAATGTTGATACCTGTTAGTTTTGTTTGTGACTGATGTAAAAAAAAAACCCAGTGGATACAAATAAGTTAGCTTACATTTAAAAAATGTCAAATTAGAGTTTCCTGCCGAAGCTCAGAGCTTCTCTTAAACCAGCCTCGTGATTTGGCTAGCGCTCTGAGTTGATGGGAAATCTTAGCTGTTTTCAGAGAAAAGGAGCTTAGAGCCATTAGGATATGTCACCTAGGGCACGGGTGGCAGACACAAGGCCCCTGGGCAGAATCCGGCCTCCACCTTGTTTTATCTGCCCGGCACCACGTTTCTACCCCAAGGCGGTGCTGATCTCCTTGCCCCTCGTTAAGGGTAGTTACATTTACACAGTCCTAAAGTTGCATTCGGCCCCTTGAAGGGGCTGACGTGGCCCCCGGTAAAAATGAGTTTGACACGCCTGGCTTAGGGAGTGAATGTGCCCAGAACAGGACGAGGTGTTCTCGGTCACCTACCTTCGGTTGCTTTTCAGGACGTAAGAGCATCACCCGTCCTTACGTAGGTATGAATTACCCGCAGTGGGGAGCCTTAGTCCTTTTCTCCCACTCTGAGCTTGTCTGGCAGTGTCATTAGTTCAGGGCACCTGCAGCGGTGCTGTGTTCTAAGGCTCACATTAGTTTCAGCAAAAGTCGGTTTTCTGTGGATTGAGTTCTAGTTTACTGTCAGGCGAATTACGTGGTGTCCCACCCCGGAACTAGAGATGTGTGCCCCTTGCGTGTGCTGAGGGCTGCTTGGCCACTTAATGGTGGGACTGTGGGCTGTGGGGTCATCCTCTGGGGGAGACTTCTGCTTCTGCAAAGGCCGAGAGCCCCAGTTCGGCCGGTGAGCCTCGTCCGCCACCCTCAGGGAGCACGTTGAAATGATGGAAAGAACTTGAACTTGAAGAATAGGACAGGTGTCCCTTGGTTTGTCCTTTGTAAGAACCACCAACCTTTCAGATAACAGCCAGCAGTGCTAACAGATCACATCACAGAGACCCAAGAACTTGGACTTGAAAGTCAGCTGGGCCTGTGCTCACATTTCAGTCTGAAAACTGGAGCTGGCTCGAGTTTCTCAGTCAGGCCTGGAGAATGGAGTTAGCTCCTCACTTACGTGATTACTGCAGTTTAAAAATCCTGTCTGTTGGATTTACTCATAACAAGGACATTGGCTTAGATATGCTGTAATTAAGGAGAGATGTATGCACAGCGTAATACAGGGGAAAATACTGGTTTTTACAGACAAGTTTCAAGTGTAGATGTAAGACTGATAGACTGAGCTCGAATCTGCCCTTTACCCCTGGCCACAGCAGAGTCTGCTCTCCCATTGGGAGAGTTAATTTCTGGCTCCTCCTCAGTGTTCTCATCTGTAAAATGGGGCCAATAATAATCACGCCTGCTGAATGAGTTGTCACGGGGGCTTAATGCAACAATCCACGTGATAAGCTCACACGTCTCATGAAGTCGTTGCCACAGCCCCGCAAAGCCAGCATCCTCTCATCTTTGAGATTCAGCTTCAGGGCGGCCGCGTATACGGTCTGCTTCCAGATCCCCCAGTTCCCGTGGGACCGGCAGGTCCCATTCAGGGGCCTCTGCCTGGGGTCCGCTGCAGGTGGCCCCTCCGTTCTTGCGGCTGCCGCCAGGCCTGTCTCTCCCATCCGGATTTCTAGGGAGAGGCCAGGGACAGTGCCCAGTTTTGTCTCTGCGTCTCTAGGGCCCGACCTGGTAAATGGCTGTTCCCTAAGTGATTGGATGAGTCAGCGATGAGTGACCAGTTTGCCATGGCAACGCCTTCAGCACTGAGCTCCTGGGGAACTTTCATGTCCTACCCTTTAGGGGTCGATCCGTTGCGCTGGGCCTTTCTACTGTCAGAGCCTCATCTTGGTGCTTCTTTCTTAGCTCAGGCTCCAGGGGTAACAGAACGAAATGACAAACAACCAAAAGTCACAGTTTAGAGTGTTTTCTCTATACAAGGGCCGCGTTTGCCCTCTGAGTCAGGAGAATTGCTCTACACTCAGTGAGTCAGGGGGAGAACCGGGCGACATGCTCTGTGAGTGTAGGAATCGGGGACAGGCCGGCGAGAGACGCGCAGGGCCAGCATCTGGCTCAGCGGCCGTGGGGACGCACACCTGCGGTGGCGGGGCCCTGTGCTGCTGGAGGACACGATGCCGCCCCAGACTTTTCTGAGTTGTTTATGCCCTTGAAACTATATTAAATGAAAGAGGCCGGTTCTGGGATTAAATGGAACTTAAGAAATCCAATTTGAAATCTGAACTCTGTTGTAAATAACACTCCCTAGAAAGAAAAGGACAGATGGGAGATGCAGGTTTCCATTCGCTTTTTCCTTTGTCAGATGCATGCCCGATCGTTGTGAAGAATTGTGAAGCAAATGAGAAAATAGTGAGATAAAGTGACTTATAGTCTCACTGACAAGATGGCTCTTGCTAATATTTTGGCTTCTTTCCTTTGCTTTTTTTCTTTGAAAAATTGAAACCCGATTTTTGGGGTCTCAGTGCGCACAACTTGGCTTCTTGCTTGCGATTTCATGAGATACTAGGTTCCTTCGACAGGAAATGTCTTGAACTGACTAAGCCGGCTCCTCTCTCCCTGTTGCTGTCCCTGGGCCTTCCTGTCTGGGCATTCGTCCTTGGATCTTCTCCTGGGCGCCCTGAGGCTGGGGAGCCACCCTTGGGATGTTCCGTGCCGTCAGCTATTGGAAGTTTAAAGTATGCCAGAATTTACCCACTCTGTTAAGAATTCTCCTGGGGGGAAAAACGGTAGACACATGTCAAGCGGTGTCTGATAAAGCAAGTCTAATCTTATCCATAAAAAAAAAAACAGGTAACTGGGGCTTTTTAGGTCGGTAAAAGTCTAACTACCCCAAGCCCCTAGCAGTCCCTCCCCGAGGGATGTCGCACAAGGCAGTCCTCTTTCTGAGTCCGTATCCCTTGGTTTGTGTGTTAGAACAGTCTGTGCGCATGTGTAAGACCAAAACCTTGTGGAGGAAGAAGATGATATTTTGTCAACTTCTCTATTCTTTTCCAATGGAGTTTATTAGATATCTATGTAACGTTTTAAAATGCTGAAGTAATGAAAATATTTTAAAGACATTTGAAGACACAAAAATGACATTAGGAAAATCCTAATGTATATTTCAGATACACGAATGGTTCTCTGAGTTATTGCTACTCCTCGATTCTCCCTAACTTTCTGTCTACAAAACCTGCTCAGCTGAGGTGCAGCTTCATTTCACGACTGCCGTATTCCTGGCTACACTTACCAGATGCTTAACGTTTATTAAATGACCTGTATCGGTTTTAGCTTGTGGCTCAGATTCTGATAAGTAGAACCACAGAGTTACAGGGCTAGGCGTGCCCTGAAGAGAGATCCCTTTAGTATTTCTTTTTTGTCTTTTTGTAATACCATGAACTAAACACACCTTGACAGGTGGTGGGATAAAAATCAACATTTTATTTTGTAATCTTCAACCGAGGATATGTTTATTGATTTTAGAGAGCGGGGAAGGGGTGGGGAGAGAGAGAGAGAGAGAGAAACATCAATCAGTTGGCTGCCTCCCATGGGCACCCCGTCTGGGCATCAAACCTGCGACCTTTCTTGGTGCCTGGGACAACACTCCAAGAAACTGAGCCACCTGGCCAGGGTCACGGGGTAATTTTTAATAGGTACAGGAAATGGAGGAGTAAAGTTTGAAAATACTTTCCAGCCGACATGCCTAGTGATTTAGTGGCCCCTTGTCTCAAGTACCATGGACCTGGCTCTTGAGAGCGCGGGTGGATGGGTACACTGGTGTGCAGCGATCAGAATTGGGGCAATTTCCTGCTGCTGCAGCCTGGAAGGCTGAGAGACCGAGGAGGTGTGCCCTGGTCAGTCTGATGGCCACGGGGCAGAGCCTGCACGTGGCCTTGCGAGCAGCGACACAGTGCCCAGTGACTCCATCAACAGGGACCCTTTTTAAAAAAAATTACTTATTTATTTTTAGAGAGAGGAGAAGGGAGGGAGAAAGAGAGGGAAACATCGATGTATGAGAGAAACGTCAATCAGTTGCCTCTTGCTTGCCCCAACCTGGGGACCTGGCCCACAATCCAGGCATGTGCCCTGAGTGGGAATTGAACTGGCGACCTTTTGGTTCACAGGTCTGCACTCAGTCCACTGAGCCACACCAGCCAGAGCCATGAGGACTGTTTTGAATAGGAAGGTCAATTCTGAGTCTAGGGTTAGAGCTCCAAGCTGGGGGGAAATAATCAGCTCTAGCAATTCTCTGTACAGAGTATTGGGGAGACTCTACTCCACGGAGGTGGAGTAGAAGGCCCACTTCTGCCCCTGGGGGGGGTGTGGTGAGCCTGCGGGAAATAAAACGGCGTATTTCTCGGGCCTTTCAGGGATCGGCGCGCCGTGGAAGGACTTGCGCGGACAGGCCGTCCTGTCTGCCTGTGAGTGGCACCGTCATGTCCTTCCACAGCGAAGCCTCCCCTTCTCTTTGGTCTGCGGCCGCGTCACACGGGCGGCCGTAGCCGTCTTTGTGAGTTATAGAGGGCTTTTATCTGTCCTCGGCGTTTACAGAAAGCGAGTCTGCTTCAGACCACCTTTGATGTGCTAGAAGCCACCGGGAGATCGAGCCCACACAGACAGAGGAGAAGGCAGATTCTGCCGCCTATGTTCTCTCATGCCTCGGTTTGCTAAACGGTCGGGTTCTGGACAAAATCCCCTATTCGCAGGGAAAGGATGTCATTCTTGGGCCTCGAGGTGGCTTCCTTTCACCGGCGTCTGTGTCGGAACCTAAACTTGGAGCCGGCTGTGCCCCGGGCGACAGCCGCGTGGTCCTTCTTACACCATCCCGCCCCCTTTTCCATTCCCCTCCTTCCTCTGCCCTTCCCTGTGCACTTCGTGTTGGTGGGAGGTGGTTATAGTTTTCTCCTCTCAGGGTCCTTTTCCTCGTAGGGAAGCCAGTCCCGCTTTTCGGTGGATTTTTCTCCCATGGTGGCTGCTGTCCAGTGCACTTTGTCCCTGTCCGCGTGCTTCCCAACTGGGCACGCCTTTCCCAACCCACGGCTCGCATCCCCCTGGGGACCCAGGTGTGTGCTCCAGCAGGGGCATTGGTTTCCATGTCCCTTAAAAACTGCAAGTATCACCGTTGCTTAAAAACCTTTCCCTCTAACAGGGATCAATTTTGGAACCACCGAGCGAGGACCAAGTAGCTGTGGGAGGGTTCCCGTGGCCGGGTCCTCTGTGGGCTTGTCACTGGGGTGGTTCTCACTGTTGCACAGCTGTACATCGGTTTTACTCTAAGCCCTATGTCGTTAAATTTGTGTTCATAATGAACCACCGGTGAAATACAGGAAATTAAAAAGCAGCAGAATATGAAGTGATGATGGCCAGGCCAGTGTTCTTACAGCCCAGCTAGGCAGTCTCTGTACTTTCGGGAATCACATTAAAGAGAAAATACAGCCCTGGCTGGTGTGGCTCAGTGGATTGAGCGCGGGCCTGTGAAGCAAAGGGTCGCCGGTTCGATTCCCAGTCAGGGTACAGGCCTGGGTTGCAGGCCAGGTCCCCAGTAGGGGGCATGTGAGAGGCTACCACACATTGATGTTTCTTTCCCACTCTTTCTTCTTCCTTTCTCCTCTCTCTAAAAAATAAGTAAATAAAATATTTTTTTTTAAAGAGAAAATACAGTCGGCTCCCTGCGAGCTGTGTGGTAAAAGTTGGCTTTGTGAGCTCGTAGTAGGCGACGTAAACCAGTCACAGAGTCGAAGTCTGGCACAGAAGTAAGAATGTCAGGAACAGCTCATGACTCATTATACTCATCGTCTCATGAGAGTTTAAAATACTGGTAAGAATAATAGTTTGGGAGTCCTCAGGCGTATTGATCGTATCCAAGTTTATATTGAAGCGGGTACTTAAAACACCCATTACCGATCATTTATCTTTGGCAATAGGTGATGATAAGATGTTTTTCTCAAAACTACCTACAGATAACAAGTCTGTAGGTAGTTTTGTTTTCAAAGACACATCTTGGGTTATATAACCACATGACTTCAGAAAACGGAATGGTAGTTCATTTGATGAGAATGTGGTCTCCTCGTCCCAGGGGCAGTTTGTGAAAACCACACTGGATGCCGTAGGACCGACAGGGATGGAGACAGTTTGCGTCGGCTTGTTGCTCCCCCATCGGGTTGGACCCCGGTCCCGTTCTCGTCTTTCTTCCCGTGACCCGCTGGTCCCTCACAGGCAGTCTTTCTGATGGGGACACGGTGGGGACACAGGTAGCAACAGGGTGGTCGGAGCCTTCCCGGTGTGGTTCATGCCGCAGAAAGCCCAGCTCTGCTGGGGGGCAAATCCTGAAATGGGGGTGACCGTTTCCAGAACTGGGCTCTCACGGCTCTGCTGCCCTTCGTCCTTCCACTCCTGTGTGGTCAGCGAGTGACTAAGAAGACTTCCAGATCTTCGCATTTGTCCTCGCCTCCTCTGCAGCCGTTTCTTCCAGCAGATCATGCATAAGAATGTTGGAAAGATTTCTGCAGCACGGGACCCCCCAAGGGCCCACTGGTGTTTATCGGTCATGCGAAAACCAAGCACCCAGCTGTGGCCCCTTGGGGTCCAGTCTGTGAAGCCGTGGATCACCCACTGTCTGGCAGCGAAGGGAAGGGAAGGGGAGAAGATGAATCCAGCTGCTGTCTGGCCACCCTCTCGTGGAGTGTTTTTACGTCCTGGTCGTTCTGCCAGGGAAAAATCCCTCGCGGGTGTTCTCTGCCCTTCCTGCGTGAGTTTTCGAGTGCCTTGGGAATTACCTAATGCTTTCCTCTCTCTCAGTCTAACTAACCCTAAGTGTCCCTTCGCCCCATCTGTTGTTAATGCCAAGAGACAATTCAGTTTAGTTTTTCTCCTCTCGATAAAAGCAATTGTTTGAGAAAGGAAAGTCTTTTTAAATTTTTTTTATTGTTCAATTAGGGTTGTCCCCATCCCCTCTTACTCTCCCGTGGTCTATTCACCCCCACATTCAGTCCTCCCCCCTCGCCCCGTTGACCTTGTCCGTGGGTCCGGTGTACATGGTCCTCGACTTGCCCCTTCCACCTCTTTCCTCATTACCCCCTCCCCCCTCCTCTGGTCCCTGTCAGTCTGTTCTTTATTTCTGTGTCTCTGGTTCCATTTTGCTCGCTTGTTTGTTTTATTGATTAGGTTCCGCTTATAGGTGAGATCGTATGGCATTTGTCGAGAAAGGAAAATCTTAATTTGGCCCTTCTCCGTGCTTTTCTAGAACATTCTAATTAGTTATAAAAATAGCAACCGCGAAACGTGGAGAAATCCGGGGAAATGCACCTCCGCACTCAGACGGGACAGGCACACCTCACACGCCCCTGCTGGGTGGGGTGCCCGGAGCGCCAGTGCGAAGCAAGCCCCCGCTCCCGCACCCGGGGAGACCGGCACAGGGTGGGTCCTTAGGTAATACTGGTGGAATTAAAAAGAATGAATGAGGAAACTCCCAGGAGGCACTGTTTCTGGCAGAGGTCGGTGGACCGTTCACTTGTTACGTGGTGATGCTGCAGGTTGACTGGGGTGTGAGGAGGACAGCTGTGTGCTTCTTAGACTCTTGCACGTTCGACCTTGTCGAGGAGCGTTTGGTTTATAGAACCCGTGTTTTGAAGGTTGCATGGGCCCTTAGTGACAGCACAGGCCTTGGACATTTTATCACAGCCATTTAAATTTTCGCTGTTGTCACCTGGATGGTGACTGCTGTATGTTCCAATCTGTCAGACAGGGGGCCCGGAGTGGACCTAATGAGGGACCCAATGGAATATTTAATGACAAAATGGAAGAGAAATCGCAGAGACTTGTATCCACAGGTCAGTCAGCAAACTAGGAAATTTCATTGTATTTCTGAGAACTTCCTTATCTCCTAGCTCTTTGAAGGCACTGACTGAGGACGTGAAGGCTCCAACCAAGAGCAGTTTGGGCCAGGACCACCTTCTTGATCTGTTAGGACAGCCGGGCCTGGTCCTCCTTAAACGCGATGCGCCCTCACGGCCCACGGAAGAGTGGTTTGTTTACTCTGAACCGCCTTCCGCGAGGACCTTGAAATACCGGTTTGGAATATGTGGGAAATTGGTTAACACGGAGCGGGCGGTTGGGGGATTGCACTGAGATTCCAGAACTCCTTATGTCCCAGAGATTTGTAAAGAAGTCACTGTTGCTGGCAGAGCCCCTCCCCTGGAACCGTAACTCTGGCTCATCGGGAACCCGGCTTGTGGGCACCTTCCCCTTGCCCTCACTGTGGTGTCTGCTCCTACTGCTTCCTGTCCGAGAGGGAGCCAGGAGCTCGGTGAGGGGGGTGAAGAGAAAATGCTAGGTGGGCTGTGGGGGTCGTCTGGCTCCGGTGTTTGTCTAAACCAGCACATGGATCTCTATTATTTTTATGCAAATATTTCAGTGACTCTGGTGCTTTCTGCCAACCACCACTGCAGTGAGGTTTGGGAACTGTGCTCGCTTAGCGGGGGCTGACCAAGGACTGTGTGTTTTTTGGAATTTAAGTGACCAGTGACATGACCATGTGACTGCCAAAAGAGCAGTGCTGGAGAGAGGGTTATGCAGAGGGAGCGGTCCCCGGCCTCTCCACCCCGCCTCCGCGGAGGCTCACACAGCGCTGGCTGGTGGGGGTGGGGGTGGGGGGCTGCATCCGCTCCCAGTCACTGGGGTCTGAGAGCGCGGCTGGTCCTCACTCCAGCACGTGGGCTGTTACATGAAAACAGTTTCTCCGTGGGATACCCATGTCCATCAGAGTCTCTGCTTCGTTTCTGCAATCTTTCTATTTCCTTCGATACGTATTAATGGCTTCCTGCAACCCCCTGTAACAATGGTGAGACCTGTGTGTGAGTGTGAGTATGTGAGTGTGAGTGTGTGTGAGGGGCACGTGGGTGAACACCACTGGGGGCCCTGGGCTTTCCTCCAGGACCGGGTTAGGGATCCAGGACAGTGTCCCCTCTCGGGACTGCCGTTGCTTTAAGTGAGGGCCTGCTTTGTGGGGCCACCCTTTCTACACGGGGCTTTTAGGTTACAACTCTGGGGGTCTGCGTTTTAAAGCCACCNGAGCAGTGCTGGAGAGGGGGTTATGCAGAGGGAGCGGTCCCCGGCCTCTCCACCCCGCCTCCGCGGAGGCTCACGCAGCGCTGGCTGGTGGGGGTGGGGGTGGGGGGCTGCATCCGCTCCCAGTCACTGGGGTCTGAGAGCGCGGCTGGTCCTCACTCCAGCACGTGGGCTGTTACAGGAAAACAGTTTCTCCGTGGGATACCCATGTCCATCAGAGTCTCTGCTTCGTTTCTGCAATCTTTCTATTTCCTTCGATACATATTAATGGCTTCCTGCAACCCCCTGTAACAATGGTGAGACCTGTGTGTGAGTGTGAGTATGTGAGTGTGTGAGTGTGTGTGAGGGGCACGTGGGTGAACACCACTGGGGGCCCTGGGCTTTCCTCCAGGACCGGGTTAGGGATCCAGGACAGTGTCCCCTCTCGGGACTGCCGTTGCTTTAAGTGAGGGCCTGCTTTGTGGGGCCACCCTTTCTACACGGGGCTTTTAGGTTACAACTCTGGGGGTCTGCGTTTTAAAGCCACCCACTGGCCCCCTGTTCTTTTGAAGTGTGGGTGGTCTTTGTAAGTAGTTTTCAGAGTACTTTAAAAGAAAAATCTGACTTTGAATTTTTTTCTGCTTCATGAGATCTTTTATAATCTGGCCAAAAAGTTGTCTAATATGCACTCAGGGGTAAGCTTGCATCTTTAAAGTTCACATTATTTGTGTAACTAATATTTGTGACATTAGACCGTATCAAACAGGAATAATTCGAGGAAAAATATACTGGAGACAAATTGATTTCTTGGCTTCATTGTGTTAGTAAGTTTTTAATTCCGACATTTTGTCTCTTAAAGCTGCTTTCATTTAAACTTTCGACTAGTGTTACACTGCATTTCGTAGACGCTGAGACGCTCGTTTTGTGGTGGGGGCGATGCAGACACGTAAGTCCGTGACTGTTTCGAGTGGGTTTCTCAGCCCTGCGTTCCTGACCTTTCTCTCCAGGCCTTTTTCTGTGCACTGTGGGAGGTGTGGTCACCTGCGGCACGGTGACCTCGACCCACTGGACTCCCGCAGAACCATCACTACCGCAGCTGTGGCCATCGAGCGTTTCTCTAGCCCTGGCCGGTGGGGTTCGGTCGGTTGGATGTCGTCCCGCAAAGGATGTGTGACCTCCTGACCCCCTCCACCCCGTTCCCTCCATCCCCACCCCCGGAAAGGACCTTTTGTCCGCTTTCCTTCTGCGCGTGTCCAGCCGTGGACGGGGCAGCCTGTGGGGCCTGGGAGGCTCTGTTTAAAATCAGGGCAATAAAGGGAATTGCGCTCGATGTGTCCTCCGTTCCCTAAAACCGAGTCAACAGCGGCTCTCCTCCGCCTGCTCTGCAGGCGTGCATGCTGCCCGCGGCCTCACGCACACTTCCTGCCCTTTTGGGGTCTTGCTGTCAGCGATTCACGCTTGCGTGGCTGCGTCAGCCTGTTTGCACGTGGCCGTCACATCCTCTCCTCTGGTCATTACCAGCTTGGAGGGGCTTTGCACCAGCCCTTGGTCTTGTGAGCGCCCTTTAGGGCCCCGCCCCGGTCTGTGTGTCGGAGGAAGACATTGGCGGTGCGCTTTGTTGCCGCTGCTGGAACTAAACACTGCTGACCAGGTGGCTGGCACAGTGAGCACTTTAGGAGGCTAGGAAGCCCAAGGTCAAGGTTCCAGAAAATTTGGTGTTTGGTCAGGGCCTGCTTCCCACATTGCAAGCCGCTGCCTGGTAGAGACAGAGACAGACAGAGACAGAGAGAGAGAGGGAGGTAGACCTCTCTACTGTTTCTTCTTTAAGGGCACTAACCTCATTGGGCCCCACCCTCGTGGCCCCTTCTGGACCCAGTTGCACCCCAAAGGCTTCCCTCCAATATCATTGTACTGGGGGGTGGGGCTGCGACATGGGGGTTTAGGGGAGACTCAGATGTTCAGGGCCTAGGACTTACCTTTCCAATGTACTGGGCAGTGAGAAAACTGGGTGACCGTGACTCATGGAAAAAGATGCATCGGAGCTCACACACTCCTATCAGTGTTAGGGACGTTGCAAGCTCTCCACATCTGTCCCCGAGATCAGCTACACAAGTGTGGGCCAGGGCAGTATCTTGGCGTCATTCATTTGTGAACACTCTGCCCTGTGTCACCAGAGGGAACCGACGGTGTGCTGCACTGAGGCAGACACCGGTGCAGACCAGGATAGGTGTGGCAAGGTGCGTGGCCTCCGGGGGTCGCCAGTTCACCGCCGTCCTCTGGTGTCCAGTCTGTGGCTGCAGCCGCCGCGGGCCCTCCTCTCGC
The DNA here is from genome assembly GCF_014824575.4 of Sturnira hondurensis. NCBI lineage: Eukaryota > Metazoa > Chordata > Mammalia > Chiroptera > Phyllostomidae > Sturnira > Sturnira hondurensis. The sequence goes on along the minus strand of NW_028082350.1, from coordinate 17,269,869 downwards.
GTTCTGCCATCGCCCTTTGCTCGTGCCTTTAGTGGAGCAGTATTCTTGCCCTTCCTGCCTGAGGCCAGGGGCTGGCTCTTCCTCTGCGTCCTCCCCAGCTCCCAGAGAGTGGTCGGCCACGACACCTTCTTTGCAGGCAGCCGAACTGCCTCAGTGACCTGTTCCAGGAGGAAGTTGGCCGGCCATTGTGCATTCCAGGGGGGCAAGCAGAGTGCCGAGAATTCTCGACTCTCGNGGCCTCCGGGGGTCGCCAGTTCACCGCTGTCCTCTGGTGTCCAGTCTGTGGCTGCAGCCGCCGTGGGCCCTCCTCTCGCGTTCTGCCATCGCCCTTTGCTCGTGCCTTTAGTGGAGCAGTATTCTTGGTGTTATTTGTTTCCTGTTACTTGTGTTTGGCTCTAATCGACCCTTCCTGCCTGAGGCCAGGGGCTGGCTCTTCCTCTGCGTCCTCCCCAGCTCCCAGAGAGTGGTCGGCCACGACACCTTCTTTGCAGGCAGCCGAACTGCCTCAGTGACCTGTTCCAGGAGGAAGTTGGCCGGCCATTGTGCATTCCAGGGGGGCAAGCAGAGTGCCGAGAATTCTCGACTCTCGGTTACATTAAGAGGGGTTGATGACCTGGGTTGTTGCGGCTGGAAAATCATTATGTTTACACGTTGCAATTCGGGGAGCCAAGAGCATGGGATCACGGAAGGAGACAAAGCGTCGGGGTGAAGCTGGAAGAGCGCCTTGGGCAAGTCTGGGGCGTGCGTCCCTTGGTGAGATGAGGCAGAACCCGGCCTGGCCGACACCCAGCCCTGGGAGGGGTGCTGGTGCCAAGTGGCAGCATTTCCTCTGCTTCTCTGCCCGTGTGTCCTCCTTTCCATTTTTCCTCCTCTGCGGCCCCCGTGGGAAGATGTGTGGACAGAGCAGATAAGGCGAACAGGGTTAAGTGGTCAGTTCGAGATTTGCTCCCGAAGATGTGGACAACAGTCTAGGCACTGGTTCCTCATTCTTTCCTGGACAGGATGACCCCCTTCAGACATCAGAGAGAGTGCGTCGCAGCCGAGGGCAGAGTCAGGACTAACGAGGAGGCATCACTCCCGGGATGTACAGGGCACAGGGCAGCCGGAAGGCCCGGCATTGGCGCCACTGTGGGTCAGGCGTCCCCGTGGTTAGGAGAGTGTGTGCTCGGAAGCTGGGCGAGCTGGGGGACGGCCCGGAGGGCACGAGCCAGTTGTACTAAATGCCTCCAGTCCCCTCCACACGTCAACTTCTGTTCTTGGATCCTTCTCCTTCCGCGGCCCTGGATGGCGCGGCCCAGCTCCCGAGGACTCAGCAAGTCATTGGACGGGACACAGTTTCACTATGGGTACAGGAACGGGGGCTTTTTATGTTCTGCCCGGGAGAGCCGGGGTCGAAGGGTTGTCTTCTGACAAAATGTGTGAGAGGGGGACGGGACCGGGTGGCGCAGGGGAGCGGAGATGGAAGCAGCCCCCAGTGCCTTGGGGCCCCGTCGGGAAGCCAGCTGATGACGTCCTGCCCGAGTGCTGGGCTCGTTCCGCAGCCCAGGGGCCGCCCGGGGTTTGGGGAGCTGGCTGGGCCCCGCCCCGAAGATGGGCGCCCATGGAAGGCGACCGGGACCGCTGGTGTGAGTTCTGCCGGCGCCGGGACACGGGGGAAGCGGAACCGCTTTCGCGTCGTTGGTGCCATGACTCCCTGGGACCCAGTGTGGCTTTACCTGCATTTGGAGGCACCATTTCCTCCTCGTTCGGTATTTGGTTTTTCCGCACAGCAGTCCCCATGCACTCGGTTTACTCCCAAGGAAAAGAAAGTCATCGTGGATTCAAAAGAGAAGTGTGGTGGCAGTGAGACACACGAGATATCGAAGGGGTGTCAGCAAGACCGCAGCGACGTTTGTGAAGTGCCCGCCCCGTGCTGCGGCTGATATTTGTGCAGCGTTTTTGTTAAACCTGCCCGTGGACAAGGACTTGAAGCTCGGGGGTCAGATCGCTCACCTATTCTCTCCTCAGCAGCGAAGAAGTGGGGATCTGCGGTGTGAGGCGGGCTGTAGGGGTTTTTCAGAGAAATGATTCCTTCTCTCGCCTTTGTCGAATTGCTTGGGGGCTCGGCGCTCATTAGCAAGGCCGGTGGTGGCTGGTGACACCTGCTTGATGCCCGGGACAGTCAGCGAAGCTCACGAGTAACACCCGAGTTTCCGCGGTCTCGTCCTCGCGCATTTCCTCTCAGTCTGCGCCCCATCTGTTCCCGCCAGCACGAGAAGACCCCGTCGTTCAGGAAGCCGAGGCGACAGTGTCTCAGACGAGTGGGGAGGAGCCTGGCAGGTGCAGATGTCGACAGGATTCTGCTTGTGACCTGGGGGGAGTGTACCCTTTGCAGGGGGTACACTCTGCAATCAAAATGCTGTGATTCTATTTTAGAATCATAGACTTCACCTTGGAGAACCATCTTTAAAAAAACATTGATGCTACTCCTCATTTGAATCAAATGTATTTACGACTCTTTTTCAGAAAAGCGCAGAGGACAGGGGGTAATGTGGTATACTTGAAAAATCAGTTTTTATCGTTCAGCGTTTCAAAACGAGGTCCTCACACCAGCTCCCTGGCAGGAACCCAGGGCCGTGGTGAGGATGGAGTTCCCTCTGGGTCTCATGTTGCCTTCGAAGGGGCTTTGTTTCCTGGTGATAAACTGGGCTCTCTGGTTTCCTTGGGAACGCCATTGTCGGCGTCGGTTGCTAAGGAGCAGCCTTGGCTGCCCAAAGCGTAGGAGCTGGGAGTCGGCCACCGAGTGACTTCATTCTTGGCAGTGACAGGCGGTGGGAATCTTCGCGCTTGCCCACGTGGGGCCTCCATCTTGATCTGCAGCCTGAAGCAGGTGGGTGGGTTTTCCTGACCTTCATCGTAGCCCGACAGTTGTGCTCGGGGACGGGCCCCAGGGGGAATGGGCCGTGGTGTAGCCTTCACAGCATCTGAGTTCTGGTCTCCACGTGGTCAGTCACTGCATGCCAGTGACACGTCTGACAAAGGGAATCCACTGTCCCAGTTACAAGGCACCACATAAACTGGGCTGTCTTCTTTGTCACCTTTAGTAGGGGACTGTCATGGGAGGGTGCAGCCAGGGTGGTGGCGTGACCCTGGTGTCTGATCTGCATTTGCTGATGTTGCAGTTAGAGGGGCTGGCGATCGTAGCCCATGAACTTGTGCCACAACTGAACAGTCCGTCCCATTAAAACACCACCACCAACGTTTTCTGTGTTGACGTGCCGTGAGGCACTGTGGTTCTCGCAGGGATGCGTCCCCGTTGGCGCACGCAGGCCGTGGGCCGTGCTGTGAGGTGCTGTATCGGGCCTGGTGACTCAGGTGCAGATCTGCCTGCTGAGGCCCCCGTGGCCGCGGGTCCTGCATGTGTGCTGCCCATGCAGTTCAGGGATGAGTGGTCCTTGGAGAGGCCAGGTCGCAGAGTCCTTATTGTCAACGTAGGTGCGAAGGCCAGTGCAGGTTCCATTTCCGTAGCTCGGGTGGGAGCCAGCTGCAGTGGACCCGCAGCTGTCAGGCCCGAGGGGCCGACTGGGTTGGGAGGGGCGGTGGTATGAAATCCTGTCTGAGTACCGTCCACCTGCCTTGCTTGGCTTTCCATTTTGGCATCTTGTAAGTTCATCTCACTGGGTTAATCATCTACAGCGCATCTCAAAATACAGGCTGTTCATTTTTGCGGGCCCAGGTAGCTGAGGCTGCCGTCCTTCCTCAGACGGGTCAGCGAGTCTCTGGGCCTCAGGTCCGTTCCCTGTGGAACCAGACAAACAGTGCGTCCTGTGGTCGTTGGAGAGCTAAGGGAGGTACCGTAGGGGAAACTCTCGGCTGGGTATCTGGGCCGTAAGGGTCCCTTAAAAATAGTGTCTGTTTTGCGAACAAGGCAAGTCTAGGAGGACACAGTGGGTTGGGGGTAGCCTGGCCTTGAGGGAGAGCAGCGGGAGCCTGCGGGTGGGCAGGAGCGACCTTGGGAGGTGGTGGGGACGCTCTGACCTGGGCTGGGGAGGCTCACACTCGCAGTGGGTGCATCTCAGGGTTGAAAGTCACTCATCTGTGCATTTCAAAGGGGTGAATTTTGGTCCTGGCGGGGCAGCTTAGTTGGTTAGTGTTGTCCCAATATGCCAAGGTTGCGGGTTCGATCCCCAGTCAGGGCACATATGGGAGTCAGCCAATGAGGCATCAGTACGTGGAACAACAAATCAATGTTTTTCCCTCTCTCTCTCAAGATCTCTCTCTCTTTCTTAAGATCTCTCTCTCTCCTTTTAGAGCTCTCTCTAAAAATCAATGAAAAACCCTTAAAGTAGTAAAATGGGCGAATTTGCTATTTTAAAAAGTAGTAGTTACAGGCAATAGTAGAGGTTTCCCTTTCTCATCAAATTATTTGCTGCTCAATTTGACATTTTTTGTTATATCAATAATGTAAGTGGTGCTGGCATGTTCATTCATTTCTGAATGAATTTTAATGTGCGTCTGTAAAAGAACTTGTGTGTATTTGTATTTCTCCAAGTATGTCAATCCTGTAGCAAGAGTGACAAACGCATTTAAGTTGACCTGATGCTTGTTAACTTTTAAAGTCAGTCCTCTCGGTAGGGCAGAGTACTTGCTGGTGTGAGTGTGTAAGCGTGTGAGTGTGTGAACGATATCCCACACAAGGGAGACATCCCCTGTTCCGAAACCAAAGGCTGAACCTCGTTTCTCCTAGGCCATCTTTGATGTGCCCATAACATCGCAGGGGCTGGCGAGTAAGGCGGCCCCAGAATCCACGCAATGATGAGCACGAATTGTAACAAACTCCTATTGTATGTATATATTACGATACAACAGAATATAATAACTCTTTGTGACTATCTTAAACAATTTCCAACTACAGGGAAACCTTGGATTTGAGTGCCCGTGAGGGTAGCCACACAATGTATGAGTTGTTACAATGGACTCAGACCCCCAGGGAGGAGGTCGGAGCTGCGGACTGGCCCCTGGGACTCTGCCGAGAGCCTGGCTTTCCCCAGCCGGCTGCACCTTTCATTCCCTGTGCTGACCAAGCACCCGACTGGGATTGGCAATTTTCTCGAGGTGGGGGTGGAGCCATGAGGGAGAGAGGAGGTCATTCCCATGTAGACGTGCTCGGTGTGGGATCTGTTTGTCGTGCACACGGAGATGCGGAGGAGGCGGTGGATTCGAGGCTGGAGTTGGGGGCAAGGTGCCGGCCGAAGGTACAGACCGGGAAGGTCTGGCCGCGTAGACACGGGGGAGCGCCGAGGACGCAGCGCCCTCAGAAAGGACAATTCCAAGAACCGCCTCAGGGCTGGAGCTCTTCCCCAGGAGGGAATGGGGGTCGGGGTCGGGAGGCCCTTCGGGCTGAGTGGGGGTGAGGGCTGGGTGGCCAGAGTCAGCCACGTGGGGCCTCCGGGCAGCCCAGCCAGGGTGGCTCTGGGAGTGACAGCCCCTGGCCCCTGCTGCTCGTGGCCAAGGGACAGGAGCCCTGAGAATGGACGACAGAGTGTAACAGCCTCCAGGCCCCGGGCCACGTGGAGACGGGAGCGAGGGGAGTAAGCACAGGAGTCTCGGGGACAGATGGGAGGCAGCGGGTCAGAGGAGGAAGCAGCAGGCTCGGCTCTGCTCAGACGTTTGGGTGCGTGAATTCGGCGCCTTCGGTCTGCACGGACGGCTGTGGTTTGAAGGTCCGTGTGAAGCCGCCCCCCTGAGCCTCTTCTGTGGTTTTACCTGCCCGCTGCCAGTCTCTGCCGCAGAACCCCAGCCACCCTGCGGGGTGGGTCAGTTAACGTGAGTGTCTCCGCGCAGCCCAACCTGGCACGTCTCGTGGTTCGCAGCACCAATGTCCCATCGTTTGGAGGGGAGGGCGGCCTCTGTCGGGCTCCGTCCTTGCTGCAGAGCTGGGCGGCAGCGGCCCTTCCCTCCAGGGGCTTCCGTGAGATGATGCGGCAGAAGCACCTGAGTCGGCTCTGACCCCTGCGATGCTCCGTTGGAGCACGGGCGGTCATTGTAATGCATTGCTGCCGCTGCTGGGTGGGATATTCAGAAATTAAAGAAGTAACATGAAATCCCAGCACCTAAAATTGGTGTCAGATTTTATTTATTTATTTCTAGGGACAAAGAGAGAGAAACGTTGATCAGCTGCCTTTCACGTGTCCCCAAGCAGGGCCCTGGCCTGCAACCCAGGCCTGTGCCGTGACCGGGAATCAAACCGATGACCTTTCAGGTTGCGGGGTGATGCCCAGCTCACTGAGCCACACCGGTCAGGACTAGCATTTAAAAGGTTTAGATTACACGCCTCGCAGGTCACTGTGGGACATATACAAGGAGTTAACTACTGTCACTGCTTAGAGAGGGACAGCGAGGGGACATCCAGACAAGAGACAGCTGGATGACTCCGCAGAGCGCCCTGAAAACCAGTGGTGAGACTGTGGCACAGCTCAGGGGCCGGCGAGCTTCCCGTGAAGGGGCAGGTCCAGGGACGGAAGGCTGGCCTGTGCCCCGGAAGGGGAGTCAGAGTTGATGGGTGGACAGGAGCGGAGTTTCATGGGAGGGGACAGGAACAGCAGTGGTGCCAGTGGACCTGGGAACGGAGGGGGGGGGGGGCACCAGCTTGGGGAAGTTGTTCCTGCCACTTTTTTAGTGACCGAACGTCACCTTGTGAGCCGGCCGTGCTGTTCTCATGGGGTTTCACACTTGGGACCTTTGGGCAGAAATGAAACACAAACTGAGTCTCGGGCGCATTGAGGACAGAGCCGTGAACGGTAGTGTCCCCGTGGCTTCCTCGTCCCCCAACCTCATCCCCGTGGCTCGCTGGCAGCCTCCTTCCTGCTTCGTTGACCCACGATCCCATATCATTTGGATTCAGGAAGAGGGTTGTATTTTCAGAGAATTAAGATTCCCCTGAAGCTCTTTTTTCTCCAGTGCAATCCCACTCAAAATGATACTTTCCAAGCATCATTTTCTGACCTCTGCCACCAGAACTTGGCCCTTGGCTTCTTTCTCCCTCTCTGCTCAGTTGCTACAATGCCTTAGGTTCTCCTTCTGACAGGCGGGCACTGATCCTGAGTATGGGATGTGATCATGGCAAAGACTAAGCTGCCATGACACAGTGTGAAAACCGTGCACGCGGACAGGCACCGCGGGCCACCCTGAGAGACGGGACGCCATTGAACACCCCGTGTGACTTCCGTCTGACCGCCCTGGAGCAGTGCTGCATTGCTTTGTGGAAGTCGGAGAAAATCCGCACTTTCAGCTAATGGCTGTATTTGGAAATAGTAGCCAACACTCTGTTAATTTTTCCCCCCTTTGTCTTGGCTTCCCTTTGCATTATTCTGGAGTTTTCTGTGCATCCAAACGAGTTTGGTGTGTTTTGAAAGGCCACGCACTTCGTAGCATTCATCACATACGCTCTGATAGAGGATTTCAAACGCTTTGTTTTGCAATAAGTAGAATGGATTACGGATTTTCCCTGCATCTTCAAAAAGGCATTTTAGAAGGCTGTTGTGGGGGACACATTTAATTTCATGCCATGTGTCTTAGACCTTCCCATGTGGATGTTGAGAGAGCTTCATTTGTTAACCAAGTTAAGTGGCCATTAAATATTGGAGATTTCTTGGTAATAAAAGAATTATGAACATTTGTAAGAAAGGCTACACTCCACCAAGATTCAGATGGAGAGAAAGCTTAAGGATAGAGCAAAAACAACTGTTTAATTTTGGGCCTGCAAAATTGTGTTCCCCAAGTTTTATGTAGAAGTCATTCAAAGCTGAGTTTAAGATTTATGTAGAGAGGCTTATAGTCCCTGAATACCAAGCAGGGTTTTTTTTGTGGCTTTGTTTAATGAGTTGGGGATTGATTTCCATGGCTCTGCGTTTATAACCCGAGACAGGGCAGCACAGCCAGCCAAACCGATGGGCCGCGTCCAGAACGTCCCAACTAGACACGTTGAAACTGATCTTTATGGCCCAGAATGGGGCTCGCCAGGCCGTCTGCTGCCAAAGTAATAGGAACGGTATGCTTTTACAGGTCTCTGGGCCTTTCTAACCATGAATTTTAAAGGATGACAATATAAAATGCTGGAATTCGAAGATGGTATTGCAGATTTTTTAAGTTTGTCGTTTTGGTCGTACTTCCTAATTATGTTCTTCTGAATACTTAGTTTCGGCCTAGGCTCTGAGAAAGTGAACCCCTTTTTATGAGCAGGAGGTTCTGTTTTGCTCCTGACGTCCAGACCACTGACGTTTTGTTTTTCCACTGACGGGGATGCCCGGCGCCCGACGGAATGCCTGGTTGGAGAACACACCAGCCTGTCTTCTCCGGGGAGGGGGCTCTTCTCACGTAGGACAGGGGTGTGGGAGCAGGGAGCAGGCAGGGGGGCGGGGACTCCTGTCCTGTCCTCTCTGGGACAGGAGGGACCACCTGAGAGAGCAGGGTGCCCTGCGACTCCCCTGCTGAGGGTGGAGCCCTTTAGTGCTTGGATTTCTGAATGATGGCACGAAGGAAAAGAAAGGGAAGTGGGAGGGAGGCAAGGTGGGGGGGGAGGGGAGGAGTGAAAGAAAGAGGAAGGAATAGAGGAGGGAGGGAAGGAAGGGAGGGAGGGAGGGGAGGGAGGGAGGGAGGGAGGGAGGAAGGAAGGAATCATTAGCACAGATTCTTTCCATACTCCCTGATCAGTGATGGAAGAGGGTGTGGGTCCCTGACGTCCTTGGCCACGCGGAGGGGTGTCTCTTAGACCCACTCTGCAGCCCAGGACAGGGGCGATTCCCCCGGCAATGACAAGGCGGCTGTATCTTTGGGGTCCAGCACTGCAGGCCCTGCCTGGGCCGGGAGCCCCGGCCCGGCCGCTCTCCTGGTTCTCCGTGTGGCTGTGGGAGTTGCCCCACCTGACAGCATCACTAGTGGCCTCTGTCACACTCGCGTGGGGCAGCCATCTTCCCTTCCTGTGGTCCTCGTCCTCTTACCCGGGGGGACCACCAGACTCCACGCCCTAGGAGCACTTGCTGGTGTTTGCAGACTTCTGTCCCCAGTCTGTGCTCAACCCTCAGCACCCGTTCATCGTCACGACAGCCCCTACACAGGTGCAGGCCTGCCGATTTCTAGATGAGGACCCGGAAGCACATGCAGGTGACGCGGCCGAGGGGTGTGCGGTGAAGCTGGGCTTTGGACGGAGCCCTCGGCATTACGCGGCACAGGCTGCTGAGAAGCTGTTCACCGGTCCACCGTCATCTGTGGATTGTGTCCGCCAGTTGTGTATTCACGGTCTGTTTAAAGCCGACCTTTATGGAGAAAGACTTGAGTGAGCGTTTGGAGAAATGTCAGGTGTTGTCTGGGGACCAGGAATCGCTGGCCTTGCCTTGTTAGGAAGTGAAAGCGAGGGGAAGGCCCTCAAATTGGGGCGCTGCAGCCTGTTCCTCCGGGAGAGGAACTCCGGCTGCAGGAGGCGGGTGCCGTGACTGTGGAGCCCACAGGATGGACCCACGCGGGGTTTTCAGGTCCCACCACTTTTGTGCCACAGACCCTGTCGTTCCTGGCGAAGAGAGGAGACACGTGGTCCCCTCCTCCTCCGTCCCCACCTTCTGGGAAACTGGAGGCTGGCGGTGGGCCTGTGTCCCGTGGGCCTGAGCGGCATTGGAGTTGAGCGCGGGCAGGTTCGTGATGGACAGCTCCCCGCGCATCTTTCTCTCCGGCCGTTTATTCCAGGGCAGTGTGCTCAGGGATGCTTGGAGCTTTGTGGGTCTCCGGACCGGTGGGCGCCCCCTTTTCCTTTGTGAAATCCGGTGGCTCGTCGTGGTCAGTCTCGTTCACAGCAGGAACGCGCTGTGTGGCACCGTGTCCTCACCGAGTCCTGCGGGGCGCTTCCCCGCGGCCTGTTCCCCTTTCTCTGAGAGCAGTTTTGCACGCGTGTCTTCATGGCTTCCCATTGTACTTGATTATTACGGACTAAGTGCAGCTGCCCCAGTGTGAAGCCCGCCCCGTGTGAGTCAGGCTTTAAAAGGCAACAATGAGTCTAGGGGACCCATAAAACTGTGTAGCGATTTCCTGTAGCAGCACCAACTCATCCTTTGCCACCTGCATGTCCTGGGCCAAGCTGAACGTTAGGAACTGGGAATACGTCAGTGAATAAGCCTGCCCTTTGAAAGGTCTTTAAAGGGCCGACTCCCTAACTAGATGCTCTGAAATATGAAGGAGATTGTGTTGTCCTCTGAGTGAACAGTTTGGCTCTTCTCATGTTTTTTTCCAAAGTGGGAACCGGCTGCCCTTCCTCGCAAGGGGAAAAGAAACAAATTCCCCTACACCGACTCTTTCCCTAATTTCCATGCAGCCAGGGGTGGGCGCCGGCAGGTGCAGTGACTTCTGAGATTTTGGGCACACCTGTTCTCAGGCCTCCTTGCCCTTTCCCCAGGGACCGATGCCAGGCCTCCTTTAAAAACAAGAGTCTCAGGGCAGGAGAGTTGCTGGGAAAGTGTCACTGTGCCCAATTGTTCTCCCGTGTGCTTTGGAAGTGGTCAGAGCCTCACAGAGTCGAGATCCAGCCACGTGGCTTCTTCCTCAGGCAGAGTCATCATTGGGAGGAGAGAAGGTCCAGACCCCCCCTCCGGCCCCTTCTTTCTCTTTTACCCTTCATCACATTCCCGGGACATCTGGGGTCATTGACCTTGAGAATGTGGCATCTGGAACCTTCCAAGGTACCTAGGAGTCAACTTCAAAGGCAACTCGGCAACGTCCTGGTGACATTGGAGGGCCTTTCTGCTAAAAGTTAATCATGTACATCGTCAGCTTTGATGATGCGAATCGGGATGAATATCAGCCGTGTTCTGTTGCCATGGGCACGTGGTTCTGCGCTGGCTGCAGGCTCATCAGCACAATCAGACTTGGGGCCTGTTCCCCCACGGCCACCGGCCACTGGCCAGCGGCAGCATGGGTGCCAACAGGCAGCCAGAGGACATCAGTGGAGGACAGCAGCCTGCAGGTCCACAAAGACCTCGTGCGGTCTCAGGAAATGTGCTCATTAAATTTCTCAGTGTCGCTGGATCAGGGCCTGGCAACGTTAGGAGAGGTCAGAGCAACCTGGATGTACTGTGACCCTGAGTATCCAGTTGGAATGATGGCTTGTATCTGCAACATCTATTTTATTTTTAAAATTTTATTGGTTGATTTGTGTGTGTGTGAGAGAGAGAGAGAGAAACATCCATTTGTCATTCCACTTCTTTATGCACTCGTTGGTTGGTTCTGGTACGTGCCCTGACCGAGGATTGAAGCAGCAACCTGGACGTGTTAGGACAACACTCTGACCCGCCGAGCTCCCAGCCAGAGCCCGTTTGACAGCCATGTGAGGTGAACGCAGCCCAGCCCCAGAGAAGTGTCCGCCCAGAGTCCTGTCGGTGGCTGGGCCTCTCGTCTGTCACCATTTGTTCGGCACCATCGGAGTGTGCGTTTGCGGCTGAGCGGCATCCACGGCCCTGCTCCTCGTTATTGTCTGGGGGGCACCGGGCGGCAGGCTGTGTGTCCGTGATTCTCACAGAAGCTCTGCGGCCTGGCGCTCCTGCCTCCGATTTACCAGTGAACCGGCAGGGATGACGCCGAAAGGGGCATTGAGGTGAGGGCTGAGATTCAAGTCCCTTGCCCTCCAGCGTGGGTGGGACGTCCTCTGGCTTCCCCAGGTTGTCCTCCATTGGCTTTGTGTTCCATGGTGAGCCCTGGCTGCCCCTCTGGGAGTTTGGAGATGACCCATTCATCGGGTTGCTTAGCGGCAGTTGACTGGGTCCTGTCCTCCACACTGGCAATACAGCAGCACCCAAGACAGCCAGCCCCTGGCCCTGTCACGGCTCTGCACCCCCAGGGGGACCAGGCAGCCTGCAGTTGGCCACCGGAAGGCTTGGGCAGGTCACGTGGTTATGGGCAATCTGAGTTTGTGTCCGTCCTTGATAAATGAAGTTCAAAAACCGTTCTCTAGTCCCTGAGCCTCTTGGAAGGAAGCTGAGTGTTTCTCCAACATCAAAGCCGCCACATAAATAAACGCGGGTGGAGGACGTGGGCGCTGTCAGGTTGGAATGACATTCTAAGATGACAGGAAGCTCCTCCGCAGTGCACGTCACCACCAGGACTCAGGCAGAATTACACCTGGCGGGAGCGTTCCAAATTTAGACAGAGCTCCCAGAGGGCCGCTTCATCCATGAGCGCCTGGCAGAGAGGGCGCCTGGGCGGCCCTGGCATTGCGGCGACGCGGTGCTTTATGGAAGATGACGCGTGGAGGGTGGATGTTGACATTGACTGTGTGCTGTGACTTCGTGCCAAGAAGCCGCTGGCTGCCGCTTCATTTTGCGCAGACGCCAGGTGACTCTATGAAATGTCTGCTCGTTGGGAGGACAGATGTGCTGGGCTCTCTGCCAGGTCCTGCCCTGAGCCAAACCGCGTGCACACGTTGCTTCCGTGCTGCAGCGTTGAAACGAGAAGCCCTCTCTGCCAGTTTTTGCGGGTGTCGTGTTATTCGCACTCAGTGTCCTGTGGATTAGCTGTATCCTGCTGGTATTAGCGAGGCGTTCTCTAGGTGGACGGGTAGACAGTAGCCAAGAAAAATCCATGTGGAAGTGTGTGGAGAGTTCAAGGCCCTCCCAGGCACCAGCCCCTGTGGGGGTGAGCGGTTTCTACCTACTGTCCTCATTTCAGAAGGGAGTGGGCACGGGTCTTTAGGTGGCATTTTATTTCTTATGATAAAAAAGACGTGTAATATGGTACATCTTTCTTTAATGTGCAGGGACTTATTTCAAGATTGGATCGTGGCCTGGCTGGTGTAGCTCAGTGGATTGAGCTTGGGCTGGGAACTAAAGGATTGCTGGTTCGATTCCCAGTCAGGGCACATGCCTGGGTTGCAGGCCAGGTCCCCAGTGGGGGCACACGTGAGAGGCAACCACGCATTGATGTTTCTCTCCCTCTCTCTCTCTCTTTTCGTTCTCCTCTCTCTAAAAAAATAAAGTTGTAAAAAAAAAGATTGGATCATGGGTCTGGCCGTGGGTGAGAAGACATTTCTGTTCCCAGGGCGGGACGCATCTGTTCTCCCTCGCTCTGACTGGTTGTGGTTTTGCGCTGTGGAGCCCGGTTCCGAGAATTCTGTCCTCACGGCCTCCCCTCCGTCCACACCACAGAGCCCTCACTGGCCCCACAAGTTTTCTAGGGCCTTCTGAGAGGCCCCTCGTCTGAGTTAAGGAGAGGGCGGAGCGTTGCTGTGGGGGATCGAAGGAGGGCTTCCAGTTTTCATCTTCGTCTGATGAGAAGGCCGCTGGTATACAAACAGCCCCAGGCATATACGGACCCCGTCCTGGGGTGTAGCCCCTAATTTTGTTTGGTTTCTCATCAGCACAGAAGCAGTATAGCCATTCCACCATGACTGATGCAGTTGAATGATGGGTTTTGCAAGGTGTGATTTGCCGTCTAATTTGAAGAGGTCATTCCAATAATTCTAAATCTAAAGGGTGATCTTCCTACGAAGGCAGAGCTTTGGGGGTGGAAACTTTCTTAGGAACATAATGGAACCAACCCAATATCGCCATTGTCGCCATGGTTGCTAATTGAGAGGTGTACTCATCTTCCCAGTCATTCATTACCCATTCCTGAGAAAAACAAGGACGAGTGGACCTCCTTCCTGACCTGCTGGGGGCATTCTTGCATGCATCTTGGATCGACCAAGTTCACTGTCGTCCTGGAGGTCGCATTCACTGTAACAGCGGATGCTCGGCGCAGCTCTCCGCTGCCTTCCCTGTCTAAGCCCCAAGGCCTGGAAGTGACTCTTGTCTCCTCCTGGTCTCCAAATTGCCACGCAAGCATCAAGCTCTTGATCTGCATTTTATACTTTTATCCTTAAGTCTTTCCTGAGTGCCCTCGCTCCGAGTTGGGCTTGCCATGCTCCTGTGGACTCTTGTAGCCTCACCGTAAGCTCCGCCCACATCTAGAATCGCTTCGTGCTTCCTCCATTCCAGCTCCTCTCCACTCCAGTTCCAGGTCTGAGCGCCACACGCCTCAATTTGCCTTCTGTGTCTGGATACTGCCCTTGGCACTGACCTGTGGCTTTCGTCTTGGGCTGGAATTCCTACCTGACCCTGACCCTGACCCAGCCTGTCCTTGTTTACTCTGGGGAGAGCTGCCTTTCTCAGGCCCGCAGGCTTCCAAAGCCCTGTTCTGGCCTGGACGCTTGTGGCCAGTATTACACGGAGTTAGGCCCCGTCCACTGAGTGGGAGGGAACTGGGCTCCCTTTCTGTCCACAGAGATGCCTTTCCTCACGTGTGCTTGTCTATTTCCCACTCGTCTTTAAAAGTCTGTTTCCCACCCCGTCTGCTCCATTAACTTCCCCGGTCCCTCCAGCCCACAGGCTCCCCTCACCCCCCCAGGAGCCTTTCCCAACTGCCCCACTCTCTCGATGACCACTGCTGTCATTTTGGGTGTGTCCAGGCTCATCACACCCCCCTATGAGTCTGTGAGCATGTTGGCGGCAGACACCCTACTGGGCATCGTCACAGCCTGTGCCACAGGACCGCACGTCCAACAGACAGATAACTCACGACCGATGGAGTCTCTGAGCGCTTCTCAGAGCCACGGGGCCGTAGGAGGAAGGAGGAGCTTGGCCCGAACACAGAGCTTTGCCAGCTCTCTTCCTTTCCTGCCGCACTCTCTGCCCCAAAGCTCATGCTGGCTGAACAGCGTGTCTTCATCCACACCGTGAACTTGGTACCCTGAGCCTGACCCTCGTCTGAGCTCTGCGTGGGCCAAGAGTCCAAGTAATGTTGCACAGGGGCCTCGGAGTGAAGACCGGGTCTCTTTCAGGCAGAAAGTATCACAGCTCGTTTCTCCTGCCCCAGCGGCTTTGCAGTGGCTTTCGTACCCTTCCTTACCAGCCCGATGGGACCATTGCCTTCTGCCCGAAATAGTGTCCCTTCCCCGTGTGTGTGTCCACGCACAATGAGACACGTAGTCACCAGCATTGTCAGGGCTCGGCTCTCTGGAGCTTCCTTATTCTTACCCATGTCTTCAGGTTTTTAAGGAAAGGAAAGTAGACGTTGGAGTGAAGCTACTTATTTGAGAAACTAAATACAGCAAAGTTACCATTTAGAATGGAAGGGCAGATAAAGTGCTTCCCAGATGAGGTAAAGCTAAAGGAGTTCATCATCACCAAGCCATCATGACATGAAGCATTAAAGGGACTTATTTAAGAAAAAGAAGATGAAAACCATGAACATTGAAATGCCAATAACCCCACAGCTATCAACCATCAACACCTGAGTCTGAAACAACAAACGAAGCCAACAGGCAGAACGGGAACAGAAGTGTAGAGGTGGAGGTCGTTGGAGGGTTATCAGCAGTGAAGGGGAAGGGGCAAAGGGGCAGGGATTCAGAAGCATAATTGTAGGTACAAAGTGGACGGGGTGGGGGGTTAAGAACAGTACAGGGAATGGAGAAGCCGAACTTATATGCACGACCCCTGGACGCGAACTAATGGGGGGGAATTGCTGGAGGGAGTGGGGGTACTGGCCGGAGGAGGGCAAAGGGGAAAACTGGGACGACTGTAATACCAGAATCAATAAAATGTATCACACGAAATCCTTTCTGAGAACGGGAAGCGGGGCGGAAGGACGGCGTCGCTGTCCGTGGTCCTGACCGGCGCCATGGCAGGGCCAGTCCGATTTGTTGGGCGCACACACCCCTGATCGCGTCTACAGCGTGATAGTGTGACGACGACGGTGACGCTGATGATAAAAGGTAACAAGAGAGAACTATTTTAAAACAATACTACACATTTAAATATCGATCGTATTTCACTTGTGTGTATTCGAGTGTGTGCACACGCCTGCTCCTTCCTGGGAGTGAGTGTGTGGGGGTGGTTCTAAACGAGCGTGTTTTCCTGCCCAAGGGTTGGATGGCGTGCGGCCATTTAGGTAAAAAGGAGAACATACACACGTGTACATGCATGTGCATGCATGTAAACAGATACACATACTTTTATCGTATACTTTCAGGTACACTTCGATGTTCAGACAATACGACTTTATGACCTATTTTGCAGGTAATTTAAAAAACTTCCTACCTTCTTATATTTTCAGTATTTCGCATTTAAAAATTCTGCAAAAACGAGAACTGTTTTAAAATAGAAGTAACCGACCTCTTACCTGGCCGAAGCCCTAGTGTGCGCTGGCAGGCTCTAAAGAGTTGAGAGGCCAGCTAGGTGGCCCTATGCGCGCCACAAAGGAATAAAATAGGACGTGGATCTATGACAGCGTGGTGTCTGAGTTTGTTACGCCTGATGTGAGAAGAGGAGATAAATCAAACCACAGCACACTGGCACTCTTTAGGGGCCTGTGAAAAGAAGCTGGGAAAAATGGTGGTTTCCCCTTATTATTCAGCTCCAAAGGGAAAGAGAAATGTGAAATCTTTTATGAAGAAATAGATGCTGAGCCCGCACCTGAGTTCACTGAAAGAGAGGGCGCTGGCTGACGAGGAGCACGCAGCATGGGGTGGCTGATTTTTTTCCTGCTGCTTTTCTAACTGGGTCCGGCGGCTGGGAAGGCACCCAGGTCCGCAGATGAAGGAAGGAGCAGCGGAGGGGAGAGGAGCAAAGCCCAGAATATCTCAGTTCTGAGTCAGACTTTCAAAGCCGATACTGCTAATGCATCAAGCCAGGGGTGGCGGAAACCGAACGATCATTTCTCCGTTTGCCCATCCTCCCTCCCTCCAGCCTGGCCTCTCCTCCTGCAGGTCATTTCCAGAAATAGCAGCTCGCCTGGCCATCCTAGTTCAAAGCCTTCGATTCCTCTGGAGCCATTCAAGTGAGCCCAGTGGCCGGCTTGTGAAATCGTCTCATTGCCTTTCATGTCTGCCCCTCCCGTAAGCCCTCCTGCACCCCCACATCCTGGCCCGTATTCCCCCTTGCAGAGATGGGGGCCCCACCCCAGGGGCACAGTGTGGGAGCAGGGGGCTGGGGTGCAGTCAGATTCCTGGGCTTACGCTCCGACCCCAGTGCTCGTTGGTACGGGCGAGACCCCAGGCAGGTGGCGTCTCTCCCAGCTCTCCGTCCTCAGCTCTGAAACAGACACAGAAACAGCCGTCCCCTCATTTCTTTTCCGGCCTCTGCTCATATTTACCTCCGTAGACGAGGCGCTTCCCCTGGCCACCCACCTAGAACGGCATCCTCACCACTCTGTCCCTTCACTCCGCTTTCTCGATCCTTATGCCCGCCCCGCGCCTTCTCAGCTCTCTGGTTGGTTGGTTGTCTCTCTGAAACCCCCCCGAGAATGTGAGACAGAGGGGCATCTTGCCTGTGATTTTGTTCCTGGCCGCACCCCAATGTCTAGAGACAGTGGGCACCCACACCGACCAGTCGAGTGAATGGATGAATGAATATGCAGTCTGCTGTGGGGATCAGGTGAGATCCCGCCCGGAAGCCTGGGTGTTCTGCCCCCATGGCCAGTTTCTCTCTAGGTGGCCTTAAGTCACCCCCTGTGATTTTATCTTAACCAACCGTGCTCTGCTTCCTGCAGACCAGTGACTTCCTGCTGGCCCCGCCCCAAGCTGAATGACAGCTCAGGCTTGGCTCTCACTGCGATCACCATTCAGCGCCGCCGTGAAGGTTGAGACTGTGCCCTGCCTACCACCTACCCACCTACCATGTCTGCCTGCGGCAGTTTCCCAGGTGCTGCGGGAGACACGAGACGGGGCCGGGGGGGGCGGTGGTCGGAGGCCGAGGGCTCGGTGAGTCCCCACGCATCGGGAGGTGGAACCGTCACCTTTCCATACTGCCCTCCCGTGAACCTTACACTTTCCCGCCTGCCGCCAGCAGGCGGCCTGCCAGGCCCCTTCCCGTCACCCGGTGCCTCGCCCTTCGTCTGAGCTCCTCTAGATGCAGCCTCTGCTGGTCTTTGAGATCTGTCCCTTCCCTAGGTACTGGAGGGGCCGGCCCGTCCCTTCCTCCAGGGCGTATCAGTGCTGAGAGCCTTCTCAGGGAGGCAGTTCTCCCACCCGAGACAGAAGCCTGCCCCGCCTCACCCCACTGCCCTCTTTATTATTATCATTGCTGGTCACATCTTTATGGTCTGCTGTCCACTTCTAGGGTCTGGGCACCTTGAAGTAAAGACTTTGAGTGTTTGGTGCTCTTCTCTACCTGCTCTACCTCAGGACCTGGCGCACAGTAGGTGGTCAGTAGCTCTGGGCTGATGCTGTGAGTGAGCTTTGTGTTTCGCTTGCTTCGTGGCTCCGTCCAGGTGTGCGACGCAGAGTGCGATCTCCCGCTCGGGGCAGCCGGCCTTCTCCTTTCCTTGCTCTTCTCCAGTGGACCGTGAGGTTGCTGAGGACAAAGCCTTTCTCTTATTCCAGGAGCTTCTTAGCACCTTCCACAGACTCTGTAATACAGCGGACCCTCAGTCAGTGTGCTTCGCGTGTCCCCGTTCATGGCACGGTCCCACGGGCTGGAAGGGGGCTCCCCTGTGGACACGGTTCCCCTAGCTGTGTGGTCGTTGCAGTCCACCCAGCAGAATTCGGAGGGTAACGGGTGCCGTGTGGTGGAGGCTTCGGGAAAAGGGGTTGGAGCCCAACAAAAGGGAATACAGACGGCATTTTCCCAAGGCAGCGATGGCCTCACAGGGGGAAGCACCCCCACCCTGAGGAGTCTTGGAGCTCGGGCAGGGGCCCCCCAGCCACGGTTTTCACGGAGGCCTGTAGATCTCCACTCAGGAGGGGGCTGGGGCGTGTGAGTGTGGTTCGAGGAGGCTCCTTCACAGCGTGGGTGCTGTGAGTCTTGCAGGCGGGCCCACCCGATTTGCCCCACCAGCACCTGGGGGTGTGCAGCCGCACCACCGGGGCCTGGGGGGGACAGTTCCCTTCCCGTCCTTCTGGGCTTATCTTTGGTCCCTTTGCCTTTAAATCCCACGGGATTTTGAATATACCCCCTACACTTCTCTCCTGTTTCCGTATCTGTTTATAAGTCGGGCGTTCAGGAGACTCTGTGCCCTTCCTTAAGGGTAAAACCCACGCCTCATTTAACTCCCTGCCTGGTGTCCTGCCTACAGCCCTAGCTGGGGGTCGCTGGGTTTTCACAGAACGACTGAGTCCTCCGTCTGAGGTTGCCCCTGTCTAGTCTTCGATACTCAGGTCTGGGGGCTCTCTCCTCGCTCTCTGGCCTGGCCGAGTGGCCCAGAAATACCGCCTTCCTTCCCAAAATGTCGTCCCACTACTCTGCTCCTTGTACAGCGGAGTCCGCCTTGCACCTCCGCGGGACCATGAGGAAGTTCTGTTGCTGCTGGTGGCAGTGCTTTGGCAGGGAAGGGTCGTGCCGTCATGAGAGAAAGCGAGGAATTATTAAAAAAAGGGGTGTGGGGGCAGCAGTCGCCTCGGCCAAGTCGAAGGTGATGGGAATGAGCAGCCAGAATTGCGTTGCGGATCCCCTGGGGGGCTCGTGCTTCTCAGAAACGCAACCTTTGATTCTGAGGAGCTAATGGAATTTCACTAACGGCCTGTCCCCTCTTACATGGGCGAGGGCCTCCTTTTGAACAGATTGGCTCCCTTCTAAGTTTTTTAAATTACTCGGTCAACACAGCCCTCTCGGTGGCTGTCACCGTAATAAGGAAGGTACTGAAACCCGGAAAGCCGCTCGGGAGAAAGGGGACGTTGTTTTCTCAGTCTGAGGGGGGCGAGGGTGAACTGTGCCTTAGCGTTTGTCCGTGCTCAGCGCGACTTCGGTTTCCCACCACGACGAAGCGAGCAAGCTGCCTTCTGCTTGAATCTGAGTAATTTCAGAGGAAAGCCCAGACCCTGTGCTTGTCCAGATCTAGTGGACGAGTGACCAGAAGGAAAGGAGCAGAGGATTTCAGAAGGTCGTCTCCATTAGCAGCAGAGTGTGCGCGTGAGAGGGGGGTCGGAGGTGAACAGACTCGGCGGGGGCTTTCACGGCCTCCCTGGGTGAGAGTCAAGCGAGACCAGTGTGCCTGTGTGTCCTCCAAGAAGCAGCGGGTCCTTGTCCTCATAGGGAGACCATTCTTTGCTGCCTGGACATTTGAGGGAAGCAGAGCAGAGAGCTGAGCCGGGCCAGTGGCCCAGGAGAGACACTTGGTGAGAGGGGGCAGCTGTGCGGATCACGGCACTTTCGTTGGGCCGGGTCCCTGGAGCCCTGGATGCCCAGACGGACAAAAACGACTCCTTAGAGAAGATGCAGATATGAGCTGGAAGGGTTTGTGTCTGACGAGAGGGTCTTATCTTGGCCCCATCTATCAATAATGGGAGAGGAACCAGGGGGCACGTCCCCATTAACCTCATTGAGGGGGTGTGTTTCCGCCTCTGCAGCCTCGTCCACAGGCCCAGGGGTCCTTGATGACCTACCTGTCAAAGTCCCAGTGTTCACGGCACAGCCAGTCAGCTGTGTGTGTGTGTGTGTGTGTGTTTGGATACAATCCTATGGTGATCTGCACGCTGACTGCCTCTTACCCAGACCAGCAGCGAGTAGAAGGTCTGCCTTCAGCTTTGGTGACGCCCCAAGCCTGTCCTCGTTCCTGACGGGCAGGGGGCACACGCAGGAATCGCTTTAATCACGCAGGACACTGGTGGGGGCCACCTGGGCCAACCCCGCCAGTGGGGGGACAGCGCACACCTCGTGTGTAACAGAGGAAGGGGTTCACTTCATCCCTGACGCGGAGGGAGAGCCCACTGGAGACACAAATGCAGTGATGGGGACCAGTCCTCACCCACCAAGACTGTGGGATGGGGAGATGTTACGGCTGATGTAGGAAGTGACATCAGGACTCTTAGAGCCATGGAACCAAACGATGGTTTCGTCATCATCTTCTGAGGTTGGTCGGTCGGTGGTCCACGGTTAGAGGCAGTGTTAACATTGAAGTCAGCTCTTCCTGACTCTCACTGTTGGTTTTACACTCTGCTACAGGATTTTTGTTGTTCAAGTTCACCAGGAACTTAATGCCTGTGAACATCAGATCCTCACGCGGGTGCCTGCGTTGGGACTTGGGCTCATTGCTCTGCTGGTTTAGCTCGTGTCTGCTCTCAGGTGGCTTCCTGGACTATCAAGATATTTGAGGTTCAGTAAGAAATCCTACTTTTCCCTGCTGCAAAGATCTAATTATTTAAAAGTTGTTGTTACAGAGTCAGCTACCAACAGGCCAAACGATTGTAGTGATGGTACCAGGTGTGTGGTGAATTTCTATTCAGGTGTAAGGGGAAAGTTTAATGGTGTTTTAAACACAGTAATTGCCGGTCATGGGCGGTGGCTGGCTTGTGCCAGGCAGCTTGCTGGAGCTGATTGTTAAAGCTTCAGGAATTTTCTGAGGCTGTTGTTAAACACTGGCTTTGAAATCGACCACAGAGCCCTGGCTGGTGTGGCTCGGTGGGTTGAGCACTGGTCTGTGAATCTAAGGGTTGCTGGTTTGATCCCCAGTCCAGGCACATGCCTGGGTTGTGGGCCAGGCCCCCACTTGGGGGTGCGAAAGAGGCAACCACACATTGATGGTTCTCTCCCTTTCTTTCTCCCTCCCTTCCCCTCTCTAAAATAAATAAGTAAAATCTTTTTAAAAATTGGCCGTAGATTTCTTGGTGAGAGTGTTTACACCACAGTGAGCAGCAGCTATGAATCGACTTCCCAGACTCCTCCCCACCCCACGCAGAAGGCCAGTTGTGAAATACTTACCGACTCTGCACTGGTAGTGGGTCCCGTTTTTATTAAATGAT
The DNA here is from genome assembly GCF_014824575.4 of Sturnira hondurensis. NCBI lineage: Eukaryota > Metazoa > Chordata > Mammalia > Chiroptera > Phyllostomidae > Sturnira > Sturnira hondurensis. The sequence goes on along the minus strand of NW_028082350.1, from coordinate 17,248,142 downwards.
CTTTAAATGAATATGATGTGTTATGACAGTTCTACCATTATTGCCACTTTGGCGGCCTCCCCGTAGCCAGTTTTCTAGTGTAAGGGTGATACATTTTTAAAAAGTACCTTTTATCAACCACGAATACAGTTTTAAAGAAAATTAAATGGTAAAACTGAACAATTTGTCAGGTATTTGGGGGAGGACATCTTTAAGTTAGGATAAAATTTTAAAGAGATGAAATCTGGTACACAAAAATAATATTAAGGAGTGATAGGTGGTTGAGGTAGGAAGTCATGAATTTTCGTTTAATTTTAAAAGTGCAATCCGCCAAGAGTTGTCAGGTCCATGGGAGAGCCTAGCGTCTGGGTTTGAGTGGGGGCGTGAGAAACCAGGAGGGACAAAGAATTGGGAAGTTTATTTTAGAAAATCACGTTTGGTGGAAAGGAGTGAGCAACAGGCAGCTCCTCACAGGGTGTCACAGGTCTCCTGAACGTTTGCTGGATGCCGTCAGATGTCCCTCCGCGCTTTCCGGTCGTGAGGGGTGGGGGTGAATGGGCTGGTCTCCGAACTGGAGTCAGAGCACAGTCCTGTCTCTTAGGCAGCCTCACTCGCCTGGCGCGGTCGGTGCCACACAAAGTGATGTCAACGGCCCACACCTGGTCAGCCCGTCTCTCCTCGAGGCCCAGGCCAGGCCGGGGTGGCCACCTTTCCTGGTGGCTTCTGTAATGTCTTCCTGGGCTTGCCTTTGTCTTTGGAGCGTGGTGTGTGGGCAGATAAGATGGACCGCGTGGACGCTGTGAGAGAGAGCTGAACGAGGAGGAGGGGAGCAGAAGCAGAAAAGGGGTAAGAGGAGGAGACAGAGCCAGTGACCACGATTGGAAATTACCCGTGCAGCCCCCTCCAGGCCCTCTGCTTCCAGCCCCCCGCAAACCGAATAGGCTCACAACACTGAGGCTGCTTCCGGAGCCGAAAGGGGCCGGGAGTGGGGACCTGAGGACGCTGCTGTGGTTGCCTACAACACGGGCTGAGAGCCCTGGCTTCCAGAGGCTGAAGAAGGGCCGAGTCATAAGCGTGGACACCATGGGGTCTCCTGAACAGTGCAGACAAGCAAAGAAAGAAGTGGACTTCCCCGAGAGCCCACGGCACCACCCCCTGCTGGTCAGGCTGAGGATGCGCTCCCTCAGTTTCCAACTCAGTGCTGTAGCCAGTGTCTTCAGCTTGCGAGTTTAAGGTGCAGCCTCATTTTTGGTGAGTCTACCACCACCCTGGCAAGTATTACTGAGTTGAGTGAGACAGTCCGTAACTGTCTCTTTTGGGGTCCGAACCTCACCATCGTGAGGGACATGAGACAAGAACGCACCATCGACATCCACGGGGAGCGTTCCAGAGATCGGAATGTCAGGGTGTCATCTCCATCCCAGAAACGTGCCGAGGGAACCAAAAATGGAAACTTCATGTGCCGCGTAAAGCGAGCTAATACTGTCTTCAAGGATATATTAAGGTATACAGTAGTTGTTGATCCCCTAAGTAAAATTTATAGTTTTTATAGTTTTTTTGGTTGTGGCAGCCTGCTCCCCGGGGAACGGTTTCGGTGGCAGCCCACACCCCACACAGAGTCTGCAGGCAGCTGCAGGGCAGCCCCTCGGAACACTGAGTCGTGGGCACAGAGTCACGCTGCTCACTACGCATGTCTGGGGGTCCCGCAGCCCCTCCGGAGGCAGGGGCACTGTCTTCTTGTTGGACAGCTGGTTGCCACACGTGGGAACGAGAATACGGTTTAACCCCTTCACCCCATGGCCGACTTCCTTGTGCTACGACGCGTATGGGTATGGCCGTTCACGTCTCTGTTGCATTCGGCTGGTCTGGTCTCATTGGTCCCCAGTCCTTCTCCCCTGAGTCAGTTATTTCATATTCGAGTATTTTAAGTCGGGAGTTACTAAAAATAGGCAACAAAAATGATTAACTTGAAAGGAATGGGGTCATCACCCTGCTCCCCACCACCCCCGGAGGGATCTGATTCCGGGATTTCTCTGTGAAGGGAGCTGGGACAGGCACGTCGTGGAATGGCCCACTTAACTTTCCCTGCCCTCACCCACCTCCCCTCCCATGCTCCACGCCGGCACAGCCAGACGGATGTTGGCGCGAAGGGTTAATCAAATCTCAAACCGCTGGTTTACTTTTTGGCTTCTGTGAGGTGCAATTTATGGATCTGGGCAAGGCCACAAAGTCACGGGCATCTTTTAAGGGACATGCTGGGTTTGGTGTCATCCGTTAAACCGCAGTCGGAAAATCACTGTCCAGGCAGTCTTTGGCTGAGTGTGTTGTAATTTGCGTTAATTTAGATGCAGTTGAATGATTAGAGAACCATAAAATCCCATTAAAATCACTTCGGCAGTTTGCATTGTGACTTTCATGCCCGTCACGTGTTTCTCTCGGAATGTTAAACCGAAGACGTGTATGCACGGGTTTGCCACTGCGCGCTTCCTAGGCCGGAGGAGAAATTCTTACTGATTTGCTTGACTTTTTATTTCTTTAAACATTGTTTTCCCGGCACATTTATAATGTCTGCTGGAGTGCTTAGGGGGAAGTGTGCTGATGCCCGAGGTTCGCTTCGACAGGCATCCAGAGGACGGTGGATTTTGGGCGGAGAGAGCCGTGGTGGAGACGGGCGGGTGCGCGTGACACTGCACCGTGTGGTGGGCGGACTGTGGTGCTGAGTATGCGCCTGCTCGTGGTCGGAGAATCCTTCCAACTCTACTTAGCACGCTTGAGAGTTCCCAGGATACAATTTCAGAAAAAATCATTAAGCTAAGAAATATTTGATCCCTGCCTCGGAAGGCAGTTCAGTTTTACTATAAGGAATGTATTTTGGGTCTTTACCTCCCTGTTTCTTTTAAAATGTGCTTATAGTTCTGTTGCTGGANAATGTTAAACCGAAGACATGTATGCACGGGTTTGCCACTGCGCGCTTCCTAGGCCGGAGGAGAAATTCTTACTGATTTGCTTGACTTTTTATTTCTTTAAACATTGTTTTCCCGGCGCATTTATAATGTCTGCTGGAGTGCTTAGGGGGAAGTGTGCTGATGCCCGCGGTTCGCTTCGACAGGCATCCGGAGGACGGTGGATTTTGGGCGGAGAGAGCCGTGGTGGAGACGGGCGGGTGCGCGTGACACTGCACCGTGTGGTGGGTGGACTCTGGTGCTGAGTATGCGCCTGCTCGTGGTCGGAGAATCCTTCCAACTCTACTTAGCACGCTTGAGAGTTCCCAGGATACAATTTCAGAAAAAATCATTAAGCTAAGAAATATTTGATCCCTGCCTCGGAAGGCAGTTCAGTTTTACTATAAGGAATGTATTTTGGGTCTTTACCTCCCTGTTTCTTTTAAAATGTGCTTATAGTTCTGTTGCTGGATGTATCAAGTTTTGGTATTATTTTTGACTTCTTTGATAAGTGAGGATCTGGCTTATCTCTTCCTCAGTTTCCCTCCATCACACGGAGGTATCTGCATCATGATGTTTATTAAGCAAATAAATAGCATTTACATTTTATTGCTGAGTGAAAGAGTATATTAGTGTTTTTTCTTTTGTTATATAATTTACTGGTTTTTGCCTGGAGTTATGGACTCATTGTTTAAAACTTGCTTCATTTTCTGTGTCCCTACTGAAATGAGTCTGTTAGGTTTGTGTTACAGCAGGTGGTCGTGGCCCCAGGGGGCGCCTGCTGGGGGTCTGAGTAAAGCAGGTGGACTTGAGCTGAAAACGCTGGCTCACTCACTGTCACGCTCATGCAAGACTCGATGCCAATGCCAAGGTCGTACTAATGGAAGGTACTAGTAATAGGGAACTGGCCGTGGGGCATACGGGAGCTGTGTGCCGTCTTTGCACTATTCCCTGTATCAGTCAAACTGTTCGAAAAATGAAGTTTATTGTTTTTTAAGAGGCAGGTGGCTGGACATTCACAGCAAACATCAAGCTAAGAAGCAGGGGGCGTTTAGTTTACATGCGAGACTCCTCTCATTTACAACAAGGACAGGCTGTTAGGGAATATTGGGGAGTCTCACCCAGAAGACCCCATGCGTGGCCAAGGGTGGAATCCCTTGTACGCAGTCACTTGGCCCAGCACACAGTTGCTGCGGTAGGTGAAGTAACTGAAATGGTGTCATTCTGCCAAACCAAGGAACTAGAATCCTGCGTTTTATGAAATTACTTTAAGTACCTAACTGATAGGAGAAACTCAGAGGAAAATTACTGTGTTGTATAGATGTCTGCCCTTAGGAGAGCCGTCTCAGTTTCAGATTTAGGGCAAATCAAGTATGCTTTATAGAACTGAGCTTAGAGTTGTTGTGCAGTGAATGGTGTGATGGGATATTCGTGGTTCTTGGTAATAATACCTTTAGGGTTTTGCGACAAACTTAGGTCTTTGTTTGAGAGTCAAAGATTTTTTTTTTGTCATTGTAGCTTGTTTTAAAGCTAGAAGGACAGTGTATTTCGCCGTGGCTGGTGTGGCTCAGTGGGTTGAGTGCCAGCCTGTGAACCAAAGGATTGCTGGTTCGATTCCCAGTCAGGGCACAGGCCTGGTCTCCAGTAGGGGGCGCATGAGAGGCAACCACACATGGATGTTTCTCTCCCTCTCTCTTCCTCCCTTTCCCTCTCTCTAAAAATAAATAAAATATTACGAAAAAGAAAGGCACCGTGTCTGTGTGTGTGCACATGCATACACGCTAACCTCCACCATGCAACACTGCCAAGCAAGAAAATTGACTTAGATGAAATTAAAAAAAATTTTTTTTAAAGGCAGCATTTGCCTCGTTCAGCTTTAGAAGAAAGCTGCGCTGAAAAAAGCCCCTGACGTTCGCACATTTGGAAGTGTGAATCTCATCCACCGGTCGCTTTTTATACCGAGGGCCAGCTGCCGCCTCTGGGGGAGGGGGACGCGTCATCCAGAGCCGTCCGCAGCCCAGAATAGCGCTCATGGTGGGAGAGGTTCTTCCAGGCCCCGTCCTCTCGTTTCCCACAGGTTTTGTGCAGCAGTTGTGGCCGTGGCTGCAGTTTCACACGCCCGAAAGGCACGGCTGGCCACGAGTTATTCCCGGCCTTTCCTTTTAAAGACTTACCTGGTTTTGAGATGCTCCATGTTGCCAAATAAGACTCCCTCGCCACGCCTTACCTGAAGTGAGGTATTTCTGTCTTTTAAACCAAGTCACTTTTAAAGTTGAAAACTGCACATTCTGGAACAGCAAGAGACCCGAAGCCAGAGGAACATCTGACAGGGTTCTCCGTGGGTCGGCAGCTGGACTGATGGCCGCCGGGCCACCGAGCCACCTCCTGTCCTCCTGGGACATGGCGATGCTCGACATCAGTCCTGCCCGCAGGGGACTCCTGAGACAGGGGAATAGTCCTGGCACTGAGGTGCTGGCTCCAGAGTCAGAAAAGCTTCATTGAAGCCTGGAACCTGCCCCTTCCGAGCTCTGTGGACTTGGGCCTGCCCCCTACGGCTCTCTGCAGCCACCGTCCAGCGTGGATGAGGTGGCCGGGCCGTCTTCTCCGAGCGCACCGTGACAGTTCAGTGGACGTCGGCTGTTTCCACCATCGTGCCAGCGTGGAAGGAGAACTGGCTGCACCCGCCCGAGTGGTGCCGCCCAGGAGGGGCTCCTGCTGGACGTCAGCTGTGCGTCAGCTGCGGAGGACGCGCCCTGGAAATGCCTCCGGGAGGATGTGCTTATTGAAAGGAAAAAGGCCGGGTGGCTCGGTTGGTTGGGGCGTTTCCTGGACCCTGAAGGTTGTGGGTTCCACCCTCGGTCAGGGCTTGTTTGGGAGGCAATGGATAGATGTTTCTCTCTCTCTTTCTCTCTCAAATCAATAAACATATCCTCAGGGACACATTTAGAAAAAGAAAGAAAACGTGTGTGCTAAGCCATGGCAGTGCTCCTGGGGTCCGAGGTTCGAGAGAGCAAGCTCGGTGCCTAGGCCCTTGGAACCTCGTTTCTTGCCTCTCTTCCCCGACTGGGGAGGTGGCAGAGCTCTACGCAGTGTGTTTCGATGCTGGGGTTCTCTGGCTCACGCCAGCAGGGCTTTAACCACTTGGCAAGCATTTTGGACGACTCAACCCTCCATGGTCCTGGGGCCAGCCTTGGTGTGTGTGTGGGGGGCCACCCCTCGGCCCTTGCTCCCTGCCTCCCTCCCCCACCCCCAGAGCCCTCCTGTGGCTCTCTGGGCCTCGCCTGTCCCTCAGGGCCCAGCTGAGCAAGGTGACTCCCTGAGGCCGTCTGGCTTCCCACGTTGCAAGAGGAGAACAGCTGCAATAGACGTCATCCATGGTCCCCTGCTGCCCTCCCTCTCCGTGGGCACAGTGTGGGGCTTGCGTTAAGTGAACAGGACAATCGACTCCCTTTCAGACTTTTTCTCCAAGTAACCACACTTCGTCTCCCTCCTGTGGCCACAGGCCACTTGATCTGGAAACTCTTTAAAGTGTGCATGATGCACCGTCTGGCACTTTCCAGATGGGTGACAGCCACCAGTTCAGCGGCAACGAAAGACCACCTGCAGGGAAACCAGGAGAGCAGGCCGTGCCAGGCCTCACTCTCCGGTAAACAGCTCCTGCCGTCATCACGCCATCGCCAGTTTGTCTCCACCAACAAGGCCGCGCCCTGAGCTTCATCTTTCCCGAGAACAAGTCAAAATTGTCTTAATTCTCTAACATAGCTATTATCAAATTTCTACCAGGAAATAGTTTAGGGCCTGGCAGCCATGAAATCGTAGTACTGACCCTTAGAAAGTAAGTGTGATAACATACACACACACACACACTACATATTCTGCATACATGTAATTTATATGTCGCCGAGCCCTGATGCTTTTGAAAGCGTTGCCACTGCCGAGGGCCGGCTTCTTACCGCCACAGTGCGGGACGCGACACATTTCCAAGGCCCCCTTTCCCTTCGGTCAACGCTGGAGCCAGTCCATGGGCTTCGAAAGAAAATTGCCCTTATATTTTTAATTTTTTTAGGCTAAATGGAATTATCCAGTTGGCTCACACGCATTATTTGCTAATTTGATTCTGGCAATTTTCCCAGCTTCCGGGGGTGATGACTCATTGCTGCTTGGAGACTTGGGGAGAGGAGCCGCACTCTGAGGACCTGACCCTGCAGGCGGGGCCCCGTAATCGCGGCAGGAGCGGCCACTTCTGTGCGCACTCTGGCGTTTTGCATGCATCCGTTGACTACAAATGAGCCCCAGGGCTTTGGATTAATGTGGCGCACAGGGTAATGTTTTTCTTCAAGGTGCTAAGGGGAAAATAGTGCCTGCGAAGATGCAGCTGTCTTGGAGTAACCAGGCCCAGGGGGTGGCCGGGGCGGCACGGAGGATGCGGGACCGGGGCGCGGGGCCCCTGGACGCGTCTTCCGTGGAGAGTTCTGTTTTTATCTCTGGCCTGGTGGCAGTGGTCTGCCCGTGAGGTCAGTCTGCCCTGGGGTCTGCCTGGCCTTTTTCGTTGCACTTCCCAGGGCCTTGCCCTGAACCAGGCAACCTTGGTTGAGTTAATAAGTGACCTGTGTTGTTCCAGTCCTTCAGTGTTGTATCAGCATCGTGACGAGGAAAATGAAGTGTTCTCTTCATGTTTAGTGTTAGACCCCAGTGACTGGAGCCCTTTGTATGACTCTTCACACACACACAGTGTCCGGTCCGCGCAGACCCCGGGTGTGAGACCCAACTGTGGGGAAGGGGAAGTGTCGGAAGGGGGATGGAAAGCGAGCACGGGGAGCCCCCCTCTGTTTGGGGGGGGCCGTATTCTGGCTACAAGTTTATCTTCCTTGTACTCGGGAACCAACAGAAAAATGAGAGTTGCTAAATAAAATTTGCATTTCGAAGAACCTTTCTCGGCATTACCCGTTTTATGGGAGCTGTGGTTCGTTTTCTGATTGGGGAGGCTGCCCAGGCTCCTCCCCCAGGCTGGGCAGGGACGCCTGCTCACACAGAGGCTCACCTGCCTGACATCCCCAGGTATCCCGGGCAACAAAGACACGGTCAGGCTGGTTTTACCTGTGCTGCAGAAGGCTATCCCAACTTGCCCGAGTCACAGGCAGCCCCGCACCCAGCCGAGGCAATGACCTGGGTTCATAAATGTAGAGAGAAATACTCTCGCGGGTTACGGGTGCTTGGAAATGACACACCAACGCATCCACACAGGGCTTCCCCACTCACAACCCTGTCAAGGTCAACGGAAGCAGAGTGAGCAGCCACCACCAGGTCCTTCCTAACTCAGCGTCTCCTCCAGATCAAGAGAACTCGCTTTTCTGAGCCCGGCCGCCTCACCATGCAGGTTCACGTTCAAACATTCCAGTTATCACGTCACCAGAAGTCGTTTGCTTTATTTCTTCTTCCTGTTTCTTTCACACACAGAATCAAGAGAACTCAGCCCGCAGGGAACCTGTACCCTGGTTTGTTTGCATTTGGGGGGACGTAAGCATTCACCTCCAAAACTGCCATTTTTGATCAGAGAAAAGCTTCCCTTTTGACCTCTCGGAAGTGTTTCCGCTCCTTGATCCGCCTTTGAGTCCCTGCCGACATGCAGGTGACGGTGGGTGACCCTCTTTCCCCAGCGAGCCCAGAGAAATAGTCTTTCTTACCTCATTTGACTGGTTCTCCTCTGGGTCCACCCTGCACCCTGCAGCCATGGTCCCAGCGATTGTTTGGGGACCACAGACGGCCATTAAATAGCACACAGACAAATGCATCCGTGTCCTGTGACCAGTGTGATGGAGAAAACACTCCTGAGCTGGGCGAAGAGAAGGTGAGCATTTCCCAGGCCCAGGACAGTGTAGGCACAGGCCGGAGGCCAGGAGGCCGCAGGGTAAACGGGGGGAGGGAGCCGGGCTGCTGGGGCCGCACAGGTAGCTGGAGAAGTCACCCAGGTCCGACAGCAGGTCCCTGTGACGAACCCACGGGAAGCTACGGAGCCCTGGAGCCTGTGAGGGGTGCGGTCAGGTCAGCATTTCAGGGCACAGACCTGGGGTCTTCCATAGGGCCCTTTCTTGAAGAATCATAGCAAATTATGTGTTTTAAACTTAACCAAACGTTAAATACTAATTCCGCCATGCAGTGTGACTTTGGATACGTCAAGTGTGAATTCATTACAGAGAGCCCCTCGGCTGCCTTTTCTGATGTGAGCAGGTTAGTCCACAAGAAATTTCAGTATCTTAGCATGATTTAGGGAAACTGAAAAGCAAGTCTTTGAAAAGCACCAATATCATTAACTTATAAATCAAATATGAATACATCTCACCACAATCACCAGTAGAAAAGAGGCAGTTGACTGTCCCAGCCAATGGTTAGGTACAGAAACATGCGTGTCACACACAGAAACTCACGGCCCTTTAAACGCTCACTGCTCCAAGTGGACCCCAGAGCTGCGGAGGTGGTCTGGGAGGGTCAGAGGCTGACCCGTTCATCCCCATGGGCACATGTTGAGGCTGGGACATTTATTCTGTCACATGTCCCGTGCCGCGTCTCAGCGAGGCATGTCCAGGGTTGCAGAGAAACCTCGCTGTGTGAAAATAACGAGAACCTTGGCCATTAGCCATATTGTGTGAGCTGGCACCTAACATTAGAAACCCAGCAAAAGAACAATTAATACCTAAAGTTCTTAAAGAATTAGACTTGATTTTTATATCCTGAGAATAGGTGAGTTTCTGTATCGATATCCCTTCTTTGGGGTCAGTGAAGCAAGCTAACATAGTTTGCTCTAACATTATGGGCAATATATTGTAAGTGAATATATTGTTTCTAACAATCCAGTCACTTATCTTAGTTCACTATAAAAATGCCTGAAAAGGTGTTGACTTGAGATGTCCCTGCTCACAGTGAGTTTTGAGCAGTTGTGTTTCCAAGGAAACTTGTTCACTGTCAGCAAAAGATGCTCCCAAAGCAGCGCAAGGACACTGGCCAAAAATGACGGGATTTGCCAAAAATGATGGGATCTTGTTATAAAATGTGAATCGAAGCGTCTCCCGTATCCCCGGAGCAACGATTAAAAGAGCCTTGCGTGACTTGCAGAGCTGACGTAATCTAACAAACTCATCCTCAAATGTGTTTCAAACCAACATTTACATGTTGCCAAGCAAGCAGTCCATCGCCGGGGCGTGTTGGCTATTTTTAAAGTCCACATCTTGGATCTTGGATCTTGGATGTGGTGCAAATGTGCCGAGGAAGAACTGGGCAGGCTGTTGCTCCCTCTACTAACATGTGCACGTCAGGAAATTGCCCTCGCCTCAAATTTGTGAAATGGCATGCAGGTGGAGTTGTGGTTTGCTTTTGCATCAACTATGAAAAAAGTTTTTGTGAATGTAAAGTTCTTGACATATTTAAAGCGTTTTTTCACGGCCAGTATTAATATTCACCCCTGTGGATTAAAAAAAAAAGAGTTTGTTTTCAACTGGGATAATGCCCAATGTCAAAGTCAGCCCAATGTCAAAGTCATCAGAGACAAATTACCTAACTCACCAGCACAATCTAACAGGCCTCATATTCTCTGTGCGCCTTTGTATGTAATGTGGGGATTGTGGCAGTTTCGTTAGGTGCGCCGAAATTTAGGTGAATTTGCCGACCGTGGATGGCGGGAGTGTACCGAAGGCAGCAGGCGTCTCCCAATTCCTCCCGCTCTCCGCTCGGGCCCTGATCCTCTGACTTAGGTGTTCAGAGTGTGACGACGTCTCTGCTGTCCTCCCTGGTGCTGGCAGAATGATATTTTGGAAGTAGATGACGTCATGGCAGCTTTGAATTTTTCTGATATGGAAAAAATATTTTAATGTTTCAGAATAATATCGGAAGTCCTTGATCGTTTGAAGCTCGGCCCCGCCACCTTTCCCCTCGTGGTCCTGACTGTGCGCCCCCCCTAGCGCTGGCCTTGCCCGTGCCTCCCCACAGCTTTGCCTTTCTGGGTGTTTTGTATGCACAGAGCTCTGCCGTACGTGGCCTTGGGGTTCTCTTAGCGTGGCCCAGGTCCAACACAAATAGCGCCCCTTTTTATTGCAAACTCTTTTATTGCAAACTCACAAGCATGTCATTCTGTAACGTTTTGGCTGTGTTAGGTTCCTCGTATTTGCATATGAATTTTCCAATCACTGCGAAATCTGCAGAAAGAGAGAGAGAGAGACAGCTTTACTGATGTCGTGTTGAATCTGCACGTCAATTTGAGGGGTGTGGCCACCCCAGCAGACTAAGAGTAAGACTTCGAGTCCGGAAACACAGGATGGCTCTTGGTCTCTTTAAATTTCTTCCAATGATGTTTTGTGGTTTTCCTTGTACAAGGTTTACACTTCTTTGCTTAAATTTGTCCCTAAGTATTCTCTTTAATATTATTGTGAATGGAACTGTTTCCCAAATCCATCTTTGGATTGTTTATTGCCAGTTTAGAGAATTACAGTTGATTTTTGACTTAGGTTTTTGTAAAAATAATTATTTTTCAATTGCAATTGACACAGTATTAGTGCAGATGTATAGCATAGTGATTGGACATTTATGGAACTTACAAGTGATCACCTTGAGAAGTCAAGCACCCGTCTGGCGCCATCCATAGTTATTACAATATTGTTGACTATATGCCTTACCCTGTACTTTACATCTTAAAAAATTGTTAAAGGGACTTCTATAAAAAGAAAAAAGGTAAAAAATGTGAATAATAAAATGGTAATCACTGCAGATTTATCAACAATTATTTTAAATGTAAATGATTTAAATGCTGCAATAAAAAGACATAGGGTAGCTGAAGGGCTGAGAAAATAAGAATATTATGTGTGTCATCTACAAGAGACTTTGGATCCAAAGTAATGGGATGGTAAAAGAGATTTCAGGAAAATGGAAGCAAACAGACAAAAACCCGGGTAGCAATACACATACCAGGTTAAATGGGCTTTTAAAAGGCTATAGCAAGAGACGGAGAAGGACCCAGTGATCCCACTTCCGGGACTGCATCCGAAGAAACCCAAAATGCAAATTTGAAAACACATGTGCATCCCTATGTTCAATGCAGCATTAGTTACAATAGCCAAAGTATAGAAGCAACCCAAGTGATTTAGGTTTCCTACATGCACAATCATTTCTCTATAAAGAGAGAGTTTTTCTTCTTCCTTTCCAACCTGGGTGAATGTGCTTCTCCCCTAGTTGGCCTGGCCAGAACCTCAGGGCAGCACTGCCCAGCACGGGCAGGAGCGGACATCTCTGTTGTGTTTCTGATCTCAGAGGGAAAGGGTTCACGCCCCCTAGTAAGTGAGACGTTCCCAGTAGTTTTCTCTGTGGGTGCTCTTTTGTCAGTTGTGAAAAGTCCTTTGCACTCTTATTTTTCTCTGTATTTATCACGAAAGAGTGCTGGATTTGTCAAATGCTTTTTTCCTGTGTGTCGAAACGATCAGTGAGATGTTTTCCTTTATTAATACGGCATTACCTGCATTGCTGCTTGGACAGGAAACCAGCCTTGCATTCCTGGGCATAGTCGCAGGGTGGTCACGATGTACAGTCCCTTTTATATGATGCCGGATCAGTTTGTTCGGGTCTTGCTGAGCACGGTTGTATTATACAGGTAGTCCTCCAACAATACCATTTCATTCAACGTTGTTCCGCTGTAACTTGAAGAGGTGTTGTAGGGACTTAACTGTTGTTTGTATCGCATCAGTTGGTCTGTGGCAAAAACTGGTCCAAGGCCCAAGAACCTACTGACATCATCACATGAGAGCTTAATGGATTCATAAGAGATATTAGCCTGCAGCTTTTTTTTGTGATGCCTGTGTCTTGCTCTGCTATCAGGATAATACTGGCTTCAGAGAACAGGCTGGTAAGTGTCCCTCCCCTTTGGTTGTTTGAAAGGGTGTATGCAGTATTGGTGTTGATTCTTTAAATGCTTGGCAGAATTCACTACCAAAGCCATCTGCCCCCGAGGTTTCCTGGTGGGACATTTTGACTGCTCACTCAATCTGCTTTACCGATGGTACAACGGCAGGTCCTGTTTCTTTGGAGGTGTATGTCCTCTGGACCGCACGCAGTTCGTCTGGTTGGCCCAATGTATTGTCCCATAGCTGCCCTTAGTGTTCTCTCATAATTTTCTTTATTTCTCCAAAGTTGGAAGCGATGACCCTTCTTTCATTCCCGAGTTTTAGGAATTTGGGATTTCTCCCTTTTGATGTGGATCATTTAGCTGGAAGTTTGTCCGTCGTATTGGTCCTTTCAGGGAATCAGCTTGGTTTCGCCGATTTTCTCCGCCGTTTTGTGTTTCACTTTTGTTTGTGTCCACTCTGATTTTTTATTATTGTTTCCCTCGTTGCTTTGGCTTTCGTTTGGTCTTCTTTTTATTTTCACGTGGAGGACTGTGTTATTGATTTTAGATCTTTTTATTTCTGAGTGTGGGCTTTATCATCTCTCAATTCCCCGTAAGTACCGACTTAGCCTCATCCCATAGGTTTGTATTGTGTTTTCATTTCCATTCTTCCCAAACTATTTTCTGACTCCCATGGTGATTTCTTTTTGACCCATTGGTCGTCCAGGAGTGTACTGTTTAATTTCCACATACATGCAAATTTTTCAAATGCCCTTTTTTATTCTTAAATTTCATTTCATTGTCATCAGAGAACATATTTTGTATGATTTCAGTTCTCCTGTACGTGTTGAGGATTATTTTATGGGCTAGAATATGGTTTATCCTAAAGAATGTTCTTGCCCTGGCTGGTGTAGCTCAGTGGGTTGAGTGCGGGCCTGCGGGCCTGCGAACCAGACGATCACGGTTCGATTCCCAGTCAGGGCACATGCCTGGGTTGCAGGCCAGTTTCTGGCAGGGGACACACCAGAGGCAACCATACATTGGTATTTCTCTCCCTGTCTCCTTCCCTTCCCCTCTAAAAGATAAATAAATAAAATCTTAAAAGAATGTTCCATGTCCACCTTGAGAAGAATGTTACGCTGCTTCTCTTGGGTGGAGTGTCCCAGACGGGCCATTAAGTGTGGCTGTTTCGAGTCTTCGAGTCTTTGTGTTCCTTCCTGCCCACTTGTTTCTCCATTATTGAAAGTGGTCTGTTGAAATATCCAATTATTGTTGAATTATCTACTTATCCATTCAACTGTATTGTAATTATGGGCTCTAGTTTTAGGTACATATATTTACAATTGGCATATGTTCTTGCTAGATTAACTCTATACAATTTTTGTCTTCAAATTTCTTTGTCTGATATTAACATGGTAACTCCAGGTCATATTTGATGACTGTTGGCATCTTATATATTTTATATTTTCACTTTCAAACTATTTATGTCTTTGAATTTAAACTGTGTCCCTCATGGACAGCATACAGTTGGAACATGGATTTTTAAATTCATTTTGGCAATCTCTGCTTTTGGATGGGAGTGTTTAGTTATATTTACTATAATTACTGATAAAGTCGAATCTCTGTCTGCCATTTGGTTATCTTAATCTATATTTAAAGTCTTTTTGTTCTAGTGGTCCATTAATTGTGTCTTTCCATTTCAGCTTGGAGGACTCCCTTAGGGTTTCTCATAGCATACCACTGCTCGTGACAAAGTCTCTTAATCTTTATCTTTTTAGGGGAGGTCAGTTCTGCTAGATATAGAATTCTCAGGTGACAGTTTTTCTAGTGCATTGAATGTGTCATCCCACCACCTGCTGGTTGCCATTGTTTCTGATGAGAAATCAGACGTTGATCCTAACTAATTAAAGGTCACTTTTCTCTTGTTGCTCTCAAGGGCCTCTGTGTTTGACTTTTGACATGTCAACCATGACGTGCCGGGGTGTTGAACTGATTTTGTCCTAGCTGGGGCTTATTGAGTCTCTTGGGTGTACAGATCAAGATTTTGTAAAAGCAACTTTGGGACGTTTTCAGGCACTATTTCTTCAAATATCCTTCCCACCCGCGAACTCTCTTCTCTCCTCCCTGGAGTCCTATTAAATGCGTGCTGGTGTCCTTGCTGTTCCCACAGGTCACCCAGACTCGGTTCACTTCTCTTCATTCTTTATTCTTTCTACTCCTCAGACTGGACAATCTTAGTTGGCCGGTGGAGAAATAGATGGGAATAGGGCAAGGAAAATGCCATAAAGCATTTTATCAGTTCCTGTGATAGCTAAAAGCACACAGCTGGTGCAGGTAAAGGAGTAGCTTCATTAAAATTAAAATTTTGGAGACAAGTCACAGAACGAAATTAATTCAGAGTGTATTTTTGACATTAATCATGGAAAAAATGCAGCTCAGTTTGATGGAGTATTTAGAAAAAGCAAAATTAAAATAAATTTGCATAGCAATTAGATAAGGAGATACCGCATAGACCGCAAGATAAATTTAAAAACCCACAGACAAGTGGTGGGGTGCTTGGCAGCACGCCCATGTGGATACATGCACTTGAATTTTTCATGAAAGGAAATGCACTCAGTTAAGGCCGTATCGGGAGGGCTAGCAACAGTAGTCTAACTACTAGACTGGACTTGGGAAGTGTCGTGGGGGCCACTGAGCGGGTTGTTGCTTAACCACACAGTGTGATTTCCAGACCCGTTTAGACTTAGACTCTCAGAAGCGGGATGGAATCTCCACGGTCGCAAGGGACAGACTTCTAACCAGCTGGCACTTCCCGTCTCTGCTGTGCACACTCGCAGTGGAGGGTCTCAGTTACTCTGATGGAGGAGATGGGGAAGGCTGTGGACTCCAAAAGCCCTCCGAAATGATGTCCACCACCTTCCGGAGCGATGAGCAGTGGTGGGTGGAGGGAGGGAGTCCCAGGTGAGGCCCCAGAAGGGTGACCTGGGCAAAGGTGCGAGAATGTTTTCGAGGACAGCAGAATTATGGCGGGCCTGTGACAGCCTCAGAGTAGCCGTGTTGACGCTACCAAATCACAGAGGCTCTGGGCTGGATGCGCACTTGAAGTGCGTCTGGTCCAGTAACTCAGGGTCCTGCCGATAGTTTAACTCAATCCGTATGAAATCCTTCTGTTTCCGCAGCTCTGGGCTGGGCGCTGACATTCGCCCTGGGGCAAAACAATTAACAAGCTGCCTGATCTGAGGGTTTCATTTAGCAAAGTGCTTGTTCACGAAGGCTTTCCCGTAAAACGACTTCAGATGTTCCCTCCTTCCTCCCTTCCACATGGAGACGTGTTGGCAAGGGTGGGGTCCTGCGCGGGAGTCATTAGCCCTCCTGCTGAACCAGCAGCCTTCGGAAACACGGGCTTCGAATGGGCCTCGGCTGAGAGGTGGCGCATCCCAGTCCCCCAGGGCTCTGGAGTATGTCGGCATAATCAATCTTCATTAAAGCATTGAGTCCCCGTGGTATGTCCAGGGCTGGGAGTGCGTGGCTGAAGGAATTTCACGTGATCTATGTCCCAGGGATCAGCAAACACCGTCCGATAAACACTGTGTGTGTTTCTGTGTGGGGGGGAATGGGGGTGGATGGGGGAGAGGGAGGGAGAGAGACGATGAGTATGAATGAGTGTGAGTGACTGGGAAGGGAAGGGAGCAACTGGGCAGGAGACCTTGGTGAGGAGCAGCGGTGTGTGAGCTAAGGGATGAGAAGGGACCGTGTGGGGGACATTATTCTCTGGGGACCGGAAGGGGACAAGGGTGGAAACACCGGAGTTTTACTTAAAACACTTCTGATGAGTCTGCAGTTTAAATTTAAACATCTGTTTAGTTGTAAAAATATAAGTAATCTCGCTGGCTGGTGTGGCTCAGTGGATTGAGTGCTGCCCTAAGAACCAGAGGGATCGCAGGTTCAATTCCCAGTCAAGGCACATGCCTGGGTTTCGGGCCAGGTCCCCAGTAGGGGGCACATGAGAGGCAACCACACATTGATGTTTCTTTCCCACTCTTTCTCTCCTCCTTCCCCTCTCTCTAAAAATCAGTAAGTAACATCTTAAAAAAATATGTAAGTAATCTAAATGTGCTATTATTTTGAATAATTTGATTATTTTTTCCTCAATAATACCTGTTCTTACTGGAAGGCTATTCTTGTTTTTGGCTGGGTAGTAAAAAGATTGAGAATTATGATCACTAATGCATGGTTTACCTGCCGCCCCCCCCCCCACACACACACACCAATTCTGAGCGATTGCACAGGCTTTCATAGCCTCTGTCCATGGGTACATTTACTGAGAGCAGGAGTCAGGACTGGCCTCTTGTCCATATTAGGTTCATCAGTCATTCATAAGTTACTATCCTACAACTCCAGGTGGCAGGCATTTCAGGTGTGAGACTAGGTAAAGGGCGTGGCAGCCCTAATTAAAAGTTGGGAATGCAGCAAAGTACTTGCTCTTTGGATACAGAGTAACCTTTATTTGACTTACGAAGTCTTTCAAATAGCAGAAAATGAAACCTGTTCATTCTTTAGGACATGCATTGTGTTTATTCGAACTTCAGCTCTATATTACACATCGGGGAGACAGTAGGTGTTAAAAATAGCATCCTGTTAGTAGTTAGGTGATTATAAATGATCAGAATTGCAAATAGGAATAATTAGAGATATTTTTGGTTCATAAGCAGACACCTAAATATACTTGGTGATGTTCATAAAATGGTGATTTTATTAATTAGTCATAGAGGATTGCTTTTATAGTCTGAATGTTTCAGGATTTTTAACTGACATTCAAAATAATCATTCCTAACTTCCTGGATGTCAAAGACAAATAGAGACACAGCAAATATGACACAGTTAACTATTTCATTAAAGTTTTTCGTGTGCCAAGGAGACTGGATTCCCACACTATTTAGAACAAATCTGTTTCGTTAGTTCTTTGACTGAAGTTATTGTTTGTAGTTTTGTTTCAACGTTTTTTTCTTTTTCTCTAAGAGTTTCTTTGCCCATGGATAGTGTAGACTTGGAAAGCACTCTGAAGGAAGTATTATTTTAGAGAATAAGATATATTGATGCCCTTCCAGTGTGCCCATAGAGCGAGAGCGTCAAACTCATTTCACTGGGGTGAAAATCTCCACTCAGCTTTACGGCTAAGAAGGGCCTGGCGTTCCCGAATGGGGCAGCCCCGATTTCGGGTGTTCGAGCCTGACCCCGGGGTCCGTGACGTACAGTGGTTTGGAGTTTCTTCAAGGTGCCCCTGGGGCGGTGAGCGGTCAGCCTGTGCTTTCCCCAGGCAATGCAGGACACACAGTGGACAGACGAGCCTCCAGGGACGGCGGCGTCACTCTCCTCTCAGGCACGCTTCCTGTCCCTCCGTGGGGAAGCCTGGTTTCCTCGTGCTCACTGTCCTCCGGTGAGAGGAAAGTCACTGTGGACGTTGGAAAGAACCGTGTTCCGAGTGGAAGCCTAGGAAACAGCAGTTCAGGCATGTCCAGGTGTGTAAATACTTGAACTGGAGTGAGACGTAGTCTTTCAAACACACGCAACTTCATCTTGTGGCTTTATTATTATTCCATGTTACCCACTCGGACACTTCGGCTGAGAGGCCGTAAGTTACTCATCAGGGGTCAGCTAGCTTTGGGCACCAGACCCGGGTCACCTGGCCCCAAATTCCATCTCTCTGTCTTCCATGCTCGCTCCTGGCTCGGGCCACTTCAGGTGGAAGGTTCTTCGGCCGAGAGGCTGCAAGTCAGTTTCTCTGACAACAAAGCAAAGTACTTTTTCTCCTCCAGCGCCACTACTTTTAGGGCCGTGGGCTTTTCCTGTGTGCTCTCCCGGGGAGCTCTCCGCGCCCGTGTCTTTTGGCTGAGAAGCCGTGAGTCGGAGTTTGCACGGTGAGGGCTGTGAGTTGTTAAAATATAAATGGGGATGTGGATACAGAGTTGGTAGTGTCCTGCCACCGGGTGTCAGGTTTCCCGCTTTGTCTGACAGGCTTTCACCCACAGATGGGGCTTTTTCGGTCTTCCCACTTCCCAGTTTAAACCAGAGGCTCCCGTAGAATTTCCCTAAACCGGGTGCCCATCTCCCTCATCCCCTGTGCCCTCCCCCAACCCCTCACTTTTCCTGGGCTCCCTGGAAAACGCCCCCACCCTGGAGCACCTCCTCTTTTCTTTACCAGGGGTTTCTCTGAAGTTCCTGGGTCACCCATGAGCCCTTTCCTCCTGCCGGGACAGAAGCCGGCTGCTGTGCCCTAGGTCCCCCGCTGTCTTCAGAAACTCAGCCGGCAGCGGTACAGCTTTGGCCTCTGAGTAGTGTGTTTCTGGCCCCCTTGGCTACGGATTTCAAAGGGTGCCTACTGAGTGGAGGCAGATACCCATATAAACGCGCTTGGCCATCTTTGCAGAGCTTTATGGCTGGTTTGTCTTTGATCTTTAAAAAGAAGTTAATAACAGTTTGGCACGTGTTTTGGGGAGTACAGTGTTTTCCAAGTCTGGAACCCTCCTCGGCGCCCTGCCTGGGAAGGAGGAGGGGGAATGTGTGGGGCTGCCTTTTGCGGCTGCTTTTCCCTTTGTGCTCACATCTGCCTGTGCTGCTCGGAGGAGCCCTCCTCTGTGAGAGCATTTCCAGTGTCCGGTTACCCCCGCCTGCCTGGTCCTGGCCAGCCCTGTTGGGCTAGAATCTACGAAAGCCAGCCAGCGCCCAGACTCCTTGCTTTAAGGTTTTAGGGCACATACGAAAGGCATCTGTGGAGAGTGTCTAAATAAGCGAGCTTTTGAAACGCATGTTCTGTTTTTCCACTGAATCACGTTCTATGGTATTTCACTTAAGTTCCATTTGGGCTTTCGGGTCTCTTTTTATTAGTTTTATGCCGGTTTTCCATTTTCAATGCCACACTTTTCTTCAACGGCAAAAACATTTAATCTTAACAGGGTTGCTGTGGCTCTCATGTTAGTAAAAAGTAAACCAGGCAGCAAGTGGTAGCTGCTTGGTCACCGGTTTAAAAGTTGCAAACAATTGCTTTTGGACGGCGATCTGTGTTCTCTTTAAGAAAACATGAAATGTATGGGTTTTCTTGGAGGGCCTTGTTTTCACCTCTTATCTGCCCCCCCCCCCCCCCCCCCGCTCACCCCTTCCTTAATCCGACACTGGCTCACGGCACCGCACTGCTGCTGGGATCTGGGCCCTGTCTTGGGGGGAGGTTCAGAAGCAAGTGACGAAAGTCCTGCTTCTGCAGACCCCACTTTCAAGAGCCTGTATGCGCAACGCTTCTGTCTTTCTTTTTAATTTTTGAAAGCCTCTCACTGAATGTGGCCTGTTGTCAGGTAGCCTGTGGAAGCCCAGGGACCGTGGGGTGAGGCTGGGGCCGCGTGCTCAGCGATGGGAACCGGCTCAGAGATGGTTCTGCTATGTAGACGGTCGGGCGCTCAGGTTGCCGTGTGGTGGTGGTGGAGGGGGGGCTCACACGAAGGCCGAACACGCAGGAAATGGGTGGTTTTGTCCTTGTCAACTGCATGATTTTTCACAGTGACACCTGGTTTCGTTGCTTCTTTTTAGAGCCATTACTATTGTTTTTAAAACTTTATTAAGTAATAATCAGGAACTAACATTGTTTTTGTAGAACAAAGAATACTCTCCACAATAAAGTTAACAAAAACGTTAAGTTTGATTACTCATTTTTCATAAGAAACCTTTGATTTTTAATTGCAAAAACATGCTCATCATTAGAAAAAAGAAACAAGAAAATGCAGATAGTTAAATTTTGAAAGTCTCTGCTTACGTAAAACCCATTTTATGATTTTAAACTTCTCTTTTTTTAAAAGTGGAATCAGAGCCCTGGCTGGTGTGGCTCAGTGGATTGAGCACGGGCCTGTGAACCAGAGGATCACGGTTCGATTCCCAGTCAGGGCACATGCCTGGGTTGCAGGCTGGTTCCCTGCAGGCCAACTCCCAGCAGGGGACGCACGAAAGGCAACCATACATTGATGTTTCTCTCCCTCTCCTTCCCCTCTAAAGATAAATAAATAAATAAAATCTTTAAAAAAAAAGTGGAATCATAGTTTGCATGTTGTCTTCTAACTTTCTCCCTTATCGATGTGTCCTGCTGTTTTTCATGCTAAAAGTCAATATTCTTTACCAGTTTTTATTGACCGTGTATTTTCTGTGTGGATCTAATTTAAATTAGTTCGTCAACACTCTGTTGTTAGCTATTTACAGCTTTTTAAAATTCTTATAAGCAATTGTGCCATGATTTATAGCAAGAGTTTTGCTTGCCCTTAGATATTTCCTCCTGATAAAGAAGATAAGGTTTTATGGGTCTTGTTATCTATCTTAAAATTACGTTCTTCCAGCAATGCATATTCTCCAGGCCTTTGGCAATTGGGGCCTGGCAAAGGTATATTCACTCACCAAGAACTGAAGGGTGGTCCTCGTCATCCTTCCTAGCCCTGCGACCTTTCTTCGTTGCCATCTGTGGCAGAATGGCAGCCTTCAAGGTCAAGGTCGAGCTCGGGGAACATTCCCAGCTTGGAAAACGTGGCTCGTGGTCGCCAGAGTCACACGGGATTGATTGGAATCAGTTTGGCATCAGGATGTTCTTTCAGTGGTTTCGGCAGCAGGCCTCGCCGTATCAGGCCTTGTGATATCAGAGGAGATCGGCTTGCGCAGACATGCTGGGCCCAGGGCCACCACGAGGACAAGGACACCGGGCGGGCCTGCAGGGCTCCCCGGCCAGCGCAGGGAGGGCCAGGCGGGGCTGTCCTGGGGACGTTTCCTCTGCCCACCCCACCCCCACCGGGGCACCGCTGAAGCTTCCTTAGAGTGGCATTTGCTCTCTGATTTCTTACGAACTGTGGGTCTTTGAGAATTTTTAATTGATTCAGTTAATTTACCACAGAATTGAAAGCAAGGAAGCATGAAGCCGAGTACTTGGTTGCCACTAACATGGTGGAGGAAAGGATGGTGGCGCTTGGAGAGCAGCAGCCATCCGGAAGAACACGTGTGTGTGCGTGTGTGTGTGTGTGTGTACACGTCACTCTTCTTCTGGCCTCGGTACTTACTTTGTAATTCTTGACCCTTTGAGAGTGTGATTTTCCCTGTGCCCCCCAGTGGAAAACTATATTTGAACTTGCGTTACTTGCCTATTGCTTAAAAGGCTTCATTAGAAAAACAAAATTTTAATGTGACATTAGCATCTCATTAACCTTTCAAATCGTGAAAAAAGAGTACGTTGGTACTTCACACCCGAGAACAGCCCCGTCTGCGGGTCGCTGAGCCTGTTTCACACCCACCCCGTCGTCCTCCAGCCCGCGCTGTTCCAGGGAACACCGGCGGCTGCGTTTTACTACACAAACCCTCTGGCTTCAGTCGGATGATACAGAGGGAAGCTAAGATGCACTTCAGCAATTTAAAAGTTGCCAGTGTGTTTACCGACCGTACTGGACTCGGTCTGGAAAAAGTATCTGTTGCCTCAGTTGCTGAAAAAAGGACGGAGCTGGAGAAGACCCAGAAGCCTACGATGGCCTGTTTTGGTTCTTGCCCAGCCCACGTCTTGCATTGGCCATCGCCGAGAACACACACGGGGTGACCTTGTGAGGGCAGCCATTGTCTTTACCGAGGGTGCTTCCCCTCCAACCTCACCGTACTTCTGCAAGGCGACAAGGGGCTGATCGAAGCCCAGCGGGGCACCCATGCCTCCTCGGGCTGGGATGGTAAGAAGCCAAGCCAAGCGGCCACTTAGCTTGACCTGCACAATGATGCGCTTTCTTTCCCAGTTAATTAAGAGGGACTGGGCAAGATCCAGGCTGTGGGTGCTGGCCTGTCCTCTTCCAGGAAAAAGCAGTTTACCCACGAAATGAAAATAAACGAGAATGAGAGCTTTGTTTAGAGATTCTCTAGAGAGATGGGCCTGATTTTGTTCAGTCTCCTCAGAATGGCCCCGTGTCCCCGAAGGCCGGCCTCTGCAGAGAGCACCTCTGTGGGGTTCACAGCCTGCTTCGGGCTGTGGACGTCTTTCCCACTTAAAGCCTCAAGTCCGAAATGTGTTTTCTCGCAAATGAGGACTGTGTTTCCAGGGCGCCTCGGTCTTGGAAGTTCAGACTCGGGGAAGGCCCGAAAGGCCACCTGGCCCCGGGGCCGTGCTTTGCAGATGAGGAGGCTGAGGCCCCGGGAAGGGACGAGGCCTGCACAAGACCCCGTAAACCCCAACCCAAGAGGGCCCGGGGACCCGACGTCCTCGTTTGCAGAACAGCCAGCCCTTCGCTTCCCGGTCTGCAGCTTTGAGCTGCTGGAAGGATGACCGTCCATTCAGAAAAGCGACACTGCCCTTCACCATCCAGTGTCTCCTCCAGCAGTTCTTCCACCGCTACGAAGCTGTCGGCCACGCAAACCTTTGCTTTTGCAGCAGTGTGTGTGGGGGGGTACGTGCGCAATACATTGAAAATATGAATTATGTGAATAAAATTCGTGTTCGCTCCTTCAGTTAGCAAACAGGTAGAGAAGGGGAGCCGTCTGCTGGCAACTTCAAATCACACGCTAGAGGACCCTTCGGGTGTATGTGGGGAAAAACACATCCGGGGATTTTTTTTGTCTCTCGTTTACTAAAACACACACACACACACACACACACACACACACCATGTGGCTGTTCTAGGTGCTTCCTCTTATTGAAGATGTTTAAATTCCTCAGTAACAGATTCCAGACGACCCTTTAAAGACTCTGAAATCAGGCTACTTCGATGACACTTACATGCAGTATAATGCTAATTTATGTCACGATCTTCTTAAATGAGGCTTTTTTCAGGTACAAAGGTATGACATCCTGCCATGGCCGCAGCTTGGCCCATGAGGGCTTTACAAGTCCAACAGCCATTGGGTGCAGGCTTGTCTCAGCCACGCCCCCCGGCTGCCATCTGGGGTGAGGGGGTGCCCTGGCCCACCTTCTGTTTTGGTGGCAGAAATTTACTGGGGGAATTTTGAAATCCTTTATCACGGTTAAAATCGGGACTTACCTCATTCCCACATATCTTGGCTGCACTACCCAGAGACCAGTAGGAGTTTGATACATTTTCGGTGGGGCCGGCGGCCTTCACTGCAGTCGTCTCGGCACGTTTCCTTCCACCTGCAACTGTTTCTGCAGCGTATCTTTAACAAGGAAGCCTTTTCTTTTACAGCCAAACCATGACCCCCTCTCTTCTGTAAAAATGGAATAGTCGTCTTTCCGTTGGGCACTGTGCCTTTAATAAAAAATATCAGCCATTTTTAAAAACCTTTATGAGAGATTTTCTTCTAAGGCAACGTTGGTGATACAGGAGTTGTTCACTCGGCAGTTGGGAACTTCTTACGCCTTGTCCGATGCTGTTCTGGCGTCATTCTGACTGATCGTGATTTGATTTTAAGAGAAAGCCCCACAAGCCCTGACTCAGTTGGTCGGAGCGTTTTCCTGTGGACTGAAGGGCCGCAGGTTCGGTCCCTGGTCAGGGCTCTAACAAGAAGGCAGCCAATCCGTGTTTCTCTCTCACACTGAGGTTTTTCTCTCTCTTCCTCTCTCTCTAAAAGCAATGAAAGAATGTCCTCGGGTGAGGGGGAAAGGGAGCCCCACGAGATACTTCCCGTAATAAAAGCCCCCTTCTGTTCACTTCCGTTCAGAGGCCACTTCCTGGAAGTCTGTGTGGTGCATGGCACCCAGCAGTTTCTGTGGGGCAGAAGTGACAGTTGGAAGGATGCGGGGGGAGGGAAGAGTGGTTTGCTGGCCTAGGAAATGGAGAGAGGGAAGAGGGGGAGGGGGGGCAAAATTGGATGCCCCTTTCTTGACCCCTAGATGTTCGGCGAACTCACTCATTATCCCAAGAAGCGTGGCCAGAAGCCAGTGCGGGAGCACATGCAGCCTCCTGTGGGCCCCCCCAGGGCTGAGGGGCACTCCAAGCTGGGGGAAGCTGAGAGCAGCGAGCCCCTGCCCTTGTCACCTGTCACCTGCCACCTGCTGGGGAATTGGGGCAAATTCAACAAGATCCTTGGCTGTAAGGCTCCGGCTGCAGAGGGCGTAGAAAAAGTAGTGCCCAAGAAACCGGGGTTTCAGGACTTGGGGGAGGGGTACGGGTGAGCAGGATGGGGGGACCGGTGGTGAGAAAGAGGGAGGAGGGCCCGAGGGGCAGGACAGGTGTCAGGGAGTCCTCTGGGGTGCGGGAGATGCGAGGACGTCCACTGTCCGAGGAAGAGAGGAGGGAACGCCCTCCTGGCACACACGGGCCGTGTCACCTTCAGAGGGTGGAGGGCATCGCCCTCTCCAAACCCAGAAGGAAGGACAAGAGGCTGAGTAACAGGGGAGCTTCCGGAGGAGGCAGCCCAGCTGGCGAAGGCCGAGCTGAATCTTTACGTTGGAGCCCTAGGGGGGCGGGGAGCTGCGAAGAGGGAGTATTGACACCCAGAGACGAAGACCCTGGAGTCCCCGCCGAGAGGCAGTTTGGTGCGTGGGTTCAGTGTTGGCTTTTCCGTAAAACATATTTTCAGCCAAACATTGACGATGATGGCGTTTACCTAGAGCTAGAGGTCGTGCCCGAGGCCAAGCAGACAAGAGATTCTTGGGTTGCAGTTCACTGGAAGTGTGGTTCCAGGGGCCGGTCACAGGGTCTGGATGGAGGCCAGAGGAGGCCGGGAGGCAGGAGCAGAAGTCAGGTGGTGGGGACACACGGCCCGGGGCAGGGAAGGGTCTCAGGGTCTGGAATCTAAGAAGCGCGGGGGTGTGGAGAATGGAAGAACAAGACACCAGGAGGCAGAAGAGCCACCGCGTGGTGCAGGGTGGCAGTGAGGGGGGAGGAGGCCTGGCCCCTTCTGGAAGGCCCAGAGGTGAAAAATCAGTCCGTTCGAAAGCACTCCGCTCGAAGAATTAATTCCTTACCGACGTGTCTGGGTCTTTCTGAGGGCGGGACTACACTGCGGCGTGCTTTTCTACTTTATCTTGAGGACATTTTAGTCAGTTTTCTTCCCTGAAGAGTGGTACGATTTCATGCAACTTTAAATTTTTTTATTTGACTTATTTTTTTAAACCTCAGAGCACTCCCAAAGAGCGTCAGTAACTGAGGTCACTGAGGGAGGTGGAAGGGTCAGCAGGTCAAGAGGAGAATTTGCCAAGTGGCACTTCCAAGGCCAGGGTCTAAATCGGCACCTGGAGCATGAGAGGTCGCGAACCCCACTTGTGAGGAAAATGGGTGGGTTGTACTTTGGATGCATTTTCATTAATGAAGCTTGAAGCAAAAACGTTGAACTTGAGACTGCGCCGAGCTAGCCAGGGCCCCTCGAACCCTGGATTTGACTTGGTAGGATTTTCTGTACCGTGAAACGTAGCCACGGACCGTAGTTAATCCGTGAGATGCGTGCTTTGTTTTTATTGCATTTTGTTTGCCCTTTAAAAAGTCTCACTTAAAGACCGTTCTATTCGATGCAAGCCTCGTGACTTAGCTGAAACCTTCGGGATGAGAAAGGGGGTTTTGAGCCGAAGGGCCCCGTCCGGCCAGCACCACCTCGTGACATTGGGATTGAAAACTACTGATAGATGGAAGCATGTGATTGGCTGCGGGACGTTTTTTCTTTGTCAGAATGAGATCAGCCCTTGAAATCGGAGCGCAGCTGCCCCATTCCCACTGGAAAAAGCCAGGAGTGTGAAAATGGCCTTGGCCCCCAAGTCAGATTGCAGATCGCAGATGCCGTATCTGCCTAGATTTGGTTTGGGTCTTGGCTGCCTTCATCAGTAACTTCTTCCATGGTTCCTTCTCGGTAGAAGGAACTTAATTCAGACCGTGTGTTTCGCATCCCGCAGAGCGGAGCAGGGCATCACCTGACGTGGGCTGTCCTTGGCGTTGCCCTTGAATGTGGATATGAGCCCCCCCTGGGAGTTAATTTCAAAGTCCAGCTGTGGCCCCAGGAGAAGGAAGCCACTGGCTCCCGCCCAGCCTCCTGCCTCTCACTCCGAGCTCCAGTGCGCCCCCTTGCTGCGTTCCCCCTGCAAATGCAGGGAGAGCTCCAGGGGCCTGCCCTCTTCAGTAAGCCCTTTAAAGGGCTTCACTGCGTGCAAAACAGGTAGCGCGGAATCAGAGCATCTTTTTAAAGCTCTAAGTAAGTAGCTATATAACTTCGTGGCCAAGAAAGCGAATGCTCGCTCTCATAACTAAGTGTGCAAAAATAACACTGCTCTATTCACATAGGTCAGGGGTTTTTCAGCCACGAGAGGTTTTGAAGCAT
The DNA here is from genome assembly GCF_014824575.4 of Sturnira hondurensis. NCBI lineage: Eukaryota > Metazoa > Chordata > Mammalia > Chiroptera > Phyllostomidae > Sturnira > Sturnira hondurensis. The sequence goes on along the minus strand of NW_028082350.1, from coordinate 17,221,103 downwards.
GTAATACACTGACCGGTCAGTCAGGGGCACTGACCTCCTTTCCCTCAAACTGCCAAATAAGAAAATGACACCAGCCAACACCACACGAACCGTTCAGTGTGAATGAATCAAAACTGCGCCTGTTTTGGGGGGTCAGATCTGCCAAGTCCCATAGAATTTTAGTCATCAGTGTATGTGCACTGTGAGATGGGAAGCGTTGAAAGTTGCTGCCGCAGATGAAAGCGAGGGGTGCACAGCGGGGGACGCAGAGTGGACGGCCCTTCAGGTGACCGGTGTGTCGGTCGGGTCCCCCAGAGACTCAGGCAGATAAACATGGAGAAGGAGGATTCTTTTAAAGAACGGTCTCAGTGGATTATGAAGGCTGTAAGTTCAGAATCTTCCAGATGGCTCAGTGGGTTGGAGGCCCAGGCAGGAGCCTCTGCTGCCTTGAACCTGAAGGCTGTCTGTGGGCAGCGTTCTCTCTGCTCTGAAGGAGGTCAGTCTTTTGTTCTCTGGAGGCCTTCACCTGATGGGGCGAGGCCCGCCTGCACGGTGGAGGGCAATCTGTTTTACTCAATGCTTTCAATGTAAATGTTACCTTATCCAAAAACACCCTCATAGAAACTTACAGCATGGTGTTTTGCCACGTATCTGGGGACCAGGGCCCAACCAGGTTGTCACCCAGAATCAAGCTGGGTGATAAGGGGCATCGTAAAGGGGCAGTTTGCAGTACAGACGTCACGGCGTGAACTCCAAGGAACAGAGGTCTCCCCTGTGTCTTGTCCTCAAAGCCATCGATGACTTTATTTAAAGTCAAAGAGGATTGAAAACTCTGTTGGCCTTAAGGCACATCTTATTGAGAAGACACCTTAGGCAAACTCTTTGAATTTGGTTGCTCAGGTGTGAAACATTTCTGCTAGGTTTCCATTTACAGTATCAGGGGGGAAAAGACTCAGGAAACATACGCTCTCCTGAGCGGGCGTCCACGTCTGTGCCCCCAGGGCATCTGTCCGGGCCCCGGGAGAAGCGGCAGCCGCCTTCTCCCCCGTGCTGATCGTGGGTTTCGCCAGAAAGCCCAGCGTAGTCTCGCTCACGTTTCGGGAAGAGGGGAGTTTTTGTTCTGAATGAGAATTTCCTGTTCGTCATGGATGAACTAGAGAGATTTTCCTTAAGATCGTTCCCTAACATTTGGATCGGTCTCCGATAAAGGGACATGTTCATAAAAGTAAAAATGTTCCTATTCACTCTGGTTTTGCTGGTACAGTCGCAAAATTGGTTCCCTTCTCTTTCGTTCCTGATTCTTTTCATCCTTTTGTTACATTTTGGTGGGTGTCTCATGAAAAAGATTGTCCTGTATCAACCAGGACATTGAAAATGTATGACATTAGATTTAGTAATAACATAAGCTCATTTCACTCACACATTAAACAAACTTTCCATTGAATATTTTTAGACACAGGCACTTAGATTGTATCTTCCCAATGATATTGGGAAAAGTTGGCATATTGACAATTTGATGTAAAGAAAAGAAAACCCTCATAATTGAAAGTAACTTTGTCTATTTTCTTGATCTTATTCTACGGAAGCAGAAGTTTAAAAAGAAAAGGAAGAAACCCTGTAACTAACAAGTTACCTTTGAAAAACACTCGGGCGCTGGCTGGCGTGGCTCTGTGGAGAGAGCCCTGGCCTACAGAACAAAGGGTCGCTGGTTCGATTCCCAGTCAGGGCACAGGCCTGGGTTGCAGGCCAGGTCCCCGGTTGGGGACGTGTGAGAGGTACCCACACACTGTTGTCTCATCCCCTCTCTTTCTTCCTCCTTTCCTCTCTCTCTAAAAATAAATAAATAAAATCTTTCGATAAGAACACTTGAGAACAAAGGCTCAGAGCACAGACTACCTGATGAAAATTCACAAATTGCTCTCAAAGCGTCCCAAATCTGTGACAAGCCTGTGTTCTTCCACACCGAACGCGCCACAGTTACAGCCTGTGCACTTTGGGGGTCTCCGGGGGAGCCCTGTCTCACTGCCGCGCTGTGCCCCCCCCCCCGGGTGGATGCCCGTCATTGGCCAGGCCGTGCCCTGTGGTCTTTGGCCGCCGGATCAGATGGTAAAGCCGTCACCTGCGGTTGTTTAGTGATTCAATCTCTTGAAAATGTCAAAGCCCATCATAGCTCTAGGTCAGGTTCAGAAGTTCACGTACAGTGCCAGACATCTGAAGGCTGACTCAGAGCCTTGCGTCTGCCAAAAGGACGCCACCTTTGTCGGGCCTGGGCTTGGCCAGAAGCCGCTGGAAACCTCTCGCCCAGCCAACCATTGATAACGAAGCTTGCAGGCACACGAACTGTCTTTTCTAAAGGACGGAGGGCTTCACCAGTTGGCTGCCTTCGTTTATTTTTAGTATAATTACCAGGAGCAAACAAACTGTCTCGCAAAATTGGCGTCTTAAATATAAGCTTAGAGTCTGTGTCCTTGGGAGCTGAGGCAAGGATGTTTTATTAGTTCAGAATCTGTGGCTTGAGGTCCGTCGAGCATTATTCTTTCAAGATTTTTCTTGTGGGCTGTCCTGTGAGCTACAGTTCTGTGGTTTGGGAAGCTTCCAGAAAGAGGGCAGCTTCAGGAGAACCATCCCTGCGTTCACGCTTGCCTTTCATCTGACTAAGTCGCCTGATTCCTGCCACAAACATCTGCCAGTGCGCAGATTTCTGCCACATGGAAAGTTCTGGAAGCACTGTGGGGGCCAGACGACCTCTGTCGGGCATGTGTGGAACGGTAAAGTGTGGCCCATGGTCCTCAGTTCACCCCCGCTGGACAGCACTGAGTGTTTTGTGGGGCTGGTGTGTGGGGCTATAGGCTGATTCTCCGCCTTCTGTGCAGAGGGTTCCTCGCGCTGGTTCCGACACCTCAGAAGGATCAGATGAGAGAAAAGGACTTGACCGTCCTGTGAAATGCGGGACGACCCGGACCCCTGAGCCGGTCCCTCTCCCCGCTTCTCTCTGCCTTTCGCATCCCACAGTCGGCTCGTGAGGGGTGTCGGTCCTGAAAATCGGGGCGAGGGGCAGTAACTCTCAGAGCCCTCATTCCCCGTTGCCTCCTTCATGGGCGTGCAGAGAGCTCGGTTGGATCCCAGACCTGGGACACCTGCCTGGGAGGCGGGCAGCTCGGGTGACGGGTCTCGGAAGCCTCCTGGGGTGTGCATTCTGATTAGGTTGTGGCTGGATAATCACCATCGTCACCATGACCAAAAAATGGTGATTGATTTCGTGTGTTGGACTTTGTCACTTGTAACAGACCCACTTTGTTGGCTGTAGACAGCACCCGATGATGAAGGCCAGGTGGGCGTCACCACCATCCTCATCCCCAAGACACAGGCCTGGAAGCTGAGGGTGGGAGGTGAAGCCGCCTTCCTTCCTGATTCCACAGTGAGCCAGGGACCCAAGGCCGGCCGCGCTCAGACCTGGGCTTTCGCTGTTTCAGGCGCCTCCGCCCTCTTCTATTAGGCTGTCTTCAACACTGAGGGGAGAGAAACGAGACAGACAAGGTCCTTGACCTTGGTGAGCTTCAGGCCTACATGGAGAGGCAGAGCGGAGACGTGAGGAGATGGAGGAGCATAGAGGGGGTTGTGCTTCGTGCTGAGTGAGTGACCGGGAGCGCACCTCTTGTAGGAAGGTCCTGTAGGTGAGGGGACTGAAGGCGGGGACCGGGGGCCGGCTTCAGGGGGAGGTGCGCTGGAGATGGTCTTCACAGGAGAACAGGTTTTGCATGGCAGACCAGGCCTGAGCAGGGGGACCCCAGAAGCAGGTGCTCAGGTGCCCCGTTGGCCGCCCGAGGCCCGGAGGTGAGTGACTGGGAGCAGGGCCGAGAAACATTGCGAGGGCCAGGACGTGGAAGACCTCGAGGGCCCGAATGTGCACTTAACCCACGAAACAAGAGGAAGATGTTGCAGCTTTTAGCACGGCAGATTCATGGCTATAACCGAGTAGAGACTAGAGACACAGGCCAGGGACAGGATTTGTATCAGTGCTGTTCCCAAAGAGGGGGATTGAAAGGACAAAGCGGGTGACGCAGGACTTCGAAGGAAACAACCGGCAGTGTTCAGGGTGGGGAGGCGCAAACGGAGTGACCACGTGGTCTTCTGCCCCACCCAGGGCTTTCCCGGGAAAACTGTTGAACTGGCCAGGAGGCCAAGAAAACAGACACAAACTGGGACCCTCCCAGGCAGGCTGGCTGTATGATTGCACCGGTCAAGGTCGATGCTAAGTTTCGCTTGTGTTTTAATCCTCACCTTGAGGACATGCTTACTGACTTTTTTAGAGAGAGAGGAAGCAGGGGAGAGAGTGAGAGAGGGAGAGAGAAAAACATTGATTAGGCCTCTTGTATTCCCCCTGATCCGGGGTGGAACCTGCCACCTAGGTCATGCCGGACCTGACACCCTCAGAGAGTGAACTGATTTTTATCTCCTGTGGGGACAATAGGCACATGGTTTCAGAAGGAGCTGTAGTGGGGACCCAGGACCAGAAATGTATTTTTCTGTGCTTAGCACAGTCTCACGTGTCTGGCCTTCAGGTACGATTTTCCTGCCTTCACTAGCCATGTGCAGAAGGATGCAATTAAGACTGGCCGCCACCAGAGAGGCGCTTTCTTTAGGGAACAAAAGAAGGTGACCTGTGACGGAGACTTGCCCTCTTCCTAATGCCGTGATTCTACCTGGCACGTATCCATTATTTGTTGCGATGAGAGATTATTGTCTTCCGAGGGGACAGGTAGGAAAGCGTCTCTGTAAAGGTTGCGTTTTGAAGCTCCAGCGAGTGAGTGTCTTTTAGAGAAACTGAAGTCACCGCAGCCTCCCTGGGTGTCTGTGGGGTGCGGGTCGGGTCGTCTGGGGGCCCTGCTGGGCCTCGTCTGCTTCCTCCCTGCAGGTGGGTAACAAGTGAGTGGGGGGCGAAAGCTGGTGGTCCCAGGCGAGATCAGCAGCTCTCGGCCACCTGGGCAGCGCTCCTTTGTCATCTCCATGGAAACTGCTGTTTCCCAGGGGAGCGGGTGCCACAGAGGACGGTGAGGAGCAACCAGTTTCTGTAGCTTCGGGGTCCGAGGTGGACAGCCAGACTCCCGAAGCCCAGATGGAGACGGGAGAGCAGAGAGAAAGCCATCTGCCTGCAGCGGGGCGGCTCGGTGGGCCGTCCTTCCGGATTCTCGTCATCGGTGAAATAAATGTGAGGCTGTAAGATGTGGATCAAAAAGGGAGTTAAAACTCTTTGCCCCCACCCCCTGCCCCGAAAAGTAGGACTTGCATTTGGGCGGGCCACTTAGCTTGGGAACGCCCTGCCATCTTCCAGGTGGCTTTCCTGGGATGCTGGGGGGAGCAGGCGGCCGGGTTGGCACGGTGACGTCCCCGTGGGGTGCGGAGAGCAGCTGGCTGCGCAGCACCGGTACAAGCGGCCCCGGCCTCCTGCGTGAGCGACCCGTGTTGCTGACAGCCTGGGCGCGTTGTCCCCTCGGCAGGCGCCGGTGGCAGCAGGTGTCCCTCCCAGTCGGGGCTGCCCGTGGGCTGCTGAGACAGGGGTGGGCGCCCCAGGCCCTGATAGATGGAGGGGTGGAATGCGGAGGTGGGCGGAGCTGGAGATCCCAGGAGGAAGAGAAGTGGTGAGAAGGGGCAGGGAAAGCCCCAAAGGGGAGCCCCCCAGGATGGGGCCACTTGGCCCCAGTGGGAAAGAAGTGGGGTGCAGTGAGGGGACTGAGCAAGAAAAGCTTTAGAAAAGTAATTCTTCGCACCGTAAGCCTGTGGCCTTTGAAGCCCATAGTGGGATTGAGTTGCCTGAAATCTGGGGGAATCGGGGCAAGTTTTATAGGTGTGGGTTCCACCTGAACTGCCCAGGAGTGGCCTCAGCACCCCCGGCAGGGGAGGGGCCTGCTCGCGGCCTCTGTACAGGTCTGGGCCCCCATGCTCCTTGGGAACTGTGGGTCTGCCACGGGGCTGCGAGTGCCAAAAGGCCAAGCCCCTGACTGCTGGGCTTCGGGAGGAAAAGCATTTCTCTCGGCCAACACTCTGCAGGAGGGGGTCAGACATCCGGCCAGGTCGCTGCGGGAATTCAGCGCCCTGGCAGGGACTCCTAGGCCCTGGGGCAGCCTGCTCGGCGCCTGGCCTGGTCTTCAGGGACTCACCCGGTCCTTCTGGGGCGCCTGGTGTCTGGTGCGGGGTGTGAGTGATGGCCGGCCGGCCGCGTGCAGGTCACTGCTTTGCGGAGAAGTCGCCACCGCCTTGGCGCTGAGCTGGTCTCGCACCTACCCTGGCGTGGGCCCACCCTCCCTGCCTGGTTATCGACAGCTTTCACGGAAACATTAAACCTTCTCAGGGCACACGCAAACGGCTTTTTAAAAGTTACTGTCCCGACGTCCTGGGGGTAACAGAACTGAACTCCCTCCCGTGTCCCTCTTGAGTGGTGGTCTCTGCTCCGTGACCTCGAGTCCTGCGTGCAGGGCACACCACACCTGGCTCGTCTGAACGCTGGCAAACCAAGGCGTGGGCCTGTCGACAGATGTAGCCTGTTGCTCGGGGGAAGCTCAGGGGGCACTCTGCCTGCTCACACCACGGGGTCACCTCCAGGTCTGTGTTCGTCCACCCCGACCAGCCATTGGCTGAGAGGAGGACGGTGGATGCAGGGGCCAGGGATTCCCACCAGGAACAACCCCAAGAAGCCAGTGCAGCCGACTTGCGAAAATTGCTGATTTGTGAAAGAGGAGGTCACCTCCGCACCCTCTGTGGGCGCTCACAGTTTCAGCCGGCTGCGTGGATCTGACAGAAGATGCCGCCGACACAAACCCGCGGCAGCAGTGGGCACAGGGGGCCCAGCAGGGGGCGCTCGCTGGGCTGAGTCTAGGACTAAGTCCCCGCCTCCCCAGCTCTCGCTGCCTCTGGTTCACCAGCCACGTCAGGCTTCGTCCGTTTCTGAGTGTGGCCAGACCGGCAGGATTCTTGCTCATCTTCTCCAGCTCTGTTGTTAGGAGTGTTCCGGTGTGTTACTTCTCCTTAAACCTGAGGTCGGACAGGAATAGTAGTCACACTTCTCTGCTGAAGATGTGCATTTCTTCCCGACAAAACATCCATTTCTTCCATTGTAATAAATGCCTTAATATTCTGCGAGTTATCTTTACCACCTGGCCAGAGGGGCGGAAGGTTCTGGAAGGGAAGAGCAGAGGCCCCGGAGAGCACCATGGACATGGTGGCCGTCACAGCCTCCCCCTGGGCCCCAAGGCAGCCCCTGGCCCCAGCAGTAACAAAAGAAGGAACCACGGGGAAGCACTCACCTGGGCTCCCACAGGTGCTGGGGACCCAGCAGCGACCTTGGAGCCCACCTTGCTGGGGGCAAACCAATGATGGGCATGCTTTCTTTCTCAGCCTTCTCCATTTTCCTGGTGTTTACGAGTTAGCATCTTTTGAATTGCATTGTAGATTTTATTTCCTAAGTACCCTGTGCTCACCTAGTATGTATTTTAGGTGTTTTTTTCTCTTTTAGCAGAGTGCTGGGGTCCGTGACAGACTTTCTAGAAGGACTGCTGGTGCCACACCTGCCACTGTGAATCCTCAGGCCCTGGTTCCCCTAGGAGCTCCAGCCCTTGGCGAGGCTGGTTTCCAGGGCGACGGCTCCCTGCCGGTCCACAGCCCCCCTGGGGCTGAGGTGGAGAGGGACTGTGTGCAGGGGGGCGGTGGCCGCGGACTCTTTCCGAATCCGTATTCAGAAAGAGTTCCAGATTTGGTAGCGGCAGTTTTCGTTCGTGGAGCTTCTATTTTAAGTGCACGCGTGCACAGGCGGCTGATGAGTGCCGGCTCCAGTGCCGGCTCCAGTGCGGCCGAGTCTGTCTGGGGCGCTGCTGCGGAGGCCCGTTTCCATGGCGATGGGGGGCCCTGCAGAAACAGGTGCCGGCCGCTGTGCTGGGGGCGCGGCCCCGTGGGGAGGCTTCTTGTGTGTGTGCGTGTGTGTGAGTGTGCATGTGCATGCACACTCATGTGCTGTGCGTGAGGGCATGTGTGCACACGTGTGTGCCTGTGCACGTGGTGTCCTGGGGGCGGTCGGGTGCTGTGGGGGGAAGGTGCTGGGCAGGAGAGGCGGGCGGATGCCCTACCTGGTAGAGAAGCCCAGGGACAGGAAGAAAAGTGACCCTGGGCTCAGAGGTCCAGAAAACGGTAGGAGGAGGCGGCTGGAGTGGACGAAGGGGCGGGGCCAGAGCAGTATTTCTCCCCCTGCAGAGCACTGCCCCCTGCCCGACCTCCCCCAAAGGTCTGTGGACGCAGAAACCTCCCCCTGAAGATGGGAGGAGAGACCTGGCTCAGGTGGCCAGGCAGCTGGTGGAGGTGTGAGTCCGTGTTCGTGCAGAGCGGCAGGTGAACCGGGCCTGCTGCGTGTCAGGGAGAGGAGAGGAGCTGGCCCGGGCAGCAGGGTGTGGGGGCACGGGGAGCCAGCCCCTCCTTCCCAGCGGACACTGCGGGAGGAGCGGCCCCCAACACTCTCACCTGCTCGGAGGGACAGGAGCAGATGCTGGCTCTCTCTGCCTCACAGGGTCACAGCTGTGGGGTCTGAGACCCGGGGAGGGGCCCAGGGACTCCCAGCGAAAGGGGCTCGCTGGGGTGGTTCTGCTGGGCTCCGCTTCTAAGAGTCAGTGAGTTGGGAGCGGTCTGTTGGCCACCTACTGTGTGCCAGCAGTTTTCACACGCTCACCAGCACCCCTTGTGCTAAGGGGTACCCGCCCTGTCTTCCAGCTGAGGGTGGGGGGCTTAAGGAGGGGGACCGGTTCGCCCACAGTCCAGGAGGGAGACCAGCCCAGGCCACTTCCTGCGTTTGCTCTGCCCCGTACGTGTGGGGACTCTCACCTTCCTGCTGGGCGGGTTCGGGCCCTGACTCTCCCCCGATCCGGCTGTGAGTGTGGGGGGAGGCGGGCCCCGCGGGGTGACCAGGCCCAGCACACACTGGCCGTGCTGGGCTCCTTGGAAGACACTTTCTGGAGGGTGACACTGAACCAGCCCTAGAAAGGGAGTGTGGCGCGCACAGCAGACAAAAACCGTCCCCTGAGGGGCGGGTTCTTGCACCCGAGCTCTCCCATATCTTTGGCGTCTCTCCCCCAAGCACGAGGCTGAGGAGGCGCCTTTAGAGTTTTATAAAATCACACCGTTAACCTGAACGTGGGTGGAGAAGCAGTCATTTGTTGGGTTAGTGATAGCAGTTTTCGTTTCGTTTTGTTCGTGTTGAGCTCTCATTGCGGGCCCCTTCAGGGGTCACAAGTTAGTGCGACCCTGTGAATTCCGACTTGGTGGCATTGGAATTCACTTGTGTCTGCTGCCCGCACACAGCTGGTCCATCAGGTTCCTGATTCCTTCTTGTCTCCTATGAAAAGTGCACGGGGTGCGGGGAGCCCACCCGAGGCTCCTCTGTTCTGGCCTGGCATCCTGCCCGGCCCTGGGGTGGGACCTGGAGGCACTGGGCGGATGAATCTTAAATGTGTGAGAGGGGCCTATAGTGAGCCCTGCAGTGTTTTGTAATTAGGGCCTGCTCACAGAATTTCAGCCTTCGTGCGAGTTTTAAAAATATGCACAGGAGTCCACCTCACAGCCATGAGGACGGCTACTCTAATAAAACAAGAAAACAAGAAACAAAAAGCCAACCCAATAAATTACACACGTTGCCGAGAATGTGGAGAAGTTGGGGCCCTTCTGCACGGTGAGTGGGGAGCAAAATGGTGTAGCCACTGTGGGGAACCATAGAGCGACACTCAAAAAATTAAAGGTATGTTTACCATTTGATGTAGTCGTTCCACTTCTGGGTATACTCTGCCCCTGTCCTCCCCAAAAGTGAAAGCAGGACCTCAAAGGGACAGTGGCACCCCATGTTCACAGCAGCCAAGAGCTGGAAGCACCCCAAGTGCCCATCAGCGAATGGATGGACAACGGCAATGTCTGAGAGGCAAACAGGAATATCACTCAGCCGGCAGTACAAAGGGAAGTCTGACGTAAGCTGCCCCAGGGAACCTTGAAGATGTTATTTGAGTGAAGTCAGCCAGTTACAAAAAGATAAATGCTTTTTTCCACTCGTAAGAGGCGCCCAGAGTAGTGGGGTTCCTGGAACCAGACAGGAGAGGGGTGGTGGCCCGGGTCTGTCCGGAGGGGAGAACGGGGAGAAATTGTGCAGCGGGGACAGGGTTTCCATGTCTCCAGAGGAAGGGAGCGCTGGATGTGACCGTGACACACAGCAGTGTGAGTGCGTTCCACCCCACGGAACTGTCCGTCCACTTGAAGGAGGCGGAGACAGCAAATGGATTTTACCAGAAGTTAAAACCGCAGGCAGGGCTTACTCTCGCTAGGCCCAAGCAGCTCAGATTTCATTGTAAATCTTTCCAGGAGCAAACTCCAGGTGGTGACACAGTTTACCCAGCATGATAAAGAGCCCTTGCGCTCCGATCCAGCTGGCCCAGGGCCAGCGGTGCTGAGAGACTCACCCACGGTCCCTGCGGGAGGGCCTGGCCGTGGCCTGGGGCTGCCTGTGTGGGGACAAGGCCACAGTGGCCCTGCTGCAGGGCACACCCTGTTGTAGGGGCTCCCTGCTCCCAGCTGTCGGGATGTGAGTCAGTGAGTGACCGAGGCCGCCTTTCACCCCGGGATCTGTTCCCAGTGAATCATTACCATCTGACCGAGGAGCCAGCTCAGCATCTTTTGAAAAGAAAAAGAAAAAGAAAAAAAGGAAAAGAAAACCCAGTCCCTCCCCTTTGAGCCCCAAATGCTGTGAGTCAGTCCCCTGGCTCTGGGAGGGAAAGTCCTGAGAAGTGGGGGGCCTGGAGGAGTCTGAGGGAACCGGAGAGGCCTGAGGGCAGAATCACTGACCTGTCAGCTGTTGGCATCTGCCAGGAGATGGCAGTGGCCGGTCCCAAGCTGCCTGCCCCCGCCCACTGCCCACTGTTCTCTCTGTGGTTGTCTCAGTTCCGAATCCAGCTGTCCCCTGTCTTCCAGGGCGCCTCCGTGATTAGCCTCATGTCTCCAGGGGGGTGGGCTGTGGGATCCGGCCTTTCCCAGTCCCTGGGCAGCGCTTGGCATTTAGCCTCCGACTGCTGCCCTGTAGTGGGGGAGGTCTGTCCCCCTCGGACCGTAGTCCTCCAGGTCAGGGAGGGGCCCCCCTGCAGGCTCATTGCTCAGCCAGGATCCGGCACTGGGGACCGCTGGCTAAACTCTGGAGAGGTCAGCGTCCTCACTTAAAAGCAAACAGGTATACCCACCGTCCAGGGAAGACCGTGTTCGAAGGCCGGGATGAGATGACACATGGGAAGCATTTCCTGTGTGCTGGGACTCACCACATGGTGGTTATTTTGTTACTGGCATTGTACGTCATAGCTGTGTGCGGTGTTGGGGGTGAGCCTTAGTTTGTAACCCTTTAAGAAGGGTTCTATGTGATAATTATGCTGATAATTCACGGCGTTCTCATTTCGTAACATTTTTGCACGAAATGGGGGCATTTAAAGAAGAAAAAGTGTAGAAATCTGAAGTCCTTTCGCAGGACCAGACGGCTGGGCTCTCCTGGAGTTCTAGTGACCCCATGTGGAGAAACGTGTTACTGCATGCTGGCTGTTCTTTCCAGAGATTTCCAGTTCTGTGGCTTGTTAACCTGGCAGGATTTCCTGCTGTGTGACATTTCTGAGTCCCCCCACCCTGCACTGTGGAATTGTTTCCAGGATTTCTAGGGCAGAAGGATAGAAACCTGATTGTAGAAGCAGGGCGTGTAAATGTACGGAATAGAGGAAGGCGCCGTCGCATTGGACAACACAGACGATCAGTTCCTTTTAAAGGGGCACGCGTCCCCTTCATGTGTTCTTTACACCATGTCAGTACGATGACACATTTGAACATGACACCAGTGTACCAGGCCCTACTGGTAACCAGCCATTAAGATTTCCTTCCTGGCCAGTGTCATTCTCCTTTGTCACCCCCGCCCCCTCTGTTCTGGGGCTGGTGTTTGAACTCTCACCCACCGTGGAGAGCGGCGTGGTCCCGTGCCCAGTTTTCCACACTGGTTCCGCCCACCTTGACTTTCCTCCTGGGAAGGAAAGAAGCACCTCTTCACCGTGGGCTACGGCGCTGGGGTCACTCCTTGAACCCGGGACTGCACTCAGGCTGCGTGTGGTCACCTTGGGCTCTGAGGGGGGCAGAGCCATGCAGGTTTCCAAACCCGACCGTGTGTCCTGGTCAGCCCCTCCCCCTGGTCTCTGCCAACCCCATCTCGGCTTCGCCAGTCTCAGGGGTGTTTCTTCACTGTCATTGCTCTGGGTGTCGGGGAACGAGGGGCAGAGCACAGCTGTGGCTGGTGTGAAATGCACGTCTGCACCTTAGCCCGCACCCGAGTCGGGGCGATTTAGAGGTGTATGCTGGGGTCAGGGCGCTTCGCAACCCTCATCCGACCAGATGTCATTCACCAGAAAGGAGTTCGAGTGCCCCTGAGGACTTTGCTTGCTCATAGGTAACTTACTCAGTCACCTGCGTGGCTCACACACTTCCCAGGCCCCCGAAGGACTGCAGCTGGGGGGAGATGGCCCATCTGCTCAGACCCTTGGGTGGGGTGGGGTTGGCAGCAAAGCCAACCAGCCTTTGTGAGCAGCGTGGTTTCACGTCCAGCTGCCGACACACGCAGACACTTACGTTCTCGGGACGGCTCACGTGGCCTGAGTTCATAGGCACTTAGGAGGTGCACCCCCTGTTTTCATCGCTGTTGCCGTCAGCAGGGGCCGCGGGTCATTCATTTCTGTTTGGCCCAGAACAGGATTTCTAGAGTCAGCCATAGCACAGAAGAAAATAGGTGCTAAAGAGAGAAAGGAAAAGAAAAGAAAAAGAGAGCCACTGGCCTCCCCCTCACCCCGACACAGCGAGGGGCCGGGGCTGGAAAAGGGAGGAATAGGTGGGGGCCGACTCTCAGTGGCTCCCGGTCAGTCCTTTGGGAAAGAGGAGAGGGCGATGCGGCTTCTGAATTGGAGCCGGTGTGTGGCTCTGAGGTTCCAGTAAACCAGGGGTGTCAAACTCACTTTTACTGGGGGCCGCATCAGCATCGCGGTTGTCTTCAAAGGACCGAATGTAATTTTAGGACTGTATAAATGGAACTACTCCTTAACAGTTAAGTGAGAGCTCGGCGCTGCTGCCAGGTAGAAACAAGGTGCTGGGCTGGATAAAACAAGGTGGAGGCCGGCTTCGGCCCTTGGGCCTTGTGTCTGCCACCGGTGCAATAAAACTTTATTCATGGATGCCGCATTTGAATTTCACCCCGGTGTCACCTGACACAAAGCCTTCATCCTCCTTTTATTTTCTCAGTCATTTTAAAATGTAAAAAATATTTTTAGTTCCTGGGCTGCACAAAACCAGGGAGCAGGGCCAGATTTGGCCCGTGAGCCTCAGTGTATAAGCAGGTAGAACGTGGAGCTCCCAGGAATGTTTGTTTTCGATGCTGAGCTTTTTGAATGTGTTGAAAAACTGGGATGGGAACAGATGAAAAGTCTGTTCAAGCAAGTCGCTTATGAATATTTCATTTGTGAGATGAAAATTAATATTTCCAGCCACGCGCCTTGGTGTGATTTGGTGAGCTGCCTTTAATGGATTTAGGTGGTAGGTGAGCCTGCCCGACAGGAGAGGACCCCAGAGGGTCTGGCAGCCCTGGCACCTTGCTGAGTTCCGGCCGCATCGCACGTTCACGCAGCGTGTGCGTTCACTTCCTCCGCTGAATGTCCGCTCCCGGAATTCTCATAGTCTCATTGTCCCTGGAAATCGTTTGTTTTCTTTTCCCCCGCAGAGCCCTATATTATACGTGCCCAGAACCTGGGTCTTCACAATGCCTTCCCTCTGAGTGCCTGTAATTCTGCAACTTCATACACCCGCTATCTTCTACATTTAATTTGTTCCAGAACAATGTATGGCTCCTTGTCTGGGCAGACAAGGAGCCACAAGATTTCTTGATGATTCTCCAGTTTCTTCCTGCAGTTTCACAGGGGATTTTAACTGCCTTTTAAAAAGTATTTTTAATATTAGGAAAGGCTGTTTTCTCCAAGTTTAACTTTATAATGCAGTGGTAATACTTTAAGGACTAAGTCCTAGTTTTGGAAGTATTTCTTCTATCCAAAAATAAATGATTTTCCCCAAGTTGCTACAAATTGCAGTACTAGTTTGACCATTTCATGGTCCTAGGAACACCTAAAACGTTGAAGTTTTAGTTATGGCAAGGACATGCCAAAAGTTTAATAATAACCTTCAGTCTCTCAATATAAAATCAATTCCTGACAATCCCAGTCTTAATACAAAATATGACAAAAACAAAAACCAAAAAAACCAACAAAGCTTCTGCCCTGGTGTGGTTCAGTTGGTTGGAACATTGTCTGGTAAATCGAAAGGTCATGGGTTCGATTCCCGGTCAGGGCACATGCCTGGGTCGCAGCTTTGGTTCCCGGTCGGGACTGAAACAGGAGGCAACTGGTGGATGTTTCTCTCCCTCTGTCCCCCGCCCCTCTCTAAAATCAATAAGCATGTCCTCAGGTGAGGATTAAAATAAAAACAACCCCCCAAAGCTTCCTGTTAGTATGGGCACTACCCAAACGTCCGTAAGAGCACCCAGTGCCTTGCGGAGCCACGTACACTGGCGCCGGGTTCTGCTCCCCTAACAAGAGCAGCTCTCTGACTCGGGGCTAAAGATGCCTCTGATCCCAGGGACCTCAGCACCGTCGGCCGCGAGAAACCTTTGCCTCTGCGGTTTGTCTGTCCCACTGTTCCTTTGTAAATCCTGAGGGCCGAGAGCCAGAAGACTCATTTTCACTGCGCCTTTGGCCTAATCCCCCTTGAGAGCAGAAGGAACTCGCATTCAGAGTCCCGAAGACCCAAGAGCGAGTTCCAGTCAAGGTTACAAAACCCCGTATTACCGCCTGATGGCGCCAGGGGGCGATGTTGTGACTGGTTCTCTCCGTTTCTACCGTGGAAGGCAAGGAGGTATCCTCTGAAGGCCATGCTGTTCTTTCTTAAAATAATTTTTATTTATTGAATTATTTTTATTAAGCTTATGAGATGCTGTTCTTAATACTCTGTCCTGCATATGTAACGCGGAACAACTAGTTAATCATGAGCAAAGCCGAATAGATAAAGGAGAAAATAAGAGAGTCTGGCTGGTGCAGGGTCTGTGCAAACAACTCACGTCCACTCCAGAACCGGTTCTTGTGGTATTACTGATAACTCACATAGAAGAGGAGAGGATAAAACCCACACGTTGGCCTTTCTCTCAGGTCTGCATAACACCTGTGACGTTTTAATAGAACATCCCAGGACTTAGAGTTCGTCTCTGAAATCCTCTCCAGTTCACTGCAGGCGATGGACAGATGAAGCCCCCAGGAGCTGAGGTTGCTAGAAAAGTGTTACACGAATCTGTTATGTTTTCAGCCTGCCTTCTCGGCCTCTAAGCCAAAGTAGGAAGAGTGTGTTCCATGACCAATGTTTATGTTGTTCTATGTTTTTAAAAGATTTTATTTATTTATTTTTAGAGAGAGGGGAAGAGAGGGAGAAAGGGAGAGAAACATTGATGTGTGGGTGCCTCTTGCACGCCCCCTACGGGGGACCTGGCCCGAAACCCAGGCAAATGGCCTGAATGGGGATCTAACTGGCGACCCCTTGATTACCTGGCACTCAGTCCACTGAGCCACACCAGCCAAGGCTTATTCGGTATTTTTGCATGTGTTCATCTGCTGGGGCTGCCAACATGAAGTACCGTGGACGAGTTGGCTTAAACTACAGATGTCTGTTGCCTCCCAGTTCTGGGGGCTGGAAGTCCAAGGTCAGGGTGTGGGCAGGGCTGGTTCTCTCTGCAGACCGTGAGGGAGACTCTTTTGCAGGCCTCTCTCCTAGTTTCCCACTGGCTACCTTGGACTCTCCTTGACTTCTAGAAGCCCCTCCCTGGTCTCGGCCTCCCTCGTCACATGGCCTTCTTCCCCTGTGCACGTCTGTGTGTCCATATTTTCTCGTCTTACAAGGTGAACAGTCGTATTGGTTCAAGGCCCATTTGACACCAGCATGACCTCACCTTAACCCATTACACCCACCGTGGCCCTGTTTCCAAATAAGGCCACATTCTGCAGTGCTGCGAAGTAGGGTTTCAGTGTATGACTTGGTGGGGGTGGTGGTGAGCACAGTTCAAACCACAGCAACACCCCCCCATTGAGATATTGAAAAACCCCACTATTTTGTTCACGTAAAGGTTCATATGAAGACATTTCTTGAAGTCAGAAAATATTAACCGTTTATGCGTGTGGACAGTGGAGGTCAGCGTGACACTACACATCGGTGCAGGAAAGAGGTTTATAGCTCAATTCGTTTAGAAGGGGAATTCTTATTATTTTCCTTAAGTGGGTCTTATAAGCATAGCTCTTGTGCATGGAATTTTAAGCCTATTTATATCCACTTAACATGAGAGGCAGTCTTAGAACCTGGAGTTGTCTAAGTGGCCAACAAAGAGAACTCCGTGTTGAGACTTTCGTCGAGGAGTTGTTCCTTCTTTTGGTGGTTTTAAAGCTCTGAATGCCTGCTGGTTGTGGCAGCGCGTGCTCAGGTTTCCTTTCCGTCAACGTCAGGAAGCCGTGGTTGGTGTGGACACAGGCTTCGGCCTGGAGGGGCTGCCCCGTCGTCGGCCTGATGCGGCACCAGAGGAGAGCGTGCCTTTTCGGGGGGTGGAGGAGGCAGCGTATAGCATCACAGTGCATTCTTCACGCGTGAAGGAGTGGATGCTGTTCAGAGGGAAGTCGACTGCTGTGTCTGTGCACTTTGGTTGGTGTTGACTGCAGTTCTAATGCCTTATGGTCGTCTAATCTGACAGCCGTCAGATGCGGTCATTTTCAGGAGAGAAGCAGCGCAAGGAAGAGACGAACAGGAAATTGCTGTTTTATTTTTGCCTCTGTTCTTCCATGATCGTCGACTTTCCTGAGAGTGGTCTGGGAAGTGTACACCCCCACTGACATGAACTTAAGGCCTGCACGCTGTTTGCTCACCGAGCCCTCGCTCTGTGTCCCACCCGCGGCTGTGCGTTACAGTACCGAATTTTTCTACCATCCCGGGAGGTGTGTGCAGTGCTATCCTCGTGCTCTGTATGGGAAAAGGGGGGAAAAAAGGAGATTTCTAACTGTGGAGGAACTGGCCATGTCACCCCGCCAGCAGCGAATGGAATTGAGTTTCCAACCTGAGTTTTCTCTGATTTTTCTCGGCAAAGCAGTTCACTAGAGCCCCTCTGCGCGTTCACACCTGCTACTGCGCGGTGTTCTGCGTGTGCGCCTTGCGAACTGGGCCTGGATCGTAAAAACGGGTCAATCGGACGGTGTAGGGCGGGTCAGCGTCCCCTTCCTAAGCCCTTAGGGACCGTCAGGGCTCATCGAGATAGTGTGGGAGACCGTCATCAACAGTACAATACACGTCTGTGGAAGACCAGGGGGACCCTGCCACGTCCCTCCTGACCTGCGGGAACCCCCCTGTACAAACCCCGACCGCCAGGAAGGACGGCGAACAGCCTTGACCTCCCTCCGCGCACTTGGATGTCGTCTGACGCTGGATCTATCTACCGACATGGCTGAGCTTTCCCCGCTCCGCTTCCTTCCAGCCAGCGCTCACATCTCATGAACTGGGGCTGGTGGGTTTCCCCCCCACATTTTGGCAGAGCGGATGTGACCGAAAGGAAAATGACTGCGCTGCGATTGATTTTTATTTTCCAGGAGAGTCCTTCCCGTGTTCAGAAGGAGCGGGCAGCTTTTCATCCCCTGGTTCACCGCGTGGCGGGCATGCGGGCGGCCCGGGGAGCACGAGTGTGCGGTCTTGGGGGAGGGGCTCCACGCGGCCGCGTCCCCAGCCAGCCCCGAGCACGCGCTCTGAGGCTGTGGCGGGCTCTGCGCGGGGTTTGCGGCTCTCCTCTCCCGGAAGGAGCGGGGGAGGGTCACAGTCAGGCGGGGGGGGGGGGGGGGGGGGGGGGGGAGGACGCTAAGGACAGTTCCGGTCGCAACACCCCCGCCCCCTTTCTCCACGGACAGCCGAGTCAGCACACGTGGACACGTGCACACACGAGACCAGCCGCGTGGGTGTTCTCGTGGGCTCGGGTGGTGATGGGTCTTTACGACATCCGGCCCAGCCTCTGTGAACGGCCGGAGGTGGGGTCTGCCGCGGAGCCGGGCGGCCTCCCGGGGAGTTCCTGGCGCCACCGGAGCCGGCGGTGCNAGGCCCGGGGCGGGGGCGGGGGGGGGGGAAGGACGCTAAGGACAGTTCCGGTCGCAACACCCCCCGCCCCCTTTCTCCACGGACAGCCGAGTCAGCACACGTGGACACGTGCACACACGAGACCAGCCGCGTGGGTGTTCTCGTGGGCTCGGGTGGTGATGGGTCTTTACGACATCCGGCCCAGCCTCTGTGAACGGCCGGAGGTGGGGTCTGCCGCGGAGCCGGGCGGCCTCCCGGGGAGTTCCTGGCGCCACCGGAGCCGGCGGTGCGCGTGGGAGCCGTGGCGCTTGGCCGCCGGGCGTGGGTTCTCTCCCAGAGACTGGACACTGCCTGCCCACGGGCTGGATCAAGGACACAGGTGTGTTTTCTTTGGAGCGCACCATGTTTTTATGGGGGAATAAAAAAGAATGTATTGCTAACTTTTAAAATGGGGACTTTGGTATCAAAAATGTGCTTTCATTTTCTCTTAGGAAACCCATCCGCTGGAGGGTCTTCCCTGTGGAGGGGAGGGCAGCGGCCGGGGTCGGGCAGACCCCGCTGGTTTCCTGGGGCCACTTGTGCGCTGCCGGGTTCGGGCCGCAGGGGGCCTCTGGTGTCAGGGCGCTGCTCCCGCCGCGCTGGCGTTCTGCGGGTATGGGCGCGGGCCTCGGGCCCGGTTTCGCTCCTCTTCTGTTCAGTTATAAAAAAGAATTAGAGAAGCGCTCGTATACGTAGTTTAAGGTAAAGATAGAGAAAGTATTGGCCTAGCACGTTTTGTTCACCGCACATAATTTTCTAAAGGGCCGGGGAGCAGGGACATCACCGAGTGTGCCTCTGTAGTTGTATTCCCACTTCTGCGTTTGTGGATAAAGGCAAATGTTTTGAAGCCAAGTCTTTGTTTTGGAGTGTACGTTTTTAAAAAAATCTTACTGTTGCCGTCTCTCAGCCTTTTATCAGCGGTGTTTAGATCTTAATACAGTTGTTCAAAGAGAGCATGCTTAATCAAACGATTTCAGAGAAGGTATTTGTTAGCAATTGGGAAGGCTGACTTGCTCTTAAATGTATTTTTGGAATAATGTTTTCCCCCAATACTATTTTTGGCATTATATAATGAATGTTTTTGTTAGCTATATTTGAACTGGGATAAAGGTGCTTTTTCCATGAAACAGTTTTAGAATGTTACTCTAGGTTGCCTTTGGACTGACTGCCACTGAGATAGTTATTCTGCGTGAGAAGTGGCTGAGCGTCCTGTGAGCAGGACTCCAACGGGCAGGGTGAGGGATGAGGCTCTGTCCTCGCCTTGTTACTAAAAACTTCGGTGTTTTATGAGGGGGGGTCCCATGGTGGTGGTAGGGGGTGGTGATGGGGATGGGGTGGTGGGAGTGAGGATGAGGATGGTGATGGGGTGGGGTGGTGGGGTGTGGGGGTGACTTTCTTCGTAAGTTCCCCTGTGTGCCATGGATGAGAGTGAACATGACAGAGACATGATGTGATCTGCTTGGGGAGGAGAGGTGGCCAGTTTCCCAGAGGAAAAAGGCCTTGAGCAGTGACCGGTTTCTCAGGGGAAAAAGGCCTTGAGCCCCTTCCTCCAAGGGCTTTTATTGGGTTGTAATACACAGGAATACAGGGCGGCAAGGATCAAACAGTAGATAATATTTCAAAGAAATATGAGGGCTTAGTCTGAGTCAGAGTCTGTCAGGAACAGAGTTTTAGGGTTTCCTGCTTGGACCCTTATCATATGAATGAAAGCACCTTTAGCAGAGCAGACT
This sequence comes from Sturnira hondurensis, assembly GCF_014824575.4. Lineage (NCBI taxonomy): Eukaryota > Metazoa > Chordata > Mammalia > Chiroptera > Phyllostomidae > Sturnira > Sturnira hondurensis. Next base: position 17,201,136 of record NW_028082350.1, on the reverse strand, counting down.
TCACAGGTTTATCAGGAAGTCTTTGTGATGCTAGATTCTTCCCCAGGACATGCTCTAGCGAGGCAAGGAGCTGCACCCCTCCCCAACAGGTATTCAGGCTTAAGGGGATTAGAGCCGGGAAGTGCTTCTCCCAGATGACATGGGGACTTGGGCTTTGTCAAAGCTGGGGGGTGAGAGTCCATCACCCTCTTTGTCGCAGCCCCGCCTCCCCGCCCCAGTCCTTCCATGAAGGCCTCCCAAGTGATCGTGTCTGGCCTAGGTTGCTCCTCCTCTGAGGGGTCTTACCCGTCAAGGACTTCCCACCATGCTTTGGGGGCAGGGAGGAAACCGAGGCAGCATTTGCTACCAGAGACAAGCCTTGTCTCCTGCAGCTCGCATTCCAGAGGTCACTCTAGAGGTCGCTTGCTCATCCTTAGCAGGGGGATGAGTTACAAGTCCTAAAACCAGGCAGAGCGGTCCACAACAGTGGGGATAGTAAAACAATCCTTTTAGGGATAGCTTTATGGAATTGTCATTATTTGAAAAACATCACTTGCTTGAGAAGACAAATTTGAATGTATAAAAAATCACTTTTAATGTCAAGCTATAAATTTCGACAAGTAGATTAGAAATAGAAGTATTTAAAGTAACCAATTCCATGCTTGAACATCAGGTCTCGTTTACAGATATTCCCACAGAAGCAAATGTCCCAGCTTTGGGGCCCTCACGTTTTCACCTGTGACCTTAGGTGACAAGCTGGTGCATCAGAACATGAGAGGGAAAGTGACTGCGTTTGTGTTTTTATCTCTCAAATAGATACCGTTTCTTTGGATTATGATTTTCTTGCAGAACTTCTTAAAAAATGAGGCGTCCCAAGGGGTTCACAGGAGGAGTCAGCGGTTTGGAGGGCCCCTCCCGACCTGCCACGTTGTCGGCCTTCGCCCTGCTCCTGGGCTCTTTGAAATGTTAGGAGGGAGGCTCGCAGCACCCGTTGTGCGTGCTGAGTGAGAGTTAACAGGATCGAGTAGGAGTGGCCACTTGCTTTAAAAACATTTGTAGCCCTTGGCCCAGAGCAGCTGCCTCTGCGGTGTCCCCTCGCACGGCTTTGCGGGCTGTGTGGCTCTGGTTTGGAGCCCAGCCTTTGACGTGTGCGATCCCTAACTTGCCCCGCAAGCCAGGACGCCCGCTGCAGGCTGTGCGTGGGCCCCGTTGTGCCTCTTCTGCTCGGCTCTCAGTGCTGTTCGACCCAGACCGATCCCACCTGTGCGACAGAGCCTCTCAGAGCCTCACTTCTTTGTACTGATTGGCCCGACGCAAGACCGTAGAATAGACGTTTACAAACATCTGAAGGTGTCACTTTCAGGAACTTTATGTGGATGTTTTATAAGCAATATGTTCATCGTCTCATACCAGACGTAATGGTCTGCCCCTTGTACCCCTTTTCCTGTCCACCCAGGACCTCCCCATAGGACCTTCAAAAGCCCCGTCCCCCAGAAAACCTGTCCGAGGGTGAGGACCCCGCCTGTACCCGCCTCTGCTCTGCCCTCCCCTGCCTCTCTTCTTGCCGGAAATGCAGGGAAGCTGACACTAAGCACAGGGCAGTGCGCATACTTTTTAAAGTTAGGGGATGTTTAATTTGACAGTAAGTCTTGTTGTAAAGCAACCGTGGTGAAGTAGCCCTGGGGCGCTCTGTGCCTGGTGCTGCTCGCCTTAGACACAGCGTTTATGTCCCCATTTGCCGGGTCATTGCCCCTGGTCAGGTGCCCGACTGTATTTCTGTGCAGCCCTGGCTGGTCCTGCACAGTGGCACCCGCCACAGGCGGCCAGGACCCTGGACATTGCTCGTGAGAGCTCAGAGCATTTCTCTGAGTTGGGTGGAGGCAGCATTATGCCCAGTATCCCTGTTCCAACATTAAGCGGACAGTGAAGTATTAATTCTTGGTGCCTCCTTTTCCGGTTGGGGAGTCCCCTTCCTCGTCTGCTCTGAAAGGCTCTGTCATTGGTGGCTTGATGGATCTCAAGAGAGATGTACTTCTTCTTTGCCCAGTGATCACAGGCTAATTAAAAGCTTCTGCCTGATTAGAAACCAGGCCACCTTCTCTGCTACCTGTCTGCATGGACCTTCTAGAAGAGCCTCCAGCTGCGGCATGGAAGTTTGGCTCTTTCTCACACGGAAATAGTGACTCGAATCAGACTAGTCCAGTAAGCCGGTTTCGTGCTTGGCCAGCCTTAACCTTGAACACCCATGGTGTCTCTTACTTCATTAGGGTTGCTTCGACAAAGTGCTGCAGATGGGGTGGATTATAAACAACAGAAGTTTATTTCTCCCAGTTCTGGAGGCTGGGAGTCCAAGGTCAAGGCACCTGCAGGTTCATTGCCCGTGTCAGCCCGCTTCCTAGATGGTCGTCTTTTTGCGGCAACCTCATGTAGCAAAGGGCAGAGGCACTTTCTCAGGCTTCCTATATCGTAAGGACGCTAATTCCAGGATCTCATAGCCTTCTGAAGGCCTGGATTCCCGATCCTATCACACTGGGGGGTGGGGTCCCAGCACAGAAATCTGGGAGACTCAGCCATTCGGATCGCAGCACCCAGCTTGAGGGAGCTGATACGGGTTTGCATCTGAGTATAGGCCAGAGGTTGTCTGTACAGTCCCCAGAGAGATGGCCGAGGGACAGCCTCCACTTTCTCAGACTGATTTAATGCCTTAGGTGAGCGGAGTAAGCTAACCAGGCGAAGCCAAGCGCAGTGATGAGACTGAGGTTGCGTTACCTTGGCAAGCGCCCAGACTCACTGGAGGTCTCTCCAGGGAACTCTGTTCTTCCCCAGACGGCCAAGGTCTTCAGTCCTGCTCTGCTCCTAAGCCAGGGCCCCAGAGTGCGCAGAACGCTGCCTGACACGGGGACGTGCTGGGCCTCGCCAGTGCCAGCTCCGGCAGGGGCAGCCCCTGGTCCCGTCATGCGCTGCGTGTGGCGAGGTGTGGCGTGAGTGCTCCACGTTGTCCCTCTGAACCCTCAAGGAAGTCCCCGCGATGAGCATAGGAGGACACTGGGGTGGGAGATGCCATGTAGCCACCTGAAGTCACACGCCTATTAGGTGGCAAAACCAAGGTGGCCGGTCAGTACTTGGTAGTAGAGGTTGGCTTTATACCTGAGGAAGGGGGCGGGGGGGAGAAGAAGGAGAAGAACTATTATTATTAGAATTTCTAAAAAGCAGGATAAGTGATGAAAGATTGGTGATTGAAAATAGACCGCTTCCCACTGAGGTCTGCCCGAGCCGGAGGTGACAGCAAAGGCTGTCCCCACAGCAGGCAGCCCTAGCTGGTGTCCCTGCAGACTGGCAGCTGGGAACACGCCCAAGGAACGAGTGCCGTTTCCGTTCTGTAACTGCTGGTTTCTTCTTCCCCTTCCTCTTCTTCTTCCCCTCCTCCGCTCCCCCCCCCATCAAACTAAGTTGCATTTCAAAAAGAATGTTTTCTTTTTCCCATTTCTTTAAGGATCCGAATCTAATTCCAATGTTAGCTAATAGCTAAATCTGAATTTCAACATTATCCACTTTTGCAGAAAGTATCTTAAAGCTTCAAATTTGTGAAAATTGTTTAAGGATCTTTCTTTTCCTTTCTCTGTTCATTATTATTATTGTTATTTGAATGATTTATTTCTTAATGGCTATACCTTTCTCTGGGCAAAAACTAGAGTCTCTTCAAATGATTTTTTATCAGAAATTTCTAACTGGGAGAAAAGTTGTACAATCAGTGATCATTTATGTAGGTTTATTATCAGAGAAACACAAGGTAGTAAAGGAACAATGGAGAGTGTACTTGTGACGACAATATAACATTTTCGTCATATCTGGCTAAAACGAATCGGCGTATTTTAGACTCAGAAATATGTGGGGTTGTGTGATCACACCGCAGAAACATTCGTGGTGACCGACGTAGGTTAGCACGCGGCGTAACGACGCGCAGTGCTGAGAGCGGAGAAAAGGAACCACGAGTTGGAAGGACTTTGGAAGAGAAATGGCCTCAAACTGAAGCAGGAAGAGGGGACCCGTGCGCCAGGTTTTAAGTGAACGCTGATTGTGGTCCTATCACCGGTTGTGCAGAAAGAAGGTGTTGATTCTGGTGCCTCAGATTCACAGGAGATTGAACTTTCTTTTTAAACAAAGGCACAAGCATTCCTTTTTGGTGAAAAGCGTCTCGTTAAAGTGTGGACAGCAGAACAGTCAAGTTTACCCTCTTTTGTGTCAAGAAGAATGAGAAATTATACATAAGTATTTTTAAAAGAAAATTAAAACTGAAAGGATGTGTCACGCCCAAGGATTCCGACAAATGGACCGAATGTCTTGGCTTTTATTTTTGCGATTTGTTTGTAATCTCACTTGAAATACATTAGAAAGTTGACGGTAAAATATCGGCTCTCTTAACACCTGGAAATGAGTGTCGTATAACCAACCGGGCTCTGGCTGCAGAGCTATCCCGCATTTCGTGGGTAGAGGGCGCTCTTGTAAAGAAAATACTGTCCCATAGGCACCGCCCAGAATCTCGCCTGCTTGGTGACGTCAGCATCACCATGGAGACCTCACCGCAGCAGGGGATGGACCACAGGGCCCTGCTTTGGGAATGTGTAAATAGCAGTGGCTTTTATTGCCTTTGTTTCAATTGCTGCCCTCACAGAGGATGCAGACCAGAAGCTCAGAGAAGAAGGAAGTCCATATTTGTCTCTGCTTAAAAAAAAAACCAAAACCCTGTGAGCAGCTTAGTCCACTAGAAGGACTGGGTGTGATGAGAAGTTAATGAAAAAGCTATCAATTCAGATTTGACATTAAAAGAACACTGACTATGGTTTGTCTGAGTCAAAGAACGAATTACACTTCCTTTAAAAATGTATTAGGCAATTTTCAGTACAAACTATGAATGTGGACTATGTGAGCTGACTATGACAATGGCTTTACTAACCACAGTTTGTAAAACCACGAATGGAAGGGCAGTCTCTGGGCTTGAATCATTTTCCTGCAGCTTCAGGGCCAAGCGCCCGCCTTTGCGTTCTAACTGGCCTGGCTCCCAGTTGCTACCCATCTTCTGTTTAATCTGGCTAAATTTTTTAACCGGTAAAATTGGGGTTGTACCAACAACTGTTGCCAAATAGAGTGTGTCTTGTGATACTGTTGAGTGCTAGATGTGGTGATGTGTCCAGAGGTACGTGTGTGGCTCCGTCAGAGTAGAAGGATTTTCACCTTCACTTTGTGTCTTCATCATGTGGTCACTGTGGTGAAAACATACTGGAACCAACAAGGGACCCTGGTGAGTGAGAGGCCCTGAGTGACCGGCCCAAGTCTGTCCAATGGCGATGGCAACTCTGGGCTCGGAACCCAGGCAGCCACACCGCCTTGCAGGGCTCTCCCATCACATCCGGCACTTAGACAAACACAGGCACTTAGCCTGCGTTTTCTCAGCCCGGAGGGTGTGGCCTTCCGCTCAGCCCCACCAGAGAGAAACTCGGGTGCAAGGAGGGGATGGTTTTATGCGGGCTAGAGTCTCGTGCTAACCGGAGTGGGGGGGGGGTGGTCAGAGCTGAACGTTGGTGGACTAGTTTGCACCGCCAGCCACCGGTCCGTCACCTGCTTTGTTAATTGCATACTGTCCACACAGTTTCTTTTCCGACGGAGGACTGTTCTCTCAGGGGAATGCGAATCTGTGGCTCCCACAAAACTAAAAGCTGGTGACAAGTCCCTAGAGGCCTTGTGATAAGATGGCAGGTCATGGGACTCGGGGCCCCTGTGGGAGCCCGTGAGCCCACTGGCCAGCCTCTTGCACAGAGCCCCCTCCCAGTGGGAAGCAGAGCTGGGACCACGTTCCTGCTTCACATTTGTAGGGCCTCCCTCCAGCTGTGCACCAGTTCCCTGAGGCTGACGCCAAGTGTGCTTTCCCCAAAATAATTATGCTAATACAGTTCCTCTTCCCAAAGTGAGAAGGGGCACCCCCACACTGTGTTCTCTCCAAATCTGCTTAGGGAAGAAGCCTGTTGCAACAGTGCCTAGGAACTGCATATTCTTCTTTGGTTTTGATTTTATTGTTTATATAGGCATACCTCATTTTATTGTGCCTTTATTGTGCTCCACGTGTTTTTTTTTTTAAACAAATAGGAGGCCAGATCCTCTCCAGCAGCAAACAGATGACAACGGGCTTCACTGTGGCGTCCAGAACCAGACCCCCACGTATCTGAGGTGTGCCTGTACTGGGCGTGCATTTGAATTGGACTGAAATTTACCGAGGGCTTTCCTTCTTCCGACTCACGGTCTTAACTCATCTGATCTTTAAAACAGTGGTTCCGCTACACCAAGGCCCAGAGAGATTGTCCCCTTGGTGGCCTACCCAGAGCCTGGGCTCGGCCCGCCGGGCTGCGCCCTGCCGCAGCTGTGCCAGGCACCGTCTTGGGGAGGTGTCGGCACCACACTGGGCAGGAGGTGCGGCCTCCGCCTTTGCCGAGTGCAGGTTCCTGTGCAAACAGGACCCGTGTCAGGACCGCCGACTGGGGCTTCCCGGCGGGCTGCGTCGGCGGTGGAGTGGGGCCTGGGCTGCCATTTAGCATCGGCCTCCAGGCTTGTGAGAGAACCACAGGGAGCCGGCGCCCGTGGCCCTCTGCTGGGCCACCCTTCACAACGGGCTACTGAGTCCCTGGTCGTGTGTGTCTGCACACGCGTGTCCTGGAGAACAAGGGACGCGTGAGGGCGGTTGTATTTTCGAGGCCTGGCACAGTGGCTGTCAAATAACGTGGTCAGTGAGCATTTGCTGAAAGGGGACTCATTGTTCACAGCAGCGGGAGTCACTTCAGATTGGGGTGGAGAGACAATTAGGCAGAGGCAGGTTGGAGATACCTAAGGGGGAGAGAGCCGGAAACCACACGAGTAGGAAAGCAAAGTCCCGTGGCTGAAAAGAATAAGAGGATAAGTTAGGTTAGAATATAGTCTATCCTTCCTTCTATCCTTTTCTCCCTCTTTCCTTCCTTCTTTCCTTCCTTCTTTCCTTCCTTCCTTCCATCCATCCATCCGTCCGTCCGTCCGTCCATCCATCAAATGCTTGTTCAGCATCAGATGCCCTGTCACAGCTGAAGTACCGTAGACCTGAAAGGTAGGTTGGCACCAGATCTTGAGGAGTCCAAAACGCCCCACTCAGAAGATGAACTTTAACAGTGACCATTTTCGGAGCCATGGAGAGAGATTCTGAACGTTAAGTAAGAAAGAGCAGATTGATAGAATGAGACAGGATGGGTCGGAGAGAAAGAGGCCTAGGTCTGCAGGTAGGAGGATGCGACCTGGACGGACGTGGTGGCAGTGGAGAAGGGAAGAGGGCAGGGAAAGGCCTGGGTTTGAAAGATGTTGCGGCGGCAGAATCTGTAGCCACGGGGAGACCACGGACACAGCACTAGCTCTTCCGTGGCTGGGAGTGGCAGCGAAGCAGGGGAGCTGGGAGAGGGAGGTCACTTCCCCCAAACTCTGCGTCTGTGCCTGCGCACGACCTTGGTGGGCGCTTCCGGCCCCTGACGCCTATGGGGCAGGGGTTTCCTGAAAGATGGCTCCAAATTGTCACTGTCCCATTGTCCCAAGGAGCACTTTTTTTTTAAATCCATAAATGGAACTTACCTTTCTAAGCTGGTTATCACACTGAATTCTGAGCACCTCAAGTCTACGAAGGAAAAGCACCACAGACACAGAACTGGATCACCACACAAGTGGGTTTGCATTCCTGCCCTTTTTCTAATTTGTCGAGGAAGTCTAGTAAGGAAAGTTCTCAAGGCATCGGCATTGAGTGGCGATGTTCAACCATTTTCCTCCTGTGGCACATGAACTAATTACTAAAATTCTGTGCCACACCCCCAATTTTTTTTTTTGCCACTCTGACCAAAAAAATAGGTATGACTTTGATTCATTCACACTGGATGGCTACTGTTTGTGGTGGCTGGTGTCATTTTTTTATCTGACGGTCCGAGGGACAAAAGGGCAGTGCCCTTGACTAAATGGTCAAGGGCTGCGAGTTTTACAAACGCTCGCGGCACACAGACCAACAGTCGCCGGCCCAGCGAAGGGGGTCCCGGCTTTTTTCTGTGACTTGTTCTGCCAGCCGGCCTGCGCTGTGGCCACTGCCAGACCCAGGATACAGTGTGGGAGGTGGGCACGCACCAGGCTAAATCCGTCTTGTTGTGACCTGGTGTTGAAGGACCGCTCGCCGGCAGATCTTTTCCCAGGTCTTCTAACAGGGGCGGTTCTGTAAATCTGAACTCCCCCCACGGGCAGCCCCCCTTCCCTGGTAGGGGGCTGTGAGCAGGGAAGTGGTGAAGGGTCCCTGAGCAGAGGGTCCAGGAAGCCGCACCATTTCTGACAGCTGGACACATTCTTGGCTTCGTGTCCCGAAGCCTGAGGGACGCACATTGCTGGGGACCAGAATGGCTTTTCCGCGTCTTTTCGTGCTGGGTGATGACAGTCGTGGTCTGCTAACAATCTCCACGTGCCTTTCATGTTCTCGGAGTCCTGGATTTGGAAGCCACATCAAATACTCGTCATTGCCCACTTTCCGACAGAATTGCACCCCAACTGTCCAAGTGGATGGTTGTCTGTGCTTTGCATCTCAGGCTTGGAGGAGGGTCCTCGTCCAGCTGGGGGTGCCGTGGGCCAACAACCCGCTCTTTCCTGCGTGTTCGAGTTTTGACAATACAGGGTGGGGCCTATGTAGGTAGGCAGTTGTTCACCTGGAAAACGGCACCATGATTAATAAATAATAATAATAAACTCCATTTCACGTACGCGCCACTGTGTGCCCTGACCTGTGTGCCCTGCCCTGAGGTTGTCACCCGTCCACTTAGCAGTAGCTAAGAACATGCATGCAGAGGGTGTGGTCAGTGGTCCAATGTTCTGAAATGCCAGTGGTGAGAGGTGTGGGGAGAAAGGACAATTTCCTTTGGAAAACAGCATTTCCCACCCATCAGTGATCTGTTGCCGACTGGCACAGCGCCTGGCACAGAGTGGGCTCGTCCTGAGTGTTTGCAGGGGTAAAAGGAAAAAAAAGATAGCAAATAGCTGGAGAAAGGCGGCTGCTGTGGAGGGGACGGGGTGCGGGTTCTCGCCCCTGGGTGCTGCCGGGGTCCTTCCCACCCGGGCTGCTGTGTGAGGGGAGAGTCCGGGACCAGACGGGTTTGGGAAAATACCGGCTCTCTCTCTCTCTCCTTTTTGGAGTTGTGATGGGTCGGACATTAGCTCAGCAAGCATTTCGAGGAGACCAGATACAAAGAAGCCTGTCGATACCGGGTAAACTCCGTATTTTCCAAGTCGATTTGCACAAAGCCTGTTAACCATGCACACTTGAACTTGAGGAGATACTGTTCTTTAGGCTTAACTGTTCACATTGTCACCTGAAGGAGAGACCAGGTCTTACTCTTCTTTGTGTGTGCACAGGCTGTGCTAACTGGTACACGTAGGCACAGACAGACCCAGGCAGGTAAAGTGAATGTGCCCAGCAGAGAGTTGGGCAAGTCACACGGACACGGGCCAGGGCAGCTGGGGGGGAGCGGTCACAGGATATAATGGTGGTTGGCGTCAGAGTTGGAATCATGTCGAAAGGGAGGGGTAAAACCGACAGTAGGTTCTGAACGCACTGGGCTGGTGTTTAACCCAAGCGTGAGAGTGTAGCGTCTGACGCTGCTCTTAGAGACCTGGCCCTTCTTCCCTGGTGATTACAACATCCCTCTTAGGTCCCCTCTGTCACCAGGCTTTCAGAGAGGAAATACTGACTCAGTATTTCACAGGTTGCACCTCGCTTGATGTTTATTATTGAACTGTTCTAGAAATTTTATTCTCAAAACTTCAGCCAAGAGATTATTTGGGAATAAGGTTAATTAGGAAACCCACACACCATTGCACGGGGGGCGGGGGGAGGCTTTAAGTAAAGTCCTACAGCACCTCGGTGTGTGAGGGAAGTGTCACCAAGAGCTGACAAAGGGCGAACCCCAGAGAGACCCGGCACACAGAGCGGCAGATGGGTGAGGGGGAGCCCGTGGTAAGTGGGCAGGAGGGGTGGCTACCCCCAGAAGGTCTAACCCCGGTCTTCAGACACCCAAGGGAAACGCTGTTAGAAAGTCTGTTTCCTGCCGGCCACTCGGGCATTTACCCCAGGGGGCCATCAGAAATTAAAATGAGGTCGGAATCGGCGGTGTCCCCGGGGCCTCGTGTTGGTACGACACACGGTGAACATCACATCACGTCATGTAGCCCAGGACAGAGAGCAGTGTGCCTGGAATTGTCACTTGTGACCACACTTAGTGTGAAAATGGCATTTGGCTCTCAGAGTTCTTAATGGAGCCCAGGGAGTCGAACACGTGTCAGAAGGTTGTTTCAAACCTTTTCCTTCCCACGACCGTGAGAGGCCGGGCAGCCCGAGTCACTTACACTGAGCATGGCCGCAGTGGCGGGTGGCATGCCTGAAGCCCAGCAAGGCGGACCTTGCCTGTCACCCCTCCCATGGAGGGCTGCATTGGTGTGTCAGCTCGAGGCAGAAGGGTTTACAGGGTATCTTGCACTCGTATCACAACACCACTGTTTTTTTTCTTCTGTGGTCGCCCCAAACGGCCGTCACCAGGCACCTAGGTCAGCACCAGCTACTCAAGAACGTCTTGGTTGCTAAAAATCCCATGCTGACTCCTATCGCTCTGGGGGCCTCTTGCGTTCAGGGGAACAAAGGGGCGCTGCTCTCCCCCACGTTGCCGGGCTCCCTCTGCTATGACAGGACAGGGCTCTTCCTTCCGAGCCTACTGGTCTATCGAGTGGTAAATGGGACAGCTCCCCGGTCTGCTATCCCGGTTCCGCCCTCCCACGCCAGTGCATCATCGGGACCGTTTCTTACTGGGGACAGATGCCGGAGCCCTGGCTTTGAAAACCCTGGGGAGAGGCGGGCGGGCCGGCCCTGGCCAGGGATGGGACGGGAAGCGGCCGGGCCGCCGTGGGCCGGCCGGTGCGTTGGTGTGACTGCCGTGCGCTGACCCCTTGCTGACTGCCGTGCTTTTCTCTTGTAGGTGATGTGCCTTCAGGACTTTTTTGGTGACGATGACATTTTTATTGCATGTGGACCAGAGAAGTTCCGTTACCAGGATGATTTCTTGCTAGATGAAAGTGGTAAGGAAAAAAAAAGTTCAAAACCAAGGGAAATCTGAGGCAGCTTTCCAAAGCGAGCTGTGCAGGCCGAGTTGATGTCAGCCCCGAGCCGCCAAATCAGTTTCAGCCCCCGGCCCAGCACGGCTTTCCCGCGGCTCGGGTTTCTTTGATTTTTTTTTTATAGAAAACAGATGAAATGATAATGGGGAAGGTTAAATCACTTAGAAGGGTAAATTACCAATGGCTAATTTATAACCACTTAGTAACTAAATCAGTTCCCTAGAACAGCATGGTATGGATTTCTACTACTTTGAGTATTTTCCTCAACATTCGTACTTGAGAGATAGGCGACCATAAAATTACTGTGTGTGTTCTAGGCTCCGCTTCCAGGCAGTTTCCTTTTGTTGCCCTTTCTTTTAAATATTTCAGAATTTGATGTCATTGCCATCCGTGAGGGACCCCGTGGGGGAGCGTGGCTTCCTCCCAGCGGAGCTGACGTGTGGGAAAGGGGACAGTCGATGAACAGGGAGAGGCGTGTCGCAGAGGCTGTGACTTGGGAGTGCCCTTTTCTGACACCATAAATCATCCCAGCATCTTGACCAGTGTCACGGAAAAGGTTTTCGTAGAGGCTTTTCGTGAAAAGTCTTACTTCTGGTTTAATGACTGGGATATCACATAATTATGAATAATTCAAGTTCTAGATTGTTGGAAAGGGTTTTTGAAGTGCTGATGAACTTTGGCCTAGATAAGCGAAGATAAGGTGTGTTAGCTTTGGGGCAGGTGGACCGGAAATCTTGTACGTGAGCACCGATGTAATCGGGTAAGTGATACAGTGAACATAGCTGATTGTTATCCACACGAGGTACCGAGATTACATACGTGTGTACACATCAGTTACATGCATTTACACATGCATGCTACAATTATTTCATCATTTATCAGTGACTCAGAGTGTGTAGGGAGGGATAAGAATAAGAAGGATGGCCCCTTAATTGTGTAAACGGCAAAGATTTATGCAGATGTATCACACAGATCAAGTCCCGCCCACCCCTTCTTCAGGGTCAGACAGCTTGGCCAGCCTGCGGAACAGAGGCTCTTGAGGGTCAGGCGGACGAGCTGACAGCATAATTTTGAGAGAAATAAATAGGTGGCCTGGATTTTCCATTTACAGAATGTAGCTGCTTCTGACAGAATGGTCTGGAAGACCAGATGCACTCTGAAACGGAAGCTTTGCTCGCTGCTTTGATGCCGAAAACTGGCCGTCCGCTTGGGAGGGGAGTGCAGCCCGTTCTCACCAGCAGGGTCTGCCTGGGCTCCCAAGCCCTGGGTCTCTCCATCCCAGCCCCGGGGAGCCCTGGGGTGGGGAGGCCTGGGCCGGGCCTTGCCTCCCGACAGCACGGGACCCTGCAGCCGCTCCTCACCTGCATGAACGGGCGGGCAGGGCAAGCTTTCCGAGAACGCACAGAAAAATACCAGGACGCCCCGTGCGATTTCCCGTTAGAGGCCTTTTCCACCGAGTAGAATGTGCATGGCCCTCCCTCTCTGTATCTGCCTCTCTGCCTGTCTGTCTGCCCAGCAGTGCACAAGTGCACACATGTGTCAAGCACACACGTGTCGGGGCCCCCAGCCCACGTCGAATGGCTCCCCTGGAGGATGCACCCCCCCATGTCTTGATGTGGAAGGTGTTTGCCGAGTGCCTCCCCCATCCTGAAACAGACACATGGGTTGGGAGGAGCGGGGGCAGCAGGGGGAGAATCTAAATCGAGATCTTCTTTCCTTGGGTGAACTCGACCTGGAGACTAGATTCCCACAGTGATGACTGCAGTTTCCTGTCCCATGTGCGGCACGTCCCTGTGCTAATGCATTCGAGCCAGACTCCTTGTAAAAGGGCTGAGTGTGATGCCCGCGCCCAGCTTAGCGGTCCTGGCCACATGGTGTTTGCATGTGGGGGTTCCCTTTGCTGGATCCGGAGCAGCTTCCTGAAAGGGGCGCCCACAGGCAGCTCTGGGATGAATATGTCCAACAGCCCTGCTCGATTTCGGGGGAGCTCCACGAAGTGGCTGGGTGCCGCTGGGCGGCACCTTTACTTTGAGCCTTTCAGAGGGAACCCAGCTCCCAGCCGGGATCAGCAATGATGTGCCCCCCTGATTACTGCTGGGATGGTTCGGGCTCTCTAGCAAGGCGCTGTCCATGAGGGATCCGTGGTCCCCGCGGCTCCCTGGGAGCCAGATCAGTATGCTAATCGGCGAGGAGCCTCCTCCCCCCGCAACCCCCATTTTTGTGGGGGGGAAAATGCCTTCCTGTTCCCAGCTCAAAATGGAACAGTTTTAGCGATGCTGTCATCAACAAGTGGCGTCCTAACACCTTTGGGCGCCGCGGCTGAGGCCCAGTTATAGACGGAGGCAGCAGGCCAGCAGTTCGGTCCTCGGCGCCGGCCGCTGTCTGATTTAGGAGGTGAATTGCTGCCAGGAAAATGCCAGGCTGCAGACGGGAAGCTCCGAGTGGTTGTGCTTCTGTATCGGTGATAAGTGGACAGATCTGCGATTTGTTGCTATTAAAATGTGGTGAGATTTTGTTGAGAAATGCCTACCTTAGACCTGGGAGGGACAGTGACCTCCTCGGTGGTAAGTCTGTCACAAATGCCCCCCTCCTTGGCCTCCGCACTGCCCAGCCCCAGTCTCCACACCAACGCCCCCAAACCAGCTTGGCCCCGTCTCTTCACCCCTCACCTCTCCCCGCTGCCAGGCCTGTCCCTGCTCAGGAGTCTAAGTATCTGTCTTTTTGTCTCTGTGTTTGTTTTTCCCACCAATTCCCCAGTGCTCCTGGTTCTGGCATCCACAGGTGGCACTTGAAACTTACTATTTCCGCTTAGAGGCACAGGTTTGCTAGGGCTGCTTGTGACCAGGTCCCACACACTGGGGGGCAGAACAATAGAGATTGATTCTCTAATGGTGCTGGAGGTGGAAGCCCAAGGTCAAGGCGTGGGGAGCGCCTTGCTCCCACTGAAGGCTCCAGGAAGAAGCCCTCCTGGGTTCTGGGGGCTGCCCGTGATCTTGGGGTCTCTGGGCTTGTACCAGAGTCACCCTGATCTCTGCCCCGATGACGTCCATGTGGCTTTCTCCGTGTGCCCAAATTCGCCTCTTCTCATGAGGACCCTGGGAGTGAGTCAGGGCCCACCTTTCTCCAGTCACACCTCGTCTGGACTCAGTTCCACCTGCAGGGACCCTGTTTCCAAGTCAGGTCACGTTCACAGGCCTCCACATACACATCTTTTTGGGGGTGGGTGGGGAAGTACAATTCATTCCACCACAGGTGTCTGAACATGTGCAGCGTTTATTTGCACTTGAGTGACAAGCACACTCATTTCTGTTGGTTCGTTCCCGCCCGTCTGCCGCTCTGTGTCCCCTGGCGGAGAACACAAACCACTGAGCTGGGACCAGCTGCCCCACACCTGACCTTTCGGTGGGGGCGCCTGATGGGTCAGAGGAATGGGCAAAAACTGATGAGCAAAAAAACAGGTTTTAAGTAAATTTACGATTTTGCGGTGGCCCACATTCATAGCCATCCTGCGTGGCGTAAGGCTGGTGGGCTGCGGGTTGGACATCCCTGTGAGATTTTTATTTTTTAAAAAGAAGCCAGTGCTACAAGCTTGGTGACCAGCAGTGCAGTGTGGACAGTGCTGCCTGTGAACATGACCTTGGACTCATCGCAGGCTTACTGTGGGTCACAGCCCCTTCCATTCGGAGAGTACGGGAATGCAGGAGAAATTTAAATAATTGAACTCTTCCATGAGGTTTCTTGTCAGTTTGTAACATTTATACTTGTGAAGTTATGGATGTTTGCGGTGGCACTGAGACTTTTGGGGTCTGTGTGTGCCCGTGTTCGTGTTAGTGTGTGCATGTGTGTCCACACGTGCACGCACAGCGTCCTGTCCCCAAGTCTGGCTCTGCACCACGACCTTATCTGAGCCCAGGCCCTTCCTGGGTACACAATTCCCGGGGGTGTGCTTCCTCAGCTCCCCCTACGGACCCCGTGGTGCTGGGTTTGCAGGCTCTGCTTGGGAAATGTTTCTAGAAACGTCCCATCCCAGCCACTTTCCAGGGACTCCTGTCCTGAGTGAAGTCACTGCTTCTCCAGCTCCCAGGGTGGGGAGGGGAATGGGGTTGGACGCTGAAGCGGCAGGGCCAGCCCTGGGTGAGGGGTGGCAGCCACTGGTCTGGCCCGAGCCCCCGCCCTCCGTGCTGTGTGGTCTCTCGACCCCACGCCTGCTTCCTATTCTGTAAAACACCTTTTTTCCCCTGGGTTGTAATGGACCCCAAATGAGATAATAAATGTCAAAGCACGTCCAGAGCTGTGCTCCTCATTACAGAGTGACTGATGTTAGCGAGGGACACCTTGGCCAAGATGCACCTCCGAGTGGGCTGCAGCTGGGCCCTGGCCTGGGGAGCCGCCTGCGGGCATAATGGGAGGCAGATGTGACCCAGGCCTGTTGCCCGGGCTTGCGGGGACCGGAGGCGGTTACTGGCCTCTCTCCTCCCACTCTCCACTTCCGCTCCCGGGGTGGAGTTAAGGGGGAATTTAGGGGTTTGGAGGATCCTCGCCCCACTCTAGGGGGCCTCCCTGCGAGATTAAACTCAAACAGCCAACCGTCTCCAGCCAGCGCCCTCTGGAGCCTCGGCCCTTACAGCCTTGTTGATTTGGGCTCCTGGGATGGGGGACAGCCTCCCTGCTCTGGGCTGGGCTGGGCTGTGGACTCGGGTCCCCAGGGACGCTGGGAGGGTGTGCAGAGCCTGGGGGAAGACCGGCCCTCCTCGCACGTGCAGTGGTTTTTGGTTCATTCTTCAGTGCAACCATCTGTTACTCAGTAAGCTGAGCGAGCTCACCACGGGCCGGGCGGCCTGCTGGGCACAGAGGATGGCGCATGGGAGCACTCCCGTGGAACGTGACTTCGAATGTCGCTGATGTCGGGGGATGACGAAGGACAGCGGGGGCAGGCCTGGAGGGTATGATGCTAGTGAGGTAAGTCAGACAGAGGAAGACAAAGGCCCTGTAACCTCACTCATGTGTGGGATCTAATGAACAAAGCACACGGAGAAACACAAAACAGAAACAGACTCCCAGTCACAGAGAGCGGGCTGATGGCTGCCAGAGAGGAGGAGAGTTGGGGGCCTGCCTGGGTGGGAAAGGGGCAGAGGGGAGGAGGCACAGATTGGTGGTCACGGAACGGTCACGGGGATGTATGTGCGGCGTAGGGAACGCGGTCAGTAACAGCGCCATAACCGTGTCCGGCGCCAGGCGGGCACTGGAAGAATCGGGGGGTGCTCTGTACGGTGTGTGGCTGGCTACCCTCTATGCCGTCTGTACACCTGGAACTAATGCAAAATAAGGTCGAATGAAAATCGTCATTGGAAACTGAAGCTTTTTTAGAAAGTTGAAACCAAAATAAATACACGAAGGAAGACGTCAAAGGATCTTAGGTTCTGAACTTGGACCCAGAACACAGAATGCTGCCTCACTGTCCTTGGGTTTGTTGTCTCTTTGGGAAGATACTGTGATGGATGACTCGTGACACAAAAGACTGACAGTTCTGCGTGGGTTCAAGTTTTTAATTCGATCCCATGGCCGGTTTAAAATGAACCTGTAGGTAGAATTCTTTCAGGTGTGTGCTAGGTAATGTGTGCTGGAAATCTTCATGTTTCAACGGATGCTAATTCCAGGAAGGTATGGTTCTTGTTCAGAGAGAACAGCTCTGTCTTCTTGAATCACTGCTGTGTCTCTGTGACACTCCCCTGTCACACGGAAGGGCCGCTGCGATCACACGGAAGGGCCCTGCTGATTTGTGGGGCGCAGCCTGGCGTCTGACAGAGAGGGCTTTGGAGTGGGGGTTTTTGGTTTTGCATTTCAGGCAGAGAACACACTGGCTAATGTGCTTCGCTCTTGTCGTCAGCTGTCCCGTCTGCCTCTTGGGAAAACCACGGGCGTTCTGGAGACTTCTCCACCATAACTCCGTTCTAGCCCATGTACAAGCAGAAACATTCCCCAAAGACACTGATGTTTTCCATTTTAATCCACTGCCAAGCTGTGGAGACATAGAGAGCGTTGTACTTTGGAGACAGACTCTAACTCAGGGACCGGCTTGTTCCTTTGCTACAAATAGACCAAGACGTTGCATAGCACACACAGTCTTGTCTTCACACTGTCTCTCCTGGTGCCTGGGAAGCGGGCTTCTCTGTGTTGTGCCCAGTGTTGAGGACACCTGAACTGTCGACAGTAGGGACGGACCCTGCCAATGTGACCTTAGAAACAAGTCCCGCACGTGAAGGGTCTTGGAGACCGTCAGTTCCCCCTTCCTCCCGATACACAAGTCCTCTCCACAGCATGGTGGCAGCTGTTCGTCTTCCCAACTCTGTTCTGGAAGCTTCCCACTGTCTTCCAGCTGTGTGAGGAGGCCAGTTCCACGGTCCACTGGTGCTGTGGTTTTTTTAAAGAGAGGGTGAGAAACATCAATGTGTGGTTGCCTTTTTTGCACAACCCCTACTGAGGACCTGGCCTGCAACTCAGGCCTGTGCCCTGACTGGGAATCGAACTGGCGACCCTTTCGTTTGCAGGCCAGCACTCTGTCCACTGAGCCACACCAGCCAGGGCTGCTAGTGCTGGTTTTTACCACGTGTCTCCCATGCTGAGTCCAGAGTGATCTCTCTCTAGCTTGTAAACAGGGGTCCTTGTCCTTCCGCCCAGAGCAGTGACCACCACCCGCTGTCTTCATTCCGGAAGGGGAGCTTTTCCCTACATCAGCATGATCAGCGTCATCCGCCGCTCACTGTCCGGTTTGTCTGTCCCTCCAACCAGGTGTCCCTGTGCTGTTGCTCGTCTCCCCCCGCCCCCTCTCTCTCACCTGTCCAAGAAAGAAGAGTCTTTTTCGTCCCGAAGGCAATAATAGCGTTCTCGACTCTGTCTCCCCGCTTCTTGGTGGCTTGCTTTATTGGCCCTCCCTCCCTGCTGTTTCTGTGGATTGGTGGTTTTCTCCTGGCTTTATTGCCTTTCTCTCCAACCCGAGGCCACGCCTCAGTTTCCCCTGTCCTACACAGCCTTCCGTCACCTCTAGCACCTCGTCAAGCCAGAGTGTCCTTTCTGTCCCTGCCGACAGCATTTAAAGACATTCCTGTCCCTGAGGTCTCTGCCTGCTCATCCCGGCTCACTTTGCGTACCTTTGGGTCAATGGTACATTGAAAACACAAGGATTATGCGGGGGGTTTTTCATGTGAAAAATTGTCTTCCACTCTTTTTTCAAATTTGTTAGTAGCAGTTCTTTTGCCACGGGATAGTTAGGTAGTCTCAAGACTGTCCTGTTGCCTCCTAAGACAGTCGAACGTGTTGTGGACTTTTAAGCGGCGAATCACCATCTCGAGTCTAAGTGAACGTGTCTCGTCCAGGCACAGTCATTCAGAGTTGGCGTTCTCCTCCCTCACCTCTCCGGGGCTCGATGTAGCGGGTCCCCTCTCGGAAGCAGGAAGGAGGGTTGACGCCCTCTGTCCTCTTCACTCACCTCTTCCCTGCGGGTCTGATCCTTTCCGGATCGGGAAGGTAGGAGCGGAGTGGGTGGCGGGAGGGGGTGGGGAGGTCCTGGTGGCTGGTGTGAGGGGGCTTTTGCGCCAGCAGCTGTCGTGTGAAGCTAGCCTCTCTCTGGGGCCTCGGCATGGTCCTTCAGGGACCCTCGGTGGGAAGTTTTCACTCTTCAGCTCCGATTCCTCCAGCTTTGCGTGCTTTCCCCTTCGTCTTTGTTTTTAAAAGCTCTCTGTTGGCTTTGGGTGATCGTCTTGGGAAGAGCGTAAATGCGGTTCGTGCCAGCTCCCCCCATCAGAGCCACCAGAACACGCGTATGTCCTTTGCCCCCGCAATGGGCCACTCAGCGCAGCGAAGTCTGCTGACTGCAGCCGGGGGGCCGTGGATGAGAACCACACACGCACACACTGTCTCCCGTTTCCCTGCACCTGCAGACCACCCCAGCCGAGATCCCCTGGCCCCCCAGCAAGGCACCAACGGCCCTGAAGGGAAGCAACTTCCCTCTTTTAGAATAAGGGGGCTCACAGCACAGCTCTCCCTAAAGAAAACCTCTCCAGTCTTCTTTCTCTCGAACTCAAGCTCTTTATACCTTAGAGGTGGGGGACTCAGGCGTGCCATTTTTTGTCTATACCTACTTCCGAATTTATAGAAGGCCATCCGTCTGACAGCGTGCTTCGGTACCTGATTCGTATCCTCTTGGAGTCTGGGTAAAAATATCACTTTGAAATCTTGTGACATTTGCGACTGCCTTCCACCCCTGCCGCACGTGTAATGCTCCCACTAAACAAAGATAACCTTTAAATCGCCAGATCTGGTGTTTGCATTTTCCCTTCTTCCACCTCAACTTTTCTGTAGCGTTGGACATTTTGGGGGTTCCCTCCTTGAACTTCTCTCCCATGTGTCCTTCAGGGTCTGTTGCCTCCCTCTTTGGCCATTCCTGGTATTTTTTCTAGTTGGTTCTTGGGCCTTATATCCCTTAATAATTGCTCCCCGAGATTTGTTCCTCAACCCTCTTTGCTTCTTAATTACTCTGTTCCTAGCCAAGTTCATCTACCTTAATGGTTTCAGCAATGATGGTAGACAGCGACGGTGACAAATGGCAGCCAGATGGTGTGCAATAAGCATAGCCTTTGAAGTATGTATAATTTTCCCAATTTTACAATTAAGGAAATTAAGGCTTTGATGATAAATAATTTGTCCAAGGCCACACAGCTAGTTAATGTTGAAGGCAGAGTTCAAAGCCAAGTGTGTTTACGTTTGACAACACGTCTCCCAGTGTGCCCCCCTCACATCTCTGTCTCCAGCCCGGACTGCTCAGGAGCTCCGGAACCAGAACAGTAGTTCCAGCCTTCTGATACGCGTCGTGTGAAAGTCCCATGGCTCCTGAAATGCAGCTCGTCCCGCTGCCAAGCTTGTCGTCTTCTCGGGCCACTCTACCCCTCCTCCGGGCTTCCCGTGTGAGCGCCTGGGCCGAGTGCTCTCCCCGGCGCCGGGTCCGCACACCACGGAGTTGTCCTGCTCTTGCCCTTCACTTTTACTCTTCGCTGGCGACACTCTGCCCCCTTCTTTTCAGTGCCACTGCCGTTGTCTCAGGTCACGACCTGTGGCGTAGACTCTTATCGTGACTGCTTGACTTGCTTTCCTGGGGTCAGTCTTTCATGTGTCCACTCGGGCCTGCACAGAGGTTGAGTTTCCCATACTCCCTTGACCGGCCCCGCCCCGTCCTAGGGCTCCTGGGCGGGCTAGTCCCGGTGGCCGTGAGGCCGCTCCGTGGCACCTCGCCGCCATTCCTATGGTCTTACTCCTCCCCCACTGTCCAGCCACAGCAGCACTTGCTGCCCCCCCCAAGCATTTGCCTCCAGTACCTCCACCTTGGCTCCCACACTGTCCCACCAACCTGGAGTGCCCCTACCCAGGTCCCTCTTGCCCTTTGAGGTTTAATTCCAAAGTTGCCTTCTTTGTACCACCTTCCCCCATCTACCTGGTCTCAACCAGTTACTGATTTCTCGTTCGTTTTATGAATACGTATGGCACACAATTCTCAGAAAAGCTCTGCAGCATTGCTTGACACACAAAGAATGCCAAGTGTGGAGAGGTTCAGAAGCAGCCCAAGGTCCCGTTCCCAGTGGGTGACGGAGTGGGAATGGAGACCGCCTTCCAGAGTCCTCGTTTCCACCCACCTGTCCTGAGTGCTCCGGGCTGGCCCTTTTGTGCGGTGTTCGTCTCCACCTCCTGCAGCCCCTGCCTCGGGCCTCGTGCAGCAAGGGCCCAGTGGTGAGAGCCCATCGGCAGATGCCGGAATACTCTGCCCCACCTGTCAGTGCTGCCGGTGCCGGAGGCCTGACACGTCCCAGAAGTCGTTTTTCCAGGCTCCCTGGGCAAAGTGCCTGCAACTGTTTCTCTTAAGGCCACTCCACTGTCCCGGTGCCATTTCCCCAGACACTCATGGTCAGCAGTACCCTCTTCAAACAAAGTCGGAGCTGAGTGCAGTTCGCCTTGGGGGTTCCAGTAGCGTGGAGAATCTAAACTTCGTTAGTGGAGGAAGCGGACTTGCTCAGAGGGAGCCTAGGACTGACCGTAGTTTCTCCAAGTATCACGGGCACAGGCGGGGGACAGCGGACACACCGGGGCCTTCTCATAGGGTGACGGGCCAGACTCTGTTTCTTTCTCTGCATCGGGGAACCTCCTCCAGTACTGGCACTGTGTTCATGCCAGACAGCATCTCGTTAATGTTGGTCCTTGATTCTGCTCACGTAAGAGACTGAAGCACCCACGTATATTCTGCCTGTGGATAAATAAGGTCTGACTGGTTTCCAGGCCCCAGCTCTTCCCAGCTGACAGGCTCCTGGGGACGTGTCCAGCCGAAGACCAGAAGCTGAGGTGCCTGCAAAGCTCTCAGGCAAAAAGACAAAGAAACGAAAAGCCACAATAACCTTCATATGTTTTCTCGTGGGCAGCAGTGGGTGGGCAGCCCAGTGTCTCCCTTTGGCTGGATTGTTGCCCTCCAGTGGCTGGGGGACAGTCCCACCGATGGGGACCGCAGGCTCTCTTGTCCCTGCACGAGTACAGGCGGGTGGAGGGAGGACCCTGCTCTTCGTGTGGGCCCACAGGGCACGGGTGCTCAGGGCTTGTTCCTGTTTGAAACCGGCCAGTTCGTCCCCCACACGGGGCAGCATTAGGGGCCGCTCTGTGTCAAGCATCCCTGAGGTTTAAGCAAAGGAGGGTCTCGGAAGTTAAATGCCTATTTACTGGAAGGCAGACGAACTGGAAATCACTGGAAAAACACGTCCTGTGAAGGCAATTCTAAACCGTAGTTTCAGCCTGGGCAGTCGTTTGATAAGGCTCTGGGTATAGGCTGTCTTTGTAGGTTTGTACTGGAGGGTTCTGCACACCTGAGAGGTAATGAGATGCTGAAGTCATAGGACTCCAGGCTGACTGAAGCTAGATTTTCTCGCTCTGTGGCTGGAAAATAAATAGATGGATAAAGCTTTTAGTGAAAGAAAGAAAATAATCATAATAGTGATTGTGTGTCCTGGCTAGTGTGGCTCAGCTGGTTGGAATGCTGTCCCATAAACCAGAGGGTCGCTGGTTCAATTCCCGGTCAGGGCACATGCCTGGGTTGTGGGTTCGGTCCCTGGTTGAGGTGTGTGAAGGAGGCAACCGGTCAACATTCCTCTCTCACATTGACATTTATCTCTCCCTGCCCCTCCGTCTTCATGTGTCTAAAATCAATAAGCATGTCCTTGGGTGAGGATAAAAACAAACCCATCGTGCGAGGGACTTACCTCCGTGTGGCAGTGGGCAGAGTCACTGTGAAGTCAGGAGTCCCCCGTTTGCTGGAGACCGAACTCAGGTTGTAGGAGAGCTTCTCTACATGCGTGTGACCTTCACCCAAATGACTGGGACGCGGCCGCCGAAAAGCAGCAGCTTTGTGGAGCCACGCCAGCCACGGGGCCAAGCGATTCAGCCCCTGTGAGCGCCGAGGAGGGACTAAGGGCTTAGGGCAGCCTGGGGTCAGGCGCCTGGTGGCCTGGTGTCCTGTCACCCAAAGATGAAACCCAGCCCTTCATTTCATTCCGCTGTGCTGGTGCACCAGGGCCAGCTGGCCCCGGGACTGCCTTCTGTCCACGTGTGGGCTCCCAGCAGCGTGACAGCTGGGGCACCTCTCGGAGGGGACCACAGAGCTTCCTGCCATCACTGAGGACAGAGCCTCTGTAGCTCCTGAGCTTGTTAGCTCTGGAGGAAACACAGTTTCTTCTCTGATAGCTCTGCCCCTTGACTGTAGTGTGGATTTAGTGGAACTCATGCCGTGAAAGCTCTTTTTCTTCGTTGAGAATGCCGTCAGAGGTCAGGAGGTTCATCTGCACCGTGGTTAATACCAAAGACTGTGGGAAAATGAGTTCTGTTGTTTTTCTTCCTTGAGTGAGATAGAAGATGTTACCCTTTACAACCGGCGTCCCAAACATGAAAATTAGGATAACTTAATGTTCTAAGACAGAGAGTTTATAGGCAATGAACACGAATTCAGTGTATTGTACTATAGGAGCCTGACCCTGTAATATACATCTGAATATGTAAATGCTTAATTTAACTAATATTTAGTGAATTTCTACTAAGAGCCAGACTCTGTTCTGAGCACTAGGCAGAGGGAAAGTTCTTGGCCCCATGAACCTTGTAACCTAGGAGTGGAGGAGTCTTAGGAAGTGAAGTCATAAGGAGATGACCTGATGTATTCGAAGACCAGTGTCCGAAGCAAGAGGAAGTGGGGAAGGGCAGAGGGGAAGGACGTGTGGCAGGAAGTGAGTGGGTGCAGTTGGATGTGATGTGGTCAGAGGAGAGACTTCAGTGGGAAGGTGACACTGGGGCAGGTCCCTGAAGGAGGGGAAGGGACCAGCTGCAGAGACCCCGGGGGTGGCTGGCCCGGGAGCCCGAGGCAGGCGTGAGCCTCAGGGACCCGAAGGAGAGCTCCAAGTGGCCGGTGGGGCTGCGAGAGTGCAGAGCGGGCAGGCGGACTGCCCAGCATGCGCACGGACTTCCCAGGTTAAGGGCGCCATCCCCAGCAAGACCGTCCTGAATGCAGGAACCAGCACCCCATGCAGGGTCCTCAGGCCACCCACGCTTCAGACTGACAGGCTGCAGATTCAGGGGTGCTCCCGAACCCCCTCCAGGTTCACATGCATTTGGCAGAGCGGCTCCCAGGACCCAGGAAGATGCGACACTGAAGATCAGTTTGGTTGTAAAGGTGACAGATGGGGAAGAAGAGCCGCAGAGGCACAGAGGGCGGACCTGGGCTCCCCCTCCCCCACCCCCCGTCATGGAGTCAGTACGAGGCACATCCCTGGCACAGCAATGGCCCCACCCCCCGGGAAGCTCCTCGGAGCTCAGTGCACAGAGTTCTGCTGGAGAGGCCCCACGCAGGCCTGGGAGGCTGAGCCCCGCCCTGGCCACGTGGGTGAGCTCCGTCTGCAGCACCCCCCCACTCGCTTCTGAGGGGGGGGCCTTAGAGCCTCACCCACAGACCACATGGCCGGTCCTTCTGGCCTGACCGGCCCCTTCTCGTCATCTTGTTAGCACAGACTCAGACGTGATTCAAGGGGCCTTCCCCGAGTGACACGGATACTCTGCCACGTGGGGAACCTTGAGCGTGTTGAAGCTCCTCCCGAGAACCCAGGGAGAAGACCAGACACATTTATTTTTTAAGCCTCACCCAAGGATTTGTTTTCACTGCTTTTAGAGGAAGAGGAACAGAGAGAGAGGCAGAAACATTGCTTGATTGCCTCCCGTGTGCACCCGGACCAGGGATCGAACTCACAACCTTTTGGTGTGCGGGATGATGCTCCAATGGGCTGAGCCACACCAGCCAGGGCAGACATGTTTTTTACCAGACACCATGAGCTCCATTGAAAGCTGGGGACACATCCACACTAATTCTGTAACTATAACAACACCAACGACTCGTGGTGAGGAGGAAACACGCAGAGTAATAAAAACACACACTTGTTGAAGACTGGATCTCTCTGGAGAGAGACAAAAGGATCAGCTCCCACTGTGAGGGAGGCCGGCCAAGCCCTCCCATTTGACATTCCTTCTCTCTGGAGAGAGACAAAAGGATCAGCTCCCACTGTGAGGGAGGCCGGCCAAGCCCTCCCATTTGACATTCCTGTCTCCAAAGTGTGACGTCTGTCTAAACAAGGGCTGCAGATGCACTGTGACAGCCAAGGGGACAGTCGGCTCTCAGGGAACTGCTGATAGAGAGTGGCCGGGGGCACAGGAGGTTGTCTGCAGATGAGTTAGCGTGGAACCGCTTTCATCTGCACATCGCGTGCCCCGGAAATCTCGCCCGGCTCACGTGTCTGTTGGGCGGATCGTGGGAGGGCTGGGTTGAACTTGCTCAGTAAAGTTTCTAACTTACAGAAGAACTTTAGGGNTCTCTGGAGAGAGACAAAAGGATCAGCTCCCACTGTGAGGGAGGCCGGCCAAGCCCTCCCATTTGACATTCCTGGCTCCAAAGTGTGACGTCTGTCTAAACAAGGGCTGCAGATGCACTGTGACAGCCAAGGGGACAGTCGGCTCTCAGGGAACTGCTGATAGAGAGTGGCTGGGGGCACAGGAGGTTGTCTGCAGATGAGTCAGCGTGGAACCGCTTTCATCCGCACATCGCGTGCCCCGGAAATCTCGCCCGGCTCACATGTCTGTCGGGCGGATCGTGGGAGGGCTGGGTTGAACTTGCTCAGTAAAGTTTCTAACTTACAGAAGAACTTTAGGGATTTCTAGTCCAGTTCTTCTGTGTCATGTGTGTGACATCCAAAGCCTAGTGGGCGGCAGGGCTCGCTGCCCAGGGTCAACCAGCAGGCTGGTGTCCGAGCTGGGGCCAAGAGCCAGGTGGCCGGCACGCACAGTCGGTGCCTCAGCATCAGTCCCAAATGCACTGCTCTGGAGGCGAGGGTCCTGGGTCTGTCCACTGTCACCTGCGTGACCCCGTGTAACCTCTCAGAGCCCATGTTTTCCCATCACAAGACAATGTCATGACGACATGAATGAAGGTCGTGTTGCAAAGCTGTGATGTAACAGACAAATGTTAGGACTGGATATGATTACCGCTATTTGGGTGCTTAGAAACCCTCACCTCTTGATTGAGGTGGGACAGACTTCCAATTGTTATTTTGAACTTCTTAACATTGACCTGAATGACACTGCATGTGTGTGAATTTGGGAGGCGCCGTGTGATGAATGGCGCTGTGGCACCTCGCAGAAAGGGGCCGTGGGAGCAGGCTGCACGCTTAGTCAACTCAGATGGGACGTGGTACCAGGGCCGCGTGGCGGCGTGGAGGGGAGGGCTCGGCAGTTCCGGGCTGTGGAGGTGCTCTGCTGTGTGGGCTAACGCTCCTGGGGGTCCCTGGCGCCCACATTAACTTTGCAGGTGTGTACCCCCTCTGGCCCGGAGACCACACTGGTGCGGCACGGTCTCTCCTAGCTTTGTAGGCAGGGGCAGGCGGCGCATCCGTCCCTGCCGGTTCAAGCACGCCTGCTAACACGGACGAGGCGGCGCGGCCTGGGGTCCAGGTGCAGCTCCGTGATGTTTGCTGTGGCATCGCTCGCTCTGTCCCCTGCACGGCCTTCTCTCAAGTCCACATGCACACACTTCTGGCCCACAGACCAGACTGGCAGGCAGGCGCTCTCCAAGACAGCAGCAGGAGTGATTCTCGGCCTAGCGATGAAATGCGCGTGCTGGGAGTCAAAAAGTGCGTGAAAATGGAAATACGCCATTTAAGACACATTAAAGCAGAGTAAGGCTTCTTCGTAACCCGTTTGGTCACCCAGGAGACGTGTTCTATCAAACTGACGATGTCGTTGTTTTAAAACACCCCAAGGAAGTTCCTCTTTACGTGGCCTGACCCTGCTGGTTGGCAGATGGCACCGTGTGTGTAGCCACTTGCCCTTAACCTGGTGGCAGCGTTGGCGTTTTTACTACAGTCTTTCCACCGCACTGCAGCCGGCGTGTCGTTTCTCAGACTTGACAGCAGGACCCGTTCGAGTGATTGAGGGGCTTTTCTCGCTTGACCATCTGCTCTCTGGCCCTTTGTGGAGGAGACCTGGCCCAGGGTGCCCGGGACAGGGCCACCTTGCCAGAATGCCCGCGGGCCTCCTGGGCCACTCCTCTGTCCAGTTGGTGGCCAAGGGGGGCCGGAGGAGGACCGACCTAACTAATCTATGAAATTGCCGATCAGAGTGGAGAGCTTTGATTCTGAATTTACTTGCTCACTTTTGGCTTTTGAGGGTGAATTCTTGACAAGCAGCTGCAGTAGTGCAGCTGTCGGCTCTAAAAAGTCTAAATTGGGGGCTGAACCGAGGAGCGCGGCTGGGAGGCAGAGCTGCCCTGCTGAACAGGCGAACAGGCGCCCCAGGGGAAGGACCTGTAGGCACCCTTGTCCCCTGACACTTCTCACACGGGCTCTCAGTCCCGATCACCTGGTGCCACCACCCCCTGGGGACCACGCCAGGGCCCGGCGGTGTGCGTGGTGCATGCATTTCCTGGGGCCTGCAGTTCCCGGGGCAGATGCCCCTGGGGTTGGGCTTTGTAGGGTCCTGAATTGGCTTGAATAGGCCCGGCTGGAATGATGTTCTGGCATCGGACTTCCCTGCCTGCCACCAGGGGGGGACGGACTCAAAGTCCCGTGAGCTGCTGGCCCTCTGTCTCCCGGTGTCTGCGTTGTGAACAGGTCGCCTTGGTGGTTCATGTTCGCACTGCTGGCTTTGTCTCTGGTCAAATGCTGGCCAGCGGCAGAAAAGCGCGTGGGGTCTGGGTAGCAGGTCTCACTCCCAGCTCCAGCCCGCACTGCCTGCGAGGTGAGATAGCTCAGTAGCTCCACTCTCCCTCCGTAAGTTGCAGCCCACAGGGGTCTGCACCTCACAGACATATTGTGAGCATTAAATAAGTAGACCCTATAGAGAGTAGGGCCAAGTCAGAATAGCACGCAGTAAGTCTTTCCTTATTGTTGCTAGTGCTGTGCACATTGGCTCATGGTAGCCCTTCAGGGGTGTGTCTTAGCAGAACCTGTGGGAGCACGCGCGGTGAGCAGAAGGGTAGTGTGGCTGTGACCACTGGCTGCCGAGTGCAGAAGGGGTCGAACCCCGGACTCACTGAAACCTTTACGGACATGAAGCAGCACCAGACCCCAGGGTCTCCTCTGTCCTGCGGGGGCTTTCTCCCCAGCATGGCCCCATCAGGGGTGGGACTCCTGTCTGACACTGATGTCTGTCTCCCAGCCGTGGTGGTAAATAGAAACCTATAGCGTCGAAGTTGGGTTGCTTCCTCCCCTGCTAGTAATGAAATAGCTTTTATCCGTTACCAGCTAAACATGTGCTGGGCAGTATGTACCCCTTTGTCCGACACATTTCTAATTTTCTCAAGAAGAATAGGCATAAAGAAGTCGAGGGTCAGAGACAATAACACTGTGAGTCCCCAAGACTGCACAGTTAGTATGTGGCAGAACTGCAATGTGAACCCAGGCCTGCCTGCACCCCCTGCCCCCCTGGCCCCCCAGGCCCCCCAACACACTGTCTTAGCCCAGAGGCCCAATCTTATCGGGACCAGTCACAGCTCTCAGGGATTTGAAAGTGGCCGAGACGTGGCAGGGCTGGTAATCAGTATAAACGCTTAGCCTTTATTTAGTGACCGCTGGTGGTGATTGTTCTTTTGCTTCTGAAAGGAGACCCCACTCTCGTTTTCCAAAATGCCACTCAGGCTGTGCTGTCTGGTGGCAGACTGTGACTCATTAGTGACTCAGTGCCACCAGCCCCGTCATTCCTCCCGCAGCCTGTCTGTCCCCCACTGCTCCCCCAGAAGCCTGCAGCGCCCAGAGACCCTACCGTCTCTTCCTCAGTGTGGTTTCTTAGGCCCAGGACAGCTCTCCAAGTCCTGGGGGCCTTTGGGTGACTCAGATGCTCTTCCAGCAGCTGGGGGAGGGAACGGAGGTGACGCGGTAAAGCTGGGGCGTCCGGCGCCCAGCTGTAGAGTCAGCTTAGGTCTCTGGGGTCCCTTCTGAACCAGAGCAGAGCGTGGGCCCCTGCGGGTCCCCGGGGAGCCTGGTTTCCGAGTCCCCATTGGCCATCCTCGGCTGCTCTTGTGGTTTCCGACCCAGGTGCAGAGCTCCGGGGGTTCTCCGTGGGTTCCCCCACGCCCTGCACACCTTTTCCTCGGTGTTGCTCATGCCTCTCCCAAGCCCTCACCCAGGGCCTCCTGACAGTCCCAAGCCTGTCCACTGGAAGCTTCCGTCCCTGCTGTTCACGTTGGGACACACTGGTGAAAGCTCCTGTTATTTTCTCCTGCTGTGTACCCTGCCTCTCCGCTTCACTTAGGAAATCCGAATCAGAAGTTGCCCCCTCCTCCTCTGGCTGGTTCCGTCCAGAGCGCTCTGCACATGGTCCTGCTGCTCCCATTTCAGGGCAGGGACGATGCAGGGCAGGTCTGTGGGTGGGGGGAAGGCATGGCGGGTGGGCTTGGGGAGGATGCTAGGAGACACACAGACGCTATGTAGTTACAGACTGATACACACCCATACACGTGGGTGCACCCCCCCCCCCAGGAGAAAGGGTTTGTCACTTCCTCCGTGTATGATGGCAGTGGAGAGAGTGTCGTGAGGTCTGAAACGGGGACTGACGCATGGAACATGCTGGAAAATCTATAAAAATGGCTCTGGCCGCGTCCTGTGGGTGGTTTGAAGGGGAATACGACTGCTAGTGATTATCAGTCTGTCTTCTCTGCCTGGCTCTGTGCCAAGCACTGCACAGGGGCGGGGGGGATTCGTGTAACTGTGGGCGCCGCCCCCCCGTGCTTCAGAGCAGTGGCATGAGGTCAGAGAAGGGAAATGACCCCCCGAGGGAGCCCTGAGGTGGGTCCAGCCCGCCTCACCTGAGACCCAGCCTTCTTCCCCACAATGATCGTGTCTCCTGGGGGAAGAGGAAGAGCGGGCAACCCAGGTGAGAGCCAGGAACAGAGTGATTTCCAAAGGCACTCAGGCCCCTTAGGGTTTGGGGAGGAGCCTCAGAGCCCACAGCCCAGAGGGCAAGCGCCCCCTTCAGGCAGCAGCCCACAGCCATCGGTCTGCCAGGGGGTCTGACACATGGCCCCGGGGGTTGCCTGCGGCCCAGGATGGCTGTGAGTGTGGCCCAACACACAACTGCAAATCTACTTAAATCACAATGAGATTGTTTTTTGTGGTTACCTGTCACAGCGTATTTAACATGTGGCCCAAGACAACTCCTCTTCTTCCAGTGGGGCCCAGAGACCCTGGGACACATCCCAGCTCTAGAGAAGATTTGAAGAATCTGCCTTCTGCAGGAAAAAACAGACAAACAAACAGACAAAACCCCCAAGGCTTTTCATTGTAGGCTTGTTGAAGGTGCTCTAGGACCAGGCGCCGCCGTGGAGAAGTCTTCCTGAGACCAGGGGAGGGATGTGTACGACTCCCAGGCACGTGAGTCTGCTAGCTCTGAATTAGAAAAAAAAGTGATTAAAAAAAATCTTAAATCAGCAACAAGCTTTTTTACTTGTTTTTGAAACTCTTGGGAAGGACAATGTCTTTTTGGCTTTGCCAACAAATTATCACTCAACTGATCCCACAGGAGAACTTGCCTCATTACTGACCTTTGCCATCTTCAAAATGCTTTCATAAAGCGAGTGGGCCGAGCCCCGCCACTCGCTGAGCGGTGGGGGAGGCCCGTCCCTGGCGTCTGTGTGTCCAGACCAGAGAAAGGCTGACGGTGGGCGCGGGGTGGCCGCTGTCTCACTCCCTGCGCTGGCTCCACCCCACAGCCCACGGCGGCTGCTCAACCTGCTGGCCTGGCCGCACGGCCGAACCAGATAGTAAGTGGTGGAGTTGGCGGTCAAGCCCTTCCGAGTCAGGACCGGTGTTATTCTCCCACTCCACCTAACTGTGGCAAGAGCCCACCCAGGGCAAGCCAGCCCCGCAGCCAGGCCTAAACCCCGCACTGGAAATGAGTCCGCTCTTGCATTTTTCCGTTAGCAGTTGGATATTTGGAGTCCTCTCTTCTGGCTCACGTGCCCCCAGCCCCTCCCTCCCACATCTCAGGTTTGTATCCCCGTGATCCCCTCGCTATTAGCTGGCGCGGCAGCCCCCCCATGAAATTGCAGAGCAAACTGTGTCTTGTGGAGGAGTATAATTATTCCAAATCTAGTCACTGCATTTTTAGAAAGGAAAAAAAACCCTGTTATCTGTGAGCTATGTGAGGACACAGCATGGGCGCATTCCTTCCTGCTCGCCACGTGCAATGAACACACCTTAGTCTGTTGGGAGTGAGCACGGTGTTTGAGCACGAGAATGTACAGAGGGGGCAGAGCCCAGGGTGGGCTCACGCAGGTCTCCGTTTGTTCTCATGTCGACCTGTCCGCAGCGGAGGGCGCCCCCCCCCCCGCCCCGGCCACGCTGCCTCCCCCTCTGGAAGTCTCCAAGGCTGACGTGCCTGTCACAGGCGTGCTGTGGTCTCCAGCCGGCCAGGGGACACCCCCACCTGGCGCCTTTCCCTGGGAAGTGCAGCGCTAATCTCTGCTGAGAGTATCCTCGGGATAACTAGTTACTTTAAAAATGCCACGTATTTGGGCACTTACAACACATCGGAGGGGGCGGGGGGCATGCAGCCGGGATTCGAGTGAAGTCTCCCGGTTACAAACATCTACTCGCTTGTTGTGTCTGGTTTGTGCTTCACTGGAAACCTCAGAAAACGAGCGAGAACGTGGAGCTGAGGCCTGGCTTGCTCCCCCCTTTGCTCCCCTCCTCCTGACAGCTTGGCCCCCCCCTCCGAGTCTCCGCCCGGGTTCTGGTTAGAGGCAGGACAGATGAGCGGTGGGCAGCTAGACCCGACAGGCGCAGGGCCAGGACGATGGGCCAGGTGTGGGAGGTCCCCGGGGAGGATTTTCGTGTTCAAACACAAAGGTTGTGTATGGTGTGTGCGTGCGAGGGCTGTCTGCGGGGGCGGTTGGTCCATGGCCTTCTTAGGGGTTTGCTCCCCAGTGTTCCGGGAATTCTGTGCGGGCTTCCGTGTAGGCGGCAGCTTACTGGCTGGGGCTCGGAGTCTGTGTGGTGTTTGGAAGGCACCCTGCTCCCCTGAGCCAGAAGGTCCGATTTGGAGCAGTGGCCTGCGGCTCCCTGGGACGCCCGTCCCTGAAACCAAATCCCCTGGACCGGCTGGGCCCCTGGTTTTGAAACACGCACCCGTCCTCACAGATGCTCGTCCCAGGTCCGAGGGCTGGGACTGGCGAGGAATAGAAACCGCCGTCACCTGTGGCACAGCCGTCATGGAAACGTTTCCTCCAAGCTGCAGCCCCTCCCCTGTGAGTAGCGCCTTAGCCCTTCTTTCTTTTTAATCACACTTTCAGGATTTAGTCTTGAACGGCCAACTCTGAGAGTTGGAAGCAGAGAACTCGGAGCAGGAATGCGCTGCCTCTGGGGACGGCAACGTCGCAGAGGCTCCCAAACGCCGTGGCCCAGCGCTTGCCGTCCGGTCACCTCCTCCAGTGGGGTTTTTATGGGTCACCTGCTGCTGCTGGAATTTTGGGACTTTGGAGGAAAAAAGATCTTTCCGTTTCTTCACTCTCCAAATTGGTGGTGTATTCTAAGGCCTAATGAATTAATTGCTCCAAATGCTTAATATGATACTATCACACTTAGGGTTTACTTATGTTTATGTTTTCTCATTTACTGAAGAGGGCACTTAACTTCCTCTTGGGAAATTTGGGGTACAATTAGCAGAGATTCCCAAGCATAATGTCACAATAAATGTGTCTTTAAACTATTTATTCGCTACTTAGTGCCTCATAAAACTATTTCCACAACCCTGAGGTCTCCACAGTCATCGTCATCTCTCAAGTTCATGGCCCTCCTGTTCCTATTGGATTGAGTGATGAGATTGCGCTGAGTGCCAGGGACGGAGCTGGATGCTGGGAATACAGTGAAGAGTCAGCTGTGCTCCTTGCCCTCAGAGGATTCCTTCGTGATATTCCTCTTGGAGAGAACTCATTAAAAACAAAACCAAACAAACCAACAAAAAACTCAGAATTTGGCAGCCTCCAAAAATATTAGGTTAGTACTTTCTCTAACAATCATTTTACTAATATGTCTTTTTACTCTTTAAAATTGCTTTCCTTTTTCTTACACTGACATCACCAACTTGGAATAAACATAATCCAGGCCAGAATTAAAGGAAAATGTCTCGTTTTCTCCAGTGAGTGCCAACTGAAGTTCCGTCCTGCGCTGCAGGTGTCTGGCCAGCAGTCTTCCATTGTACCTTCTTCCCGCGACTGTGTTTCCCTTCCCACATGACGCTCACCGGTCCTCACGTGCCCACGATCTCAGTGTTTGCTCGGAAAAAGCACTTTCCAACAACCGATGACAAGAATTACATTTGTCCTGTTTTCTACTTCTCCTTGGGAGGCGAGCCTGGGCTGTGAAGTGATTGAAGAACCCATATAGCCTTGTTCTGTGTATCTCCATTAAAAATCATTCATTGGAGAAGATGCTGATGAAGAAAAATGAAAAACCCTTTTCTAATCCCTGCCCCACTGGAGGAGAAGCGCTGCGTGACAAGGGGTGGCACTCGTGGTCAGGCGCAGTCTCGGGAAGCAAGTCGCTTGGGCGTGACGTCGGGGACGTCATTCCACACGGGAGTATCGTGTGCTGGGGAAAGAGACGATTCATACTGGGTCTGGAGAAAGAACCCACAGTCTCGTTTCCCCTCGTCTTTCCTTCTTCCGTTTTCCCTACTGGCAAGTATCCGGGCCCTGGGACCGGCCTGGTGCACTTGGGTGCATTTCCCGCTGGACTTCACCCGGGCCTGCGGGGCAGATGTTAACGAAGCCACCTGGCCGTGGGCTGGGCTGGTGTCCCACCTGGCTGCGAGTTTCAGGCACGACCCAGTGGTGCTCACCCACCTGCACAGGTGTCCAGTTTAATGCGGCCCCTGGGCCTGACGCAGCGACGTTGACGGGATGTTTGGGTACACATACACCTCGGGGGTCCGCTGTTTTCCTTGGACCCCCCTCAGTGGATCGGGCGGGCTGTGATGGGGACTGTGCTACAGACGCAGCTGGTGGGGGTCGGAGGGGGAAGCCTTGGGTTTGGAAATGGAGGGGACCTGGGTTTCCTCCTTGGCTCCAGAACTTACTCTTCCATCACGGCCAGTCGTTCCTCTACCCTGGGCTTCGGCACCTCCCGAGTTAAACGGGGACCGCAGGTTAATCTCACGTGGACGGGATGGGACCAAACCGAGCTAGCATTGGTTAAGTACTCTCTGTGTGCACAGAGAGTCCAAGTGTGCTGTTGGTGGTTGGAAGGAGCGGATCACGGGTGTCGTGTGTCCGAAGGGAAAGGGTTCTGCCAGGTTCCGCTTCTCCTGCCGGCGCCACGCTGGGGCTCGGTGACCTTCCTCGCGAGCAGTTGGCTTCCTCACTCTTCTGTACACAAACGCTGCCTCAAACAAACTTGTTCTCCGCTCACACCGGGCATCCATCCTGTCCGTTCTCCGTTTCCAAGCCTTCTGGAGCAGTCACTGCTCTGTTCCTGATAGTGACGCTCCCTGGTCCCAGCACCCCCGTCCCGGGCGCAGAGAGCAGCCGGTCGAGGCTGGGCAGGACGGTGTTGGCTCAGGGTGTCTGAGGAGGGGCTGAGAAGAAGGGGAGGTGGAGGGCCGACCTGCCCGTCCGGTTCTGCTCACGTCTGCCTCCTGCCACGCCCACGGCCACCTGCCTCCTCCACCCTGCCAGTTCTGCCTTTCCCTATGCATGTCCCCTCTGCATTGTCATCCTTTCCGTGTCCCAATTTAAGCCATAACGTGGGGCGGAAGTGCGTTTTTATAATCTGTGTGTACTGAGTTTATCTTATATATCCTGTTTTTAATTTTAGAGGCCAGACAGCACATTTCCGCCTTGCTTCTTTCTCACTCTCTCAACGCCTACCTTAAAGCACACTCAGTGGAGGTTTTCCTTTTGCCAAGTTCAAGTTTGTCCTGTGGCTTGAGAATTTAGATCAAAGAACAATTCCTTATACTTGTGTAAAGTAGTGAGGGCGATGAGGGCGTGCAAATCACGATCGCATTAACAGAATTCTTAGTTTTTGCACATATTTCCACCTTCTGTAAAGCGGTGGCTCTCAACAGGGGGCAGTTTGGCCTCCCAGGGCACATCTGGTGATGCGTGGGGACATTTTTGCTTGCCGCTGTTAGGGGTGGGAGGTCCTGCTGCTGGCATTCCGTGGGCAGAGGCCAGGGGCTGCTGAACGCCCTACACCGCAGTGGACAGCTCCCCACAGCAGAGAGCGAGCCGGGCCCCAAATACCAGTTGTGCGAACATCCAAAACCCCTGCCACAAGTCAGGGTAAGTCTGTCCAGGGCTCCTACGGAAAACCTGGTGAATACGTTTTCACAAATGCTTATATATTTACACCTCCGAAGCCAAAGGAATGGCTCGTGTTCCCCTCCAACCACATCTGGTTGGCCAGGCGCCGTCTTGCCCAGGTCACCGGCTGCGTCCGCTGCTTGTGCTCAGGGGTCTCTTCTCACTCACGTTGGCGTCGCTGCATTGTCGTTCTGCCCCATGTGTCCCCATGACCTTGTGTTCTCACCGATGAGTAGAAGAGTTACTAAGTGTGTTCACTACCTTTATTATAGAATAGGAGTGATTTTAGAGCAAGCTCGTGGTATTTTTGATGTTTTTTAAATGTATATTGACCAAAATACCTGCCAAGTGCACTTTAGCCATTTGCTAGGTATTTACTCTAGTGCTCATCCTGCCCCCACAAACCTCAGCACATCTAAGGCCAATGTCACATAGGCATGGCCTGTGACAGGGGACAGCAGGCACATCTTCTGCCAGGAGCCCCCCTCGTCCTTATGTATGTGTTCGCCATTTTTCAAAGTTATTACGTTTGCTATTCATTTAATCCCTTTACCTTGCCATGCCTTATACGCATCCAAGACTTTAAAGTCAAGGCCGACGACCACACAGAGGAACGATGGACGGCGCAGACCGGCTCTGCCTCGACAGAGGCCAGGGCTGTCGGGGACATGTTAATCCCACACATGTTTCATGACTCACGTGTTTGCCACTGTGCTGCCTGGTAGTAAGGCGTCGGGTGGGCCTCTCAGGGGAGTCACGGTGATCAGCACGCCTTCCAGTGCCCGAACCGCAGTTGCAGAGGGTTCCCCCCACGGGCCGAGTGAGCGCCCCAGTGAGCCTCTGTGTGGACGTCCTGTCCAACACGGGGCTGTGCACACCCTCTGTGCACTTCCGTTGTTCTCTCTCTCTCACACATACACACACACACTTCTTTTTTGCACTCCCACAGACTTACGTGAAGGACTGGGATCCTCAGGCTGCTGCCCCTCTCGCGTTATTATCCCCAGAGGATTCAGAGTCCAGAGGGGACTGGGAGGTGGCGCTAGGCTCTCCTTTCATCCTCATTTTGACGACACGGTGGGACACAACCTTCTTGTTCAGGAAAAGGAGGGGCAGGAACCGGACCCGAGGGTGTGCCTCTGGGTCTGACTGGACACTTGTGCCTCCTGGTGAGCCGAGCATCTGTTCCCATCTGTCACTTGAGGAAGGGACACTCCCTACCCCGAAGCACAAGAACCAAGAGCTGTTGCCAGACCATGCGCCCAAACAGAATGGCTGGGCATTTGCCCGCTGAGCTCTGCCCGGCCTTCCTTTGCCCAGCACTCCTGGACCCGCTTTAAAATTCTAATCCACCGTTCTCTTTAAACCAGCCAGCCTGCACCACACTGTTTTTCTTCACTCTTGTTGCAAATGTGCTACAGTCACGAGATGACGGTCGATTTGGGTTCTCATTATCTGTGTGTGAAGCGTCTGCAGGGCAGGCAGCCTTCACCACTCATGTGCCCTTTCCCTCATTAGGAAGAAGGCGTCTCTCAGACGTGTCGACTTCCGCGTGTCCCCGTGGGACAGAATTAAATATCTCCTGAAGGGCTTGGGGTAATGAGAAACGCGTTTTATCTCTTCTTAAAGCTTTCCCTGGAAAACCGGGCTGGGACCACCATTTAGCGGACAAGTGAGGCGATAACTCACTGTGGCCTGCGCTTCGACGGTGAGGCATTTACGGACATTGTGTAGGCCCAGGAAATAATCTTGTACCTGTAATTGGAACTTATTTAGGCTTTCACAGACTTGTAGTGTTTGTTTAAAGTTGACCTCAGGAAGCAGCAATAGAAGGGAATTAAAGAGACCCCCGCCAAAAGGAAAGAGTCAACCCGATTGGCCACATCGCGTGCTGTGTGCTGTTACAGGTCACGTAACAGCACCCAGATAATTTAACACTTTCGTGGGTGTGTTCGAAGGCCTCTGCCGTGTGAGTACAGCTGCCTGAATGAAGAACATTGCTGTTCTCTATTATTTCCAGGAAAATAGATTGATTACCTCCACTCATTTTTTCTGCTTATTAATTACTCCACTTGTTCTAATTGCATATTTAAATCTCTTCACTTTTGTTAATCGTTGCTGTGTGCAGTCTAACCAGACTCTCCTAGAGCTCATGGGTTCTAGAAGCAAATTCCCCCATTTGATACCCCGTCTCATGGTCGAGCG
Source organism: Sturnira hondurensis (assembly GCF_014824575.4). NCBI lineage: Eukaryota > Metazoa > Chordata > Mammalia > Chiroptera > Phyllostomidae > Sturnira > Sturnira hondurensis. The sequence continues at coordinate 17,163,845 of NW_028082350.1, read as the reverse complement.
CCCGCTCCTGCCCGGAACACTTCCCGGTGCGGCCGCTTGGCGCCCCCTTCTGTCTGCGTTCCCGGGCACCTTTGAGTCTCCATGCGGCTCCTCCGGCTGCTTCCTCTTTCTCCTGAGCAAACCCCGAGTCCTGTCTGTAGGCCCCACTCCGGTGTGAGGGCAGAGAGCATGGAAGGTGCTCCATGCACACCGGCTCCTTCTGCCCCTGCTCCCAGGCCGGGGCCCCTCTGGGGAGAGCTGGCGCTCGTTCAGGGTGACAGTCCCTCTCTGGGCCTTGGCCTCGGACTGCACCTGCTCCAAGGCCTGGCCCAGCCACCATGGGGCGGTGTGGCTCTGGGCGAGTCTCCTGCCAGGCGAAGCCGTCATCTCGTGTGTATACCATGGGTCACACACGTGAAGGAATTAGCGTGGTGCCCGGCACGCATGATGTGCTCAACCGCTGGTGACTCGCAGCAGCTTTGTCGGTGTCGCTCACGTGTCTGCGTTTCCCCCTAAGGATGGATGTGGAGTTTTGTTCTTCTCTGAACATCCGCGGTGTCTGGCACAAGGTAGGTGTTCAGGAAACAGTTGCCAAGCGACTGGATTAACAAACGTGTTTGGAGGGGGCCCTGGATGCACAGCAGGAACTTTTGAAATCCTTCGGGAGAAGCTGCCTGCTCCTGCCGCCTCCTTTTCTTCCGCCTGCTGGCTGTCCTCCCTGCCAGGAGCGCAGACCCCCTGAAAGAAACCGCCAAGTTAGGGTGCGTCTCCTCGTTTCGAGTCTTGCTTATTCATTCAGCATTTATAAACAGGCACCTCCTGGGTGATCAGGCACAACTTCCTGTCCGAAAGCAGAGGTCCATGGAGGCATAGCCGGGCTGAATGGTGAGATGCCTCAGCGCAGTCACTCACCGCCACGTCTTAGTCCTGTCTCCTGCTTCCTCCGGCACATCAGGGCCTTCCACTTCCCACTGCAGCCAAGAAGAGTTTCTGTGCCTTACGCTAAAATCACCAGATGAACGGATGTTCAGCGGGAGGGGCTCCTGGATGGAGTCTGGCGTGCAGGGTGGGGAAAGGAGACCGGGCTGAAGCAGAAGCGGCCGCCCTTAGCGGGCTGGCTGGCTGTCCCGGGGCCCAAGGAGGCCCCTTCCCACAGCAGAGGTGGGCTGCAGAGGCGGGGAGAGCTCCCCGAGGACACCAGCCATACCCCAGAACCCTTGGGGGGTCCTGCAGACCACGCAGCCAAGTTTAATTCGCCTCGCACGGATATATCAGGAACTGGGGTTGGAGAACTGTCAGTGCTTCACCGATTCGTACGTTAAGGATGAGTCCACAGGATTTAGTTCTAGTTTTGCTTGTCACTGGCTCATTTCGGGTGGTGCAGAGAGAGAGGTGGCTGACCTTGATGGTGAGTCATGCTCTGAGGTTTCAGGACTTATGAGGAAGGCAACAGGCCAACAAAATCTGCTGGAAATAGTGTAATAACACCTACAGGTTACTTTTTCTACTGTGTTTTAATGAAAGACCTTAAAGAATAGAAATGGGAAAAGGAAAAAGTCTGAATGTACCATGATTGAATAGCCATGTCACATTGTCTTCAGCGAGGTGAGGGCACGCTGGAGCTGGGAAGTCCCTTAAAATGCGTCCCAGCTGGCGCCAGGCAAGCCGAGAGCCCTGCCTCGCCCCAGCTGGCTTCCCCTTCTGCCAGCATCCACCCTGCAGCAGGCCACGTCCTAGAGCAGCCACACTGACGTGGCGTGGTTGGCCCCAGGGATGAGAAGCATTGGGAAAATGCAGGAGGGAGGATGAGAAATCTCCGTGTGCCCCGCCCCAGAGACCAATCAGGAGAATTTGGGAAGGGAAGGAGGGCAGATGAGAACAAAGAGGGGAAAGGGTGTAGGAAGAGGAGCCCCCCAAAGCTGGCTGCACGAAGCCCGTCCCACTGGGACAGAGGGGCTGTGGCCGTGCGTGCAGGGGCCGACCACGGCGACTCATCTGCACGCAGTCCTGTGCAGCGAGCGCCACACTTGCACAGGGCAGCTGCCTCAGCCGCTTCACTGAGACGCACGCGCCCTGCCACTCACCCACTGCCGACGTGCTACTCGGCAGCTCTGGGAAGATTCTCGGGATTGTGCGACCAGCACCGTCATCAGGTTCAGACACTCGTCACCCGGAAATAAGGCCAGGCCCGTGGGCGGTCCCACGGCTCGTTTTATTTCAGCACAGAGAGAAAGTTCTCTGTGTGTTTATGAACCTAGATTTTTGTGGCAGTCATTCCGCTTAACAAAAGCGATGTTCTGACTGGGGATGAAGCCTCTGATTGTTCCTGCTCTCACAAGAAAATGGTAACGTTAAAAATGGAGAGTTTAAAATGTAATCCCGTTTGGCTCGTTGTAGACATTGTTGTGATTTTCACAAAAGCCAGAACCTGCACCGCCACCCACCTAAGGCGAACACCCCTCGAAGTCACTCTGTGCTCTCCTGTTCAAACACCCCATTGGACGGGTTTCTTACCATAATTAACTCCCAGAACCTGTAAGAGAAAGGGTTGGACAATCAGAATGCAGAACAATTGATCCCGTATGGCAAGTCACTATACAATTTAAAGGCAGGAGATAAAGATAAACATACTCTGTAACATACATGTCCTGCTAACTTTCACAAGCACACAAAATATTTACCACTCAAAAAGGAAAGGACAGGCAACAGAAAAGTGGATGAATGATGTGGTCGGGCAGTTCATAAGAAAATCCGGCTGACGTCTCGGTATATGGGAAAACCGTTTCCGGTTCTCTAGGTGGTAACCAAACAGGAACTAACACGACAGCCCAGTCCCACCTTTACACAGTGGGTCGGGAAGGTGTTAGGAGAGCATGAAAGGACTCACTCTGGGGTGAAGCTGGCGAGTGTGTGGACCCTGTCGAGTGGCACCGGCGTGTGAAGATGCTCGAGGCCGGTCTGCCTTTGAGCGCTGATGCACCAATGGTGTCTCTAGACGTGCAGTGCACAGGTGCACAAAGGCATGTTGTGAAGTCACTGCAGTTCACCCACAGTCACAGAAACCTAGAGAAATAAAAAGTCAAAGCTACCACCCAAGATCTGGCCAAGTAAACTGTGAGATAGCCATTTAGTGACATGCTACATGGCCACTAATAAGAACTAGGTCAGACTAAATGGGCCAGTGTGGTGCATTGTCCAATATGCATTGTTAGGCAGGAAAAAAATCCAAGTGTCAGCATCGTGTGTCACATTCCATGTTAATACAAAAGAACACACACATGTACACACGCACGTACACATTTGCACGTGCTTCTAGAGGCACTGCTGTCGGATGAGACGCCCAAGAAATTACTAGTGGTCGCCTTTCGGGTGTGGGACTGAGGGTTCAAGGAAGTGGGAGAGAGACGATTTTTACTGTAGGCCCTTCTTTACCAGTTGGATTCATTCTAAAAATGTTACATTTTATGAAATTGAAAAACACTTTCCCATTTAAAGAGCAACGTTTTTTGTCTGCAGTGTTTTTTTCTGCATTTCCAATATGGAAAATTGGAAACGCAGAAAAAAATTAGATGCAATCTTTTGACCTGGGGGAAAAACACTGTTAAAACTTATTCAGAAATATCCTTTAAAAACATTTCTTGGCATGCTTGTGCACACTATACTCTGAGGTCTCTGTTTTATAATCTGTATTTTTCACTCATAAACATCCTGTAGCATTAAATATTTTTATGGTACTTATTAAATAAACACTCATTATTATTTGTACAGCTCTGGTAGGCTGTTAATGTATTTTCTCCTCATTTCCCTCCATAAATTGAAAGGAAAAGGTTGGGGAGAAAGTAGAAATCATGGTGGTGAGAGGTTTGTAAAAATAAAAATGTTATGGCTGAGAACTGGAGAATGAATCAGAGAATCAAAAGCCAGGTTTGTTCTTTAAACATAGTATCTATTTCCCAGCGTTTTATTTTAAAGAGGAAATGAATCAGAACCATACCATGTCTCCCACTGTATTCCTAGCAGAACTCACAAAACATAATTTAAATAATTAAAAGACAAAGTCAATACTATCAGCCCCATCGAAACAAAGAGAAGCAAGTTTAGTTCATAAACTTTAAAACGCGGTTGCCGAGGTCGGACACAGAAAGCCCCAGCCCGGCCCCGCGTGGTGTCCGGCTCCCAACGTGGCAGGGCTTGCTGCTCTCTTTCCCCGCTTTTTCGCACTGTTTGAATTTTTATAATTCATACATGTCATCTTTACTGAGACAATAAATTCACTATAAAACATTTTGATAGGTTAATTCCAAAGAAAAAGTGGAAAATCATGCGTTAAGTGTTAATATTTTGCGAGTGCAAACATGTTTTTAAGTAGGGCCCAGCGGACCTCACTAGAATTCGGTAGTTGCTAAAAGACTGTGTGTTCAACACCTTCTCTCTTCGCTTAAACGAGGTTGCAGGTTCTTTAATGCTCACGAGGTGCCAGGAAGGATGAGGAGAGCCAGATTATCTGTCCCTACTTCTGTAACAAGAACAGATTTATAAAACTTATTTAAATACCTTTCTGCTAATATTTTCAGTCAGGAAAAAACCCCCCCTCTGAATGTCTGTCAACACGGCCTGGTTCCGTCCCCTGTTTCGGAACCAGAGCGCCAGATGAATGGTAAGAATGCAAGTTGACCGTCGCCCAGCCCTGCAATTTACTGGGTCGGTATTTGAAGCTCATCAGCCCAGCCACAAGCCAGTGGTCTCCTGCCGTCGCTTCGTGAGTTGCTTTGCCAGGGAGGACTACCTGGTGGGTTGCAGCAGCGACTCATGTGCTGGGCGGCAGAGGGCCAAGTTCAAACAGAGTACCATGGCATCAGGCAGCCCCCCCCCCAAGGTCAACCACAATGTCTCCCTTCTAACCAGGCCTTTCATCGAAAGCCCACAGTCACCCCCCAAACCCCGGGTACCATCCTGTCCGATGGCTGGCCGCCTAGGACCACAATATTTATGAGCCTTGAAATACTGTAACCCAGGGACGTACATGAAGTACTGCACAGGGAACTCCTTTCCAGCCCCATTTGACCCCTTATTTTACAGGTGGTCTTCAAATAGATTTAGGGGAAATAAATCAGGTTTTCAACCCATCGTCTGCTTTCTCTTAATAAAAAGGAAAAGGAAAGAGGCTTTAATTTAAATGCTTCTAGTTGTTTTCTTCTTTTCTTCACTTCAGAACAGATGAGAAGCTCCTCCACCCAGAGATGGGATTTAATGTCTGTCATTTGGAATAGAAAGGAAAACAGATCTGTAGCTCACGAAGAGACCACTTTGAAATTAAACTCTACAACCCAGGGCTTTATTGGGCAGATGATGTGAAGGGTGCTTCTCATTAAAAAGAAAGTCAAGAAGAAGGAACACGAGAAACAGGGTAATAAATATTATGCTTTTTGGCAAAAGGGAGGAAAAGAAATCTTGTTTTCAGAGTAAGATGCAGAGAATTACCCACACATATCCACTCACTCTTAAAATGTCTCTCTTACATTTCATGAATGTGAAAGAATTTAGAAAGAATTTGTTTGAAAGTTTTTTTCATCTGGGAAATGTTTGTTATTCATAATTTTACATTTCCTACAAATGAGGTCTGTCTGGGAAAAGTCCAGCCATTGTTGATATAATGAGAATGGCTTGGACTACATAGATATATAACCTAGCAGCCAAGGAGAATGAACTGTAGTAATGTGCACGTGTGAACAATGACGACTTCACTGTACTAGTCAGTGGGGGGTGGGAGGTGCTACTGAGTGAGCGTGGGTCCTGTGTGGCTGTCACCTTCAAAGTGACCCTGCAAGTAGAGCAACGAATCTGCATCCATTTTTGCCTTAAGCTTGAACATTCCTCCGTGGAAGCCATTCTGATGATTCAGAGCCCACAGCTATGGGCAACTGGTGACTGGTAGCTTCATCATGATGACACACGCACTCACGCATCACATCTCATGCAGAGTGTTTTTGGCAAAACATCAAATCACCCAGGTGACTCAGTGCCCTTACAGCCCAGATTTGGTGCCTTGAGACTTCTGGCTTTTCCCCAAACTAAAATCATCTTTGAAAGGGAAGAGATTTCAGACCGTTGATAAGATCCAGGAAAATATGGGGCAGCTGATGGCGACTGGGAGAACTGTGTGAGGTCCCAAGCTGCCTACTTTGAAGGGGACTGCGGTGTCATTGTCCTGTGCACAGTGTTTCTTGTGTATCTTCTATAAATGTCTCTACTTTTGGTAGTGCACGGCTGGATACCTTCTGGACAGACCTCCTTCCGTGTGAGCATCCTGTCCTCTAAAGGCCTCTATTTGATCGCCATGGCGCTTCCCTTAACAAATGACTTGGTCTTCCGCATCAGTGAGCAGATTACGCTCACCAGGCCAGTTCCCAGATGATGATCTTCCTCAGGTTTTTATAGCGTAAGAAACAGAGTTTTGCTTTTAAAAATGGTAATAATGGCCTCTCCCCAAATTCCCGTTTCCATATCCTCCTAAAAGGTCTTTTCTTCCTAACTATGGACAGTCTGTACCCACGGTCCTAATGGGACAGTTGTCGGGCTCATGTACTAAGTCATTGACGAAAAGGAACAATTTATTTCACCCCCGTTTCCTGGGTTCGGTCATGTGGCAGAGAACATTTATGCGCAGCGCCTACTTTTCCAGTGGGCGTCTGCTTCATATCACAGTGCTTTCGGCGGAAACGTCGCGGTGTGGCCCAGCGGGGCGCTTTGCTGACATCTTTGCTCCTTCAGGGCAGGCACTTGCGTCAGATCCCAGGAAGTCCTTAATTGTAAAACCTGCTGATATTTAGAACAACATTTAAACCTTGTGGGGAAATGTGATTGGCTGCTGTTCTCTTGAGCGTCTCCTTGGGAGGAAATAAAAGCTTTCTTAAGACCTCATTCTCCCTTTATTATCTAGCAGCTTCCTCCCCTCCCATCTCAGGGAGCTTCCGCTACAATGTCAGCCCCTCTTATTTTATGAGCAGAATCCCTTCCACCATCTCCATAATGATTACGCTGCGACAGCAATCACAGAATATTCCCAAGTTTTTCTTGATCTGTAGAACCGTTCATTACCTTTGCATTTTAAGGCTCTGATTGTTTTAATTTTGAGATTATGGGGAGACAAAGCAGCAGTCTGAGTTACATATAAAAATATGGATTTGAAGCCTTGGGCAGGGAATGTTTAATTCAATTCCCACTTTTCTTTTTGTGCTCTTGCAAACATACACATCGGTGTTAACTGCCTTCTTCCCTGAAACAGCTAAATTTTATTAACGCCTGTGATGGTCCCTGTTCCTTAAAGGCTAAACCTCCAAATCAAATTCTGTCTCCGTGAGACTTTGCCTAGAAGTAGATTCGCATCGTTATTCTTGAGTGTCACACGATCCCTTTATAACCGTGCAAGTGCGGCCTGTCATTCACCATGGCGTTCTCAGAGCTCGCTTCTGCACTGGAGTCTGAAGGCTTATTCCGGCTCTTGTTGTTGGGGCTCTGCCCCTCCGTTCCCCTCCTGAATTGTCCCTGTCTCCTCGCTGGGAAGAAAGTGCAGACTCAGAGGTACTGTCTTCCCAAGAACTCGGAGAACTATCTTCCCGAGTTTCGGCTTGACCTCCAGCACTGGTACCCTGTCCTGGTGGGTACCGGTGGCCCACTGGTGGCCATGCCTTTGCCTGGCCAGTGGATACCAGGCCACCAGGCAATGTCCTACAGCAAAGCCACCCAGCTGCCTGCTGTAACTCTCCACTTTCATCGAGGGGGAAGCTGACCTCCATCTGACTGTCAGAGAGAGGGGAGCATTGGGAGGAGGGAGTCAGTGGTGCTACCAAGCGGCACGTCTGCGGGTGCCCGTCAAGCAGTCGGCACATGAAGTCCTGGTGCAGCCAGGAAAGCCTGCAGACCTTACCTAGCGGTTCGACTTTGTGCCTCCGGCGCCGCTGGGCGGCGAGCAGCTGGAAGGCAGGAATGCCTGTGCCATCTGGGCGGCCCTGCCGGGTGGCGGAAAGCATGGTGGCTGGTTTTGGTGCTGGGTTTATTAGGCACACGCGGCTGTATTTTTAGAAGGTACTTAAAACTCTCAGTTTCTGGGACTCCAAAAGATGCCTGTGCTCCCAGGCAGTCCTCTACATACCTTCTTTTTAAAAAAAGCGTGGTTGAGAGTTTTCAAGCTGACTGGTTTTATTTCAGACGTGCTGCAAACCCCGCTTAGGGACCTGACAGGGGTCCCAGGCTTCATGGCCCACGGGCTGGGCGTTCACTGTGGTGTCCTGCATGACCTGCACTCCGGGTGGCACAGAAACGAGGCGAGGACGGGCGCAGTCCCCACTGGAGCCTACGTCTGGGTCTTCCTCCAACGCTGCCTCGAAGTGTGGAAGTCATTATGTTCCCACAGGAAGTAAACTTAGTCATCAGTCACCCCGCACTGTTCTGTGTGGCTCACCCACGCCGGCACGCTGGAGGGTGACTGGGACAGGCGAAGCTTCGGAACCATGGGCCGGAGGAGGTGAAGCCCTGGNGAGTTTTCAAGCTGACTGGTTTTATTTCAGACGTGCTGCAAACCCCGCTTAGGGACCTGACGGGGGTCCCAGGCTTCATGGCCCACGGGCTGGGCGTTCACTGTGGTGTCCTGCATGACCTGCACTCCGGGTGGCACGGAAACGAGGCGAGGACGGGCGCAGTCCCCACCGGAGCCTACGTCTGGGTCTTCCTCCAACGCTGCCTCGAAGTGTGGAAGTCATTATGTTCCCACAGGAAGTAAACTTAGTCATCAGTCACCCCGCACTGCTCTGTGTGGCTCACCCACGCCGGCACGCTGGAGGGTGACTGGGACAGGCAAAGCTTCGGGACCATGGGCAGGAGGAGGTGAAGCCCCGGCCGCGGGGCGCTGGAGAGTAGGCTGGACAGCGACTTGCGGGGGCAGGAAGGCAGGCCGGAGATGACTCACTGACCTTGATAACCTTCACCTTTTCAGGGGGTGCCTTCCAACCCAGGGTGTAGGAACCTGTAGAGTAACTGGCCGGAGTGGCGAGGGTTCTCTCCTGGCGGTGGGCTGGGGGCAATACGTGCAAGGTGTCTAACACGGAATGTGTTGTTTTGATTCCTTTGCACGTAGCCGCAGAGAAGAACAGTGTCCCTTCTGGAGGCTTTGCACCTCGGCCAAGGTGAGAGGGAGCTTGTCTTTATAACCCGGATAGGGAGAAACCACCGAGCATCCACCCCTCCTCACGGGCTCTTCTGGACACATGGGCCTGCCTCCCGAACAGCACAGAGCCACTGAGCTTAGAGCAGAGATTCATGGAGGGGCTCCACTGGGGGTGCTTTCATTGGGGCTGGTTTTCAGAAGAGATTAGAGGAGTAAAGTGTTCCTTGTTTAAAGAACATTCTCTGGCCAGCATGCAGCATTTCACAGTCTATCTAGACATGTGGGACTTCACCTTGGCCTTGTTCAAGATCCTCCAAAGGTGCAGGTGGGCCCCACTGAATGCACGAGTGTCTCTGGTGGGTGAACTCAGGGGAGCTGTGGTGGCCGTGTGGGATTCGTACACGTCTCTGTTCTTTGGCACCCTCCCTGACGCTTCAGTCTGCCTTGCAGCCGCTTCCGATGTCGGGGTCCGCCGCCAGGAGCGTCGCATCTGGGTTGTACCCCCTTGTCTGTCCGCAGCAGAGCACCAGTTTCTAAAGTCGGGTCCCGGGGGAGGTGGGGCAGTTTTAACTTCTCTCGCACCCAGTCCCCAGAGCATCTGTGAAGCGGTGCTTAGCAGATGCAGCGGGGAGCATGGTCCTCCCCCTCCCCCAACTGTGCGCACGGGGACTTTCTGAGTCTGACCGAACCCAGCCTTGCTCGCTCGCTGTGGGAGAGTCCGTCCCCGGAGACCCAGTTACTGTGCTGGACCTGATTTTCTGGACGTTGGGTGGGCTGCGATCTTTAGTAGCAAGAGCCGTCCCCACCCTGCAGCCTCCTCCAAGTGCCTCATCGCAGCCCTTCAGTGTCACGCTTCTAAGGAGTGTCTGCCTGGTCCGGTGTCTCCACAGGCCATGAAGTGCAGCCGTCTTAGAGCGGACAGGGTGCCAAAGGAATCCAAATGGAGTGATTGTCCCCCGAAGGCGAACGCCCCTCGGGAGAGGGAGAGTGGAGGTGGCTGCTTCCTCCTGGCTGGAGACCATGAATGTGAACTTGGGTCTGGTTTTCTACGCCTGGTTTTCTACTCCACTGGCCTCGGAGGCCCTTGTTTGCAATGTTTCTCGTGCGTGGGTTTAAGCTCCCAGGGATCTGGCGTTCTCTCTCAAGTAATTAAACCTTCTTCCCTGCGCCTTCCTCCATCGTAAAACACCACTCCCGCTTAAATGTATTGCAGTGGTTCAAATCTGAGCTTCAGTGGGAGGGATGGTGGGAGACCTCTGTGTTTTTCCTCATTCGTGACCTGGGGCTGCACTTCTCTTCAGCTGGTTTTATTTTCCTCTGTGGGGGAAAAAGCAGTCACTACAGTTGTTTTGTTTCTGTTTCTATTATCCAACCTTTCAGAGTTATTCTCTGCCCCTTCACTCTCGAAGGTCCACTCTGACCCTGAAGGCAACTGGTACAAAGTTGGTGGTAAGCTGTCACTTTGGTGAAACTTCACCTGTGGGAGCTCATTGTTTCTTTTTTCTGATGCAGTAGACATCTTGATAAACTTGTAGCACTTTTGTGTTAAATTTTTAATCCATTGTTGTTAAGAGAAACGGTTATTTGCCGTCCTCACTGTTCACCCGCTCGCCCCTGACCATGGGAACAGACAGACACTTTCTAGACTCCCTCACCGTGGAACAGCTCGCTGAGGCCACTGTGTCGGACCCCAGGGTGGGGAGGGGCCCCCCATCCAGAGACCTAGGTTCCGGTGCAAGTTGTTAGTCTTTCTGAAACTCCGTTCCTCGTCTGTAAAGTGAGACTCTGGATTGTCTCCGTGCACAGTAAAAGTCATTCATTCATACAAGCGCCTCGTCTGTAAATTAAGACTCCGGGTTGGCTCCGTGCACAGTAAAACTTATTCATACAAGCGGTTACGGGTGGGTAACAGCTGGCACAACGGTCACTGAGCTGCTGTTACCCTCTTCTTACCGTGCCAGGTACCGGCTGGGACCCATGGGGCAGGGTCAGGGGACCGACTAGCACGCGGGCACTGTTGACAGGTGGGTAACGCAGCGGGAGGTAAACGTGAGAGAAGCTGCAGAAGCCCGGCGGGAGCCCAGGAGTTCTTCCCAGTTCTTCAAAAATTATGCCAAGTGGAGTGAGCCAGGCGGTGAAAGACAAATACCATCGATCTCAGCTATAAGTGGAACTTAATCAACGAAACAAACAAGCAAGCAAAGTAGAACCAGGGACACGGAAATAAAGAACAAACCGACAGTGACCCGAGGGGAGGGGGGGGAATGGGGAAAGAGGTGGGAGGGGCAAGCAGGGGAACGAGTGTGAAGGACCCACGGACATGGGCAAGGGGGGAGGGGAGTGGGCCGGGCAAGGGAGAGTAATGGGGGAAATGGGGACAACTGTAATTGAACAGCAGTAAGATTTTTTTTAATTTAAAAAATCAAGTGTACTGCATACATGTGCTCTAAGATTGAGCTGCCCAGCTGAAATAACTCATTTCTTTCTGGTAGCTGGAAAAGTGTCAACCTTGCGTGGCCAGATTGGCCCCACAGTAGGATCGACCCCAAGTTTGGGTCGGCAGGTCGTTGGGGCCACCACCAGCTGTTCCGGCACCAGCGGCAAACAGCGTGCAGCCAGCCCCAAACCAACGTTCTAGTTCGCGTCAAGGCTCACAGATGGGTGTTGTACCAACGTGCGCCATCTGGAAACTTTCTATTTCAACTCTTCCTTCTTGCTAACTAGATGCCGAGCCTTTAAAATTATTCCTTCGGATTTCTGGGGCTCTCAACACCCTGCCCTGGGGCAGAGCGTCCCGGTCACCCTACCCTCCCTGCAGCCCCGCGTTGGGTTGAAAACTAGAAAACGCAGGACCAGGAGTCTGTTTGTGTCTTCGGCCCACATTTCCAGACACAAGACCCGGGACTGAAAAGCAGACAAGACCGGGTGGCAAGACCGGGTGTTTCCAGTTCCCAAAGTGGCCTGTTTCCCACGGGCAGCGCCTGGGGCTTGGCGCACCGCGGACATGGGAGAGTGGTTCAGTTGGAAGCTTGCCAGCGGACCCGCAACGCTGCAGCAACTGTGTCCGCCTGCTCACGTCCTTCCAAGAGGCCAGGCCATGACCAAGGGCTAGGGCAACGCCAAATGCATGTGCGAAGGCTCCCTGAACATCCTCTTCACTGTTCCAAAGCCCTGTTTTGTGAATCAAAACCTCAGCAGATACACCCGCGGGGGCTGTCGGCCCCTGTGAATGGTGCCTGTGGTTTTCATTATATCTTCTGATGTTAATAAATGGCTTGCTTTCTTCTGTCTTTCAATTTCTGCTGTGTCCATTTGTGGGTTTTTTGTTTGTTTGTTTGTTTGTTTTACTTTTCAAGGACTGGGGATCTCTAGCGGGGCCACCTGGCCGGGCCAGAACAGCCAACAGAGGCCTCAGGCGGCTGTTTCCCAGGCCTGGCCACACTGAGCCAGGTCCTGACTCCCCATTCCCTCTGCTGTGGCCGAAAGGCCACAGATGCCGTAGCTCAAGGCAGGACTCCCTCCCCCTCCCCCGCCTGTCCCCTCCTCTCTGTCCTCCTCCTCCTCATTAGAGGAAGGAGTGAAAATGCTCCTGGTGAACTGGAGTGACGAAGAGCTGGGGACAGAGAGATACGTGCAGACGAGTCTCAACGTTGCTTAGTCACAAAATGCGTAGAAAAGAGATTAGGTGTGTATACTGCCCTCCCAAAAATGTATCGCTCAGTGTTGTTTTAATATGCTTTACACTTTTCTACCCACAGGGAGTGTTAGTTGTCATTACCAGCATAACATTACTTTCATTTATTAAAAATGGCTCCCCAAGGTCGAGGCCTGTGGGTTCGCACATCTTCACCGGTCGGCGCAGCGAACAAGGAGAGAAACGAAGAGCTCTTTGCTATGTAAGGTGCTTAGTGTCGAGTTGAGTTGAAAGAACACGAACAGGAAGGACTTAAAGTGAACGAAGGCAAGGTTGCTTCTGAGCCTCGGGCAGAAACCATGTAACAGACACTGTCTCCTTGTTGCCGGGCTCTCGGGCCCTGGGAGCCGGGTGAGGCCGGGTCTTGCTGGCTTCCCTCTCTGAGTGAAGGCTGTGCTCTCCCGCCCACGCGAAGACCACAGCTCTCCGGGAGGGCCCCCAGGAACAGAGAACTCGGGTGGGCGGAATCTTCCCTAAGGGATGGGATATCCCACCACTTCCCACCCCAGTTTATGAGGGTGATCTTTCATCGCACATTTTTCTTGGGAGAGAGAACGTTTTACCCCAAAAGACACACACGGACACAGATAACTTGGGGGGTGCGTGGAGGGGAACCCAGCAAAACTGCTTCTTTTTTTTACAAAGAGTTTATTTATTTATCTTTAGAGGGGAAGGGAAGGAGAGAGAAGGAGAGAAATATCAATGTATGGTTGCCTCTCGTGGGTCCCCTGCTGGGAACTGGCCTGCAACCCAGGCATGTGCCCTGCCTGGGAATCGAACCCTGATCCTCTGGTTCGCCCGCAGGCCCGCGCTCAATCCACTGAGCTCCACCAGCCAGGAACAAACTGCTTCTTTACTAGCCTGCGGAGCTCTCAGTCTGTCCAAGGCATTGTGGAAGGGGGGAGCGCGACAAGGCGAGGAACGTGGGCGTGCGGGACGCCTTTCCGCCTGTTTCCCGGGTCTCTCCGTCCAGGGCAGGGTGGCCGTGTCCTGGCACTTGTGGCTTCGGTGGGCGCATCCGCGGGCGTGTGCCCCGGCCCCCAGTGACACGCGCTTGTGTTCTCTCCACAGAGTGTCGTGTGGTGAAGTCCACTTCTCACACCAAGATAGCTCCGTCGTGCCGCAGGGGCGCCGCCAAGAGCCCGGGGCCCTCCCGGCGCAGCAAGTCCCCGGCTTCCACCAGCTCAGGTAAGACTGCCCGGGGGCTGGGAGGGACGCGCTGCCCTGGAGACGCAGGACAGGCGAGGGTCCGGCCGGCGTCCGCTCGGGGCTGTAACTTTGGAACGAAGTAGCATGGCCCTGGCGTGGACACATTGCCTGTAAGACAAGCCATCAAGCTCAGAAAATACACTTCATGGTGACTCGGAACACCCAGATTTGTGTGACATGAATGTCTAGCACAGAAACTAATGGTTCAGGCTAAGGACCCCCTCCCCCCGACCAGGGGTCGCAGTTAAAGCCCACCTATCCTACGTGGGTCTGGCTTAGGAGGAGTTCCCAGGGGTATTTGCTGCCTCTCTGTTGAGGGCTGGTCCCCATGAGGCTGTGGCGCTGGGGGCAGGGACAACTGTGAGGCCTTGGCCTGTGTCCTGTCTCCTCCCGGGGCTCCAGTGCTGGTGTCCACGGGACATGCATGCACAAGATGACCCCTCAGGCCCGCCTTTCTCCAGTGCTGGTGTCCACGGGACATGCATGCACAAGATGACCCCTCAGGCCCGCCTTTTTCTTCCGTGGTCTTGACATGGGCATGAGTGAGTCAGGTCATTTTCGTTCCTGTCTTTGGGGGGGGGGGTGGACTTGGTGTAAGGTCCATTTCACTGTTAACTGTTTACTAAACGATCTAACTGTGCAGTGGGTCATTAAATGATGCCGACACCCGGGTGACTTTCCCCTGATCTCATGGGGACAGTGAGGCTCTTAGCAAGGACCTTGAGGGCCTGTGCAGAGGCCGCAGGGCCTGGACAGCACTGGGGGCCCTGGAGGGATGGGACAAGGATGGGGACATTCTCCTGGGGGTAGGGGGAGGCCACCAGGCCCGCCTCTGGCTCCACCGCTGGTGCGTGGCGTGGCCTGCAGGTTCAGAGCCAGCATGGCTGTCACTGCATGTCCTAACAGTGAGTGACACTGACACCACCACAGTGAGCCCCAGCGGGGGAAGCCTTAGCAGGCTGGGTCCCAGGTCACGCAGCCCACCCTGTGTCTCTCAGGGTGGCCTTCTTCTCGGGGCTGCACTGGGCCCCTGGACGGTCCCCAAAGCCCACTTCTTCTCGGACACTCACTCTAAGGGCAGCAGCGATGGCCCCCTCTGCCCCTGGCTCACAGCGCGGCCTACGTCACCATCAGCCCAGGACTGTGTCTTGGAGCATGTCTGGCACCTGTGACGTGGGGTGTCACCCCTCCTAGTGTCAGGGTGGGCGGAGCTCTCCCCCCTTTAATGGAACAGCACCCGGGGCTGAACTCTGAGGGGAGACTTTGCTAATCGGCAAGGGGATGTGACTCACCGGGCCTGAATGCCACTTAGTGACTCGGTCAGGATCGTCCTCTGATCACCCTTTAGCCTCGTGCTGACCAAGGCCAGAGGGCTGGGCTTTGAGTGTTTCAGATGATTCTGACCAGACCGTCCGTGGCCTTCAAGGTCCCTCCAGAAGGTGTCTAGCCATGTCATATGAAAAGTGGGGGCATTTACTGAAGAAGATACAAGATACAGGAAACATTGTACACAGGACAATGACACCTCAGTCCCCTTCACAGTAGGCACCTTGGGACCTCACACAGTTCTCCCAGTTGCCAGCAGCTGCCCTGTCTTTATTTTTCTGAATCTCACTGAGAGTCTGAAATCTCTTCCCTTTCAAAGGTGATTTTAGTTTTGGGAAAAGCCAGAAGTATCAGGGCACAAAATCTGGGCTGTAGTGGGGCTGAGTCAACCTGGGTGATTTGATGTTTCACCAGAAACTCTGCATGAGACATGATGAATGAGTGGGTGTGTTGTCGTGATGAAGCTGCTGATCACCAGTTGCCCAGAGCTGTGGCTGTTCATTAACCAGCCGACAGGTAAAAACTGGGCTCTTTGGAGGATGCTCAGCCTTGGTCAAAGAACATTCCTCACGTTCTCCGAGCACACAGGCTGCAGGGTGAACTCCCATGGGGCAGGAAGTGAGAAGGGGGTGAGGAGCTCAGTCAGCCGTCACCCTAAAACCCTGGCTGTTCAGCACAGTCACAGAGGGATGTGGAGGGGCCAGAAGGCCCACGGTGACAGAAACGTCCTCGATAAAAGTCATCGCAGTGATGTAGGTCCTAACCCAACCAGCTCTGACACTGACAGACCTTCCTTAATCTTTCTGCTCTTTGTCTCGTCTGTACCATGGATTCTGAAGGCAGTATCAGGCGCAGTGGGTGAGGGCGTGAAACATCTAGCAGTGAGCAGCTGGTCACATTGTGTCTTTTCTGGTTTGGAGGATCCGAGACTCAGTACGCACTCTGGCTACTAAGTTCGTGTCACTGTTTTTAATGGGGTTCTTGTCAGAGCTATAGACGGTTAGGTGCTGTTGCATTGGGGTAGGGGGGGTCTTCTCTGTTTCTGTCCCTGTCAATCAAGGGAGGGAGGCGCCCGGTCAGGCTGCTGTTTACTGCGCCCAGTCAGGGGATGGCGTCCGGAGACCTGGGGCAGTTACCGCGCCTGCGGAGGGCTCCCCGTGGCTGCAAGAGCTGGGCCGAGGCCCTTTCGGCCGGTCTGAGCGTGGCAGCCAGTATCCAGCGGTGGGACCCAGGGGGTGAACGGGGGGACCCAGGGGCAAACGGCAGGGGAGAAGTTCTGCAACCCAAAAATTGCCTTGTAAATAGTAAGGAGCCTGTTGGACTCCAAAAAGGAATCTAAAAGTTGAGTTAAAATAGAAAGAGTCATGAATCTAATGTTAAAAAACTTAAAAATGAATACAGAAAATTATTTCACTTTAAAATTAACTAGTAACACTGTGACTGTTTGGCATCTCTAGGATTATATAAGTCTCATAAATAGAGTCTATTTAATTATAATCTTATAAATATAGATGAATGTATCATTTCCCAAAAGTAATTTTGGAAACTCAGAAGAAAAGCTGATGGGCAAACGCATTAAATGCATTTGCATTTGTTACCACCCATTTGGAAGTATTGCTCTGTAGAGGTTTAAAGTGGATAAGTCACACTACCAAAAAATCAGCAGGTTGCTTCCAACAAGCATTCCTATTTTCTGCTGTTTTCGGAAGCCCTTTTCAACTCTGTGCCGGAGTCATACTTGGTTACCCTGGTCGGTTTGGCCAGACTCACCTGGGACCATGGCGGGGGCGCCACGCCAGGTGACTCTTTCCTAGAGAGGGTGGACTCCGAGTCGGCACGTGCCTGAAAAGGTAGCACGTCATTCAAGGCTCCGCAGCCGCTAGGTCAAAACGCACCCAGTGGCCCTGATCACACTTGCTTCCTGTGACAAAACCTTCGACCTCTTGCGTTTCGATGTAGAAGATACGCCCAGGACCCTGTCCTGGTGTTCACACTGTGCGGTGACTGTCTGTCATTTGTGACTTGCTGCCAAACCCGACCCCCTTCCTCCGGATGATCCTGCAACAGTTCAGAGAGGGTGGCGCCATGACCAGAGCAGTGCCAGTCCGAAGACACCGGTTGTGCGATGGCCCTGAGACGGCCTCCTTCCGGGGGCCTGCGCACAGGGTTGAGGCGGTTCTGGGTTGTTTCTGTGTCTTCCCTGGGCTGGCGTGGCTGCTGCCGTGGCCCCGTCCACCGAGCTAGCCAGGACTTCTCTCTGTGCTCGGTGTGGCTCTCAGACCCAGTGGAGAGGAGCCGTGGGCCCTGTCTCTAGTCTGACGGCATCGGCGTTTTTAGAAACCAGCCTGTGCAGTGTTTCCCAGAAGCTGAGAATGCACTGGAACGGGCATCATGTCCCTTTCGTACCCGTTCTGTTCTCAAGCGCAGACGTTGCCCCAGACCCCCATCACCACCACGAACCTGGCTTTTTAAGAACAAAGAGTCTTCGTTTGCCCCCCTAAAGTGCTGACGTAGAGTTCACAGTCACTTCTACTTCCGCTTTTCAACGTCCGCTCCCAACGTCCGCTCCCAACGTCTGCATCTTCCTGCAGGGTGCGGAGGTGGAGCCTCGTGTGCAGTGAAGACGTGCCCGGTGTGCGGGCTCTGCTGCTGTTATCCGTGACAATGGGACCTGACTTTACGTGACACCTCCAAGCTTCTGGGGGCTCTTATCTTCGGTCTCTTTCGATTTTCCCAGCCGTCTCCCAGCCACATCACCCTGTGTCACAAGATCACACGGCTCGTGTTTAGAGACGGGGAAGCAGGGTGGGCCCGGCGGGCGGGTCGGCCCAGAGTCACAGCGTTTGCAAGGCCGCTCAGAGCCGGCTTGCGGGGCTCCAGGCCGACCGTCCTGACCCCTTGCCTTCACCCCTGCGTGTTACGGTTCTGATGTCCAGGAAATAGTTAGCACAGCACCTGGCTGAAGATCGCAGTTCACAACATCACAACACTTAGCCACGGAGGCCTGAGAATTAGTGCCAGGCACCAGCACTGATGGGTGAAGGGTTCACCCACTGCCTGACGTGTGTCAGCGGTAGGCGGAACGTTTCCTATACAAGTCCATCCTAGAGTGCAACGGAGAACCTTCTGTAAATCTCTTTGTCCCCTGCCCCTTCCTCTTCTTGGGGCGGAAGGAAGTTACAGGTGACTCATTACTGTGGGGAGTTCATTGACACACTCAGGAACACCAGGCGCAGGTCGGCCAGCGTCGGACTTTTGCCGGGCGCTCACCGTGCACAGATGGAAGGGGCAGGCCCTGCTTCCCGGAGGCACACGGGGCGAGCCCCTAAATGATTTACAGTAACAATGACAACGCTCAGACACCTGTTGAATGGTTATTAGTCTCCGTACCAGGCAGACCCCAAAGAAGGCAACTGGAACTGGAAGAAAACCAGGAAACCAGGAGCCTGAATAAAACACACAAAAACCAGTAAGCCCCAGACGGCTACGCGCGGGGATAGGGACTGTGGCGTCATGAAGAGAGGGAAGTGGTCTTGGCTGCTTCCTGGAAGAAACAGGACCATGTAAGAACATCGTGAAGAGCGTTTCCTGTGGGTTGAATCTTTATTCATGTGTGCTTTTTCTTTGGAATACAGATGTCTCATAAAATGTATCATTTAAAAGTGAAATTCTTTTACATTTTTAAAAAAAGCTGTACAAGCAACTTATAACACAGCGTCTCCAAAATAAGAGTACAATATGCACTAATTTGCTTTAAATAAGGACATGGAAAGTTTGATTTGCCTTATATGTTTTTAGTGTTAAAAATACAGGAAAACCATGTTTATCTATCTTGAATTTTCATTGCTGCAATCTCCTTAAAACATACAGATTTCGGAGTTTTGACCACTTTTCGGATCCTGTTGCAGAAGGTTGGGGAGGTTTTGTTTGTTTGTTTTGGAGTTTTTATTCCCGCTTAGATAGACAGCCGACTGCTTGTCATAGAAGAACACCTTCCACTGAGAATCTCTCTCTCCAGAAGCCGTGGTAAACAGCGCCGAGTGCCCACGGGCGCCTCACACCCAGCGATGCCCGCGATGCCAGCGATGCCAGCGATGCCAGCGATGCCAGCCTGGGTCTGTGGACTTCCTTGCTCTGCGAGGCCCACGGTCTCAGGCACACAGGCGCTGGCAACAGCCACTTGTGCATTCACTGTGCGCAGAGAACCGCCCATGGCCGGGGGTGCACGGGAGCTGGAGGCGGGAGGGTGCAGGTGCGCCGGAGTGGAAGCGGGCCGCCTCCGTGTCCCACCTTCCCCCAGACCGTCCCTTCCTCCCCAGGCTGAAAACACACGTGTGTGTGACTCTGGGAATGCTGAGGTCTTTTTATTGACCACATTCGAACTTTACTTTTTTACACCAAAACATTTTAGGCAACATACGCAGATAACACAAGAATCAAAGCTGGGGACGCCAGGAGAATTTTAAGGAGCTTACTAGCCCCGTGCATCTGATTTGTAATTTTCGTCAAGTGCCTTCAGAGGCAGATGGCTGGCTATTGACTTTCAGCTCAGCCTTGTCCTTCCGTAGAGCGACTGTGGCCTTACCCGTTCTCTGGAGGGTTCGCTCTGCTTTGGGATTTCAGGGAAATTGTAGAAAACAAAATGCGTCAAGAAAGTCAGAAGGGCTGAGGACTCCTGCCTTGGGTTTTTAGCATTTGTTTAAGCCCAGTCTCCCTGCTGTTGTTTCTCCCTGCGCTCGGCCCTCAGCAGGGAGAACCTCCAAGGACACTCTCCAGACCTGGACCGTTCTCTTGGCCCGCCATCTACAAGGTGCACTGGGAACCCTTCCAGTCCATGCCCCAGGTGCATCTGAGAAGTGCCCCTGAGTGCCCGCCGTGCTCTGGGCGTCTGTTCGCACCCAGAGGCGCGGAGACAGTTAAACCACAGGTGGTTTCCAGTCGGGAGCTCACCTTGTGTGGCGGCCGCCCAGAGGAAGTGGGGTTCGTCCTCATCCACGGGGTCAGGGAGCTGCCAGGGGAAGGGGACCCGCCCCTGGGGATGTGCAGGGTCAGAAGGGCCGGGAGGACGCAGAGGGAGGTGAGGCAGGAAGGCGCGGAAGGTCATTAAGGAACAGTTGCTAGTCCACAGAAATGAGTGACAGACAGGGAAAGGGCCGGTCCGATGGCACGAGGCAGGGAAGGTGGGTTTCTGGGTGGTGTGGTGAGATTTCGGGCTCTGCCCCGCAAGGGCTGTCCCGTTGCTTATCACTCTGTGCCTCAGTTTCCTCATCTGTAAAATGATACTGCCTATCTTACAGAACCATTGTGAGAGTTAAATGAGATATAAGTGAGCTATATATGTATACACACACACTCAGTTTAAGTATATTAACAGCACCACAGAAAATAAGCTCTTTTTAAAATTAATTAATTAATTAATTAATTTTTAGAGAGAGGGAAAGGGAAGGAGAAAGAGAGAGAGAAACATCAATGTGTGGTCGCCTCCTGCACACTCCCTACTGGGGACCTGGCCCGCAACTCAGGCATGTGCCCTGACTGGGAATTGAACCAGTGACCCTTTGGTTTGCAGGGTGGCATCCACTAAGCCACACCAGCCAGGGTAAAAAATAAGTTCTTCAGTAAACTGAGATGCATGTAGAATGAATACTTACTAAAAGCAAGCATTTTGTTGTTTTATTCTGCTTTTTTAAGCACGGTGTTTCTAAGGCTGTTTTCCTCGGGATCCACTTTCTTCTTTATCCACCCCTCCCCGCTGGCTTGATGAGATCAACGTCCCCGAATTTATAAACATCAGTGCTGCGTTTGCTTCCCTGTTTGCTCACTATTTTCCTGATCTGGTGCTGCCTTTGGGTGTGGTGAAAAGATGCGGAGAAGGGGGCAAAGAAAACCTTGTCTTCATAAAACCTGTTTCTCGGTCGGTTCCTAGGGACCTCTTGCTTATCCGTTTGGGACTTGGGGTTCTCACCCCCGCCCACAGGCCCCCGCCTGCCTCTGAGCCCGGCCCAGCCCGCAGAGGGGCAGCTGGCTGGGCAGCCCAGGGGCAGAAGCCTGAGCCCAAACTCGGGACCGACCGGGAGCAAGCAATCAAAGCATACGCAGTACTTCCTTCTTCCAGCTGGCAAACGAAAAAAGAAAAAAAAGGTTTTTTTGGTTTTTTTTGAATGCCAAATGCATTTGGAAGGCAAAGCAACAAATGAGTGCAGCGTGGGCCATTTTAAAAAGATCTTTGCAGAGGACAGAACAAAGGGCTTCCTGTTTTTGTGGGCCCAAGGATTCCCCGCAACCCTGTGTTGAAACATCAGTCCGAATCCTCCCCTGGCACCGAGTTGTAGGGGTGTCGTGTAGTGCCTGTCATTTGGAGTTTCCGACACGTCAGTGGGTCTCTTGTCCCCCAGAGGCACTGGGTTGTGATTCAGTGCAAAGTCCTGGAAGAGGGCTCGGGCTTCCGGGGCCAGCGCTGTGGGAGGGGCCCCAGGGCTCCCACGTTGGCACGAGGCTGAACAGACGCACCTTGCATGCAGCCGGAGACAGAGCCCGCACCTCCCCCTGCTGCCGGGAGACGTCAGCCCTTACGCAGACGAGGCATCTGCTGGTGAGCCTGCCTCTCTCGCTGCCGCTCGGGGAGCAGCCTGAGCCATCCCGACTAACCCCTGTGCGCCCCACTTCCTCGGGTGCTCGGCTTACAGCTGAGAAGGGACTCGCCTCTTGCTATTGTCAGGTCCAACCCTGAGACTGTGTCCATGTTAGAGCTCCTAGAAGGTAAGTTCAATGCCTTCCTGCCCCGCGTTGGGGAAGGAGTTCCTATGCACCCCCGAGAATGTGTGTGTGCCCCGCCAGTCTGCCTCCCCGACGGTGGGTGTGGAACGTGTAAAAGTGTTGTCACTCTTATGGGTGAAAGAGTGGTGACCGTATGGAGCTTTATTAAGTGATGTCTGTAAGTGTTTTGTGACATTACTCAGGGAGAGTAATTGTTTACTCAGGTTCTGTGGCTTGGATTCAGGTTAGTGACCATGTTGTAGAAAAGTCTAATCAGTCGGGTAAAATCCCAGGTACCTAAACCTGTCGGAAAGCAGCTCTTGTTTGTCAACAGTGTAGATGCGTTTCGGTCTGCCAGTTACTTTGTCCTGTGAAAGACAGGTCCTGCGAGAGCCGAGGTGGAAGAGAGATGTGTGGGGCAGAAGTGGAAGCAGGGACTTGTAGGAGTGAGTTGTCACCTGTGAGATGACAGGGATTAGTTCAGCCAGTCCCCGGGCATGCCACCTGTCAGCCACGCTAATGCTCACTCCTACCGGGTGGCACAGGGCGGCCGGATCAAGAATTGGGGCTGAAGCCCATCGAACACGCCCCCGGGCCCAGCCCACTCCCCACATCTCTGTCGGCACAGCTGAAGGCGTATTAATCAATACATCAGGGAAGTTGTGAAAAGTACATACAAACGTTTTAGGTAAAACCCGCTGCTGCATTCAACCCGCGGTTCACGAAACAGCGAGTCTGTGCAGCAGGTCCTTTGCTGAAGCCCTTTCTCGGGGCCACAGATGCAAAGGTGTCTGGGGGTTCAGCCAGCGTTCCTCCACAGTCACTCACCTCGCAGAGAGGCGGGCCTGTCCAGAGCTGCTTTAACGTGCCACTGTCCTGTCTCTCGTCCTCTGTCCTTCCAGTGAATGGGACCCCTGGTAGTCAGCTGTCCACTCCGCGCTCGGGCAAGTCACCCAGTCCGTCGCCGACCAGCCCGGGGAGCCTTCGGAAGCAGAGGGTAAGGAAATGAGCGCGCTCCTTGCTTCAGCCCCGCTCGGGCCTCGGTGTGGAGGGGCCCAGGTGCCCGCGAAATGCTCTCTCCTCTCAGAGCTCCTGTCTCTGAGATGGGTGGGGGGTCACCAGGCGACTGAGGGAGGGTGCGAGGTGACGGCCCTGGTTTCTCTTAGCTGGACCTCAGGGCTTTTCCTCGCTCTGTGAACAGTCCCAGTCTCACCTCTGAGAGGAGTGAGCAGTCGCTGCTGCGCTTGGTGACGCCTGAGCTCTTTGTCCAGAATCACAAAGACTCCCCCGCCCCAGTCTTTGTGAGCCTCCTTGGTTGTGACAAGCTCCCTGAGACATGACTCTTGGTCCTCAGCCTGTCTTAAGGACGGGGAAGGAAAGGGCAGGGGAGGGCGGGCCAGGCTCGGGGGTCTGTTGCTGGCATAGTCCCCTCAGGGACCAGAGTAGGGGAGGGGCTCCAGGCCATGGGTTCTGGGAATGAAACCCACACAGAGCACCTTGTTCTTCTTCGCTACCTGCGTTGAATGTTTAGCTTCTGGCATAATGATGGAGAAGTTGATTGAACTTGGAGGTCAAAGTCAAAGTTACTGGGAACTTTAACGCTGTTCCCAGCGTTAGCTCCTCTCTGCCGAGGAAGGGGAATGGATGCCCTGCTGTTTTCGTCCCCTTAGCCACCTGCACTGCTTGTCTTTTCCAAAGAAGCCAGAGCCAGACTAAAAGGAGGGAGGGGGCCGGGAGGGACAGTGGAGGAAATGGGAGGCCTCTCCTCCTGCACCCCAGCAGGGGGTGGGGGGACGTAGGCCGGCGGGGGCTTCAGGGTGGTGCTCGCTGCATGTCAGAGGAAGGGAGGACCCCCTGGAGGCTGTGCACCTTGAGGACTGGACTCTTGAATTTGGCCTCTTTTACTAAGTGCCATAAAATGAGGCTTGTGAGTCCCAGACATTCAGATGGTAGCCAAGGGGGACACCCCTCTGTTAAGCCTCTTCCCGAGGCTGTGGGCACAGCACCTTCGGAGCCTGGCTCACCAGGGTCGGGTGGGTTCGTCTTTGCTCCTGGCATTGGGCTTAGCTGGTTTCGGTTGTTGGGCAGGGCCCGAGTTTGGCAGCCACTCCTCGGCTCCAGTGTCTGTGTCATCCCAGATAAGCGTCACCTCCCCGGTGCCCCAGTGGGAAGAAGAAAAGGGCGGCCGAGGGGCTCTTTCTGGAGGGGAAGCCAGTGATGCTGTTTCAGCTCCATCTCGGGGGCTGCACGGCAGTGCTTTTCTTGGCCATCTCAGAGGCAGGAGTCCTTGGCAAACTCCTCAAAGAAGGCTCGGCCACTTCATGTACCCTCCTCCAGATGAATGTCTGCATGGAGTGGCGGAGGGGTGGTAGGGTGATGCGTTTTTGGTAGCTGCTCCCCAGCGGGGGCCCCTTCTGTGGGAACAGCCCCGAGACACGGTTCAGGAAAGGCCCCCTTTTGGAAACACCCCCTCTTTTGAAGTGTAGACTCTGGAAATGGCACCTGGCGGAGAGACTCCTCTTCACCCTCTTCACCCTCGAGCCCAGATTCGGGCTGTGGCTCCTGCTCAGTGGTTGAGATGAACGCTGAGTGGTGGAGGGTCCCTGCCCCTGGCCCGAGCTTCTCTCCCCGTGTGCTGACTATGCAGAGCTCCGTCTTGGGAACACAAAGCCCGTTGCTCCACTGTCCCCTCTGTCTGCAGAACGAGGCTAGAATCCCCCCCAGCTCCCAGCTCACTGCCCCCTGCACTTCACCACTGTTTGGTCCAACTGAGGCAGAACCACTCCCGCAGTGACTCGCCGCAGTGCGGGGGACAGCTGATGTAATGCCCGGCGTCATCACCGCTGTAAGGACGGTCGTCCCAGACCTTCTTCCTCGTGTCATTTAAAGCAACAATGCAACCTGAGGGGGAAAAACAGTCCCATTTGTTCTAGAGAAAGAAAGGATTTGTCACCATCTGAAAACATTTGTTAAGCACATGCTGTGAGCAGAGCGCTGGATGGTCCCGAGATGGCTTGGCGCCCGGGGGTCTGAATGCAGGTCGAGAATGAATGAACGTCCGCCGTTCATGTCCCGAGTCCGGGTCCGGGGATGGGTGCGTCCCAGCTGCTCGAGCAGCGTCTGCATTCACCTTGGTGTGGAGTCGCCGCATCACGGCCCCTCCCCGTGAAGGGGGCCCTTCCCCGTGAAGGTGGGCCCCTGTCCCCCTGTCCCCCTGGAGCCCGATCCCAGTTCAAGTTTGGCTGAAGGTTCTTCCCACATGGTTGGCTGGATGCCTGGGCAGGAAACCCTGAAATAAGAGAAAGATGGCAAGTGCTAAAAGAAGACATTTCAACGAATAAATTAACTCTTTTTATTGCAAACTGGAAAAACAGTAGCTACTTCTATTTTTCCCCTCTCTGTTGCCTAGCAACATGGCCAGGAAAATTACTTGGCTCTCCCCTCAAACACACACACACACACACACACACACACACATGTCTTACCTGATTTTAAAATATGAGAACATAAGTTGTTTTTTTAAGGAATAATGAGACATTTGATCTCTTTCTTCACAAATAAGAAAATCTATATTTTAATTTGTATTCATTATGATAATCAGATCAGCTTTTTCCCTTCCCTTAAAATCATATTTTTATGTCATCTATTTCTGGTAGCTTAGAATAGTTATATACAGTAAAAGTCTGCAAGCCTGCGAGTTTTCTTTATAAAAGTATTTGTGGAGATGCACCAGCCACCTCCCTGTGTTTACAGAAAAGGTGTTTAAATCGCTGTCTAGAGGAAGCTGGCTGGCCGCAGAGGCAGGTCTTGGAGGGTCCTTTCTGTCAGTGGACTTTTCCGGGTCCCACGGTTTGGATGTGTCAGAGGAAATGTGTGGGTTGGGTGAGGCTCCCCATTATCCTCCCCCACTGCTGACTTCGGTAGATTCTCCCGTCACTCAGATGAAGTGAGGAGTGGGTGGTACCCAAAGGGAGAGAAGCCAGGATTCTAGAGGCTGTGGATCTGAGCTGGTTGCCTGGAGACCAACAGGGAGGTCTCCTGGCAGCACGGGGTGGGGAGTGGAGGGGACAGGGGAGCGTTGGGGGACTAGAGAAGAATATGAGGAAGGGGGGCAGATCAAGTTTGCATTCTCTGTCTTTCCAACATAAACTTTGAAAAGGCAATGAAATGCCATTGGGTCCGTGCGACATGCAAATGCAGCGTTCGAGTTGCTGTTCTGGGACCAGAGTTTGCGGAATGCCAGCTGGGGTCCTAGTCAGTGGCGTTGTGAGGGGGGCACAGTCCTCTTGTGCCCAGCATGGGAGGGCGATGTCCCAGGGAGAACAGCCCAGACACATCGAGGCAGAGCTGGTCTTGACAGGCCTCAGGGGCTGTAAACTCCACTGATCATCGAGTCCATAAGGCAGGATAAGCACTGCTTTGGCGTTTTAGCCGTTTTTCAATTCCCATCTTCCTTCCTATCCAAATGGGGTGGCTCCGAAAGGGGCAGTGGCATCAGACAGCGTG
Source organism: Sturnira hondurensis (assembly GCF_014824575.4). Classification (NCBI taxonomy): domain Eukaryota; kingdom Metazoa; phylum Chordata; class Mammalia; order Chiroptera; family Phyllostomidae; genus Sturnira; species Sturnira hondurensis. Next base: position 17,137,212 of record NW_028082350.1, on the reverse strand, counting down.
TGCTCGTCCCTTGCTGCTCAGCTCTGAGCCGCAGGGCGTCCGGAGAGCCGAGTAAACGAACCTGTGCGCCCTTCATCTTTCAGGACCTGTACCGCCCCCTCTCGCCGGATGATTTGGACTCAGTGGGAGACTCAGTGTAAACGAGACCTGCAGCCATGTGTCTGGTTTGTGACTGGGTGGAGGTCTCCCGTTGTCTAAGCAAACACCTAACCGCAGCCACACAAAAGAGTTTTGCATACTTTGAAATTAGGAAGCCTGAATCCCTTAAAAGTGAATATACAGACCTTTTATATCCATGACGTTAATCCCGGAAGGAGTTTTTCCTTCGATACCTCCTCCGATGTTTGACCGGAGAAGCCTGGACCCGAGCTTGCTCCTTGGCTGAGGTTTTCGTAGACGGACCCAGAGCCGAGTGTAAGCTAATGGGTCCCACAATGGGCAACCCAGCGTCGTCATTTCTGTAGCTGGGGCTTTCGTTTTAATCATGAGTAGACACGTAGACACTGTTTTTCTGTGCTCGCGGTCCACCAGATCACAATGGCCCCGAAACACGTTTTTTCTTCAAGTTAAATTCTTTCTAAAATTTGGATTGCTGATTTTTAAAGGGTGTTTTTATTGCCAAATAGTTAAAATATTCACGTAGGTGGTTTCCTTCCTCGTGAGTGGACAAAGCTATTTCTCCTTTTGTGGGTTAATAGAATCGAGGAAAACCACGCACACCAAGGAGGCATCTCGTGAAGATTTTAACGTTAGGGATTAGAAAATTGCCTTGTTTGTGTCATCGAGCAAATTTAATTAAAATTTTTTATTGGAAACAGCTTAAATATAGCTTACACTAAATACTGACGTGAAGAACTACAAATTATATCATTCCTCTCGCAGCCAAACATGTCATTTTTTAAACCGGTCAAGCCCAAAGCCAGGAAACTCTGTTTTACACACAGGCCTGAAAAACCACTGTGCCTGGACGTCTTCCAAAAAATCAGTTTGGAAAGCAAAATTCTTTTCAGTGGAACTGTGCAGAGGGGGCCCGAAACACCCGGGTCCCCACTCCGATAAATCCTGGAGTGTGCTGGTGTTTTGGAAATTTTCATATGCAAAACTCCTTTTGTGTCAAACCAAGTCAATGATTATAACCTGCTGTTAACATTAACACACTAATTCTGCTGTTCTGGTCCTCTCTTTAAAAATTGTGGTCAGCTTTGCTTAACCCTAAAGTAATTATTTTGAAATCCAAATGTTCAATGACTTGAGGGTGTATGGTCTGTTACAGTTACGCCACATCCCGGCGATCCTTTCATTTCACTGGTGCAAACGCTAACCGAGTAAGGCTGGGAAGCATGGTTCTGACATTCTGTCTGTAGCTCAGTAGGTGATAAATGAAAAATGCATGATGCCATTTGCAGGCTTTTACTTGAGTTTTTTCCAAATTTCACTTGAAAAATGAATTTTAAAACAAAACGTTTGATTCAAGATGGAGAGCAATTCAGTTGTCATATCACTGTTTCAAATGTTCGCAATTGGACTTCTTGATAAATTGCTCAACAATCACATTGTACCATCTGGTTTATACTTACATATGTTACCTTCTCACTTTCCAAGTGAGTAAAATATTTCAACCAAAAGAAGGATGGGGAAAAAAGTCCAGACAATCCAACAGCATTTGAAAACTTCGCCTTATAATAATTAGTGCCTCATTATCCTGTCTGTCGGAGAGAAAGACATGTCTCTGGCAGGTTATTCGAGAACTGCCGACTGAACCATTCCATCTTGAAAGAGCCGTTCAGAATAATACCTGTTCCAGACTTCAGTCCTGAGACTGTTTCCAATAGAAGGGAACAGAGACTCCTGCTGAGATCAAAAGGCCGCTTTGTTTGAGCTGAGACAGTAAACATCTGGGAAGTCGCCCGTGCCGGTGTCTGCCCGAGTTATGTTTCTGTAAAATGCATTGCTTGATACAGTTGAGTCCGTAAAAGATTAGGACACATCTGCCTGAATGGCCTGTAATGCAGAGAAAGCAGTGGAACAGGGAACCTAAGTCTGGTGGGGTTGGATGGTCCAGGACAAAACTAAACTCCAGTAATGTCACCTCCCCGGCACTGTCCGTCTCAGGGACAGCTCCTGCTGGGACATGCCCCGCAAATGCCGTTTGTTCTGGGTAAGTGGCAGGTGTTACCTGTGGAGGTGAAGTCCATGGCTTTGTGTAGACCTGGCAAAGAAGCAAGCTGGGCTTGTACTGATTGGCATAGATATAATGGCGAGCTTTCCATCCAGGGGTTCCGAGGGCAGGCTGGTCCTCAGCGTGTCGTCTTTTTGGCATGTGACTTTTATTAAGGGCCCGTCAGGGGCAATATGCATCATCTGCTTTTTGAAACCGAAGTCCCTCAGAGATTGAAACAGCACGCCCTTTACAGGCTTTGAGGTCTCTTTCTGTGCAGAACGTAATTCCATTATACTCCAGCAGGGGAAAAAAATCCCGAGCAAAAAACCAGAGTTTTCAGTTTATTAGTGGAATCAAATTGATGATTTAAGGGCAGTTAAAATTTACTTACATACGGAATTCTTTTAAGAAAGAGAGACACTGAATTTTAAAATTGTCCCACTGAGCCAGAGAGAGCTCCAACGCAAAACGTGCATTTTCGTCCGTGGGGCAAACCTCACGTAGGCTGAAGGGACTATTGCTCTGCTTAGAAGTTGGACCGTTTTTCATTTGCGCTCCCTTTTCCCCTTAGCTATCATAGAAAAAGATACAGTCAATACTTCCCTGCTTTCTGCGTTTTAGAAATGCAGGGTGCATCAGTGTGAAGTTCAGTGTGAGTGTAGAGGGCGCTGAGGCCGTGGGGTCTGATTCTTCATTGTTCTGCTCAGTTAAGGGAGGGGGGCACTTTCAGAAGTGTCGGATCCGTCCACCTGTCCACATCCCTGTGTTTTATATTGGCTCCTCCAAATATTAAAGAATCAAATCAGGTTTTTCTGAAAACACTTTGAAGCCGCGTGGATGTGTTGTGTGTGCCCCTGGGTGGCCCGGGAGAGGTGCTTTGCTGCACCCACTGCAGACATGTACAAGATTGGGCTCTTTTTATTGCTTTTACACTTAAAAACAGCGAGGTCTAAAAGCCACATGTCTTACTACAAGTGAATGTGAATATAAAATAATACTTCTGAAAAATAATCCCGTGTGTGGTAGCTATTGGACTGCCAAATTGTTCTTAGGTGGCCATATATCTGTACAGGTGTGTGCATGTTTATGTACATTTACAGGCCTCAGCGTGTACATGGGTGTGCTTATATTTGTGTCTGTGGATAGGCCTTAAATAGTAAAGTCTGGTGTTTGTGATGCGGCCTTACAAGTTACTGGCTATTGTGGAATTATATGTAAAACCTTCATGCCATGCATTGTTCTCTGTGGCTAATTAGTCAGGGCATGTTCAAGTTCAAAAGCAGGTTGCTGAGTTTGTATGGCAAAACAGTTCCAAATAGTCAGATGTCCCGATTCCTTTAAAAAGTGAAATCTAGATACACACACAAAAAGTCATCGAAATTTAGACAAATCCAGTATTTGTTGACAATTAAATATGAGCATACATTAATGTGTATTGTTATGTCTTGATAGTCAATTATTAAAATGAATGCTCTCTCACAGACATTTCTCTAGTGGGTACGTATGGATGGCATGCAATGATTGCCAATCAGCATCCCCTACAGAGTGAAATACCGGTCTGTGGATGTGTGAGTAGCTGGGCATTACGTTGAAACATAAATAGCAAAGGACCCAAATGACGTTCGATTTGAAGTGAGTCTGACCACAAAGCCAGATGACCTGTAAGGCGATTTCGTATGTTCTTTCAGAACGCTCTTCTAAACCGTTGTGCTGTTTTGCCTAGTGACCTTACTGTACTTGCTCCATGCGTGTGTATGTCTACATAAACATACGCACACATGAAAATGTAACTTGAACGGATGTACCACACGCCCATACACCTGCCTGCGTGTGCGGGCTGTGCGGGCCTCGCTCGCATCTCTGCCTGTATGTCTCAGTGATAACTGTATTTGACCGGAAATTGGAGCTGTGTCTAATTCAACATACCCCTTGCCTGACGCAGTGTGTTGTCCCATTCGGCTAAAAGACATTTGTAATGTGCCTGTGAAGCGTGTGGAGAAGATAGGAGACCTGAGGCCCTGGCTATAATTTTAAGGGTGCATGATATATAGTGTCTGTAAAATGTGGTTCATTTTAGTAAAGATGATGGATAAATTCCAAGGTAGTATAAATGATGCATGTAATACAGGAGTGTTTGTATTATATATGGCCACAAAAATGTCTGAAGCCCCGGTGGTAGGCGTCTGAAAGATCGTAGGCAAAGAACTATGGAAGTACACTGTTTTGTGATCTGTCTTTGAGTTCAAATTCATCGATGACAAGGAACTGAGTTTCTTTCTTTTTAAGGACATTTTACTTCAAAGTGCACCGTGAATGTTGTAAATTTGGATAACGTTTTTATAAAATGGCCGCTTACAGTTTGGCTTGCTCGGATGTGTATTCTCTTCCAAAGAGCATTGATTGGGTGTTAAAATGGTTCCAAGTCCGTCCGTGGCGGCCATCCGCAGAGTCTGATGGAGTTAAGTGATGGAACGTCCCAACGACCCACTGGTGGCGACCGGGCCACGCCTCCACGCTGTGCTTTCCCGTAAACGCTGTCCCTTGTGCTGCTCCTCTCTAAGATACCTTGTGACACTGCCCTGGCGTCGCTCTGCAATAAACAGGAAAAGCCACCTGTGTCGTTCAGTGAGTTTCTTTCAGAAAAACTCGATGAGTAGGCTTGGAGACTGAACCGGCTGTGTGGGGGAGGAGTCACGTTCAAAATCGTGTGTGTGTGTGTGTGTGTGTGTGTGTGTGTGGTGTCCCCCCCCCCACACACACTGCGAGGGACGCCCGGGTCACTGCAGAATGGCACCACAGGACATCGGAAGTGTGCGGTACCAGCAGCGGCAGCCAAAACGAAGTCTGTCTGATGAAGAACGCTGTCTCAGCTGGCGCCAGCAAAGCCAGAAACACACCGTGCTCTCTGCGTTGCCTTCACGATGAGTCTGCCGGGCGTTGGCCACTGGTTGAAAAAAGAAATTCACCTATGTTTTGAAAAATGCTACCTGTCTACTGGGTTTGACGACATTTTTCTAGAGCCATCTGATTTGCAGGGGGTAAAATGTATGTGTGCGTATGCAGATTACTTCAAAATCACTGAATAAATATATAAAATGAATAAATATGCAAGGAAATCTGTAATGATAATAATAAAATACCGGATCGCCCAACTTCAATTTAGAACAAAAGTCCATAATCTGCTTCATTCATAATATGGTGTAAGCGAGAAAATAAAATGCTACCGGCCTCCTTAGAAAATGTTTTATACTAAAACTGTCATAGAAGTCCAGCATTCCGGTTGTAAACCTCCTATGTGTACCAGGTGCATTTTAACCTTAAAATTACAGTTTACTTTTGTTGGTTCTCCTCGTGGTTCCCTTGACAACCTGAATGCCACCAATAACGACACTCAGCAATAATGATGCTAGAGGAAAGGACATTGACAGATGTCCCAAATGTGCTGACAGCTCCCCGGTGTGACAGAGCTAAAGTGGAACACAGCGGGGGCCCCGGAGGGGGGCGGGCTCCCTTCATCCCAGGCTGCGAGCCCCACTGGAAGAGGGGACAAGCTAGATGCCTTCCCAGGCCCCTTCTGGCTTGGTCGAGCTATGACTTCATGCAGAGGAACTCATTCAAGGACACTTTGTGGACCCCCGCCCCACCCCCAACCCTGCCACACCATCACGCCAGTCCCTTCAGGACCAAAGGTTCAGGTTCCGAGCTTACAGGACGTGGCCTGCACACAGGGCCGACAGCAGGCGTGTAGACCGACTTCCCGATCCCCCAGAGTTGTAACTAAACACAGTGAGTTTTGAAATCGTAGCTCCCAGGGTTTCACTAAAATAGATTTAATGACAATATTTCTATTTTCATGTTCTCGTTCCCTAAGGAACCTCACTTGGTGAATAGTGGTTCTTAAGTCTTTTAAAAACTTGGAGCAAATCTTTATGATAACATTTTACATTTTTTAGCATTTACTCTTAGTTGTACACCTGATTGCCTATGTTGTAAACTTTAGGCTCGACATGCTGCGAAGAAGGCAGACAAAGCAGCTTGGAGACAGGAGCGCCCTTTGCGCCTTCTTTCAAATACTGGGGCCTTAGTAGTTATTGCAGATCGATGTCACCAGCCTCTTGTCCTGTACCCAATTGGCAAGCCAATACATGCATGGTTTTCTGATGTACGCACAGCCTTCCATGGGTTCAAGCTTTCTGCACCGAGATTATGATTTTATTTTGTTTTATGAGGTCATCTTGAAAGAGTCAAATCAAGTTAAGACCACTGTTTGCATCTGTTAAGTATTTATTGGTTGTGTTTCCTTTATAATGTTGATTGGGTTGATTTCTTAACTTTTTTTAACAATTTTTCAAATTAACATTGACAAAGTAATAACCGTACACCAGAGATTTTCAACCAGTGTGCCGCAAGAATTTTTAAAACAGGCAGCCCCTGACTACTTAGCCAGGGGCACGGACCTCTTTTTGCTTAAACTGTCAGGTAAAAAAAATGATGCCAGCCAACGCAAGAATAGCCATCCAATGGGAACCATCTAATAGCCATCGGAGCGCCCCATCTTGAACCATAAATGTATGTCACGTAATAGAGTTGCATCTTATTGATCACGTCACATAATGAGGTTGTGTCTGATTGGTTAATTCTTGGTACCAGGAAGTCTTATATATAAGGACAGGCACCTTAATTTAAAAAAATACTTTGGAGCAAAAACGTGCAGGTTATTATTATTGTAAAGTAATCAAAACTATACCTAATTTTTGTCACATTGGCAAAAAGTACATTTTTGGCGTGCCACCAAATTTTAGAAGGAAGTTGATTTGTGCCATGAGATGAACACGACTGAGCAGCCCGAGCCGAAGGGGTCCGGCGGGATTTTCCTGGCTCCATTCGCTCAATGGGATTAATCAGGAATTAATTTCTGAAACCTTTACTCAGGGCCCCAGGTCAGCGACCCACTGAAACAAATGGCAGGAGTTACGCACACGATCCACACTCAAAACGAGCTGCTTTTTACCACATCGCCCGCAGACACGTCTTGGGAAATGTGGTTGGAGCTGTTCTGTCAGCTGCCTCCCTTCACACCGCGCGAGGTGCCTCCAGCTGCCGCGTGGCCCCCGTTCAACGGCAGCGCTGGGGGTGAGCGCTGATGCAGGGCGGTGTTTCCCCGCAGGTGCGCCCTTTAAGCATCCCCACCTGGTGCCCACGGCTTGTGCTTGGACGTGATGATATTTCCAATGTCACCCTGTCACGTAGAGCAGCTGATTGCATTAACTTCTAAAATGACTGCACACCCAAAGGCCTTGGAATCAGCAGACTGACCGGAGGAAACACAAAATCTTACTGTGGTGTGTACAGCAACATCATTTATCTGCTCAGGGAAAGTCAAACACGTACACGGGTTGCACTTGGATAAGCGAAACGAGACCTGGGCTTTCAGCTGCTGTTGGTCGTAAGCAGAGGCTCATTCAGCTCAGTGGGTTCCTTGTGAAGAACTAGATTATGCACATTTTTCCTTTACTGTTTTCGAGATCCCCCCATCAGATTTATGGAAAGTAGCCAAAACGCCCTAGCACCAAGTGTACTTAGGGCAGTCACGAGCACACACAGGGAGCCACACCGTTCAGTGTATGACCTCGACGGGCAGAGAGCAAACACGTGAGGTGCCCCCCACCCCCAACCCGGAGAGAAAGCTCGCCTGGCCCGCCTGCTCTGTGCTGGCCCCGGTGCACCTGGGACGCTGAGTCTGTCTCCAGCGCCGGCTTTGGTGCCCACAGGAGGGCAGTCCCCGGGGACCGGGGCAGTGGTGGTTGTTGATGTCACAGGACACGATGACGACCACGACAGAGAGCGTTCAGGTGAAAAACAAGGAGACACGGGAGGGCCCAGGAGCCTCCTGGCCGTGCCTGGGGCATGGCCACGAGCGAGACCGGCCTGGCGCGGCTCTGCAAGCGGGAGCGCAGACCAGGACGGGGTAGTGCATGGCAGTGTCCTGTCAGCATCGACTGCCAGAGAACTCTCTTGGCCTCCTGTCAACAGCGGATGGGCTGTTCTGGGCTACGCTGGGTCCAGTGCCGCGTGGAGGTCCCCGGGCAGGAGTCCGACCATGGCTTACCTGGGATGTTTGTCCTGGGCATCGGTTTCTGGGTGAAAGTCAGGAGCAATAGGCCGTGTTTACCATCCATTCCGCTCCCCGTGGTTCTTTGAACCCACAAATGGGCATCGTCCTAGGAAAGGGTTACTATAAATGTTAACTTGCCTGGCTGGTGTAGCTCAGTGGATTGAGCGCGGGCCTGCGAACCAGACGATCGCGGTTCGATTCCCAGTCAGGGCACATGCCTGGGTTGCAGGCCAGTTCCCACAGGGGACCCACAAGAGGCAACCGTACATTGATATTTCTCTCCTTTTCTCCTTCTCTCCTTCCTTTCCCCTCTAAAGATAAATAAAATCTTAAAAAAATGTTAACTACCCTACTTCTTTGGGGGAAAGAAGCGACGACACTGCTAGAAACCTAGTAACTTTATTTTATGCGATTGGAGCCCAGTCAGAAGAGGGCTGTTAACTTTCAGAGTAGCCTGTTTGCAGTTAAACTGAGTCTTTCTCTTAAAACCATCCGTCCTCTGACCCGGGAGGGACAGTCCCCAGTGTTTTCAAAACCACAAGTCGAAAGCCGAAAACCAGGGATTTCAAACGTAAGCACACCTGTCCTACCCCTCCTGTGTTTTCAGAGAGCTGAAACTCCTTGCAGGTTTCTGTTCGTCAGGTGGAGAGAGCGCAGCTGGCCCCGGGCCAAGCGCTCGGGCACCTGACCTTTGGGGACACTGTTGACAACGTGATCCATTAGCTACGAGGGCGGCTCTGTGGCATCCCCAGCAGGTGACGTCTTCATGTGCTGCAGGTCAGAGTCTGTGTTGAGCAGCTGATGTTCTTGTTGCAAGAACAGGGTTTGGAGCCGCCTGCAGAAACCGTGGATGCCTTTGCTACTGATCTGTTCATTCTGGTGCGTGATGAACGGATGTGTCTTTGTTCTAAACTTTCAACCCCCATGGGGCATGGCAGCTGCTGCCCTGCCCCCCAAACCACAGCGGGCCTGCATCATTTCACCCCATCACCGGTGACGCTGCTGGAAGAACGTCAAGGAGGGGACACCCTGGACGAGGAGACCCATGTTTCAGAAATCACGCCGCTGCTTCTCTGCGTGGAAGTCCACGACACGACACCAAAGGCAACGAGGCCGGGGAGCAAAGATCTCGCTGTTGGGAAAACACACATCTTCCCCTCCAACGTGGTAACATTACCCTTTATTTTTCCCCCAGGCACCAACAGCATAAATCAGTCTTGTTTCCGAGCAGGGGTTAGAGGTTCATGCAGTCGCAATACCGGCGACAGAGTGGGCTGTGACTACGCAGTGTCCCACGGAGAAAAACTCCGGATTCCCCTTCCGGATTCCCCTGTCAGGCCAGGGAACCGGTGCCGGCCGCTGGGTCACAAAGCAGGGCTAGAGGACAGAGCTCCAGTCCCCAGGCTGGTGAACGGTGGGCTCCTCTGGTGCTGGGATGTGAAGGGCACACCGCAGAGACCGTGCAGTGGGGTCGCCCTTAGGATGGTCCCTGGAGGAATCCCGGAACCTCTGGAACGTCCTGTAAGGAAGCAGATGTGTCACTGCTGGGAACCGAGCTTCTCCCCCAGTTGCGTCACCTGCCAGCTCGGACGACCCCATCCAGTGGGACGTGCTCAGCGTAGCCTCGCCCGGGAAAATGTCTTGTGGCTGTGGACACAGATGGCCCCACGTGGGTTTAGATAGCATCTCCCCCATGAGAGTGATTTTTGCTGAAAATGACAATCTGCAAGAGACTGCAGGTCATGATGAAATCATATGGAACTCCTCTTCCCTCCCACTGCGGCCAGGCTGGCTGAAGTGGGGAGGAGGCGGGAGACAGGTAAGCAGCGGGAAAACAGGCCGGCCAGCCATGCTTCTCGCCACCCGCCATTGTTCATCCACCAGCAGACGCTCCTTCCCTCCTCGGCCCGGCAGACAGCTGGCCCCGCGAGCCGACGCGGCCCCCTCACCGCCTCCAGCTCCCATCAGGCCAAGCAAGTGGGTAAAGCAGGAAATCGGAAGGAAGATCTTTTAGGACAAGCTGTGTTTGCTATTTAGAAATGTGCAAATGGGTTTTTCAGGGACAGGTGCAGAGATGGGCACGTTCGTTGTTAGCGTTCTGCCCTGCGGCCGATCAGAGAACTAAATATTTGGTGGTTGCCCCCTCTGGGCTTTCTGACTGCATGGGCACCCTGGGCGCTCTCATGGGTCTTGGGTCAAAGTCCACCCCCCCGCCCCCAAATACAAAGAATTGCCAGCGAAGGCTTTTATTCCTGTTGTGGCCTCAGATTTTTGTGTGTGACATTCAGCACATCGGTCCCATGCCCAGGGCTTGTGTCTTCTTGGCAAAGCGGACTTCACGAACCTGCTCTCGGCACTGTCTCCGGGGATGTGGTAAGGCTGGATCGTTTTTTTAAGGCTATTTGGTAAAAACAAATCGAAGAGAAAAATGTTCTCGAGTAAGAATAGAAACACAGTCCATTTGATCAGAATGGCATCCTGTCTGAGGCTCAGATGCAGGCAGGCAGCAGCAGAGGAGGCGAAGCACCTCCTGTCTGCCCCATGGAGACGGAGCCGGAGAGCGGTCGCCTTGCATCGAAGGAATGAAAGCCACACGGCCCTTCCCCACGGAGGGCGGTGAGCCCCACCGGGTTAGCACCCTCTGTCCCTGGTTGACAGGGCGGGAAGGAGCTGCCGTCCTCACCGACTGGTCTGAAGCTGCCCTTCCTCCCCGGTCTCCCTGGACTCGGCGGGGCTGGGCACCCTGACCTCGAGTCTCTGTTCTGATCTGTCCCCCTGCAGGGCTCTCAGCATGGTGGCTCGTCCACCTCCCTCGCGTCCACCAAAGTCTGCAGCTCGATGGACGAGAACGATGGGCCGGGAGAAGGCGGTGAGCATGGGGCTTGTTGTCTAAAGAGAACACTCCCTTGGCCGGGGTGGGGGCCGAGGATGGGTGGTGGGGTTTGCCCCTGGAAACGGTAGCTCCTCTAGCGGAGGAACAAAGGAGGTAGGGATAGCAAGGAAATAGGGTTGGCTGTGCCTCCTGCCAGCCACCACCTCTGCCCTGCGGGGACCAGGAGGGGAAGTGACAGCCTGCTCTCTCCATGCGTCGGACCCTCCAAGCATGTGAGTGGCCTCAGCAGGCCAGCTATTGGGAACGAAAGGGAGTCATTCCACCTTTGTTTTCCCAAGTTCTGTTCACGTTTAGCATCCCCCCTCCGTCCACTGTGACAGCCTTGCAGACAGGCTCTGACAGCAGGGACCACAGCCTGTGAAAAGACGGATTTATGAAAAGAATGAGCTGACAGTGGCGAAAATATTCTCCGTACCCTGAAGTGATCCACCTGAGAACTTCTCCGGGATGGGGTCACAGCTGTGGTCAGGTCACCTTGACCCAGAGCTGCGGTGTCCACGGGCTCCTGGGGCGGTTTTGGGTGGTAAGCCTCTCCAGCTCTCCCTGCCTTCCTTCCTCTTCTGCCAGAGAGAGACGGGCCGACAGGCTCCGGTCAATTCTGCGAAGGTATTTAGAAAACGGACAGGGTCAAACGGCTGTGAAAGAATCAGCCCCCTCATTGGTTTTAAATGATTTGACTGAATTTCCCCAAAAAGCACCTTGCGGTGGGGGGAAGCCCAGTAGTTATGTCAAGTGAGGTAACTGATTTACACAGGGATTATTTCCCCATGGCCACGGAGCATCAGGCTTGTTCTGTATTTCCAGGAGCCTGAGGCCCAGCCTTCTGGAAGTCTCTGTGGTTCCGATGCGTCCTTCTCTCAGGACTTGCAAAAGTCCACAAGCAGGCCAGCCCTGGGGGAAGCTTCTTAGGGACCAAAGCCCCAGGGACACCATTTATCAGCAGTCCCAGAGCTGGCACTCCCCCGGGGGGACGGCGGCAGCGCCTTCTGCCCTCTCCGGTCCAACAGCCAAGGGCGCTCACTTCCCTTAGTCGTGTCCTTAAGAACCTCAACAGCATGTGCTCTGAGAGGTGGCTGTAAACGTGGGTGCTTTGCAGTGGACTTGAAACTTCCCCAACCATCTCTAATTCCCATGGAGTAGAAAAAAACAAAACAAACATACAAAAACCCAGACTGAGTCTTTCAACAGGCAAAATTATTGGCTCCTTTGGGTGGAGAGGATGGGAGTTGGGGGGGGGTCATGGAATCCAGCTCTTTGTTCCGGAAACCGCTGTGAGAGCTTCCAGGGAGGAGACCGCAGGAGCCCCACATGCCCCAGAACCCGGGGTGGGGCCGAATGAGTGCTCTCCACCCGCTAGCCAGAGTCAGAGGCCTCGAGCAGATGTCTGATCATTCCGAATTTTCATTCGTCATTCCCCATCGATACCGACTAAACGAGAACACAGAACTCACCAAGGAAGCCCCGCTCACCGCCTGAGGTTTTCCTTTTATTCGGAGAAGAAACGCTCAGTCTCGGTTTACGGTTCAAGGTCAGAGGAGGAGCCTGTTTCGAAGGCCCACCAGGCTTCCACCCCATTTCGTATCCAGGTTGCCCGAGGCAAAGAGGGGATTTATAACTTTTGAGCATGTGAATTTTAGAGCCCGGCCATGAAAGGATTTTTATGCCCCTAAGATGTGAAAGGTGACCCAGTGTATTTATGTGGCCTGAAGTGTGGCTTATTTAGTTTGACGGCCTTGAATCTATAAAGCATATTAGGCATTTGTAACAAGTTTCAAAATGCACTTTACGGGGAAATGCGTTGCTTTAGTGGTGCTCACGTAATTGAAACTACAAAACCACGCTGTTTGCAGACATATTAGATGCTGCAATTTCCCCCAACATCTGCTCCGCAGGTTGCTGGTGAGAACTTCGTGTGGGATCAGCTCACCGACACGGGCGGGGGTGGCCCCCCGGGCTGGGTTCCTCCGGAAGTTTCCAGAGACCTCCCTTTCAGGGTGGAGTGAGGCTTGGGTGCCCTCGGCGGGCACTTGCACGCGCAAACTCAGGCCACCGGGGGTCCCTCCAGTGCCAGACCTAAAAGTGGCCTTTTCCTGCACGCACACAGTGGGTCTGCTGTCAGTGCTGTTGATCAGACTGATGCCCACAGAGAGCCCAGCGTCCCCCTTAGAGCCCCCTGCGCAGAGAGCTCGCGCTGCGGTCGTGCACGTGGGCGCACACCCTGGCTCCTGGACGAGGTCCCAGCGAGTGCACAGCGTCAGCAGAGGGCGCAGCAAAATGACCCCTGGGTCCAGGTCCCATGTGTTCTGCGGTGCTGGCCACCGTCTCCTCTGTGCCGTGCCGGCCCGCCCTGCCCCACCAGTGAAAGCACACCATCCCTTCTTCCAGAAGCGTCGGAGGAGGGCTTCCAGGTCCCGGCCACCATCACAGAGCGGTACAAAGTCGGACGGACCATCGGGGACGGCAACTTTGCTGTTGTCAAGGAATGCGTGGAAAGGTGAGGAGGCGGCCGGCGCGCCCTGGGCGGGAAAGGAGACCCCGGCTCCGCGTTGTCCAAGATCCCGTCTTTCTTTACCGTCCGGGACACAGGTGGGATTGCTTAACGCCTCAGGCCCAGATGTCAAAGAAAAAAAAACAAGATTTGACAAATGTAGTGATTCCTGGGGACAATCTATAAATTAAGGACTTTGATTTTTCTTTTTAATGTACTCAGCAAAACTTTGCCAGATTTTTCAGGTAAGTCCTTTCATTTTGTTAAAAAAAAGATATATGCGTATGTTGAGTAATTTTTTTCCTATACTCTTTTTCAGGCATTTTGTAGAGATCAGACATTCAGACATGTAGAATATATATATGTGTACATACACATATATAATATATGTCACAGACAATCATGAAATTAACTATAACAGCTTTGAAAAGCTTTAAAGTGTGTGTGTGTTGATCCCTGCAAACATGGTGCTTACTCCCCTAACATGCTCCATCCCGAGCAAGCCAGGTCCCGTGCCCAAGGGAAGGGGGTAGAGGGCAAGGTTAGCCTGTGGGACCTTGACGCCCAATCAAGGACAGGAGCTGGTGGCGACGAGAGGGAGGGGTGACGACAGATGGAGCTACAGCCCCGAAGCAGGGGGCCTCACACCCTGAGCTCAGCACCAGGTTGGAACCATTTCTTTGCCTGCTTCCCATGGCAGCATCCCTCCTGGGCTGGGAGAGCAGAGTGTGGAAACCTCCAGGGGAACCCGCCTCCATCCCAGGGGGAGGGAGCTGGCCCCTCCCCCTGAGGCCTGTTCCTGCCCCTGTGGGCCCCCTCGGGCCACCAGCGGGAGAACAGTGAGAGCGCAGCGCCCAGCGCCCGTCCCTGCACGCACATGCCCTTGCAGAGAGAACACCAGACCGACCAGAAGCTGCAGCCTGGAAAGCAGAGCTTGTTCTTGTCCCCCGGCCTCTGGCTTAGAAGCGCAGTTGGTTGGGAAGTCTGCGCCCGGCCTTAGACACCAGGGCTGTTGCTAGTGTGGCCAGTGTCCCCTATTTGCTCCACGAACCCACTGCCATGCTTTGGAAGGGCCTTCCTTGATGGAGGCAGGGGCGCCCTCGGGAAGCCACCCTCGGACAGGGGACCCCAAACTCCGCTCCACCCCTAGGCCCACCCGACCGGGATCTTCGCTACAGTGACAGCGCACACAGGGGCAGCCACTCTTTGGGAGGGCCACAAGCCAGTCACCGGGGGCTCAGGGGAGCCCTTTGCTGCCCTTTCTCTCTCTGACCCCGCTTCTCGGTGCCCAGCCTGACCACTGTTGGGTCTCTGCCAGAGGAAGCATGGAGCACATGTCCCTTTACGTTCCAGGGCCTCATGCGTCCGGAACCAGGAGCAGCCACTGTTCCCTGAGCAAACAGGACACACCTTTACCATCTGGCATTCCCTTTAATGTCACTGCTGTTTCGATTTCATGCAAAGAAAGCCCAAGATCTCTCAGCTCCGTCAGTCCTTAGCCAGGCGCAGATCCGGGCCCGCTCCCAAGCCTACATGCCTGGCTGCTCTTCTCCACGGTCCCCAAGAAGGCGGCTCCCGCAGGACATGGCTTAGCAGAGCCCCGGCCACACGTACTGCATTTGTCCCTGGGCAGAAAAGACGGAAACTAACCAGGAAGAGCTTCCGAGGAGGCAATGGATGGAAGCGCGTGTGCTTGTGTGATTTCACGTGGCGTGTGCACTTTCACTGATGGGAACATGTCCGTTCCCGCTGCAGCCGCAAACCCATTGTTGTGGGGGTCGCCACGCCCTTCCACAGTGGGCTGTCTGGGTCCTGCCAGCGTCTGTCAGCCACCGAGCCTGATGTGGTGGCCCCTGCTGTTTGTCCCAGCAAGCACGTGGGTCAGAGCCGTGTCTTCGTTCAGCAGCACTGGTCTTCCCCGCGGTAGAGGCTCCTCCTCTCTCCGCCCAGCACGCATCTCTCCCTTTCCAGTCTGGGTGGCGTGTATTTGGGCTGAGCCCACCCTCCGGGCCTCACGGTCCCAGCCGTCAGAGTCTAAACACCAGATTGCGGCAGAAAGTGTTCGAGCTCCCCTCCAGCAGAGGACATATGGCGTGTGCCCTCCCTCCCTGGAGGCATCACGAAACATTCTTTTAATAGTTTCCAGAGGCCCAAGAAAACAAAAGCAAGCTGAGGACGTTGTGAATGGCACCCCGCTGGCAGGGACCTCCTGCCACATTTTGAAGGGTGAATATGCATTAACGAGAGCGTATTTTCCCAGCTCTGTTAATACTGCCCTGCCCCGCAGAGAATTCTCCTACAACAGCGGCCTCCATAACAGTGCTACTCCGGCCTTCCTGTGCGCAGTCCCGTGCCAGCTTCTTTCCATAGTCCTGCCACATCCAAGTGGCCTCGGGAGCCCCTGGGACATGCCAAAGGCAGGCGGTGGGCAGAGGCGTGCTCTGTTTTGAAGCTGTTTTCTGCAGCATTCTGAGGCCCCGAGAAAAGGCAAAGCACCAGGAGGCATCAACAAGAGGTTGTTGAGCCCAGCAGAGGGCTCCCCATGCCGTACCCTCGCCTCGGGCTTCCTGGGCCCTTCCGTGGTTCCCTGCCCCTGCCCGTTCTGAGACAGCTGGCTTTGCTCCAGGCGGCCAGCCCATGCGTCCAGACTTGCCTGCGCACCCATGAAACCTTCTCAACCAGCTAGGATGTTGCTCAGGGATTCTAGCCTCCAGTCGGCGTTACCGTAGTCTTTCTAGTGAATCTCGAAAAGCGGAACACGGAAGTACTTCAGCTCTTAGCTTCCCTCTTGATTACGGATTCTTTAGTCTGCAGAGAAAGTCTTCAGAAGCCTCAAGAGAGGAGGCTACTCTGGGGCCTCGTGAGTCTTCCAGGACGTGAGGAGTCCCTTTGTACGTCATTTGTTTCTCATGGGCCCATGCACCCGCTCACTGTACATTTCCAATGCCCGATCTTTCATGTTCCCTCTTACCGAAGTGTTTTTCTCTCTGCTGCACCATTGCCCGGCCGATAGTCTGGTGTTTTGGGGGGCGGGGGGCGTGCTGAGCACCCAGGCCCAGCACCTGGCCGAGGCCAGCTCACGTGTCCTCCGTCACCCCCTGTCCGCACAGCTGGGGCCTGAAGGACTTGCAGGACTGAATCAACCGAGGGTGCCTGGAGCCAGCTGCCCGGGAGCCCCTGAGGCAGAGGGAGCAGCCTGCCTCCACCCATCTGATCTGAAAAGCCCCCTAGTGGAGAGAACAGGCTTCCACGAGATTATTTTATTCTGTTCCAGTCACCGGATATAATTACAAAAATTCCGTCCTCATTTATTGTCTTCTGCGAGCTGGCGTCATGCAGGAGCCTGGGACGGCGATGGAAGACGGATTTCTAGACGCAAAGGACAGGGCCGTGTCTGTGTGTTGTGGCCCCTGAAACTCAGAGGCGACGCCTGGCCTCCTGACCGGCTCCTAGCGAGCCCCTCTCCCTCCACCCGTGTGGCTGGGAGGCCCCCTTTGGTGTTCCGTACCGAGGACTTCCAAACCCTGCTTTAAAACGCTGGTCTTTGCTCGCCTCACTCCCACTGGGTTCATGTGGGTCCTGAAAGTTGGCTTTGCCTGCAGGGAAGAGGCAGGCAGTCCTGGTTTCCCACCGGGAAGGAATAGGCGTGGCCTGTCGAGTAGGGTGGATTCTGATCGTTCAGTCTGCGTGATGTCCTCTGGAGGTGAACGTGGGGTACCCTGTGCCACAGTGTCTTAGTCATGGTCACACAGCTCAGAGAGCTCTTTGCAGGTGGCCAGTGGCCCTCCCTGCTCTGTGTGTCACGGAGGTGGGCTGGGGTTGGTCGGGGTCTGTGAGAACCAGAGACCCCAGAAGCTCTTGCTTATGTGGCCTCCACTGCCCTGTGGCTTCGGAGGATGAGCTGATTTTCACTGTCACCTCCGTTGCGTTCCTGTGATGTGGGGCAGCCATTGCCCAAGAGGCTGCAGGAAGCTTGGGCGACGGCTGTGCCCCTCTCTGCCCCAGAACACGTCAGCCATGGGCTCTCTAGCCAGCCTCAGAGGCTCGCACCCAGAACCCGAGTTAAAGGTGTGTGAGCTGCTCCTTCGGGGTTTCCGGTGAGGCCGTCCGTGCATGTGGCCCATCCACAAAATGGCCACAGCCACGCTCCAGGGAGAGCGAACCTCCAGGCGGCTGGAAGGAGGAGGGCAGGAGCCCATAGCCATCTTGGGCCCCGGCGCAGCAGGGCAGGAGCGACTCGGCTGGCGTGAGAGCGCTCGTATCAAGACAGGCATGGCAGAGCGGGCCGCTGCCTGTGTTTCCACCCGTGTGTGTGTGCTGTCTTCACACCTGCTCAGTCCCTGAGAGTTTATATGTTTCTTGGGGAAAAAGGGTCATTCATGAAATATTTATACCGCAAGGCAAGGTCTGTGGGACAAGCGAGACACCCTTAACAAGATGATTCAATATATCTCAAATTAAGTTTACTTAAAAAAACTTTCTTTTTCTCGTTGCAGGTCGACGGCTAGGGAGTATGCTCTGAAAATTATCAAGAAAAGCAAATGTCGAGGCAAAGTATGTATGAGGTTTATTCTGTGAACACACAGTATCGGGGGGAGAGAGAAACACAGACATCAGCTCCCGGACAAGCACGAACTCATCCTCACCTGCGTTTGGTGGGACAGGAAGTCGTAGACTAATCAGATCTCACCTTTCCAAGTGGTCCTGGGACAAAGTGAGCTAGTAGGGTCGGGTGTTGTTTTCACCCCTTCCCTTCGTTTGCTTGTTTGGTTTCTTTCTCCCGTCACTCTTGTGATCTTAGGCTTCACTCCCCGCTCCCACATGCCCTTGTAGTTGTTGGCAATAATTTCTGAATTCACAAGTATCGTCTAAGGACCTTCAACATCCATTGGTGATTCTAGGCTATCCAAACACTGCAATCTGAGAAATACCCCTCATATTTTACCAAAACACCTGCCCCTCGGCTTTTGCATTGCACAGGGTCACCCATCTGCGGGATCACCTCCCGTGCTTGGGCGTATCTGTTGAGGTTGCTCTCGTCCTGGGCAGGAGCACATGATCCAGAATGAGGTGTCCATCCTGCGAAGAGTGAAGCACCCCAACATCGTTCTGCTGATTGAAGAGATGGATGTACCAACAGAACTATACCTCGTCATGGAGCTGGTGAAGGTGGGTATCTTGGGAAAAAGAACTGAGCCTCCACGGGGCCCCCCCGAACTGTCCTGCATGACATCGCTCTGGGTTTCCTGTATTGGCATGCAGTCTGTCCTCTGTGCACATTGGCGTCTTGGTTGGGGAAGAGTATCGATGTTAGAATGACACCGCAGAGTCCAAGTCCGGGCCTTGACCTGATAGCTCCCGACCTTGGGTACCTCCCTGTACCTCAGTTCCCTCGTGTGCACCTGCCTAGGAGTGACTAGTGAGCAGCAGAGGAGTGGCTTGCCCCAGTCTGTGTGACACAGGAAGTGTTGGTACCTATACGACCAGTGTCGTAGCAGAGACTGTGCTCCCGTGAACTACGTCCCCTTCCTGTACAAACAAGCTTTAAACCTCGAGTGGTCAACCTAATGGAAGAACATCCGCGTCGTAACGATAGTGGGGACAGCCTGCTGCCCTCCCCTGGGCCTTGCCCTCTCGTTCTGTCACACACCATGGCACTGCTCTCTGTTAGGTCGCTGAGTGCAGACAGGGCGAAATGGCAGTGACGGCCGCCCGTGACGCGAGGTGGCCTGCCCGTCCCCCCCACTTCCCTGTTTGACGGTTCTGGTCGTCAGAAGTGCTAAGATGCGGAGTGTTAGTTTTCAGGCAGTTCTGTTCTCGCGCCTGTGTGTTGTGTTGACCTGATGACGGTCCGGAGGGTCCTGTGCTGTGCCCAAGAGAAACTGTCGTGACAGGACAAACCAGGCTGGTGCTGAGGAAAACAGGGAAGGAACTGTGATTAAAAGCCAGATCCCATAATTGTTAAGAACAGGATATGAGACCTGAGCCTGCAGCAGGGCACATGGACGGACCAAGCAAGGCAGACCTTGTTGGGGGGGCAACCTTGGGGACTGAGCACGGAGACCCGGGATGTCCCAGGAAGGAGCTCCGACCAGCACAGGCTCAGCCACAGAGTGACCGGGGTCGGGGGCCGGGGATTACGAAGGGCAGGTAGCAGCAGGAGACGAGGTAAGACAAGGTGGAACTGGGGTTGGGGGCCGGACGTGCTGAGCCGTGGGACAGACTGCTGGCTCCTCGGAGAGACAGGAAGTCCATAGCCACGTGCCGGCGGGAAGGAAACGGTCAGTGGGTGGGATGCCGCGGGCACAGAGCCGCGGAGGTAGGCAGCCAAGGCGGCAACCCAGGACGAAGCCCCAAGAACGTCCACCCACCCGGGACGGGGGGGCCCGAGGACGGGGCCCCACACGCCCTGAAGGAGGGCTGGCTGGCCTCAGGCTGCTCTGTGGAGGAAGCAGGGGAATGAGGGGCTCTAGGAGGCCCCGAGCCTGGTTACCTGGGGGAAGGGTGGGGGGTTGGGGGCCGCCCTTGACAGCCCCATACGCGTCACGGCACGGGGGGCTGTCCACACAGACCACGGTAGCAGTCCTGCCCCCCAGGTGGGGCACGGACAGAGCCCACAAGCCCCTTTATAGCAGCGTTGGTTTTGAGAGGGACAGGAGGTGCAGAGAGTGTTTGTTCTGAAGACAACACCCGTGCTTGGGCAGCTGGGAACCCACCGAGGCGGCATGGACAGGGGGAGCCCGCTGAGCAGGGACTGCGTAGGGCAAAGGTCAGGCCACACAAGGGTTGGGAAATTGTCAGCCTAGTTAACGAGAAGAGTCGAGTCCCCGCCACCAGAGGGAGCCACTGAACACAGCCACGTACCGTGCCCAGCTGTGGGGCAGGCGCACTATCTGACGCAAGAATGATGCAAACGCTGTTCCCTGCATCAGACCAAGTTTTCCAACCGGGTTCAAATACACAGAACTGAAAGGGGAGCCTAGGACCGTTCTGTTTCACCAAATAACAGCGAGTCAGCAGGGAACACGGCAGACGAAAGTTCAAGTGGATATGAGGGAGGACCCCCCAAACCCGGAATCATCTTCTGGAGGGCCTCCCCCACGGGGGGAGTGTCCTGGGAACCCGTCTGTATCTGCACCAGCCGGCGTTGTTGTGAGAGGCTGAGTTCTGGTCCAGTGAATTTTTTTGTAGGTACTTTCAACACATTTGCCCATTTCAAGATGGGTGATTTGCAAGCGCACCTGCCCACACCAGGCTAGGTGTTCAGCAGTTTCTGACCAAAAAAGGCATAACCCCCAGGCCCCACCCTCCCTATTCCCCAATCTTGTCCTGGGCGACTTTTATTTTTGTTTCCCCGGATGAAAAAAGTTTCGAAGGGAAGCATTTTGCCGACGTGGAAGAGGTGAAACAAAAAACGGCAGAAGCACTAAAAGGCACCGACATCGATGAGTTCAAAAACTGTGTGAGCAGTGGGAAAAGTCTCAATATGTGTTTTGAGTCAGAAGGAGAGGACTTTGAAGGTGACTGATGTTTAAACGTGTGAGAATAAATGCACGATTTTTATAAATAAATTCCGGGCCCTACCTGGCGTAGCCCAGTGGATTGAGCACGGGCTATGAACCAAAGGGTTGCCGGTTCGATTCCCAGTCAGGGCACATGCCTGGGTTGTAGGCCAGGTCCTCCAGTGGGGGCCACGTGAGAGGCAACCACACACTGATGTTTCCCTTTTTCCCTCCCTTCCTCTCTCTCTCTAAAAATAAATAAATAAAATTAATAAAAATAAATTCCAGGTTTTTTAGGGGTCCCCCCTCATTTGGTCCTAGAAGCCTCCTTTGAAATTCCTCCCCCCTCCTCCCTCTCTCTCTCAGCTGTGAAATGGCAGTTTCTGGTCCTTTCCTCTGCTTCTCGCAAAGAAACACTATTGGAAAAGGAAACACCATACTGGCTCCGAGAGGGCAAAGGGAATCGTGTGTGGATTTCCCAGGCCACAAGCCTGCCCTTTGCACTGTTCCCTGTTTCTCCCTTGCGGGGGTTAGGGTCCTGCTGGGGGTTGGTGTGAGGCTCCTACCACGTGCCACCGGGGCACCCAGGTGTCACAAGGCCTCTGCCCCCTTGCTGGCTGGGGCCTGGGGCAGAGGCTCCTCACTAGCGTCTCCCTTTGAGCATCAGAGGGCAGCTTCCATCCGGGAGAGAGCTCTGCCAGGTCGCTGGGCCTCTGAGCCGAAAGGGGCGGGGAGGCCCAGGGCACCCGAAGGCCCTGCTCACCCCCTCGGTCCCTGAGAGCTGGCCGGTCCCTCTTCAGGCAGCTCCGTGGGACACTCGCTAACCTGCTGCCTGTCGGTCTCTGCCCAGGGAGGAGACCTGTTTGACGCCATCACGTCCACGAACAAGTACACGGAGCGCGACGCCAGCGGGATGCTCTACAACCTGGCCAGCGCGGTCAAGTACCTGCACAGCCTGAACATCGTGCACCGAGACATCAAGCCCGAGAACCTGCTGGTGAGGGACCGCGCCCCCCGCCCCCACCCTCGGGGCCTCAGGAGCCCCAGCTGCTGCGGGGGGGGGGGGCNCGCTGTGGGGGGGGGGGGGGGGGGGGGCGGGGGCAGGGACCATGTCCCTCGAGTTTCTTGTCTGATTTCTTCGCTTTCTTTAAACCCAGTGTCTCGAAGGCCAGTCCTCAGCTGGCTTCCAGAGGCGGGCAGGAAACGGGTTCGGTCGGTTGATGCGTGACGTCACTGCACTGCAGGGGTCACACGCCTTGTTAGGGAAGGAAACCCCGGCAGGGGGATGCCAACCGAACTTGGGGTCCGGCAGGGGTGTCCAGCCTTCTGGCATCCCTGGGCCACACTGCAAAAGGAAGAGTTGTCTTGGGCCCCACGTTAAACACACAAACACTAATGAACACTGATGAGCCAAGAAAAGATTTTAAGTAATTTGTGATTGTGTGTTGGGCTGAATTCATAGGCATTCTGGGCCTCAGGCGGCCTGGGCCTCAAATAGGCCACGGGTTGGACCCCCCCGGTAGGGCTTTGGCTGATGCTGAGAGCTAGGCCAGGGGCACGAGCAACATTTACACTCATATTATTTATCAACAGCTCTTTTATAGAAAGTTAGAAAGTTTTGCTTAGAAAAAAAAGGAAGCCCCTTTCGTTTCTCTTACTCTCCCAAACTTGCATCCCGACAATTCAGGGGCGGGCAAAAGTGGGGTTACAGTGTTTGCATGGAAAAGATACAATAACTAACCAGCAATAATGCAAGAATGAAGTCTGGGTTTCATGCGCTCAAGGGCAGCCCTACGGCGCGCTCCCCACCCCCATTCGGTCTGAAAGCTAAGAGAATGCATCCTAGTGGGTTTCGAAGGACAGCAGCCCCCAGCAAGAAAGTAACTGTGATGAAGACTGAGTTTGAAAATCAGAGACGTTGCCACCGCCCCGGCAGCTGTTGGTTTGCTTCTCGGGAGCCCTCCCCGCCCCCACCTCCGGGGAGGAGTCCTGAGTTCGCCCTGTGAGCAGCTGGGCCCTGTTTCCGAGCCTGTGGTGAAGGGGAAGCCTGGACAGGGGGAGGGGCAGACTGGGCATTGCAGCGCTGTCCTTGGCGAGCATGGCAGTAACAAATTGTGCTGGCTGTTCGGGCTGGAATGTTAATGAATCGACTCAGTTTCCCCTCCAAGATGGTGTTCTTCCTCTCCCCTCCTTACCCACCCCCGAGAGCTGTGCGCCATGCCTGTTAGCTCGTCCCTCTCTGTAGAAGTCTGGGACCTGGGGGTCCTCTTTCTGAAGCAGCATGTCTCCGAGGGTGGTCTAGAGAGCCCCCTATGTCAGAGTCACTCCCAGATGCCTGCTGAAAACTCGACTTTCCGAGCCTCCTGCAGCCTGCCCAAACCGGACCCGGTGATGGGCAGGTGTGCACGGCAGCAGGCCGTCCCACGCGATTCGTATCCACAAGGTCTGAGAGCAGAGGACAGCCCGGCACTGGGTCTGCAGTCAAGGCCGAAGAGACCGGCTGTGATGGAGAACCTTCCGGGTGTGCAGGGTGCACTAAGGGCCGCATCCTCACGGTCTCATTGAATGCCCACAAGAACCAAATAGGGGTAACTTCCACTACTGCGCCATGTGACAGGTGAGGAAGTGGGGTGCCTGGGAGTTCCCAGACAACCCCCACGGGGCAGAGCCGAGATCTCTGCCCTCCTCTGCCCCCCTCCGGGCCCAGGCTTGGACTGCTGGGCAGTGTCAGGCTAGGAGCAGACAGAGTGGTTTATGCCGTGTTAGCTACGCGCCAGGTACTGTGGCATCAGAGGTGGCATCCAAGTAGGAAACACAGGCACTTAACAAATAAATACTCGGGCAGTTCGTCGATTCCTTATGCAGTGACGTTAGTCATCTGGTAGCTATGGGCTAATGAAGGAAGCCGAGGTCAGAGGAGGCGGCCTGACCCCACTGTACCCTGGATTCCGCACACTGCACCCCAGATCCCGCACGGACCCCTCCACGGAGCTGCCCTGCAGACGGCAGCCACTCCGTCCCCGTCTGCGTTCCTCGTTCCTGAATCGCAGGGCCCTCTCCAGGGACAGACTCACAACAGGGCCTTTGTTTAAAAGCCCCTCTACGTTCCGCGAACGGGCACGGATGGAAAAGTCAAGTTTCGTTTCCCTTCCCCCCTTCGCCGGTCGGTTTAGCTTCTCCGTGGAGTACTGCCACTTCGGTCAGCGCCGGGGAGGAGGGAACATCAACGTGTGGTTGCCTCTCACACACCCCCTATTAGGGACCTGGCCTACAACCCATGCCTGTGCCCTGACTGGGAATCGAACCAGCAAACCTTTGGTTCACAGGCTGGCACTCAGTCCACTGAGCCACACCAGCCAGGGCTCATATGAAGTTTTTTAAATCTGTTTTCTTACTACAGGAAACTCACTGAGTAACTAAGAAGGCCTCACTGCACAGTTTGCACTGCTGTTCTAGTCAGGAGCCTCCAAAAAACTTACAATTTTTAGTCTACTAACAAGATTTTTGCTAGTTAGGTACTTGTTATAACTAGCCAAGTAGTATTTATAAGTGATAATTCAGTTCTAGATTTCCTTTGGTGCAGTGTGGTAGTATATACAGAACAACTTTAGAATCTTCAATTTTTAATTCTTATAGGACAATATAAAAATGTTGTACCTTGGCCGTGAGGGTCTATTCTGATCATACGAATGATTTATTCAAGTCCAAGTATTTGGCCATGTCAACACACTTTAATAAGAAAATATTTGATTTGCAGTGATGTTTCCTGCCACATTTTAGGTAAACATTGGGAACTGAGGCAATATCAATATCTTTTACAATTTTATTATTGTATCATGACTAAGTTTTTTTTTACATAAGCTGATTATGCCGAAGATTTCATGTGGTGCATTATGTGGTGCATGTAGGCTGGGTGCTGTGGGGGTCGTGGCTAATCTGAAAGATGCAAATAAATTCTTTTCTATTTTTCTTTTAAATTGAACAACTTTATATTTTAAGTATATTTTATTGATCGTGCTATTACAGTTGTTCCAGTTTTTTCTCCCCTTTATTCCCCCTCTGCCCTGGACACCCCCCAGCATGGGTTGTACATATAAGTTCTTTGGCTTCTTCATTTCCCACGCTATTCTTACCCTGCCCCTGTCTATTTTGTACCTACTGTTTCTGCTTCTTATTCTCTGTACCTTTCCTCCCATTACGCCCCTCCCCTCCCGGCTGCTAACCCTCCACGTGATCTCTGTTTCTGTGACTCTGCTTCTGCTCTAGTTGTTTGCTTAGTTTTTGTTTTCGTTTTTTAGCTTCAGTTGTTGCTAGTTGTGAGTTTGTTGTCATTTTACTGTCCATATTTTTGATCTTCTGTTTCTTAGATAAGTCCCTTTAACATGTCGTGCCCTTCCATTCTAAATGATAGCTTTGCTGGATAGAGCAATCTTGGAGGTAGGTCCTTACCTTTCATGACTTGGAATACTTCTTTCCAGACCCTCTTGCCTGCAAGTTTTTTGTTTTGTTTTGTTTTTGAGAAATCAGCTGATAGTGTTATAGGGACTTTGTAAGAAACTATGTCCTTTCCTCTTGCTGATTTTAAGATTCTCTCCTTATGTTCACTGTTTCCTTCCCTTTCCCGTTGGTTCCTGGTGTTTTCCTTTATTTCACTTTGTATAGCCTTCATTTCTTCCTTCGTTTTGCGATGAAACTCAACCAGTCCTGTGAGCATCCTGATGACCAGTGTTTTGAACTGTGCATCTGATAGGTTGGCTGGCTCTTCATCACTTAGTTGTATTTTTTCTGGAGCTTTGATCTCTTCTTTCATTTGGGCCATATTTCTTTGTCTTGTCGCCCCTGTTATGTAGTGAGGGGAGGAGCCCTAAGCATTGGCCAGGGCCGGGCAGCCCTGTTTGCTCTGTCGTGGTGCTGCCTGACGGCGAGGGGTCGGGGAGGGAAGGGTGCTGCGCACTGGCTGCACTCCAGCCCCACTCCCTGTCACTCCCCTGCTTCCCGTAAGCGGATTGTGCCCTTCCGGGTGCTGATTTCCAGGTGGGTGGGTTTCCGCACGTTCTAGGACCCTGTGATTCTCTCCAGCGAACTCTCCCACGAGGCTGGGAGTCTCTCCTGCCTTCGCAACCCCCACAGGTGTTTACAGCCAAAGATTCTGAGTCTTCAGTTTCCCAGTCCGACACTCGGCCGCGCGTCCTCTCTGCTCATCTCTTGCCCGTCTCCGCCCCTCCTCCCAGTCTCGGTGAATGTTTCTTTAACTCCTTGGCCGTCAGAGTTCCGTGTAGGTTGGTTTTCTGGCAGTTCCAGTGGTGGATTGTTTTTAAACTGGTTGTTATCCTTCTTTTGGTTGTGTGAGGAAATGGAGCGTTTGTACTTACGCCTCCAACTTGGCCAGAACTCAGCAAACTCTTAAATATTATTACGTATATCAGGTGCACGGGTTCAAGGTCGTGACTGGCTGTGTGTCTGCAGTGTTTTTCATTCTTTCTCACATTCCAGCACACACTAGTCGTGAACGTATCTCTCTGGTCCGTGTGACCTGCACAGAGTTTTACTGGTTGTATGGAGGAGTGGCAGGAGGATGAGATTAAATGAGAACATGACCGAGTGGCACTTCTTCACAAAGTAGAGGACAGGCCCAGCGTGACACACCCAAGTCCTTTCTCGACCTGTCTTCCATTGAGGACTCTGGCCTCAGCCTGAACCTCACTGAATGGGAAGAGAAAGAACGGCATTTCCCAGCTGCACTGACACCCGGGACCACAGCGTGTGTGTGTGCACGCGTGCGTGCATGGTAGTTTATGACTAGAAGGAACCTTTTGCTTTTTTCCAAACAAACAAAAAAACACAAAAAACTGTCTAAAATCAACTGCCTTCAGTTCCCACAGGTCACCACTAGATGGCAGGCTTGTAGCCTTGGCAGCAAAAACCACCCCATCACCAGGACTGTCCTGTCCCAGGGAGCTGGGGGAGGGGCCTTTAACAGGGAAGGGCAGACTCCACTTCCTTAGGAAAGTGAAGGTCTTTACTGGCAAAATAACGACTCACATCAGTAATGTTTATTAGATTCCAGAAACAAACACAGTAATGTTCTGGAAACGTAACAGTCAGTGTTCAGCAACCATATCGCCCCCAGGCAGAACTTGCCTGTGAACCTGCCAGGCCTGCTCCTAGCTGCCCACCGAGAGCCTGCGTAGCTCCGTGCCCTCGTTTGCGCCAAAGGGATTGTGTTCTGTGTCCCCGAGTGGGCTGTGCTCCAGCCCTTCCTAAGTTCCCGTCCATGACAACAACGAGTCCGCAAAACGGCACCTTGCCTTCAGCACAAACCCCACCCCAGGATCCCGAAATAAGTCCGTTCTGCGATAGGATAGCTTGTTCATTCTTGGGCCCGCAGAGCACCTTCGTGACCACACAGGAAGCACTTACCCGGTCTCAGCGATGAACTTGAGCCCCCAGGGTTGTCTTGTGGAGAGGGGCCAGGAGTGTCCCCAGAGTCCGTACCAGCTCTGCCCTAACCGGCATCAGCCAGTCAGCTGAAGCGAAGGTGTGTCTCCTCAAGTGACAGCAGTAAGATCAGGAACTATCTTTAGCTCTGTGAAGGTCCCAAATCAGTGAGGTGGAATTCAACCGGAAGTGAGCAGGAACCGTGGGGACTGAGTCCTTTAGGTGTGGCTGTTTGGGTGGTCACTGTGGGAAAGCAGTTGTGGGAACACCTGGCTGGACCCGGTCAGAGGCTCGTGGCTGAGCATCAGTCCCATGTGAGTCTCATGGAAAGGACCAAAGACACGAATGCGCCCTGGGACTCCTGTGCTCCAACAGTGTCGCCATCAGGAAAGGGCGCTGCCCGCCAGGTCAGGGGTCTGCAGGTTAGCCCAGGGGAGGGGTGGGCGGAGTAGAGCCTGGTGAAGTTCATCAGGTGCCGGTGTGCAAGGCCGCCGGTGGAAGGTGTGGAAGCTTCGGGGTGGTGGGGTGCCCATCACAAAACCAGAAGCGTGCCCGAGAGGGAGAGCAAGACAGCTCTGGGGGTCCGCACTTCCAAACGTCAACGAGGGGTATTTCCAGGTGTCGAGAGGATGGGTAAACTTAAGTCCTTTTCTGTGTAATTCTCTGTCTTCTGAATTTCTCCTGCAGTGCCATGTGGATTTTACTTGTGTGACAAAAAGGCAATGAAATTGTGAAAGGGCAGGGATGCCGACTCCCCACAGTTGTAGCAACAGCCTGGGGTCGTGCTGGGGCTCGCAGAGCCCGGAATGCGCGTGTTGCCAGCGAGTCTCACTGGCCGCACAGAGCTCCTCCCTGGGCTGTTTGTTGCCTGACCCCGTGACAGTGAGGGTGACCGTCTCCTGCGGTTCACACTCGCTCTCCGTCTTCCCAGACGCCTCTGGGGTGACCCTCTGAAAAATTCCTTCATGTTTCCCTCCGATATTGGTCCACCTCTTCTGACTTCTTTCTTTTTCATTATTTTCCTTAACATTTGATTTCATAAAAATTTTACATGTAGGCATTTAATTTTTTATAATAATTCTTTTTTTCTGTAGGAGAATTAATTCTAAGGTATGTGTACCACGAATGACATTTTGCTAAATAATTCCCTGTATAAATGTTGTTGTACAGGATCCAGCACAAATAACAACCCTTTTTTTATTATAAAATCTTCTATTACAAAATCATAAGCATGTAATTCTCTAACATAACCATGTCACACTCGAGAACACCGTGTGACGTTTTAGGTGACGTGTTCAAATTGCTGTCCATCTCATGCGCCCCACTCAAGCAGGCCTTACTTCTGCCGGACTCTGTATTTTAGTTCCCAAAGACCAAAGATTTACATTTAACCCATTGCCCTTGGAATCATCAAGACCGTCTACTCTGCTGGAGAAAACCAGTGTCTTGTTAAAGAAGAACCAACTTTGTGAAAAAGTAAATTCATGTTTTTTTTTCCTCGTGGCTTTGTCGAGTTCATGCCACTTTTGCTCAATTTTATTTGGTGAAATAATGTTGACTACTTACTGAGCTCCTCTGTGAAAAACAGTTCAGTGGCCACTAATGAGTCATTAGCCAGCATTGCAGCAGGGTTAGCCTTGAAGGCCCAGCCGGATTGAGAACTGTGGGCCCCAACACCTCCGTTACATTAGCACCTTTTAGTCTCTGTTAGGGGAATTGCAGACACCCTGTGACCAGGTTCAGGTTATCTGTGACCTTTCCTGTTATTTTATGGCCACGGGCTGCATTTTATGATTTGCATGAACACTTCCATGTTTTTCAAAGAACTTTTCCAAATGGTGTCCGTTTCTACTCTGTGGGAAATCAGATGTGTGCCCAGACATCTACTATTCAGTAAGTTACAGCTACCGCAAACCCCAAGCAGAGGAAAAGGAAACACAGACAGATCGCTTCTGTAGGAAAGGAAGGCCTCGCGAGCAGGGCACCAGTGTGCCCACACTCTGGCACCTGAGCGCTCCCTCTGCCTTCTGCCCGCAGAGCATGCCTTCAGCATCTAATCAGACGCTTTTTCGTAATTGTCGCCATTTAACACGTTTAATCTGTCAAATCACGGGATGTCTTTATAGCCATATAATAAGCCCCGGAGAACAGCTCCCCTGACTGTCGCCATCTGCGGCCATCACGAGGGCGGTTTACAGAATACCGACGGTCTTTATGGTAATGGAGCGCATATGGCAGCCGGCAATTACGTGTGGCTGCGTTCAATTAGTGTTGTGCAATTACACCGTTTTATTGCTTAGTTAAGCCAGTGAAAGCACTACACACTGGGTAATTTGCACTAATCCTCAGCTCTTTAATAGCCCCTCGGAGTTTAAGACGTGGGAGAACATCGATTGTACGTAAAGGGCCTGGGATGAACGTCAAATCCCAGCTCGCGTTGTGACGACTCTGATGGACAATGAATGCACTCCCGCCTCGCGTGGGAGCCGGGTTTGTGAAGGCTTTACACGCAGTCACAGCACAGAGTCCTTCTGACGCCAGGGCGCCGCTGGTGGGCACAGGCTGCCCGCGCCTCTGGGGCAGGCCTTTGCTGTCCTTTTGGAAACACGGTCGGCCTGAGGGGACGCACAGAGGACCCGAGGCAGACTCGGTTCTGGGGCGGCGGTCAGTAAGCCAAGGGCTCAGCGTTTTAAACGTGATCTTGTTAGAAGCTTTTCCGATTCCTACGTTTTAATCAAAAATTTGGTTCAAGGGGATTTATAGCTTCCATTTAGGAAGAGACTTTCGGGAGATGATTTCGTGAGTGTGCGTGTGTGCACGCCTATGTGTTTGAAGCAGATGGGTTAGCCATCCGTGATTTTCACAGTTTTAATTACGTTGTCCAATGGTCTCCCTCACGCGCCTCTGTGGCTGGCGTGGGAAGAGAGGAGGGTGCGCCCTGAGCGGAGGGCGCACCCAGGTGTGAGCCGGCCCCTCCCGTCGGAGGAGAGGAGACTCCCAGAGTGGTGTTCTGTCCGCTCCTCTCAAGGTGTTGACAGAGAAAAGCCCAACGCCCCGCAGTTTCCGGCCCTGCCGACAGTCAGTGAGTTAAACGGAATTCCACACCAGAGGCCTGGACATTTGCTCACCTGCGGAAACATTTTTGCAGGAGCGCTCCTGGTGCTCTGTGTCTCCAGACGGTTTTGGTTACATGGCGTAGGCCCTCGCCTCTCGGCTCGCACGGTCTCTGGTCGGTATCGCCGCGCCCTCTCGATGTCCATGAGGGTTCTGCCCACGGTTCCCAAAGCGGCAAAGGGGGACATGGTGGATGGACATGGTCAGAGAGAGGAAAAAACTACGTCAGAATGATGGGTTCTAGGTACTTTTTTTCAATGGTATTGGTTGACTTAAGAAACGCTATTGTTACTTTTAGGCAGCCCTCATTTTTACCGTTTCAGATAGGTTTCTTCATGCTTTTTGTCTTCATTGTGGAAACTCTGAGTTATTGTTCAGCTCTGTTAGTGAAATTGGCATATGGCTTTACGTGAGATGGACTTGCTATCAAAATGTAGGTGTTCGAAATTAAACCCTTGCTTCATGTGCGAGAATTACATGGTTATGTTTAGAACTCGGGTGGGATTTACGGCTGCTCGGCCAGCACCTGCTTGTGTCCAACTTCGGAGTCAGGTTAGGTGATTACAGACAGCGTGGTTAGAGAGCCCCCGAGATTCCTGGGTAAATGGAGGTGTGAGCATTGACGTCTTCACAATCTCACAAGACGCTCACCGTGAACGTTTGGACTGCACAACATCAGAGAGAGTGATTACTCGGTGTGTTAGGAAGGTTTTCGGCGACAAATTGGAATCAGGGAAGTAAACGGTCAGGCTCCTTCTAGGAAACGACGCTAATGAAGATCGACTCGATGTTTCCATCTTGGATTTCTTTTCAGGAGACTCACTGGCTTGCTAGTCGGGCGACCAGAGCGGCTGGTGTGCTAAGGCGACAGTCGGGGACGTCCTACTTTGCAGCTCTGATGCCGTCAAGTTCTTCCCTCAGACTTGGGGCTGACCGGGGCTGGGCAGCTGCTTTGTCCAAGTAGGAGGGCACTGTCCCTCCCAGATGACAGCTGGGCAGAGCCACATCTGTGAGAGACCTGGGGTGTCCCCACCCTGACAACCCAAGTGCAGGGCCACCCCAAGGGAGAGACTGTGCTCTGAGTGTGGAGCACAGAGAAAAGTAAAAGACTGTTTTCCTGCCCAGAAAAGGCGCAGCTCCTCCAGAGAGGAGGGTCTGCCGGCCTCTGCCAGACCAGTTAGGTCCAAGGGGTGGCCTCGAATGTGGTGGCTCAGCCGGCCATACATTTGCACAGAGGCTGCTGTGCAGTGAGAAGTCCGTCTAGTCTTCGGAGGGGGGCGGACGCGGTGTGGGGATGGCAGGGCGCTCCTGCTGTGTAGAGACGGGCGGCGGCGCAGGGGGTTCCCACAGCCTGACCACAGCTCGGTCTCCAGCGAGGGGGCACAGGGCCACACCCCGTTGGAGGAACGACTCAGATGTGTTGGGTTGGCCAAAAAGTCCGTTGCATTTTTCCCATAAAAGAAAAGACATTTTTGATTTTCACCCATAACTTTACTGATCTGAGCATTTTGAGCCTGTGGGCTCTCTCCCGCCGTTGGCTTCTGGTGAACAGAGGCCAGGGGCACTGCCCAGCACCTTTCACTGCAGAAGGCAGCCCCACAGCGAAGGATTATTTAGCCAAGATGTTTATAGCAACAGGAACTCCACAAACAACTCTGACACATCCGATCAGTCACAGTACCTTCTCCACACACTGCACAGGTCTTTTTTGGTGTTTCACTGGTGTTTTTACCTTTCTGGAAATAAAAGCATAATACCCTGGAAATGTTGTTCATATTTTCTTCCATCTTCACTATGAAAATGGCCTCATAAAAATTCACCAATTTTGATAAGACTTTTAAACATGCACGCGATATGACAGCTATCACAATACAGTCTAACAAAATTGTGTCGAATGGAGTCAGACAAGTAAGAGCGGCCAGGGCGGGCGTAGGGAAAAACGTAATTTTTTGGCCAACCCGGACTTGAAGGGCCTCCCCTTCTCCCGGCGGCACCTTCTGAACACCAGCCTCGCACTGTTCTGTTCTTTCCTTGGGCTTACTGGGTCCAGTGGAGGGCCCTGAATCCGGACTCTGGGTGCCCTTTGACCTTTCCTTTGACACGGTAGAAGTCGTTTGAGAAACCTTTCTGAGCAGGTTCCTTTGGTTGGATGGTGAGCCAGAACTAAAGGAGGGGAAATACTTGCCTTTGGCCACACGCTTCCGTTCCTCAATTTGTTGGGTGAAGGGCAGAGACTTTTACTGCCTTAATAAGGAAACCCGGACTGCACGCTGACTCTGCACTTGATAAATCTTTCCAAATTGCCGCAGGTGAACCGAAATGCTAATATCCTTTTCAACTGCTTGTTTTTAAAAAATAAAGTATTTTAACATATGTAGATTTTTCTGTTCAATTACTGAAGAATTTCGTTTTTGGAGCTTATTTTCTTAAAGAGATTTCATTTATTTATTTTTAGAGAGGGGACAGGAGAAAGAGAGAGAGAGAAACATCAATGTGTGATTGTCTCTCATGGGCCCCCTACTGGGAACATGACCTTCATTCAGCCCAGGCATGTGCCCTGACTGGGAATCGAACCGGTAACCCTTTGCTTTGCAGGCCAGCACTCAATCCACAGAGCCACATCAGCCAGGGCTAAAGCTTCTTATATTAAAATAAAGTGGTGATCATTTTTGGATATTGGGGATACTGCCCTAGAGACCTTCTATGTTTCATTGTGTTGTGTAAATCAGTTTTAATTGTAGAGACATCAGATAAAATAAGCAAAAAAGAGTTCCCATAATTCTGCTACCCAGAGACAGATGTGCCATGGTCATTTTCCTCTGTGCGTGTTTTTCCTTTAATAGGCATTTAATGCTAACCATTGTGGAACCTGCTGTCCTCATTTCCAAACGCGATGCATTTCAACAAACACAGATTTACCTCCACATTGTCTGAACACAGCCTCCTTCATTTGGTGGGTTTCCAGCCGCTCGGCGTCCTGTGCCGCATTTCTTGCTCTGCGGGGACCTAGAGAGGGGTGTCCTCGTGTGAGCATCCTTGCGCCGCGAGCGGCCCGATGTTTTCACTGTAAATACAGCGAGTGTGAGCCACAGTGCTCCTCCCTCCTTTCGGAACTCGCCCCCGAGCTCCTGGTGAAGGCAGTGTCCCCTTGTCCGTCACTCCAGGTGTACGAGCACCAGGACGGCAGCAAGTCCCTGAAGCTGGGGGACTTCGGCCTGGCCACCATCGTGGACGGCCCCCTGTACACAGTGTGCGGCACCCCGACATACGTGGCTCCGGAAATCATCGCCGAGACCGGGTAAGCGCTCCCCGCGTGGTCTCGGACGTGCCGTGCTCACGGAAGAACCCGCTGGTCTGCCTCATGGACCGGAGAGAGGGGACCTCCGGTCCCACCCAGACAGACTTGGTGACCAGGTCTCTTCAACTCTTTTTTTAATTTTTTTTACCCCAAAGTGGGAGCCTTTCTCTCTGTTTTCCCAATCAAGCTGCCAGTCACTGTGACGTTGTTCAAGGCTTCTGTTCGGCCTCCTTGAGGACAGAACAGCAGTTATGAGGCCCAGAGTAAAAAATGTTCAGACTAAAAATGTTCGGAGTAAAAACTGTTCTCCCTGGGGACGAGAGCAGCAGACTACACTGTGTGCGGAGACTGCCACCTCCTGGGGTCACGTCACTCGGTCGGCCCGATCGTCCGCTGGCCCCGTTTGGCCCACCTGGTGCCAGTGATGACCTGTGAGGTGCACACACCCTCAGGCATTGCAGGGCGATCTGCTGGCCTCTGTGAGCAGCAGCGTGGGAACGGGAATCTCCCGACTGGGGAGGGAGGTGGGCCTGACACTTACTACGGACCAGCTCGACGCCAGGCCCTGGACTCCTTCACGTAAGCCCTCCCCTCCCCGACGGTGGTCCCATTCCCATTTGCCAGATGAATAAATGCAGACTGTTGATTGAACGCCACGTAAGCTCATGACTGCAGGCTGCGGGTTGGCCTTTGACCTCAGGGCCGCGTGAGCAACAGGCTCTTCCCGGAAAGAGCCCTGTTTCTTACCGAGCATCACAGGCAGGGTCCACAGTGCTCTCCGCACAGAAGGATTCTCCAGAGCGGCCACTGAGGGACTGCCACCCTGCTCTTCCCTCCCATCGGCAGCACAAAGCCGCAGCTAGTGGTCCAGGGTGTGCCGGCCGGGCCGGCTGCAGAGTCTTCCTGCTTGGACCACAGGCCAGAGAGGCAGAAACACGGAACAGGTGGTCAGGGAGTCCTGGTAGGGAGGTCCCGGAGGTCACGTGTGAGGGAATGAAGCCGCTTATTCCCTGTGGAATTTGAGGGGGAGGGGAGAACAGGTCAATAGCCACGCCTGACCTCCCTCCCAGGGCTCCTGAGGCGTAGCCCCACTTCCCCTGCCAGGGCCCGGGGCCTGCTGGGATGGAGCGGTGTGGGGTAGAAAGAGGGTTTGGCGGGGCCCTTGAAGGCCTTGGTGGGGACTGCCTAATTGTGGGATGCTGAGCAAAATTGTTTACCCCTCCAAAACTCAGTTTTCTCATCTGTAAAGTAAGCAGGAAAACAAAATAAGATGATATAGGTCAGTGCTCTGTAAATTGGAAAATGTCCTACATGTGATTATTATTTCTAAAATTAGGGAGTGAGACAGTCTCATGGGTCCATCCCTATCTTAAAATTGACCAGACTATGATGAACCTTTTGGCAGAAACCCTTCGCTTACTGATACCTGCCTACGAGCCCAGCCACGCCTTGCTGTGACTTCTGTTCACGGGCCTTCGAGAGTCTCGCTTCCTCACTCTCCCCTTGCGTTCCCTCTGGCCAGTGGGGCTTGGTTTGGTGTTTGTCGTGGGGCGTTCCACGGAGTCCGGTTAGAACAGCAGAAGCAGCGGCTTCGCCACGCCCCGCAGTTGGTCCCCGCCTGACTTTGCCAACCCCGATGTCCCTGGCTCTTCCAGGTATGGCCTCAAGGTGGACATCTGGGCAGCCGGCGTGATCACCTACATTCTGCTCTGCGGCTTCCCTCCTTTCCGCGGGTATGTGGGTCCCCCCGCGGGTCAGCACCACAAAGCCGCCTCTAGCCTCCACGAGGCCTTCTGCTCTAAGGGGCCGGCAGCAGGAAAAGACAGGAATAAGAACGTTACTTGCTGTGCCTACTACTGTCTCCGTGTTGTGCCTGCTGATGTACATGCCCTCCATGTAGCTTGTTCGAATAATCTAAAAACTCACTCTGTCTGGATTTACCAGCACTGTTCCCTATGGACATTTGAATGGCTTAAAAATCAATGGACCCATTGACGGGGGAGGAAGGTCTCCAAAGATGATGGGACACTCCCTGAGGTGGCGTTTTGGTCCTGTGTTTTCCTAACCATTGTCCTTCACTCAAACAGAAGTGGCGATGACCAGGAGGTGCTTTTTGACCAGATTCTGATGGGGCAAGTGGACTTCCCTTCTCCTTACTGGGACAATGTTTCTGACTCTGCAAAGGTAGGTCTTCAGCCCCCCCCCCTTCCTCAGAGCCTGTGTGTCTTAATGGAATTATTATTTGGACTTACTGTACGCACAGACAAAATGATGTAGTAAATACGGTTGCTGTGCACATTGTAGCTGTAATTGCTAGTTTTTTCCAAGATTCATAGTCATCGAGTCATCTGCTCATAACCCTCCCACCCTCCCCAGGTGCCCGGCCTCCCTGGCTCCGCCCCTTCCTGTTCTCACGCCCTTTGCCGTAGCCTCTAGCCCCACTGGGCTTCAGCCCACGTTGGATTTTGGCTTAGCTCATTGTTTCTGCCCTTCTAGGTCTTGACCTAATTTTATCTTCCCAGTGAATTTTCTCAGACCACCTCGTTCCCAGTTACAGCTCTGAAACCCTCTGGCTCATTTCATTTTCCCCGTCCACTCTATGTTTCTCCGTAGCGCTTACACCCTTTTGTCCAGCTGGTGTACCAGCTAACTACCTTTCCATATCTGTCTACTCTTCTAGATAGATGTTGGTAGGTGGATGCATTTCATTTATGTGATTTATTTTCTCACTCTTCCCACCAGAATGCAAATTCCGTCAAGACAAAGATTTTTGTTTATTTTGTTCATTACTGTGCCATTATTGCCAACATAGTGACTGGCACATAGCTGGTCCTCAAGGCCTATTGAGTGAATACATAAATAAATGAATGCGTGAATGGACAGATTAAGCAGTTAATTAAACAAAGTGGAGAGAGCTGAACATGGGTTGAAATTATTGAGCAAGACATCATGGGGATTCTAAGATTTAACTTGGACTTCAAAAGATAGCCAGGCTTTAGAGGAAGGGCCGATACATGGTTTTGCTCCATTAAATTGAAAGAGCGAACTCAAAGAAAACCTAAAATCTTACTCTGAGATATTAGTAAATCCTGAGATAAAAATAACATAGAAAATATTTTGGTTGATGCCTTAAACTTATGTCTCCAAGCATTGACTTAATTTGAAACATCGAAGTGGAAAAGTAATTATCTTTTGACGACTCGGTGTATATAACTTTTCTTTTGCGGTGTCTGGAGTATGAGTTCAGTTTAACTTTAATGAGTTCAGTTCTGAGAGTATGACTCTCAAACCCGGCCACTTTCCATAGAAAATGATGCATTTGGGGCCCAAGTCTCTCATAGTCTTCAGCTGTGCGAGAGCCTACCTCTGGACCGAGGAGAATTCGGGGCGATGAGAGAGGTGTGGGGGAAGGCGCACAGGTGGAGGGAGCCGGGACACAGCTGCAGAGGTGGGGGTGGGGTTCCACCCGCGAGAGGCTCTGCGGGAGCCTGTCCGAGCCTTCCCGTAACGTCTGGAAGTCACCGACAGACAGGACTGTCCCCACAGCACCTGGCAAAGAGCATCACACACAGTAGTTACTTTAATACGTCCTGGCCCAGTGAGAAAGTGAAGGCAGACACTTCCTTCAGCAGAAATCAATCATCCCCATCACAGAATGGCACTCGGGGCCCATGAATGCGAGGGACAGGAACACGCCCGTCCGCCCAGTTTGTGACGAAGTGGACAGATGTATGACAGACTCAACGTTCAAACCCACGCTGGGCTCTCCTGGTCCAAGTCGATTCGAGCCCAAGGGGACATTTTATTAGCTTCAGAACCATTAAGTCATTCACCGCTTAACAGTTCCAGGTTATGTGTGTTGATTGATCTGGAAACTTTTGAAGTGATTTTAACAGATTTCTTACAAATTCTTTGGCTACTAAAAATAGTTCCTGCCGCGCTAACCAGCTGTTGGCAGTCCTGTGTCTGTTATAACTTTCTTCCAAACTTAAATATGTCACCTTGCAGTCAAGAGGGCAAAAGGCACATTTTTACTGTCAGCTTCCAAAATGAAAACTTGAAGTGTTTTTAAAATGTAACTTTTATATTAAATTCATTTAGAAATCTATTCTTTAAAGTGCAAAATCCTAGACAAAGACAGGGATTTTAATCCTGCAGTTTGTGTATTTATTTCTTTTCTACTAAACCCATTGTATTAAATTGATTTTAATATTAATTTTACCTTATTTCTTCCCATCGACTCCAAGCTACGTATTTATGACTCCCAGTGTTCGCCTTCCCTTTCACTTGGGAAGGGGTTAGGGAGGGTGGGCAAGCTGGGTGGACGTGTGGAAGAGCTTTGCCAAACGGGACGGAGCCTCTGCCCTCGGAAACGCCCGGGTTTGACCAGCCTCCCTCCCCTCCTGCAGGAGCTCATCACCATGATGCTGCTGGTGGACGTGGCACCTCGGTTCTCGGCCGTGCAGGTCCTGGAGCATCCCTGGGTGAACGTAAGTGGCTTCCCCCATTCGCTCCCGGTGCACCTTTCTCAGGCTGTGGGCCTCCTCCAGCTGTCACCTCCTTGTGAGAACCCTGTGTCGGTGTTTGTTACCGCCCCCCCCCCAAAGGTACTTTAACTGTCACTGGTTCCCCAAGAGAGCGAGAGAGCGGACGGCGCTGCTGATGGGCGCTCTGCACAAAGCGCTCATCTGATTCAGGAGACACTGCCTCCTGCCAGGGAGGGGCAGCCATCGCTCCCCTGCAGCCCAGAACCCCCACTCTGGGCCCCGATTGGGGCTGACCGTGTCCGTCAGTCACGTGGAGGTTCCTATGCTGGCGCTGCTTCTGCAGCCTTTCTTCCAGAAGTACAGGGGACGAGGGGGTTTCTGCACGAGCCCTGGAGTTCTTCAGGTGGCTCTTCTCAGACCGGCCGCGCTCACCAGTCAGTCGACTGGGCTCTCCTTGAAATGCAGATTCACTGCCGCAGGTGTGAGAACTACTGTTCTAAAAGCTCCCAGATGCTGCCCCGGGACATGGGTGCAAAGGTCTGGTGATGCCTCTTTAGCTGTGAAGGAATTCTTCAGAGTAGGGTCACTGGTTTTGGTCCTGCGAGTGATGGAGAGGGTTTGTTCTGAGAAGTGACAAAAGCAGTGATCAATGCTGAGAGTGTGCCTCTTTGGAGTGCCTTACGCACACAAAGCCGTTGTATTCTTCCCAGCAGCTTTGTAACCTCGTGGTAACCCCCCACTAGCACACGTAGAGGTCCGTGACCAGGGTCCTTCCTGCTGGACTGGAAGTTACAGAGGCTCGGAGGTGGATGTGGTCAGGGACCCAGACAGACGCGAGTCCGAAACTGTTGGCTGGTGGACATCAGTTCTGCCGGCTTCCCCACAGCTTTCAGTGACTCAGCCTTAAGTCCAAGGCAACGAAATGGTCCCTGTCTTTGAATTATCGCCGTGGCCCTTAGTTAGTTAGGTGGTATTTACCAGCATAACTCGCTTTGGAGGGTCAGCAGGACAGACGCACAAGGTTGAGACAGGCTACACCCCCTGGGGGACACAACTGTGACCGTGGGGTCTTGCACCTGGTCTACCCCTCTCCAGCCACTTCA
Organism: Sturnira hondurensis; assembly: GCF_014824575.4. Taxonomy (NCBI): domain Eukaryota; kingdom Metazoa; phylum Chordata; class Mammalia; order Chiroptera; family Phyllostomidae; genus Sturnira; species Sturnira hondurensis. The sequence continues at coordinate 17,097,613 of NW_028082350.1, read as the reverse complement.
TGCAGCTGAACCTGCTCCCCCTTCACCCCACCCCCACGGGGAGGGGGATGCACGGGACGGGAGGGTGTGTGTGAGCATGACCTTGTCTAGATGTGCAGCAAAGGTTTGTTTCAGGAATGCTTCCCCAGCTGAGCTTCCTCGTTTTGTTCAAGTGTGCAAAGACATGGACCCCCTCAGCCTGTGGGAGACTCAGGCAGGGCAGCGGGGGTCCAGAGTGGTCACAACCTTTGCCTTTACCCCAGGGTGCCCATCAAAAGTTGTCCTTTTTGATGACGTGAGAAAGGTGGGAAGGCATCTCACATGGGCCTGGTGATAGCCTCCAAGATGGCCAGGGTGGGTATTGCCGCACCTACTTTATAGATGAGGAGACTGAGGTTATGCTGGGTGACTTGTCCGAAGTCGCTTAAGTCCATAACTGATCACCATTCTCAGTGGGGCACCCACCTCCAAGCCCATTTACGTCCAGGGGCTTTGCCCCACGCCGTGTCTCCCCCCCCCAAGCATTGCTCTGATGGTCCATACAGGTGAGCAACCTTCCCAGAGTACTTACCTGGGTCACGCACGGCACCTTTGCCTTGGCTGCACGGGCTGGAAGAGATGCACAGTTTCCCTTGGCGGGAGCAGTTGGTTCTGATTGACGGGCATGCCATTGGAAAGCCCGTGGTTCATAAATTGCCCCATTGCCCTGGAAAGACTGAGCATGTGACCACAGCGAGTAAACCGGAAACCTGAGTTTGAAAAGTGGCATCTGCAGGCTTATACAGAGCTAGAGAGGAAAGAGATTCATAGACGGGTCTTAGATATTTTCAGCGCATGGTCATCAGAGGGCCACTGCCGACCAGACCCGCCCCCCGCCACCCCGGGAGCTCAGTCTGATGCGACCAGCGACCAGGTGGTGGCAGGCAGTGAGAAAGGGCTGTCCCCACAGCCTTGGTGGGAGGACGTCACGGAGAAGAAGCCAGGACTCCATCCTGGGGGCGGGGCTGGGACCAGGGGTCCAGCGGGGAGCGCCAGCAGGATGGGAGTACACACTGGAAGGTAACTTTGTGACCGCGAGCAACTTTGTCCCCAAAGGTGAGGGGCTGGGGTGGCACTGAAAACACGCCGTTCTTTGCCCTGATTCCAAACCCTGTGACCACACATCCCTGTATCCCAGCTCAGGGGGTAAAGAAGAAAACTGAAGATTTCTGGCTGTTACCTTCCCAAGACTAAGTTGCCCGTATTCCTGGGGCGGCACATTTGCGTTTCTGCTCGAACCCCTGCATTCTCGGCCCGCTGGGCGCACACCCTGCACACCCTGCACACCCCACACGCACCCAGTCCCGCCGCCAAGTCCCCAGCCCACTCTGCAGCCGTGATTTCCAGCATCCATTCAGTTTCCCATTCCAGTCCCCTAAAAACATTTACCAAAGGCGAGGGTAACATTTAGGGAGCTGCCCAGGCGACTTCCAAACAAAGACTCACTACCCTTTGCTTAACTCGAAGGGAAAAAATAGATGATTTTGGCAAAAAAACACATAAAACTTTTAAATACTTAATGTATAAAGTGACTGAAGTTATATGGTGTTCTTATGCAGTAACTAAATCAGAAAACGATGTGGTCTCACATAGTAAATATATAGGGTGTCCACGCACCTTCACAGCCAGCACGGTTTGTGGGGGTCTCTGGGTGCAGGCCATGGACAACCAAGCCATTCAAATAAAGCAACTAGGAGTTCCAAAGCGAGTCCATTTAATAAGACATTTTGCATTTGGAGATCAAATTATATCCGACGAGCACAGAGGCCGCTACCTAAGGCGGAAAGCGAGCCCAATTAGATGAAATAATATTGAATGTCAACGGCAATTGAAAAATAGAAGAGAAAATAATTGCAGGAGCCCTCAGGAGGTCGTCGGAAGGCTCTTCCCAGGCTCCCATTCATCCTGATTTTCTCCGTTGCTCGCAGCACAACCTTTCCACCCAGTGCTCTCAGAATCCAAAGGGCAGTCTCTCCTGAGACAGAGTGCAGGGCAGTGGCATCGGGAAAGCCGCCATCAGAAGTCACCTGCTTTCGCCTTTCTCAGGAGCTTCCTTGAGGCTCCCCTTGGCTCTTTGCCCACTCTGGGTGCAGATCCCACCGTGCCCCCCGCGGTTCGCGCCCCTGCTCCACAGTGCAAAGCGTGGGAACCCAGGCAGGTCCTAGTGTGGTCCCAGCCAGCCAGCGGTCCAGGGGAAGAATGTAGGTTCTGGAAGGAGCACCCCTTGCCCGCCCGTATCTGCTTGGGATGGGCACTTTGTTAGCCTGTTTTTCCGTCCGTGAAATGGGGATAAGAGAATCGCCCTCTCGGGTGGTTTACACGTTGCTGAAGGACCGGAGATGACGATCTTGGGGACGAGTCTTCTGTTGTCTTCGTCAGGTTTGCGCGTCTGAGCGAGGCACCGCCTCTGTCCTCCGCTGGCACGTGTAGACAAAATGCAAACTGGGGTCACAGTTGGCGCAGGAGGGGCTTGATTAGGGAGAACCCCTCCCCCCTCCAAAAAAGGACCCCGTGCGAGTGGGCGCCAAGCTGCGCACCCGTAATGCGCATTATCAGGGTCCTCCAACGTCCTGGCCGGTTCCTCTACACGGAGCTGCAAAACGCCAACAGGAATGGTCTCGCCAAGTTCACGCGCCTCACGACTCATCGAGTGGAGAACCACAGTGAGTTAGGCACCTCTGGTGGGGGAGAGGCAGTGCCCTGTCCAGAACATTCTGGTGACCGTGGAGGACGTCCCGAGTCCCTTAACTCCGCATTCACAGTCAGGAGTAAAGCGTCACCCTGTTACTGTTTCAAACGCATTCCTGTTTTGCAGTTTTACTTTCAAGGTGTTGGCCCGCCTTCACCATGCTATTTTCTGGCACTCGAGGGTTAGGGCCACTGACATGTGCGTGGATTCCGTGCCTCTGCGGTGGACCCCCAGCCCGTTCCCCAGTTTTACTAATGAGGGAACTAGAGCACGGTGCTGGGGGGCGTCCCTAGCACAGGGCCTGGGCCTGGGTTCTGCCCCTGGAGGTTCTGGTTGAATTGGTCCGCACCGGCATCCGGGCACTGAGAGTTTTAAAAGCTCCCAGGTGATTATAACGTGAGACAGAGACTGGCAGCCCCTGTCCTGGTGGGAAGGATGGGGCCGAGTGAGTCAGATGGAGTTACTCAGCCGGTTCAAGACTCCTCAGCTTGCTGGCCTTCCCATTTTAATTACCTCCTTTATCTCACGTGCCTACTCTTTTGAGAAAAATACTACCAAGCTAAAATATTAAAAAATAAATAAAAAGAAGAAGAAGATGCAGAGGAAAAAGAAAAAACAAGAGCCTGGAGGATCTACCGAGATATTCCGTGCTAATAAAAATCAGCCCAACCCCTGAAAATAGGTACACTCATCTTCTGGTGTCGGCAGAATTGGTTGGGAAGGGGGAGACCCCCGAAGATGCCGTCGTGATGGATGAAAGCACTTGTCTAGGCTCCTACGCTGGGGCTTGCAGTTCCACTTTCTGCTTGGGCGTGCACCTTCTCCTTCGTCCAAGGAAGATGCTCATGGGATTCCCATGTTCTCCCCAAGGGCCGAGTGAATTGCAGGCACGGGGCGAGTGGGGCCCCGCCGAGGACGTCACAGGTCCTGGGGTGCCGAGCAGCTGGCGACAGTGAGCGCGCGTGTGGGGTGGGGGTGAGCTGGAGCTGCTGTTGAGGACCGCTGCTCCAGTGCCCTGGGGGTTGTTTAAAACTAAGTCAGAATATTCTGGTGCTAAAATGCTTGTGGCTGCCATGGTTCTCACGTATTTAAAGATGTCAATAATGGAATCTGCAGCGGATAGACAGAAAACCAGACCCAAGATCCCAAAACTAAATTCCTTGGGGGGGGAGGGGCTTCTGAAGCATGACCCCCGGAAAGTTCTCCCTAAAAAGGGGGGAACGCACGCCCCTGAGCCCTTCGTGTCTGAGCCCCGCCCTGCTCCCCGGGCTGCCTCTCCGACACCCGCCGGAGCAATGGAGGCCGGGAGCTCGGGTCTCCGGCAGACAGCTGGGAGAGTTCATTTCCCGTTCTGCAAACTCATTTTGTTCTTGTCAGTGGCGATGTGCTGTCAAGTGGTGGATGGGAATCTCTAAATCAAAACCCGCTAACCTCAAACCACAACCAGCCCGTGTCAGACAAGGAACCACTCCCAGGAACTGCACACCAGAACGTATGGTAATAATACGAGGGCTATTTGTAACATACTTCCAGGTTCGTCACGTTTAGAAAATTCATAGCACATTTTTGGCACGTAATCTATTCGGAATAACGGCGATAAAGATGTATATGTAAAATGTACATTTTAATGGGCCTATTTATTTTATCGATGCAAGACAGTAAATTAGCTAACCCTCCATCATCAATCCACGTGCCTCAGGTACAGATCAGGTCCTGGCAAAGCCAGCTGTTGGTGTCTTTTATTCCAATTCTGCAGCCGTCAGAATCGATGTACACACTCTGCAGACGTTGCAGTCGCTGCGGTGAGTGTGTGCGAGTGTACACTCGAGTCCCCTGCTCTAGCCCAGAGCAGGGGGAGCCCATCCTGAAAGGTCTTCCGACTTCCAAGTTCCAAACCACCTCTGACCCCTCGGGGGCCGCTTCACCCCTCTCCTTGCTTCACCAGGACTCATAACCCAGGGAAGCGGAACCCTTCCCTGAATTTAAGGCCGGCAGTCCCACTGTGAGAGCAGGCAGAAAGTCGGCTCTTGGCTCAAGAGCTGGCTGGGGACATCTCGGGGACAGGAGGCTTCTCGTGGCCTCCACCGAGAGGTGACCAGAAGCATCCATGTGATCTTGGCGGTGGGGCCCCCTGGGCCCCACTTCATTCAGGCAGAACCCTAAGATCGATATTTGTAAGGCTTTCAGTAAAGGCATGTCATTGCGTCCCTTGTCACATGTTTAAATGCTCCCCAAATTCTCCCTTCGATTCCAAGGGCCTTAGGTTCCACCACTGAAAAAAGAAATGTTTTGCCTGCACCCCCGAGCTCACCCTTGAGCCTCACGCTGTGGCTGGCAGGGTCCTCACCCTTCGTGACCGGGCGCTTGCCCTTCCCTTCCACCAGCAGAGCCGGGAACTGGAAACCTTCCCGGACAACGTCTGGGGGGAGGGTGGGGTCGGCACACTTGCTCTGTGGGCCCCTCCTACTGGGGAGCACCACTGTGTTCCTGGAGGAGACAAAGGCTTCAGTCTTCGGATCTTGGGGGGCTCCCTCGAGGCCAGTCTTTTCCTGGCCTTTCCACTTCCTCTCCCACATAAACTCTGACCCCAAGGTAAACTGGTGGACTCCCGGTCTGGCAGACACACACTCTGGCTTCCCAATCACACACCCGTACGCCGAACCTCTCCTTCCCTGCTCTCTACCTGTCACTGTACTCCCATCAATCACTAAGGCCCTGGCCCAGGCCCCTGTTCCGGTTGAGGCCAGCACTGACTGCCCACCACTGAGAATCCGTCCTCTGCCCTCCGAGCTCATTCCCTGCCTCTGACCACCCATGAGGCCACACTGCCCGGGGCAGCCCTGTCATCTTGCTGACCCGCTTTGTGGTTTGACCGGACGTGCACACACTGTGTCTCCCGCTTAGCTTTCGGGGGCCTCTGGCGGTCCTTCACCCACCCTGCCGTCCCCAGTACAGCCGCCACTTCACCGGCCCGTTGCTAACACCTCCCCAAGCATCACCCCGTGGTACCCTAACTGGCCTTCACCCTATTTCTACCTCTTTCCATGATACAGAATATTCTAAATTTTGAATTCACCCTGTGCATCATTGGAAAGCCCCCTTTCTCTAGATTTGGTTCGGATGGGACTCCATGGCATAATGCCTGGTCCTGGCTCTGGCCACTGGCAAGCCTGTGCGGGAATATCCTGAATGGAGAGTCCACTGTGTGCGGAGCAGTGAGCCAAGTGTGCCCGTCAGAGATGGCACGCGGAGGAAGACGGCGCGTGAAAGAGCGCGAGTTCGGCGCCTATATATTTACACAGCGCTACGTGTGGGTTACCGCGTACAGAGGCACCTGGCGCCGCGGTCGGCAAGCAGGGCCAACACGCCCAGGGACAGCTCGGCGGGAGTTTGCAGAGGAGCCGTGGGCGTGGACCGTGCGCCCCAGGGGAAGCGTTTTGCACTTCCTGGTGACCTGGATTCGCACTTTGAAGAAAGAGCGCGGGCCGCGTTTCTGGTGCCTGGGAGCGTGGCCCCTGGTGCCCTGGGCTCTCCCCCACCTCCCCGCAGGGCCCAGCCCACCGTAGACGCCGCTATCGGCTGAGGAGGGGAATCGCCAGATGTTGAGCGGAGTGGGCCCGGGCGGAGAGTCCTGGGTGTGCAGGAGAGCGGGCCTGGTGCGTGAAAAGCGAGACTTACCTTTCTGGGCGGAGCCAAGGGCTCTCAGGCCGAATGACTGTGGCGAGGAAGGAGAGAAGGAAAACGAGGAAGAGCGCCGACGTCCTGCTCGGAACTCGGGTTTGAAGAGAGAGTGACACACCCTGTACTCGCCACCCGTTCCTGCTTTCACAGATACTGGTTGAGCCTCGGCTAGGTGCCAGAGCACTCCGCCGAGACGGACACCGGGCCGAGGTGTCACCGAGGTCCAGTGAGGGTGCCACAGGCTCAGGACTCGAGTCCTGGTCCTCCCAGCGGCCAGGAGCGAGGGCAGCCCTCTCTCCAGCCTGCACCGCAGTCGGCTGTGCCCGGGAGCCCAGGCCTGCATTCAAGCCAGCTGCGGCAGGGACTGTGTCACATCAGAGGTGACAGGAAGGCCGCGGGGAGGGCTTGAAACTGGAGGAGGAACTTTCCGCCTGGAAGGCTGTCCGGGACGACAGCGTGGCTGGCTGAGGAGCCTGGGGACCAGGCTGAGCTCGTTCGCCGGCCCGTGGGAGCCCTCGCCTGTCAGTCCCGGGGCCGCTGGTCCGAATGATGGTGTGAGGATAAATCTCTTGGGTCAGAAAAAAAGAATGGTGTTTACCTTGATTTTTTTTTTTGGTTGTCTAGGTTAACTTGCTCTTTGACATATATCCCTAGAACCATGACTGAAAATGATTTTGTTAGAAACAGAAAAGAAGTAAACATTTTTATTTAGGGACAAAACTCTGAGGGTCAGCTAGCACCACAAAGTAATTTTAGGGCAGACACGGAGCTGTGCTCCCAGCAACAGTGTTTGATGAGAAGACACCGGTCGGTGTATTTCTGCAGTCTCATGCATTGTAAGATCCCTGCCTATTTGCTACCACAGACCTTGGCCGCAGTGCCCATGTATCTCATTTTCCCCCTTTGTCTCCTTCTTCCCTTCCTTCCTCCCCACGCCCGCACCGCCAGGATGACGGCCTCCCGGAGAGCGAGCACCAGCTGTCGGTAGCTGGGAAGATAAAGAAGCATTTCAACACCGGCCCCAAACCGAACAGCACGGCGGCGGGCGTCTCCGTCCTCGCAGTAAGCATCGGAAATACCCACCTCCAGCTCAGCTGGCGGGTGGCCCTCCTCGGGAGCAGCCCTCAGACACGGCGGGCGGGTCGTTTCTGGGGAAGGCGCTCAGGCAGCTCAGGGCTGAGACGCATCCCGTGGGTTTTGCTGATGAGTTCCCGCAGGGGCGCATCATTAGCCGACACCTCCAGGGTGACTTGCAGTTTCTATTAATTCCATGATGCATTTTTAAAAAATATGTATTCTCCCTGACCCTGGTCTGTGTGCCAATGCCAAGTTCTGGGCCCTTCGGAGAGGAGTTCAAAGTGTCTCGGGAGAGGCACTTTTCTTCGGAGAGGATGTGGGAGGGAGGGGACCCCGAGCCAGACGACGTTGCAGAGAGAATTGGGACCCTGTGGGGTGGGGTGCCACACCCAGGGGAAAGCCGACAGAGCAGAAGGCTCACGCAGGGAGATTTCCAGGGAAGGGGGGTTGCTGGGAGCACCCACAGAAATCACGATGTCTGGCTCCTTAGAAAGGTGGTTTTTTTTTAAAGTTGAAAGTCTTTTAACACTTACCATTTTATGGAGGCGGCTGAGTGAGGCGTTTTGGTTTTTGGTCTCTCCTGTTCTCTACACGCAGACACACACTACCCGCAATTTGAGAGCAGCTCTAGGCGAAGAGTAAATTGGGTGAAGAAATAATGAAACCTCATGCTTCCTGGTGTCATATTGTAGAGTAAATATGTTCAGGTCCCAGATCACTGGTCTCCGATCACTTCCTGTTTTTTAACGGGCGCAGTCGAGGTGAAATCGCTCAAGCTGTTTTTCTTTCCAAACAAAGAAATTAGACACCATGTTGTCGAATGTTGAAAAAGTATCTGGACTGCTAGACAGTACTTCGTGCTCACCAGTGAAACTAAATAATTCAGCTGCTTTTATGGTGTCTTTATTTTTTCACTCTTTTGGTTGTGCTGGAGCTGTGGCTAGAGCTAAAGGTGTGTAAGTGGCAGATTCAAGACAAGCGTGCCCAGGTAGGGGCACAGATATTTGGCAGGGGCGTCCGGAGGTGGCAGGCGGCAGGCATGTACCTCTCGTACGGTTTGCACTTCCCGCTCTTTGAGTGGACCCTTCGACAGCGGGTCACGGAGCGCAGCAGCGGCTCCTGCGTGCACTTGGCCATGCCAAACAGGGCGCATCCCCCAGTTCCAGGGCTGCCGAGGGTCTCACGTGGCCAGCCATCCTCCCTGCCCCTCTCTCCAGGCCTTTCTCAGGAAACTCCGTGTCCTTCCAGTCTTCCTAGGTCATCAGCGTTCTTTGTTACCAGCTTATACTCAGTCAGTAATTTTTTGAAAGTCCCTGTTCCGTGGTGATTCGCAACCCAACCAGACACTCTGTTTTCATCATTCATCCAAGAGACACGGCTGTTCCAAAACTTCGGACGCCACGGTTTCCTTTGGGAGGGGCTGCCAGCACGCTTGTCCATGAAAAGGGCCGTTTATCTGCCCCGCTCAGGGCTCCCAGTGCCAGCGAGGCTGCTTTCCCCACTGCTGGTGCTGGGTTCTGGTTTTTCATGGTTTGAAAAAAAAACTTTAATTGGCCTTTGGTTAAATTTGCTGCAGCTGCTTGGCAATGGTTTGTTCGTGGTGCTCTGGGCGTCTCATAGTGACTGAGGGCAGGGACGCCAGGGAGGCTGCCCAGTGGATGGGTGACGCAGACATGAGGGGAGAGCTGACTCGAGTCACACCCGGAGAAATCCCAAAACCTAACCCACACCAGTTTATTGAAACTTCGTCTGCGCAGATTTCAAACACCCCAGTTAGTATGTGAAGATCACAGGGCCACTGATTTTATTTTCCCTAAATAGCATGATTGGGCTATTTCCATTGCAGTTTCTGAGACCATCACTAACATGTTTCCGTGGAAACTGTACAAACTGGCAATAGACTTATAAATTGTAAAACGGACTTTGTGACGCTGAGTTACCCATTGGTTGCATGCTTAATCTTCTTTATCCACTACAAAAGTTTTTTTAAAATACTGACCGACCTAACGGAGACACAAAATAATTCACTTTTTTGGAGAAGTGTCTGAAAGAGCCTTGTTGACTCTGAAGCACAACCCACAGGTTCACTGTTAGCGTCACTGTTTCAAGCATGGAGGAGAGAACCTCTGTAAACTTCAGAGCTGTTTCTGGAGACCCGCACTGCCATCAGATTTGCCCTTACACACCTTCTCCAGGACACTTTTCCCCCAGGGATGTCCACACCCTCCACGAGATCCTGGGGGCCCCCCACCAAGGCCCAGGGCGGGGCTGGGGGGGTCAGGAATCAGCCAGCCATTGTTATTAACTCTTGGAACAGTGCTGGTGAAGCCAGTTCATATTCTGAGACAATGCTCCCATTCTTAGAGTGCAAAAACTAAGTCCCAGGGGACTGCCACCAGAAAACGCAGCCTTGGAATCAAGTGAAAGGTCAAGTCCCACTCAAGTGCAACCCCAAAGGAATGCTGTTTGGCTGGGAGGCAGAATCTAAGTGGTAGGTGGGAGAAACAAACGTCATAAATGCTACATCCATAAAGACCGCTGGACAATTTCCCAGTGCGGGGGGATTATTAACTCCCTCCCATGGTGGAAATTCCTGTAATTAGTGCAGTCCTGGCGTGGCCTCTGTTTGACAGACACGGAGAACACCAGTGTCAGCACAAATCTCTCACAGACAGAATCTCCCTGTAGAGCCACGTGCGCCCCCCCCCCCCGAAGCCGTACCAAGTACTGTACTTTGTTTTAAACTGCCTCCGTCCTAGGATGGAAGGCTTTGGAAATTGCACACACCCTTTCACATTAAAAAATACTATTTAGAACGTAGTCTCCATCCACTGGTTTAGTCAGGAAATCAACGATTTAATCACTGGTCTTTCACTGGGGTTTCTCTTTCTTTAGTTAGAAACCTAACTACCTGCTGGAGATTAATGGTGCTTAGAAAGGAATTTATGGCACTTTCTCTTTCTTTCACGTCACGGGTGACAAAGGAAAAAGCCACCTGCCGCAGCAGACAGACTGGAGACACGGGTGTGACCGACGACACGAGCGTAGCTGGACGTGCACTCGTGGTGCTGAGCCCGAGCGCCCTTGTTGGTGGACGGGCCTTCTTCTCTGCCCCCCACCCCCTCCATTATTCAGACCAAAGCAAGGGCGGATGATAACTTTATATCAAGGTGGCAAGAAGTCCTTGAGTCGGCGGGGAGAGCAATGACCAGCTAGAGGCTCACGGCAGACAAGGTGTTCTGACTCGCAGGTCAGGTGACAGGAGGAGGTGGACACCCATCGCTGTGTCTCTAAGTGCCACATTCTGCCTCTCAGAAGGCTCCATTGTGTCTCTGCTACCTTCGCCAGGAGTTGGGGGATTTAAAAAAACAGAACAGTTGGGGAAACAAAAGGTTATTAAAATGCAATTTATAGACATAAAATGGAATTAGAGATGACATCTTAACGGCGGACTCCCTGAGAGCTGAGGGAGGGGGGAGGGGCCTTATTAGATTTGCCCAGCTTGACGAAGAACCGATGACTGGGACGTCAGTTCCAATTTATTTTTCCTCATTTAACGCTGTTTATTATTTTAACCAATAACTTTCAAAATGCTTTAAAGTCCTTCTTTTGCATTTTGCTCATGCAAACAGAGCGTTTCAGTCTAATGGAACAAATCCATACTAATCAGTGTGCAAGTAATTGTGGTTCTGGGAAGCTCCTTCCGGAGCGACCTTGGCAGCAGGGCGCCGCCGGGCGCGGCGTCGCGGGCCATGCCGCCTGTAGGTGGCAGCAGAGAGCTAGGTACGCAGGGGCCGCGCGGGAGGATGGAGACCTGCCCCGCCCTCCCCAAACACCGCGCGTACTTCCATTTTTCTTCTCAATAAAATAAAACGTGCGTTTTCAGCAAGACAGAAATCCCACACTGCTGTTTGGTGGACTCTGGGAGAGCCTGATTTGTACTCAGAATACCAAACCCGCTGAGCGGTGTTGGGTGTCCGGCCACGCAGCGTGATGACTGCTTTTCAAATAGGGGGGCCGAGTCCCCTCTCCCTCCAAGGGGAGCACCCCACTCCGGGAGAAACCCCTCGGAGAGCGCACCCTGCCTGCCAGTGACCACCCCTTCCGGGGACCACGAGCCCTTACCTTCCATATGCATTTTTAATATGCAATGAAAACTATTATTCTTCTCTTCTCTACATTTCCACAGACAAAATGACTGTTCTATATTCTAGCTTTTCAGTGCAGACATGTAATTGATTTTTTTAAGCGTAACTCTGCTTCTAAAGATTAACTCTTCAAAGAGGAAAACCAAGTAGCTGTGGTTATGGGGGTGCCAAACCTGATTCCTCTCGCCTTTTATTGCATGTTTACGAAGCCCTCCAGCTGAAGCCCAATGGGGTGAGGTTTTCGGGGGTCCGTCCAGTCTCCTTTCCCGTTGGTGGCTCACACTGATGTCAGCACTTGATCTCATTGTCAGGCATTTTCCATTCTATAGACGCTGCAGAGGTGTTTCTGTCTTTTGAAACTGAGAGGGTATTGTGAAGTGTACACTCAAAAACTTATTGGACATACTAGATTTTTTCCCTAACAAATGGCCCTTGAGTATTCATGAGGGATTAGTGTCTTTTCTCGCCTTTCTCTTTTCAATGTGCAGACTTAGCCTCTTAGCTAGTTGCCCCGCAGAAGAGGCCCGGTAACCACGTTTTCGTACACAGTCCGCGGAGAACAGCTTGGTGGGAATCTTAACTCTTTAGCCCATTGTCGACCCACTGAGTTGCCCCCGTTTCTCTCTGCTCAGCTGGACCACGGGTTTACCATCAAGAGATCAGGGTCTTTGGACTACCACCAGCAACCAGGAATGTATTGGATAAGGTATGAAACGGTGCAGCGCGACAGTCAGTGTTTCCATGGCAACGTGCTGGCAGTCTCCATCAACCAGTTCCTTCGGTGGATAAACATGCTTTTGATTTGTTCTCCAGTCCATATGCTGCTTTATCAGTTTCGTTTTAATCTTGATTGAGATGCCCCACCCCCTCATGCCTTTTTTTCACCCATTATTCACACTGACATTTGCCAGCTTTCTTTCCATTGCACATGCTCAGTACCAAGTTTCCCTGCAGTTAAAAGGACAGTATATTTAGTGTTAATGCCAAAGCGTTTTCCTGATGGCGCCAATTAAAAGGATGATTTCCAGTGCTCCTCTGTCCCTTAACAAATGGAACAACAATATACCGGAGTGTGTGTTCTATAGAAGTATATACTGTCATTTTAAAGCCAGCAAGCCCGACCTTGACCTTATTACAGGAATGAAGCAATGCATTGACACGTTAGTGGTGGAAGCTCCTCAAAGCAGCAGTGAGCTACAGAATGCATTGTGTGTGTCGATAAGCTTGTGTTTTCAAATACTCCACCTTTTTGTTCGGTTTGGTTTAGTTTTCATTTTATTGTTCCCTCTCTCCCCCCTGGTAACCCCTTTATGTACTAGCTATTGCATGAATTTATTTTTCAATACTCTGTAACTGTCAGATTTCTTAGCTGGCTTATCTGCTCAAGCAAAAGGGACTATGGGAGGTATCGATTTTTTTTTTAACTGGGTTAAGAATTCTATCCAATCGTTTTTCTATTCCAGTCACCTGCCCTGGCATTTCCTTCGAGGGGCATTGTTTGTGTCCCTTTAAGTTACCCGCAGGCAGGATGGTCTTTGAGAGTGTGAGAAATGAACTCTGAGATGTCCTAAGGAACTTCATTCTGACGTTTCCGAAATGATCTCTAGGTAACGCTCCACATCTTAGCATTTGCTAAGAAATGGCTTTGTTGCTCTCAAATGATGGAGCCCGTGTGCAGTAATGCAGTGGCTTCCTGGTCTCACTTCGCGGATTAGACCGCTAAATTGTAAAAAAGAAAACCGTGTGTATCATGCATGCATGTATGTATGTATAATGTACATACATATATACACAGAGTGGGGCAAAAGTGGGCTTACAGTTGTTTATATGGGAAGTAGTAGAATAATGAATACACAGTAAGACATGAAGAAACTGTTTCCCGAACTCAGAGCTGTAAACCTACTGTTGCCCCTCCCTGTGTCCACATCTGCCGGACTGCCTATTATTGGTCCTCAGTGTTCCTACAATTGGACACTTGAAACAAAGGATTTAGGGAAGCAGAAAGGGTGACACATTTCTAAGTCTTTCTAGAGCAAGAAAATACCCACCCTTCAACAAAGCATTTTAAAGTCTATTTTACACAAAAAGGCCGTTTGCAGCATCTGGACAGTCCACCTGCGCGCATCAGCCTCACAGGTGTGGGAAGGACTCTGTTGTATTTGTAACCTTTCCTGGGGGCGGGGCTGAATCGGCCACAGTTTGCCTTTGTGCGGGCTCTTCTCGCTGCTTTGTGCGTGAAGGTGACCGCCCACCTTTCCTGTTATCCTGGGGGATGGTATCTCTTCGGGAGAGAGCGGATAAGAGCGGATACCGTGAGCGAACCGCTCCACGAATGCGCAGGGACTGCACACACATGTAAGCAGCGCGCAGCTCAGACGGGGACTGTCTGTGACACCCCGCCCCCTCCCGGCCCGCAGGAAGGTCACAGAGCCCCAGGGCTAACCAGCGACCTGGCCTCTATCCGAGTTAATTAGCTTTGCCTGGGTTTTGTCCTGTATATAAATTGAATCACCCCACTCGCCATCCTTTTTTAATTGTGTCTCCTAACCTCAGGCATAGTCACCAAACGCATATGAGTAAAGTTGAGATACAATTAAAAATAGGCATCAGATATATCTAATTACAGCTGTTCATCTGTGTAGGGCTGAAATTACACATGTGAATTCATTTTGGAAAAAAAAAGCTCTAGAACAATGATATCACTCAACGTGTGGGACTAAAGGTGGGAGCAAAGCGCCACGTAAGCCACAGTAATTAATAAACACAGCGAGTGTAAAAAGGCCATTTGACTGCGGTCCCGGTGACGGGCCCATCAGCAGACAAAGTGACGCATCTCTGAATAATGGGCAGGAGCAGATGGGAGGTAATCTCTTTCTTCGTTCTCCCATAAACCGCTCTGTTTCCCAGCTGGGGGCAGCAACAACAATGTTTATAGTTGATGCGGAGCAAGACGGCGCACCCAGTATGCAAAGCTAAATTGGAGAGATGATGCTGAAAACTCGTTGGCATATATGCTTAATTAGGAAGTTTTATAATGCCATTTAGCCCCGGAACGGACGCGTTCTGCTCCCTGATTGCAAATGCTTGCCTTTTATCTCCCCAGAAGTGGGAGCATTTGTCGGCCCACGGTGGCAGCCGACTCGCCGGCATAAACCGTCATTACAGGGGGCGTCCTCACTGCGCCTGCTCATGTTTCCGAGGGCTCACAGCTGTTTCCGTGGCTCCGAGCAGAGCCCTTTCTCAGGGGCCCTCCTGGCTTTTTGTAAATCTGCTCACATCAGGGCCTGAGCTGGAGAAAACCCCTCTTCCCGGGGCCCAGAGTGGCCCCATCTCTGCTGACAGGCTCTGCGGTGATGATGGAGAAACTCGGGAGGTGCGTTTTCCTCTCCCCCCGTCACCCTCCTGCCTGTTCATAGGGGTGGCCGGGGGAGCCGCATCCTGTTTGGCTCATTTTTCCAGAAGAACTCACTCCTGTCACCCAGAGCCTGGGGGGCACCTTGCCAGGAGTGAGCTGCCCGGGCCCTTCCACTTCCTCATGGCCCTGCTACCAGACGACATTACCTGGGTCCATGCCCCCTCCTGAAAAAGCGCATCCTTCCCCAGAGGGCCTGTGGCCACATGCGTGGCTGGCTGCCTTTCTCACGCAGGGCTGCCCTGCTGGCCAGCGGCACATGGAGAAGAATTCCTCCCAAATGGGGGCACCCAGTTACAGAGAGCGATGCCAAAGCAAGGCAAGCCCAGAACAACCTGGAAGGCAACACGAGGAGGGAGCTAGGATGAAAGGGCGGTGCGGTTCCTGGCGGGGGGGGGGGGGGGGGGCGCCCGCAAGTGCNGGGAGGATGGGGGGGGCGGGGCTCCCGCGTGTGCCCTGGCTTAGCCCACCGTCCTCGACCACTGAGTGACGAAGCAGAGCAATGCATCTTGCTCAGCACAGGTTTGAAAAGACGTTCCCGTGAAGCCAGGGAAGAATCCCAGCCCCGTGTGAGCAGGGCCCCGTGGCAGCCTCAGCCAGTGGCCAAGGGCACGCAGTGAGCCGGCGCCTGCCGAAGGTGNCGGGGGGGGGGGGGGGGGGGGGGGCCTCTGTCCTCGCCCTGCCCCTCCCCTGGAATGGACAGTTTAACACCCAGAAATGGCATAGGTTGAAACCTCAAACCACCCAGGGGCGCAGAGCCAGGTGTCGGGAAACTCGGAGGGGTTTGTGACTAGGAGGCCTGGAGGCTGGGAAGCAAGTGGTGCGGCATGGGAGTGTCGGGGGGCATCAAAGGATGGGCGCTAGGTAGACACCGTGGCCGAAGGACAAACGGGGACGGTGAAGCGCCTGCGTTGTGTCATCATGTCATGGTTGCTCGCCCTTTGAGGGTTCGTTTTGTTCTATTTTCAGAGGTTCCTTAGAGAGCACCACATGAATATACAGGGTCCGGCACAGATAACGCCCCTTTTTATTACAAAATATTTTATTACAAAGTCATAAGCACGTGATTCTGTAACATAACGGTTTCCCACTCCACCCAGCACACGATGTGACACTTAGTGACAGGTTCAAGTTGCTGTCTGGCTCCTGTGAGACACTCCTGTCCCCCACCAGCCATATTCAGTGGTGTCACTCCTGCCCGATCCTGTATATCTGTCTTTCTAAAACGTAACATAATTATTATTAGAAATGAGAAATCGCCACGACGTTCCCGGGCTTACGGATGAGCTGTGAGTGGAGGTTGGGTCCCAGGCATTTTCCTGAGACTCCTGTTGTTTCATAGCTGATCGGAAGGGCTGATCGCGTACTCTGTGGTGCCGTTTATTGTGACCTGGCTTAGACTCTCTGTCCCTGTTCCTGATTTTTAAAAAATCTACACTTTTCTTTTTTTAAAAAGATTTTATTTATTTGTCCTTAGCGGGGAAGGGAAGGAGAGAGGGAGAGAAATATCAATGTACAGTTGCCTCTCGTGCGTCCCCTGCTGGGAACTGGCCTGCAACCCAGGCATGTGCCCTGACTGGGAGTCGAACCGCAGTTGTTTGGGTTGCAGGCCCGCGCTCAATCCACTGAGCTACGCCAGCCAGGGCTACGCCCTTCTCTATGTGTTCTTTCCTGCCATGCTTTGCACACATTCCCAGGTGACGTTCACAGACCAATGCAATGGAGATTTTATGAGGTGTGAGTGGGCAGGAAAGAACTGATTGTGAAGACCCGAACTAACACACGTGTTCTATGGAGAACAAGTGTAAATGTCACTACACAAAAGCCAAACAATTCTCAGCTCTATGTCAGACACACGGCAGAGAAACAAAAGAGCCGTACAAATTGAGATGAACTTGACCTGAGATCAGCAGTGCGGAGCTCAGAGACTCGGTGGCTTTGTCGTCGGGATGTCTGCCTCCTGCAGGGCGACCTTGGCCGAGGCACGGGTTCCCTTCCTGATTTTCCGCTTGCCCATCCGTAGCGATAAGAAGAGTGTTATCAGCCTTCCAAAATCTGAGGTGGGGAACGAACCAGCCACGTTACAGTTTACTTAAAGGAGGCTGCAGCCCCGAATGCTGATAAGGTCTAGGTTTAAAATATCATCCTCTCAGGCGGGGTCTGCACACCGTGGCCAGTCGGCCCAGTTAGCTGGCTGCCCACTTTTGTGAACCGAGTCTCACTGGAGCTCAGACCTGCCTGTTCATTTATAAATCGCCCTGGCCGCCTCTGCCCTGCGGCGGCTGGGTTGAGGAGTTGTGTCAAAGAACCATATGGCCTGCAAATCCTAAAATATTCACTATTTGGCCGTCCCAGAAGTTCTCCAACGCCTGTTCTAGGGGGGAAATGTTTCCAAATGAAAAGGCACCACCTGCTGGGTTTGTTAAAAGCCGCCTCTCCACCACCTGGTGGGGAGAGCTCGGCACACAGTAGGCCCTCCACAAATGTTTGTGAAGTTCACTGATTTGTTAGTACATGATCGGCCTTTCCAGGGAATGGGGCCGGCCGTTAGTACAAAGGGTAACTGTGTTTTTGGAGAGTGTGGGGTAAATTCAAGTTTGGACAGTGAAATCCCAGCAGCTGCTTGAGTCTAAGCTCGCACGGGCACGCAACCCAGGAGCAAGCCTTCCGGCCAAGCTCCATTCTTGTTTCTGGAACGAAAGGAGTTATCTTCTCCCAGGCCAGCTCTGTGAGTTCTGAGTGTGCCTAGGTTTGTCTGAAATACACAACATTTGGGGTTGTCCTCCAGCGACTGGGAGACGGAGGGAAAACAACGTGCCGGGCAGCTCAGCTTCCGTGCTGAGAAGATCCGGCGGCAGGGCATGCAGAGCTGGCCTGGCTGGGATTCTAGAAAGACCCAGGTCAGCTGCAGGAGCCGTGGAGAGGAAGGGAAGAGGCACGGGGGCAGCTTTGCCCGGGGGTTCGACGGAGGGCTCACATCCAAGACAGTTGCCCCTAGAAGGCAGCTTAGCAGGCCACCAGGTTTGGTTCCGCGAGGCCTCCCTCCTTTTGCCCTTTGGATGGTCACCTTGCCGTGGGGAAATACCACGCCGCACATCCTTGCCCCTCCTGGCAGGACCCCAAAATGGTGGTAAAACAAAACAATAGTAACAACCGTGGCGGTGAGCTGAATCAAATGAGGAGGGCGCCTGTTTCGATTGATTTCCCGGTTAAATTTTAGTAGCAAGCCAAACCTTTTTGAAGGGGCCCGCGTGTCCCCTGTCCATCGGTCCCTGCAGGGCGAGGGCCAGTGCAGGAGAGGGCTCCCCGGGTGTGAGGTGCTGCCACTGCCCAAGCCCCACTTCCGCCTCCCAGGGAGTATGAATAATGCATGGGCTGAAAGGCAACACGCACACGATGGTTCTTTTATTAAGGAAATGAAGACGATTTGTGATGGCTGGCAATAAATTAGGGAAGTCTGTCCACACGCGCCTCTGAAAATGCAGTTACTTGGACCCAGTGATCACCACCCTGACAGAACTCATTGCCGCCTGTGTCAACGAGGTGCATCTCCAGCCGGGCCCTCGCGCACGGATCTGGTGGTGCTGATCCAGTAGTTTGGCGCTGCAGCGCGTGAGGCCCATTGCTCGGTTAAGGACCGCCAGGACCCATCACAGTGGCTCATGGGGGTGCGAGACGTGCTCCCAGTGCTCCCAGGTGAGCATTTCCCTGGAGAGTGATGCCGCCTTCCCTGTGGGCTGGGACGCAGAGCTCCTTCTCCTGCCTTCCCCCCACCGCTGCTCCCGAAGGGGTTTCGGCCACGGCCACCGGGCCAGACTAGCGTGACAGAGTCGGGGGCAAGGTGTGTGGCTGACAGCAAAGGAAGGCCCCAGTTCGCATCACGGTCCATGCCCAACCGTCCGCCGCCTTGCCGTGCGCTCCCTCCGCGTTGCCCAGGTCGCCAGCCGGCCTGGCCTGTGTGTCTACGCCCATTTTCAAAGTGAATGTCAGACTCCAGGGCTCGAAACACCCGAGGACAGGGCGGATGGAGCCTGCAGCACCCTTTCTTCGGACAGAAGAGGCCCTGGCCAGGTTCAGTGCCAGGGCTGTCCAACCCATGGCCCAGGATGGCTGTGAGTGCCGCCCAACACACAGTTGTAAATTCACTTACAACATCATGAGGGTTTTTTTGTGTGTGTGATCACATGTCGCAAGGTTTTGACTGTGTGGCCTGAGACAGCGCCTCTCCTTCCAGTGCAGCCGGAGACACCACAAGGCTAGATACCCCTGCACAGATCTGCCCGTGGAGCCGGAGTCCTGGGTGTGAGGCCAGCACCGTCTTAGCTATACGTCTCCCTGGGCTGATGGAAGGCGCCAGCAGAGTGTGATGGGCCCCCATCTCTGCAGGGTTTCCAGCTCTGGTGGGTGCCACTCACCTGCGGGGCCGGGTTGTGACATAACTTTACTGTCCCGCCGTCTCGTGCCTGCTGTCACAGCCGGGGGTGGAGGTGTGACGTGTTTCTTCTGTGTGGGACAGGCTCGTGTTAGTTCATCTGCCCTGTTGCGGTTGGTCAACTGTTGATCCTGTGTCCCGGGGTCCCCGCCCGCTCTTCCTTAGCCAGGCCCAGGGCACAGAAGAGCCGCTGTGAGTGGGTGCGTATTTTCAGTAACTAGATTAGAGCGTCGCTCTTGGTGGCTGCCGGTCAGCTCCAGAACCTCAAAGGGATTTCTGGCTCACCTCTAACCTGGGGCCATCGGCACCAAGAGGCGATGATGCGGCTTCGGATTCTCTCCGGAGCTCTTGGTGAAGCGGTGACTTTCTGAGGACGCGCTGGGGATTCCACTGCAGTCCCTCTGCCCGTTCCAGCAAAGCTGCGGACCCTGGGGGCACTGACTCAAAGACGGAGCCTGTTAGAAAGTCTGAAGTTTTAAGGGCTTATCAGGCTGGTAGCTGAGGACAACCCCACCTGCCCAAGGTGGGCGTCGGGGAGGAGAGGGCCCCCCGGGCTTGACATCTGGGAACTTTTTTGTGACTGATAAAGAGCAAAGCAGACTTTCAGAAGCATTAGGAAGAGCTCAGAGTTCACATTTGGGACGAAGCACCTCGTCCCTTGAAGTACAAGACAGACTTGTACTTCACACGCTTTGATGGGGGAAAATTACCCGTTGAAAAATATATTTTTTGATAGAAATGCCGTTTAAAGATGATGTGATAACCCATTGTTCTGTTTTCCTGCTGAATTCATCTGTCCTACACATGGGGGCTGCAGAACTCAGCCATAAAACTTAAACCGAGCTTAATTTTATAGCCGCAATTAAAAGTCTAAAGGTTTGTACATCACAGCGCTGACTGGCATCGGCCTGCAGCGGGCGGTTGGGAGTCCACACACGTGTGCGTGTGAGAGGGTGTCGACTTTATTTAAGGCACGCGTTGGGTCACACCTGAAGTCTAAATCGTATCTGAAACATGGTCTCAGCATGTTTCTTACTCTCATTTACAAAGTTGCTTTGGGACCTTTTTGTTGTTGTTGTTATTCAGGAAGTACCTCATCAGCTGAAACAATGCAATCCTGAATTAATTAAGAAATATGCAGTGAGTCCCTAACATGTGGGCCACAGCCAGCGTGGCCCTGTGGGAAAGCAGGGGAGTTTGGAGTCCACCATGGAGAGGCAGGGTGGTTTGGGGGGATAAGCCCCGAAAAGCCCGCCGGGGCCCCGTGTACGACAGGTGACGAGAGTGCGGTCCAGCCGGCACTTGTCTGACAGGCTCGGAAAGCAAGGGGGCCCCCTGGGCGGCGGTGGCTGATGGCCCAGGGACAGCAGAGGACTGTGAGCGCAGGAAGCAGCCTGGAGCCGAGGTGCGGAGCTGTGCACGGTGGAGGGACACGCATGGGAACGTCCACACGGGTTGCTTCGGTGGCAAGGACAGCAGAACCAGACCGAACTGGCGTCAGCCAAGAGGAAGTGTGTTGTTGCTGAAAATGCGGACGGTCCCAAGGTCGGGCCTGGCGTTCGTGACCGCAGACTCAGCAGATGGCCGGGGCCTGTTCTTTGCCGTCCCCGAACTCCACCTCCCCGTGGTGTGGGCTCTCGTTTGCAGGTTCGTGTGGCACCAAGGTGTGGTAGCCCTCAGCCTACCGTCCTCCCCGAGGTGGGATTCACTACAGACAGGGAGTTTCAGCAGAAGCCCCCGGGGTGCTGTTCATGGGGTCGGGGCCCGCCCTGCAGGTCCCGGGTGCTGAGGAGCGAACGCAGGGAGCTCAGGTTTGCTCCTGGGTCGCCTGCCGCCCAGCCCCGTCTCAGAGACCGGCAGAGGGCCACCTTCACTGGAGCCGCTGAGAACCGTGTGGGGGGGGATGTCCAAAGAGAAACCGAGGCACAGCCACGCTAGATGGAGTAATAGGCCGACGTGCAAGCCAATTTGATGGGCCACGGTGAGTCTGCCGGTGTGACGGGGTTGGTTTGAATAAGAACAGGAACTGGACTCGGAACACGTTTCTTGTGAGCATGTTGGGACTCAGGCCAAGGACTTGGACTTGGAGGAATTGTGAATAAGTCAGACCTGAGGGTAATGGACCTGTCAGCTGCGCGGAGGAGGGACCGGCGGGCGGGTGCTTGGGCAGGAAGCACTGCGACCTCTCTTGTGCGTCCCTCCATTTCAAAAGCCACCACCTTTGCCACCATCACGGTGTCCGTAGTGTGTGGTGAACCGTGGAGAGCACAGAGAGGGCGTCCCTGGCCTGACCTTGCCCTCCACGGCAGCTGCAGTGCGGCAGGGGAGGCAGTGATGGAACCTCAGGACTCACAGTGGTGACAGCAGCAGGCTTCGGGGACACAGGGAGGGAAGAAGTTTTGAAATGGACCACAGTCCACGGAGCCGGACACAGAAAGGAGAGGCCTGGGGACCTCGGAGCCCGCTGGGACGTCCTTGAGAGCAAGTCCGTCGGCAGCGCTCCGCCTTCTCTGCGTGGCTCTGGAGGACGGCAGGGACCCGAGGGCTGCGAGACCGCCTCTCTGCCCTCCGGCCCAGGCCTCCCCCGGAGCCTGCAGCTCCAGAACAGGACTGGACACACAGTGGACCTGGCTTGCAGACCCCAGCAGGGCATCTCGGGCCATCCGCAGGGGAAAGCCCGGTCTTGCGGCCTTGGATGCTGCCTGAGGTGTCTTCCCCGAGGCGCAGTCTGTCGGGACGGAGACGGAGGGGGCCGCGTGCGGGTCTCTGATGAACTCTGGGTTAGGTGACCTCAGAGTGAATGGGAAAAGGTTGCTTGGGCCTGACACAGCGATGAGACGCAGGGAAGTCCCTCCGGGTGCCTGCGCCTCAGCCCACCCACTGGGAAAGGCAGAGTGTGGACAAAGAACACCCGACAAGCTCTCCATTCTGAGCCTCTGTAAGCCCGACAGAAACCACCCTCGCTCCCTGGTTCCCCAGCGCGGGGTTCTGCCGTGATACATTTCCAAAAACAACTGCCAAGAATGTGAAAGCACTGCCCCTCAAATGTGAAAGCACCAGGCGTGTGAGCCCCGGGTCACCTCCGGGGGTGAGCGCCAGCCAAGCTGCTAACCAGAGAAACTGGTAGGGGAGGTGAGAAGTGGCCGCTGATCACGGACAGGGCAGGGGACAAGGACGGAAGAGCGTAGGGTTGCCCTTGTAGGGGCATGGGCATGGCCTCAGCCCTGTCCCCCGCTTCTGCATGGACGGGGGTAAGGTCTCCGTGGGGACATGGCCTGTTTCGGTGGCTGCAGCCCTGAGGGTGGCTTGTGTCGCTGAGTAGATTATGGGAGAGGAGGTAACCATGGAGACGGACCCTGCGAGCGAGACGGGGAGAGGCATCCGAGGTGAGTTCTGATGTGGGCTTGGCTTTGCCTGTCTCTCCGGCCTGCGGTTCCTTCGTTTTAAAACAACACCTTAAATCGAATTGTAAAGAAAGAAACTCTTCCATTCTTGGGGATCCTTCCCCTGTCAGAAGCCTCTGCACACCCTCTTTCCCTCGGGCACGTCTGGGGGGAGGGCGGGGGCCCGCTCCTCCTCTGAGAACCGAGTGTTCACTGGGCCCAGTGACGGGCAGAGCGGCACCCCGAAACCCTGGCTGCAAACCCCTTCCCTTCCCCACCCCGAGGCCAAGGGCTTTCTTCTTTCTCAGGAAGGTAGAAATAGAATTTTTTTTTATGAGCAAGAGAAGAGTTTATATTACTCTCGAATTAACTACAGAGTAAATGTAAGGCAGAGCAAATGCATGTCTGTTCTTTTACAAACATTCACATCCGCACGAACAGAACATTTTTAGTACACTCTGAGAGCAAAACTCCACATGTCTTGGCTTTACAGTGTTTTAAATAAAGTTAGGAATTTGGGTTTATGATGCCGAAAATAACATAAAATCAGTGGGTCTCAGACCAAGAACTACATCCTCCGTGAGGGTCCCGAAACCTTTGACGAGTGGGAGAATGAGACAGACATTTCAATGGGCCTTTATTGAACCACGGTGGGGACAGGCTATCGAAGTGAGGGGTGAGTTACTCATGTTTCTCTCCCCGTCGAGTCTGGAGCACTGTTGTTCGGCTTGTGGACGGCGTTCACAGCCGCCCGGCTGAGCCGGACAGAGCCGTTTGCTGCCGGTCCCCCCATCGCCTCTCTTGGGTCTTTATTGCTTCACCAGGGAGCTTTCCCGGGCCTGCGCCCGAGTTCGTGCTGATCTCATGCTGTGCCGCGGCGTGTGCGGGGCCCGGTTTTCACTTTGTTCTCCGAACCAGGCTGGCTCTAAATTTATCTCTGTTCTTTGAAGAAGCTAATAGTAAATTTTCAAGGGGAAAAATGGTGGTCGATGTCCCTGTGGAGGAAGAGTAATCTCTTAAAAGCGGAATAACCTCCAGGCTACCTCCTTTTAAAGAGGGGCCTTCAAACCAGGCGCCATCAACTTTTATATGCGCTCTGTGTTTTTCTCCGGGCTTTGTACCTGCTGCCGGGTCCCTGGGTCGGGCTTTTCCCTAACAGCCTGTCCCTCCCGCACCCATGAAATCGGTAGTGAGGGCGTGGTGCACCCAGTGTGCAGAGTCCTGGCCGGAGAGCACGCCCCAGAGATAAACAGGGTGCAGGGGCGTAAGGCACCTACAGAACCGGGTCTGCGTCGCATACATGACCTCACACCGCGAGCAAAATGAGCTTTGTAAAAAGTGAAATCCTTGGAAGGGGTCCCACTGGATTTAATTGCACTCAGAGCCTTTTCCATCGCAGGCACGGGCTTCATGCAAATTGAAGCAATTCTTCTCGGCCTTGAGACAATGAGATGATTGGACAGGAGGAGGCGCTAACCTGGCAGGGGGAGCCTGCGGCTCTGCTTCCTTGTCTGGCCACTCCCGCCCCCTGTCCCCTCTGTCTGGAGCCACTTGAACGGAGTGTTCACCAAGGAGGCCCTGCCTGGCGTCCTCCTGAGTCGGGCCGTAGGCCTGGGCCCGCCCTCCAGGGCCCTCCGCTGGCCTGGGGGCCCTGGAGGCAAGAGACGTGGAGCTGGGGGGGTCTGGGGGGCCTCGGAGCATCATCCATCCTGCCTGTGCCTGCGGATGACATGACGGGGGCCCCTCAGAGTCCCTCTTGGGGCACCGAGAGCCCCCAACAGTGGGTAACTGTCGTCAACAAAAGTGAGCGGCCCCGGTGGTGGAGAGGCTCCCTTGGCCAGCCTGTGTCCCGGCCTTGGGCAGCTTCCGGAAGAGTGTCGGGGCCGTTTCCTGTGGCCTAATTGTCCTCTTTCTCATTTTATGCCCCTGCTAGACCACCGCTCTTGATAAGGAGAGGCAGGTTTTCCGACGAAGACGCCACCCGGATGTGAGGAGCCGGTACAAGGCGCAGCCAGCTCCGCCCGAACTCAACTCGGAGTCCGAAGACTACTCGCCCAGCTCCTCGGAGACCGTGCGCTCCCCCAACTCGCCCTTTTAATGAGCCCCCCACACTCCAGGTCCTCGACCAACCCTCTGAGACTCGGAGATGTTTCCCCAAATTTATTTACGTACGGCGGTTTCCCCCGATGTATCCAGCCCTGTGCTCGAATGGCGGTCGAGAAAGTGTGTTTTCCGGTGTCCGAGCCCAGCCACGCAGGGTCGGGGGGTTGCGAAGACGGTCCCGGGTCCTCAGAGGGTTGAGGGGACTTGGCAACATTTTTAAACCTAATCGATGACTTTCCCCCCGAGTCAAGCTCGTGTGCAGCAAGCACACAGTAACCCTCTGAGTGCGTGGGCTGTGTGGTCACCCCTCGGGGAGCCGTCCAGACCTTTCGCGTAGACACACGTGTCTTGACTTTGCTGCGGATCAAGGAGTGGTTTTCCATGCTGGGATATGTGCATGAGAAAGGCCCCCGGAGCGACGGCTTGCTTGTCCTTTTCCATGGGGTTAGAACGTGGCAGGTTGGTGACTTAGGCATAAGCGCCCCCGTTTCTTTTTCAGAATCTGGTTCAGAAAGGGACTTTCTCCATAGAGGTGTGACTCTCGGCTGCCGTGAGTCCCGCAGCCCGAGTGGAGGGGACTGGTTCTGTGGCAAACGGCCTGCTCCCCAAGAGAAAATGCTGCCCCTCCCCCCAACCCTCCCCCACGAAGATGAACTGACGACGCCCCCGAAACACTGCCTCCATCTCAGCTGCGGCTAGCGCCAGTCTCGGGAAGTCTCCCACCGGGGTTCCCGCTTGGTGAGGGAGGGTCTCGGTTTGGGGCGTCTCCAGGAAAACAAACAAAACAAAACAAAAAACCAACAACTAGTGGAAAAGAGCAATAAATTGCCAGGTGCTCTCTAGGGCTCAACTTCCACACAGAGAGGAAGTAAGGTCCTGGTGTTTCTCTCACCTGCTTTTTCACGCCCTGCGGTCTCCAGCGTGAAATCCACACCGAGCGTTAAATGCATACATGGGAGGCGGGGGCACGGGGGACGGGAAGCCAGGGGCTTTGCGAGGTGGCCAAGGAGAAAGCCCAGTGAGAGAACCATCCAGAGTGTTTCTAACATGGCTTTTGAGGGAATAAGCCACTGGTGAGGGTGCACCTTTATGTTGCCTACATGGACTCTCCCAGGAGGAGCAGGAGGGGAGGCCAGGGAGGTGTGCCTGCCTCTTAGGCTACCACCTCCGTTCCCAAGGCAACCCTTCCACCCACCACTGTGTGTGGCTGTCCAGAGGTACCTGCTGTCCTCCCCTCCTCTCCGCGGGCCGAGTCCTGTCTGAGACCCGAGTTTTCACTCCCATTGCCATCGAGTTTCTTCTGCAATGCACGGTCACTGCGATGCTTAGGGAAGAGGCGGGCTTCCGTGTGCTCAGCGTGTGACCCAGGAGAACCAACGAGTGACGTTCGTGCAGTTTGCACCTGGATGGCCACTCGGCACTTCCCGTCTCTGTTTCCAACGTGCCCTGGCATCTGCAGTGTCTTCGCATTTCTCTAGTCAGGTCTCTTTTCAAATACACACCAGTGGCTTCTTCTTAGTCTCCCACTCCTAAACTCCGGGCTCTCGTAATGCAGATTTCAAGGTCCTAACACGTCATGATTGCTGCATCATGGTTTTCTCGAGTGTTTGCTCTTCTACATGTAGGTTATTTCTCTGGTCTGCGTTGCCCTGACAGGTAAACAGCAGGTTATTTATCGAGCGTTTCCCCCCTTGTCCAGCCCGAAACAACACCACCCAGCACTGCTGACAACACAGTTCAGTTGGGTTTGGGGCGGGGATGCAGGGCAGGGTGCCGGTAAGGGTGTGGAGAAAGCACCCACACCAGGCAAGTGCCCTGAACCGGTCCGAAAGGACCCCTTTCTCCAGAACAACGATGTGGAGCCGCACTCTGCGTGACCCTGGAGCAGCCAGGCAGCGTGGCCTGGACCCTGAATGTGTGGGTGTGACGCATCCCGTGGGCAGGGACCTGCCTGTGGGGCATCGTCACCTTCCTTCCTTTCTCCAGATCGCTGCTTTTCCCGTGGGCGTTACATGTATTACTGCGGCATCCGGTGCACAGAACTTACAGCGAGCGGCTCTTTTCCCCTCCCCGTCTTGGGACTCTGGGACCTTGTGAGGCTGCGGCGGGCCCCCCAGCACGCTGCACAGGGTGCTGCTGGAGGGTGCAGAGCCCATCAGCATGGCTGTGGAAGGCGTGGTCCGTGCTGAGTCAGCAGCGGTGTGTGCCCTGTCGAGTAGAAATACTGAGTGGCCAGATGGAAGGCCATCTTTCAGCATCAAGCTACCGGGTCCCCGAATGCCAGGGACGCACTCGGAGGGGTGACTGACAAGCACAAGGCGTGCCGATGACGTGGGTGTATCCAGACGCTTGGCTCTCGGCCAGTGCTTCCTCGGTTCTTTCACGACATTCTTGGGATAGTTCGAGGCTGAAAGAATTAAGTGGTGGTGTTCTTTAAGGAATTCCTATGACCAAATCGATCTTATTTCTTTTTTCCATTTTGTCATTGAATAAATATGTATCATGACGGCGGTGTATCTCTGTAATATCCACTTAATCATTGCCGCACGCGTCGCCGTATTTTTTCTCAGTATTTAATCGCGTGCTTACTGCGGTGGCCTGGTGGATGGGGCTGTCTTTCCTTTATGGACACAGGACCGACGATGTGGTGTTTTCAAGGGAGTCTGAAGGTTCAGCTTGCCCGTCCCGTGGCAGACTAGTGAAGAAAGAACCCTCCGTCCCTCGCGTTGTGTGCCTCTGTAGATGGAACTGTTCACATCGATGAGCGCCTTTCTTTCCCCCTGACATCGTAGCTGAAGTCCTTTTACTCATCACAACCAATGCATCTGTGCTTTGCTCCTCACCATTAGAAGGAAAAGTAAGATTTCAGTCATTGGAAATGTTTTCACAGTAGCCCTCGCCTAACTGACACGTGGTGCGTATGAAAATAAGCAGAGAAAAAATGCAAATAAACAGCTGAAAATCCTTGGTGTTTTGTGTTCAGTGAGGCTCGTGCGGGCTGCCCAGCTCCGGCCTTCCCGCCCCTCGGCTTGTGGTTAACGGCCCCGTCAGGTACTGTTGAAAGAAAGCAATATATACATGAATGAAGGCTGAACCTGCGATCCTTTACCCTTTGAAGCATATTTCAGTTGGGGGGTAAAAGAGGAAAGAAAAATTGGCTTCGCTCAGAGGGTCACGGAGCTACCGTCCGACCGGAGCTCACGCACATTAACTCCCAGCTGTTTGCTGGCCACGGCGCCTGGCGGACGACTCCATCCCCGCGCAGCGGCTGTGCGGGGAAGGGCTGCTTTCTCAACATTACGGCGTTGCCTGCCAGCCCTTCTCAGGGTAAGACTGTCGAATTTCCGTGATAAACTATTTCCAAAGGTTTTTAATTTGACCATAAAAAAGGTGCCCCCGGCTGGTTTACTGTAGACTGAAGGTCTGACCCGGAGTGAAGGTTTATCGCCTTCTGTTCTCTTTCCGGTTCCCCTGAGAAGAGAACAACCAACCAAACAAACAAACAGAGAAAACCTGGCACAGCTTTGCCTGTATCGTAACTTCGGAATTTTGGGGAGCCCCAAGACCCAGGATGGCAGCTGAATGTAATTACTCATTTGGATGTGGGTTTCAAATAATTGAATTAGGAGCCACCTGGCGTAGATTGTCGATGATGTCGCTTTTCTATGATCTGTAAATCATTACATTTTAAAATGCTACCTGATCTTTTCTGTCCAGGCAAAGGTTTTTAAAAGCTTGAAGGTGGTCGTTTCAAGGGTTAGAGTCCGCTGCGTGCTGTCTGCCGCGTGCATCAGGCGTGGGAGAAACACGCTCGGGCAGACCCTTGCTCTGCCTGCCGTGAGGAAGGGGCAGGCGCCTGCGGTTCTAGGATACTTTTTTAAACTTAAACATCAGTCTCCATGAAGCCAATTCAAGTCTGTTGGGGGAAATAGCAATGAAAAGCTCCTCCCCGAAGTAACCAGTTTGGGTCAGTTCAGAGATGCTAATACGCGTGCCAATTAACACACTTTAAATGGTTTTTGTTCAAGAGCGCATCCATCCACAGCCCTTGAGGACACGCTGAGGTGCTCTTAAAATGAGCTCAGCGGTGCTTGCCCACGAGTCAGGGACATGTGGGGTCCCGAGGACAGTCACCGTCACAGGAGTCGGGAGTTCGTATGTCATGGTGTCCTGGAGGCGGAGGGGACAGCCTCCGACGTGTTCGTGGCTCAAACACACGGCCACACGCTGTGTAACATGAAAGGCCCTAAACTGGTGGGAACCGGGCAGCACGGCGTAGAGACTCCGGACGCCTCTGGTTGAGGTGGGGGTTTTCCCCGTGTTGTTGCTCACCCTCCCCCACGGCCCCCGCTGTTGTTGCTGTGTGGGAGCTCCCACACTGAAACTGCCCCGGTCGGTTTTCAGGGAGGGAGTGTCTCACGGGCAGGTGTTTTGATCATGAGGTTCACAGTATCTCGCCCTTGGAGACCAGGGCGAGACCTCGTTTCTTCCCCTTTGTCCCGGAGGGAAGGCGAGGTCGGCCGTGAACCTCAACACGCTTTTCCGGCCGACTGCGGCGAGACCCTTCGAGTCGCTTCCATGTAAAATTGTACATGTTCTGTCTGGGAGAGACTTTGTTCACCGAGAGTCCACGATGGTTCTGCAAGCCTTCACTGTCGGTTTTAAGGGAACGTGGGGCTTCAAAATGATGGTAAAGATGCGACCATGTCAGTTCCCTCCCGCCCAACTCACTGTGGTAAGAGAAAGAGCTTGAATAGTCCTCCAGGGGCAATTTCTCACTTGCCATTGACATTAATCTTTGATGTATTCTCAGAAAAAAAAATAAAAAGAAATTGAAACCGGTCCAAGGTTAGAGTCATATCCTCAATAACTTTTAAAAATTTTTATGAAGAAATTAATAATAGCCTTTTTCATTCTGGCTGAAAGAAAAACTATTAAAAGATTAGTTGAGTGTGAAATTAAATAGCATTTTGGTCATGTAGACGGAAAAGGTGGGCTAGGGTCTCGATGCAGTTAAGCAAGTTTCTGAAAGGTTTCAATTTGGGGCAAGAAAAAAAGTTCAATATTTCCTTTGAAAAGACTGAGTTTACCCATGGCTGCGTGGGTCAGGTGGCACAGGTTAATTTTTGATTTTGAGGCTCTTAATGAAAGAACTTTCAAATGATTTGTATCTGTGATTAAAGCTGGAATGAGGTCCAATTTTTCCCCTAATCTCTCCATGTAAGCTAATAAATGTAGGTTAATGTGGAATGAAGTCATCTGTGGTATATGATGTTCATTTATCAACTGCGCTTTTCTGATGTTGCCTGTTTTTATGTAAACCATGTTCTTCAAGTTAATAAAAGAATAGGACTCTGTGTGTGAACGACTGCTACGTAAGGCCCTCACCGCGGCCCCCTCCCCCTCCCCCTGGCCAGGAGGGGGTGCACCGTCCCTCCGGTTCGGTTCATAACTGACACCGGCAACCCACAGAGGGAGCGCCCAGCTGTGTTCCCGGGGAGACGGCTCTCTGCGAGAGGCTTTGCGGATTAGTCATGCGGTCAGAATGCAGCTTTCCCACATGTGCCCCAGAGCGGAGGGTCCGTTTCCTGAGAATCATCCAAAAACAGCTATTCCAAAAATGTCCCTTTTCCTCTATTACCATCACGCCTGGGCCTGGGACTGGGAGAAACCCAGAGAAAGAAAACACAGCTCAGCCCGGTTTACCCTGCAACCTGTGCCCACCAGGTCTCCAGAGGAGGGGCTGCTGTGCCCCTGACCTGGAATTAGCTACCATCGTTATACCGATTTCCCATCAGGCATTGCACGGGCAGGCTTGGCCTTAGAGAAATTTGCAGGACGGTACCACTGGTCCAGCCCTGTCTCTGTGACTTCTCCAATGCCAGGAGGTTGAAAAGGCAGCCAAGAGTGACGGCTGGTCCCCTAGTGTCCTCTAGGTGCCAGTATACCTCCCAGCGCCCATAACATCAGCAGAAATCCCTGTCCATAAAATCCCAGCGCCCATAAAATCCCTGTCCCTGCCATGTCCAGCTGCTGCCTCAGGCTGGATTCTCCCCGGCTCCCCGTGGCTAGTGGTTGGAGAGGTGGGACTTGTTCCCACCAGATGAGGAAGGAGGGGAATGGGTCAAGGGAACGGGGCAAGGGGCACCCTGGGAAATGTCTCAGAGCATCTCCTCGAACACAGTAAAAAGCTGTGCTCTAGCTTAAGACGGTGGCCGTTTCCCCAAGCGCCAGGAGGGGCACCCAGGGAAGACGGGGACCCCGCCCAGCCAGCTGGACCAGCCAAATCCGCGCTGGCCATCCGCACGGTGACAGATGTCCCCGCCAGCTTGCCTGCACATTCAAGTCATTCATTCAAACGTCTCTTGAGTGAGTGCCAGTGACACGCAAGAAGCTGCGTTTGGGCTGTGGAAGGAGCAGGGGACCTCCACTGTCCATTTGTATCTTCACTGCGGATCCCAAGGCTTTGAGGATGGGACAGCGGGCCTCCCGCTGGGTGGTCTGCAGGCTCCTCTGAGACTCTTGGTCCAGAGCGTAGAAACACAGAGCCCACCACCAGGGCGACCACACGGCCGACAGCGAGGATGCTCTCCCGGGAGGGCAGGCGGCTGCCATCTGCCCATGCGGCGGCGCACACACGCTGGAGCTCTTGGCTCGGCTCCGGGCCTCAGACGCACGAGGCCTCCCGGAGTCCTTCCTGCCATCTGTAATTAGCCCTCAACTTCCAGCCGCGTCGCAGCGGTGTGCTGAGCTACGTCCATTTGTTCTGCAAGCATCACCGAGGACCCACTGCGAGCTGTGTGCCGGGGGCTCTTAGGAAGGAGACACAGTCACTGTTCCTCCAAATCGCAGGGTGAGGGGGCCACGCCTCAGCACACACAGTTCTGTGTGGGCCGTCAGCGTGCCAGCCGCCCACCACATGCAAACACCTCAGTGGCCGTTTCTGTCACGGCAATTCGTCTGTCACCCTTGGGAAACCCCGAGAAGGGGAGAAGCAAGGGGAGGAGAGAGGGAGAGGGAGGGCGGAGGGCAGGAGGCTGCCTTAGACCGAAGCGGCCACAGTCTCAAGTTTCGGCGTGTCACTGGGGGAGATTAAAAGGAAGGAAGAACACTGACGTGTGACAGTGTGTCCCTGAAAACCAGTCGGAGGAGGTGTTCCGTGGGAATCATGGACGTGAACTAGCACGGATGTAACGTGACCTTTGTCTTTTTCTAGATCCTTCATGCATTAGTCCCCTAGAGCAGGGTGGCTAATGAGACCCCACCCATGGCACCATCGGGGCGTTTCCCGGGAATGTCCTACCCCGACACCTCACGGCCCATTCCCTCCCCGACTAGTGAGACCCCCTCGGAGAGCTCGTTCCCCCCCTTGCAGAAGGGGAGCCCCCGAGCCTGCCCCCAAGGGCAGTCCAGCCTGGAGGCGCCCTCACCCCAATGCCACCCAGGGCAGGTCATCTACTTCCATTTCCAACAAGTTCCTACCAGGTGCACAGGATGAAACACCCGTGCCCTCCCGGCCTTCCACGGTCAACGTCCTGGGTGGGAGAGCAGCATGTAGAGAGGGGTTGTGCCGCATGATCGGGGACAGAGGACACGGGGCACTTTGGGGATCTATCGGACTGTGATTTGGGGGGTGGGTTCAGAGGGCGCTTCCTTCAGAGAATGTCTCAGAATGAGGCCTGAAGGGTAAGTAGGAACGGTCACGGCATTTAGGGAACATGGTGAGGCCCGGAGTTGGTCAGATGGAGGATGAAGGTCAGCCCAGGGAGCCAGGCCTCACAGGCCCTCGGCAGGGGACCAGCCGTGTCCTCGCTGTGTGTGCTCAGGGTGTGGCATGAACACGGAGAAGGAAACAGCCCTGACAAGGGTCCCCTGGGCCGGTGAAGGGGGCGGCAGAGCAAGGCACTGGGTCTTGAGGGGCTGTTAAAGGTACCTCCTAAAATAGCACGGTTCCTTAGTGGGTTCCCTCGACCAGGCCCCCACCCCGGCGGGCCGCACTTTAACCCCTCGCTGAGAGTGGCAGACTCCCAACCCACGGAGCCAAGCATCAGCTCCCCACTCCCAGGGGAAAATCACATTCCTCTCCCCGATGTTATTTCACTTTTCAGAGCGAGAGAGAGAGAGAGAGAGATCTGCTGACCTGAAAAATAGCGCCCTCTCCTTCCTGGGCACATCCACATTGTCACTCCCTCTACCGCAGGGTGGTAATTAATGTTTCACCCCAGGGAGAGGCTTTGTTACTGCATCAGAATCACCCACAAATTCGTTGGATTCGCCCGGCTAAGGGGGTGAACCTGCCGCTGCTGGCGTGCCTTTCATAACGCGCAATAGCCTGTCATTTTGGACAGGTACACCGAGGCCCAACTCCACCGGGACATTTTCAGTTTCCTTCCTCAACACAACCCCCTGTTCTCGCCCTCATGGGGGGGCAAGCCTGTGTTTTAACTTTTGTTTTTAACAATATTTTCTAAGACCCCCATTCTCCTGCCAAGCAAACCATTTCTGCTTCATCGATAGCTTTTACTGTTTCTGCTGTACCCCATAGAGGGAGGTAAAGCGTTCACACTGGCTTCTGAACTGGGGAACAGAGCACTTGTGGCATCTGCTGGTTCGGTCCGAGTACCCCCCGCCTGGTGGCTCGGCAGTCGGCTCTCCCCAGCTGCCCGCACCTCCGTCTGCAGAGTTGCCCACACGCACGGGCGACTTCGTCCCGCTCCTGGCAGGGCCTCCCTCCCCCACCGTGTTGGCTGTGAAAGTGCAGGATGACACCCCCAGTGGGCAGCCCTGTGGGAGGAGGGGAAAGCAGCTGTCACCGTGGTAACCGAGTCTCCAACCCACCCCGGGGTCCTTTATAAGGGAGGGTGAAGACCAGCCAGCCTGGGCAACGGGAGGACCCGTACCCACTGCAGAGCCTCGGGTCTCCCTGGCGCCCGCTGATCGGAGCCCCTGGGAGCCCCTCTTAACCAGAGCCCGAAAGGCAGCCACCAGGCCCCTAGCAGCAGAGGATGGTGCCCGGGCCTACGGTCACTCCCACTAGTCACAGCCAGGACCCATGGACTCCGCTCCATCCCTGCCGCATGGACAGGGTGTTTCTAGGCGACAGAGGGGCCAGGGTCTCTCGGCCTCTGACCGCCCCCAGGGTCCGGCTCTGCTGGTCTGTTTCAGCAAAAACAGGCACATAAACCCGGGCTGGTGACATTGAGGCTTTAACCTGCTTCCTCCCCAGGGGCTCGTCTGCCTCCCCGCCAAGCACCAGGTGGGCTCTCCGCCGTAAAGTCCAGGGTCGCCTCTCCCTCGAGTGGCCCTAAGTCCAGACCGGCCTCCAGGCGCCCTCTGCCTTGACCCCCACGTGCCTGCTCCAGTCCGGATGCTGGGGAGTCATTTCCAGGCAGGTCGGCTTTCAGGACAGGAGCATGTGACCCCGTGGGGGGCGGAGACCCTTTGGAGGAAGCCAAAGCCCAGGTGATGGAGACTGTTGGCCATTTGCTGCTCCCTGGGTCCTGAATCCAGCAACGTCCCACAAACCCAGGTGAGCCAGGGGCCGTGAGGGACCGCGGGGATTTTGTTCTGAAGCCCCCTGCCCCAAAGCTGAGCTTGAAGAGCTGGGACTGGCAGCGCTGGCCGTGCCTTTGGGGATCCCCACGCTGCTCCCCAGGGCCCTGCATCGGGGGTGGGGTGTTGTGACAGGGTGTGTGCAGGTGCTGATGTGTACATGTGTGTGGCATGCATATGGCTGTGTGCAGGTGCACACATGCATGTGTGTGACATGTACATTTGTGCACGTGTGTGTATTTGTGCATGCATGTGTGTGCAGGTGTGAATGAGCGTTGTGTGTACTCGTGTGTATGGGGGTACCGTGTGCATGCAGAGCCTGCACTGCACAGAGCAGGGGGCATCCTGCCAGCGCAGCCTCACTGACCCTGGTGTGTGCTGCCCTCGCCCACGGAGACCCCTCCCACAGCACGGCTCCCAGCAGCCCGGGACACGCAGGCCAGGCCGGGGCTCCCTTCACTCCCCACATGCCCCGCTTCCTCCCTGAATCGGGTCCTGAATGGGGGGCGCCCCACTTGGGTCCTGGGCAGGTCTCCTTGTCAGCTGCCTCTCCAAGCTCACCAGAGTGCTTCGTCCCTACGGGTCCGAAGCCGGGCCGACTCTCTGGCTACAGACTGGTTCCATGCCCCCTAGACGCCGGGTTGGCTGGTGCGCCCCTCACCCACCAGGCGGCCACCCCAGTGAATGGCTAACTTCTGTAGGCTCTACCTTCCAAAGGTCATCACACAACCCCCCCGGCCCTGCGCCCCCCCGCACTGCCTGTGTGTGGGTTCCACCGCTCCTCACCTCACCATAATCTCCAACTGGGCCTTCCAGCCCCTGCCCATCCGTGTCAGAACTGTTGCCTGAGGTTTCTTTTTCCAAAGACAGGTGATCTTGTTTTTCTGCTCGCATTCTTTCAGGGAAGCCCACAGCGTACGTTGCAAACATCTTAGCATGGCATTCACTCACTCATTCATTCATTCACTCATTCCGCAGAGAGTTACCAAGCACCCATGATGTACCAGGCGGCATGCTGGGTACTGAGAAGACCAGGAAGGGTTGGACAAGCCGACCCCTGGCTCCCCTGAGCTCTGGCCGGGGTGGAGGGGCTCGGGTGGGAGGCACCTGCCAGAGAGGTGGACCGGCAGGGTGTTAAGGCAGAGCGGTGGTTTATCTTTATGCCCAGAGTAGTTGGTGGGTTCTAGGCTGGGGGTGGGATGGCGATGTGATCAGATTTTCATTTCAAAGCTGCGATTCCTTGTACGGACGCACCACAGTCTTCCCAATCATCCCCACGGCTGAACACGTACTCGGGAGTTTCCAGGGCTTCATGACAAGGCCTCAGGGAAGACCCTCAGAGCTGAATCTACAAGCAGACTATTTCCTTAGCCTAAATCCCTCAGATTGGAGTTGCCGGGACAGAGCGTTGGTGTGCTTGTCCCACGTTTGGGACATGTGGGGAAATCGCTCTCCGGAAAGCTGTGCCGGTTCGTGTTCCAGCCACAGCAGACGACTGTTTTCTTGCATTCTTGTTTATGCGAGGGCGTTTTTATAGTCAGGGATTCAGATCAGAGGGAATATTTCATGAGGAGAAAAGAAGTTTACTCAACACCGCAAGCGTTCGCGGACCTCCTTCTCTCCTGAGGATGTAGTGCCGAATGGTTATTAATATACGCGTCCAGCCCGGTGGGGCTCAGTGGGCTGGGCATCCTCCCCTGAAGTGAAAGGTGGCCAGTTCGATTCCCGCTCAGGGCACATGCCTGGGTCACAGGTTCAGTCCCCAGTTGGAGAGCGTGAGAGCAGCAACCAACCAATGGATGTTTCTCTCCCTCTCTTCCTCCCTCCCCTTCTCTCTACAAATAAATAAACAAGCCCAGAGTCAAAAGGGCAGCGAGTGACAGCGGCAGGTACGGACCCCAGATCCAGTGGTTTGTGGACTGAATGGCAGCCACAAACCTGAAAGCTCTTGGACCCACTGAGAGCCACGGAACACCCTTGGGGGCCAGGGGCAGGCTAGAACAAAGACTGGAGGAAAAGACAGGCAAAAACAGCTTCATTACTCCGGGGGCAGGCAAACGGACAAGCAAAGCGCCAGCCTGTGAGTGAGGAGAGAGTGAAGACACGGGAGAGGCTCATTCTGCAGGCAGCCACGGGCAAGGGCAGCTGAGGCGGACGGAAGTGAGCTGCCTGGGGAGCCAAGAAGAAAGCCTGAACGTCCCCTCAGAGCAAAGAAACGGGAACTTCGAGGTGCGTCGGATCCGTTGACTCCCCAGGATTGCACAGAAGAGAAGAAACGAGAGGGTAGGCCAGAAGACGGACACCCCGTGGTGGAGGGAGACTGACGTGAGGGAGGCTGCTGGCAGGAGGCCCAGGAGGCCAGGGGACCAGCTCCCAGGGCTCGTCCACCTGCTGGGAGGCGTCCTAGAGGCAGAGGATGTGTCCTGTAGGTGCGAACAGATGGCTTCGCTCTGAAAGGGAAGGTGTTCGTCCACTGAGGGCCCTCCGAGGGCGAGTGCAGCCAGGGTGGCCTGGAGTGGTGTGACATTGCCCACTGCGGGGCATCGCGGAGCTCGAACACAGGGCATTCGGGCAGCAGAGGCCGGGGAAACGCCGCCGTTACCCGGTGAAAGTGGGCGGAGCAACGGAAGGGGTGGACAGCGGTGGCAAAGAGAGCTGTGGACCTGCGTGGGCCTGTCAGCCACCTTGGGGAGCTGTGTGGTCAGGGCTGGCAAGTCTGGCCCCAAAGGGGCTCTTCTGGGCCTGTGGTTGTGCCCTGTCTGCTCTGCTCCCCGGGCTTGGCCCACGTGTGAGCAGGAGCTCTCCCTGCCAGGGCCTCACAGGGCACCGCGTCCCCTGTACCGACGACACAGTGTCTTCTTCGGGCCTGACCCGGTGACTTTTGTCTTCCCCTCTAAGTAAGGACACTTGGCTTCAGATCTTGGGTCTGTGAGCAGCTCTGGCTCGGGGGCCACTAGCCGGTGGCAGTGTTTCCATTGCAGGGACATTCAGATGGCACCTGGTGAGCACCATAAAGGGCGCGATCTGGGAGCATTCTGTACATTCAAGGTGGCACGGCCACCACCCTTGTCTGGCTCCAAAGGGCACCCCGTTTGCTGAGTGCGGTGACTCCAATGGCTGTCTGCGATCTGCAGTGCTTGCTCTTCGAGTTGGATGGGTCACCTATTAATTAACACAAGTGCCCAATGCCAGGACCTACTGTGAGCTCAGCACTGTGCTCGGCTGTGGAAATACACTTGGCATTCGTTGATATTATTCTCAAGTTTGAAATCTGAGGCATGCCCTATAAAGGAGGTAGGAAAAGATAGGAGAACAAACCATGGCTATATTTCTTTTTTTTATGAGAGCTTTTTTTTTCTAAAAAATTATTTATTTATTTATTTTTAGAGAGAAGGGGAGGGAGGAAGAGAGGGAGAGAAACATCAATGTGTGCGTGCCTCTCAAGCGCCCCCTATTGGGGACCTGGGTCACAACGCAGGCTGTGCCCTGACTGGGAATTGAACCAGCAACCCTTTGGTTTGTAGGTCATCACTCAGTCCCCTGAGCCACACCAGGCAGGGCTTCATTCTTTTTTTGAAAAATCTTAAAATAAAAAGGAAGAGCAATTATTTGATTTTCCAGTGTACTCAGAAACCCCTGAAAGTGGGGCCCTCTTACTCACCTCTCCGTTCCCAATATCAGCACAGCATGTTTACCCTGTTCGATACATTCATGAGCTATCTGCTGTTTCCTCCGCGCTCCAGCAAAGTGGCTCTCCTGTGGCTGGTTTTGCTTTTTGCTTTCTAGTCATATCCCTTAACAACGACGTATTTTTGCAAAGATGAGCAGGAAGAAGGAATACTGTCAGGGAGAAACCAGTTTCGGATCTAAAACAGGACCTGAGAGAACATTTTATGCCTTTAATTTCCACGTGAGTCCAGGGAGAAGCCAAATCACACTCCCAGCGACGAGGCAGCAACTGGCCCTGCTTGCAGAGCTCACCCGGAGCATCCGTGCCCCCACCCCTGGTCCCCCCCGCTCCCCCCGCCAACTCAGCAGAGTGAGAAAGGAGGCAGGAAGGCTGCTGAGGGCAGCTGCTGGGTGGGCAGGCCTCACCTGAAAGGCTCCTGCCAGCCAGCGACTCACCTGTGTGGGGTCACAATCAGCACCTCTGCCAACGCTGCCCCTGCACCGGGACGCCCAGGCTGGGCAGGCCCAGGTGGGGGGGCGAGGCTCAGAGGCGGCTCCCAGCCTCCCACCTGTTCCCCAGCCTCCTGCCCGCCCACATTTCTCAGAGCGCATCTGTGTGCGCCTTCGCCACGGCATGCCGCAGGTCTGGTAGGTGAACAACAGACACTTATTTTCTCAAAAATAAATGCATCAATATATTTAGTTTTTCAGAATTTGGTTCTCTTGGACTCTCTGGAAAGCCCAAGGTCCAGCTGCCGGAAGGGCAGAAGTCTGGTGAGGGCCTCCTTCTCGGGTCGCCGATGGCCCCCGGTCCCTGGGTGCTCCCTGCGTGCACTTGGTGGTGGGTGAGGAGAGCACGCTGTCCGGTGTCCCCTCTCCTGAGGACACTAACGCTGTCGGAACAGGGCCTTCCCCTCCTGACTTTCTGTAACCGTCACTTCATTCTCAGAGGCCCCTTCAGATGCAGCCGCGCTGAGGGTTAGGGGTGCACCCTGAATTCTGGAAGAGCGCAAACACTGAGCTGAGGACTCAGAGCTCGTGGGGCTCAGAACAGGTGCTTTTGGGAAAGAGGACAAGGCCCTGACCGGGCGGCTCAGTCAGCTGCATCATCGTCCTGTACATCCAAAGAAATACTAAACCGGAAACACTTTTACGAAGGACTTCCGCACCGGGCAGCTCGTGGAGACCCACAGGCCCTGCAGACACGAGTGAGGGTTGAATACACATCCTAAGTGTGGACTCGGAGTCCTGTGGGCCTGTGTTCGAGCCCAAGCTCTGCTACTTAGCAGCTGCGGGGACTCGGGCAGATGCCTTAAACCCCCAGCTTTAGCTCCCTCCACCCGGCAAGGCCAGGCCGCGGAGAACACCACAGGGCTGTGCGTTGGTTTCTTAGCCATCTTCTCAGAGCAACCGGCTGACAGCATTCGAACTCTGAGGGCCTCCACCCTTGCCGTGGGCTGACCATGTCCCCTCAAATGCGTGCCCTGTGGAAACTCAGAATGTGACCTTAGTGGAAAAAAGGGCCTTTGGAGGCATCATTAAGGTGAGGGTCAAGAGGGTCATCCTGGATTAAGGCAGAGCCCAGCCAAGTTCAGGGAGAGAGTCCTTCTGAGAGAGTCTCCAGGCGGAGGAACGCCCAAGACTGCCTGCGGCCCCACCACCGGGGGGCGGGGGGGGGGGCAGGCCACGGACCAGAGTATTCCATTGAGTCTCCCAGAGGATCCGCCCCTGCCCCCCGCCCCCCCACCCGCCGCCCCGGCACCCGGGACTTCCAGGCTGCAGGGCTGAGAGTAGATATTGTTGTTGTTCAAAGGCTCCGTGTTTCTGGGCCGCGGGGGTGGCTGTTCAGCGCCTGAAGTGCACATGTGGGAGCTGAGCCGTGTTCTGAGTGTGAAATACGCCGTGGATTTCAGAGACTCGGTAACAAAGAAAAAAGCCAGCGATCTCATGAATGATTTTATGTTGATCGCATGTTGGAATAGTCTTTTAGATATGTTGCAGTCGATGATAAAAGTTTGGGTGAGTTTTTTTATAGAAATTAAAATTCATTTTGTGTCTCTTTTCCCTTTTTAAGTGTCGCTGCTAGGCGATGTGAAAGGGCCATGCGACTCCAGTTATACTTCTCTTGGACGGCGCTGTGCTAGGCACCAAGAGAGAGGAGCCAACCTCCCCCCTCGGGGAGCCATCGGGAAGTGCCTGACAGGGCCCAAGGTGGGGGTCACTTTCTGAGCCTGCTGCCCTGTGCTCCCAAGTCCCTAACCTCAGTAATCGCCAGGGGACACCCCTCAGTAGGGACCTTTGCATCATTAAAGGGTCCATTCCCCGTTAACAGGCAAGATGTCAGGGACGGGTCCAGGTTCCCCTCCTGTTCCCTGCTGGCAAGATGGGCACCTAGGAGCTGGGTGGACATGCCCAGTGTCACCTCCATAGCTCTTCAGGGGCCGCCCCCATCTCAGCCAGTCATGACTGAGGGCAGCGTGATTCGCCCCTTTGATCGGCTTGCTGGTGATCATGGATCTTTTTTTTTAAGAAAAGGAAAGCTAGTTCTTACACTCAAGCGTGGTTCTGCCGATTCCACTCTAGACACTGGAAGGTTACTTCAAACGGGAGGTTAACCAGGATTCCCCACAGGGATGTCCTGAGACGGTCGTGTCTTCTGCAACTACAGGTTGTTTTGCTTCCTCCTTTCCATTCTGGGGTGC
Source organism: Sturnira hondurensis (assembly GCF_014824575.4). Lineage (NCBI taxonomy): Eukaryota > Metazoa > Chordata > Mammalia > Chiroptera > Phyllostomidae > Sturnira > Sturnira hondurensis. The sequence goes on along the minus strand of NW_028082350.1, from coordinate 17,056,747 downwards.
CTGCTCTTGCATTTTCTTGCCTAATTTTCTCGGCTAGAACCTACAGCACTTACTGAACACACACTTGTGCCGGGTATGGGGCTCGTGTTTACGTGGCTTATTTCACTAAATTCTCCAAATAACCCTATATGCCGCACCACCGACCACATTTTGTGGGTGAGTTAACTCGGCCTTGGGGGGCCAGAGCGCCCCCGAGGTTGCTTAGCTGGTAAGTGACAGAGCAGAGATTGGAACCTGTATCTGATTCCGCAGCCCAGGGTGTTAAGTTGAACTTTCCAGGAGGCTGAACCAAGCTTCCTCCCAGCTAGGAGGGAAGGATTCCCCGAGACCCTCCGAATGGTGACAGGGCCAGAGGGCCCACGTGACTCGCTGCAGAGGCAGAGACCCCAGTGGCTGGGTGGCCGTGAAGACAATAATTCAAGCTGCGGATACCTCCACGGCCAGGCGCGGGGTTATTCCTAAGAACGCAGAGGAGGACGGGGAACTTCAGAGAGAAGGGCAGAGGGCAGGCTGGCTCCCAGGCGGCTTCGAACAAGGGACTGCTCGCTTTCGGGGGGCGCTGACTCTGAGTAATGACGGCAGGCAGATGCCTGTTTGGAAGCGCTTTGTCCCCAAGAGGTAGAGAGAATATAATACATGCCCATGGGGCCAAACCCAGATGCTCAGAACATTTGTCCCGAAGGAGAGGAAGCTAGTCTGCACTGTGCACCCAGCTCCAGCATCCGTCTCCCACAGACCAGCGATGCAGGCCTTTTGGTCTGTTCCTGAGCGAAGCAGCTATGTTAAACTAGAGGCAGCTGAGGGTCCAGGAGGTTTTGAAGGAGCAGAGCCCGGGCAGTTAACAAGCAGGCAGCCGAGCTGGTCTCTCCCCTGTTCCAGACATCCGCCTTCACACTGAGGTGCAGGCCCCGGTGGGTCCCCCGCCAAGTCCCCACGTCTGAAACCTGTGTGAAGATAATTTCAAGGAAATCGACTTCCGGTTGCCCAACTTCCATGAGTTTTCTCTCCTAACAATGGACAAGCCTCTGTGTGTTTTGCCGTCTCCCCTGCCACAATTCCTCCCCGTCTGGGTCACCGAAAACAGGCCCCGGCCAAACCTCACCGCACTGCCTTGCCCTGAGTGTGCGGCCCTGCCGAGCGCCGGGAGGGACGAGGGGCCAAGTCAAGACCCCATAAGCCCCTTTCATCTCATGAAGACCTACGTCCAGTGAAAATGTTTAATTTTATGCTTATAATTATTTTTCAAAATCTGGAACTTGTATTTTAAATGTGGATGCCAGCAAGTGTCAGATCATTCCACGGGACCCACTGGAAAGTGTGCATAACAATGACGTTCTGGATTGTCCAATTTTACCAGATGCTGGCAGGCACACCCTCTGCCGTTACGTAAATGTAGGGTGAAAAAATTCAGAGGTCAACTGAAAAATAGGGGCGGGGAGTACAGAGTTCTTCCAGATTATTTCAGAGGGTTTGTGAGCCAAGAAGTTCATAGACCGTGGCTGCGGTCCATTCTCCTTCTCTGAAAACCTGTCATCCATTAAAGGGTTTGAGCCCCTGCTCACCACACCCACCCTCCCCTGAGCTATTCTGAAAGGGTGAGTGGGGGGAGGGGCGGGGGGGAGCCCGGGGGCCTCAGCTTCCAGGAGACCACACGGAAAACTCCCCACCCACCTGCCAAAAGAGCACCCAGACTGGGAGGCCGCCCCTGCCGGTTGCTCTCTTCCCAGGTGGCTTTGGAGCCCCTCCCTTGGAGGCTGGGAGGGCAGTCCTGCTGCGGGCTTTCTTCCCTGGTTAGCCGCAGGTTCACCCCGAGAGCCTGCGGACACAATGCCCGCAGGTGTGTGGCTGTGGACCCCGCTCCTGGCAGAGGCCTTTGAAGGACCCACCCAGCACCTCTGAATACATAGCGCCCTCCTTATTATTCTACTCCATTAGGCGAGTTTTCCTTTGTTCTCCTCGGGCACAGGGCTTTCCCTCTTGGGGTATCGAGTTGCATCCCTCCAGCCCCAGGCCACTGGGAAGCCCTCGCCGGCCCCACCCCACCCCTCCCCCAGTCACGGTGAATTTGGATCTCTGAAAGCCTGGTATCGGCCTCTATTATTTTTCTTTACTATACGATAACATTGGTCTTGGCACTGTGGCTTGTCCTCGACGCTCCGCCCTCGCTCCCCCCAGTGCTCGGAGGTTCCTAATTACAGACTGAGAGCTTTCTCAGCCTGGGCTCCGTCTGGTGGGGACATCTGTCCCCGCCTTCCTGGTTCCTTTCTGGGTGGGGGTCCTTCGGACACATCACTGACTCTGCCTGCACTCTGGAAGTCCTTTTTTTTCAGTTTTTAATTTTTTTCTTTTTGTGTTTTAGAAGGCCTTTCCATTTTATTTTATTTTAAATTTATTTGTATTTCTCAACGGTGGTTGACATTCACTGCTGTATCCTTTTCAGAGGGAGGTGCAGCCTGGTGGTTGGACATTTGTGTAACTTAGAAAGCGGCCACCCCCGGGCGTCCAGTACCCGCTGGGCGTCACACGTAGTTGTCCCGATATTACGTACATTCTTCACGGTGTGGGGGTACTGGGTTGGCCACGAAGTCTGTATAGTTTTTCCCATAAAAGAAGAGACAGATTTCATTTTCGCCCAGAGCTTTATTGATTTGAATGTTTTGAGTATGTTGGCTGCCTCCCCCGTGGCAGACTGTTGACTGTTGTCAGTTAATGTTTCGATTTGATCGCTGTCGACTTCACCTGGTCTACCCGACTGGGGAGCATCGTTCAGTGACAAATCCCCAGCACAAAAGTTCACAAACCATTTTTGACACGTTTGATCAGTCACACACCTTCTCCATATGCTGCCCAAATCGTTTTTTGCATCTTAGTTGAGATTTTACCTTTCTTGAAATAAAACATTAGATGCAGAAAATGTTATTTCCTTCCATCTTCAATACCAAAATGGCTGCACAAAAATTCACCAATTTGGATACTTTTTTTTAATGCACACCGATATGACAGCTGTCACAATACAATCTAACAAAACTGTTTCCAGTGAAGTGAAAAACCACCAAGTGCGACTAGAGCCGTCTTATGGGGAAAAAATGAAATGAACTTTTGGGCCAACCCGATGCTGTTTTAGTAAACCTACCGAGTCCCATTCTGCAGAAGCACAATATTCACATGCAGCTCCCACGTGTCTGGTCCCTTAGATTTGTCCAGAGGGTCCCAGCTGTCCCCGCTCAGTGCGCAACCCAGGTGCTGCTTCTTTCTCTGGTGACGGAGGGACCTTGAACCAGAGAGTGACACACTGTGGGGACCAGGCAGCCTGTTAGCTGGCCCACAGGCCCCGCGTGGGTCCTGGCCACGCCACACACACCAACTGCGTGATCTTGAGGCCAGACCTCGCTGAGCCTCAACGTCCCTGTTTGAAAACGGGGTAATCACGCCTTCTTCTTGTGGGTCAGTCAAGGCTATGCTGGGAAAATACCTGATTTAGCACCTGGTATCTAGGGAGTGTCCCTTAAATGGTGGCTATTCTGAGAGAGTGTATCCAGCAGAGTGGTCAAGACTTAGACGGGTTTGCATTCTATTTAGTGAAAAATATTTTAGATAAAAAAATACACACACACACACATATAGAAACATCAATGTGAGAGAAACATTGATTTATTTGCCTCCCACAGACGCCCCGACCGGGGATCAAACCCACAACCCAGACACGTGTCCTGCCTGGGAATCGAACCTGCAACCCCTCAATGCATGGGACGGCACTACAACCAACTGAGCGGCGCCGGCTGGGCGTGAAAAACAGTTTCCGGCCTTCGGGAATCTCAGGACACACTGGTGCCGTGTGTGAGCGCGGTTTTCAGCGTGCGACACAGCCCAGCGTCACGGACGCGTGGTTGTCTGCTTTCGGCTGGGGCTGCTCTCCGGCCGGGCGCACTCGGACGGGCCGAAGAACACAGTGGCGCAGGGCCGGAGCGCTGGAATCAGGTGGGCGGTGCCCCGCGTTGGGCTTCTCGGCCTCTGTTAGAAAAACCTGGGGGGGGGGGGGGCGGATCTCTTCTCCTCATAGCGCCCTGGCGCTGCGCCACGGCAGGAATGTTCTATGATTTCAAATTACTTATTAGAAATATTCCCGTGGGTATCGCGTGGAGGATTACTTTTCCAAGGTCGTTGCAGAGCCCGTGTTGTTAGGAAACCGAGCCGTAATTCGACCTGCTGCCTCATTCGGGGGCTCCGCGCCTTTGGACAGAAACCAGCGTCCCCGTCCAGCCGTGGGACGTTTCTCTCCTGCTTTCCTCTCGCTGTCTGTCACATCTTGGGTGACAAGCTGGGGGTGGGGAAAATTGCTTTTTCCAACCATTTGCTTCTAATAAGAGAGTGGGGGCTGATCTCTCTTTTCAAAGGAGAGGATGGGCCGCCCAGAGGGTTGGACACCATCCCGTTCAGGTTTTTCCCTTGCACTCACTGAGGACAGGCTAGCAGAAAGTGGCTTCGGGACCTAATTCCGGGTGATGCCCTGCACATCCTGGGGAGCGGAGTCACGTGGAGGCTCCAACGCCCACACGACCTGGAGCAAGTCAGTCCTGCGCCCAGACAGCCTTCCTCACGTGTACCTGTGTGCATCTGCCGGGTGCCAGTCAGCTGCATTTCGCTTTACCCGCGGCGAATCCTTCCCGTGCATGGACACCACTCACCGCTTCGCCATCGGCTGAGCTGGCAGCTCGCCGGCCCTGCTGGGGACGTTTTAGTTCCTCACGTGGCGAGGTGGAGAGCCCTGTCTCTCCTGCCCTTCTGCAGGGTTGATCGCTGCTGGGGAGCCCCTTGCCCCATAAATCACCCTGCCTATTTGGTCCCAGGACATTGGAGAGGGCAGAACAGCTTTTCCTGAACCCTATCTCCCTCCCCCCCACCCCCGGGTTTTATTGAGGCACAAACAAGGGAAGGGAAACGTCTTGCTAGCTCCTCCTAAAGTCAGGCTTCGAAGTGTGATGATGCCTTGCTTTGCTGGAAGTGAGTATCCCCCAAATGTGAAGCATCGGCTTGGAGGAAGAGCATGGACCCATTTCCAAACCAAACACCGGTGAGCTTTGAACAGCCCCCTCTTCTCCCGGGGTGGGAGGCGGAGGGCTGACCTCGCTTGCACGCGCACATTCTTCTCCCCCGAATTCTGAAGGTGTAATTGCTCCCTGGCTATGCAAACATGGCTGATTGCAGCCTGTCCAGAACTAATAAATCACTCCTGGAAAAGCTGTTGCAGAACCTGGAGGGACCAACAGCATCCGCTGGGCTCCCCCGACTAAGTCTGCTCGGCTGAAGCGGAGTAAGAACATTACGCAATTATTTAGAGGAAATTCAGGGCCTTGGGGACAGTCAGTCATGTAATTCAGGCACCGCTGGGTTTGGGGTCCTGACTTTTGCAGATAATTGTGCAGCCTTCAGCTGTGAGCAGGCTCTGGGAGAGCGTCCACCTCCAGTGGGCCCCCCCCTCTCTCCCTCCGCACCCTGTACCCCTTGATCACTAATAACACGCATAAATCACACACACTCTGCCCGGGCCCTCATGAGATGTGCTAAGAGGAATGAATATGAAAACGGTAAAATACCAAACTGAGGTGTTCTCCCTCCCGACTCTCCTTTTCCATTTGAAAGAAAGAAAGACAGAAAGAAAGAAAGAAAGAAAGAGACTCATTCGGCCAACATGGGCTTCGACACCGAGGCTCGGCCCAGATGTTATCAAGCATAAATATTTATAAGGCCCATAAAGATCCTGGCTAGGCTCAATTTTGCCTTAATGCAGCAAATGTTTCAAATTCGGCTCTTCCGCCGTTTGAAGCTGTTGGGAGGCAGGATTCAGTAGAAGTGATGACCAGATTATGGCTGGTGGGGGTGGGGGAGTTTCTCTTTTATGTTTTACGGCCAGTTTTTCATTGAGGGGCATTGCTTTTCTCAGAAGTCACTTCTCAAGGCCTGTCTTTCCCAAGAAGCCTGGAGAGAGCGTGTGTGCTGGATCTGTGAATTTGAGGGGCACTGGGGAAGGCACGCACATGGGGAGCCCTGCCTCCCCCACTGCAGACGGACAGAGGAATGCCAGCTCCCCTTTGTTCTCACGACTTGCGTTGTGAGACATCAAGCAAGACCCTGAAGGCTGCAGGGCGGCCATCTGCGAAATGCGGGCGCGGCCGCGTTAGCAAGCAGAACGGTCAGCTCGCACGTTGGAGACTCGGGCTTGGCTCACGGCAGCTTCTCCAAAAGGAGACTTTCGGCCACGAGTGTCAACAGCCAGCCACGCTGGGGACGTCTGGGGGCAGGAGTGAAGCAACCGTGGCGTTCGCTGTCATTTTAAGGTGAGGCCCTCCCGGGCTCTGAGGGAACAGCTTGGCCCTCCCGGTTCCTGACCCAGGCTTGGGGCAGGAAATCCTCATTCTTTTCACGCCTTCACTCCACGGCCAGGTCTCGTGCACCCAGGAACCTGGTAATGTCTGGCCCCCCAAAATCCCTCCTGCGGCACACACCCCATTAAGTTACCACGTGACTACCTGGTGGATCAGTGACAAAAAGATGAACGGCTTCCTGGGATGATGGTCTGTGGGTGTGGATGGAAGTCCCCCCAGGATCAGTCCCCCCCCACCCCGTGATGTCGTCCCTGCGTCTTTGGGGAGTTCTGATGCTCCTTCTGGGGTCCGGGCCCCGTCTGGGGCCCAACGGCTCACCCTTGTGGGAGGAGGGGCTTCCGGCCCTGAGAGCTCAGAACGGGGCTGGGGGCGCTGTCCCTGCACCAGGCTCTGCTGGCCTGTCATCAAGGTCTCCCCACACTGCACACCAGCCCCACCCGCCTCCCACCCCCACCCCCACGGCTCAGCCCCCTTGGGCTACTGACCTCGAGGAGTGTGGCCCCTGGGGCACCAGTCTCCTCCGCAAGGGCCTGCACCCGCTGGACTCAACCCGCAAGGGCTCCGGGAGCCCCCCCTGCCTTCACCGACTGACATGGATGTAAAGGTTTTATCAAGGCTCCCGCCGGCCGGACTTCAAGATGTGGTCACAAAATCAATCCGCATGGACTCACTGGGCACGGACGCACTGCGAAGACATCTCACAATGTCAGGCACTTAATTAAGTCACTCTGGTTCCCCTGCCCCCAGCTGATTCTTCCCTCTCCCCACAGGTGATGCCGCCGGGGGATGGACTGGCCACTCTTCCCGGGGGACCACCTGCCGGCGGGGCCTTGCAGTTTGTGGGGAGGCCGCCAGGGGGCACCTGCGCTTCGTCCCGCTCCCCAGGGGCCCCACTGCTCTCGAAGCCATAGAGTCAGGATCCCTGAGTCGGAGGAACATCAGAGACTCCTCTCCTTCCCTCCTCGTCACTCCCCCTTTGTGTGCGCCCTGCCTAGTGGCGCAGAGGGTGGTCCAGACCCCAGGCACTCAGCCCCCCGGGGGGCTCTAGGCGGGACCTCTGGGGACATCTGCCAGGTGGGCTTGCCTGACATAGATGTTTCCTCCTGCAGGTTCAAAGGCCTTAGGAAGAGAGATTATTAACAACGTGAGCCCTGGCCGGGGCGGCTCAGCGGATTGAGCACCGGCCTGCACACCAAAGGGTTGTGTTCGATTCCTACTCAGGGCACATGCCTGGGTTCCCAGTAGGGGGCGTGCGAGAGCCAACCGCACAGTGGTGGCGCTCTCCCTCTCTTCCTCCCTCCCTTCCCGGCTCTCTAAACGGATCTTTAAAACAAAACGAAAACAGAACCGCTGGAGCACCTTATCAAAATTGACACTGCCTAGCTGGCTCTGGGCGGCCCTTCCTGGCCCGACAGGCCAGGCTCGTCCGGTGTGACTTCAGCACATTATTTAATTTCACAAATATTCGCCAGCTGTGGTGCTGGGAACAACTTGTCTGCGCCAGTAATCTACACACTGGGGGAGGGAAGAACATCGGGTCTACGGGCCTTGGTAAAACATGGTGTTTGGGTGAGAGCTCGGGGGGAAGGGCTCGGCCCCTGAGAAGGGGTCACCCAGTGGCTTCTGGTGGCCCTGGGCCACAGCCATCTGTAGCTGCTTGGTGCAGGAGGGCCTGGCTGGAGAGAGGGAGTCCTGTGCCCAGCGGGGAGCAGATGGGGGCAAGCAAGCTCTCGGGAAGGTCAGGCACGAATGCATTCACATTATCAAGCACCTACTGTGTGCCAGGCAGCGAAGCCGGGCTGGAATAAGCCGGACTGGAGCAGCATTCTTTTTTGTCTTTTCTTTCCATTCTATTCCGCGTTAGTTTCGGGTGTACGAAGCTGTGGTTAGATGATCATACACTTTACGTGGAGCCCCCTCGATGTTTCCGGCGCCCACCTGGTGCCCCGTAGTCGTTACACTCTCAGCGACTGTGTCTTCTGTGCTGAGTTTTACATCCCCATGACTGTTCTGTGACTACCCGTCTGTGCTCCTCCGTCCCTTCGCCTCTCCCACTCAGCCCCCACCCCCCGGCAACCATCCATCTGTTCTCTGTGTGTATGATTCTGTTTCTATTTGTTTGCTTGTTTGTTTCGTCCTGTAGATTTCCCAGGTAAGTGAAATCTCACTTGTCTTTCTCTGACTTAGTTCACTCAGCATGATACCGTCTTGGTCCATTCACATTGTTGCAAATGGTTAAGATTTCATTCTTTTTTACAGCCGAGTAACATTCCATTGCATACATGTATATACCACACCTTTGACCCATCTCTGTGGATGGGAGCTTCAGCTGCTTCCATGTCTTGGATATTATAAATAACACTGCTGTAAACATAAGGATACATATGTCTTTCCAAACTGGAGTTGCTGGGTGATAAGACAGGTTTATTTTTCATTGTTTGAGGAACCTCCATACTGCTTTCCACAGTGGCTGCACCAGTCTGTGTCCCACCAACTGGGCACAAGGGTTCCCATTTCTCCGCATCCTTGCCAGCACTTGTAGGGTTGTTGATTTATTGATTATGGCTGTTCCGACAGGTGTGAGGTGATAGCTCATTGATCTCAGTGATAATTTTTCTGATCTGTCTCCTTGGACAAGGGAAACGGAAGAAAACATAAACACATGGGAATCCATCCAGCTCAAAAGGTTTAGCAATTAAAGGAGACCATCAACAATACAAAAAGCTCACTGAATGAAAGAAGATATTCGCCAATGATACGTCTGAGAGGGAGTCACTATCCGACATTTAGGAAGAGCTTTATGAGTGAACAATTACAAAATGGGCAGGAGCCTGAAGGGACATGGCCTTCACACCTTGCTTCCTGTCAGCATGGACGGAGTTACTTCCTGAGGCCACGCCGCTGCTGGTGGGGAGAGAAGCACAGTCGGTGGGTTCCTCCGCAGGCTGGGTGGTCTCTGGGGGGTGGGGGCACAAAGCTGGAGGCCAGAGCGCTGGGTTACCCTGGAGGGAGGTCACTACCCCTTTCCTGGCCACTGATGCAAGAGAGGGTGGGAAGGACAGGGTGGTCGGTGGCACCCGGAGACCCAGGCGGGCCCCAAGGGCTGCCTGCTCCCCCGACAGCTCTGAGTGCGGGCCTCGGATTTCAGCGTCTTTCAAAGACACCCCTGGGTTGCACTGGAATCCAGAGAAGGGGCCGGTTTAGACGAAACCATAAGGGCTGAGAGCAGATGATGACTCACGCTGACCCGTCCTGCCTCGTACCCGAAGCGCAGCAACATTTCTCGCCCTTTCCCCCAATCCATCTTCCCGCACGGAGCTCTCTGAGGGCCTCCCGCCTGTCAGGGCCTCGGCCCCGCGCCCGTGCGGACCTCAGTGGACTGCCAAGTTTTGCAGATGTTCACGCCGGCTGCTGGGGGTTTCGCAATATTCCGGAGCTGCTCCCGAGTGACACCCATCCATTCACCGAGTTAGTGCTTAATAGGAACTATCTGCGAAGGGTGACAGGTCCCATGGAGGAGGGGTGGGGGGGGACGGCCTCCGGAGAGCCTGAAGGAGCGAATACATAAGTGCAGCCCTGTCCTGAGAGCGAGAGGGGCAGAAAAGGGGAAGTTCTGCAGCTGTCCCTGGGGAACAAATAAGGAGGACACGCTCCATGTATGTGCACGGGTGTGTCTGTTTTTCTCCGAAGGGCTAGGAGACCCCGGCGGGTGGGGGCGCTGTGGTGCCCCGGCTGCTCCGCAGCCAACTGGAGATGCAGGCACAGGTGATCTCTCACCGACACGGGGGCCACCCCGCAGCCGCAGGGGCTTGCTCCCAGGGAGAGGACAGACTGGTTAACTCGGAAGGAAGGGCCCCGGTCCCAGAGCTGCACAAACTAAACAGTCACACCTATTTTTTCACCTGCTTGTATCTCCAAACGTTTGATGGGGCTGAATCAAGGTAAGTCATAGAATTTTCCGAGCGTCAATCAATAATTCAGGGGTGTGTCTGGGATTAAAAGTCAGCCCTCTGGTCCTTGCTAGTATTCGTGCAGTGTATAAAACAGTAAATATCTTTTATTCCACACACGAGGGCTCTAATTCTCACCCTGCCTTGCTATCTTCATCTAAAGACGGCGGAATTCAGGCTTCGGGAGAAACTTTGGCGCGCGCAGTTCACGCATCAAAGACTCAGCCTTCATCTGCTAAGCCCCTGGCTCGTCCGGTACCAGGCAGAGCAAACTTAACTCAGAAAAAGAAGTGACTAAAAAGTCCCAGTCAAAACAAGATGTATTTTAAAGAACTTTTGGAGAGGCAAACAATTGTTCGGTGTGCCGTGCACTTTGGGGGTTAAGAGGCTGACTTCCACGCAGGAATGGGTGGAATACCGCAACATCTTGAGAGCCTTGCAGATGTCTGCAATTTATTAATTAAGCCTAAATGCTAATTCAGCTGATGCACACCAGGGCCCCGCCCCGGAGGGTGTGCAGAGGCCGGACCACCCCTCTGCACAGAAACCCCAGCCGCCCCCTCCCCATCCACCCCAGCTCATCCTCCGCCCAGGGGGCTCTGGGGGATTTGCAAACCTCACTGATTGTGGCAGCCTCAGCCCCTGAAACTTCCACGCTGCTGAGGCCCCCTAGGACCTGACATCACCCTCCAGCTGGGGCCGCCCTGGCTGACCCCCCGCTGCCCTGTCCCTGCCTTGCTCCAGAGACTGGCCTCAGGGGCGGCCTGGCCTCCAACACGTGGCCACCTCTATTCCAGGGGTCAGGGCGCTGCACCCAGCGGTGCTCAGCCCTCGCCGAGGTGGTCAGGCCATGGCCGGCCGCTCTGTTTGTCTGTGTTGGGGGGGGGTGGCAAGCCCCAGCCCCTGCGAGGGGCGGCCAGGGTCCAGCTTTCTGTCCAGCTGCTCGGGCTGGCCCTGCGCCCCCACATGCATGCCCACCCGCTACCCACCCCTGGCCCAGGGGCTGCTGGGAAAAGAAGGGCCCCTCTGTTCAGCCTGCCCAGGGCGATGTTCGGTGCCCACCCTCCCAGGAGAGGTTTTCCTCCTGTTATTTAGAAATTAGGCATATTTTAAGAAGGATGCTCTTGCTTGAATTAAAAAGAAACAAGATTTTTAAAAAGAATCCAGTTTTATTACACTGAAAGAGAAGGGAACTCGCTACTTTAAAAATAACAGGTTTATGACTGAGGTATAATTTGCATATGATAAATTTCACCCTCTCCAGTGGACAGTTGGGGACAAACACCCACATGGCGTGTCACCGCCGCCATCAAGCTCAGACTCCCCCAGAGGCCTTGGGGTCTCCAGGCAGCTTGGCGCCCCCGAGACACGCCCAGCCGCCCGCGCCACCGATCTGCTTTCTGCTTGTCCAGGTTTACGTTTCCGAGAATTTGGGATAAATGGGATCTTAAGCTGCAGACAGTCTTGTATCTGGTCTCTTTCATGCCGCACGTCGCCCTGGAGACACGCCACGGCGGCAGCGTCTGTCTGGGTTTAAGGCCGAGTGGCGCTGCCACCTGCCCGCGTGTCCTCCTCTCTCCAGTGGGTGCACAGTCAGGTAGTTCTCAGGTTTCCGCTGCTCAGAGTGAAGCTGCTGCGATCCTGGGCGAACGAGCCTCTGTGAAAACATGCGTCTCCCTTTGTTTGGGGTGAGCCCCTGAGAGGGGAGGGCTATTTGGCAAGTGGCTAAAATATTCAGGGGATAAATTTGAAGAAGAGTCAACTCACCTCTGGGCTGGCTGGCTGCCCTCCAAAGCCTTTCAGTTAGTCAACTCGCTGCATTGTTGGCTTGGACACCAAGGACTGGCCAGGTCCCTTCCAGCGTCAGGTGGCTGTGTCACTGAGCGAGGACGTGACCTCCAGCAAGTCCTCAGGCGCACAGAGAGGTGCCAACCTGGGAGCTGCTCGGAGGATTCCAAAAAGAGCTGGTGGTGGAGGGCAGAACAGTGCCTGGCACACAACGTCCCCTCCATAAAGCGCACCCACTCCGAGCCCCAGGAAGTCCGAGATGGGAGCACAGGGCCCAGCATCTTCCTAGAAAACTCTGATATTTTGAATCCAATACGCTCACCAGATGACAAAGGACATAGCCCTGCGTCCGACACGTATTTATGGAGTGTCTGCGGACAGCCAGGTGAGGAAAACAGGCCCCGGCCCCGCTCCCTCGGAGCCCTCAGGCGGGAGGAGAGGGGCCCAGCAAGGGGCAGGTGCGATGCAATTACCAGGCTCGTGAGTGGTGAGTGCACAGGGGCGAGGAGGGGCTCGCCAGGACCGGCCGGGCGGTGCCGCCAGGGGAGGGGGGCACATGTGTGCTGCGTCGGCTGAATGGGACCCACGACCCCGAGGTGAGAGTCCCCTGAGGGGGTGGCAGTCTGAGGCCCCCACCACCGTCTCCTCCCTAAAGCCAGACAGGATTTGCAAGAGCTTTCAAGAGGACACTGAGTGTGAAGGGGCCGCAGAGCAACTGGGGAAATCGGTGGCCTGCCTTGGAAACCAAAAGTGCTTCGGAGAGTTGGAAAGGCACAAACGCTGGGCAGGCGGGCCTGTGTGGCCGTCACAGGGAGCAGGGACCAGGGACGGACCTGCCCCTCTCCTGGGTCTCAGCCAGGTTGGACGGTGGTCCAGTTGAGCCCACCTGGGCAGCTGCCTTCGTTGTCGCCGAGGTTCCCAGCTGCACCTGCTGAGGGCCCCCTGAGGTGCCTGGGGTGTCGATGTGGGGTGTGTTGCAGCACCCCACTTCCTCCGGAGCCCTGTGCCTTCTCTGCCCCCCTCATGTGGTGCTGGGGAGGGGAGCCTCCTCCTCCCCTCCTGCAAGAGACGGTCCTGACATTCAGGCCGCCCAGCACGCCCATGTTGACTCTCACAACCCAGAGATACGAACACGTGGCCTGAGGAAAAGCAGGGGAGAGTTTGGACAGACCTTTCTCCGGAGGAGACACCCCATTGCCAACCAGCCGCCAGGAAACCCAAATCAAAACCCGCAGGACGGCTACAACGTGCAGGCCAGATGAAACAGCAGTGCTGGCGAGCCTGCTGAGGAGCTGAGTGTGGAACTTGGGGAAACCAGCAGGGCAGCCAGAGGAAGTGGGGGCTTATCACTTATCGCCAGAGATCGGGCGCAGCAGAGGTAGAAGACCCTATAACTCCAGAAGGGGCGCGGGGGCTCTGGAGGAGAGGACCCAGGCAGCTGCGGGGGCTGCCGAGAGGTCAGAAGGGTCCAGGGTCGAAGCCAGTCGGCAAGGGCAGGGACCCGCCAGGCCCCCTCTGTCCCCAGGAGACGCTCCTTTCACCTGCAAGGGCCACGGGCATTCCGATGTGACGTAGGCATGCTTGTACTAAAAAATATTTGTTGTTTTTCTGAAATTCAAATTCAACTGGTGTCCTATAGTCTTATTTGCTAAATCTGACCACTGTGCAAAGACACAAACTCTGAGTTGGAGACCTGCATGCAGAAGTTTCTGGGGCTGGGGGGCCCTTCCAGGATGACCCTGCGGGCACTGGAGGCGGGAGCCGGGCTGAGAGCTAACCCGGATCTCACTGTAGTCACACGATCCCCGCCCAGCCTCCCGGGGGCCTGGAGCTGAGAGGGCAGCCAGCTGGGGCTTCATCCCCTCCCAGCTGACCAGCCCCTGGAGGTGAGCTGACCCTGGAAGGAGAGGTGACCTTGGGCCCTTCCAGCCTGTGTGGCCTCCTGATTGGGCGGAAACCAGATGCCCTGGAAACTCCTCGCCCAGGTTCTGGGTAGATCCAGTGGTGACCGACAGCGGCTGGAGAAGCCCAGCGGTCTTAGAAATGAAGGGCTGGAAGCCTCTGTCGGAGGAAGCTACCCTTCCGCAGGCTGGACCGAGCACGTAGGGAACACAGCGCAGGGTCCCGTCGCTGGCTTGTTGCGTCAGGAAGTGTTTTAATAGCGTGTCACCCTGCATCTGGGTCTCCAGCAGAGCTTCCCCTGTAGCGGGAGGGTGTGGGAGCTCACACCCCAGAAGCAAGGCCCTGAGGGAGGCGGGGGGTCTGTGCCACCCGGCTGCTTCTTTCAGGAAGTGTGCCTCACCCCCTGCCCCCACCCCCTGCCCCCACCCCCTGCCCCCACCCTGTGCCCTGGCCTTCTGCTCTCCCTCACCCCCCCTCCAGCCTCGGCCCCTCCCACACGCCTCCCCTCCTGCTGCCTCTCCTGCTCCAGGACAGGGTCTGCCTTCTGGCACTGGACACCGTGGCGGCTGCTCTCCAAGTCGGTGTCCTGGCCATGTCCTGCTTCACTTCCTACCCCCGCATGGGCTCTGCAGAGCCGGCCGGGCCCACCTGTGGCCACGCCCTCGCCCTGTCATCACCGACACCCACGGGGCCACAGCGTCCCCAGCCGTCCCCGTGGGCTGCACAGCTGTGTCCCCGCCTCTCCCTCCCTGCCTCTCCCCAGAGCTTGTTCTCTCAGCGAGGCCGCTGCCTGCTCCCTCTGTGCCCTCAACTTCCTGAGTCCCGTTCCTTTCCCCTGCCCACCTGGGGCCTCCCACCTGGGGCCTCCCACCTGTGGCCTCCCACCTGGGGCCCTGCCCACCGGGGGCTGCAGATGGCAGGAGAGATGCCCATGAGGTGGTCCTGGCCGCAGAGCCCCTGGGGTCATTGCTCAGCTGATCTCTGCCTCTCCAGGACCTGCTCAGGCCTCCAGCCTGCCGCTCCCACCGCCCAGCAGGTGAACTCACCTGGGGCCCCCAGAGAAACCGAGAAGGCCCCCAAAGGACCGCACCTCAGCTTCCCACTGCACCCCCGGGAGCTGGCTCACACCACCACCCTGCCCTCCTTCCTCTGGTCTCAGGAGGCCTGGGGTCTTCTCTGGTCCCCGACCTGCTCTGCCTTCCGTCTGGGCTCCACACTCTCTTCTCCCACGTCTGGGTCTCCTGCTGATGGGAATTTCCACTCTTACCCAAGCCCGTCCTTTCTGCTCCATTGTTCTGCTGTATAAACATGGGCAAGACCCTCCCTGGCTCTTCCAAAGGCCCCCAGAGGGCGCCCCCGTCAGGCACCACAAAGCACGTGCAGCCTGCGCAGCGGCAGAGCGGGCCCGGAGCGTGGCGCTGCGACCGGTGTGTAAAAATAAAGCACCGTGAAAATCAGGCGCTGGGTGACCAGTCCACGCGGCTGGCCTTGCACGTGGTTTTACAAGTGGGAACGGATGTCTTCATCTCCCCGAAGGCTGAGGAAAGGGCCCCAGAGGACTCGGGAGCGGATGGTTTTGGTTGCTAGTTTGCAGCTCCGAGGACATGCCTTTTTCCTGTCGGGCGTTTTTATTTCCAGTACCGCACACGGCGCCCGTGCAGAGCCAGCTGTGGGTTCGCATAAGCAGTAGTAGCTCTAGCCCCGTGCAGGTGGGAGGGGACAGTGGATGGGAAAGGCCCGTGTCTCCTGAGATGGACAGTGGCCGAAGTCGGTCGTAGGCGCTCGGCTGTGCCCACGGACGTTCTCTGCAGGTCCGTGGCCAGGTGCGTGCACCACCACCTTCCCCCGTGGGCTCAGAACCAGACACCCTGGAAGCGCTCTCAACCCTTCCCTCTTTCCCCGACGTCCAGTCTGGCGAGAAAGTGGACACACAGCCTGCAGCCGCCCCAGGGCAGAAGGAAGTGACCGCTGAGTTTCTTCAGCAATGTTCCTCCTGCCCGGGCGAGGGGCACAGTGCACGCTTCAGGGACAGTGGGAGGCGGGATTCCTGTCATTAAGCAGGAGAAGCGACCACGACCGGGGCTTGTCTCCCTGGGTTGAGTGGCCCTCTCTGCCTTTTAACCACTGAAAGAACTCGCTTGTTATTTAGTCTTACACGCCTTCCCTTCTCCTTCCCTGGGTTCGATTCTCTCCCCCATCCTTGGAGAGCTCTTGTTCCGGGGTTGTGGAACTTCGTATGGTGTGTCCACTCTTTTCTGCTTCTTTGTTGTCCACTCCCTTCGGGCCAGCCCCTCCGCAGCCCCTCCTTGCCTGTTCTCCATTATCCCCCACGCTGGCAGGGAGGCCCCGCCCCGCCCCGGGGTGCCTGAGACAGCCTGCCAAGTCAGCCCCCAAACACTGCTGGGAGGGAAGGGGGGCCCAGCAGGCTGCCCCCCCGGGGAAGCAAGCCCCAGACCAGGCCTGGCTCGCACCCCACGTGGGCAGGGCAACAGTCTGATTCTGGAGGCTGCGAAATGCCAGCAGCGTGCGCGCGGGGGCCTGTCTTTGGGAAAGAAAACGATACTTCTGCAGGCAGGTGGTACTATTTTAGGGAGCATTTTTATGTGCAATTTAGAGTGTGCGTTCTGCAGACAGAAGTAATCAGTTTAGCGTGCGTCTGGGCTGGGATGTGGCCCGGCCCTAGGTGAGAGCAGATTTACGCACCGAAATCAAAAGGAAATCGCGGGAGCCGTCCTCGGCTGCATTCCCCGACAACAAACAGCCGCGCGACGGAGGGCCGCCAGGCCAGCGTTGCTCGCCTGTTACTCCTTCCCAGGAAGCACTGGGGCTTGGGGGGAGAATGAGTTTCCAAGGTGCTGGCGTGCATCTGTTAAATATAGACTTTTATTAACCGGGGACACGTAAACAGGGCCCGGAGAACAGAAGGATGCCGGCGGCCAGGGAGCCCTGTGCTCCGGGTGGGATGGGGGGGGCAGTCCCTGGAATGGAGTGGAAGGCAGTTTATAGGGGTTCCTGAGCGATGGTTCAGCCCCGAAGACCCGCCGTCCCCTGGTGTCTGCCTTGGGGGGCGGGGTGAGGCAAGCCGAAGGGGCCTCGCGCGCTCGCCATTGTTTGTTGTTTTGAAAAAGGGGGGGGGCTGTTTTCTGGGGACAGGTTGGTAGAGGAGCAACAGGGAAAATGCACCTGGGTTCACAGCATATATTTTGTGGAGAGTTCGACTTTTTTATTATTGATTTTTTAGAGAGAGAGAAAACATTGATTTGTTGTTCCACTTATGCACGCATTGGTTGCTTCCTGTCTGTGCCCTGACCGGGGATTGAACCTGCAACCTGGGATTGTCCAGACAACGCTTCAGTCAGCTCAGCCACCCGGCCGGGCTGAAGTGCAACATTGAAACAGATGGGTTATATTGAGGGATTTTTAGAGGAAGGCCTCCATAGAAAGTGTGGAGAAGCAGATGCTCCCTCAGTCAGGCCGCGCGTCCCCCGTCGGCCTCCGTCTGTCTGTCCAAGCGGCCGAGCAGGCACTGACCCCACGCGAGCAGCCGTGTGGAGTCTGCTGCTGGTTGCCCAGCCGCCACCTGCCGAGGTGGAGGCCAGAAACTTGGAGACTAGAGGGCAACATTTCCCTCTGAAAGGGAATAATTGTGATGTGGGATTTTGGTTTATTTTCTCAGGCTTTAAAGAAAAGCAGTGTTCTTCCCCCTGGGGTGGCATTACTGGCGGGGTGGTACGGGAGGGGAGGGGCTGGGCAGGCGGCGAGCTCCTGCACACACGTGTTCCCGTTTCCCCGGGCCGGGGCGTGGTGTGGGGGACACGGGTGGGGTGAAGGGTTCCAGGGGAGCAGGTTTGTCCCCCGCATTTGTCTCAGATGGAAGGAAAGAGGGGAAATCGCAGAGGGAAGGAAAATGCTTCCCTTGCGTGGCCACCGCCTGCAGCTGGGGGGCTGCCGAGCCAGGGCCACACTCTGCAGGACAGCTCACCTGGGGCGTCCCGAAGCCGCTGGGGGCAGCTGAAGCTGGAACCGGGAAGCACAGGCCAGAGAGAGGAGAGGGGGCGCGTCCCCCGTCAGCTCTCCCCTCCTGGCGGCCTGCTTCCTCGCCCCACCCGGACGACCAGGCTTGGCGGGGAGGAGGAAAAGGAAGGCTGAGACGTGGAGCATTTCCGAGGCGCCGGACATGGGACATGCACCCCCGTGCCCCCATCATCTGTCTGCAAAGCCGGCATTATGTCCCCACTGGGCAGCAGGCGGGCTGTTGGCAGTGCCCTGTGGGCCTTGTGGAAAGCGCCCCAGACCCTAACCGGGCAGCACCTGCCTCCCTCCGAGCCCCTGTCCAAGCCCCACCCTTTCCTCAAGTCCACTGCCTTTCCGTGTCCCTGAGGAGTGAGCGGGAGGTTGGGCGGTCCCCTCATTGTCACTGGATGAAGGGCCTATTACGGGAGGAAGCTGAGTAGCCTGGGAGAATGTGCTCAGGGGGCAAGAAGGACATGCGTGGGCCTCTTTGGGGAACAGGAACAACGCCCTCCAGTGACGGAGGGGGAAGGCACTGGGGCTGGCCCGGGACTTTCTAGCTCACCCTGCCACAGGAAGGGCAGTTGCTCATCGGCCGCAGGGATCCGTTCGGGGCCCCAGTGGCTGGTCATGGGCAGCTCCAGGACACACCTACTGCGTGACAGGTCTGGAGCTTCCCAGCCTTGGCGATCGGTCCCCTCCAGGGATCACGGGGTCTTGATCCACAGAGCTCCGCCCTTTGCCCCCCGCCGCCTCTCTCAGACTGTCCTGCAGAGCAAGGGGCTTGCGGGGTGCCCAGGTGGGGCACAGGGCAGGCCTCACCTTGACCTTGAGCGCTCTGTGCCCAGGGTCCCCGAGCAGCCAGGAGGAAGCTGAAGCCTCTGCACTTTCCTTGGAGGTTGAAGTGTGGGTCTCTGGTTTTCTCCTGGTGACAGCAAACAGGACGGAGGGTGGGGAGACAGATGGGAAATGATCCCAAACCCTGGCCTGCCCGGTCTGGACCCAGCGTACTCAGCGTTTGGGCAGAAAGGCGAACTGAGAGGGAGAGCTGGAGACCTGGCCGAGGGGCGGCTCCCGGCGGGCGGGCCTGTGAGGCACCCTGCAGCCGGACTCCAGGGAACAGGCAAACAGCCCACCGGTGTGCAGGGACAGACTGTCCTCCAAGGGGGACAGAGTGACGCCTGTCCCCCAGGCCCCAGGGAGGTGGAGCTGCCTGGGCAGCAGGAAGAGGGGCAAGAGCAGGGTGCAGTGGACGGAGGGGGGTGGCCCCGGTTGGGATGGATGTCCAGCGCTTCGGGGTGGTGCAGAGCCCGGACAGCTCCGGAGTCCAGTGCGCTCAGCAGCGGGCGCTGCTGCGGAGGGAGGCGGCCTGAGGTTCCTGTCCACGGCCTCAACACGCGCTCTCCAGGTGACCGTCAGCGCTGTGCACCTGTGAGAACCAGACAGGAACGCCTGCCTCTGGGGCTGGGGTGCTGACTCACCAGGAAAGCACAGGCAGCCCCCCTCGACCATCATTAAATGTGGTAAAAGTCGACTCGGGGGGCCCTGTCCATGGGAGGGGTCGGTCCGTGGATGCACTGGGACTCAAGGCCCAGGTCTGCCGGGAGACAGCTTCCACGATGGCCGCAGCGAGGCCTGCACCCCTGCTCCAGGGATGCAGCCGAAGTGGTCAGGTTGTGAGTGTCTGCAGCGTCCAGTAGCTTGGTTCCCAGGAGTGGGTGGTGGGGAGCCGGGCAGCACGGAGCACGGGGGCCGTGCAGGACAGGTCAGTCCTGGAGCTGCGACAGGCAGCGTGGTGGCCAGGGCCGGCCACACTGCACGGCCTGTGGGGAATGTGCCGGGCGATCGGTCCTAGGGGGTCTTACTCCCAGGGGTCAAGTTAACTGGCTGGCTGGCGGCACTCATTTCTCAATGGATAGAAATATCATTACCCCGAGGCTGCACTTCAACGATCAGTTGTTTTCACTTGTCAACTGTGTTTCAAAAAAGCTAAAAAATTAAAGCCGTCCTTGGCCTTCGTCTCGGGCTCTGCGCCGGTCGCCCTGGGGAGGAACCGTCGTCAGAAAACCAATGACAGGCCTGCAGGGAGGGGCCAGAGAGGGGCAGAGGCCCTCAGCAGCCAGCTAGGGGGGCTTGGGAGGGGGTCCAGCTGCCGGGGCAGCTTGCTGAGCCCCGCTGGCGTCCCACTTCGCAAAAACGGGGGGAGAGTGCGCTGGGAAGTTTGGCGTCCCGGTGGCGTGCTGGTGAATCAATACAACCGTCTTCATGATACATCCGCAATATTGGCGTTCATTTTCTTATTCTTTCAGCAAACCTCATCCGAGCAGCCAGTATTCTCTGGGCTTCCAGTTAGGAGCCCCGAGGGAGACAGGATGGCCCGAAGCCTGGCAGGTACCAGCTGGGGTAAGAAGGGCCAGAGGGGCTCCGAGGCCGAAGGACCGAAGCACAGGCAGACACACGGGGCGAGGAAGGGGTGCGGCGACGCAAGGCGTTCTGGAGAGAGGCACCGAACCGGGTGGGGCGTGGGGGAGAGGGGTCTGAGGAGGTGCACCCTGTAGACCGAATGCGCCTGGTCACTCAGTGCCACCCCTGCCTGGAACAGCAGATGCCACCTGCGTCTGCCAGGAGGCCATTCTCCCCAGGCTCCCAGGGGACGGCAGGAGAACCCCCTGGAAGAGGGGCCCTGTGAGTTTTCTCGGGGCGGCCAGAACACAGCGCCCCACGCTGAGGGGCTGGAAGGAGAGGGCCTCGGGGCCACACAACTCCCCATGCGGGAGCTCGGCATCTGGGCGGCAGCAGCACAGGCTTCTGCTGGGGTCCCCTGCTCTTCGCCTCCCTCCCGACTGCGACTGTGCGGAATTCCAGATTTCCCCCGGTGATAACAGCACTGGCCCTACCGACCCAAGCCTAATTTATCGCCTCTGTAAAGCCCCGGTTTCCAGGTCAGGCCCCTTGCTGAGGCAGGAGGTGAGAGGGAGCGCAGTGTGTGCCCGGAGGGGGGCGTCACAGAACGAGGGTCGGTGGAGGGCAGCCTGGGGGAACCGCCCAGAGGTCCGTGAGCACCGACTGGTGCGGTCTCCAGGCAGCGTTCGCAGCTCGCCCTGTGAGGTTCAGGAGTGAGAGCTACGTGCGGAGGCCGTTGGTGCTGGGGTGAGACGCCCCCTTATACTCCCGTGGGAGCCGGAGGGACAGTGGCCCTGCTTAAGCCGAACGGGCCCAGTGAAAGGGGGTTGCTCTGCAGTGACTGAGTTCGCCCGGGTGGCCATGGCCGGGCGGCTTTCACAACAGAACTGTTTGTTCTCATGGTTCAGCGGGTGGGAAGTCCAAGGTCAAGGGGCCAGCGTGGCTGGCTTCTCTGGGAGCCTCCTGCTTACTGCGAGGATGGCCAACCATCTTCTTGTGTCCCCACGCGGCCTGTCCTGGGTGGGTGCCCCTGGCTGTGCCCTGCTCGCTTGGACACCAGCCAGCCTGGGTCAGGGCCCCCCCAGCAGCCACACTGTGACTCAGCCACGTCCTTTAAGACCTGTTCTCCCAATGTGGTCACATTCCAGATACTGGGGGTTGATCCTTCAACAGAGCAATCTGGGGGAACACATTTCGACCTAGAGCCCATGGCAATGGAGGAAGTCACTTTCTGACTTCTTGAGACACACGCCTGGGGTTCTAGGTTGGTCTCCCCCCCGCGGGGTCTGGGGGGCCCCGTGGGCGATGGGTCTGGAATCCAGGTCGCCCTGGAATGTCTGCCGACTCTTCGAAGTCCCTTGCCACCACCCCCTGTTTCGGAGTGTGGGACGCCCTTCCTCCCCCCGACCCCTCCTGGCCCATGACTGTCCCCCGGTCCACAGGATGGCTCTGGGGACACTGTCCCTTCTCCCAGGCCGGGGTGGGGGTGCTGCTGGCCCCCAGGGCCAAGCAGAGAGAACTTCTGTTTTGACTCTTTGTTTTCTCACGTTTTCCCTTTAAACATAGCCTGTCTTCTATCTCTCGTTCTTGTTTTCATTTCTAACCCCCTCTGTTCCTCTTCAGTGTAAAGTTAAAGTGAAAACACATGGCCACGGACCTGGGGTTCTCCATTTACTCAGCTGCACCTACTTATTCAATTTAAACTGAAAGACCAGTTTACAAACTTGCAAAAATAAGTCCTGGGCCCATGTGGAGAACTGTATAAACACAGGTCTGATTTCATTTCTACTTGTTTCATTTCTTTCTCTCTCTCTCTTGCAAAGGACCGTCCTGGAATAAAAGCCAGAAGGCTCATCTGTGTGTGGACACACACACAACACACACGCTCCCCAACCCCCACCCCCCGGGAAGTTCCTCCTTGATTTCTAATTTTGTAACAAAATAAGCAGGTCTTGAACAGAAAATGAGAGTTTTCAAGGGAAGGGTTCCGGCAACCTGTCAATTAACGTTAGTGACATCATTCAACACAGTATCGGTTTAAGGACCCTCAGGACAGAATGTTTGATCGTTAGGAAACGGCTCCCTGAGTAAGCGAATTCTGTTTTCTTTCTGTGAGAGACACACGCATGCTGGTTGGTATGGCTGTTGAGCCTAATCCTTTCTCACTTTTGGAAGGAGAAGGAAGGCAACTTTGGGAAATAGGGCAAAGGACGCGGCGCCTGCCAGCCCAGCCGTGCACAATTTAGACAAGGAAACGAAAACAAGGAAGCCGACAGCTCTGAGAAACTTTGGAAATAGATTCAAATGCCTTGCCCCCAACGGGGCCAGTGTATTGTAGGCGGAGCAGTTCCTCCTTTGACCCCACCCAACCGCACAGCTCCGAGACCGAGAGTGTGATAAAAAAGACCCTCCCCAAACCCTGTTCAGAAACTTGATCAAGGCCACTTTAGTGGGTAGGCGGTAGCAGATTCAAAACTGCACCCTGTAGAGGCGGAGGTGGTGGTTTTCCTCTCAGCTGGCGGTTTCTGTAAGTCTGGAGGTTGTCACCTTCTGCGGGAGCACTGCATCGTGCCCCACAGATTCCCACGTGGAGGCCCTAACCCCCCGTGTGAATGTACAGGAGTGGGCAGAAGGAGGTTCACAGTGGTTCATCTGGACAAAGAAACAACACCCATCAATAGTACAATCATTCATACATAATCGTACAAGAATACCCACTTTTGCTCACCAATGTATTCTTTTTAGACTTTTATTTTTACCCTCATCTGAGGACTGGGCTTGCTGATTTTAGATAGAGGAAAAGGGAGGGAGAGAGGGAAGGAGAGAAACATCATTTTGGTTGCCTCTTGCACGCATCCCAACGAGGAACTGAACCTGCCACCCAGGCATGAGCCCTGACCAGGATTTGAACCCATAGCCTTTCAGTTCACAGGATGGCGCTCCGACCCACCGAGCAACACCAGTCAGGGCCACCCCTGTGTTTAGAGACTGGGCCGTTAAGCAGGTATTTAAGGGTAAATGAGGTGGGGCTCCAATCCAGCAGGACTGGTGTCCTCATCCGTGGACGTCCTGTCCCCTGCAGCCTGCAGAGAGAAAAGGTCATGTGAGGACACGGCCAGAAGGCGCCTGCCACAAGCCACAAACAAAGTTCTCTTGGACTCCAGACCTCTCGCTTCCAGAACTGTGAAAGAAGAAACATCTGTTGCTTCAGCTCCGCGCCCGGCAGCTCCGCTGGGACAGCCTGCGCTGGCTGATGCGGTTTCGCTGGACCAGCTTGGCGGGCGCTGCTTCCCGAGTTTACGCCATCCAGGGAATCAAACACCTGCCCTGGGACGTGCCGGAGGAAGCCCGGGCCAGGCGGCTCCGCTGGTCGGAGCATCACCGAAAGGTTGTGGGTTCGAGCCCCGGTCAGGGCATGTGCCTAGGTTGGGGGTTTGATCCCAGGTGGAGGTAGCCAATCCACATGTCTCTCACATGGATGTCTCTCTCTCTCTCTCAAATCAGTAAAAACATATCCTTGGGTGAGAGTTTTTTTAAAAAGCGCCATAAATATCTCCCTACGTGAAAGCCTCCCTGGTGAAACCTGGGGACTTCCTTGAACTTGGGACTTTCAATAAGAAAGGACGGATTGGATGGCTGGACCCACATCAGTGGCAGGAACCAGATGCAGCCATACCTGCGTCAGGCAAAAATACTGCTGCCCGCTGGCCCACCGGGGACCTCCAAAACCGACTTCTGCTTCCTGTCTGATTGGAACTGGTGTGAAAAGCCCTCCCCGGGCGGCATGGGTGTCCCCAGGTGAGGCCTACGCCTACATGTCTCCACATTGTCGTCGGGACCCCCGCGGCCCGGCCCTCCTGCAAGGGCGGTTCCGCTCGGAGAACGTTCAGTCTCAGAGGGGTCACTGTTGAGGCCCCTGTCCTGGACGTCACTCTCCAACCGTGTTCCTGGGGAGTCTCCCCGCGGCTGTTTTCTGCCAGCCCTTGAGACTGGCGCTCCCACCCCCGCCCCGCCCACCTCTGCCTGCCCTGCCTTCATCCCGGCTGCCCGACAGCCTGTGTCACCTCCCTGGCCCTTCAGCACCAGACGGCTCCTGCGTGGGGCCCCGGCAAGCAGAGCCTGGTCTGAGTCAAAGCCTCCCCTCGGGGCCGAGTCACATCCTTCCCGCCGAAGGCCTGCCTTCGGGGGCTTTGTCTCGTCTCCCTGTGCCCGTTCTCCCACGGCCCCCCTCCCCCCGTCCCCCAACGGAGCCCGGAAAGAGGCTGTTCGTTGTGAACCCTGGCTGCTTCCCACGTGGCCGTGGGCAGTGGGAGCCGGTGCTCAGGCACCGGGCGCTTCCCTTCCGTGGCCCTCCAAGCCCCTCCCTGTGTGAACGGGGGTCTCGGTTCTCCAGTTTGTGGTTTGGTGACAGGCACTGAAACAAGGTGGCCCTGTGAAGTCCAATCAAGAAGCTTCCGGTGAGTCTGTTACTTTTAAACTTTTTGTTTGTACCTAAGAAAAATGACATGGTGGCAATGAAAAGGGTGGACTTTTTTTTTTACTAATAAGCAAGGTGGCGTTGGGGACAAAGGGGCGGGGCTGTGGTGTTGGAAATGGAGGCGATGGAAGGACAGAGTCCTGTGGTCAGTGCCAGGCTTGGAGCCAAGACAAATGTTTAGTCTGGGGCCTGGTCAGCGGCTTGCAACTGAACGAAGTCCCGAGAGAAGAAATCTGTATTTGGACTGTTTACTGGCTCAATTTCTCTTTGTTCTTTTTAGAAGTGTGAACCAAAAACAGCTCTCTACTGCTGTGTGCCCAGAAGAGGCTGGCTATGCAGCCTGGGGACGGGGAGGGACGGGGAGGGACGGGGAGGGACAGGGAGGGACGGGGAGGGATGGGGGGGGTTCCTGCCTCCCGTGGGCGGAGAGATGCCTGGTCAAGGCCACCGGTGGGTCTGGGCGTGAATGTCACCTGTTAGCCTCTCGGAAGGCAGTGCAAAGACCCTAGAGTGCATTATGGGCTGAGCTCTGGGCCCCACGCCCATCCCCCGGCTGTAAATCTTTCTTGGAGTCCCACCCCTCCAGGCTCTTGGCCCCTGACTGCGTTTGGCAATAGGACTTTTTGGGAGTAATTAAGGCTCAGTGAGGTCATAAGGGTGGGCCCAGATTGCTTAAGACCACGTGTCCTTATAAAGAAAAGAGGTAGGGACACCAACAGGTGGGCACAGCAGAGGATGTGAAGGCGTGGGGGCAGGACAGCCCCCTGCACGTGGCGGAGTCAGGCTTCGGAGGGAACCAAGCCTGCAGACAGGACGCCTCCATCTCAGATCCGCATTCCCCAGAGTGTGAGAGAGGGAGGGGCCTACTGCGCAGGTCACACAGTGTGCTCTGCCTTCTGCCACGGCAGCCGCCGCCACCACCATCCTCCCTGTGGACCTGGGCTCCCGCCTTCACGTCCACCCCATGTCAGACCTGATGACAATAATAATAACTCTTACATCATCGTCATCATCGCAGGCAGTGGAGGCCTCTCCTCCGAGTCCTTGCCAGGACCCCTTGCACCCCGCGCCTTTCTGTGACTCTGGTCCTTCGCCTGTGCCCCTTTGTGAAGATCTGTCCCTGCTGTGCCCCCAGGCTGCGTGCACCCCCAAATGTCCTTGTTCCATGCTCGTTCTTGAGGGGAGTTTTGCCGTGTATGTAGTATTTCATGAGTTTTTTCCCCTCAGCCCTGAAACACGCGGTTCCTTTGCCTCCCGTCTGCAGGGCTTGTCCTGCCGGGAAGCCCGCTGTCCGTCCTGGAGCCGAGGCCTCGCAGGCTGCCCAGTGTCCCGCCCGGGGGCGTCTTCTCCCTGCTCTCGGCGGTCTGCGCCCTCACGGCTGGGTTTATCCTCCTCCCCTGCTTCCTGCGTGGGGCTCCCTGTGTTCCCTGCCTGGCAGATTCGCCAGATCAGGGCACTGATTCCTACCACTTCAGTATCTTTTTACGTTTTAACGCTTTAAAAAGTGATTTTCCATGTTTTAGTTCACGAACGCTTTCTTCAGCTGAATCCAATCTGCGTGTGATCGGTCCATGAAGCTTTGTGCGATGTTTTACTAAGCGCATCTTTTATTTCCTTGAAGTTCACCTTGGTTGTTTTTGACATCAGCCCGGTCTCGTGGAGAGTGGGTTACCCTCTCCCATAGTTATCCGCCCTCTCGGTTTCCTTAAAATAACCAATCGAATTTCACGGTATAAGAATTCGTAATGGAAACGTAAAACCTACAAGCCCGTTTTATTTATTATTTTTATTTTATTTTTTGTCTGTTATCTTTTTTAAAAAATTATTTCATTATTGTTCAAGTACAGTTTTCTGTCTTGTATTCCCATCCCAGCCCGTTTCAGCGCCCCTTTCCACTGTGGCATCTCCACCGTGACATTCAGGAGGCCGGTCATTTCCACTCGCCCCTGGCAGTTGGCCTCCTTGTTTCTGCTGTGTGTGCGGGGCATGCGTGCTCCGTGCAGACTGAACCAGGGGAAACCGCTGAAGACTAGGAGCCCCCCTCCTCCAGGGACAGCTGGCGCTGATTTTTCTCGGTACCCAGGTCAGTGCCAAACGAGGGTGTCTTCAACCAACAAATTCGTGGTGGCCTGGGCTGTGGCTGTGAATGGTCAGAGGAAGCCTTTTCTCTCTCTACCTGCAAATAGAGGAAGCAAAGCAAATAAGTTACTTTGTTTTTTTCTGGTCACTTTAAAAATAGCCCTTTGATTTGAAATCAGAAATCTAGCTTTCTGTGGTGGCGGCGGCGATGGTGGGAGTGGTGGCCTTTTGGTCCCCACGGCGCCTGGGACACCGAGGACTTCCCTTCTCAGAGTTTCCCTCTCGGGGCTCATGCCGTGTCCCGAGTCCAGCCTTGGGGCCCCTCAGGTTCCTGTGAATGCTGTTCCGACGTCTCGAAGTGGGATGGTTTCCAAACAGCACAACCCCCGTATTGCCAAGATGGAGCCGACACGGTTTGCTTTGATTTCTGCCCAAACTTCTGTTTACTCCTTTAAAGGGAGGACGCACCTTTATTTCTAGATTTCAAGTGCAGCCCATCCAGCTTCCTCGAGGGGTTGCCCCCCGGCCCGTGCTGCACGTGCCTTTTCGCTTAGGTCAGTTTTCCCTCCAAACTTGGGCCCATCTCTCCTTGGGCCTGGATTTCTCATTACCGTCTACAAGACACAACTGGATCTCGCTCCCCAGCTCGGCCCCCTCCGCACGCCCCCTGCCTTTGCAGAAACAGGCCGAGCCTCACAGCTATTTGGCCCGGCCATCGAGGTTTTCATCAAACCCGAGTTCCAGGCAGGGAGACCACCGGAGACACTCGCGGGCCTCCGGCTTTGTGGACGACGTTTCAAGTGTGGGGAAACAGAAGAGTTTTTAGCCCCCCTCATTTTTCATTTAGGACTAAGTAGCATGGTCTCACTTTAGGTCAGCTGGTGTGGGTCTCTTTTTCAAGCCACGGAGGAAGATGGGCATTCGTCACATGGTCATTGACGAACCGTGAGGCTTTCCTCGGTAAGGCCCCTCCCAGAATCAGCCTCCCCTTCCCAAGAGAACTAACTGGGGCTCCTGCTTCCCGGGCACTGTTTGTTTTCCCCAGCAGTAACCTGTTCTGCTTCCAGGGGCAGGGCTAGGGGTACGGTGGGGCATGTCAGTGAGGCAGGGTTTTATTTTTTTTAAACACAAGAAGAGCGAACATTTTGGGCCTGTCCATCCAAGTGGCCGCCAGGTCCTTCTGAAAGCTCTGTGCTCCCATCTGTCACAGAACCACATGGGGTTTCCTGTGGGCAGCCCCCAAAGCCACGTGAATGATGGGGGCGGGGAGGACGGGCTTTCACCACAAGAAAGACACAGCTTGTTCCCGTCTTTATTACACGTTAGTGAAATTCGAGAGTTAGGAAACAAAATCCCCACCGTGACGTAGGCAGCCGTGGTCTCTAAATTGGACTTCGAGTCTCCCAAGCAAACCCACAGGTTCAGATCTGGGGGACGCAGCGGAGGCTCTGCTGCCCAAAGCAGGTGCACAGAGGGGTCCAAAGGTTCCAAGGGGCGGAGCTGGGCTTCCGGGACTCGCAGTCGGGAGCCGCCTCTTCCAGGCTGTGTGAGTGTGGCCTTTTGAGAGCCTGCTGGCCCAGAACGGCTCCCTGAGAAATCCCCTGGTCTTGCTCACAGCAGGTCCCGTGTGGGACCGCACACTGACCACAGAGGGGTCACCTCCCCTCCCCTCACACCCTTTTCTTAGCTACATTCTCTGTCAGGTGTCAACTTTGGGTCGCCACCTCTTCCAGGAAGCCTGCCGCAGCCCTGGGCAGCGGTCCCCGCTCTGCGCTCCCTGCTCTGTGCTCCCTGAACTTGGCCCCCAGCTGTTCTGAAGCAACGACCGCAGTATGTACGGGCTTCCAGGCTTCTGGCTCACCATGCGATGCTCAGGATACGGTTACCGGTACTCCTGGGGGTGTCCGCTGTTTCAGGGTTCCGATCTGAATTCAGATGCATCTACACATTGATGTGCAATTATGTGAAATAAAGGCAGTCCGTCTTTACGTTTCACGCTGGACAAAGGCCCACGTGCTTGGGAAGGGCTCGACCTCACGCCTCGGTTTCACACGCGTCCCCCCAAATCCCCCTTCCAGCCCCACTGTTCCTTCTACTCACTCGTTCTCTCATGTCTCCTAAGGGCCAGTTGGGGTTCTGATCGACTTCAGTGGGCTGGAGAATCCTGTAGAATGTGGGCGGGTGGGTGGTCCCAGGGGAGCGAGCAGGGGGAGGGTGTTCCGGGGAGGAAGGCAGAGAGGAAGGCAGGAGACGAGGGAAGGGGACAGAAAAGTGGAGTGTGACCAGGCAAACTTCACTTCTTTAGCAGGGTCCCCTCTCTGTTCCGTCCATCTGTGCCCCTCCCTCCCTTCATCACGAAGCCCTTCGGACAGCACATTGTGGTCAGCACCGACGTGTCAGGGAAGTCTCAGGGCTCTGGCCAGGCGGCGCAGTGGGCTGGACTGTCATCCCTTGCACGTACAGTTGTGGGTTCAATCTCTGGTCGGGGTGAACATGGGGTCAATGTTTGTCTTTCTCTCTGTTCCTTCCCCTCTCTCTGAAATCAATAAACATACTCTTGGGTGAGGACTGAGAGGATGTTGAAGATAACATCTAAAGATAGCATCTTGGGAACTTCCTGTCAAGATGGAGGCGCAGCTAGACACGCTTTGCCTCCTCATGCAACTGTGGAAAGAATTACAACCGGATCTCAAAATCAGTAATACCCAGAACCGTCAGAAAACCAGGCTGCACGGATGTCTGAGGACGACAGACTTAAAGACCACATTCATGCAGGTGGGTAGGAGGGGCAGAGTCACAGAGACGGGCAGAGAAGCAATGTGACGCAGAGAGGTGGCTCTGGTGGCAGTGGAATGGACGGTCCCACATTCATGTGCGATGGATAAAAATGGGGGGGACACCTTGGGAGCTGGCGATCCCAGCCCCAGGCCAGACCTCGCAGCCCAGGGTTCCAGCACCAGTGGGGGTTGGGGTAGTGGAAGACACTGCGGGATTTTCACTGTTTAAAGGGCCTGCGTGGGCTCAGAACATACGCAACCCCCACGGCAGCAGCTGGAAGGGCTCCAGTCGCATATGGGAGGTGAGTGAGGTGACTGGAAGCGGGGTGAGTGCTGGGCAGACCTCCAGAGGCCAGGCAGTGGCACTGTCCCCTCTCTGAGCCCCCCCCCCAGAGCCACAAAATGGTGACACGGGTTGCCCCACTCTGATAATTACCCAAGGCTCCACCCCACGCAGTTTACAGCTGCTGTTTCTACGATAGGCCAGGCTACTAAGACAGGGAGTTAAAGCAGCTGTGCCTAATTCACAGCAACAAATGCCGGGAGGCTGCCAAATTGAGGAGACAAAAAAAATATGGTCCAGGTGAGAGAACAGAACAAACCCCCTGCCCCCCACCTCCCTCCACCCTCCACAGAAAAAAAATAACTAAATGAAACAGGGATGGCCCACCTTCTTCAGAGGCTGAGTCCAAAACACTGGTGATCAGGATGCTCAGAGAACTCGCTGAGTGTGACAGAAGCATACAAGAGACCCAGGAAGGTTACATTAAGTGTAACAAAGAAAACTATACGGAGAAGGGAAGGAAGTTTCAATGACTCAAATCAATGATTTGGAACAAAAGGAAGGTATAAACATTCAACTGGAACAGAGAGAAGAAACAAGAATTTAGAAAAAATGAGAGATTAAGGAGCCTCTGGGACATCTCCCAATGCACCAACATCTGAATCATAGGGGTGCCAGAAGGAGAAGGGGAAGAGCAAGGAATTGAACACTTGTTTGAAAAAATAATCAAAGAGAACTTCCCTAATTTGGTGACGGAAATAGACATACAAGCCCAGGAAGCACAGAGAGTCCCAAACAATTTGGACCTAAAGAGGAACGCACCAAGACACATCTTAATTAAATTGCTAAAGATTAAAGATAAAGACATAATCTTAAAAGCAGCAAGAGATAAGGGGACAGTCACCTACAAAGGAGTTCCCATCAGACTGTCTCAGAAGAGACCTTACAGGCAAGAAGGGGCTGGCAAGAAGTATTCCAAGTCATGAAATCCAAAGACCTATATCCAAGATGACTCTCTCCAGCAAAGCTTTCATTTAGAATGGAAGGGCAGATAAAGTGCTTCTCAGATAAGGTCAAGTTAAACGAGTTCATCATCACTAAACCCTTATTATATGAAATGTTAAAGGGACTTATTTAAGAAAGAGAAGATCAAAAATATGAATGATAAAATGACAACTCACAACTATCAACAACTGAACCTAAAAAACAAAACCAAGTGAACTAAGCCAACGACTAGAACAGGAACAGAATCGCAGAAATGGGGATCACATGGAGGGTTATCAGTGTGGAGGGGGTGGGGAAAATGGGGAAAAGGTGCAGGGCAAAAGCAGCATAATTGGTAGGTAGAAAACAGGGGGAGGTTAAGAACAGTGTAGGAAATGGAGAAGCCAAAGAACTTACACGCGTGACCCATGGACATGAACTAAGGGGGGATTGCTGGAGGGCAGGGGGGCACCAAAGGAGGAAAAGTGGGACAACTGTGGCGCGTGATCAATAACGTGCACTGGAAGAAAATAACATCGTGACCTCAGCTGGGTCTCAGCCCGAGGCCCACCACAGCTGCGTGGCCCCGCGGACGTGCCTGAGGAAGCTGGCAGCACCTGGGCTGACGCCCGGACCTGGTGCACCTTCAGCCCCTCCCCACCCTGGCCCAGCCGGTCCTCGGAGCCCATGCAGCTCCTGAGGCTCCAGGACTAACAGTAGCTTGTCCCCTAGCAGCCTTGGGGGAGCCAGGTGGCTGGCCTGTGACCCGGGCTTGGCGCCTCTGCCTCCACTAACAAACGCTTGCTCGGATGCAAACTGCTGCTCGGGCTGGATCGGGCGGTGATGCGTGCGGGCGAAGGGACTCCTTCAGCCTAGCGACAGAAGTTTCTGGGCCCCAGGCTGGCTGGTCACTTGGAGGCAGACACAGCCCCTCCCCCAGGACTGGGTTCCTCCCTCCCCACCCCGTTTTCCTTCTGAACTGCAGCCCGTCCCTCCAAAGGGCTGGGTCTCTCCTGGAGGACCATTCATTCTTCCCCAATCGTTCTACCCATTAGGTTGCTCTGGGCTCTAGGCCCCTCTTAGCAAGAATGGATCACGGTCCTCATTCTTTTAATATTTGTGTGTCCAAAACATTAGATTTTCCCTCCCCACCGATACGGGGGGTGCCCGACAGGCCGCACTGGGGGACGCCCTCTGCCCTCCAACAGGTTCGGGGACAGTGAGAGGCAGCCTGTCCCATGCGTTTTCCAGAGGCCTTGCATCTCCGTTCTGCTAATCCCACCTTCCAAGGGTCACCCTTCTGAGCTGAATTTACACTGTTGTCTTGGAGTTTGCCCAACGCTAATGTAAGGAAGTTGAATAAAAACGGTGCCCTCAAAGCAGCGCTCATTCGACTTCTCTCTGTCCCATACATAGTGGTGATGGAATTTCGGGATTTTTGGAGGAAACCTCCATCTGTGTGCTTAACCATTCCGGGAAGCCGGGGTTCTGGGGTGGGGACCGCAGGGCTGGCCACAGCTGACGTGCAGCCGTCGGGATGGAGATAAGAAAGAACGCATTTAGGTCCCACAGTGGCAGAGGCGCCCAGCAGGTGCGGACGGGGCTGCTAGCGAGGACGACTCACTACAGCTGGGCGCCGCTTCCCTGCCCTTGGCTGGGGCTGGCCCTCGGGAAGCTCGGGAGGAACCTGGTGCCCACTCCCAGCAGCACGGCCATTCTGGTGGTCAGCACGGCTGCCGTTCTGCCCGATCCCTTCTGTTTGTAAGTTCCCGTGGTATGTGTTGGGGAGAGAGAGGTGGAGAGAAGGAGGGAGACAGAAACATTGATCCGTTGCCTCCCGCACGCTCCTGACCGGGAATCGAACCCACACCCTAGTCCTGGGCTCTGAACTGGGAGTCAAGCCGAGAGCTTCCGGTTTGCAAGATGATGCTCCAACAACCCAGCAGCCCTGCCAGGGCCCCCCCTCAGGTGATCACGTTAATGGCTCCTCCTCGGGGAGGAGGGAGGCAGCCTCCCACGTGGCCACACAAAGCAGAGCAAACCCACAAATGAGCACGCACGCGGAACCCTGCAACCACCACGGGCTCAGCAAGGACAGGTGCTCGCTGCCCGCGGAGGGGGTTGGGGAGGTGCTGGCCGCCCGCTGGGCCTGGAGCCCCACTGCTCGGCCTCCTTCCCTGCCTCTGCACACCCTTCGCAGGTCACCGTCCCCGTGTGCGTGGCCTCTGGGGAACCTCTCCTTCTGGGCCAGCTCAGGGATACAAGTGGGGCGGGGGGGGCAACACACACCGGAATTTATTGATAAGAAAATGCGTCTTTATTCTCGCGTGTTGAAACTTCAGTCACCTTCAAACTGCCCTCTGTTCGGTGCAGCGCACCTGTTGAGGCACGTCCCCACTGCTCAGCACGGGAGTTGGAACTCAACTGACTGCCTTTTAGTGCTTCTGCTGTCTTTCCTTTCCCCACCTCCACGTCGGCAAAGCGCTTCCTTTTGAGGACTTTTTCCATCGGAGAAACAAGAAAAGCCACTCGGGGTGAGATCAGGTGAATAAGGAGGGTGGGGCCCGGAAGCCACGCCGTTTTGGGTGAAAACTGAACGCTCAGCGTAGTGTGGGCAGGTGCGCGCGTAATCAATCGCCCACCACGCAGTGGGCAGACGCATGGTCTGCAGTAAATTCACTGCAGCTGAACGCAGCCTCTCATGGCAGCGGCTGGTGCAGCCAGGATGTGGGCGGTTCCTGGGACAGCCCCTGGTCGGGGCAGCCTGTCCCGAGAGGGGCCGCCCTCCAGGAGATCACCGGGCCTCGGCAGGCTCCGTTCACACGGGAGCCACGTGTTTGACTTGGCTGCCCTTCTGCGTGCTTGTCCAGGGCGGGCGTTTGGGCGTCTGGCCGGCTGTGCGGCCGGAATGAGAGGGGACTTTCGATGCCTGTGAGTAACTCGGGTCTTCAGGGCCTGGGACCGATTTTCTTCTCTTGTAAGAAAGAAGGCCGGCCAATGGAGGGGAGACCTCTTTGCCAAGGCCCCAGGACACAGGTGCACACACCAGGCCTGCGGGGCGAACCTGGCCCCCCACCTTGCTTGGTCTGGCCCGGCACCTGGTTTCTGCCCGGCGGCAGCGCCCCTTACACAGTCCTAAGCTACAGTCGGCCCTCGGAAGACCACCTTGAGGCTGGTGTGGTCCCCGGTGGAGACGAGTGTCACCTCTGGCCTAAGGGCTCCTTCCCCTTTCTGGGACTTGTCCACCCCCCGCCCCACCCCCAGACTCTCAGAACTGGACGGGGCTCTCAGGGGCAGCGATTCGAGGCCAGGTGCTGCTTAACCACCCGGTCAGGGAGGCTGCGGGTCAGGCCTGGGGTCCTCCTGGCCTCACTTGCTAAAGGGTGTTTGATGGGAAAGTGTGCGCACGCCGCGGCCACTGGCCCTGAAACTTGCTTCAGCGTCACCCAGTGAGGGTCAGGGGTGGGGGCTGCCCCGCCTGCCAGAACTATGGTCAACTTCAGGTCAACGCGCCTGCAGGAATTTGGCCGGGCAGTGGAGGCCGAGAGGGGGCCTCCAGGCGGGAGGGCTCGGGGGCCAGATGAGACCCCTCACGTCTGTGCCGATGGAGTGGGGCCTTCACACCCCACGTTCACGCTGTTGGACCATAGAACCACCTGGGGGGGGGCTGGGTGCCTATGGATTCTGCTCTGCCAAACAGGTTCCCAGGCGATGTGCCGCCCACCAGAGCCCAACGGCGTGGGAAGCCACTGCAGGGCACCCGCAGAGGGCGGCTGGGTGGGTGGCGGTGGGAGAGGCCAGACCTCCAGACCTGAGACTCAGACTCCGGGCAAGGTTTGCATGACAGATGGCGGCTCTGAAAGCTGCGGTGGCGGCTGACCTAAAGGGGCATTCAGGTCACAGCCGGCTTGACCGAGTGACTGACCGACGGGCCACTGGAAGGGCTGGGACGAGGGGCCCGTGGGCCCATGACGGACAGACGGGAGGGACACGGTGGAGAGCAGTGGGGCCTCTGGGGCTGCGGCGGGCTGTGCCCTTTCTGTGTGGGAGTGCTGGGCGCTGAGCTCACTGAGGTGGCTGGCCCGTTGCCCATGGCGACATGAGTTCCAGAAGCCCCTCGGCTCAGCCCCCACCACCCCACCTGCTCCTCAGCCCCGCCTGCGCCCTGCCTGGTGGGGGGGGACTCTAGAGTGTGGCTCCGGTGAAGACAGTGTTAGGGGAACACTTGTGTGGTGAGTCCTTCCCGCCTTCACCGCCACCTGCACCTCGTTCCTTTAAAAATCCCAGTGAAAACAGCCCCCAAAGTGGGTCACATGGAAGAAACTAGGGAGGCTCCCTCCGGCCTCTGTGGCCCCAAATCCCCGCCACACGGCCCGGCCACGGGGCTCACATTTCAGCAGATGACAGGCGCCCATGGGGCACGACCGGCACTGCAGCCACTGTGGGCCTTTGCGTGAGGACACGCTTGTTTCTCACGCTCGTGTGACGACATCATGAGTGCCGTGTGCGCATGAGGGTCTGATGAAATGTGTGGCAATCAGTGAATTCTTTGCATATTTTATTTTTCGATTTTTTAATTTCCAACTCACACACATCTGGTGTATTTTACATCTTTGCAATAAAACATGGTTACAATAGCTTAAGGAATTTCTATATCCAAAATAGTTCACCATGATCTCAGGATGACGTGGACTTAGCTTCCAGATGTTCAGCGACTTCCGATTCTAAGCTACAAACTCAAGATGCTGCTCACAGCCTGGCGATGAGTAACTTAATCGCTACGCCGATTCCCCGGAATTTCAGAGTCTCATAAATACAAACGACAGTGGGGAAGGAATTCGGTGCTAAAACTTGCTAGGGTGAGGTGAGTAACAAAGGAGTAATCACATCAATAAATAATGATATGTTTCTGGTGCAAAGTGCCAATAGAAAGAACCCATTATCTTGTGTTATCTTTTTAAATAAATCACCGCGAGTGAGTGTAAATTCCAAGAAAATTACATTCCTGTAACATGCCTCATAGCCCTACCGACACAATATGTACACCTATGACAACACGGTCACCAAACGTACAGAGAAGCAACGTAAATAAAGCGTATACACCCCTGGGCGTGACTCGGTCAGTACGACGGATGGAAAACTGTCAGCCACCACTGGGTAGGGTAAGAGGCCCAGTGCCTTAGGCGGAGGCTGTGGCTTTCGGTGAGACCCCGCCCGAACCTGGGAGGAGTGCTCCGGCTACTGTCACGTAAGTCCCACCTGCA
This sequence comes from Sturnira hondurensis, assembly GCF_014824575.4. Lineage (NCBI taxonomy): Eukaryota > Metazoa > Chordata > Mammalia > Chiroptera > Phyllostomidae > Sturnira > Sturnira hondurensis. Next base: position 17,020,446 of record NW_028082350.1, on the reverse strand, counting down.
ATGAGAGAAACTAAGAGAAAAACCAAACAGGGGGGACAGAGAAGACGAAAGGGCCTCAGAGCCTCCCCCCCACCGGCCGTGCGCCCGCGGAGCCTCAGAGAACTCCGGAGGGAAGGCCTGGGGCGGGACGGCGTCGCCGTGAGCTGTGGGCACGACCCGTCTGCACGGTGAGCCCAGACCTCAGGGGGGGGTAGGGGCGTCTGCTGCATCTTCAAACTACCGGGGGTGGGGCTGTATCAAGTACCCAAAATGGCAGGTAATGGCTTCGTATCCAAATGCTTTATGGGAGAATTTCACTTAGAAGGGATGAATTGAGATTAAAAAGTGCAAACCATATTTGAGTGTAAATGTCAAACATTCCCAACTGCGCCCAAATACGACCCTTTCGCGGCAGCTGTGCCCTCGCACAGGCCCCTCTGTTCCACGTGGTGGGTGCGCCTGTCCTATCCAGACCTCAGGACTAGAGAACATGCAAGTTGTAACTCCACAATAAAATTAAGAAACTTTTTTATACAAGGTTTTACTTTTACAAAAGTATCCCTTTAAATAAGATGCATCTGATGTACAAAGTATCAAACATGGTTTTTCTCAGCTTGAAAAGAGGCTGGAGATGGGATGCGGGTTGGGCTCGACACTCCGGCTCGTCACCGCGGGCTCGGCATCCTCAGGAGGGTCCAGTCTCGTGGGACGCGTCCCACGGCCTTTTCTCACGAACGACAATATGTGGAATAATTACCAAACATTTCTAAGTCTACAGTCTACATGACAGAAGCTTGCTCGGCAGCAGCGGGCCTTCGGTGGCGAGGGGACGCGCAGAGGGGCGGTGCCAGCCGCGAGGGACGGCAGTTGCTGGGTGGATGGGTGCTCGGTCGGAGGTCGATGGGGCTTCCCCCCGGGCGCCGCCTTCCCGCCGGCGATGTGCTCCCGGCCAGTCCCGTCAGTACCTGCTCTGGTGTTCGTAGTGCCACCGGTTAAAGTCTATGTTGAAAGCCACGATGCTCCCGGAAGCCATGCCGGTGATCAGTGTCCTGGAGGGGCGGAGAGGGACACCAGTCACGGGCCCGGCACCCGCTCTGCCCCAGGCGCCCGCCTGACCTCCAAGTTCCCGTGGCTCCGGCCCGAGTCCCCGGAGGTGGGAAGCACGGGGATTCTTGGCCTGCCAGGGGGCCGCTGAATCAGCCCCGCACACCTGACCTGCCGAGCCCTGTGTCGCTTAACTTTTGACGGGAGACCACCTCAGGCACGCACACCAGGGAGTGTGCACCCCTGACGTGCACTTATCATCCCTTGGTTCGTAACTCGTGGGCCTGCGTCACGGTTCCAACAGCGAGGGCTTATACAACACGGGAACAGCTGAAACGGGGCTTGAGGTCCTCCCGGAAGCTCATGAAGACGCAGAGGCCTGACTGGTACTGCCCTCAGCCTTGTCGGTGACCCTGCTGCTCCTGGGACTCGGTGCGAGCCCTGCGAGGGTCCCTACTCTGCCCTCCCAGAGCCAGGTCTGCCCCTCTGCCCCTCGCGTGCACTGGGCAGGGTTATCTGAGTGCTCTGGGGGCAGTGACCTCGTGCCCCCGCTCTCCGAGGGTGGCAGCAAACACGCACACATGGCGAGCAAGCAGAATGCCAGCAGGAACGGCGGCTCAGATTATTTCACAGGCTGTGGCACCCTGTGCACAGGTGCGTGACCGCCCATAACTACCCTGCTCACACACGAGCGTGGGCCACCGCCCTGCAGAGCACTCACGAAGGCCTGCTCACACTGTCCCTGCAGACAGGCTCCGCGGCATGGGCATGAGGAAGCCTAGTGCCGTGCGGCGGCAGGGAGACCTCCGAGTGCCCATGTGCCCCCGAGGCGGCTCACCTCTGGTCGTGGGACAAGTCCATGGCTCTGATGCCAGCGTCACAGCCGGGGTAAATGTACAGCTGCTTGAAGTCACAGGCCTGCCAGACCTCCACCACACCGTTGTCCCCTCCGGTCACCAGGTTCTGGCCGTCACTGCTCAGGAGGATGGCCTTCGGAAAGTCAGAAAAACGACCATTTCCCAGCGTGTCCCAGACGGCCGTGGCCACGGCCGAAAGCCCCGAGCACAGCTCCCCCGGGACCACAGCTGCCGTTCGTCCTTCGCCCAAGTTTTCTACAGCCCGACCCACGGAACTGCCAAGTGGACCTGTCCCACCTAAGTAACGGGAGTCCCAAAGAGAATACTAGCGATCGAATGCAGCGAGAACTTGAGAATGAGCAAACAGGACGTTGGGTTAAGTCCCAGTCCTGAATGTTAACAGAGCCAAGCGTTCTAGAACAAATGGAAAACGCGTCTTTGCATTTAGTTTTCAACGATGGTAAGCCAGCACCCACAGTCCATGTGTGGGTGAAGGGCAATGTCACTCTGGTCTAGGGTCCTGAAGACCAGATTCCTTCGCGACAAAGTCACTCTCAGTTCGAGCTACGGCCCGGAGATGCTCGTTCAAACGGTACTCGGAGAACACGCCCCCCCCCCCAGGCCCAGCCCCTGCTCTGCGACACCGCGTCCGGCCAGCACCGCGCGCCGCCTACCCGGGTGGAGTCGCTGAGCTCCATCTGCGCCAGCAGCTTCCCGTTGATGCTGAAGTTGCTGAGCCGGCCCCGCTCGTAGTAGATGATGCAGTGGCCCTCGCTGGACACGGAGATCAGGCGCGGGGACGGGCAGCTCTCCGGCCCCTCGAGGGCTCGCAGCAGGTCCCCAGTGATCGTGTGCACGAGGCAGGGGCCCTCTGCGGGGGGGGGGGGGATGGGGACCGTGGGGACACGTCACAGGTCAGCTCCCACAGACCCGCCACCCGCGCCTGGGCGTCCCCGCAGTGGGTGAAAGGGGTGGAAACTGAGGGAAGTGCCGGCGTGGCCTGGCGCCGAGGCCGCCTTCCCCAGGACGGAGACCGGCCGTGCAGAGCGCGCACACCCCCGCCCACGGCGTCTGGGCAGAGCGTGGGCGTCCCCGCCCGTTCAGAAGGACTCAGTGCGCAGCGCCTGCAGGGACAGAAACTGCAAGCCCCGAAGCTTTTCCGTAACGTGTTTCAACAGCATGTCCTCAAACTTGGGGGAACCATCAAAACAAACGCTAATTTGTCTAGCAGATCGCAGTCCTGACGTGGTGCCACCTAAACACATCACTACCAAACAACGAGTTTCGCTGTTTCTACAAAAACGCCCAGTCAAGTGGTTTGGACAACAGCACACCCTCTGCCCTTCAAGGAAGCGAGCAGTGGGGGGGGGGGAGGTGTGCAGGGGAGTGTGGGGTGGCTCGTGGGCCACAGTTGTTTTCCCCCCTTGAAACTGTGTCAACGAGATGAACAACTCATCATTCAAACCCATAGAATGGTGGCTCTCACAATTTGGGGTGAAGCCCCTGAAGCCCACCAGTCCCGTCCTCTTGCGTAGAAGCTGGCAGGGCCCCTGACCCTGCGGCCCTGTACTTGTAATAAGATGGACACTGTGGCCGCCCCGCGCCCCTCCCCCGCACTCCCTGGCACCCACCCTTGGCCCCTTGGTTTCCTTTGGCTTCTCTGAGGTCAGGCTCCTTCCGGCCCCAGATTCCCCCCAGAAAGAACCGGTGTCTGAGAGGGGAGTTAGAGCCCAGGCCTCCCGACTTCTCCCGAAATGACACGCCTGCCATGAAACGAGACACACCAAGCCCTGCCCCAGGGGGCAGTTTCAACCCTTCTCGCCTCACGGCACAAACTAACCAAGATTCGCTGGCAACACCCAAAAACCCACTTTTTGCCAGTCTGACAAAGAATAGGTACAATTTGGATGTATTCACACTGAACAGCTGCTGTGTGGCTGGTGCCATTTTACAGACAATCTAGGGGAGAAGGGTCAGAGCCCTGGCTGGGGGGGCAGTGTGTTCCTGTCCCCTTGGCGCAGGGCTGAGACTTGCCACCCTCAGCGCCCACCGTCCCTGGGCTGGGCCCAACCCCAGCCCCAGCCCAGGCAGGGAGGTTGAGGGTGGGCACGGGGCCCTGGGCCCTGTCTGAGGAGCCAGGCAATGCCCGTGGCCCCACGGACATCTCCTGCCTCCTCCCCCTCCACTCCCCACGTGGGGGTAGGGCCCCTCCCCAGGAGGCTGCGGCCACGCTGTGGGCCATGCAGGCACTGTGTGCGGGCCCAGCGGTCCCAGGCAACCGGACAGGACAGCTGCAGACACCCGGCCCGCCGGCCTGTGCTTGCCGCCTCAGGGAGCGCTGTTGCCATCCCGCCCGGGGATGCGGCCCTGCTGGGTGAGCCCCGACATGGGAGAAGGACTGCCCTCTGACCTTTAGCACCGCTGATAACGAGTCCCAGCTCCGCGCAGACAGACACACAGACGACTTCGTGGTCGTGGCCCGTGAGGACGGCCCTGGGCGCTGGGTAGTCACCTGTGGGGGACAGCACCAGTGAGTGGCCTCGGGCGAGGAGCTTCCCGTCACCGCCCCCATGCTGACGGCCCACTGTCCATGCTGGCCAGGGCTGCGCTCGCCCCTCTGCCGCCTCCGCAGCGGGGGCCTCAGTGACGGGAGAGCCCAGTGAAGGTGGTGAGCTCGAACCCTGATGGGGGGAGGGGGACGGTTGCTCCGGTACCCTGGTTACGGTCACAAGACAGTGCCGAGCCTGCCAGGGCATTTCCCTGCCTCGTGGCATTAGTGGTGGCACTGCCCGAGGAGGTCGTCACTGTTCTTGCCCCTGGTCCCAGCCCGGCCCCCCGGCCCTGCGGGGCTGCAGGTGCCAGGGCCGCACTGCACCGTCTGTCTGCTTTAAAGCCTGGGCTGGGCTGGCTGGCGATGCCCCCCAGCAGGCTGAGGCTTTGGGTCTGAGGGGGACAGGAGGAGACTTTACAAGGGCAACCACAGCTCAGGAGCCACCAGACTGCGGGCCATGGGCATTCTGGCGGCCCTCCCAAACCTGGGACAGACACCCTGAACGGCTGGTGCCTCCGCGGGCTGAGTGGGGGATGGAGGTGCAGGACATGATCTAGGGTGGCGAGAACACGTCAGCCAGCCTGTCCCCGCAGGCTCGCTGCCCCGGGAGGCAGGCACAGTAACAAAGCCGGGGGACGGTGCCCGTGCGCAGAGCAGAGCAGGATGGCGACACCCACAGATGCTGCAGAGGAGGTCCGAACGCGGCGCAGATAAACCGCATGAAGGCGGGGTGGGAAGGGCCAGCCACGCTGCGGGGCACTGTGCCCAGCACTGTCTCACCGGGGAAGCCAGTCCGGGGTGGGAGGGAGTGGCCCCTCCAGTCCTGCAGTGCGGAGTGTGGAGAGTGCACAGCAGGTGGGCGTGTGGCAATCCCCGGGGTGGACGAGCATGAAACACATCTCCTGCTGCTGACTTCTCTCTGACTTTCGGACGGTTCCAGCTGACTGGGGATGTCGGTCTGTCTGTCCAGGGTGTGCTGTTGAGTGGGTGCTGCCACTCCGTCTTCGCAATGAGCAGGCGGTCCATGTAGGAAGCCCCTGGGCACGAATGTAGTAACCCTCACCTCGCTCTGTGCTGCCCGCGTCACGGGTCACCGCTGCTTCTCCTTGCAGGCGCGGGGACTCCGTCCGCAGCTGCCGCTCTGCCAGAGGCCCCGGGTGCTCCTCAGGGGGGGCCCCGCACCCTGGGAGCGGCGGCTACTTTCTGGAGGTGGGAAAGCTACGAAAACTTCAAGTTTCAGGTTTGTACTCCGATGACACTCTGACCTTTCTTTTTAACCAGTTATAATAAAGATAAAATTCTACTTCAGTGTGAAAAATCATGCCATGGCGATTTTAAACTGAAATCTCATTAATCAAGCCAGCGTTCCCCTAACGAGGGCTCATGGGATCCAGGAAAACCTCCCTTACGCTGGAGGACAGGCTGGTCCTTGATTCGGGGCCGCTGTGTCTGGGGGCTGTGAGACTCAGTATCGTAGACTGACTTTTTCCTGCAAGTTCACAAATTCTTTTCAGGTTGGCAGCTTCCACCCAGCTATCTGATTTCCCTTTGTTTTTAGAATTAAGTCATTCTAAAAATTAATTGCACAGTCGATCTTTGTAACCATGTACAAGGTTGAGAGAAGATGGCCTTTTTTCTTGTGGCCGCCCCCCCAGCTCAGGGAACACACAACAGGACCGGCCTCGTTAGGGCCCCTTCTCACACACCTCAGCCCAGAGGACCATGCCTGTCAGCCGGTGCTCTGCTCTGCCCGGCCGCTGTGTCCACGGTGTCTCTTTGTGGTGCTTGTGTGCTGGCCTGGCTTTCCCTGTGAGCTCACGTCTGCGCGGGGTGCCATGGTCCCCGCCACCTGGTCCCTGGGAGACCAGCGTCTGCCTCCAGCAAGGCACCCGGCTCTCCTCCCCTCTGGTCTGCGGTCACTCGCCTGCATACCCACCCATCTTGGTCTCCCCAGGAATCGCTCGCACTTCTGTGTGCGTTTTCGAAGATGCATCAGCTTCGACCAGAGTCCGAGTGGGGGGTGGGGGCTGGCAGCCCGCGTCAGCGTGCCATCCTTCACTCGCTGCGCTGCGGTGACTGCCGGCAGGGGTCGCTCATACCTGCCGGTGGTCCTGGACTCGTCTGAGACGCACTTACATGATTTGTGAAACTGTCCTTCACAGACGTGCTGGGTCCCCAGGGAAAATAAAAACTAGGGATTGATGGAGTTTTATATGAAATAGCATCCTTAATTTTTCCGTGATTAATTCTATCTTGGGGAGACCGGCGAATTGAAAAATATTGAAATTACGGGTTTAACAAAGCTTCTGTGCAGTGAAAGAGTTTCCCAGACTTCTTCCTTATACGCCACAGGAGGAATAAGAAGCAATAGAGCTCCACTGCAGAGGACTGAAAAAACGTATGCCGACCTTTACAACACTTCCTACGTATGTAATACATTTTCTATTAGGAAGTAAGTTTTCAAAGGCTTGCATCTGGCTTTGCAAGTTTAAAACACTTTCTCTTCCATCGCAAGTCCCCCGACCGCGGAACCCACTGCAGAACTTAACTGTGGGGACAGCGTCCGGGCCCCTCTAAGCACTGCTTCCCCTTCAAACGGGAGGGAAGTGACCAGAACGCTCCTCAGAGGGTCTGGAGTTGGGGGCCTGCGGCCGGGGGGCCCATTTCCTGTTTTCCATGTCACTGCCAGGGACAGATGTCACACACACCGGCAATCATTTGAACCCTGGGAACACTCTGTCACTGTCAGCTCCACTTGATGGATGCGGCTGAGGGTCAAAGTGCGGAGGAGGCGCAGGTGAGCCCGCCCCCCACGTCCGTCCCCAGGCCGCTGCAGACGGGCAGCGCGCCCGAGATGGAGTGGCCGTGCTGGAAGGATGAGGGCTGGCACCCAATGCGGAGATGCCCACGGGCACGCGGCCGGACACTCCAAAAGAAAGCACTCCTCCCAGACAGACTCTGTCTTGCTCTTCCCCAGACGTGTGTCCGGTGAGACACACCATCCGGATTTTGTTTGCGGCCCTTGTGTGGCCCTGCAGAGTTACCATGCAGCAAGTGGTGGACCCGGCGCTGAGCCCCCAGAGCCAGAGGCTCAATCCACGGCCCCACAGAGGCCTTACTCCCCCAACTCCAGGATTTGTTGTAAAAGCAACGATGGCCCTGCGCTGGGAGACCTCAGAGGTGTTGGCCAGGAGGAGACTCTTCTCAGGATGCCGTGACCTTGGCCACCACAGGGCTGCGGCCCAGGACCCACTCCAGGGCCCAGAGGCTGGGTGTGCGTTCCCACGGGCCCCATGCCCCAGGAGAAGCATGGCTGGGGTGCGGCCCCCCTAGTCAAGCTCCCGGAGCCCTCGGCAGAAAAGGGAAGGTAGACAGGGCCCTCCTCCCTCCTTCCGAGGTGACAGTGGCCTGGCCGGCTTGTTTTGTGAGACCACTGGCGCAGGGCAGCCCGCTTCCCTCGAAGCCTTGACCCTGGCCGCCCGTCCCACCGTCGCCTTCCAGAAACAATCACCGCAGCAGCCGTCCAAGGTCGCAGGGCTCTGCCTGGCGTTCCGGCTGTCACCCTGGCCCTGCCCCCAGCTCTGCAGCCTGAAGCTCCTCTGGTCCTGAGAACAGGGCAGCCCCCGTTTTCCTCTCGCTTCTGACCCATGCCAAAGGTGTGTGCAGCCTGTGTTCCACCAAGGGCAAGGCACAGGCCCCGGGGCAAGGGCCGGCCAGCCAGCCCCCTGGCCAGTCGCGAGACTGGTCTGACCTCCCAAGGTCAGGCCGAGCGGACGGGGGTTGCACGGCCCATGTGCTGGAGCCACCACCCCCCGCAGATGTAACAGGCTCTGACGCTCACTGAGCAGGGGGTCTCACACATGCTGAACCTGACAGTGGTCCCCTGGTCCTGGGAAAGAAGGCAGACCCGCCGTCCCAGATGTGCGCACGCACTGAGGACGTCGCTCGTCGTCCCTGTCCGAGGCCTCACCTCTGCGCACTTGGGCGGCACATGGGGTTGTGGGGCTGGGTGCTGCGACAGTGGCCGGAAGGAAGGCTGGCTACCCACAAAGAGAGGGGTGGGATCCGGCCAGTGCTTGGGGGCAGGCTGTAGCTGGCAGGGGTCAGGACCCAGAGCTGAGGCGGGCTTCTCCGCCATCCTGAGTGCAGTACTTAGGCATCGCTGCAAGACTTGCTTTTAAGAAGCGAAGCAGAATGAGCACAGTGTCATGTCCTCTGCACGTCCCCTGCAGATCTGCGGGTGTGACTGGAAGAGACGCCAGTGCATCCTCTTGCAGCGTTTCCTGCTGCCGTGATCTCGAGAACCTGCTGTGCGTGTGTCAGCCAGAGCCCCGGACAGCGCCTGGGGCCGGGCAGTGCAGTAAAGCCACGCCCTGCAAAGGCAGGGGGGTGCTGAGCCGAGGTCCCACGCCCCTGGGGGAGACAGCAGTGTTGACTTGCCCCTCCTGCGAGGACCTCGTTGGAAGCTACTGCACGTAACGGGAGCTGTCAAGTCCCAAGATCGATGAAATCTGGGGCCCTGGGGAGCCCCAGGAATAGCATTGATCCTTTCAGAGAACACGGGTCAGAGACAGGCTCGGGGGACCCGCCGCCAAGTCCAGGACACCGCCTGACAAAAATCCAATCCGCTCAGAGCGCAGACGGCTTGCTGGGTGCCTCCCTTTCACTAGGGAGGCTGCTCCAATGAGAGCGTGCAAATGGATTTCCCTCACCTCCAAATTGGACTCCCTGTTTGCGGGGAAGAGCCTGCTCCCCACGGAAGCTTCTGCCCCTCACGTGCCTGCCACGCTGCCAGGGGGTCAGGCCTCGGCCACTTCCCAGGGACATTTTCCACGTTCACAGGCATGCGTTTGAAAGCGACAGCGACTGTGAGCACTGGGAGATCTACCAATAAACCAGCGTCCCGCGCACTGCGCGCTGCGCGGCTTCTGCTTTGTTCTCTACGGCCTGAAACTCTGATCATCTGGTCGCAAGTAAACCCTTGCTGTCTTGGTCACACATCCATTCAAACGACTAAATAATCAGAAAAAAACTTTTTCTACGGTTTAACTTAGTCACCATAATGCGTTTGACACAACGAAACCATGAATTTTCCCACACCTAAAAACCCCACAAGCATCGCTTACTTTCTCTCTGTGGCACTGAGAGACCTGCCCACTCGAAAGTAAGGATGATGCAAAAGAGAGCACGAATTCACAGGGTGGGCAGAGTGGGTCAAGCCCACCAGCCGCCTCTGCCCAGAAGACAAACCGTAGGTAAGGGAGTGGAATAACAACAGCAGGAAGACAACTAACACTCCGCGTTCACTTTCTCGCTCTCCCAAGACTGTGCTGAGGGGCCCTCGGTCACCTGCAAATGACCAGCGGGGCGTGGGCAGGCTCTCTCCTGCAGGTGAGCCCCTGGAACTCCAGCAGGGGGCGGTGAAGGCAGGGCGGCTGCGTGGAGGGTTGACGCCCCTGCTCTTGCAGACCCTTTGCAGGCAGCCCCCTTCCGGCAGAAATTTCTGCCACTGATGCCCCGGGTTTTGCCGCCCCAGCTCCCCGGGAAGTGGGGTGGGGCTGGCGTACTCACTGCTGTTGGGGTTGTCCCCGATGATGTGGTGCCGTCCGCTCCAGTACCAGAGCAGCAGCGTGGCATCCCGCGAGCCTGACACAATGTAGCAGTCTCCGCCGATGTAGGATTCCGACCGGGCCAGGCAGGTGACCACGTCCCAGTGGCCGAACACGATCTGCGTCAGTTTCCCTGGGACACAGAAACAGCAGCGTGAAGGCCTCCTGTCACCTGCCCTGCAGAGGGACCCTGTGTCCCTCGGGAGGGGACTCAGACCCGGCTGCAGACTGGCTGCCTCGACTGCTTCCGAAAAACACCACCGGCCGCTGCTTGGGCTTGTTAAGGAAAGAACTTGCAGGGTAACTAAGGATGCACTTTTTTTGCTCGGGTTAGACGAAGGGGCGCTGTAAGGTCTTTTACTCGATCTGCCCAGGGGAGGGGACAGCAGTGCCCTGTGTCCGGGAACCCGGGGGTCGAGCTGGGCCCCGAGTGGCGGATGGCGACCCCCGCTCGCGCCCACGACGGCAGCGCCCACCTGTCTCCGTGGAGTACACGCGGAAGCTCTTGTCCCAGAAGCCGCAGACCAGCACGTAGCGGTTGTCGGCGGTGACCACGAAGCAGTGCGCGTTGATCTGGATGCTCTGGTCCACCAGGTCGGTGATCTGCCGCTTGCCGACCCCGGAGTTGTTGGCTGGGCGAGAGCAGAGGACAGTTCAGAGACAGCTCTCGACGCGCGCCACGAGCGTCCGCGGAGGGCACTTCCGTGCCTCGTTTGTGTGAAAACGGCTTGCTCAAGCCTGTAAGACTGTTAAGATTTTTAACATTCACCCAATGAGAAAGATAAACGTTCTTAGTAGCAGCGATTATCTGTGATCCATATGACATCTTTAAAAACCATCGTAAATTTAGGTTCTTCCTCCACCAAAAAACACACGTGATGTGAGGAATTCCAATGACTTCGCAGGAGCGAGAACTCTGAACGCGTCCAGTGCTGCGGGCGTTCGCTCGCTCGCGCGAGCCCAGCAACGAGGGGCCGCCACATCACTGCGTGAGCTGCGCCGTGTAAGGGAGCACACCCTCACGCGTGCCCTGCCTGTCATTTTCCGGCGGCATCCACAATTCACGTGGGGGGAGTGGGGATGGGAGGGGCGGTTGCTGTTAGGGGGCAGCCCACAGGAAGCTGGGGGGCAGTCACCTTCAAGACCCACACCTTCACCAAACAGGAGGCGTTCCCAGACCGGGGTAGGGGCGGAGGGCGGGAGGGATGTGGCGGGAGCCGGCGTGCAGAGAAATGCGGCCAGCACCCAGCCAGGCTGCTTTCCCCCGGGCGTCTGCCCCCCTGACGCCTGCGCCCCTTCAGGCAGAGTCCCTGGGCCGAGTGCTTAGACACAGAGCGCAGACACCCAGGACCGCTGTCCCTGACACTAGTGCACTCTGGGCTACTGTGTGTGGCTGTGGGACACTGGAACAATCCTCACTGGAGAAGGTGAACAACGGAAACTCATACAAGAATTATAGCAAACAGGAAGAAAGTGAAAGGTTCTAAGTCACTCAAAAATGAAGCAAGTGATAAATACACATAAAGCTCTGTGATTGGTCATTCATTTGGTGGAATACAGATGTTAATTTTCCCACGGACACGTCTGTGGGTATGTGACCTTGTTGGCGTTTCCTGGGCAGAGGGGTAGCGAGACTCTCAAAACGCCCCTGGCCCTCAACCTTCTCTCCTTCAGAGACATAAAAACGGTGAACTAGCTCGAGGAAAAAAAGACTGTGACTTGCATGTGACTTAATAATTCACAGAAATTTCATTGTTTTAAAATCAGTTCTCCACTCGATCCCTTGGAACAGGCAGAACGAAAATGAGGGTTGCATACCACCCCCGTGCGCGAGACGCAGGCCTGGGACTGCCGAGGAACAGGGTGTGGCTGTTTTGGGTGTTTGTGACTCTGCCTGCAGAGTCACAGCTTGCGTGTTTGTAATCCATATGAAACCTTGAATTTAAAAAGCTGGTATGCTCTTATCAGTTTAAAAAATGTTCTGGCCCTGCTAAATAGAGATCTCTAGAAAAGGTGTTTTCAGTTTTAGTTTTAAGAATCTTTTTGAGCCCTTATGTATTTTAAATAATGTAAGTTGTTAGAGACCAGTTTAGGCTGAAAGTTAGTTCCGTTTGGAAATACTGTTTTGAACCAGCTCGACCGAAACAGGGAGGCCAGGCACCATCATGCTGACACCCAGGCGGAGGCGGCCCTGCGCCCCGCGGTCCGCGTACCAATGAGGGGGTCCATCTCTATGGGGAGGTGGTGGGCCTGGTCCAGGGAGTAGCCCGGTGCTCCTCTGAGGCCTGCGGGTCAAAGAGAGAGAAAACCACGTCACACCCTCAGGAAAGAGGCACTTCCAACTGAGCGGTGTTTTACGATGATGGTACAGAGTATGCCGCTGCTGGAAAGTTATTGGTGAATACTGTAAGAATGACTCGGCCCAGGATAGGTCCTTATTGATGGTGTGAAAATCATCACGACGGAGACTGCTGCTCTCTGCTCCGGGTGCAGAACGGAGAGAGCTGGGCAGCGCACCACCACCCAACACCAGAAAAAGCCGGAGGAACCAGGCGGTGACATTTCTCGAACCGGAAAGAGAGCTGAGGTTGCCGGGCCACTCGTGAGCCTGAAACACAGGGAGAGGCAGCAGGGCGGGTGGGGCACGGGTGGCCTGGGCAGGGCAGAGTGGCCGGGGCCCCCACCTGCGTGGGAGCCCTTCAGCAGAGGACAAGCCAAACGCAGGAGTGAAACTGAGCCGCAGCTGGGGTCTCAGCCTCAGCCAGACCTTCCGCCAGAGGACGGATGTTCGGGCCTTGACTGAGCTCATCAGCCATGATTTTTTACATGTGGTTACGTAACATACAATACTTCTGAACGACCGCAAAGAAAAATTCAGTCCTTTGTAACTCTCTGTCCACGTAAAACAGTTCCTGAGGCTGACATGCACTCCTGTGAATGGCAGTCACATACGGGGTGGGGCAAAATCAGGTCTGCAGCGAAGGACACGCGAAACTCCCGCATTATCCTGCATTACTTATCACGTTATTTTCCACACGAACAACTGGGGTGAGCCTACCCCTGCCCCACCCTGTTTTTGAAGATGTGGGCCGCACACTCCGGGCGGAACGAAAGGAGTTCCACCTCACGTTGGCCACACGGCCGCAAGCCGCGAACAGGTGCATTGGGAACCTGGGAGAACGAGCCACAGATGTCGCTCTGCCCTTTGGAGCCCCACGGACATCGGTGGAGAGACCGGGCCAGTTCACTGAGGCTCACCCCTTCCGGTCAGGAAACAACCACGTAAGGGGCTCATGCCCCCCATCCCCCGGCCCTGACTGGATTAGGGGCCACTGCGTCCACTGTTATACCCCAATCACAGCATACCCGAGTGGGTGCACTGGCAGGAACTGTAGGGACGGGCTGGGTGGGGACCCCTGGGAAGTCACTGAGTGGAACTGAGGCTGGGTTACTTCACAAAGAGGGCGTGGGTCTGCTCACGGCCGCCCTCCCAGGGCGCAAGGCTCCCTGACACGGGGCCCTTCTGAGACATGCTGCTGAAGTGCATGGCAGGAGAGAAACAGGACTGGAGGCCAGCACCCAGGGAACCCAGATTCAAGTTCACTTTTGTTTAATATGGGGGAGACTGGGTTTTAAGTGTTTTATTCATTGATTTGACAGAGAGAGACAGAGAAAGAGACAGACAGACACACACACACAGAATGATTTGTTGCTGCACTTACTTAATGCATCCAATGGTCGACTCTCGTATGTGCCTGGACCAGGGATCGAACCCACAACCTTGGTGTATCAGGATGATGCTCTAACTAGCTGAGCCACCCAGCCAGGGCTGTTTGACTTTTCTGGGGGGGGCAGTGGCAGAGTCGGGGAAGGACCTGCTTGTTTGCAGAACTGCTCCCTTGTCAAATACTCACTGAAGGCTCGCCCGAGTGCCTGGCACCGGGAGCCCCTGGGGCAGGACAGCTGAGCACGACAGATAGGGGTCTTGTCATCAGGCCCGTGGTTATTTTCCTGGCAGCTCGTGGTGGCACCGGGCAGACCAGCCCGCGCAGCCCCCATCCGACCTGCTGGTGGCTTTAGGAGCCCACAGCGCAGGGCCTGCCAGGGCACACGTACCGACTGTGTTGTGCCACCGGTTCACTGCGAAGAGCCGGCTGCAGGTCACCGTCACCACTGCCGGGATGGTCAGGTGGGGCAGCGTGTTGGCGGCCACGTGGGTGACGGGGGAGTTCGACGGGAACTTCAGCACCATGATGACATCCTGCTGCATCTGGTCTTTGAACATGAGCGGGCTCTGGGGGAGGAAGCACTGTGGGGCAGGGGTGGGGCGACAGGGGACAGGGACAGCGTGGTCAGTGCGAGTTCTGGGAGGGGAGGCTCAGGCAGACGAGGGCAGCTTGGGCACAGGGGAGAACAAAGCCATTACTCCAGCTCCGATCCGTGCAGCGGGCACAGCGGAGAGCGAGCAGAGCTCTGGCCGGCCCGGACCAGCAGTACCAAGTCCTTCCCCACCCCATGCAGGTGCCACCAGACGGCACCACTCCACAAGGAGCAAGCTTGTCGGGGTGTCCCCACGGTGAGCCCAGAGGCTCCATGCAATTAAAACACCAGGCTGGTGGGGAACCGGCCGCGTCAGTCATCCCGGCTGTTCCCAGGAAGTGTGGAGTGAACTGATGGACACTTCCACTTTTGACCTGGCTGGCCGGGGTCATGGCCACTGTCGCACAGTGGGACGGAGACCGTCTCCCCGGACAGGGCCTTGCACACCCTTGTGTGTGGCGCACGGCTCGCCCGCCTTGCCCATTGCTCAGAGTGGGGTGACCCTGCCTTTGTTCCCCGTAGGTCCTCAGGTCCTTAGACATCTAGCCTACGTGTGACTTGGTAGGAGGCAGACACTCCCAGCGCCACTGCTGAGCGCCGTAAACCACCAAGAACACTGCCGCAGAGCCACAGCCAGCAGGGACCTGGAGGCGCACTCCACAGAGGGTCCCTATACGGGCTGTGGCTGCTTGCTGCGCGCGTGAACCCTCTGCGACACGGCCCCAGAGAGCGTGCGTTCGCTTTGTAAGCAGTTCCGTGCCAATTGTGTCTCTGACAGTTTCCCCTAGGAAGGTAATGAATTCTGACCGGGCATTAATCCAGGACAAATATTTTTATTGTTGTTACTAAACAGAGAAAACTGACTCAGGGATAAACTCTTCTGCCAGAGCATTTCCTAAGTAACTCGTGAGAAGTGCTCGCTTGGACAGTTTATTAAAAAGGCTTTCTCTTGAGGCTCGAGGCTTCGAGGCCGCAGCTGCAGGCCCGCCTGGGGGCCGGGTGCCTGCGTGGGGACCGGGCGTTGACGTGGGACGGCAAGCCCCAGGCAGACCTGGTGCGCTGTCATGAGAGGCCCGGCTTTGCTGCGGCAGAGGGGGCTGGTGCGTTCAAACAAACGCGTCTACTCCTGCGCTCCACTAGGAGTTGGATGATCAGATCCTTGACGGCAGGGTGGGGCCGGGGTTCACTGTCTCGGGGTTCACCTGAGACACACGGGATCCACACAGTGGGGAGTGGCTGACAGAATAAAGGGAAGGTGCACACGGTGCTTCCGCCACAAAGCAAGGGGCTCTCCGAGTGTGTCCACACACATCGCGGGCCGCATCCCAGAGCTCTTCCCCCAGAGCCAGGGCGCTGGCAGCTCTGGTGACTGTCCAGAGAGCTGACGAAGCGCACTACCCACATGCTTTTCGCAAACAGTGAACACAAGTTTACCTTCCAGCATTTTGTACTACAGAAATACTTGTGAAAAATAAGTTTAAAAATTAATTCTAAGTAAGTTTATCAGAAGACTTTTTCTCCGAATTAGATAACGAGGGAAATGCTCACTCTTTTCTCTCAGACTGAAAAAGGGCTGCACCGCTGTGACAGTGAGCTTTTCAAGTTCACGTGCACAGAGGAGGCACATTGCCTATCCCTGCCGACGGGAGTACAAGCTGCGCTGTGAGCAGCTGACGCTGGCGGACCCCCTGCCGCAGGCCGGCTGCTGGTCTCAGTGCCATGTGGACTGAGTCCCACATGTGACACTGTCAGGGACGCCGAGGCTAACAGGAGGCACGCACACCTGCCTCGGCCCTTCGCTGCCCAGGGCAGAGATGCCGTCGGACCCAGGCCTGGCCCCCAGGCCCCTGTCCTTGACCCTCTGCCGTGGCCACAAGTCCCCTTTACACAGCTTTCCTTTTCTGAAGATGAACTACTCCCCTTCCCTCCCCTTCCCGAAAAGGATTCAGTAGGACAGTACGTGGTGTCTGTGTGTTCTTCCTCCCGATCAGTGGGCCTAACCCGGTCTGGGGGCAGGCAGAGTCGGGGCGGCTCTTCTCCTGAGCCCACAGCTGAGCCGGCTGCACCAGGACTTTCAGGCCAGAACTGCCCTCCCCACTCTGATTCTGCCTGGGGTGTCAGCAGGCATGGAGGGGACAGTTAACCGAGGCACCTGGAAGCCACTAAAACCTGCCCACCTCCGTTTCTGATCTGACCCGGGCCCGGGACAAAGCAGCGGCGACCCCGGGGGCCGGCAGTCTCACCAGGTGCATGGCCGAGCTCCGGGGCGGGTGCGGCTCGATGAGCAGCTGGGACGGCGTCTGGCCGGAGTCCTGGATCTGAGCCTCTGTGGCCTGCAGGGAGGGAGGGACCGTCACGAGCAATGTGCATCAGTGAGGGAGAGGGCCGGGCCCCGACCGCACAAGGGTGTCCCACGTCAGCCGTGAGAAAGGCCCGGACAGTGCACCGGCCCCCCCCCCCAGCTGCCAACTGTCCGAGGGTTAGTACTGGGGAGCAGGCCTGTGTCCCCTTCCAATGCACGTCTGTGAACACAGCCACCATGATTAGGAGACGCTGCAGTTCCCTGTGCAAACACAGCCACCATGATTAGGAGACGCTGCAGTTCCGTGTGCAAACACCCACCCATGAGCACACGCACCTGTGCACTCGGCCATAGACCGAAGACCACAAGAACCCACAGAACACGGTCTACGACACGTGTGCCTGGGCCAAGTCCACTGTGAGAAGGGGCACGTGGGGGTCTCGGATGAAGTGAGCTTCCGGGATCTTCGTGGGCAGGAAGGAATGAGACGTCAAGGCCACAGACGGAGCCAAGTAAGACTCGGAAAAGCACACGTTCCGATCAATTTGGAAGGCAATCGGGGGAAGGAACACTAAGACTTTTTGTGAAATGACCAAATATGGTGAAACTTTCACCGCAAAAATATGTTTTAGCGCGCTATGCTATTTTAAGATGAATTCTGGAATATTACTTTAAGGTATAAATTTCTTTCTCTCTAAATTTCTGAAGTTGCGGACGGACACCAACCCCAGGGGAAACAGCGACGCGGCCGCCCTGAGCCGGGCGGCGCTCGCCGTAGTCGGGGCGCGAGGAGCTCAGGGGTCCCGGTGTCTCCGGGCTGCCCGCGAAGGCAAACAGCTTCAGACCTCGGACCATCTGGATGGTGAGGTGTGTGTGTGTTGTGCGTGTATGTCCGAGAGATAATCTCGTAAGAGAACTAAACGTATCTTCTATGTGCAAAGCCTGCAGGCAAAATACCCCAACGCACTAAGCCAACCTGGCAGAGATACTTCTTCTGAAATATTCTATGCAATTTACGTCGATGGGGAGAAGCACAGTATCTACTGCAACGTTACTCTGCTACCGCACTGACATCCTCCCAAAGCGGTGGCGATTGGGCTGCTGGTAAAAGTGAACCACGGGGTGCGTGGCGGCGTGCAGGTGAGAGGGGGAAGGCTCTGCAGGCGTCCCGCCACTCCCACCCGCCGCCCAGGCTTCGCATGCACGGCGCCCACTCGTGTGCACAGTGTGGCTACCGACCTGGCTTGTACTCAGACAGCACCCTGCTTCCCTCCTCAGGGTGGGGTCAGGGTCAAAGGCGCACTCCCCTTCCAGCTGTGCCGGCTCAGGCGGCCAGCGCTTTGCTCAGGGAGTCGGGGACGGCTTGGGCCTCCCCAGCCACGGGCTCTGCTGCGGGTGTCCCCTGCTCCTCCAAAAGAGGCCGGCCTGGCTAGGAGACAGGGCTGAACCTGAACCTGCAGGCCTCCCCACTCAGTGCCCCGGGGCTCAGCGGGGAGCCCTTCCAGGCTCACAGGAGGACTGAATCCGCAGACACGCTCTGCTGGACTTTACTGTTGGCTGAAAGGGAAGTGTTAGGATGGTAGGAGAAAACATTATGAGCTGACCTAACTTCCAGGAAGTTTCCGCACAGCTTTCTGGGGCGCCTCTGACGAGGAACAGAGGCACGTGTGTCCCACGCACTGTGAGTGGTGGCCCCCCACGTCGATCACCTCCTTCAGACGAGACCGAACCCCCTCCCAGTCACATGCCTCCGCGGCCGGCCCGAGGGGCTGGTTCCGACAGGCAGATCTGAGCTGCCTTCTCCTCCCCGGGACTCAGAGCTCATGCGTCCCTCAGCTCTCTCGTCACCACAGGCCCTGGTACGGGGAGTGGGAGCCCACGGACTTTCTTCGGGGCCCTGTCCGGTGTTCTGTGCGCTCCCCACTGTCAGAACACCCTCGTGCTGAGTTTCCTTTCTGGCCGGGAAGGAAGAGCACCCAGGGTGCCCCTTGAGCGGAGTGGCGGAGCCGTGGTTCCGAGAACCGCCCCCGACGGAGGACAGGCGTCCCGGAGGCTGACCAGGCTGGGCTGTGACTCCCCCCCAGATTCCAGAAACCCCAAGGAACATCCCCAGGTCCCCACAGCTCACCCCACTCTGCCCCTTCAGGAAGGAATCCCACACAACTCTTCATGTGCATCCCTGTGCTCTGTCCGAGCCGCGGCAGGCCAGAGCTGTGGTTCCGCCCCACAGAGTCCACGGCTGCTGGGTGTGCAGGGGGCATTGGGGGGCGGATCTGTGCAGAATTTGCAGGGGAGCCCGGAGGAAGGAAAGCACCGCGCTGGAGAAAACTCCTCCCTGCTTGCAGCTCAGCTCTGAAAGAACACTTGGCAAACACGGGCTGAACGGTCCCTCTACGCCAAGGGACGCCACCTCGGGCCCCAGGAGGACAGAAGACGAGTCAGGGAGCAGGGCGGCAGGAGGGCCGCGGGGCGGGAGCCGCCCACAGAGCCCCGAGGAGTCCTGTGTGGGTCAGACTCAGGCTCACAGGGGCAGGGAGGGACACAGGGCTGCTGGGAACAGACTTCCAGGAAAGGGCACAAGCTGAGGTTGGAAGGTTGCGTAGGAAATGGCTCATCCACAGCATGAGAGGCTTTTTTGTTATGTACAATTTTTCATTAATAATTTCCAAATATTTTTTAAAAGGCCCTTAAACTACTTAAATGTAATTTTAAGGTGCATTCTTTCTATATCACTGGGACTGGTATTAGAAAAAACTCAGCATAGGTCTGTTACTCTGCATACAATTCTGCACAATTCTGGCCCCCACGGCTGGGTCTGGCTCCCAGACGCGGCCCCTACGTCGGCCAGCACGTACAGGAAACTCCATGCAGTCAATTGGAGTCTTACGTGTAATTGTTACATGGATTCTTCTAAACATGATTTTGCTGGAGGTTGAGCAGTCACATGTACACAGCCCTCACTCTATCCCCGGCTAAGACCTACCAAGAAGTAGGTAGGACATACAATTAGAAAAAAATCGTTTTTTAAAGCCCTGACTGGTGTAGCTCAGTGGATTGAGCACGGGCCTGGGAACCAGATGACTGCAGTTCGATTCCCAGTCAGGGCACATGCCTGGGTTGCAGGTCAGTTCCCAGCGGGGGCCAGTTCCCAGCAGGGGATGCATGAGAAGCAACCATACATTGATGTTTCTCTTCCTTTCTCCTTCCCTTCCTCTCTAAAGATAAATAAATAAAAATATTTAAAAAAAAGAAAAAGAAAAAAATCGTTTTTAAACACGTTGGAGCTGTTCTAAAACAGGGAGTTCCTCTGGGGCGGCCGAGAAGCAAAGAAAAAAAGTTTTAGCATATTCAAAGTATAAACAAGTTAACACGGTTCAGTTGGACAAAGTGGAAATACACATGAGGTGTCCCTCGGCTTCTAGTCCTCGTTTTGGAAGTAAGGAGAGGTCACCCCAAACGAGCATCAGCACCAGCAATGCGCAGTTTGTAACTTCCTATAAAATAACGGGACCGAAGAAGCCTCGACTTGAGAATCAGGAGCCCTCGCCCAGGCTTGGCTCTGAGGCCGCACTGAGCTGGGTGTTGGGAAAATCATTTAATAGGTGTTTCAGGGTCAATTTAGGGTTAGTTTTAGGGTCAACACCGTTTAGAGTTTAGGAGTTGAGAGACTAACGGCCGTTAACTGGGAATATATAGGAAATGCCTTGAGATTTTTTTTCAAAATAAACCTACTTGACCCCACCTCCTGGATGTTGAAACGCCCACGGGGGTGGGGACAGTGTTTCAGGGGCCGTCAGATGGATACGGTGTGAGTACCTGAAAGTGGCCGGTAGTCACGCGAGGGTTCACTGCACCACCCCCTACCACTGGGGAAAAAACAACTTTTCCAGACCGCCCTGGTGCACTCCAGCAGGGCTGCACTTCTGAAGCTCCGCACAGCTGCTAACAGGTCAGCTGGGCCCCCATAGGCGGGTTCTGACCCTGCAGGACGGTGACAGGCCTACAAGTCCAGTCCCAGCAAGGTCCCTGGTGACGCTGCCTATGCAGTGTCTGTGGATGGTGTCTGAGGGGCTAGCAGGCGGCAGCCCTGGGGACCACAGGCAGGTCCTAGGATGGAGTTTCTCGGCCATCATTGGGGAGTAAGACTGTAAGTCGGATCCCATAATTTTTTATTAGTATGTAAAAACGGATAAGGAGAAAGACCTGCCGTCGTGCGTGAGGCGACTGTGCAGCTGGCGGAGCTCCCCCGTGAAGAAGAGTGTGCAGACCACGACGTCGGCGAGAGCGGGACAACTTCGGGACTGCTGGGACCGAGCAGGCCCGCGTCCACACTCGACGTCAGGCTGCACCCCTGCAGCGTCCTGTCTCGTCCCTGCCTGCAGGCTGTCACCAGAAAGCTTATTACCAATTACTGCTTTACAAGGTACCGGGAGTTAAGCCGTCACATTTTCCCCAGCCAGAGACGCAAAGCTGTCAGAGAATGTCAATGTTAAATCTGACGTAGAGGAGAAAATGACCTGTTATTCTGACCTCTAATTTCTTGACATCTTTACGCCATAATTGCAGAGGCTGGTGCTGTTTCATGGTTTCACCTGTGGGGAGGAGGGAGTCAGTAACCGGAAGCCATTTCTCACAGTTCAGCCCCGACTGCTGGAAATGCGGCCTTTTTTCCCTTTTTTACGAAAGGGACATTCATGTATTAGGTACTTCTCTTTTAAACCAGAGTTCTGTTCAAGGATTTGAAAAGCATCACCTTCCTCAGGCTGGAGGTCAGTGTAAGGTAGCTTCAATGAGTCTTCCTTTGGTTTCGTTTACGGAACATGCAGTGATCGCAGCATGTTCCAGACGCTGCAATAAACACAAGCAGACAAAGCAATGCATTGAGCTCAACAGCAGTGCCACGGTTGGGGACGCAGCTTTGTTCTGGGAGCCTGTGTCTGGCTGTCCAGGGAGCACTGACTCCGGCGGGAGCCCCCCATGGGGGGACTCAAGGGGGATGTTCTGAATGAGGCACTCTGCCTCCCTGAGGGCCTCGCCCCGGGGGTGTGTCTGTGGGTGGGGGTCCAGGTGACAAGCAAACAAGGGCTTTGCCCAAGGGCCACACTAACGAGCACCCTTCTAACGAGCACCCTTCTCTGCACCACTGACGCCAAGTGCTTCCGTGTGAGCACGTGTGGGCGCTCCAGGCTCCTCCTGCCCAGAGAGGGAGGTGGAGCAGGACCAGCCCCTTGGCCACATCAGGCAGCGCTCGCTCGCTGGCTTCTCCTCTGTCGCAGGCTCTCGGATGCTCGCACAGAGCTTTCCCGTGGGAATACGTTAGGTCCACGGCAGAGGAGGCAGGGACGGGGAGGGAGTGGGGCGGAGGTGAACTCGAGTCCCACGAGGCCCTTCAATCTGCTGACCCATGTGCCGAGCTGACGCAGGTGTCAGGGGCCCCGCTCGCGGAGTCAGGGCCATCACCTGTGTGTGTGCGCGCCGGCCCCGCGGGCTGGGCATGGAGGTATGGGGTTGGACAAAAAGTCTGTTTAGTTTTTGCCATAAAATAAAAGGCACATTTTTCATTTTCACCCAGCATTTTACTGATTCAGATATGTGAAATATGTCAGCGGCCTCCCGCTATTGGCTTCTGGTGGGTAGAGGCCGGGGCTGCTGAACACCTTCCAGTGCGTGAGACGGCCCCGCAGCAGAGGGTTGTTTGGGCCCAAATGTCGGGAGGACCAAGGATCTTTGCAAATGACCTTTGACCATTTGATGAGTCAAAACACCTTCTCCACACACTGCACAAATCACAAATATTTTTGTGTGTTTCAGTTGCATTTTGATCTTTCTTGAAATAATAAAACATACAGTACGCCAAAAATCAATGTTGCGTATTTTCTTCCATCTTCAACAACAAAAAGGCTGCACAAGAATTCACGGGTTTGGTAAGTGTTTTTTTAAATGCACGTGCTAGGACGGCCGTCATGATACAGCCCAGCGCAACGGCTCCAAACGAGGTCAAAGACAGCCGAGTGCTGCTGCAGGGCCGTCGTCGCAGAAAACGCCTCGGGGTCTCGGCCCTAGTAACCGGTGCTGCAGGCCCAGGTGTCCTCACCTGGCATCCAGAAAGCAGGGCCGAGGCAGGGAGGACACAGGTCCCCGATCGCCTCTCAAAGGCTCCGTCAGGGCCCCTCAGTGCTCAGCAGCGACCTGCTCGGAATGAGACGCTGGAGGAGGGGCCCTGAGCTCCCGAGCAGCCTGGTGCTGCCCGGTCCCCAAGGCCATGAGGCGCCACGCACAGCGTGTGATGCACTGTTTCCATCCTCTGCCTCTCGGGCAAGCCCTGGGTGGCGCCACCCCTACCTCAAGGGCTAGGAAGCCCGGCAGCCTGACAGTCATGGCCCTCAGGACGCTCTCCCCTCGGCCCAAAGCTGTGGAGCGGCGTTTGTGGAAGCAGCTGTTTCCACGGGACTCAAACAAAATACTCCGCCCGTGCACAGAATGTCTCCATTCTCATTCCATTTTATCCTCTCACTCATCTCTCTTTTCACTCATTTAAATATTTTTTAAAATCTGCTATTTTTTGGGTCAATTTGCATGCTGCCTTGCACTTTCATTATATGTAATGTGCTTGAAGTGCAGGGTCTGGCAGAAGGGACGCCTGCTTGGGCGTGGTCAGTCGGGTGACAACACGGGTGTCATAATTTATACTTTTAATTTGAATGCTTCACCTAAAATAGCATATGGTGTGCTTGAGTGTGATAATATGTTACAGAATTTACATGCTTGTGATTTTGTAATAAAAGAGTTTGTAATAAAAAAGGGGCGTAACTTGTGCTGGGCCCTGTGTTTGTATTTGCCCAAGAGGATTACTGGTTAACCTGCAACCCTCTTCACAAGAACAAGACTTTGTAACGACTAAATATACGTGCCCAATACTCAGGAGAAGTAAAAAATAACTGGGAGGTGGTCTTAGGATAAAACAAGAAGCTATTCTAGTAATTTTCTTTTTGTGACTCGAAGCACTGGCTGTAAAAGAGGACGACGGTGTGCGAGGGTCTGCGCGCAGGGCACGTGCCCGGCAGCGGTGCACTGTGCAGAGAGTGAGCTCAGAATGACCCCCCCAATAATCTGATTATAGCCCGCACCCCCCCGGGGATGCTGCGTTAGGCACGGGTGAGGCTCTGTGAAGAAAACTCCCTGACTGCACCAACTAATTTCGTTACAGCGGCGCCCCCCCGTCACTTGCTGTCTGCCCCCACCGCTCACTGCCAGCCCCGGGGGTAATGCCATCTCCTCATGTTCACAATACGGTGCAATATTGCTCTGAGCGCCGCACTGGCCATGTGTTCTCTGAACACGAGCCCTCAGGGTGCAAAGACCCTGACCGTGAGCCTCCCCCCTTCTCTGCGTGAAGCCACACAAAGCCGCTGCGGTTTTATGGACGTGGCAAGAAATGGCTTTACGGATGCGGATTTCTCGTACAGCTTTTTTTCCCCAAAGCCACCAGTTTCCCGCCTCTGCAGCTCAAAACAAAAAGCTAGAGAGCACGGCACGTGGACGCACGGGTGGGGCCGGCAGGGGCTGGCAGAGGAAGCCTGCCACGGCGCCCCCTCGCGGCGGCCGCTCGCCCCTCTCCTCCCGTCCGACTGTCCCGTGCACTGCGGCCGGATGGGGTACCGCCTCACTGCGGCACTGCCACTGAAGGGGCTCCCCTCATCTCTAACACGGCGGTGGCCACCGGAGCGCCACAAGGACCTGCAAACACACAGTGCCTGCCTGTTTACTCAGGGGCACTGACCTCTTCTCCCCCAGACTGTCAGAGAAGTGACAATGGCTGGCACAACAACAGCCATCCCGTGTACATGAGTCAAAAGGGTACCCCTTTTGGGGGTCGGATTGGCAAAAATGTCAACATTCTATTTTTTGGTGTGCCGCAGAATCTTGCTAATTCGTTTATGTGTGCCACGGGATGAAAAAGCTGAACATCGCTGCTGTAACATATAATTCCCAACTGTTAGCTATAAAACTTCAGGGTGAGAACATATGGGAGTAAAATGCTATAGCCTCATCTATTTTAATGATGCGTTTTTTGAGTATTCTGTTTAGAAGGCTATAACTTTGCTTTCATTAAAAAACCCAGTGGCAGATTATTTTTATGGGGACTATCATATTAAATATTCAACTAGGTCTCGTGAATAACACACATGAGCCATTAAGCATTTTAACGCAGAAGCTGAGGTAAAAACGAAGGGAGGGAACCGGAACGCATTCTCTGCGTCTGCAATCCAACAGGCACGGTCTCACTGCTTGGCCCTGACGCACAACACTCGGTTCCCCACATTCGCCAAGTGTTTCGGAAACGGATGCTGAAGGAGGTTGGCACGGAGAGACGGAAGGTCAGAACCTGCGTCTGAGGGGGACGGGCCGCTGGCCCAGCCGGGACTGGACACCTACCTCCCGGAGCGCAGGGTCGGTGACGCTGTCCAGGTTCACGGAGCCTTCGTAGGTCAGGTGGTGGAAGACGTTCAGGGCTCGGACGGCCTCCGGCCCCCGCTGCTTGTAGCCGAAGACCAGGTCGATCCACTGGTGGAGCTGGCAGGACACAAACTCGCTCTCCAAGGCCTGGAACGGGTCGGGGGAGAGCGTCGTGAGAGTCCGCATGGCCCCGCGGGGTACCCCCCTCTCCTCACGGGGAACGTCCCCCGAGGGAGCCGGACACGCTCCAGCTGTCCCACTTGCCGTCTGCGACACTAGGCCCTCTGCTCCCAGAAATGGCCCAGGAGGGGCCTCGGGTAGAACAGAAACCTAAGAGGAGACTTTCTCTCTTAAATGCTTAGCTTTCTCTTCACTCCATTACCTACATGATTTAAATTTTAATATTAAGCAGATTTCTTAACAAAGACGGTGTTTAAAAAATAATTTGAAATTCCTGTTCTAATGCCACTTTACAATGATTTCATTCCCAATTTTTAAACATTAGTTTTCTTGAAAGTTATCACTTTGTTTTTAGTTTTTTAAATTTAAATTTTCTTCTTCATTGGGTTTATTTGGGTAACACTGGTTAATGAAACTATACAGGTTTCAGGTGCATGTTCTGTCACACGCCGTCTGCACACTGCACTGTGTCCCCCGCCCCAAGTCCAGTCTCCGTCCGCCACCATCTGTCCCCTCTCCCCCTCCCCTCCCCCACCCACCCCCTTCCCTCTGTAATCGCCACTCTGTTGTCTGTGCTTGAGGTTTTTCCTTAATCCTTTCACCTTTTCCACCCAACCCCAATTTTAGAGACTTTGATATACATGTATTTTTCTGCCTAAAATCTCCAAATTTACCTCTATAGCAAGAGAACGCCTTCCTTATAAACCCTGTGATTACACAGGTTTGGAATCACTTGGCAGCTTCAGACGTTTGCCAGCTGGTGGGAAATGAATGCAAATCACCGAGAGGAGAGCCAGGGACCAGGCTGAGGCCACCAGGAGGAGTCGGAAGAAAAGGCCTTTTCACGCCCTAAGAAGCCGCCATAGCTCCCCAGAGGTGCTCTGTCCTGTGGGCATGGAGTTCCAGTGCGTGCCCGTGACGTGAGCAGTGACAGCCGCTGGGGGCTCACGGTGCCTCTCTCTTACTG
The DNA here is from genome assembly GCF_014824575.4 of Sturnira hondurensis. Lineage (NCBI taxonomy): Eukaryota > Metazoa > Chordata > Mammalia > Chiroptera > Phyllostomidae > Sturnira > Sturnira hondurensis. The sequence continues at coordinate 16,994,180 of NW_028082350.1, read as the reverse complement.
CACTCACGTGTCATCAGGTTCTACTGGTTCTGAGAGCGCACCGATTTCAGCAACACGGGCGAAAAGCCGAAGGGCTGGCTGCTTCAATGCCAACTACGTGTGGCCAGGGAGAACAGTTTTCTGCCTTGCAGCAGTAACTGAGTGTGTGGGGTCATTCTCTGGACACGCGTCTCTGATTTCTAACATCTTACAACTAATTTGAAAGTATTTAAAACCAGTCCTCTCATTTAATATTTTTAAAGATTTTATTTTTAGAGAAGGGAAGGGAGAAAGAGAGGGAGAGAAAACGTCAATGTGTGGGTTGCCTCAAGGTGGGGGAGTCCCACCTCTGCCGGCCTAACTGGGGACACCTGGCCCACAACCCAGGCCTGCGCCCTGACCAGGAATCAAACCAGTGACCCTTCCGTTCACAGGCTGATGCCCAGTCCACTGAGCCACACCAGCCAGGGCTAACTTAGCATTTCTTTATCAGACGTTCAACCGTAGTATTAAGTGCCCAATATCGAGTGGAAGGTTATATACTGCTAGAAATTCAGCCTACCTTCTTGATTGTTGCATTTCCTGGCATGTAATTGTTGGTAGCGTTCGTAATGACTCTTTACAGTTCTGCAGTGTTTGTCGTCTCTCTCCTTTCACTCAGGATTTTCATTATTTGGACCCTCCCTCTTTTTTCTGATGTGTTTGGCTAAAGATCTGTCAATTTTGTTTATATTTTCAGAGAAATAACTCTTATTTTTTATCACTCTTTTCCACTGTTTTTCAAGTTTCTATTTTGTTTCTTTCTGCTCTGATCTTAACTATTTCCTTCCTTCCACTTACTTGCTTTGACTGTGAAATTTAAAACGTATTTTATTCTTGGCTAATGATGGTACAGAAAAATTCTATCAATTTCCATAAGTCAATTTTGTTTTGGGCAGCTCTTATTAGTTACACTTGAACTTGTTCATGTTTCCGTACAGCCTCGTCCTGCACTTTGAAAGCCGAGCCAAGGGCGGGGAGGTGCAGTGTGTCTGCTGTTCGTCCTCATCTCAGAAGGCTGGTCTGGATGCAATGCACACACATGTGCGTTTTTGTGTGTTCACACTTTAGGGCTGCTGGATGATATTTTATTTGGGATCTTTCTATTTTTACATCCAGACCTACAGTCTCTTCCTGGTCCCCGCTGTAACTGCTTATGCAGTTAAGGGCACTGGAGCCTCGTACACCGAGCTGCCCCACTCTCCATGTTTCTGGAAGGAGTCGTGTAAGAAACTAACTCGCTAGCTCTTGAAAAGCCGGTAGAGCTCACATGTAAAAGAATATGGTCTTGGGTATTTCGGGGGATGGGAAACTTACTTACACCATTTGAACTTCTTTAAGGTTTAAAAGTCTCTAGTTCTTTTGTTCTGTTCTGGTGCCAATTTTGACATTGTATGTTTGTCTTGGTATTTGCCCATTTCATCTCAGTTTTAAGGTTTACTAGTTCATGGAGGTTTATAATAATCCTCAACTAAGCTGTAAAAAGTCTGTTTGCCTCGTCCAGTCTACGTGTCAGAGAGGCAGCAGGACTAATCAAGAGACAATTGACTGCCTGTCACATATTTGTCTGTAATTGTCGATGACGTTGCCTCAGGTATTTGGGGGAATTATAAAACTAAATGACAAAAATATAAGGTAGTAAACAGATGAAGTGCTATCGATCGCCTACCTTATTAGTTACTGTGCAGAAAGAAAAGAACGTCCACTGAAAACATTTGGAAGCTGAATCTGGTTCTAGATCGAGTGCGCATTGGGAACTGAATCTCCGACCTCCCACAGTGAGAGCCCGAGGACCGCACCGAGCTGGAGCGGCGTGTGGGGAGATGGCACCGACACGGGGCCACCCTGTCACCAGGCACCAGCGTCCGCTGGTCTGCTCTTTCCAGAACACTGTTCTCATGCACAAACCCGTTTCTGACTTTCAGAAACAACGTTACTACAAATACTGACAATGGAAAACTATAAAGAAATAATCAATCACCAAGCTATTAGGGTTATCATGGCCTTAATAGCTTGCTGTGCCCTCTATCTGTGCATCGAAACGCGGAAAGAGTTGCCTGGAGCCTAGATAAACCAATTCCCAACCCATAACTCCACCCTGGGGACTGGAAAGGAAGGAAATAAGGTGTGAGCCTTAAATCAGAGAGGCCACCCCTTAAGTAGACATGGTTACCCAATTCCCATTTCCACACTGTCCCACGGGCGTTGGATGGCGGACCCTTTCTCCAGTGGGTGCAGGGTCGGTGCCTCCAAAACCGCAGACAGGACAGCAGGCCGGAGGGACCCCGGGCGAGGAGACAATGTTCCCTCCTCCGAATGAATTCCCTCTGCTCTTCCACGCTAGAGCGAGAACACTCCCCGGCCCTGTCTATCGTTTCCTCAAAACTCCGCTTCTGATACTGAAACGTTTCTCTGCACAGATCGCACACACTCCGGTGGATGATCAGGAAACTGTGCTGCCGCCTCTTCCGTCGTGTCTGCACCAGCCCCTCCTCATGCTAAGGCTGGAGGGACGGCTCCTACCCAGGGCAAGGGCCAGCTCTTTCGAATAAAGACAGCACAGTCGTCTCAACTGTTCCTTTGTGGAGGGCACCTCACTCACTCTGTTCCCTGGCTGCTGGCTAGGGGGCTGACAAGGGCCCGGGGTCCATTCCCTGCCCACGTCTTGGCTCTCTCTTGCTGCTGCCCGCATGGCAGGAGCTCTGGCCTCTCTCACCCAGCCCGCGCTGCACCCTGCTTGTGGACCAGACCTCCGGACCTCCGGACCACCACGCTCCCGCTGGTCCTCTCTCGGGTCTGCCACGGTCCCCCCACCCCTCTCACAGACATTCAGCGCAAGGTGTACGGGAGCCCTCGGGCCTTTCACACCTGGATCCCACCCGCCCCACCTTTCGAGAGAGAGGGAGAGAGAGAGCGGCCTCAGTGTGAGAGAAAAACATCAGTCAGTTGCCTCCTCTACGTTCTGACTGGGAATCAAACCAGCAACCTAGGTAAGTACCCAGACCAAGAACTGAACCCCCAACCTTTCGGTGCACAGGACGACACTCCAACCAACTGAGCCACACAGCCAGGGCTCCGATGTTTCATCTTCCTGTTTTTCTCCCAAGTCGAGTCTACCTTTCTTAACTCAAGTCCAACGTTTGTTCCCTGCGCCACACGGCTCACACTCTACCAATTCTTCCCTGAGTTTCCAGGACACCTGGTCAGAACTTGTGCCTAATACAGCAGGAGGACATACACAGACTTACCCGGGAAAACTAATTTGCACACAAATTGTGAAGTGCTGTGAAGAGGATTGGAGCTTCTACCTATCAGCGCTTAATTGTCTCGCACTTGTCGTCCGTATCCTCAATTAGAACATAAGCGTTTAAAGATATGGACCACACCTGGAGCTCCTCCTGCGTGCCCCACGGCTCCTAACCTTGCATTAAATCTAAGGTTTTAGTAAATTTTATCGGCTGACTAAGCAATGGAAAAGATGTATTGATCACAAGAAAGGAAGGAAGGAGGGAGATGTCAGGAAGTGAGAGTGGGCAGGGGCCTAGAAGCTCGTTTATTCACTCGACAAGCGTTAATGATTATCTGCTTTGCACCAGACGCGGCTCTGTGTCCCACACGACTGCAGCAATGGAGGAACCAACGTCGCAGCCAGAGGGTCTCCACTGCAGTTGGGGGCGGGGGGGGGGGGGGGGCGCCAATGCCCAGGACAACCAGGGGACGCAGCGCATGGCAGAAGGTGGCAAGTGCTAGAGAAAGAGAAGGGCAGGCAAGAGGCCGAAGCGGGTGGTCCGTGGGTGGGACTGCTGTCAGAGGTGTCGACCAGGGCCGACTCCCTGGGGTGTCTGACAAACACAAACTGCTGTGAGGGAGTGACCTGCAAGAACACCCTGGGGAGGGGAGTTTCGATCTGAAGAAAGAGCATGCACTCACTCTGGAGCGACCAGACTGCAGGCTGGGCGCTGCGACGTGCAGGAGCCAGGGGGCACTGTCCAGCCTCTCTCCAGCCCCAATTCTGGACCGCCTGCCCCCGTCAGAGCCAGCCTCCGGGGACACGCACCAATAGATGAGTAAACGCTCCACGTCCTCGGGGACCACAGTCCAGCGGGGAGGCACCACGGCACGGGGCCACCATGCTCCGCCCATTCCCAGTGGGCTTTCCTGAACTGGGGGGCTCTCTCTGCCCACTGCCCTGATCCGGTACTCCGCACACCTGCCCTCCCTACCCCCACCCCCGGAAGCCCAGAGAAACGTGAGGGCGGAGGATGATGGATGGCCCCAGCACCAGGGTGATGTCAGTGGAGACACTTTCTATTTCCTCCCCGCACGGGGAGGTCAGACGGTAATCACGTTAGTGCTGAACCCGGCGCTCCGTTACCGTTTCATGAGAGAGCTGGCCCAGCGGGCCCAGCCGGGCAGGCGTGACTTAAACCACTCTGAGAGGCCAGCTCGGGCGTTTAGAACCCGAGGCTGGGCCTGCTAGACGTGCCTGTGTCACTGTCCCAGGCCTCCCCATGAGCCCCCATTCCTCACAGTCACTGCCCCTGTAATTAGAGAGTGTGAACAACTCTAGCCAGTTCGTACCAGTTCATACACGTTATTGCTGTAACTAAAAAATCAGCAATGGACTAAAAGAGATGCATTGTTAAAAATCAGAGCAGTGTTTTATTTTTACATGTAAAGGCTCCTACAGATGCATCTAATTAATGCCTTTTTAAAAAAAGATTTTATTTATTTATTTTTAGAGGGGAAGGGAAGGAGAGAGGGAGAGAAGCATCAATGTGTGATTGCCTCTCGTGAGTCCCCTGCTGGGAACTGGCCTGCAACCCAGGCATGTGCCCTGACTGGGAATCGAACCACAATCCTTTGGTTTGCAGGCCCGCGCTCAATCCATTGAGCTACACCAGCCAGGGCCTTAATTAATGCCTAATTATTGCTGGCATGAGTCAATAAAACTGATTGTTTATAATCAATGGTATTGTCCCTTCGTATATGTTCTGTTCCTTTCTGAGAAGGTTTTGTGACAATTTCATAAAAACACAAGATTTTATCCTTCATATTTTAGTCAGCTATCAAATTTAAATTTTTTGAATATGTGAGACCAAATCTTTGAGGGGCGGTTACTTCACTATGTTAAATGAAATCCCTATAGTTTCTGATACATTGTACACGTAGTTAGTGATACGAAATGGTGAGATTTATTTTAAACAAGCCTGTAATTGGCCTTAAAGTTTACTCAGCTGTTAGAAAGACAAGATATGAGAGGTAAGAAGTGTATAAAAACAGAAGGCAGTTCTCAAACTGGTTGTGTTCATATTAGGAGTAAATTATTTAATATATTTTATTTATGTGCAGAAGTTCTTTCAGCAATTATAAATAATAAAAATATATTACTCAAAGTTTGCATTCATGTATTTTATTCTCTCTTAAGGTAAGAAGGAAAATCTATTTTAAAGTTTAAATTGTCTTTACCACTTTATGATTATTTTTTAGGCTGTATCTTTTAGTTTCCAATCAATTATCTGGGATTCTTTTAAAACCCGAATGATATGACACCTTTTGGTGAGAATCAGGTATTCTGAAGACGGGGGGACTTGAAGACCCTCACGCGGCGGTCACAGGAGCATTGAGATGGCCGGAGTGCGCCGAGCCGGACGGAGCGGCAGCTCAAGGCGCAACACCGCACACAGAGCCCCGAAGACCCACCGGAGAAACGACGAGAGCTGACAGACAGGTTCGGTACAGCAGCGGGGTGCAAAACACACACCCAGAAATCAGCTGCATTTTTATGTCGCGATAATGAACGATCAGAAAGGGAAAGTAAGAAAACAATCCCATGTACAACTGCATCAAAAAAAAATACCTAGGAATAAATATAACCAAGGCTGTAAATGACCTGTACTTGGGAAACTGTACGACACTAGAGAAAAAAATTGAAGAAGATACAAGTATTTATGAAGCACATACCATGTGCACAGATAGGAAGAATTTAACATTATTAAAATGTCCACATTACCCAAAGCATTCTGTGGATTCAATGCCATTCCTATTGAGATACCAAGAATACACTTCCCAGAACTGGAACAAGTATCCCACAAACCTGCATGGAACCACAAAGGCCCCGGACAGTCTCAGCGACCCTGAGAAAGAGGAACGGAGCTGGAGGGATCACGCTGCCTGGTACCAAACTGCACTCCACGGCCACAGTGGTCAAACAGCCTGGCGCTGGCACCAAGAGACACACAGACTGAAGGGACAGACCAGAGAGCCCAGAAATAAACCCACACCTTCATGATCACCTGACACCGGACGAAGGAGGCCATGACATTGCAATGGGGTAAAGACAGTCCATTTATTCAACAGATGGAGTTGGGAAGGTTAGATACATGCAAAAAATGAAACTAGACCACCTTCTTACACCACACACAAGAATAAAGTAAAAACGGATGAAAGACCTAAAATGTAAGACTCAAAACCATAAAAATCTTAGAAGAAAACATAGGCAGTAAAACCTTGGGCATTTCTCATAGCAGTATTTTTTCCGATGTATCATCTTGGTCAAGGGAAACAAAAGAAAAAATAAACAAATGGGACCACAACAAAGTAAAAAGTTTTTGCACAGCAAAGGAAACCATTGACAAAATGAAAAAGACAACCTACTGAATGGGAGAATGTATTTGCCAACGCTACATCTGATAAGAGGTTAATACCCAAAATTTAGGAAGAACTTACACCACTCAACACCCAAAGACAAACAATCCACTGAAGAATGAATAGACTCTTCTCCAAAGAGGACCTGGAGATGGCCAACAGACACACGAAAGGATGCTCAACGTCACTAACCATCAGAGCAAAGCAAATTAAAGCCACAAGGAGGTAACACCTCCCACCTGTCAGAAGGTCCATCATCAATAAACAAACAAACAAACAAACAAACAAGTGCTGGTGAGGACATGGAGAAAGGGGAACCCTCATGCACCGTTGGTGGGAATGCGGACTGGGGAGCCACTGTAGAAAGCGGTATGGAGGTACCTCAAAAATTTACAAATGGAACTGCCTTATGACCCAGCAATTCCACATTTGGGAATATACGCAAAGAAACCCAAAACACCACTTCAAAGGAATGTAAGCAGCCCTCCAGGTCTCAGTCTCCTACTGGGATCAAGGTCGGCCCCAGGTCTAATACCCCGCACGTGACCACAGAGCTCAGAACGTCAGCTGACGCTGTGTCCTTCCTTCGCAGGGTGGAAGGCAGCCTTCCTCCCCCAGCTGAGGGCACTGGGACCCGGGGACCCTTCAGATCTGAGCTGGGGTTTTACTGACTGGGGAGGGGAACTTGCAGGGTGAGGGCTGGGGGTGAAAAGCTAGAAACAGGGTCCCAGAAAGTCAGATCTGTGTGGCTGCTGGAGCTGGAACATGCTGCTAGTTTGGGGTGAATTCCTATCTTCTTGGGGTGCACCTCCTTTTCTTCTTCTGACCTCATGGTCCTGGCTTCTGGTTAGAAGACACGTTTCCTTACCCTCTGGGCTCCCTTCCCCCTTCCTACGGCTCCTCAAGCCACCCTGGAGCCCGGGTAGGGCCACTGTCACCCCAACAAGCAGGTGACTGTTGGCAAGGACATCAACCTCGCAAGGTGTCAGGGTGGTCATTCTTTCAAAAGACTTTTCGAGATGTACCTGAAGCTCCAGCACAGTGTATGACTAAGGACAGACAGCCAAAAAGTGGCACAGGTGACAAGAGGGTCATTGCCACTTGCTATCTTGGTCAATGGTCACACAGAGAGGACTCAAGACCGCCCCTGGGGCGTGGGGGCAGCGGCCAAGGGCAGGGCCTCCAGCCTGACCCACCGCAGCTGCCAGCACCAGGGAGGCTGGGAGGACGCCAGGGCAGCTGCTCTCACGGAGGCAGAGGTGTGGATGGTGCTCGCTGCTCCGAGAAGCACCCCGCTCACTAAGGGCGGGGCTGGTCCCTTCCTGCGTCAGGACGCGGCTCCCAAACCTGGCACCGACCCCTCTCGCCAAGGCTGCGGAGCCTGCGTTCCCTGTAGGAACTCCGTCAGCACTAGCCCGACTCTTGCTCATCGCACGGCCGTGGCCGGTCGGTGGTCTGATTTGGTGGACTGCAGGAGATCACCAACTACACACTCTCACCAAAACAGTTATCAAAGGCAGGTGTGGCGACAGCTGACAGTCTAAAGGGGAAACAGAAAGACAACAGATGCACAATGAAGTCACTTCACGGGATGCTGATGAGCCCGTGTGACAAGAAAGAGAAGTTCCACCCTGTGTATGGGAGGTGGAGAACCAAGTGGTGGTAAAGCTGAGAACAATACCCATGTGAGTGGCCCCGAAAACTCTCCCAGAGCCGTGAGCACCTCGGGACGTCATCCATCCAAAGTGTGTGTAGCTCGACTGGGGTCCCTCCTAACAGATGGACGGAGCGCCGTGACTTCCCCACAGGCTGTGTCAAGAGCGTGTGGCCTTGGTTGTTTACTTTATACCAACACTAGTTTTTGATGATTTCTTACCCATGGGAATTGTTATTCTTCTCTACATTCCCAAAATTCTTTACACAATTTGTGTTTAGGACAACTACCTTTTCTTTCAATTAGGCAGATCATTAATAAAACCGCTAATTCTGGGGGCCTATGAAATTCTTTCAGTAATGAGGAACACAAAGGTTGTGTCTATGATGAATCATGACTTAACGTTTCACTAAAATACACCTAAAATGTTTCAGCCCCCAGCAAACACACGAAGAGATGCTCAAACGTCGTCAGTCACCAAGGAACGAAAACTGTAACGAGCTACTGAGTCACACCCGCTCGTCTGGTTCTCACTAAAAAGCCAGGCAACAGTGAGTGCCGCTGCCGACAGAGGAACCGGCACCACGGTACTCTGCTGGGGGTGGAAGATGCTGGAGTCACTTTTCAAGATAGTTAAGCAATTTCTTAAAACAGTTGACCATAAATTCACCACATGACTTGGCAATCCCCCCCAGGGAGCAATGGAACACATGTCCACACAGAGGTTTGCGTGCAAGCGTTCGGAGCAGTATTACACGCAAGAGCCGAAAAGCAGAGCCTCCCAAATGTCCATTGGTGATGGACGCCCACACGCTGGAGCACCCCCCACCCCCGCCACCAAAGAGGAACGACCTGCCAGCCCACATTCGGGTGCGGATGAGCCACATCGGGGTGCTGAGAGAAGCAGTCGGACACAGAAGGATGTGTATCGCGTGGTTTCTATTTCCATAAAATGACCACAAGAGGCCAACTTATCGAGACAGAAAGGAGATCAATCTTGCTGGGCTCGTGGTGGGCACGGGCTACTTGGGGGCTGATGGAAATGTTCTCAGATCAGATGGCAGTGCTGGCCTCCCAGAGCTCAGAACTTACTAGAAACCGTGGAAGTGCGTGCTGAAAGCGAGTGAACTTTATGACAGATGATGATTTTTTAATAAACACCCATGAGGTATCCCCATTTTATAGACGAGAAGCGTGAGGGCCAGAGATGTTCCGTCAATTGCCTGGGACAATGAAACCAGGAAATCGCAGAGCTCAGATTCAAGAGAAGGTAACTTCCAGACTCCAAGTCGCACTCTTTCCAATACAGCTCCTGGTGTTTGCTAAGAATTAGTTCCCAAACCCCTGGGTGGTGTGGCTCAGTGGACTGAGTGCCAGCCTGAGAACCAAAGGGCTGTCGGTTCAATTCCCAGTCAGGGCACGTTCCTGGCTTCTGGGCGAGAGGCAAACTAAACTACAGAGTATTTTTGCTCCGTGCTGATGGCCCAGGGGAAGCATCATCTCTCTTACCATCCTGTTGATCCGCACGAAGTCTTCAGGTTTCTTTGCCCACGGCGGGAGGTCGACATCATTCACCACCACGTCGTCCTCTCGGACCCCCAGGCGGTACCCGTTACTGTTGACGAACATCTCTGGCAGGTAATAGAACTCCGGGATCAGCTCCTGCCCGAGTGAGAGGGGAGCACGTTAAGCCACTTTAAAAACCGGTTGAATAAAACTATTAATTTGTAACTGAACTAAATGGAATTACATAATTTATTGAAGTTTAATATTTTACTAGTTTATTCTATTCTTAATTTAGTTCTCTTTAGACAAGAGTCTAGGAAGAGGAGACACATGTTTTTCTTAAATAATGTGCTTGATAATTTAGCTTTATAAGGTTTTTAACCTTTCCACAAGTTAGCAAAGAGAAATGAGTTGTGGAATCAGTAATAGTTCACGATAACATTACTAAACAAATACATCTCTAAGTCTGTGCTGTTCGGCAAACTATTCCAAATATTATTCATGAAACATCCACATTAAAGCACAGCTGTTGCCAGTTCTGGTTAAAAATCACATCGCATCTTCCACTTGTTTTCCTGACCATACTGGTGATTACAACTCCTAATTTCTATAAGAAGATTAATTGGCAGAAATTATTTTCATGCCCACTAGTAAACACAGTGAAGAGGAAATATACAACATGATAATATGTATTTAACATTCAATTCATGCCACCTGAACAGTCAGTTCTTAATCAACTGGATGCAAAGACAACTCGAGTCACTTGTACATGAGAAAGGCAGTGACAACTGGGCAGGTGTGGGTGTTGTGCGAAGTCTAACGTGTGTTTCAAGTCACTTCAGATTCATGTCTGTGAATCTGATACAGAAGTGAACAGATGTGATGGCCCTAAAAGTTGTTATTTGTTGAGCTTCTGGGGAAAATGAAAAGAAAAAACCACTGAAGTTTTTATGTGTACCACCTATACCTTGAAAAAATAATGAGCTGTTCAAGTACCAAGAGAGTTAAATTAACTTTAAACTATACTGTGAAAAGCATGAGGGCGTGTATCTGTGCAATCAAACCCCTCTGCCGTCTGTCCCAGTGACACAGGCCATTTTACAAGACTGCCAGACGCCGAGGTCTTTGAAACCACGGGCTCCTCCAGCCCAGGGGAGCGTACGCCAGAGCTTCCCTTGGGGCTGCTGCTCGTGACGGTGGGGCAGCCAACCTGGGTACTCGCCTCCGGCACAACCACATCAGGTTTATGACTGATCTACACAACAACCGTCATTCAGAACCACCCGAAATCTAGCAGAACAGAAATCCTAGAACTAAGAACATAAGGAAGAAACCACGTCGAGACTGTCGGAGGGACAGAGATGCAGACCAAGCTGGTCCCACACGCACGTGTGGTGGATAAAAACCAGGAGGGCTACTCTGGCTGCGGAGGTGCCCCCTGAGGAGCGAGGGGTCCCACCCCACAGCAGCCCATCCCAGGGTTCTCGTGCCAGGAAGAGAAGTCCCTAAACCGCCTGCCTGTGAGAACCAGCGGGTGGTGGCTGAGCGGGAGAGGCTGCTGGGGTCCGAGACGTTCCTCTCACGGGCCCGTGCCCAGACTCACGAGCACTCCCTCCCTCTGAGCCTCAGCGCTGGGCCAGCTGCCCTAAAGCCACAAGACTCCTAAGGCCACGTGAGTTCACTATGAGGGCGAGAGCTAGGGGGACAGCTTTCTCCCAGACAGAGTGCTGGCGGAAGCCATCGTTCCTTTGCTGAGCCCTCGCCCTCAGAGCCAGCAGGCTGGGGCCACATCTGAGTCTCCACCAGCCAGGCTCCCCTGGTTGGCTCGGCCTTGTTCACTCTCTGAGGCCTCACCCCTACACAACCAGTGGGCCCATCCAAGCTGTTTCCAGAGGCTTTTCCATACAAACGGCCTGTTGTAGCTCATGCTTCGACTTTCCTAAAGTATCTCGAACAAGCAGCATCTGGCCTCTGTGTGTGTGCCCCCCACCTCTTGCTAAGTGGCCCCAGGCTGGCACTCACAGCAGCAGGCCCTGGTTCATAGTTTGGCCTCTCCTTGGCACCTCCAAGCCCAGGAGAAGTAGCAGCCATCTGTTGCTCATGCCAGGTNCATCCAAGCTGTTTCTAGTAGCCTTTCCTTACAAATGGCCTGTTGTAGCTCATGCTTCGACTTTCCTAAAGTATCTCGAACAAGCAGCATCTGGCCTCTGTGTGTGTGCCCCCCACCTCTTGCTAAGTGGCCCCAGGCTGGCACTCACAGCAGCAGGCCCTGGTTCATAGTTTGGCCTCTCCTTGGCACCTCCAAGCCCAGGAGAAGTAGCAGCCATCTGTTGCTCATGCCAGGTGGCCCTGGGCAGGTTGCAGGTGGTGGCTGAAACTGGCCTGCACCTCCCTGAAGCCCCAGAGCCAGTGCACTAGATTGACAGCTTCAGAACATGCCCAAGCTCCACCCAGCCACCTGCAGGAGCAACTCACGCAGGGTGGACTCAGTGAGCACCAGGGCTGTGCTGGAGGGAGCCCGCCCAGGGGCGAGTCCTGACACGGCAGGCCCACAACAGCAGCCAGGCCTCACAGCTGATGAGCCTGGGGGTGAATCCTGCCCATCGCTGTACTGTGCCAACAGCAGTCAGGGTTCAAGTACATCGGGGGCGTTCTCCCAGGAGAACGCCTGTCCCTCCTCCTCCCAGCCAAGAGCTACTCCGTGTGCCCTGGAAAACTGAAAAGTGCGGTGACTTCCCTGGGAGGACTGTATACGGAGAGAGGGGCCAGCCTGTCCCCTGCTGTCCCTGCCATCCTGAATCCTCCCAGGTGCGTCCCACCTGTGGCTGTGGGCTGCCTGCAGCCCAGGATGGCTGTGAATGTGGCCCACCACAAAATCCTTACTTAACACGTTATGAAACTTTCGTGATTACGTGTTGTAATGTATTTACTGTGTGGCCCAGGGCAATGCTTCTTTTTCCAGTGTGGCTCGGAGACGCCCGAAGACTGGACACCCCTTCTGGACCCAGACGGTCCACCCCAGGTGCCCCCTCAGGGGTCCAAGACAGGCTGCACCTGATCAACCTGAGCCTGGCTGCAGAAAACTGAGAAAAAGTGATTGTTTAAGCCACTAAATTTGGGGTGGCTTTTTACACAGCAATGCACGGTTAAGGGAGGAATGCCCTGGTTGGTCTACGCCTGCAGCCAGTCACAGGGACCAGTGTGACCGCAGGCTCACGGGGCGGAGCTCCGGCAGCACGCTGGCTGATGGCCAAAGCCCTGGGGACAGCTCAGCAGCCTCTGTGCTGTTCCCGAATGCCCTCCGCCTGCGACTCGGCTTAACCCCCGCAACCTCTGTGAAAGGGCAGAGATGAGGGCAGCTCCCTCCCAAGACGTTTCTGAGGACCCTGCCACACGACCAGGAAGAAAGCGTGTGCAGACTACTGGGACCCATTCACCAAGAGCCGGCTCTGCTGCGGCCCCTGCACGTGCCCCCTGCAGGGGGCCCTCCGGCAGCGGTGGCCGGCTGGGGACAGCAGCCCTGCCGCCTCCTTGCTTTCCGTGGATGGACCTCTGCTGACCACTTCTCCTTGAGGACAGAATCAGAGCAGCTTGCAGCTTCCTAAACGAGCCGCAGTGCAGAGAGACGCCTGGCGCTCGCTCTCCAGGAAACGGCAAGATGAACAGCGCAGCGGGCCTTCTGCGTCTGTGAATGCGACTTCCAGTTTATTTCAGCCGCTGCACTCGAACCCCACGGGACGGCTAATGGTGCTATTCACGTCCCATCAATACAAAGAAAATATCCTGAAACATAATTTCTAATTTACAAACTCGTGACAAGTTCAAGCTGCTGAGAAATCGGACTTGAAAGCGCATCTGAGAACGACAGAGGGCCGCTGTTAACACTATCAGGATGGCGTTCCTGCGGCCGCAGACCGACGGTCCGGCGTCATGTATCTGGCTGCGCGAGCGCAGAGCCACCGCAGACACTTCCCCTTTTCCGATGCAATTCACTGTAAGGTCTCAGAACTGCCATCTCTCTTCTCCCCCTTTCCCTGAAAGATTGATGCCCCCGGCTGCCGCTAATTCCATGCAAGCTCATGGCGGGTCGATGAGTCACTGTATTAATTTACACGGTGTCACCTTAATGACACCGGGTGGCAGCTCCCTCTTCTGACACCCACATAGCTGAAAGTAATGAAACAACTCTGGAAGCATTAAGGGAAGCCGGTGTGAGAACCTCACGCAGTGGAACGTCACTGTTACTGAGCCTGCACTAGAGGAGGGGAAGAAAAGAGTGAAAAAGGACAGGCGCGCTGGTCCGAGCCGACCCAGCAGACCGGTCTCCTGATGGTCCCTGCAGCAGCCGACACCCCTCCCGGAGGAGCTCAGGCTCCCAGGCACCGGGAGGGAGCGACGTGAACAAAGACACAGAACGAAACCATCTGCTCCGTCCCCGAGGTCTCTTCAGGGGTTATCGAAGTTAGCAGATATGGCAGAGACGATTTCCTTCAGAAATGGAGAACCATTTCTTCACAATAATATCACATGCTTTTAGTTTACAGCTCAGGGACAAAAAAAAAATCAACAGTTTAGGTTAGCAAAACCATCACATCACTCTTGGTAACATACTCTTCCCTGCTAAATCCAGTATTGTTTTAGGGGAAATACTGTACGCTTTAATCAATATATTTAAATATGAGTTTAGAAAACCCCAAGGCATCACTAGTATTCCCCCAAACTTGTAATCCCTTCCCGAGAAGCCCAAACTCTGATGTTTTAAAGGGAAAGACTGATATGTTTGTGCACACACACGCTACCACCGACAAAGATGTAATCAGAACACAGCGATGTGGCAAAGCCCGAGGAATCATACGTGCCGTGCAACTTCCTGCCACGTCAAAGACCTTGGTCAAGTCGATAAGAAAGGGACATACGACCCAACTGATAATGGGCAAAAACTGCGAGTAAGTTCACAGGTGAAGAGTGTGCGAGAGACGCACCGGCCCACTCACAGCCGATGAAAGGCACGCCAAAGCAGGGGCGACCCGTGTCGCCTCCTCGGATCGGCAGCAGTTGCAGCCGCACTGCAGCAGGGATGGCGGGGGGGGCCCTGCATGGGGAATCACCGTCTTGGGGGCCCTGGCCTGGCCGTGTCTGTCAGAGTTCAAAGTGTAGGCAGCCTTTGAGCCCCCAGTCCCGGTAACAGAAATTCTCCTTGACGCATACACACATAGTTCACGAGGATGCCCGTTCCCGAGTGTTCACTGCTGCTGTGTGTGTAACAATCGGAATCAGAACGTGCGACCATCTGTCCACAGGAGACTATGTGGGTCAGTCACTGCGCTGTGTGCGGCGTGCAGCCTTTGAAGACAGGCTCTGCCTGTGAAGGTGCCCGAGACACGTCACCAGGAGACGCAGAAGGTTCGGCTGGTGGGGAAAGGCCTGGGACGGGCAGGGGTCCTCCGAGACTGACACTCCCTGCGGAGAGGCGCCTGGTGCTCAGAAGCACCGACAAAGTGCCCGGGATGGGAGGGAAGTGGGGACCGCGCTGTCTCCACACACTGGCGAGAGTGGCCGAGCCGGGCGCGTGTGTTCCAGTGGGGCTGGAAGGTCAAGGCCGAGTGCCTCTTCCTTCTCTTTGGAGGATATGAAACAAGAGTGAATGGGTATTTTTACCCGAAGAGCTGGACAGCATGTGGATGCAGCTCGGAATTAAGATATACACAGTCTCACAGAGAATAGGGAGCCTTAAAATACAAGTAAAAACACTTGACTCACACATAAGGCCTTTACTGAGTTCTCCATGAACACTACATGAATTCTAGACTCCTGGGGACGCTCCACTCCCTGCTCCTTCTCCCACGGTCGTTAACCAAGCAGCAGGCCCCTCCCTGCTGTCTCTGGTCTGAAATCAGTCTCAACGGTGCTTTCTGGGCTTAGGTTCTCAGTGAAGTTACAAGTCTGTTCAGAGGACAACGTGGTGTAGCTGTCAGGATGCACGCTCGCTCTCTCTTTCCACTCCGCCATGGGAGCGCGGCCGCGCTGCGGGTGCAGACTGCTATCAGCAACGCTCGCTCAGGCTCCAGCGCACCGATGGCGCAAGTGGACACGCAGGCGGGCCGCGCACTCTGGGCTGTGCCCCCTGTGCTTGGCTTTCCGAAAGAACCCTGGAACAGGTGTACTCCCACTGTTCTCCCCGTTCAGTGACACTGCCATCGCCTTTCTACAAGTCTGCCGTGCGTGGTCAGGCACAGCCCTGAAGGTGACCGTTTGGATTCGAACTCACTGCCTGTTGGGGACTGAGACCCTAGACGCAGAGGCACAGCGGCATCTTTGTGTCCAGCAGTGCGATAGCGGAGAAAGAGGAAGCTGCCTCGGAGAAGGAGGGCGTAACGCAGGAAACACAGATAGCTCTGCCCCAACCTGACCACACAGTCGCAATGTCGGAAAGGAAAATCGGAGCAACGAGAGGACGTGGGACAGCAGTTCTGCGCATAGCCATTGCTGGTTTGAACAGAATCCTGCAGAGATAAACAGCCAACCTCCGTACTGGACAGGAGTTAGGCAGCACCGCCTGCGAAGCTGCCCGGCTCCCGGCTCTTCCCAGATGTGGCGTGTGCCGGTTCAAGCTCCCGTGCACTGTGGCACAGCCCCCAGGCACACCAGAGAAAACGCTGGGGCTACTCGAAAGAACCTCCGTTTTAGATGGGCCTTGTCGTTAATGCTTTAGCAATCGCCCCAGGCTATGTAAACCGGACTCGGGCGAGCTGCAACAACACAACATGTTAGGTCAAATCCAATCCCGGCTGCATTTCACGGGACGGGCCACACCCTGAGTTACCAGCAGGGACGTCGATTTATGGGCTTTCCTCTCCATCCTGACTATTCAATCTAAATCCAGTGGCAATTTTTTGAAATAATGAAAGCACCTTAACGGAACAATAAAAAAGCATCCTGAATCATTTTCTATGGGTTTCACATTATTTCCTTTCGTGTCCTTTGAGGTTGGAGGAACCAGACAATTTCAAAATACAATGGAACAAAGCTGCCATATGCAATGTCTTATATACCGACTTAACATGTTTGTTAGTTAAAGTTTATTATTGAAGTTAAAATTAAAACTTCAACATGTTTTGAAATCAAATTAGTATCAGCAAATGAAAGAGCCCACCTTCACGTCAGAAGTGTCTCTCTGGCTGGTCCTCCAAGACCTGGCGACGGAGGAGAAGGCCCGGCCGGGATGGTCGAACTTCCCGTCGTTGGCGTTGAGGAAGAAGGTGGTGAACGGCTCCTAAGCGAAAGGAAGAAACGCAAAGGTGACCCTTCAGGACAGAGGTGACCCTTTGGGACAGGGCTGCCCCAACTCCTGTGTGAATGAGGACTTTCTCCGGAAGCCTCTGGAGGCAGAAACCGAGCAGGGTCCTGGGGAGATGCCCCCGCCTGGCCGCTGGGCCAGCCACCTGTCCCTCTGCAGCCTTGCTAGGTCATGTGCTTCTTGGGCTCAGTCCTCTGATTATGCCACCAGGAGCAGCAGGGGCGTGCTGTGCGGCTCCGTGAAGGGTGAGTCGGCACTGCCGGACAGCCACAGGTAGGCTTTGTCTCTCGGAGTGGAGCATCTGCGTCCCCCCGCAGTAAAGAGATTGCTCTGGCCCCTGTGCGCGGCGGCACAGGCTTCGGGAGGCGGAGTCTGCTGCGGTTTTCCCATCCGAGTCCCCAAAAAGTACTCGTGCCAGACTGCAGTCTGGCGGTCACTCTATAAGACAAATCCCCGCTCAAGTTCTTGCACTGCTTCCCAGGGCTCCTGGGAGAAACTGCGAACTAACGAACTGTCTCAAATCACTCGAATGACCTGGGACCTGCAGGCCTCCTCCCTCTCATCACTGCCTTCCAGACAGTTAAAGGTCTGGCCACGCTGCTCTCACTGCCTGTCCTTGAGCGTGACAGTCCCCCTGCCTGGAACAGACTTGCGCTTCCCCTCACCACAATTCCTGGGTGAAGTTTTTATTATCTGCTGGGTCTCAGACAGGGGGGTCGTTCCCCCCACAGACCCTCCGGGACCTGCCCAGCTCTGCGGTGTGCTCAGGTGCCACCTGTGTGTCTTGCAGTGCGACCACAGCACTGGGTGGGGGCGCTGGTGGGAGTCCGCCCGCAGCAGGCCAGGGTCTGCCGCCGCTGCTGCCGCTGCCAGCCCTGTGTAAGCACAGAGGGCTTGGGCGAGAGCTGCTCAGGGCAACTGAACGTGCTGCGGGGAGAAAGCGAGTTCCGGATTCCAAACACGTAACCAAAAAAGTGGACTATTTTTATTGGTTACATACTGAAACTGTGACACTTCAGGTGCATTTGGCTAACAAATATATTTGTTAAAATTAGTTCCATCTGTTCCGTTTGACGCTTACAGGTGGCCACTGGGGATTTTGTGCCGTGGGCATGGTGTGCCTCAGCTCTGCCCTGGCGGCACTCTGGGCGGCACCCACGGGTGACAGCGTTCCCGCCACACCCCTGCTGGGTCCAGTTTGTGCTGCACTGGGGCCGAAGCGCTCAAGGATGATGTGTTGTCTGGGAAGGTGTTCAGCTTGTCAGGAATAGAAGAGGGTAAACGGAAATCAAGCTGTTGACAGTAAGTGCTTGTGTGGACTCACACTAAGTCTTATAAATCTCGTATCAGACTAATTTCATTACACAAAACAACTGAGTGTCCCTTTATGTAACTACTTCAAAATACTATTATATATAAACACATATGATATGGCTATTCTTGTTTAATTCTTGGACCACCCTCCTTGATGTTTTTCAGAAGTGGCTCATGGCCTGTTTTTAGTCCCCAAAACACCTGCCAGAGGCGTCTTGTCCCCCACGGCCCTGGCTTGGCACCGCCCTGGCGTGGCGAGGCACTGACTGTCCTCGATGGGACGTGCGGTGAGGTGGGGAAGCCTCTACAGCCACACGTCCGGTTTAACTGCTTTCCAAGCTCCCCCACCCCGACGGCCCCACGCACGGCCTGGACGGGGTCACACCGCCTGCCCTGCTTCGAAGGCGCATCTCCCGGGCTCCGTGAACCCAGGCTTTTTCTAGGCTCCTGCGGTGAATCCCACACAGCAAACAGAACTTGAACTTCACTGACACCTTTTCTCTAGGCTTCGAAAAAATTAACCTCCTCTGCTGATTGTTTTGTTAAAACATTTACAACATACGCAGCTAACACGTCATTTCCAACCGGTGGCAGTAATGACTGAGTTCAGTTGCATGATCCGACCATTCGGTGACCAGAGAATCCAATTTATCAGTCACCCTGTTTTCGGTCTGCCTTTTCGTGAGCCTAAATGAAGCAGGAATATACTTTATGCCCATTCTTAGGACACCAGCGGCCAGAGGTCTTGGCTGGGAAACTTCTGTGCGTGGTGTGTAGCTGTAGCCTGCGGCTGAGCTGGGCAGGGCAGGGGACCTGACTCCCTCTCTCGGTGGGTCAGTGGGTCTGCAGCTCGGGGAAGCCCGTCCTTCCTCCAGGAGTGGGCGGCGTCCCCACGTCTGGAGAGTTAGTAGTAGGTCATCACAGCCCATAAACTAAAGGCGTTCTGTTCGGCTTGGTTTATAGTGGTGCAAAGGCACTTACGTAAATCTAATATTCCCTCAAATAAAGAGAGAGTAAAGAAATAAAACTTGTTACACTTTCGACCACTAGAGTCAAAAACTATTTCTTAGGAAATTGCTAGCTCTGCAACACTTTTGTAAAAAAGAAGAAAACCAGGTACCCAGAATTATGGTGAATTTTTGAACAAGTTAGATAAGTAGCTTTGGTCCATAAAAGAAAGCTCTGTCTTTCCCTTTAGTTTATGATTACAGAGTGTATTTTTTAAAAATAAGCTTTGGGTTGGATTTCTTATAAACTAGTTAACCTAAATGTCTCATGTTGCTTTAGGGTTATAAGAAGTATAAAACTTGTGTTCAATGATGTGGAATCGGAATTCTGACAAACTTTCTGTTACAACAGAAACTGTTCGCAGTGTGTCAGCGACTCACAAGTTCCTTCGAACACGATCACACTGCGTGTCTGTGTATCAGTGGAGGGGAAGTTCAAGTTCTTCTTCCTACGCCCAGGAGGACTCCAGACCACAGTCGCCCCCCAGCCTGAGGGCAGCACCGTGTCTGGAATGGGAGGACACAAAGTCACATGCGTGCCCCCACTGCGCCCCCACCACACCTGCCTTCCTGAAGCGACTCAGCCTCAGGTGACCTAGGGGTCTGAGGTGTGTTTTGGAAAGGACAGAAACACCATGGATTGCACTGATCCACAGATTTGACTTAGCATTCTAGAACACCCCTGGGTTGCTGGTGGAAGAAAAACCAGGCCACCTGCTTCCAGTACCTGCTCCTCACTAGACCAGACTGAAGAGGGCAAGACGACAGCAGAGACACTGGCCTAGAGTCCGCACGGTCCCCCCCATGGGCAGCGCTGGGACCCACACTCAGGGCGCGTCAGAGGAACAGAGAACAGACAGCTGAGACATTCAGGGGCAGGGCCGTCGGGTGCGGCAGCTGACTGCCTGTAGGGGGAGGACAACACAGGGGAGAGCACCTACTTTGGGTCACGGGGAGGGGGGAATGGGGGAAAGCAGCCCTTTATTTAGACAGAAAAGGCAGCGGGGTTTGCAGGGGAGATGGGGGACCCGTGTCAGGAAGCGGTGTTCAAGGTGCAGTGAGGTGTCAGGGCAGAAACGTCAGGAGGACAGACAGACAGACACGCATGCACTGGAAACACCGGTCAGGAGCTGCGGAGAGACGTCTGCAGCGAGGGCAGGAGCTGGGTGCCACGGGCTGTGACTGAGTGACGTGGCCCAGACAACCTGCAGAGGGAAACCTGGGGACTGGAGACCTGACAGGAAGCAGCCTGAGGGCGAGGGGGCAGGGTGGCCGGGAGGTGAGCGGGAAACCGGGGGAGGCACTTCACGAAGACCACAGTGAGCGGTGGTGTGCGATGCTGCGGGTGCTCCAGCTCTGGCCCCGTCAGGACTGGGCAGAGTGATGGGCGGGGAGCCCGATGCCCAGGGGTGTGGAGACAAGCTAGGGGCACACTGCCTTTAGTGCACCGCCTGGGAAGTAGGAGAAGGCACCGAGTGGGCGGGGCGGGGGGGGAGCAGGACAGCAGCACTAAGTAAGTAATTAGGTCAAAGAGACCAGAATCTGTGTGTATCTTAGAAGAATGAGAAAGTGACAAAAAGTTTTCAGAACAGTGACAAACTATTTTTAAATAGACTGAGAAGGAAGGCCGAGACAGCCGGCGGCGAGGAGGGGGGGGTCAGTGAGAAAGGGGACGGCGGAGAGCAGATGCAGCCCCCACCCCTAACTCTGGTTCCTTCTAGAACTGGTGCAGGTTTAAGAAGTTCACAGTACTTAACCTTCCTAACCAATTTTGCAAAAGAGACAACTCATTAAAAAAAAGGATTCAGTTTTGCTAGAGTTTGAAATCTCTGATTTCACTGGTCTCTCATCCGTGTTCAAAACAAATAAGCATACTTGGTTTCTACCCAGTTCCCTGACGCCGCCACCTCTGCGGACGACAGGCCCACGAGTCACTCACTATGCGGACCAGCCAGGACAGGGCGGACGCTGCGGTGGAGTAGTGCGTGGTGTAGTGGCAGGGCGGACTCTGCTCATCTTCCCAGGCCTCGTACCGCTCCGCATAGAACACGGCTCTCTTGGGGTTCAGGGCGCCCACGGGCTGCGAGGAGAGAAGGGGAAGCGTCTTGTTAAATACAGTCCCATCGGGCATCCTAACACCTCTTTAGCCTGACAGGGTTTACTGTTGGTTCACTTTAACCTTAGAACAAAGATCAATGACACTATTTCTTTGTCAAACGTAACTTTGACATTAAAAACAGATCGTCACGCTTGCTAAAGACCCGAAAGGCTTTCAGGCATGCAGGGTTTCTAGGTGCCACCAAGAGTCCCACCGAAGCAGGTCAGCAGGGACGAGCCGGCTTGAACGGTCCCTGCCTGCTTCCCCAGCACACTGAGCAGCTAGCCTGACCACGGGACCCCGGGGACTGAGTGAGGTGGCTGGCCGCAGGACAGAAACACTGTCGGGCCTGTCACCCACAGTGAGGAGGGCAGGGTCTCCCCTGTGGAGCGCGGGCCCTGCTCCGTCACCCAGAGAAGCAGCCTGCGTCCTTCTCCTCCAGTTAAACTGCAAACCCTTGGCCGACGGGGCCGTGCAGACAATCACGTCCTGGGAAAGTGTTCGGGGAGCCGGGGAACCACCGAATACTTTCAATGCTGCAGCACCGATGACCACTGCGTGGACCAGACAGCGGGCCGCGGTCTCGGGGCGCGTGTGCAGTGTTCTTTCAACAAAGCGTGTGTCAGTCAGATCACTGTCTCCAATTTCTGAGTGCACCTCATCATTAAGAATCTTGGGGATACAGTCCACGTGATTTCAAGTGGCCAACGGCCTCCGCGTAAGTTTCTGAGTCTGGTTTAATGGGATGCGGAGTCCACTCCTACGACACCTCAGAGCTACACTATTTTATTCGAGGCTGCATACTCTAAAAGCAGAGAGAAAGCAGAAGATGAATACCAAGTGCAATGTGCAACTCTGCTATTCCACATTTCGATTTCACTAGATAACCGTGAAGTTCCCCCCGAGGCTTCCTCTGAACCAGAGAAGCAACAGAAGATGGCTGTTTCAATGGAACAGATGATGTCGCCCGAGAGACAGGCTCACTCAGAAACCGCTTGTAGCTTTTTCTTTTGGTCCTCGGGGTACAAACCAAACACACGTCATCGGCAGTTACCGGTCCCTCAGAATTTCCACCAAAAAATCTTATTTGCAAGGGTTTTTATTCCGAATATTAACATTATCTGTAAATCACATTCAGTTTTCTTTATCTCAATTGATTTAATACAGACTAAACAATTTAATAATTTACTTTTTAAAAACTTTGTTTTAAATATATTTTTTAAATGTTCTAAGGATCAAAATTTCATTGTGTTAAATCTCACTAATACCCCTCAAATCTTTTTATTCAGATGTAAAAAAATCATGTAATTTCATTAAATGTCATATAAAATTAATAATATCTAAAACATACAATTAACTTTTTTGGTGAAAGGGAATTACTACAGTGGAATACATGTGAGCACTGTAACTGAGCGGCGGAAATGGTAAGTTTTTCATTTAAAATGGCCTACATATTTTACACATTCCTTGTCATGCAAATGCCTGGTTCTCTAACTCACCATCGTAAGCGCACTGTGCTAATATGTAACATGTAATGTGGCTGACGTGTTCTCCCTCGGGGGTCTGTGCACAGCCCTGAAGGGCGGGCCCTGTCTGACCCCCTTGCGTGGCCGGACCTCACAAGACACACTTGAAAAAGGGGCACAGCCCTCCCTCTAATCCTCTCCAGCCTTCTCCTCAACTACTGGAAAGGGGCAAAGTAAATATTTATACTTCTTATTTTACTCAAGTTTCATCAAAGACTCTCACTGGAGTGTTTTACACAATAATAGTTTGCAGAAAACAGCTGCACAGGATTAAAGTCTGCACATGCCTTCATTAGTGACTTTGAAAAAAGTTACTTATTGATTTGAGAGGGAGGGAGGAAGGGAGAAAGAGGAGGAGGGCTGGGGGAGAGAGGGGTCAGCACGTGGTACCACGAACCCACACACCCATTAGCTGGCTCCTGTCTGCGGCCCGACCGGGGTCCGACCCACAGCCATGCCGTAGGGGGACCAGGCTCTGAGCAACTGAGCTCCCTGGCCAGGCTCCATTAGTAAGTTCTTCAAATACATTTCTAATTTTGAATTTTTATCTAATGCATTTAAAAACGAAGCTTGTAACACAAAATGTCTATCCTCTACCAAATTTACCGATGTATAAATCATTGCTTATGTATAAATTTGTTATCCTTTTAAAATGTGAGCAGATAATGCAATGTCAACACCATTTGAATCTAGAAAATGCTTGTGAAAAAGTAAGACTGTGCTTAATGACACTTGTAAGCTTGTTTTGTAAACAAGTGTGACCCCTTCGATTTTTACCACAACTACCGGACTTCCTTTCCCGTGGGCAGGAGGGACGCACACCCAGCCACCCCTCCCTACACTTTCAGGTATTTTGGCAGGAAAAGGTTTAACTGAAAGTTCGAGATCTTGCTGTTAACGTTTATTATGATTCTGTCCTTGTGAGTTTATGTGCTATGAGTTGACACTGGAATGGAGAACAGAAAATAATGCGAATAAAAATGCAAAAATTAAAACAAATTCTACAACACTATTATTTTAATTCAATCTCTGTAACTGCTAGAGTCCACATAGCTTACAAACATACTCTTTCAATACAAAAGTAGATTATACATGTAATGTTACTGTATCTACATGAAAGGTAATTAAATTTATTGAATCAATGTTCCGTCTTTTATTAATTACTCAGTTTCTCCTTTTTGAATATTAAAGACAGAAATCTGTCAGAGCCTTAAGCATTACAAAAAACTTTGTGATAAACTGTGATTTTATTACATGGAACAAAAACCCTGACAGGTGCTCACGGAGACTTACCAATTAAAGGCTCTGAGAAACACTATTGCTACTGAAATTGTTTGAATTGGTCCAGTGCTCTGTCTGTCTCTCCATCTCAGAACCTCACCCTTCTTTCTGTCGACTACTGACATGCAATAGAACTGGTGTTTCCTGGAATGTACTTTGAAAACTACTGGTTACAATCCTATGGTACATATTTCTAAGTCCTTCTTATTTGATTCCATTTTCCTCTTTTCTTTCCCTTTCTGTACTCTAACGTATCAATATACTGCTGTTATAAAACCTCACGTTCTGTTCAGCCTTTTTTACGGGACTGGCCTCTAACTTGATAAATAAGATGCACCAAAAATAAGCAACAGACATGTTTAAATTAGACTATTTAGTGGGTGAATGGTACTGTATGAAGTACTGAAATGACTTTAGAGAATAGAAAAGTCTAGTGGAGGGCCAATGGATTTAAATAATCAGAAACAAATGTAGATGGATTTGAGGCACTGTCAAGGCCATTAAAATAGATCCCAATTTTTAAGAACAGAAGAAATGTGTGAAAGGCAGTACCAGAGGTCCAATCACAGTGACACCAGCGACTCCGAATTCTTGTATCTAAACACCGAACTGCTCCCGAAGCCCGCCGTGTCAGGGCCCTACTGCACACCAGGCGCTGGGTGCTGACTGCTGCTGGGGCGTGTGCTGGCGGCACTGCGGGTTTGCACTAGGTACTGTTTCACACCCATTTTCTACGTGGA
The DNA here is from genome assembly GCF_014824575.4 of Sturnira hondurensis. Classification (NCBI taxonomy): domain Eukaryota; kingdom Metazoa; phylum Chordata; class Mammalia; order Chiroptera; family Phyllostomidae; genus Sturnira; species Sturnira hondurensis. The sequence goes on along the minus strand of NW_028082350.1, from coordinate 16,969,091 downwards.
CTCTCACGGGTCTGCGAGGTGGGCAAGACATTCACAAGGAACCCAGTCCCTTGACGAGGAAGCAGCCCTGGCGCCTCCCCTCTGCCTGGGCCGCCGCGCGGCCTCCTCCCTGCCGAACTGGAGATTCCGACCTGATGCCATTCCTCTGCCGAATTAAGCAACTGTGAGCTTAACCCCTATCTCTTCACGGGTCCTCAGTAGTGGAACGAAGCTCACCAGCCTTCGGTCCGGCGTCCTCACCTGCTGATGAGAAGCAATGTCGAATCAAGGCCACATGGCTGGCAAGAGGTTCTCCACATTCCGGAACCTGCTGCAGCTCTGTGCTGGGCCCAATGTGAAGCTGGGCATGGGGGGAGCCGCTGGCTTGGCTTCCAAGGGCTACTTTTAGCTGCCTTAAGACTCTCAACACATCGGAGCTTGTCTTGTGTTTAAGTTATCTTGTTACCGTTCGTGGTAACCACGTGGCCTTGGGAATCCACAGGAGAGGTTTTGGGGATGCTTGCCTTTCTTACTTTTCCAGCCGGGAGCTCGGAGCATCACTCACGAATGTCTCCATTAAGACGCTGCAGAAACCATACCTACAGATGCTGCTGTGCTCCAGCGAGCTCCCTGCCTCTCTTCTCCTCCGACCAGGGAATTTCCTTCTTCCGGAAACAGCTCACGTTTCACCCGTGAAGGCCTGCACGGCGCCGTCTGGTAAGTCAGGCCTCTCTGTAACCTTCTTCCCAAGTACAACCCTTCAAGGGCATGTCCAACGTCTCCTCCACCTTGGTCACCTCAGCACCTAACACAGTACCTGGCTCTTTTCAGGGGCCTAGTAAACACTGAATGAACAAGGGCTTGCTGATCTGATTATAGGTATGATATTTTATATTCCCCTATGAAACTTTAAGACAAAATTTTTAGGCAAGATCAGAAGACAGACAACAAAGTGAAAAATATTTATAGCACTTATGATAAAGGGCTATTTTGGGGGGGGAAAAGAACTTTCATGTATCAGTAAAAAGCGAATGAACAATGTAAACAGATGAGCGAGTCAGAAGGCAGTTAGCAGGCAAACCTGTAGTGAGTGGGGGAGAAGCGGCACTGGCTCAGTGTAGGGGCGTCATTTCTTTCCTGTTCAGCACACACTGTCCCTTCTCCTTCGTGACCCTCTCCCGCCCCGTGTGGGGTCCACCAGGCGGACTCCATCACCTGATTCCCTTGCTGGGCATGTGACCCAGGCCTGCCAATCAGCTTGCTCAGTCCACGTGGCCACCGAGGCTGGTGCAGAGATGGGCGTGTGACTCGTGCTCTCCCGGCCAAGCTGGGCTGGAGTGCCCCAGGGAAGGAGCGTCCTCGACCTGCACAGGGCCACAGGGGCATCCCTGATGTCCCCAAGGGAGGAGGCCCGCGGGGGCGCTGGAGTCGTGGAAGCTGGTATGTCCTGGGCCCCAGGTCCCTGTTACGCAGACCAAGGAAGACTCTGTGCCACTGTGACCCAAAGTCCGAAGTACACTGGCAGTTCTTCAAATGCCAGACAGAAACTATTTCCATTTGTCATATTGTCACTAATTGTTCAGTTTCGCAACACTCAGTGCCGCCCGGGGTGGAGCGAACGCATGCGGTACAGTACTGGCAGGAGACGGTGGCGGGTGGGGGCAGGGGGATACATCTCCCACGGGCAGAACTGGCGATCCTTTCCAGGGTGCACTTGTGTTCAGTCCACCACTTATACTTCAATGAATTTGTAAGATGGAAAGAATCAGATACAAAAATACTTCTCACAGCATTTCCTCAAATGGCAAAAACTACAAAAGGAGACTAGAAGCCTAAATATCCATAAACAGATTAGTTAAATAGATGGTGTTACATCTTCACCGCTGTATGTTATGCATGTCATCAAACAGTCTGGCCTGAAAAAATTCCAAGGTGAATCCATTCAGTAAGCATGGAGCACCTACTGTGTGTCGGGAACCACTCCAGACCCCAGAATAGGGTGTTGAGAGACAGACGGAAGCTAAGCAAACCACCAGGCAAAGAAGACAGCACCAGCTATGAGTGCTCTAGTGACAGTCAGGACCCCACCTGGACAGCGGGAAAGGTGTCTCTCAGGAGGAGCCTCTGCACAGAGACGTGACTGACCAGGGCACGCCAGCCCTGTGAACGTGAACTTCGGGAACCAGAGACCCTAGGCAGAGAGACAGCCAGGGCGGGGGCGTCCAGGGGCCTGACAAGCAGTTCAGTGGACGGAAGTCAGTGTGGCTGCGGTGCAGTGGACCAGGGGAGGAGTTGAGGACGCCAGGTGAGGGAAGGGCAGAGGCCACTCGGGTGCTGGCCTCGCGGCCCAGCGTGGTCAGTGCGCATCTGGGTGTGTACATGCAAAGGCTTGGGAGGGTTCCAGGCAGGGAGTGGAATCGGAGTGCGAGTCCCTAGGGGGGACTCCGCGGGGTTGGGGGTAGCGTGCAGTTACCATGGCTAGTGAGGGGCCGGAAGGGCACTCGCAGAGACAGCCTCCGACAGCACCGTCACGCGCCTCTGCGAGTCCCAGAGGGCGGCTGAGATGTGTTTTACCTAATCAGGCATCTGCTTCACACAGTTGCTTAGCATTTTCAGCCTGTATTTACAGTACACGTGGAATATATTTTGCCTTACATATTCAGACAAGAATTTTGAAGAACAGGCATTAAACTCTATGAATGAGTCCCTCTGGGAAGTGAGAATGGAGATCTTTTGTCTTCCCCCACCCCACTTTAGTGTTTGAGCAAGAATTTGGTTCATCTCATGCAGAAAACTTCAGATGGCTTTATCAGTTATGTGACCCAGAAATAGCTTTCAAATGTGAACATTTTCACTGTTATAACTGTAATCAATTACAGTAACTTCACATTTCAGCAAACAACAAAGACCAGGTACTTCCAAAAGGAAGTAATCCCTGTTACCAGTCTTCACTGATGCCCAAATCATCACCTGCGAAAGCTTCACCAGTTAGAACAAGTCAAATGTCAACGGGAGGCAGAAAGAACAGCCAAGATCCTACGGGCAACTGGGCGTTTCACAGGGTGACTGGCAGGCCTCCTCACTCGATCAGTGTTAGGCACAAAGGGGGGCGGTTGGGGGCCATCCTAGCCCAAAACACCTGAGTGACAGAAGACTCAAATGTCTTCACACTATTCACAGGTAAAGCGTGACACCTTCAACTGACCTTAAAACAGTTTAGCAAAATAAAACATGCTAAAATGTTGATAATTATGCTTTCTAATTATTGGGTAAATTGGTTGTTGTTGGTACTTCCTTTTAGTTGAAAAAATTTTATAATAAAGTCGAAATAAAATAAAAATGGAGTGTAAAACTAAGCGAATCTTTCAAATTCATACTAAGTCCTTTTCATATTACTGATGTCTGGAGATGTTCTGACAGGTAAGAGATCTTTTCACTTGAAAATCTGGGTTTCTAAAACGTGTGGAGACTTGGCTCTCTTCAACAGATTCAACCTCCCACGTGCGGCTTCGTGCACTCTCTCGTCTGTGTGACCCTATCCAGCTATTCACCGCACAGCTGCCTCCGGCTTTCTGGAGAACCTGAACCTCAGCGACAAAGCCTTGATGTGACGACAGGCAGGAGTTGTATTTTGCTGGACTTGAGAGTACTCCTGTGTTCACCCTCCGTGGGGTAAACAAACACAATTGTGTTACGAAGACAGACAGACTTTGAGTCAAAGTTGCACTTTGATTGGCTAAATTTATCAGCACTGTCTGCCGGGCACTTAGGGAAGGTGGTGGGTGCTAGGAGATACGCCAGTCTCCAGGCTGCACAGAAACTCGAGAGTGTGTTCTGCTCTCCTAGGGGAGGGAAACAATAGGTAGCAAAGGAGAGGAAATGCAGCCAGGGCCCTGCTCTGCCCGAGTCCTGAGGACACAGTGAGAAAACGCCGCATGGCATGTGACAAGTACCCGTCAGATTCTGGCTGTTACTGTCGTCATTACCCCAGAATATTTCCTGAGAAAACGACTTCTCAATATCTCAGTGAAAACCAGGGTGTTTCCATAAAATGACGGAGGCACGAATGAACTGTCTTGCACAGTCACGTGTCAGTTCTGAAAGCCCGGGAAGTGTTAGAGGCAGGAGGGCAGTGAAGAGTCTGCTCACTGGTTTCGGGACCCCTCTGTCTGCTGTGCTATTTCAGGCGGCACTGAGGGAGCAGAGACTCCCTTCGGCCCGGTGGGTGTCCCAGGGATAAAGCCCCCTGCAGATGCGACCCGAGGCTGGTCCCATCCCAGCGCCCGGAACGGGCTCTACCTCTCCAGGGCCGGCGGTCTCCTGAGAGCACACGCTGAAGGCCCCTGTGGCTCCCAGTCCCTTCTTTGCCAGCTTACACCCCTCAGAGCATCACAGGCTCTGCTGTGTCCCTCCCTCTTTCCCACCCTGAAAGGGCGTGACAACTGGCTGAGCGAGAAGGAACCCCAGAGGGGGCTCAGGGACCTGCAGCGTGAGCAGACAGGGGAAGGGCCAGTCTGGGAGCTCTGCTCAAACCCTCAAACCCCCTGCCCCCCATTATGCGTCTCCGGGAAACGACAGTGGGGATAAACTGTGCCCCCCCGTTTCTGGTTACCACAGTGTCTGTGTCTCTGCTTTCTTCCTGTCCTCCCTTTTCTTGGTTCTTTCTTCCTCTCAGGTGGAAGGAGAAGAGCGCAGGGACACCACTGGGCCCCTAAAAGTGACCAGAGTGCTCCGGCCAAGCTGTGCTTAGCATCTGTACCTGCTGGGCCCAGCGGGCGTGCAGTTAGCACCCATGTAAGCCAAGAGTAAGCGGATGGATCAAGTCAGGAATTTGAGTGGGAGTGATTCTGAAATCGGTGCCCTTTTACATTCCCCCTGCAAACCACGCGCTCTGCGCCGATCACTCCACGAGTCTTAAACAGCATCCACCCACTGCGGGTCAGTACTCGGCCTTGAAGTAATGCCTGTCCTGCAGCACTGCACAGAGAGCGAGTTTAACAAAAAAGGTTTGCAGAGTAAATGGTAAGACAACAGTCAACGTATATTTGAATGATTTTCAAACTTGGCAGTAGATGTTTTCTGGCAGATGGGGTATAATTAAATTTACACATCCACTTTTTAATCTTCTAATCTGTTTTGTATCAACAGTCAGTTAGTAGCACACTTAGTAGCTTTGTCCATCCTTCATGTTTTACTGCTAAAGCTTTGGCATCATGCTGACGGCACAGTAAGTAAAACTGTGCTCCTTTTAGATACACTCGCCTAAGCCGAGAAGTGCCTCAACTGCAGCACCTGCCCCCACCCCTCGCCGTGGCCACGTTGAGCGCCCCCCACGGAGCATGGGAACACCCTCCCTGCGCGGTGTGAATGCTCGGCGCACCCTGTGCGGGCGGGCAGCTGACGCGTGTCCGCACTTCGGAGCAGACTTCCCCACCGTCAAGTCTCACAGCCTCCAGGCGCCATCGCTTCCTCTGTTAAGTAGCATAATAATTGGGGAAATGCTTATGCGTATCATCATCTGTCAGTCAGCCACTCCCGTGTTAACAAAGTGTATTTTTCCACTCAGTGAACACGTGTGCCTGTGTGATGTCTCGGGTTCACGTCCGTCTGCACGGGCCCTGGCGTCGTGATGAGATGATTTCATCCATCGGAGCGCGGACGGGGACGGGCAGGGGCGAAGCTCACATGACTCTGCCCAGAACTGAAGTGCGACCTTCCCTCATGTTTTAAGAGAGATTTGGGCGCAGGCTCACATCTCCACAAGAGAGATCTGTGCAGATACCGAAAAGGTAAATCAATGACAGCTCGTGTCATTTGCTATCATGTCAAACAAAAAACCCACAGCCTCTAACCTCTACACGGAGTAAACGGAACTTGAACCTGCGCAGTCTGAGCAAACGAGGGCTTGAAGAAATGCTGCTGAGGAAGTGCGTTCCGGCTCCTGGACCCTGCAGACGCTCAGTGGAGCGGGCGACGAGAAGAGCGCGAGGACCACAGGCGAGGATGAACTACTTCGGTCTGAGTAAATGTGCGTCTCAAGTTTCAGTAGTCTTCAACTGCGACAGTGCGCACTACATGAACAAAGATCTTCCCTCTATTTAAAGGCACTGCCGTTTCTTTTATCGGAACCAAACTGAATGACACACTCTTACTGGACTTCCTGGATGACACCCAATGGTGGACTCCCAGCTGGCAAGTGTGGGGCTTTGCTCTGTAGCCACAGCCACGGAAGGCCAGCTGCGGGTCGGGCAGGGCACGGGGCCCCTGCGTGTGTCCGGCAGGTCTCGTCCCTTCCGCAGCCAGGTCACACAGACAATCTGCGTCATGTTAACAAAGGGCCGGAGCTCCAAGAGCGCAGGACACCTGCTGCAGCCGTGTCTGAACGAAGCCGGCATCATCCCACGTTCCGCGAACTGCCTCCCCCTCGTTTTCCTCTCGGCTCTCACACTGACACAAAGGATGCTGAAAGGTTCGATGATTCCAGAATCTACCTTTCTCAGCATCCAGTAAAGAGACCAGAAGGCTTAGTGTACTGTGTAAGGGCCCGGCACTCTGGCCCCGGCGGCCGAGCAGCCTCCAGGCGCGTCCTTGTCCTGTCCCTGCCTTTGGAGCCCCAGCGCTAGTGGGTCTGGTGCACAGATACTATTTTTATTTACTGTTTCCCATAGCAAAAAAATATTATTTTTCCAGTAAGTGTTTGTTACACATTCAATGCTGCTTACAAATGAAACAGACCCCCACTGCTTTGCCCGTACTGTCAGAATGCTTTCTGGGACGCATGCAAGGCAGGCAGCCGACAGCTGAATCACGGACCTACATCACACAGGGGAAGAAATGCAACCGTGCGTGCCCAGCTGTCTGAAACCTGTATGCACACCTCCCATTTGCTTCTTACAGGAAGCCACCCGGGCTTGCTCCAGAGATAGCCCCTTCCTCTGCACAGAGGGTGACCCAAATCTGCTGAGACTCAAGCAATGCACAGGAGAGGGACTCTAAGGAAACAAGCATGAAACTGTGAATGTAAAATTAGGAGCCACATAGAAGCAGCAGACCCGGAAAATTGGGGAAAGTTGTGAGTCTCTGATGTGTAAGCCTCGTTAGCTTTATGATGGATCTACTTTGGACGTCATGCGCTGCTCACACGCTGCAGCTGCATGTCTGCCATGAGCAGCCCAGCGCCTGCCGGTCTTCCCCTCGCAACCAGCGACAGCCTGATGAGAGTCGGGGGCCCCCGCTGGGGCCTCCGCCCGGGCCTGCCAGCACCGCCTGAACAGCCCCTCTGACGGAGTAGCTGTGCGTGCGCACATCTGAGGCCCATCTGCTACTCTCTGGACCACAGAAAGCACGAAGAACAGACTCGGACACACTGTCCCGGACTCTTCACAGCAGAGACTGGTCTGCTGACCACCAGGCCCACTTGCTTCAGGAAACAGGAGGCCACATTTCCTCTGGGCAACTCTCACCCCAGCATTCTTAGACAGGGGTATTCTGTGACCCCGACTCTACCTCCAGCTCCAACCACAGAAAACAGCTGGCTTCTCTAGTTTCCAATCAGCATATTCCATCCTCTTTCAGCAGCGCCAACGACATGACAAGGCATTTTCTGGGGCTTCTGAGAAGGAAAAGTTTCTTCTGTTTTCCATGAGAGCTATTTGGGAAAGTGCTCTCTTTTCCTTTGGGGAGTATGTATGAGGTCTGGAGCTGCTGCAGCCATTTTGCTAATAAAAGGAGTGCTTGGGCTACTGGAGGCCATCTAGCAGAGGATGAGTATGAAGTCCGCAGCAGGGGACGCAGAACAGGGCCATGGGAAGACCTGGGTCTTTGGCGGCACGGTCTGCATGACTAAAGAAAATCTTGCTGGAAACCAGATTTTCCTCAGAATTTACCAGTTCTCAGAACCAGTAACACTGATGTATTGTTCAAGCTAATTTGAGCTGGAGTGTAGGAAGCTTTCATTCAAAAGTTGTAACTGACGCAACACAGAATTTCACGAAACCAGTGTTATGTTGGGTATAAAGAAAAGAATTTTCACTTTCTTTCTAGGGCTGTTCATGTCTTAATTTTTTCTATGCAGTCAAGAATATGAAAATGACATGTTGTTTACAGAAACACATTCTAGAACCATGCACCCATGCTGGGAAGCGTCACAGGGGCCCCAGTCTTTGCTCAGGAGCGGCCTGGTTTGTCGTGGGAGACCTTCGGCGTTCCTGGGTAATGGCGCTGTGCCAGTGCTCCGGTTCTTCCCCGACCTGCTGAAGAGTAACACACCCCACCGGTTTTCCCATTTGCAGCACTAACTGCAGCTCCAAGAAGCCCATGCGTCTCTTCGTGGTCATCTCTTCACTGCAAAGTACTGCATCCTGAGTCATTTCTCCTTCGAGTTATATTATACTTCAAATGTCATTTCCTCATTAGGCATATAATATGATACATTTTCATACGTTAAACTCTTGTTTATTAATGGGTTTTATACAGGAGAGTCTTGGGTTTCCAGCCCATTTGTAAGGTCCTATTAAGAAATTCAACGAGGCAAGAAAACAACGTGAGAGCAATTTACTAATGTATCACCAGGCTTTAATTTGCTCCCGTGTCAGTCTGACAACACAAAGGACACACTGCGAGAGGCCGGCCTGGCGCAGAGTCGGGGGGGCAAAGCCCTGCACAGCGGGAGGGCCTGTGGGTCCATGGGCGTGCAACCGGCGGACCCGTCTTGCCCCCCCGCTCACCTCTTCTGCCGCTGAACACACAGGGAACTGGGAGGGCACACACGAGTCACAGAGGGGTCGGTCATGCCCGAAGGAATGCAGGTACATTCATTCCGGTTACTACGGACACAGGGACTGCCCGGTGTGACTGACTTCACGTTACCCACACAGGGTAAAAGCCCGCATTTCACCCCATATCTTCTATAATCCACGTTCGTTCCCCGAGTGCCGAGAGAGTGAATGAACGGAGGGAGGCCCGAGAGGCACCCTGCCCTGCCAGCGCCCTTTCCCCCGCCTCCCGCCGACTCCACGGAAGGGCCTCCCTCCACGCCAGCGGCCAGCTTCTGAGGTCTTGACGCCATGCACCGGCTACTTGGGGACCTACCGTGGCGTTCTTGTTTTACACGTGCGCTGTCTTCTGGGTTCCGCCACCCAACGGTGTTCCACTGGCGCAGAAGCAGACACCGCGGCAGAGGCTCCTCTCCAGAGCGCATCAGGCAGGTCCCGGCCTAACGCCGGTGAGTTCCGGTGGTTTCTGGCCCCGCCCACGGCCTCCCGCACGCAGCCTCCGCACGCTGGGCGGGGCCAAGCCCGCGAGCCGCCGAGCGCGCTGACCCGGTGAGGGGGTCACGGCGCGTGCGCATCCGTCCGAATGCGCCTGCGCATCAGTCGTGTGAGCACTAGGCCACAGGACTTCAATCCGAGACTCGCCGCGTTGGCTCCACACACGCCCTGGTGCGAGCTGTCTGCCAGGCACTGGCCACGGAGCCCTCACACTACCCCGACGGGCTGTCCCCTCACACAGGGGAGACCGAGGCAGAGAGAGAAGAAGTGGCCTATGGAGGCCCGGAGCCGGGAGGGGCGGACGGAGGGCTCACTCTCGGACAGCCCAGCTCCAGAGGCCAGTCCCGACTCTGCCTGCGGCCTCCGAGTCGCTCTCGCGACAGAACATGGCACCGTGCTACTCAGTGTGACAGAGGACGGTCTGTTCCAGACTGCCACAACTAGGGAACTCAGTCCGCGCCTGGAGGGGGCGGGAATCCCGCCTGCCCTACCGGGCAGGTGTCGGCGTCGGGACGTGGTGAGAGGCGTGCTCGTCCCGCTGGGCCGCGCTGGGAAGGACACGGCAGCCGCACGGGCCTGCGGTTGCCAGCGCCGTTTCTACCCCGTGGGGCTACCAGGACGCGCGGCCAACCGATGTCGCAGGGCCCTTTGGTGCCTGCAACACTGTAACTAAGTGAACAACGAGCCAGCAACTAAGAGCTGATTAAAAAATTCACATAAAATGAAAGGACTAGAGGGCGAATGGCCGATGAGCACATGTGCATTCGTGTGCAGCTTCAAAAACAGGATGGAAACACGCCACGAGCGGCAACAACGATAGGAACCAGTGCCCACACGGTGCCCCGACACGCCGAGGCCGCATCACTGCCTTCAAGTGCACACGTCGGTACACCTCTCCGACTCTAGCAGAGGACAGGGACTGTCCTCACAGCACAGCTGGGGACGCCGAGGGCTGGGGACGCCGAGGCTGGGAGGAAGCAGGTCCAGTGAGTGGTGGGATGCAGTACGTCCTCGCAGGTGAGCCTGGCCGTCAAAGGCTGGGGCAGCCATGTGGCGTGAAAGCCGCGTGAGGGGTTAGCTGGTGACCGGGGGCAGGGCAGGCTTCCTGGGCACATAGGGCTCATGGTGCCTTGTCCGTGAGTTCCTCCCCACCTCCCACCCAAACCAGGCCCCTACACATATGTCTTTTCACCTGCTGCAGAAGGCTGAACCAGCAGCCACAACAGCAGAAGAGAGAGCATGGTAGTGTGTGGGTGGGGCTGAGAGCGGCTGGAGCCCACAAGCGCAGGGGTGGCTCTGGACAGGCCTCCAGGGAGGCCTTTGGGCCAGCTCCCAGTTCCTCACTGTCCTTCAAAGACTTTAGTCTCCCCCTCAAGTCTCCTCTGGACAAAGGAGTAACTACCCCCAAATTCGCTTTCCATTCTTACCCCCACTATGGATTTTTCCGTCCCAGTTTTTGGGCTGAACCTTAGCAGAATCTTGATAAATTGCTGTGTCCAACTTCGTCTCCTTGTTAAGCTCCCCTACAGAGTGTGTGTGTGTGTGTGTGTGTGTGATGGTCAGGAGAATATGCTTCACCCCCTGCGAAATGTGTCACAGGAATTGCTTGCTACTTTTGCTACTATATCTTGAACTAACTTCAGGTTTCCCCCCTTGCCCTTTAAACCCTAGGATACCTGTGCGACCTCTCCCTACATCTGCTCTTTCTCAAATACCCACCCACTTCCCCTAGACTCGTACCGATTTACCTCCTTGCAGCTACTTGCTCTATGCTAAGAAGTGGCATGATTTAGATGCTAACTCCAGAAGGCGGCAGCGAGGCCTACATTCTGATAAGCACCCGCTGAATAGATACCCTGGGGTAGTAGTGTTTGTAGACTACAGCGTTATGAAGAACACAGACTTCCATGTACTGAGAAGTTACCTTTGAGAGATCCCTGAAGTTTCCTGGAAGAGTCAAGTCCAATTCTTCCGACTCATAGTTTGTTAGGACCCAGGGAAACACGGGGTATTGGTTCAGATCGTTGTAAGTCCGTCCTGGAAAAGAAAGAGACAAGTGGTAACCTATGCACACTACCTGATGGTGAAATCACTCCTGTTTGTGTGAAGGATAAGACATCTGCTGAATTTCACAAGAAAAAGAACTCTTTTGCTCATCGAACTATGCTTCTGTTTAATCAAGAACACTTATAACAACATGTTTCAAGTGAATTCGCTGAATGGTAATTAATGAGTAACCACAATCACTCTGTTATCACGGCAGGTCGTGTAGAGACTGTTTGTCGTCAACCATTTCTCTTCTTCCTGGGCCCCTGGCTTTTCTCAGCAAGCCCCTGGCCCCCGCCAAGAGCTCTGGTCACAGGGATTGGCAGCAGGTGAGCAGAGCTGGACTGTGCCCCGTCCAGCCCGGGCCCACGTGCCATGCCACCTCGGTGCCTCCAGGCCCCAGCCCTCCCTGCCAACTGGGACGAAGATGACGCTGCCACCTTGGAAGTGGGGCCTTCGTGGCCAGGGACCCTGGCAGCAGCTGGGGAGAAGGCCCCCTGTGGGCCCGTGCCCCTGCAGGCTGAGTGACGTATTCTGTGACAGGGAGTACTGACATGGTGAGGACGAGGCCGGCACAGGGCGCACTCTGCGAGTGCCTTTCGAGAGCCAGGGCAGCAGCAGTGCAGATGATGTATCCCAGGCGTGTGCGCGCATGCGCAGTGCTCGGGGATGGGGGCTGCCCCTCTGCACGCCCTGCAGGGAGCCGAGAGGCGCTCACAGCCCAGCCCCGGCACCCCCCAGGAGTGTCATGGCCAACGCACACCCCTTGGACTTGTCTGCCCCCCCGCTCGCCCGTGCACTCATGAAGGGAGGCTCTGGGGTCCCCGCTGTCTCCCTCTCTGTGTGTGCAGCCGTGGTTTCAATCTCTGTGCACTAACCCAGATGTTTGTCGAAGGAATGAATATGTATATGATAAAAACGAGCCACATTTGAACAGATTCGCAAGCATAAGCCAAGAAAAGAAGGAAGGTTACAGGATAGTCTCCTTGGAGGGGGAGACGGAGAAGTGACAGAGGAAGATGCCGAGACTGTCATGTTAGACTAAAGGGAGTGTCTGCAGCTGCACAGCCCAGCCAGGGGTGCGCCTGCTGCGTGGTGCCGTCTGTTGTGAAGAACCACGCTGGCGAGGACATGACACAAGGACCTCGGAATTCATTCAAGTCTTGTGCACCGGACAATGTTCTGCTGGAACAGCATCCTTGTAAGACACTCAGATTTCAGATTTATCACCAGGAGCTCCGTAAATGGTAACCTGGGACACCTGATTAGCCCAGCATTTTTCTACACACATATGCACACAGAGGGCCAAATGGAGCTCTTTCGGGGTTTGACCTGGGCCCTGGGCCCTTCAGTGCGCCGCCAGGTTCTTAACTCCTACTCCACTCAACAGTCTGAGATTTAATGCAAAAGTAGGTCTCCCTGAGTATGTGTATTTGTATAGAATAATGGTGATACCATTTATAGAGCATATGTTTATGTTACATAAATAATTTAGTAGCCAAAAATTAGACACCATGATTATTTTTAAATTTTCTGATGAAGTTCTGTAACATATGCTAAGGGAAAAGCCGTCAAAATAAATAAAAAGCCAAATCACATTAACTCAGTTTGTAAAGGCAGTGTATAAATACAAACAGCGTGAAGATGGAGTCCATGTTTGAAGATACTAGCCTTCTAACAGAAATGATTTGCTCAGAAGGGAAAAGATATAAAGGTATTTTCAGAAAAAACACCAAGACTAGAAAAGCATCTCCTTTAAAACACATCACGGGTGGGCGGGCGGTGGTCACAGCCCACCTCACTGCACCCTCCCGGGTGGACACTCGCGTGCACAGTGTCAGCGAGGCCTCTGGAAAACAGGTGCTAAGGAAAGTTTAGCAATTTTTAAATTACTAAAGCTTATAGCACCCTTTCAGTTCTAATGATTACAAGACTTATGAATCAATGTACTCAAACAGCTACCTCAAAAATTTCCCTATCAAAGCCCTGTGACATGAACAATCGATCTGTAGTCTCGACTTGAATGAAAAATGCACCGTGTATTTAAAAAGCATGTGGATGAAGAGAACGACTAACTGGTGCTTTGGGATTATGTGGTCCTAAGTTTCAGCCATAAATTAGTATTGTTACTTTAATTATTTTACTGGACAGCTTTGCAAAATTAAAAAAAAAATGATGTTCATTAAATTAACCAAAAAAAAAGTATTTCCAAAGTAATTACTGTCAGGTTCTGGCACTTCTGGGAACTCACTTATCAATGGTTACATTTTTAAATCTTTTTGGAATAATCGAAAGTGAGTAAATGACCTTGCGTGGTAGTTGGTAAGGCTCTCCCCTTTTCCAGCAGTGGAGTGAGTGTGGAATTTCCTTACGAACTACACTCGTCAGAGTGTATCTCAGATGAGGAATATTAGAAACCGCCCGTGACACTGATCTGCCCCAGCAGGAACAGCAAAGCTCAGTAAATGAGATCTCAGAAATGCTGGGTGTGTTTCTTCACTAAAAAAACCTTTTTAATTAAACCATCCAATTTAATATTTTCATATGGCACTTGGGTTGGAAGGTAAAGTGATCTAGAGACAGCTGACAAAGAAATTAGAGCTTCAGCTCCTCGGTGGAAACGTTAATGACAGCGAAGCGTTGTTTAATTAGCTGATCGCGGCGTCGGATCAACGCTCTTCAGGAGCGGTGGTCCTGCGTGCGTCTGCGTCTTCACACTTTACGGACATTCTGTCGTCTCCAGGTCATTAGGAAAGAATTTTTAATGATTTTTCTGGAAGCAAGCAGTTCAAGTTACATCTAATTAGATGACAATAATAAGCCCAACACATGCAGTAGCTAAATATATACATAATTAACCAGCGAGGACTTGTACATCACAGACTAAGAAAGTGGAAAATGCTAAGCAGGAGAAAAAGGTTGGCGTTGGGGGAAGTTGTGCTGAATTCATTAGCCGATCACATGAAAAACAACACAAAAACCTTTAAAAAACCCCTCAAACCTAACAGGATCATTTACGCGAGGCTACGTTAGCAATCAGGCCGGTATTTTTTTTTAAGGCAAGGATGTCAGGTGGCAACATCTTGTTCACGGGATCATCTAGTAAGGTATGAAATGAGGCACAGGTGCGCCTTGCAGAACCCGGAGAATGGGAACCAGGTCAGCTCCAGGGACCTGAGGGCAAAACCACAGCCCCAGTCAGAATCTAAGCATCACTAAAATTTATTTTCATGGTTTTCCAAAACCTCATGTTCTCTGAAAATTAAAAAAGAATCCGTGTGCTTAGAAACAGTGAAATGCACTACACCACAGTCCCAAGTTAGGCATCTATACAGTTTTCAAAGCCACGCCGTCCTGGAATCCTCGATGAAACGGACAAACAGAGTTGGAGGGGCGGGTCCCCAGGGAAGAGAAAGGGAGATAAACCACCTCAGTGCCGCCTCTGATGTCCCTGGCCAGGTGATGTCATTTTTTAATTACAGTTTTTCATATTTCCAATTTTCTACAATGAGTATTTATTAAATTTATAAATAGAACAAAAGAAAGACCAAAAGAAAGACCCTAAAACATTTATGGGCTTTTAAGCACCTTTTAAAAACTATGCTTTCTGAATATTTGGCTAATTTCTTTTGCTATGTAAAGGATCTTTATAAAATTTGCATGCATAAAATAAAACGTGTGTTTACATGCAAAGATGTACACACACACACCACACAAAGTCTAAACCCCTAAACACACTGGCATCGAGAAACTGCTGCCGTATCACGTACAGACTGTCCGAGCGTTACAAGCACCCTGAAAGGGGAAAAGCCAAGTTGGCCGAGCATGACAGAGCTCAAAACATGGACAGCGAGAAGTGGGTCACAGAATGTCCTTTGTATTTCATGTTAAAATAACAGTTTAGCGAAAGAAGACACATCTGAGGGTAAAAGACAGAAAACACAATCTTTGAACACGCAGTGTAAATTTAAGTTACGGTGACCTCCATTTTTAAAACTGCCAAGCCAGAGAACATCGTTTCATCTTCTCAGATTCCAACTCTGTAACTCTTCTCTTGAATCCAGGGAATTGAATGAACTTCAGTGAATACACTTAGCAGATCACAACGGCATGCAAACACTCAAAGCCTAACTAGTAAATGTGTTCAGCTTGATGGGTCTTCCCTGATCACAGCTCTTTTCCCCATAGTGACCCCTAACCTCAGTGGGAAGGCAGGGTGGAGACAGAAAGGGCTCAGGGCTCAGGGCCCAGAGCCCGAGGGCCCACGGGGGCACGGGGGTGGCGCTGCAGAAGGCGCTGCGGCTGCAGGAGATCAGCACAGCTACTGGACAGGCTCTGTAGGAACGTGGGGGTGGTGCAGCTTCCCCGGAGGTGGACTCTGGACCAGGGGCCTCAGCATCAAATTCCCGAGCCCTGCCCCAAACCTCAGGGATCCAGGCCCTGAGGACAGGCCACCGACTACTGTGTGTCAGCAAGCGCCCCAGGTGATGTGGGAGCCACACCCCCTCCCGGAGACGCTGTTCTCCAAGGAGAGCCCTCTCCCGCACAGGCCCCCTCCGTCTGATTACTGAAGAGGGGGTCACAGGGGCTGGCTGCTTGCATGTAAAGACATTTAGAACATATAAGCAGGCATGCGGTGAAGTGCCACGAGCTCCGATAAAGTTTGGGGAAGTCAGAGAGGAGGATGAGACAGTCCAGTCAAGGGGGCCTCCTGGCAAAGATGGGACGTGACCCAGCTCCCGGTGGGGTCTGCTGAGGCCTTGCGCTTCTCATCTCTTCACTGCCCCATGGAGGGCGGTTCCAAAGACACTGCCCAGCCCCTCCCACAGCCCCTCCCTGCCTCAGAGCAGGCTCCAGACCCCAGGGCAAACAGCCAGGGGCGGGGGGGGGGGGGGGGGGGGGGGGGGGGGGGGGTGGGCGGGGATTCCAGGCCTGCCTCCTGGGTCTACACAAGTCACCATGGCAAATGGACTTCAAAGGCTCCTTCAGGGAAACTGGTGAAAGTCACCAGTTGTTTGGGTTTTTAGGGTGGAACTGAAATGCACCATGAACATGCTGAAGCAGGGAAGCTCAGGTAAAGGCCTGGAGGCGAACCTGCTCCTCGGCAGTACTGACGTCACCGCCGAGGGGCTCTGTGGCCTGGACCAGTGATGTGGCTCCTCTGTGCCCTGTCACCTCACATGGGCGTGAGGATGCAGCCAGAACCTAACTCTGGGGTCGATGCTGGGACTGAATGAGTAATACACAGAAACCACTTGGAACAATATTTAGCTGTGAATTGCTCAGTAATGCTAACAATTATTTACTATTATTTTCTGAATATTGACATTAATATTAAAGAAATGTTTCAAAAAGAAATAATGAAACCAAACAAAAATACCAAGAATAGTATTTTCTGAATCTTGAGATTAGGAATAATTAAAGAAATGTTTAAAAGAGATAAACCAACCATTTCTTGGCTTTGGATTACTTAGGGAATTTGCGGTTAAGAATTCTAATACCCTCTCACGAAACGACCACCTCTATTTTCAGTGGACGGAACTAGCAGTCACCGAGGAGCCGTCCCAAACTGCCACACAGCGCAGACAGTCAGTGGAGGGCAGTGGGGGGCGTCCAATCGCAGAGTCGCTCTGCCCACGCGGGTTCTGCACAACCCACATTTCTGCCCCCTCGGGACACCCTCTGCTTACTTTCTGGGGAGTTCTCGCTTGCATTTCAATTCCCAATTTAGGTGCCACCTGAGAGAGACCTTCCCCGATGTCTCAGTTGTAAGTGGCGGCCACGCTGGGGCGTCCAGACGCCTTTGTATGCTGTCACTGCCCCTTTTACAGACCCCACTGGGGCACAGGGACCCCAGCAACTCTGCCTGTCGTAGGTGGAAACCACACTTTCCTTTCCTGGGTAGCACTGGTGCCCGGCACAGTGCGTGTCCTGCGGCTGCTTACTACTCGGACCAACAAATGGCCCTGCTGTCCACCCGGAGCCCACTTCCTCTCTCGACAGCTGCCCCGACTGAAGGCTGTCTCAGTTCAAACTCAGGCCACGCACAGTGGCTGCTCTAGTTGTCCTGAATCCCACACTGCACTCCCTTCAGCCCCCACACTGTGCCCACCCCTCAGTGTCTAGGGTCAGGCTCTGTGCCCCCCAGGCCTCAATGGCAGCCCCCTCCCTCGAATCCCATGTGGATCCATGCGCACACAGCCGGTGGGAATCTGTAAGCATTGCGCTTTCTGTCCCCAAACACGTTGTCTGAGTCCCTCTGCCCTCCCAGCGCCTCTGGTGCTGCCTCCCGTGCTCCCTCCAGCGCCTCAGGTTCCTTCGCTCCTCGGCCCATCTCACTGTAGGTGCTCAGAGTCCCGGCCTCGGGGTCCACCCGCTGTGTCCCACCGCCCACAGCAGACAGGCTTTAATGTTCAGTTACAATTTTGTGCAGGAAATACCCAGCATAGTCTTTCGAGATAATTCAGCGGCCTATACATTCTTTATGCCATCAAGTAAAACATCCGACAATTCAGAAGAGAGTGAGAAGACCCGTAACCACCCCCATGCTCTGCAGGCTCTGGCTCACGAACCCGGAGACCACCAGGGCCAGGAAGAGTCCGCCCGCACAGGGCAGCACAAGAGGGGCCGGCAGGCCGCCCCCCCGCAGGCCGCCCCCCCGCAGGCCCCCATGCTCCCAGAGCGGTAGCAGCTCCGGGAACCAGCACGCAGAGGGCGGTGCTGCCCTGCACTGTGGGCAGTGCATCTGCTGGTGTGGGCGTCGTGGGTGGGAAGGGACGGCGTCTGGCAGAGTCCTCCAGGCAGTGACGTTGACTGCAGTCCACCCAAGGAGACAGAGCGCCCCATCTCATAATGTACAGCTGTCTCGCAGGCCAAGGCTCCGTGGCGGGGCCGAGCGGCCGAGCCACGAGACCCTGCCTTCCGGTTTACGGCCCCCAGCCCCACTTGGCTGGCACAGCAAGGAAAAACTGCGTGTCCATTTACGACACACCACAGACAGTGACCTTGAGCAACCCCTCCAGGATGACAAACACCCTAACGCAGAATGTGGAGAGCATTGCAGAAGAATGCAGAAAGGGCATCACCCCCGAAATTCGGGCACAGGTCTGTGCGCTGAAAATGATATAGTGTATGAACAGCAGCAACATTTTCAGAGTCTGAAGTCCTCCTTTTATGCGACAGTAGATGAGCTCCCAAAAGTAAGAGTTTAACAATAATGTGGATTCTGAGTAGCTAATTATATTAAAAAATAAGGAATGAATAAATTTTTGTCTCACAAAGAAGTGATTAAAGTATTGATTCATTTTTTAATTTCAAAAATAAAATATATTTTTAGGGTTCTTACCACGTAAACATATTTCTAGGACAGTTAACTAAAAGATGCCTACATTCTAAGCTTCTAAAAAATGGTCAAAATTTTGTTGATATGATCCAAAAAACAGTCCACGGGGGGGAGCGAGAGCCCAGCCTTCCGCCTGCGCCCTCTGGCCGGCGGCAGGTCAGCGGCTCCGCCCCTCCGCTCCTCTGACTGAAGCCTACGCGCCTTCCGCTGCACCGTGCTGCTGACTTGCACGGGCCCCTGAAATTCCGATCCTCGTGTCTGGGACACTTCATTCCTTCCATCCATACGTGCTAATTGGTACGTACAGCATAACACTCTCCTTTCATCCTTGAACTAGTAAATAGGTTTAAGGTACACACATTGTATGAACTGATATGTAAGCAACATGAATATAAAATGTCATGAACATATCAGACGACATGTATACGATGGAGATGTATATATAAAATATATAATAAAATGTAACATACTAAAACAGCCCTGTGTCTCTACCTGTATGTCTCATTAGTGAATGCATTGACATTAGAACATGAAATGACTACAATGCGAAAAAACTGCGAACAACTTCTCTATCCCTTTATGCTGACGAATCGAGGACTCTCGCCTCTCTGATTCACACCTGCAGTCCACACTGAGCACACACCCACGTGGTCGGCTCACGAAGACGGGCACCACGTAGCAGTGTGTGTGAGCGAGGGGTCCGAGAGAACAGCTCGTCCTTTGCGATTGTGAGTGTGCGTTCTGGACAGCAACAATGGGAGGCAGGCGCATGCGCGTAAGCAGTTACTTAGATTCATCTCATCGCAGAACATTTTTTGTAGCCCCCGATTCACAAAAGAAAACTGTAATTCAACGTGCAGAAGGTCTCGAGGTGCTTCCCCTCACAAAAAAGGTCCTTCAGTGCCTCCGACATGCG
Source organism: Sturnira hondurensis (assembly GCF_014824575.4). Classification (NCBI taxonomy): domain Eukaryota; kingdom Metazoa; phylum Chordata; class Mammalia; order Chiroptera; family Phyllostomidae; genus Sturnira; species Sturnira hondurensis. Next base: position 16,949,539 of record NW_028082350.1, on the reverse strand, counting down.
TAACCGTTGGCAACCACCAGTGCAGCAGGAGTGCAGAGCTGCCTGCTTTTAATTTATAAGCCCGGCTCTGCCGAGGTGGATGGCAGTGACTCATCATTTAGACATGTAATCTGATTTTATATTTTTATTTGAAGATTTTAAGGGGAAAAAAAGCTGTAACCCAATCACGCCATGATGCAGGTGACATGTGCACTAGGCAGAGTCCTGCGGTCGCTCGCCTGTCTAGTAGCTGCTGCGCAGAATGACAAAGTAGTGAAATCACATTTCCCGTCATTATCCCCAGGCACTCCCGGCAATGGTTTGCTGGCTGATAACCCTGCAGACACAGCTGTCAGCGGAGAGCACCGCGCAGGGAGCGCCAGCACAGGCCTCTCGGACGACAAGTGCGCCCCAGGCCTCGGCACTGGCCGGCACCGGTTCTGGTAGAGTGTCATGGGAGGGGGGCTCGGATGTTCGGTCTAAGGCTGCGCTCGGACTCCAGGGAGGAACGGGCACCCCGCGAAGCCACGCGCCCGCGAGGGAGGGTGGGGCTCACCTGCGATGGTGTTGAGGAACATCAGGTACTCGAAGTTGGAGATCTCCCTCCGCTGCCAGCGCTGCGTCATGTTGGAGGACTTGTACAGCTGCCGCGGCGTGGCCAGCGAGATCCTCCTGCGGGGCAGACCGCAGCACGGGTCGTCTCTGCACGCGCGACGCTAACAACCCCGTCTTCGCTAGTGCGTTCCCGACAATTTACAACAGACAATACAGCGTTTAAAACCGTTTAAAGGAGCCGTGGTAGGGCCCTCTCAGACAAATTACGAAATACGTTTTACCTGTAGAGACTGGCAATATTGGAAGCTCTATCGTAGTGAGGTACGTGGTGCTCAGGGTGGACCAACATGGAAGGACCGATTTGAGTAACAAGGCTGCGAATGGGTATTTTATACGTCAGCAGGGCCGAAAGCGTGAATGTGTTCTCGGAGTGAGTCAAAGTACCCTTTAAACAACACAGCGAGTGTAGTCCACGCTCAGAAGCCAGGCAGACAGTCTGCTACCGGCTAATAAGCCCCTGACAGGGCCCCTCCCTCCGACTGTGGGAAGACAAGCCTGGGAGTTTCTGGAGAAGAAGAGACACAGGAACGGCCTGAGGGTGATCCTCCAGGTGGCTTGGGAAGTTTGCAAGGCTCAATGTGTTTATCTCAAAAATAAGGAAAGCTGGCTGTAGTTGTAAAAGTGCAAAGAGGCCGATCGGCTTCTAAAATGAGCACCCCTTCAGAGAGAGGTCCCCAGGTTTTCAATTCAAGCCGCCCTTGGTGTTGCGGGCATTTGTCCACGGCGCCCCAGAGCAAGAGAAACATGGAAAAGTTCTGCGTATTAAGTAGTTGGGTCTGAGAAGCTCAATAGTTAAGTCTCAACAACTTAGTACCTGATTGAAAATCTAATACACATTGAAAGAAAAACACTTTCGTTTCATTTTCTAAATCTCCACAAGTACTTACTAAAGGGATGTGTGCCCCTCTTGGGCACTGCACAGGGTTTCTAAACCCGGAAACCTCTTGGTGGCCACCCCCTGCACGCACCTCCTGCTCCCCATTAGCTGTCCCCACAGCACCGCCACTGCCTAGTTCACAAGGCTGAGATGCCAGGAGAGCAGTGCTGCCCAGTGCGGAGACTCAGAGCTGCCCTTGCAACGCATTTGTGTGGCTGCGGGCGGCGCTGCCATGTCTCCCGAAACTGCTTGAGGGCCCAGGGTGGGGACTGTGAACGGAAGGCTCTCCGTGGCATTCCCGTGTGGTCATCAAATATTTCTGCTCACGTGGAATCTAACAGATGCTGTTTTGTGTGCAGGAGAAGCTCAGTATTCTATGTGGCAGTGAAGGAGAAGGAAGGAGGGGGGGTTGGATGGGATGGGACTCGTTTTCTTAAGCTCAAATCTGAATTAACAATTTTAAGAATAATTATGCATCACTCCATGTTTAAAATATCAGCTGGACAAAGTGGAGCAGTCTGGTCACAGACAGCCATATACAGGGTCTGGCACAAAGAATGCCCCCTTTTAATTATAAAATGTTTTTTTAAAAAAGATTGTATTTATTTATTTTTAGAGAAAGGGGAAAGGAGGGAGAGAGGAAGAGAAACATTGATGTGTGGTTGCCTCTTGCACACCCCCTCACTGGGGACCTGGCCTGCAACCTGAGCAGGTGCCCTGACTGGGAACTGAACCAGCGACCCTTTGGTTTATAGGCTGTCACTCAATCCACTGAGCCACATACTCTTGTACTACAAAACCATAAGTATGTAATTCTGTAACATAACAGTAACACACTCCAGCTCACCATATGATACTTTAGGTGACATGTTCAAATTAAAACTAAAACTTATTACACCCATGTTATTACTCTATGGACCACACTTAAGCAACAGTTACTTCTGCCAGACCCAGTATATTTGAGAAAATGGGCCCTACTGACTCCCAAAGAACCTGTGTCTAAGGATTCACTTAACGGCAATAGTACGTGCTTTGTGTTTTGTGCTCTAATTCTGTAATTTGGTACATTTCCCGCTAAGTTACATATGAGTTTCACGGGGCTACCTAAAGGACCAGCACATTTTGACCTGTCCTGACACCAACACACAGAATTGGCCCAGGCCCACTTCCACCCTCATGGCCACTCAGGGCACAGATTCCCGCCCCGATTCCCAGCAGCCACTGGAGAGTTTCCTGAACCATCCAGGACCGCGGGCTCTGCCCAGCCCCCGTCTGGGGGCTGCTGTAACCACGCGCTCGCTCCAGTCCGCACTGTTAGCGCTGCGAGCGCATGCGGGCCACCCTGACTAACGCTCCTACCCGCAGCCCTCTGTCTGCTGAGAGCGGTGGAACAGGTCCGCATCCCTTCGCTGACACTTTGAACCTAGACGCCATGGGAAGAAAACTGCTGCTGCCCGGGAGAAGTTTCCTTCCACCCCAAAGGCCACACACACCCTGACGGGCGTGAACGATGGGAACCCTGGGAGAAAGTCACCCCGTCAGCCTCGGGGGTGTGACAGTGAGGGGCACGAGGGCCCAGTAATCACACCCAGAACAGCAGCATGTTCGCTGCCAGGCGCGGGGAGAGGCCGGCTCGGGGAGAGGCCAGCGTGCCCTGCCCACTGCTCTTTCCCGGTCAGCTCGCCGAGGGCAGGGGCTGCGCTGCGTTTCACTTGCTCTGTCGCCTCTGCGTGTAGCCACGCCCGGCACGGCGGGGTCTCACTGAGTGCACGTGCACTGATGTGAAGTAGGGGTCATCTGCCTTCCCAGACAGATGGCCACAGAGGGATGTGACCCTGAAAAATTAAATAATTCAGTCACGTGAAGGAGAAAATGGAAAACTGAACTAGCACAGCTGTTCGAAGTTCCCGTCACAAGCCTGGCTGGTCGAATGAGGACAGCTGGCACGAAGCCGGGCCACGGCAGGTGCTCTGAGAATGGGGGGCAGCGCGGAGACAGAACTTCCCCCTGAAACAGCGAGCAGGAGCCCTTCTTGTTGCAGCCAGCACAGATGACGGCCATTTAAAATCCCGGGGCCTGTGACTACAACCGGTGTTTCCGCGGCAAGTGAAGAGCAGGCTGAACCCACAACCGCCTGACAGCCCCGCGTCCCCGAGGCAGCGGGGTTGGACGGAGCCCAGAACGTGGGCAAGAGCTGCCCGTCATGCAGCAGGAAGGCTGGGACCGTGCGGCAGCCTGGATCGGGGACTCAGAACGGAAATTAAGAGAGCCGGCTACGACCTTGGGCAAGATGAATAACATATCTAAATCAAATATCCCATCTGTAACACTGAATAAGAATCCCCTTGTTTTTCAAATGTGGCTGTTTGGGAAATGAAGGGCAGGGAGCTCACTTCTGCCGCTGGGGAGACCCTGCCCATGAACCTGAAGGCGGGTCTGGTCAGACAACAGAGCCGCCAGTTCCTTCCCATGAGACTTCCTGCTCCAGAACGAGGAGAAACTGACGCCTGTCTTGACAAGCCAACATCCTCCTTAAGAAAGAATTAAGGGGAGCGATACTGAAACCTTGAACACTAATCTAGTCCCTGGCCCGTGAGAAAGGCTCAGTAACTGAGAGCTACTGATCGTAATGAGCAACAGGGCATCCCGTGGGATGTGCTGGCTCAGTGGGAACACTGCCTTGGCCCAAATCTCCACTCACTAAGCAACCATCCAATCTCTCACGTGGTCTCTTCTGTGGCCTTGCCTCAATGATCTGGGGAGTCACTTATTCTTGCAGTGTACCTGCTTTTGAATTTTAGATATGTTTTGTTTATAAATCAGTTTCTCTACACGTTTAGGTTAGAGTAAGTTTCCTAGACCTTAGTAAACACTGAAACTGACAAAACTCAATGCCAACAAAGGAAAGCAAAGAGTGAATCCCTTAATGTTCCAGAAGGCTCCTCGTCGGGCCAGCCCCATCCCTCCTGCTGACAGTTGGCTAACAGAGCACGAACTTACGGAGGTGCTTGTGTGTGTGTGTCTATTCCGCTGCCCACCTACTCGTTTCCCTGCCTCTGACCTTGACCCGTCTGTGCGTGCGCGCGTTTCCAGTTGGACCAAGAGCCTCCACTTCATGATCTCAGGACATTCGTAAGCATCTCTCTGCAAAGATGCTGCAGGTGAGAGCGTTGTTCCTGTTCCTCCTACCTACTCTGGTTCACTCTTTCAACATGTGGTGAGTGCCTACTAAGTACCTGGCTCCGTCCCTGACCCTAGCAGGTAAACAACAGGCCCGAGCCGAGATGCGATGCTCCTCCAACCCCCGCCTGCTGCGCAGAACGCACCTCTGGGCTTATTACTAGGAAGCTACGACGGAGGTGAGTGTTTGGTTGGCAAACTGAAAACCAGGAAAAAGCCTTTGGAGACAGAATGGTTGGACGAAGCAACAGCGGAACCCAAACTACTGAGCTTCTATTTTGTTTCCAGTTTTTCTGTCAAGAATAATGAGTTTCCAAAAGCCAAAGAGACTGAACAAGGTCAAAAAGGAAACTGCACTCGTAATGGGATAAGGAAGTCAGTGAAGGAGCTTCTGGTTGTTTTAATGAATTTGGGTCCAGACAAGTTGAAGACACTGAAGGGAGTAGCATGTGCGTCACTGAGACACCTGTGCCAGGGATCGCCGAGGAATCCAGGTGGCTGAGAAAGGTGCCAGGAGGCAGAATAGTTTTAAAAAAGAAAAAGGTAGAACTGTTCGAGAGTGCTTAATGTCAATTCCTGGAAAAATTCCCACACTGGGGATTAAACAAGCCACTGTCCACCCCTGGGAAAGGAAGTAGTGACTACCATGAGTCAGCTTAGATTCAATAGGAACAAGTCTTGCAAAACTAACTGCATTTCCTTGACAGATTAAATGCATTTTTCCCTTTGACCTGCATTTTATAAAAGTATGTCATTATCTACAGTGGCTTCATTTAACCTTGTCAGCCCACGCGTGAACATGCTGCGTGAGAGCAAATATGTCAGCAAACTGCTCCTGCACTGTGGTGTCGAGAACGAACGCACTGCAGCGCCAGGTAAGGCCACCTGAGCAGCCCTTAAAAAGCACCTCCGCCCTCGGGGCGGCGCAAGGCCTGCAGGCTGAGAGACAAACAAGATCCGGCCCTGTCTTTTCCATGTCTGCAGCCTCCTTAAGGGAAGACAGGCGGAGAGTGCCCTTCTCCCCAGGCTGGGCGATGGTGCTCTGCGGCCACTCCCAGGACTTAGCTGGTCTCCCCAAAGCTGGTCTCTCTCTTCCTTGCCCAGAGACACCTTCAGGTAATGGGTAGCAAGGAGTTCAAAGGCAAGTTTTCTCCTGAATTCTAGGGGATGATTGGGCTCAGCCGGTAAACGCACTCCCCTTTGACAGTGATTACTTCTGGGTGGGAAGGTGACCCCACCCTGGCCATGGGGACCTGAGATGAAGGCTGCTGAGGGCTTCTGAGGCATCTGTTCTTCCCTAAAACATGATGCCTGTGGGAGACCCTCCGACTTCCTGCCCATCATCTGAAGACAGGGCTTGGGGGCCGTAGGGAGTTTGCAAATATGCTGCCCACCGAGAGCCCCAAGGCCGCCGACCCCTGGGGCCAAAGCGGGAGACGCTGGATCTTCCACGTCACAAACGACCCAAAGGCAGGGAGCCGATCTTTGAAGCCACGTTTAGACGGGCTTTCAGTTACCTGGAGCCGAAAAATGACCCACTGGGGGTACACAAAGTGTACCCGTCTCTACTAAGATTAGTACCTGCAGTAACATGAGGTGGCAAAAGTACGCTTAAAGACACCAAGGTGAAAAACTTAGGAAGTGGTTATAATAGTGCCATAATTAATGACCACGACTCGCAGTCAGCTCTGGGAGTCCTACCGCTTTAATGAAGACGCTTTTATAAGAGAGATTTATTTGCTATTACATTACAATCACAAACACCATGACGCTTTTATTATGTTTCTTGTAAGATCGCCAGTGAAAAGTCCTAATTATGTGCTAGCTATGATTCGATCAACTTTCTTACTCTCTCATTTACATGTGAGTTACATAAAATTGTGTTCTAACTACTGTGTCATTCTTAAAACAGCTGTTTTCATGACCTCTTTCCCTATAAACAACCTGCAGAGAAAGACAATTCCTTGGTTCTCAAACTAATTGTAACGGTACAACCCTATTTATAGTTCCATCTTATTGAAAATTAAGTATGTTTAGGAGCTTCCAGTCAAGACAGTGGCACAGGCAGGCCTGGCTCACCTTTTCACACAACCACATCAAAGTTAAAACTAAAATACAGCCCTGGCTGGCATGGCTCAGTGAATTGAATGCTGGCCTGAGAAACGAAGGGTCGCTGGTTTGACTCCCAGTCAGGGCACATGACTGGGTTGTAGGCCAGGTCCCTAGTAGGGGGTGTGGGAGAGGTGACCACATATTGGTATTTCTCTCCCTGTCTTTCTCCCTCCCTTCTACCTTGTCTAAAAAAAGTTACAGCTAAAATATAGAACAACCATTGCTCAGAACCATCAGAAATTGAGTTGAAGAGAAGTCTGACAACTATGGAATTAGAGAAACTACGTCCATCCAGATGGTAGGAGGGGCGCAGACATGGAACAGGCTGGTTGGTCCCTCACCCACATGTGGTGGATAAAAACTCAGGAGGGACATCCTTTGGGGGAGGGGTCCCTGCCTACCCCAGGCCCCCCAGCCCAGGGTCCCAGTGCCAGGAAGATAAGTCCCCACAATTTCTGGCTGCAAAAAACCAGCGGGGACTGAGTCGGAGGAAAAAACTGCTGGAGCCCCAGCAGTTCCTCCTGAAGAACCCACGCACGGACTCACCCACGCAGACTCACTCCCTCTGAGCTCCAGCACCGAGGTGGTAGTTTGGAGAGCACCAGTGACATACTGCGAGAGGCTGAGTGTCTGGCATCAGGGCAAAGAGAGGCCCTTGTCCTTGTCTGACCCCTCCCCTCCCCAGGAAGAGCCACAGAGCCAGCAGGCTGGTGCCACAGCCGAGACTCCATCAACCTGGCTGACACAGACCCACCTTGGAGATCCCCAGAGATTCTGCCCCCCCAGCTTACAGGCTCACCAAAGCTGCTTTTCCATATGAATGGCTGGTCCCGCTTCACAACCTCCTGAACCTTCCAAACAAGCAACAGCTGGCCGACAGCTAGAGCCTCGGTGGGCACCAGCAGCAGCCTGCCTAGATTCACAGCTGGGCTTGGCCTGCGAATCTCCAAGCCCAGCGCAAGGAGCAGCCACCTCCGATTGCTTTACAGCTCAGGCAGGGTGCCCTCGTGCTAAATGCAGGTGGGGGCTGAACTTGGCCTCCCCTACCCGGAAACCCCCGGGCCAGCACACCCAGTGGAAGCTACAGGGAACTTCAGAGCACCACCACCCTGCCCTGGCCCAGCTGATCCTCCACAGAGGGTGGATAGTGGTGGTCAGTGGTCACAGCCAGTCCTTGCAGCTGACTGGTCTGAGTATTTACTCCCACTGACCTGCTAACAGCAACCAAGGCTCAATACAAGAGGAGGGTGTGCTCAGCCCACACAAAGGTGCACCTCCAGTACCCACCTTGGGGGATGGGGAGGCTGTGCCACTGGAGCCAACAGGACACCTACTACATTAGGGCTCATGACCAAGACACAGAGTCAAAGCAGCTCTACTGAATACACAGAAGCAAACACGGGAGGCTGCGCGGACAAAAAGACAAAGAAACACGGCCCAAATGAGGGAACATATCAAAACTCCAGATAAAGAGCTAAATGAAAGGGAGATAAGCAATCTATTGGATGCACTGGTTATAAGGATGCTCAAGGAACTCAGTGAGGACCTCAGCAGCATAAAGAAGACCCAGCCAGAAACGAAGGATTCACTAATTGAAATAAATAACAATTTACAGGGAAACAACAGTAGAATGGATGAAGCTGAGAATCAAATCAATGATTTGGAATGTAAGGAAGCAAAAACCAACCAAGCGGAACAACAGAAAGAAAAAAGAATCCAAAGGTATGAGGGTAGCAATAGCAGCCTCTGGGACAACTTCAGGAGGCCCAACATCCCCATCATGGGGGTGCCAGAGGAGAAGAGAGAGCGCAAGAAGTTGGAAATCTACTTGAAAAATAATGAAAGAAAGCTTCCCTAATTTGGCGAGGAAAATAGACATGCAAGTCTAGGAAGCAGAGAGAGTTCCAATCAAGTTGGACCCAAAGAGAACCACACCAAGACACGTCATAATTAAAATGCCAAAGGTTAAAGATGAAGAATCTTAAAAGCAGCACGAGAAAAGCAGAGAGGTACCAACAAAGGAATTCCCATAAGACTGTCAGCTGATTTCTCAAAAGAAACCTTACAGGCAAGAAGGGGCTGGAAAGAAGTATTCAAAGAGATGAAAAGCAAGGAAACAGACAGGGGGAGGTTAAGAACAGTGTGGGAAAGGGAGAAGCCGACGAACTCACACGCACGACTGATTGACATGAACTAAGGTGGGCGGATTGATGGAAAGAATGGGGGTTCCGGGCAGAGGGGGCAAAGGGGGAAAACTGGGATGAATGTAACAGCACGATCAATGAAATATACTTTAAAAAAAGAAAGTATGTTTAAAAACCCATAGATGATGTGTAACACGCTCTAATTACCTGGCTTGTGGCAAACCATAGCTGGTCCCTACTCCGACTCGAGGCAAGCTGTAGACAACTTTCTTTACTGTGGCCTGGTCTGGGAAGTTAAACATAACCGAGGCTGCGGAAAGAAGTAAAAACGTGATTCAGGAAACTTGGGAGAGATGACCACACGTTTCAGAAATCATTTTCAAGGGCTCATCACCACTTATTTGTAAATGTATCTTTACAGAAAATCACCTGTCTGTATAACTTTATCCATGAGAAATCTAGGGTTAATATTTTCAAACACATTAATGCTGTTTCATTTTTGTTTTTAGTGAGGGCATAACAAAGAAAAATACAGCAGGGACAATCAAGACAGAATTACACTGTGTAATGAAGAGCATTCACATATGAGCATGTTTTCCTCTGAAATACTGAAGGGGACTTACTTCGGTTCGCCATGAATACTTCCAAAGCAGTGTTTTGCAGAAGGGAACGCCTTGAAAACACAGCTCGTATCTCGCTGAACATCCATTTCCCATGAAGCCCCTCAGTGTACGCAAGGACCTGAAAAGACAGTTTAAAGGGAAGTGCCAATCAGCAAAGTGCGTGTCTAAAACTCAGTCTGACAACATCTTAAGGGTCCAGGGGGTCCAACCGGTGGCCCGAGGGCCACATGCAGCTCAGGAGGCTGGGAATGCGGCCCCACACAAAATCGTACATTTACCTAAAATGTGATGAGTTTTTTTGTGATTATATGTCACAGTGTGTTTGATGTGTGGCCCAAGACAACTCTTCTTCCAGCGTGGCCCAGAGACGCCACAAGGTCAGACACCGGTAACTCAGCACTGTGGGACAGCTGGTAAATTAGGGATTGCCTGCCCGAACTCATTGCACAGGGCCTGGGGGGAGTCACGCCACGAAGTGTGGCTGGTGGGGATGTGAGTCTCACAGGAGACGGACGGCAACGTGAACATTCCACCTAAACTGTCACGTGGTGTGGAGTGAGGCGGTGCTATGTCACAGAGCTACATGTTCATGATTTTGCAATGAAAGATTTTTACCTAACAAAAGGGGGCATTATTCGTGCTGGACCCTGTTTATCACAACTTGTCAATCACGTGATTCTATATATTGATAAAATTTCTACCTTCCTTAATTTGCTTCATTGGCTCATTAGCAAATGTGACTCGAAACAGAAAATGGATGGTGACTTTTTGGTCTTGCACACAACTGGCCGGGCCAGGGGCCTGACGTAACGCTGGGTTCTTTCCCAGCACACCCTCTCCTCCCCACTCCTTGCTGAACACCAGCCGGCAGGCCCTGGTGTCCATGTGGTCAGCCCCAGTGACAGCGCATGACTGATGTAAGCCAGGGGTCAGGGCATATTGCTAGTAAAGGGCCAACAGGAAATACTGTTAGCCTTGCGGGCCGTGAGCACCCATGGGCAATGTGAGCGTGAGCGGCCACGGCCGTGCGCCATTAAAACTTCACTGACAACAGGGGTGGCCTGAACTGGCCCCAGGGCCAGAGTGTGGCTGGCCTACTGTCTCAGCCAATCACGATGAAGTTATCCCTTGCTGCCCCAGATGCCTTTGCATCTCGGGATAAGACCCTTTGACCTAGCACTGGCTAATGAAAATGAAACCCAAGTCAGGTGAGGATGTTCCAGGAGAGCTGACAAAACGAGTCACGGAAGGCTGGTGCCCACCTGTCCCCTTCCCGCTGGAAAGGACAGGTGAGGGCAGAGACGGTGCAGCAGCGTGAAACCGTGAGAGGGGGGCTTGGGGGGCAATGGGTCGGCCCTCTGCGAGCTGCCCGCCCAGTCCCCACAAAGGCCTGCGCGCATGGGCTTCTAGCGACACTGGGCAGACACACCCCGGTTCAGGCCACCATAGTCCATCTGCAACAAACACACTCCTTCCTGACACCCTCGTGTGGCATCAACGACATGTGAACATGCTTCCCGCTCGCACTGGCTTTCTCTGTACAACCGGTCGACTGCCATGACCCTCGCTTTGGCACAGATGCAAAGCAGCCGAGGTCCACGCGCACGAGACCCCTCAAACTTCCAGAACAGGTTACGAAGTTCCTTTCTTCAGTGCATGTCCTTTCTATGGGAATTGTGTGTGTGTGTGCAAAAAACCCACATACGACATATAAGCTATTGTTATTTATTTATTTATTTGAAATTCTCACCCGAAGATATGTTTATTGATTTGAGAGAGAAAGAGGCATTGATCCGTGGCCTCCCTTACGTGCCCCAACTGGGGATCGAACCTGCAAACTTTCGGTATTGGAGAGGACGTTCCAACCACCGGAGCCATCTGGCCAGGGTGGTGTTTCTAATTTTTGAAAATCCCAATTTTAACTCCTGTAATTCCCTTTCTGTTCTTCTTCAGATGCTGAAAGGTTTTGGGAGGCCGCGTGACATGTGTTTAAACTCTGAAGCATTTTGGAGCCTGCCAGGCCCCCATTTAAACCTTAGCTCTGCTCTTCGTGAGCTGCAAGGCCTTGGAAAAATTATTCAGCTCGAGCCGAGGCCTGCCATCTGAAGAAGTGATGATAACACCTGTTACTGGTCAGTTTAAGCGGGGGCTACAGATGTGACATGCGTGGCCTTAGCTGCCATTTAGGTTCTGTTCCTCAGTGTGTGCGTCCTTGCTGAGCGTCCTGGACGATGGCTCTCTGGGTTGTACATGCGAAGCTGTCATGCCTTTCACGGGAGGACCCGGTGCTCGGCCCCACCACACACGCACAAATCCTTAGCTGGTGCAGTGGTCTTCAGACTTGAGTTTCGCAGACCTGTATGACTTTTCAAAATGGAAAAAGTACTAATACAGGGTTCATGTTTTGGCCAGGTAGGAAAATTTTCCCAGCACAAGCTGTGTTGGCGGCCCTGTGCCGCCCCAGTGTGCAGGGAGGGAGGACACATCCGTGTTTGTACCCATTTCCCCTCCGGGCCGGCACCACGGCCTACGGAACAGCCGCTGATTGGGGACTCCTTTCCACCCAGCGCCCTCCCGGTCTGTCTCACTCACGGGAGGCAGGCCACGCACACACACGGAGACGTCAGTCTCCTCTCAGGTGCTCCCTGCCTTCCCAGCGCTGCCAGCGGTCCCTTCCCAGCCCCCATGCGCCGGCAAGTGCCTGCCCTGTGCGAAGGGACCTGTGCCCCTTGGGCTCCCTTGCCAGGGAAAGACACCAGGGCTTCCCTCCCAGCTTGGGGGCTTGCTCGGTGGGCTCCTGCACAGCCTGCCCCCGCCCCCAGCGTCTCTGGTGAGAATCCTCCCAGAAATGGCCTCACGGCTCTCTAGAGGGGTAGATTTTCTGGAAAGTTCCAGAGGACAGAGTCCCGGGACAAGGCTCTGGGTGACTTCTCCACACACTCTGGCACCCATGGCCTCCCCACCAAGGGCTGGAGGCCTCTGCGGGGTCACCGTCAGCTCGGAGGGCAGCGGCAGTGTGTCACACGGGCTGCTCCACGCACGGCCGCGACCAGGGTGCCTCCCCGCTCTCGGGTCCTTCCCTCGTCCTCACACGTCCCCGTTTCAGTGGCTGTGTGGCTTCTCTCTCCTGACTGGATCCAGACAAACTATCAGTTCCCTTACCAGTTCTCTAAAAATGCACTTTCTTTTCTTCATGTTCATTGAATTTATTGGGATGACTTGGTTACAAAATTAAGTATGTTTTAGGTGTACAGTACTCTACATCTTCTGTACAATGTGCTGTGTGTTAACCGCAGCAAGCCAAGTCCCCTCCCATCACCCCCTGCCCCCTCCCCCTCCCGCCTTCCCTCTGGTCATCACCACTCTGTGGTCTGTGTCTGTGAGGTTTTATTCTTAACCCCTTCACCTTTTCTACCCTGTCCTCCCAGCCTCTTCCCCTCTGACAGCTGTCAGTCTGTTCTCTGTATCTGTGAGTCTGCTTTCTGTTTTGTTAATCAGTTTATTTTGTTCACGAGATTTCACATATAAGTGAGATCATGTGGTATTTGTCTTTCTCTGACTGGCTTGTTTCGCCGAGCACAGTGCTCTCCAGGTCCACCCATACCGCTGCAAAGGGTAAGGCTTCCTCTCTTTTACGGCCGGACCACGTCCCGCTGCGTAAACGCAGCACACGTCTTCCCACCCCTCTCCTGGAGACACTCGGGCTGCGTCCAGAGCTCGGCCACTGTAACACTGCAGTGAACACAGGGGTGCCGTATGCTTTCAAATTAGTGTTTTGGGGATTCCTAGGATAAATTCTCAGCAGGGGAATCGCTGGATCATAAGGCAGTTCCATTTTCAGTTTTTTGAGGAAATTCCATATGGTTTTCCGCAGTGGCAGCACCCATCTACATCCCCACCGGTCAATTTTATTTTCAATTTTATTTCTGGTCATTTAAAGCGTTTTTAAGTGGAATTAACAAGAAAGGCTGGGAGGTAAACTGCACGAAACGGTGAACTATCGAGATCAAAACCCTAGCACTGGAGGAACTGCTGGGGGATTCCGCGGACTCCCCCCAGGCGCCCTCGCTCTGGGCACCGAGAGGCCGCCCACACAGAGTGGGCATCACCTGGTGAGAGCCCCCCTGACTCACACGGGTAACCAGTCAGGACGCGACTTCAGGGAGGTGACGAGGGGTCTTACCCACTTCTACATACTTCAGATGTGTAAAGGAATGTCATTTACAGTTGGTTCCTGAGTTTAAGGCACATTTCTATAAAAACCTGGGCATCAAGCCCAGGTCTGAAATATGACCTGATGCTATAATGTTGCCTGTATTTTATTTATACCTTTACTAGTTACATAATGTTCTATAAGTTTCAGGACCTTTTCTAATAACTCTTTACATCTGTTTTTCATTTCAGTCCAGGATATGTTTCTAAACCATGGAAGTACTTTCATCTATACTTGAGGTTTTGTGGTTTTTGTTTTGTGAGCCTTCCCATACCATCTGGTTTCTGCCTGCCTGTGTCTCCAAATTATTTAATATACTATGAAATCTAATCAACAAATGCTAATTACCCATTCAGTTTCATTTTCTGAGAACTGAATGAATGTATCTTTTATTACATCACATAAGTCATAAACATCTTGAATGTTATATGACTTCACATATGAATATCAAAGCATTTTGATTCTGAATCTTACGGAACTTTGTCGTTTCCCCGGGCAACCACTGAACTATTCTGAACTAGCTGCATCGGCCAGATAAAGCACAGGGAGAAAGCATTCAGACCAGCCTTCTGCCCCGGGGTCTGCCCCGCGCTTAGCGCTCAAGTTCACGGGCAGCAGCAGCAACCGAACACAGCTCCCTGTGGACCCCCAGCCTCAGTTTGTGCCTGACACCTACTGCTTCACGAGCCTGTGGAAGGAGCACAGGGCCCCGAGCACTCACAAGCGTCGGGCGTGTACGTGTCATTGGGAGCTCATTTGTGGCTGTCAAACCTGCCACACCTTTTCTTCCTTTGCAGACGCTGAAGCCGAGCACTGTAGGAAGGACTTGGTGTAGTGACAGGCGCTTCGTTGCACTGTACACTAGTAGCTGGTGGAGAGGCTTGGGACGGCCGGATTGGATCGACTGTTCCACGAGACCCTCCGACCTAGCGGACACTGCAGATCAGCCACTGCAGTCAAAGGGCGCTTGTGCGAAGTGTGGGATGAGACCCCGTCACTTTTACAGTTCCATGCACACTGCCAGGGACTCTGCATGTAACGGATTTAGGACGGACTACTTCACAGGTAACCTCAGGTTTACGTTCCTACGTGGTGGTCCCTGTCTTTCCCTCTCTGCCAGCTGGATGGAGACAGCTCTGAGTTCTGGAAGCGGGTGGCCCCACGGGTCGGGGAGAAGATGGGAGAAGCAGGGGCACAGGACTCCCTCCCCCCAGGGCTCACCGCATGCCCCTGACACAGGCGGGGGGCTGAGAGGCAGAGGAAATGACCAGGAGATGGTGGGAAACCAGAGTCAGAGCACGAGGCCCTCTCCCAGAGCGGGCAGCGCAGCACGGGGGTTTTCCTAGCGGGAATGAGGTGAGTCATTCTACGGGCATGCTTCTAGACCCTCAGCTTCTTAAAACCCAGGGGCCTGAGCACAGCCCCGCCCCCCTTCCTGCCCCGCCCCAGGCCCACTGTATTTTAAAGAGGAAGGGCCTTCTCCTGCGCACCGCCTGGGGCGCGGGGAGGGGGGGTCTCAAGTGAGAAGGCATTCAAAACTCTGAGGGGGTGTTAAAAAGTAGTAGTCATCAGTGACTGAGTTTCTTTTGGAAAATCCTTGTGCAAGTCAGATGTTTCCCAATTCTTTTAAGAGTTCAAGTTGGATCTAACTGGGTTGTCAGTTGAAAGGTAATTTAAAAAATCATTTCTGATGATAGATCACTAGGTGGTTTTAAATGTACAACTTAGAAGTCGTACAAAAATGCAAACATCACTGTAATAAAACTTTAACATCCTTCTACAATATCTACTTATGTGAACAAGGTTTTTCAGCACATCTACAAAAAAGAAAGTTGGGAGAAGCTCTAAGATTGTTCTAGTGATAATTAATATTCTTATGTGAATATATCAAACCTTCATCTCATTAACAATTTCCAGTAGCATTTTACTTTAATAATTATTTTCTAACGTTCACAATGTATTTATGTTGTTGTATGACTGTAAGCTGACAATATTTGTAATAACAATATGCTCCAGAATAAAAGTATTAAATCCTTTCGTAAGTATATCTAGTTTTCGCAGATTCAGATTTATATAGATATCCATGTAAGACTTCTAAGCATAAAATATTTTCAAGTTAGATAAATTTGGGAGGATCAAATGGAAAGGAGTTGAGAGAGAGGGAGGAATAATATAAAGTGTCCACTCAAAGACAGATTTGTGTGTATTAAAACAAGCGACGTTGTTACTGTAGAACAGGGGTCCTCCCCATCCACCCAGCTGGCGGCAGGGGCGGGTCCTCACACTGGGTACCAAAGAGCTGGCAAGATCCTTGGATGAAAGAAGGGCCCCCCCTCCCGGCTGTGCCCCACTGGGGGCGGGGCCAGGGAAGGCGGCGCGTGCGCAGCAGATTCCGGAACTGTGCAGGGGGAGGTGCCAGACCAAAAGGCCTGTCCGCCCAGCCAGGGGAGGGAGGGACTGGCTGGGAGAGGAGCCACTTGAAGGACCTGAAGGTCTGGGAGGCTGACCGGTGGTTGTGAGAAAGCACCCGGTCCCAGCCCAAGCTGACGTCATCCCAGGGGAACGAAGGAGCACTCCTGGCTGAGGACCGGCACTCTCAAGGTGCCCTCGCCTGCTCTCTCCGGGGGCCACGTGGCCTGAGCAGCCGCGTCGCTCGCGGCCTCTAGGAGGGGGCCGCTCGCTCCCTCGCTCTTGTCCACCTGGTGATGCCCTGGCCGTCCGTTTGTGCGCTCTGTCACCCGGGAGCTCGAGGCTATATGGTCCCAGCAGCCACACGGCCCATGGCCTTGAGGGCTCCAGAGGCAGGTGCCAGGAAAGAGCCTGAAGTGCCGCAGCCGGTAACAGGCTTAGCCACCTGGATGGGGGCTAAGACCGCTTCGCAGCCAGGCTCCGAAGGACTGCCCTTCAGTGGATCAGGCACTCTGGGCGCTGGCTTTCATCGTGTCCTCCCTGAGGACACGACTGGACTTTTTCCACGGCAGAAAGATGCTATGTGAGACAGGAGTCCCCCTTCTCCCAGGTCACGACGCACCTGAACAAACCTCGTTCTTGCACCAGCACCTGCCCCACAGGTTTGGCTTGTGGCGAGAGGCAGCCGGATCCCCGTTTCTGTTATGTTACAATGTAGCCAGATTACTGTTCTACTGGGTACATTTGATTCGACTGAGTATACATGAAAAGAGAGGCAACAGTTTTATTTGAAAACATCTGTACTTAAAATGCAGTGGATAGTATATCTTAAAAGTATCTGTACTTAGGAAAAAATTCCGATGTTGGCTTGAGCATGTGCAGGATGGCACACAGTTTCTCTAGAATCCTGTTACTGGGTGGACAGAAGCAGTGAGAGAAGTGCAGGGGACCAGCTGTGCCCACGGGGGAGACCCTCGGGTGTGTGCCGGGCAGGCTCACGCTGACCCGTCCCCCAGTTAGTGCGTGCGGCCACCAGAACGAGGCTGCCGGGTGGGCACCAGAGTGGGCAAACCCTGACACGGACCAACACGCACCACTGGGTCACATCTTTACATGAACTTAACACAGAAAATCATCCCGATGGAAACAAATGGTTCAGCAACGTAAAATTAAAAACAGGAGAGACTGGAAATGGCGGGAAGCGACAGCACCTGCCCTCACACACACGGCGGCTGGGAGGATTCGAGGGAACACCTCCTTTTACAAAGTGGTTCGTGCACCCTGCCGGGTGGCTCACTGGTTGGGGTGTCGCCCCACACACCAAAGGGCTGCGGGTTCGGTCCCCAGTGGGGTGCATACAAGGGGCAGCTTGGTGGATGTTTCTTTCTCATATAGATGCTGCTCTCTCCACCCTTCCCCTCTGTCTAAAACCAATAAGCATGTCCTCGGGCGAGGACGTAACAGAATGGTCACTGCCCAGCCTGGCCCGTGGGAAGTGCTAACACGCTGGCCCACGACTGTGATTTCCGCCTGTGTTCCTGTTCTAACCCTCATCAACGGCACTGCTGGTGAGGAACCAGGAAGGCTGGGCCCCGCCCGCGGCCTTTCAAACTGACAGCCACGGCTCTCCTCTGCTCCACACCTGTGCCGCTTCTGTTCCCGAGGTCACCTGCACTCCCGGGACTGATGTCTGATGAGAAAGCCCAGGACTGGGGCGTGAGCGGCTGCTCGCTGCCAGAGACGGCGAGTCTAGGAAGGCTGCTTCCTGCCTGGTCCACAGCCCAGAGTTGGACCAGCTCTTCCCTCCCTAGCTTGTCCTCGCGATTCATCAGTTTCAGTTTGGTTTCCCAGTGACCTTCAGTTACCCGGTGTTTACTGACTGACTGCCATGAGCCCATGGTGACAGGGCGGCCCCAGTCTGGGGAGTGACAGCAGGGCGGGGGGCAGAAGGAATGACACATCCGCAGGGTGGTGCTCTGGGGGACAGGTCCAGGCTGTCTGGGACCGATGCGGAGACGAGAAGGGAGGGCGAAGCAAAGTCAGAATGATGGAAGGTGATGGGCGTCGGGGCGTGGTGCTGCGCCCTGTGATTTGGACTCTGTTCTGAGAGCAGTGCAGGGCTGCCGGGCCACACAGAGCCGCCGAGATCCCGCTGCGGTCACTGCCGAGCGGCCCGCGCCGACGTCACTGTGCGTTCACTGGCAGACAACCCTGAGCTCTCTCGGAAGGCTGGGGTCTGCACCGTTCCAACAGACTCGCCCGCGTGGTGAGGCCTGAAGGCACCTGCCTCGTCACACACACACACACACACACACACACACACACACACACACACACACGCCTCAGTGACAACGACGCCAGGGTTCGGGAGGCCGAGGCCAGGGGCCATGCTGTTGGGCAGTCCTTGCAGAGCCTGCCCAGGGAAGGGACCCGCTGGAGTTTTGTTAAGTAAGCGTTAACATCTGCTTCCCAGACGGCTCTGGGGGGGCAGCTGGCTGGTGCCCTCTGTACCTCCCCCGGCTGCAAACGCACCCCCTCTCACGATCGGGGTGAGCCTCTCAAAATGGAACAACGGCATTGGCGAGGCTGCTGCATTTGTGCCCTATTCGTGAATGTCCCCATGTGTACATGTCACATATTTGGCTGTGTTTCCTCACTTCCTGAAATTTGGAAAACTCCATGAATCTTGTGTATCTGTCCCTCTGCTGTTCTTTTGCATAGGAAAGGGACGGCGGGGGACGCTGCGGTCTGGAGAGAAACTCATCCAGTTTGGGCTCCAGCGTCACCACGTGAGCTGGCGTCCCTCGTGTCCTTCTGCGGGCGAGCGTTTCCGGTCCAGCTCCGGTTCCGCATCTCCCACGCGCAAACCCAGCCACCCCTCCTCTGCCGGACCGTTCGGGCTCGAGGGCCGCAGACCTCCTCGCGAACTGCGTTAGGACCGGGGTCCGACTCCACACACACTTCGAGTTGTCAGCACCCACAGTTTCCTCTTTCTGGAACTATTTCAATGAAGTTTCATGTGCAGGCAAAAGTGAGTGGGACTAGAGGGGCCGCAGTGATCACCGTGGCAATGGTGAAGTCGGCTGTAAGTGCAGAGCAGGTGTAAAAGGGGACTCATGGCTTCTGAGTGGGTATCTAACATTATCGGATTCATCTTTTAAAACATTATAAACAAAGATGGTATTTTAATTTATATTAAAAAATTTTAAACACATACTAAAGCGGTGAGAAATGGATAATGAAGAGAGAAGTCTTTAACAAAATCCATTTAGTTAACACACGTATATTAACCTGGGAAATGCACACATTACAAATGCTAGGGCAGTTTTCAAGTTACATCATTAGGGCTCCTGGCGTTTGAAAGCACTGGACCCCAACACGCCACACAAACCTTAGCAGGGTTCAGGCGCAGGCGCGTGGCTCGTGGCCCGCAGTGGGCACCCGACGTGAGTTACGTGTCGCCTCTCGTCCCCTCCTCCTGGCACACTCTTCAGCCCCCCGAGGTGCCATGTCTGTCCCACTCTGGGGCCCGGGCACACGGTGTCTCTTCCGCCTGGCAGATCCCTCCCTACATTTCTTGTCTGATGAACCCCTATTACTGAGTGAGCCGGAGGGGCCGGCTTTTCCTGCCAGGAACGCTGTTCCCGCCCAGGGCTCTCACCGAGACTCGCTCAGAAGGTGGTTTACTCGTCAGCAGCTCTTGCTCGCCTGCGGTTCCCCAGCCTCACACCGCCCAGCGCCCAGCAGGAGCAGGGCTGCAGAATGCCTACGGACGCCTCCTTGGGCTGCATTTAGGGATGCACACGGGCAGCAAAGCTGGTCATTTAGGGACCTGCGTTAATTAAAGCCGTGCTAGTGAGAGAGTCTGGAGTTGATGATGCTCAACTCACTCTCACTGCACACTGAACAGACACGCAAAGGGCCCCTTGTCCTGTTGATCACTCAGGACGCTGCCTCTGTGGCACTGGGGTCGGCGTGGACCCAGGGTGGGCATCCCGAACAAAGGACTGACCTGAGCAGGAGCCGCAGCTGGAGAGAAGCCTGCCGTGGGAGCCACGCTGGCGTGGTGCTGGCTGGCTGACTCTGTCAGAGATGCTCCCCCAGGATCTGAATGCCAGGATGGGGAGACAACCTAACGGGAGGGGCAGAGGCCAAAGGGCAGAGAAAGAAGTAGCCAGGTCTCCAGAGGCAGCAGGTTTCGGAGGAGGCAGGAGCCGGGGCACAAAGAGGTGGGTGTGGTAGCTGAGGGGACCCCCACGGCTCCAGGCACCTCTGGACCGCTCTGCCAGCCTGGCTCCGGCCACTGCACCCCTCCCCGGCCGCCATGCAGATGGAGGGAGGAGGTCTCTTCCCAGGCCCACCCCAAATGCAATGTTGCAAACCTACGCCTGATCCTGTTACTGTGACTTCCCCACTCTGACCCCTTCGGCATCTCTGTTGGCTTTTGCACAGTGCCCATTACATTGTAGAAACTCAATAAATGTTTGCTGAATGATTTAATTAAAGGTTTATTTACAGTTAGTCTGTGGTAGCAACAATGTAAACAAAGACAGCCTATTACTTGCAGTTGAGAGATTTCTGATACAGACTCTTATTATCTGAAGGACTGAGAAAAAAGCCCGAATTACACACACATACATGGGACTCTGTGCTCCCCGCTCAGGTTTCCATAAACCTAAACTGTTCTTTAAAAAAGTCCATGAAAGATTTTTTAAAAACATGCAGATGTGAAACATTTCCATGCTTTGTATATCTTCCAGAATAACTTCCCTTCCTCGCTGCCCGATAAGGGTCTGCTATGCAGTCAAAGCTTACTGCTCAAAAAAGCATTTACTGCTCGAAAAAGCATTTCCTCCAAAGACATTTACTGCTTATCAAGTAGATACTGGGCTCACAGGGACCAGGAGGACAATACGAATATGAGTTACTTTGCAGGTTTTAAAGACCTCTTTTTTAGTGGTAATTAGAAACTAAAAGCTATTTCTTTTTTTTTTATGATGCAAGGACTTACTAAGTCATACATGCAAGGCACACCGCTAATTGCATTAGCAGCACAATCCAGTTCAGCGCTTTCAAAGCGTGTTTTCACTTGGAGACCTGAGTTGGCTCCTGGGCACGGCTGGGTGCAGCCGTGGGGTTCATGGAAATTCTGTGTCTCTCCCTCTTAAAGCGAGACCTCTCTTGGAGCCTGTCTCCCCAGGATGGGGTCGGGGGCCAAGCCTGGTCTCCCTGCAGGGGGTCTGAGCAGGGAGCCCCTCGGGTGCAGCCCTGCACCTGCCCCCCCCCCCGCCCCCAGTTTGGACCGAGAGGCGTGCCCTTCGTGAGCACTTAGTTCTATGGACTTTGGTAACCCCCCTGTATCTGTGGGCCATGCTGGGGTAGAAGGAACTTGGACTTGAGGGTGACAGACAGACTGAAGGCTGCCTCACCACCCACTTCCGAGCGGCACTGGCTGGGGAGTGCCCGCTGGCATTACACAGAGGGGCCCGACCAGCACGGCTAAAGCATCTTCGGGGAGGCGGGCCCGGCTCCAGGGTGGAGCTGCACGGATGCGGGACAGAGGGGCTCCCTGCCCTGCCTGCCGGGACCCGAGGGGCACTTGGTCTCGAGGGCCAAGGGCGGACCGCCCAGAGCCTGTCCAGGGATCCGCCCTGGCCTCCCTGTGACCATGTCCCTGAGCCTTTCTCACTGCCAGGTTCCCCGAGCGCCCTGCCAGCACTGTCTGAAGTTTAGTCTCCCGGAGACCTTACTGCTTCCACGGAGGCAAGTCANGCCCCCCCCCCCCCGCCTCCAGTTTAGACCGAGAGGCGTGCCCTTCGTGAGCACTTAGTTCTATGGACTCTGGTAACCCCCCTGTATCTGTGGGCCATGCTGGGGTAGAAGGAACTTGGACTTGAGGGTGACAGACAGACTGAAGGCTGCCTCACCACCCACTTCCGAGCGGCACTGGCTGGGGAGTGCCCGCTGGCATTACACAGAGGGGCCCGACCAGCACGGCTAAAGCATCTTCGGGGAGGCGGGCCCGGCTCCAGGGTGGAGCTGCACGGATGCGGGACAGAGGGGCTCCCTGCCCTGCCTGCCGGGACCCGAGGGGCACTTGGTCTCGAGGGCCAAGGGCGGACCGCCCAGAGCCTGTCCAGGGATCCGCCCTGGCCTCCCTGTGACCATGTCCCTGAGCCTTTCTTACTGCCAGGTTCCCCGAGCGCCCTGCCAGCACTGTCTGAAGTTTAGTCTCCCGGAGACCTTACTGCTTCCACGGAGGCAAGTCAGCACTGAGTTTCCTGAGGTGTTTTATTTCCACTCTCGTTTTCCGGTACTAGAGGATAATTAACACCTCTTCAAGACATGCCAGCGAGCTGAAATGTAAACAGCGCTGTAAGGGTCCTTTGGGGGTCTCGAATCAGGATCTGTCATGGGGGATGGGGGTAAAAAGAGACCCCTGCATACATCATGGATGGAACTGGAAAGCACTATGCTGAGTGCAATAAGCCAGGTGTCGAAGGACAAATACCATATGATCTCACCTTTAACAGGAAGCTAAACAACAAAACAAGCAAGCAAAATATAACCAAAGACACTGAAACAGAGAACAGGCTGACAGTGACCAGAGGGGAGAGGGAAGGGAATTTCAGGGGAAATAGGGGAGGGATTTAAAGGAACATATATAAAGGATACATGGACAACAACTGAGAAGGGTGGAAATGGGAGGGAGGGGGGAGCACGGGGGTGGGATGGGATGGGAGTAATAGACAGAAAACTGTCTTGAAAAATAATTAAATTAAAAAAATTGGGGAAAAAAAGAAAAAAAAGAGAGAGACCCCTGCATGGGTGAAGGTAGTGAAAACAGTATTTTCAGCACTAGGTACCCCCTAAAAGTCTCCTCTGCATTATTGTGATGCCCCCAAACTACTTATTTCTTTTGTTTATATTCTTTGATTATAAAGCTGCCCATTTGCAGCACAATACTACTTTGCCGAAAACCGGCCCTTTCTCTGTTCCATCTGGGCAGGTGCTCTGTCCCGGGCAGAGGCCCAGCACCGAGTGGGCACCCCCTGGGCCCCAGGCAGGGTGCCGGGGGCGTGGCTATGCCAGTGGGCGAGACAAGGAGGCCCTCCCTGCACAGGCTCAAACCACCTTTGTACTTGATTGATACGACAGTGGTGTCCCGGTGGACTGCAGCCAGGCCAGCCACTGCAGCCAGGCCCAACGGGCAGCACGAGACCGAGGGCCCAGGGTGAACGGACTTGACAGGTGGCCGTGTTTCACTGGCACCCCATGTGAAGTGCCAGAGGTCATCTTCTGCAGACATGACGCTGCCCAGGGTGTCCCTGCAGAGAGGATGACCAGAGACACTGGCCTCGGACTTCCGGCTCCATGGAGTATGAGGCACCGGGGAAGTGACCAAAGCAGCTGAATGGTAAGATCCCTCTCCGTTCTGGAGGGAGTGCTCTTGGGAGGGGCGGCGGCCCAGGAGCAGGGAGAAGGGTGTGTGGGGACGCTGCCCTGGGAATCTGCCTGTCACTGCGGAAGTGAGGGGCCCCAGGACAGCGCCTGTGGGAAGGGGGACGCAGGGCAAACGAGGTGAAGAGACAGCTGTGAAAGGCCTGGGTGTCCGTGTTTGCATGGCGCCAGGTGAGGACCGAAGAGGCACCGGGGCTCTCACGGGGTTTCCGGCTGCGTCTGCGAGTCTTGCTCAGGAAGGAAGGGCTCAGCCCAGACTGCAGGCCCCGCTCGTGGCCGCACACGTAAACATGAACTGGGGCAAGGAAACTGTCTTGGCGACTTTACACGAATGACCAGTGAGTAAAACAGAAGTAAACGGAAGTATCTAGTTTGTTACTGATGCTCTGCTGCCCGCGGACAGTACCAGTAACCTTCACAGCGTTATTTTCTCCAGCTATGGAGGCTGTTCTCAAGTCTCAGTTTCAACCCCACGTCGATGCTGAGTGTCGTCCCTGTGCTTGGCCTCCCACGAGGCGCAAGAAGCACGCGCGGTTCGTGGGAGTGCCGTGTGCGCCCCCAGCACCGGTGGCTCAGTGAAGAAACACAGCTCGCGCAGGCGCCACCCCCAGGCAGACTCGTGGACGCGGGGTGAGCTGAGGGGCGGCCCTCCTTGCAGCGCGCGCAGAGTCGCGGGCAGCAGATGCGCTGTGCAGCGCTAACGCGGCCGCTGACTTTGTTTTGGGTGACGCCATGCAGCTAACGCTTTTCTAACGCCAGAGATGAGGCCTTCCTGGTCAGGCAGGTCAATTAGGACTGACTCTTATCCTCACAACTAATGTCACTACGGTTTGGGAGGGTGTCCCACATTAAAGGAACAAATTAACTTCGATGGGAAGTAGGCAGAAAAGCAGATGTACTTACGCATGTGTAACGTCCCTGCACAGAGCCTAAGCATGGGTGACATCTGACACACACAGACGTGCATGGGGCACGCTGCACTCCTATCCGTAACATCCCCCGGGGACACCGGGACCCAGGGCAACCATGCCTTACGACAAATCCAGCAGGTTAATCAGAGAAAACAGCACACGAGTGGCTCTTTCTTGACGAAACATGGTCGGCCTCACTCACAGTGGAAATGAAGCTTCCTGGAGACACTCTTCACCTGGAAGGTGGCAAAACCTGCAGTCCGGCAGGAACACGGTCACTGGTGGGAGCGCGGACTGGGGTGACCTACCCTGATGGAGGGGGTGCTGGTGTCTTCCACCCAAACTGCAGTCACACTGGGGCCTGACCTGCTCGTTCACAGGGTCTGTCCTGCGAACCAAGCTCCCAGGAAAGCAGGTGGGTCACGGGCCAGGTTGCTCACTGTGGCCTTGTTTTCAACAACAGAAGAACGGAAGAGAATGTCCACCATTTCGGGGGGGGTCAGTAAAGTTGTAAAATCACGTGTGCAATAATAAGCTTACATTATTTGGGATGCCTTTCAAAGAGAAAAATAGTACAAAGTTACAAATAAAAAATATATAAGTGACTACTTATTTATACCAAGAAAAAATCACCACAAATACTGGAGCCTTATAAATGGAGGTTTTCTTCTGAGGTCCCTGAAGGCAAGTGAGTAAACCGAGACCCCCTGACGAGTCCAGGCAGGTCCGCCCACCTCCGCTGGGCCCTGGGGGAGGGGCCCAGGGCTGCCCGGTGCTTCGGTAGACTCCCAGTAAACCTGCGTGTACACAAACTAATCCTTAATTATTGTCACGCTGCCACTTGACTTCTCCACATGTGTTTTTTTCCGTGTGCCCACACGGACTGGGAACCTTGGGCACACCTCACCCCGGCCCAGGGCAGGAAGCTCCCAGGCCTGGGGCGAGGCTCTCGGGCGCCGCACGCACATGCGCAGTACGCACGTGCGCAGTGCTCCTTAATCCCTGTGATTGACCTCGTGCTCTCGAGTCGTTTTTACTACGGATCACATACCTCATGGATGCTCAACACTATCCTTCAAATAGCTAAAGGTCTTTGAAAAATAACCATTTTCCTTCTCATGTAAAAAAAAAAGAGGTTTCATGCTCCCTCCATTAAGGACTATGTCCAGCTTTGTCCGAAAGGTGTTTTTCCCCATGTGACAAGGAAGATATTTGAGTGCATTTTGAAATAAAAATCCTAGTCTCTAATAAATACCTAAGCGTCCAAGCATCACAATGAAATTCAACGATAACTCAAAGCTAAATAAAAAAAATCACACTTCCTTCCATGTTTTGTCTGCAAACCGGGTTGTGCAGAGGGAGAGTAAAACGTTAGTGGGCTCTGTGGTCACCGAGAAGCGAACAGACGCCCACCCCCTTCCGTTTTCTTCCGAGAGCCGCTGCAGCAGAGACCGAGGGCCCAGGGTGGGGTTTGCTAGCGGATCCGACGCGCGCGGAAGCGCCCAGGGGAAGACGGAGGTGCTCTGCTCCGCACAGGGCGCACACCGCGGGCAGAGCTGGGGAGAGCAGCGCGGGGCTCCGCAGGGGCAGGCTGAGTCTGACGCGGACGCTGACTTAACTCGGCGATGAACGGGCGGAGGGCAGCCACGCCGGCCGCTTTAATTTCTCCCCGGACGGGCTGCGGCCCCACCTGCTGCGGCACATCAAAGCCTCTGGAGCTCAATTAAAATCGGATTACGTTGAAATGCTCCATCTAGGGGAGCTGTGCTCGCTGACACTTCCCTCTCCGCGATACTCCGGGTGACAGTTGCCCATCCTGATTTAACCAGTTGTCATAGAGACGGGGAAGGAGAGCAGGGAAGGGAAGCACACAAAGGAAAGGTGAGGGCTTCGCGCTCTGGGGAGGGGAGGCTGGCTCCTGCTCGGCAGCACTGCTCACTGCACCGACGACGGCAGAGCCCGAGAGGCACACGCGGACCGCACCGTGTTCGTGCCCTGCAGGCGAGTGCAGAGGCAGCCGAAGCCTCAAGGAGACCTCTGTCCACACGTCGGGCTGGTCGAGTGGTTTCCATCTGGGTGAGCTCTGCTGGGGAGGAGTCGGGACCGAACGTCTCTCCTGACGGAAACCCGCCATAGACGGGGAGGTGGCCTGTGGCCAACCAGTCCACAAAGTGGAGACGCTAGTATCTACTTGTAATTGCGGGTACAAGCCAGAAAGAGTAATCTCTCAGCTAAAGATTCCCTTTTTTCCTTTCCAACAACACAGTTTTAGAAGTTGAAATTCGGTGTTGAAAGTGGTGAAACGTGACTATGCACACACATTTAAACCGCACGCCGGTTTCTGGCAAACCCCATCAGCTGACAAGGGCCCTCTTCTTGACATTCGGAGTTTAGTGTTGGAGTTGATCATCAGGCCGTCTGCAATCTCCCATCATGTCCCTTCCCGACTCCACAGCGTTATCAACACAGGCAGAACTCTGCTTCCTAAACGCCCAAGAACAAAAAGCACTCAGAACTGCCGATTTCTGGGGGTCGAGGGCTAAGGCCCAGTGTCCTGCAGGGCGCAGACCCACGTCCCGGTACCCTGCTCTCTCCGGGTGGCTCGTGGCAGGCACTACAAAGACTCCTGACCCGTCTTCCCACTGGCTTCCTGCAAGTCCCAAGGTGGTTCTCCTCCACTGTGCTGGTCGCCATGGAGGTAAGGGAACCAGTGCTCTGTCACGGAGCGCTGCACGGGCCTTTTCTCCCGAGAGCTGCACACCTGTGCCCTTTTTCTCTTGGGAAGACTGTGCGAGGGTTCTGAAGCAGCACCGAGGCCCAGTGCACCCGGGGCAGGCCAGAGGGCCGGGAAGCAAAAGCGTGCCGGGAGGGTCTCAAACCCGCACAGACCACCATTTGTCAGAACCAGGCCCTGGTTTAAGCCGACAGGGAGGCCCCGCAGCCCGGCCTCGACGACGCCCAGGCGTCCTATCTGTTCCTGTGTTTATGTATTTACTTCTTCCTTTCTCTGTGCGTTTACTTATTTATTTATTTCCTGGCCCAGCTGTGGGAAGCGCCGTCTAATGAACCCGTCTGGGGCGGCTGTCCCTGTCCTGTCAGACATGTCAGGGAATGACAAGCACTGGGGACAGGCCGCCGCCAGTCACAGACAGGCCTGGCAGCTGGAGCGCTCAGCCCGATCTAATCACCGCAGCAGAAAATAACTTTCACGCACTCAGCCTGACAGGGTGGACTCGAGGAAAAAAACGGGGCCGGAGACAGTGCTTTTGTTTCAATTACTTACCGCTTTTTTCACACAGTGATTAAAGGAAATCTACGAACACACGCAATCCACGTTACTTCCTATCAATGCCCACAAAACACAGGCGTCACCATCAACTCAAACACCACTGACGCGGAGAGAGGGACGCGAGACCCGCCTCTGAGGAGAGTCCCAGCTGGGGCCATCTCAGTCCCTCGTCGGGGGGCTTCCCAGTGCGGACCCCAGTACGGGCAGCGCTGGTGGGGTCCCCCGCACTGGGGACCAGGGTGCGCACAGACACGGCCCGAGGATGCCCCGGCTGGGGCCCTGCTCACAATCGTGACTTGATGAGAGGGGCCAGCGAAGTGTGGGAATGGAAACTACCCTCCGGTTAACTAAGTCTCGGGAGTCGGGGGGCTGTTTAATGTCAAACTTCTAAGTGACCATGTGACCACACGCACCTCACAGGTGACGTCCACTGTGGGGTGACATCTGCTGAGTCAGCGCGTGGCCACTCTGTGCCCCCCTATGACTGAGCGGTTTGCACAGGGAAAAGCCCTCCTCGTGGGGCTCTCCACTCTGTCTGCCACCAGGAGCCCGCCGCGGCACGGAGCCCCAGCACCAGACACCACAGTCCCCGTGCCAGAGAGCACTAAAGGCCATAGCAGGCTTAGCTCGCACTCGGCTTAGGTCACCGAGAGCAGAGCCACTCCCCGGAGACACTGTGCGTCACAGGGCCCCGTGTCTGTTGTGGCCCCACTGCGTCAACCACTGATCTGTCTGAAACGTGCTACCGGGCGGGTCAGCAGTAAACACACAAACTTGGCTTATCACTGCCGCGCACTAGCCTGGCCCCTTTGGTCAACTTCTGTCCCCTCACTGAGATGGCTTCTCACTCTCAATGGCGACCATGGTGTCTGCCTCGGAGGGCTGGGGGCCAGGGGGGCTGGGGACCAAGCCCTGGGCAGGCAGTACAGCTATCACACCAACGATGCAAGGCACAGCCAGGCACAGTGAGACCAGTGAGCGGAATGCAGGAGCTGAGACCGGAGCCTGCCCAAAGCACCCCTGCCCCCCGGCTCCCGGGTAAGCACCACGGGATTCGGGGACGCAAGAGCAGAGGTAATCGAGGGGAAGGAGACGCGCACTGACAACTGTACATCTTCCTGTACAAAATACTTGCTTCTCACACACAGTGATCTGACCTGAGCCCTCGTGATGGCGTTACGAGTTTGCGCTGCGCCGATCCACCGTGGCATCGCTTAATTCATTTCAGGCAGGAGCGAGGAGAGCGGTGGCCTGCTGACCTCAATTTTCACTTAAAGAAACAAATTTCCTTTTTGCAAACTAAGACAATTTTTCTCCTGTCAACCTTGTTTTAAAATATTAACCTTATTCCCATTGCAGTAAATATTCATATTTGTCATCCGGATTTGCTTACAGTTGCAACTTTAATCAAGTTATGAAATTGCTCCTGGTCTTAGTTTTTATCTGTCCCAAAGAAAAGGTGAAAAATAATATTGTCAATGAACCAGATTTGTTACTATGTAAATGCATTTAAAAACGTCTTTTTTGTGTGTATGTGGTTTGGCATCAACTGACATCTAGCAAGAGAACAAAGACACAGCAAATGAAGTCTGGTCATGGGCTTTCCTGGCAACGCTAGGGACGGAGTCTCTGGAAACCTCTGCGACTGGTTGGCCCCTCGGGGAAAAGCCCCTGCCATGGACACACCGGGACCTGGAGTGAGGTGGCTGGACGTCCAACGCCCCGCGGACGCGGAGCAGGGAGTCTAAGCGGAACGTGATGGAATCACCACAATGCCTCCGTGAAGTGCAGGGGAATTTCCAGGGAGAGAGGGAGGAGCGTGCAACTGGGCGGAGCACAATCGGCATCTGTACGTTTGGTGCCCCAAAAACCGTCCGACGCAGGGAGGGCTGAGTTTCACGCGTCGAAGTCAAGCACTGGGTGCACGGCGTCGGTTGTGCTACTCCACCTTTTACCTGCTGATGTGGCTGTTTCACGATAAGGTGAAATATCAACCCAACAGAACAGAGAAACCCATGCATACGAAGCGCCATCTAAACAGGGCAGCCGCGATTTTCAGATATCCGACTTCCATTAGCCGAAGTCGGCTCATCGTCACAAGGTCACTGTGTGATGGTGGGATGAGATTCTAATTCCCATTTCACCAGAGAGGAAGAGAGGACTCAGGGATGTTTACTCATTTCCATGAAGGTCACCAAAGACCTGGACCCTGGCAAAGCTGAGAGTAGGACCTGAGGACCCTGACTTAGAGCCCCTCCACCGGGCACACTCGTCCAGAGAGAGCGGCAAGTTCTCAAGTTCACCTCGTTCAGGGGATCACAGTCACTGATGGCCCCTCTGCTCATTTCCACAGATCTGTACGTACTCGACGCTGTGACACTCACCGAAGGCACCGAGGCAGAGTGAGGAACCCTGCTAAGCACACACCCCCCAGCTCCGGGAGCAGTGCCCCCTGCCCCGCACCCTGCTCCTTCAGTCTGGGGTAATGCCCCCTCCTCTGCCTGAGCACTGCTGACTGGCTTGCGTCTGAGAAACCTGCTGTCACCTCCACATTGTGCCGCTGGTTGTCCCTTCTGTCTCTCACAGTCTGCGAAGGGGAGGAAGCCCCCAATAGTTACGAGAGAGACTTCTTGGAGTGTCTGCCCCAATCACCCCCTTTTCTCTGGGAAGTCCCCCTTACTCTCGGGGGTGCGCCCTAGGAATTATGTTCGGGTCTGTGCACCCTGACCATGTGATTGAGACCAGGATAAGCACCTGTTGCAGGCGTAGGCCAATCAGATTCCTGTCCTGGGAACCCGAAAGAGGGGTTTTGTTGGCTTTGGTGCAGCCATAAAGGGCAGGCGGCTGGCGTAGCTGCTTTGGAGTGTTGAGCAAGGAGAGTCGGGGAACCTAAACTGGGCAGCAGCAGTGACAAGCGGCGCTGAGACAAGAGACCCAGTGATCGAGGAAGGGAGGGGCCCGGCTGCCGGCTCTCGTCAGGCCCCAGCGGGAGTCTTGTCTCGGCTTCTGTGAACTGCTCCCCACTGCTTAAAATACGCCACCCTCCAGATGAAGCTGGTGGAGTTCTACTGCTCGCAGCCAAGAGATTCCTGAGGTTCACACTGATGATAATGGATTCAGGATTTGAGCTTGTGGGCGGCATTTTGCTGCTTAAATCCTAATGTCATATTTTTCTTCCCACTGTAGGGCTTTCTGACTAAGAAAATACACAGCAGGGAGTAATACTGAGGTTCAATGGTAAGAACTTGAAGAATTCAATCCTGGTATTAATCCTCTCCATTCCGGCAAGAGTTGGGTTGAAGATGGTGTGCACTTGAAGCCAAAGCAAGACTTCCACCCCCAGGTTTCATGAAGAGAAATCTTGGGGTGTACATCCCTGGATACCCCTGTGGGGGAGATCTGGCTGGGCCTCCTCAGGGACCCAGCTCAGTGAGATGGCGCTTCGGGACACGCTGGAAGGAAGCAGGCTGGGCGGCCTGCCCTGGGGGGCCAGGCTCGTCCTGGAGCACCTCCGTCCCGGGACCACCGACCACTCAACACCACGCTGACCTGCCGCGGGTGCCTGCTGATGGCTGGCGCCTGCCTTGGGCTCTGGGAAACCACAGGAGAGACTCCCTTCCGGGGAAAAACCAGCCAGAGCTGGTGAAGGAGTCTCCTCTCTGGGGACGAAGGCGAGAGGGGAGGGGGAAGAACGCTCTCCTCCTGCGGCCTCCTCATCGGTCAGAATTTGCCAGGAAAAAAGTCAGGTTGGGGCTATGCCACGAAGAAATTGCGAGTTTCAAGAGCCCTGACTTATTACACCAAGCGAGGAAAGCATGAGGAAGCCACAGGGCAGGTGTAAGATGTCAGGGGACAGTTCTTTGCCCAGCGGGTTAAGAAGGAAAGAAACTCTGGGTGATACCATGTTATAATTAAAAAAAAAAAAACAAAAAACAGAGATGGGGAGTCAGTTCCTGCAGCTACCAGGGAAAAAGAGGCCAGTGGTCACTGGGTTGGTGTCCTTGACTCTCTGATAGGCCGTCCAAGACTCATCAGCCCTGTGCCCCGATGACCCCAGATGCCCTCGCCTATGTCCCATTGGGGTCCACATGGACCCCGCTTCTCCCACCTTTCTCCAGGCCCTAGTTCCGGTGGACACCCCCCCATCCTGAGGGCCTCCCGGGTCCAGGGAGGCAGACACGAGTCTGCCCGATGTGGTCACTGCTGAGCACAGTTCCGAGTGGTGACCGCGTGGATATGGGCATCAGAGTCGACGTCAGCCCCGCCCCCGCTCAGGTGAGACCTCTCCCTGCCAGGTCATCGGGTTCAGTTCCACTCCTCGTTCCTGGGCCCAGGGCACCGCCTCACGCTGACAGTATAATCTGAGAATTAAAGGAGGAAGTTTCATCACCAAAAACATTTCTGCATAAATCTTTGGGACGGTCGGTATCATCAGCACTGAATCTAACCAATGAAGGAGACTTGAGTGATGCCGCCTTCAGAAGTTTCCAAGTTGGAACACGAAGCCAGAATGACCTAAGGGTGCGGGCAACTGCGCACACCCCAGACCCTAACTGCCCTGACGCCAAGGAGCATGGTTTCGTGTGCCAGGGAGCAGATCAGGGTTCTGAACCCTGGGCAGTGGGAGACCACAAGGAAATTTCTACACTTCCCCTCCACCCCCCAAAAAGAAGATTGGGTTTGTCAACCGGCTTAGAAAAAGGGAACACAAAAGTGGCCTTAATCATTAGAAGAAGTTTGACTTGAAAAAAGAAAAAAAACCAACTGGGCACAGCGAGCTGCCAAGCAGTGGACAGGCCGTTTGCAAGCGCACTGGTTAGTCCCCTGATGTTGCCCGGCTCCCCACTATGGGGTGTCTTGCCCGGCTCCCCACTATGGGGTGTCGAGTTTGCCAAACGCCCGGGGAGGGCGAGAAAGCGCGTTCTGCCTCCCTCGGAATCGCTCCTGCACTCACCCGAGGGACAGCACGTGCAGGACAAAGTGTCAGCCGCCGCGGGCACCCCGGAGCCTTCCTCTGCCAGCGCGGGGCGGGACACAGCCTCCCTGACCCTGATTACACCAATGACTGGAGTCACGTGACACGTGCCGGCGCCTGGGACGGCCTCGAAGACGTGATCTGGCTGTGCATTTGTGCACAGAAGCGGTGAGGAGCTTTTTTTCCGGGCACGGAGGCGGGGCGGGTGCGCTGGCCATAGGGGAAAGAAGTGGTGCCGTCCTCCCATCGTCTGACACGGCAGCAGCGGGCGCTCCCGGCCTGCTCTGGGCTGCAGCAACTCGGCAAACACAGTCCCACTTAGCTCCTGGCCAAGACCAGCGGGCCGTGTGGCGCTGGGGAAAGCGTGGACTCTGGCATCGGACAAACTCGGTTCCACCTGGGCTCTGCCACTCGACTCTTCTGTGATCTGGCAGGTCGTCTGACTCTCAGAGGCTGCCTCCGCACCGGGACAACGGGGCAGACAGCGGGCACGTTTTAGGACTGCCAAGGGAGTAAACATGTAGGCATTTCTAACCTTGCCACAAATTGTCCTGGCGCTCTCCCTTCCACGGTCGCCGTAGATCCTAAGTGTAACTGGAAGAGAGTGTTGGCATGCTTGATAAACGTGACCTCAATGTCCCACATTGAGAGCACCGACTCTGAACTACGCAGGACGCCTCCGGGAGCTGGAGGCCCGCTCACTGTGCGGACAGGGCGGACGGGGCACTCGGTCTCGAAAGGCCCATAGCACCTGCAGGCTCAACACGGGCCAACTCCTTGACAGCCAATTGGGCTGTGGAGGTGAAAATTCAGCAAAAACAAAGAAAACCAACCAACCACCCCCTGAAATATTAACAAAACAGTCAAAACATTAGAATTACATTTCGATGTGGAAAAGTCCAGCTCATTCATGTACAAGGAAAAATAAATTAAAAACACTTAATTGAGGTTGTTAGAGAATTTAATTTAATTCAACTCAACAAACACTTCCCGAGTTTCCTGTTAGTTCTCATGAGCTCTGGAGGCAAGGAAACTGGGGTCCACACTGTTCGGCGGGTCAGAGAGGACGGGCATCCGACGGGTTTGGGGACAGTTCTCATCGAGGGCCACGTCTACCATGAGAGCGAGTAGGGCGGGGTGAGCGTCCGGGCCCATGGCCAGCGAGGCCTGTAGGGTCAGGTTGAAAACTTCTAACTCGTCCTGGCAACAGGGCCTGCTGATCGGAAGAATAATGGTTTCTTTTTCAATCAGCAAGTGAAGAGAATGTTCAGGAAAGAAAGCACAAGGATGAGTTTTGCGCAGGCAGGCAGAGCCCCTCCCAGGACTCGGGGCAGAGCAGGCAGTGAGGACAGGACCCAGGCTGGAAGGAGACCGCTGGCCTTGTGTGCACCCAGACGAGGATCACGGCACGAGATGGTCACGGCACGAAGGGGTCAGAGCACCATGGCGCAGAACCACAGGGTGGGGAGGGCGCACCCATGGGAAGGGGAGAACCGCACAGCTGGCGGGACAGAAGGAAGAGCGGCCAGTGAAAGCCACCCAAGGGCCAGAGAGGGAGCGGGGAACAACTACGGAGGCTTCGGAAGCCCAGCATCAGGCGCCGTGTGGGAATCAGGGATCACCACTGCACACAGATGTCCAGGGCTCTGAAACATGGGATGGTCATAACATGCAGTGTGACTCCCACTACACGTGTGGGAGAGTCCACGCGGTC
This sequence comes from Sturnira hondurensis, assembly GCF_014824575.4. Lineage (NCBI taxonomy): Eukaryota > Metazoa > Chordata > Mammalia > Chiroptera > Phyllostomidae > Sturnira > Sturnira hondurensis. The sequence goes on along the minus strand of NW_028082350.1, from coordinate 16,915,037 downwards.
GGCAGGCAGGCAGACAGAGAGGAGTGGGGCAGGGGCTATGGGCTGGTGCGGAAGGTCACCAGGGTGGACAGCCCCAGGGGCCTAGCAACGGGCAAAACCGGGAAAACAGGGCCTGGCCCCCAGGGAGACCTTTTCTCCCCTAGTGTATTGCTGGTGCCGCCGTGCAGACCCCTGACCGTGCACAGCGCTGGTCTTTTGGTTCAGACCCTCCCCGACCAACCCTTCCCGACCGACCCTCCCGAATGTTGCTACTCCTGGGGTTTCAGACACCATCAGAGGAGGAGTGAGGGGTCTGGAGAATGGTCGCCTGTGGCTCCCACACAAGCCCGTGCATGACCACTCCCCTAAACACTAGGCGTGGGAAGAAGAGAACACCGAAATGTATGTGGCACAAATAGTAAATCTGAAACTCAAGGAGCAAAGAGAGAGACCTTCGGACTGGAGGTCTGCAAACGCTGGGCTTTTTCCAGCATCATCTATCGGGAATTACTTGGATGAACTCATTCAATTTTCTGCTCCTTAGTTCTCCTTATTTACAGAAGAAAGTAGGAATTCTAGTCCCACTTATCCAGAGTGACTGTTTTTAAGGATCAAATATGATAAAGTGTATAGGCAGACAGTTTGCAAATTACTGAATAGTCAGAACATGATGTCATTGGGTGGCACACACACCTAGCACTTGGTGACATGACTGTCAGCATGCTCACACAGAGCCACTGGCTGCTGGCCTTGTGTTGTCCTGGAATGACGCTCAGTTTTCGGGGCTGCTGCACCCCAGCCCCGTTACCCTTTCTGAACGTGCGTGAACAAGGACGACATGTCGGCTCCTTGTTCCCAAATTAACCTTCGCCTCTCAGTGCTTTCCCTGGGTACGAATTTGCGCTTCTAATGTGATCATTTGGCTCTCCCACTAGCTCAGTACACAGAAACTATATATGTATCTATATACACACGCACACGCGCACACACACACACACACATATTTAAATCTCTGCACCGTTGAAAGTTAACCCTGTACCAGGAGTAAATGACAGTCAGAGCTCTTTGTCCCACAAGAGCTCTTAGATTCCAGCAAAAACCTGCGACTATTCTGCGGCCAGAAAATAAAGCTCACTACACCACAGCTGCATCTTAGTGGGTGTGACGTGACAGTCCGTGTACTTTGGAAGAACTGGCCAAATAAGAAGTAACAAAAAAACAAACAAACAAGGAATAGAAGTAATAGAGGATGACATAAATGAAGACAGTATAATTTAAAATTTTAGTAACTGACACCTTCATTTGAGAAGAGTAAATACAGTTTCTATTATCTAAGAAAAATGTGTATTACATGAAAGGGCTTAGAAAATGGAACAAATTACAAAGTGTATCATTTCCTTAACCCAGAGACCTCAGGATGATTAAAATAATAATAATCTAATGAATTTTGAAATGTTTCATCAATGAATGTGAATCTCTAAATTTGTTTGGCAATACATATAAAATGTTTTTTGAAATTAAAAAAATACTGTTTTTAAAGGCATAACTAATAATGAAACCTGCTGCCCCCCAAAATAAAAGAATATTATTTTTTGCTGTGATTTCAGAACATTCAAAAATAATGGTGATCATGTGTGTTTTGATAAGAAGGAAGGAAGGTGACTAAAAGGTGCCTTCCCTACGCCTTGCCAGTCGCATTAAATGCAGCTGCGAGCAACCCCCCATCTCCTCCCCCGGTCTGGAATTTCGGGAGCAGAGAGCACAAAAGAGCTGATGAGCAATGAACGCTCCACCCCCCCCCTCAATTAATCTTGTCTCTCTACCTTTGCTTCTCCTTCCCCTCTACATGCAGGTAATAATGACACCCTCATCCATTATCCTTTTATCCCTGTTATTCTCGTGAAATTGCTTAATAATATGTTACAGATTCGTCTTCACTCACATAATTCTTCCTGTCATTTGTAGTATATCATCCCACAAACATACAGCCCACTTTCACTGGCCGTCCTTTGAAGATTATTGTCAGTGACATCTCGGGGAGGCGTCTGGATTCTGGAGCAACGCTTTTGTGGCGATGGGAATGAACCTGACTTATCTGTCATTGCCAAAGCACAACAAGCAATTCAATGGTGCTAATGCAAAGGTAGCCCAGGTCTTTACCCTCCACCACGCCACGTGCCCTTGCAGATTCATGCGAATGCGGCCCTTTCAGAGTGTGGCAACCTCTCCCCACCGGAGAGCGGGTCGCAGCCCACAGGTCGCAGCCCACGGGGTCGCAGCCCACGGGACCGCAGCCCACGGGACCGCAGCTCGGCCCGCACAGAGCGACTGCTTGGCAGTTACTTACTTTCAGCTCTTTCCGTGCTCATGCCAACTCCCACTGGAGTATTATATAGGCATGTGACAGAAAACGACAGAAATAAAAAGACTCCATTTCAATCAGCAGTGCACTGAATTATTTTTGATTAAGAAATTATTGTAAGCCAAAGAATCACGGAACGCTCCCCCCGCGCCCCCGCCTGTGCCTGCTGTTTTCCTCCGCTCTCTGAGCAAGAGTTCGAGACCAGGACAAGCGAGCCGCTCTCCCAGACGGAGGGTGGCATTCCAGGGGGACGGGGCCGTCCAGCGTGCACGCCAAGTCTGACAGCACATGACAAGCTGGTCGGCGTGCAGTCATTTGACTAATTATGCCGGATTAGAGCATATTAATGCAAGCTGTTTTCTCCAGAGTTAATGACCTGCTGACGGGGCTCGGCGAGGCCCCGCCAGGTCTACGGGCAGCTAGAAACAAACCCGTTTTGTAAGCCCTCGTCATTCCACATCAGCAAATGAGTACGTCAAACCGCTGAGCAGCGAAATGTAAGCGACATGTGGTCTGCCGGGCGCTCACCCAGCCTTCCTAACACCCACCTCGAGGGCTGCTGCGACATGAAGTTGATGTCTGCTTATTTTTCTAAAACTGAGTAGCCAACAAGCAAGGTCTGGGAGAAACAATGAATAATTTTAGGGGTCTGCTATCGTTGGAGGGTGGAGGCTGCTGTTTTCAAACAGGTTTTATGTGAAGGCAATTTAAAAACGGTCCTAATTTTAGTATACATCTACCTTCTCCATAATAAATGTTATAAGTAGTTATGAACACCAAAAAAGATGGACATGCAATAAAATGTTATTGGTCTCAAACTTTTAAAAAATTACATAAACATAAAAAATATAACATTAATATTTTCAAATTATTTGTTCATTCCATTAAAGTTAGGTGACATTTAACTAAAAACTAGCTAGGAACTTTAACGTGCTCCTGAGTGTGTTAAAACTTATGTAATTTATATATTTGCCTTACTTACGAAAAGATATAAAGTGATTTACCGGGATAAATAAAATATGATTAACTTTAGAAATTTATGAAAAAACAAGATCAAAAATAAAAAAGAACACTGATGTAACATTGAAAATAAAAACAAATAAGCACACCACAGTCACTTAAACTCCTTGCGTGGGTCCAAAATGTGCGAAATCTCAACAGCCGGTGAAACAAAAGTAATAAATTCACCACCAAGTTAATGAGATAAAAACAAACCAGTTCAGGAATAATTGCACCATATGTGTAACCCTCAAGCTACACATAAATCTGTGCCAAGGGCTTTCACAAAAGGGCACTGCATCACCGGACAGGTCTCAACAAGGTCCTCACACCCAACGTCAAGGATCACACTGTTTCCCCGAAGCAACTCAAGGAGCTGAACCCTGCGCGGAGGCAGAAGAGCGCAGGCCTGCCTTCCGAGAGAAGCGGGCTGACCCGAGGCTCCCATGCACAGGGCTATCTGTGGGAACTGCCAGGGCCTCCTGTGGGCTGGACCCCGGGGTGTGACAGCTGGGCGGCAGGTCTGCCAACACCGCAGGTCCGCCTGGGCCCCCCAGCGTGCGCGCAGGAACCCGGGTCTCCGCAGCAAACTGAGACACGGAGGAACGAGTGATCCGTAAAGGGGACTGAGGCTGCAAAGTCCTGACGCAGTGGGAGGCCCCGGAGCAGGTGGGCCCGGGGGAGACCAGGCGGGGCTCGGGCAAGCTGAAAACTCGGGTTTTCAGCAGGCCCACCCACACGAAGAGCCTGCTGTGCAGGGCAAAGAAAGCAGCTAAGAGACTGGCAGACCACGTGGGTTATGGGAGAGGGACAGCAGAGCAGTCCGGAGCTGAGCCAGCTCTTCAGTTGGAAAGCCCCCAGCACGAGTTCACAAGACAGACCCTTACAGTAAGCCCTGCTTCTTGAGGTAACTGGAAGTCTACCCCATGCGGCGGAAGAACGTGGCTGGCGGGACGGCCTCGGGGCAACAGGCTTTGCTCACTGGGTTGAATCCATCAGCATAGACTATTTCAGTGCGCATGGATTCCTTGGCCTTCAGGCAGCCCCGCCTACAAACACCGTTTCCTGGGCCCCAACGGTTGGTTGGCACTGAGTGGTGTGTGCGTTTTGCTTCCACTGCCCAGAGTGCGGCAGTGCACGTGAGAAGTCCAACGCACAACCACACGCTTCCACAGACAGTTCAGAATGGGAGTGAATCGGCCAGCTCTTCAGTGCCCGCCCGCACAGAAGACCGCTCCACTCCCTCCTGCCACGGGTGACCAGGGCGGGGGGCGGGGGCTGGTTCGGGAAGATGAGGTAAGTCTGAGTCCCGTCTACTGCACAGACGGATAGGAAATTTACTCTTCAAAATGTTCCTTCATATCTAAGAGTCGACAAACTAAAGGCAGATAAATACATCCAAATGTCCATGCTGGGCACTGAAATAACTTTCAGGGAAGGTCCCCACGGGGTGCAACTTCAAACAACGCCGCTTTCAGGCTCCCTGCCAGCAGCTGCCCGCAGACACCACCCTCCGGACAACCCTTTCCCCGGCACCGCCCGAAGCTGGGCCGTCCAAGACTCCAGCGCTGGCCTTCCGACTCCCTCCACCGAAGACAAAGTCGCCGAACAGCAGGTCTGCTGACGGCGCCTGGGCTGCTCCCCTCCCCCTGCTTGACAGGAGCTTGTAAGCTCTTCAGTACGGCCGACAGCCTCCCTCGAAACCGGCACCACCCCCTACACACAGAATTCCTTCTAAACCCTCGTGCGTTTCTCGTCCTCTGTTACCCAGGATGGTCCCGGGAGTCAGATTTGATTTCTGCTGCCGTTTCTTCTCCGTTTTGGCTCTGCGACTGTTAGCAAATGACTGCACTTTTCTGAGACTATTTCCTCATCTCCCAAGTGGGGTAATAATCTCTCTCGAAGGGGCTGTGGGGGTAAAATTGTGTATGTGGGTGCTCAGCAAAGGATAGTCATAATAAATAATAATTCCTTTAGATGGAGACAATGGACCTACAAACAGTTAATATTAAAAAACAGTAGGCATTTCGGGTGCTTCTAGTCAACACTGCACCATGACCACTAAAACGGTCTTCGCCATCCTGGGGTCAGTTGTTTTGATGAAAAAAAAGCTACAGTGCAAGGTGTTCACTCAGGCCCCATCAGAGCATCATATCGTGAAAGATACGTCTGAAATGAAGAGATACTCAGGAGAGGGCTGGCCCAGGTGGTCGCTATGGCAACAGCGAAGGGCGAGATCTGGGGTGTGTGCTGACGTCTGTGAGACAGGAGGGAGGAGGACAGGAGTCAAGGACAGCTCCGAGGTTCTGGCTCGAACAGCTGGACTGCTGGCATCTCAAGAAACTTTGGTAAGACGGGCTGTGGGGAGCCCGTGTCCTGGACCGATGGGTTACCTGGGCCACGCAGCACGTGCACGGGACGGCTGCAGTCCCACGGACAGGCTCAGGCTAGAGGTACGCCTCGAGGAGTTTTCAGTGTGTAGCTGCTCTTCCAAGGCCTATGGCCGAAGGGGACGGCCCAGGAGTGATTCTAAACGGAACAAGTGCCGGGACTGAGCTTGGGCCTCCACTGCGAGGTGGTGAGGGAAGGGGGCTCCGGCCCAGCAGGCTGAGAGAAGTGAGTGTGGAAGCTGGAGACCATGCCAGGGTTCTGACAGCTCACGTCTTGGGCTGCCTGAAGTCTGTTCAGTTTTCTTCCATAAAATAAAGGATACAGTTTTCATTTTCACCAATAACTTTATTGAGTTGTATAGATGGACTATGTTGGCTATCTCCCACATGGTGTAACAGTGATTGTTCTCAACTAATGTCTTGATTTCATCGCTATCAACTTCAACTGGTCTACACAGCTGTGTAGCATTGTCCAGCCAGAAATCTCCAGCATGAAACTCCACAAACCACTTTGACACATTCGATCAGTCACAGCCCCTTCTCCACACGCGGCACAAGTCTTTTTGTTTGTATTTCAGTTGCATTTTTACCTTTCTTGTAATAAGCAAGCATAATATGCTGAAAAGGTTATTTTCCATTTTCAGTATCAAAATGGCTGCACAAAAATTCACCAATGTTTGTAAGTTTTTAAAAACTTGATGTGCCACGCTGATGTGACAGCTGTCACAAAACAATCAAGCAAAATTGTTCTGAATGAAGTTAAAGACAGCGAACGAAGTGCTACTCGATCCATTTTACAGATAAAACCGAGGGGACTTTCTGGCCAACCCAAGGAGAGCAGGGCCGAAGGGGGAGGCGGGCACAGGTGACATCACACAGAACTGAGACTGGTCCCAGATGTAGCAAAGTCACTAGTGACTGTGACAAAAGCGTTTCTGGTGAAGTGGCAAAGGCATAGCCTAATCTGGGGGGATTTAAGAGAGAAAGGAAGCAGTCGTTGGAGACAGCTTTAAGGGGGAAAGTGTACAGAGGTACCGGGGAAAAGCAAACAGGGCTCGAAGCTCCTGCCGCACGTGGCCAGTGGCCGGGCGGACACTGACAGGGCCTGCCACGTGAGGTTAAGCTGGACGACAGGCTGGACGACTCCCAGCATCCGTTCTCACGCACTCTCGGCAGTGCTGTTATAATCTGGGAACTGGACTGGACTGAAGAGCTGGGAATCAGAAGAGTGGCTGCTCCTCCAACTGGTCGCACCGGGCCCTTATCTGTACGGAGGGATTAGACTGGAAAGGTTTAGCACAAATTCTGACTCTCAACGTGGAAGGAGCAACTGCCTAGGAGCGAGCACGGGAGCAGCAGAACAGCAAGAGTGCGGGGTTCTGGGCATTTGCTAGTCCTTCACAGCAGTTCAAGCTTCCAGCGGCCCTACGAGGCAGGCAGGACGGTCCCGAGGTCTGGCCGAGAGAGCCCCGGGTCTGAAAAGTCCAGTGGCCGCATTCCCACCTCCGGCTCATGGCGCGGCCTGCACCCTTTCAAACGGGGCATCTCAAAGTGCCGGTTCTGTGTGAGGGTCTCAGACCCTAAAGTGATGCGCCGACTCCTTCATCAGAGACTAACACGCTGACCCGTAAATCTAACAAAAGGGTTTCTAGTCACTTCATTATGTCATAAACGATAATAAATCAGACAATTTTAATGGACAGATTCGAAAATATCTAAGAGAATCTGACAAATTAATATGGGTTTGATATTAAATGATTATAAGAACTTAATTTCTATCATCAGTTATTAAAATTTGAATTACACATTAAATAAAAGTAAGTGCTACTTTTATATACAAATTAAAACATTTGTAAATGGAAATCTGTAAGGGAAACTTAAAGACTAAAATAAAAATTTTCTACCTTTAAAGCTAATTAATTTGAAATCAATGAATGACTAAACCACAAATAATTTTCTAAAATTCCTGTCACGAATGACAAACTTCTCAGATATTAAAACTCACTAATACCTCTGGGATTATTAGTTATTTTATTACCTTAAACTTTTTTTTGATGAGGAAAACATAATTACTGAGGAAATTTCCCTACAGACAAAAAATTTTTTTTAACTTATTTCTCCAAAATAATACTCTGGCTATCCCTCCTAAGATGCAACCAGAAATTCAAACTACACCTTCGGTTCAGTGTAGGCCTAGATGTATTCCTGATGTAACAATTACGAAGTTTGTTTTTATGCACACTATATGGGCAAGTGAGAAGTTAAAGGGTTAAGTCAAAATCCATTTTCAACAGTGAAAATGAAGTGATTACGTTCCCAGTGTGAAATCCTTATTGCCATTTTTCACCTCCGAAGTTCCAACTCGAGAACACGATGTTTCGCTGCAATCGCAACTCCAGAGTAACTGCAGTTCAGCGGAATCGCAGGCCAAGCACCTCCCACCGCGGTGCCAGTGCGCCGTCTCTGAGTCTAAACTTGACTCTCACCCACGTATCTCTCGTGAGCCACACACTGGAGTTCACACGGACCTGGCAATGGTCCTAAACAAGCAAGCTTACTTTATCGAGAGGCACTCGCAGGACGAACGGTAGTGGGCTACATCTCGTGAGGAAAGGAACTTTTAGAAATGTTGTTTGGAATTCCGATTTCTGCCCATTTACAGGCTTTACAATAATATGTATATTTATGTATATTGACTTTTAAAAGTCAATGAGTGCAAGCCTGTTCTGAACAGTAATAGTTATTCAGTACTGAAATACAAGCAACATTCTATTTAAAAATCAGTAAGATCACCAATTGTTTTTCAATTTTACCCTTACCCACGGAAGAGCAGAAGGTGTAAGTAGAGTCGGGTGGGTGGGTGGGACACAGCGGGTGGGGCTGGAGCCAGGGGCCCCAAGCAGGCGCGCCGTCTGGGAGGTGGGTGCTGTGCCACCCCAGCAGCAGAGGGGAAGCCCTTACGAGGTGGTCAGGGCGAGGGCCGGCAGTGTGAGGGTGTACCCAGAGCTGCAGAAAGGTGCAGCTGAGAGGTTGGGAGCTGTTTCCGCAGGGCCGGGGAAGCAGGGAGGAAGGCCGGGAGGCCTCTGGCGCAGGCTCCGCTGCAGGCCTGCAGTGCTCAGCCGGCACGGTGTTTCCAGCTGCTTCCTCGTCTTGGCCCTCGGTCAGCCGGCAATGGTCCACAGCCGGGTGGTTCGCGTTCTGAGCTTATGACCCACAGAACTTCCTCCACATTGAATATTCACTGAAGACGGATGCACGGAATGCGAACTAACCCTGGACCCAACCGAGAGTGACTGTTCTGTTTGTCGCCTCCATCCTCTGTGGCATAAATACAATACACGCCCTTCCACGCCTCTAACTGGAAACTGTAGTCTCCTTCCTTTAAAATTTGCACATTTCACAATGGTTCTTACTCCTTTCTCTCAGGGATTAATTTCAGTTCGACAATGCATTAACATTTTACTGGGCAATCTCAGGATTACAATCTGTAGATTAAGGAGAAATAAAGGTTTTCAGAGTGTCATGAAAACCACTGTGACAATCAGGTGACCAAAATTATTGTTAATAATGATGACAATACTTGGAGCTGATGAAAGAGCAACGGCGCGTGTGCCTGTTTGTGCTACTTCAGATGTTGGTATGGACTTTCCGGGGCGAAGTTTCCAAAGTAATGTGTATGAAAGCCACACAAACAAAACGAAACAAGAAATTTTTTTTTTAAGATTTGATCTATCCATTTTTACAGAGGGGGGGGAGAGAGAGAGAGAGAGAGAGAGAGAGAGGAAGAGAACGTCAACGTGAGACAGAAACATCTATCGTTGCCTCTCTCACACCCTCAAGCAGGGACCAGCCCGAGACCCGGGGGTGTGCCCTGACTGGGAATCAAACCGGCAACCCCCTGCCTCACAGGGTGACACTGAACCAACTTAGCCACGCAGGTCAGAGCCAAATGTGCATTCCAGGTGACAGCACCTCTATGAGGACATGAGCGTGCAAAGGGGCGCTGACAAAATTACTCACTGGGAAGAAAAATTAAAATATGTATCTGTATGTAATTATTATATTGATACACTGAAATAACATGTAGTGGCTCAAAAGAATGACGCACCTATACACTTATTGATACAACAACATGTTGATATTATATTGTTCTGTGAACAGTTATAGCATAATTTGCATACTACCATGTAAGTACATGAAAATGTGCCAACCTGTACGTGGATACAGATTTTGAAAAACTGTGGTATTACAAACGGTAATAATTTTTGTTTGTTAGCACACAAATATTACATTTACTATTTTACTACATATAAAGGTATTAGTTTTGAAAGGAAAAACTTGATTTATTGCAATGAAAACATAAAGACTGCTAAAGGTTGCTAATCTGTAGGGTAACAATATACCTTTAAATTTATATTGTTTCCGATTATACTGGAAACCAGAAAACACTTACATGCAAAAGACATTATTTTTAAAAGGGAATCACCATTTAATCCATGGGGAAGAGCTGTGATTATTACCTCATAGGGTAAACAATAGTTAGCTACATTTTCATATACTCAGAAATGGAATTTCGTTAAATGTACTTTTTTTTGTGTTACTAAAGCTTAAAGTAACTAGAAAAGCCACCATGAACCTGGTTTTCTCTGTTCCCCACTCCACGGCCAGCGCCTCCAGAGGAGGGGGCGGCCGTGAGGGTCTGCAGGTCTCCCCCCCCGCAGGCCCTCCCGCTCTCACTTGGCATGAGGGAGCCACAGAGCAGGTCACCCCAGGACGTCGCAGGCCCAGGTGCACACACCCTTGCGCCACGTGTGCCCTTGCCGGATTCCAAGCCACCAAGGTGAGACGACGGTGCGGAGCTGGGCAAGAAAACGGGGCGAGGGCCTCTCAGAAGCCTGTCGGGCCTGGCGCTGGGCTCTGTTGGCCCCGTGGAAGGGCCACACCATCCCCGCATGCTACGCAGATGAGGCAGATGACAGGCCTTGTGCAAGAGGAAAGCCAAAAGCAGCAGAGAAAATGGGGCCAAGAAGAAAACAGTTTCCTGTCCATGAACAACGCCTGAAATTCACCTAAACCTTTCGTTTGAAATGATAATTCTCTATCTTTTCAGATGCCTTTTTCTGCTCGTCCCCTTGCTTACTATATTATCAGTTGAAATTTTCATTGTGTTTGTAAACGATGGAACAGAAGTGTAAGTATATGTGTTTCCAGTTCTTTAGAATGAAAAGAAGTACAAAACACTTTTATAGCAAGAAGCCCTCAACGGGTCCATCCCTAATCCCTCTCCAGGAAAACCCTCCCTGCGCCTGCTCACCAGGGCGCACGACGCCACAGTGTGACCCACACAGCTCCGCGTGCTTGCCCCGTGCCACGCTGTTCCCCCCCCCCCGGCCCCCACCACAGCCCCAGGGGCAGGCGTGTGGTTCTGGCTCTCGCTGCGTGTCCCCAGCACAGTCTCTGCACCAGCGGGTGACTCGAAAATACTTTTCAAAATACATGAGAAGTTTTTTCACCACGCAAGGGTGCCTACAGGTATATACGCACGGGCATGCACACACATAAACACACACAACACTCTTGGATAAACACCAAGATCAGTGAAGGAATCTGCGATTTAGAGGGACTCATAGGTTCCCCCCCATATGGGAGGTCTGCTGAAGTGCAAGAGGTTGAGAGGGGACTGGGCATGGGACGCATGGGTTCAGGACGGAATGACTTGTGGGAGTGACCACTACATTCCCCGTGTGTGACGTCTGGGAAGGCAGGTGTGTTTTCAAAAGCAACAAAACCCAGGAAAGGGTGCAGTGCGCGACTGGCCCGGAAAGCCCTGGCATCCAGGCCACTGAGGCCCCAGCACAAACAGAGATGTCACCGGCTGCACCGCACCTGGCCTGAGCAGCGTCTGCCAGGCCGGCCGTTCTGCTGACTTTTCATTCCCTGCAAATCACAGACTGTGGACATGGCTTTGAAAAATACCAATAGGAACGAGGCATTTACAAGGAAAAAATTAGCTGAGAACCTAAAGTGATATTCTTGAGGTTAAAAATTACATCACCGTGACAATATTTTTTTAAGTTGGGAAACTATGTTATTAGAAAGCAACAGAAATGGTTCCCATCAGACACTGCACTAAACACTTAGCTTTTCTCTTCCACTCACTGCCCCAATGAAAAAGGGTAAGCGGTGAAAATGTGCTTCTGAGAGTTTCAGACCATATTGTACAGAAGTCACATCAAATTAATACTGAGGACCATTTAGGGCTTTTATTCTGAAAAGCTTTTGAAAGGGGATTAAACTATGAAAACTCTCATGATACTAAAGTACCTATTAATGGGTTGAGGAGGCAAGAAAGGGACAATGAAAGTGTTATTTTTAGATAAATCTTCACTTTGTGGGAGCGCCAAGCCCCGTGAGGCCCAGCCCCCTCCAGGGCCGCCCCACGCATGGACATGTCGATGAGCAGACTCCATCCTCTCTTCTTTGTGGAAGTAGGTCGTTTTCTCCACGGTGACACAATGCAGTCAGAGGCATAAACAGACATAAACAGAACTTGATGGTGCGGACAAAGGGAGACAGAAAGTGGCCCTACGGCCTGGGACCCTGCAAACCCCTCCCGGGCTCTGTCTCCGTGAGCAGCAGGGAGCCGAGCTCTGTAGACCTCTGGCAAACCGCTTCCTGAAAATGAGTTTCCACCCCCTGTGATAATATCGTACAGAACGAACAATTATTTCTGTAAAAAGCAGAAAACCTCCCGAGGAGTGAGAACTAACCTAGATAGTTGTCATTTCGTCAAAAATAATGAATGCTCTGGAGGTTTCAGCCCAAGCCCCCGGCATCGCCCAGCACAGCGGGCTGCCTGTGGAGAGGCCTGGGCCACACCCGCACCCTCGCCCCAGCCCACCCTGGACCTCCAAACAACCTTCTAGCAGCTGGCCTGGAAGAGCAGCCACCTCCAAGGACAACTGAAACTGTGCTTGAAAACGTCTGCTGAGGCTCCACCAGTGAGGGGACATGCTGCAGGGTGGGTGACAGCTTGCTGTCTGTCCCTCCTTCCCCGACACACAGCCCAGCGCTCACATCACACCCTGATGGCTAATGGGGCAAACACAGGGTACGGAGGCCCCTGACTTGACACCAGTTCAACCCCTAACCGGACTGAAGCCGCTCTGGGGGGAACACACCGGTGACTCAGGGAAGCCCGGCCCTGGACTGCAGCTGTCTGGGAGTTAAACATCTCATCAACTGCCTGTCTGAAACAGGTATAGCGTTTAGAAGGCACCTTCACTGCGGCCCTCTCTGGGGTGGGCCTGACCCAAATTTAAGAAGGTGCGAGTAGAGCAGAAGAGCCAACTCGGCGGACGGTGCTGAGCAGTCTGGGTCCCAACGGCTTTCAAGGGACGACAACCACTGGGGACAAAGCTCCAGGACGTCTTCTTCACACACCGCCTGCGAGGACGGCGCGAGGAGGGCCTGCACCTGGCCTGCCCGAGCTGGGGGCCGGTGGCACTGCCTGGGACATCTCAGCAGTGGCACTGTTCCTGCCGCCCAGAGCTGCAGGGGGAGATGCCGAAGGTCCCCGTGTGTGACGACCGGCTCCTCCTCTGCAAGGACAAGGAGGGCTTAAGCACAGACACACGGAGTGCGCGACAGGCAGACAGGTGTAAAACACGAGGTAATTAGAGAAGCCCCAATTAGTTCTGGGGCCGGAGGCAAGCAGAGAACAATGCCCTGACAAAGGGGAGCGGCAAGTAAGGGCAGCAAACAGAAAATGGCTCAAATGTGTAAATCAGCACGAAAACTGAGACAGAAAAGCAGCTTTCCTCTGCTATTATCCCCACGGGACAAGAGCAGAGCAGGTGGGGGCAGGGGCGGCCTGCGGACCTATCGCGTTACTGCCCCTGTAAACCCAGGGTCCTGCTCGCTCTCGGTCTCGGCAGCGGCACCCACTCGCCGGGCGTCTTCCTGTGAGAGACACTGCAGAGCGACTGCCAAGCCCAGAGAACTGGCACCGCGACGGAACGCGGAATTCCGACCAGGTGGCCAGACCCGGGCTGTGAAGCAGATCTGCAAAAAGCCAAGCGGAGAGCACTGCGTCCCAGGTTTTTTCCAGTTAGGGAAAACCAGACCAAACCAAAACAGTCTGCTTATGGCAAAACTGTCTTTTTTTTTAACAAGTGGTTGTAACTAACCTGGTTCACCATGCAAGGCAGGAAACACACCTACTCTGAAACTGCCTGATGGGGGCACACGGATCGCACTCAGTACTCTTCCTCTACAGGACGACAACGCACAGGCCTCGACCAAGAGGCCGCCGACAACTCACGGGTAAGGCCCCAACCGCACGCCTCTTCCTGTCCCCAGTGCCAGGCCTGCCTGCCCCTCGGATACGGGGAGGCAATGGCGGAGCTTTTGGCACCCAGCACCCGGAACTGCATCGAACACAAGCCCAACATGTCCTGTTGCTGATGGACAATGACAATTTTAGTAGTTTTAAATACTGACTTTCTCAGAAAATGCAGGTTTGAAGCAGAAGTATTTTCTGAGTGCATTTGGCTAAGTTAAGTAACCAAGGAGAAAGCATAACTTATTAAAGAAATTAGCACTTGATTTTGAACTTCTTTTCTTCAAGACCCTAAGGGAGACTTTAAACAACTGCCCAGTGCAGGCCCGGCCCTCCCCAGGCGTCAGGAAAAACATCCATCACCGACTGCGGCTCCAACCACCTCCCAGACAAATCCTGGGGTGGCCGAAAAGGGTCTGGTTTTCTCAGAGCAATGGCTCTAGTGGTGCTTAGGTGAAACTTCATTAGAAACAATTAGTCAGATGGTATTGTGACAACTGTCAAATCAGCATGTACTTAAAAAAAACTTAGCAAAATCTGCCAATTTTTGTGCAGCCATTTTAATATTGAAGATGGAACATAGGCCACATTTTCAGCATATTATGCTTTATTATTTCAAGAAAGATAAAAATATAACTGAAATGCAAAAAATCTTGTGAAATGTATGGAGAAGGTGCTGTGACTGATCGAACGCGTCAAAAACGGTTTGCAAAGTTTCGTGCTAAGATTCTCAGTGGACGATGCCCCATGGTTAGGCAGACCGGGTGAAGGTGATAGCAATCAAATCGAGACATTGAGAACAATCAACATTCTACCACGTGGGAGATAGCTGACACACTCAAAATATCCTAATCATACAGTTTTCTGGTGAAAATGAAGAATGCATCTTTTATTTTATGGAAAAAAAACGAAACAGACTTTTTGGCCAACCCAATACATCATGATGTCTTTGTGGGGATGAGTGGCGTCACCGTGACTGCTGTCCCCACACATTGACACCAGGGGACTCCTGTTTCACTCTCCTCGCACTCGGTGCTGGACAGGCGCTGACCTGCCAGCAGAGGGGGAAACGCAATAGCAGCCGGCAATTGTGTGCAGCACCTCAGGGGAGACAGGTGGGTAACTCTTCCTGGACCATCAAAGACAAGGTTAGCAATGAAGAGTTTCCAACCCAGGGGTGGTGGTGTCACAGGGTAAGCATCTAACCCGCACGGACACTAAAATGCCGTCAAAAGGAAGCAGTTCTTAATGTGGAGGAGCATGTCTGCCAAGCATCCCCAATGCATNCCTGCCAGCAGAGGGGGAAACGCAATAGCAGCCGGCAATTGTTTGCAGCACCTCAGGGGAGACAGGTGGGTAACTCTTCCTGGACCGTCAAAGACAAGGTTAGCAATGAAGAGTTTCCAACCCAGGGGTGGTGGTGTCACAGGGTAAGCATCTAACCCGCACGGACACTAAAATGCCGTCAAAAGGAAGCAGTTCTTAATGTGGAGGAGCATGTCTGCCAAGCATCCCCAATGCATTTCTGTCATGAGATTTAACATACGTGACCTTCAAAGAACAAAGTTTTTGTACAAATTAAAATGTGCTGAAATCTACACGGTTACAAATCTAGCATTAAATAATTTTGCTTCTAAAGTAATATGTTCAGGAAAAGGAGTACAAATAAATAAGCCACATATTCAGAACCAATTCAGAAGAACCACTCTTACAAAGAAAGTTTAATAAGCCAAAAATATAAGTACTCATTTCAAGTGGACTTCATTTTAAATAGGCCTCTCTTTAAATGCTTGGTAGAAAAGTAATGGAAAAGCATACACGTATCTAGTTACATAATATTAGGTAAGACTATAAATAAATAACCTGAAGTCCCCTAGTTATATCTGAGCCTAGATCTCATTGCTGGTCGTTAAAAGAAATGACCCAGCAAGGTGCCTCATCTCTGAGGGTCCGGGGGTCATCGAGATGGAGGGGTCGATGTTTAAGAACCACCGGAGACGCGGCTGGGCCGCGAGGATCTTCCTGACGTGCGTGCTCATTGCTCACCCTCCCCCACACCAGGCGCCCTGGCTGCAGTCCCTCAGCTCCGTGAGGACACCAGCGATCTCACAGGGGAGCAATTTGCCGAAGGAGCCCCAGGCTGTAAAGGAACATGCCTAACTTATCCCCACGGTGCCCTTGCGTTCTGGGAAAACAGGGTAAATGAAAGCATTTTTCTTATTAGAATCATTTTGAAATTTCTACCCTCTAGTAATGAAACCACTATCTTAGTGACAAGAAATATAGAAGTTAAGCATATCTGGCAAAAGAGACTTACGCACGCCACAGTCCAATTTTGGGTGTGCACACACAGAATCATCCACAGCAGGAGAGCTTCCTCGTCCCCCAGCCCCAGCCCCAGGAGGCTCTTCTGAACTTGACCGTGTGACTGTGAGTGACAGTCTTCACCACTCAGAATCCACTGGGGATGGGCTTGGGTTTTCACACATCTAGTTCTTTACACTTGAGACATCTGAGCTGCTGGGCAAATAACTTGCAATTTGTGTAACTGAACTGGCCATGGGCCTTCTCTGGAAGTTTAGGCCATGAAGGATTCACTTAATAAAGTTAAGAAAAATTCCAAAGCATGAGGAAATCACACACGAGGTTTTAAAGAAATGCGCTCGGCTGTTTGAGGGAGGCATTATTTGGAGAAGGGCATGCGCTCCCCCAGCGCGCAAACTCAGAGGAACGGTGGCTGCCGGTGCCCAGGCTGCAGCCGCACGCGGCTTCTCCTCAGCTGTTCGAGAAAGGACATTACCTGGGATGGAATGCCTTGGAAAGCACTGTAGTGTGTCACTGCTTGACTTTCCCAAGTGAGAATCTAAACCTACACTTTAAGGGACACAGTATGTGGGAGACAGGACTGCCTGGGCCTTATTGGAAAGGACCATTAGAATGTGTTTCCTGCTGTCGGGCTGTAACTTCTGTCGGTCTTGCTTGCGTCCCCTGGGGGATCACATATAAATACGCTCCTTGTTTTAAACGGTGGGCCTTTCAGAGGAAACTAGTACATCCCACGCCACTCCCATCTTTACCATCCAGATCAGTCTCTTCAGGCCATTAGACCAGCCCCCGTTCCTACAAATCACGTGACACAGTTTCCAAGTCATCTGTGAATTCTGACGTCACTCACAGTATTCCCCAACTCTGGTTTGCATCACCTACAGACTGATTTATAATGTGACTCCCCTGTGCCAGAGAAAACTCTTTGCGTGATTTAAATCCTTCTAAATTTACGGAGGCTTATTTAATGGCCTCGCATGTTTCAGGCAGGAGAGCACCACACGTGCACTGGAGAAGAGTTCTGGCGTGGGGGGAGCAGCCGACAGACGTCTGCGAGGGCTGCACGGTTCCCAGCACTGTCTTCTGGGCACCTGCTGGCCCTGTCTAGGGGGGCGTTAGGTCTGCGGATACTGAGGAACTGTCTACTTCCCCATTTCTTTTGGTTTTTGTTTCATGTATGTTGGGCTTTGTTGTTAGGAATGTATACATTTATAATTGTATGTATGTGATACCTACATGTGTCTCCCCAATGTCTGTCTTTAGTTTAAAAGTCTATCTTTCTGATATCAGTACAGCCATCCCAACTCTAGTCTGATTGCTGCTTGCACAGTGTCTCTCTTCCCATCCCTTTACTTTCAGCCTCTCCGTGCCTTTGACTGGAAAGAGAGTGGAGGCGCGCAGCTGGGAGCAGAGGGCACACAGCCGGAGCCCGCTGCCCTTTTACATGTCCACTCTGCTCTCTGACCACCCTGTATACTGGCCCCATCCCCTTCACTGCTGCTGCTGACGGGGATGCGTCGCCACCTTGCCCTGTCTTTCCTGCGGGTCTCAGGGCTGCAGCCTGTCTGCTCCTCCTCCTGCCTGCCTTTGAACTGGGCGTGTTCTGGTGCAACACCACACATCCTTTTTTTAATGGAACGATCCCTATTTTAGTTATTTTCATAGATGTAGATCTAGGGCTCAGAAAACACATCCGTATTCAGCAGAAGGCAAGTTTCTTTTTTAAAGAACTTATGTCCTGTGTGCTTACCAAAGACACTTGAGCATACGTGAGCATTTCCCTGTCGTCCTCACGTCCGTGTTAACAATGTTGAACCAGGTGCCGAGTACAGACTTCCCTGATGTTTTACTCTTAGCTGGTCTTTTGATACACTCTCCTTCTCTGTAACCACTCAATAATGAAGAATTAAAGACTACTATAGTGAGGAATTATAAAAGTATAAAACCATAATTTATGAGAGTCATTGTAAGTGTCCCTGAAAGAATAAACTATAATTCATTCCTCAAGCATAAGTATAATTTAAATGATAAAAATATAATTTACTGCTACCTTTTCAGGAATATATATATGCCACGTGCGATAACCTGTACTTCCGAAGGTAAAACTGCTGTTTTGTGCTGATCTCAAAGTTAAATAAATACAGAAAACCCCATGACTTTGGAGGTGGATGGGAAGAGGATTCAGAAATCATCGGCTCCAGCCTCCTCATCACGTAGGTCAGGGAACTGAACAGAAAGGTTAAATGCACTCGTTAATCAAGGCCACAAAGCTCATTTGCATAAGAGCAAGCCGCTAGGACCCCAGGGCCTGGAGCTCAGGCCTGGGCTTTCCCTCCCCGTCTGTGCCACCCGAGGGGGCGGAGCGATGACGAGGCCCGGAAGGAACGGCGTCTGGGGCAGGTGTGCGGACCGCGGGGAAGCACACGGGACTGACCCCACCCCCCCCTCGAGGCCCTTGGGCAGCACTGGTGGCACGTCGGCCCTAGCGGCTGTAGACCGGGGGTGACCCCTAAACAGCCTTTCGTGTGTATTTCAGAGTATTTTTAAGGAGCGTAGCATTTCCCGGGTACAAGAATAAATTTAAATAAACTCCAGCATCACCAGCTGTTGACAATAAAGCTGTTTGTCAACGACCTCACGTGCACTCGGAGCACTGAACCGGAAGTGACCTTGCGACGCGGTCCTGGACCGGAAGGCGCACTCGCTTCCCTCCGGGCAGGTTCGGGGGCTCAGCCGGCCCTGTCCGAGTCCCGACTGGACTCCTCGCGGCTGTTCCGCCCCAAGGGCTCTTTTACCCTGGGGCGAAGGTCAGGCTGCCGGCTCGCACTGCTCATCTAGTTGGGCCCCTTCAAGTGCAATGAAGAGGTCCCTGCGGTGCTTCCTGGAAGTTATCTCTGGATGCTGGGAACTTCACGCCTCGTAGGGGGCTCGGGCCAGAACGCCTGACCTGTCACTGGCTATGGGAAGCTTACTGCATGTCTCCTGCGCTCTCCGCTGTGCCTGGCGGGGCCACCCCTTCCTCCCCCGCACTTTCGGGCTAGTGGGTCACAATGCCTGAGCACATAGTGGCAGTTCAGTGGGCTGAGGACTGAGCAGCGAGGACAGAGGGGAAGTGCTGGGGCGATGCTGGGGGCTGAGAACTCGGTGGGGGAGCTCTCAGAGTGAAGCCCCGAGGATGAACCTGTTGGTCCTGTTCGTGAGCACAGTGTTTCCTCCCGTTGGCCTTCTTCCCTCGGAGCCCCGTGCGAGCTAGGGTGGGAGGACACAGTGCCCAGCCTGTGCCCTGAGAGGGAGCCACGGAGGAGAGGGAAGGAGACTTGCCAGAGAGTCCGCTGCAACTGGACCACCCTGCAGAGCCTGCTGGGGGCTGGGGGACGGACACTGTGCCTGCGGAGACACAGAAATACTGGAGCAGAAGCAGGCCTTCTAAAGGTGGGGAGTTTGGTTTTAACCATGAACCCTGGGTTTTTCGGGTGGAAAAATCCAGAAGGCAGCTACATAGAGAGGGCTCTGAAGTTTGGGAGATCGCTCCAGGACTCATGATACTTTTCTGTGGTGAGAAAAAGCACTAAGGGCTTGACGGAGGGCAGGAGGTGGTCTGGGGTGAGAAAAGGTGCAGACACCACCCTAAGGAAGACCGAGGAGTTTCCAGGGACATTTGGCAAATGACGTTCGGAGAAGACTGAAAACTGGGAGACTGGCCCCTCCCAAAGGCCCCACATGAGAGAGCTTTCCCACCAGCAGCCAAATGGTTACAATTTTACAGTTTTCAAATAGTGCTGTATACATACTGAATTCTACAGACTTCGTAACTCATGACTATTGCAGCACAGAAAATCATGACTTCAAATCTCTCCTAACTTTCCCACACACAGATGCTTGTTTCAACTGTGGGGAGAGCGAGGGTCTTCAGGGAAGAATCTGTCTGACAAGGACAGAAGGTCCCAAACGGGCACTGGTGGCGCCATGCGGCACCGGGAGCGCCAGGAACTGCCCCTCAGTGGCACCGAGAGGACAGAGGCTGCCCGAAGTGGCTGGGTGGGAGGCCATCCACCCACACTTTGGTTTTTAATAATTACCAGGAAAGAAAACAGAAGCCCTTGGTCTAGTGGGCACGATGGGCCACGTGAGTGTATTTCTCTTGGAGGAGACAGGACTGGGAAGGCAGTCTGGCCATTTGTCCTCGGTACAGCCTCTTTCAGTGCTGCCGCCAGCTTTTTTTGTGATTGCTAGACCTGTTCATCTTCCTCCTCTGTTTTTAAAAAGATTTTATTTATTTATTTTTAGAGACAGGGCAGGGAGGGAGAAAGAGAGGGAGAGAAACACCAACTAGTTGCCTTCCGCACACGGCCCGACTGGGACTGAACCCCAATCCAGATACATGCTCTGACCAGGGACTGAACCGGTGGCCTTGGCCTTGGCGGGGCATTGCCCAGCTGAGCGGCACTGGTCAGGGACCGTCTACATTTCTGCTACATTAAAATTAAGGTAAGTTTTATCATTCAACAATGATATGTTGATCATCTACTATGCATACAGCCCTATGCTGGGCATTTGCAGGTGAGGGGAAAGGGAAGGGTAAAATTTTGGTTACCATCCAGAAATTCTGAATCCATTTGGGAGACAAAAAACATTTACACATTTAAGTTTTTTTTTTTTTAACGACTCTTGTCCGTACTACACCAAGGGTAGAAAAGTCACATGGTACAAGATTAGTGAGGATGGAAGACTGTTTTGGATTAGGAAGCCCATCACAGGATACAGCTGATCTCAGGGAGAAGTGCGGTTCTGATGGGTGGAGAGGCAGAGGAAGAACTGTGTGTGGGGAAGAATTCGTCTGCAGTGGAAAAGGCGAGGGTGGCTGTCGCACGCTAACGGGAGAACCGCTAGGACCAGACAGCGCAGTGCTTGCATGCCAGGAGGGGCTCCCCCCGCCATCCGACCGGCCCCGCCCTCCTCCCTCCCACGGAGTCAACCTATGGTTTTGGGGCAGTTGACGAGCATCACAGAAGTGGTCCCTGAGCAGGCCAACCCTGCCACCTCTTTGTGACGGGTCGGAGAAGGGAAAGACGGACATGGAGCTACAGGAACAACATGACGAGGATGGACTGAGGCTGATGGTGGCAGGTGAGGCACGGGGCACAGGGTGGCAGAGGAGGGGCACACAGTAAGAAGGCTTGGGGACAGCTAAGATGGCGCACCTGGGACACGAGGACAACAGCTCTGGCCAATGACAGAAACCAAGGGAAGAGGAGGAACAGCAGCCCTCAGGAGGGCTTCCGACTCCTCCCAGAGAGGAAGGAGGCGCGGACGCATGGGGGTGATGGGCACCGGCTTGGAAGACATCGCCTGGGAGGATGTCGCACCACCAGCTGTGGCTGTGACACAGCCACCGTGAGATGATGGCCCCCAAGGCAGGAAGAAGCTAAACCCCTCGCTCCCATTCAGGGGTCAGAGAGGGAGGCGAGGGAGTCAGGTAATGGTGCAACCCAGTGGGCGACACAAGAGGTCAGGAGGGTAAACTACGGAGGTAGTGAGCGCCACCTAACAGTCAGCGGGCCCGGGCACAGAGTGGCTTTGAACCCCGGCTCCAGCTGGGGGGTCCCCCTGCGCAGCTTCTCGGAGCTCCACTTCCTCACCTCCAAACATGAGACAGCAGCACCTGCGCCTCGGAGCACCCTTCGCCACCTGATGGGCTCCCTGTTCTCCAATCGCTCGTGTGCTTACTGGTCACCTTGGTGCGTCCCCCTGGGCTGTCAGCCCGGTCCCCACTGCCTGGCCTCCACTGCCCTCAGCTCCTTAGGAGATGGGGCTTCGGACGCCTCTCTGCTCCCAGAGGACGCTGTGGGGGCCGCAGGGAAACCCCACCCCATTGCCTGCTGCGCACAGTTTTCTGCGTGGGTCCCGCACAGAGAACGGCGGTGCTCTGTGCACAAGGAGGCGAACTGCGTGTAGCAAGGAGCCTTCGGACGCGCGGAGTCCGCAGAGTCCCTGGCACCTCCCTTCCTCCCCCTCACCCACGGTTGTGCACCGGGCTCTGCGGGACTCTGGGCACCGTGCTGTGATGGAGAGACGCCCCCCCCCCCCCCGCCCGCACAGAGAGCGCACATTTCCACGGGGGGTGGAGACAGCATCCTGACGCGCAGTAGAAAGCGTGTTGGATGGTGCTAAGTTACAGGGAAAAGCAGGCGAAGAAGGGGCTGGAGAGAAGCCGCGGGGTGACCCACGGGGGCGTGTGAGGAAAGGGCTCTCAGACACAGGAGCAGAGTGACCGGCTGGGGACCAGCAAGCCCACGGGTGACGACGACATGCTCCGTGCAGAAGAGCAACAGGGACAGTGGTGGGCAGTGTCAGGAGGCTAAGAGACAGGGTCGTGGAAGGGCTCAGACTTCTGTGCTGAGGGGAAGCCACTGGGGAGCTCTGAATGGGGGGAGGTGTGGCCCCATGCGCTCTTCTTCCCACAAACCCGCCGCCGGCTACTGAGCGAGTGGAAGGGGACCGCAGGCCAGGGGTGAGGAAAGAGCCGGGGCATCTCTCTTACGTCTGCAGTGCCCCTAAGAGATGTCGGTGGCCCGACCGGGACTGTGGTTGACGCTGGGGAGAGGAGGCTGGACCGAGCGTCTGCCAAAGATGGGGTGTGGGGTGCGGGGGCCAGAAGGGAGCCGAGGGCCAGCCGACCAGCGTCAGCTCTGCAGACTCCTGGCTTCATCACCCCGGAGCCGCACTGGACGTCTGTGAGCTGCATCCCAACAGCAGCTCAGCGACGCCTCTGCCTCCCGGTGCCGCTCGGAGGCTGGAGGTGTGGTAGCAGAGACGAGCAGTCATCACAAGTCCAGAGTAACTGTACTGGCTCATTCTTTGTCACTTTTAAAAACGCAAAGCTTGAACAATAAAACAAGAGGTGTTCTCAAGACCCAAGCAATGATGGTGGCCCTGCAGCGTTTTTCTCCCAGGGTCAAGGACGAGTTAGAGGGGTGTCCGGCCCACTTCCACACAGGGGCAAAGTAAGGGGGAGAGCAACGCGCTCTGACCCCTAAAGGTCAGGGTGTGAGTTCAGGCTAGACCTTATCAGAGGGGACATTACATGTTTCGTGATGAGATGAGAGGCTCTCCAGTGAGTTCTGAGGTCCCCACCGGGGCGGTGTGGCTGGTGCCCACATGGTGTGGGTGTCTCAGGGCAGGCACCCAAGTGCTTCCCGGCCCGGAAGGTCCTTGTGTTCTGTGTTCTAGAGAATGGTGACTGTAAACACTGGGAACCACAGGTGAAGTCCCAGTTCTCCACGGAGTCCGTTGTGGTTTCTCTGCAGCCAGACAGGGAGCAGGACCTAGGCTACGAAACTGCCCACCTGCAGTGACGTCAGGGCCTTACCTCAGCCCGCCCTCCGAAGCCACCGGATGCCAACTGCGCAGCAGGGGGTGCCACTGTGGAACCAGCGCCCGTGGGTTGGGGGGGGAGGGGGCAGCGGCTGCCCATGGGAAGGGGAGGCCTCCCCGGTGGTGGGGCAGGCCACCAGGCTGCCAAGTGGTCAGCACTGAGCTCCCACACAGGGGGCACCTGGTCGGGTGTAAAAAAAATTTTTTTCATTTCTCTGAAAAACCTAATTCAGAAACAGGAATCTTCTGTTAATAATTTTCTAATATTTTCCTTGTCAGTTTTATTTCCCAGCATCAAGTTTTTTTAAAGAGTCTTTTCTTACTCAGGGGTTGCTACCCCATTACTTCTCTGCCACCAACATTTTGAGATGATCAACCAAAAAGAAAGACGGTAAGGAGCACTCCCCTGAGCCCAGGGCCTGAACCCAGAATACACACTTCTACTTCGGAATGTAGTTTGCAGCATTTCAAACACCTGATTTATTTTTAATGCCCATCAAACAAACATAAAAATAGAGAAACTGTGTCAACACGCCGCGAGGGAAAAAACAAGCATCCTAGCGTGTGAGTTGGGGAATCGCGAGGAGCCGGACCAGACCACCCGAATACATCCCGCAGAGGACGAGCCAGTGGAGCGCCAGGCTTCAGGGACCTCGTTAGCCCTGCAACGTGCTGGGCAGGAGGCGCTCGCCCGGCTGGGACCGGCGCACAATAGAGCAGCCGACTTATCAACTCCGTGACATGCAGAGAGAGCTCACCAAGCAACTGCCTGTGCATTCAGACGCACGTGGGGACGTCTCTTGCTGTAGGAGCCGCCCGACGAGGCAGATGGAGCGGCGTGGGCTGGGGAGGGTCTCTTTATGCCCGCCTGGGCCTCCTACTCCCCATCCCAGACCTAGGCTACAGGAAAGCCGGCGCGGGGGCCGGCTGTCTTTGTGTTCCGCCACCTACACGTCATGGCCGTGATGAATAAATTAATGAAACGTCCCCTTTGAGGACAAAGACCATGGCCCACGAAGACATATGCCCAAGGCCTTAAAATAATAAACACACCAGAAAGGTAAGAGGTGTGTTTTTTTCCCACAATTCACAGTGAAATACTAGAAATGCACTCTGTGTTTATCAGCCACTGGGGCTGTGGGTCACCTGGGACTGCACAGCCACCAGTGGGCGCGTCTGCCACCAGCGTGAGCGCTGCCCAGGGGCTGGCTCCCCTGCGCCCGGGTCCTGCACGTTCTGTTCTGTGCACTGCTCCCGAGGAAGACAATGGAGCAGACTGCGTTCTGACCTGGAAGGCTCCTGGGGCCTCTCGGGAAGCTTTCACACCGACCTCAGCCCCATCCCACACTTGTAGAAGCGTTTACTGCCCTTCATGCCACATCACGTAGAAACTCATGTCCCCATCAAAAAGTAGAGCCACGAATCAAGATGGAAAGGACTCCCAATAATGCTGCAAAACTATGACCACACTTACAACAAAGTTCGTTAGTCTTTCTGTGCATTGTTCAAATATACAGGAAACCTATAGATTCCATTTGTAGGTAAAAAAATTATTGACAAAGCAAAGTTGATACATATGTAACATATAAAAAGTGTCTCCTTCACACTTTTATTAATGTGTGTTAATTATTCATGGATATCCCCATTAATACTTTTATTAATGGATATCCCCATTAATATCCCCTTAATGGGGATATTAGTTTATAGAATTGACGGAGCCATAACAACTAGTATTTGAAGGGCAGGGCAAGAAACTATACAAAGGCTGGGCAATATTTAGTGAATTTAATCTACCCAGAGATCTTATTCAGTGGATCAGCCTCTTCATATACCCAGGCTGAGCAGAAAACAGTAAATTTGTTACAGCTAAATTCTGTTTTGCTATGGATGTTCTATATGTGGCCTATAACAATTTTTAAGAAAAAACTATTACGCTTGCCCACTCACATTCAAAACAATACATAACTAGTTATTATAAGTCAAACCATGGAGAAATAGCTAACTAGCACTATAAAACAGGTTGGAGAAGAGTCATGCGCTTAGAACCCCAGTAACACACTTTTGAACAAAAAAGGTACTTGTGGTTTGTTGACACACAGTCCAGCACGTACCAGCAGGGTCATGGAGCCGCCCCCCCCCCGCCCCGCCCAGAGCCGCTAAGGCCATGTCCCACCTGAGGAGGCCCCTCTGCTCTGAGCTCACTGGCCCACCCTGGGAGTAATGAACTCCAGGCCCCACCCTGGGAGGAAACAGTGCAGGGCAGGTCCCCAACGCGGAGGGACTGGGAGTCTGCTCCAGGTGTCATGGCCGAGAGCTCATCAACTCTTAAATGCCTTCAATTCAAAGGACTGACTTCTGTGAAAAGCGCAGGATCAGACAGAAGGAGAATCAGGCACCAAAGGGTGAGACTTTCAAGGGGAAAGCTCTGGGTTCACTGAAAGGAAGGG
Organism: Sturnira hondurensis; assembly: GCF_014824575.4. Lineage (NCBI taxonomy): Eukaryota > Metazoa > Chordata > Mammalia > Chiroptera > Phyllostomidae > Sturnira > Sturnira hondurensis. The sequence continues at coordinate 16,888,820 of NW_028082350.1, read as the reverse complement.
CTTCCTCTTAGTGAGAGCCACCTGCAAGTGCCAGCAGCCCTCTGAGCAGACAGCGAGCTTCTCACCCAGGGCGGCAGGTGCGGTGGGCGCCCACCCTCAGTCCCATCCTCCCCCGCCCTGACTCATAGTACACTGTAATGTGATGTTCACTGCACATTCCATGTATTTGTATACACAGTGGAATAGTTACAAATTATTAAGCATTAGTACTGATCAGTAATTGCAAGCAGAGTTCTGAAATTCAAGTGCATAAAGAGAGCACATTTATGATGACAGATGTACCACTGAAAGAAACCCCAGCACGGTATCTTTGCCAAAGAGACATTTAGCAGGGAGTAAAAACAGCTGGCCTTCACGTAGCTTTCTTGGGAATAATCCTATTCGAATTTGTGATAAAAGAGAGTTTTCAGCGTGTCTTCCATGGAAAGGTCACAGAGTAAACTTGTATGTACAAAAGTATTATAAAAGAAAGTATACTATAAAATATTACAATGGACAAGTATAAAGGTGCTTTTACTCAAGTGACTGCTGAAGTAACTGTTTCTCTTCACCACTTGATCCATTTGACGATGGCGTGTCCCAATAATCTTAGGGTTTGCAATGAAGTGGTCCTTTAGGTGAATTAGTTCAATTTGATATTCATTAAATAGCATGCACATAGTTTCCAGTTTCTCCCCTGTGATCAATCAATACCTTAAAAGCCTCTTATAAAGAACTTGATGTTTCTATCTCATCAAACGACGATATTCTTGAGATAAATTTAAGCTGGAGGTTCTTTTCAGAGTAACACTTACATCCCAACAGCAGCTGCTCAAAGCTACACCCAGGAACAGACAAGACACACACGCACATGTGCACATATAACCACACATGCATACACACTCAATCACACACTCGCACACACGTGCGCATGCACACGCAACCACACGTAGGCGTGCACACCCACACAGTCACACATGTGTGTGCATGCATGTGTACATGCCTCCCGTGCTATGGGTCCCAGTGTTGCAACACTAAGAGCCACTGAAGGCAGACAGGCCTGGTTCTGCAATGGCCAGCGGGACCTTCGTTGGGACAATGAACCTTTCTAATCTCAGCCTATTTGTTCACGGGAACTAGTATCTGCTGCGCAGATTAAAAGAGATTAAATACTCATCGAGTGATTGTCCCCATTCTTTTTTCTTTTTTTACCCTCACCCCAGGACATGCTTATCCACTTCAGAGAAGGGGGAAGGGAGGGAGAGAAACGTTGGTCAGATCCGGACCCACTGCCTCTGAGCAGTGTCCCACCCAGGGACCGGCCCACGACCTTTCTGCTCACGGGGCTACGTCCCAACCCTATGAGCCACATGGGCCAGGGCAGCGGTCTCCGTTTTTACCACCCATTTCTCTCAACTCAAAAACTTCCTTTACGTATCAGATGTATTAGTGCATGTGCAAGTCCTTAGTAAAGGGAACCCAACATTGCACTTGGGAAGTACACATCACCTCATTTAACAGGCAATGCACCCCTCTCCCCAACCACGTGGTGGCTAATGGTACTCATTTGTTAATGATGTTCGTTTTTATTTTGAATCATCTGCGTAGATATATGTCTCATGACACAAAAACAAGTTTCCATGGAGTAAAGTGAGAATGTAGAACGAAAGCTCAGGTTTGACAACAGACCACAATCCCAACAACCGCTCTCTAAGCTACCCAGACTCTTAGAGAGCGACGTCTGTGCCCCTTCATTGGGGACAGGCTGGGCCTACCACACAGCAGGGGGAGAGGGGTTCTACCGTTCAACTCAAGAGAAAGAAAAGACACCCCCCCCCCCCCGCCGCCATTTTACGGGCCTGACTCTGGCCTGGACAGTCTGGAGGATTTTCTCCGACACTCACACTACCTGAGTCACGCCCAGAGCTCCAGCGTGGCTGTGCACTGTCTGTTACCTGGACTATCTCACTTGAGAATGTCGCAGCCTCCAAGTGTACAGCACTGGAGACCATACAAAAACCCTAGAATCAGAAAACGTGAGTCGGTGTCATTTGCCACGGCTCTGATTTTTGTGACTCAGACACAGAAATGACCATGGCCCACCCCTGCGTCCTGACACGAGGGAAAAAGGCTAAGCCACCTCTGGAGAGAGGTGGTCTGGGGGCCTTCCCCCATGGCCTGCCAGCTATGCAACCTGCGGGGAGTGGCGGATTTGTCATCATTAGCCGGGCTGTGACAGCCGGCACCCGGGGACAGCCGGCACCCGGGGTGTCCCCCAGCCAGAAGTGCAGACACTGGGTTTAGTGCCACTGGGTGTAGTGTTTTCTTGAGGACCGAGTATCTTCTATGGAGGCTCTGGGATGGAACCAAGGGCAGCGAACACATCTGCATCTCCCCCAACACGGGGGAGACAATGATGGCTCATAATTAGCAGGTCGCCTCCAGACAGCCAGATGCCGGGGTGCAGGCTGGATGCGCATCTCGGGGGGAGGGGCTGCTCCCGGCACCCACACAGCGTGGCGGAGGGGCAGTGCTTCAATCCTGGATTACGGCGATCCACCGATGAAGTGTATTCCAGAAGACAGGCCAAAGATGGAGACACCGGCTCTCAGGCACACTCCGAATTTGACGGTAAAAACGTCGCAGGACGCTGTCCTTTGACAACGTGAATATGAAATCGACATCGTTCACAGAGATGACGTACATATAACTGATGAGCGTTTAAAATATTCCACACCAAAACCTTAAAATCAGAACCTTTGAACATGAACACATCCAGACAAGAATTTTTAAAACTTTAAATAAATATGCCTGTCTTGTTCATGCAAAGCTATCTAAAGCAAAAAAGAAGTTCAAATTCAGAAATAGGTTGAATAGATCTTTAGAAGTAACAACATTCCCTTTAAAAATCATCAATGCTTGGAAACATAATCAATAATGCTCACTTTTATATTATTATGTAAACTAGTTTTCCACAAATAAAACTAATTTTTGTGTTAATGTAAAATCTATGCAAATACATGCAGTCATTTATCAGGAAAGCTGACAAGCATTCCACGTTGGAGGGGGAACAGAGCTGCCGCGAGAATAGAGGCAATTAATTATTTCTGTATTTTTTCTCCCTCTGTCTTCAGGCACAAAAGTTATCCATCCAGTTAAAACAGCAAATGAAATAAAGAGATTTTTTTTATTTAAACACATATGGCTTTTGCCTGCAATACTGATCACCACAAGGCCTGCAGATGCCCGTGGCTAAATTGCGCCCGGCAGGCGCACGCTGGGGACAACTGTGCTAACGCGGCGTGGAGAGCGACACAGATGAAGGCCGGGTTTGCTGGCACAGAAGAAACAGAAACACCCAAGTGCCTAAACCCCCTTTTTTCACCCCAGCAAGTTATGCAATTTGTTTTAAAAGACAGGTTTAGGCTACAAGGAGTAGAACCCTGGTCTGCGGTGCGAAGGAAGAAAGGTGTTTTTTTTTCATCTGTGCAGGGACATCCGGTTTGTGAATGACAAAGCAGTGGGCTTTAACTTACACAGACGAACGTCTAGCAATTTTCAAACTTCTCAGTCTCACAATTAAAAGTTCGTGACCTTCGGAACTGTCATAGGACACGTGACTGGGTAGATACCGTCAAAATGTCCGGTTATTATTATTTTAAAATCCATGTAGCCGCAACCTCTAAGGTGTTACTGAAAACCCTAAGGGTTGTTATGAAACAAAGTAGCAGAAGTGAGAGCACATCCTGGCGGTGGCAGAACCACGCATTCAGTGCTGTTTCCTTTCACTGGGTTAAGAACGTCAGAAACCGTACGCAGGCCCATTCCCTCTCTCACCATCGGCAACGCTGGGTGCGTGCGGGCGTATTTTCAGTCTGCACACACAGGCTACTCTGCGAACCATAGAGTGCGTGTCCTAAAATGCTTTAGGATTATTAGGAGAGCAATAACTTCTTCTTAATAGGCCTGTAAGCATGCACAGCATTAAAATTTCTGTTGTAATTGCCATATGAAGATATAAAACAGAAAGCACTTAAGTAATTGTATACTTGGGGGAAGAAACAGGAGACTGGATGCACCATTTCAGGTTGTAAAAAGGCAGAATACTTAAAAGAGCATCATTATCAATAAAAATGTTTGCACGCCTGCAATCTAAGAATTTGTTGGAATATTTATAACCATCTAAACTTAAGTGACATTGGATATTTATATGAAATTAGAAGTGCATCTTCTAAGAATGCATATATGTTAATATTAGCGTTAATAAACTCCTTGGCCTTGTCCCCCAACACTGGGGGACAAAGGAAGAATCAGTTTTCTGAAAATGCGGAGTGAAATGCAATTGAAACACTGAGAGATTTACTTTCCGAGTGACGTGAAGCCAGCCCCGTGACTAGTGTGTTGTCAGTGCTAACTCACATGAGAGGCCCGTTTCTCAACACGCACGCTGGCGTGTAAACTGTGCGCTGCATGCACAAGTCTAGTGTGTGTGTCCATGCCTGCATGCACACACACACTGGGGGTTCCTCTGCAAACCGGATCTTTTGCTGGGCACCAGTGTCGCGGATGTCCCCACTAAATGCCCTGTAAGGAAAACCCCCGCTGCAAACCTGGGGCGTGGACCCTGAAAGGGCACTTTCTGTCCGCTTCTACCGCAGTGCAGGAGCTCTGAGGAAAACTGAAGTTGGGAGCATGACAAAATAGTAAATCCTTAGGGGAGTGAATAAAGGTGCTTTCAGTCTAAAGATTTTTTGATGGAAAACTAAAAACACCCAGACATTTATAAATGAATCATAAAATTTACAAAATAAAAAATCAAACAGGGGCAATGAGGAAACTTTTTCTGGGGCAATAGAAATATTCTGTGTCTGTGCCAGACTGATGTCATGTGGTTGTATCACTTTCTCAGAGTTCATGAGATGGCACATTCGGACGGGGAGAAAAACCACAGAACACTAGCGTGTGCGAGTTGTGCATGAATAAACCTGACTTCAACAATAAAAGATCCACAGAAAAATAGAATAACCTTTACTGTCTGTGTCAAAGGAGACACAACTTGCTATGAGAACTGTGGTCTCGCCGACCCCACACCCTTCACGCTGTGATCAGAGCGAGGAGTGTGGCACAGTGACCCGCTGCCAGGCAGGCCAACGAGCAGGCGCCCGGGGCTTCTGACTTGGTGTCTTTGACAAACCACTACTCAGAGCACCGTGTTTGTAAGAAATAGTACACATTGTTATAATAAAACATTATTACAATAGTGAGAATAACTATAGGAAGAAATGAAGCATTACTGAGGTGATCTTGTCTCAGATACACAGCGTCACCTCTGTGTCCACATGTAATAACCACTAGAGAGGAAGTTCCTGTGTATAACCTAATTTCCTCCTTTCCATAAATCATTTATTTTATTGCATGATACACATGATAAAAGGTAATAGTGTTTTTTATTAATTTAGGGTAATTACCCTTTTATATTATTAATCCAGTTACTGATCGTTAAAAAAGTAAATCCTAGTTTAGAAAAATTGCTTTGTTCATTTAAAAAATCAGCTGCAAACTGTGGGACAGAAATAGCAGGGGTGATTTAGACACGCAGCCACTCGAAGGCAAGGACTTCCAGACCAGACCCTCACCTCAAGGTCACAAGGATGTTCAGGGGCCTGATCGCGGGCAGTGGGGACGGGAGCGAGAGCCGTGGAGTCCTGGATGACCTACCACGGACACACCGAGTAACAGGCTCTGGTCGCGTCTGAGGGCACTGTTTGCTGCACGTGCTCGGAACTCCTGTGGGCTGAGAGGGCCCACGACGTGGCCCTGGGTGCGGAGTGCACGGACCCAGGCTGGCGACGGGTAAGCAGGCCTGGTGGTCACCTCCTCATACAGGAGAGGACCGCAGGAGCCCGTGGATCCCGTCAGACCATGTCTGCAATGTCCAAATAAAAAACACAGGCTGGCGTCGAACAGTGGGAAGTGACTTTCGGGGTTTGGGCAGGTGACCCCAACTTTCTAAGGGGTGTGTGAAGAGCTGCAGTAGTGGAATCGTCGCTCGCTCCCCAACTCTCAGTGAACGAACAACCAGCCCCACCCAGTATCCTCACCCGTCTGGAAAGGGTTAGATGGCATTTAGTTTGAGCACTAAGAAAATGTTTTTGTGGAAAATTAAGGAACCAGTTTAAAAAACTCCCTGCTCCTCTCTGGATGCTCTGGCTGAAGAAACAAAATAGGGTCTAACTGTGGGGTGACGGCATCCTCTGCTTTACTTGACCCTGAACTTGGTATCACAGTGGAACTGTTCTGAGGAGTCGCCGAAGCTGCGACTCTGTCCCTACGGGAGAAAGGGGAGACGCCGCCACGTTAGGTTACCAGAACCCCCCGCGATCTCACTTTATTTAATGCGACACAGAAAGAAAACCCTGCACAAATATCTGTCTTTAATTTCTCCGGTGTAAAAAGAAGAAATATATTGTGTCTGGCAGAATGAAATAGCCAGAGTGCGTTTTAAAAAAAGAGGAGGGGGTGGAAATCAGATGCTTACAATGAGCCTTCAAAGCCACTCCAGCAGTAGGGATAAATAATTCAATAAACTCAACCTCATATTCTTTTTATCTCCCCAGTGTAATAAGCACATATTAAAAAATAAAACTTTAAATTCATGAATACTTGTGAACAGAATAGCAGCCAGCAGATAATGAAAAAACACCAAACACATCTTTGTGAGTATTGAACATGTGTGTGCGGTCCGTCCTTGAACTAACAGATATGTTTCTCTAGTTGAAAGGTCACGATCATTGAAATTTATGAGCATGTAATTCAAATTTAAATTAGTATTTTCTTTAAAACCTTGCATTCCTACATTTCTCCACATAATCCACTGTTCCTTCCTTTACACGTAAAAAGTGACTGTTTATGCATTACTTTATGCAGCCCATCACAAAGGTGGGTTTACAGAATGGGGGTAAATTGCCTAGGAAATAGCATGTTGGGGAAATATTTTGCCATTGTCATTTTGAAAGCTTTGACATGTTAAAAATCACAGTATTTAATTGTTTTATATTTGTTAATACAAAAAAGTTATAATGGTGAGCTTGTGAAGTGTTTAGATCCCCCCCCAAATGGTGGCTATCTTTTAAATCAAGGCTGCCTCAACTAAGTAAATGAAATGAAAAAGTCAAATTGGTTAGACCTTAAAATTCCAAATGCCCTTCAAATATAAGCACCTCAAACCATCATTAAATCGTGAGATTCTTCGTGTTTTCCTCCTTCAGTTAGGTCAGTTCTCTTCAATTATCGTTCCATTTTTAGTTCAGGTCACACAAGCCGGCACAGTGTTCCAATGAAAACAATTAACGCTTATATCCCGGCGACCCGCCACACACAAGCTCTATTCTGAAGATTACAGTCATTGCAAAAAAACCAATAATACCAGTAAGACTGGTATCATTCGAGTTGTTCTAGGTTTTAGGAAGTTTTCCCCTATGTAAATAAATTTATTTTAAGCTATCTCCATATATTACATAATCACGTGAAATAATTAGTTCAATAGGTCAAAAAATGTCTCACTATACAATAGTTCAATTCCTCCCACAAAACAAGCCTATCTCTAAAGCCTTGGTTGAAAAGGATGAAATTCCACAAAAACTAGACTCTGTGAGCTCCTCCCTCAGTTATTTCAGTACAAGAGAAGGGATGGGAGACACACGCCTCCGAAGAGCTTGGACTTGGGGATGGAGAGGCATTTTAAACTCCCTCCGACAGTTTTAGAGGCGCTTGCCATCCCCGGAAGGAGTCGGCCGCGGAAAGCAGTTCATCTCACGTGTTCAGGGTAACAGAAAACCGAGAGTCTCAGCGACGAGCTCGGGCACCGGAGTGTGACGGGGCGCCGGGTTCGCGCACGGTGGGAACAGCGGCCGCGGGGCCCAGTGTTATGTAAATCACTGTCCGCGCCCCGCGGGGTGGGTGCCCGGGAAGCCGCTTCGTCAGCTCGCCCGCCCAGAGTCCTCCAGACGGAATGACTTCACTTCCCTGGAGCACAGGAGGGCTAACGAGCTTCTTAGTTCTTTTCTCACCATCCATTTTTCTTCTTCAAAGTGCAAATCGTTAGTGAAAAGGCCCCGGTTACACCAATTAGTTTGCACAAAGTGCTTGGGTGTTTAGCTTCGCTTTAACCCAATTAGGTCGCACAGTGAGCCCGGAAGATGCGCCACCTGCGCGCCTGGCTCCAGCGAGGCTGGCCTGGCGCCCCTCGCGTCCTTGGCCTTAGACCCTCTCGGACAGCCCCGCCACGGTCCCCCCAACGGCCCCTCTGCCTCCGCGTCCCATGCTGCGCCCTGTCCTCGGTAACCGGGGTACTTGCAGGTGGCCCACGGAATTGGGGGGTGAGCGCTGGGCCTAGAAACTCTGGCCGGATCAGAGGGAGCGCGCTGGGGAACCAAAAAGCGTTGCTCGGCTTCGAGCACACGTGGGCCCGGGGCTGAGCGGTGCGTGGGCAGACCGAGGCCTTCAGCGGAGGAAGAGAAACCCGGCACGCCCAGTGAGGCTTTCAAAGGACCGCTCGCGGAAACACAGCCTACGGGACAGGGAGCAGACGGAGGCAAGGCCCGCCGGGGAGTGCGGAGCAGCGGGCGAGAGGCCAGCGGGAAGTAGCGGGACCTGCCTCGGGTGAAAAACGGCGGGGGCTTCTCCCCAGAGACCAAGGCCGGTCTTCAGCTCAGTGGCCGAGGGCCTCCCGCTCGGATTAGCTCCCTCTCCCCACGGCCAGAAGGTAGCGGTGCATTCACCCGAGACGCCGGCACAGCCGGGAGGGGCTGCTCGGGCGTGCCCAGTCCTGCCCCTGCGGGGGTGGCGGTTCTCCGGGAACAGGGCTGATCAGTGCCGCCAGCCCCCAATCTAACCGACTATTTGAATCTAGACCATACGCTGTCACTCTCGGATGACGAGAGTCAAGAACGGGTGGCTTTGTGACGCTGTACAGTGCGCCGCCACTCCCCCCGGTCGAAAGCTGGAGCAAAACCCGCCCCCCCCCACAACAAGATCTTGTTGAAAGGGGCCGTGAAAGAACAGTGTTTGCAAACCTGTTCCCAGGAGTTAGAGGGTTCGGCTGGGAACGTTCTCCACCGGGAAGAGACCGCATCTAAAGGAAAGGCGGGCGGCTACAACCGGCCTGGGCTTTATTTCAAAGCAGGGCACCACCCTGCGGAGTAGCTCTTTCCTTTCCTGCACACCAAGGACAAAACCGGCTCCCTCCACAAAGGTTCCCCGTAAGTCAGGGTCCCCCTCCTGCTTTCAGGGTTTAAGTTAGAAATGTTGATGTCTTTCTAACTTTCCCCAAAATGCTATTTAATTTTAAAAAACCTGGATGGCTGCAAATTAATCTTCTTTTACAATCTTAACCGTTTTCCCCCGAATCAAATCACACAGACTCGCATGACAGTGTAAGTCTACCGTCAGGCCAGCACTAAGGGCACTTAGGAGAGGAGCCACACCCTGGACCCTACCCCTGTGAACGCCCAACAAGCCAGAACGCCGGAAGCTGCCTGTCTCCAGGACAGTCCTCTGCCAGCAGGGCCCTGTCCACGACCTTCCTTGAGTCTCACACGCTGACATACAGCTCACGGAGTGCACATGAAACTCTCCCCATCGCGGAGGTCACGGATTGTTCCTGCGAGTGCACACAAAACTTCGTGTCCCGGGAGGAAAGCCGGGCGCGCCTACCGCAGCACAAAGGGGCTGCGGGTGGGGGAGGGGCCTCCTAAACACCCTTTCTAAAAACCCTGACTTACACAGGGGCAGACAACGTCTAACACACTTAGCAATAATTTTCTTTCAACAACTGCAAATGAGGAACGAACAGAACTAGAACACTGCCTAGCGTTTTTTTAAAAACCACCCTAACGCACAGGGATGCCCAGAAAGCCGACTTGCGTAAGCACGAGAGCGCCAACTTTCGCCCCGCACTGTAAAAGACGTCAAGGAGTAACAGACCGTACTGAGCTTCCTCTAAATGCAAGTGGGCGACTTTGTTTCAGAAAACCCCGTTTCGCTCCCTGATGGATGGCTGACCACTCCAATGTACACCTGTATTCGCAGCTCGGCGGCAGCAGACGCAAGCCGGGTCTTCAGCGCGGAAGAGACCACTCTGCCAAGTCCTTTCAGACCGTCAATATGTTTCCAGCAAACCAGAGCTGAGCGAGCCCTCCTGATTCCCAAAACTGTCTAGGTGGCCTGCGTGGGCCCCTGCCGGCAGCAGCCTCCTACCTCGGTCCGTGCCTCTCTCCTTGAGGGGGATTAATTAGCCGGGCTGGAGCTGAAGGAGGCTGTCGTGACGAGCCCAGTGGCGATTGGCCGCCAGCCTGCCTGGCCCTGCCTTTATAATTTCCACACGAGTGCATCTGGGCTCCGAGACAACCCGACAGCAGCTTCTTCTGACACATCCACATGCACACGCACCCCGCACACACTCGGCGCTGCTCTGCTCTGCCCGAGCCCCAGTCCTGCACGCACGATGACTCCCGGAAAGTGTAAATAAACAGGGACGGGCTGCTTGTTGGGACTCCTGGAAGACCTGTGCTGGGTATCAGCGCAACTTTTGTTTTTATAACCGAGAGGGGATCTCTCCACGCCTTCCTCTCCCACCAGGATTCTTTTCAAGGAGGAAGAGGAGAGGCAGAGAAAGGGCAGGGAGAGCGGTGTTCCGCTTTAAGAGCGGCCGGGAGCCCAGACGCCGGGAGGGACCGCGGCCGCTCGGACCCCCGCGGCGGCGCGCCGGGACCGCTTCGGAGACGCCGCGGGCGCCGGCCGTTTCTGCAGGAAGTTGGCTCCCGCTCGAGCAGCCGCGTTGGATCCCACGGCCTACTGCGAGACTCCGGTGTACAACCCGGATCTCTGCCCCAACATGATCGCGGCCCAGGCCAAGCTGGTGTACCACCTGAACAAGTACTACAACGAGAAATGCCAGGCCCGGAAGGCCGCCATCGCCAAGACCATCCGCGAAGTCTGCAAAGTCGTGTCCGACGTGCTCAAGGAGGTGGAGGTGCAGGAGCCCCGCTTCATCAGCTCCCTCAACGAGATGGACAACCGCTACGAGGGCCTGGAGGTCATCTCGCCCACCGAGTTCGAGGTGGTGCTTTACCTGAACCAAATGGGGGTGTTCAACTTTGTGGACGACGGCTCGCTGCCCGGCTGCGCGGTGCTGAAGCTGAGCGACGGGCGCAAGAGGAGCATGTCCCTGTGGGTGGAATTCATCACCGCCTCCGGCTACCTCTCCGCGCGCAAGATCCGGTCCCGGTTCCAGACGCTGGTGGCTCAGGCGGTGGACAAATGCAGCTACAGGGACGTGGTAAAGATGGTGGCGGACACCAGCGAAGTGAAACTGCGTATCCGGGATCGGTACGTGGTGCAGATCACGCCGGCGTTCAAGTGCACGGGGATCTGGCCTCGGAGTGCGGCCCACTGGCCGCTTCCCCACATCCCCTGGCCGGGACCCAACCGGGTGGCGGAGGTCAAAGCGGAAGGGTTCAACCTCTTGTCCAAGGAGTGCCACTCCCTGGCCGGCAAGCAGAGCTCGGCCGAGAGCGACGCCTGGGTGCTGCAGTTCGCCGAGGCCGAGAACCGCCTGCAGATGGGCGGCTGCCGGAAGAAATGCCTCTCCATCCTCAAGACCCTGCGGGACCGCCACCTGGAGCTGCCGGGCCAGCCGCTCAACAACTACCACATGAAGACTCTGGTCTCCTACGAGTGCGAGAAACACCCCCGGGAGTCGGACTGGGACGAGTCCTGCCTGGGCGACCGGCTCAACGGCATCCTGCTGCAGCTCATCTCCTGCCTGCAGTGCCGCCGCTGCCCCCACTACTTCCTCCCCAACCTCGACCTGTTCCAGGGCAAGCCGCACTCGGCGCTGGAGAACGCCGCCAAGCAGACGTGGCGGCTGGCCAGGGAGATCCTCACCAACCCCAAAAGTTTGGAAAAACTTTAGAGGGCAGCGCGACCAGCAGCGGGACCGCGAGGACTCTGCCGGGAGTCCGCATCAAGTGGACGCTTCCTGTCCGATCCCCACTGCTATCCCGCTTGACAGCGCAAACCATCTCTTCCTTCAGGAGGAGGAGGGACTCGGGGTTCAGGCAGCACTTCGGCCGCCTCTCCGAGGGCAGAGAAGCCAGAGGGGGGAGCAGAAAAGGGCGAACCCCAGCCCACAAGTGTTCGAGACTTCCTCGCCAAGGATTTCCTATCTCCCTGAAAAGTGCACCGTGACCCCTGGAAAAGCAGCCCGCCCCCAAGGCAAGACCGCAGGCAAGGCTGCCTGTCCGGCAGCGGATTACAGCTACCTGGTGGCTCAGGTGCGCCTGTCTGTGAGCAAACACGTTGAGATCTGCCTTCTGGAGAGTGTAATGTATATTTTGATGTGTAACAAATATTGTGATCTCACCTTGTCTTTGAAGTGTGGATGTTGGTGTTTTGTGATTTGGTGAACAGAAGTTAAATGGCCATTTTGGATACTTCCAGCCGTTTTCCACTAACAAAGATACCATTTAAAGGTAGATTTCCTTTTGGTACTTTTATCTGTCTTTGAAAGTGTCTGAACTTTAAAAAGTTTACATTTTGTTTCACATATATTGCTTGTTTTATTTCTAACATTCCATAAGTATACTTGAAATGTTATTTAAATATATTCAAAGATATTTGAATTCAGCGTATATAATAACGCTTGAATATCTGAATTATATATTTGAAAAATGCACTTGAAATACACTGGATAATTCTGTGATTTAGATTTTAATTTTTGTTGCTGGTTTTTATTTAATTAGGAGCTAATAAAGAGGTAAAATAAAAGTTGTTGTGTCTCATTCTAAATTGTTTTTCTATGAAGAGATGTAATGCTTCACTTTGAAAATCGAACCGCTTGAATATTTTAAACATTTTGAGACGTTAATAAAATCATTAACAATGAAACCTCACAATGCTTTTGTAGAGCTACCGAGGACAAGGATTAACACGGTTTCCAACTTATTTATAAGACTATTTCTTTCTATCGCAGACACAATTTAAATTTGCCAAGGAGAGAATGCTCTTCTGGGATTAGTATTTCTGTAGCATTTTTGATGATATAAGGGAAAAAAAAAAGGTCAGGACAGTCAACACTGCTGAGTCCAAAACCAGACGAACTCACGGAAAATGAACGTAACAAAGTCATGTGCAAATCTGAAATCTGTGCATGAAAACCACCATGCAGTAGACTGAAGATGATTTCTCACCAGTTTCTCACCTAGACCTTATTCTAGGCAGTGTTTAATAGCTGAATAAATTAATCAGAAGTCCAGAATTTCTTTTTATTTCACAGGGCTAGCTAATGATAAAAGCATAAAAACAAACTTCAAATGATTGAGAGCCAATGCCCTGTATCTGCTCTCATTTGTGAGACTCAGCTCTCTCGGAGTCAGAGGTGAAAGGGGGTTTTCACACCAACAAGTGCCCGCAGGGCTGACCACTCTCGGCCTCTGGGTGGCTGGCCCATTCAGCTGGGGGTCAATGTTAGAATCCCAATGGCTATTCTACAAATAGCATTTTATGAGGCTTTATTTCTAAATAAAATGAATGCTAAAGAATACAGTTCTGGATCTACGGGAGCATGTGTCTTTCCCTATTTTAGAATAAATGTCTCTGAAAATTGCTTTAAAGGAAGATCTTTGTAAAATGATCCTTGACCATCCAGCTTCTGTTCTTGAGTTTTTAACCTCAGGAAAAACTCTGCAAACTGCAGTCACATACAGGTTCAAGTAACAGAAACACTAATTGCAAAAGAGAGAAGCGGTGCAGAGCATCCCAAATACTCGGTTTTAAAATCTACATGAGCTTTAATGAGCAAATAAATGTTTATGCATTCCAAATCCTCCAAATATTTTTTTCTGACCTCACACCCACAGAACAATACCAACTCTAAGCATCTGAGCATGAGAATATACACATTCTAGGCCAAAGCTTCCGCGAGAATCAGTTTCTCTTGGTCTGAAATTCACAGGTAAAACTCATTCCTATTTCAGCAAATGAAAAATGGATGTAATAATGGAAATGAGTTTATACCTAAATGGCGACCCCTCCCTGCAGCCTCCTTATAACCCTTCCGTGAAAAAATAATTCACGTTGCAATCTACACTTTTGGAAATTAAAAGCGATCTCGGTGAGAAATTTCCTGAGACCCTTCCTGGTCTTCTCGGAGAGCCTGGGGTTCTGTTCCCCAGGGAGGAGCGAGCAGTCGGCTGAACTGCCGGCTCGGCCCGAACGCACACAAAGCCACTCAGACGGGCTGCTAAAATGGGCCTGCTCTGGAGACAGAGGATTTAAAATCCCTCAACCGAGAGCCTGGGTTATTTCTTCATTCATTTTATTTCCCATTAGAAAAGACGGCACTCTGTTCCCCTCCCCCACTGCCATTTAAAACCCAGCAAAACTGAGAACCACTTCCGGCCACAAAGCCCCCAGCGCGGTATCCGCATCGAGCGCACTCACTTTTGTGTCGATCTTCTTGAAGGCGGGGTCGTCCTCATCGACCTCGAAGTAGATTTCGGCCGTGGTGATGGAGAGAGTCCCCTTGGCCACCACCACGGGAGCGATGAGCTGGGCAGGCGTGCTGAGAACCACGGGGCCTGGAAGACAAGGGCACCAGAGTCAGGCTGGTCCCGGGACCCTCTCGGGCCTCCTCCCACAAGAGGACCGCGGGTTTTTAATTTGGAAGATGCATTTAAAAAACGGTGCCTCCTTTCACTTGAGATGAGGTCTCTTGGCGTGCACACATTACCTTACCAGGCGACTAGAGAGAAATACTCTCTAAAAACCGGAGAGGCCGGGAAACCGGATAATTGACCCTTAGCAAGCGGGACTACGACCTGCTCCCAGAAATCCTACGCGGTTGGTGAGGCGCTGTCATTAACCGACTTGGAAGTACCGGAGGGACTCCGGAAGGCCCAATTCCGCGAGGAGCCCCCGGCTGTCCCAGAGCCCAGGCGGCCAGCCCCGCCCGCAGGAACGGGCCATCCTCCAGCTCGAACGGCGGCAGCAGGTTCCCCGAGGGCTGGGCGGGAGGCTGGGCAGCAGCCGGACAGGATGGAGAGAAATTCCGCAGGGAGAGTATTAATATCCGCGCGCGCACACGGACATTAATTGCATTTCTTATATAGAAAAAATTGGGGGGGTTGTAGCAGTGATTTTTCTCACCGAGAATCAGTCAAAAAGTGATGAAATTGTAAGACATGTGAACACAACGATTTTCAGGAAAGGGTTCAACAGGGTCTATTTCTCAACTCCTGAGATTAGAGGGACCGAGCTGCGGCACAGAGACGTTTGCACTGCGCCTACGAAGGCGCCGACTTCGAAGCCCGCGCACCCGAGTCGGAGCGGAACGCTCCGCATCTCACAAGTTAGAACATTGACTTAGATTAGAGGGGCTGCTGGGCTGCTCCTTCAACAACGACCCCCAAAGGGGCGGCGCTCCTCGCGGCCCTGGATTTCAAAGGCCACAGACCAGGAAATCAGAAATAACGTGTGTCCTTCCGCAGCCGCGACGCACGACAGTCCCCTCCACTGCCCCATCACCAGCCTTCAAAGGAGCCGAAGCGCCCGCAGAAAAGCGATGAAAAGGAGGATCCTCAGCGGGCGCTCGGCTCGAGCCCTCCGCAGCGGCTCTGCGCGGAGGGCGGCTCCCATGGCCACGGCCACTCCGGCGGCGGGACGCAGGCCCGAGAGGGGCCGCGCTCCCGGGGACTAGCGCTCGAGGAAACCACCGCCGTCCGCACAGAACCAGCCGCGGGAGGCACGGGGCGGGCTCGGCCGGCTTCCCTCGCGCTTAGAGGGGCGGCTGTGCGCTCAGTATTCGTGCCGGCCTGCACCCCCGCGCGTGACCACCGGCCAGGAGAGCGCTCAGCTTTCCCTTCGCTCAATTTACGCCTCTCGCCCCGGCGCGGAGCCCGCCCGAGGCCCGGCTGGGGGCTCGGCGGGCAGCTTCCGCTGCGGAGCCGGGGTCCCCCTCGGCTCCACGAGGTTTTTCTTTCCAAAGGGCGAGGCGGTCGATCTGAAGCGCCACTTTAAAGGCTCATCAATCTTAATCTAGGTTGCTCAAGTAATTATGCCCGAATCTCTTGTACGATTACAAGTGGATTTGGGTTTCTATTCCCCAGGCCCTCCTTTGTGTTTATTGGAGGGTCTGCGCGCGCGCTCCGCGGCGCCCCTGCCCCCGCGCCCCGCTCGCGGGCCCCCAACGCCCGGCTGCCTCCAGCCGCTCCCTTAACCCTTCAACCGCCGGGACGCCTTTGGACGCCAGGCTTCCTGGTTCCCTCCCGGAGAAACCCGGGAGCTTTGGTCCGGACAGGGCGAGGTGAGGAAGAAGGGGATACGACCCACACCCGAGACAAAGTGTCCTCTTCTTCGTGGGGCCTTGCTAAGCAAACGAACTCGCGAAAGTCCCGGATCCGAACACAGGAGGCTCGCTGAGTCCGGGGTTAATAGAGGTTTCTGGCCCTGGAGTCGAAGAGCGGTGGAAACCATTACAAAGGGCGAACTGCTTCTTTCTCTCAAAAAGTAATTCAACATGTCCAAACAATTAAATTGGAAAAATGAAAAAAATTCGGGAAGCGCATTATGAAAACCATACACACTGATTTACTGACATACATTAGAGTTTTAAGTAGGATTCTGTGAACTTTTAACAGCACATTTCCTCAGCCTTTCTCTGCGCCCCTGAAAGGACACGGCGCCCCTTCCATCTCACCCCAGCCTTGCTCTACGGAGCCGCCGTCTTCCGGAGGCCCGTAAAAGGGCCCTGAACAGGCCCCTCTGTAAGAAAGGCACATCAGAACATACTCAGCTTTAAGTGTGCCATTTCTACCGTGTTCCTTGGATATCTCCAATTACAACTCCCAGTTCCAGGGCACGTGGAAGGCGCGCCAGTCTTTCTGCCGCGCCCTTCGGGAAGCAACGCAGCCGTGGAGCAAACGGCCAGTCCGCCAGAGCGCGAGGGACGGGGTGTGCTTAATCCCTCCCGACCTCGGGGACCTGGCATTAACATGTTTCCAGGAGGCAGAACCCCCAACCAGCGGGCCTTCCATCTGCCTGTTCGAAAGCCTCCTTTCTTTTCCAAATAAAAGTAGTTGGGAAAGGGCAGCGTCTCAGGAGGCAGTGGCGGTCCAGCAGGCTTCGCCCTGGGGGAGAGTGCGGTGGGGACTCAACCCCTAACTGTGCTTAGTTGGGGGGGGGGGCTGAGTGTCAGCACACCTTCATTCCCACCACCCCTGGAGTAATAAAAGGCTGACTGAGGACACCCTGAGATGACTAAACGAATGGATGGGACAAAGCCTCCTTCCGGAATCTGATGCCCCAACAGTTGAACATGCCATCACCTAAAGTGGTAATTAAAGAAAGAATAAGCGTCGTTTACAGGTTAGAGTTGGGAATACCATGTTTAAGAAATACTGATCCATGACTATCTTTGACAGAAGGACAGGGATATTACTTGCCACTAATTTAAATGCTAATTTAAAACCTCAACTAGAAAGAAGATTGGTTCCCAAGCATAACAAAAAGAATCTTTAAAAGAACAAATTCTTTTTAGAGCCATAGGATCTTTAATCAGTTGAGCTACTAAACCTAGAGTAGAAAAAATATGTTTTATACTTGAAAGGGGAACTATTTATCAAATGTATTTTGAAAGTAGAATGTTGCCCTGGCTGGTGCAGCTCAGTGGATTGAGCATGGGCCTGTGAACCAAAGGGTCACTGGTTTCAATTCCCAGTTGGGGCACATGCCTGGGTTGCAGGCCAGGTCCCCAGTGGGGGCCCTGTGAGAGGCAACCACACACTGATGTTTCTCTCCCTTTCTCCCTCCTTTCCCCTCTCTCTAAAAATAAATATTTCTAAAAAGTAGACTTAATAAAACACTTGCAGGTTTAGATGAATTTACTGAAAACAATTAAAAACACAATTCTAAGCCTAGAAACCCTAAGACACAGACTTATAGCAGAACCTGATCGCTCTCTCAGTTCCTTCCCACCCAGCCTTAGTTCAATGCTCCCCATCTGGGACATGGAGGTGCCCGCACCCTCGTGCCAGAGGCTGCCCGGAGGGCCTGGAGCTGACAGAGCAGGGCTTGCTGCCCACTGCAGTGAGGGAGTCGGGGCAGCAGGGGGACGCTGTAGGAGGGTGTTGGGGGCTTGCTGTGGGTCTGGGCTGTGGTCGGGGGCTTGGGGAAGGGGCCAGGAGGGAAGTGGGACGTGGCTGTGGACTGGCTGGGCCAGGAGGCAGGTTAACCCTTCTCTGACTGGTGTCCTCACCAATCTCACCTACGGGGAGGGAGGCCCAGGTCCAGGGGAAGCTGCCACTGACAGTGGCAGTCAGTCCTGGCACTGGCAGGGAGGGGGACCTTTGGTATGCAGGTGGGTTTTGTTCCTGCTCAGACAAAGTGACAGAGCAGGGGTGGCCTCCCATCACCATCACGTGACCCTGTCTGCCGTCCACGTCCTGTGAGGTGAGGTCCCAGAGGAGAGGCCGTGGCCTGGCTGGGAGCCCCACCAGCCCTGAGGGTCAGGCCCCGCTGCACAGGTCAGGGGCTGCCTGCCTTTTTCTCAGCAACAGGAATTCTTCACTGGGGGTGGGGCGTGGGGTCCAAAGCATTCTGGCGATTAAAAGGCAATTTGTGGCAATTAGACTTTCAAAATTAGATTTACAAGTTGCAATATAAGGAACAAAAAAAGAACGTACAGTATGTAGGGCGAAGAGTTGAAGTTCATGGAAACTGGCACCGTCGTAAGTGGTTGGCGCCTCCAGACTGGCGAACACACAGTACGTGGGTCACGGCAGCGTGTGTGGGACTCGCCTGAGTATTTTCTAGACTTAGTTGAGTATTAATGAAAGTTTTATTAGCTCTACGGACTCTGTCCGACCTCAATTACTCTGAAACCACATGTTCAATTCGCTTTTGGAACATGTGAAACACTTATTTCAGGGTAGAAACATGGACTAATCTTTGTACAATTATCAAATTTAAAATCCTGATGTTATTTGGAAGACATGATAGTGGGAATCCTTTACTTTCAGTGCAAAAGAGTATCCTTCCCAAAAAAGTTAAGACAAAAATATAAGGGAGTACGTTTTTACAATTATCTGGATACCGTGATCCAATTTGTAGGAAAATCACCACATCCAAAACATGTATCAGTGAGAATGTGGGAAAGCTGGGGTGTCGCTGGGGAACCCCAGGGAAGCTCTGCTCTGCTCTGCTCTGCTGGGCACCAAGAAAACCGAGGCATCTGTGTTCCTGCCTGGGGCACAGGGGGCCTCGGGGAAGGCTGGGAGCCTCAGCAGCCACGGCTGGGCAGTGCCCGGGCTCCAGGCCTGCAGGCCACTCCACGGGACAGGCAAAGGCGGCAGCGGCACAGTGTCCGGATGGCGACCCTGCCCCCCAACGGCGCTGACGGCCCTCTGAGTTTTCAAAGCCTCTCCTGGCTCAAAAATGGTTACAGAACAACCTCGTTTAAAGCAGGGAACAGCTCCTGAACTGCTACCGTAGTGTTCAGACTAAAAGACGCACCCCCCCATTTGGGAGGAATGATGGTTGTTAATGCTGCTGCTGAGTTCTCTTTACATTGACATTGGTGGAATATTATGCTATTTACGTTATTGAATATTTCACCACAAATTTTGTTTCCATTTTTTTCCATTTTCCTCTAAATCCTGGGTGCATCTTATGCTCCAAAAAATAAGGTCGTAGAATACATACCTCAAGAGTCATGAACTTCAGCTTCTTCAGCTTTATCCCCTCCCTAACTCACACGTACACGCGCACACACACACGTACACACATGTGCACACACTCACACGTACACACACGTACATACACACACTCACACGTACACACACACTCACGTACACACACACGCACACTCACACACACGACACAATGATAAACACTCTAGAAACCCAGATTTATACTACACAGCTCACTGCTAAAGAAATGGCCTCTGGTCCCCTTTGGTGACTTCCTTTCTGACAAGGACAGTGGGGTGGGGACTGTCTTTGGGAGCTGGGGTTTGGACAGTGGGGGAGAGCAAGGGGGAGGGACTGAGACAATGGTCACTGAACAATAAAAAATAATAATTTTTTAAATTTATTGATTTTAGAGGGATAGAGCACAAGAAACACTGATTTGCTCCACTCCCTAATGCATCGCTGGCTGGCTCTCAAGTGCGCCCCGATGGGGGACCAACCTGCACCTTGGGTGCGTGGGGACGGCCCTCTGACGGACCGAGCCGCCCAGCGGGCCCCGTGGCGACTTTGTAAACGTCACCTGCCCCCAGGCTGAGATGAGCAGTAGCCACCTACCCCCAGAGCACACTGGTTTCTTTGGACAAGATGGATGTCAGAGAAAGTGCGTGAATCTCTGGGCCAAGTGGACCGGGCTTTGGGGGAGCTCACCCTGCAGAAACAGACACAGGGTGCGCGGCCTCCCGGTGGGGTGACCGAAGGCTGCATTTTCAGAGTCTCTGCTACTCACGGCAGAATGTCTTCTTCGCACTAATGTCCAAAACATCTTACTGAATGTTTATAATAAATAATTTTGAAAGGTGCTAAGAGACACTCTGACAGGCTCTAACTCTAACCTACCATTTATGATTTTCGATTGATTTGCAGAACAGATAAACTAGCAAAAAGTAGCTCATATTCCACAGAGTCGATGCACGACTTTTGTCAAAGAAGCAGCTTACAAAGCATGTACACTCTAAGTAAAATACCCCTGGATTTACTTTCTAGAAGAAAAACATACTAAAAAAAAGGGGCAGTTTTAATGTTCATCGTGGTGATTTGCCTTGCCTTTTGACTCCATAGGTGAGCCAGCCTGTCATCTGTGTTTCTCATTATGTCACATGTAGCTCAACATATGGAATGCATTTTTCACTTTCTGGAAGAGCACTGACTCTTTTATGGCCCCAGGACCTCACTTAGTGATGGAGAAGAGTCAATTCCTACTAGAGGGGACCAGTAGGAAGCCCGAGGTGTGGACGGAGGGCTGTGGGTCGGGGACCACACCCTCGTAGCCCCCGGTGGGACGCAGCGTCCTCCTGGGCACGTCTTGGCTGCAGCGCTTTTGCCGCGTTCAGTGGGCGTGCGGAGAGGGCCACCCCTCCCCGGCGGCACAGTGGCCTGGAGACGGAGGTGCCCCCCTGGTCTCACGTCTCATGCCTGTAATGTGGCATGTGGTCTGGGTTTATGGGACTGAGTAAAACTGCACACTTCTGTTCCGTGGATATATCATGGTGAAAAGATCACTTAAAATAGCAGATGACATGTTTTATGTTTTTCTTTATAAAAATATAAAACAATTTCTTTAAACGGTTCTTTAAAATATGAAAGACAATGCACTTCAGAGAAAGCATAACTTTAAAAATACGCTGCAAGCCAATGACAGTTATAATGTTATTGGTTATTCTAGCAGGATCCCACGTCTACTATTTACTTCTAAATGATGTAACTTTATAACTGCCACATTCTACCCAACATGTTAGCTGTTTGTAAATTAAGTACTCTGACATAGTTAACTCAGCGTTCACGCATTCATGCAGTCAACAAGAAACGTTCACTGTTTGGAGCACTAAGGCCGAAGGCAGTCATGTGTGAGCCCTGGGTTTCACCCACAATTACCCTACAGAGTGAACAAAGGCACGCGGGAGCGACCGTGACGGAAGGGACTGGGGTTAGTGGAGCACAGTGCTCGGCGAACACCCTCACCCCTCCCCTGGCGCCGGCCTGGGAGGTGAGCACCGCTGTCATCTCCACAGGTGAGGAGGAGAGGTCGGCCTCCAGCCTTGCTGGTTGGGTCCAAAGTCAGGGCATTAGCAGGTAAGTACGTGGCCTCCCCACAAGACAGAGGCAGGAAAACATCACAGATACGCACAGCCCTGAGACGAAGTCCAGCATTTTGGGGTGGGGTACAGCTGGGACGGCACCAGGCGGTGGTATCCGGGGGGAGTTGTGATGGGTGGGCAGGATTTGAGCCGGTGGCTGTGAGGGCGAAGGGTGCCGTATGCCCGGGAGAGAGTCTGAGCAGGAGAAAGAAGACTGGCCAGTGACCAGCATAAAGAGGGGCAGTGGGAGCGGGTGGAGAACATGCACTGCCTGGTGCAGGGGCGCCGGGGTTCGGCAGCAGAGACGGAAGAGCAGGTGCTGCAGTGTGAAGGGCGGGGTTTGGCCTTTTCAGGGCCAACCCCCTCTTCAGGTTCAGTCTACGGCCCCTTCCCAGAAAAACTCATCACGTCTGCCCATCCTGACTGTATGATTAATGCAGTGTTCATATTCTGGAGGAAAATGAAACTTTGTCGTTCATCTTGATGCCTTCCTATATCTAAGTATTCTTCTGTCTCCGTGTTTATGTGTCTTCCCTAGTTTCAGAAAATGTCTCTTCCCCTATTCAGGCCAGTTGCTCTGTGTACCTGGGACTTGGCCCTCTTTGCCCCGAGCATGGAGCATGGACACCACTCCCGGGTCCCGGCTGTCCCCTCCTCTGCTCAGCTGGTCCACATCAGCTTTTGTCTCTTGCTTCCTCACTCATCACTGGATCCTCTCCCCTTTGGGTTTTGCCTGGCCCCTT
This sequence comes from Sturnira hondurensis, assembly GCF_014824575.4. Lineage (NCBI taxonomy): Eukaryota > Metazoa > Chordata > Mammalia > Chiroptera > Phyllostomidae > Sturnira > Sturnira hondurensis. The sequence continues at coordinate 16,866,218 of NW_028082350.1, read as the reverse complement.
TTCTTCGGCCACTGTGTTAGGGAAAGTCCGTCCATCCACTAAGACAACCAGTGGCTTTTCTAAGCCCAGAACTTCCCATGTGCATTGAACACTTTTCCTGTATTAACACAGCGCAAAAACTGCGCTCCCAAGAAGCACAGTCTGAAAGGTGCCGAAGCACTGACCCCTGACATCTCGGGTGCCCCCTCTTTCTGGGTCCCCCTTCAGTCGCCTTCATTTCGACCTTGTTCCACCGAGGAGCCAACCTTGGCCGACTGTGCCTCTCTTCATTTACTTCCCTTTCCTTGGGCGATTGATCTCAGGGGCTTTCCTTATGAATCCCAGGCCCCACGTGGCTAAGCACCGCGTCCCAAAGCTGCACTGCCCATGGAGATGTCAGATGTCCAACAGACCGGTCTTCACCAACCACGGCATCTCCACCCCTCTCTTCGGATGCTCATCTGTTTTCTCACATTCCCAACGGCGAGCACCAGCTTCTCACAGCTCCGCTTCTCCCAGACCAAAGTCCCCTGCGCTCCCCGCCCGCAGCTGGCCTGCAGTCCCCGTCCCTCCCTTCTCAGTGTTCCCTGAGCTGCCCTGAGGACCTCTCTCCTCTCACCGCCAATTCAGAACACTCTCCTCGCCGCTGGTCAGGCACGGTGGCCTCACCGTGAGTCTTGGTGTCCTAACCCTACGAGCTACAGTCACGTGAGTGATTTTCAAAAAATATATGGTCTTTTCCACTCTTTCCAACAACTTTTTATTTTTTAAACTGAATTTATCGGGGTGACACTGGTTAATAAAATTATACGAGCTTTAGGCATTAGATTCTCATCTATTGTATCGTGTGTTCAACACCCCAAGTCAAGCCCCCTCCCATCACCATTTATCTCCTCTCACCTTCTACCTCCTCTGACCCCTGTCACCTCTGGCAATCTGTCTGTGTCCATGCATTTTTCTGTTTTCTCTGCTTAATCCCTTTGCCCTTCTCACCCAGCCCTCAAAGGCCCCCCGACCCCCGACAGCGGTCAGTCTGTTCTCTGAATCCGTGAGTCTGTCTCCACTTTGTTTATTCTTGTTCAGTAGATTCCGCATATAAGTGAAATCACATGGTGCTTGTCTCTCTCCGCCGGCTTATTTTCACTTAGCGTAATACCTTCTAGGTTCATCCATGCTGTCTCAAAAGGCAGGACGTCCTTCTCTTCACAGCCAAGTCGTATTCTAGTTGTGAAAGTACCACAGCTGTTTTGCCCACTCATTTGCTGATGGACACCTGGGCTGCTTCCAAAGCTTGACTTGTACATAATGTTGTAACAAACACAGAAGTGCACATATTCTTTCAAATGACTGTCTTGGGTTTCTTGCTATACATTCCCAGAAGTGGAGCTGCTGGGTCATGAGGCAGGTCCAAGTTGAATGTTTTGAGGACACCCTCTGCTGCCTCCCACGGTGGCTGCCCGGTCTGCATCCCCACCCACACTGCACGAGGGCTCCCTGCTCCACGGCCTCGCCAGCACGTGTTTGCTGATTTACTGACGACAGCTGTTGTCACAGGTGTGAGGTGATTTTAATTTGCCGATTTTTAATTTGCCTCTCTCCGATGAGAAGTGACACTGAGCATCCTTTCATATGTCTACTGACCACCTGAATGTCCCCTCTGGAGAAATGCCTATTCAGATTTTTGCCCATTTCTTAATTGGATTGTTTGTTTCTTTGGTGTTGAGCTTTATGAGTTTCTTATAAGTTCTGGATATCAAGTTCTTATCGGCTGTACCAGTGAGTATGCTCTCTCACCAAGTGGGCTGTCTTTCGTTTCGCTGGTGGTTTCCTGCGCCGTGTTGCATGTGGTTAAAATGGGCCCTTGGGCACCACGTGGGGTCTGGAAGGATTCAGACTCGGCGTTTCCTCGCTTGGGTCTGGAAGCGTAAGCCAGGGCCTGCTCCGAGTTCCCACCCTTCCTCTGTGCGCTCAGGCGGCCCTCCCCGCACGGCCTGCCCGTCCTCTGGGAAGCAGGAGCTTCGACCCTGTGTCTGTTCACTGCACACGCCCACTGCAGTGCACGTGGGGTTCACACTGGTTTTGCTGGGATGGCCACACTCCACCCGAGTCAGGCTGGGCTCTGACGGCAGACAGCGAGGCCCCAGCGGGTGCTTCCAGCTCTTACATTCACTAAGTGCAACCCTTTTTTCCTCTAAGGAACTATTCGTTTTTATTTCACTTAAAAATAACACTGGTAGTAACCCACATAGGTAGTTTGCTGGGTTGCAACTTGGAATTAAACAAAAACAAACACTGATGTAAGAAAATGAAAGCACCGCTGTGCGGCCACGAATGGAAACACCCCGATGTCTGAACTCAGTTTCCGCGGCTGCAGACGCAGTGATGCCCTAAGTCATAGAGCTGTGTGATGCCATCAGCCTGCGCACTGTTGCCTTTCAACAGACGCAGATGAGGTCTCCCAGTCCAAGTGCCCACCCATGCCTCCCCACCTATGACTCCCTGACCCCCTTCTCCCCCGGGACTCGGGACGTGGGCCACCAGCGAGGAGAGACTCACCCTCACAGCCTGAGTTCAGATGCACGATTTACTGTCTGAGGCGGCTTTCTGTGACACCCCATTCCTAACATTCCTGATTTATATACAAATTGAAGTATTACATGTACTGCAACTGCACCCAGCTGTCTTATCTGTTATCGACTTAAAATCAAGGGAAATTTAACAGAACTTTTGAATTAGAAACAATAAAGAATTGTGATCAGTCATCTTCTGATCAACAAAACTTCCGAAACCCTTGATCTGGAAACAGGTATTTAACGAAACACACAGACAGCAAACTCAGCCTGCCTTCCCACCTTGTTGCTGGTGGAAGTTCCGGACCCACTGTGAGGACGGCTTGTGACCCGATGGCCGTGCACGTGCCTGTCCCTGCTGTAGGCCGTTTGCTGAGGTGCCTCCTTCCGCACGCGGCTGCTCCGGCTCTGTAGCCCCAGGCCACGGAAGTAAGGTAAGTAAGCGAGCGAGTATTTTCGAAACGCAGGAGGACTTCTTCGCCCTTTGCTCCAGCTCGTCTCTGTGTGGAGAGTCCGGTCCAGTCCCCTGGTGTTTGCATCAGTGCTCTGGCCCCTCCGGGAGGCCCTGGCCCTGGCAGGCGGGTGGCTTTGTGGACGACTGCTTCATCTCTGCCGGGGCTGGATGGGTTGACATCCCCAGTCTGGGAGTAGGACAAAGGTCCGTTGTGCCTTTGCTTTCTCCCAGTGTGACAAACGACAGGACCCGTGCATTTTCAGTATGTGATCAGTGTCCGCAGTCACACACTTTTAGAAACCCCAGTGACAGCTTGGTCCCCACATACAGAAGAGATGTGGTCTGTTGATACGTGAATCGAGGGGCTTATTGCTGTTTTTCACGTTAGTAGTAAGTATAACAATAAGTCGGTAGAGGAAGAGCTTTGTGGAAAATTGTCCATATAGAGGCAAAAGTAAAACATAAAAATAAATTTCGCCTGGCTGGTGTAGCTCAGTGGATTGAGCGCGGGCCTGCGAACCACATGATCGAGGTTCGATTCCCAGTCAGGGCACATGCCTGGGTTGCAGGCCGGTTCCCGGTTCCCGGTTCCTGGCAGGGGACGAATGAGAGGCAACCACACATTGATATTTCTCTCTCTCTCTCTCCTTCCCTTCCCCTCTAAGATGAATAAATAACATATTAAAAAAATAAATTTCGGCCAGAACAGTGTATTAGAAAGAACAGACCTGGTCTTTGTGTTTATGAGACACAGGTAAACAAAGGGCGTCTTGTTCCTTAAAAAGTATGTAATTTGAATCATGGTTGATGTCTAACAAACGGAGGTGAACGATGTCCTCTTTCTATATTTTAAATTTACATAGTTTGGTCAGCAGGGGTGCTCGTACAGTTAAGAGTACCTTGAAAGTGCTTTTTAAGGACTGCAGAATCCATGGTTAAAGGAGTAATCCATTTTTGGAAATACAGAGAAACGGATACAGTAAAATATTCGCAGATTCTAAAATGGCCTTGGACATATAAAAATAATGCAGACAGGCTAGAGAGACTAGATGACTGAAGGTGAAGCTTTTTATTTACTTTTATAACTCTGAATTAAAAATTAAGTTAGAAATGAAGAAATTTCAGCTTTCTGAGGAATGGGCACGTGCTCAGTGCTGTTTCTCAGAGCGCTGTGGACTCTGTTTGAAGCGGCACAGGAACGAGCCTTTGGGTTGACTACTTATGACTGGCAAAGCAGCTCCCTAATTCAGAGAGAGAGAAAAAGGAGTTATAAAGACTCATAAGGCTTTTCCAACATCAAATAGCTTTTATTAAACAACATTTTGATGAGTTAAGTGTGAGTGAGTCGCGGACATATGGATTAAATTTCCCTTGAAATACACATGGGTTTAAAAATTAAGGGAAAAATCCTGGGCAAAATGCATTCTAGAGAATCCAGAATGTGTAAAAGGCATTTTCCCCTGACTACAAACTTCAGGTGAATCCGATTCTAGTGAGGCTCTGTAACTGAAACGAAACAAAAATACACACGGAGGAGTCCTTCGAGTGCACGTTTTGTCGGGAAAGCTCCGCCCGCCGCCTGCCCGGCCGCAGTGCAGGGGGGTCAGGCCAGGGCGCTGGGTCCGCCCTCGTCCGCGGGCCCTTTGCTTTTGCTCCATTAAAACGACAGGAAAGAAACTTCCTGTGCTTTGGGCCCGCATCCTTCCTCCCACAAATTTCTCTCGAACACTCCTAGCTTTTAGCCTTCTGTGGTTCCTGCGATTTTACTGTATTTTTCTAGAATCTTGAGTGTTTCCCCTTTCTTGTCCACGCTGCGTTCCGCGGTGCCTTCCGCCTCCAGCTCGCCTTCCGGTAGCACTCAGGTCACCTGCTAGGGTCCTGCCCTGGGGGTCCGGACAAAGCCAAGTGAGAGCCCATGAAGGCCCCAGTGAGCTGCCCGGTCACACTCACTGTCCACTGTCCGCAGCAGGGTAGACACCCCGCTGAACCCTCCTAGTGATGCCGCCCACGGAGCGAGGGGGCGCGGCGGCCTCGCTCGCTCTCCGGGTGAGTGTCTCCCCGTCAGTCTGAGTCCCAGAGCGCCCTGAGCTCACCACAGAGCGCATGCACGTGAATGGGCGAGGGCAGGCAAGCGGAGGTTTGGGAGGCGGGAACGTCCAACCGTAAAAGGAATTCTCGGCAGCCCGACCGTGTGTGACGGTCAAGAGAGTCAGGCTGGGTGGCCCAGGAACAGCGCCCCACACTGGCTGCGCTCTGTTCCTCCGCGCGGACGTCCCTGCCGGGCGGCTCCTATCCTTTCTCACATTTGTAACCTCACACACTGCATCCCCGTGAGTTTTAGATTCCTGACTTGGAGAGAGGCAGAGGGCGAGAGAGAGGAAAGGTGGATGGAACCCCCGCTGAGAAGACCCTGACTCTTCTCTTCCAGCACCTCTTCCCCAGTTGCCAGTTCCCTCCTGAGTCGTTTGTAATAAAAACACTAAGGCCGCTGGGCACGGTATTTCAGTGTCTCCCCATGTGACGGAGAAACACGCCTGCGATTGGGAGTCACAGCGGCACCCCGACTCGGAGACACCGAGTGGAATGACGCAGTCACAGAAGGCGAGGAGAGACAAAGACCAGCCCCACTTCCGCGCCTCCCCGCACGGGAAAGGTGAGGGGTAATCATTCACAATGTTTCAACTGGTTTGAGCAGATGATCTGATAATTCAAGCTCAAGATAAGTTTTGATTTGTCTTCTGTTTTTGGTATAAACTTAACTAGGTCGTTACGGTGGCTCTCCAGTTTACTTTACCTCCGTGAACTTGGTCAGTGAAGGCCTTCCAAGGGCACGTAACTGTGTTAGAAGATGTCTTCATGGTTCCAAGGTGCCTCAGATAGGGTCGCTGCCCTTAAGGAATTTACAGTTGGAAGGGAGAGATAAAACATACAGGAAAGCATCTACAGAGCTTTCAAGCTCCTTGAGAATGATACCATTACAATTTATGGGATGGCTACAATAACAATAAATAACCAGCACTGTGAAGGATGGGGAGAAATCGGACCCTCGCACACGGCTACAGAGATATAAACGATGCAGCCGCCTCCGCAGACAGTCCAGCAGTGCGACAGAAGAGTAAACAGAGAGTTATTTGGGGGCCCAGCTATTCCACGCCTAGTTATATACTTGGAAAATGAAAACACAGGCTTACACGCAATGCTGTGTGTGAGTGTTCACGGCAGCGTCAATCAGTCGCCACCCCGTGAAAACAGCCCCGGTGCCCAGTACCTAGTGTTGGAGAGGCACCAGGCGGGGTGTCCATGGGAGTGGAACGCCCATCACCTAGCGCTGGAGAGGCACCAGGCGGGGTGTCCATGGGAGTGGAACGCCCAGCACCTAGTGCTGGAGAGGCACCAGGCGGGGTGTCCATGGGAGTGAACGCTGTGGCTGTAGCCAGGACACAGGCTGCAGTGTGGATGGGCCTTGGAGACACCACGCTAAGGAAAAGCAGCCAGTCACAAAGACTGGTGTTCTGGTTCCATGTATATGAACTGTACCAACGGCTGGGTCCACGGAGACGAAAGCACGGAAGTGACTCTCCGAAGCCTCATGGATGGGGGATGGGGAAATTGAGGGGAGTGGCCAGAAAGTACAAGGTTTCTTTCTGGGGTGACAAAATGTTCTAAAGTTAGGGTGATCGTTGCATAGCTCTGTGATAATACTGAAAATCACTGAATTGTGCACTTTCCAGGGTTCGACTGTATGGTACGGTACACGAATTATATCTCGATAAAGTTGTTACCAAGGAAACATTACGAGGTGAGAAGACGGGCCAGTGACTCCGGCGGGAAGTGTCTGAAACGGCTCGTCAACCTGAGCAGAGACCCTGGTGTATGAGATAAGAGAAACTGCAGAACAGAGAAGTGTGAGAACACTGCAGGAAAAAAGAAATGTGGGCCTTGATGTAGGCCTGCAAAAAGCCTTTTAAGTTATTTAACATGAAATAGATCTGTAGATGGTTGGTAGTAACTTACACATATAAACAAAAACATTTTCAAATAATTTACAGAACTGATTTGTTTCAAATTAAAATAGATTTTAGGTGAAAATCATGTGACATATACTAATTAAGTTCAATGTTTTAAGTAATAAGTATAGTTAATTAAAAGTTTTAGTTAGATAAGGAAACTTAGGTCCTAATTCACTTTGCTGAACTAGTATAAACTAAAAAAGCAATTAAAACAGACTAAGTCAGGTGTTACTGATATTACAACCACTTAGTTGACTGTCACACTGTTAACAGTACGATGTCAGTTAGTGCACAGCCGAGCAATTCCTAGCCACACACATTTAACTCGCCTGTTGAGATGAACAGCTTGGGAAGAAAGGGAACTAAAAGTGAAACAGAAAATTAAATGACATTCACATCTTTAAAGCACTGTGGAATATTTTATCTCCATTAAAATGAGAAAACGTGAGAGGGTCAGTATTTAAATGAAATTGTGCTACGAACACACTAACAGGTTTTGTTAACTCACCAGACCGACTCTGGAGAAGACACACGTACCACTGAAGCGAATGATCATGCGTATTCACAGCGTTCTACGTGCAGTGTCACACAGCCAGCGTAAGCGCTGACATAGAGGACCTTGTTCCTACGTCATGTTAGGAGTAAGTATCTAAAGACAGATATTTACATGCACTGCTCGTGCATGCTAGCGCAGGCCACGCTAGCGCAGGCCACACTCTCTCTCCCCGGCCTCCCCACCCTCGTTTGCAACGTCAGCCCAGTCACAGTATCCAGGGAGAACGCGGGGGGGGGGTCCCTGAACCTCCGGCCGCTGCACACGCAGACCCTGCACGCTGCCCGGCTCCTACAGACGTGCTGGCGCTCGCTCTTCCCCTTCCCTGTTATCAGAGACGGACCCTACATTTCAAACCAGAAAACCAGGATTAGTTTTAACTGAGCAGTCCCCCTTCTCCCGTCCTGACTAGCGTGTCCGCTCTCCTGAAGGACGCGCGCTCACCAGCAGGCATCACCACTTGGTCTGTCCGACTCACCACTGCTCTCATAAAAACAGTGTATTTGTGCGCGTCAAGTGGAAGATCTGAGAACAGTGACCTGTATGTTGTGGAAAGTATATTTCTTATCTTAATAATACATACGCCAAATCATTAAGTCGACAAGAAGATAAACCTGTAATTTTCATCTTGTGGATGGTAAACGGGCACTCGTTATTTTACATACATACATATATATATATGTGTGTGTGTATATATATCTCCAGATCCCAAATATCAGATTACGTGCTTTTGGGACCCGCCCTCCACGGCCTCCTGGCTGTCCATCCGGGTGCACACTCCTGTGACAGTGGAGTCCTCTTTAAGCAGGTCAGCACGACCAGGCTGTCTGCAACGCTGATTCCCAAGTAAGAACGGCCCTGCCGAGCACACTGCAATTTCTGAGATGCAGGGAAGAACCCTCTGCACGGGAATCTGTCAGAGCAATGCAGGAAGCCACATACTGATGTGTTCCAAAACTCCAACGGCGGACTCCTTAAACCTAAGAACACTGCTTTGGGATTCGCTTCTAAAGGCAGCCTTTCTGGGCCTCGTGCTGTGCCCGTGTTTACAGAACAGACGTGCGCACTGCGGCTCCGTCTCCGCAGGCTGTCCTGTGACCCCCACCTCTCCGCTCCTCAGACGCCCACCCCTCCCCCCGTACCGCTCTCCAAGTTCAGAACCACATCTGCAGACTACTGTTTTACAAATGAACACCATGATAGGGAGAGAATCGCTGTTTTAGGGCAGTCTGTGGGATTTCTCAGACAAGAAAGAGTGTAAGGGCCGGTGCTGAAGAATGGGACCCAAGCTGCTCGAAGACAAATGGGTTTGAATGTACAGAGGTGAGACGGGACTGGGCTGGTCAAGACTCAATTTTTTTAATAATTTATTCAAGCACACTCTCACTGTTCTCTAGTTATTTTAACTTAATATCGTTTTGGGAATTTTGCTTATAAGCACAGGTCAATGCTAGTAGTTACTCTAGCTACCACTAAATGAGAGCTGCATGAAGGAGGGCCCAGTCTGTATTGGATTTTACCTCCAACACCACCATGCAGGCCTCACTGCAGGAAACTTCAGGTACCAGCCAAACCTGACCACCTTCAGTGCGAACGAAGGACCTGGGCGTCTACGCTAAACTTAAATTACCGAACACATCTGTTTGCAGATGAGAATGAAGGCCGCGTGCTCTCTAAACAGGTCAGGAATCATGTCTGTGAACTGTCCCTCATTCTGCAGGATCACAGGGAGACCAAGAACAGAGAAAACAGGTCTGTGGGCCGAAGGACTAATGGACGTCATCTGCTTTCATTTCCAAATGGCCTCAGATGAAATCTGAGAGCTAGTAAAACAAACCACAAAACTACCAACACCAAAACTTGAACACTCACTTAGGAATTTGAGGCAAACATTTGTTCATAGATTTAAGGTTACTTTTAAATAGAAAAAAATGGTTTTCATGATAAACAGTGTTAGTAACGTAGGCATGTCCAGGAAACAGTATTAGAATAACCTTATTAAGCATTTTTGAGAAGAGGGAGAATTAACAACGGCCAATGACGTCATCTAGAGTGAAGGGGGAAGGCCGGAGGCCTGCGCGCAGTGTGCCAGGCAGTGTGCAGCGCACCCTTGGGCCTGGGCGCTGTTCTGCGGACGAAAAGGTGGCTGCACGTCTCCTCCTTCGAGGTGGGTGCCAGTCATGCAGGGCCGTGTGGGCTGAAGTACAGAAGTGAGGTGAGCCTCAGCTGCCCTTTGAGACTCTAAAGTAGGATGACTTAACTTGAACTTGAGGTCTAGAACATGATCCCAAGAGCCTGCAAACCCTCTGAAATTGTGTACAAAAGTGTACGTGCACCTTCATGAAGCGACCTGCTCTCACGGGGTTTCACAAACGTTGTGGGCCAGCTCTGCCCGATGCCCACCCGGGCGCCGCAGACACCCCTCGGCCTGCACCTTAGGCTCCTGAGCGGGTGCCGAGGGCCGGGAGGAGGGGCGCCTGCTGGTGGGGACTAGCTGTATGCGGACAGAGGAGACAGGGATGGGGGCACAGTCTGAAGAGGGGCAGCAGGGAAGAAACGGCAAATCAGCAGTCACCGGCTGAGGGGCCTGCTGTCATCAGGGCCCGTGTGCGTCACCGAACCTATCATCCTGTCCCCTCCCAGTGACGCTGACAGCTGGACGGGGACAGCTTGTGCTGTACACACTTCTCATACATCACTAAGCTGCCCTTCGTTACACAGAAAGCAGGTGCTGTTCACCTACTGTTGGGAAAGTGTGTGCTTGGCGAGTGTTTTCCTCCCTTCATCGTAACCAATGAGATCGAGTGAATTAACAACGTCCACATAACTGAGCACATTCCCCCCACTCGTCCACCAGGAGACCGACGTCAAATTTCGGGACCTGCGAGCGCCATCCCCCCCCATCCCCGGACAACCAGCAGAGGCGGGCACGCACATACCTGCCAGGTTGTCCACCTCCTTCTCCTGCAGCAGGCTCACTGCGTCGTCGTCCCCCTCCAGCATCAGCTCCGCCTCGGCGTTCTGGTTCACTATGGCCTGACTCCTGAACGTCTTCTTTGACTTCACCACGTCGTCCTCGGGGCCTGGAGACAAGGAAACACAGGCATTGAGGGCGCTGTGCGCATCCTGCTTCCCGGAGGACCGGCGCTCACTGTGTCCCCTCTGCATGGTTCTGGGCTGCGCTACACCTCACTCTCCAACTGCAGCGTGTCTGCCTGGCCTTGGTTTTACAGGTGAGGAAATGGGCTGAGCAAGCAACGAGTCTGCTGAGAGACCCAGGCCTGGCTGGCAGTGGAGACAGGGCTCTGTAATCCAAGTCCCGGGACCCAAAACTGCCTCTCACCCAAAACTCCGTTTTCTGACCACCAAATCCCACCATCTTACACATCACACCTCTTTGTGAATTACATGACTGACTGACTGGCTCCGCTTTGGAAGTGAACAGGTAAGAGGAGAACAAGAAACACCCGGGGGGGGGGGCTGTTTCTGGGAAGCTTCACAAGGGGGAGGAGGAACCAGGCAGACATCAAATGGACCTGACAACAGCTATTCCTTTAGTGATTAATGAAACAAACAACGGGTTTTCTCAAGGGATGTCCTGATTTTGTTACTTAAAATAGTACAAAAGGCCAACATCCAAACACATTAAAATAAGGCAGAAAAATGCAAATATAGCAAAAGTTTACCAAGCATTACTAGGTTGATCAAATGTACTTGAAAATCCCATGGATTTAACTGCTTAATAAGTATTTCAATATTTACATTCAAACACCTGCTTTGGCCAGTAACAATGAATCTAAAATTACCTGAACTGCCAAAAAATGTATGTGTATATATATATATATATATATATATATATATATATATAGTATGTCCAAAAGATATCCAGCCACAGAAATACGAAAAATAGAGACAATTATCAAAGAACATAGAGGATACGAGAAACATTGTACACAGGACAGTGACGCCTCAGTCCCCTTCAAAGTAGGCACCCTGGGACCTCACACAGTTCTCCCAGTCGCCATCATCTGCCTGAATCTCATCTACAGTCTGAAATCTCTTCCCTTTCAAAGGTGATTTTAGTTTGGGAAAAGCCAGAAGTTGCAAGGCACCCAATCTGGCACCCAATCTGGTCTATAAGGAGGGCGCTCAGTCTCCTGGGTGATTTGATGTTTCATTAAAGAACTCTGCAGGAGAAGTGAATGCATGAGTGAGCGTGTTGTCGTGATGAAGCTGCCAATCACCAGTTGCCCATAGCTGCAGTCTTCTCAATGATCGAACTAGTTTCCGAAAAGCAATGAATGCAAATTCAATTCAAGCTAAATGCAAAATCTGATGCAGATTCATTGCTCTACTTCTACTGGCTCAGTCATTTTGAACGAGACAGCCACACAGTACACACGCTCACTCAATGGTGTCTGTGTCCCCACTGACTAGAACGGTGAAGTCATTGTTCACACATGTGCATTCCAGTCCCCTTTCTCGGGCTGCCAGATGGCGTCAATGTTGCACCAACTGTTTTTGTTATATGTTCTTTATGTAAGATGTATATATGTGTGTGTATGTATATAAATACAAGTATACACACACATATAGTATATACACAGGGGTACCTTTGTGCTAGTGATTAATTTGTTCCGGAACTCACGATGAATGCCAAAACAGATGAGTAGTGAACGACAGAACATTTTCTCTCGTGGGAGGAAGTCACGACTCACAAATTTAACAAGTAGGAGAAGTCCCGGCCAGCGTCCGGTGCTAACACATTTTTTCTTGTCAAATTGGGATGAGTACCGGGTATGATAAGATCTGAAGTAGACATGTGCTGAGGTGGGACTGTGTGTGTATATAATATATGCATATTATCATGTTATGTCATACACACTATAGACACGCTATATGACATATACATGCAACACACACATGACACATGTATACACACACACACGAAACGCCTCTACTTCGCATTAAACGTGGGACTTCTCCTGGGAGAAGACAGACTTCTGCGTCTGGCCTGTGGCACCAGAACAGAGGCTTCAAGCAGCAGCCCTCACTACGAAATCACGGTCACGTCTCATCTGGTGAGGCAGATTCGTCCCCAAGAACGGGGCTCCAGGACCCACTCCTATATGGGGCTGTTGTGTCCTGGTTCTGTGTCCTTGTGCCGTCACTCGCCCAGCCTCGTGGCAACCGGGCCCGAGTGCCCTGCGTTTGCCAGCGAGGAGCACTGCAGGCGGATGCCCCCAGGCTCTCCAGAGGAGGTCCACGACGGCCCACCTGGTGCCGCTGGCCCGGCCATGTCTTCCAAGTGCACCTCGCTGCCGTAGCCTCCTGCTGTGAAACAGCCTTCTCTCTGGGGTCTGCACGCTTCTTCCCCCCAGCGACTCGGAGCCAGTTCTGTTCGCTAAGACCTTAAGGGACTGACTCGGAGGTGGCCCCTACAGAGGTGAGGGACAAGTGCTGAGGGGCAAGGTCGCACCCCAACCGCTCAGCCAAGGGCCCAGCTGAGTGCCGAGGGCCACCTGGCCCACCCTCACTGGACTGAGGAACGCAGAGGGCACGGTTACACGCAGCTTGGCGACGCGGAGTGATGGGATGGGAAGTGTCCACTGAGAAGTATCGGAGGCGAAGAGCATTGTTGCCAATCGGCACTGCTCGAGGCCAGAGGGGCTAAATGGGCTGTGTGCGCATGCTGCTTTCACTGACCCTTCTCAGAGAGTTCATATTTCTGGAGTAAAAACTGAGGGCTGATTATGGAATGGTCGGAACCCCATCTCAGTTTCGGCTTCTCCGTGATACAGAGCCATCTCTGCAACGTATCTGCCACCTGGGCAGTAACTTCATTTGAGAAACCCAGAGCCTGTGTCATCCGAGAACGAGACACCAGCCTGGCCGTGAGCAGCTGGGACGCCTCTCGCAGGGCCTTTCCAGCCGCGCTTCCAGCCGACATCATCAGGTAGAGGGCCGCGATGCCCCATCTCCCCAACAGGACAGACCCTCTGCTGCTCCTCCGCCTGCTCCTATTTTGACTAACCCACCTGGGTTACTTCTGCAGCCTCGGTGCCTGCCGCCAAGCAGGGTGTCACTCACATTTGCCGAATTGAAGTTCAAGTTTGCCTGCCCCGTGTTCCCTTCTCTGCTCTCCTAAGGTAGGATCACGTGCTCTCCCGCTTAGGCGTCCCCCACACCTCCTGAGTCCTGCCACAGCAGAAGCGCCTGTGTTGCAACTGTTTCCTGTTATGTCCACGTGGCCTGGAGGCCTCTGATGCCTGGATAGGCGTAGGCCTCTGTGTTTTCAGTTCCCGGCACATGGCCCGGCCCGGCAACGAACAAGCTCTGGCAAACGCTGAGCTGGGGAACCACGGAAACGTCAGAGCAACCTCTGGGCGTTTCCTAGCCCGAGGATCCCAGCACAGCGCAGAGACTCATGGCGCTCTGCCTTCAGGCAGAGGTCAAGGTCAAGAATCTATGTGCCAACACAAAGGGAACCTGGTTCTTTACGTGAAACAGCAGTAGAGGCCTTATGTGCAAGTCAGCTGAGTGAAGCACGTGTTGCTTTGTGTCACAACGACGTGTGATCTTTGTCATTAAAAAACAAGCTCTACCAAACTTCTGTACCATTAAAACGGAAACCTATGAGTGAAAAGTGAAGGTGGGCTCTAGCATGTGTGCTCACCTTTTCCGTTTGCCCCTCTAGTTTTAAGGCACTGAAGCAAACACGCCCCTCAAACTTGGGAGTGAAGGCACCCGCACCCGCACCCGCACACTGGACTTGTCGTGCGGGCGAAGGGTCATCAGTCTGCGGTGCGTGGACTTCCTGAGGCTCTGGCACAGCGGCACCCATTTATCTAAATTAAAGTGCACGCCATGCAAAAGTGCTTTTCCATCACAATATCCTTTATGAATTAGACCTCCATTCATCAAAATTACGGGCAAAGAGAGGTAAGGTCTCCGAGGGCTGTCTCATTACAAGGCTTATAAACACTGTCCTTAGAAAGAATTGGTTTAACACCCAACAAATCAAACTCTGATTGGGAAGAGAATTTACTTGAGGTCATCTGTCTTTAGAAGACACGCCGGACTGGGTGTGCTGAGCGGCCCTTAGCCATTCGTCAGGAAATTAACAAGCGAGCACTGCAGGCCACCAGCGGGCCGTAGGTTTGAAAAGGTGAATTCTGTGTAAAGCTGGGTAGCATATACTACATGCTTATTTTCTAAGAAAACATTAAAATACAAAAAAATTGTAAGGTTTCAGAGTTTTAAAAAAGCCACCAAATTATAGATTAGTAAAGCCAGATGCAAAATTGAACTTAGTTTATTTTCCACATGATGTTACAAATAAATATAGGAAAGCACTGGATACACATTAGATTTCTCTGCAAATAGAGAGTGCTTGAGGCGCTGTATGTGAAAATATTATCTAATATAGAATAAAAGTTCTTTCATGAAAATGCTCTTAATAAACAAGGATCTGTGTGAAACAAAGTGTATTTGAAAAGTGAAATAATGAGAGAACATATCGAGTCCTGTTATTTTATTCTATGTTATTACTAGTATAATTGTATTATTATTTAAAATACTTCTGTTATTTTAAATAAGTATGTGTTAAAATGCTGAAATAACAAATAGGAGATGTTAATTTGTCTTTATAATAGTCAGAGGAAATGCCTATCTGCAAAGTCCGGACAATGAAAGTAAAGAAATTATTTTATTTGCCCATCATGTCCTTTTCCATTAATAAATATAAACATTTAATGTGAACAAAAATACTACATAACAGTTTATTTCTCTTTAAGGAATTATTCTATAGTCAACTTTAACACATCTATACTTATAAAGAAAAAAGTAATTTACAACAAAACATGAGTCATAAACTATGTATGTGAGGCCCCTGAACAAAGACAAAGATATAATAAACCCACACCAAGTCAGTTTTAGTGCGGCATTAGCTTCTTACCACTTTTATGCTACTGTTATTATTTACTTTGCATTGCGTAACGCAACTCAGCTTTAATCTGAGATCAAAATGACCCCTGTGTGTGTATGTGTGTGCCTCTTGCCAGCTCTGCCTGCCTGCCGACCCAGCTCACGTATGTCCGCTGGGTAAGGATGCATGTTCAACGCTGTTTGTCTGCACGATGTAAATGCACACGGTCTATGACCCATCATCTGGCCCCTGCTCACTTCACGTCCGCCTTTTACCGACTGGACCTCAGGCTGGATGTTTGTCCCTGAACGTGCCGCCACGTCTCAAACCTTTAAGTCCGACACGTGTAATTTCTTTCGCCTGCCTTGTCTTTCAAAATCCAGTTTAGTTGACCACTCCCCTCTCAGTATCAACTCTGTACCTTATAAATTGTAATATATTGATATTTATAATTTTTTCCTGAATCTTCTACTTACGTAATCTCTCATTAGAGTTTAATTTCCACCGCATCACGTGTCAAAGAAGGTGGCAGTGAATGGAAGTTCACTGAGAAAGCACCGAAACACACGCAGAATCCACACAGTTAGTGGTTTTGTGCAAGTTACTTGAATCACTTTTCTCTTTACACCCTTTACAGCCACCTCCTAAGTGAGGAAACTGGGCCACGTGACGTGCAGTCCTGACTTGATTTTGTCTGCAAACACCCACTCACAGCACATTAAAGAAAAGTATCCAGGTCCGTCTCTCAACTTGTTTCCCTGCCTGTGAAATGGGGTTAAGTATTTACACACCGAGCTCTCACCAGGTCACTGTGAAGTTAAAACAGCACAGTGGACACTAACGGACTTTGAAATGCAGAATGACTATTTACATGATAAGCTTTTATAGATGTGCAAAGCAAATTAACAAGAGAATATTGAAGAGAGTTTACTAAGTACGTAATTTAAAATGGGGTAAGGAGAAAGGCAATGCTCTATTGCTTATAGTAGTGCTTCTAAGACTTACGGAAAGCAGGGAAAAAATGCAGGCTGACTTGAGGATTAAAAACCTCAAAACAAATGCATACGTTTGGCCTGGCGTCTCAGCACGATGCGCAGACAACACCACACTCTCAAGGAAGAATGGCTCCTTTCCCTTCGTCTGGAGTGAAAGCTCCCCCCGCCATGCACTCGGCACACTGTTTGCACCCCAAGGCAGCAGGAGACGGGCCCTGGGCTCCTCCACAGGCCCGGCAACCTGCAGAGCATCCTGCCGGCACGCGGACAGGTGCCCAGGGCCCAGAAACTGATGACGCACTAACAGCTCGGGTTCAAGACTGTCCCCCCCACTAACTGCATGGTCCATTCGAAGATATAATTGAATAAAATTTAAAAAGCATGAGTACATTTGACATTCAGTGTTGATTGTGTATACTGGTTATCTTAGGAATGCAAGTACTCTTTATATCTTGATACCAGAATTTATATATATATGGGATGAATTTAACACACACTTCTCTTCCATTGAGGGAAGGCAATGGGCAGAACAAAAATTTAGCCTTGCTTTAAATTTATCTAAGTATAAGATATCAGGAAATTCTATAGTTTCTAAACATCTGGAAACTGGTTTCACTAAATGGTAATCTTTTTTGAACAAGTGCATTTCAATATCTGCCATTTGATAATATGATATTTTAGCTTTAAAATTGTTTTGGCAAAATTACCCCTGTGGAAGGTAAACTGCTGCACTTCCTTTCCAAACCCGCGTTCTTGTACAAGTATTAATGACATGCGAATACTTGGGGGATCTTAAAGATTATTAAAGCTAAAATCAGGGCAATAAACACTTTTGAAGAACAGTGCTTCCAGTGACTCTCACGATATTATTTCATTTCCATTAAAGGAAAAGGTTTTAAGACAAATATACCTTTCAACTAATTACATTAGCCATGGCAACACGATCTCACGCAATAACATGTATGAATCTACCTGTTTACGGAGAAGTTCACAAGTTTGAACATTTTGAAAAAAAAAACAAAGAACGCCCAATGCCGCACTGAGAAACCTATCCCTCCAAACCGTTCTACACCAGACTGCACGGGAGGCAAAGCGGCACCGCAGACGCGCACATGGGGAGCACACGCCACACCGGAACAGCCGCGCACCAGAGACGCGTTTGTGAGCGAGTTCAGGGTTAAACCCTGCGTCTGACCCGGCGGCCCAGGCACAGCACCTCCTTTCTGAAGCAACGCCGGGCAGGGCAGAGAAGGAGAGGGCCGCTGAATGAGGACTGAGGATGGAAACGGCCGCTGTCGCTCCAGACCGAGCCGGCTGGCGGCAGAACCACCCTGGGGGGAGCTGCTAGTGACACAGGGACACCCGGGGAGGATGGTGGGGACCCTCAGGTAGTTCCCTGTCTCTGCTGCGCCTGATGCTGAGCCCGGGGCCCTCTCACACCATCAACACAAAATCACTGGGTAAAAGTAAGCATTTCCATAAACGAGACAGCCTTTCAATTCAAATAGACAGTTTCTATTTGTTCCACACACACTTTAAGTAAAAATCTAAGTAGTCACTGATCAAATTTAATAAACACAGATAAAAAATGTGGACAGTTTAGACATCAAGTTCCTCTTTTCTTGTGTGTTTCAGTGTGAATGCAGTCGCTTTAACTATGACTCCCATTTCGACACGTTTTAACAGAGAGCACACTGAATAACCCGAACAGTGCTACCTGTACCCCCACAACAGCACACCCGAGGCGCCAGCTGTACACATGCAGGGGACTGGCCTCCGACGCGGGGCTGCTCCCTGAGTCGGGGCTCACGGGGCGTGCAGGCCGTCGTGGCAGCCCCGAGCCGAGTCAAGGTCGAGGGCACACCCAGGGTGTGTGTGGGACGGGGAACTGGTGCGGGCTTGTGCGTGCTCCTGACCAGAGTGGATGCGACCCCCGCAGGGCGGCTGTTCTCTGCGAGGCCTGTGGACACGCTGCAGTGTGCAGGAGACGTGGTGAGTGAGCAAGGTGGGCTCTTGTTACGATGAAATGTTCACAGAAATTAGTGTAAGTGGTGAACTCTCACTCGGATTAGTTATGCTTCTAAATGATTCACAAGACTGTGAGGGGTAAAACGGAAATGGCCACCTAACAGCAACAGCCACTGCTCAGAGCAGAAGAACGGCGAAGACACTCTCAAGTGAAAGAGTGGGATCAATACTAACGTGACGTTCATTTCATGCTTCCCCAGCTCCAGCGCGCTGACAATACACTCTGACTCTGAAGTGCCCAGCGCAACTCGGGGGGCGCTGGGGCGAGATGTGGGGGTGGAGCGCACCTTTCACACTGACAGGCCTGCTAACGGACGGTGCCAATGTCCAAAGACACGCCCGGGCTTTCACAGTCTGGGCCTGGCAGCAAAAATGAGATTCCATTTGTTCCTAATTCAAAGTGTTCACACGTAAGCAGTCTTTCCTAGAGCAGGCCAGTGAAGGGGATGTTTACAAACAGCACTTTTAAACTGAAAAAAATGCAACTAAAAAGGTGCAAGAAACTACTATTGAGTTTAAGTGTGGTACTGTGTAAGTATGAAATGCTAACTTAATCATCTTCTTAATGGAGTGAATGCAGAAAACTGCATTCTGTGCTTTTTAAAGGAAATTCAATAAACCCTACTTTAAGAATATACATGATGGCAAACACAGACTCCCCACATTTTAGAGTGAATGTTAGTGTTTTAAATATTTTAAATAGAATTTCATTATGTTACAAATTGCATGGCACACAACGTGCGGAAAAACGCTAAGCACACAGGAAACTCGCTCCACTCGGAGCCTCTAGGAGTCAGGACGAGCAGGGAGGACGCGGCCACGTGCCTCTCTGTCCATCTGAGCGCGCAGCCCGGTGCCCGCCCCTGTGGTGCAGTGCACGCGGAACAGGATGGCGTGCCAGGGGCGCCTCGGGGACGGCGGACACAGCGCCCCTTACCTGGTTGTCTGCCAGGAAGTCCCTTCCCCTCTGCACTCTTTCGGCATTTTTAATTTTCTACAATGAGCATGAGGAGGGAAGGAGGGAGAGAGGGAGGAAGGGAGGAAAGAGGGGAGGAAGGAAATTGGGAAGCAAGGAGGGAAAAAAGGAGGGAAGGAGGGAGGGAGGGAAGGAAACAAGGAAGGAAGGAAGGAAGGAAGGAAGGAAACAAGGAAGACAGGCAGAAGGAAGGAGGGAGGGAAGGAAACTGGCATCACCAGTCCAGAGGCGGAGCTGGCAGGCGCGCAGCAGAATGGAAAGGAGACGAGCCACGGCACCTGGTGGGGTGGAAGCAGAGATGAACCGGAGGACCTGAGCTCACAGACAACCTGAATGCAACCCAAGTGGGTGGGGCCGACTTGATCTGGCAGTGGGTGGCATTCACCTGTACAGTGACCCTTGGGTTTTCTTTCTAAAACCTGCCATGAAATTGAGTGTGGCACATACACTTTCAAGTTCTGGGAAACGGGGGCAGGAGAGGCTCCGGGCGGGCAAGCAACTGGTTCAGAGACATGGAGAAAAGAACAAAAATGTTTCTTTGTAAAAAATAGAACAGTGAACAGATATAGGTGATGATATAGATATTTAAAGCACTTTAAAGGCACCAGAAACCCTTAGAAACGCGCTCTGATAAAGGGAGCAGACTGCGCCCCCTGAGTGACGTGAGCCCATCGGCAGGCGTGTGCCTTTACAGGTGACCCGCTATGGGAGCAGGTCCGGACGTGGCACGGAAGTGCAGAGTCAGGCAACGTTCCGGATGCTCCTGCAGTTTAGAAAACCCCACTGTACCGATGGAAACACACATGCAGCACGAGAACGACATTTGGATGCAGTTTCTGCCGGGCCTCCTGTTCTACTGGCTTCTTACTGCCTGTCATCTTCCCACTCGGAAACCCTCCACGGGTGCGACTTACAACCCCTCCAACCACGACTCCAATAGCCTCCTCAGCCTCCTCCTTGCCCAGCCCCCACCGTCCTCCGCCCCATCACACAGCACCTGTCCCTCCCGCCACACCCTGTGCTACGTGGCAGTCCCTTTCTCCGCGCTGCCACCGCGCCAGTCAGGCGCCAGAGAAGATCTCGGTGTCATTTCAAGTCAGGCTCGGATTTACTTCTTCAGGTAGGTGGCCCCTGTCGCTGAGCTCACCGTGCGTTTCCAATACCCCTTTGATGACTGTATTTATCATACGTGTAGTCATTGCTCATAATGCATAGTGTGTTCACGTGATAAACAATTAACCTAAAAACAGAGGCACAATTACAAACAGTTCCGTGCCATTCAGCAATAAATCCATTGACGGAATTCCATCAGTTCTTTCTCTTTAACAGCTTTTGACGCTCTGAGGGAGTAACGTAGACCCGAAAAACGTCCTTCAGGGTCTGAAAACACCACCCTCTCTAGATCTGTGCCACAGAGGCCGCATCCTTCTATTCAGCTACTGGAAATGCTGCATGAATGGTGGAAAATGCCCTGTGTAAACCGTGCAATCAATCAGTCACCAGCAAAATAAAAACAGAACTCAAGTACGTAAATCGTACTAACGTGGATGCTCTAAGTGAAACAGAAGATGCGGGCTGGAGAAGATGGAGGCTGATGGCTGTGAGTGTGTGAAATGGCACCGTGTTCTCGTATTATTCCTTGGTAATTACTGTGTTGTTTTTCATGCAGAAACTGTAAACCCGTGGCTGTCCCATCCTGTGTAATCCCGCTCATGCTGAAATCAGGAATGTGAAACGCCTAAAATCAAAACACACTCTGAAGCCTTTGCAAAGGGACCTGTTGCCGGGTGCAAACCCTGGAGGCTGCACAGGAGCAGGCCGGGCCTTCGGTGCGTCTGTGTCCTGGTGACCCTGTCCCTGCTGTGGCCTGCCCTGCGCACCCGTCAGCCCCAGTCCTCTCTCCAGACGGCCCACGAGCAGCCGCTCTCCGAGGTGCTCTGACCCGCTTGCTGGGCTCCGAGTCGGTCACCGTCCGTCCTGTGCTCCTCCGAGAAGCAAAGCCTGCCCCTGTGACAAATGTGTATCATTTTCCACTAGAGCAGGGCTTTTTAACCTCGGCGCCCACCGCTGACACGGGGGCTGGCGCTGTTATTCCCGGGGGCGGGGGGGGGGTGTCACTACCACCCCGAGGGAAGCGCTGACTCAACTGAGCGCTATTACAAGGCAGAAACTGCGTCTCCGTCACGGAGTCCAGCGCCAAGTATGTCCATGGCAGGTAAGAGAGAGTCAGGAAGTGGTTTTCAATGAACGAAGCCACTCAGTTCCTCTTGATCTGCTTAAAGCCTGCAGTCTGAAGTGTCCACGGGGAGACAGGAGAGCTGGTCAGACCACTGCTGCTACAAACATGCCAAGTCATGCTCTGTGACGCAGCACTATCCCAGGTCCTTTAAAGGGCGGTAAAAACTACAGGACGCAGACAAGGCAGTGACAGGATGCAGGGGCCCGGACGCACCGAGAAAGCACTCCGCCACCTCAAAAAGTGACTTTAACCACATTCCAGTGATCTATTCACTACAGATATGGCGATGCAATCAATAACACGCCAGCTACAATGGACTTACCAATGACCAGGTAATAAGACGCTTGCTGGGATTTCTGTGTAATACAAACAACAGGTTACTAGGTCGAAAACTCAAACCTCCTTCCTCAAATCTAACTGCAAACTCTTGGGACACTGAGGTCAGAAAGAATGGAGCCGGACCACGTGACACCCCGTTCTCAACGCCGTGCTGTGGCATCTGTGCCTTCGCTGAGTGCGCTCTGCATTTCTCGAAGACCGTGAGCAGCACACCAGCCACCCCGTGCACCCTTGCAACGGACTTAGTCCCAGGTTCATTACAGAGCCGCTTCCCATGCGTCAAGGTCAAACCCTGGCGGCTTCACACGCTTAGATACATCAGGTGCGAAGCTGACGTCTCTCTGAGGAACCTAAGGATGGTCTCATTCGCAGCTCTCAGCATAGCTTATTTACTGCCGAAGAAATGACAGGCTGACTTTGTCATCTTCACGCCACGTTCTTCCCCCTCTGGCTGGGCCACTTGCCCACTTCTGGGACGCCTGATCAGACCGGTCTCTGGGCACCGGCGTGGGGAGCTGCCATCTGGGGTGCTGACAAAACACCGCTCCCCTGTAACCCCACGGAAGGGAGAGCGTCCTGAGCAGCAGGTGACCGTCAGCAGAGATGAGCAAACTGAGCGAGGGCCTAAACTGTTCTTTTGCGGCATGACTGTTGAGCACCAGAAAGGCACCGCGAGCTAAACTGCATAGGTTCTGATGAAACGCACAAATAATATTACACAAAACCCTCTCTGTTCAATTGCTTCCTTATCAGCTAATTTTCCCTGAAGGAAAAAAAAGACCTTGGTGGTCAGAAGAGGAATTTATAAGTTTTAAAATATTTTCCTTATACTCTTCCATTGCTATGGTCCCTAAAATTCCTGGTGATCAATTAAAGTTGCTCTTGTATGAGGTTTTACCATTAGAAAACACCTAAATAACCCATGCAATACGTACGGCATTAGAAAGTTAAACACCAGGAAAAAATTACATGCCTCTAGCTTTGTATTAATCACATTTCAACACCCGAGGCTGAAAGTATATCAAATCACACCAAATCTTTTGCACATGACAACCTCATAAATTATTCAGCTCATTAGTATTACTAAGAAGCATGAAAAACTCCATCAGCGTTAAGGATGCTCTCCAACGGAAAAGGTCAACCAAAAGTTTTAATAATGAGGTTGAATATAAAATAAAATTATTGTCCTTATGTCTCCTTGAAAATATATCCAATTCTGATTACTTGCTCATTTTAAAGAAAGCACGGCTGATACATTTGTTTTGTGCCTGACAAGAACGTCAGGAAACCCAAATCGCAGCTAATTATACCTGTCCGTCATGTGCAAGTTCAGCCACAACTTAATCTAAAATGTTTGAGTTTAAGGGAAAATCACGTAATTCAAATACCAAACACTCAGGCTGCTAACTCAGTTCCAATTACATCCCATCATGAGAGGCTCAGGACAGACAGGCTGGCCCGGGGCTGCTTTGAGGACCCTGTGAGTGTCCGGCCTTAAGTAGCTCATGGTCATTCCCTCAGCTTGTGCAACTGCAGAATTTCAAAAACTCTGATCACTGATTCAAATTCTTCTGGCCACAGTGAAAGCTCCATTCATAAAATATTCATTTGTGTCTAAAACATTTTTTGCCATGATGTACATTAATATAAAAAAATTTGACTGCAGTTTCTGTGCATTTAATGCCTTATTTTCAAGATGAAATTGAAACACTGCAATTATTTAATCCAGAGGAAGGAATAAACTGAGTTTCCACTTGTTCTTGAAGCCCCTCCACCATCTGGAGGCTCGTGCCAGGATCACACCCTCGCCCTCGTCTGCAGGAGTCAGCATTCGTCCTGCGAGGAGCAGGCCCCCGGCCCCCCCACCAGACCGCGCCCCTGGGAGCAAGTGCAGGAGAGCTCTGCCCAGGGAGAAGGCAGGCTTCCTGAACACTCTTCAGCGTGCACATGGCCTTTGTCTTGGACGAGAAGAAAATAAGAACGTTCCCCTCTTCGCATTTATCGAAGAACTCGGTACTCAAGAGGGCTACGTGCTGATAATGCTGATGACGCAGTATTTGAAATCCACAAACCACCACACATTTTAAACCACACTTATGCTACACGCAGAGGATGTTGAGTAGCACTGATCCTTTTAAATTTTTTCAAAACTAGCGTGTTGCCTGGCTGGTGCAGCTCAGTGGATTCAGCTCGGGCCTGCAAACCACAGGATCGCGGTTCGATTCACCAGTCAGGGCACGTGCCTGGGTTGCAGGCCAATTCCCAACAGGGGACTCACGAGAGGCAACCACACATTGATATTTCTCTCCTTCTCTCCTTCCCTTCCCCTCTAAAGATAAATAAATAAAATATAAAAAACCTTGCGTGTTATTTTTAAGTTTAGGTTCATCAATAACAGTGATTATGATACTAACACATGACTATCAATTTTACAAGAATTTATGGCTAGATATTTTAGAACTTCCTTCCGGTAGGCTTTGACGTTGTTTAACGATAGAGCACTTTACAAATTAAACACACAAAGTACCCACTTTTACAGCAAACTAGAGGACGCATTTCCCCCCAGGCCGCTCTGAAGTCGCCTGCAGGGCGCTGCCGGCACACGCGGTGCCACGCAGAGCCCCGGGAGTAGAACTGTGGCGAATGGTGATCACCAGCAACATCACTTCTGGGTCACTGTGACCCCAAACTCTCTCCAGATGTTTCTAATTCCAAATGAGACAAGTTCAAGGTGAATCACTGAAAAGTTCTAAATTGTGCATGTGAAGTCAAGTTTTAACAATTTTAAGTTCACGTTATCAAGCATGCCCCTCTTAAGTAGATACTTCTAAGGGAACAAAAATAGTAACTCATTTTAAGTCGGTACTAAATTCTTAGGTGCTAAAACCCTTAGGTGACCTTCTGAGGTCATTAAAGAAATCCCCCTGAGCAAGCATCAACTGCATTTTTCCTAGTATGTCAGCCCTGTAGTTACTTCTACTGAATCGTTACGATCGTAGGTGTGAGTTTCACATGGAATCCTCATGTATTTACTCAATTATACTTTGAGCCTTGCTAAGTTACATCAATTCACATACTATTTGCATAACAAATTTTAAAAAGCTTTGCACATTTTCTTTTTACTAGAATTAAATATTTTCTCCATTTAATCCATCAAGAACATGAATGGTCTTATTATAGGTTATAAACTATGATAAATTTTAAAACACTTGGCTCACTTATTACTCTCAAATAAAAATGAACATAAAACCAAAAGTAATCGTAAGAACAAAATAAGAAAAATATATAGACATTATTCATGAACTTTTTCCAAGTGTATATGGTTTATAAAATTCTGATTTGATCAAAGTTAACTTGTTAAGAGCATTTAAAAATGTGTAAGTAGACAAAATACTGCTATACATATTTTTTTGGTGGATAGCAATCAAAAGTAGCAGCATTTTTATTAAATCATGAAAGATTCTGCTCTTTACCATTCATTGCACTACTTGTTTATAAAGAACTGCTTAGGGCAGAGTTCTGCTATAGCGTGACCCTCGGTAATGTCTTTAATGTTGGATAATCTCTCTCAAACTGTACTTTCAATGGAGAGCTGGGGCTTCAAGGAACACATTTGTAGCAGGATTTATTTCACTTACTTATTTTTTTTACTGAAAAGAATAGAATAGAATTAGAAAAAAGAATGGCATGCAATGAGATTATTAAGACAGTTGTTTCTGTTCAATACTAGCATGTGCATGTACACATATGTACACAAACAGCAGGCATGTCCACGCACGCAGTGTGCCTATGTGCACACACACACAGTCACGAACGTAGGTCAAATACGCATGTGTGAGTACGGAATCGCCAACAGCATTTTTTTCATGTCTGGGGCTGGTCAGAACTCCAAAGGCACTGGCGAAGCAGCTGATTTCCCCCGCGTTTCTGGCTGCGAAAGAAGCACTCTGGGCAATGACTGACTACGTTAAGTGTCTTAATCTCAGAAAGATGCCGAAGGCTCTAAAACACCCCAAGCAAGAGCTGGACGTTTGGACCTTGGCCATGAGCACTTTCAATGCCAGGGAAGGAAAGGCCTCATCAGCCCACAGAGGGGCGCTGTCCCGAGGGTGGGGGGCGGGGGCAGGGGACAGGGGTACTACTGACCGTACTCGATGGCCGCCTTGAGCAGTGCCTCCGCGTGCGTGGAGCCGAAGGCGTTGCGAACGAACCGTCGCCTTCGCCGCAGGTCGTCTTCCCAGTAATCCAACCGCCAGAAGTCGTGCGCCCGGCTGAGGAAGGGAAGCAGGACACGGTGAGCGCTCCCACTAACGGGGTGGGCCTGGCCTGACCTTTCCCTGTAAGTGAAACAGCCTGTGGGCCCGCTGGGAAGGCCAGGTGATTTTTCAGATACTTATCTTTCGCAGTTGTATCTGTACACGTATGTTTCCAAAGAACAAAACTGAAAGAGTGACATTCTCTGATTTTAGGCATTATAGCGCTCAGTTCTGCTTTCTTTTTAACGTTTGTCCTTCTACTAAAACATTTACCACGGGGGTTTAGTAACAAATGCAGCATCGAATTACAAGTATTAATGGCAGTTTGCATTCTTTCACACTGTTTGTAACGAGGCTTGTAAATCACGCGCAGACCTCTCCACAAACAGTGAGCAATTTAATGGCTTCAGTTTCTTAGTAGACTGAACGAAGCTATAAAATATTGCCCACTTGGATTTGGTGGAACGATGATTAAAATAATGTGCTGAAATATTCATTGAAATAATTCCCTGCTGCCCACAGCAACCTGAGAAAAGTGCAATTTTATCCATTATTAATAATACTGAATTAGGGCTGCAAAAAATTCCGCTATGTGGTAATTGTCTCGGTAAATTATGGTCCTGATGCTAACAGAGTCCTCTGATGATTGTACAGCTTCAGCTAATGTGAACCATTAACCACCATGGCCACGCGGGGCCCCCGTCTGACGGCGCCACACTCGAAACCAGGGTGACAGAGCCACGGGCTGCGTACGAACACACGGCAGCAGGCTCCCTGGAGATCTGGGGGCGTGTCACGGTACCGCTGTTTTTCCGAGTTAATTTCTATCAGCACTGGTGATAAACGCCCAGAGGTGCGGAGTCTTTTTTCCCCTCTTGGAGTGATATCCTCACAAGACAGTGTTCTCATTTCCCCGAGCAGCACTATTCACAAAAACACACGCAATGCGTTCGGCGAAGAGGCGACTCCGGGCTGCACGGTGGGAGGACCCTGCGCCCCCCTGCGGCGGGAGCCCGGTGCGTTTGCCCGTCACCAGACCTCTAGGGCGCTGGGCGCACATGCTGCTTTCAGTAAATACTCACTAGATTAATTAAAACGATTTTTTACTTTGAAAGTCTACGGATATGTATAGTCATTAAGAACAGTAATTCACTTTTGAAAAACATTTCCAATTTTATGGCTATACAATTTTGGTTTCTATAGCACAACTGTAAAAACATAATGTAAGGGGCATATAAAGAGCAGTAGAATTATGTGTTCGCAATATATTTCAACGTACTTGTTTTTCTAAACATTGCAATTGTAATTACTGAATTTTGGTCAAAATATGATCACCTGACAAATAACTGACAGTTAACTCTTATCAATTTAAGATAGGATGATCTCTACCCTTACAAACGCAGACTTCTGGTGGTTCACGGAAACCGCGCTGAGGTCTTGCTCTACAGATTCTCCTTAAGTGTATGTTCAAATCAGGTAACTGAATCCATCGGCAGGGCCCAGAGACCGAACGTTTTCTTCAGTTTCTAGCCAGAGACATACTTTCCTCTATTCCTCCCATTAAATGCAGCTGAAGAAATCCGGACACTGCATGCACAACCCAGGACATTACGTGTAAGACAAACAAGACTGAAAGGTGGACGGCAGAAGCCAACTGGCTAAGGCCCTTGGGGCCTAAGGGACAGCGCAGTGGTCAGTTCCCTGGGACATCTTTTCACCGTGTGTACCCTGGACTTTAAGGGAAACCAAATAGGCCAGCAGGTGCAGACAAAACAGAAACAAACAAGAAAGAGGTCCAACCAAAGCCTCTTCCTGCACCCCAAGAACCCGGAAGAAGTGGGGGAGGGCAGGACACTTCTGGACACCGCCACCCGCAGTCCCGCCCACCCCCACCGAGAAGCCGCAACCCCTCTGCCCCGCACCAGCAGCAGAGCAGTGAGCCGGCAGGAGCCTGGACAGAAGGCCCGGGACTCTCATTCCTGCTGGCTGGGGACTAGGCGCGCCCCTCTACCGCCTGCTAGGCAATCGGTGGAGCCCATGTGGATGAAGGGCCCGGATTCCCACCCACACTGAACAGGCATGGGGCATCCCTCCTAGACCCCGCTGGGTGTGGTCCTCGGGGAGACTCAGGACTCTTTCCACTGACCGAGAGCAACGAGGTATCCCTCCGCCTCCGCCGCAGGACAGCTGGTGTCGGGCTGCAGCGCCCACCCTGCCAGGGGGTGAGGAGGCCCGCCCACTCCCTGGGTGCGCATGGAGGGGAGCTGGGAAGGGTGGTGGTGCCGCGGCGGATGCCCCTTCTTCCCAGGCAGCCATGTCAGAGTAAGATGCAAGGTCAACAACGAGGAGTCGGGAGTGAGACAGAGCAGGCCTCAGAGAAGTCCAGGTTTCAACCTCAAATGACTGACCCCAGGAATCGGGGAGAGGTGGCCACAAAGTTCGCTTGGTTTTTCAGTAAAAATACATGACACAGTTTTCATTTTAACCAGTAACTTTACTGAATAACGTATTTACCATTTTGGTCCACTACCTCCTGCCATCTTTCGGGCAACTTTATACCTCCATCTTTCTAAAACTTTCTATCTTTTTGAGCAAAGATAGGTGCCTTTTTAGGTGCCTTTGCAGTCCTCCAGGGAATTCAAATTTTTTCCATTAAGACAATTTTGTAAAGACGGAAATAAATGGGAATCCGAAGGTGCAGTGTCTGGTGAACACGGCGGATGAATCAGAAAGCCCCAGTCAGGCTGCGACAGTTTTTGTCTGGTCATCAGAGAAACTCGCGATCTTGCCTTATCCTGATGGAAGATTCTGGGTTTTCTGTTGACTAATTCCGGATGCTTTTTGTCGAGCGCTGCTCTCGTCTGGTCTGATCGGGAGCAATGCTTGTTGAAATGAATCGTCCAGTTTTCCGGAAGGAGCTCGCAGTAGAGGGGTCCCTTCCCGCCCTACACACAGATGCACACGCACGTACGCACAGGCGCACACACACGCATACACACACCACCTTCTCTGCATAAAGACCGGCCTTTGGTGCGGTTGGTGGTGGTTCTTTTTGTTGCCCCACAGTCTCTTCCGTTCCACATTATGGCAAAGTATCCACTTTTCATTGCCTATCATAGTTTGTTTTAAAATAGAATGTTTTCATTGCATTTAAGTAGAAAATCACATGTAGAAATATGGTCAAAAAGGGTTTCTTTTGCTTAACTCCTGTGGAACCCCAACATCAAAGTGATTCACATAACCGAGCTTGTACAGATGATTTTCAATGCTCGATGCGGATATTTTGAGTATGTGGGCTATCCCCTGCGTGGGAGGACGCTGACTGTTCTCATTTTGTTTCTCGGTTTGATTGCTATCAAGTTCAGCTGGTCCCCCCAACTCTGGGGCGCCGACCAGAGAGAAACCTCCAGCATGAAACTTTGAAAACCATTTTAGATACTTTTGATCAGTCATAGCACCTTCTCCATACACCACACAAATCTTTTTTTGTATTTCAGTTGCATTTTACCTTTCTAGAAATAATGAAGCATAATATGCCAAAAATGTTTCACATTTTCTTCCATCTTCAATGTTAAAATAGCCACACAAAAATTCATCTACTTTGATACGTTTTTTAAAATGCATGCTGATATGACAGCTGTCACAATACGATCTAACTAAATTGTTTCAATGAAGTTAAAGACAACTAAATGTTACTAGAGTGATCGTACAACCTGAACGAACTTTCTGGCCCCAACGGTGGAATGTGGACAGAGCATCAGCAGAGGCCTGCGATGGTATGACAGGGAAGTCAGAATTTTCTGACAAGGATTTCAAACTAGCCCAGCCAAACAGTGGTCCATGAGCAATTGTGAACAGGCCTGAAACAATGAAAACACCAGAAAGTCTCAGCAAAGAAACAAAAACGGTCTGAAAAAATGTAACAGAGGTACCCAATGAAAATGTTACAAATGACACATACAACGAGCAAATTAACAAGCTCAGGAGACAGGCTCAACAACAGAGGGGGAGGATGGGCCCAAAGAAGGATTAGTGCACTGCGAGACAGAACAATAGAAATTGCCCAGGGCGAACAACAGAGGGAAGATGGACTAAAAAACTGAACCAAGAACCTCATGGACAGAGATGGATTATAACGTCTACCATTTGGCTTCCTGAGGTCCTGGAGGTAGATGGGAAAGAGCAGGCCTGAACTTGTACTTGAAAAAAACAAGGGTTGAATACTTCCCAAGTCTGTCAAGACAAAACAAAAAACCTAAAAAAACAAAAACGAGAACATCCATGTACAGATTTAAGAAGGTGACAATTCCAAACATAATAAACTCCAAGAAATTCATGTCACTGCACATCACAATTAAACTTCTGAACACTAAGGACACAGAAGAACCCACAAAGGCAGCCAGAGAGAAAAGACGCTTCACTTAGGGAGGGAAGCCCATCAGAGGACAGCACTCTCCACAGGACAGCTTTGGTTGCAGAGCCGGCAGCGGTGCGTGCTCGTGCCCGGGGCCCCACAGCCCCTGACAGGGTCCTTCCCGAGCAGAGAGCGGAAGAGACTCAGAGGTAAGGATAAAGAACGTGGTGCCGAAGGAGCGCAAGGGGCAGGCAGCCCTAGAAACACACGGGAAGCGATGAAAGCAGGAACACTGAAACACCGGACGCGAAAGCACACAGGACGCGAAATCTGAGTAAATACAGCAAGCTTCCTTCTCGCGAGTCTGCTGCACAATGTTGTCCCGTGGAAGCAGGAGGTGTAGCACCGATGCGTTCAGGTCCACAGAGTCGAAGGATGTTTAAGACAAATGTAAATGAGGGAGGTGAAAGGGACGCAGGGGAAGGCAAACCTCCTGTTCCTCCCTTGGACTGGCAAATGACACCCCTAGACTGTGGTAAGCTATGTAGCACACATGCAGTGATCAGAGCAGCCACAGAAAGAGCCGCACAGGCAGACACACTAAACGCGCTGCTAACAAACGATCAGAAAGAGAAACTAAGGTGACCCGTTCACACTCACATCGCGAAGAACACAGGCATCGCCACTCTCTGAAAGTCTGGGTGAAGCCACTTTGGCTGACAGAAGACCTACACTAGTACGGTGACAGCTTCTTCATAAAAGCAACATCCTCTTCGGATGCCTTTTGGGTAACAAAACGGGGAACAGTGCGAGTCCCCTGTAACAGCGGAGCGGCAGAAGGCGGTCCTTTGGAGAGCAGGCCATTCTCTGGCTTTACTTACGCCACCGGCTGGGGAAAGCTCTCAAGGAACACGGGGCTTCCCGACAGCGAGGGAACCTGCAATGCAGCTGGGGAAACACTTAACCAAGGAGGCGAAGTGCCTGGACAATGAAAACTACAGGATAACGAGGAAAGGAACTGACGGGGACACTAAGAAATGGAAATACACCTGGCTGGTGTAGCTCAGTGGATTGAGCGCAGGCCTGTGAACCAGAGTATTGCGGTTCGATTCCCAGCCAGGGCACATGCCTGGGTTGCAGGCTAGTTCCCAGCAGGGGACGCACAAGAGGCAACCATACATTGATATTTCTCTCCCTCTCCCCTTCCCTTCCCCTCTAAAGATAAATAAATAAAAATCTTGAAAAAAAAAAGAAATGGAAATACATTCCATGCTCATGGATTAGAAGAACTGACATTGTTAAAATGTCCAAACGCCCAAGCGATTTATAGATTCAACAGAAGCTGTCAAAGTTCCAGGGGCCTATCTGCAGAAACAGAATGAACAACCTGAC
Organism: Sturnira hondurensis; assembly: GCF_014824575.4. Taxonomy (NCBI): domain Eukaryota; kingdom Metazoa; phylum Chordata; class Mammalia; order Chiroptera; family Phyllostomidae; genus Sturnira; species Sturnira hondurensis. The sequence goes on along the minus strand of NW_028082350.1, from coordinate 16,834,146 downwards.
CCATGAGTATGACGGAACCACAAAAACACCCGAGTAGCCACGCAATCCTGAGACAGAACACTGCTGGGGGCGCCGCGCTGCCTCACTCCAAACTACACACCAAAGCTACCGTGATCAACGGGGTACAAGCACTGGCGCAAGAGCAGACACACGGGCCAGTGACACAGAAAGGAGGGCCCAGGGACAGAGCCACACATACCCAGTCAGTCACCTGGCAAAGGAGCCAACGATGTTCAGGGGGACAGTCTCTTTAAAGTGGTGTTGGGAAACCTACTCCCGGCCCAGTCCCACCGCACAGCAGCGAAGCTGGGTCACGGCCTGACACCAGCACAAAAAAGCAACGAAAATGGATCGAAGGCGCAAGACCTAACACACTACAGTTCCTGGAGGGGAACACAGGTGGTCTAAGCGCCTTGACATTGGTCTTATATGGTCTTTTTTTTTTTTAGATTTGGAAACAAAAGCATAGGCCACAGAAGCAGAAACAGACAAGCGGGACTGCACTGAACTAAAGAGCTTCTGCACAGCGAAGGACACCAGCAACAGCATGAAAAGACGGTCTACTGAGCGGGAGAACACACTGGCAAGTAATGTATTTGGTCAGGGGTCACTTTCCAAAATATACATTAAACAGTCAGTCACATGACTCAGTAGTGAAGACGGACAGACAGAAGCCCCCAACAACCCGATGGAGAAAACAATCAGGCTGTCTGGGTAGGAGGCACACAGACGGCCCTCAACGTCGGAGCCACACTGAGGCGTCTCTGCACACCGACTGGGATGTCATTATTGAAACGACATGCAGTAATAAGTGCTGGCGAGGACGTGGAGAAGAGGGACCCTCGGGCACTGTGGGTGGGAATGCAGACTGGCGTAGCCACTGAGGAAAACAGTGTGGAGAGTCCTTAGAAACTAAAAGGCAGAGCTACAACATGACCCAGCAATTCCACTTCCGGATATTTATCTGAAGAAAATGGAGATACTAACTCAAAAATGTACGTGCACCTCCCTGTTCAGTAGCATCGTATATATGCATATATAAAGTTACATCTTTTTAAACCTATGTACACACACACACACAGTGGAATGAATACACACACACACAAAAGGGGAACCTTGCCATTTACAACAACAGGGGTGGACTTGAAGGGCAGCACGATGCTAAGCAAGCAAGGGAGCCAGAGAATGACCAATACCTACGATCTCACTCACAAGTAAAACCTAAAGCAAGGCAAAGCAACAGAAAGCAAACAAATAAAACAGTCAACCCGCACTCCGCACCCAGAGATGCAGAGCCCAGACCGGGGCTGCAGCTGCGGGAGTGGGGAGTGAGTGGAGGGGGTGGAGAGTCCAGAGGCGCGGACTTCCGGCGGCAGAGTCGGCCGGTCCCGGCGAGTCCTGTGTCAGCAGGCTGCTGAGAGAGATCTCAGACGTTCTCATTACAAGAAGGGATTTTTGCCACTCTGTGTGGGGATGGATTATAGACTTATCGTGATCATTTTGCAACAAATATTTAATCGTTACACTGCACTTCCGAAGCCAATATAGTGCTACACATCAATTATATCCGAATAAATAAACAGAATCATTTCCAAAACTTTGTTGAACATTTAATTCTGATTTCGGGTGAATGATTTTATTATTTTTATTGACTCTTGAAAAGCAACTTATTAAAATTATGTGCTTGCTCAAACTTCATTGATATTATCTACTTTTTTAAACTCACGCAACAACTAGCCTCCTTCTCTCCCTCTGCCAAGAAAACCGCACCTGCTGGGTCTCGTGAGGCTGCAGCAGGGATTCTCCCAGCGTCTCCTGCTGGGCAGCCGCCCCGGAACCAGACTCAGTTTCGCAGCCCCATTTAATCTGGCACCAAGCAGTGTGCACCCGTGTTATGTACGAAGTGTGTCCGACTTATTTCTTCAAAATAAAAAAGTTACTTAATTATAATGGAAGTACTAATAAGTACTTCCATATAATTACCAACTAAGTTTACAAAAAGATTATCACTTTAACTTCTGATTTCTTTATAAAATATTCAAAAAACACATTACAATGCTGAAAGCAAAACAAAATCATCGTGCTAAATCATAACTGAATTCTAAAGAATGTTCAAGTGACCCACAGGAAGGCCATAAAAGAAAACACATAAAACAAGGGGCAGAGAACAAACACAAGAGCAAAAGAAGGCTGCAGAAGGAATGCTCTCTGTAAGAAACCCGCTACAAATGGAGCAACACGGGTAGACTGAAGGTAAAAGGATAAAATACACGTGTCAAACGTTAACCAAGGGAAGTCAGTCTCAGGTACACATATACTTCAGAGGAAACGAAATTACTAGAGACACAGAAAGGCCTTGTCTAAGGATAGAAGGGCCAACTCACTGAGAAGAGGCCAACCCCAGGTGTGTGCGCACCAGACAGCGGAGCTGCCAAGGACGCCAGGCGACAACTGACAGAGCGAAAGGAGAAACAGATGGATATACAACTGGAGGCTGTAGATACACACACACGGAGGTGGGAAGTGCCAGCGGGGGCGCAGAAGAGCCCCCCGCCGCGAACCGGCACTCCCAGACCCGTCCGACCCACAGCAGCAGGAGGCACAGTGCTGTCCCGTGGGACGTGGGACCAGGAGAGACCGTGTCCGGGGCCATAATGCAAACCCAACACATTTCAACAAACTGAAATTGTACAGTGCCCTCTTCTACAAAAACGGAATAAAAATGGAAACCAATCATAGAGAGACAACGGGAAAACCTCCAAACTCCTGGAAATTAAAGCAACACACTTCTAGATTAGCCATGAGTCATAAAATCATTCTCAAAGGAAATCAGCCCAGTGGGCTGCAGGAAAAACACACCAAGAATATCGAATTTGTGGGACAAAGCTAAAACTGCACCGACAGGGTTGAATTTACAGCACTAAGCACGCACAACAGAGGAGACGACACGTCTCAAGTCAACCACCGAAACTCCCCTTCAAGAACGTGGACAAGGAAGAGTGCAGCGAGGAGGGGGAAGGAGGTAAATCAATGGACTCTGTGGAATCAGAAACGGAAAAGCGACAGGCAAGATCAACAGAGCAAACGGCTCGTTCCTTAGACAGATCAGTAACAGTGACAGAGAAGAAAGAGAGGACACACAGGTGACCACCATCAGGAGTAATGGGACGCCGCCACAGGCCTGGAAGACCTCAGCAGTGCGATAAGGAGACACCTCGAAAGACGAGACACATGTCTGTCTGACGCAGACTGAGTCCTGAAGCGCATGCCCCCACCGCTCACTCAACAGGAAACGGGCAGGGAAGCTATGAAGGAAATTCACAATGTTATTCAAGCCGCACCCCTCCCCCCAAAGAAAACTCCAGGTCCAGACAGTTTCCCTGGAAAATTCAATCAAACATTTAAAGAAGAATTAACCAAAATTACATGTGATTTCTTCTAGAAAACATTGGAAAAGGAAACATTTCTTAATCGATTTTATAGCCAGTATCATACCACTGTAAAAGTTAAAAACAGTATACGCAGGAAGAAATATATAAACATCCCTTATAAATAGACACCAAAGTCCTTAACAAGCCACTGGTAAATAGAATACAAGAATATTTAATAAAAATGTTTACATGATGACCAAGTGGAGCTCATTCTAGGGATGGAAGGCTGGTTCAATATTTGAAAATTAACCAATATCATCTACCATATTAACATCTAAAGAAGAAGAACTACATAATCATATTTAGTCAGCTTAGAAAGACAAAATTCAAAGGCTATTCACGATAAAAAAATCTTCAGAAAAAAAGGAGTAAAGGTCAACTTCCTCAACCAAATAAAAGCAACTGCAAACACAGCTAAAGCCACAGTGGACAGGGGGCGGCCCAGTGCTTCCCCAGAAACCAGGGCCCTCAAACCCGGCGTCTGCTCCCTCCCCTCGACGTGGAGCTGGAATTTCTAAGCTAATGCGATAAGGGAAGGCGGGGCACTAAAAGGAATACAGATAAAAAAGGAGAAGGAAAACGGTCCGTGTCTTGTCTATGTAGGAAATCACAGAAGTCTATCAAAAACTGGTTGAACTGAGCAAGGTGATGGGACGCAAGACAAACGTACAAATACCACTTGTATTTCTACGTGCTAGCAATAAACACACAGAAACTGAAACTAAAATGTGATGCTGAGTCACTAGAAAAGAGAAACAATTACGTGTAAATCTAAGAAATCATGTATACAATGTGTAATAAAAACTACATAGTACTAATAAAATAAATCAAATAATATCTAAATAAAATGGAAAAGCAAACCATCTCCATGGAGGCAAAGATGCAATACAGTAAAGATATCAACTCTCCCAAATTGATATACAGCTTTAATATAATTCCTATCAAAATTCCAGCAAGAGTTTCAGTAAACACAAACAAGACCTATGCTCAAATTTATAGGAGGAAAAAGCGACAAGAGTAATCACACATTCACAGCAACGAAGACTGCGTGTCGAGGCTGGGGGCGGACACAGAGGTCAGTGCCACGGCGCGGAGCACCGAGACGGACACCCACACAAGCACACCAGCCCGTTCCCACAAAGGTGAAAACCCAGCCGAATGGGAAAAGACAGCTTTTCAATGCATTGTGCTGGAGCAACTGAACAGCCACAGGCAAAACAAACTCCATGACCAACTCTCGCACCTTACACAAAAACAGCTAAAATGGATCAGAAACATAAATAATCCTAAAACTACTGTAATTTTAGAAAACTAAAGACCAGTTGGAGGGACAGGACTAGGTAAAGAGTTCTCAGACTTGACACCGAAAGCACATGCCATCCAAAAGAAAAAATGACAACTGGACTTCACAGGAATTAAAAACACTTGCTTTAAAAATGAACATATTAAGAGGACAAAAAGTGGATAAGAACATTTGCAAACCAGGTATCTGACAAAGGATAGTACCTAGTACATGTGAATTTTCACACCTAACAGTAAAAAAGCAAACTATACCATTAGCACATGGGCCAAAGACATGAAGAGACATTTCACTGAAGAAGATAAAAAGGTGGCCAATATACACAAGAAAAGATACTCAACATCATTCACCTTAGGGACAGGCAAATCAAAACCACAGCGAGCCCTGGCAGGCGTGGCTCAGGTGGTTGGAGCGTTGTTTGTCCTGTGTAACTGAAGACTGTCGGTTCGATTCCCGGTCAGGGCACATACTTAGGTTGGGGGTCTGTTCCCTGACTGGGGTGCGTAGGAGGCAACCGAAGGATGACTCTCCTCTCTCTCTCCTTCCTTCCCCTCTCTGAGAGTCAGTGAGCATGTCCTCAGGCAGGGATTTAAAAAAACCCACAGTGGGGTATCACTACAATTCTATCAGAATTGCTAAAATAAAGGGAGATACCACCAAGTGCTGCTGGGATGCGGGGGAACCGGGACCGCTGTTCACTGCCGGTGAGACATAAAACCGCTCTGTCGCCCTGGAAAACAATTTGGTGGTTTCCTGAAACACTACACACAGAACTACCATCTGACCCAACAGCTGTTTGGTGGCCTCTGATCCCAGAAACCAGAAACGTGCGCAGGTGCCCACAGCAGCTTCACTTGCAATGCTCCCGAACCGGACACCGCCCGGCTGTCCTGTCACAGGTAAATGTTGAAGCAAATGCCGTACACTGCCGTACACCCACACTGTATGGTGGTCTGCAAAGTTTTGAGCGATATGCACGTATGTATTTTGGGGGAGAAATCCCGGTTTTACTAAAATTTGTCTCAAAACCGTTTCTGATATAGAAATGCTTAGAAGTATTGGTGGGGAGAGCTAAGTAATCTTCACTGTGCTCGCCTTTTCCTGATGGATTACGGTTTACCAGCAAGTCGAGAGCCATCAGGGGCAGGAGGGCACACCCGCAGAAGACTCGGGTTCCAACACTGCCGTGCTTATTCGGTGGCTGTGCCTGGTCACCAACCTAGGTAAGCATTACTGTGTTTTCCCTTCAAACTTCCTTCTTTCTCCCCTTCCTTCGACATTTCCAGCCCAGAAGCACTGACTGAGCACTCGTCCCGGGAAGACCAGTCTGCCTGAGTGGGACGAAGATGGATGCACTTGGCTTCCTTCCCTTTGTCCCCACGCACGCGTTCTTCACCGCTTCCCTCTGAAACCCACCGACACCACATGTCCATAGGCCCTTTAAATAAGCTGCTCCTCTATCAATCCTTCCACTTAATATTTCAGCATAAACACACTTTGCCACAGTCTTCTGCAACACGTGGGACACTGAAAAAGTAACAAATAAATTTCATAGTGATTACAGACGTGGTTGTGTGGGTCATTTATAAGCACACAGAAGATGTCACTCTGTGACATGCCTACTCAGGTTGGTCTACTCTGGCTGCTCTGGGAGCTCTGAGTGCTGCGGTGAGTTAGGTTTGCAAGCCCTTCTTTCCATAAAGGAGGGCTAGTTCCCACTTCTGGCACCTGGTGGGCAGCTGGGGCAGTGAACACGGGCCCCAGGTTCTCACCTGCACAGGTGTTCAGGGAGCCGGCAGCTGGAGCGCTCTGCTTTTATTTGCCAGGGTGGGGCCCTTCTACCCTCTGGTGCTGCTGCTAATGACATCGGTGGGGGGCAGGGGGGTGGTGTGACAAGGTATATACATTTCTCTGTGCACCTGCCTGTGTAGCTCATTTTGGCCTGTCCTGACTGTCCATTTTTGACAGTGGGGTGTTAAAATCCCCTACTATAATTGTGTTGCTGTCAATATCTTTCTTGAAGTCTTCTAGGATTTTTCTTATATATTTGGGTGCTCCTATGTTGGGTGCATATATATTTATGATGTTAATGTCTTCTTGGTGGATTCTTCCCTTGAGTATTATGAAGTGACCTTCTGGGTCTCTCTTTATGGCCCTTTTTTTGAAGTCTATTTTGTCTGATATTAGAATTGCTACCCCGGCTTTTTTTTCTTGACCATTTGCTTGGAAAATTTGTTTCCAGCCTTTCACTTTTATTCTGTGATGGTCTTTTGTGGCCTGTCCTGACTGAATTAGAGGCACGTTGAGGCCACGTGTTTTGTGCATGCGTGTGGTTCTGCAAGTCCTGTGTGTAATCGCCGGGAAAGAGGAGGCAGATGGTCAAGAAGGAGTAGAGGGGTGCTTCCCAGCCCCGTGGGGTTGCAACGCTGCTTCTGTGGGATGGTGCTCCGTAGTGGAACTGGGGGTTTATTTCAGCACAAACGGCGCTCAAGAAATCTTCATTTTCCTTCATGAAATTGCTGATGACTACATTTTAAATGTATGGAAATGCACTCCATTTTCTTGAGTGACACTGCCCCTCCCAGTAACAGATCCCCTTCCTAAGCTGGCGGAAAAGCTGAATTCACCTGGTGAAGCATGACTGAACCGCCAAGTGGCTGATTTGTGTTTGGTAACAAACGCTATGTGACAGAACACAGAGAAGAGCAAAAGGCACAAAGAACTATGTTGCTGCAGACAGACCTACAACACGGTGAGAACTTGGTGGGCTTTTCTCACGTGGAGTGCTCGCGTGTAGAAACAGGACGTCCGCTGTGGTGCGTTCTAACCCGAGGACTGAGTGCCTGGAACAGTAACGCCCACAGGGGGCCGGTAACTGAGAGCTTGCTGCGTCACAGGCACTCTGGAACACGCGGTCATCGGTTCACTTTTCATACATGCCCTATGAGATAAGCACTGCTGTGACCCCGTTACAGACGAAGAAATGGAGGCCCGGACAGGGTGAGCAATCAGGACCAAGCCGCCGGCAGGTGGCAGACGGTACCGGTCCTCAGGCAGCCTGAGGGCCTTGCTCAGGGCCAGGCCAGGACCTGTGGGAGCACCACGGAGGGGACGGGTGGTCTCAAGTGCATCACATCCAAACAGCAGCACAGCAGCCCGGTACTCCTCTGTAACCTGAACTAATCACTCTGAATGAGCTACGCAGAGCCCTGTGTGCGTGCTGGGCGTCTCACTCACAATTCAAAGCATTTATCGCCCACCTACTAGGAGCCAGGCAGGGGCTCAACACCAGGTGTGCGTGGACGGGCAGCCGACGCAGCCCCCACCCTGGGAGGCTTTCGGTGACCCTCTCGATGTACATGAGCAAGGGAACCAACAGCTCCTGTGCAGACAAAGCCAGCTCCACGCTGCAGCGGGCTCCCCGGGGCCTCGGGAGTGGGCACAGAGCCTGGGGTTCACCTCACCACCTCTGACCCTCCCTCTGCCCTGCAGCCCCTCCTTGGGGCTGCATGCCAGCGCTGCAGGACCTGGTCACCTCTGCCATCCTTTCAGGGTGCGCAGTGCACGTCTTGGGATATAAACTGGGAGGTGTGGCCTGAGCAGTGTGGGGCCACGTCTGTCCCGCTGCCATACAGAGTGCACTCTGCGAGTTCCACGTTAAAGCTGCAGTCAGCTGCCGGGCTGGTCTGCACAAGCTCTGGCCTTTCAGCTCCTCTGGCACCTGGGTGCCGCTCTGAAAACATAGCTGGTGCCCCAAACCATTAAGTGCATTTTGTATGAAGGACAGAGGTGAGCTACAGTAATAGAGTGGTGGGACCTTGTATGTCAGGGGACATACAAGGACACAGGTGAGTGAGCACACTGACAAAACAAATTCAGTGTCTACCGGCACCCTTAGATCTGCTCCGTGGGAGAAATCGTCAGCCTTTACGTAACATCTCGTGTCCTCCTCAGTCAGCATCTGGGGACAGATGTCTCCTCGATGCCGTGTACATGTGCACCACCCACACGAGGGCTGCACCTGTGTGTCTGACAGACGGGTCGGTCCAGAAAGCACCTAGCCATGCATGATGAAAAATGGGGACGTTTACTGAAGAAGATACAAGACACAAGAAACAGTGTACACAGAGCAGTGACGCCTCAGTCCCCTGCAAAGTAGGCACCTTGGGACCTCACACAGTTCTCCCAGTCGCCATCAGCTGCCCTGTTGTATTTTCCTGAATCTCACTGATGATGTGAAATCTCTTCCCTTTAAAAGGTGATTTTAGTTTTGGGCAAAGTCAGAAGTTGCAGGGCACCAAATCTGCAGGGGGCTGAGTCACTTGGATGATTTGATGTTTTGCAAAAAACTGAGGAGGCGTGATGCCTGAGCGGGTGCATTATCGTGATGGAGCTGCCAATCACCGGCTGCCACAGCTGTGGCCTCTGAAGCATCCGAATCATTTCCGCAGAGTTTGCAAGCTTAACGCAAAACTCGACACAGATTTATTGCTCTGTTTGCTCAGTCATTTTGAGCAAAATGAATGGGACAGTCACACAATGCATGTGCTCACTCAATGGCGTCTACAGCCCCCACTGACTAGTACAGTGAAGTCGTCACTGTTCACACATGTGCATTCCAGTCCACTGTCCTTGGCTGCCAAGGAGATTGTACAAACCACTGGACATTGAACACTGTACAAACCATTCTCTCGTTAAACCCACAGTGGCTGGGCATTTTCAGGACATGGTTCTGTTCTGACTCTTCCCCGTGGATTACCAGGCACTTCTCCCATGCCCTCTCTCCCCAACTCCAATCTTCTCTCCAACCCGAGGGCGTGCCTGAGATCTGATCACTGAAAACTGACTACAGAAGCTCCCGCAAAACATGTCCTTCCTGTCTTTGAAAAGCACTCTCTCACATTCTAACGGTCGAGCCACAGCTCACAAAGCCGAATCCTGGTCTTCAGCCCAGTGTTTTTAATCCAGGCTAACTTTCTTTCCCTCCATGTGACTACCGAGCCTGCAGGGAGAGACGCTCCGTCATCAGGATTCCAACCTCTGCCCCGGGGATGCAGCCCCACATTTTGGCCATGTCATGCGCTCTCACGTGTGCTCTCATGTGTACCAGTGGGGAGCAGTTACTAGGAAACACAATTCTTGCTGAACTCTGTGAAACATTTTGGATTTGCAGCAGAGAGAGACAGTGACTGATGGTTGTACATGAACTGAACAAGGTTCTCGATGGACTGTGATGAAGTTTTTGATTTTAAAAAAGTCAGAGAATACTATTAAAGTGTAAGTCAGATTGCACAAGCTACACTTAATAATGAGAAAAGTTGTGTTAGCAGACAAATCAAACAGCTGAAGACATAAATGACAAAGCGAGTAAGTAGGAAGGGAAACTTTCCGTCCACATTCCGTTTCCCATGTGGGTTTCCCGTTCGTCCTGAGCTACCTTGGGCACACGGTGCCGCTCTCTCCGGCCACCCGTGGCAGAGCCTGCCCGCCTCTGCCTGCACAGTGTAATGTGGCCCATCAATCCGTGGGCTCACGTGCTCTGGTTCCTAACTTACGTTTTACTTGGAAGAGGAAGAGGCAATGTTATTGGTTAACGTATGATAATATAACCTTAGTAATATAACGGGAAGAGAAAAACCCTTTGCCTTAAAATATACTACAAAAGAGAACTAAGTTGATTCACAATGAGTTCTGAAAAACGATGTTAATGTTACATACTAATTTAAAAGGGGGCATTAAAAATGATCTGTTACTCACATGATTGGTAAAAATGCTGAACTGCATTTTCACTCATATCTTTGCATCTTTAACCAAACAGTCTTCTGACTCAACTTTTTTTTTTTTACTTTTAAACGTTACTATTATTTTTCTGGCAAAGGTATACAAAGCTTTTCAGAGTTTAGGATACTTTCCTCCGCACTCCCAGTTGTGCTAGACTCTCAATTTAAAGGACTCTTAGGGCAGAAATGATTACTTTAATCTAATTTTTCACTTTCTTAATTAAGAAAACTGTAAAATTACTTGTGCAACATCTAATTCTACATGGTAATTATCCCACTGGAAGGAGGAAGACTATTCTTTCATCCTAATAATTACTGTTGTGATGAATAGGCTTAGATATTTTTAGAAATTATAATTAAAAATTCTTCCCCATAAGACTCCAGAATTGATCACAGTAAGAAATCACAAAGAAAAAGATTACTTAACTTTGAGGACTCTCCTTGTGCTAAATTGCACAATTATCAATTATCTTTAAAATGACATCTGTTACTGCAAAATAGATGCTTTGAAATCTCATGAAGTATCTTACCAGCCGTGTATTATTTAAAATTACTGTCTATGATTTTCACTGTTGCGCCACGCCAACCTCAGTCCCTTCATTCAGGAAATGGTGGTATACAACCTCCCGCATAAAGTTACCTCGGGGAACCCAGGTGCGGGGTGGAGCGCCCGAGACCGGGGCCCACGGGAGGCCAGGGGAGCGGGTGCCGCGGCCCCATCTCCTCCGCAGGGGACAGTCCTCCCCGTGCTCTTCGCTCGGGGCTGGCCGCCAGATCACTAATACGTGTAACCGCGTCAGCCGTCTTACACACTGAAGCGCACAGAGGGCTGCCTTTCTCTCACACTACAACAACGAGTTTTCCAGAAATCAGCGTTTTCTAACACCGTTCTAACATTCGATGCCACACGCCCCCCGCTTCCATCGGCCCTCTCGTGCTATTTAGAATCTTTCCTCCCCTCTCCTGTCCTCTGAACTTGGGCTGTTCATTCCTGCGTCTCGCTTTCCTCTTGCTGAAATGTCCAAGCCTATCCGCTCAGTAATTAATTGTGTGCTACTCTTTGCTGTGTTTCTACGTTTATTTTGTATTTCATGCTGTTCTCTCTAAAACACCCTTGCTTATGAACTTGGCAATGTAACGTTTTACTGGACTTTGGTTGGTGGACCTCGACTGTTCACCTGAAACCCATGCGTTCACACCTCAACTCTCCCCTGGGTGGTGGGTGACGAGACATCAGGACCCAGCCTCCGGCAACCCTGCAACTTGAGAGCAGTGTTGACCCACAGCAGGTCCGCAGGATCTGTCCATTCGACTCTTCCTTCATGCTGTTTCCATGTGATAAAATTAGACTTAACATTTAAAACAAAATGATGTCAGAGACAACTCCTGACACACAGGGCAAACCTACTAATGATTACGCACGGTCATGAATTTGAACAAACCCACCGGGCCACCCACTAGCACACCCTGAGTGGGGCGGAAGTAGTCCCAGATTTCCGACAATGGAACTAGGAGCCGCCACTTCCTTCGTAGCTTACCAGCCCTTTCCAGAAGAGAATAATTTGCCAGGAACATGTTTAACCCAAATAGAAAAACACAGCCTAGTAAATTAAGAACATGTTGACAATTCAGCCTGCCTTTGCGAAGCTTGCTTCAGGCTATGCAATCATTTCAGTAACGAAACACAAGCCAATCCATTTGTGTTGAATTCTTTCTGATATTTATGAAGCATGCCAAAGAAAAACGTTTCCATCCCCGAATGTTACCTAATACATTAGCTTTTAAACTAACTGTTAACATTATGCCTTTTAGTTTTATAATTAAGAGACAAGAAAGAAAAGTACCTGCTGGTCGAGTATCCATATAAGAAGCTTTTCATTATATTTTACCTCTGTATCTCATTAATGTAGATAAATATTTTTGAAACTATTTATAATAGAGTAATGATTTTGTAATTATTTTAAGACCGGTATTAAAACATTTAATTCTGAATTCATTTTTAGTGTCCAATTATAAAATGTTTTTCTAAAGGGCAGCATAACACATGTGCTTATATAATTTAAGTAAATTTAAATATTAACCTTTATATTCAAGCCTTAGTTATTAAAACTATATTTAAGTTAAAATTTCTATTAAAATGTAATACTTAAAATCTTTCTTATTCACTTTTGGAGTAGTTTTAAACTACTGTCTCAATTTAGATAAATTTATTGCATAAAATTTCACTTTTGTTTATTTTTACTCAATTTTCAACATTTGCAGAGTTCAAATGAATTTAACAATTAAGACATGTTAAAACAAGGTCTGCTGTGCACAGACGCACACCCCATATGCACAGACGGACAGGTGCTCTGCAGCACCTGCTCGAGTTCCTGTCTCCTCTCTCACACAAAGACAGTTCGTGCCCTGCACACAGGAACAATGAATGTGACGGGAAATTCAGCACGATCCACCAATCCATATCCATTGATCTGACCTTCAGTGCAAGTTTTTCTGAATCTGAATATAAATAATGAGGCTAAAATGACGTGTAATTTAGCTGACAATGAATGACCTCTGGTTTCCCTGAGCACCTTCCTTCTGAAGCCATCACAGATCCGACCGATCGATGAGCCACGACGTGAAGGCGGCACTAACCCCGCCCAACACCAAGCACCTTCCCCTGCACTGGTCTCGAGACCGAGGCAGAGACGTTCCCAAGGTTCTGGAACACGGTCTCACACAGAAAAGCTCAGTTAAGTGAGAGGTTAGGGGCACTGGCAAAGAGCTTCCTGGGTGAGTGAGGATCTTTATTAGATAAAGAGTCTCCACCTGAACACCTGACGTAGCAGGAGCCACGGGTCCTTCCTGCATCCTCCCCGGCTCAGGGAGCCAGAGCCCGTCTCTGTCCCGGCCCCTGCTCTGTCCCCAGGGGCTGGAAATCACGCTTGTTCTGGTGCCTGTCCGCATGGCTGTCGCGTGCCAGCGACTGTGTCAGGAGGTGAGTCTATGAGGACAAGCAAAGAGTGCTTTCCACTGAAGAAGCCTGCAGTCTTGTGGCGACAAGCCCACAGATGTAAAGGGTACACACGGTCACAACACAACGGAGCAGCTGACACCGGAGTCCCGTGCTCCCAGGGAGCGCCCAACAGGCTTGTGGCTTCTGTGGGCGAGATCGGGGAGGGACGTGGTGGGGCCCTGGGGGGGGGGCCCAGAAGAGGTGCTGCACCCGAGACCCAGCTGCACAGATAATCGAGGACCCTCACACCCCCACCGCCATACCGAGGGGCTCAGTGATTTTCTCCTTTCTTCCAACACCGCAGCGCTCCGCAGACCCTGGAGAGAATGAAGGGATCTCTGTCCCCGAGGTCTGAGCTGGCTCCCCCACCTCACGGTCTGAGCCCCACTCAAACGCTCTCGGGCGGGGTGGGAGGGCTCTGCAGACTCCGAACTGCACGCTGCAAAGGGTGAAACACCTACTGAGAAGGCTCCTTTGGTCCAGGCGGGGGGCGGGGGGGGTGGTGTGTGGAAGGCCGGAGCAGGACTGCGTGGAGCCGAGGGGCGGCGGCAAGTGTCCGATGATCTTGGACGTCGGAACTCTCAGCTTCTTCCCCTTCACTGGGTTTCTCCAAGTTCTGTTGTGGCCATTTTTCCTGCTGTAAACAATCAGGGCCTTCGAGATGTCTCTTTTGTCACTGTCATTGAGCTGGTGGTTTCTGAGCAATGAATATGAGTCAGATACCATAGTACAGTCTTTAAACATGTCATTCAATCCCTCAGTTTTATGAGATTCGTAGTGATCCCCACTTTCACAGATGAGGCTAGAGGGACTCCGGAAGTCCTACCACAAGCCTAACCAGCAGGCTCAGTGACTAGTAAAAACACGTATTTGAGGCCTGTTCTAGAATAGGCACTATTGCCAGGAGCTAGGAACACGCTGACGATGAGCGTTCAGCTCACTCTGGTGGGTGAAGGCTTCTCGAAGGCGCGTGCAGTAACACAGCCCATGACTACGTTCCAGGGCAAGGATAAGAACTCCAGAAACCAGCCCTGGCTGGTGTAGCTCAGTGGATTGAGCACAGGCCTGCGAACCAGAGGATCGCGGTTCGATTCCCAGTCAGGGCACATGCCTAGGTTGCAGGAGGGTTCCCTGCAGGCCAACTCCCAGCAGGGGATGCACGAAAGGCAACCATACATTGATGTTTCTCTCCCTCTCTCCTTCCCCTCTAAAGATAAGTAAATAAATAAAATTTTAAAAAAAGAACTCCAGAAACCCAGTGCAGTTAGGGGAGGCAGTGAGAACACCAGACAGTCTGCGTAGCGACAGCTGCCACGGGAGGCAGCCTGTGAGCCGGTGTTGCCGTGCGGAGAAGGATCTAGAAGACAACAGGAAAGCGTGGCAGGCAGACCCAGAGTCAGCCAGAAAAACATGACCCGTTCTCAAGAAAAGGTCAATAAATGTCAACCACAAGATATTCAGGTGTTAGAGTAACTAGACAAGGGTTTTAAAGTAGCTAAAACAAAGGAAAATAGAATCATAATTTATGAAAGATAAGACTTTTCAGCAAATAGAAAATGTGAAAGAACGCCAAATGGTGGTTTTAGAATGCAAAGGTGAAATGTCTACAACGATGATTTGCAGGACGGGTTGGATGGAGACAGAGAAAGTCAGGAAAGTGGAAGAAAGACGGACACAGATGCTCCCAACCAAAGATGCAGAAGAGGATGAAAACAAAGTAACAGCCTCGGGCATCTGCAGCTAGACGGGAGGAGGTTGGTCACACGTGCTGTCACAGGCCCAGCCAGGAAGGCCAGAGGAAGATACTTGATGAAATAACGGCCCCAACACTCCACACTTGGAATGACGTCTATTTACAGATTTAAGAGGTTGAGTAGTCTCTTAGAAAATACCGATGATGAAGGCCACAGCTAGAACGCCGCAGTCCAACTGCTGAAAGCCAAAGGGAAAGATGGAAATCTTGACAGCCCCCAGGAAAGAAGGATACATTACCTACAGGGAAAAAACAAAGCCCCCAAACCGTGAGGAAACAGCTTTAATTTGCTAAAAGAAAAATGATATACTATCAACCCAGAATTCCAGATCCAGTGAAAATACCCTTCAGAATGAAGACTTCAAAATGCCCCTCTTTGAAAAGAACAAGCAGACCAAAAGTTGGTCGAGACACGGCGTGTCGGACCGCCCGCCGACCACTGAGCACCACGGAGCGCAGAGCACGCAGGCTCCACGACGGACAGTGGGCAGGCGTGTCTGGCAGGCTGCGCCGTGCGCACCGGCTCACGAACAGCCTCTAAACCCCAGTCACTGCAGCTGCTCCGAGCACGTTCTCTGACTACAACGGAGCAAACGAGGTATCTAGGAACGCCCCGAATGCTTACAAAATAAACACATATAAATAATAGGCTGGAATAACAGGTAAAAGAAATGATAAACTAGGAAGTATTCCAAACATGAGAATGAAAGTAAAATGTTAGATGTGAGCCGAAGCTAATGCTGTGCGTAGAAATCTACAGCCCGACATACTCATATTTGGGAGGAAGACGAAGGTCCGGCCCAGGCGGGCGGCCCGGCTGATTGGAGCGCCGTCCCACCCCCCAGAGGCTGCGGGTTCAACCCCTGCAGTCTGATGTGCCCACCCCAAGCACCCTGCACTCTTACTCATCAGCGTGCATCTAGGCAAACCGTTAGCGTGCCTGCACACATGGGCATTCATCTTAAGCAAAGCTTAGGCTTAGGTTTAAATCAATACGGAACTAAATATTCAATAACAAAACGGCAAACGTGTGGAATATAATGACTTCACACATCTTTAACCATCCTCGTTATGGAAAGGTCTTTCTAAATCACGTCTGTCCTTTTCCCTAGCATCTCCACATCTGTGGTAACCGGCGCACACCTGCACTTTCAGATTCTCCCACGTACACACCGAACCCAAAACTCGGCGTGAACAGAGAGGGGCAGGCGCGCCTCGCCCTGAGCCACGACCTCTCGGAACCTTGCAGTTGCACAGCAGCTTCCTCACGGGAGATGGCCGGTGAGTCAGTGCCAGGAGGCCTCTGCGTTCACCGCGCTATTTCTAACACGGCGCCGCCTGTGCACGCAGCCCCCCAGCCCCGAACCACGTTCCCTGAGCGCCAGCCCTCTCCGCAGCCCTGCACCTCCGAGAGACGAACAGGCGGAGCACTAGGTCCTTTCCCTGCAGGTGCGGCGTCCCCGAATGTTGGTTTACTCTGTAGTTCAGTGAGCACTGCACTCCATCAGCTGCCAGTCTGGGAAAGGACGAGAAAATCTACAGAGTTCAGTGTCTTTCAGAATACTGTGTCTTGCATTTTCTTGTGTCTGGCCTGAAATGGGGAGAAGTTTCAAAAGAACAACAGTGCTGCTAAGAACTGTATTTGCCTTTGAGGAGTTAGGAAGGGTCCAGCACACAGCTTTCCCGAGGGCCACCGCACTGGCTTTGGGAGAAGACAGGTCAGCACTGAGCAGGTTGCAAGTTGGAGAACTTCCTGAGTGTTTGTTTCACGGGGGCTGTGTTACTGCCGCTGGAGAAAGTGGGGTCGTGTGACATGTGTGACACGTGTGAAATGAGTAAATGAATTCATTTCATATACCAGTATGTTTAAAAATCAAAGTGTAAGTTAATGCTACAGAGCTGTATTTGGAAAAAACAGACAGAAACCAAACTCACACACACGTAGAAACCCCACATAAGCTACAAGCCACAGACAAGAGGACAGTTGTTATAAAAGGTTCCATCCTTAGTCACAAAAAAGCAGGAAAGCCAGCGAACGCGGGAAGAGTAATCACATTAGCGGTGCACTGACGGCCAGCAGTCTGACCGTTCACAAAAAGCCCCTTTGTCCGCACTTCCTTTTCCAGAATCCAATAAACTGCCATTATATTCCTTGTAAATGGTTCCCTCACAAGGGTTCTGTAACAACGGCCTAATCTCTTGGTAATTATAATAAGTGCTTGTAATCATTTAAAATAGGAAGGAGAGAGGCTGTTTCCCATCAAACTCGTGGTAGCCCTGTGGCCTCAGCTACAGGACAGCGTCCCCTCCAGCCTCGTCCAAAGGAACAGTTGAGGGCAACACCAGATCGGTGGTGATGTGGGTTGATGCGTCTCAGCATTCTTTGTTTCAGAGCTGTAAATTGTGTTCATGTTAAGAACAAAGGAACGTCTTTATTTGGAGTGTACATTTTTTCTTACAGTATACGCTGCTAGAACTCAAGTGATAAATGACTTGCTTCAAGATGTACTCTTTCCTTCGGGAACAACAGTGACAGCGGGTTTAGACAGCTGTGAGGACGGGCCACTCACCAGGCTCACGGTGCTCAGGAGCACCGTTCTCCTGGAGGACAGCGCATCTCAGCAGAGAAGTCGGGACTGTCTCTGCTCCAACACACTCTGATCTTCAGAGAGCACCTTCGTCACCGAAGGCTGATACAGTGACGGGAAGTGGCTCTGTGCCATCAGAATGGCTGTCCTCCGCACTGCGTTAGACGGAGCGTCCAGTTCACTCCTCGGCTGTGAAGGGCCGAGGCCGGCTGTGGTCAGGGTGGGGGCAGAGTGCGTGCACCAGGGTCGCACAGGGCGGGGTGGGGGGGGGGGCTGCTTGGGGAAAAAGCACAGCTTTTTAATATGCCCTAGCAAAAATCCTACACTTCCTAAATGTTTGGAGAAATATATAGGGGTTTCTACAAAGCTGTCAGAAGTGATGGATCTAATCTACGACAAAATGAAACCTTTGTGCTCGGTTACAGGAATAAACAGAATTATGAGGAGAAAATAAACAATGTGAAGGAAAATATAAAATATATTGCCTTCGAGGCAGAAAAGCTGTGTTTCCTCAGTATTCCCTGCAGTGCTTGGGGGGGCGGGGGGGGGGGCGGGTTTCGACGGCGCCCTGAAAAGCGACCCTCCCTTTGTGCGGCCTGCACATCCATTTAACCGCGCACAACCCCTGGCCGTGACCTTTACCCAAACCCTCCACAGTGGTCTTAAATGCTCTGAAAGGCGGGCCAGGCATTCTCTAACTAACGTGACTGAACTGAAAGTCGTTGCCCAGGGGCAACATTAAAGTAGTGGCAAGTAAATACAGATCTATTTTCAGCAAAATATAACACAGGCGTAATGAAAAATTGATAACACATTAAACATCTTTGTCAGAAAGCTAACAAATAATACGAGTCATCTCAGTGTTTCAGATTTGCTAGGGAATGTACGGTTTTCACATTCAAGACATCTTATTTGCCCTTAATGGAAGTAAGCACTGTAGGAAAAAGAATCTGCGCAATAAAAATGTTGTTTAATACTTAAAATTGAAAAAAAGTTATACCCAGGGAAGGGTTCCAGAACACATGTTAACTAAATAAACTAAATGTTTATATTTGCCAAATGTCAAACAGATTTCAGAAAATAGGTTTATTTATTTAATGATTGCTCCTATTATCCAAGTAAGTATAGCAAATTTGACTCTTTTTCCTTTTTCGAATTTACCTTCAACCTGAGATCAAAGGTGCCTAACACAGCAGGGATGCAAGGGCAGGTAAAAGCCCATGTCAGCAACAACGGACAGCTTATTTAAAAGTGTTTACTTGTGGACTGGCATTTCACGAGTTCCGTTATCTCACAGAGCATTTCTGGTCCAGTGGGCGACACCAGGACACACTCCGGGGCAGGCCCTCCTGCACCAGGAGCCCAGTGGGCCCGCAGATCACCGCCGTGAGACAGAGGCGGTCGCTGCCTCTGCTCCAGGGGCACAGGGGGCACAGAGAGCTCACTCCCAGACGAAGCAATCAGGCCCAGCCACGGCTCGGCCATTTGTCACGGCTGAAAGATGACACTCACCCTTCGCCAAGGGAAACTGCTACTCAAAGGCCCCTTCTAGATCAATACACTGTGGTTTTTCTTCTCTTAGCAAAAAGTAATTATACACCAGAAACTTCACAATCGATACCTTCTCAGGCCAACTTCGAGTGGGTTGTGAAGGTGTGCGGTGTGCCTCTGTCAGCGGTCCCCGAGGTTGGCCCCATGAAGTCCAAGGTAAGCCTGCTTGCCTGCGCAGTTACTGCGCTCTCTCCCTGTGATATCACAAGTCCTCAATGCCGGTTTCTTAGAAACAAAGTTCTGAGAGGCTGTTTTTCTCTCCTTGCAAAACACACCGTGTTATCACTGACCACACGACAACACAGGCGGGTTGCTGTTGATTAACCCATTCGTATTTTTCAAGGAAACAAAAAGAAAAGAGAAAAAACTGATTCACCAGGGAAAAACAACCAGCGTTCCCACTCAGTAAAAGCTAACGCACTTCTGGAAGGGTGTTTCCTGATCTCCCAGAAGGCTCTGGCCGTCTGTGAACTTCTGAGACCCATTAACAGAATAATCTACAATTTTAGAACGCACAACTGAATTTCTCTCAAAAATAAATAAGCCTTGCAGTCAGGGAAGTGGACCACAGATGACTCTACATATGTTTATCGTGTAAACTTAGGTCCAAATAGGTGTTACAGTCATTGGAGAATCTGTCCGAATGTCAACTTGACAACTGCTTTCTGTAAGACAGAGCTTAGTCTTATAAACCAATCTAATGCATCAGACAAGGTTAAAGGGCATAGAAAAAAATCACGCTTTCGATGAAAAAAAATTTGCCATCCAATTTTCAAGCTGATTTATCAGTGGAAAGCTGAAATTGATGGGCTGCCATTACCGGGCAGTAGCCTGTCTAAGAAAGCCGTTAAAAACCCTCCCGTTTTGATTTAGCCACATTAATCAATACAAACCTATACTGTTTCAATTTTTAAAGCATTGATCTTCTGCTATAAGCTTAGTGCAGCCACATTTATCAACAGTCATAAAAAAAACTCAATGTATTTTAAAACAAAGGTTCGGAAATTAAAATGATCAAATAAAATTCAGGTTTACTTGCCTTGTTGCTTAATCATTATTACCAAAAATTGTTTAGTTAAATAATAAATTGAGCTCAGTATTTCATATTTTAGAAAATAATGGTTACTTTTCATTTTGTTCTTAATTTAGCTGGTCCAGCATCATCTCCCAGGTTTCTTAGTTACTTAGATCTTGTATCTGATTATCCTAGAGTTATTCTAGTCTAAGTTATTTTAAATATTTACAATTAAAAAGAAATATTACAGAGTAAATGATTATTTAACATACAAAATACTTTTAACTGTTATTCAGTAGCTGAAAGTGACGGCAGAGAATGACCAGAAACATTCTGAAAGGGTTTCAGAATGTGTAGTTGAACTATCTAGGGGAGAGAAGACTTACATGTTTCTTAGTTCACGAGTGTATAAATGAAAATTCTGCTACTAAAACAGGAGTTTTGCTGAAGTCATCCACTGTGTTCAGGAAAGTTCACAGTGAAAAAGGTAAAAATCACTATGCTTTGTGTTCGTCGGCACGGCATTAGCCTTCCATTATAGGTGCGTTAAGAATCTGGAGGAAATGAGCAGAGGAAACCTATCGTGGAACACTCCTGCCTTTACAAAATCGTCCAAAATGACGTCATTTAAGTTTATATTTCATAAATATATTTGTTCTATGTTTAGAAATATAATTTCTACTATTAAGAAAATGTGTATTTATATCACAGCTTGTCATATTAGTATGATTATGTATGCAAATACAAATATGAAAAGATCACATTTACTCTGGATCTCTATAGAAAGTTATATAAACATTACAAGAACGTGGCAAGGATAGGGAAACGAGGTAAGTCATGTGTTCACTGCCACTCCCTCTTCACGTATGCGTGGGGTGGCGGTGAGCCTCACACGCAGTCAGATAAATGGCTTCAGTCCTGCCTATTAGTACAGACAGATAACATCAGGAGACTATTGTATTAGGCACATGCCGCCCCACAGATAAAACATCTCCAACTAGCATGTTAAGCAAAAGAAAATATTAATTTCTTTGAGTTGTAAATAGAGAAACATGATTTGTATTCATCCAACAGGAGAGGTAAAACCGTTAAATAAAAGCAAAGCAAGACAAAAAAACAGTTACGATAATAACATTATAAAGTTACCACAAAAAATTTCTTTAAACTTACATTACGGATAATCAAAAAGAAATAATCTATAGGTAATATATAGATACACTCATGTCAACCTTAACTGGCCAAAGTCTAAATTAATAAAGCTATTGCAGAACCTACAAAAAATCTGAATACAGCAAAGACCCAAAGGATTTCCCTGAAGGCCAATGAGAAAGCCAAGAAGAGGAAAATGTAACAGAACGGAGGTGGGGGTGACGTACAGGACGTCTGGTCCAACCGTGGCACCTGTGCTATGCTTTCGAAAGAGAAAGGTTACGTGAAAAAGTGAAAAACTTCAAACAGAACTCTGGTGAGTCTCCGGGGAGCTCGAGTTAACGCTGGGAAGGGTGCAGGTCAGTCTGACCGCACTTGGGCCGGGAAAGTGAGCGGTCCTTTCACAGGTCTAGGCTGCAGGTTGCAGGGACGTACCGAAAACACGCTGACTGACACCATGTGGAGGCGCCAGCCCAGAACCCACGCAGCGGGGACATCCCAGGTCTTCGGGCCCCCCACCTGTGAGTTACCGCTCAGTGACTGCTGCCAAAGGTGGGCATGACGTTCCAGGGAGGGGAACACTCCGCATAGCAGGATGATTTGAAAGTGAAGCGCTAACGTGACTCTTGCACACAGGGCTGATACTGAGGACGCGCCGGGTGTGGGTCCCCCCCGCTGGCCTCTACTTTGGTGTCTGAG
The DNA here is from genome assembly GCF_014824575.4 of Sturnira hondurensis. NCBI lineage: Eukaryota > Metazoa > Chordata > Mammalia > Chiroptera > Phyllostomidae > Sturnira > Sturnira hondurensis. Next base: position 16,811,882 of record NW_028082350.1, on the reverse strand, counting down.
TCAGCAAGCCACTGCGTGCTGTCCCTGTCGCTGACTGGGTGGCAAGCTTTGGAACGGGACTCTCCTTTCTTTTCCCACCGTACTGTGGTTCTGACACCACCTGGGCCCAGACGCAGGCCCAGCCTCACCTCAGGGGCTCTCAGAGGGCCAGTCCCATCCCCCCCTGCTGCTCTACCCCGTCCCCTACGCGAAGACAGATGCGCACATTCCCCAACTGTACAAAGATGTTTAAAAGTACACAAACACACATCTGTCACTCCTGGAATTCTTTTCCCTGTTCATCTTCTAAAGTACTGATAAAAATGTATCAGTATTTGTTCCTGTAATCAAGGTCAAATTATTATTCATTATTTATGAATAATCGCACCACTTTTCATTTCCCCACCTTCTGTGTATTTACTCTCTCTCTCCACGTCTTCCCTAGGAGCAGAGCTAGGTGAGCCGTCCCTGCCCTGCGGACAGCTGGGCCCGGAGGAGGCAGCTCAGACCGGCACCCCGCCCCGCCACGCCCTGGCCCGCGGCCCTCGGAAGGCCCTCGGAGCACCCCTGCTTCGTCCCTTCCTCCCTACAGCCTCCAAGGTCACACTTCTACCCCACACCAGCAGGACCGCTCTCCGAGTGCGCAGGGCCTGGGGTTCTTGGATATAGACTCGACTTCTTTACTTGGGCTTCTTTACTCAGGGAACAATTTCAATCTCATCTCCTCACCCGCCCCACCCCAAAATAATGCTACTTACACTTCACGCTAGGATTAGGTGTGCCCTACCCCTGGCTGACGTCATTTTCTTTTTGACTTTAAACAATACACGCTCCCCTATTCTCAACTCTGACTGCTCTTAAGAGTTCTACCAGTTACCACTGGAAGGCCGCTGAAGGCCTTACATCTGCTCCGGAGTCTTCCTGCATGGGCGGTTTTGATGAACACTTTATCTCTTTGAAAGACCAGGTCCACATTCCTCTTCCCGAATCTCTCATGGTCTGCATTTCCCTGCATCTATCAGGCACTGGCACGTGTGACCACCGCAGAGTGACACGCACGCACTACAGCTGTGAACGCGTTCACAGTGAAGGGCAGAGCCGGCACACTTTGAACCAGCGCCCGCCAGTCCACCCCTTACAAAAAGGCGGGCGGCCCGAGGAAGACACCCCGAGGCGCTCTGTTCGTCCCGGACAGCGTGCGCCTCGCGTGTTTCTCGTAAACGTCGAAACTGAGGGCTCGACGGAATCCAAGTGCCCTTTGCTGCCCAAATTAAGCATTTCCGTTTGCAGTTCCATTTAGCTTTTTCCTTCATGTTACAAAATTCACATATTTCCATGTTATTAAAGTGGATACTGTTATAAGTAACTACAACACTTTGGAAATGTAAGCCTATTGCAAACGTGAGACAAAAGGAGAGTGAAGAGAAAGAAGGCCGTACTCACGTCTGGGCTTAGGCCACAAACGATAGTAACCGTTCAGTTGTTACAGAATTATCATAGAATTCTTTAAGTACTCATTAAAGAATTATTATTACCCACTTTATGTATATTAATGTTTTCTAAAATATGCCACTTACTACTTAAGAGGCATTATGCTACATAAAAAAACCAACAAAATTATTAATTACTAATTCACTTAATAATTGATTTTCCTACTGTTTCCTGCACTTCTGCCTACAAAGTAGAAGCCAACCCTCGTGGTGCTTAGATAGATGTTAAATAGAAGGGAATGAAAAGCTTTGCTCTTCATATGAAGGTTACAAGGACAGCCCACAAAGGAAACAGGGAAGGCCAAGTGCATCGTGCCCAGCGAGACCCGTGCCAGTGGCTTTCCGGTCCAGGCGCTGAGCTCGTGGCCCGGAGAGGTGGCCGTGAAGAGACCCTGGGACTCTTGCCTCCAGACCACCACAGGGAGACCTTGCTGGCACGCCCTCGGAGTCTCGGCCCTGCGAGATGAGTGACCTCCTGGCCAGCACCCTGGGTGAGATGTTTCCCCCCCACGTCCATCGCCCGGGGGCTGCGATGCTGGTTTCCATTTCTCTAAGGCCCCCAACCTCACTTTAGCTCTGGGAGTCACACGACCTACATGCCCATCACACCTGTCACGGCACAGGGACACTGTGCCCCCGCCACCCGTCGTCGATATTCTGTTTTACCCCGGAGTATTAAATATCAATAGACACAGGATGTAGTTTTAGAAGGACAAGAAACAAAGTATTTTCGTAAGTATGAGGTAACACAATTACGGTGGTCAGATAAACTAGTCTGGAGGGTGGGAAATTTCATTAGGGATCCGGAAGACCATCCGCTCTGCCTATGAACTCCCAAGGCTGACTGAGCATCGCCATAAGCAGGTCATGACCTCTCGGACCTCTTTCCTTATCTGCAAAATTGAGCTGCTGGGAAGCCAGGACTCATCCTCAGCGAGGTATTCACGATCTCCTCCGATCGAATTTGAGCCCCATTTGGAGACTTATCGTGGACTACTATCATTCTCATTCCTTACTTGAGGTAATCTAACGTAATGAGACAAGCCTGGCTGTTTCTGCTCTGCACATCCTTGGGGCTGGAGAGTCTGAATGGCCGTATCTTTATACAGCACACACTCTAGTTAATGCTTCACTCACCGTGTTATTAAATGTGGCTTTACATTACTACTATAATTACCCGGAAACTGCGATGAGCTCACAGACAGCAGATCTTGGGGCAGAGACCGACCCCGACACACCTGCGTACACTGCGCAGTGTGAGTGACTGGTCTTTCTCTGTGTCACCGCACGGGGCAGTCGTTCCACACACACTCGTGTGGGTGGAAGAAGGCAGATCCCCCTGAAGACACACTGGCGGAACGGTCGGTCGGCGAACAAACCCTGCACTCTGTGCACCATGCTCACTGCTGGAGGCCACGCACTTACGCTGCTCAGAGGCCTTCAGTTTGAAAAATCACCATCTAGTTCAACAATCACTCTTTGATAGTTTAATATTATAACACCAATCGACTGAACTGCCACATTAATACGAAGGAGAAAAATCATATGACCAGATGATAAACGAAGAAAAAAGCGTATGGCAAAACTACTTACCTATTCAGAATAAAACATTTTAATGGATTAGGGTGGGAAGGAAAGGGGACTTCCTCTCACTTGATAAAGAGTATCTACTCCCCCAAACAAACAAAAAACCCAGATGAACAAACAAACCAATGGCAATTATTGTCACTATGGCCAAACATTCCCTACCCCCCTTGCCCGCGATGCCCGCGGCCACGCTTCCACGCGTGCTGGGCGGAGACCCAGTCATCAGAGCAGAGGAAGCAAGACGAGCAAAAAGAGGCACCACATTAAAAAAGTTCTCTTCTGTTCAAAGTTTACCAGATGATACTCAGAAAGTTAGAATTCTGCCAAATACATAAAATACTGCGGTTGAAATTATTCCAAATATCCTGAATATTATTCCTCTTTCCATATTTCAGGGTAAAGCTGAAAGCAGAGGTGGAGACAGAAGCAAAATGCATCCTCATGCACTATTATGCAACCACCATCACCCCTGACAGCTGAGTAAACACACCCAACCAGTAGCAACGAGGGGGACTCGCTCACTGCGCTGACAGCCTGCCAGGCTCCACGCCCCACGAACTTCCCTCCTGAGAAGCATGGTTCTGGCAGGGAGTAGAGAGTAAGGACCCAATGTGGCGGGGATAGGAAACTAAGTAGGGCGTGTTCTACAAGGAGAGAAGGAAGAAACTAAACTAAAAGCGGTGATACTTAAAATCAGTGTTACTAACCTTAAGTTCAAGATGTCAGGCGGACAACCGGAAATTCGGATCTGACCCGGTGAGATTTTAACGAGGTCAGTGAGTGGTCTGTGTTTGTTTCCTTTTTTGTTTTTCTTGTGTTGGTTTCCTCCTGGGACAATCAATGAGGTACCCCGGTGTGACACCAACCTCATCTGTGACAAGGCTGGGTCCCAGTGAGCAGCAGAGGACGCCTCGGGCGGACTGGGTGTGTCGTCGTTCACCCAGAGGACCCCAGAGGACGGGTGGGCCTCCTCATCTGACCTGTCTCCGACCTCTGTAGAAGTACTGTCTCGCCCGGCACCCGCAACCAAACCCCTCTGACTGGAGTTCACACACTGTGCCTGCGCTGTTACTTAGAGCTTGCTGGGGTTTCATACATTCAAGAAGCCTCCTCTCTTTAGAAATATGTAGCAAAGAGTGACAGGGTCAATCACCACAGTAACAACTGGCGTTGGGACGCCCTGTGTGCTTAATCCTCACAGGCATGTCGTGTGTATTAACGGCGTAAATGTCACCTGTTAAGATTAATCAGAGAGCTCCTTTAAAATACCTGGAGTGTAGACTGTTTCAAAGAATGAAACAAACTACAGCAGTGTTAATAACGGTAAAGGGATTCACAATGAATAGTGAGAATTAAAGCAAGTGATTTGGGTGGCAGGAGGGGGGCTGAAACTGAAGTTTCCAAGTGAAACCATCTCAATGGCATGGTTTCCCATAGGACAGGAGGGACGGACACTGTAGAAGTACCGAGTGACCAGTGTGAGATGTCCCCTTCCTCTAGGCCCTGTGCAATGCACACAGAGGCACAGAGAGCAGCCCCCGGGCTGGCTCGGGAGCACATGCAAGGCCGCAAGACAGCAGTGACGTCCTGGACCCCATCCGGGCGGGCCAGAGACAGGGCTTCCTGTCCAGTAACCTGGGTGTGGGAAGTGAGTGGTTGGGATGCACCAGAGAAAAAAGCCTTCCTTCATTCATATATATACACATATGTGTATATATATATGTGTGTGTGTATATATATATATGCATGTATGAGTGAAAAATATATATGCACACACACGCACACACACACACACATATGTATGAATAAAAGGACCCATCTGTGATAAAGAATTACATAGAAGACCATGGATTCACCAATGTATTTCCATCTAGACCAACACCACCAGACGGGCTGCCCCCTCGGGGACAAGTACAAGGTCCTCGCTAGCCCAGTGCCCTGGGCTACTTGGTGCACTGAGAGGTGTACTGAGCCCTGATGTTCCTGCACCCCGATCACAATGGCGCCCAGCGCACTGACAGGGAGGACTTTGCTATCCACTTGACCATCACATACTTAACGGCCGCTCCTGAAGGGGCTATGGAAGTGCTCTGCCAGTGGTCTTTTCCGTAGGTTTGTGAAGTGACCGCCTAATAACGCATCTTAGGCACCAGGAAAAACTCTCAGCTTACTCAGTTTAAAACAAAACCTAGTTTATCAGCTTTAAAAATGCCCATGTGGTGGTTTTATATAAGGCGTATTTTACTGCCCAGCCCTCTAAAGTCTTTCTTCAGCCAGAAGCCATCCATCGTAATTTTTAAGGTTTATGTTCAGTCTCGGAAGGCACATGCGCCCCTCTGCGTAATGGCCCCGGCTCCCGCCGGAGCTGGGGGCGGCATCTTCTCCTCCCGCAGGCCATCTGCCACAACTCAGTGACCGTTTGCTGGATGGTGATGAAGACGGGACCCTGACTCAAGAGAGCACAGTGTCTGGCATCAGGGTCCCGTCTGGGATGTGCCTGGAGGTGCCCACACGCGTCTGCACGTGTTCACAGCAGCTGCATGTGTCTCTGTAACAGCCTCTGCATAAAAACACAAATTCTTCCACAGACTTTTCCACAGATTTCAGCTGCAACAAAAACACTTCAGGTGTTTAGAATTCATCATTATCACGTGAACTGGATTAACTGTAGCCAAAGTAAAAATCCGATTGGAAAGAAGGATTAGCTGTGTTAGAACAGCAAGCTGAACTGACTGGAAGTTATTTACAGACAGAATTGGTGGGAGACAAGTGTAACTTTGCCTTGAGATAACCTTGCAGATCCGTTAGCAAAGCAATGAGCGCCTTAGCAGCATCCACCCTTTCAGGGGGTGTGGGGCGACAGCTGGGTTACCTTCCAGTTTGGGGACGTGCTCTCCTGACCGTAACAGCACCGTGAGAACGCGGGGCTGTGAAATCCTTCTAGTTTCTTTCACTAATCTAACCCTGCTCGTTTTTTTTCTTGAATGCCTCAATGCCTTTAATAGTTTTTCTGAATGTCTCAACAGTTATTTACAAAAAGGGTGGGACAAAAAAAACTTCAAAGTAAAACTTTATGTTTGAGGGATTATATAATTACATTATTAAAAGGTATACACATAAAAATTACCAACAGAAAAGTAATACAAAGACAACACAATATTTAAAAGGCTATATTAATATATCCTTAAAAACAGCTTTATGTTAATGTAATCTTAAGTATATAAAAATCGAACTATTTTTAAAAATGGCCAAAGTAGGCATACTAATTATATCTATTTCTTTAAAAATATGGCTGTTACACCGTGTGGACAGTGTCTGCAAACAGAACACGGATCACAACCATGACTTCCCGGGCCACCAGCAGGAAGGGGAGCGGGGCAGCGCTCCTGCGGCGTCACCGTGGGGCCCTGCTCACTCCGCCCCGAGGCTGATCCCGGAGCGGATCTGGGAGCTGGAGCCCTCCCCACGTTTGGACGCCCATCTGCTTCCCTGAGCCACTTGGGGGCAGATTGATGTGAATGCAATCATGTCGGGGGCGCAAGATTAAGTGAACAGTGATGTGAGTAAAGAAGCCATTTCTCTGTATTCCAAGGGGTTTAACTCAGTTACTTAAAATGCCATAAACATAAACAGTCCTCCCCCTACGACGTGTCCATGACGGACGACTCCAAACACAGCACTCCAGGGCAACAGCACCTCCCACCTGAACAGGCAGCCGGAGTATCGGCAACCCTCTGCGTGCAGCACAGAACGTCGGAGTGAACAGGGGGGAGGCCCTGTAAACTAGTGTGTTCATTTCATTTATAAAAACGGATGTATGTGCATGCACTAATAAAAGAGGACAGGTATAGTGAAAAAGACGGAATTCAAATTCCTAAATGTTTTAACATGTGTATTTATGATTTCCAAAAAGTTGATGGGTAGGACATATTATTTTAGGGACCGCAGTGGTATTTAAATGAAGACGTTTAGTCCGAAAAGCAAGTTTCTAAAAACAACCACAACCAAGGAGTCCAGAGATTTTTCTCAACAACCTAATAAAGCACCTTCTCCAACCACTCCAGCACGACAGTGTCTGCGAAGGCAACGGATGTACTGCTGGAAAAACAGTTCCCTCAGCCCGGTCTACGCACGTTGTGTGATCTGTGGCGAAATACAGGACTGAGGGGCTGCAATGACCTCACCTCGCTCCGGGCGCTCCTTACAAATGGCCAAAGATTTACCCCATTTTTAAGCCAAGGAGAAGTTTCATTACAGTGGTCATCCAAAACACTGATTTTAACTTTAAAACTGACTCCCAATATTTGTGAGATGTTCTTCATTACAGATTTTCTTCAGTATTATCGGTATGTTTTATATGATTCTAACTGTATGTTTTAAGCATTTTACAAAGTGTCTTACTTCTGAGACACTTATTAAAAATAATCATCCTAACTGATAAAAAAAATCTATACATCTTAGGACAAAAAGCAGCACACACGACCTCGACAATCAGCTGGGTTGCGGAGGTCGCAGCCCGGCCACCACCTCCACGTCCAAACGACAGGCGTGTCTGGTCCCGGCCCAGGCGGCCTGCTCGCCTGCATGGCGCAGTTTCAAACCACCGCTCCTCCCCAGCGACCAGTTCCAGCAGGGGACAACGCGACAGACTCCGAAAGTCTTGTCACCCCGCGGCACAGTTTCCGTTCCTGTTCACGTGGATCTGCCCTGTATGCACATCTCGGGGAGGATGAGCTTTGAGGCATCTTTAAGGCTCTCGGTGAACCTGGCAACGCTCTTTATTCCTCTCCCTGCCTGGAGCCCTCTATCAGCTTCCCAGGCTGTTCGTTTTATTTACTGAAGACTTAAAAACGCCGGACAATCTTCCTTTCCACCCCAAACTCTGGAATTACCTTGGCTAATTCAACGTAAGTGCCCATGAGAGACGCCATCCTTCCGTTTTCTTACCTCCTGGTCCCCATGACCTTTACCTGGGCTTCCCTCGATCACCTTCAAGACCACCTGTGGGTCTGCAGGTGATTTAACCTTAACACGGCTGTGTTTCTCACACCTTGAACTTGGACATCCCACAACCTCCCAACCTTCAGTTCACCAGCACTGCCTTCTCGACTCCATTGTTTTCTGCCTATGATTCCCCTTCTGTCTTTACTTCTTTCCTTAACTATCGCAGATTAAGGACACGCTCTGTCACCACAACCAGTGTCTTCCTCGTCTCCTCGCATTCTTGCTCATTTACACTGCTGAGCCTAACCAGCAAAACACGGCCCTGGAAGATTCACACGCTATTCTCAGGGCTCGGAAGAGGAGCGCATAACCTCGATGCCCCGCTGACAGGACCCAGGGAGAAACGGTCCCTCTGTGCAGGGACGGGGAGGGTCCAAGGAGAGAAGTAAACAAGAGCATATCCTGGCCCTGACCAGATGGCTCAGTGGGACGGAGCAGGTTTGGTTCTTTCAGGGCACAGACCTGGGTCCAGGTTTGACGTTCCTCTCCTTCCCTCCCTCTCTGGAATCAGTGAACACATTCTCGGGCAACTTTCCAACAGCCCCAGGGAGGAACTTCGGAGGAACTGAATGTGGATTTAAGGCAAACCAAGTACAGTGCCTACATTTCACACCCACCAGAGAAGGCAATGGTAAATGGTGAACACACGCACACACACACAGAGAAGTGGAGCCAGGAAGTGGAAGTTAAATACAGCTGTTTCAGAATATCCCAAACCCAGGATTTATTTCAGAAGCATGTAACCTTCGCTTCTCAGCACGCCCTGCTTACTGCTCATCTGATGTATCACTACTTATTTCACGGTGAGGTTATCATTTTGTGCTTGTAAGACTTACTTTATGTTACTGTAAGTTACTATTTTAACTTTAAACTCCTGAATCGGTGACTAAGACAGCGCTTGTTCTGGAGGCGGCGGCCACAGACCCCAGACCGCACTCCAGGGAGTGTGCCGCCTTCTCACGGCGCCTGGCATGGGCGTCTGCTTACCAGGTTCGCACTTACGCATCACATAGTGTGAGGCTCTATGACCTTCACAGCCATCAGACAAAACAGGCTGCCACGCAAGTAGGTGTAGTTTCCTAGCAGCTTTTCATCATTGTGGACCTCACAGTGCTACCGAGGTCACAGATAACAGCGCTGAGTTGGACGCGGTAACGGCCGACGTGCCTGTAACAGCCACGCCCACTGAGTGCAGAGCGAGTTCCGAATTTAAGTGTTGACATTTTTAACTGCTTTTAAATTGCCAGTTTTTAGTGCATTGACTTTAGGATTTAAAAAACTGTAATTTTTAAAAACACATGTAGTGAAAATTGATTCACTTACACGCATTAGTTGAAGGAAAACCCAATTTATGTTCTCTAAATTATATAACCAAAACATCTGTGATTATTTAACCAAATATCTCAAAATAACTGAGATATTTGGAATTACAGTTCATTTAACTTTAAAACAGTAAATACATACACACATTTATGTGTGCATATTTTGGTCATTTAAGGGCCTACTGCAATCTCTTCTTTCATCGAGGCTGTCATGGCTCACGTAGGTTTCTGTCTCTTTGGTACAGTTTCCGTGAGACGGAACTGACACACAACTCAGCAATTTTAGGGACTCCACCATGACGATTTGCCTTACATACTTTGTGAAGCGATCACCTTTTAACACCCGTCATCCCGTACAGACCCCAACAACCGATAAAGAAAGAAAAGGTGCCTTTTCTTCCTGCGGTGCTAACTTCTGGGACCCGCTCTCCCATCTTTCAGACCCAGCACGCAGCAGTGTGAGGGACAGTCCACGCCACCACCTCATGCCCAGGCCTCGGGGTCTCGCTCATACCAGGACGCCCAGGCCTCCCATGGCCCCCGCCCAGCTCCCCCCACCCCGACCTCTGACAACCGCACACCTGCCCTCTCGCATCCTGAGTGCTCTCCTTCTTTTTCCCGCCCCTGGCTCCGCGTGTCAACGAGATCCCACGGGATCGGTCCTCTGCCGTCTGCCTCATTTCATTTGGCACAATGTCACCACCCACGCTGTTCTAATGACAGGATCTCCACTTTCTGAAAGTGTATGGGTCATACTCCACTGTGTGTGCATATGTCTACAGACACGTGTGTGCATGGGTATTTACCACAACTTCTCTATCCTTCATCTGTGGGCGGACACGTGGGTCGTCTCCACGGCTTGGCTGTCGCCAACACTGCAACTGTGAACGCGGGGTGCAGGCATCTGTTCCAGGTGGTGTTCTTGCTTCCTTTTGATATGTTCCCAGAAGTAGGAATTGCTGGGTCACAAGGCAGTTCCACTTGTCATTTTCCGAGGAACCTCCACACTGCTCGCACGGCGGCCACCCAGTCTGCATTCCCACCCACAGTGCACGAGAACCTCCTTCTCTCCACGCCAGCACCCGCTGCTTCTTGTCTTTTGGATGACGGCCACGGACACGGGGCAGAGGTGATGTCTCCCAGTGGCCTTTTGCACTTCCCTGGTGACGAGCGACACTGAGCACTCCTTCCTATGCCTGTCGGCCACTCACAAGTCTTCTTTGGATAAATGTCTTTTTGGGTCCTTTCTCCACTTGCAAATTTGGCTTGTGTAGTTTAAGGAATAGTAACTATGACCCCCCAGTATAAAATAGATGAAGAAAAGCTGTTTTTAACACTATGAACAGCATTAACTGCTAAATGTGCAATTTAAAGGTGCTTTCAAATTCTAGGGTGCTCAGGGGTGAAATAAAGATCAGTAATACCACTAGAAATGTTAACACACGTTAGACCCAACACTGCCGAGTCAAAAAATAAATGCAAACATTAGGTTAAACACATTAGTTTGGAAACCAGCAAGGAGAACGTCACGGGGGCAAAATTCCTTAGATTTGACAGAAATGGGAGGACTGACGCTTCCACCTTCGAGAACCACATGGAAGCTCGGCTCGGGCTCGGTGCTGCCATTTCAGAGAAGGACAATGCCACTCTCCGTGAGAGAGAGAGAATGGAGAAGCTGGACTTCGTGTCTGCTACAGACAGCCACGGAACGAAGGGACAAGCCACAGACTGGGTGAGAACACCAGCAACAGACACACCCGATCAAGGACATCATTCCCGATACACAAAGAACCCAAACTCAGTAACGAGAAAACAAACGACCTGGGTAAAAAACAGGCCGAGACCTTACAGGCCCCTCGTCAAAGAAGACACGCAGACAGAGAACACAGCCTAGGGAGAGGCGCTCTACACGGCACACCGCCAGGGAAACACCAATGGAGAGGAGAGACCAGCACACGTGCACTAGAAAGGCCGCACCCCCAAACGCTGGCGAGAATTTGGAACAACAGGAGTCTCCCTCATTGCTGGTGGGAACGCAAAACAGTACGGCCACTTGGGAAGGCAGGTTACTGGCTCCCTAGAAAACTAAACATACCACCGCCATAAAATCCAGCAGTCACACTCCTCAAAGGCCACACAAAGGCTCACACCCACACAAAACCCTGCACGTGGATATGTACAGCAGCTTTGCTCGTAACTGTCCAAATGTGGAAGCAACCAAGACGACCTTGACTAGGTGAGCAGGTAAACACGGCGCGGTCTGCCCCGGCGACACAGGCTCGCCAGGTAAACACGGTGCGGTCTGCCCCGGCGACACAGGCTCGCCAGGTAAACACAGTGCGGTCTGCCCCGGCGACACAGGCTCGTCAGGTAAACACGGTGCGGTCTGCCCCAAGGACACAGGCTCGCCAGGTAAACACGGTGCGGTCTGCCCCAAGGATACAGGCTCATCAGCACGAACAGGGAATGGGTGGTGGAGCCACAATATGACGTGGAGGAACCCTAATTCCTTTCAAAATAAAGAAGCCGATCTGGAAAGGATATATACTGTAATGATATAAAGGATATATCACAGGACTTTCTGGAAAAGGCCAAACTGTGGGAATAAAAGGACCCGTGGTGGCCAGGAGTTGCAGGGTTGGGGGTGGACGGACAGAGTCAGAGGCTTTTAGGGCGGTGAACATGCTCTGCCCGATACTACAGTGGTGGACATCTGCCATCATACACGTGTCCGGAGCAGCATGACACACGTCACCGAGAGACGTCACTCTGGGGACTAGGGCTGTCACCGAGGACCGGAGGTGAAGCTGTCTGTGACACAGCATTACAAAGTCAGCCCTATCCACTGCGGAGCTTGCATTGGAGTGGAACCAAAATGATGAAACTGACAAACATGTAAATGTATGCGTGTGATAGACATAAATCTTGGAAAGGGAAAATAAAGCAGAGAAGTGCAACGTAAAGTATTTGGGGAAAGAAAGTTTTAGGCCAAGGGCCACAGGAGGCTCTTCTGAGAAAACACAGTTTGCACTGAAGCCCACGGGAGGTGGGAGGGCTGGTCTGGGAGGAAGCGGCCCGGCACGCTGCGGCTCTGGCGCCCGGGGTGGGACAAGAAGAACCAGGAAGGGCGGTGGGAGAGAGAGGCGAAGGGACCCTTGCTGTCCAGCCCCTGCTCAGCTGCCACTAGCCCCCCCGCAGATGAGGGGCCTGCCTGTTCAGTGAGCGGGTCCAGGGCCCCTTCTTTCGGGGCTGTTTCCCCTGCTGGCAATGCTCCGGCAGGCCTCTCTGCTGGATGGCTGCCTGGCCGGAGTGGAGTTCTCGACCTTTGCATCAAAAGCAGTGCGCTCTGCCCTGGCAGGCTGCTTCAAGCCATTCCCTCCTTTCCTTGCGGAGGGAATTCTGAAGGGTAGTTACTGGTCAGAGCAAGACAGACAGCCGGCATCTGCAAGACTGGAGCCCGCTGGGTGGGGAAGCCCACAAGAGCGACCCGAATGGGGGACAACCTCTGGAGCACAATCTGTGGTCGCAGTGTGAGACGACCGGCAGATTCTGAGTGACCAGCATACATACGATGCCACCAGGGGGATGGGACACAGGTCTGGTGAAAAGGGGGCGATCTGGACTACAGGTAATGAACTGGAGAGTTGCCAGCATATTGGCAGGATTTTTAAGCCATGACACTAGAAAAATTGCCAAGAGAGACAAAAAGAAGAGTGGTTCAATGACTGTGTTTTGCTAATTAAACAAAAAACTAGGGAGGAGTACAGAGAACAGAGCCTCCCCTTGAAGACACACAGTTTCGCGGCCCAGTCAGAAAAGGACGGTAGGAGGAAGACCGCCTGTTTTTATTCGGTGGGCACTGGGAACCAGGTGTGCAGGGAGGGGCGGCAGATGCTGGTCCTCTGCGGGGCCGCTGCCTGTCCCCTACTGGGATGGCGCAGTGTGTAAGCGCAGCAGAGGGTGCTATCGGACACTGTGCAGGTTGCTGCTGTTCAGCTGTGTTTTAGTAACACAATGAAATATTAAAACCTGAACCATGTGCGGCTCTCTGCGTCTAGGACAATGCTCACCCACGGGAGCTGAATCGCTGGCAATGCAACGTTGGAGTCGTGACTGTGGATGAAGAAGCGGATGAACCCCGTTCAGGAGACATGGAGCGAGACAATGTCTGCACCCGGGCAGAACGTTCTTGCTCTGCGTCTGGCTGCCCTGCGCCTGGCTGCCCTGCGTGGGGGTCACACTCAGGTGGGGCCGCTCCTGCGGCCGCTCCTCTGTGCAACGGCTCAGTGTCATGTGTCAGCCAGCCAGGCTGTGGCGCCAGTGGTTAGGCCAAACCCAGTCCACGTGTTGCTCTGAAACATTCTGTAGGTGTGATTAACACCTACATTCAACTGACTTGAAGTAAAAGGTCCGGTTCTCAGCAGCGTAGGTGGGCCTCACGCAGTTGGATGAAGGCCTCCAGCGAGAAGGCTGAGGTTTCTGGAGAAGAGGGATGCTGTCTGCAGGCGTAAATGGAAATGCTGCCGGAGGAGACGGCCTGCCCGCCTGCCCGGAGACCTCAGCCGGCCAGCCCCAGACTCAGGACCGTTCTTCAACACAATCTGCACCTGTGCCCTCGCCTGCTTGCCTCTCTGTCCCACGTACGTTCTGCGGGGTCCGGTCCGAGTTTCTCTGGAGGACTCTGATGGGACCCTCGGCCTCCACTCGTACGTAGTGTGCTGCTATGCACGTGTACCTAAGCTGGAAAACCTTCGGTGTCTTCACGGTGCTAGGGAGAAGATTCCAGCAAACTTTCACCGAGACGCTTTGAAGGTTAAGTAAGAAAACCCGTGTAAAGGTATCAGTGGCGCCTGACGCACGATGTTGCACATGCACTAGATGTCATGGTATTGCTGTTACTACAGGAAACAAATACTGAGCTTTGGCCATTGTTAAAGACGTCAAGTTATAATTTTACTTCACATTCAAAACTAAAAAATGAAAAATTAAGTAAGTTTTCTAAATCTCAGGTTTGAAACGAAAGGACAGTAGTCAAATGCTACACTAGTCACATCCAGAAGTTCTTCCCAAGTAACGTAACGTCCACCCAAGCTCTTCCGACCAGTGTCCTCCAGGCGGGTAGCCGGCCCGCGAGCCGGGCCGGCGGGGACGAAGTGAGGACGCTCGCGGGGGTCGAGGAAGACGGAGGCGCACAGGTGAGGACTGTCTGCGGCCTAACGAGGTGCCTCGCTGCCCGTTCACTGGAAAATGTTGTTCCAGGCGCGGAGGAAACAATTTTTATGAAAATTATAATTTTATGCCTACAACTGTAATTTAATAATAACCAATTTTGGTTTTAATTGTACTATAATATCATACATGCTCTAATTTGGGATGAAACACTTCTTAAGAGAGACTAAATAGGAAAATAACAAAGAAAAATTTAAAAAGAATGTATTACTTCTCCCATAGGAAGTGCTTATATTATCACTTGTACATAATTAAGAAAGATATTAATTTAGTAAGTAGGAAGACCTGACTCTTTAAGATTAAAATACTTTCCCAAATTTTGTATTTTGTTACAAATAATTCAAAATTACAAACAACTTCCACTAGAGCTACTTTTAAAAGTTCAGATTTTCTGCTAAACCATTCTAAAGAGACATTACTAAAGACATCAGGAAAAATACAGCAATTTTTTAACGCCGGTGACTGTGTTCTCTAAGTAACTCAACGCACGGTCCCCCCCAGGTCTATGACAGCCCGTGCCTTGCGGTGGACGGCGCGGCGCTCACCCACCTGTGGCAGACGGCCCCCCAGGCGCCGTGCTTGTTGGTGAGGATGTTCAGGATCTTCTGCTTCAGCTGGTTGGCGGTCACGTGGTCCCGGTGCTTGGCTGCGCTGATGAGGTGGTCGCACATCTTCTCCTCCTCTCTCCTGTCGGCCGCGTACTGGGCACACTGCGACTGTGGGGACACAAGCAGCACGGTGGATGTGCAAGGCGCGCTGTGCACAGAGGGGGTGCTGATCAACTCAGGTGCACACTTGTCTGGAACTTGGTTCTCAAGAACTCACACAGTCACTTTTCACACTTGTAAGAACGTGTTCTTTGTGGGTTTAGACATATGCAGACTAAAATAATTTGGATAGCGTGAGCTATCTGTATTCGTGCCTGGGGGTGTTAGTGATACAGCTAACCATTCTTGCCATGTGTCAAGGGGTTCATAAAGAGGGCCGTTTTTAATTCTGTTCGGTGTTTTAATGATAACTCTGGTGTAAAGTAGACTTAAGTTTCAGCATCACCAAATGTGGAACGTGAGCTGTGTAACCAGGAAGGAAAACATACATCTAGAGGACACATATACGACAGGGAGTCTTCACCAGGGAAAAGACTGTGTTGGGGAAGGTGCCTGAACACGTCCCCTTCGTCCGCCCACTGTCACAAAGGACCACCACGCCCATTTCTTCCGGGGAAGCGACCCCACCCTGACCCTAGGAGGGTGAATGCGCTCTCCAATCCGTCTCTTTGTCCTGGGACTCGCCGATCAGTGCGGGGTCCCCCTCCACAGCGAGGCCGACACTTCATTAGCTCACTGGAGAGTAAAACTAAACTTCCATTTTTCTCCCTTAACAATTGCAGTGATTAACTAAAAACCTTAACCCTGGCGTTCCCACCTCCCATTACAGACACCTTTTCTCTTAATTACAGGCTTATACGGGAGACAGAGAAATTCCTCAGAGTCCCAGGAAAATGTCCTGACTTTTCTAAAATCTTTTCCAATTTTAAAATGGTAAGTGTTTGGTGAACCACATACATGCTCCCCCCCACCCACATCACTGGATTTACTCTGTATCTCTGACCTAAAAAGAACAAATTCAAACACTTGGGTTAAAAAACACGAGGTACATTCATTAAGTAACAATGGTAACAGTCTCGAAGTCAGATTTACATGGGCATTTTATGTATACATAATCTGAAAATCACTGGTCTTCACGTTCTCTGTCACTGCCTCTTATCGCTCTTGGCCATGAGTCCTCCGCAGTGATCTCACCCCCGGGGGGGACGCTGGCGTTGAGTGCGTGTGAAAAATAAACTTGCTCCTCCTGCATGTAAAGCACAGATGTGCACACCACCCAGAACCAGATATGCAGCGTATCAACGGTGATCGCTGGGAAACATTTAGGATAAAAAATAAAAAGATTCCTTTGGGGGCAATAATGAAAAAAACTTGGAAAGTACTGCACTTCACTTAATATCATTTTGGTTGAATATGTGATAAAGCTGGTACATAACATCTAGCTTCATAAAATTCTATTTTAAATGCTTCCACATGACAAATATTGATTTGCTTATATCCCCATGAGACAGTTTGATTTTCTTAGCAGAAATACAGGGTGGGACCAAAGTCGGCTTGCAGTTGCTCGTATGGAAAATAACACGACAATGAACGAACAACAACCCGAGAATAAACTCACCACTGCGAACCCCCCGCCCGACGGAGTGCACACTGATCCTGCACGGAACTCAGTCCGCACTGGAGACCTCATCTGCCAACGCACGTTGCAAGTGGATGGAATACTTGTTTGTTAACAGTTGTGGCACGCTGTGCACCAAAGCATTTGCTGAAGAACAGGTAACTCCATCCTGCCACTCGGAGTGCAGCATATCCGGATAAAGAAACCATCCAGGCGACACAACTGCACGTGGACCAACGGGTCACTGTCCCCGGCTTTCATCGCAGTTGGCAGTCGTGGGCACTCCTCTCAGAACAAGGGCTCTGCGGTCCCACACGACAGGCAACTGGGGCCGAGCGTGGGCCGTGGGCTGGCCGTGGGCCTTGCCTTGGGCCAGGTCGGAGGTCACCAGGCCCAGGACATCAACTGGCCCGACCAGGAGGGCTGGTTCTCGGAGACAGAAACCCCATCATCAGAGAGGGGTCTGGGCTCCAACTCCCAGCCTCCCCACACCTGTCTGCAGGCGGCACCCGAAGGCGGAGTGGGTGGGGTTTCAGCTGACAGTCCGACGTGAGCCCAGCACCGGTCAGCTAGACATTTCTGAGACCATTTCTGGTCTCAGAACGAGCTAAGTGCTCGATCTAAAGCAGTGAACTCAGAATATTTGTTGACTGCAGGCAATACAAATAATGGTGAAGAATTACTGACATGTTATAAATATAATGTTTTAAATTAAAACTGATGTCTATGGAACACATAGTGTATGTTCCAAAGACATCAATTTTTCTATCTGTATCCTTTACTATCTGCACATAAATAGAAGTGATAATTTGTTCTTTATTCAAAGTATTTATGAGGATTTTAAACTATTATAATTCCAGATATACATACAGATCTACTTATCACACAACAGCAATGCTTCAATTGTCAATAAAATATCAATTATAAAAATAAAATATGAACCAAAAAGCTCTGTAGTCACTCTAAAAATGGATGTGTTAACAGATAACAAATTACTGAATGTTTGGTAAAACTGCAATTCTTTATATAACCTCGTTACACATATATCTAATAGTATGTAACCTTTGCTAGGTTAAGAATTACTAAAGTCATTGCATGATAAAACTTTATTTGCTATTAAGGGCAAGTCAGAAGAATGCCAGTCTACTGAGAGGCCAGTCACAGGGCAGGGAGACCTGCTCATGCTGTGACCAGGCCGACCTGCACTGAGGACCCAAACTGCCTTTGGGGGACTTCGCTGTCTGGGACGAGGACAGGGACAGGGACAACTGGCCGGGACCAGAAGCAGAGCGGGAAGAAGCTGCTCTGCCCCCGCCTTACCTCGAACTCGGCGTGTTTGTGCACGTCCTCCGCGCGCTGTCGGTTCAGAATGAACTCCGCTTCGTTGGCCACGCGCACGATGTGATCCTTCATAGCGTGGCACAGTAATCTAGGAAGAAAAATGCCCTGGGGATCATTCTTCTCATTCAATAATCAGTCTTCAGTGCTACAGGTATGAATCGTGCATAAATTTCAGATAAGGCGACAGGATACAATGAATATAGCTCAAACCGCATTTCGGTGACACCCGACACACAGGGATATGCCGCAGAACTGTGGGAGCAGTGCTTCTGACCCACAGCGTGTCCTGTGAAAAATCACCTGTGGACTCAATATAGTGAATGCACAGAAATAGAGAGTTTTGAAGAAGTAGACTGAGCACCCGCCTGGGAACCGAAAGGTCAGCAGTTCAATTTCCATCAGGGCTCATTTCCTTTTCTTTTTTTAATTGTATTTCCCCTTTACCAGTTAGTCTCCTCACCCCGCCCCCCCCAGTCACTACACCACTGTCCACGTCCGTGAGGCCTTTGTCTTCATTGCTCATCTTCACGGTCCCTTGTCACCCACTCAGCTTTGTGCCACGCTGCTCCCTGCACTTCCCCCTATGACCTCGACAGTCCCGGAGAGCCCAACTTGAGTCCTTCCTGTACTGGAGCTCACACACGGTGGCTTTCAGGTGACATCGGGCGGGGTCAGGGTGGTATGGCCGTAGGCCACAGTGGCTTTTGGTGTCCAGTACAAAGTCTTCTTTGTTAGGCGACTGCTGGTTCCAACCTGAGGGAGCCCCATGGACCCAAGGTGGGGAGAATCTGCTAGAACCACCTTGGCCTCGTGTCGGCTTAGCCTGAACTTTCCAGGCTGGAGTCTTTGCTTCATTTCTGGCTAAAGGGGTGAAATCCCCACGGCCCTGCTGCTCAGGGCATGTGACCTGAGCACGACCCCGGTCAGTGGGGGTAGGGTGGCCCAGGAAAAGGCCTAAAGTACCTATTAGACCCACGTTGCCCTAGGTAGGCAGTGCCTGACTGTTCCGCAGCAGGAGGAACTGGAGGCCCCGAGGAAGCAACGCAGCTGTAAGGGAGTCCTCACTTCCAACCTGCTGACCTGGGCCTCTAAGACAACCCCACGCTAACCCGAGCACCGGGCTCGGTCAGCCCTGCCTCCTCAATGTATTGCAGTGAGTGCACGAACCCCATCAACGCTGGTTTAACTGGAACCTTACTCACCTCTCCTCTGGGTTACAGCGGGTTCCTGATTCCCTGCCTCTCCTGATCTACCCTGCAGTACACTTTTTATGTGGCCATTACTGTTACTCACAGATAAACGTGTCCAGGGTACACGTGTAATGGACAAGATAGTCACACAGGTGCCAGTCCTGCGTCCCAGAGAAGCCTCCGAGGCTCCTCGGATGCGTCAGGCTGTCCCAGGGCCCTGGTGGGGACACCTGCCCCCCCGCCCACTCCCCACATAGCCCACAGACCTTCTCACAGGGTCGCGCACCTGGGCATTACAGTATTTATTACATTGTCTTGAATTTACTTTTCTCTCCTTCAACAGGCCTCCCCGAGACCGTGGGGCTATGAAATAAGCGGCGGGGCCGATCTGCTTCTGTGTCCAGTCTGACCGGCACCAGCCCTGTCTCAACGTGTGGGCTGTTGCACAGCCAGTGGGCGGATGGCTGAACAGACGCAGGAAGGCTGGCCGGGCACCTGGGCTTTTAACCGTAAGGCCGTTTCTTGACTATAAAATTCTATGATGCATTTAGCACCCAGAAAATGAGGCAAATAACAGTATCTGATAACTTAGGGATGAATACCCGTTACAGAACATTTTACCCCTCACAGTATGTATACAACATAGGAAGGGAATGAGGTGGTTTTCATCTTCGAGGGTGAGTTCATTTTTCAAAGGAAAGAGACGAGGAAGCCGTTTGTTCAATCAGCCGTTCCTATTCCAAACGGGCTGTTGCAGACGTGGGGAGCGGCCGGGACCAAACATACTCTGCTTCCAACAGAACGGCTGTCGGCGAGGCAAATGCTCACATCCTCGGATACACCCAGCGTTATTTAGTTTGTTATAATTTAAATTGTCTGTCTTTGACCCAAGAGTCTGAGACCCTCAGTTTCAAACATTAATTAATTCCTGCAATACGATGACAGAAAAGAACCAGCAGGAGGGCAGCGTGCGAGTCAGACGACGAGTCCTCCGTCACTGTGGGTGAGCGAGGGGCCGAGGGCAGAACCGGCCTGCATTTGAGTCCTGCCTGTCACCAGCGTCAGGATCTGGACAAATCCCTCCCCATGCCTGAGCTGCAGTCTGCTGATGGCTGTTGTCCTCCTTCGTTTGAGCTCTACGAATCCCTTCTCTGTTTTGGATACTAGCCCCTTATCAGACACATGCTTTGCAAATGTGCTCTCCCAGGCAACTGGCGGCCTTTCTGCTTGGAGGACGGTTTCCCAGGCTGGGCGGAATCTTCTAAGCGTGACGTGGTACCGCTGCTTATTTTTCCTTTTAGTGTCAGATTAGAAAGTCATCGCCAAGACCTGGGTCAAGCAGTTTCCTGCCTGTTTTCTCCTGGACAGTTTACTAGAGCTTCCTGCCATCTGAGCGCAATCGTGTAGTACGCCTTTGCTGTCCGGCTTTCCCAGGGCTGGACACACGCCTTCAAGTTCTGTGCCCGCTGCGTGCGTCAGCTCAGACCGTCTCGTCGCTGAGCAGGAGCCCACGTGGCGATACGTCACACTCAGTTCCCGTGTTGAAGAACAGTGGGTTGTCTCTCGTCTTTGTCTCTTGCGAATGCAGCTGTTACCCACATGCACATACAGGTCTGGATGGGGGCCTACGTATTTATTTCCCGTGGGGAAGTACCTAGGCTTGGAACCGCTGGTTCAAAAGTTAACTGTATGTCAGTCTTCTAAGGTGCTGGAAAGCTCTTTTCCAAGTGAATGTGCCCTTCGGCACTCTCACCACTAAGTTACCCATATCACAGTATATCCGTGTCCACACTGACACCCCGTGCTGCTCAGCTACTGAATCACGTCCACTGCAGCTGGTGCACACTGCCGTCGTGGCTTAAAGTTGGGTTTCCCAGGTGAACAGTGGCGGGGGCCACCTCTTCACATGCTGACGGGCCATTTGTCTATCTTCTTAGGTGCGGGGTCTGTTCAAATTGTTTGCTGAATTTGTACTGAATAGTTTGTCCTTTCATTACTGAGTGGTAAGACCTTCTCTCCTCCTTCCCATCGGTCACGTGTTCCAGTTTGAAACAACCCCCCACCCCTGTTCTTTACATATTTGTTTTAACACAGGTCCTTTGTATTTGCACAGAAATTTTAAAATCAGCTTGTTAGTTTCCATCAAAAACAAACAAAAAAGCCCGCTAAAGCTTTGATTAGATTTGAGCCCATGGATAAGCTCGGGGAAAACTAAAAACTTAACCGTGTTGGGTGTTCTGAGTCACCAACCCAGTGTAGTTTTGCATTTATTTATTACTTACTGATAATTTTTTCACAGAAACATTCTGTAGTTTTTATTGTACAGGTCCTTCATATATTTTATTTAGTACATCCTTAAGTATTTCATAGTTTTGATACTATTATAATGGTTTTATTTTTAACTGAAGTTTCCAGTACTTCACATATAAGTGTCATCATAATGGATTTTTGAACAGCGATCCGATCTTATATCCTGTGCCTTTGCTCAGTCCACTCACTAGACTTAGTATTCAGTACTCGAATATGTACTTAGTATTCAGCACTTAGTGCAAGTGCTGAGTGAGGGCATCCTGCCTCATGTTTGATCTCGGGGAGAAGTGTTTGGTCTTTCACCACTCCGAAGGGCCGCTGCGTGGCTCTGTGGGTTCCATTCACCACACCGAGGGACTTTCACTTCTGGTTTACTGAGAGTTTACATCATGAAGAAATGCTGAATTTGTAAATACTTTCCCCGTATCTATTGTAATATCCATACGTAAAAATATACATTTCTTTTTCGGTGATGTGGTGCATCTCACTGATGCGTATTTTTAATATAAAAGCAACTCTGAGTTTTTTGAAAAACACCTGCTGCTCCCGATGTGACCCTTTTCATACACTGCTGAACCTGACCTGCCACACGGACTTAAGAATCATTCCACCTGTGCTCATTAGTCTGCAACTGTGTTTTTGTGATGTCTCTGGTGTTCTCACAGGGATGCCTGGATCTCACAAAGTGAGTCGTGATGTGTTATCTATTCTAGTTCTGGAAGACTGTGAGTACAATGGTATTACTTCTTCCTTAAATGTTTAGAAGAAATATTCAGAAATTATTTTTAACATCAACTCTGCTCCTAGGTAAGTTAAGTCTATTGTTTCCCTTATATTTTGCTAGAAATAAAAATAATCTAGTCGTCAGTATAATGAATTGTTTTGAAATCTGTCTCATAAATACGAGTAATGCTTTTAAAAAATACGTAGATGCCCCACACTTGCTGCGACACAGCAGTTAACATTACAGACCCACCCTGCAGCAGGTGAGACACTGGCCTGTACTTGAGAGCCAGGAGGCTGCTAACTCTTTGTTTAAATGCTACGAAGCTCAGAGACAGAATGCGATTTTTGCAAGTAAGATTTTGTTTCGCTAGATAATGAAGAACATAAAGGTATTTCCTAAATCTTAACTTCAGGAACACAGCAAGGACTGGCCTTCCGCCCCACGCAGAGCGCATGCTGCGTGTCTGGGCCCGTTTCCCAGCAGGAGCCTTTCGGGGCATCGCCGTGCACAAGAACAGCTCCTTTTCCTGAGGTCATTACAATCTCTGAATTATTTACTTGCACCTCTGAGCTCTTTATTATATACTGCCTATGGCATTTGGAACTGTTTATTTTTTCTGGCATGTAAATCTTAACTTCTCAGTTATAAATTACTTGAAGATGAGAAACACGTGTAAAATGTATATGTATCACTACTAAAACTAAGCCCCTTAACGAAAATTTCCTAACTGTTTCTTCAGGCTCATCTCCCGTTTGTAACGTAATTATGCAGGTGTGAAAGTCTGGGGGATGCCTGTGCAGGTACCGTATTCCTTCTGCACCCAGAAAACCGCCACGGCCTTTTCTCCCTCCAGCCTCACATCGGACTGCGGCGGGCATGCCGTCGAAGGACCTGGCTCTTCAGACGCTGGCCTGTGCAACGCAACCGAGGCGCGGAGTGGCTGGGCCGGGACCACCTCGACGGGCTCGCTCACCCTGCCTCTTCACCTCCCACCTTCACGGCATCGACCTTGGCCTGGCCACGCGCACTATTCCTTTGCGAGGGACAACACCCCCGCCCTCCCCCCGCCGTCTGTTGCTGCACTTGTACCTGCGCCTGCTCTTTGAACAGTGGGCGGGCCACAGACGCCAAGGCCACTCTGGTCACCCGTTTCCAAGCTGATCCTTGTCCGTTTTCTAACGCAGACACGGATACCCTGAATCCCGACAAGCACTTGCTGGCAGTAAGCAAGCTCTTAAATAACAAAACATACTTATGTCCCTAAGAAATTAAAATAGGGACATATGACACAGAGCTGAATAGGCCACAAAGAGGGTATCACTCCCCTTTTTTGTCTTTTAATGTAAAGAACTATGACTGTTTTATGAAATACTACTTTAGTTCTCACCATATTACAATAATGGTGCCTAGGAAAAAATGGTCTCTGAGGCTGTTCACAGAAGAGGAAAACCATCTCAATACATGCAGAAGCACATATATTTTAAACACGATCTAAAGTGTAAGAACGTAAGTCCTATGACATCTTTGATCACTAAATTCCGAAATAGACTTCCCTATCACCCGAAACCTAGCCATTATTAAATAGCACTTGTTCATCTTACTTTCACTCACCACGTTTTATTTATCATCGGTGTCTGAAGTTAAGCATATGAATTAATAGTACTATTTATGACCCACACAATGAATTTTGTGAAAGTACAAGGTTTTTCCACCTTATTGTTCACAAAACAATGTATTCGATAATTTATTTCATGTGTAAAATGAGTAACACAGTAATAAGAAAAAGGTATGAATCAGGTTCTACATGAAAAAAAATAGAAAGAGGGAACTCCTATCTTCCAGGTGTCCCCAGGGATGTGAAGTTCAAAGTTAAACCAGAATCTCAATGCTAAGAAAAAATGCCTTATCTTATGGTTTTGGGGAATAAAGCCTTTTTTAAAAATACAGCATTTTGTCAAATCAAAGACCCCCAAAACTCAAATAACGAAAGCTTAGTGGTTTACTTATTAAATAGCATCTGTTAAGGAGGATCCACAAGCTGGAACCACTTACTGCTGCAGGACCATGCGTATACCTGCATGCGATAGGCTTCTTCAAAATCTAACAAACGCAAGCCACATTTTCCCCTATTTTAAAGAACACAGTAATTGGAACCTTGTAAATTTTAGGTTAAATTCAGTTCTAAACAGCAATACAATTTTTTATGAATATACAATAATTATACCCTCCTGCTTTCAAAGAAGTAATAAAGGTTTATTTTAGGCAAATGATTAACTTACTTCAAGAGATGGCTCAAATTCCATAATTTACCAAGTCTTATTTGCTTTATAGTTCAGCTCATATTTTAATAATTTAAAATCCAATTATTATTGCCAAGATATTATAGGCAATTTCACATCCCATTAACCTTGCTTTGTTTTAATTGTAAAGATCCTCTGTTAGAACCTTTAAATGATCCGGTTTATAATTCCAGCCTGTCCCAGGGAGCACTTTCATTCAGCTGCACATTCATCAACTGTTTGGGGCCTGTTAATTGCAGACAACTGCACAATTGCTTTCCCCAGCTATGATTGATGAATTACGTTCGGGAGCATAGCTGTTAAGTAGGATAAACATTTATAACAATTTCCACTTAAAGATTTTTATCTTCATTCCCACAAGGACAAATTAAAGACAATCTAACAACCAGGAGTAAGTGCTGTTATGTGTTTCACTTTCAACTAGGAGAAGAAGTTAAGAAAAACGCTCTATGGCCAGGCCAGTCACTCATGCGGAGCCTGGAGCGAGGCCGGCGGACAGATGCACGGTGAACGGAGCGGCGTGTCTTTATCGTCACCACGCCCCCACTGACCTATCACTGTGGCAGGCTCTGATCTGGGACTCCCAGCGCAAGTGGATGAAGGAGGAAGGTCTGTGTTGCAAGGAAATGACCCAACCCGAAGGGGTAAGTCAGCGAAACCCTAGACACCTACTCACTCCGTGCAGCAACAGAGAAACGCCCTTCCCGTCTAGGGGGCCTACGCTGCATCAGCGGTGGTGAACGTGGCTAGTGCTGTTTCTGGCCTTCGGAGGTGTCGCTACTCTGCAAATGCCAACTGCACTCCGAGGGAGACCCTGCTGCTTGCCCAGAGCCCGCCGGTTTGTCAGCTGGAGGGCCGGGATGGGACTGGGTGCGAGCAGGACCCCCGTGCCGTGTGTCGTAACAGGCACTGTGGAGAGAGCCGCAGAAAGACACCGCACACGCGTGAGCTCTCATGCTGCAGCACGGGAAGGGCACATGGAGAAATGGGGTGCGGGGTGCCGTGAGAACCCGGGAGGGCCCAACTGTCCAGCCTGGGCTGGTGGCGGGGCAGGGGACGGGTGCTCCGTGAAGACGGCCTGCTCGCCAACGCAAGGGAGGTGAGTATCTTCGATGGCCCACGCCATCTCCTCAGTGCGTGGGCCGCTGGGGACAGCGCTCCCACCCCACAGACAGCAGCCCGTGGGGCTCCCTCTGCCTCTCCTCGCCCTTACTCTTCCACACTGGCTGCTGTCAGCATTCTCCTGTCTTCCCCAATACTGCACCCACCCCACCCCGAGTGTCCCTCATTCTCAGTAAATGGCCTATCTGGCCCTGTGTGGAGAATGGAAGGCATTACAAAACTAAATAAATAAGCCCGAATCCCGCCAAAACTGAAATGCTGAATCCTTTCTCAACGCTCTTCAACAAAGTCCGGTCCCTGGGCCCTCACCTGACCCCTTCCAGAGGCTTCCTTCTTCACAAACGCCCCTTCTTCACTCCCACCACACTGGCTTTGTGCTGTCAGCACTCACAAACACTCAAGCCCTTCCTTCTAAAAATATGACACACCCTCCCCCCAAATTAGAAGCCCTGCCCCCTCTAGGGACCGCCCATGAGTGCTCCGGCTGGACTCCACACAGCTGTGCACATTCCACGGCCCCGCTCACCTCCCACTCCCCAGCCCGAGACACCCTAGCTCTGCCCCCAGCTCTCGAATCGCCACTTTCTCAAACGTCACCTCCCTCGTTCACTGGCTCTCCAGCCCCTGGCCTTGCCCTTGGCACACTTCACACACCCAGAAGCACCTGCTGGAAGTGCACTGTCCCCACTGGACTCCTCGCCGCCCACCGGGGCGGGGGTCCACAGTGGCACTGCCAGCGCATTGCCCGGCAGCCTGGGAGGTGCACTCGGCCTCTCGGCCAGCGGCCCTTAACCCCAGCGTGACATCCTCCCTCGGACCAGTCCTCCCCCCGCACACATCCTCTTGGGCCTTCTCCCCTGCATTCCTTCCATGAGTGTGTGTGACTGTGCACACACGTTCAACACCAGTTCTGAAGGGGAGCGTGCTGCAGTGAGGAAGGCGAGTGTGGGGTGATCGTGGTGACATCATCACCACATCAGAAGAGATCCCAGTGATGAAGTGTGCTAACCCGGTGAGACAGTCGGGGGCGGGGCGCTCCCTGCGGGGCAACTAACCAGCCAACTGATGGCATGAAGCTGCCATGACAGCACGGGCTTGGCCCTGGCCCCCCGCCGGCTCTCTCCTCCTGTGCATCACACCTGCCTCCTTGCGGCCTGCACGCTGCCCGGGAGCTGACTCCCAAACCTCCAGGCTGCAGGGATTCACAGGATGTCGCCCAGGTGCTCCAGTTCAGTGCCACCCGCAGGGAAAACCTCTCTCACCGAGTCACGACTTCTGCACCCGGCGTTATCCCAAGAAAACTGCATCTGCACTGTTCACCGCCCAGCCTCGAAGGCTCGAAGTCAGGCTACTGCAGACCCATTTCCCCTCCCACGACCCAGTCTCTCTGAAGTCCTGCCTGTGCTCCCAGAGACGCTGCAGCCTTGCCCACACCGGGCACCGGGCAGCCACCGCCGGTCAGTCTGACACCACCGCCTGTCTTCAACAGGCCTGTGGAGACCTCCGCCTGCCCCCTGTGCCCGCTTGCCTGTCCGCCACACTCAGGCAGCGCCTCGCCCTCTGCACTCACACCGGGCAGCCTTGGGCAGCCTTTGCTCAGCCGGGAAACCCCTCTCGGCAAACCTGGCCCAGAGAGCGACCCACCTCTGTGCGGCCAGCACACGACCGCAGCTCCGCAGCAGTGTGTGGGTCAGCACGAGCCAGCACCAGCTTCCCAGGCGGGGCCAGCTGTCTCTCCCCACCCCCATCTCTACTGGATTCCCTGGGCCCAGAATTGTATTCCTTTTTTTTTTAACTCTCACATACCTATTTCCTAATTATCTCTCAGTTCTCAACCAAGATGACACTGTGTTGGGATATACTTGTTTTCAGGAAGCTCCTTATTTCCTCGCAGACTAGTTTGTAAAGCAGCTTCAAGTCCACAGCAGACCTGAGCAGGGTCTGCACTGCCCACCGCGGTCACCCGATGGCCGTGGCACACACCAAGGTCCACTCTCGGCGCTGCCTGCTCTGTGGGAGCAGACGAAGGTCTGGCGCCGGGTGTCCCTCTCACAGCGCCGCATCCAGTGGGCCCACTGCCCAGAAAACCCTCCAGGATGTTCTGTCTCCCTCCAGCCCCTGGAGAGAGACCACCGGTCTTTTCGTCGTCTAGTTTGGCCTCTCCCCGAGCGTCACGTGGTTCCTGTCGCACAGCGTGCCGACTTTTCGTCCTGCCCCTTTCCCTTAGTGACGTGCAACTCGGTGTCCGCTGGTCTTCCCCCAGCGCGACTGTGAATTTCTTTTCAGCAGGGAGTAACGAATAGCCCAGCCCTTCTTCGGGACGCGTCACACAGACGCGCGTTCTTCTGTCCCTCACTCCGAGTGCACACCTTGGCTGCGGCCCCCACGTTTTGGCCATTTGAACAGAGTGGCCGTGAACCTTTGCGTGCAGGTTCTCCTGTGCACAGGAGTCCGCTCCTTCTCTGGGCAGACAGAAGTGGCTGGATCACGTGCCAAGAGCAGGCTCGCTCTTGTGACAAACTGCTGCCCGTCCGCCGGGTGCCACTGGCCACCCCACCGCTGCACCCCACCGGCATCGTGCCTGGTCAGTGTCCCCGAGGGTGCGGGTTCAGGCCCTTTCCCAGGCGTGTGGCGGCCTGCCCCTGCGGGCCCGGCGATGAGGGCTTCGGAGCGCAGACTCACATGCTTGCTCTCCATCACCGTGTCTTCCTCGGCTCGTGTCCGAATAAGGTGGATGGCGCTCTCGCAGAGAGCTTCACAGCACGGTCGCACACGGCAGGCAACAGTCCTCTGCCGGCTGCGTCTGGTGCCGGTGTTTTCTCACCGTCTCTGTCTGCCTCTCTCTCCTGGCCTCTTGTGCACAGTGGATGCTGGTGAGTTTCCTGAGGTCCAGTCACCGATTCTGTCTCTCACGGGTCAGGCCCTGGTGTTGCATCTACAAAGTCGACACGATGCCCAAGTCACCTGGGTTCTCGCCTGCGCTACCGGCCAGGACTTGCATCGTTTCACATTTACAGGACGGCTTTGGCCCACATGGAGTTCATTTTGGTGCAGGAACAAGGCCTGTGTCCGGGTTTATTCTCCGCAGGTGGACGCCCAGCGGTGCCGGCACTATTTGCTGAAAGAGCTGCCCCTGCCACACGGCACCAGCTTTTCTTGGATGCACTTTCTAAAATT
This sequence comes from Sturnira hondurensis, assembly GCF_014824575.4. Taxonomy (NCBI): domain Eukaryota; kingdom Metazoa; phylum Chordata; class Mammalia; order Chiroptera; family Phyllostomidae; genus Sturnira; species Sturnira hondurensis. Next base: position 16,782,878 of record NW_028082350.1, on the reverse strand, counting down.
CTGGTTTATTCTGTCACAGTTGTCCCAATTTCCCCCCTTCGCCCTCCTCCGCCCAGCCCACCCCCGTTCCCACAGTCAGTCACCATGCAGCTGCCCACGTCCAGGGCTCCTTCGTGGAGACTCGGCCTGAAAACCCCGACGGCCCCACTGTTTGGGAAACACGCCCTTGCAGACCAGGCAACGTGCGCTGTCCAAGGCTCTCAGGAACGCCTGCCCCCCAAGTCCTGGCATCACTGCAGTGCTGGGTGTGCCAGGCCCCCGTCTGCCCCCTTCGCCTTCCCCGTTCCAGCTCCCAGAATGCTGATGGGGACAGAGTGGGTGCCCGACAGACACTGGCTGCGCTGACGTGCACACGGCCCGTTCCTGCGGTCCTACAGCTGGTCAGATGTCAGTTATTATTCCAAAGTCATCTTTGCTGGAGTGCAAGTTGGCATAAAAATAGAAACACATATCGAGAGTGGCACAGAGAACATCACAGTGTGCATTCTGGAGGTTTTCATACATTTCAATTTAAACAAAAGTTTAGCTACTTTCTAAAATTCCAAACATTCCCCCCCTAAAAAAAGACAAAAACAAAACAAACAAAAAATAAACCCAAACTCTACCACTGAGCAATAAAACAGTATCAAAAGCTAAAAAACCTCTGATATTAGCACATTTTCCATCATTCTCCTTCTCTAACACAGTAACTGCAATCTTCAGTGGTGAAGGTCCATTCTGTTAACTCTTCAGAGTTACCAGTGACAAGATAATTGTTTTTACATCACAGTTGAAACAAATGAGCAAAATTAGCACATGTGTGAGTCGAGAGATTTCTGTAACTGATACAACAATGAATGTCCCAGGCAAAATTGTTTTCTACCTGTCATCACCACCTGAGGATGAATAACCATTATTATCAATTCAGACAATAATAAAGTTTTATAAGAACTACAGTGTGTTATTATGTAAGCCTATTTGTATCACTTTAAAAACTGGTATTTGCTGCATCCTTTGCTTTGCAGGAATATAAAGTGTATTTACATTTTAAGAGCTATATCATTACGACTAAAAGTAATTCAAGCATTGAATATCTAAATGAAAGATAATACAGTAAGATGAGACGTTATAACAGACTATTTCTCAGACTATAATACATTGATGGAAAAAACAATAATACTAAGCTTATTAAGTTACCTTAAAAAACTGGATTTCTATACCATATATAAACTAGTTTTAAAGGAATATGTTATAAAATATTTTTTCATGACAATCTCCCCGGATAAGGGTGATTTATATATACAGTAAGCATTATTTCCTCTTCGGTTTCATTAAACTTGGTTGGAAGTAAAAATAAATAAACAGATTACGCCAACACCCAGGCACCATTTCCGAAAGAACACACTGTGCGGTAGAAGAAACCCAAGCCTCGGAGGATGCAGGCCCTCGGCTGGCAGGAGCTGCCCATGTCAAAGCGGCGACGGTCGCCTCTGTCCTAGCGCGTCCCTGCCAACAAAGCGCTGGGGCCCCAGAGCGGACGACTGTTTACGACAGAAAGACGCCGTGACGGGCTCCAGCGTCACCTCACTGAGGTGACGACATCAATTAACGACATCAGTTCCTGAGCAGACGGTCCTGCTTCCTGCGTCTGACATCCTTTCCGTTTTCGGCTGGAGACCAGACGGCGTACTTGCTCAGGCAGAGCTGTCCCCACGAAGGGCGCCAGGCAGCTGGGGAGGCGCAGGGCACAGCACTGGGCGCAGATGCAGCGGCAGACGGGCCGCAGCCCGGGCTCACTCCCTCTGCACACGGCGACCTGGCCACTCTGGGAGGCGCGGCGCGAGGCCCCAGAGACCCCCCCTGAAGTCTGTCCCTTCGTTTTGGACATGCCTCGCCAAGCAGGTATTTCTAACATTTTAAACTTTGTTCCTTTAACGTTTCTGTGATAACTTATTTAATTAAAACATATTTTTATGACACATTTCTGGAACAGACGGTAGGTAAGAGTGGGTGCCCAGTGGAATCAAAGGAACACCGACAAGTTGTCTAAAAACGGTAAAATTAATTACCTTCCTTCATTGATGAGCTCAATAAATGCAAGACCTGCGTTCTTCTGAATAGAATTCTGCCATTCCTGAAAGGAAAAACCAAACCAGGTGTCAGAAACATGAGCTTGTGAAGGAAAGCAACATCTGGGTTAAGGGTCACACTGATGCTGTTAATAACTTCCATGTGACGGTATTTCTAAATCTTTTTTAAAAAGTTAACAAATATTACTGTAGTCCTCACTTGAGAAGGTGTTTTTGGGTTCCCACTGAACCCCAGGTGGACACCGCCCGAGCCAGAAAGAGGCCGCAGCCCACAGACCCGGGCCCCCTGCACAGGGCCCTCCGGCCGGAGGGCGGATGCCTCGTGACGTGGCTGCATAGAACTAGACAGGTTCGGAATGGAAAGTCTAGTCACAGAGTTTAAGAAACAAACATTGGAAAGACAAACAACATATTTCCATTGATTCAGAAATAGAATGTTCTAGTTACATGTGCAGTCCAAAGGACTGAAAAGTACACTGAAAATGCAGCGTGAGAGTCCAGTCCTTTGACACTTGTGAAAAAGAAAGTATTTACTATTAGAACTACGTCCAAAAGTCGCCTTTCTTGGCCGAGTCAGCCCGGGCTGCACGTGGGCACGCGGGCCCCGCCCCCTCACCGTGGCTCTCCGGGGCTGGCACGTGGTGCTCGGGGTCGGAAAGCCGACTGTTTAGGCTGCCGCCTGCCTGACCTGCAGAGCGCGACTTTTCGGTTGTCAGTTTATCACGGGGATTTCAAGTGTTGGGGCCTTTTTAAATATAGCTGGTAAACTGCACTTTTTGGATTAAAATTTGTATCCCTGATAAAGGCCCCATAAATAAACACTTCCCTAACACGTTTCTACAAAAAAAAAAAATTCGCCCTGATCACCCACGTCACCCACGTAGAGATCTTTCCTCTGTGATCTAAGAGTTGACGGCAGTCAGCTCCCTGCCCATGAACTCGGCCCCAGGAGGTGCCCGCAGACCCCGGTGCTCTGTCCTGACCACAGGCCCTTTCAGGGCCGAACCACCTGGTGGAAGCGCGGGGCCCCAAGAGTAGCTGCCCGTGCACAAACTCTGCTGGGTGTGAACCTGGGAAGACCCTCGGAGGAACAAACCCTCAACCCACTCCTCCCCAGGAGAGGGCGCTGCCGGCCCGGACTGGAGGGCAGCAGCCTGGGGCCACCTGGGACCTGAAAAGGCCTCCGCGCCTGTTTTCAGCAAACTTTGCCTTTCAGTTACCACAGCCTTTAAGTGAGTTTATCAGAATGACAAGACTGTGATTGGATTTTACAGAGCTTATTAAATCTCTCAAATCATTTCTGTTGAAAATTACAGGGAGCTCTTTCTTCTACATTCTGACAAAATGACTTACTACCGCCCCCACACATCTCGCCCATTACCATTATACACCCTACATTTATGGCAAACCCATGCCCCCCAGATGTGCCGATTTACAGGAATACCTGACACTGCGACATTATCTTAAAGAACTGACTCTTATGTACGAAGAACATGTCACTGTGAAGAACAGATTCCTGCAGACGACGTCTTCAAAGTGATTTGCTTTGTACATCTAGACTCCTTATCAGTATAAACTTGTAATATGAATAGAATTTTTAAAAAGTTACTCCACAATGTATATAATCGAATATTACAGACACATCCCACATTACACTGTATTTAAAAGATCACAGAGCAGAATGCTTTAAAACCTCTGTTCAGATCAAACAAAAAAATACGTGTAAGGTGCCTTCAGCCCGGAGCAGCGTGTCCGCCACCTGCGCAGATCGGCAGCAGAATCGAGTGAGGGCAACACTCCGGGTGTGTGGCCCTGCCGGCGAGAAAGCCGGCGAAGTGGAGGCCGGCAAGACTGCTTCCTGGAAACCCGCGTTGTAGAGGAGCGACGTGTCACTTCGGAGCGAGGGACACGGTAGGGAACTGTTGTACAGACCCTTCCAGGAGAGACAAGAGGGACCTACACTCGAGTTTTGAACGTGGAGATGAAACCAGGAGACGTCACGAAGAAGAGCCTCCAGGACTGAATGGGAAAGTTGCGTCAAGGGCCCAAGTGGAAGGGTGGGTCACACAAGGTTGTGAAGCTGTTACCGCGGACGGCACGGAGCGTGGTGGTAGTGCCGTGAAAACCCTGAAGAGGGCGCACATGTGGAGAGTCTGAGGCTGTCTTCAGTGTCCGTGTGTCCGGCTCCAAGTGATGAAGGCAAGTCAAAGGGGAATGCAGAGTCTGGGTTATTCCGATAGAAACGCTGACTAAAGGGCGGCCTTAGGCAGGTCTTCAAAGAAGAACAAACAAGAAGGTGGTCAGGCTCCCGGGAGCCATGCCCATTTAAGATAAGAAAAAGCAGCGTGGAAAGGGACAAGCGGACGACCTCCCAGAATCCAGCGAGAGGCAAAGTCCCACATCCTGCTCTGCCCCAGGGTCTGTACTAACTCCTCCCCCCAAAGCCCGAAACTAGTGCTGCTATTTTCTCCAACCAGTTTCCCACTTAAAAAGGAGTTCCCCAAAGTAGAGGAAAGATGGGTTTGCTCTTGCGCATCCTCGCGCCCAGGGGCTCCTCCTGGACCTCGCTGTGCTGGTGGGACTGGGCCCCTGCTCACTTCGGTCTCTCCGTGTGCGGCCACTTCCTAAACGGAGCACTAGACACCTGTGCCATGTTTGTGTGTGTCACTATGTTGCTCATTCCCCACGTGTCCGAGAGGTCAGGGTGGAGGGGAACAGGGCACAGGTCCTGGGGTCTGGCGGGGACAGTCTGACTGAACAGGGTCTGTGACCAGAAGGTCACTGACCGAGGAAGAGAGGACAGGAGCTACCAGAGTCTCAGAAAGGTCTGCGGTGGAAGCTAAGAAAACACCGGATGGGGGTTGAGAGAAAGGCAGCCTCGCAGTGCTCACAGAGCACAGAAAACTGTGGCTTCAGACCCCATGTCCCCTGTCAACGCTGCTTTTGAGCACCGCTGGAATTGGGCCACGTACCCAATGCTCAGTGCAGGTCACCAGCAATCCTTGGGTGAGCTACAGCCCACATGCAATTCCCCACCTGTCGTTCCTACAGCCAAGGGCGTGGGGCAGGTAATGAGACCCTTTAAGATGCCTCTGTTTGGGGTACTGATGACTCACCCAACACTGGGCTTCCCTCCTCCTGGGGAGGCAGAACTGGCCGAGCTCTGTTCCCGAGAAGCCTGGGGGAGCACTGCTCAGCACACACACGAGGGACCCTCACACCACACCCGGAGGCTCTGCCTGCCTTGCTCTTCTGCCGCCGACTGTCCCGATCTCCTGTCATCAGGAGAAACTCTCAACACCGCCCTCGACACAGGGTTTCGCACAACCTAAGCTGAACGGTGATGCTCCAGGGCCAGGGCTTCATGCTAACTTGCTTGCTGGTGTCCCCCAGTATCTGCAACCGCGGCTCCCCTTTCTGTTTCCCGTGTGCATCGCAGGACTGTGCCTTCGAAGGAGGAGCCGTGTTTTCCTCGTCTGCGTAACCGCGTGAAAAACGGGGATAGTTTTCACAGAGGCTACACCACAGCATGAAGGCAAGACTTTAATTCTAGAAGTTCAGTGATATTGGAGGAAAACACAGAAAAGTCCTTATGTATAAATTTAATAAATATATACACCCTGGGTCACTTTTTAGGTGCTATTAGTTATCTGCCTGCCAACATGCCCACTGTCTGCCCCGCCACGGAAGCCTGCAGTGGGAGCTGAGGCTGGCAGAGCAGTGAGCCTCGAAGCCTGCAAACGGAACGACTTCAAAATGGGGAAACGGGAAATGGGGTCAAGCCAGACCGCAATCCCCCTCCGCACTTAGAACTCTGTATTTTTACCAACCCGAGGCCGTCCCCTCGGAGACGCCTCCATCCGGCATTTCTGTAAGACTGGAAGTGTCATCTTACCAGTCGGGTAAAAACGAGAGTAATGAACTAGGTTAGGCAATGGCTGTACCTTTTTATGCTGATGCACATTTGGTTTTGTAGTCAGTCAGTGTTTTTCTTTTTTTTTTCAATCCTTACCTGAGGGCACAACTACTAATTTTAGAGAGAGAGAACGGAAGGGAGAAAAAGTGAGAGAAACATCGACCAGCTGCCTACTGTTTGCGCTCCAACTGGGGACCACACCTGCAGCCCAGGCACGTGCCCTGACTGGGAATCGAGCCCAGGACCCTTCCCAGGACGGTGCCCAACCCGCGGGGCCACACTGGCCAGGGCGCACCACTGGGTAACTGCTTCAAGGAGTTGTGAAACTAATCCAGGGAAACCCCGAAGGGGGGGCGTGAAAGTTTGTGACAACCAAAGCGCACCGTCTGGAGGACGCCCGCCCGCCCTCGCCCCTCAGGCCCACGGCGCTGCGAGCACGGGCGAACTGGCCAGATGGGTCCCGTTGCTCCCACCATTCTCGCTCACGCAGGCTCAGAGAATGCTGGGCACAGAAATGTGCACATGAGAACACACACACACACACACACGCACACACACACGGAGACGACGGTTTACTGTCGTTTCAACAAAGATAATCTCTTGGCAATGGCAGGAAAAAAGTATTTAAAATCTGATCTACAAGTTGTTCCAGAAGGCCTCCTGCGGCCTCGACACACACGCACTCGCCCCACCACGGAAGAAGCCAACAGCCGTGGGAAACCACGGGAGGCTCCTGGAGACGGCGCACTTTTTAAAAACTTCACAGGCAACTCGCTGGGCTGCCTCCCGATGCCCGCAGAGGACTGCCGCGGCTTTAGACTCTCTGTCACAACTTTTTAACTCTTCTGCACGGATGCATAAAATTTCCCAAAGATGAAGCACTTTTTCAGAGAACTGGGTATCAAGTTAAGGATCCTTTGAAACGAAACACTTTGAAGACAAATAGGTTCCAGAAGGGTGACAATGAAACCCCTATGTTCTGGCACAGTCGCTCTGTGGCAGTCAGATGGCCTGGCAGGAATCTTGGACCCAGGACGCAGTTCGTTTTACCCACCAGTGTTTTCTCCTGGTCAGCTCCACGCACACTTCTCACTCCCTCTTGCTTTGTGTAAAATTAAAAGAGCAGTTTTATGTCCTTACAGACTCAGTCCATCCCCAAATCTTTCAAAATGCGGAAAGTATTTCAAGGTAAAAATAAAAGGTGAAGTTGAGATCTCAGGACTTCTGGAACACTCCAGAAGTGATTTTTCACTCGCTATGTCCTTGATGTGCACTTACCACTCACCAGCACTGAAAGCAACACGTTCTGCAGAAACTTTCGTAAGGAATGCTCACAACTGGCATGCCCCTAAATTCTGTGCAGTATGTTGTGAAAGTTAATCAGCACAAGGGGAGAAGCAAAAACGCATTATGTAGAGAGAAAAGCAGAGATGAGCAGTGTTTTCAATAATGCAAAAATAAACTAAGAAGAACATATGCAAGTATCTAAAGTATCTTTTTTCCGCATTCACGGTCTAGTTTCAAGAACACCTCGCTGGAAGCACCACAGGACAACATGAACGTCAGGAATGACTAATCAGTGAGCAGTTCCAAGCGACAGATTACCAACGCAAAGGGCGGCCACGGAAAAGCCGTTAGGAGACACGGCAACGCGTCTGGTCGGTCAGCCAAAGGAAAGCCGGGGGTTGTACACGGTCAATACAAAGAGGACTCCCAGGAACTCAGCCGACTGCTGAGTTATGCAAACACATGGACAACAACTCATTACAAATACCCCTATGAGTATCTGTGAATACACATGTGCATGTGTTTGTATTTATGATACAAAATCATCTGCGTTGTTTTACACAGAGCATCTTCTGAATCTAAAAATACATACGAAATACAAGGATATTCACATGCTCAGCTGAACTGCCGAGGGTACATTTCCCTGTTGAGAAATAACTGCGACTAGAAATGACTGGAAAAAATATCAAGAAATACCAACTTTTATTAAATAAGAAATGGAAGAAATGTTTCAGATTTTAAGATCTATTTGGGTAGAAAACCAACAAGTTAGAATAAAATTTTTAAATAAAGTTTCAAGATTTACACCTTTTGAAATTAAAAGAATTAAAAATAAATACGGATACTTAGAAAGTGTGTTTGTCATATTCAAATATGCAAAGATTTAATAATGATGTGGTTTTGAATATCTTCAGTTCTTAAAGTGCGACAAAAGAAGAACGTTTAAAACTGTTTAGCACATCAAAACCCTGCAGCAGTCTGTAGCTTGTGGGACATACATTCCAAGACCTATTTTTTGATGACCACCTAAGTTTAAACTAAATCACACAACAAAAACCATTATAAAACCACAAAGAGATATCATTTCACACCTGTCTGAATGGCTGTCACCGGTAAATCAACACAGTGGTTCTGGCGAGGCTGTGGAGCGAGGGGAGCCCTCGTGCCCAGCTGGTGGGACTGTCAAACGATGCAGCCAGCCGATGTGGAAAACAGTAAGAAGGTTCCTCAAAAAACTAAAACTAGAGCTCCCTCATGACCCAGAAACTCCACTTCTGGGTGTTTATCCGAGGAAAACAAAACACCAGTTTAAAACGACATGATGTACTTAGAAGGCTTCACTGCAACATCCGCTACCACAGCCAAGACGCGGAAGCAGCTCAGGTGCCCATCACAGGTGCGTGGACAGACAGGTGTGATACATACACACCACGGATATTAGTCGTAAAGAACGGGATCTGGCCGCTTGCGGCAATCAGGGTAGACCTAGAAGGTGTTATGCTCAGTGGCAGAAGCCAGAGGAAAACAAATACGGTATGATTCCACTTACATGTTGAATCTAACGAATTAAAAACAAACCAAAACCAAACAGAAACAGACACATAGATACACAGGCTGAAGTGACGGCTGCCAGACGGGAAGGGGCTGAGGGGCCTCATGAAACGGGGCCGGGGAGCGGGGGGTTACGAAGCACAACCGGCAGCCACAGACGTTACGGGGATGGAGTCCGCAACGCTGGACTAACTACTTACGGTGGGTACCAGACTCACCATGGAGACCGGTTCCTGAACTATGTAAACCTCTTGCTGTGCACCTGAAACTGAAACGATTTTGTATGTCAAGTGTAATCGGACAGTAAGTTTATTTTAAAAACGGTGGTACAGAAAGTGAGGAAAGGAGACGAGGGATAAGAGTGTTTACTTGTCGTTCTGCATTTTTCCATCCATTTCAAGGGTTTTTTGGACATTGATCGTGTATTTATTGTTTAAGTCAAACAAAAAGAAGGGTAAGTTTCAAAATTTAAAATTTAAGCATTTTAATATTTATGAGGGCTCATTTAAAGATCCAGAGAATTCTAGTTTAGTATAAAAGAAAAAACATCACACAGTTATATATAAGTGTGCTCTCCACTATTTTAAAAATTGTAGTAAACATGCACAGAGAAAAATTACTAGTAGGAAACACACAAAATGGTAATAATAATTACCTCTAGTTATAATGTTATAATCTATTTTTGTTCCCTTGTATTTTTATCTTCTAGACTTTCCAAGATTAGCATTATATATAATCAGAAAAAATGTAACGATCAAGTCAGAATCTAGTAAGCACACTGTTCCGTATCCCGCAGACCAGGGCTCGGGAGCAGAAAATCTGTGTGAGACACAGTCTTTCTTCCCTCGGGTAACTCCCCGTGTGTGGGCGGGCGCACGTGGGTACCAGACCTTTCGGGCAATGTGTGTATAAGGTATGTATCTGTGACATCACTGACACCCACCGAAGCTAACAGATCATTGTATGTCAACCACAACTGAAAAAAGCAATCTGCAGAGAACAGGGTCAGCCGTCCTCGTGGGGCTGCTGGGGCTCTGCTCCCCGCTGGGCTCCCCCCCGCACACCCCGAACTGCGGCACCTGGCCTCCCCCCCACACCCGAACCGAACCGTGGCACGGGGGTTCCCCCCCCCCCCCCCCCCCGCACTGCGGCGCGCGGCCTCCGGTTGCACCTGGGCAGGATGCTGAATCACTCCGCGCCTGTTGTCTGTGCCACTATTGAGAACAGAGGGCGCTTCCATATTAACCTCGAACGCTGAGACCCTGCTATGCTTCACGGCACGAGGCAGAATTGTGCGGTTTCCCTCAACGTTCCACGTTTATTCAGGAAAAGTCGTGCGGCTGTAGGTGCGTCAGCTGGTGTGACAGTGCCGGTTCTGCAGGTATGGACCTGCTCAACCCAGTGCAGAGCTCTCGGACACACAGCCGGCCTCCGCTTGGAGACCCACCGCACTCTGGGCTTCTGGGGCGGCCGGGCCGTCTTTGGGCCGCACTGACCTCGGCACGTCCAAGGCAGACTGTCACCGGTGGAGGGAAGAGCTGCCCTGAGCACACAGCGTCCGCAAACACTTGCACTGTGGCTGCTGGGCCTGACACGCGTTCTGCACACAAAACAGACACCGGACTGGCGAGAAGTGCTACAGAAATGGGGGTGTAAAGTATCTCACTAATGAGTTTTTGTAATGATTACGTGTTGACGTTACATTTAGGTTAAGTAAAATATAATACTAAAAATAATCTCACCTTTTAAAGTGTGGTTATTAGAAAATGTAAATACCCTGTGGGTCACATGTCTCTGCCAGACAGCGCTGCCTGAGAGCAGAGTCAGATGCAGCGACCTGGAGGCCACGGCTGCGCCAACAGCGGGTTTTGCCAATAAAAGAAGCAACTTGGCGTTTCTGTGTAGAAACAGACCTTGAAAGGATACACACTAAGTGAACTCAGGCACTGAGAACATGAGGTACACGGAGTTTTCATTTAACCTTACAATCCTAAAAATTACTTGTAATGCAGAGGCACCACTTTGCATCAGAAATCACCGTGGGCACCTGTGCACAGCCGATTTTCAACAAGGGTCCCGAGACCGTGCGGTGGGGAAAGCACGGTCTCTGCGACAAGAGATGCTGAAAGAGCCGGACACACACAGGAAAAAGAACCAAGTTGTGTCCCTGTCCCTTGGCCCACATAAAAATTAACTCCATGTGGACCAAAGACCTAAATTTAGGAACTAGAACTATAAAACCATCAGACAAAATGTAGGGATAATCTCCGTGAGCCTGGATTTGCCGTGAGTTATTTCATAGGATAGCAAAGCCTAGGCAACAATAGCCACAAAAATAGATCAACTGAGCGTTATTAAAATTAAAGACTTTGTGCGTCAAAGAGCACCATGGAGGGAAGGAAATAACCCAGGTAACAGGAGACACTCTCTTCCTATCATACACTCAATAAGGGGTTAACACCCAAGAAAAGTAAACACCACGTACACTGCACAATAAAAATGCCCAGCTTAAGAAAAGAGAAAGAACTGAACAGACAGCTCTGCAAAGAGGACACACAGATGACCGACAGGCGGACCTACAGGCAGAGGAGAAGGTGTGCCCCTGGTCATCAGGAAAATGCAAATGAAAACCGCAGGAAGCCCCTTCATGCCACAGGGAAGACTGAAATGAAAAACAAAGGCAAATGAAAACAAAAAGAGCTAAGTGCTGGAGATGACGGGCATCCCTAGAAAACCCGTCCTTTCCTCTGGGAAGGTAAAATGGAGTGGCCTTCGCGGAGAACCCTCTGGCAATTTTTTGAAAAGTTAAACACAGAATTAGCACTTTGCTCAGCAATTCAACTCCCAGGTACAAGCCTAGAAGAACTGAAAATAAAGTCAATATGTTCCCGTGGGCCACTGTCACAGCAGCACTGTCCACAATAATGACAAGGTGGGAACAACCCGAGGGCCCAGCGAAGGGTCAATGAGTACATAAAGTCCAGCACTGTGCAAAGAATGGACCACCGTCCCTCCTGAAGAAGGAATGAAGCTGGGATACACGTTATGTTGAAAACGCTAGTTAAGAAACACAGAGCAGACACGACGGCATCTGTGCGACTCCACTCACACCAGACACTGTGAATGGGCACGGCACAGAGAAGACGCAGGCCGGACAGAGGCTGGAGTCTGGGGGAGGCGCAAGGGGAATGATTACCACGGCTCAGTGCGCGTGGAGCTTTTGTTTGGGGAACTGAAATGCTTTGGAAGTAAATAATAATAATAATGCAACATTAAGGCCACTTAACTGCACACTTAAAAATGGTTAACATGGCAGATTTGGGGGTCTATAGGCGTCACCTGCTGCTTGCCTTTAATCCTGAACTAATTCACAGACAGCCACACTGGGCGCTGTGGATGGCTCTGCAGTGCTCAGGGCAGAAGACGCACCGGCAACACAGACACAGCACAGACCGTGTCCTGGCGTATGTGTGCGGCACAGTTACCAACGTAGGGAGCAGAAAGGGGCTGTGGAAGACCCAAGGGTTCTGGGTCACCCTTAAGCAGTCCTTCCTTTTGGACAGTTTTAAATAAGCCTTCTATAGCCATTGCTCTCAATAAACGCTACATAAATACAAGCAGCAGCCCTGGCCGTGTGGCTCTGTTGGTTGGAATGTCGTCCAGTGCACCAAAAGGTTTCGGGTTCAGCCCCCGGTCGGGGCTCAGACGGAAACTACTGATTGATGTCTCTCTCTCCCCCCTCCCCCCTGACTCCCTCAAACTCGATAAACACATCCTTGGGTGAGGATAAAAATGTGGTGAAGGGACAGTACAATACTGTTCTCCACTGGCTGAAAGGAATGCTTTGAAGTGAGTGGAAATACTGTAAAGTCAGGCCTTGATCGCCTATAAAGCCGTTCGGTTAAAACGTGAACAGGGACACCCATTTCCTATCTAGACACCGGCACTCCAACGCTAAGGGGCAGCTGGGGAGATCAGAGCCGTGCAGTACGGTCACGTGCCGGCAGCGCCTCCTGGAGGACGGGGTCTGAAGGAACTGGGGGGCCTCGAAGTGACGGCAGTTCAACGTTTTCACGGGGGGAGGCGACTGCCTCGGTGCAAGGAATGGAATGCACGTCAAGGAACGCCGTGCAGGCGGCAGAGGCTGGAGGCTGCCTGAGGCCTCGCTGACGGCATCGTGCCAACGGCAGCTGCCTGGTGGGGCCCGGGGACTCCACTCAGATAAGCTGGCGTTGCTGGAGGAAGCCGGGGAAGGGTGTTCGAGACTCGGTCCCACTGTGCCAACTTCCCTCGAATCTGCAGTCACTCATACGGCTGTAACTGAACACACGACGCGTGGGGAACGTGCAACAGAAGGAAAGGAGGGCACTGAGAATCACCTGTGACGTGAGAGCTACAAAACGGGTCCGAGGGGAGGTCTGCTGGGGGGTCGGGGACCCCGCACTTCCCACTGGACTGCTCTGCCCCAGAAATGCCAGCGCCCGCAGGTGTCACCTGTGAGTGGCCAGGCTCACTGACTCCTCCTCGCCCCAATGTTAGCAGAGCTAAGAGAGTTCAGACATGAGGCTCGGACTGTCATTTCTCATTTTGTACTTAACCCTTTTCACGCCGATGAGTTCAGAACTTTTGTTCATCCCTGATTCCCCTTCTCTGTTTATACTCTGGGGTGAATGTGAAGTACTGAATACACAAGAATGGAAGGTTAGATCATGTCTGAGTACCACATGCATTACAGGGAGGTTAGGAAAAATGATTTTATAAGATAAGAGTAATTGACTCAAAACTTACTATACCCCCTACCTTGTCCCGCTGAAATCCATCAGTGCTAAAACACCTCATGCACAGGATCAGAAGTACCCTGAGTCGTACACTCTTTACACCTTCGACTCAGTTTCTGGGGCAGATGCCCAAGAGCGGAGCCACCTCCTGCCGCACTGGTCCCATTGGCATTCTCCCCGAGATCCGACAGATTTCTGCTAGTTTAATTTTTATAACCTTTCCCCGCAAATGTCTATAGTTGTACTATGTAATTTTCTCCATGTTGTCTAATATTTTAAAATCTTTATTATGACCCAGGTTGACAATATGCATCATCACATTCTCAATCTCCTGCTTAATTTTTTAAAGTATATTAATTATGCTATTACAGTTGTCCCAATTTTCCCCTTGTCCCACTGCGCTTGGCACGGCCCTTCCCTCCAGCAACCCTCCTACCTTAGTTCATGTTAATGAGGCATGCGTGTGAGTTCGATGCTTCTTATTCCCTGTACCTTTCCCCTATTTCCCCTCTTCTCCATCCCAGCTGATACGCCCCCAAATAATCTCCATTTTTGTGATTCCATTCCTGTTCTAGTTGTTTGCTTAGCTTTTGATTTTTAGATTCAGTTGTTGATAGCTGTGAGTTTGTTATCATTTCAATGTTCATAGTTTTGATCTTCTTTTTCTTAAATAAGTCCCTTTAACATTTCATGTAATGATGGCTTGGTGATGACAAACTCCTTTAGTGTTACCTTGTCTGGGAAGCACTTTACCTGCCCTTCCGTTCTAAATGATAGCTTTGCTGGATAGAGTCATCTCGGATGTAGGTCTTTGCTTTTCATCACTTTGAATACTTCTTGCCAGTCCCCCCTTCTAAATTTGTTTTGAAAAATCAGCTGACAGTCTTATGGGAACTCCTTGGCAGGGAGCTGTCTCCTTTTCCCTTGCTGCTTTTAAGATTCTCTCTTTAACCTTTGGCGTTTTAATTATGACACGTCTCGGTGTGGTCCTCTTTGGGCCCAACTTGTTTTGAGACTGTGCTTCTTGCACCTGTATGTCTATTTACTTTGCCAAATTAGGGAAGTTTTCTTTCATTATGTTTTCAATAAGTTTTCAATGTCTTGTCCTTCCTCTTCTCCTTTTGGCTCCCCTATGATTTGTGTGTCACCCCTTTTGGAGATGCTCCAGTGTCTTCTTATTCACTCACTTTTTACAAATTCTTGTTTCTTGTTTCTGTTCTGGTTGACTTTTTGTTTCTTCCTCCCCTTCACTGTTGGTTCCCTGTGGATTTTCCTTTCGCTCAGCGCAGGCTTCCTTTCTTCCCCTACGCTGTGGCCGTGCTCAGCGAGTTCTCTGAGCATCCTGATCACCGGTGGTTTGGACTCTGCCTCTGAAGGTAGGCTACCTCTGTTTCGTTTAGTTCTTTTTCTTGGGCTTTGTTCTGTTCTTTCATTTGGGTCATATTCCTTTGTCTCCTTCATTTGGCCCTTCTCTGTGCTTGTTTCTGTGTATAAGGTAGATCTGCTTTGACTCCGTGTCTTAGTGCACCTGTTAAGTTGTATGGGGCGGAG
Organism: Sturnira hondurensis; assembly: GCF_014824575.4. NCBI lineage: Eukaryota > Metazoa > Chordata > Mammalia > Chiroptera > Phyllostomidae > Sturnira > Sturnira hondurensis. Next base: position 16,767,726 of record NW_028082350.1, on the reverse strand, counting down.
CCTTAGGTATTCACGGGGTGGGGGGGGCAACCTGCTCCACTGCTTTGTGGCTCTGTATGGGGGAGGGGTCAGAGAGGGGACAGTGCTGCTCCCTGGCTGCTGGATGCCTGCTCAGCACTCACCCCACTTCCAGTCACCTCACTCTTTCCCCATATGTGACCGGCACCCCTCTAGCTGTTGCCCTGGTGGTGGTTTTCAGTGGGTGGGTTTTCTTACAGTCTAGGGCTGTGGTTCCTTTAAATGGACTCTCCTGAGAGACTGGCAGATCCTTCTGCCACCCAACCCCACTGGTTTTTACAGCCTGAAGTTATGAAGCTCTACTTCCCGGCACTGTAACCCTGGGCCATACCGCCTGGCATGGGTTTGGGACCGTGCTCCCCAGGTGGCTCTCCTGATCTTCACCCACCACAGGAGTGTGGGACCACCACCACCACCTCGCCACCGCCGTGTCAGGCCCTCCGCCCGGCTCCTCTTCTCCACCTCTCCTACTCATCTGGAAGAATACGGCTTCTTTAACTCCTTGGTTGTCAGACGCCCATACAGTTTGACTTTCTGGCACTTCTTATTTTTTGTTTTGAAGTTGGTTGTAATTCTTTCTATGGTTATGCAAGGAGGAGAAGGATGTCTACCAATGCCTCTATCTTAACCGGAAGTCTCCTGTTTAAATTTTATTTATACTTAAGAAATATTAAACACTTAGTGTCAAGAAAGATGATACAATCATAGCAACTCTAAAATTTTTAAATGCCCAATTTGCCCCTTTAACCTTGAGAGATACATGGTTGCCTCTCACATGCCTCCATCTGAGGACCTGGCCTGCTAACCAGGGACGTGCCCTGACTGGGAATCGAACCAGTGATTCTTTGCTTTGCAGGAGGGCACTCAATCCACTGAGCCGCACCAGCCAGGGCTGCCCCTTTGACTTTGATATGATGTTATAGCACAGATGAGAGTTTGTGTCAGATATCGTCCAGAGAAAAAGGCAGGGATATTCAGGAATGAAATGTAGCTCCAGACTTTCTAAAAATCATCGGCGCGCCTGTAATAGCAAAACCCCACAGAATACCCAATAGTGTTCAAAAGCCAGAAATTTGTTACCCACCCCAATTCTGTCCTGCTAATACACTGTAACGTTCCGTGTTAAAAATGCCCCGAGGAAAGGGCTGTTTCATGCAGTGCCAGGGAAAGGGCCTTTCCCATGGTGGCTGAACAAGCCCCGGTGGACAGTCCGGCGCTCCTTCTTGGATGCGCTGCCCGCCCCGAGGGAGGCTGCGCCCAGACAGTCCGCTTCCCTCCAGGCCGCGCTCAGACTGCTCGTGAGGCCTGAAACTCCTCCCCTGGGGATGCTGGGAGAAGGGCTATGGGCCTTCAGGGGTCCCTCTTCAGTCTGTCTCAACGAAGCCTTCTACAAAATCTTGTTCCGGGCTCACAGGACCAATGATCTGAACCCTATATAGGTAGTATTTCATGATATTCCACTTACAATATCATGCCACAATTTTCATTCTTTACTGATTTCAAATTAAGCTACATAATGGGCAGCTGTTCAGATCAACACTAGACTCAAAAAACAGAAGAATGCATCAATAAATTGCAGGTAACCATCATAATGCTTAAAAAAGCCACTAATGAATTAAATCACTAAATGTGATACCACTGCATCCTGATAAATAGCATTTCTTTCCAAAGATGTTTTTTAAAAAATCTAACACCCGCAGTTCTCCAACATTCATAATCGCATCACACACCCTAAACCCTTGCCGTTACGAGTCCTCGTGCGTGAGTGCCCTTCAGTGGCCTCCACAGCCGTCTCATCTGTGTCTTTGTGCCTCCGCCTTGGACCCGCTGCAGCGACCGAAAGCTGGACTTCGGGCTTCACCGCACCCCCTGACTGCACCGCACCCCACTGGGGAGAAGTGACGCGTTTAAATGCTAAAAGGCCCAACCATTTGAAAAAGGAAGACTGTGCCTCAGTTGTGGTTCTTTTGTAAGGGCTGGGCTACAGCCTCAATCGCATCTGTGGAGTCACCAAAAATCCTTATTTATTTAAGTTTATAAAGAATTTACAAAAGAAGAAAGGCAAAACCACAGGATAACTCATGTTATAACTTCATACACAGACCCTAAGGAGCTTGCAAGGCTGACTTCGACTTTATGTCCCTTATACACATTTGGGGCTTTAATGAGAATAAAAGTGATTTATTAAGCCTATATTTGTTTAATCAGTGCTTCAAGTCAGCAAGTACTTAAATACTGAGGGGCATTATTTCTTACATAAAAGTTTCTCAATTTATAAAAGGTTTTCAATTGACAGATAAGGCACAGAAGAAGGCTGGTGACATCTGCTAAGCTTTACTTACAAAAACTTAAAGAAACCCTACGGGATAACATCACTCCATTTTTCCTGGAGGACTTCTGACGGAGACTTCCTAAAAAGAGTCTGGAAATAATTAGAAACTATTATAGTACCTAAAAAAGTTTACTTGAAAACCAAATCTGCTATTCATCAAAGAACTCAGCACACTCAGACTAAGGTAATGGTCAACTAAGGTGCACGCAGGAAGGGGGGAGACACCGAGCCCGAGCCCGAAAACCACATCACGGCCAGAGAAGACCGCGCCAGGCCTGTGTCGGACTGAAGGGCTCTGCACGGAACGCTGTGCTTCAGGGATGAAACGCGGATTTTGTCAGAAAAGTACGTTATTTTTTTACTTCGTTTTATTTCTAAATGACAAAACTATTTTTCAAAAAAAATGCTAAGTGCAACTTTAATACAAACTGAAAGAGAAGAGCAGTCGATCTTCACTGTTTCCTTGTGTGCCATGAACTCCACACGGAAAAGCAAAATGCCCAAAATATTAAAAAAATGTTTTGGGTATTTGTGGAAAAATAAATGCAATACAATGTTAATGCTAATAGCTTCTTAAAACATAAAATATGTTTTCTACAGAGACCAAAAATTCCACGGGGGTGGGAGACTGCCTGGAGTGTCCCTTGGAGTTTGAAAGGCTGTCCACATGAATTGAATTACCCTTGACAAGTACCTTCAGACACTTGTAATGTGATCTCATGTAAATTTAGACCATATTTTGCACACAAACCACTGGCAATAGTACGTTTAATCAGGAGCTTAGACGAGAAAGAAAATCTAATATCCTTAATAATTACAGTGGTAAACATAAAATTTCCCAAATAAGAGGCATAAAAAATAAAAGCATTTAACGGGCTGCAGCAGATGAAAGACAAACAAATGCTGTACTTTCTCTGCATTTCCATCCCTCCGCTACCTGTTCTCTGTGAACAGAACTTTGACCCGTGGTGGTTTATCTAAATTTGGAAATAAGTAAAGCCTATTGTAAGGAAATAAACTGGAATATTCCATTTGCATTGAAAACTTGTTTTAACCAAGACTTAAATCACAGTATGGATAATCACTCAATTGCTTTCCCACTGTAAAAATTATGTATGTTAAATATATTGCATCAAGGTAGTCATTCATGCTGATTTTCAAGCATTTTACTAGTAGTAATAACTGATCGTCATAATAACCTGGAGGTAACGATACTACAAAAAAGGGCTGACTATAAAGTAAAACAAAAAGACGACTACTAGTGGGGGGGTGGGCAGAGGGGCTGAGCAGAAAGGACAAAAGACTCATGGACATGGACGGCACAGTGGTGACTGCTGGGGGGAGAGGGTATAAGGAGACTACGTGGTAATGGGGGAAAAGCGTAAGGAAGATTGTATTTCTTGGAAAGACAATTTAGAACTCTGCAGCTTGGAACTTTCCTTCGGGGCCCTCCCCACTCGGGCACCGGCGGCCTGCGGAGTGCGGAGGCGCGCCAACTCTGCGGGGCCGCAACTGGGCGGGCCCCGGGGGCGCTGTGCGCAAGGGCGCAGTGCGGCCTGTGGCCGAGAACCCCACCTCCCCGAGCAGCGCCGGCTCTCTCTGCTCCGCTTCACCGGAAGTCGGGCACTGCTAAGGACGCGGGTTCTGGGGGAAACGCAACACAAGTCACGTCGAATGTGAGTAGTGCAGAACAAGGACCGGCTGCTTTTAGAAACTTCCAAAAGGCCCATTTTTTGTGACCTTAAAACCAAGGTCCTACACATCCGTGGAACAATCAACACTCTACAAAGATGGTTTTATGAGCTAATCGGAAAGCGGAAATATAAACGCCTCCCACCTAAACTGCAATAAGCGAGATTACTCATTGGCTTCTTAAAAATATTTTGTGAAAAGAGGCATTTCGGTTTAACAGAAAATAACACAAGTGGAGTACTGTTTATAGCATACACTCGAAGTATCTTTCTGAGGCATACTTAATCAATTAACCACCCGAAACATCTAAATGCATCTGAATTATTCACAAAGTGCAACTCCAAACCAAACAAGCGCCATGTCTGTAATGGCTTTGCTGAGCCGCGGGGTAAGTGCGCCGCCCGGAGAGCTCGGGTTTCTCCCTCTCCCTCCCGATCGATATCCCAGGCGAAGCTTCCTCTCCAGGGCCCCTAATGGCAGGGCTTCCTGGAGCCGCAGATGAGTAATGTCGAACCTGAGATTAGAGGACGGGGCCATCAAAGACACCCGACCCCAGAGCTGCACTCCCGGCAGCCCTCTCCCCGAAGCGGCCCAGCAGGGGCTAAGGAGCAGGGGAGTCGCGCTATTTCCTCTCCATAAACGGACTTTTTAAAAATGTGCATCGTTATGGTCCTAACGGATCCAGCTAGAGCCCTCGGACTGTCTCTCGAACTCAGGGCTCTGGAATTAGGCAACGCCTTTGTGACGCCTTGCAGATAGACGGGCTGGGATGCTGCTTCCTTGAACAACTTACTAATATTCTTCTGGGCTGAACGGGGCAAATGGACCTTGGGATTTCCCTATGAACGCAGCCCTGAAGGAAGTAAACCTGAAGACTGGAAAACAACAGGTAAGTCTGGGCTGTTTTGTTCTTGCTGGTGTTTTACAGGATCTGCTGAAGCCATATTGTTTTTTATTTGGGAGTGAGCTAGAACCCAGGCCGGTGACGGGACACAGTATCAATGCACTTTTCTTTCTACTGAGGAAACTAGGCATAAACGTAAAAATTACTTACTGCAAAACATACACGATATCTTTTTCCATCCTCACATTACGGAGTACTTCTCCTTAAAATCAGAACAATGAGGACACGTGAAAGAGGTGGTGAGGAGGGAGACCGTTAGTCCTTGTTTCCTTTATCGGAAAGATGTGTGTGTACATCTTTAGTTTCCTTATAATTGCTAAGGAATAATATCCAAAAAGTACAATTCTATTTCTAATTCTGATTACTAAAGAAAAACAGGATAAGTAGATTTTTAAAACCTTTAGTGAAAAATTCAAATTTCATTAAAAAGAAGAAAACAGAAAGGCATCATATCAAACACCACTCACTAATAAGCTGTATTTGACACTTAGCTACTGAATGAAAAAAACCTTAGTTTTCATGATGTCTAATCTCATAGAGAAGAAATCATGTAAATAGCAGCAAACACAAAAATGACAAATTCTATCGTACCATCTAAGGGGTAGGAGACGAAGAAGGGTGTCAGAAACCAGTGACAAATCTTGCACACGTATGTGTCAGAGGGAAAGGACGAGGACAACAGAAGGCGAGGGAGGGTGGGGCGGGGTCAGCAAGCTCCGAGAGCAGCAGAGGGAGACGGGGACGAGGTGCGTACACAGCAAGGTCCCACAGGGGAAAGTGTGTCCCCATCGCGGGGGTGACAGACGGAAGACTAAACCACATGAACATACACACACAGGCCCGAACACCCTGGCGCGAGTTCTCCTGCTGTTTGCCGTGGTCCCGAGCGCACCCGTACCTGAGAGCACAGCAGCATGACGAGCTCCACCACGGACGTGCTGGACTTCATGCAGACCAGGCCTGGGCGGAGAGAGAGAGGGACACCGTGAGATGCGGGCGGGGGCACCGCCCCGCGGTCGCTCCTAGGCAGCCTCCGGCACATAAACACTTAGTTTAGACAGAACTGCTAAATAGCACAAATGGACACAGGCGTTTACACATTATAGCACTAATTTAAAAATATTCAGACATTCAAGATGTGAAAATTACTAAAACTTGACTTCCTGCTTGGGTTATTTACTCGGTCAAGGCACTTCTTATGTTTAAACAAGGCAGGATGTCAAAACCAAGTAGGTTTTTGTATTTGCTGTCATTAAAATGACATGTGTTATGTGATTCTCTTCTAAAGTTCAGAACAATAATCATTGAAGATTTACCCACATTTTTTTCCAAAATGCAAAATTAAAATAGGTAATTCCCAACATGTTGTCAGTTTAATTTTTAAGTATAGTAAAGATAGAATTTCACACAATCAACCTATTGAGCAATGCTTATGAAATCTCCCAGTGTTCTGCTTCCAAAGTCTCTGAACAGACACCAGGAATAAAAAGAATTAAATGGAACAGTGTTTATGTAATATTGGCTACTATTCACGGATCACTCACACCAGGCCGCGCTCTACGCGCTGGGCATCTTAGAGCAGAATCTCGTTTCATTTTCATCAGTTCTCTGCGACACACCATTCCCCTTGTTCTACAGGGGAGAAAACATCACCCCGACAAGCAGTTTAAACATCAATTAATCATCAGGACCCCTTCGGGTTGGAAGGGCAATGGCCTCGCAGCATCCATGACAGAGACCAGGATGGGCACCTCTGTAAGGTGCTCGCCTAGAGGAAGATCAACGCGGAGGTAGTGATGGTGTCCGGAGGGTGTGAATCATGTTTGCTAATTCAAAGCACACTTTTAAAAGCCTGTCACTGTTTATAACATGAACTTGGTGGGCTTGGTTTTTCTTGTCACATGAGGACACACGTAAGGAGTACCACCATCTTCTTAAGGCGACTTCAGTAATAGTCTCAACTGGCTCTGGTCTCGAGCAGGTGTGTGCGGAGGGCGATGAACACCCACAGCCCTCCCCTCACCGCACAGACAGGCAGAACAAGCTGTAAAACGGCTCGAGGACCCTCTTATCCCGTCACTGGGCAGACAGTTAACTAATGAAATCAGAGGCAGGTGCGAAAGCTCATTTACGAGACAACTGCTGTAATTGATCATCAGTTCTCGTGCCCAGGAGCTAGAGTCAGAAAGACAAATAGGACCCGTGTCACCTGTTGGCTGCTCAACTCCTTGAAATTCTGACACAGAGAAACTGAGCAAAAGGCCACAGGGCAGCGCACAGCAAAAGAACCACATCTAAAACACAGACTCCATGTCTACTTAGATTTTCAACTGTAAGGCTACACCAAGACTGATTAGATTGTAAAGCCAAATGAAGAGACTACATAAAGAATCACCACATGTTCTGTGCGTTAGTGTTTTTCATACACATAACTTGAAGTAAAAATTACAGAAAAACACACAATTACATTCGTTTCTCACATATGAAGATATTTTTAAATGAGCATCCAAAAAGATCCCCTGTAACAAGAACGTTCGTGATTTTCACAAATACTCTCATTCTGCCCTAAGACAAAGATAAACAAAAGCGCCCTCCATGCTTCGGGCAGAGAAAACAAGCACGAATGAGCGGAAAAGCCGGAGCCGGGACCCTGGGAAGGGCCTGGGCGCCTGCACTGATGCGCGTGTGTGCTTAGTTCACGGCAACATGAACGAATGGAACCTCTTCAAACGAAAAAAAGAGCTAGCCCTGACCATGAGAACAGAGCAGAGGCCATTTTGGAAGACTTACCATCCTTCAAAAATATATAATCACTTCAGTTAAAACTATTTCTAAGTGTTTATAAAGTTTTATTAAAACCAATAAGTAAATTCCAACTTTTTGAAGAGATATAGAAAATACAGCCACAGTGTCTGATGACACTCCATCATTGCACACTTTCCAAATAAAAAAGCACCCACATCTAAAAATGTAAGATGTAATTATAAAGCTGGTTTTGTATGATTTTAACCACCAGCTCGAGTGAGGCAGACGTGCCTAGTGATGCTGTCAATCACGGAGCCTGCACATGGGTAAGGCGGGCATTTGACAAGTCTATGTCTCAAACAGGCTGAGTTTTTATTTTCTGGCTGTGGCAAGAACTTCACAGTCAAAGTCCCTCATCAGGTATTTCCTCATGTGCAAGCAAAGTCTCGTGTCTGCCCTCAGGAGTTTATGATAAGGTATAAGGTATAAGCTATGCCTTCCCAGGTGTTCTGTATATTAACTCAATTTAAGATTACTTAACATACACGGAGCCTGTTATTTACAATCACTTTTATATCCACTGTCTCATTCAATTCTTAACCCTGAATTAGTTATTAACTCATGTGACACATGAAAGTGAAGAGGTTCGCTTACGAGAGCCACGTGTCTCATCCAGTCCAACTGGACCTGAACTCAAGACCTTGAACTTGAGAGCTCGCTTCAGGTTTGAGGTAGAGCTACTTAAATAATTCGATACCAGTAGCAGACAATCATGTGACTGAGGAAGGTGGTAGCGCTTAATTCTGACCTGGATGACTCTGACAGTTTCCTGGGAGAAAGGGATGTCTGTCTGTCGGAAGTGGGGGTGAGAGCCCCACCATGAGCAAAAAGTACAGAGGGAGCAGGGAACAAAAAAGCACTTGAAAGACCGTTATTGCCTGGCAGGAGATAGATGGCTCGAGTTTAGGGGGTGCTTGACCGTGGGGCGGGAGTCTGGGGTAAACTTCAAAGGTGGCTATAGACTGAAAGCAACAAAATGGTAAGTGCTTCAGAAAGTTGAAGAGGAAGAATTCAGAGCAAGTCATAAAACAGAGAGAGGGTGCTCGGGCTCAGTACGCGGTTCCCATGCCAGGATGAACCTCCTGCCCTGCCCACCCAGGCGTGTACCCCAAAGGACCCATATTCACCAGCGAACACACATTCACTGGAGTAACTCTCCTGGCGGGAAAGAGAGTTTCATGCCATGCACCACCCAGGTCAGTGATACAACGGGGGCCGCGTAGCATGGGCAGTGCACCTGAGAGAGGCAGGCCGGTGTGACCGGGGCACGTGCGGGGAGGGGAGGTGGTCAGTGGGAGCTTCTGAACACAGCACCGTGAGCCGCCGGGTTGAAAGGTGCAGTTGGTGGGCGGAGAGGGTGACAAACGGCTCCGGGGAGGGCTAATCGGGCAGACAAACGCCAGGTGGTCTGGGTCTGGACGGGCAGAGCTCAGTGACCATCACCCCAAACATGGGCAGCTCTCTGGGGTTCACACTCGCCAGGGGTAAGAGGTCACTTGCATTTTCAGAACTGCACTCCCTCTCCATGAAGAAATGAAATAGGGCAAAAGCACTGGTAGAATGAGTGTGAAGTGTGACCCTGGAACCCAGCTCTGTCTATTCAATATGAAGGGTGTGGAAGGGACAGGGACGCTCTTTCCATCCTGAGCCACTGGGCTCTCCAGGGTCCACGTGTGGGCTGACCTGACGGCCTGCAGAACTAGGCCGTCGGGTCACAAGAGCCCTCTAGGTGGGTGGCGTGTGCAGAAAGCCCAGCTCCAGCTGGACAGTCTTCCTGGTTTTAAGCAGCGTTACAGCACAGCGAGGAGTCATCTTCGCAGCTGGACTTGGCCTTTAAAGAGACGCTGGGTTTCTCTTCAGCAAGGGCCCCCCTTCGAGAGTGGACCACAGGCTCCAGGACGGGGGCACCCCTCTCAGGAGACCCCCAGGAACCGCCATTTAAATGAACAAACCTACAAACCATCACTCATCAGGTGACATGGTGGCTGATAGACAAAAAAAAAGATTTTCAGGACAAATGAGACTTTCAAAACAAGAGCTCAAGTCATTCAAAAAGCATTTTTCAGCATGTCTACTGCACTGGGCCCCGATACTGAATTTGTGCCCTTTCTGTAGCAGTGAGGAAGGGGCACAGACTGTGTGCAGAGTCCTGACCGCACTCCCAGGAGACGGGCAGAGAGTGCTGGCGCAGAAGCAGGGGAGGAGGAAGGGCCTCTCCAGCAAGGACAGGGGATGTGACCTTGGACTGGGAGGAGCAGAGGCGGTGTGAACAGACAGGGGAGGGAGGAAGGTCCCCTGAGGGAAGGAGAAATGTCCAGGCTGCAGAGGGACAGCTGGTGGAACGGAGTGGGCATGTCTGATTGGGGACGCAGCCAGGGAGGGCAGGTGTGGGGAGGACAGAGAGGGCCAGGGTGCGCAGGGGCCCGGTCACCCCTGGCAATGGGGGCTGCCTGCCACAGGCCCTCAAGCAGGGGCCCAGGGCACCCAGTGCACTCTGGGAAGGTCACCTCTGGGCATTGAGAGAGGAAGAAGCAGGACACTGACCAGTCAGGTCACCATAACAGAGGTCTGGGCAGGAGGCGGTGGCAGATTTGAGACGGAAGTATTTTAGCCGCACACAAGGCCCGGGAGCGAGGTGTGGAGGGTGGCTCCTCTCCCTGAGACCGGGAGACAAGGGAGGCCTAAGGCTGGTGGAGAGGGTGTGCTGGGCTCGAGTTGGGGCAGAACGAGAGGCAGGCGGACTGCAGTTCTACGCTGAGGGCTGTGTCCACGCCTCTGACGCAGCAGACAGGGCTGGCCACACCGGCGCCGTGGCTGCGAGCTTCTGTGAGAGGCCCACCTGTACCACTGCAGGCTTAAGACCCAGTTTTTCTATCTTTCCTCCCAGTAGAATGTACTGATTTGTTTTCCATCCAACAGAAAGGGCTACTCTGATCGTTTGAATTTTAAAAACCAAGTCTTCCCTGAACCCTTTAGTTTTGAAATAAGCTCCCAACGATCTAAAACTGTTTACCAATCCCCAGATGAGCACAGACGACTGCACAGAAAGGGCTGAAACAGCTTCCTTTTGGGGAGTGCGATGAAGGAAAACTCTGGCTTCGAGGGGCCCTGCGGGCTCCCCACGCTTCCTGGGCCGCAGTCTCAGCCAAGGGCAGCTGGCCCCGGGCTTGAGTCCTCTGACCTCCGTGGGTCCCACACTGTGTCACGACGCATCCTAAGGCGCAGTGCAAAGCCACAGCCGTGCACCTTTTAAGGCGTCCGCTTACACATCTCCACCGGCATACGAGGGATGTCTTACATTTTTTAGCACCATTTACTTTTATCTGAAACGTGCAACTAATTCTTCCGTTTCATCGCTGCGATGTGCTCCTCTCTCTAAAACATCACTTTCAGTATTAGCTTTTAAGTCATCTGAACTTACTGGGTCAAAACTTAAAATTAGCAGCTGAGAAATTAGTTTGGCTTTCTAGTTTTATTTTATTTTTAAATTTAACTTAATTTTTTTATTGTTGTTCAATTACAATTGTCCTCACTCTTCACCCATTACTCTCTCCCCGCCTCACCGCCCCCCCGCCCCGACCTCCCACAGTGGGGCAGGGGGTTGGCTTTCTAATCTTAAACTAAAATCCAAACAAAACCTAATGAAAAATCAATATTAAACATTCTTTAAAATAACAATAATGGCTAAATTGTTAGTGCTACAGTTTACATATGTATAAATTATGACTTACCTACTGTTTTGACTGGACATTTTAAGATTTGCCTAAAGTTCGCCCAGAGACTTTAATTTAAAATTGTGTTACAAATGAAAACAGTTGTAATAACATCTTAAAGAAACTAAAATAGCATTACATTCAGTTACTAAGAAGAAGCTTTCTAAAGGTAATTGTATTCTTACAGCTCATTTTTATATTCAGATTGTAAGTTTTAACTGAAAAAATGGCCCTCGCAGCACTGTAGAGACAGAGCCCACTCATTTACCGACCGACTTAACTTCACTGAAAAGTCAGCCATCATAAATTGGTGGCAGTTTTTCTGTCTGCAGAACAGAAATGACGCTCCCGTCTCTGGATCTGTCAGGATGTCGGGCGGCCAACCTCCCTGGTAAAGACGCAGATGAGGCAGCTTGGCGTTGGTGCACTGCTAACTTCCCGCCACAGCCGCCCGAGCCCTGCGGGAGCGCGCAGGCGATCAGGGGCACCGCAGGCCCGAGGGGTGCAGCTGCCCGCCCCCACTAACACTGCTGCCCGGGCCACAGGCACAGGCACACGGGTGCTCCCCGCCTTCACTGCCCTTCCGAACAGCTCTGTGCCAGGCCCCCGAAAACGTCCCATCGGGGGGAAGACCGGCAGATTCGCAGTGTCCAGTGTCACTTTTTTCTTGTCACCATGTGACTTCAGCTTCTGTTTGCATGTCCCCTGAAATACTATTTTCCATTTCACATACTGAAAAATAATTACGAATTCCAAATCATTTGGGATTACTTAAGTTTTCTGTTGGCTGTCTCTTGAGATGTGTTCACGTAGATAATTTATCGAAGGCCCTGTAAGTAAGACGACAGTCTTTGACTTTGAGTCGCTGACAGCCCAGGTACAAAGATAATTTAGGTGCGGAGACGTTTAGGTGGTATCACACTGAAAAAATTACAATAAAACATTATGCCTCAAAATAACTTAAAACAATTATTTTTGAGGTTTTAATGAAACACTTTCACTGGTGGTATTAGACTCGAATTTCCACTACACAAGTGACAGACCTGTCTTGCCCTTTAACTGACCTCTGACTTCACCGCCGTGACGACGAGGAGAGTGAGCCCAGGAGAGTGAGGGACAGGTGCACGACCTTAAGTGCCCCGGACCCCTCGCTCTGGGGCCCAGTTAACCCCAGAACTATTCCTGCAGCACCCCTCTGCGGCACCCGGCCCGCTCTCCCTCTGCTCCTCGAACCCCAAGGGCCCCGTTACACTCAGACCTGCTACCCTGCGTCTGCCCAAGACAGACTCTGTCTGGTCCTGCGTTTGTGAAGAATGACACGTGTCACTCTTTCACTTTCAAAAGAGGAGAAAGCACTCAGTTAAATAGCCATGCAATTAAATTACATGAACAGTTAACAGCTGAAAAGAAATTACATGAATGTCTTTATATTAGAAATAAAACCACTCATACTCTATAAAACATGGGATTCTCCTTTTAAACACTGTATGTATAAATGTATAATTTCTGTAGTTATAGTTCCAAACTATCCAAATTCTCACTTTATTTACATTCTTAGATATGTATGTTTAATAATTTTAAGTTCTCAAATTCAAATAAATTGAAAGTTGCTTTTGTAGTACTATATACCTTTAAGTTCTTTATTTTTGGATTCAGAGAAACTTGAGCACATTTTCTTCTAACGCTTAAATATAATGCGACATGGAAATATACGTATTGCTTTTCTGGATGATAGTCAGAGGTCAGAGCAGCTACGCAACGTGACTGGTAGGAGGAAACCGCCCACAGTCGGCGAGGCACGCAGCAGAAAGCCTCCAGTGAGGACGGCCACGGAGCTCAGACGGGCGCCCGGCCGCCGACTCCCAGAGAACCTGGCTCCTCGCAGCACTTCTAGGCTGACGCCACTGACGTGCTCCGAGAAAACCTACAGACCATTACAAAGTTCCATCTGTGCTCCAAACAGTAAATCCTTCATTTTTAGAATTTAAATTATATTACAGTTACCCATATTTTCTCCCCACCCCCCACACCCCTCGAAACCCATCTCCCTCCCTTGCTTCCACCCTCCCCCCTTGATTTTGTCCGTGTGTCCTTTACAGTAGTTCCTGAACACCCTTCTTCCCACTGTCCCCTCCCCCCCTCTGGCTGTTGTTATATTGTTCTTAATTTCAATGCCTCTGGTTATATTTTGTTTGCTTTCTTCTTTTGTTGATTATGTTCCAGTTAACGGTGAGATCACATAGTACTTATCCCTCACCGCCTGGCTTATTTCACTTAGCATAATGTTCTCCAGTTCCAGCCATGTTGTCGCAAAAGGTTTAAAATTCTTCACTTTGACACAAATATGTCCACTCAAATATTCATTTGAAACCAAGTATTTCTACTAGAATAGTCCTAGAAGATGTGAATGTAAAATCTATGTTCAAAACTAGTTTGAAAAGATTATCTACATAGCCCTGGCTAGTGTGGCTCAGTTGGCTGGTTGGAGCATCATCCCGTGTACCGACAGGTTGTGGGTTTGATCCCCAGTCAGGCTTACACAGGAGGCAACTGACTGATGTCTCTCACATCGTCGCCTCTCTCCCTCTCTGTAAAGACAGTAAGGGACATGTCCTTAGGTGAGGAATTGAAAAAATAATAAAGAAAGAAACACCTGTCCTTGTCAAACTATTCCAAAAAATTCAAACGAAGGGGAGAATCCCAAACTCATTTCATGCAGCCAGCATCATCCTAATTCCAAACCAGATAAAAGCACTACAGAGAAAGAAAGTCATAGGCCAGGATCCCTGATGAAACCAGATGCTAAAATCCTCAGCAAGATATTAGCAAACCACATCCAGCAGTACATTAAGAGCATCATACAACACGATCAAGTAAGACATATTCTGGGGGTGCAAGGTCGGCATAATATTTGCAAATCAATAAATGTGAAACCTCACATAAACAAAATGAAAGATCGAAATCATTTCATCTAATGAACAGAGGCAGAAAAAGCATTTGATAAAATCCAGCAACCACTTATGATAAAAACTCTCAGCAAAGTGGGCATAAAAGGAACATACTTCAATGTAATAAAGGCCACATATGACAAACTCCGAGTCAGCATCGTACTAATGGCAAAAACTACACTCGTTTACCTTAAGATTAGAGACAAGACAGATATATCTGCTTTCAACACTCTTAACCAATACAGTACCTGAAGTCTTAGCCACAGCAATCAGACAAGAAGAAATAAAAGGCATCCAAATTGGAAAGGAAGAAGTATAACTGTCATTATTTGCAGGTGACATGATACTGGGTATAGAGAACCTCAAAGATTCCACCAAAAAAACCTACTAACTCTGATAAATGAATTTAGTAAAGTAGCAGGCTACAAAATAAATATCCAGATTAGTTGTACTTTTATGTGCCAATAATGAACTATCAGAAAAAAACATTAAGAAAACAGTTCCATTCATAACTGCTTCCAAAAATAATAACATACCCAGGAATAAATTTAAGTTAGGCTTTAAAAGACCTATACTCAGAAAATTGTAAAACAATGAAGAAATTAAAAAAGATACAAATAAGTGGAAGCATATACCATGTTCACAAATTAGGAAATTAACATTAAAATCTCCACCCTACACAAAGCAATCTATAGATTTAACAAACTTCCTATCAAAATACCAATGGCCTACTTCACAGAACTAGAATACTCCAAAAATCTATAAGGAACCCCCTAAAACCCAGAACAGCCACAGCAATCTTGAGAAAGAACAAAGTTTGAGAAACCATGCTGCCTGGTATCAAACTATACTATAGGGCCACAGTGATCAAAACAGCATGGTACTGGCACAGAAACAGACGTGTTTTAATGGAACAGAATGGAGAGCCCAGAAATAAACCCATGCCTTCAAAAACTACAATGGGGTAAAGACTGGCTATTGAATAAATGGAGCTGGGAAAATTGGATAGATATATGCAAAAAATGAAACTAGACCACTTTCTTACACCACACAGAAGAATAAACTCAAAATAGAACAAAGACCTAAACATCATAATCAAAACCATGTAAGTCCTTAAAAAACATTGGCAGCAAAATCTCAGACATTTCTCGGAGCAGTATTTTTTCTGATATATCTTTTCAAGCAAAAAAAAAAATGGCGCTGCATCAAAGTAAAAGGTTTTAGCACAGCAAAGGAAACCATAAACAAAATGAAAGAAAATTTACTGAATGGGAGAAGATATTCACCAATGATACATCTGATCATGAGTTAATATAAAAGTTTATAAAGAACTTATATGACTCAACATCAAAAAAATACAATTAAAAATGAGCAAAGGACCTGAATAGACACTTTTCCAAAGAGGACATACAGAGGGCCACTATGCATATAAAAAATGCTCAACATCACATCATCAGAAGAACGTGAATTGAAGCTGCAGTGAGGTACCACCCCATCCGTCAGAGTAGCTGTCATCAACAAATCAACAAATAACAAGCGTTGGCGAGGACGTAGAAAAAAGGGAACCTCATGCACTATTGGTGGGAATGCAGACTGGTGCAGCCACTGTGGAAAGTAGTATCGAAGTTCCTCAAAAAATTTTAAAAAAGGATTGCCTTGTGACCCAGTGACTCCACTTCTGGGAATGCATCCAAAGTGACCTGAAACGCTGATTAGAAAGCATATATGCACCCCTGCATTCACAGCAGCATCACTAACAGTAGCCAAGATCTGGAAGCAACCCAAGTGCCCATCAGTAAAAAGCTGTGGTACATTTACACAAGGGAATACTACTCAGCCATAAACAGGAAGGAAATCTTACCCTTTGAGACAACACGGGTGGGGGAGCTGGGGAATATCATGCTAAGTGAAAGAAGCCAGTCAGAGAAAGACAAACAGTGTATGATTTCAATAATGTGTGCAGTCTAATGAAATAAACTAACAAAACAGAAACAGACTCACAGACACAGAGAACAGACTGACGCCTGTGAGAGGGAGGGGCTGCAGGCCTGAGTGAAAAAGGCGAAGGGACTAAACGAACCAAACTCACAGATGCAGACAACACTACGGTGATGGCCAGAGGGAAAGCGGAGGGGGGAGGTAGAAGAGAGTCACGGGGAGATAGGTGGTGATGGGAGGAGGCTTGACTTGGGGTGTTGAACACACAAAACAATATACAGATGCTGTATCATAGAACTGTACCCCCCAAACCTATCCCATATGTTGTTAACCAGTGTCACCCAAATGATTTCAGTAAACGAAGGGGGAAAGCAATGGTATTAAAGTAATCTGTACTGTAGTGGTAACAAGTGGTGGGACTGAGAAATCCCAACAGGAAGTATTTAACTTGGAGTGACAGGCAGTTCCTAATTTCCTGGGAAGTGACTTAAGAGATCACTCCAAGTTCAGCCACCACGGATGGCACTGTTCAATCTGTAAAACAAAATCTGTTTAATCTGATGTAAATAACACTCTATATCAAAACAAATGCAAAAAACAAAACACTTTTAATGTAAGAATATCTTCTAGTGTAGATATGGCCACGTATGGCAGTGGAAATCACATGAACAACCCTTCCTAATTAAAGGGAAGAGAACACGCCTAGTCCTGGGCTGGACTCTGTGTGACTGACGGCCCCGCTGAGCAGTGCTTTAGGTATAGGTGATCACACGTATGTCACGAGCGCGGGTCATGTTCCACTCAGAACAGAAAACTTTCCTCTAACAGGAAAACCCGCCGGCACTGGTCTGACTGTAGCCCCTGGATTCTGTTCTGCACGAGGACCTTGTTTTACACACGCAGATGACAGCACTGATGCCACGTGGCGGGGCGGCAATGCACACGCAAACCAAGGCAGTGAGAACAACGCGCTGCCCAGGAGCGTGACTCTAAAGATGGGGGAAGTAATGCTTGGTTCCCAGGGCAGGTCCACAGAGGTGACAGCCCAGATAACCTACTGGCTTAAGAACAGCTGGAATAAAAAAGCACTGTTAGTTGATAGAAACATTGGCAGGACGGAGGAAACTCACCCAAACTGGTTTGCACTACTGCGGAGTGGAAGCACTAAAAAGGAAGTCAGCCCACTGTACTCTTCGGCAATGGGTCCGGAACTAGTTGTCACAGGAGCTCTACCCTTCTGGAAGGGCGTCCTGAAAGGAAGCCCACCGGCAGGAAAACTGCGGGGACGGAGAGAGGCGGGAAGGGCGTCCTGGGAAATAATTACAGGAAACCAGAGATGCTTACTTGGCAGATGAGAAGGTTTCTAGGGAAAGAGGGACTGTGAAAGGGCCGTTTCTCTGTGACCCAGAGTCCACCTAAGCTGGGGCAACTCTGGTTAATTAAGGGGCATCTGTAATGTGGGAAATGGTGTTTTGATACCTGAGAAAGACAGACTGGAGACTGATGGTCAAGGGTGACATGCCCTGGACCTGACCCCAGTCTCTGAAACTGGAGACGGGGGCCAGGATGTCTGGGCAGCCGGACCCGAGGCCAGGAGAGCGCGTGCTCAGGAGCGTTCTGAATCCTCTGACGCTGGGTTGCTGTGTGCAGCATGGTGGTAGCCAGACTCAGCTCATCCTGAGTGGTCCAAACAGACCAGCCAGCTCCTACACCTCTTTCCAGACTTCTCAGTATTTGGGGTTTTTACCCCCTGGTCTCAGAACTGGGTGATTTTATCAGCATCGGGGAATTCCTTAATCTGGATCGAGTTTTTAACGAAGTCAAGGAGTCCTGGACCAAAGGTGGCAAGATCTGGCTGCAGGTCCGAAGTGGCCTGATGTGTGAACTTGAGCTGACTGGCGCTTGCCTTTCTCGATACTAAAAATCTTTGGCTGGTAAACGGAAGGTTAACGACTGTGAAAATTTTTTATTATGTTCTACACCAATACATTTTCCATCATGATCCAGTATATGTAAGTGAAACAAATGTTTCACCAGCACTCCCTCTCACTAGCCCTGTACTCTATGCTACGCTATGCCATGGAATGCCACCAAAAACACTGTCCGGCCTGCTCAGTGAGGGTCAGGGGGCTCTGAGCGTCACCTCCTATCCCAAGAGTTGAGGGTCCGCTCCCTGGTCCGGGCACAAATGGTGGGGGGCAACCGATCGATACTTCTCTCTCACGCGGACATTTCTCTCTCTTCCTCTCTCTCTCCCTAAAGGGCAACGAGGAAATGCCCTCGGGTGGGGATAACAATTTAGGTCTGTACACTGGCCTTCATGGGTCACATAGCACCACCTGGGAGTCACAATCCTCGGGCTGGATGTCACTGAGCTGGGCCACCTCTTTTGTATGGCCTACAGGCTAAGACCAGTTTCTATACTTCGAAATGCTTTAAAAAGGGGAAATACCCACAACACGGGAAGTTTACACAGTGCTAACACCACGAAGTCCGGAACTGAAGTCCTGCCGCAGCGCAGCCCGCGTAGCCCATCGCGAACTGTCCGCAGCCACTCCCTCACTGCAATGGCACGGCCGAGAAGTGAGGCGGAGACCGTGTGGCTGCGAAGCCTGGCAGGGTCTAACCATGGCCTGTGGGCTGCACGTGGTCTGGGGTGGCTACAAATTCGGCCCAAGACACAAACAAAAATTTACTTAAAGCCTTTTTCTTTTGCTCATCGGTTTCCGTTAGTGTCTGTGCATTTAATGTGTGGCCCAGAGATGCTAAAAGGTTGGACACCCCTGGTGTTTACTTGTTGGCCCTTTATGGCAAAATGGCGCTGTTTCCACACTAAAGGGCAGGGGCACCTCTTTCGGCTGGAACCCCCACGGCTCCAAGTCCTTCCTTGGGGGTGTCCCCATCTGAACTGGGACCGACGGCAAACATCCTCAGAGCGGAGAGGAAGCGCCCTGGCATGGCACGTGGTCCGGGTGAGTTACTTAACCACCAGATTGCCGTTTCATTCTTTACTCAAAACCAAGGATGCAAAGTGCGTAAGCCAACAGGCAGCATTTGGTGATAAAATGAAATCAGAACCATTGACAGTCGGTCCCTGTGAGTTCACAGGGCTGTGACTTGGATCCCTCGAGTGCTGCGGGTGTGGCGATTGGCCCAGGGAAGGCAGGTGACTGGTTGCAGGAACGACCACGAGCACTTGGGCTGCCCATGTTGGTAGGTGCACGTCAAACTCAAAATGTAAAACAGGCTTTGCCAGAGAAAATGAAGCGGTGGCTTCTCTACGCTTCCACATTCTGTGACTTAAAACTGTCTTTCCACTGTCCTCGTAAAAATCTCTCGTTCACGCTAGACCTTTATGAAACACCAGATCTGGCCGAGAAAATCGGGCTTGTTCCTTCCGCCTCCAGACTACCCCACCGAAGCCTGCGGCACGCAACCGACCAACCGTTTCTACACCAGGTGTTGACTGTCCCCCATTCACAGTCCCTCTAGGGGTGGCCAGAGTCCCGTCTTCGCCCTAGGAGCGTGTCCTCCCACCATTCTCAGCAGCAGTCACATGCAGCCCTGGAGGCTCTGCTGTGTTTGAACTTGGCCAACGTGCCGTCCATGCTGTGTGGTGTTACTTTACACAACTGTATTTTAGGAAGACAACTGGGAATGAAAGAATATCAGGATATGTATCACTTCTCAGAATAAAAACAAAGTGGAATATGTCATTCCATGGCAACATTAAAAACCAGCTACTCTCAGCGCCACTTGTAAAATGTTCAGAAGATGTCAGAATAAGGAAATCAAGGACTTTTTGCTTTGCCTGTTTCATGTTAAATAAATCCCTTCTCTTCAATCTTTAAGGCAATTACCGGAACAAATGTGTCTACAGAAAACAGTTTCGCTTGGTCTCCTGTCCACTTACCCCTTACGGGTGTTTTGAGGACACACATTTTATGTCAGATGCACTGGCAGGCCTGGATCCCTCGTGCAGCTTAATGTAGTGCCGTGACAAAGCCATGACCAGGAGATTATACAGACGGGGTGGCCAATGACAAAGTTGATGCATGCGCAAAAACCACATTGTGCTACGAAAGGTGTAACAGGGGAAACTCACTTAGTCTAAAACAGTGATTTCTGACCTTTTTCATCTCATGGCACACACAAACTAATCAAATTCTGTGGCATTCCAAAAAAACACTTCTTGCCATCAGACCAAAAATATAGTCTGGATTCATGCCCACCAGATGGCTAC
This sequence comes from Sturnira hondurensis, assembly GCF_014824575.4. NCBI lineage: Eukaryota > Metazoa > Chordata > Mammalia > Chiroptera > Phyllostomidae > Sturnira > Sturnira hondurensis. Next base: position 16,747,133 of record NW_028082350.1, on the reverse strand, counting down.
TGGTGTTGGCTGGTGTCATTTGTTTGTTGGCCATTGAAGGGACCCCACAGTCAGCTCCCTACGGCACCTGCAAAGGTTCCTGCGACACCCCGGCGTGCCCTGGTGCGCGGTTGGAATCGCTGGTCTAGGGGATCAGGCAAGTCCTTCCAGAAGAAGCGTATGATATAAGGCTCTAAAGGAGTGAGCTGGGCAAGTGTAGGCAGACTGAAAGCATTTTATGATCGTTAAAAAGAATTCAGTTACTAAAGTTTTCTGAATGCCTCACAGTCTTAGTGACTAGGAACACACTGATTTCACTGCATTCTGTAGCTGTAATGTGCAAACACACAAATCACCAAAGGAACGTCCTGATGTCTCTGCTCTCTCTACACAGTCACTGAAATGCACGTAAGGCTGCATGTGTGTTTACTCTATAGTCGATGCAAGCTGAAGGATCACTAAGTAGTTCTTAAATTGGCTTCTGCGCATTATCGGGATCGCTCCACCAACGGCCACGCAAGGATATTTATCCGTGGCGAACACTCTGTCCCTGCCTCCCCAGCCCCACAGCCAGAGCTGCTGCTTCCTAACTTACAACAATAGCCTGTTCTCATGTAGGAAACGGCCCCTAACCGGCTGAGTTTTAGGTAGGGGCCCCTCCTCCCCTCCTCGCATGTCCCTGTCACCGGGGCCAAAGATGGCTGGGCTCCATCACGAGTGCTGAAAGTACCTGCTTTCCATGAATCTAATAAGTGGAAATAAAAAGCACATATATTCCTGAGCTTTTAGAAAAAGTATTCAATATGATAAAATTTTAAATAATTACACCATTTTCTACTGAAAAAATCAGAATGCAATTAAAACATGGATTTTTCTTACAATAACAGAGACACAGAGAGACATCAGCTACTAAAGAAACTGGAAGCATACACTAAAACTTTCGCATTTTATAATGATATTATGTCCTAAGAATAGAAAGCGGCTGGAAAATGCAACCACTATAGTAGAACTACTCAGTAATATATTTTTTCTCCCCCATTTTCCAATTTAGCTTTTCTTTCGTAACTGTCTGTCTCTCTCTAATGTGCACACGTATCTCAGAAGGTAAACAGTAGGAGCCTGTACTGATTTCAAGCCTGGTATCTGGAAGATTCCGTGTACGTCACCGTATGTGCACACATAACATCTAGCAACCCGCAGGCGACTTTCCACCATGTCAGACTCCTTCTCTGTGTCCATTAAAACTACACTCTCACACACGCTGCCTCCCAAAACGGACTCGATGCTCAGCGTTGTGTGTTTCATGAACTGTTCAGACGTTGTCCTCATGCTACTGTGTTTGGAGCATCCACATACCCTGATTTAGAGCTCCCACGTACAGGTTTTTCTGTAAATACTAGTTTTCATTTCTTTATGGGAAATAGGGAGGCATAAGATTACTGGTTCACACATTAGTGGATGTTTAACTTAAGAAGAAACTTCTTTTTGTAGTGGCCGCCGATTTGCATTTCTAATGAGGCCAAGGGTGGGGGAGCCAGTTGCTCCGCATTCTCCCCAGCGCTGGGCATTACAGGGGGTTTTACTTCTTCCATTCTCAGGGGTTTGTAGCGCGGAGTCATGTAATTTTCATTTGCATCAACCTACTGGCTCTCAAAGTTGCCCATCTTGTTCTGGGCTTATTCCATACCCTGCCGCCACCGCCAGGGCAGTACCGGCTCAGTTCACTATTAAGTGGGTTGTTGCTTTCCTTGTGGTTGAGGATGGCTTGAGATTTCCTCTATAATGCTCACTTAGAACAGTTTATGATGATGTCCCATGGCTTACTTCTGTTTAAATTTTATTAAAATTTTAAATATATTTTATTGACTATGCCATTACAGTTGTCCCATTTTCCCCTCTACACCCCCCTCCACCCTGCACACTCCTCCCCCACCCTTCCCCCCCTTTAGTTTATGACGTGTCTCAAGTTCTTTAGATTCTATATTCTCCTACTATTCTTGCCCTCCCCCCTATCTATTTTCTACCTACCGTCTATGCTACTTATTCTCTGTACCTTCTCCCCCCTTCTCCCCCTCCCACTCCCCTGTTGCTAACCCTCCATGTGATCTCCATTTCTATGGTTCCACTCCTGATCTAGCTGTCCTCTTGGTTTGCTTTTGTTTTAGGTGTGGTTGTTAGTAACTGTGAGTTTGCTGTCCTTTCACTGTTCATATTTTTCATCTTCTTTTTCTTAGATAAGTCCCTTTAACATTTCCTATAATAAGGGCTTGGTGATGATGAACTCCTTGAATTTGATCTTATCTGAGAAGCACTTTATCTGCCCTTCCATTCTAAATGAAAGCTTTGCTGGGTAGAGCAATCTTGGCTGTAGGTCTTTGGATTTCATGACCTGGAATACTTCCTTCCAGCTCCTTCTTGCCTGTAAGGTCTCTTTTGAGAAATCCACTGACAGTCTGATGGGAACTGCTTTGTAGGTGACTGTCCCCTTATCTCTTGCTGCTTCTAGGATTCTGCCCTTCATTTTCATCTTGGCTAATGTAATTATGATGTGCCTTGGTGTGTTCCTTCTTGGGTCTACCTTCTTTGGGACTCTCTGAGCTTCCTGGATTCCTGGAAGTCTATTTCCTTTGCTAGACTGGGGAAGTTCTCCTTTATTATTTGTTCAAATAAGTTTTCCACTCGTGGCTGTCCCTCTTCCCCTTCTGGTACCCCTATAATTCGGATGTTGGAACGTGTAAAGATGTCCTGGAGGTTCCTAAGCCTCTCCTCATTTTTTTGAATTCCTGTTTCTTCCTTCTTTTCTGTTTGGTTGTTTCTTTCTTCCTTCTGCTGCACACCACTGATTTGAGTCCCAGTTTCCTTCCCATCACTATGGATTCCCTGTGCATTTTCCTTAGTGTAGCCTTCATTTGTTCATCTAATTTGTGACCCTACTCGACCAGTTCTGTGAGCATCCTGATCACCAGTATTTTGATCTGTGCATCCGATAGGTTGGCTCTTTCTTTGTCACTTCGTTTTATTGTTTTCTGAAGCTTTGATCTATTCTTTCATTTGGGCCATTTTTTTTGGTCTGGTCGCACCTGTTACATTGAGGGATGGAGCCTTAGGTGTTCACCAGGGCAGGGCAACCCATGTTGGTGCTGGGTTGTGACGCTGTATGTGGGGGCGGGGTCTGGGAGGGAGCAATGGCGCTTGCTCTGCTCTCTGCCGGATTTCCGTCCCTTCCGCTGCTTCCCACAAGCAAACTGGGCCCTTCTGGTGCTGGTTCCCAGGTGGGCGGTTGTGTACATTCTCGGACCCTGTGGGTCTCTCCAATGGACTCTCCTGTGAGGCTGGGAGTCTCTCCCCGCACCTCAACCCCCACAGGTGTTTTAAGTCAGTGTTTGGAGGCTTTATTTCCCGGCCCTGGGACCCTGGGTTGTGGGTCTGTCTTGCTCCCCGGTCTCGCCTGGTTTATCTGCCCGCGAACATGGGACCGCCGGGTCCACCAGTCTTGCGTGGCGTGCCCTCCACCATCGCCACCTCACTGGGTCCACGGGCACGGGGTTCGCCAGCTGCCGCTTTGCCACGCGCACTCGCTGCCCCGCTGGCCGGCTGCCCCTCCTATCCATCTGGTGAGTGTTTCTTCTTCAACTCCTTGGTTTTCAACTTCCATACAATTTAATTTTCTGTCAGTTCTGGTGGTTTTTGTTTCTAAATTGCTGTCCTTATGTTGGTGGTGCGAGGAGGCACAATGTGTCTACCTACCCCTCCATCTTGGGCGGAAGTTATTAATTTTTTACAGAGGAGGAGGGCAGAGGGAGAAAAAGAGAGAAACACTTATGTGCGAGACGAACATGGCCAGGTCGCCGCGAACGTGCCCCCGGCCAGGGACCTGGCCCGCAACCCAGGCTCGTGCCCTGACTTTGCTTTGCGGGAAGATGCCCAACCAACCAAGCCACACCAGTCGGAGGGGTTGCTTTTGTGTTGATCCTGTTTGTGGTTCGTTGAATTTCTTGGATCTCAGGATTTAGTTTTCAAATTATCTGGCTATTACCTCTTCAGATACATAGATTGTCTTAACTTCCTTCTTTTTGGACTCCAATTCCATGTAAAACTGCTCGCTCTGCCTCGGAGGTTCCTGTAGCTCTGTGCCCCCACCTTTTTCCTTTAATTTTATTGGTGACACTATTACAGGTGCCCCATTTCCCCCTCTACCCACCTCCATGTGCCTTTCTATTTAGTCTTTTTTCTTTCTGCTTCAGTTTAGAAGGATACCATTCTAAACCTCTGGCCCACTCTTATTGTCTTAATCCATGTAAAATCTATCGTATGATTTTTTTCATTAAAACTGATTTCTCTCAGATTTCCACTTCTTTCTTACGTTGCTCGTTTCTCTCCACTTAGTCTTGTCTGTCTTTAAATACCTACACAGCTTTACAAAAGCTAATAATCTTTGTCTTTTAAATCCATCATCTGTCATTTTTATCAACTGATTTTCCTTCTGGTTCTGTTATATTTTAGTGTTTCATGTCGTGTCTCACACTTTTATTTGGATGCTGGGAATTGCGACTGTTCCACTGTTAACATCTGCATTTAAAATGTGTTGGGTGTTTTTCTGACAGTTAAGGTAATGGCGGGCCAATCGGACCCTCCTGAGGCTTGTTGTATTTTTGTAAGAACGCACCTAGACCAGGTGCCTTTACTCTTGAGAGTTGAGCTCTGCTCCGAGAGCGCCCCCTGCCGGGCTCCTCATCCGTGGCCCCAGGCAACCCTAGAGGCTTTGCTACCCCGGCTGGCCTGTTAGGACCACGTTTGCTGCCCTACCAGCACGACCAGTGCTCACTTCGAAGCCTCTGGGTTGCACTGCCGGGCCCGACGGACTTTCCTCCTGCACACGTGCGGTCTAGAGCTCAGAGAAGACGCAAAGGCCCTTGGTGCTGCTTTTCGGGGCAGCTCCCTCCTCTGTGCGTCCCTCACTCGAACCACCACGTCCTCCACTTGGTACGATTGCTGTGTTTTACAAGACATCGTCCTTCTGTCCGAGCCATTCGAAATGAGCCCCCAGAAAAATGCAGGAAAGAACGGAGGCCCAGTCAGTCATGGCCACCCTCTCAGGGACTGGAGTCCTCACTGGCCTGCTAAGGTCATGGGAAACCTTCCTGTGGCTTCGGCAAATCGAACCCCATCACTCCATCATGACAAAAGAGGAAATCTCACTGTAGTTCAGTTTTCCTTTTCTTGGAACGTACAACTTTTTAGTTACAGCTGGCACACAATGGTATAACGGTGCCAGGTGCACAGTGTGGTGAGCTGATGTCTATACACCTAGTGAACTGGTCACCCGGAGGAGTCCAGTCCCACCTGACACCGCACAGTCACTCCACCACTACCGGCTGTGTTCCCGGGGCTGCCCTCCACACCTGTGACTTATTTATGCTGTAACTGTCAGTCTGTCCCTCTTAACCCCCTTCACCTTTAGGCCCAACCCTCTCTCTGGCAACTGTTTGTTTTCTGTATCCGAGTCTGTCATGTTTGTTCCAATTTTTCCAACTGCACGCCTCAGTGAAAGGACGTAGGGTTTGTCTTTCTCTGAACTTGTTTCACTTAGTGTCACGCTGTCCGGGTCCACCCACGCGTGTTGCAAACACAATGCCACCACTGCCTGCTCCCCAGGCTGCCAGCTGCCTCTGCGGGACCTTACACTCCCCCTCCATGCTGACAAGATGTCATCTCGAAGGTTTTCCTTCTTGCCCCATTTTTGAAAGCACAGAGAGAACAAGTCAGAATCTTATGCACTGAAAGTAAAATCCTGAACCACATTACGTAACAGATACTCACAGCTACTCTGACCTTCACATCCCATTAGTTTCTATATGAGAGCAATGTGGCTGCCTCAGCTGGTAGCACGCTGATCCTCAGTGCTACATAAACTGACACAACTAATCAATCAGTCAATCAATCAATCAGATATCACCTTTTCCTTCTTGCTGATTCATATGAAAACACTGATTCAAGACGTCATTTCTGAAAGATCATTTATCTTTCAAGTCACGTCATTATATAATTTCTTGACATAATGACAACCCAAATAATTCTGGTACCTAAAGGATCTCAAATGTTACCTAAAAGTTGTAATGAGATCCTTAATGTCATTTGACAATTATAGTTGTAATATTTCAAGTGACTGTTCATACATCAGCAAGTATCGCTACAAAATTCAGAGACAAAAAATTTTGCATTATACATAAAATATTTTTCCTGAGTAAAAATTGATAATAAGTTCCTAAAATTTTGAGGTTTACTGCAATATGTACGATATTTTTCCCACAATGTAAAAAGAGATCTATCATTTGCAAAACCTTGGAATCGTACTCAAAATATCACTGGTAAACACTTGTGAAGTTTCCTAAAATCTTAATGGCCTCTTTTTTCAATAGCATGACTAAAAACAATCCTAGGAACTAAGGATACACACAGCTTCTTAGGTAGAACTATGCAAAGAATGAACAGTGGACCTAAGTGTCAGTTAACAACACTGATCCAAAACAATGATCAAAAAATAGAAGAAAAATGCTTTCTGCAGTCAACATACTTCAGTCTTAAACAACACAGCATTGAATTGTGCTTGGTGAGTCAGTTAAATGGGGTGAGCTTGGCTCTCAGCTAAAAGAAGTAACATTTATCTTTTTAAATCACGTTTTGAAGGGGAACAGACGTCCAAGACACCATGTGAAATAGAGAAAAACAGCTTCCTATAACCACTTATTAAGGACAACCTTATGAGTACTCAGTATGAAAGGAACTCAAGGCACACGAGACATTCAAGGTACACCACCATGAATTTCATCCCAGCCCCTGGCAACTTACCACCCTATTTTCTGTTTCCAAAATGTGACTCTTTCACATATAACAGAAATCACACAACAGTTTTGTGACTTGCTTTTTTTCACTCAGCATGATATCCTCAAGGGTACATACATGTTGTAGCATGTGTCTGAATTTTCTTCCTTTTCAGACTGAGTGATAACAGTGTGTGCATCACCGTTTGTGCACATTGGTCTGTACACCGACACTTGGGTTGCTCCATACTTGTCTCTCTTGAACAAGGTGGCCACGTCCAGGTGTGCACAGAGACATTTTGGAGAAGAGTGCCTCCCATTCTTTTAGAGACAAAGTCAGATGTGAAGTTGCTATGCGATGTGACCGTCCCGTTTTCCTGGTTTTGAGGACCACCACCACGCTGCCTTCTGTGCTGGCTTCACCATCTTACACACCTGCCAACAGCACACAGGTCTTTCTCTTTCTCCACATCCTGGCAATACCTCATTTCCTGGTGCTTTGATAGTAACCCTCACGGTGGGTGTGAGGTGGTATCTTGTGGTTTTGACAATCTCATTTTTTAAATTATGTGTTTATCTTGTTGAATTGGGGGAGTTCTTCATACATTCCCAATATTAACTCCTTGATAGCTGGTTTGCAAATGTTTCTGCATTTCTCTAGGCCGCCTTTGCGTTCTATTGATGGTGTCCTTTGGTGCACACAACTTTTTAATGTCGATGCAGTCAGATTTATCTGTTTTTCCTTTTGTTGACTGTGCTCTTGGTGTCTTATCCAAAAAAAATCACCATCCTGGAGCTGTCCCCCATGTTCTCTGCTAGATTTTTGTACCTTGAATTCTTACATTTAAGTGTTTGACCCTTCTGAAATTAATTTTTGCTTGTGGTGGTCAACTTCATTCTTTTGCATGTGTGTTGTGGACTGCTCTGCCTGTTTTAGGAATTGTAACTGTACCCTCTGTTAGCTAAGGACCTCTGGAATGTGAGCTGCCAGAGACAAAGCTTGTCTATGTAGCAATGCTGCATGGTAGCAATGTCTATGGTAGCAAATGCTGCCTCAGTTTCCTCCCTGCCCCCAAAGCATGGTCAGATGGGTAAGACCCCTCAGAGGAGGGGCAACCTAGGCCAGACATGATCACTTGAAAGGTTATCATGGAAGGACTCGGGGGGCTGCAACAAAGAGCAATGGACTCTTGCCCCACCCCAGCTTCGAGATACCCTGAGTCCCCATGTCTCTGGGAGAAGCACTTCTTGGCTTTAATCCCCTTAAGCCTGGATACCCGTTGGGGAGGAGTGTAGCTCCTTGGCACATGGCAGGACTTATGAGGAAAGTTGCTCCCACATCTGGCGCCCAAATAGGGACAACGAATTTGGGACTCTCATCCATGGGACATGGGGGGATTTTCGAGGAAAGCTGCTCCCACACATGTGGACATATAATTTTTGCAAAATTTTTGAACAGACTGTCCTTTCCCCACTGAATAGTCTCGGCACCCATGTCAAAAACCGTTTGACCACACATGCAAGAATTTGTGTCTGGACTACAGGTTCTCCTGTATTGGTCCATGTGCCTGTGTTTACTCCAGAAGCAGAGTGTTACGGTCACCTCTGAAGAGAGGAAGCATGGGACCTCCAACTTTCTCTGCATTGTCTGGGTTACCTGGGTTCCTTTGAGAGTTGACATGAGTTGTGGTACAGATTTAGCTGTGTCTGAAATAGACACCTGGGGGATTTTGACAGGGTCTGTGTTAAGTCTGTAGACTGCTTTGTTGCTGTTACTGAAACAGGAACACTATACCGTACATGGGCACCTTTCTAACGATCTGCCCTCTTACATCTCTGACCAGTGACTGGAAGTTTTCATGTTATGTCCTTTCTCTCTTCAGTTTATTTCTTTTTTACCATTTTTGCCACTATTGTAAATCAAATTGTTCTCTTATTTTCTTTTGTATTTCTCAGTGTTAAGTGTGCAGAAACTCATTTTGGGGGTGTTGATTTTGTCTTCTGTAACACTGCTAAATTCATTTAGTAGTTCCAAGAGGTATTTTGTAGGATATTTAGCACTTTATACGTTAGGATCATGTCATATGCAGATTGTACTTTTTCCTTTCCAGTTTGATGTCTTTGTTTCTTTTTCTTAAAAATCCCTCCAATTCAGACCTACAGTATCACGTTGAATAAAACTGTCGAGAGCAGGATCCTTGTCTTCTTCCTGATGTCAGGAGTGGTTTCGTCCTTTCCTAGTTTACGTGTGTCCTGAAAGGCACTGAATTTTGTCAGATGCTTTTTTTGCATCATAGTTTTCCCCTTCACTTTGTCTTATTTTGATAAATTTCATACACTGAACCATCCTCACATTCACGGAATAAATCTCCCGTGGTCATGAGCATAATCCCTTTAACATGACGCTGAATTTGGATCATTAGTATTTTGTTGAGGATCTTTGCACCCATATTCATAAAGGACTTTGGTCTGAATTTATAGTGCCAGAGAAACGCTGGCCTCATACAGTGAGTTTGGAAATGCACGCTTCTCGAGTTTTCTTTTTTTTTTTTAGATATATTTTATTGATTATACCATTACAGTTGTTCTATTCCCCCCTTCATTCCCCTCCACCCGCACACTCCCTCCCCCACCATTCTCCCCCCTTAGTTTATAACGTGTCTCAAGTTCTTTAGATTCTATATTTCCCCCACTATTCTTGCCCTCCCCCCTATCTATTTTCTACCTACTCTCTATGCTATTTTCTGTACCTTCTCCCCCCTTCTCCTCCTCCCACTCCCCTGTTGCTAACCCTCCATGTGTTCTTCATTTCTATGGTTCCACTCCTGATCTAGCTGTCCTCTTGGTTTGCTTTTGTTTTAGGTGTGGTTAATAACTGTGAGTTTGCTGTCCTTTCACTGTTCATATTTTTCATCTTCTTTTTCTTATATAAGTCCCTTTAGCATTTCATATAATAAGGGCTTGGTGATGATGAACTCCTTGAACTTGACCTTATCTGAGAAGCACTTTATCTGTCCTTCCATTCTAAATGAAAGTTTTGCTGGATAAAGCAATCTTGGCTGTAGGTCTTTGGATTTCATGACTTGGAATACTTCTTTCCAGCCCCTTCTTGCCTGTAAGGTCTCTTTTGAGAAATCCGCTGACAGTCTGATGGGTACTCCTTTGTAGGTGACTGTCCCCTTATCTCTTGCTGCTTCTAGGATTCTCTCCTTCATTTTAGTCTTGGCTAATGTAATTATGATGTGCCTTGGTGTGTTCCTTCTTGGGTCCAACTTCTTTGGGACTCTCTGAGCTTCCTGGATTTCCTGGAAGTCTATTTCCTTTGCCAGACTGAGGAAGTTCTCCTTTATTATTTGTTCAAATACGTTTTCCACTCGTGGCTGTTTCTTTCCCCCTTCTGGTACCCCTATAATCCGGATGTTGGAACGTTTAAAGATGTCTTGGAGGTTCCTAAGCCTCTCCTCATTTGTTTGAATTCTCATTTCTTCATTCCTTTCTGGTTGGATGTTTCGTTCTTCCTTCTGGTCCATTCCATTGATTTGAGTCCCAGGTCCCTTTCCATCGCTATTGGTTTCCTGGACATCTCCCTTCATTTCAATTAGTTTAGCCTTCATATGTTCCTCTAATTTGTGACTATAATCTACCAGTTCTGTGAGCATCCTGATAAATAGTGTCTTGAATTGTGCTTCTGAGAGGCTGGCAATCTCTTGGTCACTTAGAGTTATTGGCTCTGGGACTTTTGAGTTCTTCTTGCACCATCTTTTGGGCTGTTCGTGCCTATTCCGTAGCAGGATCGGAGCCCTAAGGTGTTCACTAGCGCAGGGCAACTACGTCGCTGGGTTGTGACGCTGTATGTGGGGGCAGGGTCAAAGAGGGACTATGGCGTCCTGTCTGCCGCCTCAGCCCTCACCGGTGCCGCAGCTGCTGCCGTCACCGGGCCCACACGTTTCGTCCCACTGCACACGAGTGTGCCACCGCTGTCAGCCCTCGCCCCCTGGGGCCTGCGTGGTCCGTCTCACCGTGCGCGAATGTGCGACCGCAGTCAGTCTGCCCCGCACCCCGACTGGGTCCAGGCCACTTGCACACCTAGGTCGGGGGACCTGTCCTGCCTGACCCTGCTTGCTGCTGGCTCTGCCCCTCTTACTGTCCCCATCGAACGGTTAGATGTAGACAGACTTCCATATGATTCAATTTTCTGTCCTTTGGTTGTGTCTTTGTTTCTCCAAACCTTTGTTGTATTCAAACTTGGTTGTGGGAGAAGGCACAGTGTTTCCACCTATGCCTCCATCTTGGCGGAAGTCCTCGAGTTTTCATCAGAGTCTGAGGAGGACAGCTACTAATCGTTAAACGTTTGGAACAAGGCACCAGTGGAGCTGTCTGATCCAAGGCTTTTTTTTTTTTTTTTGAGAGGGTTAAGATTTCTTATTACTAATTCAATCTCTCTCCTCCCTTTATGTCTGTTCAGATTTTCTATTTCTTTTTTATTGTGAACGAGTCATGTGTTTCTAGGAATTTATTCATTTCATCTAAGACACACAATTCATTGGCATATGACTTTTCACAGTGTTCCTTGTAATCCTCTTGTATCTGAGACATAGGGTGTAATGCCCCTCCTTCGCTTTAAATTTTAGTTATCTTAACTGCCTTTCTTGTGTTCTTGGTTAATCTAGCTATAGGTTTGTCAATTCTGTTAATCTTTATGAAGAACCAACTCTAGTTTTTTTTTATTTTCTCTGTTTTTCTCTTATCTCTTTTGCTTTAATATTTATTTCCTTTTTTCTGTCAGTTATGGGTTTAATTTATTCTTTCCCTTGGTCCTCAAGGTATATAGTCAGTTTATTAATTTGAAATCTCTTTTGAATATAACATTTTTAGTTACAACTTCCCATCTTAGGAACTTCCTTTTGCATATCTTGTAGTTTTGTATACTACAGTTGAGTTTTCATTTGTCTGAAGATCTTTTCTAGTTTCCTCACAGATTGGTCTTCGACCTAGTGATTATTTCAAGTGTGTTCATTTCCATGTTTGTGGATTTTCTAATTTTCCATCTATTCCTGATTTCTAGTTTCACTCTAGTGTGAACAGAAACTTCAGAATGAATCAAACCATTTGAAATGTTCTACGGCATGTTTTGTGGTCTAATCCATAGTCTCTCCTGAAAAATACTGTACACGTGAGAAAAATACCTATTCTGCTCTTGGGTGTTACGTCTGCATGGGTTTCTCCGGTTCAATCGATGTCCAGTGTTGTTCAAGCCACCTCCTTCCATGGTGGCCTTCTGTCTGGCTACTCCGTCCACTGTCAAATGTGGGGAAGTCTGTTAGTCTGGACCATCTGCCACCTCCCCCTTCGAGTCTGTCAGTCTGCTCTCTCTATCTGAGGACTCTCATGTGTGACGCATATGAACTTACAGTTGTTTTATTAGTGAACGGACTCTTTCACACTCAGAATAGTCCCTCTTTACCTCTTACAACATGTTTTTGAAGTCTGCATCGCCTTGTATTAGTACAGCCATCCCTTTTTTGGTGACTATTGGCATAAAATACAATTTCCCTGCCCTTTCACTTTCTGTCTAGGTGTGTGCTTAAATTTAAAGTGAGCTCCATGCAGCTGAATATTTTGGGGGGGGGAGTGCAAAGGGGTTAATGACATTCAGCCAATGTACGCCATTTGATTGAAGCATGTAATACACTTACCATTTTGAGTAACTACTGATATGGAAGAACTAACGACTGGCGTTACAGACACTGTTTTTATGTGCCCCACAGTATTCTGTCCATCACTTCTTCCTCTACTGCCTTCCTTGTGTTGAGTTTTTAAAAGTGATGTGCTTTGCTTTCTTTCTTATTTTTTCTGTGTAAATTCTAGAGATCTATTCTTTGTAGTTTTCACGGGGGTTACATAAAACATATTAACATTTCAACAATCAGTTCTAAACTGAACTCCCCCTGCTCACAAAACTCCCCTCCTCCACATCCCTGCCGGCCTCCGCACTCCACGCCACTGTGGTCGCAGAGACAGCGATGCGCACCGCGCACCGCCCGCACAGACCTGGAGGTGCTGTCATGCGCCCCTCTTGTGTTTCAGGCCTTACGGAAGAATCAGAAGTGGCCCTGTGGTAACACAGGCGTTTCCAAATGCACACCGTTACTGGAGAGCCTTGTATTCTCCTGTGTCTTCAAGTTCTTCTCTAGAGTCCGTTTCACCTGGAATGACTCCTTCATTTCTTCCAGATCTGGTCTAGTGAGGAAGGCTTCCTAAGTCTCTTTGTTTATCTGGGAAAGGCTTAAGAACTCCCCACTTTTGAAGGACAGTTGTGGTGGATATTCTTAGTAGTCCTTTTTCTTTCAATATATGCCGCTGCTTTCAGGCATGTGGGCTTTCTGTTAAAAACCCACTGTCTTGTAGAAGCTCATTTGTATGTAACAAATCATTTTCTCTTCCAGCTTTTAGATCTCTTCTGTTTCTGCCTTATCACAATTGGATTATAATGTATCGTAGTATGTCTGTTTGTATTGATCCTACTTGAACTTCTTGAAATTGTGTCTCTTTACTCAAATTTGAGACATTTTCAGCTACTGTTTCTTCACACGCACTTGCTGCCTCATTCTTTCTTTTCCTTCTGGGATTCCTGTAACGCCAAACGATGGGCCTTAAGTCCCTGAGGCTCTTCTCAGTTTTCCTCCTCCGTTTCACTTTTTGCTCCTCTAACCTAATAATCTTAAATAACCTGTCTTTCCTGTTGGTGGGGATGCAGACGGGTACAGCCACTGTGGAAAGCAGTATGGGGTTTCCTCAAAACTTAGAAAGGAAACTGCCTTTCGACTCTGTGACCTCACTGCTGGGAATACATCTCAGAATCCCGAAACACGGATCTGAAAGAACAGCTGCATCCCTCTGTTGACAACAGTGTTATGTACAACCACCAAGGTCTGGAAACAGCCCAAGTGCCCATCAGTAGGCAAGTGGATAAAAAGGCAGCGGTACATTTACACAATGGAATAGTATGTAGCCATAAAGAAGGAACTTTTACCCTTTGTGACAGCATGGGTTGACCTGGACAGCATTATACTGAGTGAAAGAAGCCAGTCTGAGAAAGACAAATACAATGTGATTTCATTCATATGTGGAATCCAATGAACAAAATAAAGGAACAAAACAGAAACACAGGTATGGACAAACAGAACAGACTGACCGCTGTCATAGGTGTGTAGGGAGGAGGAGACGATTCAAGAAGGGAAAAGGACCAACCAAAGGACATCCATCCATGACTCATGGACACAGACAACAGTGTGGCGATGGCCAGAGGGAAAGGGAGGCAGGTGGGCAAAGGGGGGAAATGAGGACACCTGCAACAGTGTCAGCAACACAGAGAAAACTAATAAATAAACAAGCTGCCTTCAGATTCAATGATTCCTTCTTCTGCCTGATCAGCTTAGATCTTAGAACTTCTCTAGTGAATTTCTGATTGAAGTACTGTATTTTTCAGCTCCAGACTTTGGTTCTTTTTTGTAATTTGTCTCTGCTGAGGTTCTTGTTTTATTCAGAAACATTCCCCCGATTTTGTTTGGGTGCCAGCCTGCTTTTTTTCTATTTGCTAAGTAAGCATATTTCAGAAATTTAAAAAGTTATTTGCCAAATGAGCCAGAGGCCTGTGTTTCTTTAGGGTCACTTTCTGGGTGTTTTGTCCCCGCAAATGGACCCCGTTTCCCTGCTGCCTGTGTAAGTCGTGCGTGTGTGTTGCTGTCTGGGCATCCTAGAAATTGCCTCTCCCAGGATGCACAGCCAGCCCTGTGGTAGGTGGGGGGGGGGGGGGGTGGCTTCACAAACCAGCCTGGCTGAGCGGCTCAGGCTTCTCAGGCGTCCTCTGGGGACTAGCGTCCCCAGCGTCTGCACGTGTCCTTTTACTCCTGCCCCGGAGAGACTGCTGCTTTAAATGTCACAACTTCCCCAAGGGTCTCCAGCGTGTTTCTGCACCAGAGACTCGCACTTCTTCTATAACTGGTCCATTGCCTCTGCCCCAGCTTCAGGCAGGCACGTGGACCGCTGCAATCTGACAGGCTGTGGCGACGGCCACACTCAGGGCCTTTGACCTGCAGGATGCACCAGCCCCACCGGGCCCACGAGGGCTCTGAGACGGGCAATGCAGACGCCTAGCCCAGGGCAGCCATCGACACGCTGGCAGATCACCAGGATAATGGAAAAAGGGGGGAGTCCAGTCACATCATCCTGGCCAAGGATGCTTGCCACATCGCCCTGGGGAAGCACCGAAGCAAGCCACACGCCATCAACGTGCCAACCATTCCAGGGTTTGCCTGCTTGCTGCAGCTTCCTCAGTGGCTGCTAGAGTTCCCACAAAGCCACTCTTGCCTGCATGTGATCGGTGACTTGGTGTTTCCAGGGGAAACGAGAGCCCAGAGCTTCCGAGTCCCCACCACGTGGATGGCCCGCTCCATCACTTACCTGTGTGAGGTGCCCTCTGAAGCACTGACATCACTGTAACATGGTTGGATGGTTGGAGGTATTGACCTCTACACTTCGTGCTTCGGGTAGTTTTCGGTATTTCTGGCTTTGCAACATTTGGTGTTTCCTCTTTCCCATCAGCAGTAGCTTCTGCATATTTAGTGAAGAAAGGATCCAATTTCTGTCTCTTCTCTAACCCACAAGGGTATCCCATCGCTCTCCTTGCATTTGCTTCCCGGCTCGTCCCTTCCCGCAGCAGCAGCTGCTCGGCCACGGGGGTGTGCGGTAGCGGGTTCTGACATGGTTCCGACACGGCGGTCTACCTCGGGCACTACCGCTCTGATGAAGTCACAACACCTTCCTTGGTTATACTGAACCCTTCGTTCAGCTGTTGAAACTTAAAAGAATGCTCATGGATTCCTTGAAAAGAATTTGAGTGTTTGAAATCACTTTTCACTGAAGTTGATGGACTATTATGGACACAATTTGCTTCTCTGTGATGCTGTCTTCATATTATCAACAGGGTGAAGTTCACCATTACTGATGTCTCTAATGTAATTCAGTCTTTCATAACTTTTCCCAGAGAGGTCATGAAAGACACTGTGTAAAACAGAACATGGCGGACCCCCTGCCAGCGCTCCAGCTGCAGAGGACTCGGCCAAGTGTCTCCGGGTCCCTCCCCCGGCACCCCGTCGAGATCACAGCCCCCCTGCAGGGGCAGACTGTCATTCTGACCTGGACAACAACGGGCTGCCTAATTCAGATGTCCCCGTAAACAACTTCGCTTCGCCACCTTTCTGATGTACCTCCTAAAGCTCGTTTGATTTTATCTTTTCTGTTTGCATTTAACCTGTTTGAAGCAACGGAGACATCTGTGGTGCAGCATTCCCACCAGTGCTGGTGTGGATGATGGATTCCCACGACAGAGGTTCAGATGCTGGGTACCCAGGCGCCATCAGACTCAGCATTAGTGAGCTGGGCGATCCGTTCAGCAAACGTCCATTGCTGTGGTCAGTTAGTGAGTCTTGGGGAGGGACAGCGACCCCTACCTGTAGTCTAGTTCTCTCTCTGTGCTGTCACCAGCAACCCCCGACAGGATGCTAAGTCGTAATAATCTAACTTAAATACCCTTCTGTCCTTTATCGCATATACTTACATTTCTCTAAAAAGGAAACCTCTCTCCTCAGTGACTTGGTAACACAAGTAACAATTTAAAAAGAAATGACAAAAACTATCTTTCCCTTTATATGTTTTCAAAATAATGTGTCAGTTCCCTATCATACTTAAAATTTCACCCAATCATTTTAAAAATCCCTTTTAAACTCATGGATTTAAACACATTTGTGTAATAAATGCACTGCAGTAATTAAACTTACTGCTCAAAACGCTCCATCGCAGGCAAAAAGAACATCCTCCAGGCAGCACCTCCGCCTTTTCTGGGGACTTTCATGTTGTCCCTGGTTTCTGGTTTGCCCCAGTGTGGCCAGAAAACCACGAACATCCTCTGCCCTGGCCGTGAAAGCACTCACTCTCCAGGAAGCCCTGACTTCTTTGGTGGGGAGTGGTATTTCAAGAGTACACCCTGGACATTTGGTTTGCGCACTGATACGGACCTGATCATGCCCAGGCAAACACATGCATGTGTACACACAGTAATTTCACGTTTGTAACGTCCAATTCGAATTCAGAACTCAATGCTTTCACCCCATTGCTTCCATTTTACATCTGGGTCACCTTTGCTGAATGAGAATCTCAGTATCTGGGCACACAGGATAAGAATTAGAATGGCAATAATTACTAACTAGCTCCTATCCAACACCATGCAACAGTGTCATGTAAATAACGATGACGACACTGCAAATGCAATTACCGTCTCCCTACCTGTCTCAGCCACCCAGCACACAGCCATTGTTCCTGCACTCTCTCCCTGTGCCACCTCTAGCTAGTTCTCCAAGCACACCCCTCCTTGTGGGCCATCCAGAGCCCAGTGACGTGTTCCCGGGAGGCCGGCTGTCAGACGGGCGTCTGTGTACCTCTCCTCCTCACGAGAGGCTCAGGCAGTGACAGTCCCTGAACTCTTTCTTGTTGACAGCTCCATCTGCAGTCTGTGCACAAAGTCGGTTTTCTGACATTCTCATTCCTTATCTTAAATACCCCAACTGCATTTTCTTCTCGTTAGAAAATAGGTCTGTCACAAAGTACGATAACAACAGAATTCTCTTTCATTTTAAGTTAATTTATATTTTTACCGCGATACCCCAAATGTTTTTCTTTTTTCTTAAAAGTCCATGGACTTTACTAGAATATGTCTCAGTGTTCGTCGCCTGTGTTATTTCTTCAGATATTCAGTATACCTTTAAATAAAATTTAAAGAGGACGTGTTTAATTACAGCATATATTCACTATTATTAAGTATTAGTGTTAGGGTGCAGCACAGCGGTTAGAAGACCACAGACTTCACAAAGTGTCTTCCTGATGTTTCTGGTGCCCACCTGGCACTGTAATTCATAACATAATAATTTATTATTATTGGCCATATTCCCTGCGCTGCAATTCACACCCCCGTGACCGTCTGTGACCACCAATCTGCACTCCTCAACCCCTTCACCTTTCTCGCCCAGCCCCCAAGCCCCTCCCCTCGGGCAACCACCAGTCTGTCCTGTGTATCTATGGGTCTGTTTTAGAGTCTTTTAGATTCCACATGTAAGTGAAATCACACGGTATTTGTCTTTCCCTGAAGAACTTATTTCCTTTAGCATAGTATCCTCTAGGTCTATCCATGCTATCAGAAATGGTAAGATTTCACTTTTATGGTCAAGTACCATTCCACTGTGTAAATGTACCTAAATGGACCATGGCTTTCTTATCCACTGGTCTACTGATGGCATCTGGGCTGCTCCCAGAGCTCGGCTATTGTAAATAACACTGCAATGAACATGGGCTTGAACATATTCTTTAGAAGTACTGGTGTTTCTGGTTCTTCAAATATATACCCACCAGTGAACTGCTCGGTCATAAGGCAGTTCCATTTTTCCTTTCCGAGAAAACCCCACACTATTTTCCACAGTAGCTGCACCAGTGTGCAGCCTCACCTATGGTGCACGAGGGTCCCCTTTTCTCCACATCGGCCAGCACTTCCTGTTTGCTGATTTATTGATGCCAGCTATTCTGACAGGTGGAGGAGAGAGCTGTCATTTTTATTTGTATTTCTCTGATGATTACTGACATTGAGCATTTTTTCATATATTGACCATCTTTGTCCTCTTTGGAGCAATGTCTATTCAGGTCTGCTACCCATTTTTAATTGGATTGTTTGGTTTTATTTTTTTGGTTTTGTTTATATATTTTAGACATTAACAATGTAACACTGGTAGTATGTTTTTCCATTCAGCGCACTGTTCTGTTATTTTCTTGATGGTTTCTTTTGCTGTGCAAAACCTTTTAGTTTGCTATCGTCTCATTTATTGTTTTTGTGTTTCTCTTGCCCAAGGAGATGTCAGAAAAATATTACTGAGGAAAATGTGAATGATATTATTGCCTACATTTTCTTCTAGAAGAAAAATCTCTATTTTTTTAATTCTAGGATTGTCTTTGAGTAACAGACTGTATTATTTTTCTGTTATTTGCTTTCTTCTTTGGAAACTCTCATGTATATTAGATATTTTGAATATATCTTTCACTTTCTAGAGTCTGTAGTCATTTTTTTTTGAAATTGAAAATGTTTTTCTTGCATTTCTATTCTTCCTCACTATAAATCTACTCCTTTATTCTTCTAATTTAGCTTTCATTTCTAAAGTAATTTTCCCTTTTATTTTGAATTCTTTCCTAGGCTTTATCACCTAACTTGAGAGACTCTCTAAACCATGATTTTACAGTGTCTGAGTTGTCTCATACACTGTATCACCTTCTGCCCTTTAGTCTCTTTAAAAACTGAGCATCTTTTATTCAGGTATGAGGGGCTTTTTCCCTGCTTTTCGTTTTTCTTATCATAATACAGGGGACTGAAATCCTTTTTGCTGGTTATTGCTTTATGTTCACTTAATGCACCTGAATTCTCAGTTAGCTGTCAGGTGTGTGTGTTTTTTTTTTCTTTTTCTTTAGGTTCTAGAGATTCCACTTGTTTGTTTTTATGGAGTTTTCAAAGAGGGGATAGCCTACTTCCTGAGATAAACTAGCTTTGTCTGCCCTCTCCAGTTTCCTTGGACTTTCTTTGTCTAAATTCCATTCACAGCAGTTTAACCTCAGGGTGGGGCTCTGTCCTGGACGATGACCGATTGGAGGGGCTGTCTCATGGGCCCAGATGGCCCTGGTGACAGAAGCGTCACCACGGAGCTCCAGGGCTCCCCTGTGTCAACAGCTCCCCTTCACAGTGGCCACGGGGGTTCCCCGGGGCCTGCCTGCAGCCCGGGCCCTCAGCTGCTCCCGTGCCGCCCACGGTTTCTCCCGCGCGTCTGCGGCATGTTGTGTCAGGCCTGCGAGGGCCTATGCCCCGTCACAGTCGGGCGTGCAGTGGGGTGCCCTGTCACTTAGGTTCGCTGTAAGTGACCACGTGTTGTTCCTAAGGACCAGCGGTAATGAAGGGGCTGGCAGCTATTCTTTTACCATCTACTGTTACGTCTGCTTTCATCAGGGGACTCAGGGATATTTAAACACTGTGTCCCACTGCCATCTACCCTCAATTGGTCACAGACAGTTTTCTGTTACTGCAATTTTTAAATAACTTCTGAAATTACATTTTGCATATAACTTTTAAATTAAAGTGAACATACACATTTTTCTAAGGAGGCAGCCACACGGTTACTGTATATGCTCCAAGGCTTGTTCCTTTTTTCACATCAGTGACGTTCTCCTGGTGGAGGCAGAAATCTCAGGCTACGTTTCCGTCCTCTAACACATGCTGGTCTCGAACGTCACACAAGTTCAACAATCACTGACTGACAGCACCGAGTGTACAGCAGGCATGTCACTGCTACCTCCCATGGGACTGCTGTTCTTTTCCCAGATGTGTCAGCTTACAGACAGCGTCTCCAAGGGCGGCCAGGGTGCTGCGGTCAAGCTGCCCTCCTGCCCGAAGCCACGGTAACCAATGATAACACAGGCGCCCGCCTCGAGGCGCGGCTGAGCCGGGCAGGCGCGCTCTTGGTGGGCATCTTATTACAGTCGGGTGGTGAAAGATACGTACATGAAAAGCACATTTCAAGTTAAGAATGGATGACATGCTGAGCTACGTTCTGATGACTGAGACAGTGAAGCTGGTCTGGAGAGAAGGAAAAAACTGAGTCAGCGCACGGAGAAGCAGTGACAAGAAGCTATGAACTTGCCTTAAGAGTTAAAGGGAGGAGCCTGGGTCCCTGACTCCCTCGTCCCACTTCCGGGCTTCCCAACTGAATTTCATTTCCTGTCCCTGATGCTCAGGACACTTGTGCGTACCCTCGTGATGATTCAGTTACCTTCAACATTCTCTGAGTTCCCAGGCAAACGGAAAGTGCTCACAGAATCTCAACAGCGACCTCCCAGGGCCCTGCTAGATGGATCAGGGCAGAGGGAAGGCCACCCCTCACTGTGCTAACACCCCTCCCCAAAACACCTTCTCCTCGAGTTAGCTGGAATGACGGCGGGTTCCTTAATACTAACTACAACTCTAGGCCTACTGTCCTCCTTGAGCCCCTAAACAAAACTTATCAAGATCTAGTCCCCTCCTGCCAGTCAGCGGCCAGGCTGCAGCCACCCCAGGGCCACTTAAATGTGAGCCATGGAGGACGGAAGACGGGCCTTCTCCAGGCGGCACAAGGCCCGGAGGGCAACTTCAGGCCCCACCCTGTTCTGTCCCCTCCAGCTGCTGGGTCTCCTAGCCACGCACATACTCACTCTGATTCACATGCATTGGTTTGCAACTTGAAAAGCTAGAATTTTCTTAAAGGCCACTCAGTAAGCTCCCCGTAACTACTGTCTTCAAAATCCTTAATTACTGCCAAGAGAAATATACACACACTAAAAGCTATGTAAAAATAGCTGCTGTTAATAATAAGCAAGTTTGAAAGATGTAAACTGCATTGATTACTCTAGAATCATACAAGAATAATTTTAACACAGGTTGGCTAATATAAGTGACAAATTAAAAAAAAATTAAAGAACATTATTTTAGTTTGTATTTTAAAGCACGTAATATAAACTACCGAACATTAATTATTCTGTAAAACGATTAAATGGATACATGTCAGAAAAACAATATAACACAAATTTGCAATTCAAATATACTGTATGATGACTTAAAATAAGACATGAAACGCCTTCAGTCACCTACACCCAGCTGTGTCCCCACCAGACACACACAGTGACAGAGTAGAAAGCGATGAGACTTGCTCACTGTCAGACCTCTTTCCCATGCACCCCCCCGCCCCGAGTGCCTCACTGCTATGTGGCAGTGTCCCTTAGGGGAGAGGGACCATGTGTCCCCATTAGACAGGCCGGGGAAGCGGAGCTGGGGGGAGACTAAGGAGCGAGTGCGCACCCGCCCTCGGGGACTGGACACAACGTGTGTTTGTGTGCACGGGCCGCGAGAGGCGCCAGAAGGCGCCCTGAGTGTCACAGTCCACGCAGGGGTTTCCACCATACGGCACATCATTTCAACGGTCTTTCTTATCTTCACAACTTACCTTTCCCGAAAATTACTAATGGAAAAGAATGTTCTGTCCGAGTACAAGGAAAACAAATGCTGAATTATTACGTACCAGAACCTAAGTTAGGCAATGTTAACATAAACAGTAAGGTTCTTTCTGTTCACAAGTGAGAAACACTTTTATTACTATTGTATAAATAAAAGTGGCACAGGACTGTGCCAGAGGAGGTGTTCACTGGGCAGAAGAAACCTGAAGCAGGACTCAGGGCACGGGCGCACTCTCGGCGACAGGAGAGGGAGCGGCGACAGGAGCGGGAGCGGCGCCCGGTGCAGAAGGAAGAGGCGCAGAGGCAGGCGTGTGACTGGGCGGCCTGCCCCAGCGCCAGGCTGCGGGGTTAGGGACGGGCGCCTGTGCACGGGAAGGTGCTCGTGGAGTCCGGAAAGGACAGCCTGACCACCCTGTGAGGGACGCCAAACGTGTGCTCTTCCCCAGCACAGGTTTCTCCATTTCTGGATTGTTCGAACCGGCAGAAATCCGAAGGGCCTTATCTTAAGGTCGTCAATTTGCTATTTCGCCGGTAATGGTATTTAAAAAGCAAAACTCGAACCTAAGGTCTATCATGTACTATCATTTTATTACAAAAATTATTTTAATAGAAAAAAGAATATGACCATTATATACACAAAATCTTAAAAATAGGATATATTAAATTTAGGGTATATCTTTGGATGCAGAAAAGTTACAAAATAAAATTGTATTCTCAGTGAACACAAAGTGAACTTTCAATATATAACTTGTTTCACTGTTTCATTTTTAGCATAGTCATTTTTTAAAAATTTAAGTGGCATATTCTAATGCTTTTTCAACTCAATTCAGAATATTTGAGGTAAACGCAGATAAGTCCAAGTAAAATTATTCTCGATTACCCACCCATTTCTCCTTCCTTCTCTCTGAAGTGCTGGGAAGAAATAAAGCAGTCCAGATGTCTGGCCATGGAAGATTCTGGAAAGGGGCTACCTACATGGGGTACTAGCGGACCGACACAGGGCAGTTAAAGAGTTACCTGATGGAAATTGCTTACACGTTATTATTCCTTATAGTCACAAACTGCCACTTGGGGACCAGTAATACGAGCCACCTAACTTAAATCTGCCTGTGCTCTGGCTGCTAGGAAACCTGGTCCTGATTTGGTCTCGCCCTTAGTAACAGCACCAGACCCAGAACTTGCACCGCTGCGCGAATACACTTGTTCTGTGTTTATTTTAGTGTGTCTTTGAGAACAATGGATTTCTTCTGTCAATGAGCCAAATCATTTTAGGAAAAGACACACAGAAATACAGAAAAATGAAAGACTTTTAGGGGAAACATTTGGGGTCTGTTTCTCAACAATGCCCACTGAACTTGCCCCGCACGTGGAAGGAACTCACACTGCAGAGCGCCGTCCCGCGCCTGTGCTCCGGCGGGACTTGAACTGTCGGCCTGCACACAGTCGATCCCACATTCGAGTGGCACTACAGCCCGGCCACCAGACCCCCGACCCCAGTGCCGTGCCCGCCCACCCACACAGCAGGTGCCAACGTCCAACATTCTGCCTGAGTGAAGTGCTCATGTCTGATGCTTAACTGATCTCTCTCCTTGCCAGATTGAGCTCCACCAGGCAGGGATCTTCGTCTGCTACTAACGTGTTCCAGGTACCTAAGATGGCACTTAACCTAGAGCAACAACTCAGTACTTTTTAAAAATGAACAGTCCACCATACATTGCAAAACTTTATATGCATCAGACAGTGTAATCCTCATAAGAGCCCCCTGACACTGACTGTGTCTCATTAGATGGGTTATCAGGAGGGAAGAAGGAGAACGGGGGAAAAGGTTACGGGGATTAAGGTGCATAATTGGTAGATACAAAATAGATAGGGGGAGGTTAAAAAAGTATAGAAAATGGAGAAACCCAAGAACTTATGAGTACGACCCATGGACATGGATTAAGGGGAGGGGATTGCTGGAGGAATGGGGGTACCGGGTGAAGGGGGGTAAAGGGAAAAAATTGAGACAACTGTAATAGCATAACCAATACAATGTATTTTTAAAAAACAGGCAGCTAAGCCTCAAAGGCCACAGGGCTGGGACAGCGGTAGGTTATGAATTTAAACTCGGTCCAGTTGTTGAGTATCACTGTCCCGAAAGAAACAGGTGGCGCGGACAAAGCCGAGACAGGGCCACAGCAGGACGGCAGAGCTTCTGCAGCAAGCAGGACGTGACAGGCAGAGGAGCCTCCGTGCGGCTTCTAAACCCAACAAATGGCGCCCAAAGCCGTCACACACTCCCAGGGCCATCTGGATATTGATCACCCCTTTCCAAATTTCCTCTTTATAAAGACAGACTTTTAAGTAAATAAGGCTCCAGGTAACATTTCTTTTCAGAACAACTCTCCCACACAAAGTGCATAAATGAAACTTTCTCATGCCACTGAAGCTGCTGTCTAGTACAACAGCCCCGTCAATTCCCAGTTAGGTAGGTCCTCACATTTGCTCAGTTCAGGGTTCGCATGTGACACACACACGTGAGTAAAGGCCACGTGGGGAAGCCCAGCTCTCTCGGGCAGACACAGAGAGACGGCTGCTCGGCACGCACGGTGCCCTTGTGCAGGGGTGCAGCAGCGCTGGGAGACTGCGTTCGAGGGGCCAGAGCCCCGCCCAACAGCCTCTCAAAGCTCTTCCTTCCATTTTTGGCTGTGGGGTAACACTGTGTGAGCATGTTATTTTTCCACAAAATGAACAAGGAGAAAGCATTTATGAAAATCTAATTGGAATGTGTGGAAGCAATGTCTTTACATTCTCTTGGCAATACATATCCCTCCCAAAGTACAAATTATGCCACGATCAACAGAAACATCACAAGAAACTATAGTTAGAACAGAGAGAGAAGTCGTACCTTCTATCAGTAGCTCTTGCCCATGACTGCCGAGAAGCGTGCGAGACAGGAATGGGGCAAAGTCCACAAAGATTTCACGAAGAAGAGGAGCAACTTTTTCCAAAGCTCTTTCAAGTTTCGCAGTGATGCTGTTGAAATGAAGACATAAAGACTAGTAAACATAATTCAAAATAAAGTCAAATGAACTTTACTTCTAAATCAAAACCTCTGAAAATCACCGAAGTCCATCCCTAACCCACTAAGTAATGACGCTTCACTCCTGTGGAAGGAACGCGGTCCCGCCTCCTGACAGTCCTAGGCCGCACAGAGGTGGCCTCTGAGTGAGTGGAAGTCTTGGGGGGGGGGCGAGGTGGGGAGGCTTGGGGTCTGTAACCTGTGGGGCCATGGCCTCTCTCACAGCCCTAGCTGTGTTGGGGCGGGGGGGAGGGGAGGGCGGCAGCAGGGAGGGGGTGGCGTTCCTGTACATTTACTCCATCTGTCCTTCTGTGCTTTGCTTACTGCACGGATCCCTGTGCCAACTACAAGAATGAACTCTGACCTCCAGAGTTCCCCCAAAGCTAAGCAAGTAAGGGAGTAGCTGGAATTCGGAGTGACCCAATTCTGGAGAAGAGCTTTGGGCAGAGAAGCAGTTTGGGGAAATGCACAGACTTGAGGACAAGCCGGCTCAGGGGCTCCAGAAGCACCGACAGACGTGGCGCCAAGCTCCTGGGGTCAGAGGTGGAGATCGCATTCGCCTGTCCCCAACCTCCCCAGGCCCCAGGAGGTCTGGGTGCTGCTGTGTGACCAATCTCAGGGGTCCACTGCTGTGAGCCAGGAAACACGTTCTGAGAGCGTCTGGTTTGGTCCGAGCGTTCTCCAGGTGTGCGCTGTAAGACAGCGGCCAGCACGGGAAAGGCTNACCTCCAGAGTTCCCCCAAAGCTAAGCAAGTAAGGGAGCAGCTGGAATTCGGAGTGACCCAATTCTGGAGAAGAGCTTTGGGCAGAGAAGCAGTTTGGGGAACTGCACAGACTTGAGGACAAGCCGGCTCAGGGGCTCCAGAAGCACCAACAGACGTGGTGCCAAGCTCCTGGGGTCAGAGGTGGAGATCGCATTCGCCTGTCCCCAACCTCCCCAGGCCCCAGGAGGTCTGGGTGCTGCTGTGTGACCAATCTCAGGGGTCCACTGCTGTGAGCCAGGAAACACGTTCTGAGAGCGTCTGGTTTGGTCCGAGCGTTCTCCAGGTGTGCGCTGTAAGACAGCGGCCAGCACGGGAAAGGCTACCCGAGGGTGCGGAGGCGCTGTGGGCCCCTGACTTTCAGGCAGTGCTAGCAGAACTCCTCTTTGGGGGTCCGCTGCCCCACCCGTCCCGTCGGACTGCCCAGGACTGCTCTCGGTGCTTCCTCCTGCTGAAGTGTGTGTGACAAAGGTCGATATAACCCGCATGAAGGAGAAAAGTCTAGATGGAATTACTACTGTGTTTCTGCAGCTGGTTTCTGAGGGAAGCGTGAGTATTCCTACTCAACATTAATTTGTGAGAATAAAACGACTTTAGAAAAATGCTACATTTATAGAGATTCAAATCACAGTTATACTACTAGATTGTAATATACTGCTACCTAGTTAAATCCAGGAATATTTTTCCCTAGTTTAAAACTTTTTTCATATTTTACAGATTTATGTATGAGGCTTTAGAACTGTAAAAATACTGTTCTGGGTGACAAATATCAAATGGAAACTTATCAAAGCAACTAAGTACATGTATGTTATTCAAATGGTATGTATGAAGTATCTTGACTTAAGGGTTTGCATGAAAACAGACATTTCTCAGAAAGTTACTACTTGTAATAAGATATTTCACATTTTCTTTTTTTAAAGATCTTATTTATTTATCTTTAGAGAAGAAGGGAAGGAGAGAAGGAGAGAAACATCAATGTATGGTTGCCTCTCGTTCATTCCCTGCTGGGAACTGACCTGCAACCCAGGCACGTGCCCCGACTGGGAATTGAACCGCGATCATGTGATTCGCAGGCCCGCGCTCAATCCACTGAGCTACACCAGCCAGGGCCACAAACATTTTTTTACAGAATGTAATAGAATATTAAATGATGCTCATACATACCATCTTGCAACCATAACTTTATTTTTCTAACAGAAGACAGTGTAACATTTTACCCAGCAAGAGAGCAAAGCTTTGAAGTACAATCATTCTGAACTGCTACAATCAGATTTCCCCATCGCAACAACAACACTCTCGAAGAAGTCTCCTCTCCTCCTCACCTTCTGACAGTGAGGAAAGTGGACAGGCTGTCGGCACTGACGGACCCCTCGCCGTGGGGGTTAAAGGGAGGGAAACGTGCTGCATGTGATCTCCATCCGCACATGACTTATATGCTTCAGGGGAATGGTACCAACATAAATCTCAGCTTCATACCCATCACTGTCACCTAGCAAATAACCCCAATTATTTAAAAAAAGCACCAACACTGTGCCACTAGTGTTATTTCAGTTCTCATCTGAGAAGAACACACAATGCAAGACACACAGAAAAACCTATCTGGCAACATGTAAGAAAAAACATCTTAACAAGGGAATACTCCCTGACTTTGTGTCCTATAAAAATAAACAAGTTACCACTTCATTTTGAAAATAATTTTTACTTTAAAATAGAAATAACATTTAATTACCAGAAAAAATAAACTAGTTCTGTCAAAAGTTATTCTGTAAGGAAAATTAGCAGTTTACTTAATTTGGGGAAAAGATTCAGTAGTAACTTCTTAGGTTTATTTGAAAGTTGACTTCCACTTATTCACCAAAAGCAGCCCTTTGGTCTCAGGTATGTCACACTCAGAAATAACCCCAGGGCACACTGGATGGCCACGGCCCACACAGACCGAGCAGGTCTGTGCTCTGAACACCGGGCCAGCAGCGCCCCAGTCTGGGGGTGCCCCTGGGCCCCTCTCCCTCCCCACGCTTTCCCATGCGCCCTTCCTTCGGGCTCACTCCATGCTGAGGATGCTGCTTTGACTCTGCCCATTTGTCTTGATGTAAGAGCAAATTTTTTTCCCCCAATTTTTTTATTTAATTATTTTTCAAGTACAGTTTTCTGTCTATTACTCCCATCCCATCCCACACCCCATGCTCCCCCCTCCCTCCCATTTCCACCATTCTCAGTTGTTGCCCATGTATCCTTTATATATGTTCCTCTAAATCCCTCCTCTATTTCCCCTGAAATTCCCTCCCCTCTCCCCTCTTGTCACTGTCAGCCTGTTCTCTATTTCAGTGTCTTTGGTTATATTTTGCTTGCTTGTTTTGTTGTTTGGCTTCCTGTTAAAGGTGAGATCATATGGTATTTGTCCTTCAACACCTGGCTTATTTCACTCAGCATAGTGCTTTCCAGTTCCATCCATGATGTTGCAGAAGGTAGGAGCTCCTTCTTTCTTTCTGCAGCATAAAATTCCATTGTGTAAATGTACCATAGTTTTTTGATCCATTCATTTACTGACGGGCACCTAGGTTGCTCCCAACTCTTGGCTATTGAAAATTGTGCTGCTATGAACATTGGGGTACATAGGTTCTTTGGGATTGGTGTTTTAGGGTTCTTAGGATACAATCCTAGCAGTGGAATTGCTGGGTCAAAAGGCAAGTCCAATTTTAGTTTTCTGAGAAAATTCCATACTGTTTTCCATAATGGTTGTACCAGTCTGCAATCCCACCAACAGTGGACCAGAGTCCCCTTTTCCCCACACCCTCTCCAACATTTGTTGTTTATTGCTTTGTTTATGATAGCCATTCTCACCGGTGTAAAGTGGTATCTCATTGTAGTTTTAATTTGCATCTCTCTGATAGCTAGTGATATTGAGCATCTTTTCATGTGTCTCTGGATCCTCTGTATGTCCTCCTTGCAGAAGTGTCTGTTCAAGTCCTTTCCCCATTTTTTAATTGGGTTAGTTGTCTTCTTAGAGTGAAGTCGTGTGAGTTCTTTGTATATTTTGGAGATTAAACCTTTGTCTGAGGTATCATTGGCAAATATGTTTTCCCATACAGTTGGTTGTCTTTTTATTTTAATGCTGTTTTCTTTAGCTGCGCAGAAGCTTTTTATTTTGATGAGATCCCATTTGTTTATTCTTTCCTTTATAGTCCTTGCTCTAGGGGACATATCAGTAAAAATGTTGCTGCGTGAAATATCTGAGATTTTCCTGCCAATGTTCTCCTCTAGGACTTTAATGGTGTCATGGCTTATATTTAAGTCTTTTATCCACCTTGAATTTATTTTGGTGTATGATGTAAGTTGGTGCTCGAGTTTCATTTTTTTGCATGTAGCTGTCCAGTTCTCCCAACACCATTTGTTGAAGAGGCTATCTTTACCCCATTTTATGATACTGCCCCCTTTGTCGAATATTAATTGACTGTAGAGATTTGGGTTTATTTCTGGGTTCTCTATTCTGTTCCATTGGTCTATGTGCCTGTTTTTATGCCAGTACCAGGCTGTTTTGATTACAGTGGCCTTGTAATACAGTTTGATATCAGGTATTGTGATCCCTCCTACTTTGTTCTTCTTTCTTAACATTGCAGCTGCTATTCGGGGTCTTTTATGGTTCCAGATAAATTTTTGAAGTGTTTGTTCTATGTCTGTGAAATATGCCATTGGTACTTTAATAGGTATTGCATTGAATCTGTAAATTGCTTTGGGTAGTATGGACATTTTGATGATGTTAATTCTTCCAATCCATGAACACGGTATACGTCTCCATTTGTTTGTGTCTTCCTTGATTTCTGTCTTCAGTGTTGTGTAATTTTCTGCATACAGGTCTTTAACCTCCTTGGTTAGATTTATTCCCAGATATTTTATTTTTCTTTTTGCTATATCGAATGGGATTTTTTTCTTGATTTCTGCTTCTGCTGATTCATTGTTAGTATACAGAAATGCCTTTGATTTCTGGATATTGACTTTGTATCCCGCTGTTTTGCCAAATTCATTTATTAGTTCCAGCAGTTTTTTGGTAGAGTCTATAGGATTTTCCATGTACACTATCATGTCATCTGCAAACAGTGACAGTTTTGTTTCCTCCTTTCCGATTTGGATGCCTTTTATTTCCTTTTCTTGTCTGATTGCTGTGGCTAGAACTTCCAATACTATATTAAATAGAAGTGGTGAAAGTGGACAACCTTGTCTTGTTCCTGATCTTAGTGGAAAAGCTTTCAGTTTTTGCCCATTCAGTATGATGTTGGCTGTAGGTCTTTCATATATGGCCTTTATTATATTGAGGAATGCTCCCTCTATTCCCACTTTGCTGAGTACCTTTATCATAAATGGGTGTTGTACCTTATCAAAAGCTTTTTCCGCGTCTATTGATATGACCATGTGGTTTTTGTCCTTGCTTTTGTTTATGTGGTGTATTACATTTACTGATTTGCGGATATTGAACCATCCTTGCATCCCTGGGATGAATCCCACTTGGTCATGGTGTATGATCTTTTTGATGTATTGTTGGATGCGATTTGCCAATATTTTGTTGAGGATTTTAGCATCTATGTTCATCAGTGATATTGGCCTGTAATTTTCTTTCTTTGTTGTGTCTCTCTCTGGTTTTGGAATTAGGATAATGCTCGCTTCATAAAAAGAGTTTGGGAGTTTCCCATCATTTTGGATTTTTTGGAATAGTCTGTGAAGAATAGGGGTTAGCTCTTCCTTAAACGCTTTGTAGAATTCTCCTGTGAAACCATCTGGTCCGGGGCTTTTGTGTGATGGGAGTTTTTTGATTACTGCTTCAATTTCATTTGCTGTTATTGGTCTGTTCAGGCTTTCTACTTCTTCTTCATTGAGTTTTGGAAGATTATATTTTTCTAGAAATTTGTCCATTTCACCTAGGTTTTCAAATTTCTTGGCATACAGTTCTTCATAGTAATTCCTTACAATCCCTTCTATTTCTGTGGTATCAGTTGTAATCTCTCCTCTTTCATTTCTGATTGTGTTTATTTGTGTCCTCTCTCTTCTTTTCTTAATGAGCCTACTTAAAGGCTTGTCTATTTTGTTTATCTTTTCAAAAAACCAACTCTTGGATTCATTGATCCTTATAATTGTGCTTTTGGTCTCTATGTCATTTAATTCTGCTCTGATCTTGGTTATTTCCTTCCTTGTACTTGCTCTGGGCTGTCTTTGTTGTTGTTCTTCGAGTTCTTGCAGGCGTCGGGTTAGGTTGTTTGTTTGAAATGTTTCTATTTTCTTTAGGTAAGCCTGTATTGCTATGAACTTCCCTCTCAGGACTGCCTTGGCCGTGTCCCATAAGTTTTGGGTTGTTGTGAGTTCATTTTCATTTGTTTCCAGAAACTTTTTGATTTCTTCCCTAATTTCAATCTTGACCCATTCGTTGTTTAATAGCATACCATTCAGTCTCCATGATTTTGGGTGTTTTGGGTTTTTTCCTTTGGGGTTGGTTTCTAATTTCAGTCCCTTGTGGTCAGAGAAAATGCTTGGTATGATTTCAATTTTCTTGAATTTGTTGAGGCTCATTTTGTGTCCTATCATGTGGTCTATCTTTGAAAATGTTCCATGTGCATTTGAAAAGAATGTGTATTTAGCTTCTTTGGGATGAAGCGCTCTATATATATCAGTCAAGTCCATTTCTTCTAGAGTTTCATTTAATGCTGCTATATCTTTGTTGATATTTTGTTTGGAAGATCTGTCCATTTTTGACAGTGGGGTGTTAAAATCCCCTACTATAATTGTGTTGCTGTCAATATCTTTCTTGAAGTCTTCTAGGATTTTTCTTATATATTTGGGTGCTCCTATGTTGGGTGCATATATATTTATGATGTTAATGTCTTCGTGCTGGATTCTTCCCTTGAGCAATATGAAGTGACCTTCTGGGTCTCTCTTTATGGCCCTTTTTTTGAAGTCTATTTTGTCTGATATTAGAATTGCTACCCCGGCTTTTTTTTCTTGTCCATTTGCTTGGAAAATTTGTTTCCAGCCTTTCACTTTTAGTCTGTGATGGTCTTTTGTCCTGAGGTGGGTCTCCTGTAGGCAGCATATGTGTGGGTCATGCTTTCTTATCCATTCAGCTATTCTATGTCTTTTGATTGGAGCATTTAATCCATTTACATTCAAGGTTATTATTGATAGGGACTTATTCATTGCCATTTTTGTACCACAGTTCCTCTCTGTCTCTCTCTTTTCCTTCCTTTCCTTAAAGCAGCCCTTTTAGTATTTCTTGTAGAGCTGGTTTGGTGGAGGCATATTCTTTTAGACTTCTTTTGTCTTGGAAGCTCTTTATTTGGCCTTCTATCTTGATTGAGAGCCTTGCTGGGTAAAGTAGCCTTGGTTGTAGGCCTCTGGTTCTCATTACTTGAAATATTTCTTGCCATTCTCTTCTTGCTTGGAGTGTTTCCATTGAGAAGTCAGTAGCTAACCTTATTGGGGCTCCCTTGTATGTTACTTCCTTTTTCTCCCTTGCTGCCTTTAGGATTCTCTCTTTGTCTTGAAATTTTGCCATTTTAATGATGATGTGTCTTGAAGTGGGCCTCTTTGGGTTCCTCTTGAATGGGACTCTCTGTGATTCCTGGATTCGTGTAACTTTTTCTCTCATCAAATTAGGAAAATTTTCCATCATTACTCTTTCAAATAGGTTTTCTATCCCTTGTTCTTCTTCTTCTGGTATTCCTATTATTCGGATATTATTACGTTTCATATTATCTTGCATTTCTCTTAGTCCATCTTCATTCTTTTTGAGCCTCTTTTCCCTTTCTTGTTCTTTCTGGGAGATTCTTTCTACTGTGTCCTCCAAGTTGCTTGATCCGATCTTCTGCCTCATCAATCCTGCTTTTCATTCCTTCTACTGTGTTCTTCAGTTCCAAAACTGTATTCTTCATTTCCTCTTGGCCTTTGCTGATAGTTTCTATTTCCTTTTTCATGTTGATATAGTTTGCGGAGAGCTCATTGTAGCTCCCCTCTAGTTTCTGGTAGCTCCCCTGTAGTTTCTGGTAGCTCATTGTGAGCTCTTTGAATTTCCTGATAATCAATGCTTTGAATTCAATATCTGATAGCTGACTTGCCTCTTTCATCTGACATTATTTC
This sequence comes from Sturnira hondurensis, assembly GCF_014824575.4. Lineage (NCBI taxonomy): Eukaryota > Metazoa > Chordata > Mammalia > Chiroptera > Phyllostomidae > Sturnira > Sturnira hondurensis. The sequence continues at coordinate 16,714,263 of NW_028082350.1, read as the reverse complement.
TGAGACTTCCACCTTTTCTTTCATTTGGTCATTGTTTCTTTGTCTTCCCATTGCTTATGAGACTCTTCTTGTTAGCTTCAGCTTCTTGAATTGATCTGTTCTGACTCCCTAGGTTTATGGGGTGAACTTCTGTGGTAGAATACCTGTGAGATTCAGTGGTGCAGTCTCCTGCAGGTATCTTGATGTTCTCCGCTTCCACCTACTCCTTGCTTTGTGTCTGTGAGATCAGCTGCACCGGGCGTCCCGCATTGATGTGTTCTTCGTGCAGCTTGTCCCTGACCCTGCATCTCTGGTGCTTCTCAACATTTAGCTGGTGCTTTCTTAACCTCTCCAGATCTGTCGGGATTACTATTTCAATAAATTTCTGGATTGCTGGTTTGAGGCGGTGTAACTTCACTTTCTCTTCATCCTCAGACATCCTGATAAATGCTGTGTCACTTCTACTTGCAACAACTGTCTTCTCTACTCACATAGAAAAACATTTCTGACCCGATGCCCCGCGTCCCTTGGGGGCGCCTCTACCTCGCACCCAGCCCACCGTGCGGATCAGGGCCTGAGGTCCCGGAGGCAACCTCGAAAGAGTCCCTTACCTCCTGCCCAGAGCAAATTCTTTTAAGAAAGAGAATTACTGACTTCCATGAAGAAAGTTACTGTGGCAACTCTAACAAAATTACCAACTACAGGAAGGCAAATAATGCAAAAAAATAATGTTTTAGATAAAATTCTATAGATTAAAAGCCTGGATTAAAATACATCATAAAACAACAGTTTATTATTGTGGTTTTAAAAAAACAATTATGTATTGGCCTTTATCTGTTATTAAAAAATCTCATTTACAGAAATTTATAGATTTTAAGAAATTTATTTGACTAAAGATGTAATAACCCTTGGAAGAAAACAAATGTTATGAAAACCCTGGGCTGCAATTATTATTAAATCCTTCCAAATGTAGCAGATCGAGAGAGATGTCTAAGGCCAAGGTGATTACATGTACCATCAGAAAAAAGTCTGATTTAGGTCTCGGTTTGTAAATAAATCTGCATTTACAACAAAGTGTTGATTATTTTCAAATGTTGTATATTTTAGAATTCTAGAAAAATGGAACAATTCTTTTATTTAGGTATTACTTATATTTGAGTTGTATTTTTTAATAAACTGACTGAAGTTAGTGCCACTTCATAACACTGTAATTTTTTTCTTTTACTTTTAATTTTTTTACTCACCTGGGTCTCAGCATAGTGTCAAAAATATAATAAACCCTCATACTTTAATTTGGTATGTTGAATTTCTGATATTTTTTATTCATTTCTTACATTATACAAAAATAATAGATATCTATACAAATAAAAATAGATATCTATACAAATAAAATCTAAAATGAAAATGAATAATCATGTACCCTTAAGCAGTGTACTCAAAGATAAGGCCCAGATGTAAAAAAAATTATTACATTAGTGCACTCCACAGGAGACTGTACTAATCAAATGCTCCTATGGAAGTTATCAAATGCGCCCTGGCTGGTGTAGCTCAGTGGACTGAGCACTGGCCTGCAAACCAAATGGTCGCCAGTTCAATTCCCAGTCACAGCACAGGCCTGGACTGCGGGCCAAGTCCCCAGTAGGGGGAATGCAAGATGCAACCACACACTGATGTTTCTCTCCCTCTCTCCCTCCCTTCCCCTCTCTCTGAAAGTAAATAAAAATCTTAAAAAGATAAAAAATAAAACAAATTTGCAGAAGTAACTGAGCTGACTGAAGTAACACTGACGCAGACTTGGGAGAGTATTAACAGCAGCAAAACTGCACACTGTCTTCATCAGTTTCAGCTATGTATGGGGACTAGTAGCGGACAGACTGACCTTAAATACGTTGTTCCTGCCCCACTAAATGTCCAGTATGAAATACAAACACACTATTAACAGGTAGCTGAGGACTCACGTGCACCCTAGGAATCAGACCCATGACCCTGAAGTGGACTGAAAAATGGCTTCTCTAAACTGTAACTCTTTAGAGTCGCTATGCAAAACACAAAGCTGGAAAGAACTCTTATTATTTTACTCCCCCCATGATTTCTATTTTTTTATTCCTCACTTGAGGACATGCTTAGTGATTTTCACACTTTTTGAAACTACAAACTAGAAAATCGCTGGTTAGCACCTGGAGTCCGGAAGAGCCCTGGGGAACTCCCACCCTGCCTGTGGAGCGCCCCCAAGGGTACGCCCGTGCCCAGCTGGGACGAGAAAGCCAGGCAACCAGGGCTGTGCGGCTGTGCAACCCTGTCAGAGCCTAGGTGCGGGCCCCAGGGAGCCTGCCCAGAGCTGGGCAGGGGGCAGGGACACAGAGCAGCGGCACTGGGGTTACAGGAGCTGGTCAGAAATGGAGAAAGCCTTTACTAAACTGCACAAGCCCGACAGCGAGCAGCTGGGAGAGCACACACCTTCTGAGCTGCAGGCAGACACAGAGCTGCAGGGCCCCACAGGCTCTTCCCCGCGGCCCTCACCCCGGCTGCAGGAAGCTGGGCGGCAGCAGGGGCAGCACGCCGAGGGAAGGAGCCGTGCCCGCTGAGACCCTCCTTCCCCTGTGCGCCATGAGACAGAGCTCGTGCATCGTGGAGATGACGGCAAAGCCCCGCCTGCCCTGCAGTGATGGGAGAAAGCCTGTCCCTGTCACAGCTGCAGAGGAAGGGACTACAAGGGACTCTGCTCTGGGGAGGGGCAGGAAGAGAGAAGCCCTACTTCCCAGACCCAGAGCAGCACCCGCCTAAAACCGAGTCTGAGCCAGAACAGCACAGAGCCACTCAGGGCCCAAACACCAGGCGTCCCAGTATACAGGGACGAGTAGCAGCAGAAGCCACCACGGTGCTGGGAGAGGGTCCTGGGACCCTCTGAAGTACAGGATGGAAGGAGAAAGCTGGAAGACGAGGGTAACAGGAACGCTGAGAGAGGTGCTCCAACGCTGGCCCCGGGTGAACACAAGGCAAAGGCAGAGGAATAAAAAGCCGGAGAGCGACCAGAACAGGGACTCCTGCCTTGGCCCCCAAGCGGAGCGCCTTCAGTGCCACCACCCAGGGCCTGGCACCAGCAGGGTCTGCCTGTCGCCATCATAAATGCCAGTCACTACTGTCCTGCATACAATGTCCAGTTTCTCCCAAGAAATGTAAGTACAAAGAAGAAAAATCAATCTCGTCAGAATCACACCCGAGGAAATCAGAGTCCCAGATAAAGTGGACACTGGAACTGGCAAAAAAATTGAAAACAACTGTGATTAATATTTTAAGATAAATCACTGAGAAGATACGTAACATGCATAAACAGATGGGGAATTTCAGCACAAAGAAACAACACGACCAATTAAAAATACACTAAAAGAGACAATAAGGCCTTCAATGGGCTTATCAATAGTCTTAACAGCACCAAGTAAAGAAATCAGTGAATTAAAAACTGGCCCAATAAAAATATTGAAACAAATGACTGAAAAGCATATGCACACACAGTGAGAGCCGGGGGAAGAGAGGGCAGGTGCCTGCGCGGGCTGCGCCCGGTGGGGAAGGGCCAGGGTCAGCCCTCCTGGAGGAGAACGCAGTGCTGCGTGCCACTGGCCAAAGACGCCCTGACTGTCGCACAGCCCCTGAGCTGTGAATGGGCCCTGCTCTGTGGCTAAAGGGATGGTGCAAATAAAAATCGGGCCACGTGAGCCAAGACAAGGAAAACCTCCTGTCCTGGGGGGGGGGGGACGCAGCAGAGTGACCTGAGGTGAGACAGGCTGGCCATGCCACCACTGGTTCTGAAGGCAGGGGCAAACACAAGGACTGGCAAAGAGACCCCACACGCTGAGGGCCACCCCCCCCAGACTGAGAGTCAACCAAAGAATTCTGGCCACCAGCCCTTCCACAGTGTGGAACTGGATTCTGCCAAGCACCTGAATGAACCGGAGCCACTCCCAAAGCCTCAAATGAGGAACAGGAACGGGAACGTCTGGAGTGAGCCCAGCGTGACCCCAGTAGTACTTTAACCAACAGAAGGTTCCCTAATGGACGGGGGTTGTTTCCTGCTGCTGAGTCTGTTGCAGTTTATTATGGTGGCAATACAAAACGAGAGGGGGCAGGGAGGAGGCAATGTGAAGAGACAATGAGAATTTCCCCAAAACGACAGAGGCCTCAATCACCAATGCAAAAGGCACAGAAAATACAAGCAGAATAAGAAGCAATTAACCACTGAGATCCTTTATAATAAAGTGCTGAAACCCAACTATAAGGTGAAACACTCACGGAGGCAGTCATAAAATGAAGACAGATGATAACGAGAAACAACGGAGAGAACGACTCTCACTAGAAACTGCACAGAAGACGGTGAAACAACACCTCTCTGGTAAAAACGTCAGCCTGGGAGGGCAGGTCCAAGGTGACCGCGCAGGACACTGAGCTCACCCCTTCCGATCACACACCCATGTCCACCCACACCGAGAGCCGTTCCCCGAGGGACGGCCGAGGGCCCACGGCACAGCCTCTGCACTGCCCGTGAGCGGGAGGCAGGGACCCTGTGGAGAGGGCTGGGGCCACAGGAGGTCTGCGGGTGGAAGGAGCCCTCCAGGACCCCAGGAACCAGTGTGCACTGCTCGCACGTCCCCGCACGGGACAGGGTGGGAGCTCTGCCCGGGTCCTCTGGCGGGCTGGCAGGGCTGCTGTCCTAGGTCCCCTGCCCTCAGCACTGGACCCAGGGGGGACAGGAGGCCACCAGAGCTCCTGTACAAGGGGCTCTGGGGCGGGGGTGGGGGAGGGCAGCACTGCGCTCGAATAAGCCTATCCTGTGTCTGCTGCGCCTGATGTTCGAGACCCAGGGGTTTGGGTTTCAGCCCTAAGGAGAGAGTCCTACTGCACAACCCTCAGGCTAACAGCTTCCTACCACTTCTCTCCAGCAAACACACGCTCCTTTGGCCATATAAACAAAGTCAAGTAATTGCTGCCAAGGCTGGAGAGGAGGAGGGAGGGGACAAGTAATAAATATCAGAAATAAAAGGAGGGAACACCTTTCAGAGTACATGAATGTTAAAAGAACAACAGAAGGTGGCAGGTGATTTGCATTTCCCTGATGGCTAGGGAACTCAACTTGAGCATCTTTTCGTACATCAGCTGGCCGTCTGTCGTGGACGAGACGGGCAGTAACGGGTGTGGGAGGGGGGTGGAGCGAGGGGGCCTCGGCCGCCGCTGGTGGGAATGCGGACGGACGGGTGCAACCCCTGTGGAGAAGCCTGGAGGCTCCTCAAAAATTTAAGAATAGAGTTACCATGACCCAGCAATCCCTCTTTGGGCACCTACTCAAAAACTTGGAAACCGTTATTTGTAAAGGTATATGTGCTCCAAGTGTTCCCTGCAGCCTTATTCACGGCGCCAGGGCACGGGGACAACCCAAGTGTCCTTTGATAGAGGGTTGGATGAAGAAGACGGGGCACTTCTATACAATGGAATATCCCTCACAAGAAAACACCGTCTCTCAAGAAATACTGCCATCGCAACAGCACGGACAGACCTGTCGAGTGTCCTGCTAAGAGAAACCAGTCAGACAGAAAAAGCTCAGAATTATACAATTTCACTCATACGTGGGATATAAAACAAAGCAACAAATGGACAAATGAGAAAAATTAAAAAATAAAACTCATGGTGTGGTGGTGACCAGATGGAAGGGGTTGAGGGGGTGAGAAGGGAAAAGAGGTCCTTTACACGGTGACAGGCGGTGGCTCAACTCCGGGTGCGGGCACACAGTGCAAGGTGAGGTCATGTATCAGAGAAATGCACACCTGAAACCCATATGCGCCCAGTAATGGATGTCATCCCAGTAAATTAAAAGATTAATAAAAGAATATTAGTAACTACTTAGTGCCAACAGAACCTGACAAAACTGACAGGCAAAACAAAATCTGGAGAGACCTGTATCTATTACGTTAACATTTTAAGTTAAGAAAACTTTCCCAAAAGATGATGTCCAGGAGCAGATGTCTTTTTTTGTAAAATATACCAAATATTTTAGAAAAACAAAAAACAACAATCTTATATAAGTGGAGGGAAACATATACTATCTACTCTTTTTTGTTTGGCTTCTAGTTCAAAATCCTAAGTTTATAGCAAAAAATTTAATTTAGAATGTCACCAAAGACAAATTATAATTAAAAAGACAAAAGACCTTTATAAAAATTATAAAATAAATGATAAAAAAAAAGACAAAAGTAGCTTACAATGAAAACTACTGTAAAATTACTCAGAGAAATTAAAAATCTCAGTGGAGTTATAAACAATGTTTATAGATTGAAAGACTCAATATTATTAAGCTATTCATTCTCCCTAAATTAATTAAAGATTCAAAATAATTCTAATTCAAATTTCAGAGGATTTTGGGGGTCTGAAGGAATTGGCAGGCCTGATCTAAAATTTATGTAAAAAATGCAATGAACTAAAAAAGTTAAAACAATTATAAAAAAGAACAGACTTAGGAGACTTGAACTACCTAATCTCGAGATTTATTATAAAGCCACAGGAATGAACACCATGGCCTGCTGGCCTAGGGAGAGCCCTGCAGATCACAGAACAGCACCAAGTCCAGAAACAGACGCACACACAGGCGGCCAAGGGGACAGAGGGCCCTGAAACGCTGGTGTCCACGTGGATGACCTTCAGCATGTCATGCAGACCAAAATTCAGTGACAATGGGACATGGACCCAGTCAAAGAGGCTACAACTACACTTTTAGAAGAAAGTATAGGAGAACATCTTTAGGCCTTTGCAGTAGGTCAAGATCTCTCAGGATAAAACGATGCAAACCATATTTAAATAAAAACGTTTTGAAACAATGGACTTCAAAATTAGAAACTTTTCTTAGCACTTTTAACAAATGAAAATATAAGCCACAGAATGGAAAAAATATTTGCAGTGCATTTATCTGACAAAGGATGTATATTCAGAATATATCAAGAAGTCTTACATTTCAGTAAGAACTTGATTTTTTTTAATGGCAAAAGATTTCAATGGCCCATAACATAAGCACATCAAAAAAAAAGCCCCTGCTTGTCATCATTAATTATTAGGAAAAGGGAAAGCAAAACCGAAGAGTTAAGACTCCGCAGCCATTATAAAGTCTTAAAGTGACTGTCGATACAGAGTGCTGACCAGAGCACACAGCTGAGGGACCCTGCAGACACTGTAGAGAGAAATGTAAAACGTGAAGACACTGCTCACTGGCCGGGCAGTTCCTGATAAAGACAGACAGACGCTTCCTGACTTCCCACGGGGTTACGTCCCCATGAAGTTGGAAATATTTTAACCAGAAAATGTGTCTCATACATCTAACCTACCAAACATCAAAGCTTAGCCTGGCCTACTTAGCTCAGAAGAATTACATTATCGTACAGCTGGGCAGAGTATTCTGTATCATATCTGTGATATATATTCTCTATCCTCCACTCTACAACAAAGTGTCAACCCTTTCATGGAATGTACTACGCATACGGCTTTCTCACCATCATAAGGTTGAAAATCTAGGTCTTGCCAACCTGAGCACAGGCTGCTCATGGCCCACCCAGAAATGCTACCCCCAGTCACCTACCCAAGCACACACGCCATGGCAAGACTCGCAGTCAGTCGTCCCAAAGACGACCTCCAACAGACCCCAGCGGATAACAACCCCGATGTCTACCAACAAGGGAACAGACCGAGAAACGCTGTGGCAGCAACGGAACAGAAGGACAGCGCTCAGGAGCAAAGACAGACCGCTTGTCTGAGAAAAGGAAGCCACAGAGGAGTCTCAAATCTCAACAGCTGAGTGAGAGAAGGCGGACGCGGAGTGGTGCAGTCTGTAGGGTTCCATGTGGGCGAAGCCCTAGAAAAGACAAATGTAAGTCACAGCAGGAAAAGGCCCGTGCTCGCCTGGGGCGGAGACGGAGCTGGGTCAGGTGACAAGCGGGGCACGGGGCACAACTGGGGGAGGGATCGAGTGTGCACCTTGATTGCGGTGGCGGTTCTGTGGATGTGCACACTGACCCAAGTTCACTGACTGCCGCACTCAAAATGGGTATTTTCATTGCATGTAAACAGTTAATGGTCTCAATAAAGTTTATCTGAAAACTAGAAACAAAAAAAGATACGAATCCAAAATATGAAAATTCCCAGAAGTCAAATAAGAAACACATGACTTCAACACAGAAAGTCGAAGTCCGTGCTGAAGACAACTCGGAAAGGGACACAGGGTGCTCAGAGTCTCCCGTCGTGCCCTGGAAGTGACCAGCAGAGGCAGCGTGGCTCCGGCTACCACGGATCCACAGACTCCGGCCCTCGCCAGCACCACGGCTGGTTGCTGTTACTCTGATTCTGTCAAATTAAATCTAAAATCCAAAGAGAACTGCAGACTCAAGGACAGGTTAGACTTTCTTCAGAGAAAGGATGAGGCTGAACAAGACGCGACCTTCACCGAACCCCAGACACCTGCCGCCTCTGGCAAGAATGATTTGGGGGGTCACCCCGACACCCACATCATCCCCCCATCGGACTCACAGAGCGAGGCCCCCAATGGGCAGCACCAACAGGAAGAGCAGCGGATAAAGCAGTTGGAAGGCGAAGCAGGGTGATGTCGGCAAAGGCGTGCCCTGCAGCAGAGGACGCACTGACGGACTCGAGACACTGAGTTTCGTGAAAACCTGCCACTTCCGCCGACCGGAACAGACCATGCAGGTAACGGCAAGAAAAGCCGCAGAATGGAAGAAGACAAACGTATTCAACAGAATCCTCAATGGGCCCAATTTAAAAACACATGAAGAATTCTTACAAATGAATGAGAAGACAACTCCATTTATTTTTAAACAGCCAGAGATCTCAACAGGCAAATTACAAAAAGGGAAAATCAGGACACCATGAACTACACAAGAGGGTGCTCAAGTTCATTACTCACCAGGAAAGTGCACACTGACGACGCGATGGAACAGTGCCCTGCTGCCACCAAAATGGCCAGAACGTAAGGCTGATGACGCTGAGAGCTGGTGAAGACGCGGAGAGCGGAGAGCGGAGAGCTCCCGCGTGCTGCCGCCGAGCACACACACACAACCCCTCGGGAGGCCCGTCAGTGGCGGTGGGAGGCCTGACCGGGGTGGCGAATGCTCACCACAATGTGCGCAGATGACGTGCTGGAGACGGTGCACCTGAACCTACGTACTTTCATTCACCAGTGTCTCCCCAGTGAACTCAATGAAGAGAAAAGAACACCAGCTGACACGACCTAGTACAACTAACTTGCACAAACACTATGACTCCGAAATTCTGCTCTGTGTTGTTCACCCAAAAGACACGCAGCCGTGCAGAGCACCCTGGAGCCATGCCCAGGCAGCACCGCCACGCTGCACGGAGCGTCTTCGTGACGGCCCAGAACCGGAGGGCTCCAGCGGCTGCCACCGTGAGACAGACTGAGAGACTGTAATGTGGGCTCACAGAGGGATGAGAATGGGACAAAAGTAACCACAGCTACACGCAACATGGACAAATCTCATAAACAACGTTGACAGAAACCAGAGACAAAAAGTACACACTGTACCATCCTGCTTATAGAAAATTCAAGAAAGAACTGGCCTAATAAGGAAAGTCAGGGTGGGGAAGGTGAAGAGGAGCGAGAACAGTGTCGGGGAGGGGTCTCGGGGGGCTTCTGGGGGCTCTGCCTCTGGACGTCGGGGAGCGGACTGGAGAGTGTTCCCTGTGCACAGGCCTCTGTACTCTGCACCGTGTGACGCTCCAACTAAGAATGTGAACACGCGCACGCATGTGCACCCTGTAGCTCCAAGAACACGGGCCAATCCCCTCCAGGAATGCTCCCTGATGCAGCACTAAAAACCACCCTATCTATCAGTCACAGTGAAAAGGTGCTTGGTTATTCAAGTTCCAGTGTGTGTGTTACATGTAATTTGAAAATTTATTTTCGAAGTCTGTATTTCAACTTCTCATTACCACCCCAAAGATGCCCGATTTTATTATGTTACCATTTGTGCATGTTTTTATTTTATTGGATATTATAACGCACTGACAATGGGTTATAAATTTAGCAAAGTTGATGTGTGAAAATTATTCAAGATCTCTGGGCTCTGAAATGTAGCAGATTTCTGTGTAGTGAGTAACGAGAGACAAGTATGAGAATGGTGCGGTCAGGAAGGGCGGAACCAGACCCACCACGAGCCAATCTCGGGAGCCCCCCGCCACCCCGTGGGCTCAGGGCATGCTGGCCCTGAGGCAGGTGGAGGGAGACGAGGAGAGCGCCAGCAGGAGGCGGCACACACGCACCTCATGTTTTCGGCCGAGTCCTCGGGCATGGGAGCGACGGTCTGCACAGCAGGCAGGTTTTTACTGGTAGCACCGTTCACAAAACTGGAAGAGGAGGAAGAGGAGGACGCTGAATCCACGGCACCTGTGTCCAAAAGAGCAACACTGAGCCTTAAACGTGAATTTATTTAACAACACAATTTTCATTCCATCATTCCTATCTGAGTTTGAAGAATTACTCATCTGGCTTTCAAAACATACTTTAAAAATGAAAAAAAAAATCACTGGCTACTGGTACACTAGTAACTATCTGTAATTGTATAATGTGCTGCATTAAATGCCAGCCGATTTACTGACATTAGTCTAACAAAACTACACGTTACAAATGGGGTATAAAGGGAAGACATCAACAAATGGAGACAATTTCTGATAAAATGAGGCTGATAAAACAACATGAACTCAGATGTGGAAGTTCATGGTTTACAGCTATACTGGAATATGTGCAGCCCCTCTCCAGGACACGGTCACCGGGAGGCGTCTGAGCGTGCATCTGTGGCACTGGGGCACCTTGTGACGCAGTGACCGCGTCAGAAGGGCTATGCCGAGTGCCACTGCCCCTGATTTCAAAGCGAGTGCTCCTCAGCGGCCTCAAGATGCCACCCTAGCACAGGCTCTCCTGTAGCACACCAGCGGAGCGAGTGTGCGAGAGACATTTAGTGTCCCCGGACGCCGCCCCGTCTCACGCTGACCGTCACAAAGCAGGACTGCCCCGTGGGGCCCCCACTATAAAGCCTGCGTGGCACCCCTGCGCCAAAACAGACCGGCCGACGGGCCCCACTCGGAAGCGGGCCCACGAAGTGCGTGCACTGGCCACTACAGAGGAAATTCACTACTGTGGTTAGTTTCCACTGTGACATTGTACACGCCACACTACCACCAGACCTCTTGCTGGCATCCACTCCTGTATCCAGTGTTAGTTCATGAGACAGAAACGAGACCAAAATAACTTGTTTCACATAAAGATAAAAAGAAGTGATTTAATTTTTCGTTTACCTATATTTTTTAAAAAGGGCACATCCAATAAATACCAAGTGCAGGGTTTTTTCCTACTACACTGGCACATTTTAAAAACCTTAACACTTTTTCTGGTATGTATTTTGGTAAAAATTATTTTTATTCCTAGTTTTAGAAAGCAAAATAAAGAGTAAGATTGTAAACTGAATACAAGTATTTTCTATAAAGTCTTCAGAGAAGCCAGATGTAAATATTCATTTATAATATAGATAAATCAAAGATACATTCTTTAACATAAAGCCATTAATGATGTCATTTTTCCATAAAACTATCAGCATACATTCTACTTACTACAACCCCTAAATGTGTTGTTCACGACATGCCTCTCCCCGGCGGTGTGAGACATAAGACAGACACAGAAAGCACAGAGATGGGCTCTGGAGGTACAAGATGGGAGGGACCTAGGGGACCACAGCAGACGGGAGGTCCTAAGGCCCTACAGTTCGGAGGAGCGAGGCTACGAGAGTCAGGGAGGACAAGTCAGGGGCCATCATGCGTTGGATAAATACCTAAAATGGAATCCCAAAGACTGGGGCAAGGATTTATTTAGCTATTAATCAACAGGAACATTTCCAGAAATTTACAAAAAAGGGGGGGGCAATTTTAGGCAGGCTTTTAAAATCTGTAGTGATCGCAATTCTCTGTTCCTGGACTCATTCGGAAAACGCCCGACAATGAACTGGAGACCGCTGTGACCTAGGGGTGCAGGTCGGCTCAGGGGCAGAGCACGGCTCTGAGTCGCACGCGTTTTGACTAAGTTGAAGCTCTTGCATGTCGCGGAGGTTCTCGGGGGGCTCTGCTCTCCCTCGGAGGGTTTAGCAAAAGATGCAGACTGGGGTTGAGCCGGTCACTGTCACTAACATATTTAGCACACCTTGCGGTTCTTTTAAAATTTACTTTTCTTGCAGATTGAACTTTGGGGTTCAAATCATCCTCAGGGTTGCTCCCTCGGCAACCTGGCGCTGCCCCAACAGTGAACAGCACGACATTTTGAGAAGACTCAAAACCAAACAGCGTCCTCGGAAACGACCACGAAGAAACGGGTCCTGGAACTGCAGGCGAATTCCGAGAGTCAGTGGCATAAAGCAGACGCTTCTTCACAGACTAACAGACCCCTGAGCGGCCAGAACGGTCCTTGATTGTCAAGATCAGATAAGAAGACAAATGGAGACACAAAAAACACAAAGCAAAAGATGGGCATCACAGAAATATAGAAGGACGGTACCTGTGGTGTTAATCATACTTTTTGGTGTAGCCCCAGCTGCAGCAAATATGTTGGGCGTGCTGCCTGCGGGCAGCCCCGGCCCAGTGGCCGTGGCTCCCACTGTGGTGACAGCCAAGCTCCCGGGAGGTGGCTTCTTCACAGGCACCACGACGCTCCTGCAAGAGAGAAACAGTGGGAAGTGACAAGCCACAGGGGCCTCAGGATGGACCCGAACCCCCCCCCCCCACACCCGGGCAGGCACACAGGGTCAGCAGTCCCCTTTCTCCTTTCCTCCTCCTCCTTTGAAACTCCTGAGCTCCACCTCACTGACGGAGACACTATGACATCGAGGATGGGCCGTAAAGCGCGTCGACTAGTGTAATTCACGTGGCAAGTGCTTATGTAAAATTTGGAGTTTGCAGACATTTCTCAAGAGGGCGTGTAGGCTACAATCACGATTCTGGGAAAATGTGTGCTCGCGTTAGAATACTTTGCATGTGTACACAGTGCTTTTCCTGAAAAATATACATAAAATGTCCATCTTGCCTACAGTGTATTCTCCATGTGTAAAATAGTCATAAAAAGTTTGAAAGTCAAATTCTAAGTCTTCATAGTAAAGCAAAAAAATTAAACCAAGGATTCTGATATTAAATGTCTATATTTTGTTTTTAGGGAAAAAATCGAATGCTTTTTCCTCGTAGTAATGTTCATATAATGGAAAAGAACTAAGATGATACACTAGATATTTGGTGAAAATGTATTTGGCTTTTAAACCTTGACTTTTTGAACATAGGAGTTGAGTATTTTCTCCCATATTTCTTGACCATATTTAAATGAACTTCACAAAACAAAAAGTCTGAACATGACATTGTGTTAATCTTAAGCTACGAATGAGCAGGAACGTTAGTCCATCTGACAGATAAAGAAACTGTTTTCTGACGCAGTATCCTTTCTTCTCCGCAGGAAGCCCCACTCTTCCCAAGCTCACTGTGACCCCACTGAACACACACCTCCAGCACAGCTCAAAGGGCACTCAGCTCACTCACCAAGGACAGTGGTGTTCAGCTGTGCACCTCAGGGCACACACCGCTGATTACTAACGTTTGGTGGCATGCTAAAAAGTATGTTTTTGCCCACCTGATCAAAACAATAGGAATAATTTTGATTCATTCACACTGAACGTCTATTGTTGAGTTGCCTGTTGTCATTTTTTTAATTTGATGATCTAGGGGAAAAGAGGTCGGTGCCCCTGGCCCAGGTTTTAAAGGTTCTTGCGGCACAATGGGTGAAAACCACTGATCTGGAAAGTAAATGCACGACGTGTTTGAAGCTCAAGAGCGGGTGTCCGACGGTAGGCAACTATCCATCCAAGTCAGGTCTCTAACTTAGTGCATCTGTATTCTACGACTTCCCCACGGAAAAGCTCCACTTGAAGGATCCAACGGCCCAACCCAGTCTGTGACTCACACTTCCTTAGTGCCTCTATGTTTCAAAGAAATACTCTTGTTAATGTCATCAGTAGCTTCTTCAGTGTCAGAAATCTAAGTCTTTAAGAATTCTTCTTGGTTTAAAAAACTATTTATTATTAAATTTATTAATTATTACTCTTTAATTTTGGTAACCAAAGGTATTATAACATTAGTTTTACTTGAGCCAGAAAATTTTTCTTCATTACCTCTGGGCACCTTGTTTTTTCTATGGACACAGCTGGATCCATCAGACCCAACACGGACTCTCAGCTGCGTTACAAACGGCCCACACGACACATTCTGTTCTCCACCCTGGTCGGCCTCGGCTCAGCAGGCTCAGCAAGCACCGAGTCGCGCCCTGTGAGGGGCGGCCAGGCGGGCAGGAAGAACGCGGGCTGCGGTGTCAGGACAGCAGGGCGGCAGAACGAACCCCTCTCCAGCTGCACGATCCATCCGATCCATCCTCAACTGTTTGTTTTGGTGAGAATGCCACGAGGCGAATGCCCCTACGTCACCACGGGTGGGGGGGTGGTCACTGAGATGACTGTATTTTTCTGTGTATAATGCACACCCACATTTCTGGACCAACTTTCAGGGGGAAATATTTTTGTTTTTAATTTTTTAACTCAATTTTTTATTTATTTACATTTAGATACTTTTTTGTATTATAAAGGAGTTTTAGCATTTATTTTTTAACATGTTATGGTACAAGAAATTTTATGTAGCAAACAGTGACAAAACACAAGAACAGATACAAGATATTTCAGGCCCTACCCATGTATAATGTGCATCCTTATTTTTCCCTCAAAAATTTGGGGAAAAAAGTGCACATTAATATGCAGCAAAGTGTGGTATTTAAAAGGACTTTGTCGTTTATGAGTTACCTTAGAAATGTGAATTGTCACCCTTAAGTGGAATAATTCTCTTCCTAGAAGATGTGCAGTATCTAGTCACAACGATCCACACCGAGATCAGTGGAAAAAGAACAAACTGTACTCCGGGGTTTATCTTCTCTGACCTCATCAACTAAAACTGCAACGCACTATTTCACGGACTGTCCAGCAAGAAAACAAAGGGTCAAACCCTGACAGAGGAGAAGGCCTCGGGGAAACCGAACGCTTTCCCCTGCCCCTCTCGTTACCGCCCTCTGGATGAACGACAAACGCAGGCCGAGGGGCTGCGCGGCAAGGCACAGGCGCAGGTGGCAGAACAACGGTCCCCAAACACTGCCGGTGAGCAGACTGTCACCAGCTCTGAGCAGACCCCCCTGTCAGCCTGCTGCAGGCATCCCGTCAAGGGCTGAGGCTGTGAGAACTGTCCTACGAAATGTTAAGTTACACGGATGAGAAAAAGGTTTAATATCAATGACCTGTAAATACACACAAACGGCATTCTACGCCTGCGCACTGGAAACCTGGGAGCACCGGACAGGAAAGCAGTGGGTGGGGACACCGACAGGCCACGAGGGCGGACTCCGCGGGTCTGGCGGCTGGACAGGGTACATGGGCACGGGAGCCCGGTGGCTGGAGGCCAGGTCCAGGTGACTGGCAGATGGCACTTAGAATTCTACCTCCAACAATCACGAGGACTTGTGGGCGTGTCTTCCAGTGGGCCAGTGAGAGTCTCTAAGCTCCGTTCCTTTCCCCTCGCCTTAAAAGGGAGGCCCATGGGACTGTTACAAAGATAAAAGGATGGAAGGCAGGTGAAGTGCGCAGCACTTGGCCTGGGTATTGTAAGTGGTCAGCACGTTTTAGGGATCAGCGCTTTCATGATGCCCCAAAGTGCTGAAGCAGTCGGGGCCTGCACCCGCACCCAGACGGGCGGACCTGGTGACCGGAACACTGGGGGCGGGTTTAGGCACCGCATTTCAAGGACGATGACAAACTGTTTCCCGTCTACAAGGAAATGGTTAGGATGATGGCAAACCCAGAAAACACAGCATGTGAGAAAAGGCTGAGAGATGAAAACATTACAGAAACTAGTGGAAAATAATTCTGCCAACTAAGAACCTGCAGATAAGTGACAAGGCAACCAGGTGAAACCCATGCATGCCCGAGTATGAAATCAGGGCCAACAGGAGGAGGAAACCTCCAGCCACTTTCACGAGCTCCAGTTCCTAATCCCTGATGTGGCCACACGGTAACCAGGTCACAGTGACGAGCAGAGACGGGTGGGAAGCTGCATTTGGCTGTTTCCATGGATTCTGTCTCTGCAACTTTATGCATTTATAAGAACTACTGTTTCCCCTGTGCTGGTTGAGGCTGAGTCTTTATCTGGAATCGCACGACTGCGTTCCTGTCCTGAGTGTCATTTCTTCAGCAACGCTATCCGTCCTGTAACACTTGAGGCCACTCTAGGTCCTAAGAAACCCATCTTACAAATAATGTGAAAGTTACAGTTATCAATATGTGTTGACAACACATTCATTATCTTTCGGAAGGTTATGATGCATTTTTCAACTGCGTGCATATGAACATAAACATTGTGCACACTTACAGAATCTTCTAGCAGGTCGTTACTCAGCCTTTGCCACTTGGTCACCTGCTCTACCTACTCTGATGTGCTTACCTGGAAACCTACTGCCCCTATTGACGTGCTTACCTGGAGACCTACTGCCCCTACTGACGTGCTTACCTGGAGACCTACGGCCCCTACTGACGTGCTTACCTGGAGACCTACTGCCCCTACTGACGTGCTTACCTGGAGACCTACTGACCCGTTCGGGGCACCCAGCAGGGTGCATGCACACCCTGAAACACACACAAGTTCCTGTAGTACACTTATGTTTTCTAGGGTGAATGTAAAACTCTTCCCTGGATTTCAAACAGAGCCCCACAAGTAAAAAAGCCTCCAACCTAAACTATGAATATATTTCACCACAGATTTCTTTTATGCTGATAAACTCCTAAAATTCTCTACATGACACACAATTTACCAATCGCATTTTCTTATCTTAAAATATTTTGTTTTCCCCATGTCAGACTCCATCCCCCATTTTAACACTGTGAGCCAGAAAGAAGTGGGTACTTCCCTTACACACACATAACCTCCACAGACTCCGAGGTTGTAAAGGTCACCAAAATACCACACACCAGGAGATTACCCAATCCACCTCTCTTAACCCAGTGCTCCAAGGAGTAACTCACTGTATCACAGGCGGCAAACACAAGGACCTTGGCCCAAATCCAGCCCTCTACCTTGATTTAACCAGCTCGGCACCTTGTTTCTTCCCCGTGGTGGCACCGAGCTCCAGGCCCCTACTTAAGGAGTAGTTCCATTTATACAGGCCTGAAGTTACCCCTGGCCCTTTGAAGGCAACCGTGAGGCCAACGTGACTCCTGGTGAAAACGCGTTTGACACTCCTGCATTTTATGTTTTGTAATCCACTGAGCACAAATCCTTCCATCACTGGATGTATCCTTTCTCAAAGGCAGAGATGTGTGATGGGATCTAAGATTCATTCATTCATTCATTGATTCATTCATTCATTCGCTCGTCTGTTCCACAGACATCTCCAGAGCAGCGGCATGTGCGTGGAACTGTTCTAAGCTCTCAGATCCAGCAGGGTACGGCACAGACAGACTCTGTCCCCGTGGAAGTTACACTCCATGGGGAGGGAGAGCATACAATGACACACGTGAGTAAACACAGGACATCAGGGAGTCAGTGGTAGGAGAAGAGTGAAGCAGGAGGCGTGGTTCTGGAAAGCAGGCTACGTGAACACTCCCCAAACAGGAGGCACTGAAGGGCCACAAACAAGGGGGACAGGATCAGCTAGGGAGATGGAGGGAAGGATGTCCCAGGCAGAGGGAGAGGGCATTTGGAGCCTGAGGGACATTTGTAGTGACGAGACAAGAGGAGCCACAGGAGTCACGTCACAGGCCCCTTCGGCCCACTGGCTTCTCCAGAAATGTGAAGGCTGACAGACTATGCAGAAATCTGGCTCACATTTACCTAGTCATCCTTTAAACACTATAATGAACACATTTTTAATAGAAAACTAAAAGTACAGAAACTTAAAATACTCAGTAATAACTATAATTTTTAAAAATAATATCGCTTAATTCTAAGTTGAAATAAATCAGTGTGAGAGGATTCCATGAAATCTACATACCCTACAGGTGGCAAACACCAGGCCCGCAGGCCGGATCGGGCCCCCACCTTGTCCTATCCAGCCAGGCACCTTCTTTCCACCCAGCGGCAAAGCCGAGTCTCCCTTCACTGTTAAGGGGTAGTTACATTTGTACAGTCCTACATGACATTCGGCCCTTCGAGGGCAGATGTGGCCCCCCGGTGACAATGAGTCTGACACTCTGCCTAATCTGTCACTCTCACTGCTAATGTTAAAAATGTTAATGATAAAAAAATCAGAAAGACTTTGCCTGAGCTCGTACTTTGGATTTCATGACATGAAGGCTATGTGTATTGAGTTTTTACTCTTGTAATATTCACAAAATACTTTTTCATTTTAGAGATCTTCTTTCTCAGAGAATGAAACCTTTGGAAGCAAGAATATTAAAGTTTGAGGGGGGAAATGCAGACTAATTTGCCTGAACATATCAAGCCCAGAAATTCAAATATTGTGTAAGCAGATCTGCAAAATCCTAAAAGTGTAGTCATGTAAGACAAATGTCTGTTAGCCAGAGAAGCAACACAAATACAAGCTATTTGTGAAATCCGGGATTCACAACAAATTTCTAAACGCAACAACAGTTAAAATGCATGGAGAAGCACATTGCTCCTTGCCTTTTTTTTTTTTTAAGTCTTTTGTCCAAACTGAAGGGAAACCTCAATCCCAGGTGAAGTAGGACTGGGCTAAATCACAGACACACACCAAACTCTCAAAGACTAAAAGTACACAAACCTACAGGATGAAAATGTGGTATCCAAGATAGGGTAAAGCTTACTTGGTGGTTTAGAGGAAACACATTACCACGACCTAGAAGTTACAAGGTTACAAATTCACAAAAAACCACAGCTCAGCCGGGTACTGTATAAACCACAGACCTGTGGAGAAGTCTACCAGGAGAGTATCGGGGAAGTGGCAGCTCTGGGGGTGCCTTTGTGGTGGGGTTATAAGCTCTGCTGCTGGCAAGGAGGCCGGGATGAGCGGTCCTCTCCGCTCCCGGCACAGAGCACCAGGAGAGCTGCGCTGGTTTGTGACTGCAGTCCCTCCGCACACACAAGTGTTCTCACTGGAGAAGGCACCGGGGGGGCGTGGCGCCAGCATGTTCGGCACTTTACAAATCATAAATACGCACCCCCTGGGGGGCCGCCTGGTGGCCTCAAAGCCACGCCCAGTGCAGCGCCAATGAAGGAGGGAGGGAAGCGAAGAAAAGGCACCGGCTCTTTCCCTATGTGCAGATGAGAATGTCTGCACATCTCATAGTGCAGTCTGGTGGGAGGTCTAAAACTCAGAGAAAAGGGGGTTATTTCAGTTAGGGCTCGATTTTACTAAGATGTATTATTGCAGTAAAACAAATGAACTTCAAAAAGCAAAAAATAAACTTCAAAACACTGAAATTCATCCAGGCTCCATCCCAAGAGCTGAGAGACACCCCGTGTAGAACCAAGTCAACACAGTCAAACCCCAGCAGTTGCTGAAGGAAGCTACGTTCAAACCAACAACGTACGCCAAGTCCAAAGGATACGCGCGGGCACTAGCACAAATGAACCATCGGCTCACAAAAGTGAAACCCTAGGTGATCTCCAAGGGGACTGGACAGCATTATCACGAAGTCTGATGCAGCTACAAAGAAAGGCGCGGCGCGAGTTTCTGGCCACGCCCTGACTGCAGACAACCCGTGAAGACATCACTGTTTCAGGACAACCCACAGAAGTCTGAGTCTGACACTGGCGGTGTCCGGGACTCTGCTTCGGAAGCCTGTCTTCTTGGATCCTGTTTTCAGAAACTCGAACCGGATGTTAAAAGACACGTCACAAGGGTTTCTGACTCCAGTGCTTGGAAAACGTGTCTGTGCACTCGCAGTGGAATTACCACGTCTCGGACAGGTAAGGCCAACAGCAGGAAGCTCTGGAAACACAATGGAGAGCGCAGCCGCTGGGGAGTGCTTGGGGGGCGGGCCTCCGAGCCAGCCCCGAGCTCCAGAGCTGAAGTTGAGTTTTTGATGTTGTCAGTCCCCATGTACTGAGTGGCTGACAGACAATCAGACCCGTCTGGCTGGCTGGCAGCTCATTTTGCTGGCAGGTGGCAAACAATTAGACACACCAATTTGTGCCTCCTGATGACATTAAAGCATGAAACTAAGTTGTATGCCGGGCCCAGTGATTTGTGTGAAAGCATTTCAAAAATAATCCTCTTCGCCGTGGCAACTCATTTCAGACTGCCACCTCCCATTAGGACTTTGAGCGGTGACGATGACAGAGTTGAGCTGCGTGCAGTGCGGGGCCGCTTCTGTTCAATCCGGCACCGGCGCCCCCCGAGACCCCAATCCCTGCTCTCATCAACACCGCCTCGTCATTTACATGCGACAGCACCCGAGCAGCTCAGACGTCAGCCCCCCTGGGGACCCCTTCCCTGAAAAGGACTGGGCTCTGCTTTGTGCACCTCAGCCCCAGCCCCACTCCTGGGGATTGGGACAGCGACTTGTGCTCCCACCGTACTCTGCTCACCGGCCACCAAGAACAACTCAAACGTTCTATTTTTTAAAGTGATATTCTCAAAAGCGTAATAAATTTTCAGTAGCTAAGAATATTGGTACGGAGGTGACTGCTTTGTTACGATTTTTTAAAGAACAATGTTCTTACAATAATTCAAATAGAAAGAAAAATATTTTACTTAATTTTTGTTTCACTGGATGCTCTTATGCAAATTATAACTCTCAACTTTTTATTAAAAATTTAAATATATAAATTAAAGTTAAGTGAAATGACACTTTCATGACCCTAAGTGAAGTCACTGAAACGGTCATTTACCGAACTCTGCAGTTGGAAATGCTTACGTCTTGTTTAGAAGCACCCAGACACACACCTACCCGGACACCTGGGTCCGTGCACCCAATGGGTGAGACCAAGGACATCGACAGGAAACGGTGTAAGGGACACCCAAGACTCTACATGAACAAACAGACCATTGTAAAAATAAGTATCTTTCTTCATTTACAAACCGTCCTTTCTTTCAGTTTTAAATTTTTTGACACTTGACATATTTTATATGATAATTATATGCAAACATTTGTATCTCCTTTTATTACTTTTAAGTTTATAAAGGGCAAAATACTCATCATTTTATGCTACACAATGACTAATATCGTTCATATTTTCACAAACAATAGGATTTCAACAAATATCTGTAAGACACTAGTTAAAATATGTATAAGGAAAGTTTAAATTATATTCTTATGTAAAAAAGATAATTAATCCTAACTAAAAATGGCTTTACTGCCACACTTCGGCCCCTAACCACGAAACATCACTGTCTCTAACTTAGATGAAGCAGTCTGACTGGTTTAGAGAAACCAATATGAAACAGACATTATATTCTAACATTACAATTTAAGAAACATTTGATTTCCAACCTTGATCTTCTCAATCTTAAAAAAAATACTTGCCCTCACTTCACACCCAAATACACATTTTTGTAGGAAAAAGTGTTTTGAACATACATACGGTAAAGTCAGACAGTACACAGACGTAATTCAGAATACGTATCAATCTCGGTAGCAGACACTACCATTAAAAAACCTACCCTGAACTACTACTTTTCCAATCCTAACAGCTTTTAAATAGTGAAACATATCACATGCACAAGTTCTTTGGTCCCAAACTATTACGTTCTTCTGTAACCTATCCTTTTGTTCGGCAGCTACACTGGAAGAGAAAGAAAATGCTTGACTCTCAACTGAAAGTTTTTGGCATGATTAACATTTGAGGTGAGCAGGACAGACAGGGCCCTGTCGCAAATTGCTCAGAATCCAGAAATGCAAGTCAGCAATATCCACTTTCCAATTCATGCCTCAAAATATGGCTTTTAAAAGAAAATGTAAATTCCGTAAGGAAGATGATCACACATTTAAAAAATATTCTTCATATGCCAGCATTTAGAACTCCAAACACAGCAGGCTATTTCACGTACAACAGTTGCCGTTTCCCATCCATTTTGATGGCCTTGCAGAGCCAGACCAGACTTGGGAGACACCTGGCTGACCTGTCCCCATTTATACCCACGAAACACTTCAGTCCAAAACCACACAACGATGTCCCACCTGGGGGACTGGGGGGAGGGAGGAGCTGTCACTTGGAAACCAATCATCACCGGGAACTGAGCCGTGCTGTCCCCAGGGCAACCTGACAGGCTCCGTGCCTACAGGAACCCCTTCCTGAGATCCGCTCTTCGAATGCCACGCTGTGAGCTCAACCAGGTTGGTCTTACTTAGATATCCTTTGCAGCAAGAATCCACGTCAACAAATTCGATGTGTTCGAGTCCCCTGGGTGTCTGTAATGCGCGGACCGAGCCCCCGCCCCAGCCCCACGCACGGAGCACCAGAGAGCGGGCCGCGCACCTACCTGTCGAAGGAGTGGAACTGCATGGGGAGGATGGCCTGCGCCTCCCTCTTCAGGGCCGGGTCCGGGTACGGGACGGGGTCTGGGCCGCACTCCGCCACGTCCACGGGGGTGGCCACGAGACTCTTCAGGATCTCCTTGACATTGATGCCCTTGGTTTGACTAATGCTGGATATGGACGGTGCAGGCTTCAACATTTCACCGGGGGGCTCGGCCAAGCTCTCTTGTGACTTCTTCACTTCAGATGACAAGGTGGACAGCAGGTCACTCATGGCATCGGGGCCCGGGCCCGGCTCCAATTCCGGCCCGTTCAGGATGCTAGCCACCTGCTCCTCTCCGATCCCCGAATCTGTGTGAGGAATGGAACTCCCCAGCTGCACGTCTTCACTGGGGGCCGGTGCTTCCTTCTCCTTTACAGCGTCTGGAAACACAGCAGGGGTTTCTGTAAGAAAGGAAAATGGTTCTGATAAAAAGCGCAAGAGGGGGAAACCAGCATCACTAACAAACTGGTCTCCCAGACTGGAGGAGACAAAGCCCGTGATAGACAAAACGCCTGCTACCGGGTGTGCAGGCCCGCGCAGCTGGGTCGGAAAGACCCGCACGCAACCCAGTCTCGTCCGGCACCCAGCCACAGACCCTGCTCTCTGACAAATCCCCCGGCCTTTCAACACCGAACCCGGGGGTCTGCAGAGTCCCTGGGATGTTTCTACCCGCAGACCAAGATAAACACACCCACACGCTTTGGGTCATTTAAACTGAGGCGCTAACTAAACTTTGGAGATTTCAAAATACCCTTAGGGACACAAATGGGAAGACAAGATGTCTAAGGAAGCTACCTATTTCTACCCCCAGAGAGACTGTTGCATTTATTTCATGTGTGTGTGCATCCACAGGCTGCGTATGTTCAGAAAGAAAACAACAGTAGTGCCTCTGAAACAACAGGACCGAAATGCAAACGCAGAAGAAAAACACTCCAACATCAAGGAAAAAATCAGCATCGTGATTACTAGCACGGGGTAATCATCAAAAGGCATATAATGCCCTGGCCGGTGGGGCTCGGTTGGTTGGAGTCATCTTGTAACTCAAAGTTGTGGGTTCAATCCCCAGTCAGGGCACATACAGGAGGCTACCGACTGGTGTTTCTCTCTCACATCGGTGTTTCCCTCTCTCTTTCCTTCTCCCTTCCCCTCTCTGAAATCAATTAGCATGTCCTCAGATAAGAATTTTTTAAAAAGGAATATAATGAAGTCTACCACTTAGTCTGAATTTAGCTAATCTACAGACTAGCTAATTGGCCTTGAGTTTGGCTTTGCCCCAATGGGATGTCTCAATATCTTTCTTTACAGTGTATTTTACATAAAGAGGTACAGAAAAAATGTAAACTTTTCAAGTTTACTTAGTATGAAACATAAGCATTTTGCTAGTGAACAAAATATGGAAGGAAATAAAAGCTTTAATTTAGTTTCCACAGGTACCATATAATGAGATTTTCCCACCAAATATAGCTTTTTGCTATTTTCTTCAATTGATTGTCAATAATTAAAATCTAAAACTCATTAACTAGAGACTTGAAACTCCAATATTAATGCTAACCTCAATTATAAAACACAATTAAAAGTTTGTTAAATTAAACACTATAAAACTTTCAAATGAATCATCAAAATGTTTACACGGTGATTACACGGCCCCTCCAATGAATTTTACATTTGGGCTATTAAATTTTCATCCAAATTTCTACTCAGTTCTTTTCCATAACACGGTGTTTCTTTACTGACACTCTCCTTTCGTGAAATATTACCAGACAGGAAAAGTTTCCTTCTGTGACCTGAGCGCACACACGATGGCTGCTTTAAGGCAACTGCGGAGTGTGGCCAACCACAGGGGCACCTCCTATGCTCTGCTCTTATTTTTGTGCCGTGTTAGCCACATTCCTGTTTCTTTTTTTGTTGAAAATTAGACATTTAAAACATTGGCTTCACCAGTTTCATTTTTACTGAATGAGGAAAGATTTCAAAAACGAAGCAGCATATCTGCTGGAACAAAAATTCTGTTCAAATGCATTAAGTTCTGCACACCTTGTGGTCACATCACATACAAACAAGAACAAACACCAATGGGAAATTTTGTTACAGTAATTGCAAATAAAGAACGGATCAGTAGTCGAGAAAGCGTATCTCAAGCTCCCATCACGCACTGACACCTTCTGTGGGACGTGCTGCTAGTTGACAGCAGGGACATCACGGCACAAAACTCACAGGGTTCTGTGCGACGTGCAGTGCGGCGAGTGTGCCTGAGAGAGTCCAACAGGGAGGTAAGCAAGACCAGCAGAGGAAGCACACACGGTGGCGCGTGCGTGGTTATCGTGTCTCAGCCCGCACACCTTACCTCCCGCCTCGGCAGGTATGGGCCCTGTCGGGCATGGGGCAAGGCAGGCCTGCCTGAGTGACCCACATAGTCAGAAATGGGCCACCGGACGCCAGGTGCCTCTTTCTTAGGGCTTCACTGAGCCTGAGTTCATCTAGCCAATTTTGTGAAAATTCTGGGGTTAAATGACACGATTTCCATGTGGTGACCTCACTTACTACAACCCTTCCTCTAAAGATCTTGTTTTGCAGTGACTTATGCAGCGTTTCGGTGTGTCACCCATTAAATTACTCCTATTGCGATTTCCCCAACCAGCTAAGGAACAACATGCAAGGGTCAGTCAGCTCCTTGTCAGCGTGGCACCGAAATCGTAGTCGTTATCTCCTCTCCAAACAGTAATAGTAAGGAAACATCACACTAAAGTGATTTAAAATAAAACATTAAAATCTGTATATAACCATGCACATTTTGTTTATATCAAATCCAAAACTGCCAAGTTACATACAAATTAACCTGAATTCCAAAGAGAAAAAAATAGATAAAAAACTTTTGGTCATTATTAAAATTCATTTTACCCAACACAAGAATGCAGTGCATTAACTGTTTGCAATTAATTATATATGGTTCAATTTGTTTGTTTGCCACCCTGAATATACGAAAAAGAGTACAGCTTCAGAACTTCGGTGTGACCAAAAACAGGGCCATGAGAGACAAAGTCACAGTTCGGAAGAAACGAGCACGAGCCCAGACGGGGCCCCCAGCTGTGGCCGTGTGCATGGCGTATGACCCGCTGGGGTCACCCTGCACGTGGAGCACGGAGCCCCTCGGAATCCCAGCACGTTCTCAGGCCACTGTTCCTCCCAGGGTCCTTTCTGCTCTTCCTCTTTCTCTGCTCTTCTGGAACTCCCACGCACGTGCGCTGGTCCACTAGAAAGCAGCCCACGGGGCTCTGAGACTGTCCTCACGCTTCTTAGTTCGCTCTGTCTCCGAGTCTGACCGTTACTACGGACCTTTCACAAAGGGTGCCCATGCCTCTTCCTGCCACCTCAACGCTTCTGTGGGGCCCCTCCAATGAATTTTACATTTGGGCTATTAAATTTTCATCCAAATTTCTACTCAGTTCTTTTCTATAACACGGTGTTTCTTTACTGACACTCTCCTTTCGTGAAATATTACCAGACAGGAAAAGTTTCCTTCTGTGACCTGAGCGTACACACGATGGCTGCTTTAAGGCAACTGCTGAGTGTGGCCAACCACAGGGGCATCTCCTATGCTCCGCTCTTATTTTTGTGCCGTGTCAGCCATGTTCCTGTTTGATTTTTTTGTTGAAAATTAGGCATTTAAAACATCGGATTCACCAATCCTGGAAAGCAGACCTCTCTAGTGGGGTTCCTTGCTGTTGGGTCTGTTTACCGACTCGCCTGGCAGATTCTGTGACCCCACATCCCCTGCCATCTGCAGCACTGAGAGTCCCCACTCCATCCACCCAGTCATCGGCTAACANGTGGAGCACGGAGCCCCTCGGAATCCCAGCACGTTCTCAGGCCACTGTTCCTCCCAGGGTCCTTTCTGCTCTTCCTCTTTCTCTGCTCTTCTGGAACTCCCACGCACGTGCGCTGGTCCACTAGAAAGCAGCCCACGGGGCTCTGAGACTGTCCTCACGCTTCTCAGTTCGCTCTGTCTCCGAGCCTGACCGTTACTACGGACCTTTCACAAAGGGTGCCCATGCCTCTTCCTGCCACCTCAGCGCTTCTGTGGGGCCCCTCCAATGAATTTTACATTTGGGCTATTAAATTTTCATCCAAATTTCTACTCAGTTCTTTTCCATAACACGATGTTTCTTTACTGACACTCTCCTTTTGTGAAATATTACCAAACAGGAAAAGTTTCCTTCTGTGACCTGAGCACACACACGATGGCTGCTTTAAGGCAACTGCGGAGTGTGGCCAACCACAGGGGCACCTCCTATGCTCCGCTCTTATTTTTGTGCCCTGTGTCAGCCATGTTCCTGTTTGATTTTTTTGTTGAAAATTAGGCATTTAAAACATCGGATTCACCAATCCTGGAAAGCAGACCTCTCTAGTGGGGTTCCTTGCTGTTGGGTCTGTTTACCGACTCGCCTGGCGGATTCTGTGACCCCACATCCCCTGCCATCTGCAGCACTGAGAGTCCCCACTCCATCCACCCGGTCACCGGCTAACACCCAGACAGAGAGGGCCTTCAGCGCCTGGAGCCAGTGAGGCTTAAGGCTCCAAAGGCTGCCAAAGGCTGCCAAAGGCTGTGTGTGTGTGTCGGGCATATTTTTGACACTTACCTGTTTACAGCTCTCCCTACCTTTACTACCTGCTGGCACAGAGCCTGAAAACAAGCCAGAGGCAAGTGCCCGGAGCCTTCTCAGGTCTTTTCTGGACCTGAGCAAAGCCCCAGGAACATGGACATCTGATTCCCGGACCTCCCTTTTAACTTTTTTGACAAGGCTCTCGTTGCCACTGCTGGTACTGAAACCCAAGGCAGTTGTGATGTGAACAAAAACTGCTGTTAATTATTCTGACAAACACCTTGGAAATGGGGCTCGACGTGCCAAGCACGGGCCAGATCGGACACGAGCACACCCAGTGAGCAGGGCTCTCCCAGAGCGAGCTGCCAGCAGGTCAAACAGCGACTTCCCCAAAACAGGTCTTTCTGGGAGTCTCCACACCTCGCTGGCCCTCTCGCAGTGGCTGCCAGACTGCAGTTCTCACAGCGGCCAAGGTCGTCTGCCTGGTTTCCTAGGCCACTGCAGAGCTGGGAGAGAGGAATGGCAGGAGGGCAGGCAAGTCAGCACAAAGCCTCAGACTCTCACAGAGGTCCCGCAGTTATCTTGATTTGACGACCTGGATTTTTGCAAGCTTTTGATTACTGCCTGCAGAACAGATAAAGGGACTTGGGCCATTTCTGCCTGTGCTCTTGTGGCTTTTCCTGGAGGAACGGTTTTTGGAGGCCCACCGGTAAGAGATGGCTAAGCTCCAAATTTTAGTCTACTGCCATTTTGTGCATTTCTGGTAAAATATCTAACAGAAATTATCAAATATTCATAAGTACATGTTTTGCTTTTCCCTTACCTTAGCTTGTTTGTACTTTTTCTCAAAGAAAAGAAAAAAGCATCACGCATCTCTGTAATGTAATGGAGGCACTGCAGATTACAGAGAACACTCAGAAGGAAATGCCGACACACACGTGCACAGCTGTTGAGCTGCAGAGAAACAGACACGAGCAAGTACGGTCTAACCAAGCGGCTGGTGTCGACTGAACAAGCCGCAGCCCACTTCCTCTGTGAGATGACATGTTTACGTGAGGCCGTGTCACCTCTGATGGAGGCTCATCCTTGCTCCGTGATGTGGGACGAACCCCCGGGCTACTGTTCCCAGCCTCGCTCTTCAACCTGCTGAGTGAGTGAGGCAACAGCATTTGCCACTGTCGCAGACCAGGTAGTGGGAGCGAGAATTAGAGCACATGGTTCGCGAAGAGGACAAGCGGCGTGAAGTTGCGCTGCTCTAAGGTTCTGTAGCTGCCGCCGCCACGGAGGTCACTGTCACCACCATTACCGTCGTCCTCACCATGAGCACACCCTACAGGAAAATGCAGAGCCCAGCCGCTCATCTCCCACGTGCCCCCTCGCCCCAGCTTTAACCCCCCGCACCAGCCCCACCAACACATCCAGTCCTACGAGAACGACTTCTCACCCCTACCTCGCCTCTAAGTCCAGCCCTTAAGCTACTTGGGTATTTTTCCTTCCTTTCTGAAGAGAACATGACAGAATGGAAACACCGTGCCCAAATTCCGGTCTGGGCTCTGCAACTTAGGAGGTTTCCATTCTGCCTGGACAGACTGGCTGGGACTGCAGACTCACAGGACCTGCCCGTGGAGGTGCAGACCTCGGCTGCCCTGAGGACCGAGAAACCTGTCTGCTGCCCCTGCACCGTCCTCACTGGACTCAGCGCTCCAGGCTGACTTTCCCAGACATCTCGGGAGGGAGGCATCTGGGTCACTCCTTCCTTCCGCAGGGGAGTCAAGGTCTCAGCCGGGGTTTCTCCAAATAACCTTTCCACCCTTTTCTTTCTCTTTCTCTCTCCTTCTAGGAGGCTTGTAATAAAAACGTTACGCTGCTCAATACTGTCCCTGAAACCTGTTTCCGCTTCCTCTTTTTAAATCCATGTTGCTGTTGGATCGGGTCGGTTCCGCCGCCTTCTCTCCCCGGCGACTGGCCTTCCCTCGGCCCCATGGAGTGTGCTGCTGGGCCCGCAGTGCGCGCTGCGGTTCGAGTGCCGCACTTCCAGCCGTGCCATTCCTATGTGGTCCTTCCTTATACTTCCTTTTCTCTGTCGAGTCTCCCACTGCGCACATCCACTCTTCGCCCCCATCCCGTGAGCACCTTTATGACCATTCTTTGACATCTTTACCAGGTGAGGTACTTTCCCCCCTTTCATGAAGGACTTGACCCCCAAGGCCTCACCTTGCTCTTTCATTGAGAACACACCCCCTCCTATCTTTGCCTCGCTTCCCTCTCCGTGCTGGTTTCTACACAGCACACGAAGCCGCCACCTCCTCTCCTGTGTTGAAGCGGAAGCCTCAGGCAGGGGACACATCTGTCCTCACACCCGTCCCCAGCATTGTCACCTCTCGAACCTTTCCACTCCTTCCAGCAGCAAAACCCAGGTCGGAGCTGTGGCCTACGGAACAGGAAGACAGGAACCTGCGTCGCTTTCGGTCCCCAGAAGGCAACATCCCCCGCAGTCACAGATTCAAGTATGCAGCTTATAAAAGTGTGTCTCGCTCGCTAGAGTGCTCGCCGCATGAGGACAGGGCTTCCTGCACGCTGTGTTCTCTCCACACTCCCAGTGCCCAGGATGGAACAGGCAACCATTCGTTTATTCAGCAAACACATGGGAAAGGAATTGTAACGTCAATTGAAAGGAAGGTACAATTAGAAGATGAGAAAGAGAGACAGACGGGGGGAAGGAAAGAAGGAAGGAAAGAAACTAGGTTTTTCTTTTTTAAATAATTTTATTGTACTTTCCCCCATTACTATGCATCCCCCCTAATCCTAGCCTCTTCCATCCCCACCCTCCCCCGCACTTGGTACCTTCAGTAGTATTAAAACAGACATTTAGGAGTTAAAGTTTTAAAAGATACTTGTTATGAATAACTGACCATGATTTTCACCAGTAAATAACTGAAATATATAATATATTCAACATCACTATCCAGTAAAAATTCTACATTATATTAATGATAGTATTAAGGAGTAATACTCTGTAATTTACTATGATAAAGTAAATTATAATGTACCCACTTAATAGTTACAATGAATCTGCTAAAAATCATTCCAAAAGCTAGAGAAAATAACAAACCTGTAACATTAAAAGTATTAGTTTATAAGAGTATAAAAACT
The DNA here is from genome assembly GCF_014824575.4 of Sturnira hondurensis. NCBI lineage: Eukaryota > Metazoa > Chordata > Mammalia > Chiroptera > Phyllostomidae > Sturnira > Sturnira hondurensis. The sequence continues at coordinate 16,683,916 of NW_028082350.1, read as the reverse complement.
TATTTAATAAATATTAACTTTAGCCCTGGCTGGCATGACTCAGTGGATTGAGTGGCGGCCTGTGAACCAAAGGCTCACTGGTTCGATTCCCAGTCAGGGCACATGCCTGGGATACAGGCCAGTTCCCAGCGGGGGACACACAAGAGGCAACCACACAGTGATGTTTCTCTCCCTCTCTCCTTCCCTTCCCCTCTGAAGATAAATGAATAAAATTAAAAAATATATATTTGTATAGACAAAAACTAGAGGGGGTGGCAATGGGAGGGAGGGGGTAGGACTGGGCAGGTGGGCTGAGATGGGAGTAGAAGAGAGAAAACTGTACTTGAACAACAATAAAAAAAATATATATTTGTATATGAATTATTGGTCTTTCCCCCCCCATATGATGCAATTCTGAAAGTAAAATAGATCAAGGCTTATAGATATTTTATGTTATGTCAAGTATACACATTTGTATTATTTTTCAAAATTTTGCCCAAATTGAAAATTATATGTTTTTGTTTAAATATAAACTTACTTGATTACTGGTGGATTTAAATAAATTTTTCTTATTTGTACTGTATGCTGCATTTCTTTTTTTTTGGTATTTTTCTACATTTCTCCATGACCATGATATATTATTTTAATTGATCTGTAAAAGTTTTTTTATTCATTAAGGCTATTATTCACTTTTATAAGTGTAAAATTCCTCCTATTTGCATTTATCCTTTTATTTTGTTAATGCAGCCAACATACAGCTTGTAAAATCATTTAATCATGTACTTTACAGCTTCAGCCTATGGTGTTATGATTTAAACATATTTTCTTATACAAATATTAAAATTAGTTATTTTATTTTTTTAATCCCTGGCTGGTGCAGCTCAGTGGATTGAGCGCCGGCCTGCGAACCACACGATCGCAGTTCGATTCCCAGTCAGGGCACATGCCTGGGTTGCAGGCCAGTTCCCAGCAGGGGACTCACAAGAGGCAACCATACATTAGTGTTTCTCTCCTTCTCTCCTTCCCTTCCCAAGGATAAATAAAATCGTTAAAAAAATACATTAATTTTAATTTTCTTAAATTATGTTGTTTTATTTTTACCTATAAACTCTAATACATGTGAAATTTATCTGGCACACTATAAAACAGGGATATGAACTGATTTTTCCGAGTGCCCCCCCCCATGTGGTAATCCCCAAACCATTCTGCACGCACTAACTTGCCATCCCACTTGATTAGAAGAGTTTGCGTTTAAAATAACGACATATACAGACTCCAGGCTATTTGAAGACTGTCTGTGCCCTATGTCTATGACGCTAACAGTACCACATTCTCTTAATTATTTTATTTCCTGCTGATCCTTTTCCCTGATTATAAATTGTTAGATGAAAAATAGGACATTTACTTGTAAGTTCACCTACACATTAATTCTCTTCTTGTTAAACAAAGTGAAATAACACAAAGCTTAACAGCTTCCAGGACACACCACCAACGAGAGTTTCTTACATCCGTTTCACAGCTACCATCAACCCTTTGCTTTTTAAAAAACCGTTCGGCTCTCTCATTTATTTCACAGGCTTAACACTATTTAGTTGGCCTACCTCCCCGTGCCAGGCAGGGCGAAAAGGCCCACTTCTGGAAGTACACATCCAAATACACAATTAGACAAATGCGTAGAATGCAGAACCACAAGAGGAGAAAAAAGGAGGCTGCCATTCAGGCAACAGGGTGGGTGGGGGAAACCAGGCGATGCCGTGAGTCAGAAAAGATGCTGTGAAGAGGGGACCACTAACAGCTGGAAGATGCGTGAGCAGCATCATAGAAAACACCAAGAAAAGAGAGTGCCAACCCCCAGGAGGCAAAGTATAAGGCTGGAAAGCCCTGGAATGATTGAAAAGCTAGAAGGGAACCGGGCTGCAACACCATGGGCAAATGGAGGAACAGCCTCAGATAAAGGCGGAAAAAGGTGGTCAGCCACCAGGTCACCCAGGACCCGAGCGGTATTTTACTCTAAGTGCTACCAGAAAAATTCAAGTCAGAATGGGACATAATTTCACTCCTAGTTTAAAACAAAATGTAGCAAAACTAAAAACAACACTGCAATGAAGAGCAGTAAAAGAAGAGGTAAGAAAACCATCTTGAAGAGAATTATAGTAATCCAGGTAAATGAGCACTAAAATGATCTTGGTAGTTTAAGTTTGGACACTGCAGTTTTGTCCCAGTTATACAAATCCTTTAGAGGAAAAATCATTTCATTATATTTGTTATACTACATATTGTAAAAGATTTCTTATGTGAATATACACTAAATCCAAATTGCACTTCATTGTACTTTTTCAGTTGTGTGTTAGTGCTGTTTCAGCACCGTTCACCAGCTGAATCAGTGAGTGGCTGGAGATGAGTCCAGTCCAGGGACGGGCAGTGCTCAAACAAGGGCTAAGGCCTGGGGGTGAGGGCGGTCTAAGTCCGAAAAGGAGAGGCCAGAGGGCAGTTCAGACATTCCCCAAAGGATCAGTAGGGGTCGTCAGAAGGGAGGGACGTGTGATGGAGGCAAAGCTTCTCAAACTGTCTGTGACTACAAAAAATCTTCTCAAGTACACAGAAAAAAAAGCACAAATGTTTTTTATTATTTGACTCCACAGACACAGAACTATTTCTCAGTAAATATAATCTGAACAAGGATAACACTGGAAAAAAGAAAATAATCGCAAAAACTGTCCATGTTGCACTAAAAGTGTGTGTACACAAAAGTTTTTACACTTGTAACTTTTCTCAGAACTAAACAAAAAGTTTTAAGCAATGAGTTATTTCCCAAACCAAATGACTATGTAAACATTTTGAACAAACACTGAGACTATAAATATTTAAAGTTTATAATTTGACCTTGATCTTTTTGCTTGTTAACTTAACCTGATCCAAGTTGAATCTGCAGTAATGTCACACTGAGGGGAATAACAAACAGCCGACCTGCCTTTATTCTAATAACACACCGAACGGAGAGAGCAGTGTCATGGAGACACGCTGATGGAATGAAAGCTCAGGAGCTGCGAATACTTATTTTAAACTTTTATCCACAATGAAACTGGAAATGCTGTATCTTCGAAACATGCCGTCGATGTTCTGGACCCAGTTCCAGTAACTCATCCTGCACAGTTACAAATACAGAGCCTTTCACTGAAAGATCTTCAGTTCCCTGAATTTCCTACGCATCAACCTTCTTTCAATGGAAAATACAAAGCATTCATTAAATACAGAAAATGACGAGACAACTTTTCATGGATGAACGAAATCAAGGTTACTCCTACAGACTGAGATAGTTCATTAATAATTACTATTAAATAATGAAACATGCCATAGAAATTGCGTACTTCCAAGACTGTGACTTTGATCTTTGCCCTCTGACACTCTCTGCCCGTAAGACACACGTGGCAACCCTTCTTTGCTAGAAGCACTGTGTTCATGGAAAACACTCGACGAGTCCGACGAAGCAGCCGCTCCTGGTAGTCTTTGAGAGCGGACCCCTGCAGGGGCCGACCCTGTGCAACGCCAGGGGGTGAAACACTGGGGGTGACACTGAAGGCCACCAGCAGCGACAGCAGCATCTCCCTGCCCCCATGCGCCCACTGCAGCTGGCGGTGACTGCCCTCGTCAGCGCCCAGGTCCTCCCACAAGGGAGAGAGCACAGTGAGCTTGCTTGTCACCCTGCAAGCACCTCAGCTACACTGTCCTCGAAGCAACACTTTCTTGATACAAAAGTCGTGATGAAGGTTCTGATGCAGGTGGCCTAAGTGGGGTACCTCCCAGTCACTGCAGCTGAGGCTTTGGCACCTGCTCCCATAGGACGCGGACTCCAGGGGACACTGAATCTGACCTCCCCTGATCCTTCTTATACAACTCACAGCCATATGTGTTCATGAGGAATGAAGCTAAAAAGATGTTTCCTTTGCCTCATTAGGATGTCCAAAGGCTGTGTATTTATAAAAAACATCTGTGCATCCCCCAACTTTTAACAAAAAGACCCCGCTGCCACCGGTCCTACTGGCCGGGCTGCTGCGTCCGCAGCCGAGGCAAGGACGCACTGCACTGCGGCCCACAGGGAGTCACCCCGTGCACGCTCAGGCCAGCAGCTCCTGTGGTCCACAGTGCAGGTTCCCCTTCCTGCTGACTGGGGCCAGGCAGGGCCTCTGCTCCTGCAGGTGACGTCACAGCTCTGTCCCCAGCTCTTCACCTTCTCTGTCAGTGTCAAACCCCTCGCAGGCGCAGCCTCTCGGCCTTTCTGAGGCTCCTCCCTTAGCAGCAGCTGTCCTATGGACCCACAGTCACGGGGACAGAGCCCTCCACGCTGGCGTCTGGGACCACGTGGAGAGCACGCACAGGGGGCCCCATGGGGGAGGTGGGGGAGGCAGGGGACGCAGAAGGCAGCCTACCGTTTCCCTCTGCTCTGCAGACACGTTTTCATATTAATCTTACCCGGACATCATTATTCATCTCTGAAAGTTCCAACTGGTTCTTCTTTTAAAAGCTCTTCTAGTTTTCTCATTATGTTCTCTTTTTCGTTCAGACTGGAAAACGCTTTGTGCACACTGTGACAGCTGCTTGAATGCCTGTAGCTGGCAGTTCCACCAGCTCCGTCCTTCCTGAAACCATCCCACTGACTGGTTTCCCTCCCGCTTCTGCACCCCATTTCCTGCTTCTCTGCTCGGTCCACACTCTTCCCGTGGACGTGCGACCCTGGCTTGCACACAGCTCTCAGCTGGGGCGCAGAGAGCTGCACCGGGCTCTGGCGGAACTGAGGCCGTGCGGGTCATCTCCAGCTTCCTTCCGGAGCAGCCTCCGTCTCATGGCCCAGGCAGCGCCGGACTGCGCTGTGCCTCTGCCGCAGTCTCCGGTGAACGCCGCTGCTGAGCGGGCTGTCAGACACAGTCTGGCACCACCCTCCGTTTGCAGACGGCACTTCGAAATGTAAAAGATATGCACACGAAAGCTCTATGTTGCTCATTAGCCAGGTATAAATGCAACAGGTATCTCCATGAAACCTGAGGTGTACACTTGTTCAAACACAACAGCACTATGGATATTCAGTACATGACACGAGAAAGTAAGAATCCCCAAACAGGTCAGGAGACGAGGTCAGTATTACCTTTGTAAAATGAGTGGGCAAAGCTCTGCTCAGGAATTAACTTGGCAAGGAATCCATGGTTCAAACTTGGATGAGGGAGAGATGGTATGACCACAACTGTGGAGAAAATCATGGAATCAGATTTGAGCAGCATGTAACAACCTGCAACACGGTCCACCGACGGCGCACGACAGCTTTACGTTACTGCGGCACGCACACAGTGCTGGCAAGAAAGGCCACGTCTCTGGGGCGCAAAAGTGCTTTGTATCAAGAGAAAGGAGGTAATACACCTGTAACTCTTTCAGCACCAGACACAGAGACACACAAACACACGAGAAAATCGGAAGTGCTTTTAGTGAACTGGTAATTCACCAATACATTGCTCATTCTCTCTCTCTCTATATGATACGAATGCATTAAATACAAAAATTGTGATTAAGATAATAAAGTCTTAGTTTTTTAAATGGTCAGAAGACAAACTGCAGTGGCAGAATAGTAGTCCGAGGCCCAAAGCTGAAGGCAGGGTGTGCCGTAACAAACCACCATGTAGGGAGTTGAAGGGCGACGCGGCAGCAGCAGCAAAGCGTCACAGTGTCGGCAGGGCCGTGTTTCCACAACAACGATAAAAGGTAATGAGGATGACGTGCTATGACAAATACAGTGCAGAGACTTGACCACGAATTCATACTCGCTCTTTAAAATATCCGTGTTATTTATATACCGCGAACAGGTGTGCGGGAAAGACCATTTCAACTGCAAGTTAACCCGTGGCCCGAGACAACCACGGGGCTGCCAAGGTCACACTGCGCACACACAGAGAAGCAGCCCTGGCACCAACACCTGCCCTGAGACACCGTTAATGGAAGCCGCCCCACGACGTTAGGCTATGAGCTGCCAGGAAACGTGTTATCGTTTCAAGCAGAGCAGAGCGAGCTGGACACGCAGGAACCGCTCCACCGCGAGTGTCTTCTGTGGACGGGAAGGGCAGCCCGGGCTGGGTCAGGCTGCTGTTGAAGGGGAGTGTCTGATTTCAGCTGAAGCTACTTTGGTATAAAGTTTAGGAGGTATGTTTGCTTATTACAAGTCTCTGATAGAACACTGATATTGAAAATAGAATACTTTATATATAATACATCAATTATACGACAGGGATGTTTGAATATTGAAATAACTACAAAGCAAAGGCAGGCAGGCAGGCAGGCAAGAGGAATGCTACCTTTGAACTTGGCTATAAAGATTTATATTTTGGCTTAGTCTTGCACTACTCTACAAGGACCTCCTAATTAGATGTTTATAAAAGTTAAAAAGTAATAAATTTAAACTGCACGAGTTACTTGTATGTTAAATAATATAACTGACTTGTATTAAATATAAAACACTAAAACCAAAAATGCACTGAAAAATGAGAATATAGCAAATATCACGGAAATACCACGCATATGTTTTTGAGGGATTGAAGAATATTAAACTGGCCTCTAGGTACCACTTACGTGGAATTAGGAACAGCATCAGTTTAAATGTGGATGTGGAATGAGATGAAGAGGAGGTGAACGATCATGGAAACCCGAACGCCTACAGCGGCGAGTACCTGTACTCGTGGGCGAATTGACCTCCTGCCGGATGCTCCGGCCCGGCGGGCCGCCTGGCCGCGCCGTCTCGCGCTGCGGCTCCAGGATGTCCCGGTACTTGGAGACCATGAGCACAGAGATGAAGTACACCACAGCCAGCGCCAAGAACTGCGCCTGCTTGCTGTCATCCTGTGCAGAGTGAGAAGCAGACTTAGCGTTCGAACATTTAAAAGCAAAAGGTCTCAGAATGCACGAAACTGTTCCTATTCCATTTTCTTTATAGAGACAAACTATGACATTGAACTTTTATTAAAACTTGCTAATTATATAGTTATTCATTGCCATGTAAATATACATATTGTACAAAACTCCAGGAATATACCATCTGAATTATAGGTTGAAAGATAATTTGAAAAAACAAAAATGTTAAAATTTTGTTGAATATGTCACAAAATTTTATTCTTTGTGCTTTCCACTATTATTATCCATTACGTCCAAAAGAGTGTGCACATCAAAAATTAGGCAGATGGCACAAGGTTTAAAAGAGTAATTTAACGTCTCAAGCACACAAGCAATTTCCAAAGCTCTAAAATATTAATAGAGTAAAATGGTACTTGGGACCCATGCAATTCTGAGCTGTTCCTATCTGCGCAGGAGGCTGAACACACATGGGGGACACAAGGCTGGGGAGCATCGGCCAGGTTTCATGAGAGCTCCTCAGGAGCCAGAAGGGGCACAAGGCACCCTCAGAAAGGGTGGAGGCCTTCACCACCTGTGCAGACATTTAAAAAGCAGTCATAGTCCCACTGGCCTGCTCTGGAAAAGTCACCAGGGAAATGCCACCAGCACCTGAGGCTGCAGCTGCAGAAGCTCAGGAACACGTGGGCCCCCCCCAGAGGAGACCAGCAAAGCCCCACCAGGCCTGAAGGAGATTGGCCTCCTCAGCACAAGGGTAATGGTTCCCCACAGAGCCTGCATTCTAGTGGGGAAGAAGGTAACTGTACCTGGGAGCTGCCCGTTACCTTGAAAGACGAATCCCCACAAGCCTAGATAACCCTCTAACAGGGAGAAACTGTCTGGCAGGCAGGTCTGTGCGATCTCTGAGACCACTAACAAAGTGGGCCATATCTAAAGAGTCACATGTAACTGGTCATGACAAGCTTTCTTCTAAGCAAAGCAAAAGGAATGCTTCAAACCAAAACTGCATTACTGTGCCCCACAGACGAAAAACAAACATGCATTAAAGTCTTAATGTTAACGGGCATTTCATATTTATTACTTCATTTCAGTGCAATGTAAACAAAACCCCAAATGTATGTGACTGTGAGGGGACCGGCCGAAGAACCTGTGTGTTTCCCATGGACACGGACGGCAGTGTAGGGGGGGCAAAGCGGGGAAACAAGGACAACTGTCAACAATAAAGATTCAAGAGTAAAAGTAAATTATGTGCTTTTGTCAGGACAGAGTGTTATCAAAAAATATTTACTGATGGTTTAACATCATGAAGCAAAACTAGTACAGCTACTGGAGACAATGTCCAAAATAAACCAATTTGTTCTGAAACAGGAATTTAGATTTTTGTACTCCACAGGTGACAGCTTTTCTAGAGACACAGTCTCCTATGAAGGGTTTAAACTGCACACTCTGCATTGCAATGCTAATGGAATAAGCATACAGAAAGGGGGGAGTCGAAGCTCCAATGGTTATTACAAAGGGAAGAGCACAATTGGACCAACAAAAGACGCTGACCGAGAACAGACGCCAGCGCAGCCCGAGCCGGGGCAGAGCACGAGGGTCCCACAGCTCCTCTTCCTCCACCTTTGGAAACGCGGTTGCCAGGCAAATAACTCAAGGGCCTGTGACAAGTCCACAGGCCAGGGAGGGATGTCGGAGGCCACACTGCCGGGCTGCAAACAGCAGCCCCTACTGTCCGGGCCAACCGAAAGGCCCTCGCACAGTGCACACAAGTAGCCACCTTTTCTTTTCAAGTTCAGATTCGCAAACTAACTGCGCCGCTTACTCCCAGTTGTCTTTGAGAAAAAAGAGTAACAATTTACTTAGAGGCTGCACATCTGGAGAACTGAAGTTTTACACAGATTAAGTGCCTTTCTGAGGCACTGTACTGTTATGAAGACGTGAACTTTATCACGCCCCTCCCATCAGCTTCAGCGGTGGGGTCCTCTACGACTCCACACTGCGTAGGTTACATAATTGACTCAGAAATCCTGGAGAAGTTGTGATGCTCCAACCACAGCGTTGGGAAGCTTCCATTTCAATTTCTAAGGATTAAGATTAGCATAGTTTGTATACTTTTGGACACAGGCAACTTAGGATAATAAGTTTGCGTTCATTTTCAGCTTACTGGGGAACACTAAAACAGAATTTTCTTTTTTTAAGCTATATGTTTCTACCACATCGCAAATTTTGTCACACAAACCTTGCACTTGGACTTAACAGTTCATGGGACTAGATTAGCAACGTCCTCACCACAGAAAACAAACACGAACAGGAAAGAAACTCATCCTTGGACCCCGTACCCAGTTGTCCTCCTGACATGAAGACCAGCACTCACTTCCTCTCAGGGCCAACACCACCCAGAAACCCTCGGAAACGTGAAGATCCTTAGCCTCTGGTTAAGAGTGTGCGTGTGTGCATGTGCGGCCTCACTAAAAAATTTACACACCTACAAAGCAAAACAACTGGTGAAGAAAGTCTTCTGGCCCCAAGGTTATCTTCTATCACTTAGTCATCTGCTCTATACCCATATATATACATGGGGTGTGTGTATTGCATATACTTTTCCTTGAAAACCTATTTTTATGTAATTTGTTTTTTAAATGAAGGCACCTAAAAATGACTATTGATTCAAAAAACTTTACAAGTTGAATTCTTAGCATAATATCTACAATTAACTCTAAGACTCATCATTTGTAAAACATTTTCAAATTTCAGAGATTACTGAAAAGTGAGAAAAAGTGTGTCTCAGAACCTAAGAAATACAGTTATGTTTTCCATCACTGTAGAGAACGTTCTAGGTGGATCATCCCTGGGATTCTGTGGGACCCTCAGCGACCCTCCGCCCCCGCCAGGAGCCGAAGACAGACGGAGGTGTCTGTCATTCACGGCAGCTCGGGGGCACAGCCGCGCTGCCCCCAGGTTCCACCAAGTGCCCACAGGGCCGCCAGACACGCCGCCTCCTGGAGAGGGTGAAGCGCCACTGCTTAGAACCTACCAGGTTTAAGGAATGTCGGCAACTGTTAGCAGAATCACCCCACTCTCCTGCAATAAACCTATGCAGAAGACATTTAAACACAATGCCACGCCCACTGGGTCTGATGGTGCTCTTGGATATAAAGATATGCCCCATGTTTTAATCACCCCTCATTTTAAGAAACATTCCTTCCACAAAATCTTTTTTCAGGAGGAATAATTTCTATTTCTAAATGGTTACATTGTCAGTAAGTGACTTTTCCCAAGTCTAGATTACAAATCAGATAATGGTGAAATTCTTGCATCACAGTTTTTATACTATCGTGTTTTCTCTATTTTAAAAAAATTCCTTAATCATTTATTAATTACAAAGCAGTATGAGTTTACTACAGAAACCTTGAAAGCACAACAAAGTATAAAAGAATTAAGTAAGTGTCAAATAAAAACTGTTAGCCTAAAGACCATCACTGGTTATGCTGGTATTTTTTAAGTTGAGATGTGTGTGCACACACATGCAGCACACAGATGTAACACCTTTGAAATAAAAGCACCGCAGCACACTGCTGCTTTCCCTTAATGTGTATCGGGAGTGTTTTTCCACGTCCCCGAACTCCTCTAAGAATCCAATTCTAACAGCTGCACAGCTGCCTCCTGAATGGACACACTGGACCTCGTCGGACTGAAACTCCCGTGGCGTATGCGCCACGTGCCGAGTGGTGCCGAGTGCCAGGTGCCGAGCGGCCTGCAGGAACGGCCGATGAGCACGGGAGGTTCCGAGCTCCTCCTGAGAAGCACGGCAAGGCCGCAGGGCGCCACGGTCCGCAGGACGCCACGGTCCGCAGGGCGCCACTGTCCGCTGAGTGCCCTCCGTGGGCGCTCTTCCCAGGGGCTGACCTGCTGCGTGCAAGTCCCCGGCGCTGCAGGACGGAGCCCACTCAGTGAGCCCCGGCAACGCTAGCATGATTCATTTTGCACTGTCGTGTGTTTGATAGTAAAATTATCTGACTTTTGTTGTTAATTTGCATTTTTTGATTACTCGTAATACTGAATTTTTGTATTACCTCCTCTCTCACATTTTATGTCCACTACCTGTTTTTGTCTTGGTATGTTTATAATTCTCCTAGTGACTTGTAAGAACTGCTACACACTAAAGTGATGATTTCTCTACTGTATATTGTACCATGTGGTACGATGCTGTATGACTTAAATACATTTTAACCACTTTCTAAAGTACAAAGTACTCCATCCAATTAATCACGTGTAAATTCAAAACAAACTTTCTTCTCTGTTTCATAAATCATTAACTAAAATAATGCTGTGTACCTGAAAGTAATACAAATAATACTGAATGAAAACTGCAGCTGTAAGTAATTTCAATAAAAAGAAAAACAGAGTTGCAAGTGGCTGACCAGTGATAACGACTGTAAGGAGCGCTGCATGCGCTGCACCTGCTCCGCAGGGCTGCCCCCGCCCCGCCCCGACCGCGTCCTCCGAGACCCAGGGGCTCTCTCTGTGAGACTGTCTCCTTGGGCTGTCTCTCACTTCAGCCTTATTACGCTCCCCTTCTGACTCGACTTCCCAAAGGCACCTGCATTTTTTAAATGCAGATTCTTCTTTCAAAAGCAACTGCACCCCCTAAAAGCAGCCATCAGTAATACCATAATGAATCAATCCCTGTTACCCATAACAGGAGGAACAATCATGGTAACAAACCGTTCAGTAACCACATCCGCAGCAAGGGAACTAAGAGAGAGGAACAGTTGATGCGGGATGAAATGGAATTGCAATTCTGCTCAATTCTGAAAGCTGGGGCTCGAACGTTCCATAAACAGAACTACATTATAAACTCCACAGTTCCCGACTCCGGGACCTTCAGTTTTCCTGACCAGCTTCCTTACAAAATTCAAATGATTTCACAGAAACAGCATCGGAAGGTCCTTCCTGGGAAGTCACGCCACCTACCACGTCCCGGAAGACAACGGCACGGAGGCGATTGATGTCAACGTCCTGAAGGAGCCGGTCGGGGTCCTTGATGGGGGAAAGGTTGCCTGGAACATTTTCTAAAGGAGTCTGAAAAATAGAATTGTAAAAAAAAATAGCATAATGCAGAAACTTATACAGTGCTATAATTTCTAATGCTCCTAATTTAGGCATTTAATTGTCCACTTTCCCTGCCGCCTCATCCCCAGATAACAGTAAAGCTCTTCTATGCTCTTGTCAATTTGTTACTCGTGTCCCTGTTCCTCATCATCAGAGTCATTGACACAGACTCAGAAAAGCGGTGAAGACTGTGGTAGAAAAAGGACGGAGCCTGGGCTTCGGACAACGGGCTCTGACCACAGCTACGTGACCGGGCTTATCGCTGAGGTTTGCTGAGCCTCACTTTCCCCGCCGCTAGTTAATACATCTCTCCGAGTCACCGGGTTCCATTTAGCCATCATGCTTTCGTAATATGAGATGGTTACTTTACATTGTTATATGAAATTCTGTGTACAAGTATTTCATGAGCTACAAAAAGTTAGAAAAGGTAAACTTAAAAAAATTCAAACATAACCTTAATATTAAAGCCGAAAGACTTTAAAGATCATTACCATCAAAAATCTTCATATACTCGAAGAGACAAAACTTTGGCCAATTTTATGTACTGTGTGACAGAGCAAACTAGTAACAGAGTCAAGTTTCCTGAAACTGAATCTAGTACTCCTTCACTTACAGAACATGTTAGGAACTGTGCGGACACAGTGCGCTCAGAGCTGCAGGAGCCCAGCTGGAGTTCTGTGTGCACACACACAGGACTGTGCAGAACGTGGTTCCCGCTGAGAGCGTGACTCGCTGCTGCTCTGACCAAGAACAAGCCAGCCCCGAACCCTCTTCCGACCGCAGCGACGGTCTTCCCGCCTTGAGGGAGGTGCTGGGCTGCAGGGTGGCCCAGGACGGCAGAGACAGCCGGTGTTTGGAGGCTGACAGTCACCTGGTTTCCACTGAAATTCCAAACACCCTACAAACCTCAGTGCGATTATTTGAAGTGGTTAGCAATATTTATCCCAGGGTAATTGAAGAAAATGAGACACTGACAGCATAAATGAGAAGTACAAACTTCATAGCATAAACAAAAAATTATACCATTTTATAATGAAAATTATACGACTGTATAAAGTGTTTCTATACCCATAATGTGAGTCTCATGAAGATTTTTTAATCAAAAACGCCTGTACCGTCCCTCCTTATCTATGTGTTAAGAACCCTACGAAGTAGAAGTTATTAGTATCTCCATTTAAGAACCAAAACCTCAAGTCTTGGAGAGGCTGAGTAGCCCTGGCAACGCAACTGTGAAGGGGAGAAGCCAGCCCTGGTGACTGGGGCCATCTGACCCCCGTGCCCTCGGTCTCTGATCAGGCAGCGCCAGGAGCTTTGTGCCCACCAACGCAAACCAGCTTCCAGCAAACCCTCCGCCACGGGGCCAGCACTGACTCACCTTGGCTGTGGCTGCGGCGGGGCCCCCTTGGGCAGAGTCCGCAGGCTTGCTGCCCCCGTGGGCCGACTTGCCCCCGCGGTCCCGCTGTCTCTGCCGACACTCTAGACAGGTCCTCACGGCGACACAGCAGACTGCCCGAAAGCACAAGCTCATCATTCATGTGAACTGTGGTCTCCGACAAGGTGAAAAGGCTGCTAGGTTCTTTTTGTCTTTCTTTCCGTCATCCCACTATTATCTTAAAAGTCAACTAGATCAACAAATATTTTATAGTGATGCAACAGAGTAACAAGTACACAGAAAACATACGTGAAGTTAAAAATTAAAACAAAATGCCCCCTTTGTTTTAATGAGCTAAAGAAACAGAATATTGCCCAGGCCTTTGAAGCTCCCAATACATTCCTCCACGGTCTATCCCCGCATCACTCAAAACTGAGTTTCGTGAGTCAAGGACATGTGTAAGAACACAGTGGATCTGACCCCTTCTCTGGAGGAGTGACACCCCTCCCCACACGCTGACCCGCCAGCAGCCTCCCTCCCCCACGGCGGAGGGCCCGTGCCTCCATCAGGCAGAGCCTGCTCCTCACGTGCCGCAGCTGAGAGGCGCAGCAGCCCACGGCAGCAGCAGGCCCCCGGGTCTGAGTCCCGGCTCCTCCGCCACGCAGACGGACGACGGACGGACACCGGCTACTTGGAGCGGCAGGGCGGGGCGCTGCGCGCACAGAACTGGTGCTCAGGGCTGGGATGTGTGCGTGGGCCCAGGAACCTGCCGACTGTGCTAGCTCACCCAAAATGAGGTAGCAAAGGGTTTCCACCACAGTCACTTCAATAAGAAGTGTTGCAGTCCTACTGATTTTTAAACGGTTCAAAATACATTTACTTCTACTTCCAACTACAGTCCACTTGAGATGACCAACTCTACGGACGGCTCGCGCAGAGACAGTGTGCTTTCCCGTGGGTCACCGGATCCACCTCTCCACCACGCGGTCCTCACCGGGGCCCCAGGGGACAGAAAGCGAAGCCGCCGCGGCAGCTCCCGCAGGCGCAGGCGCAGACTCACCGAGCCGCAGGCACTGGCGCATCAGGCCTCCCGATGACATGTTCTTCTCGGCCTCGATCTCGCTGAAATTCAGAGAGCTGGCGAAGACCAGCACGTCCACCATGGCCATCAGCCGGCTGAGGAAGGTCACCGCCGTCTCCGCCGACATGCCTTGTGTCACTTCAATGTTCTCCAACTCGGTCTTTAAAGAGAAGGTTGAAGGCTGACTCACAACTGGGAAGTGCAGTACACGCACGCGTGCAACACACGGGAAGAGTACAGTGCAATCGGTGTACTTCGGAAACACATAAATTATAAAGTATCAACCAACTTAATATATCGTAAGAGCTCGGTACCAAACTGGATTAGTCTTCCTATAAATTATCGTTGAATAAAGAAAAAAATCTATTTTTAAAATCAATGTTAGATTTCAATGCCATTACTTGTAAAAACTACATTCCAAACTGATCATTTTGCAAAAATACTTAGAAATAATAGCACATATATATTTCTACTAGCTTTATGTGTTTTATGAGTTAAGAAACAGAAAACTTATACTTCTTGACTAAATGCCTAGCCCTTGTTTATAAAGAACTACATGTCAGTTTTTCTTTTCCATAAATGTGTGATGAGTAACGGGAGATAGTGCAACACCTTTCAATGGCATCGAAATGGGACGAATGTCAAGTGAGAGTGCGTAACAGTTCCTTACCCTTTTCAGAATAAACTAAAACCACTAGAGAGCTCAAAAGTACAGTTAAAACCTAAGATAAAAATAATGAGACAGAGCATTTTTCTCCCACAGCTATGAGCACTGGCAAAAATTACAATCAGCAGAAACCCAGCTGGGTGCAGCCCACTTTCACAAAAACATTGTGGTAACACAATTTCCTGCTTTCAAGGGGAAAGTTACAAAGTGTTCTGTTTCTTAAGATGCAAAACTGGATGTTATAAGCAATAGCCATATTTCTTTTTGTACTTTCATTGTTAATTACTTAACATTTTCATTATTTTGGTTCACTATGACTAGGTCTCATCTTTTCACTGTGTCAAAGAGCAGAGTAATGTAAAGAATGCTTAAAAACAAAAAATACTGCTTGTTGTTTCAACTTCTAAAAAAAGGCCTGCTAGCCATATTGATTGGCGTTAGTTCTTCAAACAATAAATTAAATTACAAGGCAAGCATATATGCCAGGTCTCGGCTGCAATTTCACGCGTCGTTCTGACATTGCGTGCCCACTTTCCACTGCAACATGTGCCTCTCACGTGGACACGACAAAGTCAACAGAAAGCAAGGCTGTCCTTTAAAGGCAACTTCGGCGCCCCCTGTGCACGGGACAGGGTCAGAAGGGGCTTCAATCTGTGTGGAGAGTGAACACCCTGCCTTCCTCCCATCTCACATCCAATTGGCGGCAAAGTCTTTCTAAAATGAGTTTGAAAATATTCAAAGCTTTGTTTTCAATGGTGGTTTATATTATGCCAATGCAGTATTTATGGCCTAAAGAAATGATTATTTCATTACTAATATTTTCAAAATGTAGACTCATTTCTCCTAGCACATCATTGATATACAATATCATTTCAGAGCATCAATCAAAATCTGTGACCACAACACAATAGATTATAATGAAAAGCAAAGAAACTCATTTTATATAAAATCACTTTTAATCATAATTATCAATGTAAGTTTTTATAATAGAATGGAAGATCTGGTCATTGTTTAGACCTACTAAATATTCTGAGTAATTTTTGAAGAATTTAGAATATTAGGATATCCACAGATATGTTCTCAAATAAATTCTTTGTCATTCTGAATCCTGAAATTATTAGAACTCTAACTCACTTTGTGAATAGTCTTTGCATCTTGGGATCTACAAGATGTAACCTTCAAAATATGCTTTAATACTTAAATGAGTGAATTATATACAGAAATTATAAACAGAATTATTAGTTGTCCATGTAATTTGTCAAACTGTTATCACTGACTGAACAAAAAATATTTTAAAAAGCATTCTTAACACAAACCATAACCTAAAAGAGATCTTACTACATTATATATAAAAGTAATATATAATTTTGATGGAATGTTATATAAACATAACAGGCTTAAAAATAAAGAGCATTCACATATCATTATTCCCAATCTTAAAATAACATATTTCATCCAATTTTCTTTCATTGGAACCAGCTAACATCTGATTGTACATATGACTGAAATATTGCTGTTTTCATTATGTTACAATACTTCAAAGATTACTGTGGATAACAGTAGTTTATCAATGAACTAAAAGCAATGATCATTTAAATGAACCTTTTAAAATATAACTAAGACATGCCTAATGTTAAAGATGGTATGAAAACACAAAATATAACCAAGTCAAAAATTTTATAAATAAGTAAAAATAAGATTTAAAAATAAAACCCTGAAAATTAATGAAGTTATACTAACCTTAGAACCCTGGACATGCATTAGACAAAACAGACAACAGACCAAAAAAGTAGAAGAAAAGAAATTATTAAAATTAAATAAAAATGCAATGTAAAATTGAAACACAAAATAATATACTTAAAATTATATTTGATTATTTTACTGAAAGCAAAAATTCTCAGAAGAGGTATTCACTTTATACATTACAATGGTTAAGATTAAATATCAAATATTTAGACTTCCATTTCTTGTCTTCATTAGAATAACTCTGCCCAAAGAACACTCACACTGATATAGTTCATGTATTAGAAGTTATGTGTGTTCTGATTTGCCAAGTAAGTGTCTTTTCCTAGCAGATGACTAAGGGCACATTGAATAGAGACACTAATACAATGTTTCAGTCAAAGCCTTGTACTGGTTTAGGCAGAAATGACTTAGGAAAATAAACTATACCAAACTTCTAAAATTTTCTTTAAGGAACCATGTTTTACTTGGGAGCCCATCCCATGGAAGAAAACTCCCAGGAGTCCGTTAAAGAGTAAAATGTTTGAGTGACTTACGCTGAAGACCACGTTCCCTGGCTGGGAAATAACCTACTGACACACCAACTGAGGTCTGCATAGAAACTTGCCTAATCACGTGGACATTTTACTCAGTTTCAGACTCTTACAAGAATTACATTCAACATATTCAAAAATTTGGATAAAATAAGGTTTGCAATAAAATCACCAACTACCCGTATTCTCTGGTTTTTGAAACCAAGTGTGTATTAGCATGAGCTTCCAAGTTACATGCATGATGCCCTGTGAAGAAAAACGCAAGAAAGCTTCCTGGGAACTCGAAAGTATAATTAGTGTCATGAGATAAAACAAAGAAATTAATAATATTTCCAAGTCTAGTAACTAAGCATGTAGTAAGAAAACACAAATTAAAATGAAGACCTTGTCATAACTTTTTAATAGAAAAAGTTGTTCTTTCTTATGACTGCAAAACTATTAGGGGAGCCAGAAATACCAGTCTCTATTATTTTCCTGTAACATTTGAGAAAATGAAACTACGGACAATGAATTAAATTCCGAGCATCCCAGTGTTCCGGACGGCCCACCGAAACAGCCAACCTGAGGTCAGGAAGTGACCCGGCAACTTGCAGCCGACCGGCGCCCCCCGCTTCAGTCCGAGTCTCCCCTCCTCTCCCCACCTGCGCCAGCGCAATGGCGAGAGGACGGGAGGACCCTCTCCAGAAAGTCCACAGCAACAACAAAAATAACGCTCCTTCCTCAACACAAAGAACACATCCTAAGGGGTCTACATTCCCCCTGAGTTAAACTCACGGGTCTCACTTAGAGACTCAACACTATTTCCGTAACTCATTTTCTATGCTTCATGTGATTTTAAATAGCACAGGCAAAACTGAAACTCCAATCAAGTCCTATTCTTCGGGGAATGTTAGGCTCGAGGTGCTCACTGTGATATATAAACGTCGTCTAATTATTTTCTCTTTCCCCCGGTCTTCACTAAGACATTTCCTTCCAGGTAAGATGGGTCTGACCGAGGAGCGCAGGGGTCTGCCACGGGCTGCAGCAGCGGAGCAGAGACCTCACCCCGGGGTGGGCCACTGTGTTCCCAGACGGCCCCGGGCGGGGAATAGGCTGATGCTATGCAACCCCAGAAAGAGCCGGCAGAAAGATCTCAGCATTTCAAAACCGATGATACCTACATTTACCTCAAATACCTTATTTCAAACCTCAGAATTCGGTGCAGACAGGCTTATTATATGATGGGAAGGTTATCCCATCATCATGCCACTCTGAACGCATCGATCCCAAAGGGACTAAGGGAAAGAACAGTCGAGAAGGCCTCGTCTGTCTGAGGATTTCACTACCTGTAAAGCAAACCGTGTTCATCAGACGCCCTGCGGGATCTGCAGGGTCACCTCCTCTTAACAGATGAGGAAGCTGAGGCTGAGGTCACGTGTCCAGTAAGTGGCAGAACTCCGGTGAAAACGTAAGATCTGTCTTATACTAAAGCCCATATACCTTACAGCAAATCGTAACTTCACAAAGGCCATGTGTGAATTTCACTGGCAATGGGAAGAAGTCTGTTTCCGACGATGAGAAGTAAATTATCGGAGACGCACACTTACGCGGAGAGATGGCAGGCGTGTTCCTGTGCTGAGCTTTGATGCATGTTTTTTACGTGGGTAACTACACAGAATAGTTAGCATTCGGCTTACTCTCTAAAAATTAAATGCAATTTCAACATCAGACACATCAATGCTAAAAAAAATAGTATGACACGTGGGAAAAGTTACATATCTCCTAGAACACAGTGACTGCAATATCCAGTCAAGTTTCTTAATAAAGTAAATTTTAACAAATGTCCACTAAGTCAAAATCAAGTTCTTATTTTATAGAAGAGCATGAATTTATCTTAAGTTCTAACTATGGAATTTACAATGGCCAGTACAAAGTAACGAAGTTTTTACACTAAGACATTACACTATGACATTTGTATTTACTTGAAGAGCAAACGATGAGCCACGAGTCCCAGCCGCCCCGCTGGCTGGGTTGTAAGTGCAGCTCTACTGAGACACACGCACCGCCCCCTGCAGGGCTGCTCCTGCGCCACAGCAGCCGAGTGGAGTGAACGGGGCAGAGACCGGCCGGCCCGCCCAGCTGGACACACCTGCCACCTGATCCGCCCAGAAGGAGCTCGCCAACCTCCGCCGCACCGGCACTCCACACCCGTGTTCACTAAATGCCTGTCCGCAGACCACGCACGACTCCTCTGAAACACCCCACAAACGGGAACAAAACTAAGAGACGCCCAGAGACTCGTTTCCAACATCTCTCGTCCTCTTTCTGCATCTCGGTTCCCAACTCACCTGCGTCTCCGTGACGCTCGCTGCTTCCCTTTGGTCTCCGGTGCCATCACTGCTTTTTCACTTATTACTTCCAATTCTCTCTTGGCTTTTTACATTTTAAATCTAAGTCAAAAAGCTCCACCCCTTCCATTTGACTTTTCCTTTTTTCTGCCTCCCTCTTCCTAACGCGTTCATGTAACCACATTACCATTTTCGCAAGAGCGTTACACAGCCAGGGGACAGGAAATAAACTCAGCACGCGGCCCCACTGCCGGGGCCGCCGGGCCGAGAGGGAGGACAGTCAGGGCCGCTGCTCTCAGGGCAGTGTATTCAGAGGACAGCGAATGAGCCAAGCGGGACGCCCCGGCCCCGGCCCCGGCCCCGGCCCTGGCCCCGGCCCCAGCCCCGGCCCCGGCCCGCAGTGGGCCAAAGTAACAAACATACGGAGAGAGAGAGACGAAGAAGAAAAGTTTCTACAGCTGAATGAATTCTCAAGTCTTTTCAAAACAGTCTAGGCAAGAAGTAATTTCGAATTCTAAAATATACTGCTCAGACTACACAGACAGTTAAGTTTGGAAATCAAACCTCGAAATATCAGTATCTTTACTGTACTTTCCTCACAAAATAAAAATAAGGAAATTTGGGTGATAATACATACATCATAATGTTTATTGATAACACACTTTATTAATATAATATGTTCTCTATCTCTATAGAAATCTTTTAGCTTTAAAATTTGGAAGACTATTTAGTAATATGAATATCTGAAATCTATGCAAACTTATTACCTACTACTTTTATAGAAAGTCAATTTTTTCTGAAGAAATTTTAAAACAATATAGTTAATGGGAAATTTAATACAAACTTAAAAATTTCTTAACAAATGATCACTGACTGGTGTGAGATATAAAACAAAATGTACGTGGTGAGAAGTGCCAGGGAGAAAGCACTCACTCACTCCGTGTCCAATGCACAGAGAAACACAGCAGACAGATCCTCCCCCGCCTCCGCATCAGACTGCAGTTCTAAAATCACACCCAACGGCCGTTCTTCTCCTGCCTCCACTCCTCCGTGATGGGACTCCGCCCCAGCCCTAAGCACCGGCCCAGCTGCACACCCTGCTTGTCTCTATAACAAACCCCTGAATCGATCCACAGATGAAACTGAAGTCCGAGTGCCTGCACGAGGAAGGAAGGGTCTGGAGAACACAATCTGCTGCTGCTAAGGCTTAAGTTTCAAAGCTGTCCTAGGAGTGGTTGCAGTGACAAAAGCGAAGTGAGAAAAAGAGTCATGTAGAAAAAGCTTGTTAATGATGAAATGAAGCCCGAGATAAATTTACTGCCTCACCAAGTAAAACACGTATTAACAAGACAGGTTTCTCCCTGGAAAAACATGTATCTGGGGGCTTACAGACGAGCTTCCGGTACGAAAGCTGGCGAGCAGGTAAGAGCAGCAGCACAGTGCACTCTTCTGTCCCAGCTCGGCAGCCAGCTGTGGATCGCATGTTTGGGTAGGAATCAGAGGTGTTGTTTAAAGCAAGAACTAAAATGTAAAGTTAGCATTAACCTACTATACTTTAAATGACATGTAATTAACATTAAATGCCTTTGAACTTTATTCTATTAATACATTTCAATGTTGTACGGAAGACAAAGATGTGTCTTTTTAAAATAAATATTGAACCAGTAAATAAAATCAGATAAAAATGCTATTAAATACCATTTGAGTGACATAAAGTTTTGAAGTTTTTATTAATTGTGAAATTTTTAGGATAGCATAAAATGATATATTTTGTGCTTTTCTATAAAAGTGCCTAAGTTTTAAATAAGAAATGCTCCTAGAATTGATTTGGTTCTCTTTTGAAAGCAAAATTGCTGGTTTTCAGATCAAATTTCAGAGACTAGGACTGCTTAAACTCCTAGATGACATTTAAAATAGCAAGTTTAGAAACAGTATTTCAAGTAAATCATATGAAACTGCATATATAATGACGATATTTCCTAAATTTATATTTATGACTCTAATTACTATACAATAACCATATACTTGTGTTCAGAGCTCTAAGATTCACAAAACGGGGACTTTAACAGTTTCTCATAATGCATTTGAAAGGAGAAAACAATATACAGAAAATACAGAAAATACAGTTGTAAATAAAGTCATTTACAACTATGACCTTTTCTAAGAAGTACACATCGGCCCTGGCTGGTGTAGCTCAGTGGACTAAGTGTGGGCCTGCGAACTGAACAACTACACTGCAGTTCGATTCCCAGTCGGGGCATGTGCCTGGGTTGCAGGCCAGTTCCCAGCAGGGGATGCACGAGAGGCAACCACACATTGATATTTCTCTCCCTTTTTCCTTCCCTTCCCCTCTAAAGATAAATAAATAAAATAAAGAGAAAAATATTTATTAAAAAAAAAGAAGTACACATTGGAATTATCAGAGAAATATTTCTGTAAATAAACACAGTGGAACCTAGCACTGCCAAATTTACATAAATTTGTGTTTATAAATATAGCTTTATATGACTAAAGCCCCTTGGATGAACAGCTTTGTGAAAGCACACCCCCGACAGAGTCAAAGTTCTGGGACCCCGCCCCTGCGACCCAGGCCTTGTAGACCTGCCACTGAAGGGGTCCCCTCAGCCAGCTGGGCTCTGCTGCGCAATCACACAACATGCCCACTAGGTGGCGTCCGAGCACTTACAGTGGGAGACGTGGCCGCGGAGAGCAAAGGCAGGATTCCTCCACAAGCAATGATGATGTTGTCCACCATTTGGGAAATGAGGTGAATGGTGTTATGGACAAAAATGATGTTCTCATTGCTGTTGACGAAATCCATTACAGACTTCGTGGAATGGCTGAAACAGCAGGGAAAAATACAAATGAACACTTCCTCGGCTTAAAAATAAGAAATAATTTAGACAGACGTTTGTAATATTTTTAAGTGACAAACAATGAAGACCTAGGCAAATTTAAGGAGCTGTTGGAAACAGTGTACTTTATGATTGAGATACTATATTACTGAAAGTGCAGCATTCGCCTCTACACAGTCGTTGTGTGTCTATGCGTGTCAACCCAGGATTTTGTTTCTCTTTAAGAAGTACAGTGCGGTAGCCTGATTCGAAGACGTGTGACTAAGTCCACGAGTTTGACTGAAACGTTTGTCGCGCAGAGCTACTCGTTCTGTGCCAAAGCAGAGCTGGCGGGGTAACAGACACTTCACCCCTCTGTAGCACTGTGCCTGTCCAGCCCCACTGAGCTTCTCCACTGCTCGTCGCCGAAGGGACGTGACAGGCGAGTGCTAACGAATCAGGAAAACTCCAAGGACTTCTTGGATAAAAAAGAGGAAAGACCTCAAAGGTTTGCAGTGCAGCGTCCCAACGCAAAGCATGCCATGGAGACGCTCAGAGAAACGCACTGCTTTAGTCTGGTGTCAGTCAAGAACAGAAACTATTTTCTAATGGGGGGGAGAAACTATTCCATGATCAAATTTAGGTCAATGATTCTCAACTTTTTGTAACTTTAAAATATTTTGTATGATATCTTAGATTTCTAATATGAAGTGCCACCTTTAAAAAAGCACATTAACTAAAATTGGATATTTGGAAACATTATGAGAGTCCTTAAAAGGAAACGAAGACACGTGGTAATTAAAGGGAAGGAGACTGAGACGCCTCATAGGGCAGCTGCCGACATTGCAACTCAGGAGACCCACACGCCGACAGGCACGTTAACAGCGACGTGTCGCAGCGCTCCAGGCTCCTCGTGTGCTGTCCCCAGGCAACGCAGCCTTCTCACACTGGGAACGGAAAGACCTGGGTCTCTGCCCGCGAGCGGACGGAGGACGCAGTGACGGAGCAGCCCCAGAGGTGAGAACCCCGGGCAGGCCTGGACCACCTCCCGACCGGCACAACTGCAGTTCCGTGCTGATGCTGAACTAGAGCAGGTACAGGGAAGGCTGGCCTCGCCCCCGCTGATAGGTTACTGTCCAGAGCTGCTCCGCGTAGACTGGTCACTGTAACCCCATCCCCTTCTGCTGGTGACTGACTTACAGAAGAGCACAAGCTCCTGCTGGCACGTGAAGTGTAAGGGGGGTGTTTCCTGAGGAATTTGTATTGAAACAAAACAGAAAAGAAACAAAAAAGAGTGAAGAGGGGAGGAGGAAGAGAGAGAGAGCGGGGGCAGGGGGGACAGAAAGAGAAGGAAAGAAGAGGAGGGGAAGAAGCCCTGTCCTCCAGTTCAGCAAGAGTCCTGCGCTGATCCAGGCTGGGACCTGCTAAAGCCACCCTGACCCTTAGAAGCAGAATCCCGAGAGGCAAAGAAGCCATGTGAGTCCCGAGACCGTGCGCCGCCGGTTCTCGTGGACGTGGCGGACGCTGTTGCAGAGAGCCGTGGACCTCCTAACTTAGGTGCTTACCGTACAGGCAAACGATTTCCTCGTAACTAACCGGTTGTGTATCCACCATTAGAAAATTAAACATGAAGCAAGGAAATGATTTAATTTACGTAGACTTGGTTTTCTTCCAATGAGTCTATCTGATACCCACTAACCTAAGTGATATAATCTCTAAAAATAGACATCATAAGTTTAAATTTTAATAGTATATGTATGTTACAAGATTAACAAGAATGTATTTAGTATGTGGTATTAAATTTAAAAAGATTAAAAATGTGAAAATTTCTTTGAACCAAAACTAATTTTTTTTTGTTAAATCTATTTCACACAGAATAGGCAATGCAAGATTTCAAAATTCTGCTTTCTATTTGTCTTAAGCCTAAATTCTTGGAAACCTTTTGATATGAGGCCCAGGCCTTATAGCCTTTATAAAAACATTTATGCTTCTGTAAGAAATTCAGTTTATCTTTAATAAAGTTAACTTGTGAGATTTATTCAATGATACAATTCACTTCTGAATTGGCTGGTGCCAGTTACTTAGACGCCCATTTTCGCCCCCTCTACAGGAGAGCAGCCCGTCTACCTCCTCCACACGTGCACATCCGTCTCCAGCGCGAACAGCAGGTCGGTGAGAAGCCGCTGGTGCATGGGAGACCACTTGAACTCGGGGATGCGGAACATCGTCGTGCGTGGGCCGGGGCTGAACTGCCGCCGCTGCTCTTCCGTCATCGGCATCCCCCGGAACCCCAAATCCACTCGGAGGTCTCTCTCTGGTGCAACCGACCGACCCTGAACAGCCTGGAGAAATACACGGTGAGCATCTGTAGACTGCACAAGAAACTCCTCGTTTCAAAATGAAAACCACCAAAAAGGGAGGGAGGGAGGGAGGGAGGGACGCTGTCACACGTGACTGAAGCAGGCCAGCCCGCCCCTAGGTGCTCTGCACCCGGTGACCCCCTAACAGAAGCCTGAGCTGCGAAGCTGCTGTGAGTGCTGCTACTTGGCAGTTTCGGAGACCAAGCCAGAAAACCTTTCGCACTGAAAACCAGCCCCCTCGACCCTGTTCCTAGAGCCTTTACACGGACCACGCTTTCTCCCTTTGGAAAGCGAGCATGTCCTCAAAGTGACGCAGAGGGACATGCACCGCCAACAGCTTGTGATTAAAAACACAATCAAAATAAATAGCACTGGAACAGAGGCACGTTAACTTCGAAGTCCGTTTCCCTCATAACACTTCCCTCTAGAAAAACAAATGCACCGGACATCCAGGAGGCCAGAACAGTGCCCACGCCTCCAAGTGGAACCCAGACAAGCCCAGTGGTCGTGCTCCACACTGCACGTTCCTGTTTCCAGGCCACACCTCGTTCGGCACTCCTGCCCCGACCCCCATCACTGCAGGACACCCTTCCACACACAGGCTACGCCATGCAGGAGTCTCCTTAGGGCACAAAGACACCGCTTACACATACGGCTCACCCTCTACACTAGGACTCGTTAAATCTTTTTGATGACGTTAAAAGGTGAGCAGAAAACCCGGAGAAAAAACAATCAGTAGGGGTAGAAGTTTTCTTCCACTCACTCTTAAATTGTAAGAGTGGAATTATTTAGCCTAGAAAATAAGGAAGTAGTCTTAAAACTCAAAGCTCAACAACTCGGACCTGTATCAGAAAACAACGCCCACTCGGAGCTTCAGCCAGGTGAGGCTAAAGCCGAGGCCCTCACGTGCCCTCACTCCTGGGCCTCAGAGCCTTCCCCTCTGGGTCCTACACTCCAGCAGCCCACGGTCCCAGAGCGAAACCTCACTGCTGAGGACTCCGCAGGCCTGCCGCTGTGCCCCTCCCCTGGCCCTGTGTGCACAGAGGTCAGCTCTAGGCAGGCCGCCCCGGTGAGTGCCACCCCCTCCGGCCCTGTTCCCTTGCCACCAGCTCACTCGGGGCTCCAGAGTCCTCTCGTTTACATCCACACAACAGGGTTGGGCCTGGGGCTTAAAAGGTTACAACTAACCACACATTCAGAGGGAAGATGTTAAGTACAAAATGTGTAAATGGAGTCACAGAGCCATAAAATAGCAGAAACGGGCAGACCCTTCAGGGCCGCACTTTAATCTAATGCAATCTGTTGTTTTGTTTAAGAAAGTTCAAAGGTGGAGCACGATTACAGACAAAATGTGGTAGAACTAGGCATATAATTCAGGTATTTTAGATCTCTTTTTTATGTACGACCATACAACTCAATTCCACAAAACATTCTTACGTCGGGTTGGCCAAAAAGTTCATCTGTTTTTTTTCCCATAAGATGGCTCTAGTCACGCTCAGTTGTCTTTAACATCATTTGAAACAATTTTGTTAGACTGTATTGCAACAGCTGTCATATCAGCATGCATTAAAAAATTATCAAAATTCATGAATTTTGTGTAGCCATTTTATACTGAATACAAATACATAACATTTTTGGCCAATTATGTGCTTTATTATTTCAAGAAAGGTAAAAACACAATTGAAGCGCATAAAGTGATTTGCGCAGTGAAAGGAGAAGGCGCTGTGAGTGGGCGAACATGTCCAAGTGGTTTGAGGAGGCCGTGCTGCAGACATCCCGCCGGCCGATGCTCCACAGCAGGTGGACCAGCTGAAGCTGACAGTGATCACACTGAGACACTAACAGAACAATCAACGTTCTACCCGCGGGAGGAGATAGCCAACATACTCAAACTATCCAGATTGATAAAATGTCTTATTTTATGGAAAAAACTATACAGACTTTTTGGCCAACCCAGTACTATAACCAAAGAGAAGCCTGGTGTGACTGGTATAAAATGACTTGGCTGTGATGAAACTAACACCGTATTCGATACAGTTCTGAACTCACTCACTTGGGTTGTAGTAGTTGTCTGAATTTTCCGGATTTCTTTTCCCAATTCTTTGCCGTCGTCAGACCTCTCCGTATCTGAAACTATGCTCCCTGCATCGATATTTGGCGCAGTCCTGCCCCCAGAAGATTCCGTTTCCAGAGCTGTGGCCGTCACTTCGGCATATGCTAACCCTTTCGAGGCCGAGGCTGAGTCTCTTTCCGAAATACTGCTCATGCCATCTGAGGTGGTATGGATTTTGAACTCTTTTTCCTCTATGATAGTTGCACAGGTCAAGTCTACACTACTGGTCATGTGAGCGAGCAACCCAAGGTCATCGCTAACACCAAGATGCACTTGTGTGTCCTGAATATTTGGAATAATGTGATTGCTAGAAAGCTCAGGAAGGAGCTTCTCGTCCTCTTTGGGAATTTTATCAAAGAGAAACGATGCGCGGTTAGGAAGGTCGTCTTTCTCGTCTGCGAGCGTTATCAGTGGGCCGTTATCCTTCTCCTCACTCTTCTTCATGGTCCCGACGCCCCCGTGCACGTCGCTCTGGAGTTTCTCCACGGCGGCGCTGTACACGTCGTCCAGCAGGGACTCCACCCCCACCAGGGCCCCATTCTCCCCGCCCACCAGGGTCTCCGGGGACAAGTCCATGTCATCCAGCTTTACCTCGGTGGCTTCCACCTTCTCCGCCTTGATGTCGACGAGGAGGTCGTGCACTTCCACGTGCACGCCCCGCCCCGGCCTGTCCGAGGGCCCGAGAAGGTCATCGGACACTTTGGCTGCCATGAGCAAGTCTCGCGTGTCGGCGCCGACGGGGTAGTCCGTCTCGCTCTCTGGGCTCTGGCTCTGGGACAGGTCCTCGACCTCACGCATCTCCATCCCGCCTTTGGCGCCCGTGGCCTGTGAGGACAGCCCGGAGATGGTGCTCACACTCCCCTTCTTCCCCTTCTTCATGTTCTCCTCCTCCTGTCGCTGGTACTCTTCGTACATCTTGGCCAGGTACTCCTTGTGCGCTTCGTAAGTGACCTAAGGAACAAGTCGTTTTTTAAAACAAAAAAGAACCAAAAATTAAGATTTCAAACCCAGTTTGTATTGATACTAAGACAAATGCTTGGTTTCACCAAGTGCTTAGAAACAGTCATCAAAAATAGTTTGACTTCTTAAAAGTCCAGAGACACACAGTCGGGTGAACTAACAATATTAAACTTGTAAACGAGTGAACTGTCCTCTCAGGTGAGGCACGCCAGTGTCACCCTCACCTAGGGTGCCGCCGAACGCCCACCCGTCTGCGGTCCCTGCGCTGGGACGGAGACGCGGCTGAGCACAGCCCCCAAGTCCTGTCACCGGCTCGGTCTCACCGGCCACTGCTCCATGCGCCCGTTTCAACAGCTGCTTTTAAAACCCACACACGTTTACAAATATGTATACTTACAGGCTGTTATAACATCACAATTTTACGTTCACACAGTTTAATTTGTTACTTATATAGGCTTGTTTTAAAATAATCAGGGTGTGTGTGTATGTGTAGACAACAAATAATGCAATGTCTTTTCCTATAAAATACTATTTTCAAATTCTTTAATGTAATAATAAAAAGGTGCCTATACATTATAAAATTCAAATTTTTAACAGGAATAAAAGTTTTAAACTTAAAAAAGTTCAAAAGTTTTCCTGGGAGGCACATATGATATTAATTTTTACCTCAGTCACAGGGCAACATAATTTTAGTTTGTGATGGGCCTTCTTTTGGAGATCACCTTAATACAAAAGCCCCTTCAACTTATGGAAGATGAAATTAAGTGCCGAAAGCAGTTTATTTACCACACACCGTCTTCCTTCTAACTAAAGATCAGACAGTATCTGAAATACAGATACACAAATTTCTAGAATTAAGAATAAAGAAAAAATAATGCCATTAAGAATACTAATAATCTTAAAGACTTTAAAGGTATTTATGATTCACTTGAAAATAAAAATAATTTCTGATTACTTTTTAAAAGTCCCCCAAATTGTATTTCAGAGTCTACTTCATAAAATATTCTTGTAAGAATCAGTAGGAATGTTTTAGTTTTTAAAAGAGCAACTGGCTCAGGCTCAAGTGCTCGGACCTGCTTTGGAACCTGTGTGGGGCCACCTTTGGAGTCTAAAATCCCTGATGACCCAGAGGTAGAGCAGTGGAAGAACCCAGAAAGGGGCCCACCAGAGGGCGCCAGAGGAGCGCCTGCAGCCTGCCGACCTGGGAGCGGCAGGGCGGGGGACAGAAGCTGCTGAGCAGGCTACCTTGGAATGGGCTATGGAGAGGGTGTCCACCCACACGCGCCAGCCTCCCCACTCGTATTTGATGGCGTGATACAACAGAATCCGGAAGATGTTATACACCATCTCGGTGATCTTCTGCTCTTCAGAATTTTTCGGGTTGATGTAGCCGAGAGAGAACATCCAGTCCTGCCACACTGAGCACTGCAGTAAGCATCTGGTGGGGAAGGACATCGTTAGACACAGACGTCCCCTCAGAGTTCACGGTGCTGAAGTGCAGAGAGTGGAAACACGGTCTGACCCAGGGACACTGGGGGCAGCCATTCTGCACCATCTACACACCGTACCTGCCCTGACGCTTCCGTTTTTCTACCTGGGAAAATCCAAGTATCACTTAAAACTGCTTCCCTAATTCTCCCAGTCACACTTACCGATTACTTTCCTACTCCCGCATCCCATACTGAACTCACAATGAACTTGAGTATGTGAGTACCACAGTACCTTGTGAAGTGCTGACTTAGGCAGCCACCGGGGCTTCGGACTGGACCCCACATGCCAGGTAACGGGCTTCAAACACATGGCCTCAACCAGTTACCAGACAGACGCAGTGAGCACAGAGGGCTATGGGCAAACCCAACACACTAACTGTTTAAAAGCACGACTGGCAAAAACAGGTAGCAGCACAGGGGTCGGTGCATTTTAAATAATGGTTTGTGAATATATATTCATATATTCGATTAAAATGTAATATTCATACAAGTAAAACATAAAAAGCACAATAAATGCAGATTTTATCACAGAAACATACAATGCCTTCTGATGATTACAAGTATTTAGCAAGTGGGAAAGACTTGAAATTTTTCTATGAAACATTGAAGATAAAAAAATAAGGTTACAGAATAAAGTTTTGTTATAGTACTCAAACTGCTCACCTTCTGTTTTCACGGCTGTTACTGAAAAGTTTTATCATGTCAGATAAAAACAAACGACGGACTTCCATCAGTTCTGCACTGGGTGTAGAGTTTTTTAACAAAGTTGCCACCACCTTAAGAATCACTGTAAAGTAATAATAAAAAAGATATAGATTTACAACGGCATCATATTTTCCACTCAAAACATACTAACAACTTTTTAACCGAAGGCTTAGCAGCACGGTGAGCGAGCTGCCCGTGTCCTGGGCCACGTGAACCCGGCGGGGCCGCGGCACCACGCGCTACTGGGCCACGCGCTGTGAGGAGGAGGGGCTGCGTGCTCACTGGGGTTCTGAATCTTCACCGTGGAGTCCGGCTCTGGGTGTGGCTTGTGCACAACCTGAGTGCACACTTGCTCCGTCAGTATCTGAAAAACAGATGTTGAATTCCATTGCAAAATAATGCAAACTATAACTGCAAAATATATATACACACAAAGCATTTCAAAAATATTTCAGCTGTGTTCAAATCAAAAGATATCTCTTCTAAAGGGCCTTCTAGTGAATTCTGCATACTTCTCAATCTGGAATCTTCAAAAAATTGTTTTAATGATAAAGACAAAACCAAAACCAGTATTTTTAGAAGAGGAGATTAATTAGGAAAGGCAAAAGACTTATTTTGTGTAAAATACCTTTTCAGCATACAACCTTAATACATGTATGCTGTGAATTGTCAACATTTGACTCAATGTCAAATTAATTTTAAAAACTTAGAAAATAAGTAAATAAAATACAGTCGGAAGCCTGGGTTCCAACTCCAAGTGAAGTCTCATAGCGGACATTCTTTACAAACAATGCGGCTCATTGTCATTTACTGCGTGTTATCAAAAATTTTCATTCAAACAACCACAACAACAACTGACAGAGGAGCTGACCAAGTAAAGTGAAGCCTAAAACACTCACTAATTCACCCACTAAAACACCACGTTAGTGAGTAGAGACCTTGTACCCCTCTCCCCACCACTACATTCCCAGCAACAAGCACAGCGCCTGACATATTGCCACTACTCAACAAACAGTGAGTTTGAAAACGTACAACAATGTACACGTAGTGGACATCTGACCATTACTGAACGTTCAGCCTTAGCCTGTGTTTACCTAATTCTTGCATTTATAAAAAAACCCAATGAGACTATACTTAATAAAGACATTTTATATTAGTGATTTAATTTCCTGTTTTGCTAAGTTCTGAATGAACCTTTTCAAACAGTTCAACCTACATTAGGGTACAAAGACTTTGGGGAAACTATGAAAGTTTGTGGAAAGCCCAGCTGTACACCACTATATGGTAAAAGCTGGAGATGAAGAAAACTAAAGAGACACACGGATGGTCCCCATGATTGGAAAAAGACCATACTATCCAAAGTGGCATTTTTCTTACCTTTCTGCTCAGACTTTTGTTTTAAAAAAAAAGATAGGAAATTTGCTTAATCCCATTAGGAATGTGTATCCAAACAGCACTGACTTGAAACAGAAACCTTCCAGTCCTGGGATGGTGAACAGAGAGCCTGAGTGTGGTCCCCTGTCATCCCGCAGGTCTGCTGAGACGGGACGGCCCCTCGGGACATTCTGAACAGGGCCTCTGGACACACAGCGCTAGTCAGATGAGGGGTTTTCAAAGTTTCTTTGAAAACCAAATACCACGGAACAGGCAGTGGTTGGTGTATGCTTACAAAAAGTTTCATACCAATTTACCCGGAAAGACTTGGTGTGAACCTATAACCCAGTGGACAAGATCCCGATAATTCTGGTTACAAAGAGATTCAAAATCACAACAGACAAGGCTTGGAAAAAATGAAGCCACAGGCTTCCATAAGAACAGTCAAAGCTTCCTCATCCCCCGAAGAAAAGACCTCATTGCACAGAAAACAAAGTCCATCTCAAAGACTCTCCGGTTGCCCACTGCTGTCTCTGGCGAGTCCCCGTGTGACCGTTTAACCATGAGGGTGATGCCCGTGGTACCTTCTGAAGGTCTGCCTTCAGAAGACAGATTTACAATGTCACAAATAGTTCTTAACTGTGCTACAAATCGTTAAGTAGAGAAAATATAGTTATCTGTAATTTACAGATGGAGTAACAATGTAAATATAAAGCAAATAAAATTTAAAACATATTTTGCAAATGTTATAATTCTCAAAAAATATTTATATAGAAATAGCTCTGTGCAATTTCAAAGAGGAGTCCATTAAAATTAACTCACGCCTTAGTGTGTGAGATACAAGAATAAACTCTCCTCGGAAAATGGAGACAGGGATGCTTTCTTACTAGTGTTTCTCGTTTTAAGAATGGGGAAGACAGCGCCTGGCAGTTTCCTAACCTGAGTGCTGCTGTCTGGCGCGTCCTGCCGAGAGCCGAGCGCACTCAGCCCTTCGGCGTCCACTCTCTGCTCTACTGCGGGAACCCTGGCACGTGCAGGACTCCGAAGGGCCCAGGGGCACAGTCCTTGCCCACTGCGTACATGTGAGCACCCTGCTAAGTGAAGTGAGCCAGGCGGTGAAAGACAAATACCGTACGGTCTCACCTAGAAGTGGAATCTAATCACCAAAACAAAGGAGGGAGCAACACAGAACCAAGGACATGGAAATAAAGAACAGACACAGTAATGGGGGGGGGGGGGTAATGGAGGAAAGCCAAAGGGAAGAGTGACCACGGGCAGGAGGTGGGCGTGGGTGGGGCAGGGGCGGTGGTGGGAAAACGGAGACAACCACCAAACATCACAACCAGAACCGCTGCGGTGTACTTCCAAGAGCCCTACCTCATACAGGGTGTTGTACGTGGTGACGGTCACGGTGCTGGTGTGCAGCATCAGCCGTTCCCCCAGCAGCGTGAAGAGGCTGTGGGTGTGCATGATCTCCACCTTCCTCCTGGAGGGCGGGGCAACAGGGAGAGCCGCCCCCGATCAGTCCCACCCCGACGCGCCGCTCCCCACGCAAGGCTCCCCACGCGCGGCTCCCCGCACTGTCCACACAGATGCTCTTCCCTGAGCACCTGCTGCCCCCTCGGCTGTCTCTGTGCAGGTTTCCCCTCCAACTTCCTCCCCCCAGAGCTGTATCAGCTCATGATTCAACACCTCGTGTTATCCTGCCATTTCTTCCGACTGCTTGAAATTCTGTTTAGTAGCTATCCTTCTTCAGAAGCAAATAATCTGTCTTATTTTTTACCTTATGATAAAATTTTTAATCACAATTATGCACTCCATAGCAGTATTTTCCATATTTCTGTACTTTTAAATGTGCTTTATGGACAAGTTTTAAAACACTGCATCTGGGCTTGAATTCTTTATTAATATCTCCTGACCAATTTCTTCAAACAGGCAATCCTTACCTCTTAATAGTAAAAGGACACGCGTTTCTCACTCTCAGCCATAAGTGGCCAACTCTCTCTGACTCTGGCTACGGTGACACAGCCTCCGCGTCTGGAGCACCTCTCCTCCCCCTCACTGGACCAGTGACTTGGAACCGAGGTGGAAACAGTACCCGTCCTTGCAGACTACTGAGCGTGTCCGGTTATTTTATCCGGATTTTGCGCAGCTTTCACCAGGGTTATGAGTAAACGCTCGGGACACCCAACACCAAAGAGAACCGGCAACCGCGCGATTCCGCGAGGAGCCCCACCTAGCAGCGCTTACAGACGGCACTCATTTCTCGGGCTCATTTGTACAGAAAATGGATTTCAAAAAGAGTAGTTGTGCACTGGACAAAACAGTATCAAAAATAGTATCAAAAATAGTCATTACATCAACAGGTGATTTTTTTAAAGTGTCTGACTTTCAGACTTCAGGGAAAAAAGATACCCCAGGATTTTCAAATTACACAAGTAGTCGGTGAGCCCCAACGTTAGAAAAGAACACAACCAGGAAGAAAACATCGACCCAGCATGTGAGCCAAGACACAGCTCGAAGGGAGACCTCAGTGACATGATCCTCCCCGGGTCAGGCCAGCTTTTACTGAAATCACACCCATCTGTGCTTTGCTTTGTTTGATGAAATACTTTATTACATCCGTAAAATAAACAATACTTTCTTTTCAGCAAGTAAATAGGCATAAACTATACTACTGAAATTTTGACTTTGCTCTATAATCTACTATTAATAGACATTCTTCTGTAAAATATTTTTGCAACTTTTACCACAGGAAGCTATTATTGTCTGCTGTAGTATTAATCCAGTCAAATTTCATGTTAGATACAAAACTAGTAAAAACATAATTTCAGTAGATATTTCTACAATTCATTATTAAATAAAAATCAACTTACTTGTGGCCTAAATGTTTCAGAAAGTATCCCAGAACCTTCAGGGCCTGAACCCAAATACTTTCACTTTTGGAAGCCAGTAATTTGTAGATTACCCTAAAAATATAAAAATCGACAATCTTTTAAACTATACACACACTAAAAATGTATGCACTGTACATTTCACAGTTAAGTCACAACACACACAAAAACGCAACACCTCTCAGAACTCCAAATTCACTGAGAAGAGAAAACACGAGAACACCACCTAGTGTTTCCTCTCACGACCTTGGCCTTCAGACACACGTGGGGAAGGGCAGTGTGGCCGGCTGTCCACAAGCCTGAGCGCCCCGCACAGCACCAGTGGCCCGCTCGAAGGCCCCTCTTTTCTTGGGATTTGGGGTCAGATCGGGAAACAGCCCCGCGACTGCTGGGCTCTCGAAGGAGAAAGCAACTTGAAGCAGGAACCGGAGGGCACGAGCCCCGGACAAGAAACAGCAGTGGGAACAAACGCACCTCCCCGCCACTCTCCGGGTCCTGGTTCCCACCCTGGTGGGGTCCCCATGACACACACATCCGTCTCTTTCACTGAATTCATTTGAGAAGTCTTCTGTCACTTGGCACAAAAAGTCTCTAGTAACACATAGCTTTCCCCAACCTATACAGTCACTTCAAATACTATAAAAGAGATTTTATCCTGTATTTTATTTTTAAAAAAGGAAGTATTTTTTCAAAAGAGAGAGGGGCAATAATAACTATATTCTTTTAAAACTATTCTAGAATTCAAGCAGGTCCTTTGGGATGGCAGTGGTGACTCTGACTGTAAAAACAGGACACGCTGTATCATTTGAAGTCTCTTTTTAAACAAAACGTTGCACAAACACCCATGTGAGGAAAAACCACCTCTATCTCTGCGTGCTCTGTGCTCGGCGAGCACACCCGCGATTCCCAGGCAGTGACCGTCTGCGTCCCTTACACGCAGCACGGCGGGGACAAGGCCCCGCAGATCACCACAGTGGCCACAGCACTGCCGTCAGCAGGCCCCGCCCTCCCACTCCAACCCCGTCTGCCTGCAAGTGAGGCAGCCCGCATGGGTTCCTTGCCCCTGGAGGTGCCTGCTGCATGTGTTGGTCTGAAGACACCTTCGCAGCAAGGTAGCCGCTCTGCCTCTGCCCGACCAGCAGACAGTTGCTACTTTGAAGGGGCAGTGAGCTGGGCTAAGCAAAAGAGCTGGGAACAGAAGAGGCAGTACAATTTTCCTATCTCACAACAACACTGACCAAGTGGAACAAAACTTAAAGTCAGTGACATACTATTCAAAAATTAACACGTTGATTTTTTTTTGGAATTACTCTACTAAGAACAGACAGTGAGTAAAGATAAACTACAAGTGATTATTTCCCTTGAAAGATTTTTTCCAAGTCCCTAAATGTATTTATACTGAAATCTATTTTCAGAACTTTTAAGAATCAAGATCAGGAATCTATAAAGTTTGAGAATAGGAAAGTTACACATGTCAAATAAGAAATGTTCAGGAAATCGTAACAGAAAATGTCCAACGGAAATAAGAATTCTGAGTGTGAAGGAAAAGCTCAGGGCCTATAAACGTGACTTTCCCCAGATACAGAATCAGTGGCTCCACTGAGTTCCCCTTGTCCAGGATGAACCTGGAATTGAAGGGAAACAAGGACTGCCAGAAATGATGATTAACATCTGACTCATGAAGACATCTAGGATTTTTGCCACAAATAGACAAATGCCTCTTACAAATTAAGACATAAGAGATTGCAATGCAGTATTAATAAGAAACTTATTGTCGAATCAGTTAATGACTGTTTACTTATACAAAAGATAGGTGATTCCTAATTCATTTGCTTGGGTTGTTAAATCTTAATTACTGATGCTGATTTATTTTTCCATTGAGTTGCACATGGAGTAACCTAGATTTCTTCTCCATTCCAGCAACTCAGACTCCAGCAACAAAAAGGGAGCATTCCTAAGGGACTAGGATACAAGTTTAACTTCGTAAGAATACTGATCAAGAACCCGGGCACTTGTCTACATCCCGTCATCCCCTCCCCACCGCCTTCCTGACGACGGTTCCCATCTTCACCGTCTTTGGTCCNAGATAGGTGATTCCTAATTCATTTGCTTGGGTTGTTAAATCTTAATTACTGATGCTGATTTATTTTTCCATTGAGTTGCACATGGAGTAACCTAGATTTCTTCTCCATTCCAGCAACTCAGACTCCAGCAACAAAAAGGGAGCATTCCTAAGGGACTAGGATACAAGTTTAACTTCGTAAGAATACTGATCAAGAACCCGGGCACTTGTCTACATCCCGTCATCCCCTCCCCACCGTCTTCCTGACGACGGTTCCCATCTTCACCGTCTTCGGTCCCGCCCCCTGGTGCTGAATCACCTTCACCTGCATTAAGGTCACCGCCCAAACCCAGGGTCCCTCATGGCAGTGTTGTCCCTCTCCACCTCCTTTTCCACATTGTGTCTCACAAAATGGAAATATGAGCAATTCTTTCATTGTATCATCAACAAAACCAAAGCTGAACTAACCAGTCCATGGACCTTCCAATCCTATCAAGCTCTTCATAGGAAAGCGAGCCTAAAAAACTCACTTTCTCGTGCTCCCTTTTGCTGAATTCTACCACACCCTCTCTCGTCTTCCTGAGAAGTGAGGCCTGCTCAGCCCAGTCCTTGAAATGTCCTCACTGCAGTGACAATTTAATTACTCTTCTGGAGGCCTGAGACCTGTTTTCTTCATATTTCCTCAGCTGAGTACGAGCAGATTCACAGCAGCTTTCTCCATTTATTTCCTTCTTATGTGTAAGATTTTGCTGCATTTACTCAAAAGTTCACGGACCAGGGACTATTCTGGGAAGCACGACTGCACTGGAGCCTACTAAACACAGCAGCACTCTCCTCATACCTTATTCCGTTTCTCTGATCAAACGCCGGTATCATCGAGGCTGGGTGTTCTGACATCAAAGCCACTAGTAACTGTAACACATCATGAATATTTTCATCCTGCGTAATAAATAAGAAGCACCAATATTCTTCAGTTAAAACTCTATGCTAACACTTTGAATAAAATAATCGGAAAAGGAGACCCAGACCGTACCCTACCTCGTGCATTGTGAGTAGGTAATTTAGTATGCTCTGAAGTTCATCTTCTTTGACCCCTCGATCCTAATGTTTAAAAAGATATTACTCACTTTAAATCTAAAATTAAAATGTCAATTAAAGACAGGCATCAAAATGATCATCTCAAAAGAAAATAAAAATAACTTAAGAGTAGCAATGTTTTAATTAAAATAGGTAGATGCTTCATAATCAAACAACTATATTATTTCAGGTTAAATAAGTTTTTAGAAATTAGTATCTGTTTTTCAAGTTGCTAATATTTGATTAACCTCCCCTATATAGAGTTAGTATATTTTGATCATCTAACTGTATTGATATCACTATTTTAACCATATACTCCTCTCTGAAAATAATCCAAACAAATGCCAAACTTTACAATATTGTGTATTTTATTTTAACTTTTCATTTTTTATCATAGTCTCTTAAATATCCCACTGTAATAAAATATATAACACAAGCCTCCTCAAAAAAAGACAAAGACCATTTTCTAGAATAAAATCTTTATGCTTCTTATCTATGTTCTTTGCTATTTCTGCTATATCCCTTATGTTGAGGATCTCAGAGTATTTAACAAAAGTGAAATCTGATACAAGTTAATACTATGGTTTACAGAATTTTAAAAACAATTCATGAATTTAAACACAGTTTGTGCTAACTTTACAATAATGATTTTTAAACATGCCAAAAATTCCTTTCACCTAATATATTACAATTCTGAAGTACACAAAATTATTTTACCTTTAATATGAGCTGTTTCAGAAAAAGTAGCATAAATGCCCGCAGTGATATAATTTCTTTTTGTGATGGCCGGGGACCATCTAGAATAAAATGAAACATAAGGAGGAAAAAAGAAACAGAAAACAAAAACCACAATATTAAATGAGCTTAATAAAATAATGTTAGGATCCTACAGAATTCTTTAACAATTTATTATTATTATTACTATTATATTCATTAACATCCATGCTGTATAATTTCAATTTGTATTAAGAGAATGTAAACATCATTTTCAGATTTTTGGCAAGTTCAGATTATTCACTAAATGTCAGATTTGGGGAAATCGTTATTTAAAAATTATGTCACCATACACTGACAAGTGCACGATTATCAAGTAGCTGCGTGGACATGTCGTTCTCCAAATTTTATCACTTAATATGTTGGCTCCCTTTCCCTCTGAAATCCAAGTTTTCACAAGCCCTTCTTCCACCCTCAAACCTGTCTTCATTTAAACACTGCCTCTATCTCCACCGCACACGCTATAAAACACAGTGCAGAGAGAGTGACGCACTGCTGTCATCATCAGTTCTGCGGCTTTCTCCTTCCACGTCGGCGGCACGTACCCAGTACACCCCGCACTGGACAACCAATGCTCATGAGTCAAATGAAAATGATGAGGACAATTAAAATATACGCATACCCATTTCATCATAACATCTAAACTTCAAAGTAATTAAATGGGAATATTTAATTACCAAAAACCGAGAATATACAATGATATATGTAATATATACAATAACTAAATTATACCTCTAAGGTGTGTTGCTAGAACAGTGGAAGTGCTTAAACGCCAGATTTCTCTTCATGCAACCAGAATTTAGACAGCTTCTCTCTGTTTCAGAACTACCATCCCTTCACGTATAATTTCTAACATCTCATTTACTCCCCCCAAACTGACCTGCTGAGCACTACAAGTCAGAGCAAATCAACACTCAATCCACCCATCTCCCCTTGAGAGGGACCCCCGCCCCAGTCCCCACGCCGCGCTCCACACTGGGCCCACTCCTGGACTAGGACCGCACACCCTCTCCCTCCTCTCCAGCACTTGGTAGTACTTTTTCTTAAAAACCTTTTTCAGCGAGAGCAGCAGCGCGTCTACAGAGGAGACGCATGTTCAACTGCATGAAGCAGTACGAGAGGAATGCCTGAACCAGCCCGCTGCAAAGGCACCCGGGGGTGCGCGCCCCAGGGAGGGTGCGGTCCTGGCCCACAGCACGTGCAGACAGGCCTCTGAGTCCTGGGATGCGCACGCTCCCCCCAGGACTGATTTCCATTTCAAGCTCCCAGTGGGCCGACCCCCCGCACACACGCTCCCTGGCTGTGGCACTGGGCCCACCCAACCCTCCCCCACCTCGGCCCTCATCTCGGGCTGCAGCCCCTTCCCAGCCAGAGCTTCTCCTCCTTCCGGCCCAGAGAGCCACTACCTTCGTGAAACTCTTACTTGAATTCTAACTGTGCCACTACTTAATGGAACTGGACAAGTTTTCTATTACCTTAATGCACCGCTTTTTGTTAGGATGAGGAAAATTAACAGTACTTATGTCTTAGGATATTTTGTGAGGATTATATGGCTCAACGTAGGCAAAGAAATGAGAGCAGTGCCTGGTCCACTTAATTGTAAACAGCAAGTATTATATGCGATTACTGCTGGCACGGACTGTACAATGTAAAGAGCAGCTTGCAGGGAAATACACAGACATGAGTATATTACGCGTATGCATGTAATGTGAATCACATTTTACAAAATGAAATATAAGTAAGTTTATCTTACAAATGTGAACTTGAATGACAAAACAAATCACATGTGAGACAATACTATTTATGTAAAATATGGAAGTGCAACAACCATTTGTTTAGGGGCACATACATGAATACCAAAGATGTCACGCACAGTAAAAAATAAAATGTTCCTAAGTGCAGTGAAAGCACCACAGACACAGCCCTGAGGACGGGGTTATTGTGACGGCTGCACACGGGGAAGGGGTGCGCGCTTCCACACGCTTCTGGTAACGTTCTGTTCCTTACGTGTAGCGTAACTGGTGAGATTCGTTTTGTATGTGCATATGGTATACCACTCTGTGTTCATGATATACTCAGAACCCTTAAAACTCCTAAAATGTGAACCCCCAATGTACATGCATGAGCAGACAGAAGAGNAATCACATTTTACAAAATGAAATATAAGTAAGTTTATCTTACAAATATGAACTTGAATGACAAAACAAATCACATGTGAGACAATACTATTTATGTAAAATATGGAAGTGCAACAACCATTTGTTTAGGGGCACATACATGAATACCAAAGATGTCACGCACAGTAAAAAATAAAATGTTCCTAAGTGCAGTGAAAGCACCACAGACACAGCCCTGAGGACGGGGTTATTGTGATGGCTGCACACGGGGAAGGGGTGCGCGCTTCCACACGCTTCTGGTAACGTTCTGTTCCTTACGCGTAGCGTAACTGGTGAGATTCGTTTTGTATGTGCATATGGTATACCACTCTGTGTTCATGATATACTCAGAACCCTTCAAACTCCTAAAATGTGAACCCCCAATGTACATGCATGAGCAGACAGAAGAGGCAGAAGCGCACACACACGTGCGGAGACCCTTGTCACCGAGGATGCCCACAGGCACCGCTGCCACAGAGGAGTAAGAACCACAAGCACACTTAACGCCCAGATCTTGGCTGTAAAACCCGTCTGCCCATAGAATCGCAGGTGCCAGGGAAAAAACAGGTGACTCGAGGAGAGCGATAAGTAAGGAAAGCACACGACCGACCACGGATGTCTCATGCCAGAAAGCAGGAAGCAGTAAAACACTAGGAATTGTGAACACTGGCTACAGAAACACCAGTTTCCATAACCCACATGAAGAGCTCCTACTCGCCAAATCTGAGACTGAGTGACATAAAAAAAAAAAGCCAACTCAAAGGATAGCTTCTGGGCTACATTGAACCAATCCTTTTAAGTTTCCTGAACCAAACCACACCCACTCATTTGCATACTATCTGTAGCTCTTTAGGATTGTGGGGGTTGGCACTTTTCGGCAACATCGGCAGCCTTAACTCTCACAACAGAGTCTGGAAGGCTCCTAGCCTAAAACGCTTATTCTGGCCCCTCTCAGGGAAAGCCTGCCAACAGGTGATTTAACATACTGAATAAAACAGAAGCCCATGAAATCTATACCCACATTAAAAATGAACAAATAAATGTAGGAGAAAAATGAGTTATTTCCATAGTAGAATTCAAGTAATAAATGGTAAAAAACAATGCTGCTTGGCAGCATTCACAGTAAAAATCATTTCTGACAAGCGTTACTACTAATGAATCAGTAAGGAAAATTTTTATTACATAAAAAAATTTTTAAGGAAAATTGTTTTTTAAAAATTAAAAAATTAAATTCTTTTTAAAAACAAGATATTTATATATCTCAATGTATATTTTCCAACACATACCTATTATTACAAGAGAGAAAGTAGTAATTTTACAATTAAGAAACGAACAAAACAGGAACAGACTCACAGACACAGAGAACAGACTGGCAGCTGTCAGAGGGAGGGGCTGCAGGCCTGGGTGAAAGGGGTGAAGGGGTCCAACAANAAGGAAAATTTTTATTACATAAAAAAATTTTTAAGGAAAATTGTTTTTTAAAAATTAAAAAATTAAATTCTTTTTAAAAACAAGATATTTATATATCTCAATGTATATTTTCCAACACATACCTATTATTACAAGAGAGCAAGTAGTAATTTTACAATTAAGAAACGAACAAAACAGGAACAGACTCACAGACACAGAGAACAGACTGGCAGCTGTCAGAGGGAGGGGCTACAGGCCTGAGTGAAAGGGGTGAAGGGGTCCAACAACTCCGACACCCACAACGGCACAGCACCCCACGACAGCGTGGTGACCATCCGAGGGAGAGGGCCTGGGGCAGGGAGAAGAAGGTCAAAGGGGGAGAGATGGTGATGGGAGGAGACGTGACTTTGGGTGGTGAACACACAAGACACTATAGAGATGATGCATCATAGAACTGCAACCCTGAAACATGCATAATTTTAACAATCAATGCCACCCCAGTAAATTCAATAAAAATTAAAAAAAAACAAGAACCCTGGTAGATATCACCTGAATCAAATGATCACAATTAACATCAGCAGTAAGAAAACGCTACATCGTGGGCCTCCTGCACGATACACGAGAAAGAACAGTAGTGTCTGTGTGATTCTTTCCCAAAATGAAAGGCCTGAACCTTCATAAGCAGATGTCAAAGAGATCCCAATTAAAGGACGTTCTAAAAAGTAACTTGCCTTTACTCGTCCGAAGAGTCAAGGAAATACTGAAACAACTATGCCGTATCAAAGATATTAAAACAGCGAGGCGACGAACAACAGTAAAAGTTCCTCAGCTGGGAATCTGGGAAAATGACTCCCCCCCCCCCGCCCCGGGCAGGGATACTACTGGGGTACTGGATGGAATTTCAAAGGGGTCTTGGATCAGATGACAGCATGGTGTTAATGTCAGTGGCCTGATTTTACGGTTGTGTCTCAGAGAGTGCCCTTACGTTTTAGGAAATAAACAGCAGGGTATATAGGGCATCACATCTACAATTTATTCTCAAATGATTCAGAAAAATGTGCATACATATAAGTATGTGTATGTTTACATAAAAGTAGAGAGTCTATGCAGAAAAACATAAAATACTAGGAAATACAGTAGAAGGGTATAAGAAATTACCTGTACAATTCTTACAAATTTTCTCTAAATTAGAAATTGATTAAACAAAAGTAACATGTAAAACAGAATGCTTAGCACAGATTCTAACTCATAATGAGCATTCAGTAAATTTTGGGCATTAAGTTCAAAAGCAATAAAAAAGCCATAAATGACAGAATAGTGTATCTAAGTGTAAACAGCACAATTTTAAAGTCCCATCAATGAAAGGTAGTAAAGTAAGCAAATAAATATTGAAGTAGCGAAATGCCATCTTCCCCTATCAGAAAGATTCTGACCGACAGCCACGTAACCGCGGTGTGAACACGCGGAGAAACGCACTCCGACACCCACCGCTGGGACTGCCAACTGGTGCCGTATTTCCGAAAACGACCGACAACATTCACCACGGACCCCTTTCCCAGGAACTCCACACAAATCAGAGGTGGGGGTAAATGATTATATATAATGGAACTGATCACTGACTTATTTGTAAGTCTGACTGTTTATAGAATCAAACTTTAGAAATATGTAAATAGTACATCCTCTTTGAATACTATGCAAAGTCAAGGAAAAAAACATAGAAATAGCAAGGCAGTCCCAATGCTGTGAGAGTTTAAATATTTCACGTATTTATGCAACGAGAAACAGTGGAAGAGCACACACCTAACTTGTAACAGGTAATTCCTGAGGTTTGAGTCATAAACAATTTTTTATATTACTTTATTTTCTATGATGAGCATGTATTTTTATAGAATTAGGAAAACTGGCAATATATTTTAAAC
Organism: Sturnira hondurensis; assembly: GCF_014824575.4. NCBI lineage: Eukaryota > Metazoa > Chordata > Mammalia > Chiroptera > Phyllostomidae > Sturnira > Sturnira hondurensis. The sequence continues at coordinate 16,640,089 of NW_028082350.1, read as the reverse complement.
CACACGATGCTGTGAAAAATTAGCTTCTACTATATATGGAACAAAAGGTGAAGTATGGGAAACAAATTTTAAAAGAGGCAACGACTTTGAAATGCTGAAACAACTACATGAGAACTCACAAGTCACAACCAATATTCTTCATCTGTTTTTAATACATGAATATATCTTCCTGAATTACAACAAAATATAGGCTAAAAGGCAGAATATTACTCAATTTACCTGTCTTTATTCCAAAAATAATTTAATACTGTAAAGCTAAACACTTCTTTCCCACAAAGAATTCTCACGACCCCAGTCTACTACCTGAGATCGGCCTCCGCCCACTGACACCCTCACAACCACGTCCGTCCCCCCCCCCCCCCCAGGACAGCTGCACTGGGACTCAGAGCAGCCACCGCACAGCCGCACGGGGATGCAGTTCACGTACCCAGCCCCCTGGGGGCGATGCCGCTGCTGTCCGCAGGGTTGACGACCCAGTAGTAGTACTTCAGCGTGTGCATCAGCTGCAGCACTGTCCCCACTCTGCGGATGGTGGTGTAGATGGTGGCAGTTCCGATAAACTCGGCGGACAAGTAAGTGTACAGAGAAAGCTGAACCTAAGCCAAAAACGTTCACAGAGCATTAAAATGAATTTAAAGGGTTTCACGTGGTTCTATTATACATGACGCATTCTACTCTAACTTAAATAAAAATTAGCAAAGGTCAAGAAAGTACCACATAGTATGAGGTTAAAAATAACCATTATTAAATATTATTTATATTTAAAATATTCTGCAATGAACACGTTCTAACATTTATTTTAATAAAGGTATTTTAATAGCTACTAACCATTACATAAACTTAAATAATTCAGTAATTTCATTGAAGGTATCTGAAAGGATGACCGGACGGTTTAAAAAGTCCAAAGCCCACAGCTGCAGCCCATTTCAGCTGCTCAAAGGAACAGAACACCGGATAGCTACACACCAGATTTGCGAAAATACAAAATGTTGCTGTCTACCTTAAAAATTCACATAATTAAAAAATTTCTTAACCCATTTCCACAATACAGAATCTAACCATGGCAACAGAGAAATGACTAGTCAAACACCTTGTTGAAATAGTGCACAGGCTTTAGGTTTGAGATTAGAACTATAATGAATATGATAAATTATAATAAAAGTCAGAACTTAAACTTTATTTAAACAAAGTTATGTGAAAGGTTTGAAAACTGCAGACGGAAGCCTTAATTCAAGAAAAATGTCTCCCATTCATTTCCACTAGACTATAACAGAGCTAAATTCAGGCATGGGAAACACCAAGTTTTGTTGATATCTAGAGAAAACGTATGCATACATTTATCCTGAAACAAAGCCACCTGCAGGTCACGATGGACACCCCACACGTACAACACAAACCATCCCCCAGTCCCTGCGACCACGACTGCGTGGCACAGTGGACGACGGGCCCTTCTCTCTCCTTAGTCGTCGAACGTTAGTGCACCACGTCTATTTCTTGGAAAAGTATGAATCCCATCTAACGACTTCAGAGTGCAGTTATGACATCAAGCTAACTTAACTGTAATTTCATTTATTTTAGCATCCCCGCATTCAATACTTTGACTTCTGGTCATGCTTCACACAAGAGCTTCACATTGACTATGAAACAAGCTGAAACCCCCATGTTTTCTACCGGGCCGTTCCGACCCAGGAACCGTTTGCGCAACACCGACTGCAACAGAGTGAGTGTGCGCGTGCTCACCTTCGCCGGGGTGTGTATCCAGATGGCCGGGTTGAACAAAATGTGGTCGCAGAGCTGCTTCAGCAGAGGGGCCCCGTGGGCCAGCCCGTCCAGGTACTTGGCGAAGGACAGAAACTGCTCCAGCACGGCTCGCGTTATGTGCACACGGGAGGACTGCGGGAGAAAGACGTTCCTGCTCACCGGGCGCAGAGGCCGGAGCAGTCTGCTGACTTACCAGATGCACCGGTCCGTTGTTCGCACGCGACCCCTAGTCCGTCAAATATGAGATAAAAAGCTTTTTACTGCCTTTGCTATTCAGTTTAGATTTAGACACTTCAAACTTTAAGATACTTCTCTGAATGGCAGTTTGTTATCCGAAGCTCTTTACTGCAGAGACGTATCTGTTCCAAAAATGCCTCTTATACCTCAAGCTGAAAAATAGTGATACCAGTAATAAACAGTTTCACCCCATTCTGGTACAAATTAATGAAGAAAAACGATCTCAAAGTTAAAATGAACTAAAAGCAGTATCACGGTAACACACACACACACACACACACACACACACACACACACACGGAAAAAGGCAACAGGAGAGAGAAGAGCCCCAGCTCCGACCCAAAGGGAAAACCCGCCGGCCCTGCCACCCAGCCCTGCCACCGGCCCCCAGAGCCTGCCTTCTCCAGGTTCCAACCAGGTGCGCGAGGCCGGATGCAGCGCATCTGGCTCATCTTGCATCAACTTTTCCGACCAGTCCATAGCATCTGGAAAAGCAGGTCTTGCTTCCTGAAAACACTGCCCGCCTCCGGCGTTCCCGACCCTCAGAGTCTCCACAGGGTCCGTTTCTGGAGACAGGCGGCCCCTGCAGACCCAGCAGGTCTGTCTGCCTGTGAAGAGCCACCCCCGACAGCCCAGATGACACCGGCTTCAGAGCGGCGCCTCTGCACGGAGCACCCCGACCAGCGCCCACCATGCAGTCTGCACGCCCAGTGCGCCCACCAATTTTCAGCTGCCATCACCGTTACGGAACCTATCGCTAACCATGTTCAGATAAATGACTTTTCACAATTCAAACCAAAGCTTGAAGCCCCACTGTGCGGCACCGCCCCTCGACCTCGGTCACCCATCGATTCAAGTCCAACCAAGGGTCTGGAGTCACTGAAGTATAAGATTCCCTCCATTCCTCACGCTCACGGCAAGGACAATTCAGATCCGCCTTCGGCACGCTGCCTGTTGCCATGCCCCGCACAACGAGGCCCAGACTCCAAAGCTCACAATGTTGCCTCTAAGGAGTCAACCACCACGTATGAATGAGGGCAGGAGACAGGAAGGAGTGGTGAAGACTGCTCAAGGTATCTGACAAATAAAATTCAAAACTAGAAACACTTCATTGAGCCAAACAAAATATTTCTCTGGTCCAATTTCACCCACCTAACACCAATTTGTTTCACCTGCTTTCTCTATCACGCTCCCTGAACATACAAAACCCTACATCCATTTCCGTTAGCATAAAAGTAGAATGCGATACTTTACACTTGGCCATTCAGAAAAAATGTGTTGAATATTTACTATTTTCTAGGCACTCTCCTCAGCACTTTGGAAAAAACCGTGAACACAATTTAGAAAACAAAAAAACCCTGCCCTCACAGAACTTACATTCTAAGGGAAAAGAAGGCAGGGGCATACAACAAATGAAATACAAAGGTAAAGTATGCAGCGTGGTAAATGTCAAAGTGCATGAACAAAGCATGGATGGGACGTCTGCAGCAGAGTTGTCACAGGGAGGCGCTGCTATGACAGTGGCATCTCACTGGTCGGAAGCACAGTGACGCCACCACAACTTTGTGTTTGTGGGCTCACGTGTCTGACAATACGCCAATGGTCAGCAGATAAGCAAGGCCCTCCGCAGTTCAGAACAAGCCCCAGGGTATAGCTTTGCATGAGGGTTTCTTAAGAAATAGAGAAATGGTCAAAACAAACAGCTGAGTTATGAAAGGGGAAGGTGAGAAAACAAGTAAATGTTTGAGCAGAAACAAAACAGCAAAGACTGGGCACTCATTTGAAAGAAACTTTAATAAAAATATTAGAGTACTTTTAAATTCTAAAATATTATTCATGCATAGAGGAATAAAATTAGATAAGAAATCATGGGTTATTTACAGCTTCAGCCACCCCTTCACTAATTAATTTCACACAGCTTACCTTACATCTTCTGTTTTTATTCAATTATAACGGTTTCTAGAACATTCATGTTTTGGTAAAATAAAACAAACTACCAGTCTCCATGGGACAGTCTGCGTGTGACGACCTAAGAGAGCCCCTCATCAGGCCGCCCCACTTGATACACTACCACTGTCTCCAACAAGCAGATGAAGCTTGACAGCCGGCCCCTCACCTGTTCCTGGATGACAACAAACTAGAAACGGAAGCTTTGTTACCTACACTCCTCACCTGGCCCCCGAATCCGTACGCATCCATCTGAGAGGGCCAGAAAGCACGGTCTGCAGGTAACCAGACCAGCACGCAAGCACACTTCATTTAGAGCAGTCAACACACATCGACGGGGTCGAGCACTCTTTTAGGTGCTGAAGACACAGCCACAAGGGGAGGAAAAGATACCGTCCTGCTCGCGGGAGTCTGGGGCCTCCACTCTGGTAAAAGGAGGCCGGGAATGAACAATCTTTTAAGGTGCCAGACGGCACTGCCCAGCATCGGCAGGGCGGACAGCCGTCGGGCGGGCGCTGCCGTGCTCAGTCAGCGGCAGACCGTCTCCGAGAAGGGGCTTCACGTAGGGAGTTTGCTTACGGGGGGCTCCATGGACAGAACGGTCAGAGCAGCGGGGAAAGAATGCACCAGTCCTGAGAGGGGCTCACGGCTACCATTTTAGCTTTGACAAGAAAGGTAAAAAGGCATTTGTGTGACTCAGTGTGGCTGGAGAAGAGAGGGGGAGGGGGAGGGGGAAGAGGGGGAGGGGAGGGGGAGGGTAAAGGGCTGACATCAGAGGCAGAGAGCCCCGGCTCCACTGGAGAGAGGACAAGGCAGCAAGAGATGGCGACTGCAGGGGCACCAGCCAGAGTGCACGTGAGAAAGGCAAGGTGGGCACTGATGGAGACGGGAGGGCCCAAGGTGCTGTCAGTAGGCACGGGAAGCCGGGAGTGGTAAGTATGAGGCAGTCACTGGTCCTGAGCATGTTCTGAGAGTAAGCCATAAAATTTGCTGAGAGTATGAATTTACTGTGTGAAAAAGGAGAGTCAGAGAGGATTGACGTTTTTGCACTGAAATACTTTGTTGAATGGTGATGATGCTATTAACTAACAGGAGACTGAACAATAGAAGATTAGAGAGAAAAATAAAAAGTAACAATCTGGATAATGTAGGATTTATGAAGCTTCGAAGACACCTGACTGGAGCTCAATATGAGGGTCCAGAAGTCAAAGGAGCATCCGTGGCTGGAGAGAAACAGTTGAGAATATTTGGTACCTACAGAATAATGGAAGCGAGGTAATGGTAAACCCAACTAAACTGCAAACAGAAAGGTAAAAGGGCGCCCAGAATTCAGTACCAAGAGAGGACAGAAGGAAGCAGAAGAAAAGAAACAAAACACAACTGAAGACAGCATTTCCAAGAAGGAACATCACACCGAAATGCTGTGAAAAGGCCAGACGAGATGCGGGCTCCCCGAGACCCACAGGCATCTCGGGGAAGAGGGGACACGGCAGCCTGGCTGGAGCGGGCAGGGGCCGGATTCCAGGATACAAGAACGGCCTCACATTAAAAACCAGTGTAATTCACTAATAAAAAGTGCAGAATCATCGTAACTACTGTATCTCAAGTAACGTACAAAAAGCATTGGTTAAAATTCAACACCTGTCACAATGAAGTGAACTCGGCAAGCTTGGAACAGTTTTGATTAAAAGTCTACCCATGTAATCCGCAGCACACGTCTTGCTTAGTGGACAACTGGTGAAAGCTTTGCCCTTGGAATCTGAAGACAGGGCGCCCACCCTCACAGCTTCCATCTGATACTAAGACCCTGAGCGTCTCAGCACCATGCGGGGAGACATGGAAAGATTAAGTATTAGAAGGAAAAAAAATCTGTCATTCTCAGATACATGATTTTTAATAGAAAATATTGTGAAAAATCTACAAATTACTAGATTTAAAAGAGGAACAGCCAGATCAGTATGTAAAATATCGACATAAATACCAATTATATTTCTATGACCAATGACATAAAAAATTAAATTTATCAAACCTCAAATATCTAGGGAAGCAACAGCAAACAAATAAAGTTTTCTGCACTGAAAAATTCCAGAGACCCAAATAAACAGATTGATCTACTAAGCGCACGAATGAAGAGATTCAACATAAAATGTCAATATAATGCAATACGGAGCCGTGGACTGTTGTGGGGAAATTCATAAAGCTGACGCAAGTGGCACAGAGACCCAAGACCGGCTGGGGCGGTTTGGAAAGAGAGGGCAGCCAGACGGCACGCTGAGGTCTCAGGACAGTGCGGCATCACCTCAAATATGGGGAAAGAAAACACAGCAGAGGAGACCCTGGAAATGGCTCCGTGTGGTACCCCAGTTATACACATAGAGAGAAAAAATCAATTTTGACCTTTATATCTCATGCCATACACAAAATTCAATTGGTATTGAAAATATAACTCTAAATGTGAAGAGTAAAACACCATTTTGAGTCTCATGGCTTTGGCATACATAAGAATCCAAAACAGTCTAATCATACAAGAAAACGAAAACATGACCTATATTAAAATTAAGGGCTTTTGTTCATTAAAAAACACCATTAAGAAAATGACCAGGCAAGCCCCAGAGGAAAAGATACTTGCGACACATATCCAACAAGGGATTCACAGCCAGGACACACACACAGAATTTCCACAAATGAGTAGGAAAGTAACAGACAATCCAAATATAAACGAGCAAACACTACAGGCTTTAATAAAAGAAGATAACCAAAGAGACAGTAAATCTATGACAATGCTCAGCTTCATCTATCATCAGGAAAATGCAAATGCTTACACAGTGCAACACACCGAAGAAAGGCCAAGTGCTACCCATCATGTGTCTAATACAGAATTAATGCACAGAGTAATTAATTCTGAATGAAACTCCTACAACCCAGTAATAAAAAGAAAATAACTCCGATCATCTAAAATTGGCTAAAGTTCTAAATAGACAGTTTTTCAAAAAATATACCAATAGGCAACATGCACCTGAAAAGATGCTCAATACCAGCAGACATCATATAAATGCAAATAAAAAGTCATATGCCATTTCACACCCACTAGGACGGTTAGATAAGAAAGACAAGCAATAACAAGTGTGAGCAAAGATGTGCATGGACAATATTAGAGCTACTTTGGAAAACAGCCCAGCAGGTTCTTAGATGAGTAAGCATGAAGGAACAAGAGGACCCAGCAAATCAGTTCTTAGGTATCTATGCAAGAAAAATAAAAACTGATGTCTGCACACGAACTTGCACGTGACCCCACTCATAGCAGCCCTACTCATGGCAACACCACCAATGCCCACTGAAAGATGGACTGAAAAGCAGGAGCAGTGAACACAGACAATGGGCTGTCATTTGGTCACTGAGAAGAAATGGGGCTGATACACGCTACTCAAAGGAACCCTGGAAACACTATGCTTAGTGAACCGGGCCGGCGACAGGACAGGACAGGACAGGACAGGAGACTGAGTGCAGGTCCTGGAGGGAGCAGAGCAGGGGGAGCTGGCAAAGGACACGAGCACTTCACCAGAGGGACACCAGACGTCCAGCACACAGACACAAAAATACGTCCAATCTTATTCAAACATCTAAGGAATGCAGGTTAATACCACAACGAGACACCATTTATACCCACAAAACTGACAGCATAACATTAAGGCCAGTGATCCCGAGGAAGAGGGAACTGGGCAAGTCTGTCGGACGTGAAGCCCGTTCCCAGTGTGTCTGACCCTGAGCTCGGTCTCACGCGCAGAAAGGCCCACTTCGGGACCGTGCTGACCGCCCTGGGCACACAGCCTGCCCACGCCCCCTGCCCACACCCCCGAGGGGGCCGCAAGCAGGAGTGCACCATGCGCAGCAGCGCGGCGAAGGTGTTTTGTGCAACATGCAATTTCACAGTTTCTAAGCAGTTCTTAATACTCTGGGTAAGTGAAAGCAGTTTCCTATGATTAAAGAAGAATTAATGAGAAACATACTCTGAATAAAAGTAGATAAAATCATTTTTAGTTTCGATTTTCTCTCAAAATTTCTGAATTATATAAATGTCTACACTTATGGCTCAGTGCATGATACAAAAATGCTTGGGAATTATCCCAAATAGAGCCTCTGTACAGCTGAGGGAAAGCGAAACCATGAAAAAGTAGAATCTGTGACCACTATGAATTTTGTTTATTTGCTACACAATAAAACTGTCATTCAGATCACTTACCTTTTCAAGTAAGTAGCCAATGACTAAAAAGCCTTTTCCACCCAGCATCTGTTCTTGCATGGCCACTGAACTTTTAAGGAGTTCGACCAGGAACGCCAAAAGGGTAGCGCTGCATGTAAAGTACAGACAATGTTGTTATGGAATCATCAAATGTTCCATTTCAGTATTTTATTATTCCAAAAGATAAAAAACACACCCCAATCTAATCTCTATTTTGCTGGCAACTATTATATCGTACACTATGCAATATACATTTTCTCACGAGCATGAGAAAACTAGTTTTGTCTATTTAAAAGTAAGTATCATATATCGACATATTACTATGTGGATTATTTTATACTCCAAGGCAAAACATCTAAGATTACCTACACACATAAATATTCCCTGCTTCAAGTAAACCCAACATCAGAAACACACCCACAAACATGTCACTTCATTATAATAAAGACTGTCACATTATTTCTCGGAAGAACACACTAGCTAAGAGAATTTTAAATATGTACACTAGACTGCTTCAGAAGAACACACCAATTTTTTAAATAAACTTTTCATTTAGACCTATTTTTCAGAAACAACTTGTATATTTTTTAAAGTATCCAGAGAAATGTGCAACATGTTACTTATGTCCACATACGCCCTCAGGAATAGTTCATGAGAGCAGAGAAAATAAACGACTGATGTGATGTGGAAACCAAAAGTGACAGCAACGCACAGGCAGAAAGACAGAAAGGCACACAGAGACACGCGCCAAACAAAAACGAAGCACCTGACGTGGCGACTGAGGAAGAAACAAAAAGTAAACGATCGCACTGAGTCAAGCTTTGGTAACACTGCACTTCACGGAGTCACACAGAACCACCTTCGGCCAGCAGCACCGCCACACGGCAGCGTTCTTAACCGCACCCTCAGCAGTTATAACGATGCTGAGTTATAACAATAACTTAACCACACCCTCAGCAGAGTTATAACAACGACTGACTATAAGCCACTTCACCAGCAGCTAAAACAGCCTCTATTTACAGTGCTTTACCAGGTACCCAAACCGCCTATTTACATTCACAAGGATAGGTAAACCTCAAATTTATAAATATACTTTAATATACGTGCATTCATTCTTACAAGAAATTAAGAAAACTTGCTAATGAGAAAAACTAACATTATTAAGCCCCCCAAATAATCTAAAATTATTCTAGCTCTTCTGGTTTCAATAAAAATGACAACACATTTCTCTGACAATGTGGCTATTCCTGTTCTAATCAGAAAGAGTCTTATAAAAATAATTAGCAGCCAAATTATCGTTGTTCTAAAAATCAACAGTTTAATAAATTATATTTCAGCTAAAAAAAATATATACTGTATCTGGAAATCAAGTACTCATTACAGCAAATGAAAATTCAATGACATTATCTGGCCCTGTTACCTTTAAACCACAAAAAGTAAAAACCAGTGTAACAAATCAATGATATTCTTCTACTTTGTCGTAAAAATCACAGGCAGACATTTATAGGAAAAGCACAAATACCAAGGAGTTCCTTGGGATTTTTTAAACTGTTTCTGTAAAAAAGAAAAGCTTTTAAAAGCAATCTAGTCCGTTTTAAATGAATTGTATCAATAGTCAAAGCCAGATCACAAATAACTGTTTAAATATTATTATACGTTATACTTCTGCCTAAATGTTTGAAAGGAATGAAGACAGCTACTGTATAGAGCTCATACACTTTCCTGATCTGCATGGACTTTGGACCTACGCCTGAGTCAGTAATTTAGGAAGAAAGAAGACATTCCTAAACATCAGTGCTGCCAAAAAGTCTACAAAAGCATCACCATTGTCCCTGTGGTCCATGAAAAAGTCAAAAAGTCTTAAAATCACCCTCCTTTGTAGAGCCACAGAAAATTACAAGGATGCCACGGATTTTCTTTTTTTTTTTTTTGGTCAGAAACACAACTCTTTCTCGAACACCTAATGAATTAACTCAGACTTCTAAACACAGTGGAGTTTCATTTCAAAATCAGAAATATTAATTTTATTATTCCAAAATCTTAACACATGACTATGCTACCCATGTAATTATTAATTTCACTTCAATTTTAACTGTGACAATTGAAAAGTCAAAATCATTCACTAACAAAGGTATTATTAATTTATACCTAAAACCCAACGCAATAGCGATACCATATCTTTTTAAAATCTTTAAAATAGGTATGTTTGACATGGCAGACGTAATAGTGAACAGATGGCTATCTTTGAAGAAGTACATTTTCAAACAGAATTTAACAAACTTACCAGTAACTAAAATGCATCGGATTGCTGCAGGGCTCACAATATACTTGCAAAATTCTGTGCACTGCCATACAAAATTTCTCTCCATTCTTGCCTATTTCCAACTCCCCTAGATACAAAGGCAAATATAAAGGATACTTCAGCCCATTCCTATATCTCCTACATACCACTTCCTGTCTAGACACATCAGTTATTCTGCAGAGGATCTAAATACAGAGGATAAATCAAAAGCGAGTATCTGTGTCAGCCAAAACTAGCATACACAACATAGAACATGCTCTTGAAAAGTATAGCAATACCTAGAAACAAACGTTCACAGAACTTTTACTTGATAGAAAGTGTGCTGATTTTTACTCATGAAGTAAGATTGCTAAACTTTTCAATAGACATTGTAACATACGTTCCATAAGTAGCGATTCTACTTCAGAAACAGTTATAGGTTTTTAATTCTCTCTCCTTTTAAGGAAAATGACACTAATAATCTATAGGGTTATTTCTTTAAAAAATTACCATCTTCCAATGCTTAATAAGCTTCAATTAAATTAGGAAATAATATTTATTTCAAGTGTCATACTTATAAAGGTCTAGATCGTAGGAAAACTGAAGGAGGAATATAGTAATACCTCAATGACTTAGTATATTTATTAGTATCTCCAAACTTTTTGGTCCATGTTATTAAAGAAAACCACATCAGTCTTGGCCCACAAATACCTGAGAATTTTTAAAACTACATATGAATATGACTAAATTCTGTTTCTAATAAAAATGCATACTACACTGAGGTTCCACTAAAGTTTATGTAAGTATAGATTTCTACTTGATTTTAATATTACTTTATCCATTCTAATCTGTCCATGATTTATTTTTTTAAATGACTATGTAGATAAGTCATGTGATTTCACAACAAAAGTTTTATTTGAGATACTTCACTACTTAAAGATGAACTGTCATAAACAGACCTGACTGATGACTGAATGATCAATACTGACGCACAACCCATGTTCAGATTGGAAGCGGCCTTCCAGCTTGCTCGGTGCTGAAACAAGCACGCACCTCACTAGATGAGCTGGTTCGATAGATCGAGATGAATGGAATTAATAACGTTAAAATTAAGTATTTGCCTGAAGATTCAACAACTCCCCTTATTAAAGGGTATTTTTAATCTGTAAAAAACACTACAAGCAAATTAAATTTCAGAATAAATTCAGAGCTAGATTAAGTCCTAATAAAATTTAAGGAACCAGTAAGGGAGAAAAATCTTTTGACTTTTTCATCAAGTTTTATCTCTTAGGTAACTGAATTTAGTGCTGAGACACACTGAAATCTTGCAAAAGATGACTTCAAGCATACAAAGTACCTAATACCACAGTTTCATCCTATTCACGTCAAAACTCTTCGGAGATGACAGTGACCATAGGAAGAATACAACTGTACAAGGAATCAACTCCAGTCTACACTCAAGGTAATGTCACACTCAACACGATTTCCAACAACACACAGAAAAGTCTCACTGTAAGTTAGTGAGTTAAATTCCTTCACAGTTCGAAGTTAGTAGAAAAGGTCTGACCCAAAGGGCGCCGACCCCAGGGTGTGTTTAGCACTGGTAGACAACCCATGCCTGAAGGTGCCCTCTTGGAAGACCACGGCCTCCATGTGCAAGGAGGCCGGGCACCAACTGTCGCATTCATCAGTTCAGACACCAAGTGGAGATAATGCCAAAATAAGGAAAAGGCGTTCACTGGCAGAGTCAAATGAGGAACACAGTGAAATGCAGCACAGCACGATGCAAGGACACAGGGGGACACTGGGAGCACATGAAGTCACAGAGCCTGCCCTCTGGAGGAGCGGGCTTTAAAGGCTCCACTGAACGTCTGTCAAGCCGGTGCACATTCTGACCTCCCCCGGGAACAACTTCTGGTTCTATGTTCCTTTCCGACAAAAGCCTCCACTGCCGAAGAAGTAACTCGCACAGCCCAGCAGCCTGCAGTCTACCCCAAAGGACCCGAGATGAGCTGCAGTGCTCTGACGCCCAGTCCCTGGACGGAAACTCCTCTGGACCGGCTGGAAGTGGCAGCCCCCCCTCCCAAAGTGACCCTGGATGACCCAGGGGCACGGGAGCACTGAGAAACGTGGTGACGGAACTTCCCAACACCTGAGAAATACCAAATTTCAAAGAGAAAACAGAGGCCGGCAGAGGCCGGCTGGAACCCCACGTGCGTGATCTCAAGGACGCGGGGCCCACGTGCGGGGAGGCCTGCGGGACAGCGGCAGCGTGGCAAGCGCAGCCTGAGAGTGCTGAAGGCACCCGCGGGAGCAAAGGGGCGTTTCGCAGCTGACTGCACTTCAGAAAGCTGAAGTGGTTATCTGACACGTGGCCTTTGCACACCAAGGCGTGGTACAAGTAGGTGTACGGTGGAGAGCACGCAAAACAGTTTGTTCTTGTAGTAGTATCTCTGTGTTACTTTCCATACAAACAACTGTAAACCTACTTTTGCCTCACCCTGTATGTCCAGGAATTTTCTAATTTTCTTATAATTAATTTTCTTTTTTGAATGATCTATCGGTGAAGTACAACTGACTTCTTTATTTCTTTGCATGTGTGTGTGTACATACAACTCTGAGAATGTCAGAGACACAGATCCCTGCGTGCGACCCACCCCAGTCGGGACGGAGACCAGTTACACTCGGCTGGTCGGAAACACCACCCCGTCCTGCCCCTTCGCATCCTCACAGCTACACGCTCCCCACCCACCGTCTTGGGTAGCGGCTTCTCTCTCCCCCGTCACTATGGTTCTGATTTACTGTGACTCTCCCGTGCATGGAGTCACTCAGGATGCAACCTGAGTGTGTCATTGACCTCCACACACTGCCTTTGAGATTGGTCCGAGTAGACGCACACGTCAGGACTGCATTTCTTTTAACTGCTGAGTGCTACTCCACTGTAAGAATGGATTACAACCCTCGTATACACGTGAGTTAGACGGACTTAAGAGAAACTACGAACAGGTTTATTACAGATGTTCACATAAAGGTTTCTGTGTGAGCAGTTTCCACTCATTTCTCGTACACCCCACGCCAGGAGCAGGAAGGCCGAGTCACGTGGTAAGCGTGCACTTGAGTGCAGAGCGGAGGGCCGACCTGCGGGAGCAGCTGTTCCGCAGGACCGTGCCGCCGGGCCAGGGCCCAGACGCTCTCCTCCTGCCCGCCCTGGGCGCCGTGAGTGGGTGTACTGTAGCCATTCGACTGGGCGCATGCGTGTTTTCTCCGTGGTTTTAATTCGTATGTCCCTACTGGTGAATGATTAAGATCTTTTTACGTGCTCTTCTGGCATCCTTCTATCTGTTTGGAGAAGCGTATGCGCAAGTCTTTTACCCATTTTTAAAAACCAGATTTCCTATTTGCTTAGGTTTGAGAGTTTAATGATTATTCCTCATATAAATCCTTTATCAAATAAATGATTTTCTATCAGCCCCCTTTGACTGGAACATGTTTTTTCATTGCATCTTTTCAGAGTAAAAGGTTTTAACTTTGACGAAATCTAAGTCAAATTTATCCATTTTTTATGCACCACACTTTTGATGCCATACAAATACAGCTTTGCCTAGTCCAGACTACAAAGATTTTCTCCTATGTGTTCTTGAAAAACTTCTAGTTTCATATGCTACACTTAGAGTTAACTTTTAACAAGGTGTGAAGTTTAGGTTGAGGTTCTTTCTTCGGCAATGACTACTCTTCCCCCCTTGGACTGCTCCTGCACCCTCGGCAAACCAGCCGTCCGTGTCAGTGTGGGACGACTGTGAACTCCGTGCAGTCCCGCTGACACCCGGTCCGTCCTTGCTCATGCCTCACTGTCCTCATTACTGTGGCCTCGCAGTGAGTCTGAGGGCCAAGGAAGTAGGACTCCTCCAACCTCACCGGTTTCAGAGTCATTTTATCTGTCCGAGTTACTCTGACTTTCCACATACAATTAAAACCATCTTGTCTACATCAACTAAGGAATCCAAGCAGGTCCTGCCAGACTCATCAGCACTGTGTTCCACCTGCAGGTCAGTGTAATGACTCCTGCGTGTGTCCCATCCCCCTACACATGACTGTGCCCCCTCACTTCTTTAGAGCTGTGACTTATTTCCTCAGAAGTGTGAAGATTTCAGCACAAGCTCCTACATGTTTTAGATACATTTAAAGTACATTTTTGAAGCTATTGTTAAAGGTACTTTTAATCTGGTTTCTTACTACACATTGTTACTACAGAGAAATATAATTTATTTTTACGTGAGTACTTGTATCTTGCAAACTTTCTCAAGTAGCTCACTGGTGTGGGAATCCTGTGTTAATTCCTTCAGCTTCACATGCGTAGTTGCTCATGTCGTCTGTTAAAGGGACAGTTCCAGCCTTTCCTTGCCAACCCCTGTGACCTCTGCCCTGATGTCCCACCTTGCTGTAGGGGCTCGGACCTCACATTCGGACCAGGCCCCCAGGCAACCCAGGCCAGGTTCACACACAACTCCATGGAGTCACACTCACGCACGCTTCTCTGACAATGTCCAGCTCTGCAGTCAGAACGAAAGGGCTTCGTGACCCTCGCTCTCCCGTGCACTTCTCTGACTGTGCCCACATCCAGGGCCAACCAGTGGCAAAGGAGGGGGGTTTAAAAAGCAGTGGAGAGCTGCTGGTTCTGGAGAGCACAGGGAGCCCGCAAGCCACCCCTCCACCCCCCAGGAAATGCTGAGCAGACCGTACAGCCAACAGCTCTCCCAGGCACCACGAAGAGAGAAGACAGGACGTGGTGTGCTCCCTAGACTGGAGAGGGAACACGCAACAGGGCTTGTGGGAACTGGAGCAGGGACACGCACGTGGGCCTTCTCTGGGGCCGGCGCCCATGAGGAGACCCTGAACTGCAGTTGGCAAATGGCTGGAACTGAGCGCTGACAACACCCCCAGCCACGGGGAGGCCCTGCATTCACTGTCAAAGTTACCTTCAGAAACCTGACCGGGTTTCCACAGCTGGTACTCGAGGAAAACCCTCCAGGGCTTCCAGTGGAGAGAAGGGAAAGGAACCCCAAGAAATGTGTTCTTTCTGAAAAGGACCATCCTCAGGAGCAACCAGATGGCCAGGCCTCACCGCTGAGGTCCCATCGTCAGAGCCTCGCTGACCTGGGCAGGGAGACAGCCAGCCTCAGCCAGCCACAGCTGGCTTCTCCAGCCTACAGGGCTCAGACGGCCGAGGCAGCTCGGAAGTTCACGTCCTCAGGTGCAGAGACACTAAAAGACGGAGCCCGCTCGCAGGACCAACAAGTGGTCCTTGCTAAAGACCACATTTCTAAATACCTCGTAGCAGCAGCTCCTTTCCCAGGTACTTCATGTCCACCAAGAAAACAATTACCAGGCATCACAACAGGCAAAGACTGCCCTCTAAAAAGGCAAATCAAGAGTAAGATCCAGAGACGGCATGGATGTCAGAATGAGCAGACTTGGAATTTAAGACAACTGTAATTAATGTGCTAAGAGTCGGATGGATAAAACAGATAGCATGAAAGAACAAATGAGCAATGGAGCAGAGAGATGGAAATCCTAATAAAAAAAGCAAAAAGAAGTGCCAACAATAAAGAGCAAGGTAACAGACATGAACAATGTTTTTTGACGGGCTGATGAGTGCACTGAACACAACTTGGGGAAAAATTTCTGAGCTAGAGAATATACTAACAGAATCCTCAAAAGCCCAAAACCAAAAAGAACAACGACTGAAGAAAAAGAACAGAATACAAAGAGTGTGGAACAACTGCAATCCCAAGCGCACAATGGAAACGCCGGAGAAAGGCAGGAAGGAACGGAAGTGCTGGAACAGAAGAGACGACAAACGTCCCCCCGAGTTAATGTCAGAATATGAACCACAAATCCAGAAAAGTCAGAGGACACCAAGCATGATACTTTTTTTAAAAAAGAAAAACAAAACAAAAAACTACACCTATATGCTATCATTTTCAAATTACAGAAAATCAAAGGTAAAGAACAATTCCTGAAAGAAATCAGAAGAAAAAAACACCTTATATACAGCAAAAATAAGAATGACATCCACTTTCTCCTCAGAAACCATTCAAGAACAGAATGGAGTGAAACATTTAAAGCTTTCATGGGGAAAAAAACACCACTCTCAACTTCTATATACCCTGCAAAATTGTTCTTCAAAAGTGAAAGAGAAATAAAGACTCTCCAACAAATAAAAACAAAGGAATTTATTTCCAGAACTATCTTGTTGAAAAATGTTAACAGACATTCTTTAAAGAGAAGAAAAACAATATGTCAGAAAGTTGGATCTACATAAATAAAAGTAGAACACTGAAGAAAAAATAAAAACTTTTATTTTTTAATCTGAAGTAATCTAACAGGTAACTGTTCACAATAGTAACACACGTTCATATGCTTACGTATGCTTATACATGTAAAATGAGACACAGCAAAGACACCAGGGACAAAATACAGAAACGAAAATTATTTTATTATGGTGAAGTACTCCAACTACTCATGAAGTGGTACAGTGATATTTGATAGCAGACTTGAATTAGCTACAAACCTTACGGCAACCACTAAAAAAGTAAAAATACTAACCATAATAGCCCTGATCAGTGGGGCTGAGTCAGTTGGGTACTGTCCTGCAAAGCAGAGAGTTGCAGGTTCGATTCCCCAGCCAGGGCACGTGCCTGGGTTGTGTGTTTGGTGCCTGGTCAGTACAAGAGGCAATCGATTAATACGTCTCTCTCACATCGATATTCCTCTCCCTTTCTTTCTCCCTCCCTTCCTCTCTCTAAAAATAAATAATACCTTCTTAAAAAATCAAGCATAACTGATATGCTAAAAAATAAGAAAAACTGAAATACATAAAATGCTCAATTTAAATCACAACAAGCAGAAAAATAGCACAATACAAAACCAGAAACAAAGACTAACAGATAGATAACAATTACAAATATAATAACTATTAATCCAATTATATCAGTCATCAGTTTGAAGGTCAACGTCTAAATACACCAATTGACAGACAGAAGCAGAGTGAGCCCCAGACCAGCAATGCGATCTCTAAGAAACCCACTCTAATACAGTCACACACGGGTGACATTAAGAGGACAGAGAGGCGGAGGCCATGGCGACAGGAGTCAGGAGAGCAGGAGCATCTGTCCTGCTCCCAGACGGCGCGGGCTCCAAATCAAGGAAGGTTAACAGAGACCACGAAGAGCGCCGCGTAACTACAGAAGGGTCCATTTTCCAAAAAGACAGAATTCTTAAGGTGCCATTCTAAACGAAGAACATCAAACTAGATGATGCAGAACCGCTATCGACACCTGTGAGGAGAGATGGTCCGCTGCAGGAGCCAGAGACCCCCAACGCCCCCTCTAAGAAATGGACAGACAGATCGGGCAGAAAGTCAGGGCCCAGCGGAACTGCACACCAGCAGCGAGCCCCTGGGGTTCACGGTCATCTGCACACCACTCCGTCCAGCATCAGCAACGCCCGCCTCCCCTCAAGCCCAGAGGAGACACTCACTGAGACAGGCCATGTGCTTGGTCGCAAACCAAAACTTACACATCTAAAACAGAGCCACCATACAATATCTACTCCCAAATCACAATGGAACTAACTAAAAATAACAGAAAGATAACTGGGAAGCCCGGTAATATGTAGAGATTAAACAGCACACTTCTAAATAAACATTGGTCAAAAAAATCTTGAGCTATTAAAAATGCTTTGAATAAAACAAAAATGAAACCACAACTTACCAAATGTGTAGAATGAAATTAAAGCAATGCATATAGAGAAATTTAAAACACCAAATGCTGTGCTATGATATTGATTTCTGACATAATACGAGGGCTCTTCCCAGTTTCTGGCACAGAGCTCCGCAAGTCCTTGAAACTCTCCAAGTGATGAGAGTGATGAAGCTGTCTGAGTGATGTTCCAGTGTGAAAGAACTGAACCAGCACAGAAAAAATGAATCTGGAAATAGACCTTTAACAAAAATTTACTTAAAATGGATCACAGACCCAAACTTAAAACACAGCAACATATGAGAAAACCTTTGACTTTGGAGATGTTGATGACTTTGTAGACAAAATACCAAAGCCACAATCCACAAAATACTGATGAGCTAGACTTCATTAAAATGCAATGGTTGTGGTCTGAGAAAGACAGTACAGCAAGAGGCTTAAACGACAAGCCACACACTGGGAGGATAGATTTGCAAAAGATACATCTATCTGATAAAGGGCTGTTATCTAAAATATACAAAGAATTCTTAAAGTTCAACAACGGGAGAATAAGCTACCCAATTTGGAAATGTGCCAGAAACCTTAACAAATATCTCACCAAAGAAGATACACCGTTGACAAAAAGGATACAAAAAGATACTTTAAGTGATTATTGATGTAGGTATCCATGTAGGTTCACCCCTGGTTAACAAGTATGGTTCTGCTGAGTGATGCTGGTGATTATTGATGTAGGTATCCATGTAGGTTCACCCCTGGTTAACAAGTATGGTTCTGCTGAGTGATGCTGATAATGGGGGATGGTATACATGTGGGGAGAGAGATCCCTGTAAAATTTTATTGTAAACACAAAACTGCTGTAAAAATAAAGTCTGTTAAAAATAAAAGTAACTTTAAAAGTAAAAAGAAGATAAAACAAGAAAACTGCAGATGAGGAGCAGACTGAGTTTTTACTAGGGCATTCTGACCTGAGATACTTCCCACCCGTTTGGGTACGTAAGCCTAAACAGAAGGCAGCTGGCAGAAAAGCTGAGGGAGTGGCCATCCTACGTAACAAGACCACGAACCCAGAGACAGATGAAAATCAAAGCTCATATATATAGTCGCAGCTACACTCACTGCGATCTGCCAACGACGCCCTGCTCCTCCCTCCCGCCCACGCCCCTCCCCGCACACCCAGCCGCCACCTCCAAGCCCGAGTGCCTGGGAGAGCCTCAAACGTGTCCCACCCACACTTCCACTCAAACGTCCTAGGCTCCTGGGGTTGGGTTGTGAACGTTCAGGCAAATGCCAATATTCTTTGTAAAAACAAGTAACACTGTCTTTAGTTTTAGACTGTATGACTATTATAAAATTAAAGTAATAGAGCAATTTACCTTTTTATTTTCAAAAGAAATACAAAAACATAGAAAAACTAAAAGGAATATTACTTCATGGATAAAGTAACAATATTTTATGTAACAGAAATGATCGAAATATTGAAGGATAACGTGGATACGTAAAAAGTAGAGGGAAATGAAAGCAACACATTAAAGATTACAAGTTGTAAACAAAAGAGCACAAAGTAATACAGCATCAAAGTGGATTGTAATCAATTTAAAGAAAACTTTTTATGGAAGAAGTATTGTAAAAAAGCAACTACTTAATATGAAAAGCTCTTTAAATTATAGATATACTATGAACTTCATTATTAGATACCTTCTGTGCAGACTTCTTGGAGTAAAAAAGTCTTGCCTGACAAAAAAGAGAAAACAATTTGAACATTACATTAAAATTTCTCTGTTTCAGGCAGAAAACTTAATGTACTTCATTTTTTACTCCTTACAAACTAATCTGCACAGCGAGCCCATCCAAGTTCCATTTTGCTCTCGTGAAATCTCACTACACACTGTCACTCGTTTCTCCCTCTAATAACAGGTAGCGTCACGTGTACCTGAAGGTACTCTTTGTGTCTGTTTCAGTCAAAGAGCACCTTCATTACTAACTTAGTAATCTTCCCCCAAAAGGCTAAGTAGCAAACATGCCTGTTAAAAAGTGACACATACACTTCTGAAAAATATTTTAAAAATGAAAGCACTATGATTTGATAGGTATCCATTCAAAAATAGTGGACTGCCTTTGGAAACGGAAACAGCAACTGTCTTCCCTACACGTGACTGACACCCCCACCAGACAGACCATCACCACAGCAAGCGCGGGCCCACTTCCTCGGGGACTGGAGAACAGCCACGCCTCCCCTTTATGCCAGGTGGGCCAAAGTCATGAAACAAAAATTTGACATTTGATGTATATAACAGGCACTTTTCCTTGAACCAAAATTCAGGAAACATGGTCAGACAAAAGATTATGTCCCTTAGAAGTATAAGAAGAAATCCATGAGAAAGTTAGACACTGAGGTGTAGAAATTTGGGGTGATTTTTTGATTTATGTATGATTAGTGCTAATCAGGACTTTACAATGAGAGTTTTCATTATTAAGGGGGCAGCTTAATTATTTAGGAGGTTATAAAATTCAAGATAATTACTCTAACAACTTTTGGTTAGCAAGATAGTTTTAGGAAAAAACCTTAATTCAAGTTGACTAACCAAATTAATGAGTTATTAATATTCATATTACAAGAGTATTCTTAATGATAGAACCATTGAGATCAATGTATTATCGGATTCTCTAAATTTTTTATATCATGTATTCTGTTGGGCAGTCTTATCAAACCACCTATTATCATAATTTTAAAAAAACTTTTCTGAGAAAAACATCTCTATACTCCCAAGAATTTATTTAATTGCCACTTGAAATTCAGTTTTGGTGTATATAATTTATCAGCATTCAAGCAAATTCTGGTTGGCAATACAAAACTATGTCCCATCAATGAACTAGCGACTCTTCCTGAGAAAAGACAGGAAGCTCCTGTAATGCCCACTATGCCAGACACCACGATACTTCCCACACTCTACCTGCTGTCACCCAGGCCCAGACCGGTCACATGCATGCGGAACGGAACCCCACAGAGGGCAGCACCCAGGCTCGAGGCCCCCACCCACTCGCACTCCCCTCCCACCTCCCCAGAAGAGGACCAGTGAAGACCACACAAGGACACGGGGACCTGCCCATGGCGAGACGGGGGCGACCACCTCGTGCCGTCCGGGACCCCCGCCCCCAGGGTCAGACCACACACATCAGAAGGTCGGCCTGAGTCATACGTGCCTGGCACCCCAAGAACACCTGCTGCCTACACCTCAGGCCTCTAAGGAGAACTACTCTTTTCTCGTGCTTTTAATTGTTGAAGGCACCAAAGCCCATTTATACCTTGTGCCAGAAACATGTTTTTTCAAAGCAAATTCATCTTAAGTCACAAAATGAGGAAGATTTATTGTTTTGTATCACCCCTAGAATTTGATAACAAATGTTCTTAAAAAGAAGGGGTAGGCCAAAGTTAAGAAGAATAACTTGTTTGCATTAATGTATATGACCATCTAAATCAAAGGGAAATTATATTTCTAATTTACTGAGTCACGCTCAGACACAAACACAAAACACTGACCACTTCGAGACTGGAGTTATGCCTCCTGACATGAGTCATTAACCCCTGGCTCCCTCTTGCGTTTACTGTCAACGTCCACTGGCCTGGGAGAGGCCGCCGGCCCCGTGCAACGCGCACCAGCCCCGAGGATCGGTGGAACAGCCACGCAGCTGAGCGCACTCAGCAGAATCCCCATGGCAGGATGAAACCACTGCAGTAACGACATGGCCTCATTTACTTATCCAGAATCAGATCACATCGAAAATACTGGATGCACTGCCACATGCTTGTTAAATCAGTTCAATAGTGCCTAGCTACTCTTCTGGCGCTTAATTTTCCATGCCACGATTAAGGGTAACTACATGTTATTAAAAGAAGAGGCTACAGAAAATAGTATTCTTAAAAGAGATTTAGAGTAAGGGGATAGCTATACAACATCAAAAAACAGCTTTAAAAAACCATCTTAAATTCGTCAAAGCTTGGTGTGACTTCACGTGGTTTGTTTGACATTGTTCAAAACTTGAGCTAACAAATTCCTCACTTTTAAGCCACTCTACCTAAAAATGGATAGGATAGTTCAAAATCAGTTTTTATCACTACAACTAAACTTTAAAATAGAAAATCCTACTTAACTGATTCTCAAATGTAAGTACCTTCATTGGTAAAAGAAGTTCAAATGGAAGGGAAGCTGGCTGCTATGGTAACAACCAACTCTTGCAATAGGGATATTCAATATTTGAACACTACGGAACACGGCAGTGTGGGAGAGAACCCTGTGCGTTTCCGAACTCACAGTCAGACACAAACAGAGCCTGCAGGCCCTGAGAGCCGAGGGGACTGAGCTACGAGTTCCACCCCACTGAGTCCAGATAATCCAGGGAGCTACTGCGGTCTCCACTTCACAGTGGTGGGAACGAGAGCCCAGAGCAGGAACCATGCACGCGGAGCTGCACTGACAATGAAGAGTAAACCTGGGATTTGGACCCACGTCCGGCACACCCAGCACAGCTACAGTGCATGGTATGGCACACGTACACTACAGTGCACGGCCTTCACGACAAAACGAGCCACCAAAGTTCTCTCACGCAAAGAAAGCCTACTTTTAAAGGATCCAGAAAACACGATGATCCTTTCAATAAATTATTTTAATGCTAAGACCCCCACATGGAGTAAAACTCATCAAAGTTTATAGCAATGGTACTGTAGTGCCAACAAAGGTTACATCTTACAGGAACAGTAAAAAATTTCATACAAAGAGACAACTGAGTAGAAGAAACTACATGGAACCTAAAATGTGTTAGCTTGAAACACAGACGGCAGAGACAATTAACTTATTTTAGAGCTTAGCTCAATTTCTTCAAAAAATAATAAAAAATTAGATTACTTGTAGATTATATGTAATTTTTGGCACATATTTCTTAGGCAAACAGATTTTCAAAAAAAGAGTACAGTGAATTTTCTTGGAAGATATAAAAACTTCAAACAGACTCTCATCCCTCTATAACAATTTCATGCAACTGAAACAAACAAGACACAGCCTATTTGAGGTCTCAGTCATCGACACAAATTTATGATATGCCCAGAAAACAGGAAGTTCTGGCCATCCTTGCCCTAGCCTATAGTGTCCTTCGGAGAGAGGGGAACTCCCATTCAACAGCTTGCCTGTAACATTTTAAAAACCGAAAGACCACATCACTGAGGCCCACACTTGTGTATAATGTTCACCACCAAAAACCTCCCGACCGAAGACTGTATTGCTGACACCCACAACTGTCTACAAAGTGGTGAACCTGAGACAGCCAGGACTCTGACCCGATTATACGAAAGCTGTACATAAGAATTCAAAATGGCGCCCAGCTGAGCCCCAGGGGAGACTGGAATGGGCAGGAGTCACCGTCAGAGGGGAGAGGGGTCCCTTTCTTCCCTCTGTTCTCTTCTGGCCACACACTAAGAACATACATGTCACTGGGAAAGTTGAAGTTATTTATCACAGAGAAAAATTAAAATGAATGATATACAAGAACTCAAATCAAAATGAAAATCAGAATGCTGAACTGTTACACTGTCTTTTAATCTTCATGATAAAATAAATACAATTTAAATATCAAAATATAATATAAACATTAAAATGAGTTTTAAAAGACAGGCAATGAAAAATAAGCATGTGTCTTGGATGAATGGACCAGATAACCTGTTAAATATAATTTTAGCACTAAATTTTATAAGAACTATTCATAAAGCTATAAATTACTATGGATGATTTCAGTTGTAACATTTCAAACTGTATCATCTAATTTTTCTTTCTTAAAGCAAAAAGTTCCAGTTCAAATTAAAATAATTATGGACGTAACATTTAAATTACACATGGATTCTTCTGCTGGCTGCTCCGTCTCCAACTTCTTTTCACAGTGCTTACTAGGCTGTTCATCACTGATCATGATGTGTACTGGGTCACTCAGATGACAAAGACACAATGTTTTTTATTTAAATCCAGAACTGGAATCTGAAGTTTCCTTTTTGAAACAGGCTGGCCTGCCTCCCCATGCAAGTATTTAAGACCTCATAGCAACTGGGCCTGACCCAGGTCCCACTTCACCTCCAAACGCCGGCCTCCCTGCTACACTGACATGGGAGAAAGCCTGACCCCACGGTGGGCGCTGAATTTTATAAAGGTGCCAGGTCACAGCTACATTCACGCTTGTACTTGACATGCACACGGCCCCAACACAGGGACAAGATAACAGTAATCACACAACAGAAGTGTGTTAATAGCTCATTTAAACAGACATGAGAAAATCATGTTACACTTCAATGCACTTCACATTTTCCCATCTTCGCCTCAACCATTTGTTTCTCATCAACGCAAATGTGAAGGTTTCGTGTGTGTACATATTAATGCAGCCTTCTGATATTGATGCTGAAGTAGAAATTACTGTTTACCTATAAAACTTTCCTTTAAACTCTCTAAACATAGCAATGTACACAAACTAGCTGTTAAAACTGACACGTAACTTCTTACATATGATTCTAAGATACAAGATTAAATGAGCTTGATATGATATTTTTTAACGAAAAGGAGGTAAGCTACAAGTATCGAAATCAACCTGATTAGAAGAAACTGAACTTTTTAAAGACACAGACACACTGCTGGTTAGATACGGGCTCTCCAACATGCGTTGCATGCAAAGAGCAGTGAATCCCAACCAATGCTGCGCTAGTCTTACAACAACAGCATTGCAGACACCACAGTATTTAAGACACAAGTCACGTAACTGCTATTAAGTCTCACTCTTCAGAGTGAACTGCACCCCAGCAGCCCTCCTGACCCCAACAGGGCTTCACGAACCCCCAAACCAGGGGCAGGTGAGAAGGGTGAGGCCGGGGCTGCCTCCTTCTCAGCCACACGCTATGGCCACTGCGCTGCGTCTGGCGAGAACTTTCTGTGTGTTACGAAGGCGGCCACACCTTGACAGTTGTAAGGACCTCGGTGCCAGGTTATGTTTACATTGTATAAATGTGTATCTGCCTTACCCCCAAAGAGACTTTTATTAGAACTTTAAGAATGAAAGCCCAAACTATAATTCATTTGTACAACGCCAAGTATACCACGTGTAATCAAAGTGTGCAGAAATGCAGGAAGTTACGCGTTCAGAGGAAACTTACCAGACAGTTGTTTCCACTTGACTGTCATTGAGCTGCCGATTGTCCAGTTGGGCAAAAAGTGGGAAAAGCACTTGAATCCCTCCAATTGAATGAATTGCACTATGGATTGAATGTGTTACTATAGCTTTCACATCCTATGTTGAAAAACAAAAACGTTGATTACATTTCTGAAATATATTATCACTATTTCCTGTTGCACATAACTTTGTAAGAGAATCAAGTAACAGTATACATTTTATAAACCTGTGATTATTCAATTTTTGATACGTAAAATAAAAATTTGAAATCTTAGATATTTACACTGAAAATGTAAGCTATAAATCAAGAGATATTTTATAGAAAGAAACACTATCGATGGGTTTACAGATACTCGGGTAATTTTACGTTAGTGAACTACATATACAACTGTTCTTAAACCAAAGTCTATTTTTATATTAACTACTACCTGTCCAGCTAATCAAGCGATTTTATTTCAAAGGCTAGATAGAGAACATGAAAAATATCTGACCAGCTAATCAAGCGATTTTATTTCAAAGGCTAGATAGAGAACATGAAAAATATCTGATGGGTATCTCGCTACAGAAACAAGTCTGAGGAAAGCACCCGAAAGGAGAGAAGGCAAAAAAGTCATTCAAGGAACTAGAAACCCACAAAGACAGACCAGTAGCAGCCGCAGACTCAGAGGTGAGCACTGCCCCGTCTATGAAGTGAAGATGCCACGAACAAGGGGGGGGACCACGGAACCCGAGTGGGGCCCCACCTGGAGCATGAGGGCGTGTGGGGAGTGCACAAAAATGGACGCATTCTCCTTGGGTGAGGACTCCAGGCAGAGCTGCGCGTCCGTGGCCTTGGCGTTGTATGTGAACGCGATGCTGCTGGCAAGCTTCCCATCATACAGAACCTGCTTGTGATGCTCGGCCAGATGAATATCACTCTCAGATTTAAACTTGAAGGTGCTCTGGAAAAATAAAACTAAGTTAGACTCTCATTTTAACAATCACACAATAAGACTCTAAAGTTTTTGAAGAAGAGAAGCATATAAGATAAAAACTTTGTTGTGACCCTTCCAGACCTTGATAATTAGTGGCATTATAGTATTTAGTTATTCTCACTTCAGTTCTATGAGTCAGATTTTACTATGCCGATAAACACACAGAGCTTTATTTTCTCTTACTGCCTTTGACTCTTTATGAAAGGTTTTATTAGGAAAAATATAAGGTAAATGTAAAATGAATTTCACTTTAATACTCCCTAACATAAATTTTTCTTTCCAATACGTTCAAAACTGTACACACACACCCATATACGGTGCCTGGCACATGAAAAAACTATCACTGAGTATGAAAAATGTTTTAATGCAAAAATATTTCTCTTTATTATAAAAAGAACATCGATATACTGAATACCACTGCTACTCCACAAAAGTATCATAACAGCCATGTTAATCCAAAATAAGAAGTTCATTAAAACACATTACCAATTTATTTTTATTTTTATTTATTTTTAAATATATTTTATTGATTATACCATTACAGTTGTTCTATTCCCCCCCCTTCATTCCCCTCCACCCGCACACTCCCTCCCCCACCATTCTCCCCCCCTTAGTTTATAACCACGTGTCTCAAGTTCTTTAGATTCTCTATTTCCCCCACTATTCTCGCCCTCCCCCTTATCTATTTTCTACCTACCATCTATGCTATTTTCTGTGCCTTCTCCCCTCTTCTCCTCCTCCCACTCCCCTGTTGCTAACCCTCCATGTGTTCTTCATTTCTATGGTTCCGCTCCTGATCTAGCTGTCCTCTTGGTTTGCTTTTGTTTTAGGTGTGGTTGTTAATAACTGTGTGTTTGCTGTCCTTTCACTGTTAATATTTTCCATCATCTCTTTCTTATATAAGTCCCTTTAGCATTTCATATAATAAGGGCTTGGTGATGATGAACTCCTTGAACTTGACCTTATCTGAGAAGCACTTTATCTGTCCTTCCATTCTAAATGAAAGTTTTGCTGGATAAAGCAATCTTGGCTGTAGGTCTTTGGATTTCATGACTTGGAATACTTCTTTCCAGCCCCTTCTTGCCTGTAAGGTCTCTTTTGAGAAATCCGCTGACAGTCTGATGGGTACTCCTTTGTAGGTGACTGTCCCCTTATCCCTTGCTGCTTCTAGGATTCTCTCCTTCATTTTGGTCTTGGCTAATGTAATTATGATGTGCCTTGGTGTGTTCCTTCTTGGGTCCAAAT
Organism: Sturnira hondurensis; assembly: GCF_014824575.4. Lineage (NCBI taxonomy): Eukaryota > Metazoa > Chordata > Mammalia > Chiroptera > Phyllostomidae > Sturnira > Sturnira hondurensis. The sequence continues at coordinate 16,612,447 of NW_028082350.1, read as the reverse complement.
TCTTTGGGACTCTCTGAGCTTCCTGGATTTCCTGGAAGTCTATTTCCTTTGCCAGACTGGGGAAGTTCTCCTTTATTATTTGTTCAAATATGTTTTCCACTCGTGGCTGTTTCTTTCCCCCTTCTGGTACCCCTATAATCCGGATGTTGGAACGTTTAAAGATGTCTTGGAGGTTCCTAAGCCTCTCCTCATTTGTTTGAATTCTCATTTCTTCATTCCTTTCTGGTGGGATGTTTTGTTCTTCCTTCTGGTCCATTCCATTGATTTGAGTCCCAATTTCCTTTCCATCACTATTGGTTTCCTGTGCATCTCCCTTCATTTCAATTAGTTTAGCCTTCATATGTTCCTCTAATTTGTGACTATGTTCCTCTAATTTGTGACTATAATCTACCAGTTCTGCGAGCATCCTGATAAATAGTGTCTTAAATTGGGCTTCTGAGAGGCTGGCAATTTCTCGGTCGCTTAGAGTTATTGGCTCTGGGACTTTCAGTTCTTCTTGCACCATCTTTTGGGCTGTTCGTGCCTGTTCCGTAGCAGGATCAGAGCCCCAAAGTGTTCACTAGAACAGGGCAACTAAGTCGCTGGGTTGTGATGTTGTAGGTGGGGGCGGGGTCAAAGAGGGACAATGGCTTCCCGTCTGCCGCCTGCCGCCGTGGCCCCGGCGCCTCAGCCACCACCGTCACCAGGCCCACGCGTTTCGTTCCACTGCACGCAAGTGTGCCACCACCGTCAGCCCTCCACCACTGGGTTCACCCCCTGGGGCCTGTGTGGTCCGTGTCACTGTGCGCGAACGTGCGACCGTGGTCAGTCTGTCCCACACCCCGACTGGTTCCGGGCTGCCTGCGCGTCTAGGTCGAGGGACCTGTCCTGCCCGACCCTGCTCCGCTGCTGGCTCTGCCTCTCTTACCGTCCCGTTGAACGGTTCGTAGTTGTTGGACTTCCGTATAATTCCGTTTTCTGGTCTTTGGGTGTGTCCTAGTTCTCCAAACCTTTGTTGTGTTCAAACTTGGTTGTGGGAGAAGGCAGTGTTTCCACCTGTGCCTCCATCTTGGCGGAAGTCCCACATTACCAATTTAAATAAAAGAAGTAAAAACATACCAGCTATAATGAGAAAGGAATGGTTAGGAATGGCTAGGATTTGCCTGCAGACATATGATATCCGTATTATAATTTTCAAACGATGATGATACAAACCAAGCGTCAGGGACCTAAAGAGCCAGGGGGAAGGGCCAGGACAGCAGGCCCAGCCCCTGGTCCCAGAGTCAGTGTTAACGACTGACAGTGAAGTTGGCTGGGCCGCAGTCCAGGGTCTGCCACTGACCATCTCTTGACCCGTAACTTAAGGTCCAAAAACAATGCAACTGATGCAGCTCCAACTTAAGGAAACCAACTATTCCAAACTGGCGCTGCTACAGGAGGCAAACAGACGTGCGTGTAAGTGAAGGGGGTCAGGGGGGGACTTCTTCAAACTGGAGAGGGCACGGCATGTCTTGTCCACGGCTGACCCTACTACTCAGCTCAGCTCAGTTCCCATGTTGCCGGTTCCCCCAGATTTTCAAGATAAACCTAACACCAGGACTTTTATATAAAGCTACCTCACTAATAAATTAATCTAAACATTCCAAAACACTGTGCAGACCAGACATGTCAGGCCAGGTGTAAACAGTTCTCTCCTTGTGGACTAGTATCTGGAGGGCCTAACTTGCACCGGGCTGCAAACCACTGATTACAGGTGTCTGCCAAGCCGGACAAGAGCGGTGCGGACCGTCCCAGTGTCTGCCTGTCTGCAGCTGTGGACAGCACTGGTCTCTGAAATGAGAGAGTGTTCACATGGGCTAACATTACAATCCAGCTAAGGGAAGGGCAGTTCTCCACATCAGACAGTTTGCTCTCTCAACTGGATGCAGAATGTTCTCGCACCTCACAATTTCAAACTTCAACCTTTTCTGACTCACTGCTTCACACTTCCCATGCTAGAGGTTAACAACCGGGTTTGATACGTGTTCTAGTCTAAAATACTCTCTCTTAGTCCCTCACACACTAAAGAAGTGGTGACAATCACAGCAATTAATAAATCCTGTTATTAGACAACAATGAATAATTTAGGCTTCGTGTGTGCTTTAAAGAAAATTTCAGCCAGCTGCTACATCCTCCACACCTGGGCGAGCCCGCCACAGCCCCCACCCCTCCCCGCAGGCAGGGACCACGCGTGCTGACCCACAGCACCGCGCACCTGAGCCTGGGAGTGGGCCGCCTCCACCCCTCTCCAGTCATCGTACAGCCGGGCCTGCCTGCCTTCCCTTCACTCTCTACATTTCTAGAAAAAAGACTTTTTTATTTCAAAAATTTCAAATACCTTTATTTCAAATACCTTTCTTGATCATAACTGTACTTTTACTATTTAAAAATTGAGAAAACACACATGCACCCATAAATTTAGTCAACTCCTATTAACAAGGAATCTTTGAAATGATGGCCACTTTGAAAACTTCATACTTTTTCATGTAATGACCCGAATTTAAAGACATTTCCTTTTAAAAGTTCTGACTTTGACAGAGGTGCCCTGCACCTACATCAGGGTGCTTGGAACACATTCTGTGCTACACACTGCCTGCGCACAGAACACAGTGACACGGGGTGGGGGCACTCACTGTCACTGCTGACAGAGAGGAATGTGAGGAGGAAGAAGAACACGAGGGAGAAAGCGCCACGTGAGAAATGGCTGAGCCTGCAAAGCGGCTCAGGAGGACGTCTGCCTGCGTGACTGACTGTGTCTTGCCCCAGCCCCTCTCTGCAGTCAAGAAGGACCACCGCTTCTCAAATTTCCCTACGGCAACCGTGCTGGACTCAAGGTTTGCTATCTACGTTCACTTGACTTTCTTTTCTTTTTAAAGATTTTATTTATCCGTAGAGAGAGGAGAAGGGATGCACAAAGGGTGAGAAACATCAATCAGTTGCCTCTCACACATGCCTCAACCAGGGACGAACCCACCACCTGGGCCTGTGCCCTGAACAGGCATCAAACCAGAGAACTTCCACTTTGCAGGACGATGCCCAACCCACTGAGCCACACCAGCCAGAACTATGTACCTGATTTCCTAACTTTACTTATACTGTGCTTGTCTGACATTCTGTTCATGCTTGAGGGAAGCCACTTCCCATGGTTTATACAACAAGGTGAAGCAGCAGCAGGTGAGAGTGACCCGCCACTGTCATGGACACGTCCCCCCACACAGCACTGGGGGTGGGCCTTGGGCCCAGCTGCACCAAGAGGCCCACGGACAAGCAAGCGCCTGCACGAGCCTGGACAAGCTGCTGGGGGCGGTAAAACTAAGGGCGCGATGCAGAAAAAAGATGGTGGCAGGTACTCGCACCTTGACATACAAATGACGGCAACACTGTCATTCAATTTCTGATTTATCAAAATCACTGGAATAGAAATACATTTTCAGAAGAGCAGAGTCAAACTGTCACTTCTATGTCTGACATGGAACACAAAAATATAAACAGAAATACTAATGCAAAAATACAAAGATGAAATGTTTTTAATGTTAGTAGCCCTTTTCCTTTACACAATCTTCACACTAGTTATCCAAACATCAGACGTAAAGAACTCCCGGCTCTTCCACGTAGGACATGCACTTCTTCAGCAGTGTGAACACCTTCACGTGCACTGTGTAATTCTTTTTCATCTCCCAACAGTTTGGCATCTCACCATTCCCAATGCGACTTTAATAAAACTCATGTATTTCCTAGCCAGGTGTTCTGCACGTTAAAAAATAATTTGTATATATGAATGCAATGTCTTACCTAAATAAGTTTTCATTTTAAAAGTTAAAAAGCAGGAAGCATATGATAAGTCATATTAAGGAACTGGCTTTGAGCAATTAGGGTCCTCACTCTACACCCACTGCCTTGGCCACTGCAAAGGACAAGCAAAAGCAGAGGCTGAGACTGAGTAATTTCAGGCACATGTAATATTTTATACCATTTTCCTTCTAAACCGTTATTCTTTCCAAGTTCCCTCTAATTTGGAAAAAAGTCATTGCATTTGTTCATTATTTTATATATTTCAAAATCTGAGATTTCAAATACCACATTAAACATCTGGTATTTCAAATACCACAAAACCATAGTTTTATAAAATTGAATACTTTGAAATTTTATCAAGAAAAACCATGGCTTCTACACTAGAAAACATATTAAAAAAAATAGTTCATGAAAGGTAAATGCTAAAAAAAGCACCTTTGAAACAAAATAAATATTAAAGCTGAGTTCCAACATACAGAAACGGCTTTCAAACCCCACCAAGGACTATCGCTACATGTTACATCAGCCTCCACACAGAATCACAGTAAGACAGCTCCCACTACCTTGTAGCCAGGTCCCAACTGATGGATGGCGAATATCTGGGCGGGGTTGAGGGCTTCACTGAACACGTACACAGCGCCCAGTTGCCCACAGAAAACTCTGTTTGCGTCAGCAGTTTCAGAAGATCCAAGAAAGCATTTGTCATAGCTCTGTTTTTAAAAAGCCACAAAAAATAAATGTGTTATTTTATAACGACCAAATACTTAAGGATGCCTTCCTTCACTATCATAACAATAATCACAGAAGAAAGTATCAGTTAAGACTTTATGGAGTACTCAAGTAGTAAAAACCAGCTAAAGATTTTGGGAAAAACAAATCTATTAAATATTTTATACATATGGGCAAGCTAACCATTTACTCAATAACCTCTTGACCACTTCCCAAACTTTATATGTAGTTAAAGGCAGAAAGGCTTATAGGCAATTTCTTTACAATGGTGAAACCACATTTGAAACTCTAGTGAATTATGATTAACTCTGTACAGAGACTCATCTGAATCAGAGAAGACAATGTATGGTTGCACTCAAGGCCACCACACACCGATGTTTCCTCCCTCTCTCTAAAAATAAATTAATAAGCCCTGGCTGGTATATCTCAGTGGATTGAGCGCGGGCCTGTGACTCAGACAATCGCGGTTCGATTCTCAGTCAGGGCACATGCCTGGGTTGCAGGCTGGTTTCCTGCAGGCCAACTCCCAGCAGGGGACGCACAAAAGGCAACCATACACTGATGTTTCTCTCCCTCTCTCCTTCCCTTCCCCTCTAAAGATAAATAAATAAAATCTTTTAAGAAACTAAATAAATAAATAAATAAAATTAATAAAGTGTTTTTTTTAAAAAAGTGGTCTGTGACGTTTCATGCTGGAGATTTTTCTGCAGTTGGGTGGAGCAGTTGAAGTTGACAGCGATCAAATCGAGACATAAATTGAGAACGATCAGCGTCATACCATGCAGGAGATAGCCAACATACTCAAAATATCCAAATTGATAAAGTTACTGGTGAAAATGAAAAATTATTCTTTTATGTTACAGAAAAAGAAAACATATAATCTGCCTTGGCTGCTATAGCTCAGTGGATTGAATGCCGGCCTATGAACCAAAGGGTTGCCAGTTCAATTCCCAGTCAGGACACATGCCTAGGCTGCCAGCCAGGTCTTTACATATATATAAAAACTTTTTGGCCAACGAGATATTTATTCATTCTGTTTAAGGTCTTCCTTGCAGATCCAAATAAAGTGGAATTCACATTTTTGAATGCCTGAGATTCTGGAGAGAACAGAATACTACCATGATGGTTTTGACCTCATACTTGGTAAGTTAGCCAAGCAATTTTCCTTTTTTGTACCACTAACCAGGTCCGGTAGCAAATTATATTACATGTAAGATCTGAATATTCAAGTAATAGAAAAAATTTTCAAAGTAAAACTACTAAATTTCTAACAAACTATTTCATTATTCAATTCATGTTATAAACGGTGCTATCTCATATGCTCAAATGCTTTAAAACATGGATCTTAAAAACACCTACATCATTTGTGTTGACATGCCAGGCCATGTCACCATAGGATACCAGCTGTCCATTCACATAACACCGGATCTCGCTGTTCCTCCATCGGTTGTAAATGTGGACAATGCTGATCATGTACCACTTAAAGGGAAAGAAATAAAGATGTCAACAGGTAATGTTTCATTTCCACTGTACAAAGAGCAACCCTAACATTCATAACACAGGGCAGGCATGCTTGGAGGAAGCAGCCGTCGCCCTCCACCACTTCCCTCCCCCTCCCTTTCCCCATTTATCAGATGAAAGGTGTAACACACAAGGAACAACCGGGACCGAGACAGAGCCAGAATCCCTTAAGTCTTGGTACATCTTCCTTAAAACACGAGCCAAAAACGGGAGGGATGCAATACTTGCTTTCATTCACTTAGTAACATTTACATTGTGCCGGGCACTGCAAATACCCAGATTTGAGAGGACCAACCACAGTCCCAACTCTTCTGAAATGTCTGGTACAATGAAGGAGACGTGTATCGGACACACACAGACAGAACTACAGGCCATGATGCTCGCTACAGGAGAGAGAGCGGTGCAGGTGGGAAAGAGTAACCGGACTCTACTTCAGACAGCATGATAGCATGGTCAAGAGAGACGGTGCCAAGGAACATTTTAACACTTAACACTAAATCCAGGAATGACTACATATTCTAAACTTAATGAATGTGTGAATATTCGTTAAGAATAAAAAAATGTCCCAGAGTCATCATTTTATGGTTACTAGGGTCAACAAAAAGCATTTTTCCTGTTTATTTTGATATGGGATAGTTTAAGTTCTATAATAGTTTGTGGATCTAAATCTCAGTTTCTTTAAATTTAAGAGTCTAAAGCAAAAAATATAAAAATATTCTCTAACATATAGAAAAACACAAATGATTCATAGATACTTGATCAAGTATACTTTCAGTGGTTAAAAGGGAAAAAATTAGTTTTCCTAAAAAAAACAACATATAAATACAAAGTACAGCCTTGTTCTCCAGATTACTTAAAAGCACCATTCAATTATTTCACATACACTGGCAAAGTCTGGAGCTTTAATAGGAATTCTCAACTACTGAAATACGTTACTTCAAGGTGTCCTACATACTCAACACAAACCCAATTTCATTTATTTTGACTTGGAATGTAAAAACCGAACTCACAGGAAACAGTAATACGGTAATACCACTGTTTCTCAACTACAAAAAATCATCAGGTCAAAGTACTCAACTCCTTTACATGTCTTTTTTTTAATTGTTTCATTCCAGGTAATCTTTAATGCTAAGTTTTTGCAAACTGAGTCTCTAAAGTTAGTCATTTAACAGATCGTGTTTCTAAATATTACAAACTTATCAAACAGATATAATTAAAAACTGAGCATCAAATAAATTTAGGAAAAATCTCATACAAGTTTACACATATATGAACCAAATTTTATCTACAGTGTCTCCATAGAGTTTGAAAATTTTCAACCAGAATGCAACACAGTAGATACAATCTTTACATTTTTAGTAAAATTTTTACTAATTAAAATGTCTAAATAGACTAGATATAAATGTCTATAAATACAAAGCAATCTTCTGCTACTGAAAGACATTTTAAGATAAATATTAGTAACTGTATTATTATCCTTATTGACATACCTAATGTAAAAAAAACACTCAGTCAACTAATATGTATTCAGTTCTTACTACTATGACCAGATAATTCAGTGTATTGGGCAAATTGAACTTTCAATTTATATGGACATAAATGAAGTTCCCAGTTTACAAGACCTATGACTTCTGGCAAATTATTTAGTCTCTCTGAACCTATTTCCACCTGTAATAAAGGGGATAATAATAATGCCTACTTTTTGTAATGACTGTAAATATTATACACAATGGACAATGTATTAAAACTATGGAGAACAGCTCCTAATACATAGTTGGAACCCCTAAGTCAGATACCATTAATTAAATTTTTATTTTTTATCTGCTTTCCTCATGACAAAAATGTTTCTGCTAAAATTGACACTATTTACTCCTCAGAGTCATTCACTCACTGAAAAATTTACTAGGAACCTACTTCCTGCCAAATACACACCAGATTGTGAGTGTATGAAGAAAGGTAACACACACACCCTCAAGGAGGTTTCAGTAAAGAAAGTAAACATGAAAACAATTATAAAACAACAGAGTACACTGAAAATATAGATATGGGAGCAAAAAAACTAATGACAAATTGAGTGTAGAAGGGAAAGAAAAGATAAAAGGAAAAGAAGGGATTAACAGAAGAATTCACTGAAACAGTAAATAAAACTTAAGACTAAACTGAAAGGACAATTAGCCCTGACCAGTGTGGCTCAGCCGGTTGTGTATCACCCTGCAAAGCAAAAGGTCAGCAGTTCAATTCCCAGGCAGGGCATGTGCCAGTGTTGTGGGTTTGGTCCCCAGTCAGGGTGCACATGAGAGGCAGCCTATCAATGTTTCTCCCCCCCTCTTTCTCCTTCTCTTCCCCTCTCTCTAAAAGTAGGTATTTAAAAAAGAAAAAAAACTTGATGGATGAATACCAATTACTAAGCAAAGGGCCAAAAAACCACTCCAGGCAAAGGTGTCTCAGTATGGTCCGTACAGCACAGACGCTAGACCAAATGCTTGCCAGTGCTTAGGTTTAGAGGGAAAAGAGACCAAGGCCTGATTCTGAAGAGACCTGTTGGACAGCTGTAGCAATCAGCCTTTGTTTTGGGCATTGTGTGGGATCACTGGAGAATTTTCAACAGGAAAGTGAAATGATTTTCTCTGTAGCTTAAGAAATAACTGGCAGAAGTGAGGAAGTGGGATGGGTAGACGAACACGCATGAAGGTAACCCTGACAACTGCAGAGAGGTTCGGGGAAAAGGACCACAAGGCGCTCCAGGAAGATGAGGCATCCCTTACTTACATGCAAGGGGGCAGGGCAGGGGGCTCAGTACCAGAACTTAGTGGAAGTGTTGACGGAAAAAAGGGGGGCCTAAGATAGTGTTCAATTTCTCACTTAAATGGGTGCCATTGTAACTCACAATAATTAATACAGTTAGCCAGTTAATTAGCCAGATAAACAGGACTGAAGTTACCAAGAAACAGTCTGGTTTTAGTCACAATTAATGTATGATAAAATTCAACAGATGAGCACGCACATGGTCTGCTGAGTGAAGCAGCGGCGGCCGCAGCCTCTTCTCCCCTGGAATCCTACAGACAGCACACGCCAGGGAACTGCCCAATCCTGAGAGCCCAGCTTTTGACTTGACATATATTTACATTTTCTACAAACACATATATCTGCTTTTTTATTGAGTTCACTGGGGTAACAACGGCTAACAAAATTACACAGGTTTCAGGTGCACAGTCTATAGGACACATCATCTGTGTATTAAACCGAGTGTGCACACCCCAAGCCAAGTCTCCTTCCACCACCACGACTCATCCCCCTTCACCCTCCTCTTACCGCCTCCACCCCCACCCCCTTTCCCTCTGTAATCGCTACGCTGTTGTCCTCGTCCACGAGTGTTTTTACTTGATCCCTTCACCTTTTCCACCCAGCCCCTCAACCACCACTGCCCCTGAGATCTGTCAGTCTCATCTCTGTTAATGAGTGTGTTTTCACTGTGTCAGTTTGTTCATGAGAATCCACATGAGCGAGATCACGTGGTGCGTCTCTCTCTCTCTGACTGGCTGACTTCACTTAGCACGATAACCTCCAGGTTCACCCATGCCGCGGCCAAGTAGAAACGTGCCTCCTTTGCACGGCCGAGTAATACTCCATCGTGCAGATGTACCACAGCTTGTGACCTGCCAGTCTCAACCAGACAAAATGGAAGTGAACTTGGAGACTATGTATGCAGACTCAGGTCTGTGCTTAGTTTAAGACCCAAAAGTGGATCTATAAAATAAGGACGCCACCAGGAATAACAATAAAAAACAGCCCCGTGTTAAGAATTCATAAGAAAAATATAACATGTTTATACAAATATCAATAGTAGCTAACATGTACTGAACACTTACTATATATCAAGTAATATGCTAACCATTTACGTCCATTTTCACAGGCCTAACATCTGGTAAGTAGAATAGCTAGGAAAGTAATATTCAATAGTTGTAATATAAAGGTTTCTTTTTTAAAAGGCCAGTTAAACTCCTTATTACAGAGAATAACAACTAAGCTAGTGCATCTTATGGAAAACTAAAGAAAGAAAAAAGAGAATACATTTATCTCGAATAATACAACAGTATATATAATCAAATACTTATGATTTCCAAGGTGTGTAAGAACCTTTGCAGAAGGCTTTTTAAAACCCAAATCAAGGCCCTGGCTGGTGTAGCTCAGTGGATTGAGCACAGGCCTGCGAACCAGAGGATCGCAGTTCAATTCCCAGTCAGGGCACATGCCTGGGTTGCAGGCCGGTTCCATGGCAGGCCAACTCCCAGCAGGGGATGCACAAAAGGCAACCATACATTGATGTTTCTCTCCCTCTCCCCTTCCCCTCTAAAGGTAAATAAATAAATAAAATCTTGAAAAAAAAAATAAATAAAACCCAAATCACTCCCAGTTCTTCCCCTACCAAGGCTCCTCAGAATACAGAGTTTTTACAAATGGGAATATATTTATGAAAAAAATTGTGTAAAGATTAGAGAGAACAAATGGATTAAGGTGCTTTGACTTAATGACAATTTTATTTGGTTAACTCCACTCTAATGTTTTTTTATTTATACTCATTAAGCCACTGTTTTCTCTTCTCTGATAATAAAAATCACCTACAGTATTTGTTTAAAACATATAATCCTAACATGAAAACTGTAATCCCCAAAATACGTATTTCTAACAAGTTCCCACTGAAATTCGAAATAGTCTGGTGCCTTTGGCAAACCCTGCCTGGGTCTCATCTCAGACCTGACCAGTCAGAATTTCTGGAGGAGAGGTGATGAGGTTCATGAAACACCTGGGATTAGTATTAGGAAAAAAATAATGCCCCTGTTAATGTACACAGTAATTTAGAATCACTGCTTTTTTGTCTATTTTCTCATATATGTAGTAATAAATGACTGCTAATTGATATCCTTTAGTAGAAGTATTATTACCCCCTTAAACCTAAAGCAAGACTCATTCAAGCCCCATGCAAGATAATATTTTCTTCAGTATGTGGCAAAACAGACACGGTACCATAAACGAACAAGAACGAGGCGGCCACGTGGACACCCCTCTGCCCGGGGCGGGCTCAGTACCCGGCTCGTAGTGGCTCTGGCGGATGCGTCTGCCTGTGTGGATCAGACGCAGAGGGTGCCGGGGACAAGGTGGCGCGTCTCACTGCCGTGTGTCTGAGACAGGCTCGGAATCTGGACGAGGGACTGGCCTCAGACACGGAGGAGCGAGGGAGGAAGGGGCCCGTGTCCTTGTGCCCTGTGTCTGCAGACTCTGACTTTCCCCAGGCTGGCTACGGGCACAAAGACGGGAGTCCAGGGAACTGGCTGAAACACCTCCCTTCAAGACCCAGGCTGATCATGAGTGAACTACAGCTTGTAAATCTGATCTTTTGGTTGCACACTTCTCTACATTTTCTTGTTATTCTCTAGCTCTAGAGAAAACTTTTCAACACGTTTCTCCCTGGTCTCTGAGCAGCCACGTTCTTGTGGACATTAAACACAGGTATGTCTCACAGCCAGAACGTTGACAGCGGGCAACATCCCCCTCCTTGAAGCCATCACTACCAGTGAGGCAGAATCACTGAACTTTTCCACCGCAGAACTGGACACGCGGGCTACCAGGACTCAGTCTCCCCCCAGTCTCTGTGTCACCAAATCTGGAAGTTTAACTTCTGCCTTATGACAAAGCTCAGTATCTGTAACTACACAGTGCACAACACACACAACCAAACCCCTCCAAAGCACAAACTTGACACCAAACCAAGGGAGAGGACGTAGTGCATGGGCCGCCTGCAGCCCCTGCCCCCCACGCCAGCCACTCTGGTTCTCAGTGAAGGACCACTGGACAGGGTGCCCCTCTTCTGACAGGGGTGCATTCCAAGACCGCAGAAATGCCTGGCGTTGGACAGCACCCTCTACGTGCTGTGCTTTGTCCGATCTGTGGTTTTTCCTGCACATGTACCTGGGATGAAGTTTCATTTACAAATCAGATGCAGCAAGAGATGAGCAGCAGCAACTCCTAATAGAATACAACACGGACGCCGCACGCGCTGTCAACAGCTCGTGAACACGCTGACCTGCCAGCCCAGCATGGAACTGGGCGGCTGCTCACGAGGCACAGAGGCCAGGCCAGGCACAGCAACAGGGAAGGGGACCCGGTCACCCTGTGTGGCCTGGCGCCTGAGCCCTTTGCGTCTGGAGCTCCTGTTTAATGGTCTCGGACCCTGGCTGACTGCAGGCAAGAGGAAACCACTGAAGTGTCACTGGAAAGACAGAGGGGAAGGGAGGAAGAGGGCGCCTGTACAAGGTGGGAACCTGCGGGTTCGCGTCAGACACCAGGGTCAGGTGTCAGGCGGGTAACAGAAGGGGGCGCAGCCAAGCGTCTGCGAAAGGAGGCGCAGCCAGGGGAAGGCCGGCAGAGGAGGGCATCGCAGGAGTTGGGACAGGCAAGTCGGGAAAGGGCTAGGACGTGGAGGCCTCACTGTTGGAGGGACGCTCACTGCGCCTACCTTGCGTGGCTGGAAGTCGTACTTGACGCAGTGCTGAAAACCTTTTCCTTTGGACTTCAGCGACGTGACGATCAGACAGTTCCCAACAAAATGGGCGGAGTAGCCGACTCCCTTGCTGGTGCGGAAACTGCAAAGGAAACCCAGCACAGTGTGATGCCCTCGGTACACACACCCGTGTACCGAATGCTTGTGTGCAGACAACAAAACTCTGTAAAAAACGAGACTTCTTTCTCTGTAGAGTAGAGGGGTATCACCTGTGCCAAATAAAGACTAAACATAAAAGGTTTAGAAAACTAGAAGAAAGAATTTAAATTGAAAAAGCAGAAGACAACAGAACCATTTAAAATTCCAATTTAAAATATCACAAATACATAAAAAAAATCAATGGCCCATGAAACCCTACCAAGTCGCTTGCATAGGCCCTCGAGGGCCATCTGGAATTAGCAAACACCAAAGTCATTTATATAGTCAATGTTTTCAAAGACAGCTTGTTCCCTAGTTCTACTGTATCTTTAAAAATAACTTTCAAATTCAAAAGAATGTCACAGCCAACTCTGAAAAATAATGGGTAATCCAGCAAGAGTACATCTTTGTTTTTAGTTTAAAAAAGTATGTGACTATGAAATAGTTATTTTCTTCTAGAGGAGCAGTCTTCCTGCTGTGCATTCAATCCCTATGTAAAAAAATGTGTATGTTTTGAAAATGGTAGCATTTTTGCCTTCCCAAAATGACCATCTTGGAGGTCCACCCCCACTTACGTCTGGAAGTCCAGACGTGCGAACCTTGGTAACAGAGCCCACACGCTATTAGTAGAGCACCCTTCCCAGTTTCAGAGCCGTCATGTAGCAAAGGCACGTCAAATGCTCCTCTGCGGCAAGCCCAGGGGACAGGCACTCCCACTGCCGCCCTCTCACAGCTGCAGACACCAAAGCTCGGGAGAGGCAGAGGCGGCCTTCGCTCGGTGCACTGCAGGGCCGTGCAGGCCAACGCTTGGGAGCACTCACCGCGCTGTCCCCAGGTGTCTGTGAGAGGCTGACGGCACCGCTGGGCGTGGCTGGTGAGCCACAGCCCCCGGGCTCTTGGTCCGTACAGGTCAGCCCATCACGGTGTGGAGCAGCCCATTCTATCGACTCCCTACCAACGAGTTCATCTTCCAGGTGACACTTTTTTTATTGTTGTCATCATTCTGACATGGCCAGTGCCATTAATGCTGCAAAGCACATCCTGATTATGCTCACAGAACAAAGTGAGCGAAAAGGCCAAGTGCATGGAACCCGGTGGGGGGCTTCTCCTCCTTGGCCGGGAGCCGCCCCCACAAGGCACCCGTGCTGCCCTGACTGGCAGGTCTGCGCCCTGACTCTGAAACTGTGACTGGGGCAAGGCCGGTGGGGCAGCAGCACAAAACAGGTCACTAAATTTAATTGACCAAAGAACTTAACATATATTTTTAACACAGAAATCAATGTCACATTTAACTGAATATGTTTTGATACTGTGCTAAATACTTACTAAACTGAGATACTTAAAAGTACTAAAATTAAACATATTACTTACCAATAAAGATAAGGTTTATCCTTATCAACATTAATGTTATTTAACGGATCCATACGAAACCAAGTGTTCAGGGTGAAGCCATTCTGATAAGGCCACTTCGCAATGGGAGGCAATGCAATTGCCTACAAGGCAATGAGAAAAGATACAAAAGTATCAGTTGCTAACACTTGAAACCTACATGATCACAGTAACCAGTGTCACCCCAATAAATGTACTAAAACATAAATAAGTGAATAAATGAATAAAAGAAACATGTTAAAAAAATAAAAAGACATGCTGCAGACTGGAAGACCTTATCTGACAAATACACAGCTGACAAACTTCTACCCCAAATATACAATTCATTCTTACAATAATAAGACAACCATTTTTAAAAAATAAACAGAAGGTTTGAACACAAGCAGCTCAGAAGATGCAGGACAGCCCATGGACACAGGAGAAAGCACTCGGCACACTCGCCGTGAATTAACACACCACTAAAATCCCGGGAGGCGCCACTCTGTCGGCACTGAGAGGACTCAGACTCAATAGGCGGGTGGGCAGCTCCCAGAACCCCCACCTCTGCTGACGGGGAGGCAGAGGGTCCCACCATGGGAAGTGACCCGCCTGCTCTCGGGAAATGAAAGAGACACCAACACCCCGCGCCTGCTCTTAGGCGCCTGCCCGGTCTTAGGCGCCCACCCCAGAGACAGGACAGCGGGCCCACAGGCCCACTTCAAACGTTCAGCAGCAGTGCTTACAGCAGTGCTTACAGCAACCAAAAACCGTAACTCAGATGCCCGTCGACTAGTCAAGGGCAAGTAAGCGGGAGTACACCCGGAACTGTGACACTACAAAGAACAAAAAGGGCATGAATAAATGGTAAGCTACAACATGAATAATTTCAAAAGCATATGGTAAATGAAAGATGCCTGATAAAAAGACTACATAATGTGTGATTTTAATTATATAAAATTCTAGAAAAGGCAAAGTTAACCACAAAAATCAATCAGAGGCTAAGAAGAGGGGATCGGCTTCAAAAACAAACAGGGAACCCGGGGAACAAAAGAATTGTTCTAAATCAAGGTCACGGTTCAGGTTACCACACTATTCAAAACTCATCACATCATACTTTTTAAATCAGCGAACTTTACTGTGCACATTACACCTTAATAGAGCTGACTTAAACACAAACAAAAACGCACATGTGCTTTTAAACTCACCGCAGCACTGCAGCCGGGAAAATTGAAAAAGGTGTCAGGGCCGTGTCTCTGGGGCATCTGATTAAGAACTGACAGTAACTTCACTGCATGTCTCGGCTGCGGAAACCAGAAAGAGAAATGGCCTTGGTACAGGCTGAGCAAAAACACCTACCACATCACACTAGCCACTGGACGATCTTTCTGACTAGAGGGGAAATTAATTTTAAATGATCTACATAACTCCTTAAGAGGAACGACTCCCACCACCAACTGGAGTGCACAGCCCCCTAGAGACAAGCTGCCGGGCAGTAAGTGTTCACGCACGGAGACTGAGCCTCCCCGACCACAGCTTACCCAGACGCCACTCTCCCCTCGCAGCATGCTGAACAGAAGCTTCAGCTCCTTGACAGTGATGCTGTAGCTGGCAAGAACCCCCAACATATCAACTAGAAGATCTTCAAAGGAAAATAAAGTTATTCTGAACTCTAGCCACAAGCTGCCATCTGTCAAGATAATAGACTTTTAAAAAGAATGGAAGTTATCAAGTCTAATTTCAACACATAAAATATACAGCTAAACATCCTCATGAATAGTTAGTTATTCCAATGAATTGTTAAGTCATCAGAAAACAAAAAAGTACATGTAAGGTTTAGAATTCTATGCATCAGGTATGACATTCCGATGAAGTTTTCTCAGCAGACGCATAGAACAGACGTTTGTAAGTCCCCAGAGCACACACACGGCAATGCTGAGTGCCGAGGAAGGTAGGCAAAGTAGGCTCAGGTACGATGACAACATTCTAAATTAGCTGTTTTCACAGGAAAACATGACTGCCCACCATATCCTCCTTTACGAAACGTTTCTGAAATATTTCTTGACGTATTAGTAACAACTCTGAGCGGGTGCTCCTCACCTGGCATGTGTGAGCATCGCAAGCGCCCTAACAAGCCGGGCAGGGAGCACTGCCGCCCCACAGCTGAGCAAGGGAGGCGGAGGCAGCTTCATCCCACTTCCAGCGAGCACGCCTGACAGTCAGCGGCAAAGTCAGGCAGTGTGGCTCCGGACGCCTCACGCTCACCCAGCAGTCTCTAAATGGGACACCAGGTCAGCAGGCTACCAGTGACTCCCAGTGTGTTCATCTGCGTGTGCACGTGTGAGAGCCAACCAGCTCGCCCAATAAGAAAAACCATGCGCATCTAATCCCTGTCCCTGGTTACCTTCTCGTCTCTGCATGTTGTGAGTCATACCTCTATCAGTTTTTTGTAAGAAATTAAATATCTAAATATTTTAATTTTATTTTCTCTATTCCTAAAACACTTCCTAAGAATTAAAGATACTATACAAGTTATTACAGTCAACAGACACTCTAAAAAATTAATCAACTAATAAAAAGATTAGATTAGGGTATGTTCAAATAATTAAAAATTGGTATATAATATATATATAATCCAATATCACAGACTAATAGATGAATTTGAGACTTTAAAAATATTGTGTATTTAAAATAGAAATTTAATTGGTTATTTTCATCCACACACAACTGAGTAATTCTCAATGTTACAATATGTAAGCAATCTATAAAACTGTCAGAGTGGATATGCCACTTTTGAGACAGATCTTTTAGCGAAATAAAATGTTTCATCATTCAAATAACAAAAATATTCATAGTCACTATATATTAATCAGAAAATGTGCTTCTAAGAAAGAACTCTGGATAAAAATCAAGCATCTCAAAACCCTCCGTCAACACCAAGCGGTCCCCACAGACCAGCCGCGACGGCACTCTTCAGATACTTCTCAGAGGTTCGCTTCACTGTGAGTGCTTGTGTGACACATGTGATTTCTGTTTTTCAACCTTTCTCTACTCTCCTAGGTATCTGCATTTAATTACATAGTTATTAAAATTTCTTATCTATTGTACATATAACGTAACCAAGCAGCTCAGTTTAATTTGGTAACAGTTCTTCTCTGTACCAGATTTTTAAGAGAGGGAACAAATACTGAAACTATGAAATTTTCTCATCAATTTACTACTCCACCTTCTAGTGATACCTTCACATTAGTAAGTATTCAGGGTGAAAACTCAGTAGTATTTGGGGGGTTACTGGTGCTTCATTAGCATGTTATCTAAATTTTAACTTCTCTACTGCAAAGTAAGCTACAGATTTTTTCTGACATTTATTCAGTGCTTAAAACAATAAAAAGTGGAAGTTTGTGTTAGCAGTACTAATTCCTGAGAACAAAGGACACAAGAGTTGGGAAGGTTTCTGTACGAGAGACCCGTGAAGAAGGCGCCCTGCGGTGGCGCTCACACTCACTGCCCACACAGCACCGCCCACCAGTGATGTGGCTGTACCACTGTACACGTTCTTGCGGCTCATTCTGCAAAATGCACTCTCTAAAGTGGTAGCTACTTTATCATGTACATAAATCAATAAATGAATAAATAGAGGCAAGCTTCAGTCCCAAGTGTGCAAAGGCCCCGTGATCGTCAGTAAGACTTTGGGCACACGGAGGGTCACACGAATGAATCCCCATGGGACAACGCCACGAGCACTGGCAGACATGGTGCATCTGTGTTAAGAAGACACTGTGTCTGAGTCTGACTCTTCCTGCGGTGAACCACTAGGACCCAACACGGAGAATGCTGCATCGCCCCAAGTAGACAGATGCCACTTTGAAGGCCATCAGAAATGGTTTTACTATACTCTTCAAGACCAACAAAAATGTTTACATATTGAATTTAAAAAGCACAAAGTTAAAAACACAATATATAATTAAATACTACATAGAAAGTCCTGTTTCCATTTCTGGTAGATTTTATAGTACTTGTTTCACCTATTCATCATTAAGATTTTCTAAAACCTGGAAAAGCAAAATTAGTAATTGTCTAAAACAAAAGAAGTCATTCTCTATTTGTCAGGTTTTCCCTTAACAAAAAAGCAGTTTTTTCCATATAGCTCTATTTATCTATTTTAAATCAAGGCAGCTTCAACAAATCTATAAAGTGGCAGGAGCTCGGTACCCGTCATCAATTCTCTCCGAAACTCGTGACCAGTCCCAAGAACAACAGAGCGGCCCCTCCTGCGAGGCGGTGCTGTAACCCGTACAGGCTATGCAGTACGTGCAATGAGCCCCGGCCAANAAAAGCAAAATTAGTAATTGTCTAAAACAAAAGAAGTCATTCTCTATTTGTCAGGTTTTCCCTTAACAAAAAAGCAGTTTTTTCCATATAGCTCTATTTATCTATTTTAAATCAAGGCAGCTTCAACAAATCTATAAAGTGGCAGGAGCTCGGTACCCGTCATCAATTCTCTCCGAAACTCGTGACCAGTCCCGAGAACAACAGAGCGGCCCCTCCTGCGAGGCAGTGCTGTAACCCGTACAGGCTACACAGTAGCCTGTAATTACAGTCACAGTAGCCTGTAACTGCAATGAGCCCCGGCCAAATGCCAAGTGCTGAAACCCTTTTCCCCGTCAAAATGCGAGGAGGCCGGGGTCTGACGAGTGCCCAGCCTGACCAGTGCCGAGGCGCCACCGCACTACCCGCAGACATCGGGAGCACCCCGCACCCCGCCGGCCGGCCTCCTACCTGCTATCATGTCGTCCACGGCACTGGTCTGCAGCAGCACCTGCTCGATGAGCCCGACCTCCGTGCTGGTCTGCAGGTTGCGCACGCTCTTCCGCAGGACGGCCGTGAACATGCTCCAGACCTCGGCCTGGCAGGTGACGTCACAGTGCTCCAGAAGCTCCGTCATGCAGGTGATGCTCTCGGCGTCCTGGATGATGAAGTTCATCTCCAGGTCAAATTCTCCCCCAACCAGCTGGAAATGAGCGGAAACACACCAGAGGACAATAAGCCGGGGTGCATTTACAACCATATTTGAAAGAAAGCATAACTACTTTAAAACACTTCAAGTCTTCTAGCCTGCAACTAAGTTGGATAAAAATTAGTACCCTACAGGTAAGTGAACCCAACTTGCAAAGAGAAATATAATTTCTCTAATGGAAAAAGGTGACTTCAAATCTGGAATAACAGAGTGAAACAGAGCATATGACTCTGGGGTGGGGCTGTCGGGTGGCGGAATTCAGGACAAATTTCTACCAAAAAGAGGCTTGGCTCTTAAGAGCAATATTCACTAGAGGATGAAATGTAAGCATAAATTTTAAGACATAAAATGTCCATGTTGAAATGATAGAATCAATGTTTAAAATAAGTTTAAAAGAGAACTCCCTAATATCTCGCAATACTTGCAAAAGTACGTGGACTGGTATATGTGATTAACGGCAACACATGTGCCTTGGAGGCAAGTGAGTCAGAAGTGCTGCTGCGCCCCCTGAACACGCCTGAACTCAAAGATGTGCTGTGACAGTGCTCTCATCCTCTATGACCACACATCAACGTTCGGGAGCGGTGCCATCCTTCGTGGCTGTCCTGTTACAGCTGCCCCGCCCCCTGCCCCGCCCGCGCCTGTGGTTCAGGACCAAGGGTCATCCACAGGTGTTCTTTAGCTGGAGCCCTCCCCCTTCTTTAAATCCCTATTCTTAAAGAGCAGCACTGACACGCTGGATATCTTTTTGGTCAAAGAATGAAAGATGTAGGGAAAAAACAGCCATATGCAAAATGTCTAATAATTTTGAAGTTATGCATTAATTCATTCAACAAATGTTTTACTTATAAAAGAGAAGAACTCACTGCTCTAGGAAGTAGCGGCATTTCCACGGACAAGCAAAAGCCCAAGCGCTAACAGTGCTCAGTTCCAAGAATAAGGATGTACACGTGCACAGCATGTATACTCTTACCTTACTCCCAAAAAGGTTGCAGCTTACAAGTTACATGGAGCATAAAGAAGGCGCAACGCGGTATGAATGCGCAGCAGTAGTACAACACTACTGTCCAACCCTACGTGCCAGGTAGAGCCACCCTAAGTGCCCCGCACATTTTAAATAACTTAGTTCTCATTACGACATATGAGAAAGAAGATGTATTTTCTTCCTTCACGGGTAAGTAAGTAGTCATAGGCCCAGGAGTTGAACTAACTTGTAAGGGATCACAGAAGCTGTGGGTAGAAGACCCAAGACCAAGACCCAGTAAACTCCCTTCACACAAGTCCATACAAGCAATAAAATCTCATTTAAGAATTATTTTAAAGTTTTCAAAAATTTAAAAGCAAAATATCCTCAAATTTCAATATACTAAACCCTGCATACATTTTTCTCTGTAACAGCTCCAAAACTCAACTTTGTAAAAACGAGGCCTTCTGTTAACTCCTGACCTTTAAATGATGCAGATGTCCTCCCTGACTAAGGCTAGTTTGACTTCTGTGGAAACAACTGCAGCCGCTCTTGCTGGTTCCGCTTTGTCAATGATAACCACTACGAGAGAGTGGCTAAGAGTCAGTCTCTACATCCAGCCTCCCCGGACTTAGGTTCCAGTCGCATCAGTCCCTTGCAGTGACACCTCTTGCCCAAGCCTGAGCACTTCATCAACAGTGCGGGACAGAAGTTCCTTCGGAACAGGCCACGGTGACTGGGTTATCAGCGCTCAGGAACAAAGTGGGGCACGTAGTCAGCACTAGGTTGAGGTTGGTTCATAGATCTATGACAAACAACTGGAACACCATTTTTGCCAGGCCAGTCTCACCAAAGTCTCGCGGTGCTTACTCACCGTTACATACTCAGTTGCTTCAAACCTCAGCTGAACCTTGTAAAGCAGGGTTACTAACACACACAGAGAAATAAACAGGTTTGAAACACCACGACACATACTAACTGAAACAAAAGAAGCAGATTCCAAGATTTAAGCCTATGAGTCTTGAATACACTTGTGTAATACTTTATTCAAGACAGTATACAATCAAGGAAGAATAATAAAGAATATTTTAGACTAATTTCCTAAATGAGTTCTAAGGCTCTGGTGGAATCTGGTGTAACCAAGAACCATTATGAAATGTGTAAGTAACAGAGATGGGCTCAGCTGCAAGAAAATAAATAGTATGCTTTCAAAGGAATTAACAATTAATATGTGTATTTCTAACAATCAGGCTCTGTCATGTGAAGCCTAAGGTTCCATCTTTCACAGTTAAAAAGAACAATGACCTTTCAGATATATTTATTTAATTACAAAAGAGTTTGGGTTATGGCTCTCTGGTTTCATTGCCAGAAGCTGTAAAAATATTCAGAGCAGATAATGCAGAGTGGGCTTACATTTTCTGACAGCCTTTTTAACCTGTATTATAACTTCTAATACATACGGAACTGTGGCTAATGCTTCTGAAACTCTCATTCCAAGATCAGGAAAATATTTATTCCCCACTTCTATATGAAATAACTTTTATTTACCCTTTAAAAGTGTAAAAATTACTGTCTGTTCTTTGGAGAAATTTTGGCCCAAATTTTCAATCAGACTGTGAGTTGTTTTGCTGTCATTTTTTCAACACAGAGTTGTATGAGTTCCTTACTTATTTTCAGATGTTAATCTCTTACCTAATATATCATTTGTGGGTATCTTTTCCCATTTAGTAGGTGGTACAAATCAAAACCACAACAAGATACTACCTCACACCTGTCAGAATGGCTATCATCAAAAAGTCAGCAAACGAGATGAGCCATCGAGGACATGGAGAAAAGGGAGCCCTCGTGCACTGCTGGTGGGACTGAAAACTGGCACGGCCACTGTGAGAAACAGTACGGAGGGTCCTCAAAAATTTAAAAATGGAACCGCCTTTTGACCCAGTGATTGCACTTCCGGGTATTTATCCGAAAAAATCAACAGCATGGATAAGAAAAGGCATAAGCACCCCTTGGTTCACTGCAGTGTTATTTATAACAGCCGAGACACGAAAGAAACGAAGCTGTGTCCACCCACAGATATGAATGGATAAAGAAGATGTGGGGTATGTGACTACACGTTCATGTACATTAAACTCCAAGAATATAAAATAACCATTCAGCTTTAAAAAGGCCTAAAACTGAACACTTTCTCCCCAGTTCCATATAGTACACAGTGTCGTTTCTACACAGATACTTTTCCCATCAAAAGCTTCTCTATTTGCACTTCACAAACATTGTTTCTACCCCAAATGACAGCTAGCAGTGAGAAGGCGAGGTATTGCAAGGTGGCCCTCCCAAGGGCTGTGCAGGAAAGACCTGGCCTGGGGTCTCCCCTGGTAGGTTGATTAGCATCTTTTCCCAGGGTCTCTGCACATCATCTTCCTGCAACACATCTCAGTGTTCACATCTCTCCTTTTTACAGAGCCAGTCACACGGGGTAGGGGTCCAACCGATGACTGTGTTTTCACTTGATTACCTCTGTAAAGACACTCTCTCTCTAAATATGGCCACAGTCTGTTTAACTAAAGGTTAAGACTCAGCGTACCTTCTCGCCCCTTCCTGGGGGTATGAGGTGGAGGCCTTCCAATTCCATCCATAACACCACGACTGCAACATCCCAAGCAGGTCCCAATGTGGGCAATGCTGCCCCTTCATTCTGTCTAATGCCTATCCAAGGCAAAAAAGAGAAAGCAAAACAAAAACCCTCCATCAAGTTATAAATACTAACTCTCAACAACAGCATTATGAATGACCACTACTTCCTAATAACCTGAATTTTTCCTTAAGGGGATTTTCAAAGTAGAAAAGTGTCTATGAGAAAGCACGGGGTCCACACTGGCCCCAGAGGTGAGCCTGTCACCTGCCATGGGCACCACTCAGCGGAAACCCCTCTTCGGGACGTAGTTGCGAAGGCAAGGGCCCTCCGCCGCCTCTCTGGGTCACGAGTCACATGGAAGTTTACAGAGTTCAGGTAAGGTCAGTTTTACCTTAAATTTCACGTAAGACCAAATCTCACTTTTTAAAAGTAAACCCCTTACTCCAAGTACCACGACAAAAGAAGGGAAACAAAGTGCCACGTTCATGCACACATGCACACATGCACACATGCACATGAAGTGACCCACACTCCTCCTCTCGGGGGCTGAGAAACACACAACCCGACAACAGATCCGTGAGCTAGTAACTCTACTCCACACACTGAAACTAGGGAGTGCATCACATAAGACAGGCAACCACACAATCAAAGCTGGAAACAGCCGAGAAGCTTGTCCAACTAATATTTTCCTAATTTCTTCTTGTCTTCAAGGATAGACTGTCAACATCTTCCCTTCCTAGAATATTCATGTGTCTTTTTCATTCAACCTTCAAAATGGGTTTCCTTTCATCTGAAATATATTTCTCCAGTTGGAAAGTATAGTTTTCTTTTCTCATACCTTCATTAAAGTAAATAATAAATGATTGGTATAAACCTCTTTTACATCACTGAAATTAATACAGACAATCCTTTAAATTATTTCAGGTAAGTCATTGACCTTCCTTCAACTTTTTTTTTGTAACTTTAACAATGCTACCTTTTCCTGGTTTTTACTTATCTTTTCAAAAGAATCATTATAAAAATTGGGCTCACCCCAGCTGATGTGGCTCAGTGGACTGAGTGCCAGACTGAGCACCAGACTTTGAACTAAAAGGTCACCGGTTCAATTCCCAGTCAGGGCACATGCCTGGGTTGTGGGCCAAGTCCCCAGTAGGGGGTGCATGAGAGGCAACCACACATAATGTTTCTCTCCCTCTCTTTCACCTTCCTTTCCCATCTCTAAAAATAAATATAATCTTAAAAAAGTAAAGATTAAGAGAATTGGGCACAGACACTTAGAGAAATCCAATGTTCTAGTACAATGTAGAAAACTCAGGTCTCCCGTGTGACGTAGCCATGACAGACGGGGTGACAGCGAGTCATGCGCACTACTCACTGTGGCTCAGCTCAGTGGACGCACCGGGCACTGTGAGAGCTAGACCCGCAGCCCGGCAGACACTGCTCACGCAGTCGTAACCCGGGGTCACACCCAAACGATGAGGCGACACAGCTCTAAAAGCAGGTGTCATAAATCTTGGTTGCTCAGTTGCAAATGATGAGCTTAAAGCATTGCTTTAAAAAAACTATTGAGTGTTTAAAAAGAAAAGGCTCTTGCTGACCTAAGATTTCATTTTATGAAGCTAAAACAAAGAACAAAGCAAGTATAAGAAATGAAATAAAAAGCAGAAAGCAATGAAATAAAAACAAAGAGAAAGAATTAAGACAGCCAAATTTGTTTTCTTGAAATGACCGATAAACCACTAGCTAAACTAACTGAAAAAGAGAAAGAAAAGTATAAATTTTAACATCTGGAATGGATTATCACCATAAACCCTACAAGCATTAAAAGCATACCACAGAAAGGTCTATGAACAATGCTGTGACAACAAATCCAATTACTTAGATAAACAGAGACCCCCTGCAAAAAACAATGTTCCAAATGGATACAGATGAATGAAAATCTAAACAGCCTGTATTTATTAAAAAGTTAAATCTACTATCAAACACCCCACCCCCCACAAAGAACAGCGTGCACTCAGTGTACGCAGTGTCCTGACCAGCACGCCCTGTGAAACCCCCCCGGGGAGAGAAGAAGGAGGTGCTCCCACCCAGTTTCTCCCACCCAGTTTCCCAGCCACCCCGATAGGACCCAACTAGGGCCTCACAGGGAAAGGAAGACTCAGCCTCCTCTTTGAGTCCAGGCACACGAATCCCTAAAAATGGTAACAAAACCAAATCTAGCAACGTATAGGATGCAAAATGCACCACACAACCATCCCGAGAGTGCAAGGTTGTGCTCTGACACTCAAAACCAATGTCGGATTGCCAGTAAGAACATGGCATGGTACAAACACTCTGGAGGACAATTTGCCAGCTTCTTAAGAAATTAAACAGAGATTTGCCATATGACCAAGAATTCCACACCTAGGTATCTACAAAAATTTATGTTCATGAAAGCATTATTATTAAAAGCCAAACACTGGAAAGAACCCCAAGGTCCATAAACTGGTAAAGAAGTTATCCCAGTGTGGTACAGCCACGCAACGGGATGCTACGGGGCAGTACAGTGGAAGATCAGTGAAACTCGAACACACTCTGGTAGATGACAGGAGTCAGACCTGAAAGAGCGTTTGTTGTGTGACTCCATTTATGTAGAAGATGGAGAAAAGGCTGATGCAGAGAGAGCACATTAGAGATCGCCCCGGCTGGAGAGGGGAATGGGAGAGGAGTACAAGTGGGCGTGGCCTCTCTTTGAGGTGGGGGGTGCTGGAAGTGTTCTAAAAACAGATTATTCTTGTAGTCAAATGACCATGCAAAAATACTAAGACTCTGACTTGTATGCTAAGAGGAAATGAATTTTATGGAATGTGAACACCTCATAAACTTAAAAACAATTATCACATTAACATAAGCACTTCAATCAATATAAAAATATCATTTGAAAAATTCAGCCATTGGTGATAAAAAAACTTTTTAGGCAAGTCGAAATAGAAGGAACACCCGTACCCAGGCAAACGGTGTTCAGAAAGACCTGTGACAGACGTGTTGATGGCGAATCGACTGAGTGGTCAGCCCGGTGCCCTGAAGAAGCGGAGGGTGCCCACTCCCATCGCGGTGGTCAGCGCTGTGTGGCAGGGCCCCCTCACGTAAAGGCCGGAAAGGAGGAAGGGGAACTGCCCGTCTTTCTGGCGCCACGTGGAGACAGGACTGCGCGTGCAGAATACACCAAGTGTCTACAAAGCAGCTACTCATGCAAGTACCTGACTTCAGCGAAGTTGGAGGACAAAGATCAACAGACAAAACTGTATGTTGAGCATCAAACAATTAGAAACTAAAATTCTGAAATTCTATTTTCAATAGCATCAAAAACACTTCGAAATAATGTAACAAAAACATGGGTAATGCCTCTAAGCTATAAACTACAAAACCTGCTGCAAGGAATTTTTAAAAGATGTAAACAGAGGCGAATCATGTTCAAGAATTGGAAGACTCGGTATTTTTGAGAAATCACTCCCCCCAAACAATTAAACTACCCACTGCCACAAATGTACTTACAAAACCCACCAGGCCTCTCGGTAGAAACTGACATCAGGAGGGTAGAAACTGACCTCGGCGACGCAAGGTGTGTGTGACCACAAAGCAAGCAACCACCCGGACCCTCGCCACCCAGGGGCACAAACGGGGCGCTCGCGCAGCCCCGCCCACGCGCGGCCCAGCCCGAGCAGGCGCTCCAGCCGGACAGCCGTTTCTCAGGGACACTGGGACCTGCAGCCCCAAGAGAACACTCTGGATGAGTCACATTTCACCAAAACTTAAAAGTATTTTTTCGTGAAAAGACGGTTGTAGGTTAAGTAAAATTTACCTACCGAAAAAAACTTTCAAACAGTATGTGTCTGACCCAGGGGCGGTATCTAAAGTACATTTTGAGAATCCCCTGAGTAATCCTCACGTTAAAAGCTGGCAGAAGACGAGGAGGCGCTTCACAAAGTACTTTCACACGGCCCAGCGCGCGCACGACAGGAAGAGGCGCCCCGGTCCCTGGACGCCCCGGGAGCTCCGCAACGCCACCGGGCGGCTCTCCGCAGAGGGCTCCCAGCGCCGCCGCCAACCGCCGGGGGGTGGGGTACGCTCACGCTTACGTGATGAGTGAGGGATACGCTCACAGGTACTAACGGGGTGGGGGTACGCTCACACGTACGCGATGGGCGGGGACACGCTCGCACGTACATGACAAGTGGAGGTACACTCAGACGTACGTGACGGGGGTGGGGGGCACGCTCACACGTACGTGAGGGGTGAAGGTATGCTCAGATGTACGTGACGAGGGTGGGGGCACGCTCACACGTACACGACGTGGCGGGGGGGTGGATACGCTCACGGGCACACTACTTCCGCTGGCTCCGAGAACGCCCTACGGCCCCTCTTAAAGCGGCACACACCACTGTCAGACCCAGCAGTCACCAACACGTGCTTAGGCAGTCATCCAAAGAAATAAAAACCAGATCTCAACACGGCTGCTACACGGAGGTTCATGGAAGCTTTATTCACGATGGCCAAAAACCACCAACAGCCCCAAGGTCCACCAACAGGAGAAGGGGCAGACCACGGTACTGCAGGCGTGACGGTCTCCTTGGCAGCCAAAAAGGGCAGATGCTGATCCACACAACAGGAACAAACCGCTCAAGCACGAGGCCCCACGAGAGGAGCTTTACTCAAGAGGCCACTCACGCCTGTCAGATTCCGGCCGCACCACGTGCGCGGCCAGCCCGGTCTGGCTTCAGGGCTGTGGGCTGAGGACCGACCGGGCGGGTGCAAGGGACTTTATGCAGTGGCCGGGACGTTCCTTATCTCGCAGGGCCTACGCAGAGAGCGCTGTAATAAAGACAGTTTCCATCGTATGGAACTTTACAAAAAAGAGGCTGCGGGGGGACCCTCACCAAACACTGAGTTAGCAGATGTGCATGGCTGTAACCTCGCTTGAATTATATCTCAAATTTAAAAAAAAAAACGCAAAAAAAGTTGGATGCGTGTGTGATAAAGCTCCTTTAGTAAAGTGCAAACTGTGGAACCCGGGCGCTTGTACACTAACTAGAACTCCCCAACTCTTCCCATCAGTAAACACTGTCAGGCCTGTAAGCCAGCACTGAAACTTGTCACTAACTAGCGCGACCCATCCGCAGTCTTTCCGAAAACTCCCAGCCCAGTGCCACTCACTTTTTCTTCAGCTCGGCCCTTGACAGGCCCATCCGACAGAGGAGATGGGCTGCAGATTCCCCTCCACACTCCCCACGCTCCTTCCACCGTGACCACGCACAGCAGAGCAGGACAGGCCAGGCTGGGAGACCCGTCCTGACCCCACGCACCTCCCTGGGGAAGGGAAAGGACCCCCACCGTCCAGACCGACTGCATGCCTTCCGGCACTGATGACGGCACTGATGACGTCAGCATCCATTCTGCGTGCGGCCCTCCCGCGCGGTCCGCCACGCGGGTGTCCACACTCCTGGGAAGCTCTGGCCTGCGGGGACCAGAGGCCAACAGGAGGCCGGCGGGAGGCCTCTGGGGCAATCTCACCCACTGCCACAAAGCCCGGGACGCTGGGCGCTTTTCCCAGAAAAGCAGCAGTGTGGACTTGCCTGCCCCCGGCCACAAGGAGCATCTGACAGCTGCCTCTCCGGGTGTGGCCTCCCAGCCAGGTCCCCCTGGCCCCACTCACCCTTGCACTTAGCTCTGCCCCTCTCTCCTCTGCAAAGACATCTCTGACGCTCCACTCTCCAAACATGGTGTCACCTACCCTCCTCAGAAAGTTCGTAATTCATTGTATTTATCTTACGCAGCTTTACAAATGTATGTTTAGCAGAAGGAAGGCTGTTAAAAGGCTCCAGCCAACTTCACCTATCTGACCTAACATAAATTACTTAATCTTGTCGTCTCCTACGTAAACTGTAGGTAACGGGACTTGACCTCACAGGGTTGTTGTGGGAATTATTATATCCAGCCTCCTACATCAATCATTGGATAAGAACGGATTATTATTCTATTATTGCCTTCACAGGAGCCTGACTCATACCAACATTTAATAGGCACTCACTGAACACTTCCACTGAAAGACCAAGTGACTGGGCCATCCGTGTATGGCTGCCACAATATTGCTGTGGTCCACACCGATAAACACACTCAAATAACCACCCACTGTGATTAAAGGGGACAGTACTAACTGGTCTGTGATGACTGGCAAAAACGAAGGAGCCCCACTTCCCTTGCTTGGAAGTTGGCTTGCATGCTGTCCATAAAGTGCTGTATCACGTCGCCGCCACCCCCGTTCCCATCCCTGTCACTGAGTGTGCCCGGCAGGTCAGTCCTCACTCCCGACCCCAAGTCTGCACACTGGAGCTCTGGGAACAGCAAACCCACACCCGCCCCAGCCCTGGTACAAGGCTTCTGGCTGCTCCCAATTTCAGAAGCCTGCTCCTTGTTTAGAAGCCTTCCAAATGTTCAACTTTATGAACATTTGAAACTTCAGGTACAATAAGACATAAACTTAACAAGATAAATTGAGAAACTGTTACTAGAATGATTATTTATTCCATGGTGAAATCTCTAGACAAGAACAGGAGACAATTTATACTTTAGCACAAAGGAAAAATAAGTGGCAAAAACCCAGTGTGCAAACGATTATGACTTCATCTCCACTACACAGCAACATTGTAAGTGCCAAGTCTCTACTCTCTCACTGGGCTGCCCTCACAACGGGGAGCCTGCCCAGCGCCCGGCTCCCTCAGCCAAAGGGTGAAACGCCAGCCCAAAGCTCTAACTCCTTTCACCGGACACAGGAGTGAGACTCAAAACAAAAATGGCAGGAGGAAAATGGCATCCCAATGGCAAAGAATTAGATACACTACCACGAATCGGAGACGGGACAAGGACTGCGGTCACCCAGCACCGCAGCAGCCACCTGACAGGCAACGCCCCACCCAGGCTTCCTGATCACAGGGGCGAGGAGGGACTGATGCCTGGGGACCCAGGTCTTTCTCACGGCACTGAAGCACCAGCAGCGAGGGCACCTGGGTGGGAAAATGGCCTTGCTCACCCGCCAAGCACTTTCAAATATGTGCATCTCATCCTATAGGCAATGGCAATGAAATACTGTAGTGTTCCCTAAAAGTACATCTTCAAGGTTACGGCATCATTTCTGAATTCTGTAAAATAGTGTAACAAAAACTTTTAAAGAAAGAGAAGACACAGTTCAATGTCACCTTCTTGGAGAAGCCCCCCCCCCCTTTTTCTAAAGCCAAGGCACGCAACTGCTGCCCACAGGTCAGTTCTAGCTTGCTGCCTTACTGTAAAGAGTTCTCTTCTGTGGGCGCACACGGCTGTGAGCACTCACTTACACACTGGGTGCATGCCCACAGTGTGATTTAAATGTGGTGGTGTCTCTGCCCTCAGCTCCTAGCAGAGGAGGGACAGGAGTGCCTCCCAGTCAACCCCCTGGATGACAGCTCGGGTGTTGCTACCCAGGCGGCTCGCGGCCAGCCAGTCAGGACGGGGCTGGCTGGGAGACCAGCATGTGCCCCAGTGCTGGCACCGGCTCGGCCCTGTGGCCAGCGATGAGGCCTTGCGCACCTGCACGACGAAGGCTCCGTGAGAACGCTAGACAATGAGCTCAGGGCGCCTCCCAGTCAGTGCTCACCCCGAGGTGCCAGGACAGAGCCCAGAGAGGGCATGGGGCTCTGTGGGCCAGCCCCCACCTCGATTCCTTTCGGCCACTCTTGAGTGTGTCCTTCACGATAAAGCCAACTGTGAGCATGGGGCTTTCCCGGGTGCCGTGAGTCATCCAGCAACTGTCACACAGAAGGATGGGGCTGCCCTCAGGCAGGAAGCGAGGCAGCAGCCCCCCCCCCCCCGCCCCGTGGCCTATGAGTGACGGTGGCCTTGTAGGACTGAGCCCTCAGCCTGTGGGGTTTGCACTGACTCCAGGTAGTGTCAGAAGTGAACCAAATTCTAGGACACCTAATGGGTGCCACCAAAGCAGTGTCAAAAAACAAAGCACTTTATTTCAATACGGGTATGGCTGCCTTGCAGTGGCAGCTGCAGAGCTGAGGGGCCACAGCAGACACCACTGGCCGCAGCGCCCGCAACCTGGGTCCTCTGGGGGGCGTGTGCTGCCGCTGTCCTGGAAAGCCGGTTTCTCATGGCCTCCTGCCTCCACGTGTGGGGCCGTGTCTCTAACACAGCACTTCACCTTCACACAACTGTCCACACAGAGTGGGTTTACAGTGGGGAGAACACAAAACCGAGTTTACCTTTGCGTTATTATCTATTAATTACTATTTCATTTCCACACAAACAATTAAACCTACTTTTGTCCCACTCTGTTTTTAAAAAACTATTTAAACCTCCATCTCTTCCCCCGCCCCTACAGAGTACCACTTATGAACAGACACAGGTTCGTTAATCATTATAGTCTTAGAACCAACTTCTTGGCATGTGGTGGACAGAAGCTTAAAAAAAAACATTCCCACCAAAACAGCTTCTTAAACCATGTTTCTACCCCAGTGTATCTAATCATCTACTTTAACATCAGCTTACGTTCCGGTTCAAAAGAGAAAAAATACTACTTAAAAATCACAAATTATTCACGTGTTGAAGCCTGAGAGG
The DNA here is from genome assembly GCF_014824575.4 of Sturnira hondurensis. Lineage (NCBI taxonomy): Eukaryota > Metazoa > Chordata > Mammalia > Chiroptera > Phyllostomidae > Sturnira > Sturnira hondurensis. Next base: position 16,581,075 of record NW_028082350.1, on the reverse strand, counting down.
ACCAGACACTAGAAGATTGGACCTGACCCAATCTTCATTCTCCAGGCGCAGTAAGGTCCGGAAGACCAACACAATTAGATTAGAATCCAAGTGTGAAACTGATACTCTTTTCACTAACAAGAGCAAACCTTTTTAACACCTCACGTGAACAAAAGGCAAATTAAAACTAAACTCTGTACAAACTGTACCCCGAAGCATTCTCAGGATGGATCAACGCTTCTTGGGGTACCAGCTGATAAAGAGACTGAATCACAACAGGAATCAACATAGGGCTTCCTTCCTCAAGAAGGTCCTGTTCAGAAAAATAAAGTCACTTGCAATAAAAAGTGTGCTTCTAGTAAACCTGAGTTACAGCCTGGCACCAGCTCCGACCGCATCTCAGACCAGCAGACGTGTCCCAGACGTGCCCACTGGTTGTGGGGCCGCAGCCTGAATGGGGACGAGCCACGTGATCAGTGAGCGCAGCAGAGAAACAGTGAGTAACACAGCAATCTGCCCTAAACACAACTCTCACACTTCCCATTTGAAGAAGAAAACAAAAAAGTAACATCCTTTATTTTGCTTCCAAATATCTACTGCTATATGACTATCTATTCATACGTACACCTAAGTACAGAGGTAGAGAAAGATCCAGAGAAACCCGATGGCTGGCTCAGGTCACAGCGCAAGGCCAAGGCAGAGCAGGGACCTGAACTCTGGCCAGCCGGACCTCAGAGGCGGAGCTCGTCCTGGACACCGACTCAAAGCGGATCTGACTCCAGGACCACCCACACGTGGACTCAGGGCTCCCAAAGAGGACACCCCGGAACATCCCACGTGGCCAGCTGTAAGAGGCCTGAAAGCAGCAGGTACCAGCTTCCCCACGGACCCTGCTGCGTCCGGAGGGAAACCCAAGCAACACAGAGACCAGAGTAAAGGAGCCCTGGTCGGTCTGCTCAGAGCAGCTTCCCGAGGCCCACGGGCAGCTTCACTCAAGTCAAAACTGGCTCTCACTGGCTCTCACAGTGTCCATTCACCAAGGCCCTCCTTCTTCACACACGTGCACAATGGGGACAGCAGTCTCCGTGTCATGGAATCGGCATGTTCATTGAGAATACTGCATTCCCTTTACTCCAAGGATTTTTCACACCTTCACCTTTCTGAAATCAACATGTAGCTCAACACTGATGTGTATGTTTAATGTAGTAGTGGTTTCTCTCTCCACCAAGAGCTGTTAGTAAATGAGTCCCAATCCACAGCCTAGCAGCACACCTGACCAAAACCTGTAACTACTGTGATTTTATTATATGTGGTGCAAACACACAAAAGATGATTCTGAAATAGCTCTTCCCAGAATTTTTCTTTATGTGTTCATATAGAAATATATACATGTTTACTTCACTGTTTTTATTTCTCCACTTCTCCCTACCCCTTGGAGTCTAGAGGCCTTGATTATTACATTACATTTCAAGACTGTAACCCCTGAGATTGTTGAGAAATTAATGTATTTACAAGGTGCTAATGGGATGCCAAAAACTGGAAATACTTAACTGCCTCAACCCCACTCCGTGTGTTCGAGAAGGACCCACAGTAGAGACGGAAGCCCAAGGTAAGTCCTGAAATACTGAGCACCAATGTGTGGAGAAGAGACACCCCTGGAAGGTGGCCCATACTCGGAAGGCACTGTGCCTGCTCAGACTCCCAGCTCTGGGTGTCCTGGCTCCACCCTGCCCCTCAATGAGCTGGGCTCCCAGGACAGCCAATCTTGAGGATCCTCCGATTTAAAACCTTTTCTGACTCCCGCAGGTGGCTTATCCCTTTCTCCTCCATGACACTATATCCTAATACCTATTTTTCCTCGAGATCACAAGAGAAAGGAAAGGCAGGGCCAGGATTTGAGTCCAAATTAGTCCAACGACAAAGGCCTCACCACAAAGTTTAGTACTTTTTAATCCACACACTGCGCTCCTAAGACCTTGAAGTCCTTAGAAAAGAACCACCTTTCCAGTGCCACTGGGTCCCAGGCTTCGGCACAGCATCCCTGGTTTGGCGCCTGAGCTCACAACCACCGCCTAGAAATAAGTGCAGGGTTAGCCTCCCTCTCCTCTCCACCAGGCGCTGAGAAATCTTTCAGAGTCTGAGACGGTCGGAGAATGCTGCCGAAATGTACTCGGAATGTTCATGGACTCCCGAGACAGGTGCCACCACCTCTCCAACATTAAACAACTCTCCAAACACACAGCACAAGACGCACAGGAGAGTCACCCCTGGAACACAGCTGGGCCCAGGCCCTGCCTCCTGGAGCACCTCCCACGGCCCTTCTCCCAGCCCCCTGCCTCTACTCTGTTCCAGTATTAACTTCACCCAGGTGGGATCAAGTGTCTGCCTGCCCAGTGACCTAGTTAACGGTTCCCCCTCGCTCCTCCTACACAATGCTGCCCCCCTCCACTTGCCTCCCCTCCTTTAAACTACAGTTGCTTGAATACAAGTAGGTATGTACGGATTTTTTCCAAGCAGTCCCCAGCAGCCTGGAATATCCTGCTCGGTCTATACGCAGACACTACCCTTTGGGCCTCATCATCACTCCCAACCATGCAAAGGCAAAAACCCACGTTGGAGAAGCCTCCACCAGTGACCTATAAAATAGTTCCAAACAAAGCTGAGGACACGTGCACTGCCACAGAGCTGCAGGAGTGTGCTGACTTCCTCAAAGCACAAGCACAGGGTAGCTGACCGCAGCGGAAGTCCACCGAGCCCATGGAGACATGAAGAGGGCAGGGTGGGCCACGCTGTGCAACAGAAGGCAGGCTGCCAGACTGGGCACCCATGCGCTGCGCGGACAGCAGACACCAACCGACCCCAGGGCATGCAGACAGAGCTCTGAGGCTTAGGAACCAAAGCCTCAGGAAGCCTAAATAGCCACTCGTGAGCAGGCCGAGTGCTTGCCATCTCACCAGCCCAAGCTAGAAACACGTGGCACTATGTCCAGAGTGTAACCACAATGAAACTGCAGCTGGAATTTAAGAGGGCAGCAAACTGACTTCTGCAGGTTTCTGAAACAGAGGCAGTAAGCACAGCAAGTACCGCCTCTGTCTGAAACCTACCACTACCTATTACCTATGAAATCTTCACAGCCTCATTTATCATCTTTAGCCATTGGCTTCTTCATCACTACTTACTCTCGGGGCGCTCTCGAGAGACTGAATACATGTGAAGCACTCAGCACAGCAATTTCCGGCCAGTGTACCACAACAATTGTTTAAACCAGGCACTGCCTGACTACTGAGTCAGGGGCACCAACCTCTTGTCCCACAGACTGTCAAGTAAGAAAACGACAGCAGCCCACACAGCAGGAGCCATCTGCGGGGAGCACCCTGTCCTGAACCATAAATGCGTGGGTCACGTGACAGAGCTGCACCTTACTGGTCACGTCATGTGGCAAGGTTGCACCTCATTGGTTAATTCTTGGTACCAGAAATCTTTCTATACAAGTATAGGCACCTGACTTTTCAAAAAGTCACTCTGGAGCAAAAAGAGTAAGTTGTTCCTATTATTATTTTTGTAAATTAATAATCAGAAGTATACTTTTTTGGTCAGATCAGCAAAGTACACACTTCTCAGCGTGCCACAGAATTTCAGTAACTAGTGCCAGTGCCACCAGAGGGAGAAGGCTGAGCGCGGCTGACTTGGTACAACGCTCGCCTGGCGCACCACGAACTCAGCAGAGGTCCGTCGTGATCACCCGGCGCTACCACTGAGGGCGAGGGAGGCCTCAGTTTTCCACCGACACTGCAGCAGACAGGAAAGTGCCACTTTTCATTAGGAGAGAGTTGAAGCTGGTTGGGCTCAATGGCACCAGGAAGCCACTGGTGCCTGTGGGTGCAGAGATGAAGACATCGGAGAATAAAAGTACAAGGGAGAAGGAAGAAAAAGTAGAAGAAAGGAAAAGAATAAAATAATTCAAGGTAGACAGTCAGGGGTTTATATAATGAAAAAATAGTGTAAATTTCAAAGGGAATTCATGTGGAACACTATAAACAGATCCTAAAGTTTTATTACATCATTTGTTTTATCCTTACTTTCCCTGAAGACCAGCTGTGCCCCTCCAAAACGCACATTAGAAAGGCAGCCCTCAGAACCTTGGAACAGGACTATACTGGGCAGGGCCTTCGGAGAGGCAATGAAGGTGAAATGAGACCATGTGGGTGGGCCCTGATCCAACGGGACTGATGACATCAGGACACAGACACATAGAAGAAAGGCTGTATGAACACAGGGGGGAGGAGGGACATCTGTGAGCTAAGGGAAGGGGTTCACAGGAAACCACCTCCCCTACCCCTTGGTCTCAGACTTGTCACCATCAGAATTGTTGCTCACGCTGCCCAGTCTGTGGAATTTGTTGTGGCAGCCCCAGCAAACTGACAGGTACTCCAGCCAAACCCTGGTGGCTCCAGTTACTACACGAGAAGGGACACTTGCCAGACTAGAGACCCAGACCAGACACGGAGTTGCAGCCCTGCAGCAGAGCAGCAGAGACCAAATCAGGGACTTCTCTGCACCTGCGTTTCCAAAGTCTTAAAATCCGGGAAATCTTTGAAATCTTAGGAAGCACCAGCATTCTAGTATTCTACTATTCAATTTAAAGTCTTCTTTAAAGTATGGTAGTACTCCTAAGCAATACAAAATTGCAATCAAAATACAACAGGGTATTACTCTCACTCTGGTAAATCAAGTAAATCTTCACAAAGTATACACACCCTGTTTTCCAGGTGAAGTTGCTTCTTCATTTCAGGTTCTGGTAAATAGGATACATTCAACACATGGATTTCAAAAAATCTATTGTTACACATATTGTTTAACAGTAACTCAAAAAAGCAGTTATTTCATTAAGAAAAAGTCTAGTAAATAAGCAAAGCATGTTATAAATAACTACTTTTACATTTGATTGTAATTGTTTCTTCAACTCTGTAGCAATGTTTACGATTTGCCTCCCAAAGTATTTGCTGACAATAAATCGCATTAATTTGTTGCCATATTGATTGCCATGAATTATTGAGGCAACTTCTACCAGAGCAGGAAGAACAAGTCTTCCCCATGACACGTGGTTGTGAAATCTTTGCTATTAAGTCAATGCATTACTGAGGACAGGTTTATGACACCTAACAGAAGACCCCCAAAATGTTAGTGGCTCCCACGACATGATGAAGGTGACACAGATGCGTGTCTGTATTTGTAAGTACATACTGTATATGCACACACACACAAATGCACACATATAAAAAAGGAAGCATGCTAAACTACCTCTTAGTTTCTTTCTATAGTTCACCTACTTCTAACCTGTCACCTCTAAACCAGAACTATCCAATATAAATACAATGCAAGCCACATATATCACTTTAAATACTCTGCTAGACACATTAAACGAAAAATATAAAACAAAACAGGAGAAATTAGTTTTTATTTCACTTAACACAATATATCTAAAATATCATTTCAACATGTAATAAATATTTTTATCATTTTTATTAATATTTGAATAACATTAATAAAACAGTTGTCTCCATTTTCCCACCACCATTTTCCCCCGCCCCACCCACCCACCCCAACCTCCCACCCTCAATCCTACCCCCCTTTGGCTTTGTCCATGGGCCCTTTATACATGTTCTTTGACAACATGCAATAAATATTCTTGATGATTTATGAGACAGTTACATTTTTTATGCCAAATCTCCAAGCCCAGTGCGCACGTTCTGTTTCAGAACACTTCCAGTGCACCCCGACTGTGACGGGGCTGGTGGCGGCCACACAGCAGCCTGGTGCCGGACGGAGCCACCGGCCAGACCTCAGCCCAGGCACCACGACTCCCAGGAGAGGTGCCCTGACCACACGGCACCGCCCTCCCTGAGGGGCAGCCCCTGGGCCCTGACTTATTTCTAGTGCGGAATTCATGCCTTTGTTGCTTGCATGTGTCACCCCTACAGCGTGGAAAAATCCGGGGCAAGGAGTCCTCCTTCCTGATCATCGTGCCTGGCGACACATCACATACGCTAAGCCTTCAATAAATATGTGTTGAATAAAGCAGGCATGTGACTTCCGGCCAAGATGGAGGCGTAGGTGGAAACACTGTGCCTCCTCGCAAAACTAAGTTTAAAGACAACAAAGATTTAGTAACAAAAACACAATAAAAACAGACAGAATTTGAACTGTACGGAAGTCCGACAACAAGGAACCATTCATCCAGACCGGTAAGAGGGGCGGAGTCAGCGGCTGGCGGAGCAGGGTTGTTCAGGGAAAGTGGCCAGACCGACCCAGGCGAGCAGGTGGTGGTTGGCAGATCCCAGGTGTGGGGTAGCAACGGGCAGACCCAGTGGGGGCACAAGGCGGCTGGCTGACCGTAGTCACACATTCACACACAGATAAACCAGATAAAGGAGCAAGCAGTGAGACAGACCGTGCAACCCAAGGCCCCAGTGCTGGGAAATAAAGCCTAAAAGCACCAATTGGAAAAACTTTCGGGGGTCAAGGTGCCAGTTAAGGCTCTCAGGCTCACAGAGAGTTCATTGGATAGATCCACAGGGTTCTGGAGGGTGCACAAGCCCACACACCGGGGAACCAGCACCAGAAGGGCTCAATTTGCTTGCAGGAAGCAGCAGAGGGGACCGAAATCCGAGAGAGTCCAGAACAAATGCCATTGCCCCTCTCTGACCCCGCCCCCACATACAGCATCACAACCCAGTGAAGATGTGCCTCGCCCTGGTGAACACCTAAGGCTTCACCCCTCATATATAACAGCCGCAAACAGACCAAAACATTAGGGCTCAAGAAGAAGAACAGCTCAAAGCCCGAGAGCCAATATTCTAAGTGACCAAGAGATAGTCAACCTATCAGATGCACAGTTCAAAATACTGGTGATCAGGATGCTCACAGAACTGGTTGATTTTAGTCACAAATTAGAGGAACGAATTAAGGCTAAACTAATTGAAATGAAGGGAAATGCACAGGGAACCAATAGTGATGGGAAGGAAACGGGGACTCGAATCAATACAGTGGACCAGAAGGAAGAAAAAAAAATGACCAAACAGAAAAGAATGAAGGAGCAACATTTCAAAAAAATGAGGAGAGGCTTAGGAACCTCCAGGACATCTTTAAACGTTCCAACATCCAAATTATAGGAATACCAGAAGGGGAAGAAGAAGAGCAACAAGTGGAAAACTTATTTGAACAAATAATAAAGGAGAACCTCTCCAATCTGGCAAAGGCAATAGACTTCCAGGAAATCCAGGAAGCTCAGAGAGTCCCAAAGAAATTGTACCCAAGAAGGAACACACCAAGGCATGTCATGATTATATTAGCGAAGATTAAAATGAAGGAGAGAATTCTAGAAGCAACAAGAGATAAGGGGACAGTCACCTACAAAGGAGTTCCCATCAGACTGTCAGCTGATTTCTCAAAAGAGACCTTATAGGCAAGAAGGGGATGGAAAGAAGTATTCCAAGTCATGAAATCCAAATACCCACATCCAATATTGCTCTATCCAGCAAAGTTTTCATTTAGAATGGAAGGGCAGATAAAGTGCTTCTCAGATAAGGACAAGTTCAAGGAGTTCATCATCACCAAGCCCTTATTATATGAAATGGTAAAGGGACTTACCTAAGAAAAACAAGGTAAAAAATATGAACAGTGAAAGGACAGCAAACTCACAGTTATTAACAACCACACCTAAAACAAAAGCAAACTAAGCAGACAGCTAGATCAGGAGCGGAACCACAGAATTGGAGATCACATGGAGGGTTAGCAACAGGGGAGTGGGAGGAGGAGAAGGGGGGAAAGGTACAGAGAATAAGTAGAGAAGACGCTAGGTAGAAAATAGATAGGGGGAAGGGCAAGAATAGTATGGGAAATATAGAATCTAAAGAACTTTTGACACATGGACAAGAACTAAAGGGGGGAATGGTGGGGGAGGGGTGCAGGGGGGAGAGGAATGAAGGGGGGAATGGGACAACTGTAATGGCATAATCAATAAAATACATTTTTTACAAAAGCAGGCATGTGGTCAGAGATGCAGTTAGGCTGCAACAAGTATATTCGGACCCAATAAATGAGCATTCAAAAAGGGCCGGGGCACTGAGAAGCAGCATCTGTGCACAAAGAACTAAATCATCTGCAGATTAAATACAGTACTCTATTTTAAACAATCAAGTCAATTAGAAAATAAGTCAACTGTGGAATGATATGATTCAATAACTGTGCATAATAAACATCAGTAGCTATCATAATATAAAGCGAAACTTGTATAAGGTCCTTGGTTTTTCTTCAGGGACACACTGCCAGCGTTCCTCTTTATGACCTAGCAGCACACCTGCAGACCTGGCACATCTACCCGTTAAATCACCATCACAGGCTCCCTCCGCGTTGCACCTCCACTCCGTGTACATGGAAAGACAGTTAAGACGGTGACGCACAGTGTGTCAGCAAGCCCACCACTCTCGCGGGAACTTGCTTCTGTTGTAAATATCTAGATCCGTATTTTCTACGCAGGTCATCTTCAATTCATCTCAGAGTTTGGCAGCAAAATTTTTCAGTGTCCAGCTGTCATGCTAAACGACAGCTTGTCATGCAGGACCTAAACACATTAGTTTACCTTTCAGAGTACAGATCACTAACAAGGATAAATATTATTTCAAGAATAAAGCTCAATATAATCAATGAAAAACATTGGCAACTCACTCAAGTTTATTTGCTCGACATACTTCTCATGAAAGTACCTAAATGAGTCTTCCACAGAGAAAAAAATGGTTCTTCCTAGCTACTCCGCCCACCCTTAAAACCAGCGAGTTGGCCTCACCCCCCGGGAGGCAGCCGGGACGGAGGCCTGGCGGGAAGGCGAGCAGTTCGCACAGGGGGGACGGGCGCGGTCAGGGCCCCCGCGCGGCCACGCTCCAGTGAGAGCGTCAGGGCCTCAGTCTGCGGGGGTCACTGCCACCAGCGTGACAGACAGACAGGGGAGAGGTTACCGCTCCCTGAAAAAGCCCACGCCTCGCTCTCTTCTCTTCCTAGGAAGAGACACCACGAAGAAACCTGCAGGGTGAAAAGACACGCTTTGGTAAAGAGCAGTCATTACATCTCAACTTCAAAAGCCGGGACAGGTAGATAAACACGAGCTGCGAATAGGCGCTGCCTGACCCACCTCCCTCGGCGGTACTCCTCCCCCTCGCCCCGATGCGGGAGGGAAACCTGTGACCCGGATCCGCCACCCCCACCCCCAAGGCGGGCCGGGCCCGAGGGCGCGCAGAGTCCTGGCTGCGGGAGAGCGCCTCCCTCTGGGGTCCTGGCACCCAGTTGGACCGGCCTCAGTCTTCTTCCTGACACTATGAACTCCACTTTGAGAAAACGCTACAATTTTTAGAATTCTGATTTTATGAGACTGACAAAATTAGAAGCAATTTCCAGCACCCTCAGTTCCCTTGTCTCCTCCTCCACCTTTCCTCTTACTCAGGAGCCGACGCCCAGAGATGGGCCGCTCGCCCCGCACGCAGCACCGATGGCGCTGGACACCATGCGCATGCGCACCCTGCAACTGCACCCAACTGAAGCCAGGCGTCCCGCGCCCTATCACACTGGGTCGTTACGGAAAGTCAGTGCTCACCAGCGCTCACTATGCATCAGGCTCACCACCACGGTCCCTCCCCCAACCACGATGTAAACATTTGAATCTGGGACCCCTTCTTGTAACAAACATCCCCTACTTTAGTGTGTATCTTTTTACTCCTAGAGAAAGGGTAGATGACTATGACAGTTCTGAAAATCACACAAAGTATGATGGGTTTCCCAAAGTTTGCAATACATGACCTAATATCTGAATTAGCTGTACACCTAATAACTAATAACCAAAAATAAAAGGGCCACATAACAAAAATAAAAGACCAAAAACCTAATTTGAGCCACATGTACAGTTTAAAGTGGACTGATAGACACATTAAGAGAAATAAAAATAAACAGGGCAAGTTCATATTAACACATATACTCGATTGTAATAAAATATACTCGATTGTAATAAAATAACTTGAGGCAATACAGTCAGGACATTATGATTTCAACATGTAACCAAAATGAAACTATTAATGAGACATTTTACATTCACCTTTCCAAGCCTTTAAAATGCAGCATGGGACTCATTCCTGCGCACACCTCAGTCCTACCAGCCACCCTGCAAGTGCTCAACAGCCACGGACACACGGGCTGCTTTGGACAGGGTGGCTGCAGACGGGCGGAAAGCCATGGCTTCGGAGCAAGTGGTAAACATGTGAAAAGACAACCCTACAGTGACAGACCTCAGAGGGGCACACATATAGCTGTGGTCGATAAATCTTTAATGATTAAGACAATCAAGAATTATACTGTGGCGGTATAAGAGGAGATAAATTGTTACTTCTTAGATATACAAAAATACTAGTGCAATACATAGATATTACAGAGCTGCACACTTGAAACTCATGACACTGAGTTACTGACACTGGTCAGTAACAAGTGTCACCCCAATAAATTTTTTTAAAAATACACAAAGTGTTAAAACTGAAGCATTATCTTCATAAGATATATATTGTACTACATAAATGAGTTCAAAAAGATTTGGGCTTGCTCTCCTAGAAACCTGTATTTGTAAGTGGATAGGTAAGATGAAAGATGCATTTTAAATGGAAAGGTTTTTTAAAAGTTTTAAAACACAGGCTGTCTGATGCAAGCACACTAACAACCTCTTAAGTAAAAACAGACCGGAGGTGTTCTTTTTTTTTTTTTTTAAGATTTTATTTGTTTATTTATCTTTAGAGGGGAAGGAGAGAGGGAGAGAAACATCAATGTATGGTTGCCTTTTGTGCATCCCCTGCTGGTAGTTAGCCTCCAAGGAACCGGCCTGCAACCCAGGCATGTGCCCTGACTGGGAATCGAACAGCGATCGTCTGGTTCGCAGGCCCGCGCTCAATCCACTGAGCTACACCAGCCAGGACCGGAGGTGTTCTTTTTAACGGAGAAGAAGTTGAGGTAAAATCACCGCTGAGTATTCCATGAGCAATGGAAATCCTGGTAACAAACGATCTGCAGTCTTCCATAAATAACTAATTTTTTGGTGACATGACAAAAAGTTTGCACGTGACGGCACCCCGCTCTTTTTTCCCCATGCCTTCTCAAGAAAACTCCGACCTGCTGAGCCCTCCCGTCCCACCCTCCGACACAGTCTTGCCAGTCAAAATGGAGACTGTGTTAGGCTTTGCAAAGTAGGGAGAACAAAGGAAAGCACAAGGAATTTGTAGGGTCCTAGCTGGGTGCAAAGCTTTTCAGACAAGCTCTAAGATAAGAGAGTCAAGAGCTACACTATGGGCAGGAAGCAAATGAAAAACTTGTAAATTTTTAATGACATATTACTATGGTCTGTGTATCTCTACCCCTCATAATACTCAAGAAATAGGAGTGAAGAACCCAAGTCACCCAGAAATGACTTCGCTCACTGGAGGCTCCTCTTCTGGTTCCACAAACACAGAGACTGGTCCACGCAGACCTGAATGTGTAAGTGTAACATACAAATATGGCCTCCGAGGGTCTCATCCGTGTTGCCAGTGGAGACTGGTTTGAATCAAAAACCCTCACCTATTCTTTGAAGACAAACACCGAGTGCACTACGCCAGACCAAGATGGACAAATGACCTGTGACTGCACGGACACAAGGGGCCCAGAGTGGCCCAACGTGGGGAGGGCTGGGGGAGGGCTGGGGGAGGGCCGAGGCCGCCGACCAGGCACAGAGCTCCACTCTCGGAACAGGAAGAACTTCCAGAGCCATGGCGATGGCTGCACAGCTTAGGTGCTAACCAAACCAAGCATTTTAGGTAGGTGAAACGGTAAACTTTGTTATCTGTATTTCACTCCAATAAAGAAAGGAAGGCATAAAGACTTTGAGCTGGGCTAGCCCAGAAATACACCTAGCGGCAAAGATAGTTTAAAAAACTAAAAATTAGGACTTCCGCCAAGATGGAGGCATAGGTGGAAACACTGTGCCTTCTCCCACAACCAAGTTTGAACACAACAAAGGTTTGGAGAAACAAAGACACAACCAAAGGACAGAAAATTGAATTATACTGAAGTCCGACTACATCTAACCGTTCAACAGGGACGGTAAGAGGAGCGGACCCAGCAGCGAGCAGGGTCGGGCAGGACAGGGCCCCCGACCCAGGCGCGCAGGCAGACGGGAACCAGTCAGGGTGCGGAGCAGACCGCGGGCACATATTCACGCACAGTGAGACAGACCACGCAGGCCCCAGGGGGCGAGGGCTGACGGCGGTGGCACACTCGCGTACAGTGGGACGAAACGCGTGGGCCCGGTGATGGCAGCAACTGCGGCACCAGTGAGGGCCGTGGCGGCAGGCAGCGGACAGGACGCCATAGTCCCTCTTTGACCCCGCCCCCACCTACAACGTCACAATCCAGAGACTGAGTTGCCCTGTTCTAGTGAACACTTTAGGGCTCTGATCCTGCTATGGAACAGGCACGAACAACCAGAAAGACGGCACAAGAAGAACTCAAAGTCCCAGAGCCAATAACTCTAAGCGACCGAGAAATTGCCAGCCTCTCAGAAGCACAATTCAGGACACTATTTATCAGGATGCTCACAGAACTGGTTGATTATAGTCACAAATTAGAGGAACAAAGTTACAAATTAGAGGAACGTGTGAGGGCTGGACTGATTGAAATGAAGGGAGATGCACAGGAAACCAATAGTGATGGAAAGGAAACGGGGACACAAATCAATGGAATGGACCAGAAGGAAGAACAAAACATCCCACCAGAAAGGAATGAAGAAATGAGAATTCAAAAAAATGAGGAGAGGCTTAGGAACCTCCAGGACATCTTTAAACGTTCCAACATCCGGATTATAGGGGTACCAGAAGGGGGAAAGAAACAGCCACGAGTGGAAAACGTATTTGAACAAATAATAAAGGAGAACTTCCCCAGTCTGGCAAAGGAAATAGACTTCCAGGAAATCCAGGAAGCTCAGAGAGTGCCAAAGAAGTTGGACCCAAGAAGGAACACACCAAGGCACATCATAATTACATTAGCCAAGACCAAAATGAAGGAGAGAATCCTAGAAGCAGCAAGGGATAAGGGGACAGTCACCTACAAAGGAGTACCCATCAGACTGTCAGCGGATTTCTCAAAAGAGACCTTACAGGCAAGAAGGGGCTGGAAAGAAGTATTCCAAGTCATGAAATCCAAAGACCTACAGCCAAGATTGCTTTATCCAGCAAAACTTTCATTTAGAATGGAAGGACAGATAAAGTGCTTCTCAGATAAGGTCAAGTTCAAGGAGTTCATCATCACCAAGCCCTTATTATATGAAATGCTAAAGGGACTTATATAAGAAAAAGAAGATGAAAAAGATGAACAGTGAAAGGACAGCAAACACACAGTTATTAACAACCACACCTAAAACAAAAGCAAACCAAGAAGACAGCTAGATCAGGAGTGGAACCATAGAAATGAAGAACACATGGAGAGTTAGAAACAGGGGGGTGGGAGGGGGAGAAGAGGGGAGAAGGCACAGAAAATAGCATAGATGGTAGGCAGAAAATAGATAGGGGGGAGGGCGAGAATAGTGGGGGAAATATAGAATCCAAAGAACTTGAGACACGTGGTTATAAACTAAGGGGGGGAGAATGGTGGGGGAGGGAGGGTGTGGGTGGAGGGGATTGAAGGGGGGAATAGAACAACTGTAATGGTATAATCAATAAAATATATATTAAAAAAAAACTAAAAATTAAAAAAAAAAAACACCTCTTACTTCTGGAGACACATTTACCAGCAACGTTAAAAGTACAACTATTTGGCCCTGACCTGTATGGCTCGGTTAGTTGGGCATGGTCCTGCAAAGCTAAGGGTCGTGGGTTCGATTCTCCATCAGGACACATGCCTGGGTTGCATCTGGTCCCCAGTCAGGGCTTGTATGAGAGGCAACAATCAATGTCTCTCTCACACATCGATGTTTCTCTCCTGCATCTTCTCCCTCCCTTCCCTTCTCTCTAAAAAAAAACCCAAATGGATAAAAATTTTTAAAAACTAGTTTATTAAAATGCCCGTGCCTGTTTGTTGAAAGTATGCTGGGTATATAAAATTATTTAAAAACAACTGACATAGCAATTAATATAGCACCTAAATTAACATGGCACACTGAAAAAAGCCTTCAAATGTCAGCATTCGGACGGCTCATCTGGAATCACCCACTTGCCAGTGGCAGTGCTCATGCCCATTCTCGGTTGGATTCAGTGAGAACAACATTTCAAATGTTACAGCTTCCTAAGAATAGTGGAGTAAACTACATGGTGTTTTGCCCCCTGAAAATCTTCTGTGCCGTTTCGGAGACGAATAGAGGAGAGAAACAGGGCAGTTCAGAAATAACATGGAGAAAGGGCTTTGGGGAAACGTGTGGCAACACCCTCCCGGTGCCTGCTCCAGAACCCCCCACTTGCAGAACCTCCAGCTCCTTAGGGCGGGACTAGGCGGTTTTCTGTGTGCCCAACAAGTACCTCGACCCTGGCAACAGAACACTGGGTTAGGGCAGCTCTGGTTACCCACCACTGTGAGCACTGTGAGCCTGCCTGGGCCTTACAACTTGGGAGGTGGGAGGGTGGCACACCCTCACATTAAAGCGATACACTATAACCCCGAAGGAACTACCAGAGTGGAACGGCTGGCACCGGGACTAGATTTAAAAGCACTGGACTGAGTCAGGAAACCCCTGGTGCCAACCCCTGGCCTGTGACAGCCTGCGGGACCCTCACACTGTTTGGGTCTCTCTCCTGCCTTGCTCCGGCAAGGGACCTGGCAGGGCTACGCACCAGGTGGGAGACACTAGGACCCTCGCCCACCCCAGGTTCCAGAACATTTTCTTTTAAACATTGCCCACGCTGCTATACATCTCAACACGTCTACCCTTCACCCTAAAAAAAAGCTGAAATGTTAAAACAATAGGCAAGCATAAATTAAAAGAATCAGAATATCCAAAACAGACAAGATCTGTATTCAAACCAGAAGTGACCAAAACAAGCAAACTAAATCAAAGGTGAACAAAATCTTCACTCACAAAAAAATGTCACTGAGCAGCACAGAATTTCAGACTCTTTAAGTACTTGTTATACCAAGTTGAATAAGCTGATGTTCTGATCTCAGAGGGCCGTCTCTAGGGGAGGCCGAGAAGTAAACAAACGATTAAGACAGTGTGTGCCAGTGCCAACGCAAGGTGTGCCCAAAACGCTGCAGGAGAGCCAGGGGCGTGGGGGGAGGGGGGAAGACCTCACTTACTAGTGACAAGAGGTAAATCTTGAAACCCAAACAGTTCTTCAGACAAAAGATGGAAGAATATGGTAATTTTAAACACGCCATGATTATTTAGCAAATAACAGTCAGTAGAGTATAAAAAATGTTCTTCCATTGCTGACTCACGTCTCAAACACTTTAAAAGTAACCTAAATACTTAATTTAAATTCAAGGACTTAGAAAGGGTAATCAAGTTATAGAGAATTAGTACAAATCAAGTAAAATAATTCTATGACATTTTATAATACAGTGTTGCTTATATAATTAGAACTGAAAACACTTCTCTGTTAAGATACCAGAGTTAGTTTAACCTACAAAGACAATGACTATTTTTACTTCACTGAAGATGTGACATTTCAGGTCAGGAAGACAAAAACGAGAAAACGTACATCCCGTGCTTAGCACGGTGCCTGGCAAGGACTCAGCTGAACACAAGCGTGCACGTCACCTTCACTACCACCACCACCACCACCACCACCACCACCACCACCACTGTCAAAGGTAATGGCACATTCGGAAGAACGGAAGACCAGAAATATCTAGCTGAGTCTCATTTCTGCGACCACACTGCTTTCCAAACCTTCACAGGCCTCCCGACTTCAGCCACAGTTGACTTCTCCTATGGAAGAGAAGCCACACGCACTCCGGACAGGCTGGGAGAGGGCACTGAACCAGAAGGTAGGAATCAGAACCCAGTCTGTAAAAGCCAGTTCCCTCCCCACACGCAAAGGGTTTTCAACAGTAGAATATTCATATACCATTTTTAAATCGGCTGCAGTTTACTGCTCTCAGAAACTGAAAGTATTTGCTAAAGAGAAATAAACCTAGACATTCACATTTCCATAAAATTCACTATTAATGTTTGCTCTAATTAACAGAAAGGAACTGCAATTATTAGGAATTGTCTTACCTAGACTAGAGTATAACTCCATCTATAACTCATTCGTCTTATCCAAGCAAATACAGTATATGTGGTAGTTCATATGTTTAACGCTAATACATAATAAATCTACTCTTTATATATAAAAGAAAAATAGTAATGCATACTACTATTCTGGCTCACAGTAGTACCTCAAGTACCCACTTTCTGCCTCGTGCAAAGGCGTACAATTCAAAGGCAGCTGCCATTTAGAACACTGTGTAACCAAGCACTTGTTCCCCAGCACTCCCAGGTGTCCACCAAACAGCACGTGCTAGAGCCATTTAGAACACTGTGTAACCAAGCACTTGTCCCCAGCACTCCCAGGTGTCCACCAAACAGCACGTGCTAGACCACTGTTGTGCACAAACCCCGCACCGACCCCACACGGCCTTCACTCCACTTCCTGGGGGTCCTTGCCCCGAGTCCGCCATGAGCAGCACTGCTCGCCACAGCTTCCACTGCCACCTCTTCACAGAATGCTGGCCTTTAGGGTCATTTCTAATAAGCCACATCCCGGCTTCTGCATCTCTGCGACCTAACACCTAGACCACCCTACCTCACCACTTCACACCTGCGGAGGCCTGTTTCCAACTCGGGGGGGAGTAAGGGCATCTGGTGGGCTGAGGGTCAGTTAACGCAGAGCAACCTCACACGTGCACTGTAGCTACTCAAAGACAGGCTCATTTTTTCTAAAACAAACAGTCACAGTTTTCACCCCTCTAACTGGTCCCTCGGGCTTGACACTCACGCAGTCCTCCGAATGCTCCCTCAAAGGCCCCCAGAGGGAGGCACGACTTTCCTAGGATCATCCCTCACGGCCTGCTGGATCTGTGCGAGCTCAGCCAGGTGAGGAGAGAGATGGAAGGGATTCTGGGCAAAGAAACTGGCATGGCCTCGTATCTATTCTCTCCCCAGTTTTCCATCACCTCACTCAAAACAGGCGACCAGCAGACATGGTCCCAGGTCCTGCTGGAGACGTGCAGGCTCAGGAGAGCAAGGCCCCTTGGGCCACCAGCAGACTGGGCCCCATGGGCCCCTGGGGCCGCTCTCCGACAGCTCACCTGGCCCAGGCGCTCCAAGCTAACACAGAACAGCTCCATTTACTTAGATCGCTGTTTTCGTCCTAGGATCAGATGATCCTTGGACTCAGGATATGGGTACAGATAACAACAGTAAGTACCAAATCAAGTTAGCTTTGTACCAGGCACCTCACAGATGTTAATTCATTTAATCTATGCAACAACCTTCAGGTAATTATCCCCTTTTACACATAGGGAACCTGAGGCACATAGCGTTTTAATGACCATATGCTATTCCATTACAGGAATGTAAAATAATTTATTTAACCTTTTCTATTGCTGAAGATTTAGGTTTTTGCCAATTCTTACACCATGAAATTATATCTAACCCCCACACTTGTCCGCAGACAGCTCTCCTTCAGTCCGAAGACCAAAGGACTAACGTCAAAACCTCCTGCTCCATGGTGTTAAATGACACACTGCGTGTCCCACAGCGTTACTCAGGATGACTTTAGCACACCTGGAGAACAAGGTGATTCTCTTCTTAAATTATGATAATCTTATTACTGATGATGCCTATTACTTAGAGAAGATTACTCTTGTATTAACTAGCAATAAATATTTCTTCTTTCTTGAAATATAGCAAGTCCTTTGCCAAGTTAATACTGTCTTGTAATTTGTGCTATAGTACTTAACACCCAATGCTTCCAAAGTTTTTAACTCGCAGTATTAGTCAGGAATCACGGGATGAGGTGGATGGATACCCCAGGCACACTGCCTTCCGCGAAGCCGGAAACACTCAGCGTGCTGCTCTGAGGGTCTGGGAGCTGGCTGGTGCCCAGGGCTCTGAGCGCCATCGCAGCCCACGCCCCCGTTCGAGGCGCCTCTGACTCCGACCTCCAGAATACTCTGTCCTAATGCTGGCACACTGCCGGTCAGATCGCAACGTACGTGCTAACCTCTAGGCAGCTCTAAGGACGCGCGTCTTTTTTCTCCCCCAGAATGAAAGTTATTGAGGTGTCTCAGATGTGCAGTTAAATTTTTAACCAGTATCTGCTGCTGCTGAGCCAGGTCCGGCTGCTGTTTCTGGAGAGCAGAAAGCCGTCCATGGAAACTCCAAGCCACAGGAACCAAGAAGGAAGGAGTCCCCAAAGAATATCAAAAACCCTAGACTGGTCAGAGGCAGAAACGATGGTCTAGGCAGTGGACACCAACAGAAATCTACGACGTTCCAGCCCTGGGCTGCCCACCCGCTCTGTCAGGCCCTTCCTTCCCCACACACAACACTGTAAGTCCCCCAGTTAACAACACAGCTGTTGCAGGCCCAGCAAAAGCGCACTCACCATCTCACCACAGGGAGCCAGGAGAGACCAAGACACCGTCAAGTCACTGCACCAGCCAGAAATCTGAAACCTCTGAGCTATGAACAACAGGCCAGAATTAAAGCAGCCTTCTTTCGGGCAGCGCCTCACAATCCGACCACGAGCTACACAGTGGACGTGTGAAGAAGGCAAGACGGACCAGGGCCCCTTATTTGGAGCACAAACCTCAGCACAAACCCGGGCCGTCTGAGCAGCAGCGCCTGCCCTGGCAGGGGGCTGCCCGGGGCCGCCAGCGGGAAGCGGTCATCAGGACTTCCCAGAGCCCTCTCCTGCCACTGTCCTGCACGCCTAGGTTTTCCTTCTTCCTACCACTTCCTCAGACCTGCCTTGGAAATACAAGAACACAGGCCTGTTTACCAGGCTTGAGTTTACCCTGGGAGTTTCCCTAAAACCTTAATTTAGCCTCTGGTCAATTTACTTCTGGCAAGTGGCTGGATTAGCAGCCAAAGCCACAGACCTGTCACAGTTCGCCCCCCTGGATCTCCACCTTCCTGGTTTCATAGCCCTGCCAAGTCCCACTGGAAGAGGCAGACTCATCCCCTAACCCTCAGCTCAATGCCTCTCCTTGAGCAACGTGCAGCAACAGCCCCTGCTCTGGCTGGTCCTCGCTTGCGGCCTGTGGTGGCTGGACCGCTCCTCTGATCAGGGGTCTGAAAGTGCACACGAGGGGCTTGGGAGAAGGTAACAAAACGAAACTTCGTCCGGTTCCCATTTAAACTCCTGTCTTTCCCCTTACCAACCTTAGCTTGGGGCACAAAAACGATGTGGCCTTTCTACCTTGAAGGTTCGTGGTACCTGTTCAGTTCTCTGCTGTCTCAGACGATGACTGCAGGCAGAGAAGGCTTCTCTCACTTGGAAAGACAACGTTCTCCTCCCTCTGTGATTCCAAGCACACCAGCTTGGACCAAAGCAAATCCCTCTCTGAAAGGCAGTATCGAAGGCCCCAAGAAACGGTCGAGACACTCTCGTGTCACTGAAGTTCCAGCCTCAGTAGTTTCATGGGCAAAGGTGAAAAAAGTAGTTTCATAACAAAGGTGATGACTTAAAACAGCTAGTCTATGATCCCTTAAAAGAAATCACTACGGAAGGCAGGGTCCTCCCTGCCTTGGACGTCATTTCAACATTTAGGGTCCGTTCCTTACAACGCCCCATTTCCAGGTTCTACTGTCTGTTTGTAAGGATCCTTTCCACCCACAAGGGACAAGAACCCAGTTTGAATGGACTTGAGGCTAACAGCAATAAGCTTTAAAAGGGAGTGTTTGATGGTTAGAAGATTACTGTGGGCACAGAAAACTCCAGGCTCGCAAGCAGAACACGGATACATTTCTTGCTCTTGGGTCCCTATTTGGTCAAAGTCTAACTCAGGCTCAGCATTGCCAGCAGAAGCCCCTCCAGCCCAGGCCCTGTGACTGAGCCTGTGGCTGCCCATTACATCACCTAAAGGGGGAGCACCTGCAAGACCCACAAACACGAGAGCGACCACTAGGCCCGGAAGTAGGGCAAGTGCTAATAATCACCTTTTAATTTCTAGTCAATGCATTATACATACTTTGTTATTAACAACACAATCTTTGTTATGTGCTTACACACTTGACCTACACATAACATCTACTAAAAAGTTTTTATCAGACCTTACTTATCGCAGGATACCAGATTAAAATAACATTTACATATATAATAATGGCTACATTGATAACATCATATTCACACACATTTGTAGTCATAGAGTTAGACAATACATTGATTTCACAGGAATCTAGTCTACTTCAGGATCTTGGGTCTGCTCCCTACTTCAGAAACTAGTCTCCTGCCTATTAATGTTATCCTGCATACTCAAAATGCATTAACTTATCCTAGAGCCACAGATACGAAAAATAAATCCAAGACAGGCTCCATTGTGCACTGAAGTGCACAGTGTAGGAGGGGAACTACCCACAAACCACAGCACCAGAGAGTGAAAGGTATCTCCCCTCATAAGGAGACCTACTGACAGTGCATAACACATGACAAGTACAGGAACAAAATGAAAAAACCTATGAAACTTATGCAAAATAACATTTAAATAGTCAAAAATGTGGATGACTGATTTTATAACACAGCTCCATCAACGAACCAATAAGGGGGTTAGGTCTGCTAAAACCAATGAATTTCCTTACATTATGTTGGAGAAAGTATACAGAAGAAGAGAGATCTTTGGGATACATTCAAGTAACATCACAGCAGTTGCCAAAAAGTACTTAGCAACATACAAAACAATTATTCACAATTAATGTGACGTGATCACACACTGGCTACAGAATATTTGCTGCTTTAGTGCTGCTTTGCGACTAAGGTAGTACTTCCGTGGGAAACCTCGGAGCTCAAGACTCTGAAGCTTCCCTGTTTACACAGGCACTCTAATTTAACTTTCAACACCCAGTTACAAGAGTAAAATGTAAGTTAAAATGAAAACCTTACATGTCAGCACAAATTAAAATGCAAGAAGTTTTCTTTTAACATAAATAAATGTGGTTTTATTAATATTACGGGCTTATATGATTCTAAAATTTAACTTAATATTTTTAAAACAAATTTAGTTCAAATGCAGAATGCACCTTTTCCTTGTGAAGTTTTAATTATCTTTACATTGAAAATTATTACGGTTATCAAGCTTCAAACAAGCAAAAAAAACTCCAAAGAGTAAAAATTACTGTCACATGCAAGTATAGAAGAATAACTTAAAAATCTTCTTTTAACCAAAATACTATGTTCAATGTGCCAAGAAAGAGGATGTTGGCCCACAAAACCCCCTCGAAGTACCCTGTTATGCTTTCTATACAGTATACAATGAACCAGTTAAATGTGAAAAAAATCAGAGGAACTATCATTTTCTACAACTGAAGATACACTAATATATCATTACGTAGTAATTCATGGGGAAAAATCTATAAATTAAACACTATAGAATTAGACAGCTATTCAAAAACATCCCTGTTCTGCACTCTTTCACCAAGTAAATATTAATCCTTTCTATTTTCTAAAAATGTTTATATTAAACTTTTTTATTAAAAAAACTTCCACGCTACAAAGAACACATGATATTTACATAGCATTTACTTCAAGGAAAGAAAAACCTCATACAAACACCTTAAGGAAGCAACGGATTAAGTACGCTGTTTTATAACTCAAACAGTCAACAGAAATTTTTCTACATTAAATGCTCTTATAATGCCACGTTAGTTACTTCCTCCCTGAGCCAAAGCTGATGATCGGCTCCTTGCACTGGTGAAGCTACGATGCAAAACCCTTGACAACACACTCCTGGAAGGTTCCTTACACACCAGCACATTCATCTTCCTGATGCTTTCCACCCTGCCCCCGTCCCTGAATTTTTTAAGTCAATGACAATATCATAATACAAAATATCTATCTACAGCGGAAATTATTCATTTTATTTCTCACTGCAAT
Source organism: Sturnira hondurensis (assembly GCF_014824575.4). NCBI lineage: Eukaryota > Metazoa > Chordata > Mammalia > Chiroptera > Phyllostomidae > Sturnira > Sturnira hondurensis. The sequence continues at coordinate 16,558,966 of NW_028082350.1, read as the reverse complement.
AGTGACTTTTGAACAAACTCCCACAATCCACCTGAGTGATGGAAACCTTTCTGCCTCTGACAAACAGAAGCAGGAAAATCACGGCCACAGCTGTGTTGAGGAAGTCCTATTTTTACTGCATGCCTAAACTTCCTCTGCAAAACTTTTAATTCTCTTGGCAAGGCGTGTGAGAAACAGCACCTAGAAACCACATATTAGTATTCTCTTATTAAATACGAAGGGTGTACAAGAAAAAAACAGAAAGAAAAAATACTTTGACAAAGGTTGCTAAGACAAGGGCATTGTTTAAGGTAGAAACTGTTTTGAAGTTTCACTAGTTGTTCTCTTTTTTTGTGATAGATTTTAAACTATTTTCACCTAAAATTTTTATTTGGTGTTTTAAATTAAGATTAAAAATTGGGGAAAACTTTTTTAAAAATTTTTTTTAAGTTTTTAATTAAAACCCCATTCGAGATAGCATTAAAAGTTTCCCATCTCTAACAAGTCATTAGGTGTCCTAAATATATTTTACTGGATTTACTTATTAAGCAAATAGAATCAAGTTTTGATAGTTATTCTTTAAATTCCTAAGGTTTCCAAATCTTTTCAGAATCAGCTTAAGTTCTCACATGCCGTCGTGAGTAGACTGGGAAGATAAAGCCCTCAACTATAATTCACATAATATGACACTTCTTATGATCAATTAACAACCGTAAATAGCTCCTTCTGTCATTGATTCGTTTCCCCCAAAAGTTTCCATTTAAAGACTTACTGCATTCTTTAAATACACATTAAGAAATTTTAACCCCAACTTTGTATCCCAAAAAGCGATGCGGTGCACGAGGTGTTAAGTGGATGTGGGGATGCACCATTTCAGGGCTGCCTTACTTCTGATTACTCTAAGCTAACTGTGAAGTTCATCTCTACAACAACACTGCACACTGAGACTGCATGCCAGGTTTCCGTTCCAGTGAAGAGACTTAAATGTCTTTTTTGCCTCAAAAGAATTATCTCACTTCCTTTCTTACTCTGCTGTGCATCCACAGAACTCCATCTGTTGGGGATGGCCCAGCAGACCTCTCATTATGGGCTCTCAGCGTCTGCAAGCCAGTTTCCAGCTTGAAAGGGCTCCCTGCCTCCGACCACAAGAAAGTGCGTTAAATAAGCCTGCAAACAGTTATTGAAACAACCTCCCATCAAAATAGGCGCTGGTCCCATGAAAACGAAAAACACTTGAAATGTGTTCTAAATGCACAGGGACACAGCTGCTGCAAACATGTTAACACGTTTTGAGATCTCACCTCTTTCTTTTAAAGAAAAAAAAAAGCAAGTACCAGCCTATTTGCAGCTGGTTAAAATTAAAACCCCAACAATATATCTATCAGTGGTTTGAAAAGAATTTGGTTATATCAATGGGGTAACATTACCCAAACTTACAACAGACTTTTGCGCTGATACATTTAAAGGGTAAGAAAAGGTGTTGTGTTTAAACGGTAATAAATACAACAAAGAAAGAGATCCCTGTATCTTTGACTCGCACACTGGCAAAAAGAAACAGCTCTAAATTTGCTGTACATTTAAGAGGTTCATCAACTCTCTGCGTGCTCTACCCCACGGCGCCGCTGCTACAGCTGCAGCTTCCTTTCAGTTTTCCAATAGGTCAAATAAAAAGAATGGCTTAGCTGAAAAATCAGACGACATGGGTGCTACAGAATCTCCTTGTAAGCATATCTTTTATATTGCTGTGACTCCACACCAAATACAAGAGTCAACTGATCGTTCCTGATTTTAAACTCGCCTTCCAAAACCCAATCTCCGAGTCAGAGACTATTGCAAAGGACACTGCTGGGAAGCTCCGCTGCAGCCAAAGCTGTGGTGCACAAACCTCTAAAAATGAACCACTCTGAACTACATGCAATGCACGGTTCGATTTCCTCCCCTTGTTTCTTCCCATGTTTTCCTCCTGACACCCTGAAGGCCTCTTAGTCTCTGTCAACAGTGCAAAATATTAAGTCACACACAGTTCTGCAGTAACTCTTTTTTATCATGGAGGGAAAAAAAAGCCCACTAGGGCTGCATCCAACACCTTTCGTTTCGTCTCCATCCATGTGCCACGCTGCCCAAGACAACCACAGAAACCAACCTGTATGATTTGGTGCCCTCACATTTTAACACCTCGTGGGCGCACAAACGCACGCACACAAACCAAAGAGGTCAGTGTATTCAGGGCAACGTTACAAAGAAAGAAAAGCTGCCTAAAATGAGTCGAGGGTTGGGGCGACACAGCCAACACACTCTCCATCACATCCTTGCTTCGGGACATTTTAAAAAGCAGATGCAAAACTGCACCCTTTTCCTCCTCCCTCGAAAGGGGGAGGAATCGCAGCCCAGAAGCTCAAGTTCGAGCTCACGCGCTCCTCGCAGGTCAGAAGCACCGGGCACAGGGGCTTGTGGTCCAGGGGCAGGGCTTTCGGCCCCGCAGAGCGACACCACGGGCAAGGAACAGTGTGGGAGAAAGAGCCCTTGAGAAAGGAGGGCCTCCGCTCCTCCAGCTGAAGTCTCGGACCGACCCCAAACCCGCACGGCACGCAGAGGGTGACTGATCGCGGTCTGGAGAAGCGCTCACGGGCGGCACCAAGTTGGGCGCTGCGCTCGGCTGGCAGGAGGGACCCGAGGGGCGAGGGGAGGTGGCGCGCTGGGCCAGCTCCCCCGCGGGCCCCGGGGCCGAACACTCCGCGCCCGCGGGGACGCGCAGCGGTGGCCCCGGGGCGCAGGGGCCGCCGGGGGCCGCGGAGACAGAGAGGCAAGAAGCGAAGGTGCCGGGGCCCTTACCAGGTTCAGCACAGTCTCCACGATGTCCCTGTTGCTGACCTCGCCGACCTGTATGAGTCCGATCAACACTGCGAATTTCATCCGGATGTTGCGGATCGGCACCGAAGGGTTGATCATCCCCGCGGGCAGCACCACCGGGCCCGAGCCGCAGCCGGGGCCCGAGCCGGACGCCCCCCTCGGCTCTCCCATCCCGCCGCCCCCGCCGCCTCCGCCTCCGGCCCCGACGGCGAGGAGCCCCGCGGGCTGCGGCTCGAGCCCCGGGCCCGGGCCCGGCTTCTCGCTCGCCATGCACCCCCCTCCCGAGGAGCAGGCAGGAGCGGAGGCGCGGCGGCCGTCGGTACCGTTACACCTGCCTCGGCCCCCGCCCCCCGGCCGCCGCCGCCGAGCCCCAGCATCCACTGGCGCCAGGCGCCGGGCCCTCTCGCCGCCCGCACCTCAGCCCGCAGTCCTCCCCGGCGCAGGCCTTGGGGGACTCGCAGGCGGATGCCCGGCGGAGGCGGCGCCGCGAACCGCTGCCCGGCGAGCGGCGGCGCCCGCCCAGCAGCTGAGCCGCCGCTGCCTCCTCTCGCTCCCCCTCCCGGGCGGTCCGACTCGGCCCGCCCCTCGCCGAGATGCTGCCGCCGCCCGGGAAAGCACTGGCGCGCGGGCCGCGGGCCCCGGCGCCGACCGCGGCTGGAGCCCCAGTGGTGGCCGACGCTGCGGACGCTGCTCCCGCCGCCGCTGCGGGCGCCGTTGTCGTGAAGCCCGACGCCGCGCTCACGCCGCCATGTTGCCGCCCCCTGCCTGCGGTAGCGGCCACTACGCCTGCGCGGCGCCTCCGGGGGCGGGGCCCTCGCGCGCCCCCTCGCTGGCCCGGCCCTCCTTCCCTGCCCACCCAGCCGCCCCGACACCCCCGGCCCCTCCCCCGGACAGACAGGTGAGCAGGTGCACCGGGACCGCTGCCAGACCCTGAACAGAGCTGGCGGCGGGCGGGGGTTGAGGGGTGGCTTCCCCGCGGTTTGTCCCTCGCGGGTGCCTTCTCCCTGCGGGAAGGGCACAGCGTGTGTGTCTCGCCGTTGCTGCCATCTCCTCCTTCCCTCCACATCCTCTTGCTGGGAGGAGGTGAGCATCTCTTCGCTCAGCGTCGCCTCCAGCAGCTGCTCCAGGCAGCGCCACGTGCCTGGGAAGGTGGGGCAGTGGCGGACAACCTATTTCTCCCCCTTCGCCCCTTCCTCGCAGCCCATGCCCGCGCTCCTGGAATTACCCAAAGGAAAAGGGGCTGGCGAAGCGGGAACGTAACGGCCTGGGGGAGAAGGGTAACCCTGCGCCGTTGGGGGAAGGATGCGACTGAAGTGGAAGAGGCTGACACCTGCCCGCAGGGGCTCAACCTAAAGCAGAGCTTCCTCAAGGAGCAGCTCGGGAGCTCGCCTCCCAGCCTTGGGTACAAGGTACCCCGAGCACCCTGTGCCACCGTGGGGCAGCTTGGTGACAGCTCCGAGTCCTGCATTTTAAAAATCCCTATCGACCTCCAGGTATGATGCCAGTTAGCGATGATGCCTCCGTTTTTCTTAGGCATGTACACGTCAGAGGTTTTCTAAATTATCTACAAATATAGGTAACTCTCACTGCCAGCCTTGATCTGCGATGGAAGTACTGTTCTCCCCCGGTCGGGTGGCTCAGTTGGTTGGAGCCTCGCGCCCTCCCCTCCTTCCGCCTCGTACAAGGAAAGGTCTCGGGTTCCATTCCTGGTCAGGGCACATGCCTGGCTTGCAGGTTCGATCTGGGTCAGGGAGCCTGCAAGAGGCAGCTGATGGGCAACTGACTGATGTTTCAATCTCTCTCTCTCTCTCTCTCAAGAAAAGCAACAAAAAAATGTCCTCGGGTGAGAATTAAAAAGAAAAAGTACATTTCTGTTTCTTCACAAGTATACTTTTAGTTTAAAAAATTAAAATGTGCACAGTAATCTTGCTTGAGTATTGAATAATAAACTGAATGAGTATGACTGTCGTTTTCTTCCTCGAAATGAAGAACGTAATTTTCTTTAATATTTAATGAGGTATGCCCTTTTCTATAAAGACATAGTAAAAGCCACTAGAAATATTAAGTATCTCGAGGAATGTTGAAATCATTTTAATTGTCAATATACAAATCTATCACAATTTGTTTTGTTCTTGCACATATTAAACTGGACTGGCTAATCAAGTTAACTCCCTGGAATTGGAACATGGTGAAATTCTATAGTATAGATCATGTTTAACAAAATTCCTCAAACCAGTGCTTACGACTAGTTTGTGTGTGTGTGTGTGTGTGTGTTTATATTTGTGCTGCAGAGAGTGAGTTATTGAAATAGTTAAGCAACAATTTATGAAAGAAGCAATAATTGGCATATTCATTAAAATTACATAGCTATTGAATTATAAAATGTGAAAGTGATGTAGCTGCGTGGAAAACTTACAAAACCAATAACTTTTAATCGTGTGACTTAGATATGTTGTAATTGGAAATTCTGGTGACATGTATTTCCACGTATAGCACTTGCGTGTCCCCCATTTGTCGCATGTACTTTGAGGAGTGCTATTTTCATTTTTTAATTTAAAATGTTTTAAATATGTCTCTATATTTTAAATATGCAAATCCATACTGAAAGCTTGTCACACTAACATTTTTTTTCACTCCCCTGAGCACACACAGGCTGGGGGGAAAGTAGGTTTACAGTTGTGAGAAACACGGTGTCCATTCTTGTAGTATTATTTTTTAATTATTGTATTATTTTCCATACGAACAACTGTAAACCTCCTTTGCCCCACTGGGTATAACATATGGTTCTGTCCCTTGATATTTGTAGACCTCTTGCTTGAGCTCTCTGAGAGACAGCAACACCTGGAACTTTCTATTTTCTTTCGGAAAGAATAGCATTACATCATTTTATAGTTTTGCTTTTATTTTCTCTTTTGTTTGGTAAGCAGTCTGTTGGGTGCATTTGGGTTTTCTGGCTTATTTTCCTGTCTCCATGGGGCTGGGGGGGGGGGGCGTAGAGAGGATATCAGCACTTAAAAGTAGGGGAGCCCCACTTCTGTCCTTACACTTAATTCAGTCTCAGAGGCGTTTAAAGTAGCTTACAGAGTACAGCACGCTCTCCCGCACGCAGCCGCACGCAGCCGCACGCAGCCGTCAGCTCCTCGCGGGTAGCAGGTGGCTGGGTGCTGCCGGAAGTGCACGGCTCCAGAACCACAGTCGCTACCTCCTCCCCATGCGGTGGACTCAAGTTAGTGAGCTCAGCCTCCTCGTTCACTCACAGGAGTGAGAATTTAACGAAACGACTTCAGTTCGGCAGCCAGTGTCCATCAAATGTGTGGACAATGTGTGGACAATCCCTTAGTGTGCAGGGACATTGGGTGTCGAATGACCTGTAAACACACGTGAGACCAAATACAGCCACATGCCAGTCTTTATAATTGCATGGTTGTACGTTTTCAGTACTACCCCACAGAGCATAAAGTTTGGAAAAGAAAGCAGGCGTTTCCTCGTAGCCTACAAAGCCTATTTCCTGGCAAATGAACAATTAACTTAGCGTTTGCATTGACAATATTTTTTAAATAAAAGATAGCTATATCATAATGAAACTTCCTACAATGTTCACTTTTTAACTCTTCAGATTTAAAAAAAGACATTTTTTGGTGAATATTTTTTTCTATACATTTTTGCTTTAAGCGATGCATGCCCATACTTCCAGAGGTCAATTCTTCAAAGATAAGAAGCCAATGAAACTGAGTTTCAATAGACAGCATTGTGCAGTGTTTGAGAACATGTGCTCTGGATTTATGGGGACCTGGGTTTGGATTCCAGTTCTACCACCCACTTACCCGTGTGACCTCCTGGCCACGTGACTTCTCTCCAAAGTCTTAGTTTACCCAGCCTAAAGTAGAGATGTGCAGAATTACAGGGTCTTAAGGCGGTTAACAAGTAGCACCTTTCCGTTGATAATGTTTCCTTTCTGCTGGCTGTGGGAAGAGACAACCTTATTGTCACCTACCATGCCTGGCTTGTAATTTACATTTAAGAAACTTGTTCAAAAATGAGCAAATGAAAGCAGCAGTTCTCTAGGCTAAATATCCCCATTCCCTTCACCTGTTATTTAAAAAGCCTGTTTCTTGCTGTCCTCTAACCTGAACAGAGTCCTCCAAGTTCTAGGTAGGTGCAGGCCAGTAAATAAGAGGGAATATTTCAACCTTTGGAAATCTAGCTCCTGTTAATGTAGCCGGAACCAAATTAGTTTGGTTTGCTTTGCTTTGGTTCAGGATTTTTCAACAATATGACAGTGATGGTTTGTGTTTGGCACGTAGTAGATTCCCCAATAATTTTGGTTCTCTTCCCCTCTCATGTTAACACTTTTACCAACTGCAACACCGAAGACTCTGTGCTGTTGTTAATTGTTTCCGTTTCTTTCTACACGTGCTGCTGCTCAACAACAGCAGGTCTGTGGGATCGGCTTTACATTGCAGATTTAACGATACAAAGTACAGAAAGGTACATATCTATTTTAATTTATTTTTATTCAAATTTTCTACTTAATTTTTATTTAATTTTTAACTGCTAATAATTTTATGCAAAATGGTCTTATTCCTTTTATTCTCTTATTACCTGCAAATTTGGAAGCAATTTTGTATCTTCATCCAAATATTCAATTAAACAGAATAAAAATAATTCTGTAGTCACTAGAAACATTCTGATTAAAATCAGTTCCCATTTTTTGAACTGTGGGTCCCGACCCATTAGTGAGTCATACAATAGATTTAGTGGGTCGCAACCAGCATTTTGTAGATGAAATACATTACAAAGACATACAATGGAAATATCCAAGGGTACCCATTATTGTAATTACACATACACAAAAACAACCATACCTTTGTACATGTGTGTTTACCAGGTAATGTTGTAAAATGTATTTCTTACTGCAAACTATAGTCAAAAAGTTCAAAGACCACTAATCAAAATGGTTTGTAAGCACCTGTTTGGTATAATCCTTCAACTGCTAAAGAGCTACCGCCTGCTGACAACTAGCCCATAATTCTCTAACTTGTCTGATTGGATGTCATAAATAAGGGACCTTGACAAATGATTGATTGGAATCTGGATACACTCTGTCTCTGTATCTGGGCAAAATTCAAGTAAAAACAGAGAGGGGAACTCCGGCTTTTCCAAGGACAAGCAAGAAAATGTGTTTAATCGAAAAGCGCGATTTTCTGCTTCCTTTTTCTAATGAATGGCACATTCTATAATCTCACCTAGAGGTGACGTTAAACTACTTACTGTGGGTTTTCAAGAACGTACCTCCTGGTCTCTTTGGCTTTTAACCTTTTGGTGCTTCTACTTCTCCATGATGCCTCAAGACCATGGAGAGTGGTTTCCTAATGTAGTTTTCAGAGTCTCTTAGGAGCAATAGCTATAATTCGTTCTGTCTTGGGGACTTAAAATCATTTAGACTAGCTTAGAGCCTGTTTACAATTTCTTCACCAAACTTAAACCTCATTTTCCTCCAATTACTGTTCCTTCTATTCTACCTTTTTCACCCCAGTACTTTTTTCCTAAACATAAAACACAGATGTGAAATACACATTCAATTTGCATGAATAAATTTGACCCAGTTTTGGCATGGCTACACTGTTGATGTTTACCAACCAAGAAATATTGAGTGCTTACTGTGTATAAGAAAGTAGACTAGTCAAAATCGATGATTTTTCCCTGGCTGGTGTGGCTCAGTGGATTGAGCACCAACCTGTGAACCAAAGGGTCTCTGGTTCGATTCCCAATCACGGCACATGCCTGGGTTGCAGGACAGGTCCCCAGTAGGGTACACATGACAGGCAACCACACTTTGATGTTTCTCTCCCTCTCTTTCTCCTTCCCTTCCCATCTCTCTAAAAATAAATAAGTAAAACATTTTTTTAAAAATCTATTTAAAATTTTCTCTTTAGAGAAATACTGCTTTTACACATGGAAAGTGAATCTGCAAGTCAGTATGTTAAAAGTATCAAATGAAACCAAAAGTACTCCTGAGCTTTGAAAAAACTAGACACCATATAAACCCCGGAATGCACGTGGCTACCCCCAAACATCCACACACGTGCACAAGAGCGCTCCACCCACATGCGGATACTCATCCGCTGATGGCTCCTACCTCTGCCCTCTTCCCGGGCCCAGCGCAAACCCAGGCTTTCCGTTCTCACCATCGCCAAGCCCTGCCCGAGACATCGGGCCCACTTCGTACCCCGCCTCCTCGCCGCACTCATGCCCCTCCAGCCCATCCCGTGCCTGGGCAACTGTCCTAAGGCCCCACCTGGACGGACTGTTGGTCCAGAGCTGTCACCTTCTTAATCACAACGGCGTCTACATGCACACACGTCACCTGCTCCGAAAATCACCAGTGGTTCTCCTCGCCTGACAAATGAGCCCCAGAGTCCCTGCTGTGGCCAAAGCCAGTCCACATGCTGTCTTAGCTCACTTGCTAGTCTCACCTCATTCGTTCCTGATGCGAACTCCACCAGGGGCTCCCCAGCCTTTGTGGTGTGCACAACCCTTTTTATCATTTAAAAAAACCTCTCAGACTGTTAGACTCCTACCTAGGAGATTTATTCTTTTAGTATCCATTAGTAGAGAGAAAAAAATACAGTAATGAAAAGTTATTTTGAATTCAATAATGCCATTTAATAATTTTTTTACTTTTAAAAAATGGCAATACCGCCCACATATATTTCACACACTCTTGCAGGGCGAATTTTGTCCCCAGAGGTACCTTGTGAAGCAAGGCCTGTGTAGATGTGACCATGTTCTGATGAGGACATACTGAAACTAGGTGGGCCCTCAGTCAGTCATGATTGGTGTTTGTATTACAAAGGAAAAGGGGGGCCATGGAGGGAAGGTGACGGGAAGACACGTGGCAAAGGAGGCCGTGTGAAGAGGCACAGGCCGACGTCGCCCAGCAGTGAGCAGAGGGGTGCTCAGGATTGCTGACAACCACCGGGATACAAAAAATGTACAAGAACCAATTGCATTTTTGTATACCAACCATGAATTCCTGTCAGAAAAGGAAACTAAGAAAACAACCCCATTCACAGTTGCTTCAAAAAGAATAAAATACCTGGAACAAATTTAACCAGGGAGGTAAAAGACCTGTATTCAGAAAATTATGAGACACTGAAGACAGGAATTGAAGAAGATACAAATAAGTGGAAGCATATATCCTGTTCACGGATAGGAAGAATTAACACCATTAAGATGTCCATACTACCCAAAGCATTCTATGGATTCAGTGCAATTCCTCTCAAGATACCAATGGTGTATTTCATGGAACTAGAACAAATATTCAAAAAATGTACATGGAACCACAAGAGACCCAGAACAGCCACAGCAATCTTGAAAAAGAAGAACAAAGGTGGAAAAATCATGCTACCTGATAATAAACTGTACTACAAGGCCGTAATAATCAAAACAGCATGGCATGGCATAGAGCCATATGTATCAATGGAAGAGAATAGAAAGCCCAGAAATAAACCCGCACCTTTACAGTCACTATTTGACAAGAGAGGCAAAAATATACAATGGGGTAAAGATAGTCTATTCAATAAATAGTGTTGGAATACTATTTTTCCAACAGTATTGGAAACATAATTTGTAAAAGATGAAACTAGACCACCTTCTTACACCATTCATAGGAATAAACTCAAAACAGATTAAAGAATTAAATGTTAGAGTCAAAACCATAAAAATCCTAGAAGAAAACATAGGCAGTAAATCTTGGGCACCTCTCATAGCAATATTTTTTCTGCTATATCGCGCAGGGGAAGGGAAACAAAGGGAAAAATAAACAAATGGGACTACATCAAATTCTAATGTTTGCACAGCAAAGGAAACCACGAACAAAATGAAAACACACTCCACTGAATGGGAGAGCATATTCTCCAATGATACATCTGATGAGTTAGTATCCAAAATTTATAAAGCACTCACAAAACTCAACACCAAAAATAAACAATCCAATTTAAAAAATGGACACAGGGCCTGAATAAACACTCTACAAAGAGGACATACTAAACAATGCTCAGTGTCACTAATCATCGGAGAAATGCAAATTAAAACCATATGAGATGCCACCTCAAACCAGCCAGAAAGGTTGTCACCAACAAATCAACACACAAGTGCTGGAGAGGACGTGGAGAAAAGGGAACCCTCGTTCACCATCGGTGGGAATGCATATTGGTGCAACCACTGTGGAGTATAGTGTAGAGAGCCCTCAAAAAATGAAAATGGAACTGGCTTATGACTAAGAAAGTTCTCTTCTGGATATATCTTCAAAGAAAGCCACAACACTTATTCAAAAGAATATATGCTGTGGAAGCAACCCAAGTGCCCAAGAATAGGCAAGTGTATACAATAGGATACTACTTGGCCATAAAAAAGAATGAAATCTTATTATTTGTGACAACATGGATGAACCTAAAGGATATTCTGCTCAGTGAAATAGGTCAGTCAGAGAAAGGCAAATGCCATATGATTTCACTTACACGTGAAATCTAAAGAACCATATAAATGGACAAACAAAACAGAAACAGACCCATAGATACACAGGACAGACTGGTGGTTGCCCGAGGGGAGGGGCTTGGGGGCTGGGCGAGAAAGGTGAAGGGGCTGAGGAGTGCAGATTGGTGGTCGCAGACGGTCACGGGGGTGTGAAGTACAGCACAGGGAATATGGCCAATAATGTTGTGGTAACTGAGCAGCACCAAGTGGGCCCTGGAAAGGGGGGAAACGCTTTGTAAAGTCGATGATTGTCTAACCACTATGCTGTTGACCTGAAATGAATGCAAAATATTGATTGCCAAGCATAATTGAAAGGAATAAAGTAGGAAGAATGCCCCACATGTAACATACATATGAATCACTGTCAGAGATTAGGGGTCCCCAGTGTGGGAAACACTGCTGTGGCCAACCTGAATTCCTCTGTTCCCCATTGAAACCCTGTGCCTTCCTGTGCGGGTCCCTCACTCGGGGCCTTCCTTCCACCCATAGCACTGCTCCCTCGTGTCCTCTGTGAAGTTCCTGCCAGCCTAAGTGCCACGGGTATCACTACAGACAGCATCCCACCTAGACGAGGGGGATCTCCCAGTTTGTACCCATTTCAAGCATACAGAAATGCATTCTGGCTTTTTTTTCCCAGGGAGCATACTTTGACAAATTTTCACGTAAGTAAATTAATAGTTTTCGCCATCTTCGCCTCATCTGCCAGCAATAAGAAATTCACAAGACAATATATGTAGTCACACTCCATTCACTGAAAATTATTTCTAAAAGAACATGTGAATATTCATTGTTTTCACTGACCAGCACGTGTTTTTGTCCTACACAAGGACATCCACGGAGCTGTACTGCCCCTGCTTTTGGTTTGCATGTGTGAGACGAAGGAAAGTTTGTTAGGGGCGGGGGTTTTGGGTTGACTGTTGTTAACCATTGTAGCTGTCATGTACATCTCTTGTCAGCCCTTCACCCTTACATGTATCTCTACACCTTCGAGTAAGATACTACTGTTCGCGTTTTTCAAGTGAGCAGGCAAAGATGAACAGAGGCTGTCAGACTTCAGGGAAGTGATAAAATTAGGGTTTGATCCCAGGTGTTTCATCATCCCCCTTGGCCTACTTTGGAACCTGGACTGAGGCCTTTAGGTCATTTCTACCAAAGACACCAGATGAGAGAGAATGAGACTGGGAAAGTCATTTTTGTCAACATATTTTTGCATATTTTGGTGAAAGCTGCCTACCGTGAGGGGCTTTCTAGAGTCAATGTGATTTTATATCTCTGTGTCTATAAAGGTTCAGAAAACTCCATTAGCCTTTATGTTTCTGGGGAATCATTTTAATTGTAGACAAAAATTACCTGGAATAAATAAATAATTTTTAATTATATTCATTAAGATTGAACAAAATTTAATTTCATAGTTTCACTTATATATCACTCATTATGTTTTTCTGGCAAATATTTTGTAATGTGTCTAACCATTAATCTGGTGCCTATTGAGGGTATTATCATTACATGTCTATATAATCATAATTAAAAAGCCCATACTCTGGGTAAAAAAAGTAAAAGAATGTTATGAAGAAATGTGCAAGGGTCATTTGGAATAGTTATCTCATGAATGGAATCTTTTCAGAGTAGAGAGAGCATCTACACCAAAGTTTAGCTCGACTTGGTGGATGGGGTCGGTCTGAGCCTTGCATTGTGTGTAAGCTTTGGATGCGGGGTGTCCAACCTTTTGGCATCTCTGGGCCACACATTAACTACATTGTGACACATAATCACAAGAGAATCTCGTGTTTTAAGTACACTTACGATTTTGTGTTGGGCCACATTCATAGCCATCCTGGGTCACACGTGGCTTACAGGCCAGGGTTGCACACCCCCGGGGAGAGCCGTGAGTTAACCAGTGGAAAATGGCGTGAAATAGCCCCTCACTGATCCACTAGCCCGTAGTACAAGGAGACAGTGTGAGGTTTCTTCTTCCATCTCCCCGCACGCGGTAGATCACCTCTTTTCACTCACCGGCAGGAGGGCCAGGATCAGAAAAGGGAGGCAAAGCAGGAGAGAGTATCTCGTTGTGCCTTCTGACTGAGAGTTCAGTCTCACACAGTTTGAGGTGTGCATTACGTATAGTCTTTTAGCGGTCAGTGTGAACATGAATATTAAATAGCACAATAGCACAGACAATCCAAGGGTTAAAGGAAACCGTAAGGGATCGAGGTGCGTAATCTCATGGAGTTCTTGTGTGTCTGTTACACACACACACTAGTGTGTACAAAACTTCATCTCTGTTTGGTGACCCGAGCTGTGAGAACTGGACTGTCAGGTGTTGGCGTGGCTTTCTCGGTAGTTTCCTTGTTTTTGACTGACGCATGCTCAGCGTGGTTTCTTTTGCAGAGGCAAGAAGACACAACTCAGTGTGTTTCTTTGTGCTCAGCGGAGCATATTAAGGTGGTTTCCACGTGATTTGCCCTCATAATTCACACCACACTGTTGTTTTTCATAAACACAGCAGAAAAGTCACATGGTTGTATAATAAAATAAAACATCTCTCCCAAACAGGTCATTGTTTCTGTTCTACCATTCCCATCCTAATCCCAAATAATCCTATCAATATGGTATAGTGGCTAAAAGAATGGTTTTGAAATCAGATAGAACAGGTTCAAATCCAGTCATATTGCCCATAAAGCAATTTCTTCACCTGTTAAATACAGGGTCTGGCACAAATAACTCCCCTTTTTCATCACAAAATCCTTTATTATGAAATCAAGCAGGAAATTCTGTAACCTAACAATATCACACTCAAGCACACCACGTGACGTTTTAGGTGAGATGTTCAAATTAAACCTGTAAATTATCACACCCGCATGATTACCCTGCCAACCACACTCAGGCAGGCCTTCCTTCTGCTGGGCCTGTGTATGAGCCTCGTATGTACTGCTTAGGGGATTTGAAGACATTAACATATAAAATATTTAGAGCAATGTTATAGTACTCATCTACTGAATACTGTAACAAGTATTCAATAGATGATAGAAGTTATGATTATACATTAACACCAAAAGAAAACTTGGTGGGATTTTCCCATTTTATAGTTAAACATACCAATATCTCCTTTGTTTGTTTTCATTCATTGAGCTCACTTTCACTTCTTCAAAGAACAAACTAGACAGGATTTTTCTTCTTTAGTTTTTTTAAATAAAGAGCCATGTACATAATATGTATGTTTATATCCATACAGTTCGTGTTTGTTCATCTCCTCAGAACCCTAACAATTTCCTTTTCTGTCTCAAACTTAGATGTTTTATTTCTAAGTACATGAAACCAAATTAGCGCTGTGTCTTTCCTTGGTTTTCCTTAATCGTAGAGGGAGAAGGCGTATCACGAGCTAGGAGTTTTTCTTTTCCCAAGACTTTATAAAAATAAAAAAGCTAAAAGCATAAGCGAGTAACAGCTCAGGAACTACGCAACTTTCGAGCCCACGGGAGGAGGGCCTGCAAACCCACTGCCTGTGAGAGTTTGAACCGGACTCCCGTCCTGTCGTCCTATGTGTGACTGCTCCCCCGCTCGTCTTTCTCGCTGACTTGTCCTGTCGCTGCTTTCTTTGTAAATAGAGTTCCCTACTTGAAGTTCATGCCGAGACAGAGCATCTTCCCTGCTTTTCTTCTTTAAAGAAATGGTGGGCGTTCACAAAGTTAACTTTTCCAAATCACCTGTTAGACACGTGTGTTCAGCCTTGAAATTGTGTTCTCAGGAACCCACACGTGGGTGGCAACATTCTTATGCCTCACACAAAATAAATGAAAGGAATTCTACGTTTAAGACATTGCACGTCTGTTCAATAATACAACACAAATAGACTGTTTAACAAGGAGA
Organism: Sturnira hondurensis; assembly: GCF_014824575.4. Lineage (NCBI taxonomy): Eukaryota > Metazoa > Chordata > Mammalia > Chiroptera > Phyllostomidae > Sturnira > Sturnira hondurensis. Next base: position 16,543,732 of record NW_028082350.1, on the reverse strand, counting down.
GAAAACTGGAAAAAAGAAGTTCAACTTAACCAAAAGTTTAAGAGGAATACATTGAATTCATGTATCTGGTAAGTAGTTTTCGTTCACTAGAAGCATAATACAACTAATAGTTATTAAAAAGCCTGTGCGAGAATGCACATCTTTTTGTCACTCCACAACTCCACTGTGTGTGCTCTGCAAGCTGTGGCTACTATAAAGGCAGAGGGGACACAGTGACGAGCTCGACAGGGCCTGTCACATGGCGCTCACGCCCTAAGGAGGACACGGGCAATACATTCATAAAATGTATGTGAACAGTAAGATTTCAGAAGGCGATGGTTTTCGTGGTAATTATTTTTATGGAAAAGTTTGGAGGTATAATCATCTATCAAGTGTTTTTTCTCACTAGGCAGCTCCTTGACAGTCAAATTATGTCTTTCTCACAAATAAATTCTTCAGTATACTGTGATTGTTGACTGATACCTGGTTAGTACTCAGTAAATGTTTGGGTGAAGAAAAGAAAGAAAAGGCAGAGATTTGAACAGTTTGATATATTCAAAAATAATAAATCCAACAATCTAATACAAATACATTTGCCTGTTTCAGCTGCTAATGAAAGAAGACTTTCATTAGATCAGACTTTTTACTTTTTTTAAATTTTTTTTTAAATGCATTCTTTTTTTAAAAAAAATTAAAAATTTTATTTATTTATTTATTTTTAGAGGGGAAGGGAAGGAGAGAGGAAGAGAAACATCAATGTATGATTGCTTCTCGTGCATCCCCTGCTGGGAACTGGCCCCTGCTGGGAACTGGCCCCTACCGGGAATTGTCCTGCAACCCAGGCATGTGCCCTGACTGGGAATCGAACCGCGATCATCTGGTTCACAGGCCCGTGCTCAATCCACTGAGCTACACCAGCCAGGGCTAGATCAGACTTTTTAGATCAGAACACGATCATTCCAGGATTCTTCAGTTTCTTACAACGTGAAATTTGAGGAAGTTAAATTCCTCGTAGCTGGCTTTCAAATGATTGAATCATCACTGTTCAGTATTCAGTAAACTGTGTGGCTTCTTTGAGACTCAGTTTTCTTACCGACAGAACGGGACGGGTAGCCCACTGCTTAGAGGAACTGTGGCAAGCACAAACGAGGCCAGTGTGGTGCTGTCCCAAGGACGGAGTGGCACAGAGGAGGTGACAGTGTGAGTTCGGCAGCCATCGGCCACCTGCCCCTCCACTCTCCTTTGTGGGCAGGAAGGCCTACCTGAGCCGGTGCAGCAGACGCCAAGCCAGGAGGGAACAGGTGGTGATAAAGTCGTAGAAAATTGTTTAAAGGAGGAGAGGGAGGTTCACTGCCCAGAGCTCGTCCCCAGGAATCAGCCGGTCAGGGATCCAAACTGTGAGAAAAGCTGCAGTTGGTGGGAACCTAAAAAGAGCGTCTGGAGAACCAAAGGAGCAAGCAACCCCAAGGAGGGCAGACAGGAGCCTGAAACGCGAGTGGGCACAAAGCGGAAACGGGCAACCAGCTTGGAGATGCTCAAAAGGCTTCAAGACAACTTCTGTGCCTCAGTTTCAGTGCCCTTTTTTAACCCTCACCTGAGAACATGTTTATTGATTGATTTGAGAGAGAGAGGGAAGAAGAGACAAACATTGATGTGAGAGAGAAACGTCAGTCCTTTGCCTACTGTACACACCCGAACCAAGGATTGAACCTGCAACCTAGATATATGCCCTGACCGGGAATCGAACCTGCAGCCTTTTGATGTGTGGGACAAGGCTCCATCCAACCAAGCCACCTGGGCAGGGCTCTTAGCCAGTTTTTAGAAGACTCTTTCCTACGTCTATTTTCTCATTGGACAGCAAGGCAAAAGCTTGGTTGAAGCTCTAGACAAATTCCTCTTGGGATTTGCATCATGTTTTCAAGACACTACAAAATATTTCAAAAGGAAAAAAGCTGTAGATCAATGATTTGGACACTCATTACTCCACACTCAATGCATACGGTTTCAGCTGGGATTGAAACTGCGGACTCCACTCTTGTTTCCCACGTCCTGGGTTTACTAACTTCTTGGCTGAAGTGAGCTGACCAATTGTGCTGTAGCGATGAGCACCTGACTCCTAGGCGAAGCCCTCCCCTTGTGGGGGGAGCAATGTGCTAACATCAGGCACCTGCTGATTTTCTATCTCTGCATTCGATAGTGACCAGGCAAGGGCACCGGCGAGCCCCAGGCCGGCCCACTGAGGACCGCTTCTCTCCGGGACGGAGGCGCGGCATGCCAGGGACGGGCCAGGCCTCACTGCAAGTTGCTCTATGAGTATTGTGTCCCTCTTCACCCCAGAACTCTGTGCACCCCTCCGTTTGGGGAACTGTCGCAGACTATCGGGCTAATGGACCACCGCTTTATACAGCTGTATGTCTACTAAGTTCTGGCATTTCGCCTGGCGTTCCTGGTCATGGGGCTGCTGAGGAGCAGCTTCTAGGTCCGGCACTGCACCTAGATGCCTGGTAACTGTGAACGAGTGCATAGCCAAGACACGCTAACACAGAGATGGATTCACCAACTAAGAGTACATTGGGTAGTGGTGGCTTCAGAGATGTTCACATTCGTGGTTGGTACAGAAACAAATGAGTGGCCACATGCAGAACTGTGCAGAACCCAGGTACCAGTTTCTAATAAAGAATATGAATTAATTCAATTCTATATACTGTACCAGTATATATTAATGTTTTTTTCAAACCAGTAAGCTTTTTGAGAATACTTATACTTTAAAAGTTAAGATGTAAGGAAAGTCTAACGCACACATTTGCACTCACCCTTCAGGTGGGCATCCGCTCTTTTGAGCCTCCCCGAGATGGTGGTGTCCTTTTTCCACCTTCCTTTAGAAATACGCGTAATATCAGGCCTCAATGGCGGTTGCCCAACCGTTCACTAGCTGTTTTATTCTTCAAAGCAGGCAGAAAAACGCACTAGTGGAAATTTTTCTTTGAAAAGTTGTAGTACATAGGGATTCTATACCTATGTTTGGAAAGATAAAATCTCTTAAAATGTCGTGTTTTTTTTTTTTTTTTTACTTTTGCCATCAACTTCAGTTTGATTGAAGAACTTCAACTCATAATTTTTATTGTATTTTGCTAATATTGAGAAATGGAGGCCGACTGTGGTATATTTTAAATTAATAGTCATAAAACAAAAAATACTTAATTATGGTCATTAATTTCCTACACTTTTGGGGTGTCTGTAACTAAGTAGAAATATGCCTATCTTTTGACTGCCTCACCTTCACACAACAAGAATAACTGGAAAGACAAAAAATGTCACTTGAACGTTGTCCTTGTGCCCAGGCACCCGACTCAGGTATCATACTCATTCGTGCAAACCCAGCAGTTAACAGTGAGGTCTTCACTGGGCTACATGGTGACCCGCACCACCGTCCAGCGAGGTCACTGTCCCTGGTGCTGAAACTGCTCTGTGTCTTTTCTGAGGTTGAGGGACGCAAGTTTTTCTTAGACACACCTTCTTCATTGAAATTGGGAATCAGATCGATACTCATGCCTTAAAAACAGTGTTACATTTCATACATCAACATCTTGATTAATGATTGTGAGACAAAAAATTAATATTCTGCTTATTCTTACTAAATTATTGGAAATTAACCAATTCTACTGCGTAGGACATTGAGAAGTCCATAAATTTTCCAGATATAAAAACTTAGTACTACCCACCAAAAATCTGACTCTGTTCATGTGAAGTAGCATTTGATCTAATGTGTCGGAGCTACGGGATCTGTTTTAAAAATAAATACTGGCAATCAAATTCCATAACTGTGTTATGCTCCCACTTGATTGCATGGAGTTAGCAATTATTCAATGTTTATAATTGGATAAAACTGCTAATTGGTTTAGTATCATCAACCTTTTTTTATACATTACGTAACCCCCCCACACACACACACACAATACTTTTAGGTAAGGTATTAATTTACAAAAAGAAAACACACACACACAGAGGTCAGGTTATTTTTATGATCTTATTAGTCAAGAATGCAAAGTTGCACGGCTACATCCATCAGGAGCAGGTGTTGCGTGTCCCAGCGTGCAGTCGCTTGGCTCCCAAAGTCCCCAAATGGGCGCATAAATGCAGATGACACTGTCAGAACGAGACGGTCTCCCTCGTCTGTAATGCTCTGCCCTCATTGGGCCAGTGAGCAGCCTTTGCTCTGGGCTTACCTACCCAAGGGGAACTTACTCTCACTAACGAGAAAGTTCTTTAATTTCATCTTCAAACCTCAAACAAGTTTCTCTGGGTCACTCAAGCAGAGTAGTGCCTGTACTTTGCAACCCAGTAGATGAACCTATTCTGCTATTTAACAAGAGATGCCTTTACTATCCAAACACTGTCCCCAGATCAAGCTTCTCATCCTATACCCCCCACTGCTGATTGGTACCGTTGACCCCTCTAACGTACTTCTGCACTAAACACGGAACCCCGAACCTGCATTGTCGGGGAGAGGCAGCTGCAGTAGCTGTGTGCGCCCCCAGGCTCCTTCTCACTGGAGGGTCTGTAGCCCCTGTGATGGAAAATGGGCTCTGAAAGTCCGTTAGATTCATTTTACTCTGAAAGTAAAACCAGGGACCGTGGAGGACAGCAAAGGAGCAAGTTTCTCCAGAAGAAACCGGGCCCGAGGCTGTACCAGGAACCGTACTGCATTTCCAGGGCAGAACCTGGGGGGTTTGATAGTCTCCAGGGTTTATAATTAGCAAAAGCTGGGGTGTCTGTATGTTTTCTAGTCTTTCCTTTGCAAAGGGGATTATTACAGGTACCCTATTTGCACTGTATGGTGGTCACATGTGGTTGACTATGTGGAAAAGCTGATACCTTTTTCCTTAATTTATAAAGAAACACCTCTGGACTTTGTAGAGGGACTATAAGTCACTGTGAAAGGAATAAAAGTGTCCTGTGTCTAGGAGGAAGGGTAGGTGTGACAGCCAGCCAGGTGTCTGATACTATCTGTTATCCTCTTTCTTTGTAGAAATCAAACCCCAGTTTTCAGGGCAGGGGTGTTTCCTGGCTATTCAGAATGAAGGCTGTGCTTCTGAGTCTCCTTGGGACTAGTGTGCTGAGAGCCTGGACAATTGCTTCTAAGACGAGCTGTTCCCGCTGGCCGGTGAGTGAGAGCAGCCCTGGTGAGCTGCCAGAGGAGGCCACACTTTAGTCATGGGGGGGCGAGGCAGAGCCTGGTGCTCGGAGGACGTCATGCAGCAGAGTCTCGGCACCAGCCTGGACCGTTAGAGTGAGACACAAATGAACTCCCCTGCCGAGAACTTAATGTGCGTGTCTAACACAGCAGCAAAAACTCTACCTCGGCTGATATGATGGCTGTGTGAAGCCCTCTGTGAAAAACGACAGAAGTCTCTGGAAGGTCCTCACAGGGAGGCCTCTCCTATTGAGCGCCCCTGCACTTGCAGGGATTATTCCAGATTTAGGGCAAAACTAGCAATTGGGAACATGTAATCACTTACCTCTCAGTTCACAAACTCATTTATCTTAAAAGATGACTTCTTTCCAAGGGGCGTCTATTTGTTAAAGTGTGTGTAGACATACTCCTTCACACTCACCAAGCTTGGTACAATAAAGACAACAGCCCAGTCTGAATCTCATGGGCATGGAGGAGCGAAGAACTCAGGATGTCGGGAGAGCCCGTCCATGCTCTCTCTGTCTACTGTCGCATTCCTTTGGGAACAACGCAAGATTTATAGAAATGGGGGGGTGGTTGCCTATATGGTAATATCAAGAGAGACTGTAAAGTTTTGAGTGATTTCTGTCTGTCCTAATTTCTCTGTCTAAGCTGCTTGTGTAGTAATACTGGTTTCTAAGCAGTGGGCATGGGTATTGTTCCTAATTGATCATTCACATTTATTGAGCACCTGAAGTATGCAGGGCACTCTGCTGGGGTTGAAGATTTGACAGTGAGTAACCTAGCCTTTTGCATCGAGCAGCTCACAATCCAATGGGGGACACAGAATATAAACCATTACACAACCATGCATGATAAGTAATCTAATGTAGTCTGATCAGAGCAAGCGCAGACTTCCAGGAGCGTAAATAAGTGGGCCTAGTCAGATCAAGGTGGACACAGGTAGGAAGTCTTCTTAAAGGAAAAGGTGTCTACGCTGAGTCTTGAAGAACGAGTGGGTATCATTCTTGTGATAAAAGCACGTGGGTGAAGGCGTTGTCCAGAGCGAACATGGTGTGGTCGATGACCTGCAAGTAGCTGGCCCAGCTGGAGAGCAGAGCATGAGGGGAGGGGCTGGAGATGCGGGGCTGGAGGAGGCTGAAGAACTCGGGCTGGGATGAGCTTCTGCATCCTGTTGAAGAGCATGGACTTTTGCCTCGATTTCAGTGGAGGACTCTCGGATTGTTTTTGCGGGGAATCAGTACGCTCCGACAGGCATTTTGCTGGTGCCTGGTCTAGTACCAGCGAGCAGCTGTGTTGGGAGGCACAGACCCGGAGGTCAGCAGAGCAGGTGGGAGACAACGAACGGGTGTCATGAGAGGGCAGGACGGTGGGGTAGGGGCTGGTGTTACCAACATCAAGAAAAAGTAGTTTTAAGAGGAATGGTCAACATTGTCATGCTGCAGAAAAGTCCTGGAAAAAGGCACTGGGATGTTCCCGTGGAACCAGTGAAGGAGCAGGACTCTTTCAGCAGAAGGAAAGGCATGAAAGCCAGATATGGGTTCAGGAGGGAATAGGTGACGGTCAATGCAAGCGGTGAAGGGTCGTTTGACTGCGAAAGAAAGAGCAAAAGCTGGAGGGGGCACGCCTTAAGATGGGGGAGACCTGAGCCTGTTTACATATGCTAAATGGAAGGATCAAGAGAAAAGAGTGAGACTGAAGTACTGGGAAAGGAGAAGCAACCAAAAAGTATGGCCGGCAGAAACGGTATCCAAAGCACAGCAAAGGGACTGGCCCTAGACACGAGGTGGAGGACAGTGACAGGGGAGGACTAAGAGAAAACCAGAGAAGGTGCACGTGTTTGTAGGCAAGGGTAGCAAGTAGCTAAAAGAAGTTTTGTTTCCACTGTCCGTGGCATGTGTTCTGAGGTCTTCTCCTTTCACCTGAAGGTGGGAGACCAGGTAGAGACCAAAGGAGCACGCGCTGGAACAGGAAGCCTGAGGGGAGTCAGACGAGAGCAGGGGGTGTGAGAGGGAGCAAAACAGCACCACGTGGAATGATCGTCGTCCTTCCTGGGGTCACCACTGAGATTAGAGGCGGCCCATGTGCCATGGCACCAGCTTCCTGGTGGTTGGGCTCTCTCCAGCACCACTCGGCAGCGTGGGCTTAGTGTGGGCTTAGCGTGGGCTTAGCATGGGGAGCTCCACAGCAGTGTCGATGCCGAATTAGGGCTTCTCGGGCACTCACGTCAGGCGAAAAGCAAGTTTAAGTATATCAGCTTGAGTTCGGTTGTGTCACATCACACATCATGCAATGCAGTCAAATAAAAAAGTCAAGAGAGGGACAACTGACGAATTAGGAAAACAGCTGAGAGGTCGGGATCAGTCTGACGCCAGAAAACAGGCAAAACAGACACAAGAAATAAAAAATTTTAAACAATTAAAATAGGTACCAGAGAATAAGGATATTGAAACTTGGGGTTTTTACATGAAAACATTAAAGATGTCTAGGCTACAGGCTGTGGAAGTTTGGGTACAAAACAAAGTGCGGGTTGTCACAGCCGAGAAGTGGAGAATTTACGAGGTTAGACGTTAGAAGGTCCACCCCATGGGCATGGAAGGGAAGCCGAGTAAGACACAAACAGCACTTGGGTCAAGAGGAAGTTTTGGAAGTTAACGTGGCAGTTGCTGTTAAAAGATGATGTGGATGACTGGAAAGATACTGGAAGAAGGAGATTATATTTTACTCAGGTACAGGAGCCATGACTCGGAACAGGCACCATGAAGCTAAAAACACGCAAACCCACTTTCCAGTTCAGTGACCCCTGGTTTTGGAAAAGCGGCCGGCCTCCACCAGCGTGCATTTCCAGGGAAGCCGTGTCTTCACAGAGAAAGTTGAATTTTTAATTAAAGCAAAGACGTGGCGTGAATGTCCCCTGGCGAGGTTTCTAGAATTAACAGCAGGGAGGCTTAGGAGGGAAGGAGGTTCGATTCAGAAGTCAGGCATGGGTTCTGTGCCCTGAGGCATGGGCACAGAGAAATGGGGGGGCCAGAGAACAGGGAGGCTGAGTGACTGAAGGCTCCCCCCAAATAACATTATTCTGTAGTTGCCTATTGTCTGCCCTTGGAGTTCTTACAGAGATGCAACTAAAGGGCTTCTGGAAAAAAGTCCTAGTCACTGTCCACAGGGCCCAGAATATTCATTTCTAAGATCCCTCCTGCAAGCAGTAATTCTTTGACTTAGGGCAGGGGACCGAATGTAAATTACGACAAAATTGTCTCCGATGGCATTGTGAGGAATGAAATCGTTCCACTCTGAACAAAAGTGGAACCTTTTCTACAAAGAGAATGGGCACATGTCAATTTTAGGGCTAGCCTTAAAAGTCAGAACTGCCTTTCCATATCACTGGCCTTTTTCAGCGGAAGTCAAATGCCACCTGCGGGAGCGCACCTCCCAAGAGATCAGTAAAATCAATGAGAAAGCCAACGTCAGCACTTCAGTAAAGACCCGGGACGTTTGATGGGCCTCATGGGACCGAACCATTAGTTAAAGGTTCTAAAGCAGAGTTAAGTGGTGTGTGGATGCCAAAAATTTCAAGACATTTTTACAGGAAGAAACGTGAAAGATGGAGACAAATACAGGTACTCGCCGCTGGCCTGGACCCGGACTTTCAGAAGACAATGGGAAGGGAATACCATACAGAGAGGAAAGAAAGAGAATATTAGCATTCTTTTCAAAACAGAATATGAAAACACACATTGAAGACGGACCTAAAAACATGTGCATGTAAAAAAAACAAATATTCTTTTGGTATTTTTTAAATTGATCTGTAATCCTCTTGTCGTGACTGCCAAACCCTATGACAAGCGTTAATTTCAAAAATTATTACTGTTGTCATTAAAGAAAGATAACTGCTTAAGCTCCTCTAAATTAGAAGAAAATATTTTCACATTTAATTTTACTAAGCACTCAAATCTCCTTTTGAATATGTATTCGTGATCTGAGGTTGCTGTTTTTAGGAACCCTGATTCTAATGATTTCTTTTATTTTCTCTTCAACCAAGGACATTTTTTTTCTTCATTGCTTTAGAGAGAGAGGAAGGGAGAGAAAAACATCAACACACAGGAGAAGTATCAGTCGGTTGCATCTTGTACATGTCTAGATTGGACATCGAACCCACAACCTAAGCATGTGCCCTGAGTGGGAATCGAACCATGGACCTTTTGATTATGGGGTGTTGCTCCAACCAACTGAGTCACCCAGCCGGGGCCCTAATGACTCCTCCACACAGCCTCCTGACACCTGCTGTGTGCTGTGTGCACACACTGCTGGTGGCTCCCCTAGAAGCCACCATGTCTCAGCATCCCCTCGTTCCCATCCGTGGGTAATAAACCAGAGCTCTCCTTTGTTCAAATCCTTAAAGAAGAAATATCGCTTACTTTAAGTAAAAGACCGGCTTAAAAGTAATCCTTTTGTTGCCATAAATGGTCTCACCCTAGCAACTCGAAAAGTGTGAAGAAATTTAACACAGTTTAAGAGCGGGTAGCACAGTTTGAGTCCAGACTTAACCAGGCAATTTACAAACTGTGCGCTCGGTGCGCTGCTGAGCCTGGGTCCGGCTTCCCGCTGTGCAAGGTTCTCGCAGCTGTTCTCTCCGTCATCCCGTTACTGAAGGGCTGGTCCTTGAACCTGCAGTAGTGGCAGGCCTATTTCTTGTTTGTCTTCATGAGCAGCATCAAATAAGATAAAGTCCCCAGCAGAGATGCTAGAGAGAACCCAGTCTAACGTCACAGAAGATGTAATCACAGCATGGACGCTCGGGTCTTTGCCTCAGGATTCGTTACAGGGAGGAAACCCCAGATAGAAAAAACTTGGCACGTGGTTTTTTTTTACCAGGACGTGGTAACTCATCACCTTAGTCCATGTTTCTCCATATGCAAATCCAAAGGTTTTCGCAAATGTTCTTTTCACCGTCTTCTCTGTTCCTTGGCAATGACCTGCTGGCTTATTCAGTCAGCAAGTACTTATTAAGGGCCCACTTGTTCTTCGCAGGGGGATGCAGCAGTGCACAAGACAGAGAAGGTCAAATGCACAATACTATATTGTTAACTACAGAGTGGCCATGCTGTATGTTATATCCCCAGGGCTGATAACTGGAAGCTGATACCTGCCAACCACCTTAACCTGTTTTGCCCAACCCCCATGCCCACCTCTGACTACCACCAGTCCCTTGTCTGTATCTTCAAATTTGTTTTTTTAGATTACAGATACAAGTGAGATCATGCAGTCTTTGTCTTTCTCTGACTCATGTTACTTAGCATTATGCCCTCAAGGTCCATCCAGGTTGTCACAAATGGCAGGATTTCCTTCTTTTTATGGCTGACTAATATTCCACTGTAGATACAAGGTCTGTCCAGAAAAAGTCCAGCCATTGTTAACGTAACAAGAATGGTTTACACGACATTGATGTCACCTGGTAGCCAAGGCAAGTGGGCTGGATGCACATGTGTGAACAATGATGACTTTACTGCACTAGTCAGTGGGGGTGGTAGACAGTGTTGAGTGAGTATGTGCACTGTGTGGTTGTCACATTCACAATGACTGAGCCAATAGAGCAATGAATCTTCATCAGATTTTGCATTAAGCTTAAACATTCCTCCACAAACTATTCGGATGGTTCAGAGGCTGCAGCTCTGGGCAGCTGGTGACTGGCAGCTTCGTCACGACAATGTGCCCACTCACGCGTCACGTCTTGTGCAGAGTTTTTTGGCAAAACATCAAATCACCCAGGTGACTCAGTCTCCTACAGCCCAGATTTGGTGCCCTGAAACTTCTGGCTTGTCCCAAAACTAAAATCAGCTTTGAAAGGGAAGAGACTTCAGACTGTTGATAAGATCCAGGAAAATACTATAGGGCAGCTGATGGCAACTAGGAGAACTGTGTGAGGTCCCAAGGTGCCTGCTTTGAAGGGGACTGAGACATCACTGCCCTGTGTACGATGTTTCCTGTGCCTTGTATCTTCAGTAAATGTCTGTTTTGTACAGTACCTGGCTGGACACCTTCTGCACAGACCTTGTCTATACCACATTTTCTTTATCCAACTTCATTCTCACATCTTGGCTATTGTAAATTATGCTGCAGTGAGTATGGGGGTGTAGATACCACTTCAAGAAAGTGACTTGGTTTCCTTTACATATAACCCAGAAGTGAAACTGCTCCATCACGGGCTAGTTTTCAACCTTTTAAGGAACCTCCATCCTGTTTCCCACAGTGGCTGGACCAATTTACATGCCTACCAGCTGTGCATTAGGGGTTTCTTCCTCCACATCCTGAACATCATGATCTCTTATCTTTTCGCCGATGAGCCATTCTAACAGGCCTGGGGTGATGATAGTGATGGCGCACCTTTAGAGACACCCTCAGGTGCTTATTCTGGGACTGCAGTGTTGTCGCCCTTGGGTGGTACATCAATCACTTCAAGTCTGTGGCTCAAGATGACTGGTTTTCAAAGTGTCCCCTCCTGCTCAAGAGCCATAGCCTTACAGAGCGGGCTCTCTGTAGACACTTATTCCCTGACCTCTCAGCTTTGTGTTACCTATAGGTTTTGAGAGATGACAATTAAAAAAATCAGCATATCTTTTGTTATCTATAGAATGTTTTAATTTATGTCTTGGTACAATGGACATTATAATGAACAATAAGTTATATCATTATGAAGACAAGAACTATAAAATAGCACTAACCACAGTGTGTCTGTAGCATCAGCTTGAGCAGATAAAAATGTCCATCTTAGAAGTAGAAATAATAGTTAACAGAAACCTTTGAACTTAAAGGAGTATAGCTTTTTATTTTTATTGAATGAGTTAAATTGAGCATTGTGAACTAATAGATTTTAATTAGAGGAAATTGGAGTTTAGAACAGAAGTATTGTAAAATCACCAGCTAACTGATAATCATAGTTTCTGGAGTCTTCTGGAAAGCTGGAGGAAAAGAAATTTAAAAATGTTTTATATAAGCTATTAAAATGGCTGGCTACACCATCCTTCATATTTAAAATATATGATTCTATTTGTGAAAACTCTAATAGCGATGATAAACGAGAGGCGAGCTTTCCTGTTGGTAATATTTTTGGTGTATCGCTTTTTTTCTCCTACATTTTTATTGCAATATAATTCACACACCATAAAATTGACCCATCTCAAGTGTACAATTCAGTGGTTTTTAGTGTATTCTCAAGGTTGTGTGCCCATCACCAGCGTCTAATTCCAGAACATCCTTATTAGAAGTGACTCCGCCATCCCTCCAGCCCCTAGCAGGCCCCAGTCCATCTTCTGTCTTCATGGATTTGCCTGTTCTGGACATTTCGTGTGAACAGGCTTGTGGGACACGCCGCTTTTGTACCTGGCTGTGTTCCCGAGTGTGCTGCAGCGCGTGTCAGGGTTTGGCCCTTTGACCTGGTCACACTACATTTCACCAATAGCACTCGGGCCTCTCTGTGAGCGCTTCCTGTCGGATGGCTCACCCAGCGGCCTCCAGCCTCAGATTCCTGTGGGAGCTGGACACTGACTTCGCGTTCCTTCGACAGTGGTAGGAACGGCCCCCAAAAAACATTCTTCCCCTGCCCTGCCCTCCCTTCCCCACTGCTCCTGCAGTCTTCAAGTCCCTTCACTGACAATCAGTTCCACTGTCTTATAAAGCGCTTTGTTTGAAAATACAAATACCCTTTAGAAGTATGTGCAACTGTAATTAATTATTCCTTGATTACCTCAGTGTCGTTACTGAAAGTAAGCTGATAGAGTTGCTGAGAGACTGGGATTTGTAATACAGGAAGAAATCAGATAAGAATAATTTGGAATAAGGTGCTTTTCTGAAGCAAAGGTGGTCTCTGAGCACCTGATGAAAAGAAACGGTTAGTTTTTTAATTCACGGAACAGCCCTTTATCCAGCCCCTTGCTCTGCGTGTTGAGCCATGCACAGCTGTGTCCTGCGATTGAGGAACGCACGTTCTTGTATAGGAGACACACATGTAATTAAGTCCAAGGCAGGGCGCTGAGTCCTGGGGCCCATGGGCCCATGGAGAGCTCTGCCAGCATAGGGGAAGCTAGGTCAGATGGAAGCGCAGAGGTCAAGGAGGGCTTCCTGGAAGAAGTGACATGGGAAGACTTTAAAACTAAGCATAGGATGCGTGAGTATATTAAGAATTACATTAACATTAGGATCTGATAGGTAAGCAGTGTTAAAAATAAGTTTTAAAGATAGAAAAAGTCATCACTCTCATACAGACATAAAACGAATGTGTTAAAGATCTTAGTTACCTCATTGATCAATGAGCTTAAGAGCGATTCAAAGAAGAAACCTGAAGAACAGACACATTCTCCATCAGGACTATGCAAGTAAATTGACCAAAGGAAACAAAACTTTTTCTGTTGGCAGGAACGCTGGTCCCTCCATCATAGGGCGTTCGCCTGCAGGTATGCAGACAGGAATTATTTGGCAGCACCGTCTGCTCGCTGCGACTCACAGAACTGGAAGAAAATACCTCCCACAGAACCAAAGTCGCAGACGTGAAAGAACATCCCCAGGCAATGCGTCATTTTCTGTGGAAGCAGTTTTTTCCTTACTGTCTCAATGACGTGGAAATTTTGACACTCCAAATTAAATGGTACCCTAATAATGACCGGTTAAAACACGTTCAGAAGCATCTGATCAATGAGTTTCAGGCATCGGCGTCATGTTGCTACCAGGAGGGCTTTGCTCCTGGGGGAAGAAGCCTTCTCACATCAAACCCCTCCTCTGGGATATAAAGCACCCCCCGTAGAGGCCGGCTAGCACCCACTCAGTCCCCTCACGTGTATTATAGTGCTGAGTCAGCATCGTTGGAGAGTAGGGATTTGTGGACCTCTTATTTTGATTAGAATTTGGGGAGAGGATTTTTTAGCTGGAAAACATTGCATTAACAGATTAGGAACCTAGCTGATAGCTTTTCTACTCTTTTCCTAGAAACAAATTCTTTCTGAAGTCCAACAAAAATGGATGCATGTTTAAAAAAATAGTACACTCAGATGCCCTTACCTCAAAGACAAGGGTAATATTTTTCCATTGCTTTCCTGGTTTTGGTCTCTTGCTCAAGACTTAAAACACTAGAAGGAAGTGTCTGTTGGGCTGCTTTCCAGCTTTGTTTTGTAGCTGTTTCTCTTTAAAACAAATTTTCTGGACTTTGTATTCAAAAGCATTCTAATTACCAAGCGCAACTTGTTTTGGGAAGTTAAATTCAGGCGGAATATTGACACCCGTGACAACATTGAATAACCTGATACCTGATGGGTCTGTGGTCGTGAAACTCTGATATTTTCACACCATGAGGACTGCAAATGGATTATCTGTTAAGTGTCTGATGGAGTAGATGGATCACCTCGTCCTTCAGTGCTGGGCGTTGGGCATAATTTGCACATCGTCCGTCATGCGCAAGCGCCCCTGGTCCCGGGCAGGCCCCCAAGTGCGTTGGGAGTCACCTCTCCGTTCTCCCAGGCCCTGGGGACCTTGAGAAAAACACACCTGATTGAAGAGCTGAGGCAGCAGGGCAGCTGAAAATGCGCGTTCCACCGCCCTCCATGGAACAGCAAACACGCGCCTGGGTGCGGTCATCATCCCACGTTGGCAACGCGGCTCAGCCCTTTCTCTGCCGACCCAGAAGATCGCCTCGAACCCTCAGTCCAGCACTCAGGAGAGCGCAGGCCGAGAGTCAGAGATGGCACCCGACTCAGACCTCGCTTGCCGTTCTTGCTCTTCCCTTGTGTCAGAACTCGTGTCTCTCTCAGACACGGGAAACGGCCAATGACTGGCAGACCCAAACGCCGTTCTTCCAGAAGTCACAGATGGGGGCGTCGGGCAGAACCCAGGCGGCAGCAAACAGCTTCTGTTTGGCCTCATCCAATAGTGATTTTATTTCATTTTTTAAAATTACAGGTGGCCAACATTAAAAGATCAGGAAACTTGATACAAAATCTTGGATTTCTGTCTTTAAAAATCCAATCCGGCCATGCTGGACTTTCGCTGGCACACGGCCACCGCGGCTGGATCTGAGAATGGGCTCTCCCTACCTCTAGGCAAGCTCACCGGTCTGGCTCATTTGCATGAGGGATGTCGAAGGCCCACCCCTTCCTTGTTCTGCTGTGACCCCCTCCATCTTTCCAGTTGGATCTTACAAAACTCTCAGGCTGGGAGGTACAGGGGTGTGGTCTGCAGGTCCCATTCTCGGTGCTAAGGCAGCTCTGGACGCACAGAGTGAGTGCAGGGGGTCCCCCGTAAGTCCCCTTCTTCCCTTGCGGTTCCAGCCATCGAAGCAGGGCACACGGCTCGGCTCACGCTGGAGCTCAGACGGCTGGGCCCCCCTCGGGGCTGAGTGTCTCATTTCTGGAGATCGGCAGGAGGTCTGCAGGCTCGCAGCTGTTGATGAGATGTCCCCTCGGAGCAATTAAAGACACGGCAGGTGTGGGGGCTGTGGGGGGGACAACCCGAAGAGATCCCCAGGGTGACTTATTACAGTCACTGCGTTTAGAGGACACAGGTATGAAGTGGTTTCCCTTCAGATAAACTGGCCTAAACTGCAAGGAAAGTTGGAGGGCGCCTCTACGGCCCTCTGTGTGTTCTGGGGTCCCTAAGACAGCACCTCGATCTCAGATGCGGCATGAAAGATTCAGAAAATGAGAAGCCTTATGCTGGAATCTGATACCCGACTTTTCCTGACTTGAAGAAAACACTAGGGGAGACTTCAGTGCCCTGGTTCTTAGGTTCTTCTCTGTGGCCTCCTGGCTGAGCTAACGCTCCAGCCCGTGTGGCCTCCAGGCCTGGACTCGCTGTCCCGTTGGCTGCATCTCTTCCTTTAGGGCACAGGGGGCAAACACAAGGCCCACCGGCCACATTCGGCCTCCACCTTGTTTTATACGGCCTGACACCTCGTTTCTACCCCAAGACGGTACCGAGCTCCCGCTGAACTGTTAAAGAATAGTTCCATTTATACAGTCCTAAATTACATTCGGCCCTTTGAAGGCAGCCACGAGGCTGATGTGGCCCCCGGTGAAAATGAGTCTGACACCCCTGCTTTAGGGCTTTGCATCCTATCTCTGAATTATCCTGCCCAGGCCTCCCCGTCTCCCGTTCCTCTTTAATTTTACTTTCTTGCTCTAATCGCCATCTAATATATAGGTTTAGCTCACTCGTTTTGCTCAAGTGAGTATTCCCTCCACCAGCTGGATGAGGGGATGTTACTGTAGATAGTTAAACTAGTTATTAATTTAAAAAAAGAGCAAAGGGAATTAGGCTTTGAGTTGAGTAAACTAGGGAGCTTGGTGGGGAAGCTACAGACTCACCCCACGCTCCGCGGGGGGCGGGGGGGCTGCTGCCGAGGAGACTTGATCCTCAGAGCAAAGGAGCCCTCCCAGGAGCGCCGCTCACCCTTCTCTGCCGGATCGGTGTGGGGCACAGGGTGAAGCGCTGGACCCCAGAAGCCTGTCAGTCTACCCAGGGGGTGGGGGTGCGTGGACCCATCAAAAGCCTGCAGAAGCCTGGGGAGTTGATCAGGTATTTGAAAAAGCACCCTGTTCCTCCCCAACTCAGGATAATGTAGTCCCAGAGGAACAAAGAAGCCGTCTTTCTCTCTCTGTAACCTGCACACTGGCTTCCGGGGCCACATGACCATGTGGGTCTAGCAGCTACAGGGCCTGCAGTGGGTGGTGGGGGCGCCACAGGACTGGGCTTGGATACGAAGCAGACACTCTGGGCCTGGCCTCTGTTTTGGCCTCGCTGAGGACACAGTTGGGCTTTTTCCACGGGCAGGATGGAGAGAGACGTGAAATGGGGAGCCCAGGAGGGGCACTTCCTTGATTTTGCGTCACAAAGAAACCACACCGTGATAGGTCCTTGGGATGTGCTCCTCGAGGTCCTGTGGGATGAGGCACATCGTAGCCCCAGGTCCCACCGACTGCGGGACATTGGGTCAGGGCCCCCGGAGCCTCTGGGTTTCGAAGAAAGCTAGGGACAGGGAGGACAGAGTACAATATCTCCGATCTCCCAAAGTTCATTACTTAAACACGGCAAGAAATTAATATTAGGTGGAAGGTATGAATTCTCATGCGATTTTCAAGCACACTTTCTTCATCGTGGAGAGAGATATCCTTAAGGTATGCAAATGGAAGGCAAGGCCTCTTGAGGTGGAGATGAGGGTTGTAGATGTTTGCACTGCGTCGTGGAGGTCAATGTGAAGGGCGCTGTGGCCCACTTTCTCTGCTTGAAGGAGAGAGGCAGGAGCTGTTTCTGTGAAAGATGGAAGAAAACCTAAGACAAATCAAAACACAGGGCCAGCCCATTTTACCCTCCAAACAGGGTCTCTATTTTACAGTCGCTCCAACCACTTTCTGTGGCTTTAATGGAGCGGAAAGGCAGTCAGTGACAAAAGAAAACACATTTGAGCCCTGCCGTTCACACGGCCAGGTGGGGGGGGGGCGAAGCCTCACCACTGGTAGCCTGAAAGGTGAACTAACTCCTTCAGGAACGTCCCTTCACTTCAGCCGTGACAGCTCCCGCAGGGAGGCCAGGGCGGCCGCTGTCCTGGGCTCTGAGAAAAGTGACTCAGTTGGAAATGCCTCTGATTTACTCAGAACCTCTACTTGAGGAGATCTCCGAACACGACTTATTTTCCATTATGGGTCATCGTCATTTAGTGTCCGAACCTGAAGTGCCAGGCCCCTCGGAGGACTGAGAAATGCATTTGGTATGACGTGTCCATCTATTTTAGTCTGCTGTGCAGTGATCGTTCCACGAGGTTAACAAGAGAAAAATCAAGTGTGACTCTGAAAAGAAATGACTGAGATCGGGTGGAACCAGCCTGTGACGCCCAGGAAAGCTGGTGCAATGGAGGAAGCAGCATTCTAACATCAGGTTATTCCTCCCTTCCAAGTCCAAACCAGGCCCAAACAGAGCTTCAGAGATCAGGTGAGGTCAGGCGTGTTCAGGGTGGTATGGCCATAGACCATCAGGTTATTTCTTATTTCCTTATATAGTTAAAAAATCAGCTAAAAAGGGAAAATAACAGAATCCAATAATTTCAGCTGGAAAAATGGTGAGACATTTTCAGACTGGGTAACCAGTGAACTGGGTATTGTGACATCAAATGGGTAAGACTGACCTCTGCGTGTAAATGAGTTGATACTCAGCTTCTTGAAAAGAAACGAAAGTGAAAACAAGGATCACAGAGCCGTCCTTAGCCACCTGTTAATACTGCAGATAAACCTGTTAATACTGTGGATAAACCTGTTAATACTGTGGATAAACTAAGCTTACTTCTGGAGGTGGTAAAGAGGGACAATGAACCAACAGAGAAGAGCTGACCAGCATGGGTCCCATCACAGAGAAATCATATAATTAACAACACAAGGGAAGAGCACCGGCCTAGAAAACATTTTGAAGAAATTTAGCCTCCAAGTGGTATAGAGAGCCAAGGAAATTTTTTAAAAAAACTATGATATAGGAAGTCTCATTTGAGGAAAAATGAAACTTTTGTTTTTCTTGAATGGAATTGCATCCCACCCAGAGTGGCTGGGCCTCTTGCAAATGTCATTGAAGACAATAAAAATGTGTTTGGCCAGCCTTACTGACATAGAATAAAATACACGTTGAAAGAAGACCAACAGAAACTTAGTGTGGTTCATTTAACTGATACAGGCTTGCTCCTTAAACACATTTTTCTGCCAGTGTTACAGGTGTGGTTATGAACACCCGGGGTCCAGTGAGAAACTGTCAAGAGGGCAAAGCAATTTTAGGATCTTAATTTCCCAGAGACTATACTGCATGCTGCCCTTTTTCGGGGAAGGGTGTAGATAAACCAAAAGTTGAAGAAGAGGGAAAGTTTAGGGCAGAAGATTTAAAAAAATATTCCTGAAGTGTTCCTTCCTGCAATTTGAAAATCTCAGTGTGTGGTGAGAGGAAATTTTGCAGACAATAGGTTTTGTTAACAAACAGGGTGCAGCCAGACCACCCAGCCCCACAGAAAACAAATGAAGACTATCTCTTTTCGACACAAGAAAAAATAAGCATTAAGTAATCAGTAAAAGTACACCCTTTACTAATTATTGTTATTTAAACTAAGTTTTAAGATACAATTAAATTGGCAAAATACATTATATGCAGTTCTTTGTTTTAAAAGCACATGTACATGTGGATCAGTAATAATCAGAAGCATATAGCGACATCAAATGGAGTTTAACTGCACAGAGGTTTTTAGTTCCTATGTGTGCATACAGTCACACACACAATCACACACACACACACACACACACACACACACACACACAGAGTCTTTCTGATTAGAAAAGTAAGTGAACACCAACCCTTTAACAATATTCTTAGTTCGACTCCAGTAATATTTAGTTTTCCTTGGTACTTTTTATGTCTTTTTGCGGGGGGGCGGGGGGCATCACATATAATCCTGACGGTGACACTCCAGAGAAGGAGGACACTGAACGGACCTGTGTCACGGAGCTCTGAACTCCAGAACACGCCCCTGAAACTCCCCGAGGGACAGATGTGGTCTTTTTGCAGAAGTTGCTCGTGAAGGGGTTTTGCAGGCGGCAGCGGATTTGGAAAGGTCCTGGTGGTAAAGCGATAATCTAAATGCTAGCCTTTGATGGATTGTCAGTGGTGACGAATTCGGAGAGAGGGGAATTTTAAAACAAAATGGAATTGAATAGGTTTTTATGTTATGCTAAAGCTCACGCAGTGGATCCAATAAATGGAAGAGATAACAGCCATTCTGAAGAACTCCTATTCACTGCTCCGACTTTATCTGCTAAATATTTCCAGATTTGAGTTCCTATATGACTTTGTAGATTTAATTCTTAATGCTTTTTAAAAATTATTTATTTATTTTTAGAGAAAGGGGAAGGGAGGGAGAAAGAGAGGGAGAGAAACATCAGTGTGTGGTTGCTTCTCACCTGGCCCACAACCCAGGCCTGTGCCCTGACCGGGAATCGAACCGGCTGCCCTTCGGTTCACAGCTAGCGCTCAATCCACTGAGCTACACGAGCCAGAGATGTGGATTTAATTCTTACAGAAAGTCTCCCATAGTTTCAGAATTGGAGGAAATTGGCTATTTTCGTAACTCTTTGTTGCAAAAAACTATTAATTATCCTTTCTGAATTATTCGTGTCAATTATACAGAACCCAGCAAGTGTCCCATTTTAAAGGTAAGAAGAAAGAACAGGCTCCATTATGGTAGAAAAGTAGACCACGTATCCTCCAGGTGATGACCAATTTGTGCTGTTCAACGGGCGCACATCTCGTTACTAACGCAGGGTTCCTCGTGACCAGACAGAGGTGCCTGCTGAACTTTCGTGCAACTCTGACTCTGCTTTGCACCTGTCCTTGACCTGGGAATGTGGATGCTCCACAGCGGGGAAGAGAGGCTTGGGGAAGAAAACAGGGGCCAATGAGACAGACGCGTTGCCGTGGTGGAAGTAGCTGAAGGGGACAAGTCGCCAGAGAACAACAAAGCATGCGTATCCGGCCGAGGAAACGATTTACGGCTGCAGATCACGTTTTGTAAATTTAGAGAAACCTGGGAGAAACTGTGGAAACATTGGTCCAAAGGGATTTAAAAGGGAATCTGGAGTCGTAAAAAACGCGAGGAGATTCGTAAAGAAATATACGTAGTATCAAGTCTTACGAAGAAACCTGGCGATACTGTTAACACACGTGGTCGGTAAGGCCACGTGGGAATTCTACGGACAAAGCAAATCATACCGGAGCTTGAAAACAGAAAAAGTCACAGTTCAGATCATTTATGCACAGAAAAGCCAGTGTGAACTGTTGTTTGGTGTGAGGAACGAGAGAGCTCCGAGCCTTTGTCTTTGCCCTGGAAATAGCTTCAAGTTCACTGCCATGTGTAGCTTGCATTGGTTGTGTTCTGGGCACAGAAACCTGACCCTTTTCTCACGGTATAAGGGCGTCGGGTTGCAATCCCAGGCCTCCTCTCTCTGCACCAGCAGAGCCACTCACTGACCCTGGCCTCTGCAAGTTTCCACTTTAAACCCATGAAATGAAGGTTCAGGGATAGATGATTTCTCACGACCTTCCGGGGTGTGATTCTGTGTGTCTGGTTTGTTTGGCGGAAACAAAGTTACGTTAAGTTCGACTAAACTTAAATGAAGTTTAGTTTGACTCAACTGAAATAAACATGTCCACATTTATCTAAGTTTCCTTAAGGACAGCTGACGTGGAAGGTTGGTTTAATGAAACCAATAAAAAGACCCTCCAGATGAAGGCTGGTGTTACCTGCTGAGCGCATAGCGGTTTGAGCGTTTTCAGTCGAGGTGAAGGGTTGGTATTATCATCACGGAGATAAATCACGGGTACCCTGCGTGGCACAGCACTTACCCTAACCGCCGAGGTTGCTGAGCTGTGAACTTTTTCACCTCCGGCTGCTTAAACCTCTCTCAATCCGTAAGCACATTTAGTCTTCCCTGCTGGGGCTCCAAGCTTCAGCCTCTTGGTGTTTAAAAATGAGAACTATACGCTGTGCAGCCGCCTGACCTCGAACTGCATTCTTTCCCCAGATCCTAAATCCGAAACACTTATCTTGTGTTCATCCCCGAGACATTTTCAGCTGGGCCAAGCTCATTAAGGAGCTCCTGTCACTGAGTCTTGACTCTCGAAGCTCCAGCGTAGTCTGCGTGCTGGCTGGCGAGCTGTCGCTTCCCAGCCTGTAGCGATTTGGTTTGCTTCTCCTGACGGCTGCACTCACCCACAGCCTCTCCAACTCCCACTTGGAAGTCCGTTAACCTCCTTGTCCCCTTGCAGCAACTTCAAACCCTTCTGCCGGGATGACCTTTTTCTCCTTCCTTCTTAGTGACCTGGGTGAGGTCACCGGATGAAGAAGGCAGTTCAAGTGTAACTAGAACTCAGGGTTTAGGGGTGTCCAACCTTTTCGTGTCTCCGGGCCACACTGGAAGATGAAGGGTGGTCTTGGGCCACATGTTAAATACATTGTGACATGTAATCACATAAAAAACATTATCATGTTTTAAGTAAATTTACACTTTTGTGTTGGGTCACGTTCATACCTATCCTGGGCCGCCTGGGGCCCATAGGCTGCTGATTGGACGCCCCTGGGTAGGCCGCTGCAAATGGTAGACCAGGGATTTGACTCTGACCTTACTGTGTGCCTGAGCCGTGTGTTCATCCCTGCTCAGAAAAGGAAAATTGTACTGGATCTTTAGGGAAACGGGCTTCTCTGGCATTGGGTTCCGAGTGAAATTTCTTGAGTGTGACATCACACTGAAAAATAGAATCACCAGGAGCCATACATTTGGGGGTCTATTATTCCCTTACTAAAAGTTAGGGGCCAATGGAACTCTGAGAAGGAACTTCTGGGGAGCAAGACAAATGCCCGTGCAGTTTCCGTGATGTGAAACGGCCTCATTGGCAGAGATGACTGTGCTTCAGGCAGCCTTCGGCATCATCATTCTCTACAGGGCCTTGACACCAGCTGGGCGGCAAGCTGTTGGAGGTTATTCAGTCTATACTTGGGATCCCCAAACATCATGAAGGGGACACACATGTTTTTATCCTCATCCACGTCCTGTCTCCCTCGGGAGCTGCCAGACCTCAAAGCTGTCCTGAAAAGTGTGCCCCCCCCACCGCCTTAGTCCTTGTACCTCTTCTCCCGTCTTTCCTGATTCTGCAACCTCAAATTCCAAATAGTGAACCTGCAGAGGTAGAGTCCTCTTTGGAAGGCGGGGAAGGGGAGAAAGGTGAGAGAGAGAGACAAGATTCTCCTTTAGCAAGGAGGTGAGTGGCTAAGAGTCAGCCTCTGCTAATTTGTATTCAGTTGCTACTCACATATCAGCTTTGTTAAATTCACAGTACTTCAGCATGAGGGGTACTGCTTCTCTGTTTGCAACCGGGGATCTGAGTTTCAGAGAGTCGTAGTTTGCTCAAGGCCTGATAGCTTGCAAACAGCTCAACCGGAGTTGTGAACCCAGGTCTCGGCAGGGTGCTGGAGAGCACGTCTTATGTGTGACTGTGGCGGACAGATCCCTGCCCTGGAAAGACGGGACGAGTCCATGCCAACGTCGGAAATTGCCATTAAAATGGAAGGGCCTGACTCAGGCTTCCAAATATGCCCTGTGAATCACCCACCCTTCAGGGAGGTGACGGGACTGGGTGTTGACGCCCTTGGAGAGGAGAGTAATTTCCTGCTTGTTGTCTGAGCTGGAAAACCATCTCCTATTGTGCGAGAACTGTCACATAGATTTCATCTCGTCTGCCGGCGCTGACAGGTGGTGACCGCCTGCGACAATGTTAAGAACTATTATGAGGCCGCACGCAGGCTTAGTTGTAACTGACTGGCAATGTCTTTCCTGGAGAGAAAAGTGGCCCTGTGTGTACCAAGCATTTCTTACCATTGACCATGAAACTTTCTATGAAAACAACTAAGCAGCACCTTTTCTCTAGTGGTAGTAGCACTTGGAAGCTTCTAGTTAATCACTGTACCCAGCAGGCATAGTTTATAAAGTTGTAGTACTTAGGCTAGGTAAAGTTTCATGCAGTTTATTAGAGATGGTAATCTCATCAAAAGCACAGAGGTTATTATTTTGATCGTTCTCATTTATACCCTTTCTTTAATTATCATGTATATTAGCTACTCAGTTATTCCATCCATGGCAATTTTTAACTCTAAAATAGAATTGAAAGGTGATGTCCCACAGGGATTGGCAAATGACAGCCATGTGCCACGAGCCTCCTGCAGCCTGCCACCTGTTTTTGTAAATAAAGTTTTATTGGAACAGAGCCCAGCCCATATGGCTGCTTTGTGCTACAAGGACAGACCTGAGTGGTTGTGACAGAGACCTCACAGCCTGCAAAATTGGACCTATTACAAGAAAAGTTGCCAAGCCCTGGTGGGTTGAAATATATCGCTAAGGACCTAATATTTACTGACCGTTGTCCACCTTCATGGAACTGTGATGGACGCAGCTTTTTGAAGGTCTCTTTTGTATCCCCCCCCCCAAAAGGCTTCTATTGGGAATAGCACTTTGTAATCTTGTCTGCACATTAAAGTCAACCAGGGAGAGTTAGAACGACTAATGTGGGGACGTGACCGGTGTGGGACAGGGTGTCCCATGTTTTTGAAAGCTGCTCAGCTATACCTGATGTGCATTGAAAGTACGAGGCACTCCCCAGGGTCACCATTGTACACTTTGGCTATTTGCTCTACAGGGCATACGGTGCAACTCTCTGGTTTGACTTGCAGTGACTCCAGTACAACAGAAAGTAAATATGAGATAGTTTAACAAAACAAAAAACAAATCGAGGACTGGTGGGTGTTCATTCAGACTGGGTGGTCCCTCTTCAAATCCCAAGCCAATGGATTTCTTGTTGGTCTGGGTTTCTAATGCACAAAGTATCACAATTTTCTCCACAAAGTTCCTGATTTAAAACTGATTGTCAGGCTAACAAAAAAGTCACTTAAGTCAACTTTTCGATGCCTTACTCTTTTAACAATCTTGAATCAACAACTTTAGAACATAAAACTTCTTATGTAGTTATATTCTGCCCTGCTGTTAGAAACTTTGTTCACGTTGCAATATGTAGAAAGTCTTTGGGAAATTGGTTAAAACACAAGAAGATTACATTTTGGTAAACTATAGAAAAGTCATTTTTTCTGGTTTAACATGTGGCAAATTATAATGGCTATCCTGGGAAGAGTGGGTCAGGAGGCCCCTCACGGCTCTGGCCTTAATACCATGGCTCTGGTATTACGAGGATATGTACTTCATCCTGTCTGGTGCGCCATCGACTTTTATGGGCTGAAATAAGAATCTGAGTAAGTAATTTATCAAAATTTCCTGTAGACATGTGAAAGTAAAATTCATGTGAGTTATTGGGATTGCACATGGGCCAAAATTATTTATAGATGAAGAAACTCACACTTTCAGACGTTTGTCCCAGACATATCTTGAGAACTTCCTAGTCAGGTTGGTATACTTGTAATAAAAATTATACATTTATTATTTGATATTTCACTAGCTGAACAGCTAGCCCGAGCATATGTAGGAATTAAAATTTCCATCCATTTTGCCAAAATCACACTTTATCAGTCTGCAAAGTTTGCCTTGGCCCCGCCCACTCTTCTTGGTCCTGGTACCTCCCCTTCATTACTGTCTTCCCTGAGCCTCAAATGTCTTCTCCCATCAAACTAGGAAGACCTGGAAATCTCTCTGCAAGAGCCACTCTTACAGATTCTTAAGAAATGAAGTTTGGACAGAGAGAACCTAAGGATGAGAAGAATGCATCATATTTTTCTAAGTATTCTTTTATACTCTCTCTCCAGGGGTGTCCAACCTGCGGCCCCCGGGCTGCATGCAGCCCAGGGTAGCTGTGAATGCATCCCAACACAAAATCGTAAATCTCATTAAACCTTTTTTTCCTGTGCCCATCAGTTTTTGTTAGTGTTTGTGTATTTAATGGGGTGGCCCAAGACAACTCTTCCCTTCCAGGGAGGCCCAGAGACACCAAAAGGTTGGACGCCCCTGCCTCTTCTGCTCTTCTCTCCTGCAGAACAGACAACGCCACCAATGAAAGCCATTCCGCTCTTCCTGGTCCTTCAGTACCTGGTTTTCTACTGAGACGGGTTTGCCCTGAAAGGGGGAGCCATACTCCTTTGTGGGACATGTCATAGTTCCGGGTCTGCTGCCCCGAGCTGTCCTATGGGGGGGCTGGCCCCAGACTGGGCTGGAAGCTACACTTCCCACACTGTATGTCGGAAAATGTATTCATATTCTACTCCTGTTTTTAGAGAGAGAGCACCAAGAAGCACAAGGCAGATAAGTGTGGCCATACACACAGGAGACGAGCTAATATTTATTTGGCAGCTAATGTGTGCGAGGCACTGGGAAGGGCTTCCTGTATGGTACTGCACAGCCGTAAGACACCACCGTGAGCGCGAGTGTTTACTGATGAGGGGTGGGTAAATTTCTCAAGGTCACACAGCTAGTAAACAATCTGCGTTTTACAGTCCCGTACAGGTCATCAGTCAACATCAATCATGAATCAGTGGGCCTTTGATTGACGAATGTCTGCTCGTTAAACTTGGAATGCCCTTTCAATCTTCACCTGTGTGCCGCAGGATACGTCCTCCGTATTTAGGGATGGGTAATTTGCACGTGCCTGTGAAGGATGTAGGTAACTTTCCCAAAACCTCGGTGTGCGCGGTGGCTCCCCAGCCCTTTCTAAGAGGAAGGTGGGTCTCTGTGACGTCCACCCTCTGAAACGAATCCCGTTCTGTTCCACCGAAGGGCACCACTTTGCAAATTACCCTGGTCTGATGTCTTACAACTCATCACGGTTCTTCGCCGGTTTAGACATCCTCTGAGTGAACAGAGAGTACAAATGTAGCTAAGTGTTAATTAAAAGGAACATCTTGAGTGTAAACATTAAAAATTGATCACCTTCTGTGAGCAATTTAATTTATGAGCATTAACATATTCTAAGCTGATGTCTCAAATTTTACCAGAACATCTCTTGGTGCATAATGAAGGGAGAGAAGGGGAGAAACCTTACACGAATACACTTAACTGTCCCTTTTCTCCGTCACTGTGGGTGTGCAGACTCGGAGGCCGGAGGGGCCGGCCCGCTGCCTCACTCTGACAGCGGCGCCCGCGAGGGCAGCAGGGGCACCAGCCTCCCGCCCCGCTCCGAGGGGCTCACACCGGCCCTCCCGCCGCACTGCATCCGGTGTGACCAAGTGGAGACCCACGGGGAGGGGCTCCAGCGGCCCTCCTTTCCTTTCAGATTCTCCTAAATCATTAATGAACGCATTTCTTTACTGAATGCTCAGCTTGCTCAGTAAGGTGTATCGGAGTGTGCCTAGGAGACAATGGGAAAAAGAACAAATTGAATTTCTTTGCCAAAGTCAACCAACTATCTCCGTGAACTTAATTAAGAGATTAATTCCCACCCTGCCTTAGTTCCAGAGTCTGTTTTTAGTGCCATGATACTGATACTACATTTTGGAAAAAGTTCTTAAATGGAATTAGTGCCGTCTAAGGTGGAGTAGGTGGAATTTCTTGTGGGTTTCTCCTTGGGTCCTTTAAGGTCGCTTCCCTTGGCCTTCCCCCCTCCTCGCTCCAGGAGTCCAGCGGCCACGGGGCTCCTCTGACGCCCGGAGCCCCGCGCACTCACTTGGGGCTTTTTTCCTGCCTCTCCTCCGCTCCGCCACCGACTCGCCTTGATGCTATTTCACGCCCTTAGTGACTCAGGGTAGATCTGACTTGTTCATCTGTGGCAGGGGGTTAGCCTCTGCCAGTGCGGCTGCGAGGAGATACTGGGGTCCCCGCCCTCGGGCAGTGTGAAGGGGCTGCGACCCCGAGAGGTGGGAACCTCCGCGGTCCGAGGCCCAGTGCGTGAGGCTCAGCGCAAGTGGCATCTGACTGCAGCTTCGAGGTCTCCCTTTGTCTGGGCGAGACGGAAGTCCGTCCAGAAAGGTTCTTAATAGCTTGATCTTACCATAACCAAGGAGGTTTCAGAATGAGGCTGGGAAAACAGTTTTTAGATTTTTTTTCCTTTGGCTTAATATATAAATAGGGTAATATTTTCATGAAGAAATTGGGGTTCACAAGCACAAATACGAAGATGAAACGACCCCAGCCTGAGCTCATGTGGACCGAGTGGCAATACGTGTATTTTAAAATAAATCCTCGATTAATAGCACATCGGAGTAAAGTGTATTGACTGGTGACTTTAGCAGGCAGCACAGCGGAGGGCTTGCCAACGGTAACGTTGGTGTCATTCTCCAGAGGCCGACACAAAAGTAACAAGATGGCATCCAAGTGCAATTCAAAGGGACTAAAAATACAGTGGAGCTCGAAAGAGAAGGTCTAGTTTTATTAGGCTGTCAAGAAAATAAAGTGGAGAGCTTTATTTTAACACAAATTTAATCATCGGTGAAATTCTCACGTAAGTAGCATTTTACATGTTCCGACCCCAATTTAATATTTCTTCGGAATGTTTGGGAGTAACGGAGCACACTATTATTTCTGTCTGTCAAATTCTGCAGCTCTATGAACCAATCTCAGGGCAGTAACAGGAAATTTTTTATTAAAAAAACAAATCGTCGCAGTTTTCTAGGTTTTATTTTTTGCTCAGGACTCCTGTATATTTGAGGGAAGCAGAATTTGGATAAAAATGATCTTTTTGTCTATTGTTTATGTGTGATTATTGTATGATTATTCCTATGTGTGACTATTGCTGTCACTATTCCCAGATATTTTGCCAGGTTTTTTCTAAAACATATACATTATCTGCTGCATTAAAAATATATCTTGGCATGGTTTAAGGTTCCTGAAACATGTGATTAGAGATTATACTATTTATTTATAATCTGCATATGAAAATTAAACTCTTGCTGGGTAATAAAATCTATCTTATGATTTAAATTCTTCAAGAAAGATAACTCAAAGGATTGGTGATTCTCCAGTGGAGGTTTTCCCGTTAGCCCCCCACAGGACACGAGGACTGGGCCTGGAGGCTGACCCAGTGGGGACACTGAGGTGGGGGACTGGGTTTGGAGGTCAGGAATCAGAGCTGCGGATTGGTTTCAGAATGACATTCCAAATGCCGAACCGGCCACTTTGTAATGAATCAGCCCTCAAACACCAAGCAAAATGGGGGTGACAACTCCCCAGAAATGGCAGGGGGCCATTGGAGCCAGGTGAGGAACCAGGGCTTAAAGGTTTATTCCAGGGACTTATTATGACCTGAAAAGACGAGGCAGGTCGATTTTGTCCCCACCCCCCATCCCCACTAAACATCTTGGTCTGGGATTATTTATGCATAAACAGAAGTTATTCAGAATAGCTGTAGTAATAAGGATACTTGGAGTTGGGACTGAAAGCAACTCATGTAACTTAGGGAAAAATGAATTTATTGGCTCATGTCACTAGAGATTGTCCATGTAAGAAATGTCCAAACCTGTAAGACTTTTCATGAGCCTCTTTGAGCCAGACTGACAACAGCTGGAGGAAATGCTTCAGAGAACGGCCATTTGGTACCTTATTTTATACACTGAATCGAAAGAGGAGACACCAGTGGTTTCCATGAACTCCGCCGGTGATGGGTCAGGGAGGTGGGGGGGCAGCAACGTGGGGGAACCGCTGGGAGTGGGTGAAAGGCACAGTGACAGACACCGGCTTCTTTCGCACAGGTGGGCACTGGGTGGTTCCCCCTCTGCGGCGCCTGTGCTTTGAGGGTTTGGAAAAAGAAATCTGACACCCCAAAGGTGTGTTATCAGAGGTGCAAAAAGACGACAGACAGGCTCAGTTAGGTAACTACTGACTTTTGTCCGGGAAGAGTCCAGCCTAGGATGCGACTGCTCACCACGTCCTGCTTTTAGTTCGAGGGTTTTACCTTCAGACCACCCTGTGTGGTTCCTTCCCATCTCCAAGTTCGTGGGGCCACCATTCGGCAACCCCTGGGCAGGTCAGGCTCAGCCTGTGGCCCCTTTTCGTCCACAAGATGACTAAAAAGCTGTCATCAGGAATCTTCTCCTTTTTCTGAATCTCCTGGCCCTGCCATCCTCTGTGTTTGTGCTCGGGCACGTCCCCTGTGAGCAGTGGCAAGAACAGTCCCCACCACTCCAGCCTCGAAAGGCACTTTGTGCTAGAAAGGAACCTCGGAAGGACAGACACCCTCTTTCAGTTCCATCAGCAAAAGGATTCTGAGTCACCAGGGTAGTTCGTGTGCAGCCCCCGACCCCCCACCAGGGGGAAGAGACCGTTCCTTCAAGGACAGCACCCAAAAGGCGCCAGGCAGACAAAATGCCTCCGACATCCAGTATGCTGGTTCACACGAGAAAGGCTCGTGTACTTGGGCGAACGAGGCAGGACCTCGCAGGTATCAAAGCACAGGAAATAAAATACGGCAGGGCCACCGAGGGGCGGGACTGCACAGTGTGTGCCAAGGACAGACCAGGGCAGTGCCTGAGTCTGAAGACTCTCAGAGCATCCTGAACGCTCCCTGTCACGACACTGTGGCACTTCACCGTCATCTGTCCCTATCCGTCCTCTATGGGATGTCAAGCCCCATGAAGCCGGATTGCCGCTGAATCCCCAGCCCCCAGGTCCCTGCAGGTCTGGTGAATGCTTAATGAGACTGATGAAGGACTGAGGTCCCTGTCTCCGTCTCCCGCGGCAGCACCAGGCTGTCCGTCACCCTGTACCCTGCCCACCCACTGGCTTTGCTCTGCCGTGTGCACCTCCATCTGCTCCCTGGAGATGGGCTTGCCGTCAGCTTCGTTCTGCTAGGGAACAGCTGGCCCCGGTTTTATGTGTTCTTTTGCCTCCAGAGTCTCTCAGTTTCCCAATTTCAAACTTAATAAAGAGAACAAAATTAGACGTGTTTGGGGCAGGCGTCCCTGCCCTGTCTGAGCCGCCGCAGACGGACTGTGTGCTCACAGGTACACAGGGCTGCGTAAACCCACGTCCTCAGCAGAAGCCCTGCCCAGTCCTAAGTATGTTCACCCCGAACACCCACGTGATCTGAGGAGGAAAGGCGATACAATCAGTCCTGGGCAGATCCACGTAAATAAGACACATCCCAGTCCCCAAATGCCCAGTGCACCAGCGCGGATTCCCCTGGACACCATACGTGGCCTAGCGTCTTGAATATTATCTAAGGCTATGGTAGGAAGTGGTCAGATCCCTCACGTCCCACAGCCATCAGTCTCATACTTCCCGCCATCTGTTCGTATAGTCACTCGACAAAAACCCTGGTGGAACTCACTCAGACCCTACACCCCACTCTCTAGGAGTGGAGGAAGATCGATATGAAGCAAGTGACCTTGACCCTATGCTTGAGAACCTTCCGATGGAATCGTTTCTTCATTCAATTGATACTAACGGAGCTTTGAGCCCCTAGAGTATGTCAGGTGCTACGCAAGAAGCTGAGGGTGAATGAGATAGTCCCTGTTTGCACGAAGCACAGTTTAGTCAGAAGGAAATAACACTAAGATAATTATTATAACACACCCTGAGATCTGTGATAGAGGGAGAAGATGTAAGGGAGCAAATAAGAAGGAACCCTAACTTCGGCTGTAGGAAAAGGGAAGGCCTTCCAAGAAAGGAAGCCGGGTTAGGACTCGATAAAAAAACAGGAGGGTGGGGAAGAGTGTTCTGAGCAGGGAATATCCCACAGCGGCGGAGTGGAGCTGAAAACACACACGGAGTATGTAGTAACTGGGGTTCTAGAAGAGTCATTTCCATTTTAAGGAAAAGACAGCTTATTGTATGCAGTTTCATCAAGCATTGTCTCATTTAACTACACATCGAGGAAATCTCTCCAAACCGCTCGGAACAGTCCACTTCATTCTTTAATGACTGCATATTATTGCAGGTTGTAAATGTACTGCAGATTTTCAACTGTTCTCGAATGTGTTCTTCCTTCCCCTCCTTTGCCACTAAAACGGTGTCGCGTAAACTTGTGTTCTTGTATATACTGAGAAGCTTTGGTTTCTAGGAGTGTTTTGGCTGGGCCTAAGACATGTTCATTTTAAATGTTAATAGACTTAATTTGTGTTCTCAAAATGCTGTAACAATTTATACTTTCACCACTTTATCGAAGGTACCTTTTTTCCTTCCCTAAGAGCAGTAAGTGA
This sequence comes from Sturnira hondurensis, assembly GCF_014824575.4. Lineage (NCBI taxonomy): Eukaryota > Metazoa > Chordata > Mammalia > Chiroptera > Phyllostomidae > Sturnira > Sturnira hondurensis. Next base: position 16,511,876 of record NW_028082350.1, on the reverse strand, counting down.
CATCGAGATTTTAAATGATTGTTGATTGATGGTTACCCTATTTGTATTTCCCCGACTTCTTTGGAGGTTAAACCTGCTTTCATGTGAACCCTAGTGATTTGAATGGGCCTTGCTATATGAAGTGCCCACCCACATTTCCTTCCCCATTGTTTCCACGAGCCCTCTGTTTAATGAAGGTGTGAAGGTCACATGTATGCAAATGGCAAAAATCGTTTCATCAGTCTGTTGACCTGGTCTGTGTATCTTCTGGCATACCAAAGCTTAGGATTTTTACCTATTGTGTTAGTCAGTGGTCTGCAAAGAAACGGGAACAGCAGGCTGTATCTAGACATGCATAACAGGGAGAAGTACATAAAAGAGGCCCGTGATCTCCTGTTGGCCAGTGGCATAATTCAGTCACTGAGGACAGCTGGAGAGGGATGTCCCGGCTCGTGGACAGGGAGGCTTTGTGTTTGCTCTGGACTCTGGTCTCTTCTGACCCCACAAGGACTGGACGATGCCCTGCCCCACTGTGAAGGTGTTCTTCCACACTCAGCCCACTGCTTCACAGACCAGTCTCTTGCAGAAACGCCTTCCCAGACACGCCCCGAGATGGTATTTTCTCAGCCGTCAGGACCTCGCAGCCCAGCCCTGCTGACTGTGACACTGACCATCACACTTAGTTAAGTGCGTCGTCTGTCTCTACTCCAGATTTCAGCATTCGGCTTGGTTTAAAATGCCTTTCCAGCCCCTGGTGGTATAAACTGAGTTTCCTTTCATGAAATAGTGGTTCTGTGATTTTCTACATCTAAGTCTTTTATCAATTTAGAATTCTGTGTTAGGATTGTGTGAAATACAGTGTTCCAACATTATTAATTATTTATGCTATATTTATTCCACAGAATGTAAATGCTACCTTTATAATAGAATAAATTCTCCTGTACATATTTCAGGGTTTTTTTGTCCACTTCTGTACAGTAGTATACTGTTTAATTACATTAGCTTTATGATGCATTTTAATATCCATTAGGCAAATTCTTCTCTTCATTACCATTATAAATTTTCTCATTATTCTTGGACATGAATTCATCTATATTGACTTCAATGTTATATTGCTCAAATGCCTCATTCCTTCAAAATTGGAATTAAAATTTGAATTAAGTTTTCTGTATATATTAATTTGAAGAGACTTGACATTTACTACTAAGCGCTCTTGTCCAAGGATGTGAAATTCTTGAGAAGCCTGTGTCATTCAGTAACACTCCCCAGTTTTCGTCACGCGGGCCCGAGGTTGTTTCCTTTGGTTCTGAATGTGTGTTTTGTTCTCGGCAGCACTGTGAGTGAATATTTCTACTAGTTAGGGAGGAAGAAATCGCCTCTGGTACGTTCGTGAGCGCTCGGCCACCTCCCTAACCTTCTCGCCAACTTCCGGCAGAGTTTTTCTCTGCTCTCTTGGATTCCTTCGATGCGCAGTCACATCATCAGCAAATATGAGCTAACTTTTAATCTTTTCCAGCCAATACTGATCACTTAATTTTTCTTGCATTGTTTCATTTTGTAGAATTTCCAAACAGGGTTGAATCATACTTCTGGTACAAGCATTTATATGTGAATTTAATGAAAAAGTCTTTATCATTTCATAATTTCGTTATTAGTTTTGGTAAGTAGTTTTTAATCATATTCAAGTAGTTTCCTTTTATTGGTATTTTACTTAGACTTTTTATTAAGAATAGCTGCTGAATTTATCAAAGGCTTTTTAGTGCCTACTGATAAAATCATCTGTTTTTCTTCTGTGCAAATGGGAAGACTTATACTCAAAAATATCCTGATTTTGACAAATTCTTGAAATCCTTGAGTACTACTTAATCACGGAGAATCATTTTCTTTTCATGCAATACTAAAGCCTATTTGTTAATATTTTAATAAGCATTTGCACATCTTAATACATGTTTGATATTTTTCTGTAGATTTTCAAAATCACATCATATCATAATTGTATTTTATTCTTTCATCTGCCTGTGATAACTACTAATGTTATTCTGAGGTTTTTTTCTTTTCCTTTTGTTGTGACTTGATGTTACTATGAATCATCTTCTTGCCCTCACCCCCTGCTGAATTCAGCGTCCTCCACGGTCTCCCACCTCACTGGTCTGAAGTGCCCCTTTGTATCTACTGAGTGAGTAAGAAAGGCTTTCTCCCAATTTCCCCACGGCTCTCGCCTCAGTCCCTCAACAGGCATTTTAGACACGGTTTCTGTCCCCCGGTCCAGCCTCCCTGTGTAAATAGGATGGTACCCCCTTCTCCTCAAGCATCCCACTTCCTCCGTTTCATTAAGACAATTTTCCACTTGCCGCGTAACTATTTTATTACACAGATGCTTATGTGGGATATATCTCACGCATGCCCTGTTAATCACCCGTCTACATGTAAATATGCGTGTCGCAGGGTCACATTGTCCCTGCTGCTTCCTCTCATCTCCTCCTTAATTCACTGTGTATTTGTAGGTGTATATTCCCCACTCTTCTCAATGGGAGCTACTTGAATCTCTGCTTTGGCAAGCATCTCTCCTCTAACCTGGCTGGCAGGTGGCATTTTGGAGGCTTCCGGACCCCTTAGTGGTGGTCCTGTTCTCTCTACACCAGCCCGTAGTATTCTACCACTTTCCACGCGTCCTCTGTTGGACGTAGACAGGAAGCCAAGACTTCCTGAAGTTTTGTTTTTAATTCGTTCTTCCTTTCCTTATGTTCAGGGACTGGTTGGGCTACCCGTGTGTTCTGCGTGACACACAGTGAGCCCTTCAAATCTACCCTCTCCCATTGACTCAGGGGCAGTGTTTCCCTTCTTTGTGCACGGTCGCCTGCTCTCCTCAGTCTGCAGCCTTTTCCTGGACGTGCTCTCATTCTCACAGTACCCACCTCGGACCTGTCCACCAAGTGTCATGTTTCCTTGCGTAACTTCGAGTCCTTTTTAATCTTTTCCCCAGAGATTTCTCTCACTTGACCTTTTTTTGTTTTTAGTTTGAAAATTATACCTTTTCATTCACAAATATCCTTCTTTCTTCTCCTCCTCTTCTTCCCAGTGCTGTTGATGTTGCAACGAGTAGAGGTAGTTATGCCAGGAGTGTTTCGCTTGGGGTTGACACCTGCCTTCTCTTGCAGTTCCCTCTTGCTCAAAGCCTCTCTTCTGGGTGTTTTCACCAAGCCTCCTCTCCCTGAATGCTGCGTCACTTTGGGATGAGTCTGTCGCTCTCTGCCAACTCCCAGGGGCTCACGTCCTGCTGTTGGGGTACCACGACGAAGCTCATCTGCTCCCAGGTTCCCTACCTTTTAAGGAAAACATTTGCTTGGTCTCAGAAAAAAAAAGAAGGACTTGATACCAGCGAATTAGTGGTTCTGGGAATGATTTAAAAATATGCTGAATGAAACTTAAACTAATGTATTCATTTCTGAAAGTTCAAGAGTAAAGTGCCAGATAATTTCCCACTTAACGTCATTCTCAAGGTGCTATTGAGACTTCAATTAGCTTTTATGTGCCCCTGATGGGCCCCTAAACAAAGCCATGAACTCCAGAGGCTGGTGCCAGTCCCGCCGGCCTGGCTCCCCACTGGGGACGGGCTGTGGCCTGACCTCGGCTTGGCCCAGTTTCTCGGTCTCTAACAAGGGCAAACAGCACTTGTCCTACTTCCTTGGAAGAGTTGTCTTGAGGCTAAAATAAAACAACAGAACACATTTAAAGTGCTTTCAAACAGAAGGTATTGACATGATCACAGAGTATTAACTCAGTGCATTTTAAGTATGAAAATACAAAAATTCTTTCTTATGTGAGGTTGCTGTATTTTACGTGTCTGTATTCTACTGTGAAAGTCTTCTTGCTCCTTTGTTTTTAGCCTGCAAAGGAAGAAAAAAAGAAAGAAACTAACGTGATGACATTTTACTAAAAGACAAGCATCCTTTTGTAAGAGCAATGTTGCAGAGTGAGGTGAGGCTCAGCCCCACCTTCCCAGTGGAAAAGCCTCACAGAGCCAGAGCGCGGCCTCCGCACCATGTTGCTCCACGGGCACCCCAGGCCACAACAGTGCGCCCCATGTGACGGGTCCAGGGCACGTTTTTTCATGTGTCTGGGCAGGGCTGTCTGGGACTTGCTCTCTGTTTTGTCCGCATCATCTTCTCATTGCACCCTCTCTTCGTCGCATGCCCCTCCACCTCTTCTCCTCCCTTCTCTCCTTCTGAGGCTGCATCCCAGCCTCCCTCGCTCATCGTGGTCCTTCTTCCAACCCCATATAACGCTCGGCTTTTCTACAGCATGTGTTGCAACTTAAAGATCTAATGCTTTAAAAAGAAAATCAGTCTAAAGCTATCTCGGGCCACGAGCACACCCCACAGGAGCTTGGACAACTGCGCGCTTAAGCGACTCTGCAGTCTGCATCCCTTCGAGTTACCCCTCTCTGCCTCCAGATGATTGGCTTTAACCTGCCGATGGGCCCTTTGTTTACTCCTTCCGCAGCCATCCTTGGCCTAGAGGAAGGAGGCTAATGGCGTAGGTTGGCCGGCAAAAGCCTCCACCACCTGTCCCACCCTCAGTGCCTCTGTCTCGCACCAGCCCCTGAGCCCGCCACACTGACCTCGTTCATCTGCACCCCTGAACCCGCCTGTCTGTCCACCTAGAGCCCCTCTGCCTCATCTTCGCAACACGCGGCGCTCACTTACAGCCTCAGGTCACGGACCACCCTGAGGAGCCAAATCCCCTGGTTCCATCCGGTCTCTCCTTCGTCACCGTGTTTGCTTGTATCTTGTCATTGCCTCTAATGTGATACTCGTCTCACGCTCTGGACACATGTGTTTGTTAACACGTCTGTCTCTTCTTCCAAATCAACTGTCCTTTGAGTCTTGGATAGAACCTAGTACCTCGCGGGTGCTCAACAAAGTCTTGCTTTGAAAGATAGATATAGATATAGATACCTTTTAATACGTTATATACCTTTCAGTGTTCCATTGCTCTTTCACTGTTACTAGGTAGGTGTCATAAATGAAAGAGTAATGTGGGACTTATCCCCATACTATCCTCCAAGGCTCACATGGAGACAATTCCCTTAATCATTGACCGTGTTTTCCAAATGTGTCAAACTCAGAGTACCTGGGAGGTAGGTACTCTTCAAATAACTCTCAAGCCTGCCTTTGCAGTCACCCAGAAGAGCTGGGCTGGATCAGAGCAGGAATGGAACGGGGAGGGGAGGACACCCTCCACCTGACTCTCTGGAGTCCCAGGTCTACTCTGCGAAGCAGGCCTCATAGAGAGTGGCCCTGTGATCACGCAGGAAAAGAAGGCCCATCTCTGTGGCTTTACGAAGCGGCTCTGGGGGCTTCACATTGCCTGCACCTGCCCCGTCCTGTCCCTCTGCCGCTAAGCCCATCCCTGTCCTTGACGCTGTTTGTGTCCTTGCCCCTCTGGGTGCTCAGAAGCCGGCCGCCAGTCACACGTATCGCCCTGCTGTCCCACTGACCTTAACTGGTGCCTCCTTGGTGGCAGTTCGTGGGCCACCTGGGTTCGGGCTTCACCCCTTGCTTGGTGGCCTTACACTGGGTCACCTGCCTCACTGCAGGTGTGGAGTCATGTCACCGAGAGTGCGGCCGACCTACTGGGGTGGCCAGAAAGTTCATTTGCCTTTTTCTGTACGCTCGCTCCAGTAGCACTTAGTTGTCTTCAAGTTCCTTAGAAAGAATTTCGTCAGATTGTACTGTGACAGCTGTCCTATCCGCATACATTAAAAAAAATCAAAATTGGCGAATATTTGTGCAGCCACTTTAATATTGGAGGTGGAAGATCATATGCAACATTTTTAGCATATTAGGCTTTATTATTTTAAGAAAGGCCAAACGCAACTGAAGTGCAAAAAAGCGAGATTTGTGTGGTGTGTGGCAAACAGGCCGTGACTGAGACACATCAGCGTGCTTTGTGGGGTTTGTGCCGGAGACTCTCACAGGACGGGGTCCCACGGCCAGGCAGACCCGCTGAGGTTCACAGCGATCGAATCAAGACATTAATTGAGAACAATCCATGTTCTACCAGGTGGGAGACAGCTGACACACCCGAAACACCCAGCTCGATCAAGTTATTGGTGAAAATGAAAAACGTGCGTCTTATTTTACAGAAGAAACTAAATAGGATTTTTGGCCAACCCAATATATCACACAACTCTGAGTCACGTGTGACTCGGTCTCAATATGATTTAGGATCTGACTTTCACCCCCCTCCCCCCGGAAACTACAGTGGAAGCTGAGAGTTGATTGAAAAAAATGAAAGGTGAGGGGAGTTCAGATTTTACTGTTCCTGGAACGGAGGACCATGTCCACGAGAGACCGCCCGACTGGAAAAAGGTCACTTCAGCCACACAAAATGTGAGCACCTAATAAATCAGTTTTAATGGAAATAGTTTCTTCTTTAAGGTGCACACATAGACAACATTTCTACTTTTTAAAAAGCTTATTTACTTTGGATAAGCTTCTTTTCTTTTTGGTGCTCTGTGATAACATTGTCGTAGTTAGCCTGAGACAGAGAAGCAAGTTTCCGCAATAGGTTTAAGTGTACATACTATGTTATGTGCCGAGTTTCCTCATATCCACATATTTTGGTGGCTATTCAAATGAAAATGTAAACATTTCTCCCAAGAAATCTTCCTATCGATAAGGAGACAAAGAATGTGGTTTTAATGGGTTGCAATATGTTATGTCTAATACGAAATTACCTAGCTTATACACATCATCAAACATTTAACTAAATGCAATTTAGTGGATAATTTAAGAAACAGCCCGCAATTTGGAAACACCAATACTGGTGAAAGTGAGGTAATGCAGCCCGTGGTGGCTCTGGTCACGCGGTCCTTTGGTCCTACAGGGAAGAGGTGCGTGTAGCCCAGTGTCCCCATGGGGTAAGGCCCAGGGGCGGCCAACCCAGTGCCCACAGGCGGCACGAAGCTCAGGATGGCCGTGAAGGCGGCCCAACACAACAGCCTACATTTACTTAAAACCTTTCTTTTGCTCGTTAGTTTTCACAAGGGTTTGAGTATTTACTGTGTGGCCACGACAACTCTTCTCCTTCCAGGGTGGCCCAGAGATGCCAGAAGGCCAGACCCGCCTTGGGGCCTCTGATAAGCCCCAGAGAAGCAGAGATTAGAGGAAGGAAGGAAAGACCAGGGGCTGAGCAGGGAGACCGGGGAGGCCCTGCCATGGGTAGACTGCGGGTGTGGCCCAAATGAACTCCCATTTGCAACGAAGCACAAGGAGCCCGTATTCTGGCAAAAAGGAGCTGCAGCCTGGGCAGCGCGGTTCGGGCGTCCCCCCGACACAGGGGAGGGCCGCCGTTTGCAGTGAAAGTTCTCATTGGGTTCCCAACTGGGTCTGCTTCATGTAAGCGAGGGACCCGAACCACGCAGTCTGGTCGGGCAGGGCCGGCTGGAGTCCCCGCAGTGGTGACTGGCGCGGGGGAGACAGGCGGGGACTGTGGGGGCAGCTGGGGGTCAGTCGGCGCGCCCAGGACCCGAGGCGCCCCGGCCAGAAGGCCTCCCTGAGCTCTTCCGATGCGATCCGCGCCAGGGCGGCCCTCCGCGGCCTGCGGGGGGGCGGGGGGGCGGGGGGGGAGGGACGGGGGGCGGGGGGGGCGCCCTCGCAGCAAACAGCGTCCCTTGGGCGTTCGGATCCGACGACTCCTTCTCCCCGGGGCCCACCGGGGCTCTCCGCGGCGTACTGCGGTTTTCCCCGGGAAGACGCTGGTTGCATGAATAGCGCCCACCCAACCAATAACGGGGTCCCTGGGACTGTTCCCACCCTTGGTTCCCCTGCTCAGTTTTTTGTTAGCGTGAATCTGGGTGTCCCGGGAACAGAATGTGCCCTTGAAGGAGCAGAGCTCTGCGCGCAGCGGCCGTGATCTTGGCGACAGGTGCTGGGCTCTCAGTGCACGCGGGTCCGCACAAGGCGGTGGACGGTGGTCCTAACAGACTTCAGTCTCAGAGGACTCCCGGGCTGTGGGCAGGGGTCACCACAGCCCCTCCCAGGCCCCCTGAGACCGGCCGCGTCCGGATGACCGCTGTCCACTTCTGCAATCTGGGACAGCCCCGCTTCATTTGCTTTTAGGAACCCAGTACGCGGCCTGCTTGGCTGCTGGTTAACACCCTAATGACCAGTTAGCTCGGGAGGGGTTCGCACAGGGTCTCTGGGGGACAGACCCGTGAAAGGGTGGCTGCTGGTCTTTCACTGGCTTCCAGCCCCCAGACCGTGCCCTGGGGGCCACGTATCAGAAAGGGCGCCCAGCGAAAGCCTGGTCTGGCGTCACAGCGCTTATTACAGGCAGGGCCGCAGCGTCTGCCTCGGGGTCTGACGCTCCGAAGCCTCGGTCCTCTGCTGCTCTGAGGTCTGAGACTAGGCCTGCTGAGGTGGAAGAAAATCAGCCAGGAAGCTATACTTGCTTGCTTCTTGGCCTGGTAATGTCCACAAAGAAACCCGAGCTTTGAGAATATAGAAATGAGCTCCAACGGTGGGAACGACTAGGCAGAATACAAACTAGTGAAAAATGAAAGGGCCATTAATTGTTTAAAAATTTTCAAACCTCACCCTAAGATTGGCATTTTCAATTATGGGCTTATTAGTCCCCGGTCTTTGGCTATTTATAATGACAAAAAATGAATTCTCTTTTTCTATCTGATTCACAGAAATCTCTCAAGTGCTGGATTTCCGTAGGAGACAGAAGGTTGCATTGTTATTCACAACCAAATTTGAACAGCTTTGGAGCTATCCTGTCCTGGAAAGAAATCCCTAACTGTAATAACACATTTACCTCCCGGAAAGGGAGAGGAGAGCAGCTACAGAATCTCTCTGAAATGGATTGTCTTTGTTTTTATTCCCCACCCCCACCCCGCAGCCACCATCCCCAGGAAGAAGGTAACATTCTAGTTTTAAAAATCACTGGAGCAATCGGGAGATCTAAAAATAAGAAAAAATGACACAAAACCAACGTGTTCAACATTTTTTAAAAATCCCAAACCACCCCAACATCACACTCTGAGGATACTCAGCGTTACAATGCAATGATTTCACACCCATGGACACGCGCGTGCTAACGAACAGTCGGGCGCCTACTGCGTGGGCTGCTGGGGGACGCAGGTATCTCGCAGGTGTGCCGCCCCCGCCCTGCCCCCGCCCGTGCCCATGGCAGGGAGGAAGGACAGTCTGCTTTCCCACGGAGCCCACATGCTCCCGCAGGAAACCCTCCAATGTGGCGGCCGCACAGCCACGACCAGACTGTCTCCAAAGCTGTCCCTAATTAATCCTGTTTTGTATCTTGATTTTGTTCCCGGTAATTTTTATTGGATTTTTTTCCAAACCATTAAGAACTACTTAATTTTTTATATACTATATGTTATTTGCAAAAACATACAAAAGTGTCTTCAATCCTTGCTGTTCACTATGTTTTTCTCTAAATTTTGCTGTTATAAATAAAGCTTTGGTCAACAGCTTTGCCCCTCGCCTTTTGACTAAAGCTATGATTATTTCCTGAGAAAATTTTCCATGTTTCCTAAGAAGTGGGCTCACTGGATCAAGGATCGAAAACATTTTTATGGCCTGTCATTTATTTGGCCAAATTGCCTTCCAGAATAATTAGACCGTTTCCCCGAGAGGGTGATAAGAATCCTGGTCATAATGAACCTTCGTAAAATAATGACACATCTGAAAACCTTTGCTGATTTGTTCACGGAACAAAAGAGTGTATAGTATAAAATTTTCAATTATTTTTCTACCGAGGACAATTATGTGTGTATGTTTTTAGCATCCCTTATTTCTATCGGGATGCTAGAGCCATGTTTATTAATTTGTATGGATTATTTGTATATTATGAATATAAATGCTTTGTGGGTGATGTTATTTCTGTTTTAATTTAGCTTTTAGTGTTTCCTAATATATGAAAAGTTTCCACATAGCCAAATCTGTTTATCTTTTACTTTGCGATTCCTTTGTTTCTTTATGATTAGAAAATTTTCCTCCATTCAGAGGGGAGGAAAATATTTACCTACATTTTCTTCTGGCATTCTTCTACTTGCATGACAATGAGACACATCATCAATAAGAAACATTTGAAGAAAGCCACATCTGTGGCCTCTAGAATCTGTAATCAGTCGCCTCGGGAGAAAGTAGCTTCCCAGACGCCGTGGTGTGACTATGCTGAGAAACTCTGGCTTCAACGTGACAGCTTCCTCACCCATCATCTCTTTAAGTTCGTTCTGGGGGGTTCTGAAGAGGTTAGACCGGTGAGGGCAAACCGAACCTCCATTCAGTAACCCCGGTGACTTGAGTTCTGGCTAAGGAAGAAGGCAGAGCCAAGACTCAAACCCTTAAGAGAAAGTTCACTGAGAAGGTCGCAGAGGTAGAAGTGAGCTGTAGATGAATGAACTGGGCTCAGGAAGTGAGTTTCCGAGGTACAGGGAAGGGCCGTTAGAGCTTAGGAGAGAGGCAGGTAAAGGTGAAGGGTGTGGGGGGGGGGAGACGAAGGGGTGGGGGAGGGGCGAGGGAGGAGAAATGAAGGGGTGGCTCCCCAGAGCTGGGTCCTCGGTCCTGAGGAGGCACAGGCACCCTCCTAGGAGAGGGTCTCAACAGAGTTTTGACCAGCTCTCCAGGGGTGTCCTGTAGGGTCCTGGTCTCTGCTGATGGGTTAGCACCAGGGCAGGGGTCACTAGTCATCGCAGCTGGTCCTGAGGTCGCCAGGGCGGCCCTCCTCTGCTTCTGCTGCTTCTCTGGGCCTGGAGCTGAAACCCACCTGAGGCCTAGGTGTTGTCTCTGGGGGTTACTGCTTAAGGGGGTGGCACCAGGGCCTGTGGGGGGTCCTGTGAGGCTGCCCTCCTGCCCCGCTCCTCCTCCAAAGGGAGGTTCCTTCTACCACTAGGGATGAGCCAGGGGAGCGAGGTCAGGGGGTCTACACCCACAGCACCTCAGTGTGTGCTGGGGAGGAAAGGTCAAAGGGGACGGGCAGGTCCTCGTGTTCCCGGGGCAAAGGGCGTGCCTCCTGTACAACACGACGTGTTTTCTACAGCGTGTTACATCATCACTTTCCGGGGAGGGTAATTTTTACTGGAAGAAAATCTGTTCCTGCTAGTCTCTACATGTCAAAAGCAATACATGTAAATGGTTTTAAGAAATCATATTTCTGTGTTTTCCCACTATTATTCTTTACCTGCCATTTTGTTGTCTGCTAGCAATTGGTGAGCGATGACTGGCTAGAGCTATTACAGGGGCTTTGATAGGTAAAATAGAAAAAGGATATCCATAGATTTTATTTTTTATGATTTTCGCACGAAATTCCTCTGGTATTACAAACATACAGGGCCACTGCATTTTAGTAGCAGCAGCCAAGGGAGTCATTCGCACGTATCAGCTCGTACCTATCAGCTGCTGCTGCTTTTCCTTACACGAGCCCAGCATTTGATTTGGCCGAAGGGCTCATACAGGGCTTGGGACACAAGGATGCGCATTGGAACATCTGCACTTTTAAATTTGGGATGATAAACCCTTACACAATAGGCAAGAACAGACCAAAGTCAAACCCCGAGAAAGACAAAACCAAAGATGCCGTCTAAGTGTGAAGGCATTTAAAAGAGGTATTTCTTTTAAGAATGTTTTTATTCATTTACTTTTAGAGAGAGGTTACGGGAGAGAGAGAGAGAGGGAGAGAAACATCAACGTGGGGTTGCCTCTCACATGCCCCCTAGAGGGCACCTGGCCTGCAACCCAGGTATGTGACCCCAATGGGAATTGAACCAGCAACCCCTTGCTGCAGCAAGCCCACATTCAGTCCACTGAGCGGCACCAGGCAGGCCTAAGTGTGACATTTTTGGCCTCAATGAGTAGAGATGAGGTTGGCCGGGACCCTTCAAACTGTGCATTGTGTAGGAAACTTTCTCCTCCACTCACCGGGCAGGACGGCCTCCTGAGGGGTAATTACACCCCGGCCCAGGAAGACCAAGCTTGTCTGGGAGACACTGGCACCACATCAGTGTCTCCTTCAAAGTCTGAACAAAGAACTCTCCATTTAAAAGTAGATTTCGTCTGTTGCTCATTTTTGTGATACTGGAAATGAAAAAGCGAGCATCCCAGTAAGCCCCCACCCCCTCTCGTGGGAACTTGAGTGGCTGCTGGTTGCTGGGAGCTGAGTTCTGCTTTACATACCGGATATAACTGGTGTTACCAGGAAACCGTGTTGCACAGTTGAGCATTTCCCTGTGAAAAACAGAATGTCCAGTCATTGCAAAGGTATCTCAGTGTGTCTTAGTCTGTAATGTTTAGAGATTCTGCGTGCTTTTCGGAAAGTTATTTTATGATGGATTAGGGAGCACACATTTCTTTTCAAAATTATTTATATCAGCCTACAGACACACAAGCTGAATTATAGTTTAACCCTTAAGCCAATTTATTTATTATTTTCAAAATATTTACAAAGCTGTCCCAGAGCCGAGGAACTTTCCTAGTGAGTCACTGGATGGTTTTATGGTCAGGGTTGTATTTCTGTCTGCTCGCTACTTCGGTGTGAGCCCTACGCGAGCCTCTTCAAAGAAAACTGGGTGAGCCCTGAAATGGCCACTGAGTTCCGTGCAAAGTGTGTCTGTTGGAGCTGCTTTGGAGTGACTTGTTAGTCTTACAATACAGCCTCCCTTTGGGAAATGACATTATAAACACATATGGACTTTTATCTCTGTGTTGAAATTTCCTATAAAATTGCAGATGAATTTATCTGATATTTCCCAAATCGACTCTTCAGAGAGCCCGCCAGGGCTGCACTGGTGCAATAGCGAGGGCAGTCATGTCTCAGACTCACGTTGCTCGTAACGAAGGATCTCACTCGATTTTGTGATTAAAATAAACCTGCATAGTATATGGTGAGGGGCTATCATTCCCATGCTCACAAGTAAGAAAACGGATATTCAGACTAGCATCCAACATCAGACAGCTGCTAAGTAGTGGAACTGGTCCCTGAACTTGGTCCTTCTGACCCCGGATCTTGTGCCGCTTTCTGTCTACTTACGCAACACAATCAGTGTGTTTAATGTGTGTGCTTGCTTATCTGTGTTCTTTAAATTGTGGACAAAACGGTTCTTGTGGCACAGGTGTTACCTGAAATACTTATTTTAAAATAGTGACGACTGAAATGGGTTCAATTCAGATGTTTGTTGAGTGCCCATAACGTGACCTGGCTCTGAATTTGACTCCTGTACGTGCATCCCACCTACGTCGGCTCATTTCATCATCTTAAAGGGTCTTCTGGTTCCATCCCAGTGATAAGACGGATCAGCCACTGAGTGTCTGCCACGTAGGAGACACGTGTTTGTAGAGGCTCCAACTTCTCCAGATGATGAACTTAGAATTTAGGATGCTGCAGGCAGCGTCCAGGCCCAAACCTTAAAGAACTAGCAACTTCCCCTTTCTGGCTCTTGGGTGCTCCCTCTTGGCACCTGGCGATGTGGAGGCCAGGCCCACAGCCCAGGTGAGTCCTCCTGGGACGGCCAGCACCAACTTGCAGTCTCGACCATGGGCCTCACGTGAGACACGCATCCCCATAGGATGCCGTGGAGTCAAACTGAGCTCTCTTCCAAGCCCTGTCCCGACTGAAAATTTGTGAGAACTAATGTTGGCTGTTGCCTTAAGCCACTAACTTCCAGAGTGATTTACGAAGGGTGCAATGGATCATTGGACCAGGTTTTGGGGCCCAGACATGGGGTGCGGCGGTAACAGAACCCTGAAACATGTGGCTTTGGCTTCGGGACTGGGCTGCAGTCAGAAGCTGGGAAAACACTGGGGAAAATGTCATCAAAACCCTCATGTGTGTGTGTCAAGGACGATGTCAGTAGAGGTCTCAGGGCCCGGGTGGGACGGCAGTAAAGGAATTCATCTCAGGAAGAACATTCTTTAGGTTCTCAAACTGCTTGTATCAGAGAAAAGAAAGTGACTTAGGTCGAGGCTTGCCTTCAGCGACAGAGAGCAGGACGGCGTTACTCTTTGGGCTCTGTGCACGTGTGTCCTACCTTTACTGGTTTCCGATGTTGACAGCAGTTCTTAGCTTTTTAAAAATAAGCTGACTGTGGAACAACACCGGGCTTAGGAGCATCACACTCCTTCAGAGTCGAAAATCCCTGGGCAGCTTTGACCCCCTGCACCCCAAACTTAGCTACTGAGAGTCAACCACCAAAACGGAACGACTGTTGGCTGGAAGCCTTGCTGCTGACGGAAACGACTGATTGACGCTGACCTTGTATGTCATATGTATTATACACTATAGGGGAAAATGGGATCAAGAAAAATAAGGAAGAGAAAATACACTTACAGCCTTTACTGAGAAAATAACCCCCATATAAGTAGGCCCTGTATAACCCCCGTATAAGTGGTTCAAAGGTCTGCTGGGTGTTGGGAGCACAGGTACCTAGCTGCTAACACAGGAAGGACACAAAGGGAATCAGACAGGATCAAGCAAAGTCAACGGGGGAGCAGAAGCCATCTTGCTTCACCGGGAAGTTACAGCTTGTCACACCCCCCCAGGAAGCCACGGGTCTGCGTCTGTCTCGCAGATCCCTGGGGGAAGGGACAGACCAGTAAACTGAGGTGAGCACATGCGCAGTTATTCAGCGTAGCCTGAATAACGGAAATGAGGCTGGACCCATCAGAAGGCCTGGGGAAGCTCGGGAAGTTGATTGGTTATTTTGAAAACCTGCCTCGTCCTTCCCAAGCCCAGACAACATGACCCCAGGGAGCAAAGTTCTGGCTCGCTCCACCAATCCCCCGCGGCACACGCTTGCAGTGTCTATGGGCACATTCGTAGCAGACACACAGTTCCAAGGGACTGAGCTTTCATATGACACAGTCTCTGGACATTGGCCCTATTTCTGAGCACAACGAAAGCAGGATTGGATTTTTTTTCCCACCAGCAAAATGGACAGAAATGGGACACTGGCACCCAGGGGCGCCATTTTGCTTTTGCATCTGGGGCCACAGGTAAACCTTACCCCATCACAATCTCCCCTGCGTGGGTCTCCTGGACTATTCTCCTTGCGACACCACGAGAGCTCCACTTCCACGGGCAACGTCGTCACCGATAAAATCTTACTTTTTACGTTCAAAAACCTGAGGACCCACTGTTGCCCAATGACCCTGTTTTGGGACAGGCAGGTCAGGAGCTTAAATGACACGCACAAGTTGAGCCCTTCCCAAGGGCAGGGGCAGCACCGCATCTGCCCCCCTTAGTCTGGATCCCCCAGTGGGTGGTCCCACCGAGAAAAAAGGACCCTGCTGGCAGGACTCCATGCCTGCCTCCCCAATTGCTCTGTCAGAATGCACGTTCCAGGGAGAAACTGAAAGCTGTGGTTGTGTGGACTAGTTTTTCTTCCCTTTATATTCTGAGTGCAGCTCCAAGGAAATGTTTTAGGTCTGAAGGGTTGGTTTCTGCTCCAAGAACTTCAATATTTGATGAGTCTGGGAACGGAGAAGCTGATCGGAAACACATCCCACCATTGCTGTTAAATTGCTTTTCTCCTGTTTCCCTAAAATGTATACTTAAAGGCGAATCCTGGGTCCAATTCGCTGGTCCAATTCTATGTGACATTTCTTTTCCAAATTGGAGGGACCCGCAGAGGAGGCCGGCACCTGCTCGTGGTGGGTCTTCACCGCAGCACCTGCATGGGGTACCTGCTTCGCTGAGACGCGTGTAAGGTGACAAGCTGTTTTCTCACCTCTGACCCTTTCGAGCCATTTCCCCACCGTGAAAGATATTGAGAAGTCTGGAATGACGACGGGTGAGAGGTAACCTCTCTCTGAACTTGAATAATTGAGAAACTGTAAGAAAGTTGCTGAACTATACGAATCTCAGTGGTTTTCCCCTTTTCTTGAGGACTGGGCCACCCTCTCTCTCTCCAGCCTTCTGACTTCCCAGAGTGTCCCTGCCGTTATACTGAGAGGTTCCCTCCAGGAAACCCTGGGGTCACCTATCAGGTCTGCTTCATCATTTTAAAAATCAAAATCAAATCAGGACTCATGTGGCCGGCAGCCTGCTTTCTGGAGGAAGCAGCCCAGCACACCTGAAGCCCAGGTGAGCGGCGCTTGGGCCTCAGGGCAACGAAGTCGCCGGGAGAACAGGCACCCAGGCCTTGGACGTGCTACCACTGACCTCCCCGTAGAAGGACGGTGTCCACCTGACAGCTCCCAGTGAACCACACCTAGGAGTCCTCCCAGAAGGTGGCCTCCGTATATTGCACAAACCCTCGGGCGACGTCTGCGTGCTTCAGAGCCAGCTGGTACCAGGCTGGCATTGCCATGCACACCGATTGTGATGTTATCAGTGACATCAACGAAATCCAATGGGTTCAGTCGCGGGCGTAGCTGAAAGGTGCTGTGGGCGATGAGCCACACACTGCGCCCAGGCAGTCTAGGGAAGAGGCAATAAGGAACCTCAATCCCAAGGAAAGTTTTGAACTCGATTCCCTGTTGAATTTTGCGGAGGAGAAGGTGCAATGAAGCCAGGGGGCTGGGGACTGTCCTGTTCCGCCGCCTGGCCCCTCTGTGTGACTCCAGTGCCTGGGTCACCATGCTGGGCCAAGGTGAACACCTGGCTCAGGCTGGTCCCCTCGTGGTGGGGAGGGTGACCCAGGATGCGAGTGGGTGGTCTGAGCAGAGAACGTGCGCTGCTGTAATCTGACGTCTATGCTCCTGAGAGGGACCCAAGAATGGCAAGAGCGAGTCCCCCGGGCAAGGCTCCAGGGGCCTAATGAGGAGGCTGCCCTTTGCAGCGACGTTCAAGGTGAAGGAGACGCGACAATAGAAGGAGGAGGAAAGGCACGCTCCAAGGAGCACAGACGGGGTGAGAGGAAGGGAGACTGTGAAGCGGCTGCTCCCCAAAGTGCCCTTGGACCCCACCCAACCTTTGGCGGGCGGTGGCGGGGGCTTATTCTCAGGTTTCCATAATACTTCACTGAATTTAAAATAAATTACTTCTTAAGAGAGTTTGGGTAACTTTTTGTCGTTATTATAAGACCCTTAAATGGAAGAACCAGTTTGTTGCTGGATCTTATACAGCCGATAATGGGGGCACGGATTGGGCGTGCACAAGACATGACATTTCAGATCTCTCCCAGTCCCGAACTCTGTCTTTTCTCTCAAGGAACATTTCGGGCGTTTCCTAGGGTCCTCCCGGAAGGCTCCTGGAGTGGGCCCGTTTCCCAAGGAACGCGGCACTCCCCCTGAAGGAGGGAGCCTGGGGCAGCCCTCACAGGGAGCCACACAGGCGTCGTGTGTGTGTGTGTGTGTGTGTGTGTGTGTGTGTGTGTGTGCGCGCGCGCGCCCCACCCCCCCGCCCCGTTGCCCAGTGCGGCTGCTTTGTGGGCTGTAAGGTAAACGCAATTCAGACCAGTGCCTGGAGGGAACTCGGCAAGTTGCCGCTTGGGGATGGTTACATTCCCTTTCAAGAGCAGCCCGGGCGTCACTGCAGCAGCTGCGCTGAAAGAGATCTGTGTCTGCTGCAACTGTGGATGTGTGGCATCGCAGATGCCTGTGTCACTCTCGCAGCACAATCAGCTCGTGTTTATTCTGCTTGACAATGAACTTGGGGAAACAGAGCGGTTGAAGTGCTAGGAGGAATCACATCTACGAGAAAGCCTTCACCTTCCAGACGATGATTCTCAAGTACATTCTGTTAGATCGCTGACATGCTTGAATCAATGATTGGAGAATACTACCGTTACTGTCACTTATCACCGGGGACACATGTAGAGATACTCTTCAGTTTGGTAGCCACAAAAGAAATTTGACATCCGTTTAAAAACCACCAGCTTATCATCCCGCAGTGACCACCAGGGATAAATTACATTGTGTTTTTCAACAGCGGAGCAGGTTATAAAAATTAATTTTGCCATTGTCCTTTGGGTATCGCAAATACAAAGAGCATATTAAAGAATTTGTATAATCTTCATAAAGAATTCTGGGATAAACCAGATATGGGCAGTTGTGTGACATGGAGACATCAGATAGGTGACTCTGAGGTTTTGTGGTGAGTGGTGCAATCACTCGAATGTCTGATCACCTCCCCCGCCCCATTCATCATTCTGAAAGCCGCAGGGACAATGCCCCCGGCCTGTGGGGCAGGAGCGGCTCAGCGACTCCATGCTCCAGTACACGGCAAGTTTCTTCACTGGGGCTGAAAAGCCTTAAATTAAAATTCAACCTACTACGTTTAATTTCACTTGAATTTAAAGGAAAAAAGGGAACTAAAGTAAAGCTTCCCAATTTTCTCTACTTCAGGTAAATGCTTTCTCCTTTCCCTAAAAGTGATAACTGTTTTCTCAGAGATTCTTCAGGCCTCTGGTTCGAAAGAGAGAAGTACACATTTCTTTGCACGTGTCTCTCCCTCAAGTGGAAGGAAAAGCTCCTTGAAATGTAAGCGGGGGACAGTGTCTCCGCAGGCAGCGAAGAAGGCCTTGCGGGCAGGGCGGCAGGGGTCCAGGCCAGGAGGGGTTTCTGGAAGACCTACAGCAGATGGGATTATGCTGAGGAACCAGCCGGAGTGGAGGGCTCTTCCTGTCACCTGTGTACCGAGTGGAGGGCTGTCCCTGCACAGAGGAAGGCTTCCTCCCTCAAGGACTTGGAGGCCTCGCACAGACAGAATTTAAGGTGCCATAGGGGCCCTTTGAAACGACGGATGAGTCGAAGGGACGGCTTCAGCACAGATTCGCTGGTCTTGGCCTTCACATGTTTTCCTCCCTTCTGCCTCCATCAGGGCACTGAGCTCCTGGCCTCGGGCGTCGGTCCTTGGACCGAACTCGGACAGCTGCGCCGTGCAACTCTGAGCTGCTTGGTGGGGGCGCAAAAATGGTGCAGGTGCAAAGGAGGCGAAGCTGGTCCTTCAGGCCGGCGACCGAGGCTGGGCGCGAGGGGAGGGCGGGGGCAGTCCCAGCACCTGCGATGGTCTGCTGTCGCTGCGGGCGTCCCCACAACAGGCGTGCCTCCAGCTGTCCTCCCCCATGAGGGCGAGCAGGACACGCTCTTGCAGAGCTGTGCCATCCCAGCCGCCTCCATCCGTACATATTGGCCGCTGCCTGCGGACTGTCCAACATTTGAAGAAATAAGCTGAGCAAAGGAGAGGGAGCTCAAACGAGGGCCCTCCTCACTCCCCCCAACAAGCCAAGCATGCAGGCTGTCCTGAGAAAACCATTCAGGAAGGAAAGTGCCAAAAAGAAAAAAAAGAATGGATCCCATTCGATGGAGCATAGATGGGAAAGCTGGAGGCAGTAGTGAAAAAGGGGAAAGTATTTCTTCACTCAACAAGAGAAAAGCATAAATTAAATCTTTCTTTCCTTTTCCCTGCCTTTGGTCTGTCTTTTCTTTCACCCATCTCTCTATCATCAGTCATCTACCAGCTATCGACTTATCACCCACCTCACTGGATAATAAAGATAATGCTGGAAAACGGTCACGCCAGTGCTAAAGAAACCGAGACACAAGGGATATACCCAAGAAAAGACTAAGCGGCTGCCAGAGCCAGAGCTCTAAACCATCTTGGCAAAATCGAAGAAGAAATTGGGGTCAGGGTGAGGCCAAGGGGCTCTGGCTGGAGAGTGAAAGCAACCTTGAGTTTTATTTCTGGTGTTGGGGGAACCCCGGCAAACAATATATCTTGAAGAAGGTGATAGTAATTACATTTTATATGTCATCAGCCAATATGAAGAGCACAGGAGAATTTCCTAATTAATGTTGGCAGGGAGAGAGAAAAGAATTAAAAAATGTAGCTCATACCGCAAGTGACAAAGTGAATAAAAAGGAATCACAAAGTTACAAGTAAAGACGTGGTGAGGACAGGCAGGCAGTACCATGAGCTACATTCCTTGCCGAGATAAGTGGAACAAACTCAATTCACCTATCACATGTGGAGAGCAACAGATTGGGTTAGCACAGTAAATCCAGCTGTAAGTTGTTTTTAAAGAACCCGCCTGCATCAAAGTAACAAAGAGGTCAAACATAAAACTCCATTTTTAAAAAGAGGTGCAACATTTCTTTGTCTTTCAATCCACCAGAGACTGCACATCGGTGCACAGTAGAATTCCCATGACTGGCGACCCCAGCAACGATTCCCATTTGAAGAGGGGTCCTGGGTACTCAGTCTTCCCAGGAAATTCTGAGCCCTTAATCTGATCAGAGAGTTCGGGGGCTGAACCGATAGTTAGCCAGAGTTCCTCCAGGTGAGAAAAGCGGAGGAGAGTTAAACTACCTGGCCGTCCTTTTTTTGTGGTGAGAATCTCCCCTATTAGTAGAGCCCACCCTCAAACGTTTTTCAATATAATCACACTCAGAGGAGGTCTTGGATGTCGTCATTTTCGTCAGATCCCTGGGGATTCAGAAGCACCGTTGGTTTCTGGGAGGGTTCTCTTGCCTGAGCTTCAGCCGGTGTCAGTAGCGTCCGGCACCGTGACTACAGAACAGAAGTGGCCCCACGTGCACTGTGCATGAGAGCAGGTGAGACAGTCCCGGAATGCGCCCTTGGTCCAGGTGCACACAGTAGACACCTCTCTCTCGTGCTTCGCCCGGCCTCACTGGCTTGACGGTTGACGATAGTGTGAACGTCGGCAGGATGGGCAGCCCTCCAGGTTAGAAAGCCTACCCAAATAAGCAGGTGATTGCTCTTAGCAGGTAGAAAACCTGTACGGAAGGACGTGGTACAAGTTGATTGTTGCTCTCTG
Organism: Sturnira hondurensis; assembly: GCF_014824575.4. NCBI lineage: Eukaryota > Metazoa > Chordata > Mammalia > Chiroptera > Phyllostomidae > Sturnira > Sturnira hondurensis. The sequence goes on along the minus strand of NW_028082350.1, from coordinate 16,491,151 downwards.
TGCTAGCCACAGGAATGCCGACGTCACACTTTCTCCATTTAAGGAATCATCGCTACTTCTCAATTAGCTCATCGACATGCTGTACAAAATGTTTCAATTAGGTTTCTTACTCCGGCCTTTGCTCTCCTAGCCTGTTTATAAAAAGCGGCAAGAGCCCTGCAAACATTTGATGTCGGTCTGCGGTCAGTTTGCCAGCACGCGGTGGTGTCACAAAATTATACTTGCCTTGTCTATGGATTTGGGGGGAAAGATCAATAGTCTCACAGTCATCTAGTTTCTGGCTTGGCCTAAGAATGGAAGGGGATAAAATAATGCATAACTGTCTCCGATTCCCCACGAGGTTCCCCACACGGACGTTTCCGCCCCTGTGGCGATAACTCTAAAACTCCCTCTGGCCTGTGAGTCCTTCAAGGTCAAAAATTCTGTAACCTTCTGAAACAGCAGGTTTTCCAACCTTTCGTATTTTTTTTGGACACAGTTAAGGGATTCACATATTCAAAATGGGCGATTTGCAAGGTATTACTCTGTTTTTTTTTTTTTATTGTTCTCATGGAGATCAATCTTAGAATGAAAAGCCGTGGGACGGCCAGACATCCATGCTGCCTACTGGGATGCAATGTGGAGCCTGCAGCCGTCCCTGCCACGTGCCCCTCCCAGAAACACTAAGGGAGACCAAGCAAGCTTTCCGCTCTGCCTTCCAGCTTGCGGAAAAGATCGGGGGAGGAGAGAGGGTTGGGTGACAGTGTCTCCTCACGTCCCATTGCCCACCACCCTAATACTTTTCCCCACACCCTCCAGCCCCTGCATCTCATCTCTCCTCATTGCACGTGCCCGGCAAAACCCCGTTCTGCATGAACCCAATGCTCCCTCCCCTGGGCCAACTCCGTGCCCACATCCGAGCAGCTACTCAGGGCTGGTAGAAAGCACACAGCCGTGCGGCCGGCTGCAATCATTTTGCATCTCTGACCGCAAACCTCAAGTGAGCCCTCGGGGCTCTTTGGTATTTCCACTTCCCCCCAAACCTTCTAACCACTTTCCTCCTCCTCACGCTCAGCAGATTGGCTTGCTTTTCATTACACTGAGAAAATAGAAAGCTGTCGTCCTTAGAGAACTTCCTGTCTTCCCACCACAAAACCTATTCTTCTGACTTCACCTTTATCACGAATGGAGCCTTCCTAGTTCAAGGGTGACTATCGAGGGGCCAGCGTCCCCCTCTCCCATGCTGGGCTGCCCTCTCCGGGTGCTCACTGGAGGAGGTTGCTCCTGCAAGTTCCCTCTGTTCCGGGGCTCAAATTTCCCGGCAACCTGGATCAGGGTCAGGAAAGCTGTAACACCTCTTAGCACAGAGTCCTCACACTATGCTCCCAATGAGAGCCACATTCCAGGAAATCTTTGTCTAGATTCTGCATATCCACTTCGTAACCCCCCCACCCCATTTTCTGCCCTCGCCACCCCCCACCCCCCGCCCACCAAATACAAAGAATAAGGTAGTAAACATAGTGGAAATCCATGTCCCCATCACCCAGCTTCAGAAATAAAATACCACAAACACAAAGAGCCCTTTTATTTCTCTCCTGGATCACAGTCACCTCCATGTCCTGACCCACAGACAGCTCATGTGACCCTGTGACATCAGAGCCACGTAGGTCCCCATGGCAGGAAAAGCCACACCCTGAGCCAGACAGGTGCTTCGGGGTCTCCTGCACCTGCCCAGAGCCATGCAGGGCTCCAGACCAGGGGCTCAGACTTCGAGCTCAGCTTCGCTGTGTGGCCACAGTAGCTCCTGTGCAGCCCCCCAGCAAGTGGGTGCTGGGGCAGCTGGAGGTGGGGTCTGTTCTAAAGCGACACGTGTGGCCCAGGGGAAATGATTTCTGTGCCTCTGGCTTTCTGCTCAGGACCTCACTGGGCTATGGACTCAGGTTGGGGGCTGGGGCGACATAAAGGGACAGTGGGGGGAGGCTCCTGATACAGGTGTGACTGTTTCCCCTCTCTCCGTCCCTCTCTTCTTTCTTCACCCTCTGCCTGGGCTTCCCGCCCCCTTGTTTTCCGAGGTGACTGTCTGGTACCAGTGTCTGTCTTCCTTTAGGTGAATTCCCCATCCACTTGCCTTTGGGCCACCATGTCACGTGGAATTCAGCCAGAGAAGCCAGCTTTCGCCTTCAGCAGGGTCCAGAGATGTGTCCATGTTACATTTGAAAAACAGCAGCATTAAATATATTTCCTTGTATGCCACTAACATACAGGGCTAGGTGTCTCGAAGACACCTACTCCCTTTAAAGTGAGGCTCCTAAAACTGCGTCAAAGAGCGATGTGAGAGGTAAAAATGAAAAGCCCAGTGGGCGTGGCCTGGGAGAAGGCCTGGCTCAGGGAGCATGCTCATAACTGGCTTGCGCCTCTCTCTCCCTAGGAGAGTAATGGGATGCTCTTTCTTCCTAGGGCATGAGTTGTTTTAATTATGAATGTTTTTAAAAATGTTTGTTATTCATTCCCTTATATAAATAATTTTAAATGCTGCCTCTCTTCCTTATGCACTTAGTTCACAGCTTTTCCTTCTTTGTGTAGACCGAGGACAATGTGGGAAAGAGGACTCCTGAGCGGGAGGCGTCTCAAGAGCTGCTCCTGTTTGGGTGCACGGTACTCAGTGTTCTTAAGATCTGCAAGTGTGTACGACCCTCATCTCAACAATTGCCACAATTCTTCACCAATTAGAAAGAAAATGCCTTATTTTTCGTGTGGACAAAACTGAGGGAGAAGTCATGTGCTTGTTCTCACACCGCAGAAAATTAAATATTAGAACAAAGTCTGTCTTCACTGACGTATAACCTGGTTCTCTTGCTTCTATAGAAAGGATATTGAATTTGGCCCATGTTTAAATTAAATAGGAAAGTGGATCATTGCAATTAATTTGTAATTTATGGCTGGTTAATGCTTATTTTGACTTTGATATTTAACAAAAGCAAAGGAGATATGTAACTACACAGGAAGACTGGCTAGACACAGTTTCCGGGGCTTGTCCTCATCCACTTCCCCAGGCACTTAGTTGACAGCATTTCAAACTTAATGTGGGCTGTGGAAGAAAGTGCTGGAAAAGGAACCGTGTACAGGAAATGCCACGGTTGTTAGTAAGGCACGGCTCCGGGCAAACTGAAAGCAGCCGCCTGTCCCCAGACTGCAGAGCGTGGCGAAGCCTGGGTGCATTTTGCCCTCTTAGCTGGACAGTCAGTCAAAGCCAGATACCGAGAGTCCCAACGGGATCTGATTTCCTCTGCTCAGTGGGAGTAAACGGGCTCCGAGGCCAATTGTAGTGCACTGCTAACGGGGGTGGGGGGGTGGGGGGTGGTGGGGGGTGGGGGGGTGGGGAAGAATGCTTAATTCTCCGGTTTAAAGGGAGGGCAGACCCAGAGGTGGAAGGTCGGTCTCGCTGCGTGCCCTGCAGTGTGGTGCAGAAGTCGAGTGCCCATGACTAGGTCGGGTCCCAGTTTGAGTAATCAGCATCTACTCGTTAGCCAGGCGCGTGTGCATTCCGCCCACAGACCGTGTTGAATGGGAGGGCACCAGGTAAGATACGAGCTCTTCCTCAGGGAGGGAGATTCTGTGATGTGGAAACAGGGGAGGTCGGGACATTAAAAGAGGGCTTTCGCTGGTGTGCTGCCTTGTGACAACGGTGGCCTCTGGTTCTGCAGAGAGCATTTCTGGTCGTCCAGAAGGGAAATTTTGGCCCCTCGGACCAATCCAAGGGACATAGGGGCACCTTCATGGTCCAAAGCAGAGCACTCACCACTTCAGCTGGAATAACTTCCTGAGGGAAAGAGAGAAGAACCCAGCAAACCTCGAATCACTGCAGCAGATTTCTTGCTCATGGGAGAACTTAGTATTAAAATATTCCTCCCAGCTGCCCTGGCTGGTGTGGCTCAGTGGACTGAGCGCCAGCCTGCGAGTAGAAAGGTCTCCAGTTCGATTCCCAGTCGGGGCCCAGGCCTGGGTAGCTGGCCAGGTCCCCAGTAGGGGGTGTGCGAGAGGCAGCTGACTGATGTATCTCTTGCACATTCATGTTTCTCTCCCTCTCTTTCTTCCTCCCTTTCCCTCTTTCCAAAAATAAAATCTTTAAAAAATAAAAGCCAGCAATTCCTCTTCCTAAGCCAGCAAGTGGGAAGGGACATCTCATGATATAAGGGGGACATTAGGTGGTGGTAAGTATCTACAGATAATATATGATATTTATTTTGCTTTTGGGCTCAGTAAAAAAGTCCTTTGAGTTTTCCTTCGGTTTCTGAGTAGCACTTGATTAAAAGGCAAGTATGAGACAATACTATACCTGTGTGACAACTCTGTGAGGAAATATCATGCATGTGGACTACACAGACATTGTCATCAGTTCCTTATTCATCTGGTCACCTGTCTAGTCACCAATTTGCTCATAAAAAACCCATCAACGTCTTTTCCACTTCAGCTGCCATGCCTGCTACTTCAGTGAACCACGCAGACATGCTCTGTCTTAAGGGGCATGAAGCGTGGCTGCCTTGGCTATTGAACTGGGCAGGGCAGAGGAAAATGTTATGGAGCCCCTTTCTCTCACAGTCCAGCTACTGGGGTGGACACAGAGGCAGAACCAAAGCCCTGGCTGGTGTGGCTCTGTGGATCCAGCCCCAGCCTGAGAATGGAAAGGCTGCCGGCTCCGTTCCCAGTCCGGGCGCTCGCTGGGTGTGGGCCTGGTCGCCCATGGGAGGCGTGAGAGACAGCTGTTTTTCTGGCACCTTGTGTTTCTCTCCCTCTCTTTCTCCCTCCTTTCCCCTCTCTCTAAAAATAAATAAATAAAATCTTTAATAATAATAATAATAATAATAAAAGAAGTGGAATCATAATATCCACAAAAGATTGTTTCTCTTTGCTCTGCCCCAGCCTGCTTTGTGAGGGCTCAGGGTCACCCCCCGAGAGTTCCGCACAATCTCAGGGTTGCATTTGTCCCGTGTGGAATGTACAGCTGCCCCCCTCTCCTGCGGGTTGCAGGGACGGAGCCTTCTATTTCTGCTAAAGTTAGTAGGAGCAGCTCTGTTGCTTGCAGTTTTCCTCGTACCATCTATGACTACCCACCTCTTCATCTCCCATCATTGTCTTCTTATTTCTCTGAGAAACTAGAAGCCATCACGAGAGAACTTCATCTTTCCGAAAGCAAATCTGCCAGTCCCTTACCTCTGCTATTCCGGATGGACTCTCCCTCCTCTTATTTAAGTTCAAGTTCTCCACTTGAGCTCTGGGCCCCCTCCTCCCACTTCGTTCCATCTACTCGGGCACTGGGTTCCAGTAATAACCCCTCCTCTCACCTAGAACTAGGCCCCAAACCGAGGTGCAGAGTCTGGGTTCTTCCTGTGGTACTGACGAGGCCTTGGGTGGGGCCTTGGGGCGAGTGAGATAGATGAGTCTCCCTCTGGCATGTTTCCCCCCGAGGTTCCTCCTTCTCCTTCCAATGACGACCCCTTCTTGTCCTTCCCCGGGGGCCTGTGAGCTCCTTGGCTCTTGTTTGTCTCCCCAGCCAGACGTCCTACTTCACAGACAAGTAACCTTGTCTTTCGTGTTCATCTTGGCATCCTCACTGTCAAACACCTTGTATGTGTGGCATGAGAGGTTGCCTCTCATGCGCCCCCTACTGGGGACTGGCCTGCAACCCAGGCCTGTGCCCTGACTGGGAATTGAACAGTGACCCTTTGGTTTACAGGCCTGCACTCAATCCACTGAGCTACACCAGCTGGGGCTGACACACTGTTTGATAAAGAACCTCTCATAATCGTAACTGTCCACATGAACTGAATTAAGGTCTTAATCTTGCACAAAGAACGTCTTCACTACCCAGTAAGAAAGGGTCACTTTCTTCCTCTTGCTAGGAAATAAAAACTTGTACTATTTGAAAAGGTAGACTCTGCCAATGGACTGGTGGCTCTATAAATCATCGCAGACAGTGATTCCTTGCAAAACAGGTTTCATGCAATATTTATGTAAGCTGCCCACGACCTTCAGTGAAAGCAAGGGTTAGGAAAAACAGTGTCCTTATTGTCAGAACACTTCTCTGTTTTATCAGACAGAAGGTACTCAGGTCATATGTGATTTTTTTTTTTCAAGTGGAAAAGAAGTTGTTTACTTTAGAGCTAGGCTGTGGGGAAGTGTGACATCTCTTGGAATCAATGCTATCCTGTCCATGTAGAAAATCTCTTCAAACAAGGTGTGTACTGGCAGCGAAGCTGTGTACGGAATAAATGGGGCTCAAGTAGAACATTAAAATATCCTCTTGCCATTGACGAAGTTGATTCTGGAGAGAATCCTGAAGACAGGTGGAGGAGACCAGATGCCGAAGAGGTAGAGTGCCGGCTGCTGCGTTGGGTGAACGCATGCCCCTACCTAGTTCTCCAGCTCCAGAGAAAACCCCTGTAGTAAGGCCAGGCCAGGGTTCAAGGTTGGCCTGTAGGATGTTAGCCGTGTGACCTTGGGCAATTGACTAACTTCTCTGAACTTGTCATCATGCACAAAATGAAATGTCGAGCCATGACCTGGGTTACCTGTGTTGTAAGGCTTCACTACCACCCCTGCTTACCACTCTTTTCCTTGATTCCCTGCTGGTTATGTTCAGCCCCATGTCACCTCCTTTTCGTATTTCTATGGGACTCTCCGAAGCATCCCACCCATGAACGTAAGTTTCATGACAGAAAGGATCGTGGGTGTTGTTCTTCTCACGCACCCAGCACTAGAGCAGGCCAGGACCTCATCTGGTGCATAAAGATCACCCGTGAATGACTTCTGGGTATGCACCCCAAATAACTAATGTTGGAACTCAAACAGATACTGTATACCCACGATCATGGCAACAGTACTGACAATAGCCAAGGAATCCAGGTGTCTATCGATGGATAAATGGATGGATAAATGTGGTGTGTACACACGAGGGAATATTATTCAGCCCTTCATACAAAGGAAAATCCGACATGTGCTACAACATGGATGGACCTTGAGGGCATTACGCTCAGTGAAATGAGCCAGACACGAAAGAACAAATACTACATGATTCTGCTCATCGCTGTCCCTGGAGTCGTCAGCGGCGTAGAGACAGAAAGTGGCGTGGTGGCTGCCAGGCGCTGGGGAGGGGGAAGAGGAGTTCCCACTTCACGAACAAAAGCCCCAGACACGGGTGAGTGTGATGGGTGTGCAATAGTGTGAAAGTACTCGCTCAACCCACTTAACTGTGTACTTAGAAGCATTTAAAATGGTAAAGTTTACATTATGTGTATTTTACATTAAAAATAAAACCACCGAATCAGTCAGCGTGGAGGTCTTTCATGCAAGGGGTTTCTGTGTCCTGGAACATTGTCCTATGCCTATCCTTCCCCTGTCCCTCCATCTGACCAACTCCTCCTCAGGTACCAGCAAGCCACTTGGATCGAGGTTTCCCAGTGGCCTCACTGTTGACATTTTGGGATGAACTATCCTTTCTGCAGGTGGCTTTCCAGCAGGTGAGCTTTGAAAGAGGCTCAGCAGCATCCCTGGCTTCCACCCGCTAGGACAGTAGCATGTCCTCGCCCACCATCCCAACAGTGACCAGGAAGGATGTCTCGGACACTGGGAAGGGTCCCAGAGGTGGCAGCCGAGGGCCACTGGTTTACATGTTTCCCTTGTCTTCTCAGAAGTTGAGCTAAGAGCTGCCTTTGTGCCTGGTCCACCTGAGTGCCTTACCCTGGTCTCTGCTTTTCCGTCCTGGCTAGTTCTGCGTTTCTGCCACTGGACTGGTAGTGACAACACCTGACACGGTGCTCATGTAATATTACGTCTGCTGTTTTATCGACTTTGATTCAGCTTTGTTATCTTCCAAATAGAGGTGATGTGCAATTGCTCCCAGAAATGTGGCAAACATCATTTACCAAGAGAAATGCTTTTAAAAACATTATAAGGCATTACACAAAAATGAGTTCATATTATCATTGTAACAATAACATCTTTGCTTGGCTCTAGTCGACGGAAGTTTTATCCTCTTAACCTTTCGCACTTCTTATGTCTTATGTCACTCACCTGTGCCACTCAGTAAGTCAATGGCCAAGTTGGGAGAGATTAAATTCTATCACTAAACCAGTTTCTGCCTTTAGAACTCAGTCTGGTGCTCAAGAACCATACCATGGAAATGCACCACGGGATTGCTAATTTGGGGGCTGGTCTTTAAAACACAGGTAAAAAATGAGTTTACTTGTGCTTATGGATTTTTATGAGTTCTATACCTGAAAGGCCTAAAGTAGTAGCTTACTTATTTTTAGCACTGTGCTATGAAGTTACCCAGTAAGAAACAGATATCAAAATTGTGTTCATTTTTTCTGTTCCGATAGGAATAACTTAGAATTACGGCCTCACGTTTGAAAGAACCTTGCTTGTTGTTTTGCAGTCAAGATGTGTTGTAATCAGAGGGTTTATATTTCTACACCAGTAAAAAGCAGCGTGACGCAGTTCAAACCACAAGCTAAACCCGAAGCAAGATGTAGATAGTACGAGCGTTAGAAAAATTCAGGAGCAGAGAATGTTCTAAAGGCAGAGCAAAGGAAATAACTGCCTGAAAAGAAGATAATAAATGATAATTTTGAAGGAACGATGGTATATTTTAATTAAGCACTTAATTTGAATTACCATACTTAGCAGAATTTGGAGGAGTTGAAATGGTAATTATGGTTTTTATATTTCACCTGCCTCTCTGTTCATTTTTTCCTCATCATTTATTAGGCAATTATGTGAGAGGATAATGCAAAATGGCTGATTCCCCACCCACGTCAGCCCCCATGAGCATGGCTTCCTGAACGAGGAAGGGTACAACTACATTTCCCAGACTCCTTTGCAGCTAGGGTTCCCAGGGGCGCAGTGTTTCCTCCAAGATAACGTAACCTGCGTGGAGTGCCTAGGCACACAGTCTACGGGCTCCGCCTGACGGAAGGGCACTGTCTCCGTTTGCAGAGAACCACCAAGGTGCAGCTTGGAAGGAAAAAGTAAGTAAGAGTGGTTAGCCTAAGTATGTGAATTTGCTCATTCTGGGGAATCAGGCACTACTGGGCGAGGCGTGGCCCTGGGGCAGTGGGAAAGAAGTTTGAGCTGGGACAGTTTTTAGAGGGAGCAACATCTGAGCTACCCAGCCTGCCTCTCCTGGAAACTTTGTCAGCTGCCTTACACCTTGTAATGATTCTGTTTTCTTTGCACAAACTAGCTAAATTGGATTCTATTTCCAGAAACCGTGAGATCTGACAGACCACATCTGTGATAGGTATGGTAGATGGTAGGGAAGTGGATTCATGCCCAGGTCTTCAATTTTGCTCACTGGCGTTCATCCGGAAGGGCTTTGCAGTCTCGTGGAGGGAGCAACAATGGGCATGCAAATAAGCAATAACAGTCACATTTAATAGATGCTGTTATTAACTTGTGATAGAGCAGGAAGGGAGTACAGAGAAGGAACGAAGGACTTGGAGGACAATTGGCCAGATGGGCCATTGGACTGAACAGGTTACATAGGAAAGGTATCAAATATATTGAATCATTAAGAATGAACAGAAATGTCCCAGGTGGGAAAAAGGGGGAAGACTACTTCAAGAAGGAACACAGTGTTCAAAGTTTTGTGGTGATGAAATAGCATACGATAAAGATTAAATTTAAAAAGAAGAAGAAGAAGAAAGAGCAGGGGGCATTCAGCAAAGAGTGAGGATTTTTCTTCACAAGTGAGGTATAGGACTGATGTCAGGGAAATGAGCCTAGAAAAAAAGTGGGGACTTCTGCGCCAGACTTGGGAGGACTCTGAGCAGGCGAATGATGTGTTTCAAGGAGATTATGTGGGCAGCCGTGTGTGGGACTGACTGGGGACGGTGCTGGAGGCACGGGGCAGGACAGAGAGGCTGCCGCTGTGATCTCGGGGAGGAAGAGCAAATCCGGGGCGCAGGAAATGGAGAGGAACGTATGGACCCGAGAGATACTGTGGTTGCTGGCCCGTGGCAGGAACCCCATAAACATTAGCGAAATGGGGTAGAATGAGGGAATGCTGAACACGACTGAGAAGTTCTCGGCTTGGATGAGTAGTGGAAAGGGCATGTGCTCTTCAGTAAATGGGAAGAGGGTGCTAGTCGGGCTGTCTCTCTGTGCACACAGAAAGAAGCTGGTGATCTACCTTGGGGGTGTCAGACTCCTTTTCATCAGCCTTGTGGTTGCCTTCAAAGGGCTGAATGTAATTTTAGGACTGTATAAATGGAACTACTCCTTAACAGTTAAGAGAGAGCTGGGCGCTGCTGCTGGGTAGAACAAGGTGTGCCTGGTGGGATAAAACAAGGTGGAGGGCCGGATTTGGCCCATGGGCCTTGGTTTGCCACCTGTGAGCTACATTCTAATATATTCATTCACTGTTGTTCATCCATTCGCCCATTCATTCAACAAGGGTTTGCCCAGGACTGTTGCTGTGGCGCACGCCGAGCTAGGGGCTGTGGACTCAGAGTCTGAGTGGGGAGGCGGCATAAAACAACTGCACAACTAGTGACGCACTGATTAGTTACGGTGAGTGTGGCACTCTTAAAGACGGGCCGGCAGTGCATGCGGTGGGATGTGGGGAGTGTGGGGAGGGAGGGGGTGTGGGGAGTGCTGTGAGGTAGTAAGCACTGTTGGTGTGGTGAGACTAAAACGTGTTTTTCCAAAGAGTACTGCATTTTAATAAATCTACGCCCTCAGCCAGCTTTCACAGAGTCCATGTTCTTATATCTTTAAGACATTATGTGACGGTGTCATCGCCGTCAATCTTTCTCTTGAGGGGCGGGTCCACCACCCCTTCCCTCCGCTGCCACCATTCATGGAGACTGTGCTGGTTAATCATTAACCAGCAAGTGTGTCTCTGAACGTCAGGCGAAGTGGTAACACGCTAATGAAGATGGATATGAAGTCCTACTCTCACTTCTTGAAGGCTCTGCCGGCGACCAGTCCCATTTATCACTTTCTCTTAGACTTGCTCTGGGGTTGAGCTGTTTTTTCGGTGGGGACTCTTTTCTCCATTTAAAAATAGATACTTTCTGCAGATAAAGGAAAGGGCCTCTAAGATTTACAGGGACACACAGTGTCCTAATTCCCCGAGGGAGGCTGCTGGGCTCACCGGGAAGAGTGTGTATTGGAGGGTGTCATGCATCTGCCTCCACAGTCACTTCATCGGTGATGCGGCCTGTCTCTGGCCAATCGAATTAACAGAAGGAACCTGGAGCAAAGAACATGTCTAATTGGTGTAGAGCAGTGCTTTTTCAAACTATAGGTTGCAACCATTACTGGCTGGTGAAATCAATTTAGTGGTTCTGATTGGAATTTTTTTGAAAGAGGAACTAGAAGAGGAAAAGGAGTGAACACAGCAGAGAGTATTGCATATAGAGAGAGTAATGTTTGTAAAACTTTTGTTTTGCATATATGCATATATGATCTCCACATAATATTGTGTATAAATGTCATAGGTAACTTTTACACATGCATATAAACTTATGTATAGAATAGGTAAATATAGAAAGTTTCCAAGAAGTTTCAAAGCCACTGATCTGGAAAAAGAATTCCAGAAAAAGCCCCCTTCAGTCAGATCTTCCATGAATATACAGTCCCAAATTAATCTCTTATTATTGCTCAAAGCACATAGGAAACTATTGGAACCATCAGGGTGGACAGCTATGAACTCATGTAGAATGGAACAGTATTCAGAACAAGGGTGCATGCTTCCCACTTGCCACAGCACGGGTGAGCCTAGAGGGTAGCCCTCACGTTGAGTGAATACTCAGAGAAAGACGAACACTATGATTTCAACTGGATGTAGAATCTGAGGAAAAAAGGAAACGAGGAGACAAGACAGAAACAGCCTCAGAGACACAGAGTTGCCACGGGGCAGGGAGCCTGTGGGGTGGGACTCGAAAGGGAAAAGCCTACAGGCTTGAAGCAAGGAAACCTGAGCCTCCCCTGTGACCCTGACCGGGGAGGGGCTTCCTGACGCTCAGATGGGAAGGGGTGGGGACTGCCTGGGAAGGGAAATCCTGCTACACAAGAAAGAGAGAAAGGGAAGGGGGGGGGATGAATTAAAGGAATGAATTAAAGAAAAAAGGGAGGGAGGAAGAGAAAACCTCCCCACATTGTCTGAAAAACCTAGTGTTAAAACCTACCCACTTACATATGCTCTCCTGGTTCAAAACCCTGAGGACAAAAGTGCTGAAGCCGATTTGTGCTGGTTACCAAGATCCTGAGGGACAATGATTTCTAGAGTATATGTCTGACTTTAAGACGATCTTTCAAATTTATTTTTCATTTGTTTGATTGTCATAAAATACCTAAAAGGGCTGTCCTTGTCAGAAGGAAGGTTTGGACAGCCACACCTTGCTCATATGAGAAACCGTGTCCATGGGCTTTGCCAGTCTTTGCAACAGCGTGGATGGAGCTGGAGAGCATTATGCCGAGTGAAATAAGCCAGGCGGTGAAAGACAAATACCATATGATCTCACCTTTAGTGGGAGCCTAAACAACAAAACAAACAAGCAAGCTAAATATAACCAAAGACACTGAAATAGAGAACAGGCTGACAGTGACCAGAGGGGAGAGGGGAGGGAATTTCAGGGGGAAAGGGGAAGGGTTTACAGGAACAAGTATAAAGGACACATGGACAAAAACTAAGGGGGGTGGAAATGGAAGGGAGGTAGGGAGCCCCCGGGGGGGGGGAGGTGGGCTGGGATGAAAGTAAAAGACAGAAAACTGTGCTTGAAAAGCAATGAAAATAAATACACTAAAAAAATAAAGTGAGAGCTGTGAGCTCACCCAACGGCAGCGCTGGAAGCTCCCGAAGCAGCACACGTGGCTGCGGGCTGAAGAAGGAAACATTTTTTTTCTCAAAGTGCGCTCTCCACAGATGGGGAGCAGAGGCAGAACCGGGAGAGGGAGAGGTCAGACTCCCTGGGCGCCCAAGGCAGCAGAATCCGGAGATGAAGACAGGTCAAGGGTCACTGGGGTCAGAGGTCTTCTTTCAACTGGAGATATTCACACTAGTTGGCAGGCTTCGCTCAGTTTGCGTGATAAACGTTGAAAAGAATATTTGTGTCCCCAATAGAAGGCACATTGTCTTCCTGTGAGTGACAGAAGAGAACCCGGTGCCGGGTCCCCATTGCTCCAACCCTGCAGCGTGTTCTCAGGCTGGGACAAGGAGTGCTTTAAAAGGACTGGACTGAGAGAACTTTCTAGTAACTACCATGCAAATGAACCCCCCAAACATTCCCCTCCCAGGAAGCATGCCTGTGCAGTGGCCCGGGGCTTATTTGCATGCCAATCCCCGCTTCTTCCTACTCTGGGTAATTTTACTAGGGAGCCAGGTTTTAGTTCAAGGAAGGAGCAAGCCGGTGACTTTGAAGAGCGTTTTCATAGCCTGGGTGTGCACTCTCTACCCTCTGACATTTGCCCCCTTGTTTCCTGATGAGTGCCACGGCCTTCCAGGCATCTCGGGAAGCCACTCAGTGCTTGCCCCTCCGTGGCTTGCTTCAGGTCCTCGAGCGCACACCCAGCTCTGGGCTGTTTCACTGGGTTTAAATCACGCTTCTCACCTCCTTTGCAAAGACTGAGCGGTCCCCAGTCAGTTAGGCAAACGAGGGACTCGTTAATGAGGGATGGCTTGTGCTCTCAGTGTTGTGTGTTTCCTGCACCTGTTATTCCCCTCGAGAAGATTCAAAGAGCTTGATCCCTCCACGTGTGGGTAATTAAGTCCATCCATTGTCTGTGCGCGAACTGCTCTCTCGCACGTGTTTTCCTCAGTTGTCTTGACTAAGCAGCTGATTCATTCTCCACGGTGCGTATGCTCAGCCTCTGTCCCAAGCCCAGGGCTCCTAAAACCCTGGTAATCCCCTGTAATTTCTGAGAGATGGGGTGAGAGGAGCATCTTTTGTCATTCACAACAAGCCCCTCTCAACCACACCTGAGTTATGGTAAGGAGGTGCCTGGTTGCCATGGGAACTAACTATGCAGTCAGAGGGTTGGAACCTCCAGGCCCATCCCCCAACCTGTGGGAAGGGCAGAGGAACTACGGATGGACAAAATAACCAGTGGCTTGATCAGTCACGCCTGTAACACGAATCCTCCACGAGAACCCTGAACTACAGGGTACAGGGAGGCATCAGGTGGTTGAAAGTGTCTACCTTTGGCAGGTGACATCCCCGAACTCCATAGGACAAAAGCCCCTGAACCCAAGATTCTTCTGGACTTCACCTTAGGTTATAGCTGTACCTGGCTGTTCATCTGCATTGTCGATAATAAACAGGTAAACTCAAGGAAATGTTTTCTTGAGGTCCGTGAGCCGTTACATCAAACTCTGGAAGCTGGGGGCGGGGCGCGGATTCCTGCAGCCTGTGCATAGCCAGTTGGTCAGCAGTACAGGTGACGATCTGGACCTACATGGTGTCTCAAGTGGAGGGTCATCTTGCGAGACTGAGACCTGAGTGGCAGAATTGGACTGTGGGACCCCCATTTGGTGTCCACAGAGTTGGGGAACGGCGTAGTGGGAGGGGACACCCACAGAGCTGGTGTCAGAGGTGTTTGCGCAGAGAAAACAAATTTCCCCTTCACACCTCACCAGCTACTGGGGGGACGTCATGATCTAACGGAAACTAGAACAGAAAGTATCTGTGGATGACATGAGACTGAACACCGCTGGGGTGAACTGACCTCAGATAAATTGCAGGAGTGAAAGGTTTATGGAGAGTCCTTGGGAAGGAGAATAAGCCTGAGGAGGAGATCTGGCTGCTTAACGCTGACGGCCAGTGTGCTCAGGAGTCACTGGAGGCCCTATTTTCACTGCCGCTTTAGCTGTCGTTAAGATCTGGCCTTAGGACTAAAAACACCTGTGATTTCTAATGATGGGTCCCTAACACCAGGACTTCAGTCGATGGAAAGGTAGCACGGGTGCAGGGCACTGGCCATTCTTTAGGAACTTCCTAAAGTTGTGGTGTGGTTTCTAATGGCTGCACTCACACCCATCCCCCGTGCAAATCTAGTCCAGGGAAGGCTCAGCCTCTCTTTTGATTGGACAGCTCCTTCCTTGTGACTCAATAATGGTGATGTTCCAATAGACCTAATAATTTCTGTTAGGGGTCGGGGTAGGGCTCTGCGCCTGACTCTTGGAAGGTCAGGAGGGCAGCCTGGGGAACGGCAGTCCTGATATCTGTCCATAGCCATGTCAAAATACAGCTGAACCACTGAAACAGACCCCCCGAAACCTCCTGAACAGACATCCCACCACTGAGGACATGAAGGGGAGGCCACAGCAGACGGCAGGAGGGGTGGAGATGCCCAGCAGAGGACAGGGTTCAGAGGTCATGGAGACTCTTGATTACCTCGTTCTCGCATAACAAATAATGTAGTAATTTAAACACATTTCTATTTGCATATTTGTATGAGAGACACTATTTTACCTTTTCCAGAAATTTACCTTTTAACACAGACATATTTCTTTACAGCATTTACTAAATACATCCAGGACATATATTTACTGAGTTATTTTTTTAAAGAGGCTCTGAATTGCCAACACCCTGAGAAAAGAAGTATGTTGGCTTCTCTATCAAATAACGTATTAAAGGAATATATCTTGTTGTATAAACATCAGCCACAAATATAGCTATACTCGTTTTTCTTATACATTGCCATCACATTGAATACAACTAGTTTTAATGAAAATAAAATAAAAGGAGAAAACACTACACGTAACATATAAATGTTTGGCATGAAGTGAACATTACATGAAATAGGAGGTCTTAAACGTTCATCATGCTCTTTCCATGTAGTAATAAAACAGTTACCATGGAAACAGTGAGTACACGCGGTGTTCCCTGTCCACATGAAGACAGCTCCTACCAGCATTGCTTCTAGTGAGCGCTTGTTCTTGGTCTCGTTTGCGCTTTGGATGCATCGCCGGCGCACCTGGGGGATGTTGTGGGTTGGGTCTCAGGCTGCCACGATCATGCACGTTGTAATCATTATGCGGGCGGAGGGCCTTCCATTCTCGAGAAACGCAGCGCGCTAAAACGCAGTACGCTGGTATACTATTATGACTGTTGGGAGTTCTCCTGTTGTGATAAAATAATTTGAGTAAACCTGACCTGTTTAGGGATTCGTTATAACCTATATGCATTATGCGGTTTTACTCCTAACTCAGGGTCATGCTGCTCTTTGATTACAGGTTTTGTTTTTGTTTTTAGAATGCCAGTCTTCTGGGTAGATTTCTCTCACCAGTTCAGTGATAGAAACATGAGGTTAATGAATTAAAATCACCATCAGAAGTCACCCTGAGTGGGTGGGGTGGGGCCAGCCTGTGAACCTGGGGTTCTTGGAGGTTTCCAGCTTGAGATTCTGGACTTCCAGGCTCAGTTACCGGTTTCACATCTCTGCCCCTCCCTGGGGCGGGCCATGGGCGGGTTCTGAGCACTGGGCATTCTGGGTAAGGAACTATTCATTTCAGACTTCAGCTCTGATGGACCTTTGGGCAGAAGGATGGATCTCTTAAAGTGTGGCTGGTCTGACGTTCTGTTTTAAATATTGACAAGTGATGGCCCAGGTGAGAGAGGAGCAGCGGGGTGGAAAGGCCCTGAGATCAGGGCCCGGAAGGGATTCAGGTCTGGCCCTGCCACCGATGAGCTGGGCGACTTGGGTGACCCCCCCATTTTTCCCACAGAAGGAGAGCGCTGCAGTGCCGCGCCCCTTCGACTCGTTTCCTGCCTTAACTTCAGGAAGGCTCCAGCCATCAGCACGGAAACAGACCGACAACACGAGCCAGAGTGCTCATGAACCAGCATTTTCTAGGGCGGGATGATGACTCATTCCATGAAAGCCATGAGCACAGCCTAGAGCTTGTGAATAATGATTTAATGGTTAGACCAGGAAGGGGAGAAACCCTCAAGTTACTTCCTGAATTTGTCTTGATTCTGTCACTTCCAAACCCCTGCTGTTACCACCCTCCATCAGCCACCACTACATTTTTTCCTGCACTGGCCACTAGCCTCCCATGGGTCTCCGTGCCCCAACTACATGGCCCCTTAAACACGTGCTCTGCATCACCAACCGAGTGCAGGGTCTATCTGTCCATCCCCCCCCCCCACCCCGGGCACCACTTATTTCTTAATTTCTCCCCCACCCCTAACACCCCCAACCATGCTCCTAGCCTGGTCTCAGGGCAGGACCCCGGGGCTGCCAAACACAGGGAGCGGACTTGGACTCCCTTCCTTTCTCATCCGGGCAGTCAGTTTTCTCCACCCTTCATGTCTTTACATTGTGCCCCCGTCTCTTGTCCACAGCTGCTGCCCTAATTAAAGCCGCCTTAGTGTCCCCGGCGTAGGACCGCCACAGTCTCGGAGTGGGGGGACTCCTTCCTTAGCCTTAGCCTTTTTGTCCTTTCTGTGGAGATGCAGACAGGTGGTCTTGACCTTGGAAGAACAGTTTATCTCGTCACTCACCTACTGAAAACTCTCTGATGGCTCCTTAACTCAGTGTTCAGTCAATTACACAGGAGGCTGTGAGACCAAGCCGGCCCTCACACCATGGTGGTCACGTATGCAACCCAAATCTAGGCCTGTGAATACCTCCGGTCGCAAAACAGAACTGTGAGGACAACCAATCACAAACAGCCTTTCAGCCAGAGCCAGTAAAAAAATTCCCGTTCTTCCCTAGAACCTTTCCTCCCCCACCGTCTCCGCTCGACCTCCTGGTTCCGCGCTGCTCGGTGGCAGTGGATTTGGGCTCAGACTCTCACCATTTTAATACACGCCTCGGTTCCCCTTGTAACAGTGGCAGGCCCAGGCCTGCAGCCTCTGGCTACCCTGTCTCTTTGGCCTTATTTCTGTGTCCCTTCTGGCCTTACACTCCGTTCCATGCCTGTGCCTCCTGGTGGGTCTTCCAAGTACAGGTGATGAAGTGGTGTTTTATAGGCCTCTCTTCTCCCAGTGCTTCCTTTATGCCCCGGACTTCCTTCAGCCCTCCGTGCAGGGCCTGTCTCGTAGGCTCCTCTCCCACTGGCCCCTTTCTCCGACAGGTGCTGCAGCTCAGGGCCACCGTGTGGGTTCTGTTTCCACACGGCAGCCTGGCCACACGATTGCCTGCTCCCTTGTCTCTGTGCCTGGGCTGTGTGGTGCTGAGGCAGGGGCTGCCTTCCATCTTCTGGCCAAGGGGATGGCACCTGTCTCCCGGAGGGGGACTGGGAGCCAGGGCAGCTGGAAGTGCGGGGTAGGAGCTGAGAGCAGGGTGGGGTTCCCGTGGAATACAATACTGGGTGGCCAGCGGTGGGTGGGCCCTGAAAGCCATCCAAGGGGAGGTGCCGTTTCTGAGCGGTTTTNTCTCCGACAGGTTCTGCAGCTCAGGGCCACCGTGTGGGTTCTGTTTCCACTCGGCAGCCTGGCCACACGATTGCCTGCTCCCTTGTCTCTGTGCCTGGGCTGTGTGGTGCTGAGGCAGGGGCTGCCTTCCATCTTCTGGCCAAGGGGATGGCACCTGTCTCCCCGGAGGGGGACTGGGAGCCAGGGCAGCTGGAAGTGCGGGGTAGGAGCTGAGAGCAGGGTGGGGTTCCCGTGGAATACAATACTGGGGTGGCCAGCGGTGGGTGGGCCCTGAAAGCCATCCAAGGGGAGGTGCCGTTTCTGAGCGGTTTTTCCTCCTTTGCCTGTTGTTCCCAACCACAACAAAGCAGTTGATTAATGCAATGTTTTTTTGTCTTTCTATCAGAAAACCACAGAAAATGTTTTGCCTCTTCATGTGGGAAAAGGAAAACCAACTAACAAAGTGAGTGGTTGTAAACAATAGAATTAATTGCCTCTCCTAGGACTATTATTTGATGTCTATTTAAGGCTACTAGATTTTATTTTAATGGCTCCGTTGTGTGCCTTATTTGCATACATTTGCATCTGCCTGTATGTTGCCTTTAAGTAGTCTAACTAAAAAAACTTCTGCAGACTGCAAGCCTTGCCTTTGGAGTAGAACAGCACTGAAATAGAGGGTAGCTCTTAAATAGCTTTGCAGAGAACGAAACGGAGTGCCTTCGGGCAGAGGTACGGCGGGGTTTGTGGGTTCTCCTGGGGAGACCCTGCAGAGAGGGCCACGTTCCTGGGCACCAGGGCCTGCCTTTGTCTTCTGCCTGCCAACCAGACGCTTGTGAGTGGCCCAGTCCTCAGAGTGCTTGCCCAGTTGGACAGCCGCTTGGGTGGGGCTAAGTTGGTCAAGTAATAATGAGCTTCGTTCTCTTCCACGAAGAGCAACATGAGCAGCTTTTCAGGACTGATGGGGGGCTAGTTAATTCACGTCGATACCTTTTTTGGAGGCTGGAGGTCTTCAGGGAGCCAGCCAGCTGGAGCCCGTGTGGGCTGGGCAGGGCAGCAGTGTGGGCTGGGCAGCAGCAGTTCCCAGGGACTGTACGCAGCTGGGAAGGAGCTGAGGGGGAGGAAGTGTGCCTCTTGGAGTTCATGAATGCTTCTGCGGATCAAGTAGTCTTTTAAGGAGAAAGAGAGGGGAAATCTAAACTGTCTGAGATGAGCCTAGAAGCTTTCTAAAAAGGTGAGAGGGACTGGGGAAGTGAGGTGCCTGTAGGCATCAGAAAAAATTGTTAAAGACTAAGAAAAGGGCAAAATAAATAATGATGATTAAGTGCCCTGTCTAGGGCACCCTTCAGGGCTCTCTCTACCTTTCACTGACTTTGAGCTACTTACAACTCTTTTAGTTGTAGATAACCAGCAATGCAAATGACTCCCTCTATAAATATGCAAATGAATCTGTCTAGTGGGGGAACGATTGATTTTCTGTCACCCCTCCAATAAGTAGCCAATTTGCATCTATTTGTAACTGCAGCATCCTCCTTGTTTAATATGTCTTGTTCTTTGAATTCTCCTTTGACACTGGGAATATGTTGCTGGTTTTCCCATTTATGAATATATGAAATAAGATCGTTGATATGTCTTTATAGGGTAAATGGAGTCAGTCTGGCTTCCTCACCCAGGTATCTGAGTAACTAAGGGATGCACTGTTCCCACAGCCTTGAAGGGGCCTGATAAGAGTGTTCTCATAGCCTGGAGCCTGGGTCTGATAAACTGTTCCCATAGCCTCCAGTGAGCTCGCATGTGTAGTATGAAGCTCTGATGTGTAAGGTCTGTTGGCACTCTGCCGCCTTTGTTTGTCTCTAGTATTTAAGGGGATGGGGACTCCCTGCTGGGTACCACACTGGGGTGCCACACAGAGTGGGCAGGTGACATGCAGAGACATGCAGCGGGACATGCAGCTTGCAGCATGCATGACTTGCCTACCCTGGAGTAAAGGCGTGTCAGACATCCCCACAGCTCTGTGGATATTCTTCCATCTGCCCCAGTGCCGTGCACCTGTCTGGACTTGAATGTTCACAACACGGTGTTTGTTTTCTGTTTGTATAATTGGGCTATGATTTCACCTTAAAAACCACAATACACTCACTCCCGTTTAATACAGGGCACTCGGGTTTTCGAGCGTGATAATAAGTAGTCTCTAGGGATTATTTTTGATCACAGAAAAGAGAGACTGTCACTGTGTTTAGGCCTGACTAGTTTGCACAGGTTCATTAGGAATCTTGACTAAAGAGATGCGCCTATCTGAGTATGGTTAGCACATCTAGACGGAAAAGTACCGAGCGATTACAAGGCCAGAGAATTAATTTCCCTCCAGAAGTTTTGTAAGGAGTTCTAGCAGGCATTTTCCAGGAGCTCTGTTATTGCCAAGATTAAACCAATTTTATTGGTTCTTGTGTTCTGATGCTAGAAAAACAAACCTGAGAAATTACTCTCCGCAGCTTCCACTGGTAGTCCCTGTAAGTTGGTTGAACCCCTTTCTCTTCGAAGTCCCATAAATCTGCTAAACTTCCTAATGCTCCCTGCCACTACTAATACTAGGAACCCTCAAGGCTACAGAAAGGCACCAAGACCGTTTTCTGGAAAAGATTTGTGGGCACTGGCTCCTCACATATAGTTGTTCCTAAATGATGGGCTTGTCAAAGTGTTACCGTGGACAGTCAGGGTGGGCTCGGGGTGGGGGTGGTCTCCCCCGTTGGCTCAGATGGCAGCAGGGGGGGCACTTAAGTAGTGTGCTGAAAACTAGGACTATGAATAGATGGAGCCCAAGGGCTCTGAATGTTAGCAAGGTGGATGGATAGGGACCCAGTGCTCCTAGGTCTAAAAAGATGAATGGACAGGACACAAATGTGCCAAAAGCTAGTGAAATGATTGGATGGAAAGGTAAAGCCCTGCCCTCCCTTCCCTGGTACCCACTGGCTTGAGCAGGAAGTGGGGTGAGAGTTGAGACAGGAGCTCACCGCTCTCTGGAGCACCTGAGTGAACCTCTTCCCTTTCGCCCCAGCACCTGTCTCCTGAGTTTTGCTTTCACGGCAGCAGGCAGCCCAACCCACCTGTGTGGTTACAAAAGCTCATCAAATGTGATTTATTCTCAGATACGATGCTCTAGGTATGGCCCTGATTGTGAAAATGTGTTTATTATTCCTCGACAAAGGAGGGCTGATGTGTAGCGACTTTATGCAAATCACTACATTGCTATAAAAAGGAAAGAGATGCAACGTTTTTGCTCCTGAGTTCTGAACACCAGAATTATAAAATCTGGAGTTATGAGAACCAGATGGCATTTAAAAGCATTGGAATTTTAGTTTACAAAAGCATAATTTGAGAATTAGGGATAGATTTTAAAAAGATAAAGGGCTTTCTTATGTGTGCATCAGAGCATCAAACATTCAGAATAATTACAAGGATAATTCCCTCAAAACGTCACCTGAAATCTCAGTTCAGCTCACTCTATATACACTTCAGTCTGGTTCTACTGGATCTTAATTCGGCAGAAGGATTTTGCTAACAGTCGTGAGCATCTGGACCCAGACGCGTCCTGCACATCCTGACTTGGTTCTAGAGAACCAAAGTACAGTCTCATGGTCCACTAAGGAATGCTGCCTTGAGCTTCAAAGCCTACCCCCCGCCCCAGGGCGTGTCTTGGACTATCATTAGGGAACAGTGGCTGGTTTGGGGCCTTTCCACCAGGCTCTGAGAGTGTTTCTGTTGGACTTAATTTCTATCTTGAGTCTTTCCTTATGTCTTCAGATGAGGGGGAGGGTAAAGGAGAAACCACCTGTTGGTGGTAATACAACAGCGGTAAATTGACTTCAGGAACCAACAAGCAGAGTGAGGGAGAGCGAAACCTTCGGCTGGGGTATCACACACAGTGCTCTCTCGTAACAATTTGACCAGTGTTTTCTCTGGGCTTAGGAACGTGTATTGTGGGCAGCAAAGGCACCGGCAGATTGCCGAAGTCTTCCAATCTGCCTTGTCAAGTATGTGATCTACAAAATGCATTGATGATGTTGTACTCATGCAACATTAACTTAAGGAAGGCTCAGTTTCTCCTCTTCTTCCTCCTCCTCCCCTTCCCCCTTTTAACAATGTTTCCCTGCAGTGTTTACCATGATGTGGAGCTACTTTAGAAATAGAGTTTTCCAGCCAATGTAGCTACCTCTGGTACCTTCCTTCTCTAAGGCCATGACAGGCCCAATAATGGGCCCACCAGGGACATTCGCGCTCTGACCCCTGGACCTATGAGTATTGCATAGGCCTTTGACACTCGTAGTTACAAGTGTTGGTGCCGCCCTGAGTACATTAAGGATTGCTGTAATCCTCCCGGACGATCTGAGTGGGCACCGCAGAACCCTAGGGGTGTGTGTAAGATATCAAAAAGGAGAATGTGACGAAGGAAGCGGAGGCTGGAGAGGTAGATGTGCTTTGGAGGAAGGGCCTGAGCCCAGGCCTGCGGGGGACACGCAGATGTTACGAGAGGCGGGGAGGCGGTCTCCCCGCAGAGCCTGCGGTAGGAAACCGCTCTGCCAGCATTTGCGTGTGACCTCCGGCTTGCGGTTCGGGCTGCCAGCCTCCAGAGCTGCGTGGGAACACACTTGTGCGGCTTCCTGCCACTGAGTTTCTGGGGACTTAGGTTAGAAAATGAACCCAAATCTTTGTTTTTCTTCTCAGGAGCCCTGTGGGAAACCCCAAAGAAAGCTTAGGTACAAAAGACACCTTGAATTTTTCCCCTCAATTTATGAGTCTGATCTTGAAAGACGAAAAGTCGAAAAAGCTGTAGGAAAGATGGTTATTCATTAGGAAAGAATTGTAGGTTCCTTAGGACATGAATGGTTTTGGCCGGACGACTTGTTAATCAAAGTGACGATAAGATATATTAAAATAAATGCAGAAGAAGCGATCATATCTGCAGCTCCTTCAGTAAAGATTTTTAAAAAACATCATCAAGGATGTTACTAAATCAGCCAAAGCCCAGAAAATCATCCCACCGCCATCCGGAGTCGCTGCCAGTGGAGCGGACGGCAGAGCCGGCGCCTCGGCCCTTTCTGCGCCAGGTCCGGGGCTGACCAAACACTCCAAGGGCCATTTGAATGCCAAGAAGACCAAGTTCTAAGTTTGTGTTACTACAATGTTGGACCATAAAGCATTAACAGAATTCTTTCTTCTTTAAGAGCATGAATTATATCATCAAACAGCCAGCTTTGCCCAAGTTTGAACACATGTTGCTTATTTTTCAGATTCAGTGTCTGTATATTGATAAACCAAAGCCACAGAGTCAGTTCTGTGTGTTTTCTACGGTTTGTGTGTCTCTTCAAGTTTGAACCTGCACTACCTTCATTCATATTTTGGGACAAGATATTTAACTTTAGGACAAAATCCTCTCCTCCTCCTTTAATAAGCACCCCACTACCTTTTATACACAAGGATATTTCTCTGCCATTCTTGTTTCTGCCAGAGTCTTAATCACCCATATTAATTTTATTTTATTTTTAATTTAATCTTTATTGTATCTTTTGTCATTACCATTTATCCTCCTAATATGCTCCTCCCCTCCCCCCAGCAATCCCCCCGTGTTGTCCGTGTCCGTGAGTCCTTTTTTTCCATCTTGCTCCACCCCTCCACTCCCAACCCCCTCCCACTAGCTGTCACCTGCTCTCCATCTATGAGTCTGTCCCTGCTTTGCTTGTTAGTTCAGTTTGTTTATCAGATTCCACACATGAGTGAGGTCATGGAGTTTTTTCTGTCTTTCTATGACCGGCTTACTTCCCTTTGCATAATGTTCTGCAGGTCCATCCATGCTGCCACGAAGGGTAAACCTTTAGCTTTTAACTAAAGTAACTGTTACTTTACAGAGAGAGCAGGATGGAGGAGTGGGAAGATCTGTTAAAGTTGGGCGTTTGAGAAAGTCAGTAGCGTGAACTTCCTATGGCCTTGGATAGTTACATGGACCATTTTCTCCCAGTGCTAAAATGGCAAAAATGAGTCCCTTCATTCGCACAGCAGTTCTCCACTTGTCCTCCAGGGGGCAGCGGCCAACGTTCGGCCGCATCTTTGCCTCCAGACTCGATGGAGAGGGGCAGGGCTACTGGCGCCTGGTGGGCGGAGACCCTGCTTAACGTGACCTCAAGGAATAGCCACCCTGTAATATAAGAAACAAGAAGGTATATACATTATATATAGTATTTATGATATCTGTAATATATAAATACATATAAAACTGTGCTTGCTGACTCATAGTATAGTATTTTGTCTTATGAGAAATTGTCCAGAGGGTCAGAGATTATCCATTAGTTAATTCAAAATAATAACATCAAGTTTTTAGGTTAACTAATATAATCTTAAAAATTAGGTGTAGCTGATGCGCTATGCACTGTAGAACACAATTTTTATTGATCTAAAAATGACCAGCATTCACTACCTACTTTTGTGTCCTGTGTGACCCAGCACTCTACGTGAAAGAGCCTTGTCTTGCCTGATCGGTGCCCCCGCCCGAGAGGTGGGAGGAGTCAGAGGAAGTAGCATTTCCAGGAGAAAACAGGTGGGTGTCTATGGTGACGTGTTTTCTTGTTTTCCGCTCTGTGTAGGTGACGTTACGGGGAAGGCCTGGAGCTGCTTTCAAACCAAAGCGATCGCACAAATGTAACGTGTCCAAGGATTCATGCTGATCACGCAAACTGGGGTTTTTATATGAAAATGCTCCTGAGCTAGAAATTCTGGTAATATGAAATTTAGGCAACAGCTTATTACCATCCATAACACAACAGAACCCCTTTACCAGGCTTTACAATCTACTTTATTGATACGTGCCAGGTGTAGCTAAATATGTCCAACTCATCCAGGAGGAAACGGTTTTCTCACTTGTAAACACCTGGACAAATAAATGGACCAGAACCTTTTAGTTCTCCATCTGCTTCAGTTCAAAGTCAGCCTAGAATCACGAGTGGTGAGTGACCCAGATCTCAAAGAGGTGTTTACCTTTCCAGCAACACATTTTAAAACTGATTTGAGCCCACAAAGAACCTGGCAAACAAAAATACACACAAATCCGATTTTCTGCTTCCCCAGCTCCATTGTCCACTGGAGCATCGTGGTGGTATGGCTCCCTCAAACTGTCTACGTATTTATTCTTTAAAATGTTAAAATATGACTCATACCAGCACAACGAGCACATAGTAAAGAACATTTAAGCCTTTGAGGCAGGTACCACAGTAGCGGTAAAGCTGATTGGAGGAGCAGAGTGTGGAAAGGGAGTGAAGGAGAAAAAGATTGTTAGCGTAGACACAAAACTGGTTCACGACCAACAGTGCAATAAAAGTTTAAATGTTGGGCTTATGCTTTCCTGTGCACAGAACTCATTTAATCTCTGTCGGCCAGCAGTCGGACAGTCAGTGTGGGACTCCGCTGGGTGGACCCCGACCCACAGAGAACAGCGTGGCGAATAAGGACAAGGCCCAGGAGAGTTAGCTAGCCCTGCACGGGCCCAGCAGACAGTGGCTCCATCTGACATCCATCTGGCCAGGATGAGCAACCATTCTTTTCCCTTATTCTAAATTTAAAAAAATTAATTTATTGGGATACATTGGTTAATAACATAGTTTTCAGGTGTAAAACATTTTAATTTGACATCTGTATTCTCTGTGGTGTGTTCCCCACCCACAGTCGACATTTCTCTGGCCACCACGTATTTGACCCCTTGACCCCCTTTGCCCGCCCCCCCCCTCTGGTTATTGCCTTTCTGTTGTCTGTATCTATGCGTCTGTTTTTGTTTGTTAGTTCATTTGTTACTTCTTATTTTATATTCCACATGAGTGAAATCTTATGGTTTTTATTTTTTATCTGGCTTATTTTAAATAGCATAATATTCTCAAGATCTCTTTGTGTTATTGTGAATGGCAATATTACATTTTTTATGGCCACGTGGCATTTCACAGTGCGTGTGCACCACATCTACTTTGTCCATTCATTGTCAGTGGAATTAGGCTGTTTCCACGTCTTATTGTAAATTGTGCTGCAATGAACTTAGGGGTACCCATATCTTTGTTTTCTAAGCGTTTTCATATTTTGGGGGTAGACACCCAGAAGGGATATTGCTGAATCATACGGCAGTTTCTAGTCTTGCTATTTTGAGGCGCCTCCACAGTTTTCCACAGCGGCTGTACCAACGTGCATCCCCGCCAGCAGAGCACGAGGGGTTCCTTTCTTCCCCATCATCGCCTACACCGTTGTTTCTTGTCTTTTTGATAATAGCCACCAATAGGTGCAAGGTGATATTTTATTGTGGTTTTGATTTGCATTTCCTGAATAACTAGCGATGTTGGGCATCTTTTCCTCTCTCTGTTGTCCACCTGTATGCCTTCCTTTGAAGAGTCTATTCAGGTCGTCTGCCCACTTTTAGTTGCATTGTTTGTTGTTGTTGAGTTGTATGAGTTTTTGTATATATTGTAGATATTAACCTCTTATCAAAAGTATCATTTGCAAATTTCTTTTCCCATTCGGTTGGTTGCATTTTTGTTTTGTTGATGGTTGTTGTTTTTTTTTTTTTTTTTTTTGCTCTGTGGCAACTTTCTGGTCTGGTGGACTCCCATTCATTTACTGTTGCTTTTGTTCCCCTTGCCTCTGGGGCCTGTTCGTGAAACACCTCTAAGACCCGTACTCACAAATTTAGCGCACGTGTTTTCCTCTATGTACTTCATCACTTCAGATTTTATGTTCATGTCTTTGATCCACTCTGAGCTGATTTTTAAGTACAGGGCCAGATAGTGCTCTGGTTTCATTCTTCCCACGTAACTGTGCAATTTTCCCAGCACCATTTATTGAAGAGACTTTCGTTCTTCTATTTTATACTCTTGTCTCCTTTGTCAAAAATCAGTTGTTCGTATTCACATGGGTTCATTTCTGAGCTCTCAGTTCTGTTCTGTTGGCCTCTGTGTTGTTTTTCAGTCCAGACCATGCTGATTCGATTACTGTAGCTTTATAGTTTAAGGTCAGAGAGTGTGGTACCCTGATTTTTATTCTTTTTTTCTTGGGATTGTGTTGGCTGTCATGGAGAGGTTAACTCCTGACAGCCCGGGGAGGGCTCGGGCGCCACTGGAGAACTCGGAATGTCTCATTCTCACTGCCACCATCACGTGGTCCCAGACACGCAGTGACTATACCCAGAAGCCATGGGACCGTTCTAAACAGGTGTGGTCGTTCAGTAAGACGTGGGCTCCATTGTGGCTGGTGGGTTTGGGGCTCATGTTAGTAATACAGTTTTTCAACCATAAATAACATTGGGTTGATTTTAAATTCTAAGAACATTTCAATGATAATATGATCCTATCATTTTAGGAATCTTTTAAAACGATATAATGGCATGGATGCTATTCCACCACCTGCCTGAAGCCCTTTTGAGAGAATAAAAGGAACACGTGATTTAAGAAAATGCACCCTAGACTACGCTGTGCCCCCTTAGTCTTGGCCTCTCCTTCAGGAGCCTGTCTGGAATTAAAGTGCACTTGTCATCGATTTTGGTTTCAAGAAACCCCGTCGTTTTGCCCCTAATTTCATTTCTTTCTACGCAAATACCACTTACAATATTGCATATGCCAGGCAGAGGAGAGCGGAAATATTAATTGCCAATGCTCCAGGCCAATTTGCGTGGCTCTGAGCGGTGACGTCAGTGGCAGGCAGTGAGCTCATCTCTGGATGACCGTGAGTCAGCAGAGCCTGCAGCCGGAATTAAATAGAAACAACCCCAGCACATGACAGAGGTCCCAGGGAGTTGCCGAGGTGGGCAGGGCAGGACACAGATTAGCTTGATGACCCGAAGACACTGCAGAAGAGTGTCTGTCATCTCAGAGGTCCTAAGGGAATGAGGTAGTCCTAAAGCAGGCCCTCTGCGCTGTTCTGTGTGGTCTTTCAGAGAAGGGCCGTGGCCTTGGCTGTGTTGTGGTGGCAGCGGAGGTGAGTTTCAACTTCGGTCGACTCCTGCTGGACCCTACCCCTCCTCTCTCCNCCCAGGGAGTTGCCGAGGTGGGCAGGGCAGGACACAGATTAGCTTGATGACCCGAAGACACTGCAGAAGAGTGTCTGTCATCTCAGAGGTCCTAAGGGAATGAGGTAGTCCTAAAGCAGGCCCTCTGCGCTGTTCTGTGTGGTCTTTCAGAGAAGGGCCGTGGCCTTGGCTGTGTTGTGGTGGCAGCGGAGGTGAGTTTCAACTTTGGTTGACTCCTGCTGGACCCTACCCCTCCTCTCTCCTTCTCGAGTCACTTGTGCAGGACTGGGACCCCCTTGCAGCCCCTGGGTGGCACCTGCGCGTCACAGGTGCACAACTGGAGCTTTCTGGCTGAGTGGCAGCCTTGCCACCAAGTCCAACGCTGTTCAGGGACACTGGGCATGAGGGCAAACGCACGCGGCGCCAGACGCTAGACCAGGTGCTCTGCTGGGCGCTGTTTCCTAACCCGCTCAGCACCCCCAGACTAAACCAGGGGCGTCCAGCCTTCTGGTGTCTCCGGGCCCCCCTGGAAGAAGAAGAGCTGTCTTGGGCCCCACATTAAACACACGAACACCAATGAAAACTGATGACAAGAAAAAAAGGCTTTAAGTAAATTTATGATTTTGTGTTAGGCCGCGGCCTTAAAGGCAAAGCCGTGGCACAGCTACGTCCGTAGTTTGTCCCAAACCGTGTGGCTGTTCTAACCTCTGTACCTGGGGGCCGGAGCCTCTTTCTCCCAGTGCTTGTTACTCTGTTCTCAGATCATCTTGCTCCGCCCCCTTTTTTTCATAAAAGCCAAAACAAGCACAAGGCAAAAACAATTTGCAGTCTTCTTTGCATATTCTAATCTTAGGTTAAAGCGCCACAGAAGGCAAGGGCCTTTAGCACAGATTGAAAAATGAGGGCTTCCTACTTTTATAGCTGCGTCCCACTTAGAGTCATTTTTCATCTTTAAAAAAGAAAGTAATTTGGTGGAGTGCTAAATTAGCTTGCTTCTGGGGGAGCACCTCCTGCCGCCTCTTGCTCTTTCCACCCCCTGGTACTGAAGAGACCTATACTTGGCCTCGCACTTCCGTCCGCCGCCTCCGCCAACGTGAGGCCGTTCCTCCCCAGTGCCATCACCGTCCCCTTTTGTGTCCTTTGTGATACAGATGGGTCTCAGTAAGTACCGCTGTACACATTAAATTAGGTGAAATATCAGAGGAAATCGCAGGTTCTTCTGGCCTGTGAAGTTTGCTTACTCTGTTGATTTTCTCCTAATAGGGTTACAAATTTCAGCACGTTCTCGGTGGAGGTAACGAGAGCAAGCCTTCTGTTCCCCGTGTTTTTCTCTTCACCATCCCAGTACGCTGGAGAGGTCACTGGGGTGGCTCTCAGCGCTCAGTACACATGGTATTGTAGCTACAGCTGTTTTTGCTCAACTACAAATGGCCTGGACTGGCCCCAAATCACTTTACTAAGGCTCTAAAGGGAAGCATGTTTTTCAGCAACAACTTTACAGATGCACACGTTGGTCTCAGTGGTTAGGGACAGGTGACTCCCCAGAGGCACAGAGGCATTGCGTGCCACCCCCTCTCAGCGTTCTGGACACGGTTTTGCAGCCTGCCTAGTGCGAGGTGGAGACGTGACCAGCCCTCGGACCCCGAGGGAGAGGGTGCACCCACAGACCACTGAGGGCTGTTTGACCGAGGGGCTGACTGCCAAGCGGGGCACAGGCCTAGGGAAGCCAGGAAGGAGGACGAAGGGGGTCACGGGAGGAACCCTGGCCACTCCAGGGTCCCCGGGGGAAAGGGGAAACGCTGATTCTGAGAGCTGCGGCTGAGGGTGAGGCACCCCGGGAGGGGCTGCGGCTCACGTTGGGAACCGAGGTAGGCCAGCTCAGCCAGCTGTGGCCTGGCAGCCCCAGGGTAGACGAAGTAGACACACGGTCCCATTCTCCTATGGCCGGTGCTTCCCATGGACTGGATCTAGGTAGGCAGAGCCCAGGAGGGCAGGAAGCCCTGGGAGCAACGCTGTCCCCCCTTCCCCATACGCCCCCCCACACCCCTCCCGAGGCCCAGAGCAGGCAACCTGGAGCTACAGCAGCTCCTGTGTGCCAGGCCAAAGGCATTCCTCCTCCTTGGCACCCTCCCCCACCGCACTGCTGGTGTCTGGGGCTGGCTCACTGTGTTGTGGGCTGTCCTGTGCATGAACCAGGGTTTTAGGAGCACCCTGGCTCTGTCTGTTAGGTGACAATACAGCCTGCTCTGAACCCCAACTCATGACAATCAGAAATGCTTCTAGACATTGCCAAGTGTCTCGTGGCGGGGCAGAATTGCCCCCGAGTGGAATGCCCAGGTGAGCAGGTTAAAAGGGGATTTGAGACCTTGAGGATGGCCATCCATCCATTCGTTCAGGGAAAGTGTGGTGTTTGATTCTGGCTCATCTCTTGACGGTGGTGCTGGTGAGCCCTGGAGTCACCAAGGTCGAAGGACATGACCTTGATTTTTTGAAGTTGACCATTTTACAGAGAAAGGTGGACAGGAAGGCAATCCCCGCTAAACGTGGCATAGCCCAGGGCTATGGCAGAAATTTAAGCAAAGTGCTGGAAAACCCCAATTAAGACAAAGAGCTGCCAACTGTCAATTTTTCGAAAACAGCTTTGACTGAGCAAAGGCAGGTTTGTTAGACGAACTAGCACTGCACAGAGTTCGTGACAGTGTAGTGTTGGGTTGCTGGGCACAGGGAGATGAGGGGACCCCGATGAGTCTTCATGAACAAACCCTGTCTTGATGGGGAAACTGTTTCAGTTGGCTCGTGGTCCAGGAACAAGTATTTTTTGGAGCAAATAGCTAAGTTATCTTGCTTGTTGCAGTATTTTGAACAGGCACAGGAAAGCATGCTTGGTCCCAGGATTCCGTAACAAAGGGACAGGAAATCATTTAGCGTCAGTCTCAGAGTGGAGAGAACGGACTGGCATCAGCTGTCAGCCCCATAGTCCTGGACCTTTTACTCTTCCACTGGCCCTAAGGCATTTGGTGTTATTATTCCTACTTTAGAGGTAAAGAAAGGGGGCCTCAGATGCCTGAGGGAGAGTCCTGGAAA
This sequence comes from Sturnira hondurensis, assembly GCF_014824575.4. NCBI lineage: Eukaryota > Metazoa > Chordata > Mammalia > Chiroptera > Phyllostomidae > Sturnira > Sturnira hondurensis. The sequence goes on along the minus strand of NW_028082350.1, from coordinate 16,459,702 downwards.
TTTATTTGGCCTGTGGGGATGGAGTGTTGGGGGAAGATTCTAAAAAGGGGGGAATTCTCTAGGTGATCTGGGAGTCAATGGGATTTTGACAATTGGGGAAGATGGGACAGGTGGGGATAGGCAGAATGTATTCAGGGAAGGGGGTTAGCCAGAGACCCCCAAGGCATGTAAGTGCCTGGCAGGTCTTAGGGAGCCAGCCTCAGTGTGGTGGGAGATTCACCTGGGGACTGCAGCACATGAATTAGCATCCTCAAGGGGACTCCTCTGTCTCTTCATTGTCCTTTAGGCCAAGCAGGTACTTCTAGCAACACTTACACCTGCTGATCAGATGGGGTGAAGCCCCCTTCTCTTGGAGGACGGGTGTGTGGACCCCTGCCCTTTCTCACTGAAGGTGGGCACAGACGCTGACCCTGTGTCCGCAGTCTCCTCTCAGCAAGTCCATCCCTGAAGGAAGGCCGCGGGTCCTCAGCGGCCTCCTCTGCATTCTACCCCTAGCTTAGAAAAGTGCTTCTATCATGCTGAATGCACACCTCCGTGGATGAACTTAGTTAAAAGTGAGTGAGTGACTACAGAAAATAAAGCATGACCCCATTTGGTGGGGAGGGGTGTTAGATGAAATAGTGATCGTGCATGACGTTTCAGATTCCAAACATAAATGCTTTCTTACTCCTTTTTAGAAACCAGAGTTTTGAGAAGATTGCTGGGTGTTTGCTTTTATTTCTTTCTTAAAGCATGCGTTTGTGGTATTATTTTATGGTATCCTGAACAGTTTTCATTGTTCGTTTGCCCCAGCGGTAGAATAAGGCCAGTCTCAGAAATAGTTGTATTAGAAAATCATCCTGAGTTTTCCCCAACCTGAGTCATGGAATAGCGGTCTCCCGCCACCTTGATCTTTCCTGCAGGCTCCTCTGCGTGTCTCCCTCTCCCCACCCTCTTCCCTTCCCTTCCCCTTTTATGGGACAGACACATGGAGACATGCACAGGAATTCTGCCTCCGCTGGCTTCGCTCTCTGCTTGCTTGTGCTCTCTTACACACACACACACACACACACACACACTCTACTTCTGGGCCGTCACTGATGGAAGGCAACCTCTAGAAGCACCAGCTGGTTCAGTTCCTCTTGGCTGTGAACTTGGTTGAGGATGAATGTTAGTAGGGGCTGGAAGAGGTTTAGGCTTGCCTGTGTGGTGGTTCCCCCTCCTTGGAAACCGTCCTGGGCTACGCTCTACCTTCTTGTCCAGTGGTGCATCTTCTGTCCTTCCTGAGATCCATTTGTGTTTCCTTGCTCGGTTGGACGATAGGTCTGCGTGTTCATAAAATGACCGTGGCCGTTCATATTCAAAGTCATTGGTCTGTTACAAGTGTAACTAAAAACCTGGTCAGGTAATTGGGTGACAGCATGCATACCGGATGCTGAGGGTGATTCAGTTTGGTTTGTCTCTATCCTGAAGGACCGTCCTTTAAGCACAAAACCTTTAGGAGGTCAGACACCAGGACGATTCTCCCCTACAGCTTCATGTAAGTGATGTCCCACCTGCATTTACGAAGGCAGTGAGAGATGGACCAGAGGTAATGCCCTGTTCAACACATCGGGGTGAATCCCAGGGAAATTGGCCTTTATATCAGTCTGTAGGGAGACATAACTCCCCCCTCCCAAATGCGGGTTCTTATCATCTTTTTGATCTTAATTAAAGTGCTTCATCCCGCAAAGGTAAATATGTGGTATGCCTCCTTTTCTTCACGAGTCTGCATTTTTAAAAGGCCATTTTAAATGAGTTGAATTTTACAATTGCATAAGGAATCTGGACACTCACCTGGTTGTTTTGTTGGCCAAAGGTGGCGGAGACAGTTTCTATAAAGGCCCAGAGAGCAGATACCTCAGGCCTTGCGGACCGTGTGGAGTTTCCGTCGGGAGTACTCAGGCCGACTGTCACAGCCCTGCATCCGCAGACACAATGCGAAGGCCTGAACCTGCCTGTTAGTTACGGACAGGCGTCGGCTGGATTCGGCCATGGAGCCCCCGCCCCAGCCCAGGAAATCAACTTCTATGAGTAGTCTGTTCTGCACCTGCTCCACTGGCCTCACTTCCTGTCCCTCCTAGGACATACCGACACAAGCGAGATGACCTTCTCCTGGATCCCGTTTCCCACAAGGAGACCTGTGTTTCTTCTGCTCACTGTGTGCCCCACGGTGACCGTTTTACCAGGTGAGGTGTGGACACGGCTGCTCTAACAGAGACCTGCAGTTGCCATGGCTGAAACAAGGCGGAGAACTATTTCCATCGCGTGTGACTCCTGGGCTTGACCCCCTCTGTGGCTCGCCGCCGCTCGGTCTGCCTCGGGACCAGCAGGAAGGGGAGAGAGCACAGCCTGGGGGCTGCTCGCACCACTTTGCCTCACGTCCCAGGGGTCAGCCCTTGATCCCGGAGCTCTGTCCATTTGCAAGAGAAGCAAGAAACAGAAAACTTACTCTGGGCAGCTGTGGGTCCAAACGCCGTCTCGGGGCCCTTCTCCTACTAGAAAACATGCAGCCAGGTGTTTGCTTTAGTCTTGTATTCACAGAGCAGTTATGGGCCTGCAAGGAGTTCCTTACACCGTGAGCTGATATTCTACTGCATCTTATGTGATAGATTACATGCCCGTGCGTGTGGGTTGAGAACAGAGGCGGCACCGAAGCCTTCAGACGTGTCTGGAGACACACATATCAGGTGTCTACTGCAGAGGCTGGGACTATGGCTTTGGAACGACAAGTATCTTGCATACGCCGCTAGTCTCCTTTTCTGAGCCTACAACAGCCGTTAGAAATACGCCGTAATGTTCCTTCCCACTGAACTCAGGCGTGGCCTTTGAACCCTCTTTATACTGTTCTGGCCCGCCTCTGCCCGTCGGGTGGAGTGGCCATGTTGTCAACAGTTCATTTGCCCTTTTTGGCTTGACATTTCACTCTTCTTGACCCCCATGTAAAGAAACTGAAACCCCACAAGGTGAAGGGCACACAGCCAGACAGTGGCAGCCTTGAAAGTCGAGTCCGGAAATTCCCGACTCCTGTTCTCGGACTCTCACTTTGCCAAAGTCAAGTTCATAAATGACACAAGCAATTACAAATCCGTGATAATTATGATAACCAGTGGGTGAGATTGGTTGATAGTGAAACTTTAATTTCTCAAGTTTCTCTTTCTTGCATTTGTAGACGGGAACCAACACATCTCATTTTTGAACATAAGTGAAACGGTATCCTTGTTTCAATGTTTGGCTGCTTCCAGGACTTTTCAAATTTTGTTAAATGGATTTAACATTGTGAAAAACAGGATTTGAAGGCTGCATTCTAGGACAGTCCCATTATGGTTTGGCTCTGAAGAATGGCGAGGCTGTTCTTGTAACAAGGCCTTGGCTATTCCTGTTCCAGTAAGAGGCTTTTGTGTGAGATCCAAAGTACAGATTTTTTTGTAGACTGTTTGCCAGATTAAGTTATGATAGAAATTTTGAATTCTTTTCAGTGCACTTTGACCTGAGGGTCTGTCGGGTCATGTTTCCCCTCGATTTATGCCAATCCCTTCGTCTGCCCCACGTCGCTGCTCCCCTCGCAGACGCCCGTGCGCACACGGCGTCTCAGCAGGTGCGCTACCTGAAAACCTGTTCATAGGCAGGTGGAGGTGGATTATCTCATTCTGTCAAGAGCAGAAAAAAAAACACCTCAGCAAACATAAGTCCAAGAAAGAGAGAGCTATTACAGAGAAGTCAGATATAGCGTCTCCACCTAGGAACGTGCACTTTTAGAGAAAGGGATTTCCAAAGATTAAGCCAGTCTCCCCATTAAAACTGTCCTCTAAACACCAAACATTATGGCTCTTGCACACGACAGAGAAGATGCGTCTGCTGCAATAGGACCAAAGGGAACTGGACAGAGAAAAACTTCTTTTGATTTAACCATTAGATGAAGACAGTTGAGACACAGAATGTTCTGCATCTCAAACGCCTTCTGGATAAATAAGCAACTGCTATGCACCCATGTCGCTCCCTTAGTTGGTTCATTTATTTAGCAAATACTTAATGAGCATTTACTCTGAATTAGATAGCATGCTACCTAAAATTGGAAAGGTCAAAGTCATAGCCCTGAGAAGCCCACTGCCTGATGTCTGAGACGAACAAATGAGCAAGTGATTTCAGCTTGACGGTAGCCAGGCACCTTGGTAGCAGCAGGCAGCTGCTTGGTGGGTGCGGGCGGAAGAGACAGCGCTGGGCAGGAACACAGGCTAATGCCGCTGGGGGTGGGGGGGGGAGGGGGTGAAAGGGCGGGGGCCTTCTGTCGCTCCACAGGGCAGGGGATTGTGTTCAGTAATCGGGCAAATACTGGGTGCCTCTTGTTAGCTCTACCTCTGTGCAAAGACTCTCGGGGGCAGAAATAAGAGTAGCTTCATTCTGGTCCTTGAGGGATGAGCAAAGCAGGCCCCCGTTACAAAAAACTGTGTTCCGGGGAGAGTGTGGCAAACGCAGCAAAGGGAGAAGTGTGAGGTTTTGTTCACTCGTGTGCATTCATTCACAAAGGTGTGAGACCGGCTTGCGTGCCAGGCATCGGTTCTCAGGAGCAACCCCCGAGAAGGTGGGCAAGAAGCACACCGCCCGCCCTCGAGGCCCACACGGTGCGACGGCAGCAGCAATTGATCAGACACTACCAGTGGCCTGGGCACACCAGCAGCTGTGACGTGTCATCCCTCGTCCAGAGGCCTGGAGGGCCTATAACTGTCCTCATTGCAGACATAGGGAAACCGCACTCACCACCAGCACTTGGCGTGCTGATCTCGCCACGCGTGGGCTCTCCGTTTGCTTCTCCGACCAGGATTTCATTCCCAGCGATTTTTCAAAGAGGATCACCTGGGTAACAGATTCTCAGAGCCCTGCGTCTCTGCGGGAGTTCTCCTCCACTCTCAGAAACGGCTGACCACACTTCTGTGGACAAGGGCTGTCCCACACCCCCTTCCGCTGACCCCTGCAGAGCACGAATCCTCGAGAGCTGGTAGTGTGATTGACAGCTGATCTATTAGGCCCTCTTGGGGTTGCCTATTTTTCTGTTTTTTTTTTAAAATACTGAAACAATACTAGCAGTCTCTTAAAAATTAAACATCTTCAACATACAACCCAGCGATGACATTCCGTGGGACTTAACCCAAATGAAATGAAGCCTTCTGTTCACACAAAAACCTGCACTCATAATTGACCCAACTTAGAAGCAACCAAGACGTCCTTCAGTAGGGGAATGGATAAAGGAACCATGGTCTCTCCAGATAAACAGAATGGTACTAAAAGGAAATGAGTTAAGACCTAACCAGACATGGAGGAAAGCCAAAGGCGCATCGCTAAGTGAAAGGAGCCAGTCTGGAAGGGCGACATACTTCGGGCAAAACTGAAGATAACGAAGGGTCGGAGGGTGCCTGGGTGAAGGGGAGCGAGGCGTGGGCAGGCAGAGCACGGGGGACTTGCAGGGCAGTGGAACCCTTCCGCGTGACCCCATAATGGCGGATCCACGCCCTTATACACTTGTCAGAGCCGTAGAATGCACACCCCCAAGAGTGAACCCAAACTCAAATGATGGACTTTGAGTGACCCTATGTCCATGTACGTCCATTGATCGTGGCGAAGAGGCCGCTGGGGTGTGGGATGCTGCTGATGGAAGGGGAGGCTCTGAGTGTTTGGGGCCGGGAGTACGTGGCAAAGGTATTGTGCTGAAAGCCTCGAAGTGCCCTAAAAGACAGTCTATTGAAGAGAAAACAAAACATTCCCTGTACATAAAAATATCTCACTAGAAAAATCTGTATTTGCCCGCCATATTATATATATCTTTGTAGATATTTTAGTAGAAGGCTGGCAGCTGTTTTAAGGAAACCTGGTTTACTGTTGTTCTCAGTCGTACCTGAACTTGGACTATTGGGACCATTTTTACCATGGTCTTATCTTTATGTCATTGGAGGATGCAATGCACAGCCCTAGGAAAGAGGTTTGCATGCTCCACTAGCTTGAATTAATTTTCATTTTACCGACAGATCTTTTGAGAAGGGGGCCATTGAATATATAGCATTCTCACATAATTTATGAGTTATTTTCTATGTAAGATTTACCAGTTTATTTCAGATTAATATACTCCTATGGCCAACTGATAAACTATCTCAAGTGACGGATGTTTCTGTCTTTGTATCGTCTCCTGTAACCAACTTCTCATCTTTCACCCCTGAAAATAGGTGGCATTTCTCTCCCAGGTTAGTTTTAACATCCTTATTAAGATTTAATGCAAATCAATTCATTAAAAATACACAACTTGTATGTTTGACTCTTTGTCAAATATATATGGTGGTGGAAGGAGACTAGCCTTTGGGGTGGGGAGCACACAAATCAGTATATAGAGGGCTGCACCCAAATTTTGTGTATTAATTTATATATTAATGTTAGCCTAATAAGTTTAATACAAATTAAATAAAATATACAGTTCAGTGGTTTTTAATATACTCAAAGAGCGAAGCCACTGTCACCCAGATGTAATATTGAAATATTTTATTCCTCTGAAGGAATATTTTATTCATCTGGTACACTACTTCCCCGAGCCTGAGGCAAGTTGTAATATATTTGGTCTCCCTAGACTTCCAATGTGAGTGGGGCCATAATTGGTGTGTCCTTTTGTGATTGGTTTTTTCACCTAGGAGAATGTTTTCAAAGTCTTTCTGTGCTGTATGGCTCTTACGTTTAGGCTTGTAATCCATTTTGAGCTACTTGGTGTGTGTGAAGTTGTCCAGCTTCGTTAATTGGCACGTCCGTCCAGTCGCCCCAGGGCCATTGGAAGCCTCTCTTCCCTCTCGGACTGTGTTTGGTGGCCTGGTTGAGATTCAGCTGGCTGGGAAAACATGAGTTGATTTCTGGACGCTCAGTTCTGTTTTGTTGACACAAGGCAGACGTCCTCGTCCTGTCTCGGGAAAGCTTTGTCTTCCACTGTAGGTGTGAGCCAGGCCGGGATTCTGCTGATGCTCCGTGTCTTGGGAAGGTTCACTTCTATTCCTGGTTTGAGGGTTTGTAATGCAAACGGGGGTGAAGATGTGTCACGTGGTTTTTCTGCCTCCATTGGGATGATCGCAGTGTGTTTGTTCTTTAGAGTTTTGAAAACGGTGTATTATTTTGACTGATCTTTCCATCTTACACCAACTTTGAGTCCCCGGGATAAGTCCCACTTGGTCACAGTTAATAATCTTTTTATGTGTTGCTGAATTTAGTCTGTTGATATTTTGTTGGTGGTTTTTGCATCTATATTTATAAAATATATTGGGTTGTGATTTCCTTTTGTACCAATGTCTTTTTACTGGTCATAGAGAATGAACCGAAAAGCGTTCTCTTGTATTTTTGGCAAGAATTCGTGAAGAATTGTTACTGATCTTTCTTTAAACGTTTAGTAGAAATCATTGGTGAAGCCATCCGAGCCTAGGCATTTTTTTTTGTGGTGAGTTTTTGTAGTAATAATGCCATTTGCTATAAGTCCTTTGGGATTTTCTACTTCTTTTTCAGACAGTTTTGGTAGTTCATATCTTTCTAGCAATTTGTCCATTTTCATCTAAGTTTTCTTACTGTATATTTATTTCTGTAATGTTGGGTTATTGATTTGAGATCTTCTTTTAATTTTAAGTATTCACAGCTGAGAACTCCCCTCGGGTACTGCTTGCTCAGCGGCTCACAAGTTTAGGTAGGACTGCGCACTCCCACCAAAGGGAGGCCAGCACCGCAGCGGAGAGCAAATGGCACGGAGGTGGCAGGAGGCCCAAACCGTCAGTGTCATGGACATCGAGGAGTAAAAATATTTTAAGGAGGACTGGCTGCTAATCCCATACAAAGCTGTTCAGAGAGTAAGATGAGGTCAGAGAGGTGAAGATTTTCCTTGGATTTATAGATGTCATTGATGACTGGTTACGATGGGCAGCTCTGTTCGGTTGGAGGGACACACAGAAGCCTTACTAATGGGGACAAAGAGATGTCTGGAAACGAAACCACCAGGCGGTGGCTGTGAGACAGCTGTGCTCGCAGGTTCCGCTGTGATGTGGACCAGCAGCGTGGGAGGAGTCCTGGCTCCCAGGAATGTTGTTGATGTTGGGGACCTGGAACGTGTCTGTGGGCTGATGGGAGTGAGAAGGAGGGGCATCACTGATTCGGGAGAGAGTCGCGGGAACCCTAGAGAAGCGTAGCAAGGGTGAAACCCGAAGCACACAGGGCTCCCTTTTGGTGGGAAGGGCAACATGTCCCTGTCCCTTAGAAGAAGGAAGGCAGAGCCTACGGGTAGAGATGCAGGTAGAGGTGATGCTGGGAAAATGAGAGAATTCTCACATGATTCTACTCCCTTCCCAGGGAAATATGAGGTGAGGCCAACAGTGAAATGTGTAGTTGGTAATAGGGAAGGGAGAAAATGGAAATCAGAAAGCAGATGAGCTGTGCTAAATTGGAGAATGAGCAAGATTTACTTCTAGGGAGCGTATTAGACTCACCGGGTGCTTTTGGTATCTGCTTCAAATTGGAAAAGAGCCCGGCTAGCACAGCTGTGCTCATTTTCTCAGGGGCAGGCTCAGGGCGGCCAGGGGTTTGAGTGGAGTTGCCTGTTTTCCCAGGTTAGCGCATAGAGGGCCATCCAGCAGGGACGTGCCGAATGTGCCTTACCACACGCACACAGAGGCGCACGCAGACATGCCACACTCCCGTGCACACTGCACCCCCACGTGCGTACACATCTGCACTCACACTCCCTACACTCACAAGCTCTGTCCCACCTATTTTTGACAATACAACCCCAATGGCGCCTCACTGCTGTTACTGAGCTATCTGGACATTGAAAGGCACTTGTAGCTTCCTCTATGCAAATCCCTCTCCCCTGGTTCTTCGAATGTCTTAATTAAACATGATCAGGAAAGAAAGAAGAGCCCTTGTTAAGATTCCGCTCTTTCCATTTGAGTCATCCCTTCATGGGGTTTGCCTTTGGTGCCTTCTTCTCTAATGTCCAGCTTACTGCGGTCCTGGCTGCCCCGGGGGCTCCCCACACAGCGGGCATCCTCCCGACTTCTCTGCAGCGTCCCCTGCCCCTGCCCCCTCACCAGTGCAGCTGGAGCTCACACTGTGCTCTGTGCTGGCTGTGTGACCTACTGTGTGACAGCGGTAGGGGTAACAGTAATTTACTGTGAGCATTAAAAAATGTAATTCACAGAAAGTGCCTGATTCCACCCACACAGCGTGTATTCAATAAATGCAAAATTGACCTTTTTCTCTTCTTTCATCTCAATATCTCTTTCCCTATTTTGCCTGTTTTAGTTGTATCTTCATTCAGCAAAGCATTTCTTTTTTACTAATGTAATTTAATTAATTCTCAAAGATAAAATTTTAAGTTTAATGGGGTTCTTCTGGAAGTAACGTCAGAGGCAGCAAGGGACTCCCACGGGAATTCAGGCGCGTGAGAGAGTTGTACTGGCGCCTGTTGGGGGTTCTGTGTACGCAGACCATGGAGAGGAGCTGGCGGTGACCGCGAGGCCTCAGCTACCACGGTGAGTCAGAAACTTGGATCACCTTCACGTCCTGTTGTTAGAGTACTGTGTGAGTAAAGCGAGTTACTAGGCCTCTTGGAATAGTTTCGAGAACTTACAGGTTTGGGCCGTATCCAAGGATTCCCGACCCCGGGACAGAACAACATGGTAACGTCAGGAAAAGGGGTTGTGTGAGAGGCGTTTCTTTAGAAAGTATTCCCTTGTGAACGAGGACAAGACTGCTGTTGTCATTTCACTTTTGGCTGCGGTGACACTGGCCGTCACACCAGCTGCGCAAGTCCCCAGTGGTCCATCTCGCTTGGTCTCTGAGGACAGAGGGTTCCAGGTAAAGGTTACTCATTTACTAGCTTGTTTCTCCTGCATTGACTGTTATTCACTGTTTTGGTTAAAGAACACATTCGTGGCAGCGGTTAATCCTGGTTGGGGGTGGAGAGTAACAGAGTGAACTTATTCCTGATTTTCACGAGTTGCACTATTGAACACACCGGCTTGACCCCACGTGAGGCAAAGCTGAGACTCTGTGTTTTGATCTTTGACAGTTGTTGCCTTTATTCCTTAGTGCTTAGAGGTGGTAACAAATTACGCGTCGTGACGATTTTCAAGTGTGGGCAGCCCTGGAAGTACCTCCTGGTGCTGGTCCGCCGTGGGGGTGGTCCTCACCGGGGTGGGGTGCCGTCGGCCCCACTGCAGTCTGGGGTTTTACTCTCGGGAGGCCGTGTGCCTATGGCTTCGATGTTTGGGAGGTAGTAGACTGTTTTCTTAATCCTCATGAACTGAATTTCCCCCTGAAGACTCGTTATGAAAGGGCATGTGGAAACGCATGGTGTCATTACAAGCTTATTCTTGCTTGGTGACAAGCAGCGAAAGGAGAAACAAGTTTCTGACAGTCTCCGACACGGGGTCACGAGAAATCACCCTCTGAAGTTAATGAGATGCTGGAGGAAGCCAAGAGGGCAATGGAGCATCTCGTCTGGGCAACTCGACGCGGGCTTGCAACGGCACGTGGTTGTTCACCAAGCAAAGGCGGCCCATGTCACGATCAACAGCTTTCTCACCGTGGCCACTTAATGAAAATCGAGCGGGTCCTCAGCGACAAACACGGAGATGACTACAGAACCTTCCGACCCCTGCAGGAACTGCGTGTAATTAAATCAACAGCTAAATATTTAGTTTTACTCTCGAAGGGCAGTCTTCGGTCTTTTTTTTTTTTGAGGTGAAATATTTAAACAATCAGCTGTAAGGTAAACTCGCCCACACAAGCAAGTGAGTTTCCTCTTTGGTGCTTATTGTTTCTCTTAGTCTGTTGACTCTTGGCATCCCATCTCCCCCATCCCCCCTAGTCCCCACCTGGCCTGCTTGTGATTCTCCTGAGCGTGCCTGTCTCCATAGAAACAGACTGCTGTGAGGGAGGAGCCCTTCACAGCGTCCGGTCATGAACCAGACTGGACTCTCAGTGGACATGGCCTCTCTCAGTGGGCAGCGCAGGAAGGGGAAGCCACCTCACATTTACAGAAGCCTAAATGGTTTGGGGACCTCAGTTCCTGCCTCTGGTGCAGCTGGGTCAACTCCGGTGACAGGGCACCTTCTGCTTCCCTTGCTTCAGTGTCAGGAGATGCATGACAATGGTCGGAAGGACCCATTGGAGCAGGGGAGAGAGGGGTGGAAGAGAACTCTCAGAAAAGTAAGGGTTCTTTAACAAAAATACCCCCACAGCCCAACTGTGCCGGGGGACATGCTAACCAGAAACCAAAAATTGCATGGTAGCCCCACATATATCCCTTCATAAAGTTGTTGCTCCACATAGAAAAGTACTAAAACCCATAAAAATGTTTCTTAATGACAAGACGAACTGAGCCTTTTAAAAAACGTCAGGAAAACGGCTTAGGTTACAGAGACGGTGCACGGATTTATAGGAAAGTGTGAATTCATCAAAAGCCTGCGTTTGTGCCGTGGCTCACACTTAGGGCATTCCAGCCTTCTTATTGGTTTTCACCAACAGAGACACGTTTTCCCACAAGCACATCTGGAAGGTTTTATCCTTAGGTTTTTAGGCCTGAATAAAAGCTCAGCTGGCCGACATGAAAGACGACAGCTTTAAAATCTAAGCACAACAATCGGGCGTGACTGCCCTTCAGAAAGGCCAGTTTCTTGGGGTTTGGGGGATGAGAAATCACCGTGATATCGGAGGTGGCAGAACGGAGGGCCCACCTTTTGGTAAGCAGCACTGCACAGACGCCTCTGGGTGCCCGATTATTCTGGCATTCACTGCCAACCTGCAGTTAGAGCTCTCTGAACTCTAGTCGCTTGTAAACTGAGCATTTCCCTGCAGTTTGCCTCCCGTCTCTTCTAAACATACAGAAAGAATCATCTTGAAAAACAACACTGAGTGCCACACATCGTTTGGGTTACGGTTTACAGAGACTCTTGGGACAGATCCGGCTTCACCCGGCTCTTACGCGAAGGCAGAGAGATGGGAAGAATTAGGACCACAGGCTCAGAGAGGTTTGGTGGTTTGCCCAAAGTCTCAGACAGTTAGTGACTCGGTTCTTTCCACTCCAAGGCCTGTGTGCTCCAACATGCTCATTATCAGTTCCCTAATGAACAGGATAGGTTTCTTTCTTCATTTCATTCTTTCTGAGTCCCTTGGTGTTAGACCACAGGCCACTGGAGGACAGAAAGAGGGTCCCAGCGTTCTTTGGGACCCAGAGTGCCCAGGGCAACCTTTGTTTGCCGTGTGCTCCCAGGACGAGAGCATCCGGGCAGTGCTTGCCCACCACAACACGTAACAAATGCCTATGAATTTTCTAGGAATGAAGATGAAAAATCTCTGCTTCTGTGGTATTTGTGCTTGACAAAAGCAGGTAACCACCAAGAAGCAGCCCACAGACTCCGAGGATCGCACACAGCTCGTTCCCCTCTGCCTCGGTCAGAGGAGAGCCTGCCTGACTGAGGTGCTGCTCGGGCAGCCTCGCAGCCCCACGGGCTCCACTCCCACCCTTGGCTTGTCCCTGTGGTTCCGTAAGCTGTCCTGGGCTAGCCAGGTCCCATCGCTGTGTTTTCCTAGTGGCACTGGAGACAAGAAAGCCTGTCTAATTAGCTAGTGACTAAGGGGGCTCGTTCAATCATTCAGTTTTGTCATTGCTAATAATTTAGCAAACGTTCATTAGATGCCTACTCCACCAAGCATCATACTCAGGAGACAGAAGAAAAAACACGGTCCCTAGCATTAAAGAGCTTACAGTCCAGCAAATGTGCCCCCTGTATGAACTTGGAAATCCTCCTACTGATGCTGCCTCTGAAATTTAAAAACCAGAAGCCGAAGCACGGGGAACTCATTAAAACCTGGTTGTTTAAATTCACATGAGCTGGCGAGAAAGCCAGGAGAAGCGTCTCGTGTGTACGCTGCCTGCACCAGGCCCCTGCACCCCAAGCCGACTACCTTGTGAAATGAGATTGCATCGTTTGGGGGTGCACAGTGATGCTGATGACTGGCTAATTTGGCTCCCTCCGCTTCATTATCAAGTGCGTTTCCTGAGAGTCCTGCATTTCTTGGTTTAGATGCGGCTGATGACGTACTTGTAACCAAGGGACGCAGCTCAGCCCAAGCCCTGCTCTCTGACTGACGGGAGCCTTCCCAGTGAACGGGTGGGCTGCCAGACCCGGCTCAGGGAAGGGAGCAGAGCGGACAGACCCGCTGGCCCTAATTGTGCCTTTAATCCCATTAGTCACAAACAAACAACGCCATTTGGATTTCAGTAACTGCTCGGCTGTAACTGCTGTTGACTTTTATTAGTGCCTAAGTAACCCTGTCCCGGATCAAGATGACAGCTGTAGCTTTCTATTCATTCAGAGATGCTGCCAGGCCTCAGTATTCTAACTAGTTATGTGACGTCATTTCAGTCTGTTGATGGTTGATGTCAACATCAGTGCTTCTGTGGCAGCTAACAGTGACAGGTGTGCTTATCACATTTCAGTTTCCTCCTCCCTCCCTCCCCCCTCCCCCTCCCCTCCCCCTCCCCCTCCTCCCTCTCCCTCCCTCTCCCCCTCTCCCTCTCCCCCTCTCCCTCTCCCCCTCTCCCTCTCCCTCTCCCTCTCCCTCTCCCCCTCCCCCTCTCCCTCTCCCTCTCCCTCTCCCTCTCCCTCTCCTCCTCCCTCCCTCCCTCCCTTCCTTTCTTTAATCTTCAACTGGATTCAAGTTCAATGGCCCTGGAGCGGGTGGGGAGAGAGTCAGTGCTCCTGAACTCAGGACTTCCTCAGCGGGCCTTACAGCTGACATCCTGAAGGTGGTTTGACCTCAGCCTACTGTGCTTTCTCAGCAGGGGCCTGTCCTGAGTGACTCAAGTCCCCTCTCTCCACGAGGATGTCCCTGCTGCCCTAAGGCTCTGTGTTCCCAGGCTCTCCGGACCCTTATCGCTGCTGCAACTCCTGCCCCTGTCGTGTGGAGTTGTCATGTCCACACTGAGACCCGCTCTGAGTCACCACCAGAACACAGAATGCCCTTGTGCAGGGCTCACCGCTGTGTGGCTCCAGCTCACAGGGGCCTCACTGCCCCCTGCTCCCTGCCCAGGGCTGCTGCTCTCCAGGCCTCTGAGCTCTGGCAGGTGGCTGTGCCTCACTTGCTACTGTGGGCCTCAGGGTCCCTGCCGCACCCCTCAGTGTACCGAGCGGGTCCGCATTCCACCTGCTGTCCCCACGGTGGCTTCTGGTGCCTCCCGCAAACCCCGAGGCCACTGACACAGAGCATTGCCTATAAGACTCAGCCAGGGGACTTGTCTTCTTTCTCTCTCTCCTCTCTGGTCAACGCCTGTCTCTCCTGCCAGAGTAGCTACCAACACTTTGCTGATCACTTTTGCAAGAGGTGCTGCCCTCCCTCCAAAGTCGCACAGACAGGTGATGATTTTCCAAAGTCTCTGTCTGGACCCTGGGCCACCACGCTCTCAGAGGTGTTCGCGGTGTTTGGCAGCGTGGAACACGCCACTGGTGGTCCCAGGGCAGAGTGAAAGCAACTGGCCTTGAAAAACCCTTCACTGAACTTGATTCTCACCTCACTGGCTTTGTGCTTGGAGCAGATGGCAACCGATTCATCGATCAACCTAAAATTTGTACAATTCTTCAAGAATTGGGTTTGTTTGATAAAAATGAACAGATACAGAGGCTCAGCTTGTTTTCTGGGTGACAGATCTTGTTCAGGGCTCCCCCAGCCCCCCACCCAATGCAGCTCGAAACCCACCCGACAGTAATTAAATCATTGCAACACTCTTCCCACCTCCTGCGTGCACTTCCCCCTTTGTTCGGCTGTTTGGTAGCATGTGCAATTATCATCTCTTAACAAACAAGCACCGCCACCCACGACCGCACCATTCCCTGTGAATTTGAACTTGTGGCAGCAGGAAGGAGGCCTGCTTTCCCCTTCTCCTCGCAAGTTGTAAACTGGTTTTCCACATGGGCTTTGATGAGAATTTTAAGCACCGAGCGCAGGCGGCAGATGGCGAGGGATATTGTGGGGCGGGGAAAGCGGGCCAATTCCTTGAGTTATTTTCACCTCCCAAATGCGTTCCCGAGAAAGGCAACGGCACGTTTTCGGGGGAGCCTCTGCAGAGCCTCCTTCTCTAACCGTGGATGGGGTTGGCTGACGCGTTCACTTTGAGACAGAGTCCGTGGGGGATGCCTGCGGCTGTGGTTGGTCTTGCAGCGTTTTCGTGTAAAACGAGGCTCCCACCGAAGGCTTGGAGGGGGCTGCTGCCTACGAACAGGGAAGTTTGGGTGACCCCTCGTGACCTCTGCGCACAGGGTCCGTGTGATGAGCTGCTACTCGGCGCGGAGAGGAAAGAACATTCCGTGTCACCCAACTTGACTCGCCCCACGGGCCGTGCGGGACCGGTTTCCCAGCTGCCTATTCTTCTGGGCTGCGTGAGGCCAGGATGCACACTGCTCCCTCCTGGCATGGCTGTGAGGACCAGCGTCCTTAGGTAGATGAATTCTTTGTCCCCAGGAGTGCTCAGTGACCAGCCGCAGAGCTGGTAGGTGGAGGCTGGGCAAACCGGAATGCACCCTTGATGGCTGCGCACCGAGCTTTCTTGCCGCAGAGGCGGCTCCTGGCACCCCCCACCCCCGACCCTGCTCGGGCAGCTTTCTCTGGGTGGGAGTGGCAGATGCACCAGTGCAAGTCTCGGGGAGGCAGGGGCTGGAGAACTCGAGGACCGATCACCCACGATTGATGATGGATCATTTGAACTGGTACTTCAACGCCCCCGTGTAAGGGCAGTGTGCCAGGTCACCGCATCAGCACTGCCTCCACTGACAGAACCAGCTTCCGTGTGTGTGTGTGTGTGTGTGTGTGTGTGCGCGCGCGCGCGTGCACTTTTTAAAGATATTCAGGCTCTCTCATCTCATTTTTATTTATATTTATACCATTCAGCAAAATGAATTTTTCCATTCTTTGTTTAGATTCATCTATTCACTTTATTTATTTATTTTTTAAAGATCCTATTCACCTATTTCTAGCGACAGGGGAAGGGAGGGAGAAAAAGAGGGAGAGAAGCATCAGTGAGTGGTTGCCTCTCATGCGCCCCCTACTGGGGACCTGGCCTGCAACCCAGGCATGTGCCCTGACTGGGAATAGAACCCCCAACCCTTTGCTTTGTAGGCTGGCACTCAATCCACTGAGCCACACCAGCCAGGGCTATTTACCATATTTTTATATACAGCTCCTGTAAAGACAAACTGCAGCTTTGTGAAATGTGATTCACATTCCTTGTAGGGGTTTGTCCTTGGACTTATTCTGAATATCCATGTAAAGTTTTACATGACCACTGGGAAATTCCTTCTGCATTGTTCCACTTGAACAGCCATTTCGTCTCCCTGGTCCAACAGTTATGCATATCGATTTTCACATTTAAACTATTTGGATCAATTTTCTTTAACTCTGAAGAACTGGTAATCATCTGTCCAATCAAACATCAATCTTGGAGAGAAAGGTTCGGCGGCTTTTAAAAAAGCTGAGAGTGACTTACAAGAACTGATAAGCCTCGTCCTTTCTCTAGAGTAGGCTGTGACCAGTAGGACGACGGGAATGTGAGTTCAGAGGGAAGGGCGCCGTGGAGGAAGTTAAAGTGTCCCCGTTCCTGACGACAGTCCCAGCTTCACGCGGGCTCGGGAAAGGCGCCCCGTTCAGTTGGTGCAGGGCCAAGTTTCTGTTCCCTCTGTCCCTGGGTCGTCGAAGGGGTTGGAGAGGCCGCCGTCAGAAGGCATTATGAAGTGTCAGTCACTGCCTGAGATGGCTGACGCACGACCTAGATGACAGAGGAAGACTCGGTGGCCTCGGCTGCGAAAGGGTCTGAAGGCGGAGGCGGCCACCTGGTGGTTCTAAGCTAACGTGGCTTGTTAAGGTCTCACTATGGGACTTGCCTTTCGTGTGGGAAGCTCTTTGCGCAGGACTCTGTGGAACAGTGCTTCTTAGTGTTAGGGTTTGGGGGCCCTTTGTGGCTTCTTGGGGTTCTGTCGAGTGGTTCCGATGCTAATCCCCCGGAGTTGGTGTCAGTCTCCACAGGTGAGGCGCCGTCCCCCGTGACCTTGTCCTCACCTCAGATGCCCAGTGCAAGGGTCCTCGGGCCACCTGTGCTTTAGATCAAGGGGCTACAAATTCAAGGATTTTGATAATCCACTAGAACAAGTCAGAGAATTGAGGAAGGCGCTGGACTTACAACTATTGTTCTAGCAGGTAGGGCACAAATGTGGACCGGTCACGTGGAGGTACTCATCGGGCACGGTCCGGGAGAGGGTCACACACAGAATCCCCACCGTGCTCTCCCCGTGGGGTCAGGGGGCACGGCCTCCCACACATGGCTGCGTCTGCGTGTTTAACAACCAGGAGACTCACGTAAGTCTTGAGGTCCAGAGGGTTTAAAAAATATCACTCTTTAATTGGTGTTTTATTCCACGGGCATGACTGACGGACTCATCTGCCCCCTGGTTGAGCACAATCTCTATCTTTCCCACCCTCTCCTGAGGCTGGGAAGCTTCCAAGCCCCCACCCGCACTCGTGTGGCTGGTTTCCCTGGTGACAAGCCCGCCGCCCCCACCTGGAGCCATGGTCTTAGCGTGCTCAGGTATGATCTGAGGGGCCATGAATACTCCAGAAATTTCTGAATTTTAGACTGTCATGGCAGGAATGCAGGACACAGCCCAGACAAATTCAACCCTCTTCACAGTCTGCTTAGAATGTCAAGGGTTATGGATACCTAGATGGCAAACCTCTCAAAGTCAGGCTTCGCCAACGCCCGGTGAGGCCAGGACCCCATCCTGCCTGCAGCGCCCAGGGCCAGGGAAAGATTCCCAGCCCAAGGTCCGAAGACAGCCGCGGGGGGGGGGGGGGAGTAAGTGAGAGCTTTTACTCATCCAGACAGGACAATTGCACGCACAGGCAACAGAAACAACACCAAAAATAAGAAACGAGCACCCTAGTTGTTAAGTGGTTGTATGTAGCTTAATAAAAAACGCTACTTTGTAGGGCAAAACTGTCGAGGCAGCAGAGGTTTTTGGGAATTCTCACGGATCTAAGTATTCAGGGTTATAGAGTTTCTACACATGTAGCTAAAAGTCGGGGTTTGGGGCAGCTCCCCAGGGACAGCGAGTTTGCTTTAACGACCCCACGTAAGTGGGCGCTCTGGCCCAGTGGGCCGGGCGTCCTTCCCACGAGCTGCTCAGGGTATTTGTGCGGACTTATTGCCGAAGAGTTTTCAGTAACCGAGGTGAAGAGCGTTCTCTCACTTGAACTGGTGGCCGGTCATGTGCAGCAGACCAGGGCCGGGATCTGAGGGGACAGGGCCTTCCCTCCAGGCGATTCGTACTGAGGTCACAGGCAGCTATTGTCCTCGCTGAGCGCGTGGGTCTCGTGGCACATTTTTGAATAAGCTGTGGTGTTAACGGAGCTGGACTAGACGAATTCCAGGCACGTTAGTTACATTCTTTCGGACTTGCATTCCATTGGTGTTCATCAGCTCCCGGGAGGTAGGCACGTTTCATACTTTATTATTTTTAAATGTTACATCCTGGAAAACAGACGCACTCGGTGTGTGAAGTGAAGGAGAGAATGAAGGCTATTATTCAGGGAATGGATGTAAAGGTGTTTTAATTTTGCTTCAATTACACAGATAATGAGCTCACTTGTTTATTTTACTCTCTCTCTCCAGAATGGATTCATTCTGTAAGATAAATTCTTTAAAAATGTAAGGAGAAACACTCCCAGACACTGCTCCCCAGAGGTGAGAATGCCAAGACCCGCTGGGGGCACCGGGGTCACCCCACCACGGCACGGGGTGTTCTTGAGTGTATGTCACGGTTCCCGTAGGAGGTCGTGTGGAAGCAAGTGGGGCGTTTTGCACCCACTGTCTCTCAGGACTCGCATTTTTTTTTAAAGATTTTATTTATTTACCTTTAGAGGAGAAGGAGAGAGGGAGAGAAACATCAATGTATGGTTGCCTTTCTTGCATCCCCTGCTGGTAGTTGGCCTGCGAGGAACTGGCCTGCAACCCAGGCATGTGCCCTGACTGGGAATTGAACCTCGATCTTCTGGTTCGCAGGCCCGCGCTCAATCCACCGAGCTCCACCCGCCAGGGCAGGACTCACAGTTTTACAGCACCTGAATAGAGTCGTCCTCTGGAGGGAATTCATCACCTTAAGAGAAATAATGTAATTTATGTCCAGAAAATTTACATGAGGATCCTTTCCTCCTTTTTCTCATTTTCAGAAAGATTGTGTGTGTGTGTGTAAAACACATCACTCGGAGGCACAGCAGTTTCCATCTCTCTTGCCTCACGCCCTCAGGCCCCCACTCTTTGAGCCCAAGATCCTGCCCGGCCTCGACACGGGATTGCAGTGAGGGTGCACGGTTCTAGTTACTGCGGGGTCTTTTCTGGTTGCAGCTAGATGCTGGCTGGGGTTTGCAGAGGGTGTGGGCGACTCTCCATGCGATGTCTCCCTCGTGGCCAGCTCCTCCATTCGGAACAAGGTTACGTGCCCACGCGTGAGTGGACTTGAGTTTGTCCATGGGCAATGCAATGTGCACCTTTTCACTGACAAGCAGTGGTAGAGATGTTCCTTTTCTTTTTTCTAGCTCTCTCTTCTTTTGCTTGTTTGTCCTGGTGATGTTGCTGGCTCCTTTCGCATTCTGTGATTCACTGAGGGTTTCGACAGAATAAGCACAAGTTAGCTCAGGAGCTCAGGGACCCAGTGGTGAGGGGCAGTCCGCTCCTCTGCCCCAGTCGATGGGGGATTGAAAAGTGCTCACGGGCGGACGCAGAACAGTCACGGGGGTGGAAAGTCCAGCACAGGGAGTGTCGTCAGTAATGTGGTGATGACGGTGCACGGGGCCAGGTGGGCGCTGGAAACCTCAGGGGTCACCGTGTGAAGTGCGGGATTGTCCACCCACTACGCTGTGCACCCGCAACTAATGCGAAATGATGCTGAATGTCAACTGTGATCTTTAAAGATTGCTTAAAAAAGAAAAAAAGAGTTGATGGAAATGGGAATGTTGTTTTAAAGGAATATCTTTTCTCTTAATCCAATTAAGTGCAATTCTAGGAAGACTGGAGATAAGGAAGAGTTATGTTTCAATGATTGAAGACATATATTTAATAACTTCTAGCCATTTATTTTTCTTAAAAAGTGACTACTTCACTGAAGATCATTTAGGGGGCCCACCTCTTCATCGGTGTTATGATAGCACCCCCTCACCGATAGGGGATAAGGTGGGGGGATGCTTGAAACCGAGGGTGGTCCCCAACCCCATAGACACTGTTTCTGCCCATACACGCATGTCTCCAAGTGTGAAGAAACATATGTGTAGACAGCTTCCTGTTGGCTAATCAGAATTGATGGCATTTCTACTCTCACATGTTGGGGACGTCATTAAGTAAAACAGGGTTTCTGGGTACTAAGATACTGAGACAGTCATCTGATGGCCAGGATGGCTGCGAGGTGACTCTGGTCGCAGGCCCGGTGTGGAGTGTAGAGAGGCTGGACAGACGGACGGATGAGTCACACTGCCGGCGGACAGAGTGAGACCACATGAAGTTCCACCCTGCTAGTCAGAGTGGCATGCCCTTTAAAACTTGGGAATGACTCATTTCTGCTATTTTCCACTTAATATTTTTCAGACCTTGGTTCATCATGGGTAACTGAAATCGCAGAAAGTGAACCCAGACATATTTCATTGTGACAAAATCCTAAGTTCTTGAAGGCAGGGATGCTAACATATTTTTAATTCTCACAATGATGTAAACATAGCTACTTAGATACTTAGGGGTAGCAACTGATGGGCTGGGTTTAGGGACCAAGGTTCTGGGAAACAGGGTTTAGGGACCAAATGAAGTGATTGTCTAGATAAGTTCACTTATCACTCAGATAAACATTCTTGGCTAGATATTCTGCTCAGTATCTTTAAATTTCGTTGTCTGCTCTGATTGCCCCTGAATTAAATCTTTTCCCTGAAATCCTAGGCATGCAAGGAAGTGTCAGATTTCCCCAGTCCCCGCAGGTTTGAAAAAGTATTTTGAGGGCTTTTATTATTAAATGCTGTCATGAAATCTGGTGCGACTCCAATTAAAAATTAAAGCAAAGACATTACTTATTTCTCGGCATTTTAAAAATGGAGTTTGAGGTCGAACAGTATTCCAGTGCGTGAACAGACCACAGCTTTCCATCCACTCGTCTACCGATGGGCACTTGGCCTGTTTCCAGAGCTTGGCGACCGTAAATTGCACCGCAACGAACATAGGGACGCATATATTCTTTTGAATTTCTTCAGATATATCCCCCCAAGTGGAATTGCTGGGTCAAAGGCAGCTCCATCTTCAGTTTTCTGAGGAACTTCCCTACTGCTTCCCACGGTGGCTCCCCAGTCCGCATTCCCACCGACGGCAAACGAGGGTTCCCTTTTCTGCACGTCCTCTCCAGCACTCGTGTGTTGATTTGTTGGTGACAACCTTTCTGGCCGGTTCGAGGTGGCATCTCATGGTGGGTTTCATTTGCACCTCTCTGGTGATCGGTGGCCCTGGGCATCTTTTCATGTGCGTATTGGCCATCTGATGTCCTTCTGGACAACTGTGCACGGGGCCGGGTGGGCACTTGCAGACTCAGCGGGGGGGCCACTCTGCGAAGTGCATGGTTT
The DNA here is from genome assembly GCF_014824575.4 of Sturnira hondurensis. NCBI lineage: Eukaryota > Metazoa > Chordata > Mammalia > Chiroptera > Phyllostomidae > Sturnira > Sturnira hondurensis. Next base: position 16,437,979 of record NW_028082350.1, on the reverse strand, counting down.
TCTAGCTGCTTGGCTGGACATCTGAAACCGATACAGAATGAGAATGTAGACTGTAACTGAAAACTAAAAATGAACAGAATAAGCGGAATTCGAGGGCCTCCGAGTGCACGTGGTTGGCGGCCTCCACAGCAGCTCCAGGGACTCCCACCTCCTCGCTCTTATGAGCTGTGACGTCATCTCCCCATCTTGTGAGCTGTGGCGTCATCTCCCCATCATGTGAGCTGTGGCGTCATCTCCCCATCTTATGAGCTGTGGCGTCATCTCCCCATCTTATGAGCTGTGGCGTCATCTCCCCATCTTATGAGCTGTGGCGTCATCTCCCCATCATGTGAGCTGTGGCATCATCTCCCCAGCATGTGGGCTGGGCTTACTGATTTGCTTCTGATGGGCAGAATACAGACTGAAGAGATGTCCCTTCTGAGAGCAGGTGACAAAAAGACTGCGGTGTACATCGTGGGGTGTTCTCTCTAGCTTTCTCTTACATCGTTGACTCTGGAGAAGTCAGCTGGGTGCCATGTCAAAGGCAGGTCTGTGAAATGGCCCGTGTGGTGATTTTGGGAGCAGGCCCTCCCCTGAAGGGCCTCTTTGGTCAGTACCTCGATTGCAGCCAAATGAGAAACCCTGTCCGAACCACCTGCTTTAGCCATTCCCAGATTTTTGACTCTCAGAAACTATGAGATAACAAATGTTTATTATTTTTAGCAGCTAAATTTAGGAGTAGCTCCTTCCACCACAATAAAGAACTAAGAGAGTTCTTTGGTTCTTTAAAGGACTAAAGAACCAGCAGTTCTAAAGAACCGCATCAGGCCCAGCAGTTCCAACAGAACAGACAAGCAAAGCGCATTAATCCAGCCTTCAGCTGGTTGGCCCTCGTGTGGGCACCTGTGGTCGCTCTGATATTAATTCTGTTGAATTAATGTATTCATCAATGAATATTCATGCAGCAGTGTTCTGAGCCTGGCACTCCTTCAGGGCCCTAGGACAGAACCGGAACCGAACGGAGGCGAATTCCTGCCCCCGTGGAGTTTACATTCTAACTGGGGCGAAAGACAATGGAAAAACACGTGCTCTCTGTTGCTGGAGTAACACCGCACAGCAGACCATCTGGGAGCCTACCAGTAGGAGCCCACCGCCGTTCACTGTTCTTTCCCATGGGCCTGAGGGCTGGCGGACTCGGGTTTGGCGGCCTCCTCCGGGCTTGCTCGTGTGCCCGGGCCTGATCCGGGCCAACTTGTCTCGTGGTGAGGGCTGGGAGGGAAGTGAAAGAGCAGGCGCACGCCTTTCGGAGACTGCAGACCGACTCGGTGCCATTTCCATTGTGTTCTACCAGACGAAGTAAGTGACAAGCCAGCCCAGCTTCGAGGGGCGGACCGGCTCAGTCACTTTGCCAAATGTGTAACTACAAAAAGGGCACTAATTAGGGTCACCAGTTCAGTCCATGCGATGTACTAAATGAGTGAAACCCTCGGCGTATCAGATAATGGTGAATGCTGTGTAGAAACACAAGGCAGAAGGTGGTAGGGGGTGGAGGAGGGTGATGTTCAAGTAAGTCTCTGAAGAAGAAAAGTAAGCAAGCCCCAGGTGTCCGAGGCATGAATATCCCAGACAGAGCAGATCAAAGGCCCCGAGCAGATGCGTGGCTGGCATGTCGAGTGTAGGTTGGAAGGAGGCCAGGGTTTGGAGTATGGGCCGGTAATGGCTTGAAGGCCGTGTCAAGAACTTCAGCCTCTTTGAGTGAGCTGTTAGGAAGTCTGGAGGAAAGGAATGCGCCAGGTGCTCGGCAACTGTGTTAAGAATAGGCTGTTGGGCACGGGAGGAAGGCGGGGGAACGGGGCAGATGAAGGGTTTTGAGTGGAGTGGGAGCCATGGGGGTGGCAAGAAGCGGTCGGAGTCCGAATATATTTTGATGGTAGAACTCATGACTCAGTCACTTAGTCACTCTTGTATTTATGTACAGAAATAGAACATAATATGTATAAAAATAAACCAGTTGATTGCTTTCTTTTCCAAATATAAAGATTCCCAACATTCTAAACAGAACGTTTTTGTATTTCTTCAGCTGTAAGTAACTATGCTTCAACCTACATTTCAAGGTTTCATTCATTTCCCTACCCTGGAACTATTTTAAATGGGCTAATAAATCATGTTCGTGCTGGAGAGGGAGAGATTTTTGCGTAGAAGATAGAACGTGTACCTAAACTTGTAGAATTTACTTTTGTTTGTCTACATGTTCCCTGTTGGTTTTAACCACTAAAATATATGCTTCATAAAAACGCAGGCCTTGTCCCATCCCAGCAAGTCCCAGCACATACTAGGCCAACAGGAAATGCTTTTTTTCATGGAGAGAGACGGAAGTCAGGTTCTTGGAATGTGTGCAGAGAGATCGCCTGAGCCACACAGAGGTGACATGGGAAGGCAACCCAAACTGAATATTTTCCAGGTCTCTGGTGTTGGAAAAGAGTGTTGAATAAAGCGTGACACTATAATGAGAACCAAGGGCTCCCAGAAAAAAAAAAACCCTCTGGGATCCAACTTGGCAGGAGGAACGGGTAGCGAAAGAAGGTGGGAGACCCCGGGAATCACACGAGGCAACGCCTGCCAGAGGCTTGAGCGCTATTCTGCTTTGCAAAGGCTCTTCTTGNTGCTTTTTTTCATGGAGAGAGACGGAAGTCAGGTTCTTGGAATGTGTGCAGAGAGATCGCCTGAGCCACACAGAGGTGACATGGGAAGGCAACCCAAACTGAATATTTTCCAGGTCTCTGGTGTTGGAAAAGAGTGTTGAATAAAACGTGACACTATAATAAGAACCAAGGGCTCCCAGGAAAAAAAAAACCCTCTGGGATCCAACTTGGCAGGAGGAACGGGTAGCGAAAGAAGGTGGGAGACCCCAGGAATCACACGAGGCAACGCCTGCCAGCGGCTTGAGCGCTATTCTGCTTTGCAAAGGCTCTTCTTGTGGCCCCGGCCCCCACCGCGGATGACCCTCTGAGACACTGTCCTTTACCTGTTGGTTCAGGGAACATTTATTTGGGTACTTTTTCTTTTCCTTTTCCCCCTTAAGTTGTTTCTTTTTTTTAAGTAAAGATTTTATTATTTTTAGAGAGAGGGGATGGGAACGAGAAAGAGAGGGAGAGAAACATCAGTGTGTGGTTGCCTCTCACGTGGACCCTACTGGGGACCTGGCCCGCAGCCCAAGCATGTGCCTTGACTGGGAATTGAACCGGCGACCCTTTGGTTTGCAGCCCACGCTCAGTCCACTGAGCTACACCAGCCAGGGCTATGGGTACATTTTTTTTTGTTTTTGCAAGATTAAGGCAGGGCCATCACATCTTGGTCAGGAGACAAGTGTTTATATACATTGATAAAATATTACAAGGCCATGATAAGCAGCATGGTGAGGAGTACGGTGCATCTGGGGTAGCACTGTGGAGGCCAGGGGACCTCAAGGGGAGGGGCAGGCAACACGCAGGCCCGGAAGAGCCTCCTACATAATGTGAAGGAGCTTTGGCTTCGTGTTGCAGCATCTGGTGAATCTGTTTGTAAAGGACTGTAGCAGGGGACTCGTATTTTTCGAACCTGGCTTTTCAGAGCCCTACTCCCAACACCCGTGTACAGAGGTGATTGGGACAGAGTGGGGAGCCGGTGGCCCTGAACTGTATGACATGTCACGAGTCAGCTCACAATGAAAAAGTCGCAGTAAAAATGTGACACGTTTACATTTTACGTTAGAGCGGGACACGCTGAACATGTGGCAAAACATAAAAACCCAGCAAACATGCAGAGAAAGATAAGTAGACAGAATTTCAGCACTGACTCACCTTCAAAATGCGACTCGCCACCATCCCAAGATCTCTTTGCAGTGGGATTAGATCAGCCAGCTGTTTCCGCCTGCATCTGCCTCCTCTCACACCCTCCGCACCCCAAACAGATACCCCATACAATGCTTTATTGAGTGTTTGACCACTTCTGATGGTAAAGTTACACTTCATCAGGAATTCTGCATCCACCCTGAAGTAATCGACTGGCTAATTACTCTTCTGGGAACGCAGCCGTGGATGAATCATTATAGATAATGGAGAACCAGATAACCGTACTCTTGTTTCAGAGCTTCGTCCAAGTCGAGGAAGAGGAAACAGTATTGTTTTCGTGGTTTTAGCTTCTCTCGATTTCTAGCTGCTGCAGCTGTGCCCTCATTGTATTTTATAGCAAAAAAAAAAAAAAAAAAATCATCCCTCAGCAGTTTCTCTAATTTCAAATTTATAACTATGTCCAGGGTAATTCACCCGTAAGCCAACTAGAAATAAAAATAGTGGAGCTAGGCCCATCTGTTGGAGTGATTTCTTAGCTGCAGAAAACATTTTCCTTTCTCTAAAAGCAATGCTGTAAAATCTGTATAAATTCTGATTCATAAACCATGAAACTCTAATTTTTCCACTTCCCCAGTCACTTTTGGGAAACGGTTTTGCATATGTGGGGTGTCAAAAGTCAACAAAATGGTCCAGGGGAGTGTGAGAGATTGATTTTGACGACATGAAAGTCTTTTCAGTGACGGCACACATTTCTCCGGGTGAATTAAGGCCCGAAGAGCTCTGCCGCTTGGTATTGAAAGAGCAACCGCCTCACTTAGTATTTTCTCTACTGTGTAAGTCAAGTCTAACATCTTACTTCGTTGTTTTTAGTTAACTGTATTTCCTCAAAATTTTAAAATTAATTCTCTTTCATCTCTATTCTTAAAATACTGTCTCACCTAGAAATACTGGTAGGGCTATTTAAACAGCCCCGATAAGGGTAAGAAATCACTTACCTTGAATAATTGAGACAAGAGTAATTGTTTTGTGTGAATACTCTGGCTATAATTCTATCACATTTCCTTTGAATTTTCCTGGGTAGAATAGACTCTAGCTGCCAAAACTGGTCTGTGTTATGCAGAGAGTGTGACCTGGCTCTCAAACACGATAAATCCAAGGGTGAGTCGTAGGCAGCAGCGAGCACCTCTGCGGCAGAAACTCCTAGGATTGAAACCTGCACACGTATGTCTGGGAAATGGGAGGTTTTAGCGCAGAGCCCCACGCAGTGGCCGCCCTTTCCCTTCCTACGAGGTGGGGAAGGCAAAGGCACCGAAACACGATGCCCTTCAAGTAATGTGTCACACCAGCCGGCCCCCTTCCCTGTACATCGAAGATCTGGAGGTGACGGGCGGCTGTTGGCCTCACACGTTAGTGGAGACAGGCTGAGAAAGGCCACTTTTCCACACACCTGTCACCTGTCCTGCCAAGCACTCCCGGCCTCACGGCAGCCCTCACTAAGTGACAGGGTCCAACACCGAGGAAGAACCTTGAGTTGCGGGTCAGCCGGCAGCTGCTGAACACCCGCCGATGGAAAGTGATTTCACTGTGATCAGGTCATTGGCTCACCAGGCCACTTTCTCACTGGGTGGCTTCTGCTCGTTTCTTTGTCCTTCCATTTGCTCACTCATTCCCTCATCCATTCGTTCATTCAGGGTTCCAGCGCCTCCACAATGGAAGACCCAGGCCGTGTTACTAGAATTCAGGGCTCTGAGGAGGCTTGGTTCATTCTCTCCCAGCTCATTAAACACTAATAAATAAATAACTGCTTTGAGAACGATCAAGTTTACACCAGGGACTGACCTTCAGAAACGCCACACAGACACCACTTCAACACAAGTGCACATGTGGCAGACTTAGCTCCCTACAGAGATTAGACTCGAGGTGCAGTTTGCATGCTCCCAGGCGGACCCCCGTGACTGGCAGCTAGGGAGGTGGGGTTTCAGATAGAAAGCTTGGGTGGGGGAAGTTCTAGCGACTTTCTAGTCAGTCCATCCTTGGTCAATTGAAAATAGGCAGAAATTTGTCCTCCACGCCTCCCAGGCGTTCGTGTCTTCCCGTCCTTCCAGGGTGAATAGTCCCAGGGCCTGGATTCCACCGAAAAGGAGAGCAACATTTCTCGGGAAGGGGTGGTGATCTGTGGCTGTTAGTTATTCTGACTCTGTGTGGATTTTGATCTGTGTATTGCCTCTACCAGAACTATTTGCATTTTAACAGGGGTTTCAGAATTAAAGACCGCAGTTTGTCAAAGGGAATTACAGATGAGATGATCATACGAGGAAGACATTAAGGAGGTGGGGTCCATTCTTAATAATAGTGACTTCTTGACGGAGGCTGAAGATTAGCATTCACTGATGGATTAATTGGTATAACGAACTTAATTTCCCTTTTTAATTTAAGATTTTATTTACTTATTTATAGAGAGAGGGGAAGGGAAGGAGAAAGAGGGAGAGAAATATCAGTGTGTGGTTGCCTCTCGCACGCCCCTTACTGGGGACCTGGCCTGCAACCCAGGCATGTGCACTGACTGGGAATCGAACCAGTGACTCTTTGGTTTTCAGGTGGAACTCAATCCGCTGAGCCACACCAGCCGAAGTTCAAGTGACTTTTGATGAGAGCTATTCAATAACGGCATTTCTGAGTTGATACAGAATGTGGAGTTGGTCACAGACCTAAACGCAGTGGCAGAGGTGTGTTGCCAGGACGACTGGAAGGAGAAGATGATCGATGGTAATCAGAGAACTAGCCACGTTCTCAAGCATCAGAAACCTTACGGAAAAGGAAACCTCTGTGAGGACATCATTGCCCACGGCACCCCCCCGCCTGTTCCTCCACTCGTTCACTCCCTTGTCCTCGAAGTTGCCTGGCGAGATGCAGAACAGCGCATCTGTTTGAACAGGAGACCACGGAGGTACCAGCCCTTCCTGGTTTCTCATCAAACACTTCTGCACAAAGTCAGCTTCCCGCGACAGCAGTTCTAGCTTCATTCATCGGGACAACATCTCTCCGCGCGCCACCTCATATAGTAAGCACCCCTGTGCCTTACTGGTGTATGTCCCCAGAGCCATGCACAGGGCAGAGATCACAGGTTCCCATCTAGGTCCCTTGTAGGTTGAGAAAGAGTCTGACTGCTGAAAATAGCCAAAATGTGCACCAGTGGCTACAGAGAGAACTAATGAGGGCAAGAGAGAAGTAGGGGTTAATGAAGTGCGTACTTAAAATAAAAGAAATCATTTCTACCTACCTGAAAAATCGAATGCGTGTCCATCATTGTCTGAAGTCTCTGAGGTGATAAATGTCAGAGTCTCAAATAAAATCGGTATCTTAGGGAGAATTCTGGGTAGGGACTGTTCACAAGAAACTGGATGTTCAACAGTCAGATTATTCTCTTCTTTTTCTTACACATACTCTTAATTCTCAAGCTAACAGTCAACTGACAAGTAGGCATTTGAGACTTCCAGTGTGCTCAGGACCGTTGTCGGAGGAGGTGGGGTTTCCCTTCGGACGTGCCCGCACCCTTGGGGGAAAACCGGAGCAACTCCAGGAAAGGGAAGCAGAGAGAGGGACAGGGAGTACGACAGAGAAGCGTGCACCTGTGGGCCGCCCCGCCTTCTCTGGCCCACAGCTTTTCTGGACAGTCAGGTCCCTGGCAATGCCGATCTGACTTGAGGGGTTTAACGCCGTTGCCATTTCAAATTTAAACTGCCCAGTGACGTCTCACCTCCTTTATAATCAGAGTATTTTGTATACATTCTTGTTCCTGGTTCAAAATGAGGAATTTTCACCCATACACAGATACTGGGCTTTATCACATTAAGAATGCACAGCCCCAAAGAAGACTATGGACTCTAAGTCTTTCCTTCACCTCCCAAATTAGGGCCATTGAGACAGACCATCCGTTAGGGCACAGTGTGTCGAGGGACTGTGTGGTTTGTGAGTTACCTTCCATGTCACTGATGGGACTTTTGGAATCTCCTTAATCTTGGGTCCTTTTTCTCTTTCCTTTTTCTTTCTTTCTCTCTCTTTCTCTCTCTCTCCCTCCCTCCCTCCCTCCCTCCCTCCCTCCCTCCCTTCCTTCCTTCCTTCCTTCCTTTCTTTTCTAAGTTTAAGTGTTCTAAATGTAAATCATGCTATCACAGATCAGACCTCCTAATAATTTGCTATCAGGTAACTTTTTATATCTCATGATATGGGCACATAACCTTTTCCTGAGGTTTTCATTCATCTCAGCCGTAGCAATGGCACAGGGTTAAGTGAGGGACGCATAACTGAAACACTGGCAAGCTGGTTCCCCGAAATGAAAATCCTGTCTTTGGTTGCACAGTCTTCAGCATTGGAAAGCCCTGAGCATTACACGGGTGAGCCCTGAGCCCTCCGACTTCAGTTTCCCGCAACAGGCCGCCCGGGAAGGTCCCTGACAGTTTGCAGAATGATACGTTTCTAAGAGACGATGTGTCACATGAGCAGGCCACATTCTACACCAGCTGCTAGATTCAGCTTCCTCTGCTTTAGGAGAATGAACTTGCAAATGTTATCGTGTGGACATTTTGCTGGGACGGTTTCTGTATTAGTCAGACGCCCTGCAGGCATTAGCCACCCCTCTTCCTCTCCCGCTTCCTCTGGTGAAGCAGGGAAGGCCCAGAAGGGCAGCTGGCTCTCTGTTGCTGGCACCCGTGCCGTGTTGTTGCACTAATCAGGAAACAGTTTATTGAAAACCACGAGGCACTTACTGTGTTTGCACCTGGAGTTCAGGGGAGAAAATGGTGACAGTTGTGGAAGTCAACACACGTCTGTGCAGATCCTCCTGTCTAAGCCGCATCGTGAAGGACCGGCAGCATTTCGACAGATAGGCGGAAGGAGGGGACCTGAGCATCTATGTGGGAAGATCCCTGGCGGGAGTGTGGCTGGCCATGAGCGCAAAGCAGGGCGACCCAGGGTGCAGAAGGCCCCCCCTGAAGGGAAGCTGCCCACTGGGGGCTGCGGAAAACCATTTCCATCAGCAGGGTTGTATCTGATTCTGGAGCCTTAGACTTGAGGAACTCATAGCTTTGATGGGGCTCTAAAGAGGAGACGCTGAAGGCTGCGATGAGTACAGCGATGATGTGGTGGAAGCCGTGTGCGAGGGAGACCAGAGTGGCAGATGGACCAGTGGCCAGGCCTGAAGTACCAAGCGCTGTTCACAACCAAGGTCCTGTGTGTGATAAACCAACCACGCGCCGGGCCGTGTGCCAGCTCCGTCCTCTGACTGCGCAGTGGTTTATCTCTGATACCTCCACCCTAGTTATCCGAGAAAGAACCCCACCCTTCACCACCATCTGTGAGCCCCAGATGGTCACGGCGAACGATCACAAATGTCCCACGAAGGGGATGTGCTGTACACAGGCTTCTCACTTAGCAGTAGGCTGCTTCTGTGAGTGCCCTGGCGTTCGACGGAGGAAGGCCTGCATTTCGTTATGCCTTCACGGGGTCACATTTCTCACCTGGGTCATGTGAAAACCTGCCTCTGTAGTTAACCACCTTGAGGGGTAACGTTCTGCCTATGTGGTCAGGTCCGGGAAACCATGGCAGGCCCACAGCAGAAAAACGTTCCTGCAGGTGAGGGTGCTAGTGGAGTGTGGAGAACACAGTAACTACCCTCCGCGATGCTGTTGAACGTTAGGTATGTCCGTGGGAAATGTAAAGGGCCGTTTCGTTATTTTGTCTTCCAATGTTCCCACTCTCCTTCATCCCTTAAGGACAGAGCCCCAGGGAGACATCACAGTTTGGTGCTGAGAGAGAGCAGACCCCCCTTCAGGGGGTGCAGGCACACTCCCCAGAGAGGCTGGAGGGCCCTGGCAATGCTAGGAAGGAGGGTGTGCATTTTGTCATCGGTGGGGATGGCCGTCTCCACTACACAAACGGTGGCCAGCTAACCAGGGAAGCGGTGAGGCAAAAAGCGCTTTCGGTTTCATGCGGCTGGGGGTGCTGCCGATGGTGAGATCCACCATTAACTTACATGCTGAGAGAAAGACAGACCGCTTCCAATTAAACCAGGGCTCAAGGTTTCTGTCTGATGTCTAACAGTTTATTTTCCACTTAGATATGTTAAAGAGCTCTTTCAGACCTTTTAATGCCATTTAAAAAAATAATCTATCACTCTACAGAGGAAAATATAAATGCAATGGATGGTTAAAGTAGCCCTAAAACTTCCCATTCACAGTCTAGCTCCTGGCAATGCCTTGCACCACTCAGAGGCAGCAGTGCCTGCGTTTTTGCAGAGAGCACTGTTCCCGCCCATCCTACCAGGTGCCCACGTGACACAATGTTTCTTCCAAGAACGTGCCACCATTTTCTCTGGGATTTTCTTCCGGTCCACCGATAGGTTTCTGTTTTTCTCGCTGGAGTGGTTTAGAAAGCACCCAGCACATTTCTCAAACACACCAAGAACCAACGCACTTGGGCTCCTCGGTGCTTCTGGGCACCTCTGAAGAAACTCAGCCGCCCATCCTCCATCCGCTTGGCTGTCTGTTCGCATCTTTTTTGAGGGAAAGTAATTTCATTTTTTGTGTGTGGGGGGATGTCTTCTTAGATTTTAGGGGTTTGCAATGAAACCTGAGGCAAGTTTTTGGCTATGTGCTCTTTTGCATCGTATCACGGTGAAAACCACTTCTTGTTACCCAAACTCACGGTTTTGATTTCTTGATTTCATAGTAGGAATGATATAATTTCAAAGCATGTCAGAGAATTCTGGGGTTTCATTAGGGTTTCCTTTGAATGAATCCAGTGTCATGTTTTTCTTAATTAAATCATGTGTGTCGGGGGTTGAGAGGCCCCCACTCGAAGGCAGAAGAGCGTGTCTGACAAAACTCTGACGCTGGGACTCAGGTCCGAGTCACTCGTCCCATCAGCCTGTCTGTCGGGTCTGAAGTTTCCTCCTTCCGTTCTGACGGCTTTGGCATTTTCTCCGGCTTTTACGTACATTTCTTAGGTGTGCTGGTCAATTCTTTTCCGCATAGGTCACGTGGACTAATTTATTTTTGAACGTCTTCCTTTCTCCTTCCCTACAAAGCCCCACGCGGCCAAGTGGCTGTTTTGATGGAAAATACGGAAGTGCAGCCCTTCTTCCAACAAGAAAACTTTGTTCCAGTGAAATCAAACTTACGTCCCACCGCTTGTTTCCTCCCCTCTCTTCACACACAACAGCTCTTCCTGTCCATGCGAGTCAGACTGTGCTGTTCTGAGGGCATTTGAAATGGCGATTCAGCTCTGGGCGTTTATGCAGCCTCGCGGGGACTGTGTGAGCCACTCTGACTGTGTGTGTCCGGGCACAGCCCTTCCGTGACACAACCCGTGTGTGGCTTACTCGGGGCTGAGGGGCCTCCTGGGAGAAATCAGACTTGACCCACGATCAGGTCGGTGGTCTGAGGATGGCAGCTGGGCTGTTGATGCTGGTGGAATGGAAGTCACATAGCAGAAAGGTAGGGCCGAGCCCCTGAAGGGCAGCTGCCCCTGGACGTTCGGCCCACACAGGTGGGCTCGGACTCCAGCAGCGAGGCACGCGGGCCTGTAGAGAGGACCCCAGCACCCTCCCGTGGGGCCCCTCTGTCCTACCGAGTGTAACGCGGGGAGAGGAGCATTCTCCCTGTGCACGGCAGGTGTGGCGATAAAGACAGAGAGCGTCTGCGGCCACAGTGGGCACAGGCACAGATGCTGGCAGAGAGAAGTACTGGTTGGCGAGAGCATCTCAACTCAGGACGAAAGAAACTGCTGCCCTCTAGACTCGTTCACGGATGGGAGGCCCCCCTTGGGGGTGTCCAAATAAGGGGTGCACCTGGATGACCGGACGGAGCCCTGTAAAGTCCTGAACTCCTCACAGACGCCCCGGTGCGGGTCTGACCAGGCTGCGAACGTTGAGGGGCCGCCTCCAGCCCTGCGGTGGCGGTGCCCAGGAGGAGGGCCCCTGGTGGCATTAACACTCTGGAGTTTACAAAGCCACAGCACAGAAAGGGGCCGTTCCTGCCTCTCTTCCCCGCCCCTGGCTAGATTTCTGCAGTTCCATGTTGAACTTGTCTTTGCCGGGTTATTGAGCTGTGATAGACACACGGCACCATCCCGTGTAAGTGTGCAGCAGAGTGACTCGACCTACACAGGCTGTGAGACCATCGCAGCAAGTTCAACCAACAACTATCATTTTATAGAGTGGCAAACATGAAAACGTGTCCCCCTGGCACTCCCCCAGCCCGACCCCTCCAGAGAGTCACCGGTCTGCTCCGTGCGTCTCTGCAGGGAGCCGCCGCCCCTTCGCAGAGTCATCAGGACTGCAGGTCACCGTCGGCATTTGGTATGCAGGGCCGGAGATGACAAACATCTCAGAGCTAGTGAGAGAGCCTTGCTGGGGAAAGAGTTGTCTGGAAAAATAATGCCACAAGCGTCCCACTGACAAACGCCCAGAGACCCAGGAGCAGCCAGTCAGGAGGTGACTGCTCCCCGTGGGCGTGGGGACAGGAGGACGGAGCACTGCGACCTTAGTCAAGGTCGCAGGTAAACCCTCTGCTGCTCTGCCTTGAAGGCAGCTTGAATCGAGCCGCTCCATCCCCTGCTGTCCCTCCCTACCGGCCAGCGACCAGCCACATTCCCTGCCAGCAGGTGCAGTGTCCTTTCCCAGCCATCTAGACACAGTGACTGCATTACATCCGCTCTTCAACCAGGAGCTGTGGCACCTACACACCATTCCCCGGGGCTAAACGAGGTTGCGGGGGACGCCCAGTGGGAGGGGCCAGCCCTTCCCTCGTGAGGTCCAGGGAACACTGGATCGGTGAGGGCGGCCTCTGAGCAGGACAGGGTCTTTGTCTAAAGACTTGATGTTTGCTCAGTGTCCCCGAGGGACGGAACTGCCGGCCTGGGAGGGCAAAGAGCAGACGATCAAGAGCTGCTAATTGGGCCTCGCCTTTGCTGCACCCTCATTAGCTTTGTCACTCGTATTGACTTAAGTGTGATTTGAAGATTCACCATTTCATCTTGGAATATGTGTTTTATATGTTGAAAACAGCTCTGGGCTTGGGCCGAGTCCTCCTTAGAGATGCGTGTTAATGGGAACGGGCCATGCCGAGGGAAATCCAATTACTGCGAAATAAACATCCACAGCTCCCTGTGTGGCTCGGTCTGGGATTCGGCCGGGCAGGGGCAGCACCTCGAGGCCCGGCCGCTTGCCTCCTGCTTCAAGCCCAGCTGGGCTGCCCTCCCCAGTCTGCTCCGTGACTCGGGGCCCAGGTCACGCCAGGCCCCTCAGCCTCCAGGGAGCCAGTGGATCTGCAAGTAGCTATTGCCTCTCGATCCATCCCCTCTCTCGGCTTGGTTACCCTTGACTGCCTCACCTTTCCAAATGAGGCTCATCTCCCAAAGCTGGGTTGATTCTGTTTTTCTCTTGCACTGGTCCTCTCTTCTCCCCACGCTTTCTTCTTAGGTACCCTGCACCGATCCTTCAACGCCCAGCTTAGGAATCATCTTCTCCGAACGTCTTCCTTCCTGCTGTTGGGCTTACTCTGGTGCTCTCTTCCTGCAGGTGGGGTTCGGCGAATGACCGCAGGGGCCTTGCTCAAAGTGTCAGTTCCCGGGCTCGCCGCATCAGAGGTCTGGAATGGGGACCTGCAGTTTTCGTGAGCTGCCTGGAACACAGTAGAATGGTCTTGAATGCTCTTCTGTGTCTTTTATATGAAGTTATAAGCATTTTGAGGGGGGCGTGGTGTACTGTTTGTATCTACAGTACCTAACCAGTGCCCGAGACACAGGTATTGACCGTATTTGGTGGCTGCTGTTGCTGAAATAAGGGCCAAATCACACGGAAAGTGCCATGCAGGCCCAGGGTCGAGCCCTGCGTCGACTGCTCCTTGACTCTCTGACCGGTTCAGACTGTCCCCGCCTCCTTGCTCTCGGTTTCCTAACCCAAGAAACAGAGGTTACAGCACCTGCCTGCCAACACTTCGTGGGGAGAATGAGACAATATGTATCGTTATTATCAGCCTGCCAGATGTGTAAGTGGGTTTTAAATCTCCAACACGAAGAGGCGAAGCGAAAACTCCTAGGAGAGGAGGGAGTTCTATGAGATGACATTTTAAAACATTGTGCGAATTGAAAATTTTAGCAAATTACACCCAGAACTGGAAGGATTGATTTCCTTGCTTGATTATTCTGATTCTCTTACAGTTGCCTCCCAGGCTAGTGTTTTTCTGGTCCCACATTTCTGGTGGTCAGTCTTTTCAGAGACATAAATGGCGGTGAACGGGTTGTTTACATCTGAGCTGTTTGTCTCGAGTGGCCAACGATTTCCTTTGATTTCAACAACGTATCCATCTCTCCACCAGCTTCGGATCATCATGGCGTGAGGTGCTAGTGGGAGGAGTAGGAACTGCTATTGTCCGAGCGCTCCGTGGCTGCGGCCGTGCCCAAATCTGGGCTCTCGCTCTCAGTTTTCTTTCAGAACGGACTTAAGAAATAGTGCCACCTTCCGTCCCGGTCTACAGAAGAGGACCTTGCGCACACACTTGATCGAAATCTGGTAGAAAGAGTTGGCGGAACCAGGATTTCGAACAAAGCCACCTTACTCGGGAGTTCTCGGGCTGACTTGCTAATGCCTTGCCCACTGACTTCACCTTCCTGAGGTTACAGGCACCCAGGGAGAAATACGGGGGTGACCAAAATGGAAAGCAGCATCCGTCTGTCTTGATTTCAGAACCCCCTTTCCACTGTTTCTCAGTGAGAACTAAGGGACATGTCTCAGGGAGGAACTAAGTCTGTTGCGGGTGCGGTGGCTGATCTTCCCTCACACAACTGTCTTCCACGGTGAGACCCTCTAGCTTTGCTGTGATGAGTGATAGAAGGGGTTCTCTTGAAGGACTGGCAGGAGGTGGAAGAGGCAGGAACATGCGGGGATTGTAGCTGACCTTGACATTGAAATGGGGCAACAGCGGCCACCGGAAGCCCTGAGACGGCCCAGTCTCAGTATGTGTCAGACTCCAAATGAAGGGGATCGTTATTCAGAAGGTGGAGATGGGTTTATACTTGCTTTGACTTTAAGAGTGTTTCAGACTTAATGTTTAGAGACACAGCCTTAGAGAATGGTAGATAATTACACTGGCTTTTCCATTTTAGTTCTACGGCCTTTTAACGCCCTGGCTGTGTTTGTCTGAGCTCTACCATCCGGGGGGCTCTGAAATACTGTGCAGGCTCAGTGTGCTCAGAGCTCAGCTATGCTCCTCCCTGGGAGGGTTGAGAAGACTCCCCCAGACTTTCGCAGAAGTGGTCTGTCTATTCTCGGCCTGGCCCTTCACAGTCTAGCCAGGGTTTTGGCGATTATTTCCTGAGCGCCTTGTTCAGTTTGCAAGGGGAAAATGCCGTGAAGGACTGAGGATTTCTGAAATGTCACGGGGCTGACTCACATCCAGTTTCCTGAATTCCGCACGTTGGAATGAGCTCTGAAGTGTGGACCCTGACTCAGGTGCACAGGGTGGCCTTTCCTGTCATGTTAAAGCTTTTACCGGTCGTGACAGAATGCGGGGGATGGGTTGTGATATAAATCTCCAGTACAGACCAGGGCTGTGATATAAATCTGCAGTACAGACCCAGGCGATCAATTAATACACCACGGTGAGAGGCTTCTACCCTGGTTCGAACAAATAATTAAATGATTATAGGCAGAAAAAACAGTCCTATATAGGTCAACATGTAGGCTTCAGAAATCATAATATGTTACATTCTAAAGCTTATTTTTAAAAAAGCACTAGGGTTTCCACTGAAGTGGTTTTTATGTATTTTAAGCTGTGAGGAATAAAATAAAGTTATTTATCATCATTCTTTTTCAAGTAAATAATAAAAAGTGAAAAATATTTGCTGATAATATGTCCTGGGGAAGACAAATCTATGACCAATGAGTACTTACCGAACACAAATGAACACTCATGCAGTGACGTAACAAATAGGCCATTGATCATTTATCTTCTTGAACCCTTGTCCATTGGAGGGGAAGTTTATAAACTGGAGAGAAAAAAAAAGCCTAATCTTCAAAGTTTCTGCACAAGGACCAGTCACCGTTGAAATGTCCCATAGAGAGTTACCGTAAAATTTTGTTTTTTGTGTTAGTATTTGCATGGTGGAAGACACACCATCACAACCTGTCGGACACATGAAGACGCCACGCCTAGAGAGGGGCGGTCCGTTAACACTAGTGACGGAGCAGCTCCTGCGACCTGGGGACTTATCTCACTCTTTGGGGAAAAACCGCCCTGGGGCCGTTGGTGGTGGCTCTTCTTGGCGTTTGCTGTGGACGGTTAGCACGGAGGTGTGTCCCTTCTTGGGAGAGATACAGTCCCAGTCTGCATCCTTATGGGAGCAAGTCAGGCGGGCAAATGCTCGCGTGGCGCGTGGGAAGGCTTGTGCCCTGAGGAACTAACCAGCGGGGCAGATACCTGTGCAGGACGCCAGAGAGAGAGCGTCCTGGTTCGTAGAGAAATCAATCCCTGCTTCACAAGCCAGAGGACGGGTACCACCGTGGGGGCGGGAGGCAGTAAACAAAGAGATGTACTGAGGCATTGGTTGGGGCTGCCGTGTAATTTCCACAGGGAAAGTAATCTTTCACGTACGCGAGTTTGTTAAGCAGGCTCGTCTAATAGAAAATTCTGTGCGGTGTTTTCACATCATACAGTTTAAAAAATATTTTTTTTGCAGGGAAAATCTTTTATGTTTGAATTCAGATCTGTTTTACTAAGGATTTGCAGTGAGTTTGTGTTATACAATTAGCTTTGTTGCTAGGCAACCCCAATAGCAGTTTTGATGTGTAATTTGCTTGAAACTATTAAAAAGGCTTTGCTGAAGGTTTGAAACCATCTGAATTAACCTCAAAGTACGATAGGTGTTGCTATTTTAATGAACTGAAGCTTTGCGTTTGGGATTCAGTTTAGTGAAGCCAAAATAATTTGGCACTTTGGGACATGAAATCTGTTGAGCAAAGCCGAGAAGAATTTAATACTCACTCTATCTCTCCAGGCTTCCTAACCTTCGCCCAGTGGCGCACGCCCTGTATCTCAATTTGGAAACGTTGTTTTCTTCAAGGGCATGCCGCACGGCTTCTGCTGAGAAGAGCTTCATCTCTTTCAATCTGCTCTGTCTTTTTTTTCCCCTCCTTTGAAGAGGCAGGCCAGGGGGTCTGTTTGCCTCCAACACAGCTCCCCGGCTCCCATCTTGGTGCTCCGAGGGCCACACCGACGTCTAGTCCAGCGTGCGCACCTCCGTGACCAGCGTGTGCTCTGATGCTTGCTGTAGACATTCCCATTTCTGACTTTGCTAGACAGTGGTCTCTGGGTCCCTCGGGGCTCCCGTCAGGCTCAGCTCTCAGAATCCCAGCCCAGGTGAGACACCCTGGCTCCGGGGTTCCATGGGTGACATTGGGGAGCTTCTCTCCTCTTCCCTCTAGAAGCAGGTTTCCAGGTGACCCTGGTCTCGGGTGACCTGTGAAACTCAGGTCTACATAGAACCACTTCTGTGAGGGGCACTCGGGAGACTGCTCAGTAAATCAAAATCTGTGTTGTGCTCCATTAGTGTCTGGCTGGATTTATTTATTACATTTTTATCTGAGAAGCTATTGCATGAAGTACATACTGTCAGCAAATGAGTCTATGGAGACATTTCCTTTCTTGTGACAAGAAAACCCAGAAAGCATGACCACCATTTGGCCACTGAAAAAATATAACTGGAGCCATTTCCCCACAATTGCCATAACTTCGGAGAGTATTGGTTTCATGTAAAGGGATCATTTCACGTTTGCCCTTCTGAATTCTGTATCACAAGTGTCTAGATTGATGACTGTGGCTAGCGAAGTGATTTGTTTCTGGACACGCGTGACTCGGACCTGTGCCTCGCGTGGGTGGACCTGAGGAGTCCCCACGCATGTTGGTGGGAACAAATCAGGGCAGACCATTGGCATTTAGAGAAAAAGCTCACAGAGTATTCACTGCTCTAAAATTACTGACTCACAGTGGGAGGGGCATTATTTCTGAGAGGGCTCCATCGGTGTACACGCACCCCCCCCACCTCTGCATTACGATGTCTTAGTCTACCAGCCAGTGGCATCTGAGCAGGGATCCGTTTTGCAATCACTGGGAGGGGGTTGAGTTGGGTTTCCATGTGAGGGAGGGCTGAGATGGGGTAGCCCCCACGACTGGAAAGTGTGGGAGCCAGCACCGGGGCAAAGGTCGACGAGTTGCCCCCTGGTTTGTACCACTCCTGACCTGCCTGCTTCTGTTTATGGGCTGAGAACAGGTCTTTTATTCATCCTTGGGGCTTTCCACAGCTCTTTTCTATTGCAAAAGACAGAAAGTGATGTCAATAGTCAGAGAGGGGCACCACTCCACGTGGTGCTGTGTCAGCTCTGCCTTCACAAAAAAGGAGAAAGTCACGGACACGGGTCACGAGTCTGATTTCAGGTCGTCAGATCTTGACTCTCAGTTCTGGTGGGGTTCAACACTGTGTTCAGCGATCCGCGCTTTCTTCGTTGGAATTATTGCTAATGACTCAGCTGCCCCCGACGGTGCTGGGAGCTCCTGTCGGAGGGAGCCTGTGTCTTTTGCACGGGATCTGTAGTGCCTGCTCCACGTGGAGGGAGGTGCTGGTGCCACTGAGTAGCTGAGTGATGACAGGCTGAGGACAGTGGCCGTGGCACCTGCCGCTGCCTGGGGTGACACAGAGCATCCGATGCGGACACTGTGGTGTGGGGCAGGAGCTTGAAGCCGTGACCTCTCTCAGGGGTCAGTGAAAACGTTCTTCTTGCCCTTGGACGTCTTCCTGACATCGCAGCTGCCACGGGTAAGAGTTTCCTCAACCTGAGGAAGGGCTTTTAAGGGTTTTCTCTTAAACCAAATGGCAGTCCTGGCAGAAACACAAGCAATGATTTGATAAACTTGTAACAAAAAACCCGCCTCAAAGTCAGATAGCAGGCTGATGGCTGTACCTAGAATTCAATTAAAGTGGCCCGGATTATTGAAGAAGCAAATATCAGTTCGGCAGAGCTAATTAATTAAACGTCCCCAATGCTGTGAGTTGTAGAGTTGAAATAGGATAAGCTGTGTGACAAGGTAAGAATTCAGTCATCATCCAAGTGTCCAAAGGCTGTTTAATTCTACAAATTCTTCATTGGTATATATGATGTATATGTGTTTTCTCTATCTGTATATGTTTTATGTCATATGTATTTCGAAAATATTTAATTTTGCTGTGAAGTCAAGAAAAACAAATAGGATGGATGAAATTCACAGACAGAAAATTGATTGCTTATAAGCTAGACTGATCGCTTATAAGCAAAAATCAACAGGATATTTTATGTAGAGACAGTGGAATCAGCAAGTAGGCTGGGAACCAGGCACACTCGATGAGGTGCATTAAGTACAAACAGTCAAAGAAGTCTGTGACCTGTAAGACTGCCAAAGACAGAAAGAAGAAAACCTATTTTCGCTGTGTGTGCGCGTGTGTGAGTAAACAGAACTTCATTCCTCTGATAAACGGCTCAGTCCAGCCTGGTCTTCCTGACCGGGAGCCGAGCGGGGAGCTGGGCCTGGCTCTGCCCCTTCCCTCGAGCTCAGCTCTGGCGCAAGGCCTGGGCCCGCCCTGCAAGGGCAGGAGGCAGCAGGCGGAGGACCCGAGGCCCATGGGGGCCCCTTCTGAGGAGGCCCCGACGCCTTGGACAGGTGGGCTTACCCCGGGCGGACGACAGAAGTCCGAGAGGTGGGAGGACATTCCTTCCTCCTGTGCTGCTGGCCCCAGCCACACCAGCTGTCACCTAACCTGAGGGTCTGGCCCAGAAAGCCCAGCTGCAGGGGCCAGGAGAGGCAGGGAGACAGAGAAAGAGGGCCTCAGGCTTCGCCAGCAGAGAGAAAGGTGGGCCGAGCTCTGGCCTCTGACCTTGATTGAAGGGGTGTCGGGGGCTATCTCCAAAGCACGGTGTGTTTGCAAGGTGGAAGGACCTTGGGAGAAGGTATGCCCTTGGGGGCAGCAGGCCTGTCCCCCTTTCCTGTCCCTGAGTGAGCTCAGGGGAGACACTGGCTCCAAGGAATTTGTGAAAAAGCGGTGTGACATCTTATCAGAGTGATTACACTGTTGAGTTTCTTTCCCATGGCGAACAAACACACTGACTTCTAAAGTACCATGTTCACAACAGGTGTTTTACCTTCAGGTACCATGTTCACCCTCAGGGACCATGAGGCCAAGGGTGCGTTGGCCTCATCTTTAAGTTGGGCAGTTCTTCCTTGAGAGAACGGCCGTCCAGTATGCAAACCCAGAGCAAGTCGGTGGTCCAGCCCTTCCCAAGGTGACGGATGCCCTGTTCCTGGAGCAGGAAGTCGGCACCATGGCTTCCATCACAGTCACCAGTTTCCTCCTGGTTTGAAGAATTCCCGTGAGAAGCTCACCGTGGTCCCGTTAAATAAGGATGGCAGGAGACACACAGGCAAAATTAGGAAGAGGAGGCTAAAGTGAAAAACGAGGGACGTGGGGGTGAACCTTCGTGCACGCGACACACAGCTGACATACATGTAGCATGATCTCCGTGTCATCTTTCCCACATGGTGATGGGTGCCGTGTGGTTTGTGTGTGTGTTTGGGTTTCCCATTGTAACCGTGTGCTGGCTGCTGCCTATTCCCCAGAAGCGGGGAGAACAAAAGATAAAGTACATTTTCTCGAACGGTATCCCTCATACTTTTCTCTTTGGTACAGAACCTGAGTTCGTAAAAATTCAGAGGTGTTTGAATTTATCTGATAAAGAACCACGTGTTTTCACTGGCCACTGGTTTATGGAATGTAGCTAGAGAAAAGCATTTTAAGTTGAGAATGGAAGTTTTTTTCTTCTGTGTTAAGTCATATGCTGTTGTCATTCCATGATGTCCACTGAACAAATATTTATTAAGAGCCTGTTGTGTGCCAAGTCCAGTGTCAGGCCTTGACGAAGGAGAGGCCAGTCGGAAAGGTTACATATCGGCCATCCTGAGACTTCAAGTCCAAGTCTTCTGTGAAATCACAGACAAGTATTAGGCAATCCGAACAATTTAGTCTCTTTGGTTTAAGGCTCTGTTCTCCACACTTGCCACGGTGACTGATGTATACCTGGTGCCCAGGAGACATTTGCTGAGTGAAGACCGTCTGTGACGTCCCTGTTAACGGGAGGCAAGTGCAGGGTGCCCTGCGACTCAGGGAAGTCCCTCCCTGGCCCAGCTTTATTGTGTGTGGCACTGGTCAATAAACTCCCACTCCATCAAAAGGGTTCCACGTGACCGTCTGGCACAAAGACAGATTTTGCTGTGGCTCCCACGATCGAGTCAGTGAACACGCCTCTCACCTCACAGGATCACCTGGTCTTTTTCAGGTGGGTGAGGGTCCTTAAGAGTTGTTACTCTCTTAGTACATTTCAAGTATAAAGCACCAGAGTTGCCAAGCTGGGCCTCAGACCCTGAGGGCTTCCTCATTGTACAGCTGAAGTTCGTACCCTTGGCTGCCTGTCCCATGTACTGGTAACATATTTTGAATTGCGTTGAATCTGTAGCTAGCATTTAGCGGTGTTAATTTCTCAATATTAATTTTTATAATCTATAAACATGGAATATCTTTCTATTTAGTTATGTCTTTTGTAATTCCTTTTTAAAAAGGTTTTTAATTTATTTATCTTTAGAGGGGAAGGGAAGGAGAAAAGGAGAGAAGGAGAGAAATATCAATGTATGGTTGCCTCTCATGGTTCCCCTGCTGGGAACTGGCCTGCAACCTAGGCATGTGGCCTGACTGGGAATCGAACCGCGATCCTTTGGTTCACAGGCCTGTGCTCAATCCACTGAGCTACACCAGCCAGAGCTGTAATTCTTTTAATCAGTGTCTGATACAGTTGACAGATCTTTCACCTCCTTGGTTAAATTTACTCCTAAGTATTTTGTTGTTTCGATGCAACCGTAAGTGGGATTATTATCTTCAGTTCTCTTTCGGATAGTTCCTGGTTGGGGTACAGAAACACAACTGATTTTTACGTGCCGCCTTTAATCTGCAGCCTTCCCGAATTCATTTACTAGTTGTCACGGTTTCTTTGGTGAAGCCTTGAAAGTGTTCTATATATAAAATAGCTACAAAGGGAAATTTTATTTTTTCCTCCAAAAGGCACTTGGAGGAAAAGGCACTTTCCAAAAAGGCACTTGGATGCCTTTTGTTTCATTTCCTTGCTTGACTGTTCTGCTGAGGGCCCCGGCACCATGTTGAGTAGAAGGGACGGGAGGGGACACCCCTGTCTCGTTCTTGATTTGGAGGAAAGGCTTCCAGACTCTCCCCATTTGGCGTTGGCCACGCGTTTTTCGTGGGTGGCCTTCCTGAGGTTGAGGCAGTTTCTGTTCCCGGTTTGTTAAGTGTTTTTACGGTAAAAGGGTGTTGGACTCTGTCGGTTGCTTCTTCTGGATTGATTGAGATGATCAGTTCGGTTTTGTGATTTCCTTGTGACCATGTGCTGGGTCCCATGGGTTGATGTGTGGTTGCTGTGGCATTCCCGCCTCCCTGGAAGAAATTCCGCAGGGTCAGGACTTGTACTTTTGCAGGCTGTTGAGTTTGGTTTGCTAGTGGTTCACTGAGGATTTTTGTATCTTTGTTAATCTAGGATGTTGGTGTGCAGTTTTCTCGTCTTGTGGTAGCCTTGTCTGGCTTTGGTGTCAGGGAATGGCTGGCCTTATAAAGTATGTTTGGAAGTGTCCCCTCCACTTCTATTTTCTGTAGGCATTTGAGAGGGATTGGTATTAGTTCTTTCCATATTTGGTAGAATTTATTAGTGGAGTCATCTGCTCTTGGACTTCTCTTTGCTGGGAGGTTTTTGATGACGGATTCAATCTCTTTACCAGTGATTGGTCCGTTCAGATTTTCTGTTTCTCCACGATTCAGTCTTGATAGGTTCTGTGTGTCTAGGACTCTATGTTGAGCTTTCGGAAAACAACTGTTCTGAATTCCCTACTAAGCACATTCCAGATCTCCATTCCCTTGGGGCCGACGACGAGGGAACTGCTGTGGCCTCTTTGGCCGTGTCCCATTTTCCCGACTTGATGTGCTCCTTGGGGCCTTGTGTTGCCGTCTTCCCACTTGCAGAAGCAGTCGCCTCCTCCAGTCTTTACCGGTGACTTCAGGAGAGAAATACCTCGTATCAGTCCTGCTGAGGATTCTGAGGCTTTCTCAGACCTCCCCAGTCGATACACCTGCTCCTCGCTTCTCGTTCCTTCTTGGAGGGGCACTGTTGAGATTGCGAACCTTCTCTCGGCCTCGCAGAGCCAGGCTGGCTGTCTCAGCTGCTTTCCCGAGGCTGCTGCTGGACGCTCCAGTGTGCACGCCTCCTACCAGCTCTCAGCATCCGCTCCCCATCTGTGGGCAAAGACTCGTCCTCCCCATCCTGTTGCCCTGAGGAACACACAACAGGAAACCAGCCACAGGGTGGGGGGGTGTGTGGACGCAGTGGGCCAGTTGGAGGCATCCACCGGTGTGACATCCCCAGGGGTTCGCAGGCGGGCCACCTGGTGGGTCCTGTGAAGTGCCCAGTAGCATCCACGTCCCTTTGCTAGATTCCGTTCTGGGCCTTGGCTGCTGTCCCCCAGCCAGAGCGCCCTGGGCTCCCTGGCCTATGGCAACTGTGAAGTGAAAGCGAAGCTGCAAGGTGTGGGGTCATTTGTCACAGAGCATCTGACGACCGCTCCAGGGCTTTATGGCTGTGCCGCCTGTGAGCTCCTGGAATAGAGGAGGAGCCCGGCGTCCTCATTCCTCGTGCTGCCGGCACACACCTGTAGAAGTGTGTGTATTAAAGACACTCTCACCTGCCTGTTTCAGCTTATCCACAACCACGAACTATTCTGAAGCACGTTCTGTGAGCTTGGTGGCAGAAATCTGCACGAATTCACTTTTACACAAGTGGAACAAGTTGAGGAAAATAGTCTGACGGCGGCAGATTATTTAATCGCCACACTCAGCAGAGGCCAAGGCACGGCTGTGACTAAGGAGGCACCCCACTGAGTCGGCGTTTCCCGAGTCCCCCCCTCCACCAGCTCCCCGGGTGGCTGCTGGGGGCCTCTTCCACGGCCCAACACTCGGGCTCCTCCACCGACACTGCTGTCCTTCCCCACTCCATGCCAACTGGTGCCCTGTGGGTTCTGCCGCCTGTCACTCTTGGCACCGCACGGGGCACACTGGGAAATGCTCGCCTCTGACCCGTCACAGCCATCGTGGGGCATGATGGTTTCCGATAAAATGAACATGCCCAGCCTGTTACAAAAGAGGAAGCAAAGAAAATGCGCCGTCCTGTAGCAGCGTTATGGACAAAAAAATTGAAGAGTAGTCTCTCTGGCTCTTTATCTTCAGCCAGGGTGTGGCCAGGTGCTTCGGCGAGAGAGAGATTTTGGGAAAAGCGGTCTCTGATAGGAGGAGCATGTGTCGGTTTGGGGTTTGTTTCATGTAGGAGATGCAGCTAATAACCGATGGGTGTTACTTACAAAGTCGGACATGTTTACCCTCGTTCTTTTGAACTCTTCTATTCTTCTCTTCTATCAGCTGTTGCCATTTGGATAATAGATTGCACAACCACACTTAGTTGAAAATGTTGACCTGTACATTCCCTATATTTTCTGCCTATTAAGTTCTGTTGTTCATGCTGCCGAGTGTTTTCTGTACCACTTATTGCCTAAGAAACTGCACACACACACATGCACACACACATAATGTGCTCATTAGTTTTTAAAGCTGCGTGTAAGTTTGTCTTCTGTTGAGGTCTGTGATTTTCTTTTAAAATTTTTCTTCCATTGCCAACTACCCCCCTGTCCCCCCCCCACCCACTGCTCTACACAACCCCCACACCGCCGTCCTTGAGTTCTTTCTTTCTTCGCTTTTCAGTTGCAATCTTTTCTTTTCTCAATCATTCCCCCATCCGCTGGCCATATCTGTTTCAGCTTCCAAAAGAGCCAATAAAAAATGTGGCCTCAATTATTATGCAGTGTTTTAAATATATGCATTGCTTAAAAATCATTGTTAATTAATTATGGATCGTATGACTTATGATAAGAAAGCGGTTAAATCTGTTAGCCTCAGTTGAATCCCAGGTAGCATTCTACTCCTAGCTCATTTCTCTAACTAGGAATAGAACATGTTTTGAATCTGTAAGTAAACCGATCAAAACCGACCACTAGAGCAGAAGACCTGAGCTGTCTGAAGATCCAGGGAGGGAGCGAAGGGGGAGGGAGAGCGGGACGGTCATGGAGAGAGGGGTGGGGGGAGAGGGATTTCTCACGACTGCATGTGAGGATTACTACGGAGAGCGAGGTGGAGATGAGCTGCCCTGCTCGACTCTGAAGGCCAGTCTGGCTCGGACAAAGTGAGGGTGGGAGAGGAGTATTTAAATGTCATACAAAGTCTGGAAGGTTTTAACCAGTTCTGACAGGCACATTTTTTTTCTAAGTTAAAAAGCACTCAGATTCCAGATTTCTTCCTGTTTGAAACTATCAAAGACTATCAAAGGAATTCCTTCTAAGTTCATTGTTAGAGCCAAATGTTTGTAAAAGAACTTGAGTGAAACCATCATCGATGAAGATGAGGTTCCCTTCAGAAAGAGCTGAGAGTGCTAAGCATTGGTCAGAGTTGGCGGTTGGGTAAGTAATTAGCTGTGGAGATGAAAACAATGTGTAATGTGTTAGGTTACGTCTTTAGAAAATAATGTCAGTCGTACTTTCAAAAAAAGCCCACATCCTAACATTCATTCCTAAAGAATCAGTTCTTAATTCTGTCTTCATAGTGATACGCTTCTTTAAGAAAAACAAGTTAGCCTTGGCTGGTGTGGCTCAGTAGTTTGAGCTCTGGCTTGTGAACTGAAGAGTCACCAGTTCAATTCCCAGTCAGGGCACATGCCTGTGTTGCAGGCCAGGTCCCCAGTTGGGGGTGTGCGAAAGGCAACCGATGGATGTCTCTCTCATGTCGATGTTTCTCTTCCTTTCTTTCTGCCTTCCTTCTTCTCTCTCTCAAGTAAATAAATAAACAAACAAATAAATAAATAAATAAAATCTTAAACAGGAAGCTAAGCAGCCTTATAGATCACACAAGGAAACAAACAGGTACTTTAAAACTGGCCAGCAGCCCCACCTGTGCCCCTGGGGCGAGTCGTGGGAGAACGCCCTGCACTGGGGCATTGGGCCGGAGCCCTGTGCGTGCTTGTGCCTCGTCCTGTGCAGGCGGCCCGGAGCTGCACACGGGCTCACGGGTGCTCCCTGTTCACAGTCCCCCTGCCTTTCCTACTTACATCACAGCATGATCTTTTATGACCTTCAGGTTGGGGAGTTCTTTCATCTCATAATTATTTCCTGTTCTTTAATATGTTTAGAAAGTTAAGGAGTGGTTCTTCTATCAAGTTTGTCCTTTGGAACATGGATGCCGGAGTATTTACGCCTACATACTTAATCCACACTATTTACATACATGTGTGCTATGAAGAGGATCTTATGGTCACCGATCAGACTTTGTACACACTCGGCAGCCAGGAGGCGCTGCCGCTGAGGCCTCTCCCTGGGGACTTCCAGAGAGGCACCATTTAAGAGGGTAGGAGAACAAGCAAGGCTGGTCAAAGTTGCAGGCAGCGGGGGTCAAAAGCATCGACTCCAGGTCACACTGCCTCGGCACAGTCACACTTCAGCTCCACCAACAACGTGCTATGAGATGCTGAGTGTTCCATTTGGTCTGTTTGTATCTGAGTATCCTCAACTATAAATAGGAAATCACTTATGGGATTTACCTCCTAGAATTGCTGTGAGAAGTAGATGACACACCTATGGTATTCAGAGCAGTGTCTCGACACACTTACACATGCAATCCATTGGGGTTTATCATTGTAATTATTATCAACACATTCGAGTCCAGCTCGGCCACTTACCAACATGACCTTGTGTGATGTACTAACGCTTCAGTGTTTGCACCTCTAAAACCAGGAGTATGGGACCTACAGTGGGAACTAATGGGCTGGGGTGGGAATTGATGGTGTATTATGAAAAGTACCGAACATAGAATTTGAACTTGGAATATGTAAGTGCTTACTAAGTGTCTCCATTTCTCTGAGTTCTTTAGTGGTTCCTGAACAGTGACTTCGTGGCTTCATTTATTTCTTAGATCTTAACCAGTGAGGTCTGCGAGGGAGATTAGATCGGAACTTTAGAAATGTCTTGATGTGTTGACTTTAACGAGACAAGATACGGTTTTACTCCAGTTGAGGAGACCTTGGTTTTGCCTCCCACAGGCTGTGTGACTTCAGATAGGCTATTTAGCCTCTCCTATATCGTTGGTAAAATGAGAATAAGAAGCAACCCTGGGAAACTTCAATTCCCTCTTGAACATCTCCCAAGTAGTTCCACGGTGCTTACAGTCATGCCCAGGATACTCCATGAAATGCATCACTTACCTAGGGCTCCCCTCCCCCTCCCCCTGCCCCTTGGGGTGGGGGTCACCTTGTCTCCAAGGCTGGAGAGTGGCCAACGTATTAATATCTGTTACTGACTAATGAACTACCGCAATGCTCTCTGGGTGACACTGTAAACATTTATGATCTCAAAGAGGCTGGCTGGGTCAGGAATTCAGAGGTGGCTTGGTTGGGTTCTCCTGGCTCAGGGTCTTTCACGAGGCTGCCCTCAGGAGGTCAGTTGGGGCTGTGGTCCCTGGTCACCTGCAGGGTGACTGGGGCCGGAGTGTCGGCATCCAGCACACGCAGGGCTGTTGGCAGGAGGTCCAGGTCTATGGAGTGCGGCAGCTGGCTCACCCCCGCTTTCGTGAGCTAGTTGTTAACGTTTAACAATTCTGCAAGGTGATTGGCGGACACAGCCACTAATAAAAAGGAATTACCTAAAATGTACCTCAATATGTGGTATTAGAAGCTAAAGTAGTAGGTACTTGTGACATAGTTGTGTCCTACGGCACGTCTCAATCTCGAACTCTCTGACATTGCCGACGTTGTGTGGGTAGCTTGAACTCGGCATGAGTGAATGTTTATACTACAGATATGAGCAAATACTGCAGATCAGAACTTGAGTTGTTGTTTTATTGACTGTTTAGGGGTTAGAATGTGTAAACTATCTCCTACACATCCTTGATAATGGTACATTTCCATACATGCATATGCTAACACGCAGAAGTGAGGAAACACTGGGGACCACTTTGGAGGCTGCCTGCTCCCGTCTGCCTCCTGGCCCCTGACGACGCTTGTCTTTCCCACATGTGACATACTCCCACACCCCTCCCAGGGCCCCTGTCCCAACGCCAGTCTCATAGTATCCTACCTTCAGCTTGAAGTGCAGACCCTCTTCGGGCCTTGGTACCAGTGGCAGAGCCTCAGTCCCTGTCTTCTAAGCACAGTTCCTGAGTGCCGTTGCCCTTGATCTGAACAGCCGTGAACCCAAAGAAACAGCTTGTTTCCCCTAAGACACCCAACGGGAACGGTGGGGTGGCAGTAAGATAACTGCTGTAGTCACGCCCGCTCACACGCGTGGGAAGCAGAAGCACGCAGGTGTCTGTGGTCTGAAATTTCACCGTGAGGGGCTCAGTGATGAGGTAGCCCTTCCTCTCCATGGTTCCCGGACCTTCTCTCTAGGCTCTTGGTTCTGTTCTCCGGCGCCCATCGTCTTCCGTGCAAGGGACCCCAGTGCACAGCTGTGTGGCTTTCAGGCCTCCTCCCCACAAGCTGGATTTGGGGAGTCCAAAGTCCCCTCCTTCCTTTTGTGCTGTTTCTGGCCCTTCCGGTGCAGGCTAGTGGTGTTTCTGCCGGTATAATTCTCTTATGACTTTGGTGAGCGCCCTATTGGAAAAAGCCATGTCTGCAAATCTTTTCGAGAGAAGTCGTTCTGTAATTAGGGCCTCGGCTGAAATTGCTGGGGAACTTCACCCTTCTGCTTCTTAGAAGCCCTGTGGTTTGACTGAACCATTCTTAAAGTCACCACATTGATCCCCGTGAGGCTCAACAGCAGGGCTCACAGGCATACCGTTGACTTTGCCGTAAAACCGTTCTTCCCAGTCACGACTTGGACTTCACCCTTCCCAGGCAGCTATTTCCTAATTACAGCCTTGTCAGTCACCAGGAATCATCATAACCAGAGAGTCCTCGCTCTTCTTTGTTTAAAAGTCTTTTCTCTAGCTGATCTCTTTCTGCGTGCGTTTCGCTGTACACAGCCACGAGCCCCGAATCAGCACACCCCCTACTCCACCCAAGTCTCCTGAGCCAGGTCACCCCAGCGAGGGCCCACTTTCTGCTCTCCTTGAACTGCAGGAAAGAGTGTCACGTAACTCCCTGACGCTGCAGGCAGCACCCCTGTCCTTCAGTTCCCCGTGTTTTTCTGTGCGTCTCCTTGAATCCCCGACTCATGCCCTCCTCAGAGGCAATCTGGCTTCTGTGAACAGTCTCTTCCAACCAGCACTCTCCCGAAAGTCCTTGCAGCTTCTGTCTGCCTCCTTTTCTGAAGCCATTTTGGTATTTTTAGTTATTTGTCACTCTGGGACCCCACTTCTAAGTACCAAAATCTGTATTAGTTATCTGTCCCTGCATAACAAATTACTCCAGAACTTAGGAGCTAAATTAATAAACATCATTTCATCAATCTGCAGGTCAGAGCTCGGAACAGCCAGGCCGGGTGGCTCTGGCTTGAGAGCACTCATGAAGCTAAAGTTGAATTTTTGGCTGCTGGGGGCTGAAGTTCACTGAAGGCTGGGCTGGGCCTGGGGGGTCTGGCTCCCCTGGCACGTGGTTGGCAGGAAGCCCCCGTCTGTCACGGGCTCCATGCAAGACCTCAGCTCCTCACCAGGGATTCTATTCCTAGGGCTGTGTTTTTCTTGTCATTCCTATTTTATAGACGATTCTGGATCAGTTTGTGGACAGTAGAAGCTCTCACACAAATAAGGAGGATGCCTTGCCTCCTTTATGCCCATTAAAGTTGTGGTTAAAACAAAATCTAGACCCTTGGTTTTCACTGGTCTCCTGTCACAGTCCTCTGGCCGAGTCCCTGGGGAGCGGGGCTTATCGGTGATGAACACTGTGCTTCCCTCTGGTCCAGTGCCTGGCCCCTTACTTTGGAATCAAATTTTGACACCCCCCCCTTCTCTCCATTTTTCCTAAATGTTAATTGTAACCCTCCACCTCCAGCTGGAGTCTCTTCAAACCTCCTTTTGTGGAAGCCTTGCAGGCTCCCCTTCCCTCCAGGCTTGCTGAGTCATGTTTGTGCTGGAGCGGACACATTCCCTGCCGCCAACACTGGAAACAACTAAGAAACTGGAGGGCAAGGTGAGGCTGGGCTTAGGATATCCACTGCTTAGCTGCCTGAACAAGCAAAGTCCTTTCTCAGCCTAGGAGGCTGGTTCCTTCTTTTCTCATCTGTAGCTCACCTCTGAGTAGTTAGAACAGAAAACATAAATGATACCATTGCTGGGTATCATTTTTGATCACAGTTTTTGGAGGCAAAAGATGCCTCTTAAGAACAAGATAGTTCTGAGTTGATGAAAAGTAGAATAAGAGCCAGGGAAGTGTGGACTTCTTTGAAGCGTTCGATGCCTGACAGGAAAACAACCTCTTTCTCAGAGCACAGTTTTCCGGTCAAGGTAGCGAGTGCCGCTCCACCCAGGGCTTCCAAGACAGCTCAGGGGCGTCCTTGTGGACTGGCCGGGGCCCGCGTCTGCCTCCACCGCTGGACGCTCCGGGGGTGCTGTGTGGTGACGCCCACCCACAGGCTCTGCGGGGTGCTCTGGGCTGGCACCCACCGCAGGAAATAGCTGCGTGGCAGCCTTTAAAAACAGTGCTGGGGACCACAGAGACCTGCGATGACAACGATGAACGCTACCATTATTTTTAAAATTCCCAATTGATAAATTATTTCATAAGAGCAACCTAGAAGCATTTAAAAGGGGGTCATATGAGAGGATTGTGAGGAAGAAAACTGACCCTCGCAGGGCTGTGATTTGTGGTTGTCTTCATCACTTCACCTTGATTTGAATGCGCTAAGCTCGGGCTTTACCAGCTCCTCATTCAGCCTCTTCAGGGACCATATGTGAGGCGGGCCCGAGCAGGCTCCAGGGAAGGACCAGGGAGAAACAGAGAGAGGAGAGGGCATGTGGGAGAATTCCAGGAAGAGTCAGAGAAAAACCACAGGCCTGAATGCAGGGGGTCCTGGGCGGCTGCTGGGGAGACAGAGGAAGGAATAGGAAGCCGGACCCTAGGCCCCTGGGAACGGTATTCGGTGAGTGATTGCCCCAGGTGGCTTATGGCCCAAATAGACTCATTGGTCATTCAGTAATCTGCCTCTTTGCTCATTTATTCATTTGCTCTCAATAGACGTTTCTGGACAGCAACCCTATGCCAAGTACCACACTGACCCCCCCAGCCCCAGCCCCGGCAATGGTCTGGCCGGCCCGGTTCCAGGCATGGCCCGTCCACACGTACGGGTGATGCCAGCATGAGCCCATAGCCATCCTAGCAGCCAAGTGCCTGTGCTTTTCACTCCAAGACACAGCAGAGCGAGAGCGAGAGAGAGAGAGAGAGAGAGAAAGGGAGGGACGGAAGGAGGGAGGGGGAGGGCAAGCCTCAGACACAGCCCTTTAAAAGCCAGGCATCAGGTAGTCCGGTGTATTTCCCATCTCGAGGCCAAAGGCTGTGTGAAATCAGGTGATAGGAGGCCAGTGCTCCAAAAACATTCCCTGGGGGGTGACGTTAACCCGACCGCAGCGGGAGCCGCACTGCTGTTCTCTGCTCTGGAAAGGTCAGAGCTGATTTCAGCCAGGGCCTCTGAAGTGGTTTGTGCCGCTGGCACAGTGGCAAGGTCTCTGTCAAAGGCAGAAGGCTCCCTGGAACACACTCCGTGTCTCCCTCTCTGGCTTGCTCACTCGCGTTAGCGGTCCCGTGGGTGTGCTCCCACGCCTGCTGTCCTCCCCCCAGAGGTGTGCAGTGACGTGCGCTCCAAGGCCTGCTTTGCTGCTCTGGCTCAGTCTTTGCAATGTACGACTTCATTACCGATCACCTGAAAAGGCAGGAGGGAGAATAGAACCAAAGTCAGAACTTCGCACAGCCATTGGGCTGACGCAGTTATTCATTTGGGGGAGATGTGTAGAAGGAAATCTGCAGGCCTCTTCAGGCGGGGCGGGGGGTGCAGCACTTGCCCCCAGCCCTGCCATGGGCAGCGGGCCGTGGAGGGAGGCTGCTGGAAGAAGCTGTCCCTGTGTCTCACACCTGCTGGGGCTGGAAGCCGCAGCCCTGGGCAGTTAGCATGGTAACAAAGTGACAGCATGAAAATTTAAAAAATAACGGTCTGTGGAAAATGTCTTGCAGCTAATACGCTTTGGGTTTGTGCGTTAGCATGGCTGTGTGGTGGAAACGCATGCAGACCTTTTCCTACCTGGAGTGTCGGTTTTGCTCCGAAGCTAATGTTCCATTGGCTGACACTGTAATGGCGCTGAACGAGCCCTCAAGGGCTATCTGGCCTGGGAGAAGCCGAGCTCGCACCTGCTCTGTAATTCGGACGCTCCAACCACCCACACCGACAACCGAGTCCTATTTAATCGTACTTTGCATCTGCAGAGAGAGTGGTGCTGGGTCGGAGCTCAGGCAGTTGAAACAATCTTATCTAAAACACTGTCCCTGTTTTAGATAAGATTTGGTTTCTTGCCCTGAGTTCTTCATTACCTTGTTGGACATTATGCAAGTCACTGCGTCACAACCAATCTCCGTCTGCGTGGAAGAAAAGTGACCATCTCTCAACATAAAAGAATTGAGCAATCGACTGAGTCATTTCTGTGCATTTAATGATATTTCCTATTAATGAGTAAAAGACACTGTGAAGGTTTCTATAAAAATCCCACATTAATTATTTGCTAAGGTCAGAGGAAAGCTTGACCTGTCTGAGAATCCGAGTCAGATGTCTGCCCAGACAGATTATTATTTTAAAAAGGAGGGGAAAAAAACCCCAACAATTTGGCGTGTGAGCCTTGGAGGACTTGGAGGTTGCTTCATTTTGCTCTTTTCCTGAGGTGCAAATGCGCCTTCCGCAGAGACCATTGGCTTTTGGTGATGTTCCTGCATTGATCTCCTATGATTAAGTGTTATTCTCCAGCTATTTCACCCAATTATCATCGTCTCCCCGAAGGCTGATGGAACAAGGAATTGGAGCTAATTTTGCTCCATGGCTTGTTAGGCATCCACATGCCTGCGTCAGTGTGCTAAGTGCCGTATGAAGCACGTTAAATAGCTATTATTCCTGCCTTCCACACAGTCACTCCCGAGGTTCCCTGCCACCAGCCTCAGCCCAGACAGTGAAGGGCTGTGTGGCAGAGGAGAAACCAGGGTGTGTGGGCGGAGCAGCTCGGCTCGCAGGGAAGGAGGGAACACGGACACTGTCCACCCCTGTGGACAATGCCACTTCCTCCTGTGGAGGCCTGAGTCGGGGCACGGGGGTCGGCCCAGGATAGAAGTGGGGGTGGGGCGTGACAGCTGTCATTTTTCATTTCACTTGTGACAAGACCGTCCACACAGTAGCCTGTTGTATCTGGGGTTCTCTCTGGCTCTGGCCTTCGTTTTAAATTGGCGCATCCTCCCTTCTCTTTGTAGACGGGGCCTTTTCTGTGCACTGAGGACCGAGGAAGCAGCGGGGCGCGGGAAAACCACAGGCTGGTGCTCGCGCTGTGCTGTGTGCCCCGGCCGACCTCGCATGTGGTGAGTCGTCTAAAATGCACCCGAGTCCAGAATACGGAGAAATGATTAGATGGCCTGCATTGTGTTCGACTACTCTGTGGTGTCAGTAAATTTAGTGAACTTCCCGGCCAAAGGTACCTCACTGTGGATATCAGCCTTGCTAAAGGGAGTGTGTCCTGCAGACACCTCGGCCAGCAGGGAGGGGGCGGCCCTCAGCTCTTGTGGGAGCCCAGTGGGTCCTTCCCTTGGAGATCTGGGCTGGGCAGACATCTAATCACAGGGCGGGGTCCTGTGATTAGAATCATCAGGCGTCCAGAGCCCTATGCCCATCCCAACGCACAGCCAGGCGGAGACCTGCTTGGGCAGAGTAACTCGCTCAGCCTCGCAGCGCACAGAGAAGGGGACCAGGAAGCGCGTTTCCTGGGACGCAGGTGAGTAGGGGCCTGAGAGAGATTGGCGGAACCGATCAGATTTGACACATGGCAATATACTAACCCTGCCCACGACTACATTGATTTCTGGGTCTCTGCTTGATTTCACTAAAAATACTGTAGCCCAATGAGTGGAATTCAAAAGAGAAGATCGTTGTGACCTTATGACACCTGAAGAAGTGGACCTTTTCCTTTAATCCTTGTCCCCTCACGTCATTGTCATCATAAAGGGACTATACTTCTGTATTCGGTCTGCTGCGTGAATCAAAGGTGGTGCTTCATTTTCCCCATCAGCGCAGTGATGGCCCGTCCTGTCCTTGTTTCTTTACGTGTCCGTTTCCTCCGATAGACGCTCCAAAGCTCCGTGGTACCATCCGCACCATTCCCTGTCTCTCCAGTTCTGCCCAGTCCTGCCAAGTCCTGGTGGGGGTGGGAGGTCACATTCATCAAATGGACTACTTGTCAGTATTAATTGGCTTCGGTCAGCTGAAGTGTTCAGAGCAGACTCTGGCACGTCAGAAGTGCACAGTGAGTGTTAGTGATTCTTCACACGGCTGAGCCTTAGTGTCTGTATCGTGTTCTGTAAAGCATGATTTCTCGAAACGTCGTTTTCCATATATGGGGCTCTTTCCCATTGGTCCAATGTCGGAAACCACATTAGATGAATATTTTTGTGCATAGAGCTCATCACCCTCTTGTTGTTGGTTTTCCAGGGAAGCTTTTCAAAAGGGGAATTATTAGATCAACAAATAGATGATTTTTATAACTTTTGAAAGTGATTGCCCTGTTACTTAAGCACGCTTATTATGGAAATGTTCAGATATACACCGAGCCCCCATTGGGCGACCTCATTCGTTTCTTTATTCCATTCCCTGTTGCCCTGTTGCCCTGTTGCCCTGTTGATGGACATTCCAACCAATCCCTCTTTGTGATGAAAAAACTGCTGCGGTCATTCATATAAAAGCTTTTTAGTAGATATGTTTCATCTGTGTGGAGTAAACACCTGACCGTGGAGGTGTGAGCTGTACAGTAAGCGTGTGCTTAGGTTGACAAGAAAGTACCACATCTTTTCCTGAAACGGTGAGGCCGTGTTGTCACCAGCCATGCCTGACAGTTCCAGCTGCTCCGTTTCTTCGCCACCATTCGGAATTGTTAGACATTTTCGGTATTAGTCATTCTGGTGGCTGGGTCCATATTTAAAGGTATTGCTATTTTGTAGTTTCCTTTGCTCTTCTCTGGTGACAATGATGTTGAATATATTTTCGTGTTCTTACCAGTCATTCGTATCC
Organism: Sturnira hondurensis; assembly: GCF_014824575.4. Taxonomy (NCBI): domain Eukaryota; kingdom Metazoa; phylum Chordata; class Mammalia; order Chiroptera; family Phyllostomidae; genus Sturnira; species Sturnira hondurensis. Next base: position 16,402,707 of record NW_028082350.1, on the reverse strand, counting down.
TTTTTTTTGGTGAAGTAATTGTTCACATCATTTGCCTGGGTTTTGGCCTCCATGTACTAGAGTCTGTCATATATTCTGGGTACCCACCCCTGTTGGAAATGTACTGGGATTGTTCTGGGCCGGCCTCTGACTTTCTTGTCATGCTGTTAATACTTATGTTCTAAAGAACAGAAGTTTGAAATTTTGATAAGGTCCAATTTATGAAATTTTTCATGGTTTGTGTTTTTTGTGTCCTGAGAAAGTTTGCATCCATTTTCTCTTCTATTTTCTTCTAGAAGCTTTATAGTTTGAGGATTCATGTTTAGGTCTGTGAATCATTTAGAAATAATTTTTGTGCAATGTTAGGCTGGTTGTTCATTTTAAATATAAGTGTCTCATTGCTTTCTCACCATTTGTTGGAGAGATTATTCGTTCCCCTTGTTTGGGTCTATTTCTCATCTTAAACTCATTTTTGTAGAGGGTCTGAGATGAAAGTTAAGGTCCATTTTTTTTTCCATATGGCTCTTCAGTGGTTCCAGCACACTTTCTGAAAAGATTTTCCTTTTCCGACTGAATTGCTTTGATGCTGCTGGTGCGAATTGGATCGGAGTGTGGATTTATTTCTGGTCCCTCTTCTGTTCCTCTGATCTCTTTAGACTGTGTTACATTTCAGTGCGTGTTTCTGCCGGCCACAGTGATGACATTTTAAAAGCATAAGACAGTGTCTTGGGCTTCCTTAGAAGGGATGACTGAGACGGGGATTTTTATGTGAACGGTTTAGAGAGCGTGTGCATGCCGGAGTAACCTGTGAGAAACCCCAGGGGAGGGAGGCGCTTCGGGAGGAGACCAGCCTCGGCCTGACCCCACGGCAGGCTTTGCCGCAGGAACAGCTCAGAGGTATTGGCGTGGGGTGGCTGTATGCCACGCCAGTTGTTAGTGGCTGCAGGCCACCTCCCCAGGGAGGCTGTCACCTCCGGGGACTGTCCAGGTGAGTGGGCTTCCCGCCGTCACAGACAGTCCCTGGAGCAGGATTAGCTCTGAATGGATGGTGGCTGACACCCACACAAATGGGGACGAGTGGACCTCACCAGAGAAACCTGTCTGGGAGGGCACAGGGGCAGCTGTGACAGGCACACGTTTGAGGACAGCAAGGGGAGTCCCTGGGCTGTGCACAGCACGTCCATCATGCTTCTGCCACCACACCCTTGGTGAGCCTGGAGACCTCGCGCTGCCGTTTTGCCCGCTTCTTTTTTAAACAACCCCTTTGCTATCTTAAGGCAAGACTGTCCGCGGTTATGGGGAGAGTTAACATTGCTCAGCACTGGGTGGGTTAGCATTTTCCTTTGTAATGCAGTACGTGGGCAATATAGTAATAAGAGCAATACCTATGCTCACCAAGGTGTGTCTTTAAGGTGCACTCCTGTCCATCAGCTGAGAAGTGTTTCTCAAATCACGATGCTTTGCAACGGCTCTTAGAAACCCAAAGTTTCTACTATTGCTACAGAAAAATAAGATACTTAGGAACAGATTTAACCAAGGAGCTAAAAGATCTGTACTTGGAAAATTATGACACCGAAGAAAGAAAATAAAGAAGATACAAATAATTGGAAGCGCATGCCATGTTCATGGATATGAAGAATTGACATCCTTAATATGTCCATACGACCCAAAGCAATCTATAGATTCAGTGCAATTCCTACTGAGATACCAATGAGGTATTTCAAAGAACTAGAACAAATATTCCACAAATTTGTGTGGAACCACAGAAGACCCCAAATAGCTACAACAATCTTGGGAATGAGGTACGACATTGGAGGAATCACACCACCTGGTATCAAACTATACTACAAGGTCATAGTTATCAAAACAGCATGGCACTGGCATAAAAACAGGCACGTGGATCAATGGATCAGAATAGAGAGCCCAGAAATAAACCCACAGCTTATGGTCAAGTACCACTGGCAGAAGAGGCAAGAACCTACAACGGGGTAAAAACAGTTTATTCATGAAACGATGCTGAAAAAAAAACTGGACAGATACATGCCAAAAAATTACACCACACACAAGAATAAACTCAAAATGAATGAAAGACTTACATGCTAGACTTGAAACCATAAAAATCACAGGAGAAAATATAGGCAGTAAAATCTCAGACATTGCTCACAGCAATATTTTTTCTGATCTATCTCCTTGGGCAGGGGAAACAAAAGAAAAAAACAAAGAAATGAGACCATGCCACACGGAGAAGGGCTTGCACAGCCAGGGAAGCCATCAGCAAAGAGAAAACACAACCCACCGACTCGGAGGACACATTCACCAGGGATAACAGTGGTGCAGGGTTATTTTTTTCAAGTCCTGAGCTGCAGAACATTGGTGATACCAACTAATTTCATGGTTCGTGACGGAACATACAGCTTCCATTCAATCGCAGACATTTAAAAGGTATTTGAAACAGAAAGGACAGTGGAAATTCCTAATATTCAGCTCAAAATGAGGCATTGTCATAATAGCAGCAAAAAGATTTGCAATAACCTAGTCATTTAATAGGTTTTTAAAACATCCATCACATTAGAGAAGAAAACTTAATCCACATGATGTAAAAAGAAAATGATGCCTGTAAATTGAATCGTAGAAGAGAGACTATGAAGAAGAAACCCCCCTGCCCGCCCGCCCCCTCCCTCAGCTGCAGATAACCACCGTACTGTGCCGCACGCACGCAAACTCTGTAAATGCCACGGGGTGGATGAGTTCGTGAATCTCTATGACTTTTATTTATAATTTTTGAGCATCCTTCTAATAGCCAGATTCTAGCTATATTTTGTTTCTAAAAACAATTTAAAGTGAAAATGATGTTCAGAAAGATAACTAAGGACCGATTCAGGAATGGATGCAACAGGCAACATGAAACCTCCCAGCTCTGGGCGCCTCCTAAAGCCCAGGCGCCTCCTGAGCTGAGCCCTGGAATAGAAGTCTGGGGGTGTCCTTCCATGTACTTGGCATCAGACACACAGGTGGAATAGGAACGCCCCCTCGCTCAGCTTTTTCATGAAGCTTCTTGGACGAAATACACTTTGGAAAGTGAAAAAATCTTCAGTTCTCTTTTGGAGATTGTAATGTCAATTTAACTTAAAAAGAGATATTTTATACATTTATTTTTAGAGAGAGGGGACGGGAGGGAGAGAAACATCAGTGTGTGGTTGCCTTTCATGCGCCCCCTACTGGGGACCTGGCCCACAACCCAGGCATGTGCCCTGACTGGGAATTGAACCAGTGACATTTTGGTTCACAGGCTAGCGCTCAGTCCACTGAGCCATACCAGGCAGGGCTCAATCAAGCTTTCAATTGCCTTAAAAACTTTTCTGCTTTCAGTAAGGAAACAGTGTTAAAGCTTTGGTTTGGAAAGCACAGCTTCAGAGAGCTCGCCACTAGGAAAGTGTCTTGCTTTTTGTCATTGAAAAGTTCAGGCTAACAAGGAAATGGAGCTTTAATCCTTTTGTAAAAAAAGGTGCCAGGTTACCTAATTTTAGTTTTGAGTTAAGAATGCAGCCTTTCACTCCACACAGCACGGTGTGAGAACCCAGGGACCTTCAGCTCATTCCGCTCTCACTCCTCTGTCACAGTCACAGTGGGGCGCTCCTCCGAACAGGCAAGTCCCAGCGTGGTCACTGACTGCTGATGTGACCCTGGGCATGTCACCGCATCACCCTGGGTCACAGCTTCCTTATACGCGAACCACAATGCTGGGAATAATGGGAAGCCACGTAGCTGGGCAGCAGTGAAATCGTAAGAGAGGATCCGTGGTGGGCAAGGAGCCAGGCTGGCGACAGGTCAGTTAGAGCTCGTCCCGTCCTGCTGGCTCGGCTCGGCGGGGGGCCAGCCGCTATCTGCAGCCCTACAGTGATGTGAGACCGTGGTTTCAGTGTTCTCTCCAGGCAAGTGTCTACCCAAACGATTAAGCAAGATGGCTTTTCATCTTATTTTTAAATATTTCTAGGAATAGCATCGTTTTAAAAATGCATTAGGGAGTCTTTCTGTACAGTCACAGTTACAGCAAAAGTATTTTTGTTGTTGTTGTTCTTGAAGTATATTCTTTTGATATCATTTTAGTACACTGCTTCAGCTATTCCTATTTATAATGGTTACATATGTGAAAATAGATTCTCTCATATCCTGTCTCTTCCCAGGACAGATATTCTCAACATTTCCCCCTCCTAGCTTTGTGATTCTGTTTTTTTCTCATAGCTTTGTTGCACCCCTCCCTCTCCCCTGCAGTTTCTTCTCATTCCACTTTAATCGCTTTTGTCAAAATGTATACATTCATCTAGTCAACACACATCGACGTGTTATTACATGTCTGGCACTGTCTCAGATGCTGGTGTATCGACACGAACAATTCCCCCAGTGTCTACAGGCCAGTAATCAAGACGGACAAGTAACTGCTGGTTATAATATTGGGCACGACGATCTCACAGAGAAGTGCTGTTCAAGTTCAGACTGAAGTCCCTGGGTGGGCGGTGCTGGGGGGGAAGTGGGAGGGAGAACAGGAGGGAGGCCGTTCAGAAAGGCGGGGGCACTGTGTGCGAGCCAAAGGGGCGTGGGGGAGCGGGATGCAGTCGAGAAACAGGGAGGCGGAGATGGCCGCCCGGAGGAGCTGCGGTCTGTAATGGCAGACGGACGGAGAGCCGGACCGCTGGGCTGAGTTCAGGTCCCCACAGGCCTGCGACTCCGTTCAGGAGTACATACCTAGGCTGCTTCCACGTCTTGACTGTTGTGAGTACCACTTCGGCGACCGTGGGTGCACGTGTCTCTCTGAGATGGAGGTTTTGTTTGCTCTAGATGGATACACAGAAAGGGGATGGCTGGACCACGTCGTGGCCGCAGTTCAACTTTCCCAGGGACTGTCACTACGATTCCGGGCGTCCGCGCCAGTTCCCCTTCCCACCAACAGTGCGCCCGGCTCCCCCGTCCTTCGTGTCCTCGCCGGCATCTCTCTGTCGTCTCTCTGACGGCGGCCTCTCTAACATGTGTGAGGTGATCTCTCTCTGTGGTTTGCTTTGCATTCGCCTGATGATTGGTGATGCTGCGTGCCTTTTCACGCATGTGTGGGCCATCTGTGTGTCCCCTTTGGCAAATGTCTGTTCAGCCCCTTTGCCCATTTTTAAATGGGTGATGATGTGATGAGGAGGAGGAGGATTTGCTGCTGAGCTGCATGAGTTTCTTACATATTGTTCATGTTAACCCCTTATCAGATACGCACTCGATCGGCAGATGTTTCCTCCCACCCCATAGGTTGCCTTTTCTTTTTTTGCTGTTGGTTGTTTCTTTTTTTTTTTTTTAAGATTTTATTTATTCATCTTTAGAGAGGAAGGGAAGGAGAGAGGGAGAGAAATACCAATGTATGGTTGCCTCTCGTGAGTCCCCTGCTGGGAACTGGCCTGCAACCCAGGCATGTGCCCTGACTGGGAATCGAACCGTGATTGTCTGGTTCGCAGGCCTGCGCTCTGTTGGTTGTTTCTTTTGCTGCGCAGGAGTTTTGTGGTTCCCTGTCCTCCCACGTACTTGCTTTTGCTCCCGTTGGTTGTGCTTTTGGTGCCCCATACACAAGGCATCGTTGCCGAGACCCATGTCAGAAGCCTTTTCTTGGGGGTTTCTTCTAGTAGTTTTATGGTTGCAGGTCCTACATTTAAGCCTTTAATCGACTTGGAGTTAATTTTTGTGAGGGGTGTTAAGGTAGGAGTCTTTTTTGCCCATGAATAAGAATTGATCACTTTAATCAGGTATGACCCCCTGTGAGGGCCAGTGGGGGCTGATGGGGAAAACTGTGTCCCCTGGGAATGTGGAAAGCCAGTCACGGGGGATTAATTTGACTGTGGGCCTGACTTCTCACAAAAGCCCAGATTGCAATTCTATCGTAACTAACCGAGGCTGACTCAGTTTAGTTCGACCCCCAAGAGAGGCCAACAGTGTGTTTGGGGGGAGCCGAACAAGAGTGTTTGGGCTGAGTTGTTCTCATAGCTCGCTGCATTGGTGGCCATCTTTTGATTCCAAATGACAGTCTGGCTGCAGAGGTGGGGCTGCTGCCCAACTCTGGATGTGGGGCACACAGTGCAGCCTCCTGAGTGTGGGGGTCGTGGGTCACGGGGGTCGTGGGTCATGGGGGCTTAGCACGGGGCAGGCGTCTTGCAACTCATGCTCCTTCACAAAACCCAGCACCAACCTGGGCCGGGGGCCAGTCCACGGTTCAGGTTGGAGGTGAGAGGGAAATCGAGGAACCCGGGGGTGGCTGGAGTATTGCATCCTGCCTTGTGCTTGCTGGGCTGCATCCCCACTGCATCCCCCGGGGGGGGGCTTATGGTGTTGCAGTTGGTTGCACCCGTCAAGTTACTGCCCGCAACTGAGCCTCCACAGACTGGGCTTATTGGCAGGAATGTCACCACGGGCGTCACGCAGGTCCCGGCAGACGGACTGGACTGGATCAGCCCTGACCCAGGGGTGCAGGCCCTTTGACGCGGGGTCACCTACAGAAGAGTGGGGAGGGGTTCGGGAGCTAGCAGGGAGTGGGAGCCGACTCCGGCGCTCAGCGGAGCAGGGAGCTGGTCCTGCCCTGGGCCTGGAGGCATGTGGGGGGTAGTGCTGCTGAACGTGGGTGGGAACCCGAAGGGGGACCCGCTCGCCTCACTTCCATTTGTCTCGTGAATTTTTGTGCCTTGACAGCCTCTTCTATAAAAGAACAGAGTAGGTTTTTTGTGTGGAAGCGGAGGGTCAGACCAAACCAACAGTTTCTATTCTCATGCAGGTCACAAGTAGGGAGACCCCACCATTTATCAGCTAAATGGAACCTGTCAGAGTGAAGTGGGGGTGTTGTTAATGATTATGGCAGGACACGGGCATAAACTGACTGTCCCATGGAGGCGGTGACAGGTGTCTGCTCACCCCAGGCCTCTGTGAGGGTGTAAAGGAGGCCCTGGGCTCTCTCTTTAGAGAAACACACGCAGCCCCCTAAATGTCAGTGCACCTTGACATTCAGTCACCTTGAAGGTCCGTGACCCGCTTCCGTTTGTCTATGGAACTGTAGGGACCTCCTTTCCCTACACCTGGGAAGACACCTGGGAAAATTACCCCAAGTTCCTTCTGATTCCAGTTCTCTTCTTTCACCCTCTAGCCTCCTCATGACCCTGAGTCCTTGCTGCAGGGTTTAGGCTGACTCCCACCATAATGCCTCAGCCATCAGCACCTGGTGACTCTTCATGTTTGAAGAGCTTTACCTTGTACCCTTAGGGGACAGCCTCCTTCCGTGGCCACTCAGGAATGGGGGAGAGTGAACAGCCACCGCAGGGGCCCTGATTCCAGCTGCACAGCAGCTGCTCCCAGCGGCTCTCTGCCTCCCTAAGGGGCGGAGCTGGCCAGGGTCTCCAGGGAGGCCCTCCCAAGACACCCTCTGACTCTGTGGCTCCAGGCAGCCCTGCACCCCAGACCCCAGACCTCCTCAGGTCACCATGCCAGGGGACCCTGACACTGTCCCTGGGAACAGTCATCTGTTCAGGGAGAAGTTGATGCCTCAGTCACAGTCATGGTTGAAGTGCAAATACAAGTATCTCCTTGGCTATTGCCTATAAAATCATGGACTTGATTTTCCACTTGAATAAAATGGCTGAGAAACATCCGCAGTTCAAGAAGTATTTAGATCATACAAAGAAGGATGACGGAGGAAGAAGGGACTTTAAATTTATAAAGGGGGAAAATAGGGGAATATGCCTGAATGCAATCCAATGACTAATGTGGCCCAGAGAGGGTTGCTGTTTAGAGGATTTGCACCCTCGTTTGAATTCCCGAGGCCACCCCCCCCCCCACCACTGCAGAACTGCGAAACAGCAAGGACAGAGCGCTGGGAACTGGACACCAGAACTCCAGATGACAGGGGCAGGTTGTGTCCAGGTGTGAGTTTAGGGGAGAAGTCGGAGGGTTGCTTTGGGCAAACTAACTTTGCTGGTAAAAAAAGAAAGGCTACTTGGAAAAATTAACGTTCTCTTCTACATACATGCTCAGAAAAGATCAGAGGAAATATTCACATGCCGTTCCAATCGTGTGTTAAACCCCGTGAATTCACAGGGCGGCGAATTCCAAAGGGTGGGTGTTCTGTTCACGGTGGTGTTTCATCTTTATCTAGAAGTCTCAGTGTCACGAGTATTTGAGTGCGATGCTTCTTTCCTCCAGTGTAAGTTTTAATTTAAGCAAGTGGATAGGCTGAACAACTGTTATTTATTTATAGTATTTGTACAAGGCACATAATCAAAGAGGTCGCACTCACCTTTTAAGGGAAATTCTGCGTGAGCGATTTGGGTGATTTCATAAAGAAACCGCGGCTCCTCCCTAACCCAGGTTTTGTTTTCTGAAGTTTCAATTACCTGCAGCTCCACCTCAGTTTGAAAATGTTACACAGAAAATTTCAGAAATGAACAATTCCTGTCCTGAGTAGTGTGATGTCATCTCCTGCCACCCTGCCCTGTCCCACCGGGGATGCGAAGTGCTCCTTTGTCCAGCGCCTCCCCGCGGCCGGTGGTCCCCACCCTCAGTCGCTCAGTAGCGTCTGGGCTCTGAGACCGGCACTGGTGGTCACGTGGCCACCAGCCACAATTTTACTGTGGCAATTGTTCTATCTTACTATTAGCTCTTGTTGTTAAACTCCCACTGTGTCCAATGTATGAATGAAACTTTTTATAGCTGTGTATATATCAGACAAGCACATAGTATACACAGAGTCTGGCACTGGGCGCTGTTTGGAGCACCCCCTGGGGGTCCGGGAACATGTGCCCTGTGGGTGAGGGACCGCCCGGGCACACCTCAGAGGTCCTGTAGGTGCGGCTCCCGACCACTGCTGGAGCGTGGGAGTTGAAATAAAGAGGGCCGGCATCTTTCTGCTGGCGGAGGGTCTTGCCGGCAGTCTGTGAACAATGCCACATCCGTGAGGTACAATGAAGTGAAGCGCAACAGAAGGAGGTGTGCCTGCGAGTCACGCCCACCCCCCAGTTTTTACTGAAAGCGAAACAGGAGCCACGGATGCCTATTCATGTCCCATGTACATCAGGCTGCAGAGAGAGCGCGGTCTCTGCTCCAGCTGTCTCCTAATGCTGTTAGGGTTTCTTGTCCCTTTCCTCCCGTCCCAGCTCCAGCCCTCCATTCCAACACACGAGCACACTCACACCCACCCCCCCCACACACACCCACACTGCATAATGTGGGAAGAAGTGACCGGGCAAACTTGGCTTGAAGGACCCTCAGTGCCCCGGGGCCCGTTTGGAGATCAGTCCCATACTTTTGAGTTCTTGGATCGTATCACTGCGGCCTAATGTCTTGAATGCTTTTGGTGGTGGTCCCGTGGGTGTGTTAGTGCAGACGTGTCTTGTTCCTCCAGCTCCTGTAACAGGACTGCCATTGGCCCGGTGGATCCTCAGCAACAGAACTTTGTCTCTCACTGCTTTTGAGGCTGGAAGTCCAAGGCCAGGGAGGCAGCGTGGTTGAGTCCTGGTGAGAGTCCGCTTCTAGGTTAGACGGCTGACTTCTCTGTGTCCTTGGCTGGCAGAGAGCAGAGAGAAAGCACGCTCCCCAGGGCTCTGTCAACGTCCCCATCCCAGTCACCCTCATCGAATCCAAGTGACTTCCCCCAAAGCCCTACCGCCTCACACCAACCCTTTGTGAGGGGATTGGATTTTGACATATGCATTTTGGGGGTATACACATTCAATCCAAAACACATATTTTTTGGGGGGGTATTCTTATTTTCATGTCAAAGACTTCTCACCGTCTGAGGAGGAAAACAGAGGAAAGCACGATGAAAATGTAGTCTGCCATCCTCACTCCCAGAAGCCCATGGCCCTCTCACCATGTGGGGAGTGTCACATGAAGGGTGTCTGGAGAACCGGGCCGGGGTTACGACACCCCCAGGGCACAGCTGCTGTTTCTACAGCTGGACTGGTAAACTCCAGCTGAGGTGGTGGGCAGCTGCTGAGGACCAGGGTGGGGTCACCTGCACCTGTTTCTCCAGTTTGCGTGGTGCCACCTGTGGAGTCCCACGTTAGCTGGCCAGTCCCAGGCTAAGGGCTCTGGGGGCAGTGGGCTGGATCTCTGCCTCTTTGTCATTTTTATGACAGTTGACTCCTATGTTGGGGACCACGCTGCGTGGTTTCCGAGACTGTAGCCTCAAGGGACAGATCAAGCAGCTCCAGCTTGAGCTACATCAACCACTTCAGGACACGAAACAATTGAGCAGGAGGTCTTTCAGACCCTGCCTGACAACTTACAATGGCTCAATGCAAGGACTTGGTTTGAAGGACTGAGTTTGTGTGTCTGGGTCATGGGGGCCCTGGGGTGCCTCCTAATCATTGTGGTCTTTTGTGTCTCGAGATGTATATATAAGTTGTTTTCCAGGGATTGGCTACGCAAAGAGCAAGTAGCAGGCTTCATCAGACTTGCCACTCTGTCTGCCAAAACAAATAAAAAAGGGGGAGACGCTGGGAGCCATCCTGCCTGGTTTCAGAGACCGTAGCCTCATGAAGGGACTAAAGAATCCCACAGCTACAGCTGAGTGAAAAGGCCCCGGGGACATGAGCCACAAAGGAGACAGAGCCTATCCCTGGCAGGAGCTCGGCCCCTGCCTCCCTCACTTCCCCCAGGGCGGATGACTGGTTAGCCAATGATGGGGAAGATTCCTCAAGGGAGGGGCAGCCTAAGACAGGCACAGTCGCAAAGGGACCACCAGGGAAGGCCTTAGGGGTCTACAGAGAAAAGGCAGAAAGACCTTCACCCCTCGGCTTTGTCGTAGCCTGAGTAAAAACTCTCATTCCTTCTGTAAGAAGTCTCCTCATCTCCTGGCTGCTTTGCTCCCCCTGCCTGACTCAGCCTGAGAACAAGGCCAGAGGCGGCTGCATCCTTGAACTTGCACAAACAGCTCCCGGGACCAATCTGGCCTGAGAAGGAATGGACGTCTGGTCCTCTGAAGCTGGCTCTGCCTAGCGTAACCCTGTTGATTCCAACAGTATCAGCGCTTCTGGTTATGCCGCCATAACACGCAAAAAAGGGGGAGATGTTGGGGGCCATGCTGTGTGATTTTGGAGATTGCAGCCCCTTGAGAGCAGGCTCTGAAAGGGGCTAGTAAGTGTCCCTGGAAAAGCAGGTAAACATGCAGGTGGCAGGCATGACCCGACTCTAACACGGAGGGTTCCCATGGGTATCAGTCCTGATGAGTACATTGTATCCTCTGACGCTTGCTCTGCTCTGTTTTGCACAGTCCTGGTGATGTAAACCAGATGTTTACATTCAAGGCGTAAGGAGTAAACCCCTTATCCAATGAAACACATTTCAAAGACCTTCTGGGGTCAGCATGACGAACAGACCCTGACCTATGACAAACATCTGTGTTCCTTCAACTGTTATCTGTACACAGTATCTTTCTTTGTATGGCTACTACAGCCTTTTGACATTGGTTGATGAGCGATGCATGTGTGCACCCACACACACCATTCCCAATAAAAGCCATTTGGGAGAAGGGCTCGGGGCATTCTCCACTGGAGGGAATTGCCACCCTTTTCTCTCTGGAATAGCAAGATTGTGTCTGGGACGACTGGCTTCTCATCCGTGGAGTACAGGGGGGTTCTGCCGGCTGGAGCCCCTCCCACAGAACATGTCCTTCCTGTCCAGGAAAGGGGACATCTTTTCCACCTGGGTGTCCCTGGTTTTCTGGCCTTCCCAATCCTGTGAGTTACGTGTGCTGTGTCTGATCACATCTCCTTTGGGCCTGTGTTAGACTGAGCTGGGTTACTTTGCTTGCCAAAAAACTCCAGCTACGTCCTCTCTTGGGAGTGAGAGAAGAACCCAAGGCCCAGGCCTCTCGGCCTCAGCAGGCGCACTGCTTCCTCAAAGTGCTGACCTTGTTCCGGAGGGCGAGAGATAAGTGTTCATTCAGATGATGGGACTTCAAGGCGGCTAGAAGGAGAGCCCTGTGCAGGGGACAGCAGGACTCAGAGGGGCACCTAAGGGCTCCCGAGACTTCCCTGAAGGCCTGTCCTGCTTCCCAGAAATGAGGACTGAGCAGGCGAGTGATGTGGAGTCTGGAAGCTAGGGGTTGCATTAAGTGACTTCCCATGCAAAGTTATTTGTCTGTGGGAAATAAATCTGCCTCCATCGTTCGTGTATTGATCTTTTTGCCAAGCTGGCCGAAATCCCAGGGAGAGAATTTACTACTGAGGATGGCCGTGGGCTGTTGACTTCAGCGTGGTAGCTGTTTTCAGAGGCCCCTTTGGAATTTGAAAGCTCTCAGACGGCACAAGTGGTCTCAGGATCACGACAGCGTGGGGGTAGTCTCCTTTGAATTTGGGGGTCAGGGGTGCAGGTAATCAACACCTTCCCTTCCGGCAGAGATCGTGAACGTTACCACCCCAGAAAGACCCGTTCTACTCCAAATGACCATATATTCCTCCCAGGAAATTGCTCTATAGATGTGCAGTGACTGATTCAGCCCGAAGCATGCGTGGCTGCTCTGCTGTCTGTGGGGTATCCCTCCGAACGTGGAGAGAAGAGACAGCCCCAAATAACTGATCCCACTTTTATTATTCTGCATTTCGTCATTGGTCTATCTTTAATGACGTTTTCTTGAAATATGTATGTGTTCTTGGTGCCAGTTGAATAAATATTCATTTTGTTTGTGTGTTTTTGGAGAAGATCTTGATTTAAAACATGGGGAAGTTGGGGAAAATAATGTTGGAAAATTTATTGGTGATGAAATGATGTAGTCTAGTCTCCACACGTTCACTTTTAAGGGTGAATTAGTGTGATAAAGGACTTCTGTTTGCTTCTCATCCTGTTCGAGTCCTGTGAGGAGATGATGAGAAGACACGCTCTCTAAATGGGCACCTTGACTTTCCAGGTCCGAAATACCCGAGTGTGTTTTCACCTTTTCAGAACAGAAAGGTGCAGAGGCCACTGTTGGGAATCCACAGCAGCCTCCTCGGCGCTGCCGTTTCCCAGAGATGATTTCTGAGGCTTGAGCAGTGTCACTCGAGGCAACAAGCAGCTCGGGAGCTGAGCCTGCCTGGTTCCCACGGAGCCACCGACGGCAGAGATACCCACGCGTGTTGGGAGGCGTTAGGAGCTGTAGAGGATCCTCCTCTGTGTTTCAGGCATCTGGCTAGCAGGTCACCTGACCTGCCCTTGGCCTCAGCAGTACGTGGATAAGCAAACGATACAACAATCCGTGAGGATGTCCTGTCTAGGTCAGGTTCTTCCCCCTGTGTGGTGGCCTTTCTTTGCTTGCTGTCCCTTCTCAGTAGCTCATTCAGACCCCTTTGTACAAGAGACCCCATAGGTGACGTGGAATAGGACATGAGTCCCTATTCTTGGATCTGACCTTGCTGTGGTCCTTGACAGAAGGATGTCTTTGTCAATCTTGTCAGTGGTTCTTGAACAATCTGGGCCCTTACTGATTTGTTTCCACCTGAGATGCTGGGGGTGGGGGGTGTGCCATGGTGATAGGCGGGAGGGAGGAGGGCATCCTGGTGGCCTGGGTGTCACCTAAGCAGGGAGCTGACGCACATGAATTGGAAACAAACGTACCAAGAAAGAGGAATCCAATGAAATGAGAAGAGACATGTACTGTGAACTAAGTTAGACTCAAGGTGTTTGTCGTCCCCAAAGTCTAGGTGGCCCCCGCTCACCCTCTCTTCCTGTGAGGTCAGAACACACTCTCTTCTCAGAAAGAGTTTATTAACTAAGAGTGGGTGGGCATGTTGCTAAGACCCCTGGTTTCGATGTACTTTAATGAACTAATAAAGCGCAAGCAGAGCAGAGAGCCAAGTCAGGTCCTTTTCCAAAACAGAAACAGACACGTGACATCGCTGTGCTGAGCAGAGTGCACCAGCCCGACTGCGAGCACCGAACACGGTGCTTGGATTTGAAGTGGAATCCGCGATTGTTTCCCGAATGAGTGAATGTAGTTTATGACTAGGATTTCCTTTTACGCGTCTTTGTGGGCCCTTTCTCTTGTTTGGGGCATGTTTTTTTGTTTGTTTGTCTGTCTGTCTGATTTTTGTTCCTTCTGATTTGTTTCTCCTACTTTTTCTTTGTTTTCAGTCTGCTGAGGGCTGCCAAGTCTGAAACCTGTTCTCATTGTTTTCCCTCCCTTTGCCCCACCTCCAGCCTCACTGTGTCCTTCCTTCCCCAAAAGATGTATTATATTCCACCTACTCTGGGCTCAAAAGTCATTTGGAGGCCCTTTTTTAATAATAAAAATTCCTTATTATCCAATCATTTCAAGCACTCTATATTGTACATCTGAATTGTTTTCACCCCTGCTGACTTGTTTCCATCAACATCCCCAGCATCCTGTAGCCTCATTTCCTCTTGCCTAAACTATTACAATATGCTGATCTGGTCTCTCTTGTTTCCAGACGCTTCCTTCCCAGATCTGTTTTGCATATTGAAATTAGATTAATCATAAAGCAAAGCTGCGATCATGCAGCCTCCTGTGCTCAAATTTTCCTTGATCCTTCATTCGTACCAAAACAAACACAATGTCTTAGATTAGCTTCCATGTTCTGGTCTTATCTCTACCCCCAGCCTTATTTCCTATTGTTTCCTGCATCACACACACCCTGTGTTCCACCGGGCTGTCTGGAGCCAGTAGTGATGGGAGAGGGACCACACAGACAATGCGTAGATCACACCTGGCAAGAGAATTCTGATCCCCAGTGTGTGGCAAACAGCGTAGCAAGCCAGCCCGTGGTCTGCCGTAACCGGCCCAGGAAGCCTGCCTGCTATCTGTCTGGGAGTGAAGTTCACCTACTCTCTCTAGCAACACTCCAGGAAGGCAAACAGTAAGTAACCTCTGTAACAACCATCCCCAAAGGGCCAGGACTTGATTCATAACTAACAGCTTGTCTAATTTTTGTTCCCACGTCCAACTTCGGGCCAATCAGAGAAAGCCAAACGTGGACCCCCTCACCAAACCACATACAATGCCCCACTCCTAATCCGTGCGCCTGCAGCTTGCCCCGCCCACAGCCTCCAGTCCGGGAACACCTCGGAGCCTCTCCTTCCTCCACTGCAGAGCTGTCTCCCGCTCCTTCTTCCGCAGAGTCTCTGCCAGAACCCACGGGCGATGGCGGGCTGCCTCGCGCGGCAAACTCGGAGCACCGGGCCTTTGCCTGCTTTCCTTTGCTTGGTCTTCATGAATTTCTGCAGCGTCTACTTCAATTTAAACAGTAAATTCATGTGAAATTAGAAGTTCGGTCCTTCAGGTGCACTGGCCAAATGTCAAGGGCTCTGAAGTCTGGGTGGCTTGCGGCACAGCACAGTACACTGTCTCGCACAGTGTGCATGTGGGGCGTCTGTCTGCTCAGAAAGGTGTGTCGGACAGCCCCACGCACGCCCGCGGCCTCCCCACTGTGCGCTCCTCCTCCTGCTGGGCCGGCCTTCCTCCCACACCTCCTCCTGCCCAGCTCCCCCTGACCTTCGTGACCTCGCTCAGTGCTTCCTCCAGGCAGCCACCCTGCCTTTTCACAGCCTGCACCTTCCTCCTGTCCCTCCTCTGACTTTCTCCTTGCGTTCCAGGATCTCCTCCAGTCTCTCGTGCTGGAGACTCCGTGACCTCGGGGATTACTTTAATCCTTGCAGGATCTTCTGCCTCCTAAGACTAGATCCGTAATAACCTTTAAAGAAAATGTCTACGTGGCTTGAAGAAAATAGGGATTGTGCTGAATTACTTTGAGAAGCTGTGGAGTGACAGATGGGACTGAATTCTCTTTTTCATTTGGGACGGGGATGGACAAACGGCAGAGCACATGGCTGTGTTCCCGCCTTCCCGACTCTGCATCTGGTCTCTTCCAGACGGCCTCGCTGTGCAGTGGAGGCGCTGGGAGGGCGTTCATGAGGTCAGCTGGGGACCGTCGTAGGGTGTCCCACTGCTCCTTCCCAGAAGCAGTGCAGGCATCTAGGCGTCTCTTCACAGAGCCGCGGCTAGGGAGGTGGCTGCAAGTTGGAGAACCCGAAACATCTTTAGAGTGGCCAACTCCTTGCGACGTCATTTACACACCAGGCAGATGCATGCCTCCGGGTTTTGCTTGTACTTTCCCCTTGCTGGGAATAGGGCCCCAAACGTTATAGCACCCTTATAGCACGTCTGTTCCTGGTGAACTTCCTTCAGATGTCGAGTTCAGTGTCACATTGCTGACGAAGTTGCTCTAGATCTCACCGTGGAGCCGCTCTTTTTTCTGGCTCTTCATCAATATTTGCTTGTAGGCCTCTTTATTCTCACAGCATGGTGGTTGGGCACAAACTCTGATTCTTAAGGAATGGATCGAGGAGAAAATACACACCGCCTGCGGAAGAAATCACACCACTCCTATTTCTTTTTGGGGAGGTGGGAGTCATTATTGCTGGTGTATTTGGACTTTAGGATAAAGGCTCCTACAGCTCACAGAGCAAAGTCTATTGTTTCTCTCCCTTCAGCACCACCCTAAATCCGACGGCATGAGCTCACCATGTCCCCGAGTGAAGCGACAAACCCTGTCTGCACCCCCCGTGCCCCAGCAGGCTACCTTCTGGAGGAAGACGTTTGCTGTTCAGGGAGTGCCCGAGATGAGGACGTTTGGTTTGCAAGAAACAGAAGTTTAGCAGAGTCCTGGGACTTCACTCATTTGTCAGAGCTCATGGGATGTCCTTGGACAGGGGTGAGAGTGTCACTCCAGGTCATTCATAAGCTGGGGGTGACCCTTTGAGGGGGAAGAGAGCAGGAAGAAACTGAACTGAGGGAGAAAAACCAACCATGGGAAGGGTCTTTGACAGGGCTAGGCTGAGGAGCCTGTTCCTTTTGGGAGTTCAAGGGCAGGAGGAGGCCGTTGGCACAGAGATTTATTCCCCCTGTCACTGTCCCTCCCCTACTCTGTCCTGTTTTGGAAAAATTTACAAACCAATGAATGAAAAACTGTCTAAGACTTCATCATTGTTGGGTCATATTTGGGCAAGAAAACACTGGGAAAGGGGGGTGCCTTGCTCTGGGGTTCATCCACCCTTGGTCCGCCCCATCACTGTGGGCTGTTGGGGGTCAGGACACATCCCTCGCTGGAGAAATGATACGAATAGTCTCCTTTCCGGTTCCCGCCTCCCGGGGAGCTGACAAAAGGGGAGAACCTTCCCCTGAGATTTATAATCGTTACAGCTGCAGTGCTTATGTACGCATTCGTCCAACAGTGTTTGAATTAGATTTGGGGAAAATTGGAGCTTACCTGGACAACTTGAAAGCCAATGCTGCATCGCACCTCTGAATTGGAGGGGAGCAAAATTTGCCCCCCTGGAATGTGTCCGTCTGGCATGAGGATTATTTTTGGCTGATTGTTTTTAATAAGAAGAAGACTCAGGAAGTTTTTCTTTTTACCTCCCCCTAAACTGCCTGAAAGAATTTGCATCTGGAACCTGAACCAGGAAGAGAGCTGTTACCAAAGGTAACTTCTTGTTACATCAGAAAGGCATCTTTGCACAGCATGGCAAAACCTCGTTTACCACACCTCCTCTCTGCCCGGCTCCCTGTGAATCGTCCTCCTGCCCTTTGGGGTCTGAGCCTCATACCCCCTTCCCCTTCGCTCAGCATAGCAGATAAGCCCCAACTGCCTGCCTGGTGGGGGCCTCATCACTTTGGGGTTCCTGTATACAATGAAATGTTTTTCTCCTGTTCATCTGTCTCATGTTGATTGGATTATTAGACCAATCAAAGAACCTAGAAGGGCAGGAGTAGAAATTCCGCTCCCCAACAGCTTAACCCCCACCCTGGCCGGACACCGCTCCCTCCCAGGAGGCTGCCTCGGGGGCCCCGGGATCCCCCACCAGCCCCAGCAGCAGGTGAGAATTCTCACCCCCTCAGTCTCCAGTCTCCGCCTGCCGGGGCCAGTGGGAGAGGTCAGAGACCTTTCTAAAATCTAGATTAGCAGGAGGAAATGTGTGTGAAACTAGTTCTTCGGGTGAGATCTGCTGGGAGAGCCCTCGTTTTCTGCTGATTCTTTTCCTCCCAGAGATGGTCATGGTTTTCTTCCCTTTTCTGTTGGGTGGCAATCAGAAGGAGGGACACCCATAGAGCAGAACCCTGAAGTGGGTCCTCTAAGCCTATTTTTTGAGCCAGCCTCCCGATTGGTGAGTTCACAGTTATCACTAGACCGGCATCTGTTCAGATCAATGATGCTGTGAGTCCCCTTATGGAAACCAGGGGAGGCTTCCTTTTCTCTGTGTCCCGTGCCCTGAGAAGGTGGCCCTGTGGCCAGTGAAAATGTTCTTTCTGGCCTTTGCAATTGAAAGGCGCACCTGTCAGGGCCCATCTGGTCGCCAGCTGACTAGCGACTAGACTAGTTACAATTATTGTAACTGTAACAATTATTCTAAGGTGGGATGCGGAGACGTGAGGTCACAACTTGCTCTCTGTCCGGCCACACCAGCTTTCAGAGGTCCAGCCCAAGAGCAGCTTTTGTCCTCTGGAACTTCGCTGTCTTATTAGTGCTGGAAAAGTCTCATCCCGGCCACACCTGCCTGGCATCTCCCGTGAGCAGGCCTTTTATGGCTGCAGCTCACGTTCTTGTGGACAACGGGAGACGCGTTGGCACTGCAGCGTCTTAGCACCCAAGACACGACGAGTTTTGCTTCTCAGACTGACCCTGGGGGCACACGTTCTGGATCTTGGGGGACCGCGCCCTCTCCTGCTGCACCCTTCTCTGGGACGCCTCTGGCCTCTTTGGTGAAGCTTTACTGATTTGAGTCGCTGTTGAAATTAATAGGAGATCCTACTCACCAATGGCCAGACAATGGATCCTTAGCATTGTCTGTATTTAAAAGAAAACGTGGAGGAAGTCCCTCAGGCCGGTTGTCACATTTCTCTGTAGCCACCATTCACGTGGCCTGTCAATAGACACCAAAAAGACAATTTCAGAATGAAAGCTCTCTTGATAAGATAAAGGAACAAAAATTGAGTATTAAGATCATATCCAAAGGAGATGAAATAGTAAACCTTAATTACTTAACACAAGTTTGTCCACTTTTGGTTTCCTTTTACAGAAAGATTAGTAAACATGTTTTGTGCCCCGCTGAGAAAGTTTTCTATGAGGAAAGCATGTGTGTTTCCAGAAATTATAAAAGGGACTTTCAAGTCTACCAAGCCACAGAACGCTGAAACAGTTCACCACTGTTCACTTCTTACTTCCCACTTGAAAATAAAAGGTTTCTAAGGTTAAGAATTCTAATTAATATATATAATTAAAACTTCTAGAAATAAAAGAGGAGACAGCTGTGTTTGCAAGAAAAGTAAGACTTTTTTTGGCGAAGAAAAGATCGAAGGTGTGAAGATGCGTTTTTGTTCAGGGGAACGAGAGTAATTGTGTCTGAACCACAATTCAGTGGTCAATTCAACCGAGTGGTCGTGGTCGGTCAGGGCCTGAGAATTAATGGGCACTGGGCAGCTCTCCCCAGGTTACAGGAGACCATTCTACCACGCCCCCACGTGCTGCAGCGTTCTGCAGGAGCAGCTCCCCAGGCAGTGGGGTGGGGGAGGGTTTATATCAGCATAACAAGGGGGTGGTTGTGGTTAGGGCTTCCTTGGGGAGGGTGGGGGTTCTGAAAGGCTTGTTCACACAGGTGCACGTTCGCAGGCAGGGGCTGGTGGCAGTGGTCCTTCATTCCCCTTCCTTTCCAGAAGCTCCCTGGGGGACTCACGGCAGCAGAATCCTTACCTTCTCAGGTGGGAGAGTCAGCCCTCTTCCTCCCTGCAGGCCAAACCTCTCTGGAAGCTCTGTTATGTGAGTACGCACTGGCTGTCTTCGAGAGCTCCTGGCTGGCTCACCCCGAGGCAGACGTGGGTGGGGGAGTCACTCCTGTCTCCAACGGGGCCGTTGTGTTATTGAGATGACAGTGGAGAAGGCAAAGATGCTTTATATGCAGTTTGAGGAGCTACCTCGGTGTGACGGACGGGGCTCTCGGAGCCCATGTCCCCCTGGTGGACTGTCAGAGGAGGAGAGTGGCCATCCAAGGTGCCGGCGCCTGCCTGCAAGGGTACCGGTCAGCACCGAGGTCAAAGTCACCTGGGACACGAGCGAGTGGATGCCCGGTGCTGGGGGCCCTCTCAGTGCCTCGCCCTCACCTTGGTCTCCGAGTCTGACTTCATCTGCAGAATCACAACGACACTCTTTCCTTCAAATGAGACTGTGAGCGAATGTGCTGAATGAACTGTGAAAAGACATTCTCTGTGATTTTCAATGACAAGGATGGGCAAAAAGAAAAAAATAGAGGTCAACTGAGGTATTCACAGGGGCTCATGAAGTCCTTGAGTGGGGACCCTCGCTGCTGCTCTGTCTTTGAGACAGTGGACATGCTCACTCAGGTGCCCACCTCGGTCACCTGACACAGGGACCCGACTGCAGCCTCCCCCCCTCGGAGTCCTCTTCCCAGCTAGGCCTCCCCGCCTGGGTGTCTGTGTTTGTCTGTGCATTGCCCAAGCTTTAGCATCCAGTGCCGCTGGTTTGGGCAGAGTCCCCCTCCTCGGGGTCTGGTCACCCCGGCTACCTGACTGGGTGCCTCCCCCTCCCCAGCCCCCAGGGGATGTCTGGTCACCCAGACCTGCCTGTAGCAAGAGTCCTCTTAGGTCAGTTTAGCAAGAACTCTACTACTCTCTTAGTAATTTTCCTGCTTTGGGCTCTGAAATGCCCACTTTTCCTTGTAGTCTGACTTGAACCCAATGTCTCTCTCCCTCTGCAAAACCCACTTGCAGTGGTCCCTGCACTCACCACGGTGACACTGAAGCCAGTCTACGTCTCTGTCCTTCCCAGTGTCCTGGGTGGTGTTTTCTCTAGCACGTTCTATGCTTTTCGCAGAGACAGCAGCACTTCCATCTTATCTCTAGGACCAGTTTGCTGTGTCATTTCTTCTTCCACCTCCCCTTGCAAAATGGCTGTGTGGAGGAAGGTAAACTTTGATGGCTGTGCCCAGGGAGGAGCATAATCTGCAGTGCTCAGGGTAGCCGGTGAAAGAGCCGGGCGACACGCATGTGGAGCTGCCCTCTACGTGGACAGTAAAAGCCAACGAGAAAGCGCACAGAGAGGTCTGTGCAAGTCTTCCCACAGGGGAACACAGCTCGAGGGGGAGGGGTCAAATGTGAATCGCTTCATCGAAAAATGACACAGTCGCTTTAGGGTACTGTGATCTGGTGTCTTTGTCTTGTAAGCCTGGGCTTAAGAATATTTGCAACTCAGTGGTTCTGGAATCTTGAGGGATTTTGCTTCCCTTCTATTCCGCAGTTGATTTCTGGGGCTGCCCGTGGCAGCTGGGAGCTGTTTTCACAAATTTTGGGTGGAGGATATGTCTTTATTTTTTATTTTGTTAGCCTGAGGAGCTTCTTAAAAGTCCCACCCTAGTGACACAGCTCATTTTCCTGACAGCTACTGGGTACATCGATAGCAGGAGAAGCAAGGTGAGATTTTTGTGTGCTTGCCTGTTCCCAAATCTAATCTCGTGCATCAGATTCCGGGGGGGGGTACCCGGAGGAGACAGCAGGAGGATGGGCAGCCTGCTGCTAAGAGGCACTTCCCCGTCCCCCTGCCATGGCACGTTTACAAGTTCTCGCATTTCAGAAATCTCTCTGGGGTAGCTTTTTACACAGAATAGACTCAGTTCCTCAAACTGTACCTGGAAGAGATGGAAGCCCACTAACTTTGATTCTGACATTACCCCTTAAGCAAGTTTTCTTTCATGTTGCTGTGTTCGTTTATGACTGTGACATTGTCACCTGTTAAACCTATTCTAATTCTTCAGCTGCTCTTGGCTGGAACACGGACTGCTATTTCGGATGGAGAATTTCCCCGCCCCATGGTCTGTTGGCTCTCATCAGGAAAATCCCACGTACATCAGGGATGGTCCCCTGTAAACACAAGTGACTCAGGGGACAAATCGTGTGTGAAAACAAGCCCCTTCTCTGACTTTTGGCATGTGAAAGCTGCGGGGTGTCTAACTGGTGAGGGTGAGGTGAACAGCCTCGTGTTTCATGTACATTAGTGTCTACCAACCTGACTTTGACTCGGAGCACGTGCCGTCAAGGCTATCGTGTCCTCCTGCTGAAGAGGTATGTGACTTTCAAGAATGTCCCCGTGTTTGTGGATTACCTCCAAGGCCAACCCGTGCCCTCCACCAGGTCTCCTGATTCCACTTTCAATAGGGGAATGTGAATTCAATAAGGAACACTTTCCTGGTGCTATGATTTTGAGAAGCATATTTATTCTGTTCAGGCATGTTCATTATTTTTTTTAAAGGTGACCTTAGGAAGGTGTGTGGTTTAGCAATTTCTCTGCACTGGGGCTCGCCTTGAGCCGGTGCAGGCGGGTTCTCAGGCTGGGCTCGCTCGTGATGAGTGGCAGGTCAAGAGGCAGAGTGACACTCTAGGCCCTGAGAGTGGATCGCTAACCCAGCCGATCAGAGAACAGCCTGCCTTTGATCCGGGTGGCCCAGACGTGGCCATGACAGGGACCGCGTCTCCTTGGTGTTGCTCTGAGACGAAGCCCTGGTTCCCTCTGAAACGCTTCATCAATGCAGACACACGAACCTAGGGCGTCTTTGATTATCCGTCTTTATAGCTCCCTGTATCCCATTCGCAATTTAATTAAAATGTCAGAATCCTCAACTTGCCTGCGGATCTGAAGTAGACACAAGCAGCTTTGCCGTCCTTATTTGCTCTTTCTCAGAGATGCATCGGGTGTTCACAGATGTTCCCTGAAATCCAGTTTCTAGATCCTTAGATTTTTTTATTTAAACATTTTAACTGTTTATTTGAAATAATTCCAGATGCACCAAAAAAAAAAAAAAGTCACGAAGCAGTGTGAAGAATGTGCATGGACCTCTCACCCGGCTCCCCAAACGTTAATACTTTACACAGCCTCAGTACAGCGACCAAAGCTGGGAGTGAACACGGTGTAACTATTCACTGATGTGAAGCCCTTGTTCACGTTTTCTCACTTGTTGCACCGATACCTTTTTCCGGCCCAGGGTTGGATCCAGGGCTGCGCACCGTACTTCGTCTCCTCCGAGCAGAGACAGTTTCTCAGTCTCCCTTTACTCTTCAT
Organism: Sturnira hondurensis; assembly: GCF_014824575.4. Classification (NCBI taxonomy): domain Eukaryota; kingdom Metazoa; phylum Chordata; class Mammalia; order Chiroptera; family Phyllostomidae; genus Sturnira; species Sturnira hondurensis. The sequence continues at coordinate 16,379,599 of NW_028082350.1, read as the reverse complement.
GACCTTGACACTTTTGAAAAATGCCAGTCAGTTATTAATAAAATGCCCAACAATTTGAGATTGTCTGCATTTCCCCACGATCAAATTCAGATCATGCATCTTTGGCAAGAATATCGCAATCCTGATGCTGTGACCTATCAACATGTCACATCGGGGGGCACGTGGTGTTGCTGTGTCTCCCCACAGGGGACGCTAACTCTGATCGCTCAGTTAAGGTGAGGTCTGCCACCATCACGGTTCTATTTCCCCTTTGAAATGAGAAAGTATGTTGCGGAGACATACTTCAAGGTCATACAAACATCGTATTTACTCTTATCTCTGGGCTTTCATGACTAAAAAGTGTCGTGGACGAATGAAATCAAAGGGCTGAATAGATGCAGCGACAACCTTCCTCACATATAGGAAGACTCAGCGTGGCCAAGACACCAGTTTTGCCAAGTCCGATCTGCCAAGTCCATCCTAGTCAGAGTCCCAGACGTCGCTCTGTGAATATGGACAGGCTGATTCTAGATTTCGTTTGGAGCGGCAAAGGACACAGAGAGCCCAGACAGTATTGAAGGAGAAGAGTGAAGCTGGATGACTGACAAGTCTTCTGGACATACAAGTGACAGAGATCAGGACAGTAATCAGGACAGTGGTGTTGGTGAAGACTCGGCAGGCAGCTGGATCAATCGGTCAGAGCAGAGGGCGCAGAAACGGACTCGCAGAAATGCACTCAAGTGACCTTTGAAGAAGAAACAAAGACGGTAAAATAGAGCGCTTGTATGTTCCACAGATGGTTCTAGAACTACACCCACATTCAAAAAATAAATCTAGCAATCGACATTACACCCATTCTAAAAATTAACTCAACATGGATCACAGACATAGAAGTAAATCACTAAACTCCTGGAACACAACAGGGGACACTGTAAAGGACTTTGAGTGTGGTGATATATTTTTTTTTAGGTACAACACCAAAGGCACAATCCATCAAAGAAATAATAGATAGGCTGGACTTTATTAAATTGAAAACTTCTCTGCTAAAGAAAATGCCGAATAAATGCAAAGACAAATCACACACCAAGGGAAAAAGGTGTGTAAAAGACACCTGTGGTAAAGAACGGTGGTTCAACATACACAAGCGATGTTTAATACTCAATAATAAGAAAACAAAGACCCCAGCTAAAAATTGTCCAAAGACGGCAACAGACGCCTCACCAAGGAGGGCACGCAGATGACGAACAGGATGTGGGAAGGGGCTGCGCACCAGGTGTCATCAGGAAACGCGGGTGGAACGGCAGCCATCACCGCACACTCTACGGTGGCCAAAACCTCCACGCTGACCACACCAGGTGCTGGCGAGGGTGGGGCAGGAGGGACTCTCATTCATGGCTGCTGGGAATGCAAAGTGGTCCAGCCACCTTGGGAGTCAGGCCGGTGGTTTCTTATAAAACTAACATGGTCTCACACAATGTAGCCATCGTGCTCCTTGGTATTTACCCAAAGGAGCTGAAAAGTTATGTCCACACAAAAACCCGGCACACGAATGTCCACAGTGGCTTTATTCATAATTGCCCAACAAGGGCGCGGCCAAGACGCCCTTCGGTAGGTGAATGGTGGACAAACCGCAGTGCATCCAGACAATGAAATATGATTCTGTGTCAATAAATGAGTTATCAAGTCGTGAAGGAGAGAGGGAGGAATCTAAACACACGTTACCAAGGGGAAAGGCAATGTGAAAAGGCTAATTGTGTGTGATTCCAGCTATGTGACGTTCTGAGAAAGGCAGAGCCACAGAGACAATAGGAAGATCAGTGGCTGCCACGCAGGGAGTGGAGGGAGGAGCGTGACTGCCAGAGCACAGAGGACGTTTAGGGCGGAGAAAGTAACCTGTACGACACCGGAATGACGGAGAAGTCGTTCCATGTTTGTCTAAACCCGTAGAATGTACAACACCAAGAACGGACCACCATGTAGACTGTGGACTTTGGGGGGATTGTCATGTGTCACTGCAGGTTCATCAGTTACTTACGACAAAGGCTCCTTCTGGGGGTCAAGGTTAGTGACGGGAGAGGCCGTGCATGTGCAGGGCAGGGCGTTCATGGGCCCGCTTCATTCCTTCCCCTCAGTTTTGCTGAGCCTAAAACTCCTCCAGAAAAATAGTCTCAATAAGGAAATGTGTTAGTGGGACCAGGCAATATTGTTTTATAGGCAAGCCCCCCAAAATTAAGACTATAAGGATGGGAGTAACGAGATTGGAGGCCTCGGTTCCACTTTGTCACTGGCAAAGACTGATGGTCTTTGTTCTACCAATAGCAATGGTAGCCTGCGGTTTGGGGACTTTTTCCGATTCTCCTGTTGGGTGAGAAAGATACCCAATATACGACTCACGGGCAAGAATGCTGTTTCACAGACTCACTGGGTGAAGTCCATGTCAACTTTTTCTGTATGTCTGGATCCATTTTTTTGCTTTCCTCCTCCTCAGTATTTATTGAGGCCTCCTGTGTGCCAGGCAGGGGTGTAGCAAAGTGACTAAAACAGGGTTTTGACCTCGAGAAGTGCAAGATGGTGTAGACCCCAAGTGGGTGTTGGGCGTGTCGTTGGCCGAAACTGCTCAGTGGACATCGAGGCGCCGCGTCAGAAAGGCTGGAAACAAGGCCAGGAAGAACCTGGGAATCTGACGGAAGTGATGCCCAGTGAACGCGGTTCCGATTCATCGATTCTGCCTTGCTGACTTCTGCTGCTGTGTAGGTCGGACTCAGGGCTACCCGTCTCTTGTTTGTCCAAAGAGAAGAGAACTCAAGTGTGCTGCTGTGGATGTGACCGAGGGGTGTGCTTCTCGAGAGACACTGAAGACCCCACTGCCCACTGCTGGCCGGGAGCCTGGGCAGAGGCCGGGGCCCCCTGTTCAAGTCCTTGGACCCTGAGCCTGGGCTGGCTCTTCTCTACTTACCCCTCAGTCACTGGGGATGGGGCAACTCTGAGCATCTCGTGTAGCTTTAAATCGGCCAGTGAAAGGCCTAACTTCGTTCCATGACTCAGGTGCGTCGCCTTCACCGGCACATTGTGGGTCTCTTCTCCATCTGTGGTTTGTTCATTCCTTCAGTCTCTCATTTCCAGAATTCTTAAAAAGGGTGTCAGACAGCCCTTCATGCATTTTTAGTTCATCGTTTTTTAAACTGTGGTGAAACATATGTGGGCATCACTCCTACAGCAACTGGAGAGGCCACTGCATCTTCCAAAATGACGAGTAACGAAAGGGCTGATAGCACCTGGCTCGGGGAGACGTGCAATGGCATTCCTCACGGGGAACTCTCCGCGCAGAAAAGCAGAGACAGGGACGAGCAGTAAGTCAGGATACCTGCAAAAACATGAAATGCAACAGCAATTATTCACCATCAAGAAGAAGATTCTATGCCATTTCCTGGACCTTTTCTCTGACGACATGAGACAATGGAGAAGGAAAGACGCCATTTACTTTGCTCTGCTGAGTGACGTGACTGTGTGGTCATCTGGGGGCATCGTCACATGACTTCCCGATCGTTTCAGCTTTCCCTACTGGGCCACGCTGCTGTCTGTTCTCACTGAAAGTCTCGACAGGCCTGCACTGGAGACCCATCAGCCTGGGGTGGCCGACTCCGTGACTCACGAAGCTGTCACTGCCCAGGCCTCAGGGAGGAACTCTGACTTCCTGTGGAGCCCACCCCCAGCTCCATGTGTCCCCTTCGAGGGGCAGGTCCTGCTTCCCAAGGCCCCCCAGGGTACCCCACTTGCTGCTAGACAGGAGCAGTCACTAGGGGAGGAGGGGCCCCCTTTCCCTAGCGTTGTGCCGTACTGTGCGCTTGCTTAGTGCCCCGTGTAGAGGGCAGCAGACACTGCCCAAGGCTCCCAGGGGTCAGCGGCGTTGCTAGTTATTGGAAGTCAGGTGCACCTCCTAAGTCTCTGTTCATAGGCAGGGTGAACTTACTTGCTTAGAAATTTAATACACGCCAACATTTGTAGAGAGTTTCAATGTCATGCAACTCCATTAGGAACCTGACATGCTATTTACAAATAAAGTACTCACATTAACTGTGGTCTACACAGTTCTCCCGTTCCTCCCCTCCCCTTTCTCCTTTTAACATCCTCTTTCAACACATTGAAACAGTATGACTACACAGTCTGACTCCAAAAGTATCAGATCTCTCTACCTGGTTTCCTTGAGAAACATCGAACCGTACTTCTCTTTAGTCTGAAGCTGCTATGAAAATGATTATCCATTACACAGCAGCATTAGACTAGGTGACACCACCATTCACCACATGGCCCGGGGAGGCAGTAGAAAAAGAGCCCAGATTGAAAGGGGATTGTGCTCCGAAAGTCACTCACCATGGCAAGGGGCCCCAGCCCTGCGCCCTGAACCGTCTTCCCCAAACCAAGGAGGGAGGCAGTGCGGCTAAGGGAAGGGAGAGGGACAAGGGAGTGCACGTGAGCTTTGGTGCTCATGTTTCGGTGCTGGGAATGAGGTTGCCTCAGCGCTGGGTGGGAGACGGCATCTCTGGCCCCGGGGCATTTCCGCAGGTGTCCAAAGATGCGGGAAGAGGCGGTTCCTATGAGGCCCCTTCCCCGAGCGGGCTGGGCCTGGACACGTGCCGGTGCCTGACCCTTAGCCGTTCTGTCCCCGTCCTGCCCTGCCCTTGAGTGCACTGATCTTGGGAAGTTTGCCAGCTATGGTGAAGTCTTCCGAGGGAATCCAGATGTTGTCGTGGGCCAGAGACCAGGGAAGACAGGGCAAGCTTTGAAAGTCGTCTTGGTGGAAAGAGATAAGTGAAGAACCGGTGAACCGCCAGAAAGGCTGGTCCCGCCCAAGGCCTTTTGGGGTCGAACTAGTCCGGGTTTTTTCAATGAATATGCCACTGGAAAAAGAACGCAAAATGGCACACACTCTAATCGTGTGTACCCCAGAAATAAGAAAATCTGTGCACATTCCCACGACTGGAGAGAAGTACAGCAGGACCTTACGCAAGTCATTTCTGCCTGGTGGCCACACGGGTACATTCTGTCTTCCTTTCACATCCTTATTTCTCACATTCTCTGTAATTGTGAGTATCTTTCTGTGATGAAACTGAGTGGGTAAATGGATACACACACCGAAAACTGTTTTTGAAAAGGATTTTAGACAATGAAGGCAACCGCTGGGTTCTATGGAACCTAAAATTCCATTATATTCCCATTTTTGGTGGAAAGAGGTCTCAAGGAAGGTCTCATGCTGAGATATAAAATATTACATAGAGGAGGGCTACATTACTCAGTGTTAACACCCCGGTATGAAAAAGGAGTCTGATTTTTCAGCCTGGCCGGCCACAGGGAGCAGGGGCCAGAGGGGATGGGGGACAGGCCCGTAGGTGCTGAGGGGGAAGGGCCCTGCGCAGGGCATGGCTCCCAGGGGAGACCCAGGGGGCCGCGGTGCTGAAGAGGCGTTTGTGGCAGGGAAAGGTGGTCTGGTGTATGTGGGGGCTACAGAGGAGGGGGACACAAGAGAACAGCTAAATAAAACCAACCTGCTTTACGCTTGCCCATGTCCTACGCTGCAGCCATCATGCTTGTTTGTTTGTGAGTCTTTGTGCAAATACCCGATTGGTTCATCAGGATGAATCCCCAGAGGTGAAAATAGTCTATCCAAGGTCATGGGTAATCTAAGACTTTCAGTAGCCGACCTCAGCACACTCTAGGTGAAGCGCCCTGTTTACTGGCCGGACTGAGGGCACCTAGTTCTAGAGAAGTTGTGTGAATGAGAAGGAGGCAGCCGTCACTTTCCGGGCAGGACCTCTGCTGGCTTTTCTGAAAAGGGTCGGCTAGGTCTTCTCCCACAAACGTGAGGTTTCCCCGGGGACTTAAATAGTTGCATGGGGAGTGCTTCTGCAGTCGCTTGTCCAGAGGGCCCGTGGAGCCACCAGAATGTGGGAGCGGCAAGCAGCTGCCACCAGGGCTCAGACGACCACCAGCAATCTTGGCGGGCGTGGGCATGCACAGCACGGTCTGCAAGGGGTAGAATTCACGGAGGATAAGCTCAGGAAGGCTGGCAGCTTTAATTGTCACTTAATGGGCCTGTTGCCTAAACTACTTAATCTCTTGTGTTGACTGTGATTGTTGAGGGTCCCCTGAGTAGAGCTAATTTAAATAGAGGCCCAATTTGGCCGGGATTGAAGAACTCCTGGGTGGCAGTTACCCAGAACGAACCTGGGTAACATTCCTTGCATCCGCTGGCTAAAGCATTTGAACTTGAATACATAAAATACAGCCCTTCTGGAATCCTTCCATGAAAGCTTGAAGTCTCACAGAGAGGATGTGATGGTCTCTTTGTCTTCCCCTGAAGGTTCTGAAAGACAGTCATCAGTTAATAAATGAGGTCATTGGTAAAAGAAAATTCTTTTTCAACTGGATTTTAATAGGCTCGTATCTCAACCTCAGCTCAGCGTTTAGGATGAAGAGACACTGGTTATTCGTGTGGCCTCTGGGAGCCCTGCGATGATGGAGGGGAAAGGAGTGATCATCCTTCAGCCATTCACGCTTGGAGGGTTACTTCCAACAGGCACATAAATTACCCGTGCGCCGCTTTCCTTTGGGGGGACACTCGGAGACTGTACGAGAGCCAGGAAGTGGGCAATGGATGGATGTCTGCGGCAGGAGCCTTTTTATTGTGACCCCTTGCTTCCCTCCTTCTCGGTAAGGTCATCCTTGTCCATTAAAAGCATAGTCCGGCTGGATGTCCTTCACGTGCGGCCGCCCCCTGCCCTCCTGGGCCCTCTTCTGTGCAGACGCTGGCCGGGCTTGCTGTCTACTGCGCGGGGCTCTCACAGGAGACTGAGTCCTACCACGGGAACAGGCGCAGGCTTATGTCCTTTGTACTGCCCGTGACCTAAAAGCGGACTCATTATGAACAGGAGCTGGGGGTGGAGCCCGCGGTCTGCTCTCTCCCGAGGCCTGGAGGCCGCCCCTCACACCGCTCAGGAAACGGAGCCCTTCGGTGTCAAGCGTTGAACAAGTATTTCTGCAAACCTTAAAGACGAGGTTTTCCTCCCAAATCCTTCCGTGTAATAGTTCCACTGGAAGAAGTCACCGTCAGGCGGGAAAGTCTTGTGGGAATCGGTGCAGTGGTACCGTCCCCAAAAGCCATGGTTCGTTCCTAGTTACCCTGGGCCGTAGCAGGAGGGGAGGGGTGGGGAAGGACGTCCGCAGGGCGTCTGACCTGAGCGAGGAAACAGTTTGCTAGATGACACGGGCACATATTGGCTTAAACAAAAAATCGGTGGAATCGGCCCTCATCTCTGCTGATGAACAGCAGGCTAATCTATGGAGGAACACGTTTATTTTTACTTATGCCTATAGAAGATGCAGAAGATGATGGTGTAAATCTGAAATAATTAAACAGTCATTAAGCTTCCAAAAAATAAGTGGATGAAACTCTTGCTACAGCGCTGTGGTGGAGAAAGATACCAGGTTTCTCCTCCTGCGGTTCAGAGGCGGGGCCGCGAGCGCACGTGAAGGAAATTGCTTTGACAGTACATGAGGCAGAAGGGAGCACTGGGGTAATTGGGTTCAAAACAGGTGTTTGCAGAATGGAGACAGGAGGGGGTTTTGGTGCATATTAAAAGATGTGAAAATGAATGATTGGGTGAGAGGTTATTCCTGAGGAAAGATATAAAGAGGGATCCTGCTCCAGTCAGAGCAGAAGACAGAAAGAATATTTATTTGACTGTTCCTTTGGCCAACACAGCTACCCTCTGGGATCGTGGCTGAGCATCTGGAGATCCAGCATGAGTGGCAGAAGTCACCATTGCTGGGGCCCTGTGTGGGTCCCTCGGCCGGCTCCAAGGTCACCTGCCACCTTGGGGGTGGCTCCCAAACTCTGAGGACGCTGGCCCCAAAGCACCCGGGGCTTTCTGCCAGAGAGGTCTCTGGCCGCAGGGCTGCCCTTTCCTGGGTAGCGTGTGGGCTGGAGGCTCTGGAGTCAAGGAAAGTCCCAGAAGTGAGTGTCGCACAATGTGAGGGATGCGAGATGGTGGCACAATTTCGTGACAGGAGGCAGTGCTCCGGGGGTCCCCAGCTGGCCTGAGGCACTGTCGCCCACGGTGGTGGCCTGCCTGCTGTCCACTCTTTGTTCGCTCTTCCCCCTTCCTAGTCCGTTTCCTGGGGTTACTTGTATTCCCAGGAATGACTTGTATCTAAATCTTTTCTCAGGCTCTGTTTTGGGGGACAATCCAGATTAAGATGCACGCCGGCCCTGACTGGTCTGGCTCAGTGGGTTGGGCATTGTATTGCAAACCAAAATGTCACCAGATCGATTCCCAGCCAACACACATGCCTGGGTTGTGGGCCAGGTCCCCAGTTGGGGGTGTGCAAGGGGCAACTGATTAATGTTTCTCTCCCTCTCTTCCTCCCTTCCCCTCTCTCTAAAAAATAAATACGTAAAATCTCTTTTCAAAAGATGTATGCTGAACAGACGTTTGTCAGAAAAACTCTGAGGGGCATTTTTATTAGAAAGCATTGATCTTGTCTGAGTTTAGAGTTCATTTGAAAGAGTTTAGCAGAACTGGGAGTGTTTCGGTGGAAGGGAGGGCGGGCAGGAAGAGCGACGTTGGAAGAAACCAGCAAGATGGACTTCCCAGCCGGGGTGACGTGGGTGTGGTCGCGAGGTTGCTCTTGAATACGTCTCTGAGCTTTGGCGATGGCAACAGAGTTGGCGTCATCTCTAGTGACTGACAATGGAAACAGGAAGAAAAGATTTCTGAAGAAAACCCCACAAGAAATAATTGGGTGTGTTACCATGTGGAGTCCTTCCGGGTTTAGGTCTTCTTCCTCCACTCACCATATCATCGAGTTCTTTCCGATGAGATCGGTGAAAATAGTCACGTGCTGCCGTTTTTCCTTCTTTTTGGAAAACCAAGGTGGGGACATCAAGGCAAGGAGACCCCAGTGTTCCTGGGGGGCTACATGACCCCCAGGTATGAATGTATGTTTTCTGCCTGCTTCAAACCTCTCAAAAAACTAACAAAAATGCTTGTAACCTACTATGGAGTTCAAGTTCAAGTTGGCAAGGACATACAGTTGATTCTTTTAAGTGTCTTCATCTTGTTGAATCCTCTTGGCATTTAGTGGCATTCATTAACCCAGGCGCTTTATGAAGCTGATGATACGGTTTGTTTCTTACATCCTATCTTAAGGCTCCTTTTTCTGCTTAGGCTTTTTTATACATTTGTAGTTCTAGTTTGGCTTAATGAGGAGGCTGTTTGTGGAGCCATCTGGGTCCAGGTCTCCTCTCAAGGTTACATGTCGCGTTAGGTGATGACAAGATGACAACAGTGAGATGGAAGTGATTTTCCCAAGCAGCCTCTCTCCCCATCTGACTGCAGCGTGGATTCTAACCTCCGCAGCTGAGCATTGCTAATTGTTGGATTTGCATGAAGATGGTGAGCTCTGGCAAGCCTGAAATTCGAGTTGGCTCATTTCCTAGCCTCATTCCACGAGGCCTCCCCCCACCCCCAAACGCTGAGGCTGAGGGGAAAAGCTCCTCAGTAGGGGGAGGTATAATTTTTCTTACTGCATATAGATGCTTCTGCTATGAGCAAAAAGAATTCTAGAAATTAGAAAACGTTGCTATACCAATCCCTTTTATGTGTCATTGGAAACCAAAGTATGTCACATTCTGTGGAGGAGGGGCTGAGTTTTCCCCATCGGGGCAATTTGGGCAAAGGGTGGGTCAGTTTTTGGGGGGAATTTTCATCATTTCCTTTCAGCTTCTTTAGGTTCTGGCAAGAACTCAGATGGTGGCCAAGTGGGGGGGGGAATCTAGGTTTAAATAGACAGTGATTCAATAGTATATTCCAGCCTTTCCTCAGAATTCATCATGAGGTGTTAGCAAAAATAATTTCACAGGTAAATGAACATTTTTTGGAGGGTAGGGATGTTTTGATGCTAACAAAACTACACAAATGATCACGCTTCTGTGAGTGGTAAAGAGCTAACGTGGCATGATTTCAATGTCTTGATTTCCTTCCGGGAATTTCTTGCCTTTTTAAAATTAGTTCTTGTCTGTTATTCACTCATGTACAATTGCTTGTCTTCCACTTTGTTGGAGCAACAGGTCGGGCAGCGTTGCCACAGTAATGCCTGTCACTGCGCCTGGTCACAAAACGCAGCCCCGAGCTCCTCTGTCTGTAGGGCACCCCGATGAAGGCGGGGTGCTGCGCTCCCACCCGCGTTGTAGCAGTGCCGACTGGCCAGCTCTGCCTTTGTTCCCTGGTGCCTGTCCTTCGTGGGGGGGTGGGGGGGTGGTACGACTTCTTCCTTTTCACTGCCACGAAGTCTCAGCACAAGTTGGAGTGTTGTCACTGAATACGTCCATCTTCCAGCTGCTTGCCAGCCAAGACCAGGAGGAATCCCTTCCCTATCTGGGATCTCGGCCTCTCAACCTGGAGAGTGACGGTCTTCCCAGTAGGAAGGGTTTTCACAAAAATCTGCATCTTGGCCGCAGTTCCACCCCGGACGGTGATTGGAAGGGTCTCTATAATTTCGGTTGATGTCACTAAAAATGGGGTTGCGGTGCCATGGGGAGTCACGCGGCCAATGTCCTCCCCTTACTAAACGCACATGCAGTCCCTGTCCTCGGACTGGTTAGGGTGAGTGTCAACTTCTCCGTGTTACAATTAGCTAAAGAGGCATCCATCTGTATCCGGAGATTTGGTAGACACTTCCTCGCTCAACTACCTATGTTGACCCTGACGGTATAAAACTTGACCCCTCTCTTCTACGTTCATCCTAGACTGAGGAACCATTACCCTTTATTAATAAAGTGCCTTCAGATGTCAGTTATCCAGCTGACAAATAATCCTGTTGAATGGCCAAGGTAAGAACAAAGGAAAAGATCAAGTAAGAGCAACCGTTCCCTCCTCCGAAGGAGAAACTCCGTAAATAGGGCTGGTTCGGTGGATTTGGGGAGGAGAGAGAAGTGAGACCAGTAAGTCACAGATTTTATTACATGTGAATTTTGAATTGTTTGGGGATAATATGGATGCAATTGTAAGCAATTGGGGAGCGCAGCCCTTAAAGAGATTCACACACACACACAGGAGGAAAAATGCTTATGCGAGGGTTGTTTGTTTCTTGATGAAGAGCGCGGAAAGCAACATTCAGGCCTCGTGATCAGCTGCTCTGGATGCCTCAGTCCGCTGAAGGAAGACACTGGATCTGTAGCCAAACTTGAAGATCTCAGACTGAAAGCAGAACCGGGGAGTGGGATGGGGTGGAAAGGATGATGTCAGGAGGTTTCCGTGGCCACATTCTAGACCAGCCCCAAAGTTAGTGACTTAAACAGTAATCCTCCATCTCTCCTCCTGTTTGTGAGTTGGGGATTCAGAAGGAACTCACAGGGGGCCGGGGGCTGGGATGATCGCACGCTGTCGTGGCCTCGTGGGGGTTGGAGCTGCTAGCAGCGTGGGGCTGGAGCCGCTGCGTGATGGCTGGACAGTGCTCGGTCCAAATGCTGGCCAGGGTCTTTTCCGTGGGCCGTTGGGGCTTCGCCCCACCCAGGACCATCTGTGCCTTTGGATAGCTTAGCTGGTGGCTCTGAAATCTGCCATCTTGGACTTCCAGAATTGTGAGAAGATAACTTTCTGTTGCCCGAGGCGCCCAGTCTCTGTCAGCTGGTTCTCTGGTAGCCCTAGAAAACTGATACAAGGCCTTTTGAGAGACTTTTAAAAGTTTAAATCACTGTATCAGTGTGAGAGGATTAATCAGGCAACAGCAGTACCCACTGTCTCTGAGCACCTGGAGACTGAGCAGCCTGAGACTTGAGGCACCGGCAGGTACCAAGAGTACCCAGCTACGCAGCTTCCTCTGGACTCTGTCACCGGTGTGTCAGAATGGTGTTTCCCAACCAGGGTTCACTTATTAGCGAAACGTCACAGACAGAGGTGTTTCCTAGGTCCAGCCAGGCTGCACCAGGAGACCTGGGCAGGAGAACAAAGGCAGCTCTCAGTCGCTCTGGGCCCATCCGCATGGCTGTCTTTCAGAAGGAGAACCCCTCCCCCCCCTTATCACTCAGAATCCCCAAACTGAGCTTCATTGACAGCCAATCGCTAAGAAAGAATTTGATCCATGGTGCGAAAATGTTGCTATTATTTAGGAAGAGTGCTCACTTTCAGTTTTGGAAGGGGCAGGGTAACACACAGAATTCTATGCATGTATTTTTATTTGTGTTGGATAGAGGTGTTTTTTGTAGTTTATGCTTTTCAATTTAATGTTTGCCTAGGGAAGCTCCTGGAGCTGTAGGCCCTGCCCTGGAGTATTGTGGGGACCCTGGGTGCACAGAGGGGCACGGGCCCCTGCTGGGCAGCCCATGCAACACAATTTTCTCAGGCTGACAGCAGCCAGGCGACTGTGCACCAAGTGAGTTCGCAAGGAAAAAACAGATGTGAAGTCAGGTTGGGAGCCCGTCTCTGTGCTTGGGTCTTCTTGTCTGAGAAGGCATCTTCGTGGGGTGGGTGTGCAGTCCGTCACTTTCTACTAAGAAGACTGGGAATTTATATCTCAGGCTTTCACAGCAGATTTTAGTTCGTTAACCTCTTCTTCCCACCCCTCCCACCCCCGCTCAAGTTTTTGTGAACTCTGGCCCCATCAAGAGGATTGTAAAGAGAATTCTGGCAGGAAGGATTATTAACTGTGAAGCTGAATAGGAAAAGAATAAGTTCTTAAGTAACTTTTGCATGACACCTTGATTTCTCATTCAGTTAAAAAAACCTATAAGGATTAAAGTGCTTAGTTTGATAGCAATAAACAGTATCAAAATTATCGCAGATCAGAGGAAGTTATCACCCTAAGATGAGAGTGGAGCATGTTGATTGCCGTCAGTTGAGGGCAATGTGTCACTGTAAGTGGTGGCTTTTCAATCACAGGAATTGTGTTGCTCTGTTTTGGGGGTGAAAGGGCAGCCTTGGAGATCCAGGGCAGGTGATGACGGTGAACGTTCTCAAGGGACAGTGGCCCTGTAAGGTTCCCCGGGGTGTCTCGTTTCTGTCATTTACAGAAGCAATCATCTCATTAGGGATTTTATCCCTTATTTCCATTTTCTAAAAACGAGTCCTTTGGACAAAGATGCCTTTGAAGTGCTTTTGCAGAAGAAGGCACAGACTCCAGAAATGGGTTCCCAAGCTAGAGCCCACTGAGGTCAGCCCACAGAGCCAGGAGGAGCGTGCAGACAGATCGGGCTGGGGGTGAGGCACAGGGCCACTGCCGCTGGATTGCAGGGGGCCACCCGTTGCACCTGCCTCATCTGTGGCTGTTCCTGAGGCAGTTCCCCCTGGTGCTGCGGACGCGAGGTCCTGACATCTCCCTCTTCCTCCTGTGCAGCCAGGAAGGGCGGGCGGTCTGGCAGTGGACGTCTGTGGCCTTCGAAGACACCGAGTGCTCAGGAAGAGGGGGCCGCAGATCTGAACCCACCTGCCTGCTGACCAGCAGGCTTAGCCACTAAGAGGTGGGGTGGGCTGCGGTGGGCTGTCAGCAGCGAGGCCTGTTTGAGCCTCAGCAGTTGTGTGCGCAAGGCGGGTCGACTGCCTCCAGACAGTTACCGGCATCAGGAATGCTTACGGGAGGCTTGCTTGAATGTCGCCGAATACACTGCCACCCAACACATCTCCGTGGGCAGGACAGACGGACAGAAGGTGACGTAAATCTTGCCTCAGCACCTCGGATGGCTACTTGGGTGTAACTTTCCCATGGATGTGTGGGGGAGGGGTGGCTGAGAGATTATTAATCCATTCTTCGTCATTGTTGCTTTAGTCTTACAACTAAAAGAAGTACATTTTAGAACATGGAGGAGATAAAGGCAAACAAAAATAAAATACGAGCGAACCCAAAACGTCCCAGCTGAAGATAACCACCGTCAACCTGTGGGGGCCCATTCTTCCGGTTTTGCTGCGCTGTACGCTTACCGAAAACAGCAAACACAGATTTACCAAAACGCGATCGCATGAGAGTAACTATTGTCATTTTAATGGCTACACAGGAGCTCTTTCTAAGATTTGACCCTAACCCTGACCTCTGTGGCTCAGTCTAGGGGCCCCCAAACCGTGCACTGGCTGCACAGCAAGAGGCCAGCGGAGGGCCACCAGGGCAGCTGCGTCTGCCTTTAAAGCCACTCCCCGTCGTTCACGGCAGCACCTGAGCTGCTCCTCCTGTCAGGTGAGTGGTGGCGGAGGCATCGGATTCTCTCTGGAGTGAGGACCCTGCCGTGAACGGCGCGTGCGAGGGATCTCGGCTGCACGCTCCTTGTAGGGATCCGCGGCCCGAGGATCCGAGGTGGAGCCGAGGCGGAGATTCGAGTGCTGGGGGGCAGCCGCACATACAGATTATCATTCAGATTGGCAGGGGGGTTGACTGCACAGAGACCACCGTAAATCAGTTGCTTTGCAGACTCATATCAAAAGCCCACCAGCGAGCGGTAAGTGACGATGAAGCAGTATCTGGCGGCGGGCTTTAGAGCGGCGAGTGTGTCGCTGCACTTACGCAGCTGCATCTGGCGGCCGGGAGTCGGAGTCGGGCACTTACTTCCGTCTGCCCATGGCCTGCCCGCGATTTTATTTACCGCCTCCATCCACGCCTCCTTCCTGCCCTGTGCACTCACTCTCAGTCACGGTTCTGGTGGGCCCACAGGCTAGCCCGAGCTCGGGGTGAGTTGTGTCATGATTTGATTATGCGTTACAATGTAATAATCATAGAAATAAAGTGCCCCACAAGCGTGATGTGCTTGAATCATCCCGGAACCATCCTGCTCACCGGTCCATGGAAAAACTGTCTCTTATGAGACAGATCTGTGGTGCCAGAAAGACTGGGGGCCACTCACTGGCTCGGGATTGGGCGTCATCCCACAGAGTGGAAGGTCGCAGGTGGGATTCCTGGTCAGGGCACGTGCCTGGGTTGCAGGTTCGGGCTCCAGTCCAGGTGCATTCAAGAGGCACCTGGTCAATGTTTCTCCCTCACATCCATGTCTCTCTCCTTCTCTTTCTCCCTCCCTTTCCTTCTCTGTAAAACAAAAAACCAAAAACAAAGAAATAAGATTCTACCATAATTTTTAAAACAAGACTATTGTTGAGCATTTCAATGATTTCTGTCTTTCCTTTGCTATAAACCACGTTGTTCCGAATATTCCCGTAAATAATAATGTACATCCACATGCATCATTATTTCCTTAGGGTGAGTCCCTAAAGAGAATCAAGAACGTCCAATGTGTGGAATCAAATGGCCGTCCCACGGTGTGGTGCTCATTCTTCATGCACCCAGGGCCATGCACTCGCTGACTGGGCCCGGGGCGTGTGGCCAGCCCTGTGCTGTGATGGGAATAGGTGACCCCACCTGCACCTTCACACCGGTCCCTGTTGACGGTGTCAGCGGCAGTGTCAAACGTCATACGAGAGAGGCTGAGGGGCTCCTGGAGCTTCTGGGAGACCCCCATCAGACTCCCCAGGCCGTTTGTGGGGACCCGTGTGTCCCTGGGGCTTTGCCAACATGTTCCAGCATCCTTTCACTTGCATTTTATATAAAAGTAAACAAAGACAGGCATCATGGGTAAAGCCCTGTGCGGTGACCCCGCCCCACTCAGGGTTCTGGCTTATGAGGCACGGACTCAAAGACTTAAATTCAGTTGATGCCATCGGCAGCCCAGGCTGGGGTTGGCTTTGCCGGCTGCTGAGCGAGGCCGGGTCCCCTCGGTGCCATGAAGGGGCCCGCACTCCTCCATGACGGAATCGGGCTCTTTCCTCCTGGTGGGGGAGTGTTTCGCCATCCTTCGCTCAGGGAACAGAGTAAGCCCACTGTCGGCTTTTTTTATCAAGTATCCTTCCCCCCCTAGTTCCCGAGCAATTTGATGATGGAGATGAGTGGTCCCCGGGTTCGGTAAATGCTCAACAACTGTTGACGGATGTACGACGTGACCAACCGAATGTCCCTCGACTGTCTTCCTGCCACCTGATGGTGTTGGTCGGGTCTCTGATCTTACGCTAACGGAACTCAGACTTGCTTCAATGGTCCATTTTGTAAACAAATGTGAGGCTTCTCTCTTTCAATGCGCCTCTCAAGTCTTCCCCTTAAAGCCTTCCTTCACTGTCCCAGGATGAGGGGGTGACGGCTTGTCCCCACCTTAGTGGCAGAACAGGCTTGAAAGTTGCGCCTGGAGGAGAAAACTTGGAGTTTCATGTAAGAGAAACCTCAAGGTCGGGGGGAGGGATGGAGACCCCACAACTTCCTGCTGCCAGAAAAGGGAGAAGAGGCCAAGTTGGAGGTGTGGCAGGGATGGGGAGGGAGGGGCTGAGGGTGCTTGATGCTCCAGGAGGCTACTCGGGGCTGGGGGAGGCCTTGGCCCCGGGGGCCGAGTGCACAGGGCCCATCCTGAGTGGTGACCTGCAGCTGTGAATCCTGTCCAGCTGAGCTGCGACCAGGAGGACGATGGACATGCGCCCCAAGGCCAGAGCTCTGGGGCTGTCCGAACCTCCCAGTTCCAGAGCCCCAAGGCCACGTGAGCCAAGTCAGGCCCATCCTCATGCAGAGAGCCCAGCGCAGAGGGGAGAGGATTATTGAGCATGTTTTCTTTCTACGGAGGCCAAAGTTTGTATTTTCTTGGTATCTGAGTGGCAGCGTGAGCTGTTCTGCAACTCTGTTAGTAAGTTTGTGCACCAGGGCACCTTCCTGGTTCGAAGAACCTGCAGAACACACAGACTAGCCATCGGGAAGCGCACGCCTCACCTGGGAGCAGGGGCTACGACTCCGCTCTTCTTAACTCATCTGGGCTTGGCTCGACACTGACCCTCTTTCCCGCCTCTGACCGGCTTCCCCTACGGAAATGTTTTATATTCCACGTGTCAGCCCTTAGAGGAAGGACTTCCCTCCTGTTTGTTTGGCTCTCAAGTTCAAAATCCCGGGAAATGATTATATTGGCTTAGTCTGAGTCAGGTGTCCCACTTGGACCAGTCAACTGTAGCCTGGGGGATGCTATCTTCAATATCTCCCTGCACCTCAGTCCTGAACCAACAAGCTATGGTCACAGAGTCAGGGACATTAAGTCCAAGGGAGTCCCCCTGACAGCCAGTATCAAAAGGCAGTCCCACGACAGGGGAGGAGAGAGGCTGATGTTGAAAGTGCCAACTGAACAGCATGGTGACGTCCACCCCCTGCCAGGACGTGTACATCCTCCATTCCTGTGCCTTGGGAGGGACGACATACTCAGTGTCTTGCTCAGGGGAATCCACAGTAAGTGTGTCACCAGCCTCCAAGATGGACCCAGCGTCACCCACCCATGTGGTTCCGCCACTGGCCAGGGTGATAAGCAGATCACAGTGGCGTGCGTGCCTTAGGGCTCTGGAGGCTGGCTCCGTAGTGGCCTTGTGGCTTCCACCTGCTCTCCTGGGGGACTTGCTCTGGTTGGGAAGGTGCTTAAGCAGCCCTGGGAGAGACGCACGTGCGGAGAGACCGACGCCTCGGCCACGATCCAGCACCCACCTGCCGGGCGTGGGAGTGGGCTCTCTTGGAAGATGATCTCTTGTCTTCAGCTAATGGCATCTCAGGCTGATAGCCAATACCAATCTCATGAAAGATGCCTCCAGGTCAATATGCCCGGCTAAGTTGATCCAAATTCCTGACTCGGGGGAACTGTCAAAGATAATAAATGCTTATTGTTGTTTTAAGCTACCGAGTTTTAGAGCAGTTTATTCTATATGCTTTATTCATTTGTGGGTATTCCCAGACCAGTGGAGTCAGGGTGCACTTTCCAGGGCTGGAGTAGCTGTAATTAATGTCCACTATCTCTCCAATGGAGAGAACGTGGCCAGGGAACTCTGCTGTTTTCCTTCTGTTCTTCAGGAATTCTGTCAAACAGGAAAAGAAAAAAGAATACAGAAAGCAAAGAGGCTCCGCCATGCCTCTTACCTCGTTTGCTGATAGCCCTGGACCCTTGGAGATGTGGCAGAGCACGCTGGGAGAGGGGCGGAAACCGGCAGGGCACGCTGGGAGAGGGGTGGAAACGACAGCGCTGAGAGGCATTCGGAATACGTGAGTTCTCATCCCGGACCTCGGTCGTGAAGCCATTTCTGCTCCAGCCTGTCTGGGCTGCTCGCTCAGGGAACACACAAGACGATGAAGGTGCAAACTTTCTAAAAATTGTCAGCACCTCACCAGTGCCACCTGTCATTGTTACAACCTCGAGGACGAAGAGTATGGGTGAGGGTTAAAGTTGGAAACTGGGAAAAAGCCGAGAGAAACTAGGTGAAATACTGCCTGTTTTACGCTGCTATGAAAATATAACATCTTAATAACGGGAAAATAATTTTGAGTCAATTTTGAATATTGCCTGGATAATGTTTGGGAATACCTTTGCATGGGGGAAATAAGAAATCAGATACCCATGAGGCTCCTGAGTTACCGAGTTGGTAATAAGCGAAGTCTTAGTGATTCTCGGTTCCCTGACCTGCTCCTGACACCCCACAGTGTAATGCAAGCGCAGCGGCTGCAAGAGGCTCCCCACAACCCCAGGACACCCGCTGGTGCATGACTTGCCCCCTCCGAACGTGTCATCTATATAGCGTCCCCACGGGGACCCCGCACCTCAGCAGGTACACTGCACGCCTGGAGGTGTAACTGATGGATCTTCCTATTTTATCGTCTGAAACGGGACGATAAAACGCTAGATTTATAGATACCCTTTCCTTGTGCACGACGTTTCTTATTCCCATCTGGTGTGAAGAAGAGAAATGTGTTCTCCCTGGAACGTGTCCTGCCATTAAATGGATGTCGCTGAAGATCTCCAGGAGCTGAGGCATAGCCACCCAGCTGCGTGAAAGGTGCGGGGCTGTGATTGGAATTTTAATGCAAGCCGAGGTTTGCCGAAGGCAGTTGACTGTCATTGCAGGCATTTGTCACTTTTGGGGAAGGGAAGGTCAACCTTAATGTCCCGTGTTGCTAATGAAACCTGTTCTCCAATTAGGTGGGCTCTCCGAGATGCACCCACGGCAGCCCACTCTCCCTCCACTCTCACACTGTTAGGCATGCGGACAGCCCCTTTGTCACCGTGCGTCACACATGCTGCTCAAGGAGGGACTTTCAGTGGCAGCCGCCTCGGGTGGCCTTCGGATGGCCACACAGAAGGGCTCCTGATAGGTCTCAAGGGTTCGAAAAAGCAGGCTCTTATCTCCCGAAACCAGAATCTCACCCCACACACCCCTCCCCCGCCCCATACCTAACAGGGTTTGCCCACTGACTCCCTCTAGTCCGCAGAAAGAATATTTTCTTGGGTGCTCGTACAGTTAGCATGCTCTCAGCACCCAGTATGTCCCTTTGGGGGACAAGTAGGCATTCATCTCGTTACAGTGGAGGAGAGACACAGATGTGTGAGGATCGTGAAGGAGACGGGAGGGGAAATACACAGAAAAAAGAATGTGTATTACTCAAAATCCATGCATTCAAATACTGCTGGTCTTTATTTATAGTTTATTTTATTTATTTATTTACTTATTTATTTTTAAGATTTTATTTATTTATTTATCTTTAGAGGGGAGGGAGAGAAACATCAATGTATGGTTGCCTTTTGTGTGTTCCCTGCTGGGAGTTGGCCTGCAGGGAACTGGCCTGCAACCCAGGCATGTGCCCTGACTGGGAATCGAACCGCGATCCTTTGGTTCACAGGCCTGTGCTCAATCCACTGAGCTACGCCAGCCAGGGCCTATTTATAGTTTATTTTTTAAATGTAAACAAAATTTTAACTTTATTGTTGACACCTTTACGGTTGTCCCCATCCCCCCACCCCCTTTGCCCTCCTCCATGCAGCCCCTGCCCACCGGCTTCCCACTGGCCGTCACCACACTGTTGTCTGTGTCCATGGGTCACGCATACAGGCTCTTTGGCTAATCCCTTCCCCTTCTTTCACCCAGGCCCCTCCTTCCTCCTCCCGTCTGACAGCCGTCATTCTGTTCCCAGTGTCCAGGCCTCTGTCTCTGGTTTGTTTCTTAGATTTCACATGTGAGATCATATGGTATTTGTCTTTCTCTGACTGGCTTATCTCACTTTGCATAGTGCTCTCCGTGTCCATCTGTGCTCTCACAAAAGGTAAAATTTACTCCCTTTTTATGGGTCAGGAGCTGGATGGAAGAAGGTGAAGAGATTAAGCAAAGAGGAAACAGCTCATGGACACAGAGCACAGTATGGTGATGACCAGAGGGAAAGGGTGGGCAGAGGTGCAAGGGGGTGAAGGGGGACAGATGGTGGTGGACCGAGACTGGACTTGGGGCGGGAAGCACGCAGTGCAGTGTGCAGACGGCGTGTTACAGACTGTACACCTAATTCAATACAAATAAAAATACCTTTAAGGAAGCACTCTGAGGGCACGCAAATCAAGCGTAATTAGGATATAAAAGCTTATTTTCCCCAAAATGTAAGAGAAAGAAGAATTTTTTATGACGTTATCATGGTGAGATTTCACCCCGCTCACCAGGGCGCTCCACATTGCCCACTGCCCCCCAGCCCCACCCCTGGGTTGGTTGTCCAGATCACTTGCGGTGCAGCGGTGACACCGTTTAGAACAACTCACGTGGTTCAAATGGGAGAGGACGATAACTGGATCTGAGGCTACTGAGAAGTGGGAAGGACTGTGTGAAGAGACTCTGGTTTTAGTCACTGGTTTGAGAAAAGGCCAGTTCTCGGAGGTTACCTCCGGAGGCTGTGTCGCACTTCCCCGCCCGTGGAGCAGCTCGTGGCGGTAGGGGTGCTGAGCCCGCCCGTGACTCTGGGGCTCCTCAGTGTGTTTTAAAGCAGGGAGGGTGGGCCCTGAGCATTTGGTCTTTTTTCGTAAGTTTTTTTAAAAAAGATTTTATTTATTTTAGAAGAGGAAGAGGTGAAGGAAGAGAGGGAGAGAAACATCAATGTGTGGTTGCCTCTCCTGCGCCCCCTACTGGGGACCTGGTCCACAACCCAGGCATGTACCCTGACTGGGAATCAAACTGGCCACACTTTGATTTGCACGCTGACGGTCAATCCACTGAGCCACACCCACCAGGGTTGTTCTGACTCTTTAAAGGTGTGTGTGTATTCTATGTGGGTGCAAGGGTATTGGACACATAAGTATGTGTGTATATGTATGTTCCACTCCAGTTTTTTTTAAAAAAAATACAGGGGTTGGCACAAATAATGCCCCTTTGTAATTATAAAATCATAAACATATAACAATATCACACTCAAGTACACCACAGGACATTTTAGGCGAAATGTTCAAATTAAAGCCATACATGATCACACTCATATTATTACCCTACCAACTACACTCAAGCAGGCATTACTTCTGCCCCACCCTGTGCGTTTAGTCCTTAATCATAATGTAGTTAGACCTGCATTAGGCAGTGGCTGTGGGCTGTGGCAACCATGCATATTCACTAGCAAAGCCCTTGGGGGATGATGTGTGTTTTTTGACTCTTTCCCACTGTTTGGCTGAGTTCAGTTCTTGATTGATGGCCAGAATTTTAAAGGTTGATTTCAAAGCACAAGCTAGTGTTATCCAAATCCTTTCTTAAGGATTGGCAAAATTGTAAATATTTAAATAGGGGAAAACTCCACTACTCACCTTGTTTTTATTCAACTACTAATACGTTCATTATATACATATACATATATGATAAGTAAATCTTCATCACAGAAAGATATTTAAAATGGCCCATTTTCTTTTTACATGAAGAAAGCATCTGGTTTTCCCTGAAAATTGGTGTGTATTTCATCATCGTTAACCACAAAGTAGTTACTCACTAATTACAAGGGACTTGGGAGAGGTCTCAAAGTGATGTGAGAAAGATGAAAACAAACACTTAGCACCTAGTTATTAGGGAGGGCGAATAATAATAATTACGGTGAACAGTTACCCAGCAGTTGTCTTTGCCAGCGTAGGGAGGTATTTATGTATCATCTCATTGAACACAAAGCGTCCCAGGGAAGAGCCAGGGCAGTGCTCACGAGTTTCAGTTTGCCACAGAGACCAGGAGACGAGGCTCCTGGGGACAGAGCCTGATGGATGTAATGAGGCTTCGCCCTGCGTGAAAGGGTAGGGACGTGGGAGGAGCAGGCAGAGGAGGCTTGTCCGGGAGGCACCTTCTGGAGAGAGCGACTGAGCCGGGAAGACACCTAAGAGGGGACTGACCCGGACAGGTGGACGCGTGACCTGCCTTTTCCTCCGATTGATGGACATCTCTCCCCATGAACGAACAGGACTGCGTGTCAGTTCACTGGCTACATAGTTCAGTAGTCCCTCCTGATCCACGGGGCGTCAGCTCAGGAGGCCTGGTGGCTGCCTGAAACCACAGATAGTCACAGGGCACACACAAGGCCTGCGGGCCGAACCCGGCCCTCCACGTTGTTTTATCCAGGCCGGCACCTGGTTTCTACCCCTCGGCAGGGCCGAGCTCCTTGCCCCTAGTGAAGGAGTGGTTACATGTACACAGTCCTAAAATGACATCCGACTCTTTGAGGGCAACCGCGAGGCCGATGAGGTCCCCGGTGAGAATGAGTTTGACACCCCCGATCTATGTACTGTCTGTATCCTTCTATGCCTATACCTATGATAAAGTTTAATTCATAAGTTAGGCTCAGAAAGTGATTCACAAAAATAACCAATAACAAAACAATAAAACAGTACAGTGTCATAAAAGGGATGTGACTGGTTTCTCTCAAAATATCTGACTGTCCTGTGCTCATCCTTCCTTTTGCAGTGATAGGAGATGATAAAATGCCTTATTTAGCCAAGAACTTGCACCTTCTCACTTAAAGACGGCACCTGAGTTCTCTCTGGTGCATCTAAATTGCTCTTCCTGGGCTTTGGGGCCAATATTAAGTGGAATGCTGGTGACCTGAACGCAGACATGGAGATGCTGTGACAGCTGATCTGATATCCAGGCAGGTCCTAAGTGACTAATGGGCAGGAAACCCCCGCGGCTAAAGGAAAGAATGAGTCAGGGCCCAGGTGGGGTGAGAGCTTTCATCACGCTGCTTGCCGCTCAGGGTGCTGCACAATTTGAAACTCGCGAACTGTTTATTTCTGGAATTTTCCATTTAATATTTGCCAGCTACTGTTGGCTGCGACTGACTGAAACCGTGGAAGGCAAAGCTGCTGCTACGGGGCTCCCTGTGTTCCGCATGACTTCTGTCTCTTATCTTTGGTGGACGGGACAGCGCTGCCCTGCTGCTGAGCCACCTGGCCAGGGTGCTTATCTTTGAGCACAAGCTCAGTCCATTTTTTGCTGCCCTAAATGATGCTACTGGGAGCTGCTTTGCTCCCCCATCCTGAGCTTTTCTCATTATCTCCTGTGATAAATTCCCAGAAGCAGAATTTTGAAGTCAAAACATGCAGGCATTTATCGAACCCTTGACCCACAATTCTGCACAGCCCCGTGTGGCTTGCAGGTGGCCGCGGCAGGGCTCACCCACAAGGCCATCTGACTGAAGGCGGAGTTCCGGCCATCAGGACACTCTCCTGGGGCTCCTGCTGGGAGACTCGGCACAATTTTCCTTTTAATCGTTAAATATCTGCCAACCCAGTAATTAGGCCTTTTGCAAATTCTTGTCACTCGTCTCTCCACATGCCGAGTACTGGAGTCATTATCTCCCTCACTATCCGAGAAAAGGGAAAAATAAGCCCTATTTCCCCACCCTCCGCCTTTGCTTTGTCTATTGTCACCACCGTGCCTTTGGTCACTGAGACCAGGCCTCTTGCTGGCCGCGCCACCAGCCTCCTCCCATCAGCCACTAACCCTGCTGGTCCTACCGCCCTTCTCTGGAATCAGCCCTCTTTTACAGCCCCACCGTCTGCCCGCGGGTCCTTCTCATTGTTTTGCATAACCTATATTTTAGGGGTTCTGTATCGAGGGTCAGTCCTACAAACTTCTGTGCTGCCTCCGAGGAAGGTCTCTGGAAGAGGACGCGTGCAGGAACGGATAGGGTGCAGCCCCTGCTCAGATCCCTTCAGCGTCCCCATTGCCACAGTCCCCACTGTCATTTTGCGTGTGACTCTTCCACAGCCCGGCCCTGGCTGCCTCCTGACCTCTGAGCCTGTCTTTCCAATTTGCGCCCCTCCCTCAGGTCCAGCCGCTGCGCTGCTTCCAGTCCCCAAGCGTCGGGGCTGCTCAGGCCTTCCCTGACGTGGCTCTGTCTGCTGTGTGTCACCTCAGCCTGTGCCACCCGGTCACACTTTCCTCCCAGGGCACACCTTTGCTGGCCTCTAGAATCACGGCCAGGCAGCTGTCTTTCTTGTCATCCTGGTACCTTGGGCACACTGCCAGTGGGACAACAAAGATGAGCCTTTATTCCCTGGAGGCCGAACAACAAACCTCGGTCTGGGTGTCAACCAAAGCCCCACAGTGGGATTTTTTCAGTGAGTCCATCCTGTGGGGTCACAAACGTGCCTGCGTTGTGAGCCGATGCCTGTGAAGCCCTTCAGTGCACGCCCGGCTCATGGCAAGTACTTGACCTTGTTAATCAGCATTCTTATTCTTATTCATCAAACCCATTTCTGGTCCAGTGGGTATTGTTATAAGGAGGACAGGGCAAATTCCCAGTGGCGTAATAAGAAAGTGCAAAAAGATGGAGGGTAAGAGGAACAGTATTTCATTCCCAAATCATGTTAAATAGCGCTGCTGGGAATGTTGGAAATGACCTTCAGGCATCTGTGACAATAGACTAACAGCCCTTACTGTGATAATAACAGTAACAACAATAAAAATAAGAAGGCCGATGACGGCCATTCGGTGCTAGCTCTGACCCAGGCCCCGCCAGGCCTGGTGCTTCCTGTGTCTCGTTGCCTCTCCACGGAGACTCTCACAGCACCCGTTTTCGTCCTGGACTTTGGGAAGATCGCTTTCCCCTCCCCAACTTCTACCCTTGGGAACCGGAAGGAGGGTGGACGAGGTGAGATTCGTGCACTCTCGCCAGGTCCTCTCCACACCGTGACTGACCTCTGACTCCACCCTCCAGTGGAACTTTGCCCTCAGCTCTGCTCACAGGCCTGTCCCCTGCAAGGCGGACAGAAGACACACCAACTTACAGCATTTCCAGCTTCAGCAGAATCCGGCAACACCTCCTCGGTGCCCATCCAGGTGCACTTTGGGAAATGCTTTTGAATTGCAAGGGGCATATGAGACATTAGTCTGAATTTCAAGTTCAGCCACTGAGGGCTTTAGAGGTCCCTGTGAGCCGGGAGGGGCCCTTCTGTGCCTGCGAGTGGGCTTGTGTGGGGGAGAGAGGAGCTGTTGGCGCTGCCTTCTTGGTGGGCTCTGCTGCCAATAGGTGTTGAGCAAAGGAGCTCATATTTGAAGACGTTACCCAGTCGTACTTCAAAAATAGAACCATTAGAAGAACATCACATCACCACTTAATAATACATCACCGCATTAAACCTTACGTCCAAAAGACTGGTGTGTGGGCTATGGTCTAAAGGGAATAAAAAGAAAAACCTCTGTTTCTTTACATATTAATTACAATTTTTCTATATTTATGAACTGTTGGCTGCTATTAATGAACCGAGTAATTAACAATGCATCTCCCGCCATCTGCATGCTTGTTGCGGACATGCTCCATGAACGTGTGTGGTCTGCCACGTAATTATCATCTGAAAGTGAAGTTTCCCCGATGAACTGTTTGTGGATGCACGTGGACTGTTTAGAGACGCAGAAAGCCTGCCTGTTTCAACCCCACCAGAATGTTCCTGCAGGTAGTGGCTGGTAGCTGGTCAGTGAGAAATGTGTTTAAAGAGGCTTTTAACATTGACCTTGAGAGTCAGGCAAGTGACCTTTCACTCAGGCAACTCAGATCTCTTCGGGAAATCCACCTTAGCTTTCTTTGTCCAGCGTGGAGTCCCTGGCTGGCTGGGGATCCCTGCTTAATGGGGGGAGAGGGGGCTGGCTGGGAACCGCTGGGTGCAGCTGTCCACTACAGCAGAGCGTGCACTCGGACTTTCATACTTTGGGCTCATACGAATAACGCTGCTGTAGTCATTCCTTGCATACATGGCTTCTGGCATGTGTGTGTGTGTTGAGTTCGTACCTCAAAGCGGAATTTCTGGGCAACAGAGGATGTGTGTGTTGAGCTGTAAAAGGTCCTACCAAACATCCTGAATTTGTCATCCCCATTTAAATTCACCGACGACAGTTGCAGTGGTTGCTTACTCTTCTAACACTGGGGAGTTTTTTATCTTTTCCATTTTTTGCCATCCTTATACCTTATTAGTGTTTTAGTTACAATTTTCCTGACAACTCATGGTGTTGAGCACCTTTACAAAGGCTTATTGGTCATTTGGACACTACCTTTTTTGAAAAACTTAAAAAAGTTTTGTGACCATTACTCAAAAATTGGGCTCTTGGTCTGTTCTCAGGGTTTTGTAGGAATTTTTTATAAACTATAGATATGTATCCATTATCACACAAATGAATTGCAAATGTCTTGGGTTCGTCTCTTTATTTTTAATTGTGGTTTTTGATGAACAAAGGTTTCCAATTCTATGAAATGTTATTTTTTAATATTTTTCTTTATAGTTAGCAACTTTGGTGCCTTGCATAGGAAACTATGCTCACCCGTTATGTCATGAAGATCTTTTCTTAAATTTATTTCCGGAAGTCACTTTCCTCTACCTTCTTTCCTCCCCCCGCCCCCCCGCCTCTTTCTTTCCATGTACGTTTGGACTCCACTTGTAATTGATTTTTATGTATGGCATGAAATAGGAACAAAATTCTCTTTTTTCATTTTGGCAGTCTATTTGCTTTAGCTGTAGGATTAGAGGTTGGCAGTTCGGTCCTTTCGGCACTGTAAAAACGGCTTTCCATTGTCTCCCCGGCGATGCACGGTGTCCACTGAGAAGCCAGCCACAGCCTTATTACTGCTCTTTGAAGGTAATGAGCCTTGGCTCGCCAGCGCCCCCTTTCTGCGGTTTTGCTGGGAGGTGCCTGGATGTGCTTTTCTTTTCGTTCATACTGCTTGACATTGGTAGACCCTTTCGAATGGATGTCCTGTCATTTCATGTCATCTGTCAGTTTTGCAAAACTCCCAGCGAGTGCACTTTCATGTATTGCTCCTGACCCTTTACTTTTTCCCCCTCCTTCTGAGTCTGATACTGGTTAGACTTTTTTTTAGGGTGTCTCATCCATTTCTTCTTGTCTTTCCTCTCGAGGACGTCTCTGTGCCCCTCGTTTCCCTCCGTGAGTTCAGTCTGCGTTCCGCTGACCCCTTTCCCGTGTGCTGATGCTCCCTGGTCACGCGTTGAATCCATCCTTCCCCTCACCCATCAGAGATTTGATTTAGGTGATTGTAGTTGTCATTTCCATAATTCCCATTTGATTCTTTCTATGAACTATGCAATCTGGTGAAATTCTCATCCCGATCACTGATATTCTAAAATACATGTCTGATGACTCCAATTTCTAATCATCTTTGTTTTTTGCTTTTCTTTTTTTAACTCTTCTTGATGTTTGCTCATATGATTTTCTTACACATTTGAACAATTTCATGTTTTTTTCCTCTTGGATTTTGGTTGTTTGATGTTTTTGCGTGCTTGGGGATTTTATAAAATAAAATTCTTGTTTGTTGGAGAGATACATAGATGCGTCATAAATGGAAGTGTGTAATTACAGTCTTCACCTCACTGAGCCTTCCTCCCTTCATGTTTCTGTGTTGTGAGTTAGACACAGGCTGGCTCTGTCTCACACATTCCACATCCCATAGTGAAACCCATGAGTTGACTGTTTGCCAACTGGGAGGGAGCGGGCACCGACCGTCTCGTGGCCTTCGCTGAAATACACAAAAGTTCAAAGTTCCTTTTTAATAACCTGTTACAATTTGAAATAATTTCATCTTCCCCCCAATATAAAAATATTATTCTTACTTGAAATGTTTTCATTTTACTTGTTTGACATTGTGATGAGTACCTAGAAATATAAGAATTATTGGTGCGTGTGTGCCAATGAAGTAGTTTTCCCAAGGGTACTGGAGGCTTAAGAAACACTGCCCTAAATTGTCAGCCTTTGGATACAATCACATAATCCGTGTGCTAAGAATCAAAACTACCAATCTTTGATCCACTGTAGTCATCTGCTTTTGGATGTGTTGAGTTGGAGGTGCCCGAAGAACACTGATATCCCACTCCCAATAGGCAGTTAGGGATACGTGTCTAGACCTCAGGCACGAGGGTACCATCAGGACACAGAAATCGTAGAAATGGCTGAAACGTTAAAGGCTGTAGAATGAAGCAGAATGAAAGCCAAACGTACGTAACACTCAGGTGCAAGCGAACAGACGGTCTTAAGACGTGTGTCGATCTCCTGAGATTCCCTTTACCCTGATGTTCACACATCATTTTACCTGTGCACACCCTGTGCAAGGGAGCTTGTTGTAATACCTGATTCCATGACCAAGACGGGATGTGTATATTTCCACCTACTTAAATTCACCTGCTCAAAACCAAAGAGGACCTGAGTAGAGCGAAGTCTGACATTGTTTAGACCCATTTGTGTGTGTGTGTGTGTGTGTGTGTGTGTGTGTATGTGTGTGAAGTGGCAATGACTCTGTGATTCCTGAGAATGTGTATATCACGATAGAAGGCTGGTTATGGAATAAAATGCCCTGTTAGCTCAACTAAGCCTCTGTTTCCCTACAGAGGCAAAGTTTGGTACCTCCTTGGGCCACCACCCTGGCCACTCTCTTGTGTATCTTAAACGGCCATCCCTTTGCCATCCTGCCACGCTGCACGCCATTAGCATTTGGTTCCATCCCACTCTGGGAGAGTGTTGACCGCCCTGCGAATTGACCCAGCAATTATGGCCAAAAGGTTGAGGGATGCTCCCGTACATTCTAAACACATCCATGGGCCTATTGATGTGATAATGAGGAGATGACACTTTCTCACTTTCAGTCGCTCCCAGAAAGCCACTGACAAGGGGGTGTGCCCCGGTCTAAGGTAAAACTCCATGCCCACCTGTTCCTGCCGTGTCCGGGGTCCTGGGAGCTGTAGAGATTGGGGCCAAGGGCCGATGGTCTTTGTCTTGGTCTTTGATTCTGCTCATTCCATGAGAGACACAAGCATAGTATTGTGCGAAGCCTCCAAGATCTTTACAACCATTGTGTTGACATAAATTGTCAGTGTCAGATTTCTGGTCTTGTGGGCAAAGATTCCCAATTGCTAAACATTGCTTGTTGTGCTCACACGAACTTAATGCAGAATCATAATGTAGAAATAACAGAGAGTCAAAATCCCTGCCTCCCCCCACTCCCAGGAGCCACGATAGACATGGTGCTCCCAGCTCCTGTTAACAGGCTCTTTCACCTCCCCCTGGTGCTCTCTGCGCCGCACAAGCGTTGTAGGCCCCCGACACTGACCGTGTTGCATGTTTGAGGTCGAGCTTGGAGCCTGAGGAAGGGAGAGGCCAGACCCAGAGGGACGCTCCCTTTTGCCAGGTGCCAGTGCGTTTCACAAGCACGTGGGTGCTTTCCCTGGGGCTTTAGCCTGAAGGGTCGGAACTTCAGTAAACGATATTGTTTTTACTTTTTATACCGCAGCATTTCTTGCCCACTACACACCTGATGTTAGAAACACCCTAGGGTCGCCCTAACATTAAACACAGGTGTGAATCTAACAAGAGTCCTGTTATTGAATTCTGTACGTTCAGCTTTAATAACATTCTCTAGGGCAAGGCGCTTGATCTTTCTGGACTGCAGTTTTCTCTTGCACAACACAAAAGAATGAAAAGGTGGGAGAACAAAGAGAAAGATTTTGACTTTTCTTTCACACATTCTTTCATCAGTTAGTGAGAGAGCAGGGGGTGTATGAGTAAGATACCAAGCGGCCCACCAAACATAACTTCATCGGAGAGTGGCAGAGAGAGGCCCGTGACCGGTGGGCACTCACGCTGTAGGGCAAGCGTTACGGTAGGGCTATCACATAGGGGAGAGGAGCACATTGCGGGAACGAATTCTGTTTATGGGAGGGTTTCCCCCAAGGACATGTCAACTGGGTTGGGATTTGCATAACAATTAGTGTTGATCCAGTAGGATTGTGGGAAAGCAAATTCCAGACAGGAGGAAGGGAATAAGCAAACGCTTATGCAAGCTGAAGGAGTGATGGGCCCTCAGGTGGTACTGAATAGAACGTGTAGATGCTGAGGGTGGCCGCAGGTCAAATGTGAAAGCATCTGTCACAAACCAGTAGGGACACTGAATGCCCTACTGAAGAATATAAGATGGTGAGAAAGTAAAGCGATCATTTCTCTTCCTACTGTTGAAAAAAAACAACCAACATGATAGGCACAAAGAATACAAACCAAGATAAGTCCTCAAGATGAAAATTTGGGGTTGGGTGACCTCAATGAAACGTAGGTAAAAAGAAATACCTGTGCCATTGTCTCTGTCGAGTGCACTGCGAACACCCAGAGTGGGTCTCCTCTTTCAAGTGTGTGCCTCACCAGCCCGTGTTTCCCATGGTTACCAGGGTCTGGATTGGCTTTTGAACTCGTTGGCATTGATTCATCTTTTCAGATAGCTGCTCGTTTGAAGCATCATTGCAGGAGATGTTCTCTGCTGATCTCCACAGAGCGCACACCTGTCAATCACAACAGCAATAGCGCCCAGCTAGCCTGCATATCCAGATTCTGGAGCAGAGTCAGGGCCGTTTTCCCGCTCAAAACCTGCCAAGTTTAGAATCGCCGGCTCCTCTGTGGGCTCGCAGAAATTGTAGAAAGGGACCCGGCTGAAAACTTCAGCCTTTCATACACACGCCTTATACGATTATGACAAGAAGTCTTTAAAGGGCTTCCCGCGACGGCAGAATGACCACACTGCACTGTGGTCCCTGCTGTGGTACGATGACCATGGGCTTCCCCATCACCTCGCCTTCTTCCACACTGGCAGCGGGATGCTGTGCTGGTTCCCTAGCGCCCTGCGCCCACAGATGCTCACAGGTGATAGTCCTTGTTATTCCAATCACTGAGTCCCTTTGTCTAGCAACCTCATGGGGTCAGAGAGGTGACCCATGGGGACAATCAGCAGGTACCTCCCACACACAGCATCTGGATCAGATCTGTCTCACATGCCAAGAGGGTGACCGATCCCAGGAGTTTCCGTAAAGGCTATTTAGTAGGGCTTGTGATGGTCGATCCCATCTCTTAGAATGCCCAGTAGGTGCGGAGGGTGACTTGCTGTGTCTCATCCTCTCTGTCCCTTCTCAGTGTCTGGCCTGCAGGCAGGGCGATTTGGCAAAGCAGGACACCCTGAGTGCCCCCGAGACCAAAGAGTTTCTGGTTCGTATTTGTTTTCCTGTCAGGTGTAGCGGGGGCACGCATTCCCTTCAAGCCACTGCCAACTATGTGCGGGCCAGCGATTCGGCAGGGCAAGGGAATCATTGGCAAATACGGCACAACAAATCGCTGGCTGACAGCAAGAGCTGGGGATGGCTCTGTGAGGGGACCCAGCAAAGCCGATTGTCACCCAGGTGAGGAGTCCCATCTGTGTCCTGAGAAGCTGGACCTGGCGTGGGGATGGAGCGTCCAGGGAACCTGCAAAAGGCAGAGGATTTGTCTCCACCGTCGGGAGCTGTTTGTCTCCAGAAAGGATGCCCAGGCTCCGTGTCTATTACTGAAAACAGCGATGTGACTCGGGGCTTAAAGCCCAGTGCTGTGAGAAATGGTGGAGAAAGATGATAAAAGGACTATGCAGGGGCATCTGCCCTTAGACTTTCACAGACTTTCCTCATCCACTTCTTCTTAAAAATATTTTATTTATTTATTTTTAGAGAGAGGGGAAGGGAAGGAGAAAGAGTGGGAGAGAAACATCGATGTGGTTGCCTCTCATATGTCCCCTACTGGGGACCTGGCCTGCAACCCAGGCATGTGCCCTGACTGGGAATCGAACCAGCGACCCTTTGCTTCACAGGCTCGTGCTCAATCCACTGAGCTACACCAGCCAGGGCCTCATCCACTTCTTTGACAAAGGAAAGATGTTGCAATGATTAAAATGAGTCCTTCGCCAGCTCACAGAAATCCGATGAAGTGGGAGTTAGATGCTGGAAACCGCTGTTCTCAAAATCCCTCGCTGTCACTGCCTGATTGGCTACAGATGTTATTATGTCTTGGATGTATGGTATCACGGCACTGCGTTCAAAACCTCGCATCTCCATGCAGGTACTGACGCACATCTGGATTAGGAATGGAGGGAAGTAACCGCCTTTCCATGACCTCTTTCCTTTCTGCTCCCCACATACTTGGGCAAAAACACCTTCAAGAAAGATGCACAAAGGACTTCAGGAGGTTGCTTGCACAGCCAGTCGGAGGGAGGCCCTGGTGTCTCAGGAGGGAGGCCTGGTCTTGTTCCCGGGGCACCAGAGTCGGGGGCTGCCTCTCCTCAGTTCTTGTCTTGCAAGAGAAAAATTCATGGGGGAGACAAACATGTATAGTGGAATGAGATAGCAAATTTATTTATGACACATAGAGAGAAAATAGGTATGAATAAGTCTGCCAGTAAGTTTGTTCTGGCTACAAGCAGGCACTCAGCTAATCTGAGTGCGCCAGCTATTGGGGTTCAGGGGTTGCATACTTTAGTCAGCTTCTAGGTTCCCCCTCCCCGCTCCTCCCAAGCCTGGGGATTAAGACAGTTTTCCCCCAGTTAGTGGAGACCCTACACACAGAATTTCCAGGGCTCCTCGCCTCCTGTGCTGTTATAGTTTTGTTTGTGATGTTCTGAATGCCTGGCAATCTCAGACTGCGCTCAGGATGACTGAGTCGACGCGTGGTCCCAGCCTCCTGTGTTAAGTTCTATGTTAGACTCGTGGCAGGGCCTCTTGCTGTATTTCCCCTCGGGCTGCTCAGTCCTGGCCGCTGCCTAACGCTGTGACCTGCAAAGAAAAGAGTGTGGAGAGACTCTGGTGGAGGGCACACGGGTGGTGCTGCCCCTCCTCCGCACTGCCTTTCCTCCCTTTGTCTCAGATCACGGGAGACGAGGGGGTGGCGCTGAGACGCTCCTTGGGCGGGGCGTGCGGAGGGGCGGCCAGCCACGAGGACAGGGTGCGGGCACCGGGGACCTGTGAGGTCTTGACTCTCGGAGGGTCCTCCCACGCCTGTCAGTCACGTCCCTCCGTAACCTTAGGTAAAGGGAACAGGGCGGGGGGGGGTGGATTTTGTGAGTGGGAAAACCATTCTCAACTGAAAAAAATTGCTTATAAGACTTCAGAAATTTCAGCTCGCAGATCAGAAGTATCACACCCAAGACGAAGTTGGCGAGAAGCCCAGAACTCGCCATTTTCACGTTAGGTGCAACATTCACACCTGGCTTTTCTTAAATAGCAACCAGGGCATTAAAATGTCCTCCGGGCTTCGGATGTATTTACACACTGTCCGTGGGCACGAATATCTACTCACCAAATGAATTCCGAGCTGGTTTTGTGATTTTGGAACTGTCCAGGAATTAGACGTTCATTTATTTCTGAGACATTTTGTGATCATAAAAAAACCACTGAAGCTCTCACCATGCATATAATTAATGACACGCTGGCGTGTTTTCACCTGGCACCTAATCTTTGTAAGAATCACCCATTACAGCGTTTGACCCCAACTGCGCACGCTAGCATCTCATTAAGTGGTTAGCTCAGTTGAATAAAAGAGTTTTGACTTAACCTCCTCCAGCTCAGTAGGAGCATCTAACGTTTGTTGCACAGCCGTAGGGAGAGGGCTGTGCCCTGTGCAGTGTAACGTGAGACACTGTCGTCCGCTCCGGGACCCCCACCCACCCTACATGCGCCACCGGGGGGAAGAGGCTTGAACAAATACCGCCTCCCCTCACTGTTTGCTGATCCTGGCCTTGGAAATTCGCTCACTCTCTGAAATTCACGTGCCACCCCCAGTCAATCTCCCAGTGCTTCCAGAGTCACAAGCAGACACCCGAGTTACCACCGGAGGGGTGCATGCACAGCTGCCGTCAAACGTGGGGGTGAGGACACTGTGCCTCCTTGTTTCACAGATCAGTCAGTCCCCGTGTTCACACTCCTGTGACTCTGATCGGCGATTCTGACGTTTAAAAGGCCCCGAGTGTAGCGCTGAGGTGCTGTCGTGTGTTTCCAAGTCCAAGTCCAAGGGATGGGCCTTGTGTGGAGGAAAAAAACGCTTGTTAAATAAGCTTCCTTCAGGCCTGAGTTCCTATCTCGGAAGTGAGTCCAGCATTGACAGACCAACTACGTAGTCTGAATAAGGGGCCTTGAGTGCACCCAGGACGAGGCTATGATGAAAATGTGTTTCCAGAGGCCCCTGCGAACCTTACTGTGCATTTCCCTTAGAGCAGCGACTTTCAGCAGGTATGCTGCAGGTGTTTGTGAAACACCAACGCCTGCCCATCAGTCAGGGGCGCTGACCTCTTTCCACCTGGATTGTCAGATTGAAAAAAGACAGCAGCCCACACCACCATAGCCGTCCACTGTGAAGGAGTCAAAATCATACCTAATTTCTTCGTCAGATCGGCAAAAGTTGGAATTTTTTTTTTTGGTGTGACGCAGACTTTTGGCCATGAGTTTCTGAGCACCGTGAAGGGAATGAGGTTGAACCTGCTGTCTTAGGGGCAATGGTTCCGTTTTCACCGACTAGGCATTTGTGGTGACCCTGGGGACGGCGCTGCTGTGGATAACGAGACTCAGCCGTATCCGGCCTTGGTAGATAAGTTTGCTTGGTTGTCTCAGACCCTTTGGCCTACCGGATGTGCCGTGTTTTCTCGGGTCTAGTCCTTTCTCCAACGTGTTGTTGCTGGCGCGTCCTCTGTGCCAGGCCCCGCTGGGTCCTGACGATGAAAGGAAAAAGAGCCGCTCCGGTCCTTGTCTTACCGGCTGGAGGGAAAGACGGTTGTAAACACACAGGTCCGTGTAAAATCACAGAGACATGACAGCGCTGTAAAGGCAGGGCACGCGGGGCACAGGCAGAGGCGCACGGGTACCAGGGAGGCCTGCCCCGGCCAGCAGGGTGGGCATGGAGTTCAGGCCGAGGTCTGCAGAGAACACGCAGTCAGTCCCGCGTGGGGCAGAGGTGGGGGTGACTCGCAGGCACAGGAGCCTCGTGCACGCAGACACCCGCAGGCCGAGAAGGCAGCCAAGTGCATCCTGGAGAATGGGAGGGGCTGGGGCAGGAGGTGGCTTCAGTGGGGGGGCGGGCAGCAGGCGCCTAGAAGTCTTGCAAGATCATCGAAGACTTTGGTTTGTTTCTGAACGTCCTAGGAAGCAAGCCATCCTGAGGTTTTAAGCAACAACGTTGCCAGGTCTGTGTGTCGAGTGATGGCTTGGCTGCAGAGGAGAGAATGGATTGCAGGAGCGGCTTGGGCAGTGGTGCTGCAGAGGGGGTGGTGGGGGTGACCCAGAGCGGTAGGCACGCTGTTACTTAATGCAGACCGATGGATGCTGAATGATACCGAATGGGCGTGAACCGAGTCCCAGCCACGGAGATGCTGGCTGGGCGAGCCTGTGCAAGAGCAGGCGAGGGGTGTTGCTCCCCCGCCCTGAACTGGGGGGCTCAAGATGCTGTTGTCACAGCTTGGTTCCCGCATCTGTGTGGAGGGGTCCCCTAGAAGTGCTCTCGTTGAGCAAAGGGGTTTTTCTGCTTCTGGGAACATGCTTTGAGAAAACATACTGGGCTGGGCTGTTACAGCCCCCTTCCCCCCTATTTTACAAAACAATACGAACAAGCAGAATTCAGCTTTAGAAAATTTAGTGGCCATTAAATGTTGTGATGTGATTGAAAATCACGCTGATTCTGTATCTTACTGCACCATCTTATGACTCTGATGTGCTCATGGGTGTGAATTCTGTTGTTCCGTTTCTTGCAAAGTTTTATTCAGGCCACTAAAAAAAAATTAAGGGCATTGAATGTTCTAGAAAGTCCTTTCCCAATTAATGAAAGGATGAAAAATTTCCTCTTTAGAATGTGAAGATTAATGGTAATTTCTGCCTCTGGAAGGTGTAAATTGGTGTTTCTTTGGTAGGATTTCGTGTTCCCATCTATTCTGTTCATTGTACGGATTGGTAATAAATGAATCTGATCCAGTCCAAATACGCCCTTCCCAAAACGCCTAGAGAGAGGTCCTACGTATAGAAAGCGTTTGGGGGTGGCCAGGTGGATGGATGAGCTTGCAAGGGCACATATTGCTTGCTATGCGAGGCTTGCAGCTCCACCTTTGTTTCTCTAGGCTGTTTATTAAACCCATGATTCAGCGACGGGACCCACAGAGTCCTGTCCCTGGAAGTTCATGTGAGGAATGTGGTCTTTGCCCTTGCCCTTTGCCCTTTGCCCTTTGCCCTTTGCCCTTTGTCCTTCTCCCACCAGGAGAAGTGGGCATGTAAACTCCCTGAACCCCGTACCTCATTGAGAAGGTGCCCGCACGCTGGTCCGAGAGCACAGAGGAAGAGGACTAGCAGGAAGGTTCCGGAGGAAGGGCCAGTGAAGGTCTGGAGGAACAGGGGACTGGCCGGCCAGAGGGGACAGTATGTGCCAGAGCAGGCAGGCATCGGACACACGGTGCCTTTGGAGAGCTGCAGGGACTTGGAAGGCGGCCGTGAACCAGTAGAGGACAATTAAAATCCCCTATGAGAAGGCTTTTTCCTCTCTCCGGAGTCTGCAGCTTGGCACGGAAAACCGTGTTGGCTGTGCGTGAAGGGATGTCGTGAATGAAGTATTTCCTATCATTTCCTTTAACTCACATTAATCAGATAACAAACAGCATAGACAATAGAATAACGTATTTGGACTCTTTGTAATTAATTTTGAAATCTTATGCCAGCTGGGATGGAGAGGAAGTAATGGAAAGAGCACAGATTTCTCAGTAAGTTGCTTTCGGGTTTTGGAGGAACCTGAAGCCGCCTATAAACAGGCCTGCTCTCATCTTGCTTCTTCTCTTTACTTCCTTCTCCAGGTTCAGACATGATAAAAATGGATATTTACCATCTCATTTCGGTTCTTAAGGCAAGATGCTTGGGTTTCCCAGGTGGAAGGGGGTCACGTTTAAACACGTTTCTTGTGGGCCCCTATTTAGATGACCATCGATTCATTCTGACATTCTAAGAATTAAAAGTTTCCTCCTCAGTCATATTTCTTGCTATTTAAAAAAAATTGGTGGCTGATGACAAATCCTCTCAGATATATTCTGTATTTCAGAACTATTTGCTAGTAATTTAGAAATCATTCATAAGATTTCTAAAATCAGGGTTTTAAGAAAGAGCATGCAAACATCTTATTTTAAACAGACTATCTCCCAGAAAGCAATGCTAAACCATTTAATCCAACCACTGACCACCTAACCTAATTGTAAATGTTAGGAGATCTTTAGATAGATCTCATGTGAAGCCTGGGCCTTCTCACAGGAAGGAGAATGGCGGCTCCATCACATCCAGCTTTATTGCTCTAAGAGGTTTGAGGTGGCCCTTTCCAACTTGGCTTCTGGTCAAACCACTAAATACATGAAACATCTTTTTCCTCTTCTCTAAGCTGCTGGGACTCTGGAGGCCTCGGTTTCTTCGGTTGGAGCTGTTTCAACATCTTGAAACGAAACCGCTAATTAAAGTGTTCTGTGTCTGGCGGGGAGCCCTCCTTCCCTCTGGCTGGAGCACGGCCTTCCGCCGTCGTGGACGACGCAGAGTATTTCCATCTCCACGTTTTGCCGTGGAAAATACCGCTGGTTGGGCGACAAAAAATGTGAACGAAGCATCTGACAGTCGATTATCTACCTTGCTCTGCCTGATCCCGAGGGAGGTGCGGCGCCAAGCAGCCGGCGTTTCTCCCGGCTCCGCACCAGCCAGGCCTGCTGGTGAGATGTTCTCTTTCTGTGACTATCGGCTTGATGTGGTGTCCCCTGTCCCGTGTGTGCGAGTGCTTCTTGACTTTGGAAAAATTAGTTTATCAATATTTCTGAGAGCCTATGTTTGCTGGGTTGTGAGGATATGAGACACTTTAATGACACTTTTTATTTCTTATTTGCCCCCTCCATTCAGCGGTAGCCCCCCAGGGCATAGTGTCTGAGACAGTGAAGTCCTACAGGAGTGTGAACTGAATCAGTGAATGGGAGGGCTGGGCAGACACAGCCCCTGCGGTGAAAAGCCACACAAGAGACGGGGACAGAGAAACGCGCCGACAGAGGCGTGAGCAGAGAGCCACGGAGCGCCTCGGACAAAGTTCCCGTGGATTTAGGGGGGGCAGCAGAGGTCAGGGAAAGATTCCCAGAGGATGTGCTGTCTGGGCAGCGCCCTGAGGAGTAACAAAGGGGTCCCTAGCAGGCCTGGAACAAGAAAGACGGGAGTGCATCCCAGACGGAGGTCATCACACTGGCAAGGCGTGCGTACTTCGTGACCACACTCGGCTGAGGTAGAAGGTGGGCCTTAAGGGGAGACACCCTGTGGGTTTGGAGCTTGAGACAAAGTATTTTAATGTGAGATCTTTGCCTAATTATGACTAAATAACCAATAGACAATTTCTAGGCTAATTAGATTTAGCTTAAAGACCGGTTACACACAATTCTGCAGAAGTACTTAAAACTGTACATTTGAGAGAGAGCAGTGCGATTTTTTTTTAAAGGCCAGTAAGATACACTTGTTTCTTTTTAAAGATTTTATTTATTTATTTTTTAGAGGGGAAGGGAAGGAGAGAGGGAGAGAAATATCAGTGTATGGTTGCCTCTGGTGTGTCCCCTGCCGGGAACTGGCCTGCAACCCAGGCATGTGTCCTGACTGGGAATCGAACCACGATCGTGTGGTTCACAGGCCCTTGCTCAATCCACTGAGCTACACCAGCCAGGGCTACACTTGTTTCTTTAAGGAGGACTATGGCCGTGCATTGGGCCCCTCACCCCTGCATGGAGGCCTCCTTCCTTCCAACAACTTGTGTCGTATGGGTCCCATCGGATATTAGTAAAGAGAGTTTTTTGGGGGGCTACCATCCGTATTGTCTAAGAACTTACAGTATAACATGTACCCTTTCATAGTAGACATAAAAGGATAGATAATAAACAAAGAAAAAGCACAGTGCATAGGTCCACCACGGCGGGCTTCACCATTTGGAAGACGATGAAGAGGGGAGAGGAGCAGACGCGACCCTGACCAGCACGCCAGTGCGGAGAGCGCAGGTGCTGGCGCGGCCCACCGGTGTGGACAAGCATCCTGCCGAGCGGGAGCCTGCTCCCCTGTAGGGTCGGGAGGGCTGCTTGGGGTGACCTATGGAGGCAAGGACTGAATTGGGACAAGAGAGGAGATGGGAGCTGATGGGAGGGGCCACTGAGCATTGAAGAGGGTTAGGATGTAAATGTGGGCAGAAGAAGTTAAGTAATCTGGGGCAGTGGGGGCAACTGTTTGAAGCACACACGTGTGTGTACGAACACACAACCCTCCGGAGGCTCTCTGGATTGCAAAGAGAATTGTAAATAGTGAATAT
This sequence comes from Sturnira hondurensis, assembly GCF_014824575.4. Taxonomy (NCBI): domain Eukaryota; kingdom Metazoa; phylum Chordata; class Mammalia; order Chiroptera; family Phyllostomidae; genus Sturnira; species Sturnira hondurensis. Next base: position 16,340,147 of record NW_028082350.1, on the reverse strand, counting down.
TTCATTTCTTCAAGAAAAGAATATTATTGTACCATTAACCACGTTCTAGCTCTGTAGGTAAACTCTTCGGGTTATAGAATTCTATCCAATTAAATCCTGGCCTCTTGATGTTATTGTTTTAAACTATCACCCTCACGTAGGATCTTTCCGCCTGATAGAGCGTGACAGGATCTATGTGCGAGTTCTCTTCTATGTGTGTTACGAGCTGCGCAGCTGTGTTTCCAGTCTGACGTGGGCATTCTGGAGTCTCTTTGTGTGGGAACTTGAGAAGTCAGCCTCCCTGGCGTAGGTTTGGACCAGGGCGTCAAGCGAGGGTGGGCGCTGGGAGTCCTGCTGTGGTGGCCTGTAGGGCATGTGCTGTGTTTGTCCGCTCTGCTGGGACAGTCATCAATTATGTGTGTCCTCCACACATTCTAATCTTCCTTCCAGAAGAAGGTTAAAGGGTGTCAAGAATGTACTTCTGGGCTTCAGCTTGTTAAAAAGCATGAAAAATCCCTAGAGGAGATGAAAAAAAATAATTCAGGAAGTGTGCTAAAAATAAATAAATATATTCTAAAGAAGTTAGAAGGAGTCCTGGGAAAATCAATAGCAGCGTGAAGAGGCAGAAGCAAATGAACCTGACACTGGAGCAGAGCGGATAACTCCACTTGGAGAGGGGAGGATGTGCTAATGCTCTGGGAATACTAAATAAGATCTGCAAGCGCCAGTGAGTGAGCAGAATCTTCTAGAATGGGGGAGGAAGTGAGTCACCTGCCTCCCCCCCACCACCAACACATAGAGGGATGGGTGGCTCCACACCAAGGAATAGGCAGGTCACAAAATGGCAGTGGCAGGGAGTCTGGGTTCTGCCCACTGTCCCTCCGTTCCCCACTACTCGGTGCCTTGGCTTTCTGCGCACCCACCTGGGAATGCACGTTTCTGCAAAAATCAACTGAGGATGTATTGCTAATGATTCCAGAGGTCGGAATCAAAAGCTGATGAACTTGTAGACAGAGTAAGATATTTCTTCTTTCAAGGCCATGACCTTGAAAGGAAGCTGGGGAAAAAATGGGAACTAATGAGAGGGTGGGAGACAAGCGGGGAAATGTGCGGTGTGCTCCTCTGGTGTGGGGTTTCTGACAAGAAAGTGCCCAGCACAGATAGCACGTGGTGAAGACTGGGCGGGGGGCTGGGGGTGGTGGCGGTGGTGCAGGGAAGCAGCAGACTGGACTCCGGAGAACAGAGACCGTAGTTTGCTCGTCTCGGCATCTCCAGCATCTACCACAGTGCTTTTCATATAACAGGAGTTCAAGGTCAAAATGCTTTCGTCTAAGGAGGTGGAAGGAAGGAATTGCACGGCAAAGAAACTAAATCACAATTCCACAAATGACGATGGATAGAAACAAAAACGAAGCACAACTGCAGCAAACCGGAGTGCCAGGGGGGCCCAGGCATCCATTCTCCCGAGAAAGCGGCAGGAAAACCACTCCAGAGCGCTCACTTCTGGCCGAGACCGTGTGCATGTGCCCGTGCGACAACGGGGAATCCAAACTAACAGGCTTGAAGGGCTAACGCAAGAGAGCAGAAGCAATCTCACAGCTCTGGCTGTGTGTCAGGGAGCCAAAGGGACAGACAAGCACACAGCGCTCCCAGGAGAGAGCTGGTACGGACGGGGGGTGGGGTGGGGTTGGGGGGGGTGTAGCAGGGCGGATCAAGAACGTGATTCATTGTGCTCAACGCTGTGTGCCTGTGCAGGGGGCACCACGTGTGGAGACAGAAGGGCCAGGCGAGGGGCGGAGCTGGTTCCCCGCCCTCAGCTGCTGAGTCTCCCACGTGGCTGCAGGTCCTGCTGGGCAGCCCCACGGTCCCTCCAGCTTCCTCCTGGTGGCTCAGCTCCTCGGCTTGATAACCACTTCCTTCTCCCTGGGTGCCTCTTGCCCTTTCTCATCTCTTGGCTGTCCCCCACCCCCCACAGGCTCCTTGGCTTTTCTGTCACCTGTGAATCCACACCCAATAGTGAAGTCCTCGAAATGCCCCACGTGCTGGTTCCTGACTAGGCCTTGGCGTTCAGAGTCTCCCGCAGACGGCCCCATTTCACAGCGAGCATGCCAGGGGTGTTCCTAGAGGTGTCAGTCCATTTTATATGTGGGATGCTGTTGTTGTCTTGCTTGGTGGCTGTGGACAGAAGTTCAATTTACCCTGGACTCAGAGGTCTTCCCTAAAAAATCAGAAAACCTGATGTATTTGGCTACCTTGGAATCTACTCATTCGTCCAGCCAACAGGTTTCACTGGAACCCTGGTCCCCGGGGGTGCACGTCGGCCTCAGGGTACAATTTGGTGATGGGGACAGGTGTGCCCCTTCTCCAGAGAGCATCGCAGGTCGGTGGAGGAACGAGTCCTGCCACAGGCGCATGTGGAAGACTCAGGCTTTGCCCGCAGCGCCTCGGCGTCCGTCCCCATTCTGCCCATCGCCTTCCCAAACCAGTGTTAGAAAGTGCTGTGGAAAGCACTCGTTACAACCGGGTGGAGAGCGTGGAGGCTTCTGGTCCCAGCACCTTGACCAATGACACTGAAATAACTAGGAAAGTTGTACAGTTTTGAATAACCCCGCAGTGATTTTCTACGACCTTCTTAATAACAGACCTCTAATTAGGGAACAAACGTGTCCCCCATGGAGCTCTCTCTCTGAGTGAAATGTGTTTGGCAAGAATTTCTCCTCAGAAATTGCTTTTGTTCAAGAAATGCTTGTCCTTTCTTTATATGCCAGGATAAGGGTCTTTTACACCTAAGAATGAATGATTATCTCAAAGGAACGAGGGATGAACTGAATCAAACCCTCATTCTGTAGGTGGGACCATACCAAATTCATTACATTTTGATCAGGAGAAATCTTATTTTTTCATATTGTCAGAATATGAATTTTAATATCCTCCAGTAACACATTTCAGTGTCAGGATTTCTTTTCACCTTATCTAAATCTCCCAGGCCATTCTTAGAAAGGAAGAGGACAATCGGCTGCAATCCTGTGTATAATTGACTGAGGCTTTATCTTTTTCTTCACTTCTTCATCCGACACCTTTTTATTGAGCACCTACTAAGAGCCAGGCCCTGGGGTGAAAAAGTGACCAAAACCACATAGGGTCCCAGGCCCATAAAATTACTTTCATGGCTAAAGGATCGTTGCTTTTTTGTTTTTCTTCTTAGATTTGTTTTTCTAACCCTGAATTTCTACTTTTACCCATCCCACTTGCAAGCTACATGGTATTGGGCAAACCAATAACTCTGTAAAATAATTTCCTGTACCAGCAAAACAGCGATGATGGTAACACCGCACTGCGTTGGTGTGAGGCTTGAACTTGAGCTCGTAGCTGCGTAATGAACATTAACTCCGCCCACGGCTCCTATATTTCAGTGGGATCTCTAGGGCTGCACGCTGTAATCAATATGGCCACGAGCCAACGTGCCTAAGTACCATCAAATCAGTTAGTGATCAAATGAAGTCAACAATCCAGCTCCTCAGTCGCACTGGCAGCGTTTCCAGTGCTCCGTAAGCACGCACGTATTGGATAGTGCTTTTACACATATTAGATACAGGACATTTTCACCATGGCAGAAAGTTGTGTTGGCTGGCGCACAGTACTGGTTTCCGGCACCCTCAATTGAAAAAGAGAGAGAAGACACACAGACCTTCAGGACCGACTGGGGTATGGGCTCGGTGGGGCTGGGCGAGCCGTGTTTCTGGCGGGGACGCTGCAAGTGCCACCTGCCCAGCCACGGCCCTCGTTGCTCAGTTGGGCGCCTCACGGAGCTGTGCAGTGGTGCCTAGGGGCATGGGCCGTGGGGGGAGGCAGCCTGGGCTTCAGTTCTGCATTTACTATTCCTAGGCTGCGTGGTTTGGGAAAGTTTCTGACCTCTCTGACCCCACCTTCCCTCCCAGTGCAGTGCCCATCGCAGGGGCAAATCTACGTGCACCACTGAGAACGGTGCCTTGCCAGGCAGCGCCCTCACCGACGCGGCACTACCAGAAAGCCTGGCAGGCACGTGAAGTCTGCATGCACAGCATTTCCCCATATGTGCATGTAACCAAAGTTATTGCTGTCCCTCCTTTGCGTTTTTTAAAAATAAGGACCACTAAAAGGTACAGGAAATTCCGAATATTGCGGTTCACTGCCCTGTAGGGTTGTCTAGCCTCACACGAGAACGTGGAATGGAGAGCCCTGTAAGGACACACAGATTTTGTGAAGCAGATGACCCATGCCCCCTCCTGACAGCCCGATTCCCATTCTGCGTGTGCTCGGCACGACTCCAATTACAGTACGTTTCCAATTACGTAACCGGTTGAAGGGTGGAATGGTGAAAACAGTCTTGTTCAACAGACAGTCCAAACCCCAGGTGGATGCCAAAATCATTAATATTCATTTATTGAAAAATGCTTGCCGATTCAATCCACATGTATCACAAGTCTTTCTGTCAAAGCCTTGTGTTGCATGCTGCTCGATTAGAATAATCTGGCAGCAGATTCACCCCAGCCACTGTTCAGCGTGGGTGTCTGTTTCAGTCAGTTCACGTTCTTGACCCCCAGAGTGGCTGATGTGAGGGGGTGGGCAGCCCAGAGGAGGGGCCAGAGGAGGGAGTCAGGCTGCTATTGGAGATCCGCTCTGTCGGTAGTCTTCTGCCTTTTGACCCAGCGATCCCACTTCTGGGACTATATCTGAAGGAACCCAAGACACCGATTTGAAAGGACATAAGCACCCCTGTGTTCATTGCAGCGTTAGTTACAACAACGAAGATCTGGAAGCGGCCCAAGTGCCCATGAGTACATGGGACTTTTACAAAATCAAATGCTATTCAGCTATAAAAAAGAAGAAAATTCTCCTCTCTGTTAACAGCATGGATGGACCTGGAGAACATTATGCTAAGTAAAATAAGCCAGTCAGAGAAAGATAGATACCATATCATTTCTCTCCTATGTGGAATCTAATGAACAAAATGAGCCAACAAGCAAAAGAGAGACCCGTAGACAGAGAGCAGGCTGACAGCTTGGTGTGGTGGAGGGTGGGGGGCAGTGGGGGGGCGTGGAGGAAAAAGAAGAAAGGACTCATGGACATATGGACAATAACAGCGTGGAGATTGCAGGGGGTGGAAGGGGACTAAATGGTAATGGGAAAAATACTATAAAATAATTTTTTAAAAATACTCTAGGTGTCATTTAGTTTCTAAAATGATGACTGCCCAGGAAAAAAGGGAAGTCCCTATTCACAGATGTTTTCAGCATTCCAAGGGTAGGCAGACCGTGGTCACGTGTTTTCGCTTCGCCCTCTCTGTGACCTTTGACTGGTGCCCCTGGGGGTCATGGAGATGGTCCCGAACACAGGGTGCACTTGCAGGAACACAGTGTGGACATCCAGGAAGAGCTGGGTACAGAAACGACACTGTGAAGTCTCGGCCCGATCACCCTCTTCTTCCCTGATGCTCTTCCGAAACAGAAAACATGGAGACCAGCCCACTCTACCGAGGGAGCGCCCGCTAAACATCAGGGCATCTCCCCCGCCACTTCACAAAATGTGCCCTCGTCAGTTAAGATGGAGGTATCTGCTTTTCGGATTTAAATTTGGTCTCATCTGCTGGTGCCCCAAGAAGATCTGGGGAAGGAAGGGCAACAAAACCATAGCAAACTCATGGAATGTGTGTTAGTCTCAATTTGGAAGTTTCTGAAGTCTGTGAAGTGTGATGTCAGGCGTCAGAAGGATTTGGGGGTTGGGTGATGGGACCCCACTTCTTCTTTCCTTAGTAAACCGGGGCAGAATCAGGATGCACCCACTCAAGAGCAAGTCACGCTCGCTAAACAGCCCAGTAAGTAAGGGGAGCGAGGTCCTGGTGGACGGAGTGAGAAGAGGACGGATAAAATGTGGAGCTTGAGGGGAGAACGTGCGGTCAGCATTCCTGCACCTGTGGTTGGGTGGCGCTAGATTCCCATTTGGTGTAACTACTGACTGAGTCAGGGAGGAATGGATGACCGCTTCCATGTGGCGTTTGCATTCAGCTGAGCGTTCAATGCAGAAAGCCCATAATTAGGATGTTTGGAAACATGGGGTTCTGAACATTTTTCTCTCTCACTTGTGAAGTGCACGGGGCAGAGTGGATGCCAGGCAGCTCCATTAGGTGGAAGAGGACACAGGGAATATCTGTATTTTTCTCTCATGCCAGCTAATCAAAAATGCTCCTGTTTTCCTCTCAGACACCAACTTCCATCTCCATGATCTGTCTTGAGACCAAATAGGAAAATGAAATGAGTCCCCCCACCCACCGCCCAGTTCAAAAATCCTTTTTGTTGCACCGTGAAGAAATAAATGTCTACGGAGGGAAAGTAAAGAGGGGTTCAGAGGAGGATCTAATTGCCCACCTCAATCATTCCCACACAAAACACCAGGCTAAGGGGTGGGCAGGCGGAGGGCAGCAGTGTTTGGGTAAGAATTTGAAATAAAGAGAAAGAGAAAAAAATGGTTCCAGCAAGAGTTCTGCAGAAAAATGGAGACAGCTGCTGCCTTCCCTCCAGCCTGCTATCTCTTTCAGCCAGGCCCACGGAGAATCCAGCTCTTGGCTTAATTAATCCTTTGCTGTTTTTGATGGGGGAGGAAAATGGGGCTCAGCTGATGCTCCCAAAGAGAACTGGGGCGCATTTCAATCCAGGGAGAGAACCGCTCTCCCAAGAAGCCAGGCTGTGAGGTTTTTTGAGGGCTTCCTCTTCACTAGTCTCCAACTTCATTTTAAGGCAAGTGAGCTCAGAGTCCTGTTTTCAATCCATTTATCAACCTAAAATTATCAGGAGGTGATAAGCAAGCAAAGCATTTATTTGGGATTGAAGAACTGCAATTTGAGGTACACCAGTTTGGGTAACTTAATGATCTCCTGGCTCCATTTTAAAACCCTTGACATAAGTGACTCCATTTTATTTCACCTTTTACACAGTCCAACCTCTAAGCACTCATGTAAATTCAGGCTGAGATTAACGGAACTGTTTTAAAGTTATGTCCTGGTCTCTCTTTCAAATTTCCAAGCCCTTATTCAAATCGTTTATGAAAATCTCTTCCGTTTAGGAGGCCTTCCTTGATTAATTAAAATTTCCACATTACCTGAACTCCTCCGGGCCAATGCAAATTGAGACTAGGGAAGAATCCTGGGATGGCATTCAGCTGAATCCCGGGCAGTTGAAAACACAGGGTGAGAACCGAGGGAGCCAGAGGTCACTTTCTACGGGCCGTGGAATCAGACTCGAGTACAATTTAAAGGCTGTGGTTAGGGCTCAGGTCTGGGACTATGAGCCTAAAACTGCATGGTTAAATCAGGAGCCCAGGTTTAATTTCATTTCAGAGGACCAGGTCAGGACATTGAGCTTGAAAGCGGTGAAGTCCCAGGGCCACCGGAGCTGGCTGCTGGCACCCTGTTGTGCTGGGAGAGAGCCGGAGCCTGTAAGGACACTTCAACTGCTATGCGTCATGAAGAATGAACGAACGCATTTTATGTTTTCTACGTAACACTAATAAAAGCAGGGCTTCTGTTTTCTTTTCTCCTCCCCCATTTGTTTCTATTTTTCAATTATAGTTGACATCCAATATTATTTTATATTAGCTTCAGGTATACAGCAGAGTGGTTAGACTTTTATATAACTCACAATGTGATCTCCCCAGTATTTCCAGTGCCCACATGGCACCACACACAGTTATCACAGTATGATTGACTGTGTTTCCTGTGCTGTACTTTACATCCCTGTGACTGGTTTATAACTAGAGACTTGGTCTTCTCAATCCCTTTACCTCTTCGCCCAGCCCCCACCCCCTCCCTCCTTTTGTTCTCTGTGTCTATGAGCCTGTTTTGTGTGTGATTTGTTTTGTTCTTTAGATCACACATATAGGTGAAGTCACATGGTATTTGTCTGTCTCTGCATGCCTTATTTTACTCAGTGTAACACCCTCTAGGTCCATCCATGTTATTGGACATAGTAAGATTTTGTTCTTCTTTATGGCCGAGTAATATTCCAGAGGGTATGTACGTACCACATCTTTATCTGATCGTCCACTGTTGGGCACTTACATTGCTTCTGTGTCTTGGAGGATACGCAGCACGGAAGTGAGACAAGTAAGATTGAGTAGACAAGAGAAACTGACCTTCGATACAATCATTACATGGATACAAGGATTTAGGAATCTGAAAAAAATGGGAAAAATTATTCCAATAAGTCTTATTCCCCGAGTATCACTCAAATTGTACACGTGACCAAGACGGTTTAGTGAGGAATGCAGCTCCGTGAGTGCAATGGGAACCGGTGCTTCGCCGGTAGCCTCCTGATGTGGTGTGTGTGGCCACGTGACTATAGGTTGGGTTGTCACCTAAGGGCGTGGTCAGAAAGGGCACCCAGTTAGGGAATCCCAATGGAGCTTCAATTTTCTTAAATAGATTGGAATTTTATTACAATTGCAGGAATTATTTCTTCATTTCTGTCCTTAATTTTAGTGGATTCCATTTCATTATTTGAATTGCATTTTGATGGACAGGGAACCTGCTCACAGCAGGCAGTTAGACTGAGTGAAGCGGGAATGACTGGCGGGTACAGAAAGTCCCCAGAGCGCAGCCCCGGTACCTAGCAACAGGTGACACTGCCTGTGTCCTAATGACACCCAAGTCTCCGATGAGGAGCAGAGCACCCGACACACCAGGCACTCATAAGAGAGAGTTTTCAGCTCCCGAGTAACTGTGAGGCCCCTGTAATAGACCCGGCCGCTGCGAAGGGCAGGATTGGCTGTGAGCCGAGTAGAGTTTCTCGTGCAGTCGGAGCTCTGTCCCACCCAGGCAACCCAGCAACGTCCTCTGCTGTTGTTGTTCAAACTTCCGAGACGTGGGGACTATTATCAACCCTCAGCAATATCCCTCCAACCTGTAACAGGACCCCTTCTTTTCTCCTAGAGTCAGAAATCCCCACGGAGAGACCTTCTTGGGGAGAAGGAGGCAGAGAAAAACGTAACTATTCATTGGGTACCTGAATTCTACTTGGCCTTTCAAATCATTCATTCGCCTTTTCTTTTGTCCTTGTCCCGTGGGGACTACCACTGGTGACTGTCGTGCTGAGAGCAACTCCTGACACATTCCTGGGAGAGCACACGAACAGGGAACAGTGATGTTAGTTCTTGGACGTAAACTTGGCTGCCAGAGCTCATGACCTGCTGCTAAGGGGAGAAGCGGAGGGGCTGAGTCCAAGGGGACGAGCACAAGAATTCCAAGGTCCCCTCCCCGTTGCTACCTCAAGGACTCTTAGATTCCCTAAGGTCACTTCAAGAGTCCTTAGACAGAATCCTTCAAGGTTTGGGTGGACCCGCCAGGGTAGAGCAGTCAACTGGTCTACCAAGGTATGGTAGTGTCCCGAGATAGAGAGACAGCAGCCTCTTTGGTGCCTCACCGAGATGAAGCTCACCGGGCTGCAGATCACTCGGGGTCGCCGGTGGTTCTGCTCGTCTCCTAAAGAGCAGGCCGAACGCCTCACTTTAGTTCCTCGCTCCACTGCCATGGCATCTGACGCTGCGTAGGCAGCAGAGCTCCTGGCGGCTTCCTGACGGACTCGTCAGGCCGATGGGGTCGCTGATGCTCTGTCAGCATCTCTGGCACGTGCTGCCGGACCACCTTGTCCTCCCCGGAGGTGCGGCGCCTCCCCTTTGCACGGCCCCACGTTGTGTCTGCTGCAGCGTCTGAATCCTCTGCCTAATCTCTCGGTGTGGGGAGGGGGAGGCGGGTTGGGCTGGGGTGTAGGAAACATCGCAAAGGCAAAGGAGTTAGCAGGTGGCCAGTCCTGGATGACAATTTTCAGGACTTTTTACCATTTCTCTCCTTTTGAGATGAAGGAGATTTCCTGATGGGTATGAGCATATTCTGATACTAACATACAAATATTTGGTACGTTATGGTATGAGACGGGTTTCAGGGACTAGGATGTGAATGTCTTTGGGGGTCATCCTTTCTGCTAACCACAGATACTATTGCTTCTGGGGTTGAATGCTAAGGTATTTGGGTAGATGAGAAATGTGACTTCATGCATTCCCAAAGGATGGGATGGAGATGGTTAGTAAACCACTCAGTCATTGCAGCCGGCTCCCCTCCATACTGCTCCTCACCCGTGGTTCCTTCATTTTAGCTACTGACCGTGGTTGGACATCATATTCATGATATGCCCATTTGCTTATTCTTCTCTTTTTCCTTAGTGATGGACAGGAGTTGGGCGCTTATACCTGTACTGTGCAGCTGTCTGCATGTGAACACACAAACCCCACAAAGCCACCAGTACAGGGGCAAAAGTTAGCTCCCTTCTGAAGAACTCAACCAGCTAGCACTGCGGTAGCTGAGTGGTCCTCCAGTCTTGGAGACAGCCTAGTTAAGGAACAGTGGCCTTCCACCCCAGGACCTCCCAGAGGACCCTGGCACCTTAGGTTTGAGTTTCTGGAATTTCCCAACTATAACGTACTACCGTGAGCCTTCCATTCCTGGAGTAGCTAACCCTGGTCCACCTCCACCCCTTTATTCCACAGCTCCGGGAAGAGTGGAAGCCAGCTGAAATCTCGGTTGATTGTCAGTACGACAAAGTTGAAAGCTGTAGTTGCATTGATCAACATGCACATAGACATGGATACGAGAATGTTCTGTATGTGCACACGGCAATTATGCATTTCAATAAGACTGGATGATCCATAAAAATTAGCAGAGAATAGTACACATGAATCTTTAATCTTCTAAAGATGTTTAATGTCTTCCCTTAAGGGAAAACTGCTTTTGCTTTTGCTAAATAGTCTTAAACTCCCCTTTTACTTAAGGTTCCACGGAATTGATGCAATTTATACTTTGCAAGATATTTATTATTTACACTGCATGGAGGCCTTATGGTGGTACCATATATTTTAATTGATGATATGGAGTTAATCACTTTTTTGTTTCAACAACCGAACTAGTAATTCCTCAGGTGATTCCTCATCCATAACTATAGTTTTAAGCTGTTCAACTGAAATAAAATTATTCTATAAAATTAGTTTCCAAAAGACTAAATATTAATTTTGCATGTTCTCCAACCACTGGATTTCCCTGGCGTGTTTATATTACAGAACAGCGTGAAACAGACCACCACACAGTCCTGTGCCTTTTCCATTATTCAAGTAGCAGCCTGGGTACTTTGTCACTTTGAGATAAATTGCTTGGAGCTATTACTGTTTGTGGTTAGAGAAAAGAGTCCCGTGGAAAGTCACCTCACGGGGTGATCTGATTATGGATTCCTAAGGGGTCAGGTCACGGCCAGCACATAACTTTTTAGTTGAAGGTTTATCTTTGCCTGAAGCCAGCCCTGTCCATGGTTCTGGTTCTGTGCATTTAGGTGAACACACCTTTGAAATAAACCTCACCTGCCCTCCAGAGAGAGCATAATCTTGTTAACTGTCCAGTGCCAGCCTTGCTTTTCCCCACGCTGTGGAATCTTCCTTAGTTCCCTCCTGAATTTCAAATGCATAAGAAGCAGCTGCAAAATTGTCGTTCTTGGGAGCATTTGAGATCTTACTTCCTGGCATGGGTTGTCAGTTTGGCTCAGATGAACTCTTATAAAAACTCCCTACAGGTCTGGAAGTTTCTTGGGTTGACAGGTTTTCTATTTATGAAGCTGAAATGTGTTTGTGTGTTTTTAGAGTGTTAATTTGGGCAGATACATGAGAAGAAAATGGCAATGATAACCGGCTCTTATAACACACTTCAGAAACATGCAAGATGAATTGAGAAATAAGCTCACAGCGTGCACTGATAGGGCCATTGAGGACTAAGAGGCAGGGCCAGACGATGGTCGAGGGCAGGGCTGGATTCGCCTCAGATTGTTCCGAGTGCTCTGTGGTTTGTGCATTGGTGGCAGGAAAGAGAAGCACAAAAATAGCATAGACACAGCAACGCCTCGTTTTGTCTGGGGGAGTTAAGGAAGCTGAAGGAAGAGGGATTTGAAACCTCCTGGGGTCTTTGTGCTCTTTTCAGATAGGGAGTGTGCTATGGATGGACCAGCCAGCCCGGGGAAGGGGCAGGGGGCGTTCTTCTCATCTAGATCCTAAACCGCTACCGCAGGGTAAAGCCCCATACTGGACTTTTTAGAGATGCAAACAGGCGTTGAGAGTCTCATTCTGCTCCAATGAGGCAGCTGATAAGCTTTTTCCTGGTTTTGCGGGCCGATTCCTCAAATATGGGTACTCACGACAGAAAAACGTTCGTAGAATAGCTCGTCGAATCTGAAGTTTTCTGATTTGGCAGGAGGAATTGTTCGGATGGTTTGATGACCGCACTTTTACCCCCCTTGGTGATAAGCCACAGGCTCAAGTGTCGGCTGAACCTGGCTTCCAATCCAAGGGGTGCCATTCACCAGCTCAGTTACCTTGAACATGTTGCTTAAGTTGTCTGGGTCCTAAAATTTATATTTGTGCAATAAGGAGAATATTATTTCATACCACGTAGGATTCCTATCAAGTTTAAACAACATAGTGCTTGGGACTGAGTAGGCACTCAGGTGTTTGCTGTTATTATGATTATAAGCAGCTTTGGAGAGGGATAAATGAGCACATTTGCGCAGATCCTTGTTGCTGGGCTGAGTTTCTCTCAGCTGCTGTCTAATTGCACGGCCTTGGTGCCCGGCACAAAAACGAGAGACTGTCTCTGGGGGGTTGGGATCAATTATGTGTTAACAAGATCAGCGTGTATTTGGAATTTTAACCTTTCTGCTATTAATGAGTCTAGAAAAGATGGTAATACAATTTGAGAATTTTCTTCTCTTAAAACTGGTGGTGGGTTGCATATAAATGTACATTAAGTAGGCCATCAGCATCTTCCACGTTTACTACGAAATGCTTGCATGGTGGAGAGAGACAGTTTAAATGCACAGGCATGCGGTAGGGTAATGATGTGGTGCATCTACTCTGATAATTACTACCTCCTCTCCCCTAGCCCCCCTGCATAGATGCGCTGTCTTTTACAACTTCACAAACAGGAGATTACAAATTTTGATGGTCCATCGTGATTTTACCTTAATTTTAGAGTCATGTATTTCAGGTGTTTGCTTTTAGTGACTTATGTCCTGAAAGAGCCTCATGACTCCCTGGTCCTTTAAGAATTCAAATTGTATATATGGTGTTGGTACCAAAGGCATTTCTTTTTTAATTCTCATGGTAGAGATGGTTAAACCTTTACTACTGTGGGTGAAACAACAGCTAATTGTGTTATTGTGCAAAAAAATCCTTTTTCCAACTTTTAAAATTTTAACAGGAATTAAGCTGTTCTCAGCAGTGTGTGTGGCTTGGTGGGTAATGCATCTGCCAGTGGTTACTTAGGCCTAAGTGCTTAAATCGACTGGCTGTGCCTCAGGAGAGCGTTTGGACTGTGTTAACATTTTATGAAAAATCACATCAACAATGAATCGGCTTCCGTCTGAACGTGGCAGTCATCCAGTTCAACCGCAGCCAAAGACACAGTCCCGGCCTCGCGTGCGCCGGTGTGGCGTGGCGTCTCCGTGACACCGATTCTTTTCTCTTCTCCTGATGTGCTTCACCTCCAGTGACGTGTTTGAAACCTTTGACGCGGAGGCACGATAATCCACTGAAGCAATGAACGAAACAGGGTATGCCAGTTTGTGCCAAACCCATCTCTGAAGTTCCAGAAAGAGACAAGGGGACTTCCTCGGAACATTCTTGGGCTCAGAAGGGACAGAAAACTTCCCTTAAGAGGTTGTTCTTTAAAATGGTCAGGAACAAAAATAGAGTAAAAAAATGAAACTGTCAGGAACAAATCAACAACAACAGTTACCCGCCGGCTCTCGCTTCCCCAAGCGCCAGTTCTCCAGGTCCGTTCAGGGGAACCGAAATACAGCAGTGGCCTCTGTATTTCCTCTGAGACATTTTGGATTTAAGGTCACACCTTTTGCCCTGTGTCATCACATTGTCAGTGACACCCTGAGGCATTTTCTGGCTTCTGCTGATGTGACCCTCACACGGCTCTATAAGGACTGTCACTGGTCATGTTCATTTCTTTGGACTTTAATTATATGCATATATACTTTGCTGGGAAATGAGTAGCGCAGGACGGCGTGTTAACGTATTTCGTTATGAATCCTGACTCTCATGTTACTTCATACTCAGCATATCTAAGAGCTGAGAATGTGCAATTGCTGGGTTTTGTGTGTGGGTATCACAATAGCGTGTTAGCTCAGGAAAAAGGCACAATTAAAGCACTTTTCTTCTTTTCTTACTTTTAAAAATGTTATTTCTTTATTTTTAGGGGGAAGGGAAAGGAAGGAGAGAAGGAGAGAAACATCGATGTTGTATGGTTGCCTCTCCCACCCCCTGTCCTGGGAACCTGGCCTGCAACCCAGGCCTGTGCCCTGACAGGGAATCGAACCTGCGACCCTTTGGTTCACAGGCCTGTGCTCAATCCACTGAGTCACACCAGCCAGGGCAAGACATTGTGTTTCATTGCAGAGAATGAGCAAATTCATTTTTCTCCTTTGCAGCCAATTGGTTGGTGGGTAGGGAAATTATGTGACCGATCGCTTTAGAAAAACCTGCCAGGCTCAGAAACTGCCTTTTTCTCCGCCCCTGCTGTCCCCCCAGGGGCTGACCAGGCCCTGTCTCCTGTGGCCCCAGGGCCTCCACGCCTGAAACCATTTCCTGCCTCTCCCAGGAAGGGCGATACAGAGGAGAGACAGGAAACAATGTCGGAGAGGGCAAGAGGTTTGCAGCTGGAAAAGTTTCCATTCCTGCAGTTTTCTCAGGGTTCACATGAGGGTCACGCAGGAAAAACATTTCCTCTACCTCCTAATTTTGGTACCAGGGGACTGCAAATTAAATTAACAAAGACAGATTAATGGGGAAAAAACAGTTTGTATTGATTTTTAGATGCGCAGGAGTTCACAGAAAAGAAGTGAAACTCAAATAAATGGTCCGACTTGGGGGCGTGTAGATGCCTTTTAACAAAAGAAAGGGGTTTTGGCTTCCAGGGATGATACATTTTGGGCAAGTGACTTGGAAATATGTGGGGAGCTAATGGAAAGGAAGGGGCATTGTAGCAGGGTGTGTTGGTGCACCCACCCCCCTCCCGGTGTCGGTTCGGTGCTGCTCTTCTCTCCCTGGAATTGGGGGGGTGGGAGGAGGGGGTCTGGGTAGGGAGGTGCCTCCCTCAAAAGGAGATTTGCACCCTGCTTCAGGCAGACAAAGGGTGGGCAGAGAAGTCTCACTGCATCTTTGATTCTCAGTTGCCTTCAGCTCAAAGTAATCCTTGTGCCAAAGTGGCCTATTTTGGGGTGGCATGTTCTGACTCCTTGCATGAGGACAGTTGTAGGTGACCCTTCAATAAATGCCAAATGTCATGTCATTAGACCCTTACGTCACCTGTCCCATGGGCGACCTTTTCCTACATCTTTCCACGCCCGGCCTAGATCGTTTGGGTAAGGTCTTTGTTGCTCCCTTTTTACCCCCTGATTTCCCAGATGCTGAATTCCAGTCTTCCTTTCCTACTTGTCTCCATTAGTGAACTTGACTTCCTCTTCCTTAGCTGGCTTTGCTGAGCTTGATGGGTGGTCTCCGACCAGTCCCGGCCAACTGGACTCCCAGGCCTGACCCTGCCCCGGGCCCACGTCCCCACCTGTCACTCATTGAAGATCCAAGGTCAAGGTCGAGAGATGCACCTTGTCAAAGCATGATCACCCATGGTGATGTTGTCACCTGTTGTGAACTCCCCAGTGAGAGCAGATGAACCACAAAGAAATCTCTCTTGTATTTTATTTTTCCTTGACATACTTTTGAAAATTGTGGCAGGTAACGTGTCATCAGAGTTTGTCACCGGCTATCCATTCTTTTCATCAACCAGCTTTCCATGGTGAAATCGAGCCTGAGGCTCTCTTACTTCTCCGTAGTTGGTTCTGATGCAGCGCTCGCCAATCCTCTCCTGACTTGTCTCACTCTGCACAGCATCTCCAGCCCCAGCCCCTCCCCGGACCAGCTCTTGTCCGCACGCTGCCTTCCATGTTTAGCTTCGTCCATCTCCCTCCATTCCAAGCCGCCACACTCAGCTTCCTGGACCACTGATACCTTCTGCTGTTCTCCTCGTGTCTGGGAGATAAAACAGAAGGTATGAGTTTGGTAGTTAAACTATTCCAGAGCCTCATCCCTTCCCCTTCCTAGCCCCATCCGTATCCTGGATTATGCTTTCAAAGGAATCCCTGCACAAGGACATATCGGGCTCCCCTAACTGCAGTCCCGGAAAACTCGACACGGCTCCAGGCCTTTGCGTCTCGGGACATTCCTGTCGTCTGATTTCCATTCTTCCGTGAAACCTTCAATGAAGCGTTTTCCAACCACACCTTCTGGCTGCGACACCCACTCCATACCCCTTATCTCACACACTTGGCAAGAGCACACGCTGTCATTCAGAAGTGTCGCAGCTTGGAAGAGAATACAGTCACTCTAATGATCGATTGTCCCTGTTCTGTCCCAACCCAGAGACCATCCCCCTCTCTGAAACCCGCTGGGACTTTTCTATCTAAAGCACACAGAAACTGCCACCCTACACTCCCTGTAATTTATAATCAATCTACTTCCAGACAAGGAGGAGACTACAAAGAGCAGGTTTTCGCAGGTGGCCCATGGTCTCAGACAGCAGTAGGAGGGCTTCGGGTTCAACGTCAGCCCTAGTTTGTGCGGATCCGCTGCCAGGTGACCGGTCAGCCTGGTGTGCCCAGGACTGTGCAGCCTTAGGACTAGACCCCCACTTTCCAGCAAGCCCCTGGGTCCCTGGGAATGCGGGTGGTTGATCATCCTACCCTTATGTCATCCAGAGCTCACCCCCTTGAATACACAGCACACACCCCTATGGGGTCTCCCCAGCTGGGTTATAACTCTGTCCTCATTGTCAGAGTTCTCGGCCTTCCCCCTGGAACCCTCCAGGCCTGGCACCGTGCCCTGCCGGGCAGACCCTCCACCTTCTCTCCACACTTGTTCCCGAGTGTGTTTGGCTTTTACGGCTTGATTGTAAATAATCGTCTTTCAGAAAGAAATTGCATCCTTTTGACTTTGAGTCCCCTGTTCTGCCTAGCCCTGGACTTGGCTCTCGGGCCGTCAGTAAGGGCTTGGTTGCTGAGTGGAAGGCTTGGTGGTGGCTGCTTCCCACAGTGAGGGTCCTAATGAAGGCGGGTCCAGCCCTGCTCCGGTGCTGTGAACAGTCCTCCCCATGTTCACACAGAGCCCTTCCACACAAACGGGGCACTGCCCTGAGTCTTGCTACCAAGGACATCCGTGGACCTTTGAACATGACCTTCTCCAGGTGCCCCTGTGTAGGTGCCAACACCGATTCTTTCTTTTCTCCTGGGCCTCCCGGTGTTCAACTCAGGAGCAACCCCTTGTTAGGGCTCCTTCCAACCTGAACAAAGCGGGGAGTGTAAAGGGAGAGTGAAGGGGGGCTTAATTTGTGTCCTATTTTGTTGGTAAACCATCACATCCGTCATCTAAAAGCAACCCTTCGATGGCACTTGTGTGTCGTGCCCTTTGAGTGTAGAGACCACTTCAGGATGAATCCTGTCCTTTGACCTGGTGCCTATCAGCTCAGTCACCGTCTCCCCCCGCATGTCAAATCTGGGGACAGACGCAGGTTCTTCCCTCCCCCTTCCCCCCTTCTCTTCTCCTCTTTTTTGTTTTCCTTTCCTTATCCTCACCCGAGGCCATGTTTATTGACTTTTTAGAGAGAAAGGAAGGAGGACAGAGAGGGAAAGAGACATCGGTGTGAGAGAGAAACACCAGTGAGTTGCTTCCTGTGTGCACTCTGACCGGGACTGAGCCCACAACCTGAGTATGTGTCCTGATCGGGAATCGAACCTGTAACCTTTTGATGCACAGGATGGTGCCCAACAACTGAGCCACCCTTCCAGGGCCCTGTCCTTCGTAAAGCTTTGGGCTGAGATTTCAGGGAGCTTGTCAGTCGCATTCTGGATTTGCAATACACGCCTCCAGCGTTAAGTCCCCATGGTTTGCTCAGCCCGTTGCAGCTCCTGGTGGAATCCGTCTTATTTCAGTGGGAGGTGAGGGTGGTGCAGGGTGAGAGGGTTGGCTGGGGGGGGGGGGGACAAATGTGCCAACATTTGAAGTGCCACCCCCTTCTTGGGAATTTTTCTTTTCAAATGTGATTGCTGTGTGCACCATGGTTTCAGATTGACAAAAACCAATCCATCTCCACCTCTCCCAGATTGCTGGTTTTAGGGCTTTCCGAGGGGCACAGCCATTTCAGTTAAAGAACTTACGTGTTTCCTAAGCTCATTTAAACAGCACTGCTGAATGAGGGTGCCGTCAGCAGTTGTCCCCGGTACAAACTCGGCATGCAAATCGAAACGGTCCTCTCGTGCTCTCCCAATGCAGCGCACAAAGCCATTAACTTTCTGCCGTCCTTGTGTCCCTGCACCGGTCCTGCTCATGTTTTTATTAGGCACTTTCACGTGTGGGTTGAAATCAATGGAGGGCAAGCTATTAAAAATTATTGGTCGGTGGTGGCTCCTCACTAAATCCTGGAGCCACCTGGTCAATCTGCCCAGACCTCTCGGTGTTAGGCCAGGCAAATAGACATTATATGCTAGATAGAAAAAAACCCCACCATTGTGTGGTTTGGGGTTTCTTCTGGCTGCTGGTGTCACTGTTACCATTCTTTTGTTTTTCGCCGTGATTGGCAGGAGGAGACAGGTGGGCAGTGCTGACTGTCGGAAGGGTTGGTTTTGCAGTGCATTCCACCGGGAGTTGGATATCAGACCAGCCGGGATGGACAGAATGGCTGCAGGAACAGGCGGGTGGGCACTGCTGACTCCGGGTTAAACGCCCAGGAGTGTGACCAGCCATGCCGGGCGCTGTGGGCTCCGTGCCTGGTGGTGTAGGAGATGGGAGACATATTGCAAGTGTGAACTGTTTGAGGAAGGTTGTAACTGAGAAGGTAAGGGCAGAACGTTGTGTTCTCAGGTACGTGAAGAAAAAAGTACAGGGTGAGTATTGTTTTGTGGGTATGTCCGTGAAGCTAGAATATTTAGCAGGAAGGACCAGTTCTAAGACAGGGATGGGACCCTGAGGAAGACTGGGGCGAGAACCCAGACGTCAGAAGAATTTGGCTTTGAACCAAAATCCCTGCACACGTCATTTCTGTGTTTTGCTAAGTTTCAGCACACAAGGCTGTGTGTCCAATTGTAGTCCTAATGAACAAAAGCAATAAATTACGACAGCACACTTTTCTGATTGTGAGACGTCAAGAATGAAGGGACATCATTTGGGTCCTGTTAACCTAAAAGTGAAAGGCCTTTCAGAGTGAGAGGCAATACGCATTAGCTGAGTTCAGTAAGGTTAGCGGTGTGGGGCTCACTGATTCAGGCAGATGCCCAGGTAGTGCTCCAATGAGGAGACAAAGGCGATGAATATTTATGATGAGGGGAGGGGGGACAGTGACGTCCACAGAAGGAAGGCATTTCTACTGGTGTAGGTGGTGTAACAAAACAGCGCTCATTCTAATTTACGACACGGTGCCATCTGTCCCGGAGTCCCAGTAACTGCGTCCTGTCGTCCTGTAACAGTTCCATGGGACACAGCGTTGCTTTTGTCATTTTTAACGTCCGGGAGGTCTGAAGGTTGCAATGGGTAACAACACAGTTTGACGGGGAGGCAGCTGCAGCCCCACTTAATTATGTACGTTGTTGTTCCCAGACTGCGGCCCGCCACTCTTGTCTCCACCCCAGCAAGTGCCCAGCCTTTGCTAACCTGATCTGTGATGCAGAACCAAAAACCACATTTTGGGGTGGGCACAACAAACAGGACTTTTCCCTAAAGATACTCATCCCTGTCTGGGTGTGCCTTAGGTGACGTATGTAAGTGCTGCCTGACGCCCATGGCCAGGGTGCCTGCTTGCACACGTAGCTGGGGTGTGCAGCAGGGTGGGCGGCACTTCCCAGGGACGTGCAAGAGAGTTGTCTTTCAAAACACCGAGCCTCCCCTTCATGGGCCCTTCAGGGTTTTGTGGTACCCAGCTTAGCTCAGCTGTCTCTTTATCTCCTAAGAAAACCTGGGGAAATCGAACATCAATTCACTCTTACCAATTTATTCCTCTGAGCAGATGCGGTCTTCAAGCAAGGGGGTGCAGGTACCTGGGAACCGTTTGCGAGGACGGTGTGGTGGGGAGGGGAGGGCCATGTGAGGGGGGTTAGCAGAGGGGAACGTGCGTTTTCTTTGAAATGTCTGCCACGTGTGGCTGGCTTGGGAGGTGCCTATGGGCTGAATGGTTTCCTCTCAAAATTTGTATGTTGACGTCTAGCCCTTAATATGAAACATTTGGAGGGGTTTTTTAAAAGGAAGTAATGAAGTTTAAATAAGGTAATGGGGTTGGAAGCTAATCCAATAGGGTTGATAGCCTTATAGGAAGAAACCTTTCTCTGGTAGCTCAGCTGGTTAGAGCATCATCCTGACACACCAAGGCTGCAGGTTCGATCCTTCATCTGGGATGTCCAGCTTCCAGAGGAATGAGAAATAAATGTCTGCGGTCTGAGCCCAAGGCTGATGGCACTTTGTCACAGCAGCACAAACAGACCAGCGCAGAGATCAGACCTGTGTCACTCTCTCCTCGCAGATGGAAAGCTCGGCTTTGTGGCATTATCAGAAGGGTGTCCCTCCACCGCCAAAGATTAAATTATCTGGGGTTCAGTGGCCCTGGCTTCTTCCAAGTCTGGCTGCCAGACGGAGCCCATGTTATCCAAGTCCAGGCAGCTTCGGCTACCCCGCCACAATGAAGCAGCCACCTTGCCCACCGCCTCAATGGCAGGACGGGGGTCGGGGTCAGAGGTGCCGGGGTCGGTGGGGAAGAAGTACCCAGCGACTTGCAACTTTAAGGTCACGGCGAAGAAGGAAGGACTGGGAAGAAAAGGGGTTCATAAAAGTTGGGAGGAAAATCTGAACCTTGGGCACAGGTTTTCGGTGACCTGCACTACCAACCGTGCACTTGACTATGGAAATTGTCACCGCTGATTATGGTTGTTGAGGAATTTTAAACTCTAAGAAATAAAGTTGCTACACGTTTTATTTGATTGTATAAGAAGAATACTGAGAATCATCATTTATGTGGTTACGTGGGGCTTCTGCCTGTTTCACTGTGTGGCAAAATGAATCGTGTGCATCTT
The DNA here is from genome assembly GCF_014824575.4 of Sturnira hondurensis. Classification (NCBI taxonomy): domain Eukaryota; kingdom Metazoa; phylum Chordata; class Mammalia; order Chiroptera; family Phyllostomidae; genus Sturnira; species Sturnira hondurensis. The sequence goes on along the minus strand of NW_028082350.1, from coordinate 16,318,935 downwards.
ACCCAGTTGGTGGCGAATGGTTACCAGATGGGGACAGGACCGGTCCAGAGCACGTCTGCCTCAGGATGAGCAGTAGTGCGGGGGCTCTTGACTTTGCGCAGGGACGACCTCACAGCATGAGTGCGGGTGGTTTGGAGAGGACGCTTATTAAGTCTGGGACAGTGAGACAAGGGGGGTCTGAGGGGAGAAGAAGGGACAGGGAGAGCCCAGGCGGGGCTCTGGTCAGCTCACAGGGAAGCCAGAGGAAAGGGGGTGCTGGGGACAGGATCTGGGGGTGAGCCTGGGGTGGGCTGCCACTGCCTGCTGCTTCCCTGGTTGCGAGTCTTGTGGGGACCCTCAGTGTCTAGGAGAAGGCAGAAAGGGCACACCCAGAAAGGGACACGGCTGAGCCCTAGAGTGGGACACTCTCTTCTCAAAGGTTGTCTGTATTCTGTGGGTGACAGCCCAGGGGCGTGTCAGCGGGCCATGGATCTCTCTGGGAAACACCTGCTGACTGCTGGGAGCTCACCCCGGCGGCCGTGTCTGGGCCGATGCAGGCCACCGCAGGCCTTGAACCGGCGACTGCTGGGCTGCTTCATTTCCGCAGCCTCTTTAATTCAAAAGCAGTAAGGGAAGTGAGCTACAACACAGACTATAATTTTATTTTTAAAAGTTGTACATATGATTTTTGGTAAAATGCGTGTTACTTTGAAATGTAGTCATAGATGAGATATATATGTGATACGTGATATGTATTTTTATATGTATATACTTATATACATAACCATGGAGTAGATCTGTAACATTTTACATTTGTGAGATCTGATGGTGTGTATAGCCTACCTTCTCCGAGTGGGCATATTTATGAAACGTTGAGCTTTTCTGTCCTTTTTCACAAACTTACACTGCTGGCCACATTCAAGTTCCAAGTCTAAGTTCTGTTTAAGCTGTTCCGTTTCTGGCACTCCCTCTTCCAGCCCGCACCGCGTGTGTCTGCCAGCTGCTCTCACCACCCATATCTGAGTTCAAAGGCGTCTGCCCAGCAGGGCCAGCCTTGACCTCTGCTCCTGAAACACAAACCTCATCCTTGTAGAAGTCACCGTATGACATAGCCCATGTTACTTTCTTCATCTGTGTGCACATGAGGAATGACCTTATTGGTGTCTTTGTTTCTTTGTTTAGTCTACACGCCTCTTTGTGCGGAAGCCCATGCACCAGGACGCAAAGCCCCGTGCCGGACAGGTCTCCGTCCCTCCGGTTCCCGGCGGCGCTCAGAGCCTGGTGCGGTTGGGGCCTACCACACTGCACACTGGAGCACACGCTCGTGCAGTGAAGGGGGCGGGGCACCGCGCTCCGCAAAGGTCAGTGACTCTGCAGGGAGACGTCTGCACGTGTGATGCGCAGCGGGTTACCGCAAAGATGCGGAGTGATACACGTTTTATTTGATTGTATAAGAAGGGTTACCACAAGGACAAATTGACCGCAGAGGAGGTCAAGCCTCCGCTGAAATCTTATCAAAATAGAGAGAGGCCCAAGGGCTTCTGGGGGTGGCAGCTGCTCTCATTCCAGAGGAAGGCCTAGCTCCTCCTTCAGCCGAAGGCCTTGGGCAAGCTGGGTCCCCCTCGGCTCCTGCCTTTTGTTTTCCCGTTACACTGAGCTCCGGCTGCTGCCCTTTTGGAGGCTGGGCGGCTGCCAAAGGCCCGACAAAGGCAGCAGCCGAGTGGAATGTTTTGTTCTGGATGGCTTTAACCTTCCAGCTGCCCCCACTTCCAGGAGAGTGGCCGGCTGTGCTCGATGGGGACCGGGCGGTGGAGAGGCATTTCCCCATCTGGGGGCGTAGCTGCGCCGGGGCCAGGCCAGTTCCTGGGGAGGGGCCAGTCAGCCTTCCGAGCATCCCAGGAGCCCCAAGCTGATTCTCTGACTGTGCCGTTCGCCCTTCGGAGGTTCGGTGGCAGATGCTGTTTTATTACTCATCCTGGAGTTTCTTTGCCCAGTGAGAACTGACTTCCAGGACTCGCTGGGTAACAGTGACAGGAAGATGTTGTGTTCGCCTTTCAGGCACTTCTGTGGCCTAAAGCCGTGGTCAGAGGCGAAGGATCCTTCTGCCATCAGCGAGGCCGACCCAGAGGTCCCTGGAATCACCTGGTTGGAGTAACTACATCGGGGCTTCAGGGGGAGTACACGCGGAGTGTGAGCGCTGACACCCCAGGCCCGTCATTGATGCGACTGGTCAGGCCAGTTTAAGAAAAGGTCCTTCTGAGGGGCCTGGCCTAGGCGCCCTGCAGGGGGCCAGGGGACATGGAAGTTGAAGTGTGGGGAGGAGGCAGGGGACAGGAAGGACACCAGAGGGCACAGGAACTTGGTCGCTGCTGCGGGCCGAATGTTTTCAAGGCCGAGTTCTTTATTTGGTGATTCAGCCTTTCTTCATCTTTCTAATTCCTTAGACCGAAGGGTTTCAGAGGAAATGCACTTGGCCATGACACATTCCATTTAGCGGGGCCCAGAGGAAACCCAGCCCCCTCCTTGCCAGCACGTGGGTTAGGGGTGCCTGTTTCACGATGTCAGGATTTGCTATGGTCTGCTTCAGATGCTGGCATTCTGGTCAAGCCTGCGGAAGGCCAGTTTGAGTTTTCTGCTATTTGAGAAATTTCTTTTTTTGCCTTTAAAAATTACCTTGTCTTTCTCTCCTTCTCATAAAATACGAGCCATCTAGAAGCTGTTGAAATCCTTTTCAGGGGGCTGGCCCCTCCAGGTTATTGCCCATTCAGAGCTCCTGGGAAAAATAGGTCAGCTCAGACAAGGTCTGAAGGGCTGATGGGAGCCTTAAGCTCATTGCAATCTCTGCAGCTGGAGGTTTTCACAGAAGCCTTCCACGGGCTCATCGTTTGGATGAGTAACTGCAGGTGGAGGGTGGGTGGGCACCTTCGGTTTTGTTTGCCCTCATGCATACGAATTCGCAAAACCCAAGACCTACCAAGCGAAGAGAGGACATCCCGAGACAAGAGCCCCCATCCACCGCCTCCAGGCAGGATGCACTCAGGCACCACAAGACATCAGGTTGACCTCACTTACCAGTCCCCAAGGGAAGCGCTGCCGTTTCCCTTAATAATAATGTCTTACCAATCCTTGAAGACAGGCGACTTTCCATGAACTCTGACCTACCTAAGCCCGAAACTAAGTTAAAAATGTGAGGGTCTGTTTCATCCACCGTCGATTCTCGATGTCTTAAGCGGGTGATTGGCATCTACCAGGGCACTGACTAAATATTTTTGAATAGAGAAATGAATAAATAAGTAAAAACTAAGTTATACAACAGAGAAGTTCACATTATCATTCCAGTTATCAAAGAGTATTGAGAACTTATTCTGAGCCTAAGCTGTTTAGGCACTATGGATTTGGAAGATGTAAAATGGAAAAAATTTCTTAAGCAATAGTCTTAACTGACTGCTTCCCAGGGCTGAGAGTAACCCTGCTCCCAGAGGCCTGGTGGGGCCGTGGCTTTAACCCACCGTATAGGGATGGGGTGGAAAGAAGCGCCTGTTTGTGTCGGGATGAACACAATGGCCTCCAGACACGACTGCCAGAGGTTTTTATTTGCAGCAGCAGCTGCAGCAGCACGGTGGGCGTGGAGGTTCAAGGCCCTTCTCTGTAGAGGCGGTGCCCCAGGGAAGGCAGGGCAACGCTGGATGGGGTCCAGGTCCAGTCAGAAGCCCAGTGGGTCTTCGGGGTCACGTGTGTCTGCTGGTGGCAGTGGGGAAGGTGTCAGGAGCAGTGGGACCAGGCTGCAGAGGTTTGTTGAGGCCTGAAGGCAGCCCTCCGAGAGTTCCCAGTACAAACGGATCATTTACGTCACATGAGACCGCATTGCACGCGTCATGAGAGCTGGATTTGCTTTTGTCCCTTTTGCCTACTCTGGTGTCCGTGACCCTGGAATAGTGGCTGGAATGCAGTGGGTGCCGCCTAAATATGTGTGACTTGGGGTGAATGTGAATCCCATTACTCTGGGGGTGGCCAGCACAGGTCTGCAGAATTGGTCACCTCTGATTTTGTTTAACTTTTCTCTGCCAAGGAGACAAAATTAAAATGAGAAATGGTAGAACAATAACTGATAAAGGGCATGTAAGGCCAAGGCAATCAGATAACATCCAGCCTCTTGGAATCGTTTCAGTATTTTGGATAATCGGAACGAATCTTACTGAGGGGAAGCAGATCTCTGCCACCCGAAAGCATGCCTCTTCGGGATATTGATAATTTTGAGCTTGCCAAGGCTCCTTTCAAGAAACAAAGGACTTGGGAAGAACCTTTGACCTTCCCCCTACCTGCCTGAAGGAAAGCAGACAGAGGACCTGCTCCAGGTAGAGAAGTTACCTGTCGTGGTGTCCCGTCAACTATTGTGATGTGCCGCAAGCGGCCCAACACAAAACTGTAAATTTACTTAGAACATGATGAGATTTGTTTATGATCATGTGTTGCAATGAATTTAAAGCGTGGCCTGACTCAGACCTGACTCAGTACTAGTACATTCAGTGGCAAAGTTCAACTACACCCTCCTCTGGATAGAGGAGAATATTTTCCACATGCCAGGTTTATTGAAAAATACATTCAATTAAAGGGAAATTTAGGTTTGCCAGGGTCATTTCTATGCACCATTTCCCGGATTTTCCAGCCATGATGTCTAAAATGCATCCCAACGCTTATTACTGATGTGTAAGTCGTAAACACCAAAATGAAAATAATGCAGTCTGAGTTTTCCATTTTTCACTCCTTCGGTCCTTATTTATGATGCCATCAGTGGTTCTGGGGAATAATGACGCATACTAGAGCTAAATAAAAGATATGGAATCAAATTCTGGGGACCCGTGTTCAGTTATTTTAAAACAAGGCTGTTAACATCGGGGGCGCACCATAACGAAGTCAGAGAATACATAAAAGATGGAACTCTCGTGCGTGTCGGAAGAGGAATTCTGTCCTAAGAGTCAGTGACCCCCAGTTTGGAAACATCAGTTGTTCACAGCTTCCTCAATTTGTAATTCATATGAATATGATGTCTGTTCTGCTTGACTCAAAATGATATATCGGAATACCCAAACATTTTCTCTTATTTTTGACTGATAATTTTTTTATTCCTGCACATTTAGAAAGTCTATTGGGATGAAACATAAAATAAGTGTGTGCTGTATGAAGGCTGTTGGGAAGTTATGATGACGCTTTCTTTGAACTTGAGCTGGAGTCTAAAAGAATTGCCTCTAGGGGCAGGACATTTTTCTCCACATGTTACTGTAGTCTCAACATATTTTCATCAATTTAATTCAACACCTTGAGTTTCGCATTTTGAGTGTTTAAATATTTCACAATGCGGTAGAAATGCAGGTGGATGTTAAAGAGAAGGTCGTGGTAGAGATGCAGATGCCTAGTGTCCCCTGAGAAAGAAATTTTAACACAAGAAACATTCAATTAGATTTCAAGATGGCTTGTCACAAAAACACGCTGTCAATAAAGGGAAAATGCAAACAACAGACTGTTGGAGCCAGGAGGAAAGACATAAGGTCAGCAGAATGGCTGACTGTGCTGGAAAAAGCCAAAGGGATTAACGAGAATAAAACCTTTTTCAAATATGTCGGAAAAGGAGACAGAGCACCAGAAAGCCAGTCTGCAAATGGAGAGGGAGGGGAAAACCCATGTAGCTAAACTTGCTCAAGACAGAAGTGCTTTTAAAAATCTGTGTCTGACAAGGCAAACCCACTTCGGGTAATGCGGGCATAATGAAGACCTGGTTTATTGGAAAGTGATGTGGGCTGCCGACGGCTTCGCTGCGTACTGATGCGCGGACCTCGCGACCCTCAAACTCGCCCGCTGCTGCCTGGGCTGGAACGTCTCCGAAGTAATTTGCCATCTAAGCTGCTACCTTTACCCAGGATGGAAACCTGATCATGCTTTCAGCCTCTGCACACCTCTGTAAAATTAAAAATCAAAGAAAATGTAGGCGGTCTCAAAGGATGTATAAAAATACTATGCATTTTAACCCTTCCCCTGCCGTTGGATTCCTCGGTGTCCCTGGAGCCTCGGTCTGTGTCTGTTTCCTGATCGACGAGGATGATTACAATCGCCTAACTCCAACATGTGGCCCAAGAGAGCTGCGCATGTGTCATAAACACAGTGTGTTTGGGAAACGTACACTTAGGAAAGAAAATGGATGCAAGTAGCAAGAATTAAGGTCCGGAGTTCATTCAACCCACAGAGGCAGTGGGTTTAAGTGGCTGAGTTCCAAGTCTGGAGACGGCTTTCTTGGTTTGAACCCTTCTCCTACTATTACTGTCTGTGTGACCCACAGCTGGTGACTCTCTGCTCTGGACCTTCTCTTCCTCGTTTGTAAAATTAGACCTATCTGTTATGAAGATGAAAATAGTATAATTCACATAGTGCTCAATTGTGTCAGCTATTCTTATCAAAGCAAAATCTCTCTATAATCAAAAAGAGAGTGCTAGAATCCCAAGACTCCATTTGTGTGAGAAGAAATTGGGCTTAAAACATACTTTCAGAATATAGTACCTCCACATAGAAGTTCAATCGATGTCATTTAAACAATGAGGGTCACACAGCCTCGCATGTGTCTACAAACCTCAAAGGCATAGATTAAGCTCTGAGCTGTGCCTTATTGGTCAGAAGGAGAGCTCAGAAAGGCAATGGGACCAGAAGACTGTTGGTCATTCCATTTGGCTACCATGAGATGCACTATGAACTCATGAAGCTCATGGGGACCTTGACGAGCCATCCACTTGGGTACCAATGGAGTCCACGTGGAAGGCATCTCATGCTACACGTTTCTTTTTCCTGCCTGCAGCCTAAGGGAGGCTGTAGGGGATGCCTTCCCCAGGGTCCTCTCGCTCGCTGAAGACACCTAGGGTCGGGCCAGGTCAGGGCTCTGGACACAGGTGTCCACCTCTCTGTTGGTCCCAGTTCATCAAAAGATAGAAACAGGGGATTTCTACCTCTGAGACAGGGGCCCTTGCTGGGCCCAGAACTCGAGGGGCTCATCAGAGAGACCTGGGGCCCAGCAAAACGCAGGCAGCAGGCAGCGGGCCAGTGTGTGTGACTCGGGTCAGTCATTATTAAGCTTTAATCGATTCTCAGACTCTGGGGGAGCTCCTGGCCATGTGAAGAGGGGTGAGTTAAATTTCTGTCCTGGGAACTCAAAGTTAGAGATAAAATTGTGTCAGTCCTGGCTGGGTGACTCAGTTGGTTGGAGCATCGTCCTGTGTGCCAAAAGGTTGCAGGTTCAATCCCAGGTCAGGGCACAGACCTAGGTCATGTGTTTAAATCCCCAGTCGGGGCACACACCAGAGGCGACCAACTGATTTCTTTCTTTCATGTCAATATTTCTCTCTTGCATTGATGTTTCTTTCTCTCTCCAATCAACAAACGCACACACACATATACACATACATACACATCTCCTCTGATAAGGATCTAAAAAATAATATTGTGTCAGAAGTGGGACCAGAAGCATTCATTCATTGCATACTCACTGAAGTCCTGGTGTGCGCCTGCCAGGCACTGCTCTAGACACCGGAAATAGAAACACAACAGGTGTGTCCTTGACTTTATTGGGTCTGCTTTCAATTAGGGAGGAGGCGGGACCAGGTGGCAAAGGATGGTCTCGGTGGTGTCTGTGGGATTTTAATTTGTGGGGGTGACTGAGTGATGCCGTGAAAGAAGGGTTTTATTGTCAACATTCCCCGAGAGGAAGAGGTATGACTTGCCATGGGGGACCCCCTAGGGGGAGGCACCTGGGTCAGCCAGGGAGCAGGGAGGAGGGAGGGGCAGCCCTGGGGGAGTCCGCACTGTGGGAAGGCGAGGAGAGCAGAGTGGGCAGCTTGGCGTTGGGGAGTTTGACCCACTCCAGGACGGGGTAGGTGGTGGGGGCTTTCTCTAGGTGTCTGCTGCCTGGTCCTGGGTTCATGTAGGGCAGGGGGATGTTGGTGGGTGCGTGAGCGTGAGCTCAAAGAGGTGGTCGGAGGGGTGGGCTCTGGAGAGTTCTCGTAGGAAAGACACGCCCCTGGTGAGCACCGAGGGACCGCGAAGAACTGACTCAGGCTGGAAGGTTTAGTCCCTCTCCAGCCAATGAAGCCACACACGCCAGGTCATCAGGGATACAGACAAGAAAACGTACACAGTCTAAGGGGGCCTGTGATGGATGAATGCCAATTGGCAAATGCAGAATTGAAGACAGCACAGAACAATGATAAATAAGCACAATTCTCCAGTGTGTTACAAGGTGATCATTGCTACCGAAGAAACAGAAACCACAGCTGGGCCGGGCTCGGGAAGAGCTGGCAGGTGGCGTAGGGCTAATCTGCAGTCGTGAGTAGTGCGGTCTGGGCAGCGCCCACTGAGAAGGCGGGGTTTCTCCGTGGAGTGCGCCCAGGCCTTTCCCACGCCCTTTCCTCCGGTGCGTTTTCCTTGCCTCTCTCTCTCCTAAGCTTCGAGGGCCCTTCTGCCCCTGTAACTTGTGTCCTGAGCCCATTTCTTCTACAGCTCTCTTCTTCTACCTCTGTGACTTGTAAATAAACTTTGTCGTAGGGTCTGAGTCTTGGCCCTGAATTCTTCCTCAGCCAGATCGCGAATACAGCACCGAAGTTGCCGAACCGGAGTCTGCTTTGACTCCACCAGTCTACCGTCTGGTGCTGCTCCACTGCCCACAGCTTTGCAAAGACAAAAGACTCTCAGGCGACCAGACAGTTGAGCCCTGCATACCTCTGAGGGTGAAGGAGGGAGATGGGAGCCCGGGGCTTCTTCAGGGGGGAAGGGAGGTAACCTGGGGGAGTCAGGAGGCGAAAGTGTATGACAAACAAAGGTTGCCTTGTTATGTAGATGAATGGGGTGAAAATTTCTCTCTGATAGTAGCTCCCTTTCTGGAAGAGGTAAGTTTCTGATGGAAATTTTTTTTATAAATGTCCATTCCCCCCATATATGGGGGCATTTGTATTTTCTCCAGGTAGCTAAAGAGTGAAGAGCTTTCCCTGGGTCTGGTGGGTGGGTCTCGGTTGCCTTCAGCTCAAAATAATCCAGATGCCCACGTGGCATATTTTGGGGTGCCAGGTTCTAAACTGCTTCAGCATAAAGGGCTTTAACACAGTGTTAAAACATGGTATGTGTCCAATTAATGAAAATCGTCACTTTACGTACTTACCCTTTCATTCGATCTGAAATTACCACCATTGCAGAATTGAGGAGGTGATGTACGAATAAAACAGATGATATAAAAAAGTCAATATTCTCTCAGGCTGTATATTTTCATGGAGAAGAAGTGGGCACTAAAACGTATTTGCAGAAGATTTCTCCATCTCAGAGTTTTATTCGCAGGGTCACGTGCATGTTCCCCTCCCTGGGCACAGGGAAGCACCCTCCTGCGTGAGAAGTTCATGGTTACATGATCCGTCCAGTGGGGCTGGTTCTGACACAGGTCTCTACCGAAAGTCTCAGGGGACACTTGGCTGTAAGATTCCTGAGCTCTAGGTCATTTCGATGTCCCGTTCATGAAATCCAGGAAGCTTTTCCCGCTCTTTCTGTGTAGCTTGTGTGTCATTTTGTAGGTGATAATGATGCCACCTGAACTTCATCAGGGGCAGAATCTGCTCAGTTTGACTCTAGTAAGCAGTGCTGGGAGATGACTGGCCTCTGGGACGTCCCTGCGACGTCCACCAGAGGGTCCAGTGTTTGTCGTCCATGCTTTCCCCGTCACGTTTCAATTTCAACATTTATTTGCTAAGTCACATTTTCAGGCAGTCTCTGAAAAACCATTCGTTAGTGCCCTCCCTAAACTTCCCTGATTGATTATCAACGTAGGGGCAATTGTTCGATCATTGTTTTCTAATAACGATTCATCATCGGTAATGTGCTTTGCAGAGGTAATTGTTATTCCTAACTTTGCTCTGTTCATGTATCGTCATCGATCATGGCTGCCATTGCTTCTGTAGAATGAGCATTCGCGTGGCCCCTCAAACAGCTCAGTCTGGTGTCTTTCCCCCGGCGACCGTCATTTCTCCTTTAATCCGCCCTTCCTCACAGGTAGACACAACCCTTCAGGTGTGATGTTTTGTAGCAGAAGACAGGAAGGGCAGTGTCCCACTGATCCAAACTTCCTTTGGCCCCCAAACCTCTTCCACACCTGCGGAATGACTTCAGAGCATCGCTCCGTTTACTTCCTTTCCCCGCAGCTGCCCTGTCTTCGTGGAGCAAGCTTCAGGGCATGACACAGTCGTGAAGGGGACTCACCAAAGAGACGGGAGGGCAAGACAGTCTTTCTCTGAAATATTCAGGGGTGTCCAGTGTGTGGTCCACAGGCCACATGAGGCCCAGGGTGGCTGTGAATGCGGCCCAACACAAAATCTCAAATTTACTTAAAACACGATGAGATTTCTTTTGTGATTATGTGTCACCAGGTATTTAATGTGTGGCTCAAGACAACTCTTCTTCTTCCAGTGTGGCCCGGAGATGCCACAAGGTTGGGCACCCCTGATAGGTCCCATGTTCGGGATTAGCACTCCCTAATGTGTGACCTTGCATAAACCCCTGACCTCCTGAGCCACATCGGTAAAGAGGAATGAGAACACCTGTCCTTCCACTGCTCGGACTTGTGGAAGGTTTTCACTGAGACAGGCAAACTCTGTAAACTGTGAGGGCCTTGTATTCCTGGAAGTTGCTAATAGTCGACTCTCCTTTTAATCCATATACTAGGAATTTAGATAACACTCACACACCGTTTTAATCTCTACATGCTTTTGTGAAATCCTGTTCTAATTACCTGCGGTGCCCTCCCAGAATCGTTTCCTTCCGTGGGCTCTGCTCCAGGTACAAATGAGCCAGTAGACCACAGACATGTTCCTGGCACACACCCACGTGGGACTCTGTCCAGCACACCGTCCCGTCCAAACTTCCCTGCAAAGAAATGCAGAGAAGACAGAGAATCTGCAACGCAACAGTGTGCATATCCATGCCCAGTTTCGGATTAGCCGCCTGCTGGTTATTTCCATCCCAGTCGCCGATGTCCTGGAGCCCGTGGACTAGGATTTTCCCCACCATCCATCTCATGCAAGTCACTTTTCTGGCATGAGATTGCCTATGAATTGAGAACAAGAAAAGGCAGTGTATGACTGACAATTTTTTTGGTTTAAAATTTTTTCTATTCTTCTTTTCTTAAGGGCTTTATTTGCACGCTTTCTCTTAGGCACGCCTTGTATTTGGACAATGCTCAACACATTCCCTCTGGGGCAGGGTATTATTGAATTGGACCCTCAAAGCAACTAGCTAATGAGGTGTGTAAACCAGCAATGGCCGTGAACTACTTTGGTGAGTAAAGAATTTCAGTTTCACTGTCCTGACAGTTACTGCTGGGATGAGGATTGCAATTCTCTTTTCTGATCTCAGAATAATGTTTTTAACTGGACCTCATGTCTCCGCAGCTTTGCTTTCCTAATTTATGAAAAGAAGGGGGTCGATCTGATGATCTCCAGAGTCTCTGTAGTTCCATTATCTTCAAAGTTTGCTTCTAAGTTGTAAAGTATACGAGATAGTGCCCCGTGTGTAGCGCTTCTCATTCTAGAGATGCAAAGAGCAACGCGGCTCCCTCCCTGTTTTCTAACGGCTTATAATCCCGCGGGAAGGTCAGCAGATGCTAACGTGACCGTACACGGAGGGTCAGAGTCAAACTTGCTGAGTCCTGCGTGACTGGCCACAACAGGAAGGTCTGTAGAAGGGGAAGGAAAGCCACCATGTCACCACGCTATGTACAAATGAATTGACATCTAGACTTTGTGGTTTCCAAGCAGAGAAGTCCCCCTAATTAATATTGGCCTCCGAACAAAACAAAACAGAAAAAGAACAAAAATTGCATCTATTGAGTCTATTGGTGAAAAGAAGTTCGCATAAAAGAGCCAATTGAATGGGAAAGAATGTGGAACTGTGTGGGCGTGCCTGCTCAGTTTGAACCACAATGGAACTCATCGTGGAAAACCTGTAATAAAGGACCTCGAACGTTTTATTTTTTCTCACTTGCTTTGGAGTTCTGCATTCATGGAACGGCAGAATATAAATAAAAATCAAAGACAACCTTTAAAAGGACAGAAATATGCAGGTTAATGAATAATTTGTCCAGAGGACTCGCTTTTGGGGCTAATATTTCCATGTGTACTTTTTCTCAGAATTTAGCGTTTCCAGAGATGGCCCCCTGTGAGTTGCCATGACAACCTGAGGCTGTCATCTCCTGATGGCTAAGACTACAGGTGTCAGCTCACAGTGTTCTGTCCGCACTCGTCGAAGAGCCTATGTGCGGTAGACGGCCGGACAGAATGCAGGGCATTCGATGCTACTCCGGCCCGTTTCTTTGAAATGGCGTCCGTGTGGCTGAAGCTGTGTGATGGTGTGGGTGGACACCTTGTCCCCTGTTGCTTCACCTCCTCTCAGATCTGAAGTATGCTTCACTCCCAGCTCCTTAAGGGACTCTCCGAAGACAGGAAAGTGCATTTCCTGGTTTGCTCGTTTCTCTTATGAGGGAGAACAGATTCAAGTGTCATGGGTCATACTGCAGGCTTAGAGACATTCTTGTCCCAGGGCCGTGCTTTCTCAGGGAAGTTTGCTTTGGAGTGAACCTGGGCAAGGGACTGACAGCTCGGCTGCAGTTGTGCAGAGGGGATGCAGAGGTGCAGGTGGAGGATGAGGTCTCCAGAGCAAGGCCGTGTCCTCTGGTGGTTGTCATCAGCGGGTGCCTGGCCCAGCAATGCTCAGCAGAGCCACTCAGCAGTCACCTTTTAGAGCCGGGATGTCAATTTTGGCGTCTCTGGGCCACACTGGAAGAAGAAGAGTTGTCTTGGGCCATACATTAAACGCACTGTGACACGTAACCACACGCACACACACAAAATCTCATCATGTTTTAAGTACATTTACGATTTTGTGTTGGGCCACACTCACAGCCATCCTGGGCCACATGCGGCCAGTGGGCCTCAGGTTGGACACCCCTGTTGGACATTGAAGTTCGGCAGACTGCCCAACAGGGTAGTGATTGTGAAGGTGTATTGTTCATGTGTGTCCAATGATTAAAACAGGTGGGACACGGAACATTGAGGTGCTTTGTTGAGCAATGGAGAATAAATATTTTCAGTGAGTTCAGGTGGATGAAACACCAGGAAGACACCATCCAGAGGACATCGATGATGCTCCCACTCACTGTGAGGCCCACGTAAGTGGTCTAAACCTCAGACCCCCGGCAGCACAGAGGATGGGGCCTGTGTCCTGAGTGGGCAGGACTCGGGTTTGCCATTTCGTCACCTAGCCCGCCCGGCCTTGGCTGCACTGACAAAGACAGATTGCATCTTGGCCACCCCACGGCCATTGCAGCCCATCAGGCCGAAGCCCCGTGCGGCCAGCACAGCCGTGAAGGTGGGGGAGGAGGTGCCACTCTCTTCAGAGGGCGGCTTTCGGAGCTGACAGGAGCCAGAATCTCATGCCTGAAAGACATCAAGTTATTCAAAGAGTGTGAAGTAATTTGCCCTTGTCACGAAGTTTTTTGTTATTATTGGCTTTATTTTTATCCCAAAGACTGAACTACATAAGCACTGATTATCCCGTATGTGTACTTGTAAGAACACTCTTACACACATCGCATAACAGCTCTGCAAGAACTTAGTGAGAATAGGTGAACAGGTATAATTTGAGATAATTAACACAGCAAATAGGTCTAGTTTGGTTGTTCAGCTAATGTGGCTGTTGAAGTAACTGAGACGATTTTAATGGGCTCCTGAGAATTCACATAACAAGCATTTATACTCACCAAAATCACTCCCTTAGGTAACCGAAGGAACTTAAAATTCTGTGTTTCATTTCAAAATTATTGCTATTGCCAAAGAACAGACAACAGCGAAGACAAATATATTTGAAATCATTTCCAAAGTTCAACCCAGTGAACATCGTGTTACCAAATTGGCAAATGGTGCCGGCACTGTCGGATAATGCAGGATGCCGCTGGCAGCCTCGCACCTCGCTCCCGGTCCGCCTCTCTCTCCCTGTCTACCGAGTAGTTCATCAAAACAAGAGTGCTGCCTGACAGTCATTTGACCTAAGTGGCCTGACCCGGCAGTTGGTAGGCTTGGGGTGAGATATTGACAATCCGGTTTTTAATTCTTGAGTTACCGATTTTACTTTGCATTCTAACAGGAGCCACGAGTTTCACTTTGTCACTCTGCCCAGATATTCCCGAGCAATATTGCTGGCGACTGCGAAGTGTGTGAGCAATAATGCATTTGCCACTGGCAGGCTGAGCAGCTCGGTCCCTGCGATGTCATTAACAGGAGAACAAAGGTCACTGGTGAGACAGGAGAAGGGTTCAGAGTTGATGGGAAATAGCCCTGGGTTTGAGAAGTTTCAAGATACATTTTATTCCTTATGAAAGGGACCTGTGTTTGTAATCGGTATTTGTTTACATCTACCCTCCTGACAGCAGTTTGAGTTTTTATTTGGAAATCCGTCTCCTCCTAATTTTTATCTGCGTGGTCTGTGGGGGCTCATGGAGAGCCTAGGTCAGAGCACATGGCCTGAGTCAATCAGTGCTCAACATTCTCCTGACAGGCAATTGGTTCATTCTGAGCACATGACTCAAGGCAGGCCAATCGTAATGCACCTCAGAAGCTTTGCTGCACAGGTGGACTTGAACCTGAAAGGATTAGTGCCTAGGACTGCGGCCCCATCAGGGAATCTTTCTGAGACAACAGAGGAAGAATAACTTAGCAGAAGAGAAACAGAATGTTGATAAACTCCTTTCAGCCCCATTATTTACCACCCTTTGGGCGATACTTATCCCAGAACCATTGTTTTATGAAAGCCAATAAATTTCTTTTATTTCTCAAGTTAGTTGGGCTCAGCTGCAGCCAAATAGATACAGTGCTCACTGCCGGAAAATTGGAAAGCCTAGAGAAGTACAAAAAAAATTATGATCATCTCTGATTCAATTTTTATATATTTTATTCCTATTCTTTTTTTAGTCTCTATATAGAGGTAATTTTGATTACTTTTTGATGTATTTTTCCATTCTTTATCTTACCTTTGTATAGATACAGAGTTTCATTTTTTATCAGTTCCAGATTATTTTTACATACATGGATATGTGTTTCTTACCTATGTGTGTGTGTGTAGTTCATAGAATTAGAATTAGACTACATTAATAACTTCGTATCCTTGTTATCACCAAACTGATTCATGAGCATTTCCCATCTTCACAAACACAGTTTTTAATAGTGGAATAATATTTCATACTTATGTAAACCATAATTAACTTTTCCATTATTTTGGGGCTTTGAGGCTATTTTCATTTTTTAAAGCCTGGTTGTTTTTGTTTTGGTAAATACATCTTTGTCCAATTTGTTTTCCTTCTTTAGGTTGATTTTCTGACGAGGGCTTTATGGGACTAAAGTGGGTACATTTTAAAGAGCTCTTGGCATAGACATCAAACTGGCTTCCAGACATTTGTACTAATTTACACTCTCAAGAGCCTTACCAAACTCAGGCCTCATACTTTCTCAGCATACCCACTCGTTTAATATCCAAGGATGCCGTCGTGTTTTTACTTTTGTGTGTGCTATAATCATTTACATTTCTCTTGTGAGTTGTTATTCATGCCCCCTTTCTGGTTTTTTAATTGACATTTTTAAATTGATTTTGGCCTTTTCCTTTTCATAATCCGCCGTTGTCATGTACAGCACTGTGCCCATAGCTCTGTGAGCGTTTCCTCACTGGCCCATCCCCAACGGGGTCCACGGACTGGCCACGTCCCCAGTTCCAAACGGACCATGACGTAGAGTTTTCTCCCCGAAAAGCAGTGACAAAATGAGACTTTTGAGAATCGAAACCCCAGATCACCTCTCCTTGTTGGGAGTGTTGGGGGGTGGGTGTGGCACCCAAAGGTGAAACCTGCAACTTCAGCATCGCGTGTTGTTATCAATTTAAGGTCACACAAAATCACGTGTGTACTGTTCGTTACAGGGCAGCACCGCACAGAGGGGATTTTTATTTAAGGTGTTTATTCAGCGTGAGGTCCTGCTGTAGGGCTTGCAATGTCTCCTACCCTAAACCCCCATCCGCCCGCCTGAGGCTTTGTTCGCCAGAAAGAACACAGTCCTTGTTCCCAGGGCAGTGTTGTTTTTTTTCCCCCCTAGAATCACAGCGCAGGCCTTGTCAATTCTTACTCCGAGGGTTGTCTCCTCACATTGTAGTTTGATGTGAGATCATTTCTCAGAGATGAGAGAGAGGCAAACTTTTAAATTCAAGGATACAAAGTCTCTACTTTCGAAACCTGCGTTCCATTGGCCCAGTGAGTAAACTTGGCAGTGGATTTTATTGCCGGGTGGTAAGGAAGTCTGACCCCGAGTACGCTGGGTACTCTGCCCTGTGGGGGGTCGGTGCGCACCTGCAGGATGGCTGGCACCCTGTGGCTCCTGTTTGACAGCAGGCGCGTATTGATGGAAAGCCCCGGTATGGCAGGGTTGTGATGTGGATGGAAAGAAGACTCTGGGATTGCCGACTCCAAGGAGCCTAAAGCGTGGGTGGAGAGCCAGACAAGGGAGCGGACCGCACGGCTGTGACCGATGTGCAGTGACAGAGAGATGCCCCCGGGGGTGGGAAGGAACGGCAGGTGACCCAGCCTTTGCCACTGAGGGAAGGCGTTCTGAGAGCGGCCGCTTTCAAAGCGGACCCGGACTTCCTCTGCGAAGTTGGGGGCACCGGGCCAGGCAGATGGCTCTTCAGTCCCTCGCGGAGTTCTGTGACACTGAGCTTGCAGTTCCACGCAACTGCTGGGCTCTCCACCAAAGCAAAGAGAACAAAGGGCTTTGAAGAGCCATGAGAGAGATGCAGCGAGGGTGACCAACTCTTGGGGCTGGCTGGAGGCTTTCTGGATTTTAAAATTCTGTAGCATTCAGTACCCATAAAATTATCAGCTGCCATGTGACGAACCGCTAGCTCACGATGGCATCTCTGACACTGTCAGAGTATCTGGACTGGAGGAGGTGACGGCATGTGCGCCTGAAGTGACCCTTGAGCTGGAAAAAGTGCATAGAAATTGGGGTCCTCTGGTAATCCCCCCTGGGCTGTGGGTTTCCTATTGCCACCACTTTCTAGAGAAGAGGAAAATGAACAGCCTTCGGGACTGTCAGACTGAGCTGTCAGCCATGAGCATGAATTGTTTCCACATCCTTGCTGGGCTCTGGCTTCCAGATCTGTTGATTAAAAAAGAAAAGGAAAAATGATGACCCAAATGGATGCTGCAGGAGGAAGGGATGGTGGTGTAGAACGGATGACATTTGGGATGGACCGAGACGTTCCTCTCTGCAGTGAGAAGGATGAACTTGGGATCCCTGGAAACGGAAATTGTTGACTTACCAGATGGTAGGCGGCCCTTGTCGAGAAGACTGTTCTGAACATGAGCCTAATTGGGAAGTTCATATCTGTATAAATTAACATTTTTTTTTAGAGCTATGCTATTCCCTGGAGAGTTTTCTGGGTAAACATTTAGAGTTTTCCAGGTCTCTTCGGTGGAAGACGTATTCCCGGACAAAGGTTCATCTCACCGGTGCAAAAATTACACATCGGAAATTCAAATGGATCACAGTCTGTCTTAACAACGACATGAAAATTGGACAGCCAACGATGACGTACTCCTCCTTTCTGGCTCTCACGATGTTCTTCTGTAAGATCTGTTGTTGGAGCAGCTCCTTGAGGCAAACATCTGCCTCCTTGAAATCTTATTAGGAAAATAACTTCGTTTACATCTTCCCTCACAGCCCTCTCATGCAAATTTCCGGGCACAGCCAAGCAAGCCAGGGGAAATTGCAGGAATTAAATCTGTCTAAATGAAACTATTTCTTATTTTTAGGTATATTCTATAGCGATTTTTACATACAACCACATGTTTAACCCTGAAGAACTGTAATTTTCTTCCTTAGATTTCTGCCAACTGGCCCAGGGATGCCTGAAGCTGAGGCGATGATGCCACACGGGACCCAGAGGTTCCTGGGGACTGAGGAACTAGACATGTTAATTAAACTGACAGGTGTACGTGGAAGTATAGGGCTTGCAGAGACAAGGAAACCTACTTTCCTTTCTAAGAGAAGAAAACCACGCAAGGCCAGAGAGCAGGAGGACCACGTTGATGCTGCGTCATAAACGTGAGAAGGGTCACGTTCAGAGGGGCCTTGTCATACCTGCTGTTTCCCGGAGACTTCTGGAGGTCAGAGAAGAACTCATGAGAAACGCTTGTCGTCTGGGCATTGAGTACAAGTCACGGGATAGCTCTTTCTGTTTTTAAACTTCACAGAAACTAGCGATGGTTAAAAATATTCAGACAACATAGAAGGACATAAACTAAAACAAAAAGATCTCCCCCAGCCCTTGCAAGCCCCACCTGATGCAAGTTGCTATAATTAAAAAGATTTGGCCCTGGCTGGTGTAGCTCAGGGGATTGAGCACAGGCCTGTGAACCAAAGCATGGCTGGTTTGGTTCCCAGTCAGGGCATGTGCCTGGGTTGCAGGCCATGTTCCCAATATGGGGTGTGCTAGAGGCAACTACACATTGATGTTTCACTCCCTCTCTTTTTTCCCTCCCTTCCCCATCTCTCTAAAATAAATAAATGAAATCTTTAAAAAAATAATAGTTAAAAAAATTAAATCTACCCAGTACCTCCCCTTTATGAAAGACGAGAAGTCCAGCACACTTAGGGTTCTCTTCCATTTTGCTCCTACTTCCCACTTTTAGTTAGGCAGGTTATAAATTCTGGGTCTTACTTTGTTTGCCTCTGTGCCTCTAAATAATGTCCTCATACCTCCCTTCATCCATCAATGGTAGACAGGTTCGGTGGACAGCTGCCAGGAGGGGAAATATGGTGCCCACATTCCCCCGTCCAAGTTTCCAGTGTTTATATTACATTTCACTCGGATGACCGGGTCTCCGCAGCCTGCAGGTTCATGCCCCCAGCCCTCCCTAGGGGAAGACATACTTTCTCAAAGAGCAGTCTCCCAGGTTTAGCCTGGAGGCAAAGACTGCAGCTGGGAACCACCAGAGCCAGCAAAGGAAGGGGTCCCCAGCGGGGGACCACCAAGAGAGTTGCCCAAGGCTGATGCTGAGTGGGGACTGTCCACATTCTTTTTTATCCATAATTGGGATCTCATTAAATTTCCACAAATTTATCAGACTTCAAAAATGTATCCAACTCTCTGGTTGGTTGATGGACTCACCCTCCTTCTGAGGGTTATGATGGATTTATTGCTGCTGCACATTTGTTTTGGAGGGAAGGGAGGAAAATATCTGTGCTTGGGCCACCATCTTGAATAGGAAATTTTGACCCTAACCTGGCTGGTGTGGCTCAGTTGTTTGAGCATTGTCCTGGGCACCGAAAGGTGGAGGGTTTGATTCCAGTCAGGGCACATGCCTGGGTTGCGGGTTCGGTCCCTGCTCAGGGAGCATATGAGAGGCAATGATCCATGCTTCTCTCTCACAATGATCTCTCTCCCTATCCCTCTCTCCAAAATCAATAAGCATGCCCTTGGATGAGAATTAAAACAAAAGAAAATTTTGATCCTTTATTCTAACCTTTATTCTTTAGCCACACGTCCAATTTTCTTTCGTTTAGGAAGGAATTGGAATGAATACAGTTCTGGTCAGTCATTTCCTGTTCAAAGGCATGGAAGGTCTTCTCAAGGAGTCTTTACCCTTCGTAGAGTATCAGCCTTCCCTGACTTGGGACCTAAACAGTAGAACTGTACCGCCTTGCTCCCCACACAGTGAATTCCTCTCCAGTGTCTGGGAATAGCTTTCATTTCCTACCTCTATACTTCTCTTCTGCTATCCTCCCCTCCCCCACGATGCATCCCCACCTCGGTATCTGCCACTCAAAACGCTCCCTGGTCTGCAGAGTGTGAGTCAACAATCAGCTTTGCTGAGCTTTCCTGACCTCAGCCAAAGCCCTCCCCTTCCGCTCTGTGATCTCGAGAACGTTGTAGGCATCGGGGACCCCCCCCCCGGGATTTCGCCCGTTCACTCCCAATGTGACNTCTATACTTCTCTTCTGCTATCCTCCCCTCCCCCACGATGCATCCCCACCTCGGTATCTGCCACTCAAAACGCTCCCTGGTCTGCAGAGTGTGAGTCAACAATCAGCTTTGCTGAGCTTTCCTGACCTCAGCCGAAGCCCTCCCCTTCCGCTCTGTGATCTCGAGAACGTTGCAGGCATCGGGACCCCCCCCCCTGGGATTTCGCCCGTTCACTCCCAATGTGACCATTTGTGCAGCATCTTGCCTTCCCTCCCTCCCAGCTTCCTGGAGGCCAGGGTGCTGTCTTCACCGTGCCTGGGTCCTCTGCAACCCCCAGCCCATGGGTGTACAGCAAGGGTTTCCAGATGTCTCACTGAAGCGAAGTGTTCTCTTTTCTGCTCTTATATATTTGCTGGGGATGTTTCTTAGAATTTCCTCTGTATCATAGACATCATTTTCTCAACAATGTGCCTCAAGAATTCTTAGTATTAATTCAAATATGTTCCAGTTTGAAGTTCTGTAAAAATATAAGAGGGATCAGGGTTTTAGTGTGGGGTAACGAAAAGTAAGAAAAACAAAAAACTTGTGGAGATATTCTGTTCTTTTACCACCAGAGCAGCCTCACGACCCGGGACCACTGACTACTAACTCAGTGGGAAGCTCGGAACAGAACCCCAAGAGGTGGGTGGGACTACAGCCGAAAACTTTGTCCCTGTGTAAGTTACCCCGCCCCGGAAACAAGGTGTCAGTGACATCCGCTTGGTTATGCTGCGGGCGCACCTAACTCTTAGTGATTTGTGGCTGAGGTTTTGTTCTAACTCCTTCTACACGTCAGGCGCCGGGGGCCGTGGCTCTGCAGGATGTTTGCCGTGGCCGAGCTCACTGCCAAATGCACAGTGAAATAGAATCTGAGGCTGATTAGGAAAAGTCAGATAAACTACCTCACCTGAGAAAATAAGTATTAGTGGTAATAATAATAAATTGTAAGTGAATAATAAAAGCTGCAGGTAGGCATCTCCGTGTCTCAGACACGTGGCAACATGATGCCGTTACCCTTGCTCAGCTCTGCCAGGTGAGTGGTAGGAAACACACTTAGGGAGTTGGCTTATTAGCCTAAGGCCACGGCTAGTTAGGTAGAGAACCCATAATACAGACCAGGCTTCCTGGCACCCAGTATAAAGTAAATAACCTTCCTTGTTGGGTCAAGATAAAACCCATTGCATGAACATTTATACAACTAATGTGTAAAAATGCAATCCCAACATACTGCATTAGTCGTAGATTTGGTTCCAGTTCTTTTTTCTTTTTTTTAAGATTTTATTTATTTTACTTTTAGACAGAGGGTAAGGGAGGAAGAAAGAGAGGGAAACATCAACGTGTGGTTACTTCTCGCAAGCCCCCTCCTGGGGACCTGGCTTACAACCCAGGCATGTGTCCTGACTGGCCATGAACCTGGGACCCTGCGGTTCGCGTGCCGGAGCTCAATCCGCTGAGCCACCCCCGCCAGAGTTGTTCCAGTTCTTCACCGGAAGCTGCCTTGTCAGCCTCTGACCTTCTAGCTTCTGAATACTTAACCCTCCTCTCCTGCCTGAAACCTACGGGTCTTCCTCTTTTTTATTTGGCCTCACCTTTTGGGAAGGCCTGTGTTTCTGAGTAACCCTCTAGGGCCGAACCAGCGGTCTTAGCATCTCCCCCTCGTACATGGAGATGCTCCAGCAAAACCCAAACCCAGCTGAACCCTATGGTGGCTCCTTTCGAAGGAGGTTTGATAAAGTCAAGTTGTGTTCAGTGACCTTCAATAAATATTCCCAGTCAGGGATCTTTAGGATAATTTATCATGGACAGAAATCATTCCCCCCTAGTTGCGAGTTGCCATCTGTTAGGCGGTCCTGGTATTTTATTTTCATGTATAAAAGACCACTTAGTGGTATGCTTTGATAATTCCTGAAATCTGTCACCTGTCACGGGAGAATCATGTTGGCAGTCCTCCAACACTCACCGAGGTAGAGCACGGCGGTCAGGGAGGTAAACATTCTGCGCGAGGAAGGTCCACTTTCACAGCGAGCAGCCCTGAATCTTGCATTGCCCAAAGTTAATATAATTAGCATCCTGTTTACTAACTGACCTCGATCCTGGGGGTGTGGAGGAGGAGTGATGATAAAGGGCCTTGTTGATCTCCACCATTTACATCGCCTGGGTAATTTATGAGCAAAACACAAAGCGGGGCCCAGGGTCAAGGTGCGAGTCAGTTCTGCGGGTCACCTCTAATGAGCCGAACCGCGTTCCCTCCTCCAGACTCTGGCCTTCCCGCGTGTCAGGCAAGTGGGGTCAATTGGCTTGGAGTTGGCTTTAACTCTGGTTTTGTATCACAAGCATAACTTCACTCTGTGATTATTGTATTTTCTTAGATATTAAATATTAAAATTCCTGTGATGGCTAACTCCATAATTAAGAGGGGAAGGAAGCCCGGAATGTTACAGATGTTTTCCCATCGGTAGCCATGTGGTGAAAGCAATGATGGATACAGATGAAGTAGTCGTCTGGTATAAATGGGAACTCCTGAGGAGACTCAGAGACAGTGAAGGAAGATAGCTGCGGCTGTACCTTTAATGCCGAAGGAAAAGAGGAAAGGCCCACATGTACATAGGAAAACAGATAGCAGAGACCAAGCAGCTGAGGTCCGAGGGTTGGATGTTGCCACCTGGCCGCAGCGGGCCGAAGCGGGGTCAGTCCCGGATCCAGTCCTCATTGTTGAGGGCCTTGGGCACGCTGTTTAGAGCTTCAGTTTTGCCACCTGTGAAATAAGGAGAATAATGCCTGCCTTAGAAGACCGGTGTGAGGATTAAAGGAGGTAATGGGAGTAAAGTTTGTAGCACCTGGTAATTGTGGTTATTATTATCTGTTCGTCCACAGTCTCCAGGAGAATGGGGGTTTTGTCTGTCTTTGCTTCCATAGCTTTGGCCCAAGAATGGTTTCTGGTTCACAGTGGCCCCTGAACAAATATTTATTGAAATAATGAAGGAAAAAGGAAAGTGATAGATAAAGAGAAATGAGGAGCTTAACAGAAATCAGTGTATTGAAGAGATTGGTTGATTAGAACAAACGAGAACCCTGGCTAGGTAGCAGTGAAACACGTATGTTCGAAGGTGAACGCTAGGGCAGGGCAGGCACAGGCATGTGTTAAGTGATCTTACAGAATTAGGAGAAATAAGGGTCTTGAAGAAAGGTGGAATTTCTGTATTTTCCCAGGAGATGGTTTCAACACTACACGCCAGTGGTCTGTTGAGTGGTCTGTAGATCGGGGCCGTTCTCAGCAGAGATGGTAAAGGTCGCAGGGCCGTGTGGCAAAGCAGCACCGGGCTGGGCTCGACGGCGTGACTGTGGCCGCCACCTGCAGCTCCCTGACAAGCTGAGGCCAAGGACCCCAGAGACGTAGAATCGCAAACACGGTTTCCAGCCCGATACCCACCTGGGCTGGTTTGAAAGCAAGACGTAGTCGAGTATCAGGAGGACGTGTTTGTACAATTCCAGTGGCCGGTTCGGGGAAAAGCCATCAAGCTGCTGGTTCTGGACTTGGGCCATTTAAAGTGCCCTGAACAATCAGTTATAACTTGTCCTGGCCTTTGAAGACAACGTGTTAGGTTTAGAGAAATAGACAACATGAAACAACTCAAAACTGACCTAAAGTGAAGTTCTTACATTTTCAGTTATTGCGAACCAAGTAGGAGATAATAAAAGGCATTGACGAAGGCATTCAGGCCAGTGCTGGAGCCGTGAATAGGGTCCTAGGGTGGAAGTTTTCACAAAGCCGAGACCTCAGTGGGAGGTTAATATGCAATTACGATCAAAGGCGCAGTGATGTGGTTGTCTGGGACACCGGACCACGTTTTGATGGGGTAGGCATAGCGCTACTCAGTGAACATTAGGTATTAAATTATACAGAGCTTAGGGCAAAGCGAAGTGAAACGATGTGCATTTTATTGAAAAATTAGTCACTGAAGACTCCAGAAGCTGGAGTCTAGACAGAGCGAGTGACTAAACCAGACAACAGAAGAGTCAATCATGGTAACCGATCGTGACAGCTTTGCCCACCTCACTCTGCCCTGCTCAGGGAGGCCATCAAAATGACAAGTTCAGACGGGCAGGTTCCTCTGTATCTCCAGGTGGGACCCCGGGTTTGTGCACCTGAGGTAAAACCACCAGCAGAGGAAATGGAGCATAAACAGCTTAGTGCCACTTTGACGTGACAGCATCCTGACAGGCGATGCCACTGGCCGTGAGCCTGTGGGACGCTCCAGGATGTATCGGGTGACTTTTTAGCGGTAATTCATCTGCTCACAGATCAGCTGGCAATTATCCATGTCACGGTTTTCCCCAGACTCACCGGGCGCTCACAGATTATCTTCTTGTGCAAAAGTGAGCTCTCCCCCACGTTAAGGCATGCTGTGTCTCAGAGAAAAGACCAGGTCTGTGCTTAGGAATGTCACACCTCCTCCCAGGGCCGAGAGAAATGTGGTCCCCAAGTTTTTATACACTCGGAGGCACCTTGCTGAGGATCGGGGCACAGAGGCCGTGTGGGGTTTCACTCACTGTGCACCTGCCCAGTCTAGAACCCGCACCCAGCAGGGGCTTGGTAGCACAGCTTTAGTCACGGGACGAGCGGTACCGAGTCCCTTCCACAGGTGTTCTGTGGGGAAGGTGATTTGTGAGAGGAAGCTCAGTTTCGTCCAAAGCTATTTCATTAGGCCAGTTTTTAGGAGCAAATGCCAATGGAGTGCTTCTCCTTGACCTTATATGGTATATTTTCTTTCTGCATGGGTTTCCTCGTAAATAAAAAGGAGATATGAACACTAGTCTTGTCAACTTCATTATCACAAATTAAGGACACAAGAAGGCAAAAAGCCAGAGCAGACCCAAAACCCAGGTGGAGGCCTATGAGGTCCGGCGTCTCCTGCATCAGATTGGCCCAGGCTGCGTGGCTGGGGCTGGGGGAACCCACTGGTGACCCAGGCCAGAGCTCTGAGTTCCTTCTTCCCCCAGCGTCTCACTGCTGCTGCGGCTGTTACTGACCTGCCCCGTGTTGAGGTACCCACCCCTCGTCTCACCCCACACCTCATCCCTCTCCTCCCAGTAGAGTCGGGACTTCCATGAGGCTTAAAACACACAGAAAGGAGTGCAAAGGAGGGTTGATCTTCAGTAAATAGATGGCCAGACATTAGTCCAGCAAAATGGGTTTATTTGGGAAAACAAGGGGTTGTAGTTTGAGATATGCGTTCTAATGACAAACACGCCTATGTCAGGAGAAAGCGGGGAGGGGAACGCCCTTTCAGGGCCTTGGGAGGGACTGCTGTAAACAAGGAGCCCACTGGGGGAGCCTGATGCATCAGCCTAGGTTTATCCTGGGTAGGAAACGTGCAGTTACAGTGAGTGATGTTGATGACAGGGAAGCGACGCATCTGTGGGGCAAGGTCGTAGGCGTAATCTCTGTACCTTCCTCTCGATTTTATTTAAAACTGGTCTAAAAATACACAGTCTTTAAAAAGAGGAAGAAGAAGGTCTGAAGAGCAGGACATTTCGGGGAAGCTGGTGCAGAGGAGAGAGGCCTGGGAAACTGGCCTCTTTGGAACGTCCCACCTTTCGATACGGGACACGTAGCGAGAGGGCCCCTAAAAACGATCTGTCTCTCCATGTTCTGAAATCTCGACATCGTGGCCACGAGGAGTATCTGCAATAAGACCCGGTCTACGAGAACTTGTCACCGCAGATGGGTCAGGCCTGGTCTGTTCCTGTAGGCTACCTGATATGTGAACAAATTCCCTTCTAGTACCAAATGTTTACATAAAACCAACCTGTTTCAGCAGGTTGATCCACATGGGAGGGTGAGGGGGTGTGACGGCCAATCTGCATCCACGTGACTCAGTAGGGGACTGTGCTCCTCCAAAGCAGCTGGGAGCTCCAGCTCGGAGGAGCAGGGCCCAGCCTGGAGTGACAGACAGCTGCAGGTGAGGGCGGGCCCTGGGAGGGGCGAGTGGTGCAGCGTGGCGTGACAGGTGGGCTCCCTGCTGCGGAGGTCTTTGCGGAGGAGAACCGAGAAGCAGGAACGTTAGCTGAGGTGGAAGTTGACGGAGGTGGACATTCCTGTGGCTGAGGACCCTGGGGACAGGTGGCAGTGGGGGAGCAGTAGTGACAGGCACCGTAGTATCACACTGAGCCCGCATCTCTCAACGTAAGAACAAAATCTCTGGAGTGCTTCGCATAAATGGGAAAGCACCCAGGGAGAGACCCCAGCGCTGAAGTGGCGCTGAAGCAACACTGTTTTTCCCCAAGGTTTCTAACTTGTTTTTTTCAAGGTTTCTAACTGGACTATAAAAATGTTTGTGACATTTTCAGCCTCAGCCTGAGAGCAAATTTTGATTTTTAAGTTCAAGTTCCAAAATCATTCCAAACTCATTCTGGCACCTTTTTAGGGCTTGAGGAATTGTTTCAAAGATGTTTATTTCTTTTTGGTCTCTGTTTTATTGCCAAGCTTGTAACATATAAACTGCTTTGAATTTTGTTAAGATGGTGAGCGATTAAGCAGTGACATGACTTTAAAACAGAAAACAGCAAAGACACTTAGCTGGATTAAAATAGAAGAATAGTACATTTTATGCAGTTAAGACTGTTTCTAAGAATTAAAGTATGCTTCCTCTGGTCATGTATGGCCATTGTGCAACATAAGAGAGCTCCGAATGGAACTGGAAAGCATTATGCTGAGTGAAATAAGCCAGGTGTTGAAGGACAAATACCATATGATCTCACCTTTAACAGGAAGCTAAACAACAAAACAAACAAGCAAGCAAAATATAACCAAAGACACTGAAATAGAGAACAGGCTGACAGTGACAAGAGAGGAGAGGGGAGGGAATTTCAGGGGAAATAAGGGAGGTATTTAGAGGAACCTATATAAAGGTTACATGGACAACAACTGAGAAGGGTGGAAATGGGAGGGAGGGGGGAGCATGGGGGGTGGGATGGGATGGGAGTAATAGACAGAAAACTGTACTTGAAAAATAATTAAATAAAAATATTGGG
Organism: Sturnira hondurensis; assembly: GCF_014824575.4. NCBI lineage: Eukaryota > Metazoa > Chordata > Mammalia > Chiroptera > Phyllostomidae > Sturnira > Sturnira hondurensis. Next base: position 16,291,809 of record NW_028082350.1, on the reverse strand, counting down.
GGAAAAAAAAGAGAGAGGGCTCCGAGAATGTCACTATGCTCCTTAGACAAAAGGTGACAAGGTGTTCTGTAATGACAGCAATGTTGTGTCTCTCAAACAGCTTTCAGCTAAAAAAAAAAAAATTAAATACCTAGGGATAAATTTAACCAAGAAGGTAAAAAACCTGTACTCAGAGAATGATAAGACACTGAAGAAAGAAGTTGAAGAAGATACAAATAAATACCAGCATATGTCATGCTCATGGGAAGGAATAACTAAGATAATTAAAATGTCCATCCTACACAAAACAGTCTATGCATTCAACATAATTCCTATCAAAATACCCATGACATATAACTTTGTTATAGTTCTAGGAGAATAGAATCCAGCAATAAACCCACACCTGTATGGTCAATTAGTATTTGAGAAAAGATACAAGAACATACAATGGGTTAAAGACAGTCTGTTCATAAAATGATGTTGGAAAAATTGGACAGATATATATAAAAATAAAACTAGACCACTTTTTTACACTATACACATGAATAAACTCAAAATGGATTAAATGTAAGGCTCAAAAACTACAAAACTCCTAAAAGAAAACATAGGCAGTAAAATCTCTGGTGTTTCTCTTAGCAATATTTTTTTTATGATCTCCTGGGCAAGGGAAACCAAAGAAAAATTAATGGACTACGTCAAACTTAAAAGTCTTTGCAGAGCGAAGGAAACTGTGAACAAAATGAGAAGACATCCTACTGAATAGGAGAAGATATCTTCCAATGAGACATCCGATAAGGGGTGAATATCCAAAATTTATAAGGAATTTGTAGAACTCAACACCATAAAACCAATCCAATTAAAGAATGAGCAAAGGGTGTACTTCTCCAAAGAGGACATACAGAAGACAAACAGACATATGAAAAGATGCTCAAGGTCACTAATCATCAGAGCAATGCAAATTAAAACCAAAACGAGATAACGCCTTACACCTGTCAGAATGGCTGTCACCAATAAACCAACAAACAACAAGTGCTGGTGAGGACGTGGAGAAAGAGGACCCTCGTGCACCGTGGGTGGGAATGCGGACTGGGGCAGCCACTGTGGAAAACATCATGGAGTTTTTTTAGAATATTAAAAATAGAACTGCCTTATGACCCAGCGATCCCACTTCTGGGTACATCTCTGAGGAAACCTGCGACACTAGTTTGAAAGACTATGCACCCCTGTGTTCGTTGCAGGGTTATTTACAATAGCGAAGACTTGAAAACAACTCATGTCCATCCACTGGTGAGTGAATAAAAAAAGCAGTGGTTCATATATCCAAGGGGCTATTACTCGGCCATGAAAAAGAATGAAAGCGGACCATCTGCACCAGCGTGGACGGACCTAGAAGGGGTTATGCTCTGTGAAAGAAGCTGGTCAGAGAAAGACAAGTACGTTATGGTTTCCCTTGCGCATCTCATCGAAACAAACTAAACAAAAGACTAACAGACTCACAGATACAGAGAACAGAGCAGCAGTTGCCAGAAGAGTGCGGGTTTGGGGCCTGGGTGAGAAAGGTGAGGGTTAAGGAAGTACAATTGGTAGCTGCAGAACAGACCCAGGGACGTGAAGCACAGCGTTGGAAAGGGTCGATAACACTCTAGTAGCTACGTGTGATGCCAGGTGGGTACTGAAAATATCGGGGGCACTGTGTGATCATCTAATCACTGTGCCGTACACATGAAACTAACACAAAATAATATTTTTAAAGATTTTATTTATTTATCTTTTAGAGGGGAAGGGAAGGAGAGAAGGAGAGAAACATCAATGTATGGTTGCCTCTCCTGTATCCCCTGCTGGGCACTGGCCTGCAACCCAGGCATGTGCCCCGACTGGGAATCGAACTGCGATTGTGTGGTTCACAGGCCTGCATTCAATCCACTGAGCTACACCAACCAGGGCCCCAAAATAATATTGAATGTGAAATTAACTGAAAAATAAAATTTTAGAGATATACTTGGTTTTATTTAGTAAAATTAAGGGATTCTTATTTAAGAAGTAAATGTGTTCCTGACATTGGTAAACAAATAAAATGCTACCACTTCAAAAGTACTGAAATATTTGTTTAATAAATAATATTCATAGGTAAATCTTATTTTAGATATTCAAAGAGAATTTTAATGGGATTTTTATAAATATTTTAGTTGTGATAATTCATTAAAGATCAAATTTGCATAACAAATATGCATTATGTAATTTATTAAAGCTATAATTCTGTATACTTTTTAAAAGTTTTTGAAAGCTTTTAAAAACAATTTTATTTATTTATTTTTAGATGAGGGGAGGGGAAGGGAGGGAGAAAGAGAGGGAGAGAAACATCAATGTGTGGATGCCTCTCACATGCCCCCTACTGGGGACCTGGCCCCCAACCCAGGCATGTGCCCTGACCAGGAATCAAGCCAGCAACCCTTTAGTTTTCAGGCTTAAGTTCTCAGGCCTAAAGGATTGAGAGCCCTTTAGTTCTCAATCCACTGAGCCACACCAGCCGGGGCTCATTCTGTCTACCTTCAAGGGGGAGAAATAGTGCTCTATGAGTTTCCTTTACTGTCCTCAGTTACATGCTCTGCTCACCATCCCCAGACTTTCCTCTTTCCTGGGCTTCCTGGCGGAGCCTTGGAGAGAGGGTTTGGATTCCTGGTGTGGCAGTGCCATGCGCACCTCATCTGCAGAGTGACAGATGAAACGCGGAGCCTCGATGCCTGTGAACACTCATCGAGAGCCATTTGGGAGATCTGAGAGGGACTCACCCGGAACCCTTCACACCCTCACTAGAGTTGTACGGGAGACACCATGAATCGGGGTGAACATCAGACTGTAAGAGCCTATCGTCCCACTGGTACCACCCACGGCGTTTCACTTCTAGGAAGCGCCCGTGCGGTCATGGTGAAGAGCGTGGGCTTTCGGATCAGATGGCTCACGGTGCATGTCTGACACGCCGACTTTGGGTAATTTGTGAGACCGTTCTTTAGCCTTTATTCCCTCACCTGTCACACAGCCCTTAAATAAGACGCACCTGCCCCGGGGCTCGGAGAAGCGAGGAGATGAAATGTGAAATCACTCAAGGATCTGGCACCATCTAGTAAGAACTGAGTAAGAAGAGTGTGTTTGTTGGTGCTTTATTATCATCCCCATCCAAGGAAAAATGCAGGAGAGAATTTAACAAAAGAGAAAACAGAGTCCTTATCGTGCTGGGATGAGAAAAGTATCATCACCAACAGGGAAGAGTGGTCCAACGTTAATTATAAATCACAGTTCTCAGAATAACATCCTGTCGAGGTACTTTTCTCCTAGCAAAGCTCTTGGTTACTCAACTATCTATCCCATTCACGTAATCCTTACCGTACAGTAAAAGAGACAGTATTAAAATGATAAAAAATAAGGCTAGTCTAGAAGCTAGCCTGTCTGACAGAAATGTAGTTTGTACATGTTGCACGTGGGTTCAGAATACTGTGTCTCAGAACTGGTTGCTGATTTCTGAACAACAAAGGTCCTGAGGAACTTGCTTCTGTAGGTTTCTATTGAGTGAATTATCTCTAAGGAGACACCTTTACCATGTCATCTTCCAGTGGTTTAATTTCCAACATAACTGATCTATTTTAGATTAGCAGATGCAGTTCTCACTTTAATTCTAGCGTTTCATTGCATTTTAAAGAAGCAATCTAGTTGGGGAAAATGGGGAAGGGGTTGTTAAAAATAATTTAGATCTTCATAGTTCTTAATCATTCATTACCCATATCCTGTTCTGATTTGAGCGTCTCTCCAGGAGCTCATTTTGGGTAGTAATTTTATGTTTCAAGATTCATCATCTCTACTCTGACAGGGTGATGAAAATGTCTAGAAAAATATATGTAACTTTTTAGGGACAGAGAGGTTTAAGGGAAAGCACCTCTATTAAATTGTGACTTAAAAATTGTGACTCAGTCCCCAGTAGATCTGCTTTTGGTATTTAGAAATTCCATTTTTAATAAAATAAGAAAGGCTATTGAAAAGGGCTGTGCATAATTATTCCATTGTTTTGTATTGTCTGCAGTGTCTTGACGCGTCACCATTCGGAGGTTTATACGCCTTAGGCACCTGTCTGGCCCTGTCTAACATTCCATGATGTAATTGCTTCAACACAAAGGCCTGTGTCCTTTCCTAAGTGCTTTCCAGAACTATCGTTATAGAAACAATCTCCAGAGCTGCTGCCGTCCGTTCTGTCGCCAGGGTGTCTGGCCTAGAACGAGAGCTCAAAGCGTTCATCGTTGAGACGAAGCCCTCCCTGGGCCGTGTAAGCCGGGTCTGGCACATGTAGGGGTCTGGCTGCCGCCCTAATGCAGAAGGTGACGTGCGTGTGCTGGGCCTCACCTGGTGCTTCTGGTCCACTGGTTCCTCACATCCTTCGCCTACATCATCCAAACCTCTTTGGAGGGAGAACGTTGATGACTTTTTCGTAGTTTACATCCTTGTCAGGGCAGTGGTTGCCGAAGTCCAGTGAATGGGAAAGAGACTTGTAGGTAATAAGCAAGCAGCTGTGTGCTCCTGTCTAACGGGACCTCTAAAGCCGGGGCATTGACGCTGAGCTCAGAGTGACAATGACGCTGGCAGGAATGTGCGTGTGTGTCTGCACGTGGGAGTATGTTTCTATTACATGTACATGCACGCAGGTATACGTATCTATACACACATGCACATATATGTGAAGTCTGCTTGCTTTTTAAACTGTGGTACTGCGTGTGGTAGTTTTTGGCTCAGACTCTGTCTTCCAGATCAGTGATATTCAGATCTCTGTCATGGACAAAGTCCTAAGTCATTAATTTCTTAAAAGAAAACATCCTTGGCCCTGGCTGGCGTAGCTCAGTGGATTGAGCGCGGGCCTGCGAACCAGACGATCATGGTTCGATTCCCAGTCAGGGCACATGCCTGGGTTGCAGGCCGGTTCCTTGCAGGCTAACTACCAGCAGGGGACACACAGAAGGCAACCATACATTGATGTTTCTCTCCCTCTCTCCTTCCCCTCTGAAGATAAATAAATAAATAAAATCTTTTAAAAAAAAAGTCTCTTTAAAAAAAAAAGAAAACATCCTTTATCTTCCAGATTTTTATTATAAAATTTTACATGACCACACTGATAGGTATATTATGAAATATACGAAAAAATAGAAATGTACAAAGGATATTTCATTTTGTTAATACTGCAGGAAAAATTGTCACAGTTTGTTCAGCGTGACTTGAAAATTCGGGACATTTAGGTTTTATACTTACTTTCAGAGGTCTGGGTCTCTGCTCATTGAAGTTCGATACTTTCCTTTCGTGGCTTTTGTGCTGAGTATAACGATAACGTCCTTCAGCACCACAGGTGCTGCTTGTCAGCACAGATGCATTTGATCAGCATGCAAACCCAGCTTCAATAAAGTCTGGGAGCTGTAAGTGTTTACCGGGTTTTGCAATTACACTTGAGAAGGAGCCTTGGGACGGGCCTGTGGGCACCGGGGACCCCTTGTGAGATGGTCGCGGGCCAAAACTCTGCCTTCGCCTCTTTGCTGCTGGTTTCAACATTGCCTACACTGAGGTCAAATTCCTAAGACAATGTAGAGAAGGAATCCAGAGACTGAGGGGGACAAGAATTGTTCGCTGAGTTTCGCTGGGAGACACCTTCACCTTCACCTTCACCGTGTGCCCAGGGAGGGCTCCGAAACACTCCCTTAACCAAAGACTGAAGTACATGTTTGCTATGGGATGATGTACCAGTTTGCAAACTGCTAAGGAGCTGGGTTCCCAGGATGAAAACTTTAAAACATCCCAGCTTTGCAGCAAATTCCTTGACTTGGAGTGTGAGGGGCTCTCCCGTTGACTGATTCCCCACGGCAGTAACCAATTACCGGAAAAAACTCTGTTTCTGAACTGGACAGTGACCAGAGGGGAGGGGCGAGGGGAATAATGGGGAAGGAAAGGGAAGGGGTAAGTCAAGAAACGCGTATAAAGGAGCCATGGACAAAGACAAAGGGTTGATTGTCAGAGGGGGGTAGGGAGGGCATGGGAGAGTAACGGGGGGAAATGGAGACAACTCTAATTAGACAACAATAAAAAATAAATAAAATAAACAAATAAACAGTAGGCTAGTGTGGTAATTACAACAGTCGGACCCGTGAGGACTGCTGCTGGGGATTCACTGACAACAGAATCCCTGAGACTCCAACAAATGAGCTTGTTTTAAAGTCTTGCTTACTTTATCAAACCCCAAATGAACAAACGGATCTAAATCTGTAAACAAAGGTGGGACGTGAGTCCCCAGGGTGAAGGTCATGGCCACTCTCTCTTCCCAGACGTGGGTCAGTCCACAGGTCCTCGAAGAAAGACCCTGTGACGCTGGAATTCTCACGCACGATGCAGGTCTCCTTCCTACAGTCTCAGAGAGATCCGCAGGCCCCTTACTAGGAAAAACTCTGAACTGAGGAATAAATAAAGTGTGGGGATGGTTGGCCACTGGCTCCAAAGTGTGTGACTCTCTGCAGACACAGAACACCACCGTGGGGCCTTTGGTGATCGGGCTTGAGTGGGAGTGGGACCACGTCTGTCCGCAGCGGGTCCCCGTGTGCAAGCGCAGCCATGTCCCGGACATCGAGTGAGTCCCTCTCCAAGGAAAGAGCCGCTCCCGGACATGCTCCGGGGCACCTTGAGGAAAACCCTTGATCACCCCGGCAGGGATGGGTCATGGCTGAGAGCCCAGGAGTCCCTTTCCTTCCTTGTGGTTCACCAAATGTGGACGCATCAGTCCTGTCCTTGAAGTGGTCCAGACCACGCTTGCCCACTTCATTCCTGACCCGGGTCCTCTGGGGCAGAAACAAAAGCCATACAAAGTCACGCTGGCTGTGCTAGATGGCAGTCTTCTAACCGTTCAGGTTTCTCTTCCGGGTCTGCAAGGTTATGGGCAAGATTCAGACTCTGAATTTTCGCTCTCCTGGGCTGGGTAGGCCCTGGAACATAGGACCAGTTCTTTTAGGGTTTCAGCTGCTGCTTTCTGCTGACTTCTGTTGTCTCCTTTGAGCACGCACAGGTCAGGGGTCAACCAAAGACCTGGCAGGAGTTTCGTATAGGTTTGGTGGGCTCTGCTCCCATCCCTGTAGTTAACACCTTTCCAGGGCTTTCGCTGTTAATTCTCAGGTGCTGAGACCCTCACACACCATCACGTCAGAACATGCGGATGTGAGAGAGGTGCTTTCTGCTGCAGTTCTCATCCTCCTGCGCCTCGCCGATGGGCCAGTGGCTCAGTCTCGAAGTCCCGTAAACCCGGCTCTCGCCCAGGGCGGTCCTTCCCTGCCAGGGCCAAGGCCACCCCACCCCCTGCAGTCTCTCTGCCTTAGGTGTTCCCGGGCTGTGACAGAGTCTTATTTTTTTTTTAAACAGAACTTGTAATAATTATCTATGCAGAGACTAGTTCATTAGAAGGTAACTCACCATTATTGGGCTGCTATTTGATTTCAAAACAATCATATTTTACAGTCTTTAACATTAATATTGTACATTTTTAACAGTAATATAAATTCATTTCTCTGTCGAGTCTCTGGGCTAAAAAGTAGTGCAAGTAAAAAGACTCCCTTTGAAATGTGTGATCAAGTAGAAGTCGTAAGTTAAAGTTATTATTAATCACTCCTTTTATTCCGCTAATGCCCTCTTGTACACGCACACACACGCACACACGCACTCTAATTTTGGGGGTCAGGAATCTGTTTCTGTGAGGACTGAACTAATAATGCGGGATGGTGCTTCTTGCGGGAAGCGACAGTTAAGGGACTCCCACGTTCACTGCCGGTGCCCTCGCTGCCTTTAGGGGAGCGGGGCCGCACTCGGCCTGCTGGCTTGGCTGGGTTACGGGTCCCAGTCCTTCAGTCGACTGGTCTAGATATTGCTGAGAAGGTATTTCCCAGGTGTGTTAACATTTTCAATCAGTAGGCTTTGAGTGATGCAGACCGCATGCCAAAATGTGAGTGGGCTTCGTTCAATTTGTCAAAGATCTTAAGGGTCAAGACTGGGGTTTCCAGAAGAAGGAGGGATTTTGTGTTGCGACTACCACACAGGAGCCCTGCTTGGGAGTCCAGCCCGCTGCTCTGCGTTGCGGACTTCAGACTCACGAGGCGGCACTAGCTCTCGCTGTATTTGCATCCTGCTTATCCGCTTTAGACTCGCCAGCCTTAAAAATCCATCCGTCTGTCTGTCCTTCCATCCATCCACCTGTCCACCTGTCTGTCTAGCCATCCATCTCTCCATCCTCGTGGTTCTATCTCTCTAGATTACCGTAACCAATACCAGTAAAATACTTAGTAACTCATTATTTTTTAGACATTAAGATGCTGATGCTCTTATTTCTGCCAAATTTTAAACTTTCTTCTCTTCCTTTCAGAAATGCCCTTCAACTTCTATTGACTTTGCGATTCCTTTTAGTGAACATTTTGATATTATAAACAAAGAACTCATATAAATAAAAATATTAAAAGGTTAACTTTTCTTGACACCATTATTTTTACTTTTAAGAGCATGAAGTAAATAGAAGAATTTTAAAAAGAATTATTAATTTGCAATTAAATAATTTTATGTTAAAGGAAAATGTTCAAAGTACAGAGGAAATTAATTTTCATGAGTTTTTAAAAATTCAAAGGAAACTCGTGAAGGGCACACTTCCACAAAAGTTCTAAATGATCCACAAACCTGGCTTCTGTTTGTTTGTTTTTGAAGGTTTCAAAAAGCCTTTTATTTAGAGAGGCTGAAGTGATTGTATGCTAATCTGAAGATCCGGGTTGTGTAAGAAATGACAGGAAAATTCCCCTCTGATGTCCTTGAAGAGTTGGGTCCCATCCTAGGTGCCTCGTTCCTCCCTCTAACCTCTCACTTTGGACTGAAGCTGAACAGAAACACGGCTTCATTTCCTTTAAATCACCGCTGGGCTCGGGACCAGACTCTGGGCCTTGGAGTGGACAGACAGGGAGGGGGACGAGCACGAGGGACAGACAAAGCAGGGACGAGAGGGGGTCCTTACACACGCCATCTCCCCACTCCTGTCCCCTCTGGTTTGGCATTTTTTAATCCCAAACTCAGCATCTCCCTGAAGCCCAGTCAGCTTGCTTTTAAATGTCACACAAAGTGGAAAATAATAAGGATGGCTTGGACTCAGTTTGCTGTCACTTCCTTTTCTGGTTTTACCATTTTACAAGTTTACAAGATGTAAAGTTGTCCAGTTACTCACAATACACAACATTAAGAATGTGAGTTTTGGTGTGGAGTTGTATGATGCTAGTTGCATTAGGCCTCTCCCTGACACGTACGGTGGTGAGAGAAACCTCAAAATGACCCCCGTGGCAGTGCCACCTCCCCTGGCTGCGGCAGGTGGCTGGGTGTCACGGGGACTTCCTGTCTGGGCTGACAGCACAGGTCTTGTCACCATTAAGGCTCATGGCATTGCCCAGACCATCACTGGCAGGTGAGTGAGTGGGGCTGTGTGCACGTGTGTGTGCACACATGTGTGTGTGAAAACCCAGAAAAATGAAGCAAAGTCTCCATCATCTTTTCAGAGCAGAGATTCTCCAGCACTTAAATTTGAGGCTCCCTCCAATGAGTCAGGTGAGAAGGAAATATTCATTGAGGATGTGGCCAAACTCACAACCATACACACAAAGGCCCACGGGCTCCCTGAGCTTGGCCTCCATGCGGAAGCACTGCCTCCTGACCAGTGGGGACATAAGGCAGGAACGGCATTCTGCCTGGGAGCAATGTCATGACAGCTGTCATCTGAAATGTCCCCTCCATTGTGCTTCTCTGGAAGAGAGGGTGTCCTGATCTTTTGCACGAAAAGACTGAGAGTCGCTCTTTGCTGCCCGCACAGAGAATTGCACCATTGCCCATTGCCAGGGGAAGCGAGCAGGCAGCACACCCGCCTGGCGGGGCAAACTTGCCCAGGGAACAGAGCATGGGAGGGGCAGGCCATGAGTGCCTTGGGAAACGGCAGGATGTGACACCACTAATCATGATCCGGGTGCGACGGGGACAGTGGTGTAGGAGCCGGCCTGATGTCCAACGCCCTGCCGGCGTTCTCGGGGGCTCCTTCACCACAGTCACTGCCAATGGTGCCGTAGAGTTTTGGGGTATCTGAGATCTATGACACACGACGGCTCTTCCACAGCCACGAGAAGGCACACTTCCCGATCGTGGCCATTTCATCAAACTTGCAGCGTGAAGCAAGGGGAAGTGTTATTGACGTTTCATTTGTTTCTTCCTAGCACATCCTCGTGGTGTAGGTGCGAGACCTAGAGGAGCCACCTCCCCACTCCGGAACCTGCCCCAGCACGGCTCCATTCCCGGGGGCCACAGGCTGCTCAGAGGTTACGTCCCTTCGGGGCTCTGAGAAGGGGCTTCCTAGGATCTGTGGTGCTGATTGCATGGCGCCATCTCTGGGGGCTGTGGGTGGGGGCATCGGCGAGCAGGGTGCAGTAGAAAGCCCCGTGGGGAGTAATTACGAGGTGCACCGGAGCCTCAGAATGATGGGAGGAGCCTGTAGGTGACCCGGACTTGCACAGGGGCCTGTCACCATGTGGGCCTGCAGACTCTGAAACCAAGCAAATCTCCAGCACACCCTGAGTTTGGGGTGGCCTGGGGACAGTTGAGTGATGTGTGTTAGTGAAATGGGTGGACGTGCACTTTTCCTATTATGTTACTCAGAGGGTACTGAGCGAACGATCCCTGAACTGCCTTGTGTCTTAATGCTGCTCATTACCGTTTATATGTTAGGTCTGCACACAGCATTGGGTAATCTTACACTTGACTTATTTCTATTTATTTTTATCACTGTTAGCAGCTCTCACATTTATTTATATTTTTCTAGCATATATAGAGTTATTCATGAATATACAGTGAAACAAAGAAATCTCTCTCTTCAAGTATGCCTAAAAAATGCCTGGACATACTAATGACTTCTTTGAATGCATATGATATGTTCTTTGGGGGAGTTTGGAAAAGCATTAAAGATTACTTGCATTTGTATTGGGTGAATGTTTCTCACCCCTTTCGTAATTGAGGTCTCAGTCTTTCTTCCCCAGGCCCCAAAATCTGGGTGAGGCAGATGTTGTTATTCTCATTTTATACATAAGAAATATAGATCAGCTTTGTTGGCCTGCCTGGGAAAGAAAACCACTAATCAAGCCCAAGTCTTGAAATCAGGGTGTGGGAGGACCAATCTGATCGATTCTTTCAAGAAATACTGGGATCTATTCCTACGGGTTCCAAGTGCCGTTCTAGGCATCAGAGCCCTGCAGTGGACACACTCGCCCAGATGCCTTGCCTCCACGAAACTCACGGTCTCATCGGGAAGACCCGGACTCAACAAGCAGACGAGTCCAAGCTGCAGTGTGAGTGGGAGGTGGTGATCGATGTGTTCGGGGGGTAAATGAAGCAGGACTGGGGGCTGCTGTGTGTGTGCACGCACGAGTGTGTGAGAGAGCCTGTTGGGGGAGGGGAGGTAGGCTGGTATTTTAATCAGGGTGCCAGTGAGGGAAGACCTGGAAAACCTAAGGGAGTGAGCCAAGTGGATGTCGGGAGGGAGCATTCCAGGCATGGTGCTGACGTTAGACAAGAAGAGAGAAAGAAACATGAGATCAGAGAGGCACGCAGAGGCCATTAAACTCTGAAACTTTGATTTCCGACTTTCCAATGACTTATCTTTTTCCGGATCACATTTTCTCTTCCTTTGCAAAGACATGTTTAGGCCCTTGGGGGAATGTGGGTTACTTTCCACTGAATAAAATTCAGTGGCCTTGGTTTTGGCCCCAGCAGCTGGGAGGGGAAAAGCAGACCCAGGGACTCTCACGCCCATGCAGCAGTGACAACAATGAATGTCCAGACACTGCCAGAAACCAGGCTGGGACAGGAGAGGAAGGCAGCGGTCCTCGGCCAGCAGGGGCCATTAGGACATAGGCAGGAGCATCATTTCACAGGACACTGAATGCCTGGAAATGACTGGCTTTTCCGAAGGGTTGCTGCTCAGCAAAGCGGGGTGATCTGCCGGCACCCCAGTCTGGAGCTTAGCCCAGCCCCTCTGGTGGCCCAGCCCTGGGCGGAGGCAGAAGAGACCGTAGAGGGTGAGCCAGGCCGAGCGTGCTCACTGGCGCCCAAACGGCTCTCCCTCGAGAACACCACAGTGCTCAACTTAGAATGCAGACGCTCCCAGACAGCTCTCCGTCAAGTGACCGTCTGCCAAAATAATTTTCCGAGTGTGCTTCCAGTTTTCAAAACGACACTGAGCAGACTCTGTGTCACTTGGGGATATTAGAAATGTGCGTTTCCGGGCTCCCTCCTAAAGTGCCGAATCAAAACTCCAGATGGAGGGGCAGAAGCTTGCGTGTTTGTGGAGGCTTCAGAGGACTCTGCTGCAGGCTACGTTTGAGACCCAGCCGCCTGCAGGACGAGAACCAGAGTGGCTAATCAGCGGCCATGCCAGGGCCTCTTCGTCGGAACTCTGCTGGCATCTCCAGCCTCATCCCGGCCTGCTGGCTCAGCCATCTCCGGCCACACGGGCTCACGTCCCCAGGGCTATTCAGGGTGAACGTGTTCTACCTTTGTTTGCTCTTCCTCCTGTCCCCAGATGCTTTGCCATGTCCTCTCAGCGAACTTGGACTCCATACTCTGGACCCAGCTCAAGCACCCCACCTCGGCTCTCCCGTCGCTCTCCCATGGCTCGTGGCTCTCAGCCGCTCTCCTCAGAGCCTGAGAGTCCAGGATCTGCCTCGCTCCTGGACCTCGGACTCTGTGAAAATGGGGGTGGTGACCTCGGGTTGGTCAGCGGTGCCAGCTCGATGCCGGGCCCACAGGGGCTTGAGAGCCTGTGGATGATCCTGCTGTGAGTAGATGAAGGACAGAGCCAAGGTCATCAGCAGGTTCTGATGTTTCAGCAGACGCCGGGGGCCATGGTTGCGTTCGAAAGCCAAGGGCGGTGCTGACTGAAGGGGATTCCAAGGAAAGCATCTGGATGAGTGGAGAGGTTTGCTCTGAACTTGAACTGTCAGGTGCTCTCTGGGAAAGGAGGGTTCCTGGGGGGCTCTGGAAGGCAGGGAAGCTGGGAGGGAAGAGTGTGAATGGAAAACGGAAGTCAGGGGCCCACAGCAGTGTCAGCCTACAATGTTGGGGGGTGGCCAGGAGTAAAAGCCAGTGCTGTGGGCGGGGCTATCCACTGGCTAAATACTGGGTCGTCAAGTCCTGCCCCTCATAGTGAGTTGTGTGACCAGAGCATTGATTTAGCTATTCCGAACCTCAGATCCCTTTTCTATAAAGTGGGAGTGATTATAGCATGTAATAGTAGGAGCTACATTTATTATTTCTGTAGGTTGGGTCTTTTTATCTTCACAACCGCTCTGTGAAGCTGGCATTTGGATCTGCTATTTCACAGTGCAGAAACTCACTGACTCACCTAGAATCATACAGGGAGGTGGGGGTACATGAACTTGAGTCTGACCATCTAACCAACTTAACTGTTAAGTTACATTTGTACAGTCCTAAATTACATTTGGCCCTTCGAAGGCAGCTGCAAGGCTGATGTGGCCCCCCAGTGACAATGAACTTGACACCCCTGCCCTAGAGGACTCTCCTCCATTAGGAGAGCAAGGGCAGGTACTTCTCCCTGGGGACATCTTCTCCCGGCTGCTCAGGATGAGAGAATCATGTGGCTGAGAAAGCCTGGCCTGGTCTGCCGGTCCTGGGGGTGTTACTCAACAGAGAGCCAGAATGAGGTCCCATTGTGACAATTGGAGGGCGGTCTCCTCCAGTCGACACCATTGATAAGCTCCTTGTCCCACACACTTCTCCTTAGAGCCCTGGGCACGGAGACAGAGCAGCTGCGGACACTGCTGGTAGCTTCTGATCGTGAAGCAACCTGGGAGGGTCGCGCGTGTGCCTGTCTTAGTGCGGGGTGAAGGGTGAGTTACAGGTGAACGGTGCTCACCAGAAAGGCTTGCCGTGGACAAGTGGGCCGATGCCTGCCAGAGCCAGCGGGGTGGTCCCTTGGTGAGGTGCAGCAGGTCACCCTGCTGTACCCCCGAAATGAATATAGCCAGTATAATGGTGAATAGCCACTGTAATTAAATAAAAAATAAATTTACAAAAAAAGAGGAAAAAATATGCTGAAGTCCTTATCCCCAGCACCTGTGAACGCAACCTGCTTTGGAAACGAACTCTGCAGATGTAATCAGTGTGAGACGAGGACCCTGGGGGGCAGGGCTAATTCAACACGACTGGCGTCCTCCCAGAAAGAAGGAACTGCGGCCATCGTAGACTGGCTCGAATAGGAGGACGTCCTGGAAATACACAAAGACACTCAAAGACAGTGGGGAGGGGCCCCTGTGAAGCTGGAGACGCAAGGAAGGGTTCTCCCCCCTAGACTCTGAAGGGCACGTGGCCTGATAGCACCTTAACCTTGTGATTCTGGCCTCCAGACCTGTAAGAGAACAAATTACTTAAAAATGTAAATTTATTTTTAAAGAGAGGGGAAGGGAAGGAGAAGGTGAGGGAGAGAAACATTGATTGGTTGCCTCTTGCCCAGGGACCTGGCCCACAACCCAGGCACGTGCTGTGACCGGGAATCAGACTGGCAACCTCTTGGTTCACAGGCCGGTGCCCAATCTCCTGAGCCAGGACAGCTGGATGAGAATAAATGTCTGTGTTTAAAGCCCCAGTTGGTAGCACTGCTGTAGACAGCCCTACGGAATGGATTCTCATCCCCAAGGGACAGGAGCTAGAGCCCAAACTCTTGGGGAGTGAGAGGGGCCCTTTATGCCCTTCAAGGCCTCTTTCAGGTGTAAGGTGATGACGAGGCAAGATGCTCTTTTCTGGAACCCTGGGCAGCTGGTAACACCAAGGACACTCTCTCCCGGGGCACAGCAGGGTTGTTGGACTATGGGCCCTGTCACAGGATCCAACCCAGCAGTGACAGGGCAGCGTGAGCAGCAGCACCTCTCCGAGTGCAGGCCGGGAGCTGTGCTGGTTTGGGTGGCAGGCCTGTCCTCTGCTCCTCGGCGGGGCTCCATCCTGGCCTGGAGACCTGTCATCACTGACCGACTGCAGGATTCCAGGAGGCAGCCTGGCCAGCCAGTTACCTTGACAACCTCATGATGTAATGCTTTAACCTAATGAGATTCCAGACACCGCCAGCTTCTCCCAGCCCGTGACATGCTGCTAAAGCCAGAGCACAAAGCTTCCTGGAACAGTCCCTCTCGTGACATCCTTGCATTAACAAGGAAGGGGAGGCTGTCACCCAGCCCTATGGAGATTTTGCCCAGGGGACCCCAGATTACCATGGCAGGCTGGCTGTGGCTGTGGGTTCCCTGAGTCTGGCTCAGCTGCGAGGATTTCCTCCCTCTTGTATCAGGCTTTAGTTCCAATTCCCTGCGGCACCTCAGCAGTAAGAATGACCATGACCGTGACCGCAGTGCGGTTGCTTTCTGGGCACCTGCCCCCCTGCACCAAACCCTGAGAGTACCAGAGGATTATCCCAGTGCTTTCCCAACAAAGCAGTTTCTCTTTGTCTCCAGCCACGTTTTCCCCTCAACATCTTCAGAGTTTTTCAATTGTATTTTTTAAAAAACAGAGGCGCTGGTGAGAAGTCCCCGTCCGTAGGTCGGTTGCACGCACTACTTTCTCTGGGCTGTGAGGAAGGTGCCCGGGGCCACGTGCTGATAGGCCAGAGAGCTGGGCAGGGTGCTTGCCCATCTGAGGCTGTGCTGGACTGAGCCCCAGTGGGCGCACTGGGCTCCGCGTGTGAAGGATGTGGCCTGCTTGTCCCTTTTAATGAGCAAGTGGCCATTCCTCTTCTGACAACAGGCCAGAGAGAGGATGAGCAGGGAGCCCCCAGGCGCCCTCTGTCCAGCACGGGCATTGGTGTCAGAGGGACCAGCGGGGCAGGCAGAGCTGGGGCAGGAAGCACAGCATTCTGGGTGGACCTGAGTGAGAGCCCAGGCCGCCTGCACTGGAGGGAGGGAGTCGCTTTGTGGGTACTCTTCTCTCTGCTCAGGCAGGCAAAGGCTCTGGACACCCCATTACCACATGGCACAGGGTGGCCAGCTGACCCGGGGTCTGAGGTCAGAGGCTCCACGCCATCCTGGAAAGCCAAGCTCAGGGTCAAAGCTGGGGTTTCCTTGTGAAGATGCTCTCAGCCCTGGAGGGTGTTTTCTGGATGACACTGGGAAGCAAAGCTCCTACAGGAGTGTCAACTCATTGTCACTGGGGGCCACACGGTCACCTTCAAAGGGCTGAATGTAACGTTAGGACTGTAAATGTAATACTCCTTAACCCTAGGTCCAGGAGCTCAGTGCTCCTGCCAGGTAGAAACAAGGTCTGGGCCGGACAAAACAAGGTGGAGGGGCTAGTGTTTGCCACCTGCGCTGTAAGAGGTTCAACCCCCCCCTCAAACATATGGATATGATTTTCCAAGGCTGGGTCAGCTTTATAGTGGCACCAGATCCTAATGCCAACTGTCCTTCTGCCCCTTTGGTTGTGCCTTTGAAATGGTGACTTGCCATCTGGCTGGCACTGGGTGGGTGGGGGCGGTCTCCCAGTCTAGAACCTTAGCAGGAAGAACCTGAGGCAGGGGGTCGGAGCAGCTGTGATCTCTGGGGGTAGCTCTTGGCCTCTCTCTCTCTCTGTCTCTGTCTCTGTCTCTCTCTCTGCCCCGGCAGCTGTAACATGGCCTATGTGTCCACCAATAAACACTGATACTTTTCCATTTGATTGAGCATCTCGCCATCAACCAAGACCTCAGGCCCCAGCTGCATATTGGGAAAACTTTTCTAGTACTCTGTTGCAAGGTGTGGTCACGTATAAATTTTTTTCTGTGATTATGAACGATTAGTACAAGCATGCTGTGTGTCATGTGGAGATCGGCCCTGGAATTGCACACGGCCGCATGACTTCGATGACGGCTTTGTGCATCCGTGTCTGACCTCTCTTATACCAAGGGAGGCAAATAATATCACAGCCTCCTGGGAAGGAAGATTATGCAGTGGTTCAAATCAGAAAGGGGACAGGAGAAGTGAATCACCCCAGGGCCTCTGGAATAGAGACATGCCAACCTCCCAGCGTCTGTGCTGGGCAGCCAGGACCCATGCGTTTGGGGAGACCTATTTGTTATGCGGATTCCGTCTCTGCTCAGGCCAACTTGCGGCCATTCATCCGCAGAACGCATAGCAATAACAAAGCCATGCAGAATTTTCTGTGGATTCCAGCAGTCAGAGGGGGTAGAGCCCTGCTAATGCGGGTTTCGAGAATGCTGCAGTGAGAGACTTGCTCTCCAGGAGACCAGGCTGCTCAGCTGGGGAGTTAACACAGACGGGGGATTAGCAGCGGTATCTCCGGGTTGGCAAAGGTTTACAAATCCTTACCCGAGGATATGTTCCTTAATTTGAGAGAGAGAGGGGTGGGGGAGGGAGAGAGAGACGGAGGGAGGGGGAGGGAGGGAGAGAGAGAGAGAGGGAGAGAGGGAGAGAGAAAGCTTTATGAATGCCTGGCTATTCTGAACTAGCAAAAAAGCTTTACAAAGGTCTAGTGCCAAACCAAAGGGGTTTGCACTCAGTTCCCTGTTTTCGGCAAGTTCGAGGGACATAAATCACGTGTGTGGCGCTGGGAGTCTGTGGAGCTTGTTTTTCCTTTGGTAGGAGTCACGGTGGGCCGCTCCCCGAGGAGCCCCGATACTCCCGGCAGCCGCGTTCACCCCGTGTGGACTCACCGCCTCCCTTGGTCTCTTTTATCCCCTGGGCTCCTTCCCTTTCACCCTAGGCACTGTCTTCAGCCTAACCTAAAACTGTAGGCCTTTCTGACCGGATCCCTGAGTGATAACGTAGCTGCAAAGGTTGTTTCCTTGGCCCCCAGAGGATGGAGACAAGGAGCGCCCTCCACGGCAAGGAGTGGAGGGACCCAGAATCTAGCAAGACTCTGTCGCTAGAAGTGCCATTTGGAGTGTCAAAATCCAAGGACAACCTCAGTGCGTTCCTTCCAGAACAGATTTTAATTCCCCATGTAGATGGCGGTCTTGGACCAACTTGGGTGAAGACCATGAACTCGGGAAGTCAAAAAAATTCATATTCATCATTTTCAAAATATTACCCCATCCTCTCTGTCTCATTATTTGTCATCATGCGTTGCCCATTTATAGATTGTAACCTGCAAAATAAAGGCAGGACGCTTGACTGTAATTCGGCTACTTCATTTGCCTCCTAACTGTGATGGAAGGGGCTTCGTGAGTCTTCTCCTCGTGATCCGCTCCACCTACTTCTACCCGCTCAGGGCCCCCCGTCTTCCACAGGCTCCCGGGGTCGCCCATGAAGTGTATTTGAGCTGATGAGCCACCGCTGACTTTGGGGTCAGCTGGAGCATCTGCCCGATGCACGGCGTGCCCTTAGGTGTCCCAGGTGGTGTTTTGTCAGGGTGTCCCCTTGGGGTGTGTCCCATCCGTGCTTCTGCTCATGTTTCTCTGAGCCTCCCTAGAAGGTGGTGCAGGCCCACCCATGCCGGCGGGTCCCCTACAGGAAGGCTCTGCAGTGACAGTGAATGGCGCTCCCCCTCCAGGCACGGCCGCCCGGAACCCCCTGCCCCTCACCTGCTCCCTTTGTGTTCCATGTGACCCTGTGTAGTTCACGACTTAGGCTTCATACATGTAGCTGGATCTCCTTCTACTGCTTGTGCATGAAGCGAAACTTTACAGAAGGTTGAGAGGGAGTCTTTATCACGGTCTTTAACTTATTCTGTGTCAGCAGCTCCAGGGAGAGTCTGGGTCCCGCTGCTGGTTGGACTCCTCAGCCCTCGGGCGACTGCCGCCTGCCCACCTGCATCATCTCTCCCTCCCTGCCTGCGGGTGACAGTATTTCGTGTCTGCTCCTACCTGCATTCAGAGGCGACTTGTAGGGAATGTTCTCTAAAGGAGACATTGACGATAGAGTTAGCTCCGGGCTGGTCTGGGTCTCGCCCACAGTATTGGTCACATGGCCCCCAGTTACTGAGCACTTACTGTCCCCGAGGCAAACCCGTCATAAGCGTGATTTCATTTAGCCTTGACCGAAACACTCGCCATCATTTCTCTCCATTTTATAGGGGAGGAAGCTGAGGCCAGGACCGAAGAGTTAAGTGAGTTACCTTGGACCGCACAGTCCCTGAAGGGCAGTGCCAGGGTCACCCTCAGGACTGTCTGCCTCCGGAGCTCCTGCTTGTCCTTGGTTTGCTCAATTCACATCGAATTCTTACGGTTTTATCACATACGTGCCATCTTATGAAGAATAGCAAGCAGCCAGCTTTCTGGAGAGCTGCAGCGGGGTGTCCCCCAGGCACCTGTGGAATCAGGTGATGGCAGCAAACCCCTCGCCACCCACCGGAAACCCACTGGTCTCCTTCAAAATGGGCAGCCGCGCTGGCCCGGCTCTTTGGAAGCTCTCCTTCCAAAGCACAGAGTTGTCTACAAGCAAACCAGTGGATGTGCCTTGTCACCGGTGGGCCTCTCAGACACACACCCACTGGAGTCGTCGTTTTGAAAACCGTGTCTTTATCCAACACGACCAGCACAAACCACAACAACGGAGAGCCCGGGTGTGCCCAGCCAGCGACCCTTCCTTCCGACGCATGCACAAGTCACCATCGCATGCTCGACAGCTTTTTCTGGTTTGTTTTGTTTGGGTTGTAAGAGGTTTTTGGGAGGGGTGAGAGGTGAGGGAGATCTGGGTACTGAACAGAAAGTGATGCTGAGCAGGGACATAAGGACAAGGCTGTCTCCGTCCTTCAGCCCATGAACAAGCCCTGGTTTCTGAGAATGACCAGGACTTTGCGCTGGAGCGCTTGGTGGCTGGCTGTGCGTGCTTTGATTGTGGAAGTGCCCCCTCTGTGTGTGACCTGCATGGGACTCTCAGGCTTACTGGGGAGACTGCCCTAATAACCTGGCACTTTGGGAAGACATGAACACATGAGTGACACCTTTCAGCGTTGCTCCCTTCCAAAGCAGAGGTGCGGGGGATGCCCGCAGACACTCATTTTCACAGAACGTAGAGCTAGCATGGACGGGAGGTGAGTGCCTCCCAGGTCTTTGGGTAACGAGTTAAATGATGAGGCCCGAGGGTCAGGTGGCGAGTGTGCTTAGAAGTTCCAGAAGTTCCTAAGGACAACCGAGGACATGAGGGACAAGGGCCTTGGGGCTGACTAAATTTTAGTGCCGCTGTTGCTGAGACTGCAGTTTTGCCGGCAAACCAGAATGGCGTGTGGACGTTCAAATTGATACAGCTTCACAGCAATTATAAATGCCCTGTGGGTATAGCTGTGAATGAACAGCCTCTTGTCCACTGGGTATTAATAAAACCCTGAGTCCCATGTGGCTTGATTTGCATGTCTCACCGGCCCCGCCCTGTTCCTTTGCTGCCTCAAGTCCTGCTTGACCCTTTTCTGCTTCCAAGTAAATGCAGGTGCCTTGCTGACAAACCTTGAGGCCTGAAGCTCCTGTCTAATGCAAACGATTCTTTCTGTGATTGCTTCAACCGAGGAGAGCTGAGGAGAGCTTTCTGCCTTGCCTGGGGCCCTCCGAATCTCATCAGCTATGTCGTAGTTGCATTCTTCCTGTTTTTAATCACTGATCTCCAAGGGTGAATACGTGGTGGGAAGAAGGGGACACAGAGCTCTTGTTTGCAGTAGCAGCTGGGTGGGTGCTTTTGGCTGAAATGTCTGTTTTCATGGCTGCTGGGGGGAGATGCGCCGAGACGTTCTCATGTTGGATTGGGAAAAGATGACAGCCGGGCTATGAGTGAGCTGGAAATACCTACTTTCTTTTTCAGAAGGCCTTCCATCTGTGGTTGGTTCTATAGCCCACAAACACCCTCCTCCTTCACACTCCCAGGTTATATGAAATTTTTATGCCCCGTTACAAAAAAAAAATAAGGAGGGCCCCGACTGGCATGGCTCAGTGGGTTGAGCCCCACCCTGCAAGCCGAAAGGTCACCAGTTTGATTCTGGTCAGGGCACGTGCCTGAATTGCGGGCCAGGTCCCTGGCTGAGGGCGTGCAGGAGGCAACTAATCGATGTTTCTCTCTCCCTCTTTCTCCCTCCTTCCTGTCTCTAAAAATAAATAAAATATTTTTTTTTAAAAAGGAGGCACAACTTCTTTTATACGGATTATGCTGCTAGTGTTCTTGGGAAATCAAAGTCCACGTCTAGGTAGCAGTCGACTTCACAACTGTCATCTAAGGTGACAGCTTCTCTAGAGCCACGTCTCAGAGAGATGTGGGCCCCCGGCTGCAGGCGTGCGTTCAGGTGAGTTCAGTGGGAGAGGGGTTCCAATGAAACAAGAGCAAGGACAAGTATTTCCCCGCTTATCTTCATCATACGAGTTCTGATCATAGAAGTGGTTTATCAGCAAGCGCAGTTCGGTTATCATCTCCTGTTCTGTCTTGCAAGCTGGGTCACAGACACCATGCAGGTCTCTGGGTGACGTTGCAGCTGTTGGGTGACTGGGAACGGAGAAGAAAACAGGCACGGGGTCATCGAATCGGGCTTGTTAGAAAGACATGGCTCCAGGCCAAAGCCCTGGGCATCTCCTTTGTTCTGCGTTCTTGTTGGAGAAAGACCCCATGGCTTCTCCTGGCGCTGCTTCCATTTTTTTCCCTGTTTCTAAATGCATTGTGTACTCCAGACAGTCTTCTTTACCTTTGCCTTTTGTATCCTGAGGATTCGTGCTTAAGGAACATACGACCTTCCCCCAAACAGCAGAATGCATTCGGCTTCCCTGTTTCCCTGTCACAGGGATTGCTTTAGGCTTTGAGGCTGGTACTGAGCATCCGCAGTGCATGCAGGTCACTGGGCGGGGCGCCTTGGGCCATCAGGGGACAAAGAAGACCTTCAACCCCAGGCTACGTGGCTTCACTCCTCTCTGTTTTCAATGGTGTATGACATTTGCCTTATATCACAAACTTTCCTTCAAAAACGTCTTCAGTTGCCAACTGAAGAGCATTACATCGTGCTTTCCACCGGGGCTGCATCCAGATGTGTGGCTTCATTTAGCAGACACCCGGCAACCTGTGTCCGGCGTCTGTCTGGGAGCCCCGCCGTAGCGGTGCTACGTACGACTCCGCCCCGACGGGGGCAGGCCAGAGCGAGGGCACCTTGGCTGTCCCGTTGATTTTAAATGGTGTGACTTTGTTAGAAAGAAGAAAGTGTTCTTCCCCAATCTTCTGTTCGGATCACGTCGTAATTGTTAAGGCAGCTGTACTGTTCTAACTGCGTTCTAAAAAACAGTGCCGTCAAAACACACTTCGGAAGGGCAGTTCTTAACTTATGGTTTTATTTTAGGGAATCTGGAAGTCATTTTTCAAGACAGCAGAACAGATTGAATTCTTTTTTACTCTTGATGTTATATTAATGAAATACTAATTAAGAGGCACTTGTGAAACTTGAAAAAGAATGATAGAACGGCCAGTAGTACAAAAAAAGACAATTACTCTTTCCACTTAGTTTTCCTACATTTTACTTTGCTGAGTCATTGGTATGGCATCCGTAGTTGGAAAATTCCAAAAGTACTCTTTGCTTCCTTTTTTAAAAAAATCAAAAAGAGGCTCACTTTTGTGAGTACGTCTTGATCTCGCTCCTGGAGACAGAGCCATGGCCAGAACGATGCCGTGCCTTCGATGCTGAAGCAGAGACCCTAGTGCCAAGTAGGCAAAACAAGAGGAACTCGTTCCAAATACAGCGACTGCTTTCTCACGACGCTCTGGATGTTTCTGTTCATTGTTACGGTTTTTATTTTCGGAGATACAGATTTCGAGTTGCGGCTGTCAGAGCAGGCAGGTGACGGGCCAGCATTCTCAGGACTGACCCTTGGCCTGTGTCCCGGGCTCATCCACATTCTCTCCAAGACCCTTGAACAGTTACGGGGTCCGCACAACAGACCTTGAGGGTCCGCACAACAGACCTTGAAATGCCAGCTATCCCTTCTCCATCCCAGCAGCAACCAGACCTCAGGCCTGGGCAGAAACCCTGGAAGAATGCGTTAGACAGAGTGCGTGAATATAGACGAAAATAAGGCATAAGGAAATGACCCGGCACAAATAACGCCCCTCCTGTATTACAAAGTCATGAGCGTGTAACTCTGGAACATAACAATAGCACACTCAAGCACACCATGGGACAATGTAGGAGAAATGTTCAAAGTAAAGCTATGAATTATTACACTCACATTGTTACCCTGCCAACCCCATGCAGCAGGTCTTACTTCTTCTGTCAGACCCCGCGCAGTTGGCAATTTGCAAGTTCTAGGACCCGCGGTTCACAAAGGGAGCCCTTGTCTCCGGTTCCTACACAGCGCGCGGAGGGAACTCATTCTCTGGGACTGTGCAGGGTGGAGTGGGAGAAATGATGCAATTCTCTGCATGCTACACACAGAGACAAAATTACTACATTTCCTGTGTGGCCGTTTCTGAAGGTTGAAGTGGTTTCTAATGTACCCGGGTAGACTTACCAGAATGGTGGCTTCAGTTGCTTACCTGATCTCTTTGAAGCGACTTGATTTGCATAACACACACACTTGCACAAAAGCACCTGTGAGGACTGAACTGCGTGTGTGGCGAGGTCAGTCACGTGCACACGCCTTTGGGACCCCCTATAGGTCAAAATATGGGGTACTCTAAGCACTCAGATACCCTCTTCACTCACCTGTACAGGCAGTGGCGTCATCAGATGGCCTCCAGCTGCCACACCTTCAGGGTCTACCCTGGTGTTGACACCAAGGGGACCCTGTCTTTGGGCAGCTTTCCACCCATGACGGCATGAGGCCAAGGCCCTGGTCCGAGCCGTACCTGCCCAGCGCAAAACTCCTCTGATGGCCCGTCCTGTGCTGGGCCCCCCTGAGGGTTAGCCAAGACCTTTCTAGTGGGACCTGTGTCGTGGCCGAGGCCCTCCCACTGGCTCCTGCTCCCTCTCTCCGGCAAATCGCCCTCGTTTCTGGTGTGTCACGGTGTCTACATCCTGACATGGTTGGTACCCAGAAGGGAGAGGGTGAGATGGGGTCGGAGGATCAGACTCCTCACCACTTGGCTTACAAGAACGAAGTGCGGGGGGTGCAGTTGCGAGTGGTGTGTGGGGCACAGCCAGTTCCCGGCACCAGGCCGTGGACCGACTGCCGAGGCTTTTCCTGGTGGGTCCTGGGAAAACGTGTGGCTGGCAGGGGACACCCTTACTGCCACCCGGAGTCCAGGCTTTGAAAGATGTTGGGGGAAAATGCAGTAAGGACGGTGGAGTGTGCTGGTTATGACTGTTACATCTACAGCCTGCAGAGGGGTAACGAGCTGAGGGTAGTTTATAAAAATTTAAAGGGTGTGTGCGAACCTGAGGGCTTCTCTGGTAGCTCGTAAGAGGCCCTCCTGGCCTGAAGGAGAAGAGCAGAACCAGCAGAGCAACAAGCATAGGACTTTTGCCCTTAGTTCATGTCATCACCTTTCATTGCATTAATTTGCTCTTCTTTCTCTCACTTCCTGTTCCAAACACTTAGATCGTGGATTTTCAGCTTCCTTCTTTCTCTGATAGATGTATTTAAAGCTATAAATTTTTTCTAAGCGTGGCTTTAGATGATTCCACAAATTGGGTACACTGCATTTTCAGTATTACTTAGATTAGAATATTTTCTTTGAATCTGAATAGGTCATTCATAAAGAAATTGCTTAATTTTGATATATTTGGTCATTCTTCATGTATCTCTTTTTGATTTGGTTTGTGTCTGAATTCCAGTAGGATCAGAGAACATTCTCTGTATGATTTTAATCTTTGAAATTTATTGAGGCCTGCATTTTGGCTCAACCTGTGATTTATTTTGGTGACTACTACATATGCCCTCCAAAAGAATATGGATTCTTTAGGTGAGAGATGAAAAATAAATTAATTAAGGAGTTTAGATTTAATAATTATGGTCCAAATCTTCTCTATCTTTAGTAATATTTTCTTTGTTCTCTTAAAGAGATATGTTAAACTTGCTCACTATGATTTTGAATTCATCTTTTTTCCTTTATTCTGGCAATTTTAAAATATATTTTGAAATCATGTGATTAGTAGTCACAGATTTTAAATTATTATTCTTTCCTTTGTGTTGTTATTAAATTTTATGCTTTAATCTCTACTCTTTACTTTCTGACTGAAAGTTTTTATATGAAGCTTTTTATATTGATATAACTACTAAAAGAATTCTTTTGATTCATTTTGCATGATACAATTTTTGCCTATTTTTTTACTTTTATCCTTCATGTATTCTTATATTTAAGAAGTGTCTCTTGTAAGTAACTGTTTTTTAAAAAATTCCATTTGACAATCTATGTCTTTCAATTGGAGAATTTAGTCAGTTTGTATGTTATATAGTTACTGTTCTATTTGAGTCTAAAACTATCACTTATTATTTGTTTTATTTTTGTTTCACAATTTCTATTTTTCTTAATCAGGTATTTTTGAATTTTTTTATTTCATTACTCTATTGGCTTTCTCATACAATTTATTTTTATGCTTTTTAAAGTTTAGATGAGATGAAAACATGCATGCTTTTTTTTAAAACCTCATATAAATTTGTACCTTCCCATTTTTGTGGACGATGCAAGGTCCTTCAAATACTTTAACACCTTTATCTTCTTTTCACATTTACCATTTTGTTGCTGTCCTGTATATATTAAACTTCACTACACGCTATTATTTTATAGAGTCACTATTCACCTAGATTGACCAACATGCTCAGCACTTCCAATGCTCTCTAACCCTCCCCGCATGCCTCCGATTCTGTCCGAGGTGGTGCTGTCTGTGCATTTTCCTTCACATCTCTGATCACATGTTCAGAGGTTGAGTGACCTTGGACGGGTCAGCTTATGAGTTTGACCAGTGGGGATAAACTAGAACGCAACATCAAGTTGAGTGGCCAAACTGGAATAATTACACTACCTGACACATAGTAACCACTCAATAAATAGTAACTAAAATTGTAGTTAATTTCGTTTTTATGGTTTTTGTTTTTGTAGAACAGCCATGTGCCTTTTGCTTCTATACCACATATCACCCAAGCTAAGAGACATAGAGATGACCTTCCCATTTCGAACTGTGTCACATTCTCTTTCATTCAAGTTTACATCCTAAACACCAAATTCACTCGAGATATATTTTGAGAGCACTTAATACTGCAAGAGTTTGCTTTATGTCAGATAGCTCCTTTACAAATAATTCTAGAAGAGATAGGTATTTGGGAATAGCTAAGTTGAAACACAAGCATTCCTTTGCATGGTCAACAAGATAGTGTCAAATTTGTCATAAAGTATTTAAGCTGTACGGTCGGTCGTTTCACATACCCAGAGCCAAACACTACCCCATAAGAAATCTAAGGTGGAGAGAAACCAGTCCGCTCTCTCAGGTCACTAGTGGTAGTTCAGGTTATCAAGCGGTTTATTTAAGAACGTGATTATCATTTAAGATGTCAAAATACCTCTTCATTTGGTGTCCCATGTAGATGGAATGATGATTATTATTTTTATTTGGAGCCTAATGTGCAATGCTTAGTTATTCCAGGTTAATTCAATTAAACTTTGAAGAACTAAGTGCTGTACATGTGTGAGAAATAATTACTACTTTGATTTAGCAGTTTGAATCTGGCTACATATCTGAGTACCAAAGCAAAGTAATTAGACTGAGTTTCTGAATTAATAAACTGACCTCCGTTTTCAGAGACTACAGTGATTACGCATTAGATATGTGCCAAGCACACTGGACCCTGGAGTCATCAAAGTAAGACGCAGCCTCCCTCTCAAAGACCTCACGGTCCAGTGGGTGTGCTGAACACTTAGTTTCAGACATGTCGGTGTAAATCGTAGTGATTAGTTACCATCCCCACCTTAAAAATTGATACCCTACTAATAAAAAATAATCTTCCACTCCTGTGGTCGGTGATGCTCTGCGTCAACCTGACTGGGTCCCTGAGTGTGTCTGCGAGGCGTTTGAGTGGGGGTGGTCCCCCCCACAGTGGGGGGGGACCCCCACAGTGGGCAGTCGCTATCCCGTTAATGAAGGGCAGGAAGGAAACAAAGAAGTGGGAGAATAGAGACTTCTCTCTCTGTCTCTCCGTCTGTCTGTCTGTCTGTCTCTCTCTGCCTCACGGCCATTCTACCATTCGCTCTCTGGCCTTTGAAGAACACCACTGGCTTTCTCGGGTCTCCAGCTTATAGAGGGTCCACCTTGGGATTTCTCAGCCTCTGTAAACCATGGGAGCCCGTATCCCTTAATAAATCAATCTCTCTGTCTCTAATTTCTCTCTCTCTCTATCCATCCATTTCTATATCTAATCTAATTTGCATTTACATGTAGATGCAGATATCCCATTGGCTCTGTGTCTCTGGCAAACCCTGACCAGCACAACTTCTGAGCCCCATCCAAAACAATCAACATTTTTACTGGGGATGGGCCTGATTCTGGTTAGGCATGGGTGTTTAAATCGTAAAACCTTAAAACTGAGACAGATGCATTAAACTAACAATTTTCCTTTTGAGAGTTTACAGACCTTCATATGGAGATCAGCTGACGCAGGGTTTTCCCATGTTCAGTGGGGAGATCTGCCCTTACTAAGCCCGAGAGAAGACACGCAGGGGAAGGCGCATCGATGTTTTAATGTTTGCAGGCCTGAAAGTGCATTAGGAAAAACAGAACCAGCAAATGTTGTAGGATAATAAAATATTATTATTATATATTGCATATCATATATAAGGAACAACCCCAAAAAGGAATTTATTTATAAAAAATTGTGTATTTATTCTTACATGTTTAAACTTCAGTCACCTTCACAATACTCTCCATTGGATGCAATATACTTACCGAGATGTTTTTTCCACTGCCCAAAACTGTTTTTGAACTTGTTGTTTGGCTGCCTTTTAATGCTTCTGCCGTTTTTTATTTCACCTCTTCCATGTTGGCAAAATGCTTCTTTTTAAGGACTTTTTCCATCCAGAGAAACAAAAAAAGGTTGCTCAGGATGACATCACGTGAAATAAGGAGGGTGGGGCATGGGGACCACGCTGGTTTTGGTCCAAAACAGCTGAGCACTCAGTGTGGTGTGGGCGGATGTGCTCATAAATCACCCATCATGAAAGGAGCAAATGCACCGAGTCTTCAAAAAGAGTCACTGACGCTGAACGCAGCCTCTCACAACACCACCAGTTGGTGCACTGATCCACATGGGTTCCTAGAACACTCACGGAACGGGAAGTTCCCTGCGCTACACTCCCTGCGCTACAAGGAGCCTGCCCTCCAGAAGATAATTCTGGGGTTTTTTTGGTCCCTTGTGTATAGTGAATGTATACATATATTCATATAGTATGTGTGTATATACACACACGCGCATATACATATATATATATATATATATTTATTTATTTATTTATTTATTTATTTATTTATATACACATTCTTTGCTCTTGGTCCTGGCACAGTTTCAAAAGCCCTCGGAATTTCCTGAGTGATAAGAGTGACTTTTGCATTCTGTTATTCATAGGAAAGGAACCCTTTTCAACCACACTTAAGTTTCTGCTAGAGAAAGTTCTAGACAGCTTGAGGATGGAGGCTGGTCACCAGAAAAAACAGCCATGTGACTACAGGGTTGGAACTTCCAGTCCTGCCCCCCTACCCTCTGGAAAGGGGACAGGAGACAGCAACTGATTTGGTCACCTAGCCAGCGATTTTGTCCCCCGTGCCTAAGTCACGGCCCCCTGCCCAAAGCTCTGAATGAAGCTTGGGTAGGCCCTCGCTAGTGAACATGTGGATATATCGAGGGGACAGCACACTGACGCAGATGAGACCCACCTCGAGGTGTTTTTTAAATGCAGATTATTGCATGCTATGCTAGAAATCCTTGTCAGCAGGTGTGGCAGTGGAATCTGCATTCACCTAAAGTGTGTGCCTGATGGACATAAGCTCAGGCGTCGACTTTGGGCAAGCTGTTATCCCCGGTTGTGGTGTCAGCAAAGTGCATGGCCCGAATCCAACAGCTGACCTTTCCTCCCTTCGCACCAAAAACGAAAGCGTTAATCAGGTGTCCCTGACCACATTTTCCAACTCCACAGCGTTCTAGCCTCCCTTGAGCCCTCCTGCTTGGTGATGGACACACCACAAAAGTTGCAAGACAGAAAGCCCAGGACGGCCTGACCGTGGGACGCAGCCCCTGGAAGACAATGTGCTTTCTTCACCCACAACGCTCACCTCCCTGAACGGAGTTCCTTTCACTTTTGAAAACTGCACTTCACCATAGCAGTGCATGAATTTTTCTACTTTCATGGCTTTGAGTGATTTAAATTTGATCTAAGACGCTGCAGGAACCTAACAGTATAATGGGCTTCACGCATTTCATTATTGTGACAGTCGGAACCTCATCCTGGAATTTTCATCAGCACACTAACAGAGCCCTTAAGGAATTATAATTCATTTATTAGGTGGCAGGGAAAACAGTGAAACTTTTAAAAAATAATTATGTTTTTAAAATCCTCATTACAGATGTTTGTATTACTCCCAAGGAATTATTTTATTCCTCCCCTACCCAAAACACCCTATGTGCTTACTGCTATGTCTGGGATAGGCACAAAGACACACACTTTTACCTTAAAGTCTGACACTTCAGCTAGGAAAGCAGAGCAGGTGAGGAACAGGGCGGGGGTAGTGCATGGCAGCCAGAAGGTGAGGCATGGAAGTTCGAGAAATGTACTTATTAATTTTTCTATTAAAGGCAGGCCTTAGCAATACCATCCAAAGCACGGGCAAGAAAACAAAATCTACATCTAATTAATAGCTGTCAGGAGTAGTAGGAAAAAATCAATATCATGCAAATGGTTCCGCATTATTTCCAGCACACTCAGATCTGGGACGCACAGATCCATCCTCCCTCCCCCAGGAGACATCGGGGGACGTGAAGGAGAAAGACACCAGAGCCTGGAGACCGTGCCAGCGGAGACAGGGCAGGGGCAAGGGGAAAGGACTGCCTCATAAAGACACCAGAAGTTTCGAAAGCAGGCACTCCGACAGGAATGCAGGGCACATCTGCATTGTGGCACACAGACTGCAGAAGGCTGCAGGCTCTCGAGGAAGAAACAGNCCCCCCCCCCCCCCCCCCAGTCTCAGCTCCATCGTGCGTCTTTCCCATGCCTTTTTTTCTTCTCCTGGGCACAAGTCCACATGCCCAGGTACTGGGTGACGAATCACAAAAATGGATGGTTAATGCTTGAAATTGAAGGGACATAACCGGAACCGTGCCTGTTCCATCGGTGCAGTGACTGCGAGCATTCTGGGGGCAGACAGGGGACTGTGAAGGTGTGTCTTCCAGTTCCCAGCCTTGCTTCCCTTTGCGTGTGGACAGTGGGGTGGCCAGCCGCTCCCCTTCCCTCGTCCGCATCCAGACCGAGTTTTCGGCTCCTGCTGTGCCTGGTGCGGTGTTGTCAGTGGCAGTATGAATAACATGAAGCTACAGTACTGATTACTGTACTGGTCAGGAAACAGACCGCACACTCCGAAGGCGTGATTGAAGAGGGTGTAATGAAAAGGGGTGATTTACAGAACTGCGGGCCTTTCAACAGGAAGGTCAAGTGGACCCGTTTTCCATAGCTGCCTGCCCCCTGCCCCAGAACCTGCTCAACTGCACAGGGAGATGGGCTGACTCCACCTCCCTCTACTTTGCTGTTCATCTGTGGCTCCACGTTTGCTGCGAGGGACCGGGGGCCCCCTTAAATGGGGCTGGGCCATCATCGGCAAAGGCAACTGAAAGTTCTAGAAAAGTTCTGCTTTCATGGCAAAGTTTACAGAGAAGGTAGTGGGGTCTTTCCCACTTATGGCCTGCAATGTCCACAGTGGCATTGACATTCTGCAATAACCTGGCCATGGGGATGGAGGATGACAGTCCCAATATTGCCAAGCCGTTGGTCCAATGCCAACGATGCCTACTCTAGAAATTTGAAGTGGAAAATATAGCCTCTACCTGTTTTCTAGGTCCTCCTGGACTGGGAACAGGGGCTGGCTCAGGCGAGGGCTGAGCTCAGTGGGCACGACCCTGGGACTGCCTGCAGGAGCAGCGGGGTGGATGATGCCATTTTTGGACACAAGAAACAAAGGAATGGAAGCAGATTTGGAGGAACTCCTCAACATTTGGATCTGAGTGGGTCAAATTAGGGTGTCTGTGAAACAGCCTCTGAGAGGTTGCATTTCCATGTCTAAAGGAAAGGCCCCGGGGCTCTCCGTCCAGAACGCAGGAACCTTTCCCCACTGCCTTCTCCCGGGTGCGGTTTCCTTGCTTCTCTCTTTCCTAAACTCCAGGGGCCCTTCTCTTGCCTCTGGAATTCATTTCCCAAGCTCATTGCTTCTCCAGCTCACTTCTTCTGCCTCTGTGACTTTCTAAATAAACCTTCTCTTAGAGTTTGAGTCTTGGATCTGAAATCTTTCTTAGCGAGGTCTGGGCTGACCCCACCTGTCTGACACCTGGTGTTTTCAACTATCCTGCATCTAGACCTGTTTTGCAGAGACCAATGTTCCATATATTCAAGCCTTTATGGACCTCAGAAATGCCCCTAAGAGAAAGGACCTGTCTGAATAAAGTTTCTATAAATAAATAAATAAATAAATAAATAAATGGCTCAACCTAGAAATAAACATTTAGAAATCTACGTTATATCGATAATTTAAGTCTCAAGACTGTGGTGAGCCCTGGCTGAGGTGTAGCTCAGTGGATTGAGCATGGGCCTGCGAACCAGAGGATTGAGGTTCGATTCCCAGTCAGGGCACATGCCTGGGTTGCAGGCCAGTTCCCGGCAGGGGACACATGATACATTGTGTGTCCTCCGCAGAGGCAACCATACATTGATATTTCTCTCCCTCTCTCCTTCCCTTCCCAAGATAAATAAATAAAATATATTTTAAAAAAACACTGTGGTGAGATCCTCTATTTTATTTAAAGAAGAATGTCAAGGACCAAGTTGTAAGAATTCCAACATTTATAACCGTAGACAAGAGAAAAGTTCTCAAAAGTTGACTTAACAAGGAAGGAGGCAGAGGTCAGGAGAAGAAAGCCTTCTAAGGAGGAAACAGGCGGCGGTTTTTGGTGCTGTGGGGAAGTGGGTAAGATGTTGGTCGCTGATGGTATTTAGGAAGAAACACTAGGTCTTGATGGACGATCTGGTCATTCAAGAAAATAGCTCTACCTGTGGTGGGGGGTCCCCTACCCAGGACAGGGGGAACCTGATCCCTTACTGACATGATTTAAGTGTTAACTGAGAATGAAGACAAAGAGGGCTTATTTCTTACTCTTTGTCTCACTCATGAATGTTGTTGAGGTCTGCTGGAACATCTGTTCATGAAAAGGTGGAAAGAAGGAAGGAAGAAAAGGAAGTGAAAGAAATAAGGGAATAAGATCCATTTCTTATGACCAGAATGTCATCGTTGGATTAAAATAATCACCCTGAGATTAAGTTAGAAGTGGATAATTTTAATTAGAAACTTCAAGGCTTTCTCTTTTCTTTGTCATGAGAGCAGAATCTGGAAAACATGCTGAGCATGTGTGCAGGTTGGAGGCTCCGACAGGATGCCATTAAGATCACCGAACCATGGGGACAGTGATTTGAAGGTTTATCCCCTTCTTGTTAGAAACAATAACTTGGGGTGAGTCACTTAATCTCTTTGAGCCTTGCGGTTCTCACTGGTAAGACGGGGACAAGCATGACCGCCTTGAAGACTATTTGTGAAAATAAAGTAAGAAATGAGAATGTGGAACTAACTGCTGAGACCCTCCCAACCTGCATCACCTGAGCCTGTGGCCGGTTCTCCTGTCCCCCCGGAAGCTCTTCAAGATTCATTTTTCTGAACTTAGCTACCTTCTTTTTCCTTTCATGACAAAAGCTGATACCTCGAATGGCCTGGGTGAGCTTCAACTTGGAAGGACTGCACAAAATGTTTGACGGAAAGGAACGAACGGCTCGTTGGCGGTGTGCCAGGGCCTCTGCCGCCCTCGTCCCAGTGTCTGCTCTCAGCAGCATGAACGAGTCAGCAGCGATGTTATTCTGTTGTTGACCTGGTGTTTCCGCATGGGCGTCCCCAAACCACACTTAGGTTTGGGAACAGTAATATTTAACCTTATTCTTCTCGGTAAACCTTTTACAGCATGACAAAGAGCCCTTTCCTCAGTGGGGTGAGCGTTTACACCTGCTCCAGACTTCAGGGTCCTTCCATAGGAAGCCGGGGTGGTGGATAATTCCAGGCCACGGTCAGCGCTTTCAAGACTTGCTCCCACTCCTTTGGCTTTGCCTGCAGTTTCACCCTAAAGCAACGAGAAGGAACTTTCTTATTCTCTTTAGAAGAAACATCCGAGGTGACCTATATTTTAGGGACGTTATCAAGACACTATCTTTATAATCCAGAAGCAAGAAACCCTATTCGTTTGATATACTTAATTTTGACTGTCTGCTATATTTATGGCACTGTGCTAAGCAGAGTGAAGATACAGGAGCTAATCGATAGATTCTGTCCTTCGTGCGCTTACATTCTCTAGAATAGATAAGCACAGCAATGGTTTGACACCTACCATACAGCAAGTACTATAAGATCTGCAAGGGACCGAGAGGAAGAGGAGCTTATTTCCAGGGGAAAAGACTGCAGCTATGAGATAAAATCTAGATTTCTTGGACTCTGAGCTACATTGCAGTATTTTCTTCACCATTCCTCACCTTCTTATGCCCTTGTGTACGGGTACGTAGGTATTCCTTCGGTGTGTTTCCTATTCCCAAACAGCTTTTCCACCTAGGAGTCCTTCCCCAGCTGTTCCCATCTCCTGATTTGTTCTTCTTCCCCTGGTAAAGGCCATTTTTTTTCTCTGAAGGCTGATTACTTAGTAGCTGTCCATGTGATAGCATCCCAAACACCTCCCTTAATCAGTCTGCTTACAAAATAACCCATAGAAATTATTAAAAAATTGAAAAATAAAGAAACACACAAATAAAAAAATTAACTATCTAAATTACCACAAGAGATAAGCACTGTTCACATTTTCTGGTGGACTGTGATTCCCCCTTATCCAGAGTCTTACTTTCTGGGGTTTCAGTTACCCAGAGTCAAGTATAGCTTGGAGGTAGTAATAATAAATTTCTAGAAATAAACAACTCATAAGCTTTAAATTGGGTGCCATTCTGGGCAGTGTGATGAATTCTCAGGCCGCCCACCCCAACCTGCCTGGGATGCGGATCATCCCCTGTTCAGCACGTCCGTGCTGTATACGCTACCTGCCCATTAGTCTTAGCAGCTGTCTGAGTCATCAGATCAATCACCATGGCAACACGGAGCTTGTGTTCAAGGAACCATCATTTTCCTTAATTACGGCCCCAAAGCACCAGAGTAGTGAGGCCATCAACTCAGATATGCCAACAGGAAGTTACAAAGTGCTTCCTGTAAGTGAAAATATATATGTATGTATAGGGGGGAAAACATACGTTTGGTTTGCTACCCTTCATGGCATCCATGGGGATGGATCCTTGAAACGTACCCCCATCAGATAAGGGGGGGCACTGTGTATCCCATATAAATGCTTAAAGGATAACCTCAAGTTTGAGTTCTTTACCATTTCGCTGGTATGAAACAGCTGAAATGGGAGTCAAAACTGTGCTTTAGAAAGAAAGCCCTTGATGTTTTCTGGGTAGAATCAGAAAATTTGGAAATAATTGGGACAAGTTAGGTTGTTATTTTTTCACATTAGGCTCTTCCACAAAAGCTTCACACAGGACATCGGACATTAGAAAATGTGATGTACATAAATTTCAGAACTAATGCCACTGCTTACCGACATCTGAGTGTGCGGATAAAGGATATGGGGAGAATTCGAATGGGATGGACGCTTTGGGTACCAAGAAGTATAAATTCTAAAAAATGAACACATTTATATGCGAAAAGATGGGGATTATCACTAACAAATGGATGCTTTAGAGCAATAACAGCCATATTCTTTTGGAACTTTAATTAGCTTCTGTGTGTCTTTGTACTTTACAAACTCGTATTGGAGCGCTACGAGGTCCTCATCGTCCAGTGGGTACCAGGCCCCAGAAATTCCGAAGCCCAGCAGAGCAAATTGCATTGGGTTTCAAGGCCTGGGGATAACTTTCTGCGGCCCGAGGCTCCGTTCCCGGCTCCTGGGCTCTCCCTCTACCTCTGCAGCTGTTCCTGCACTCGACGTTATTCTTTCTTTTTCTCCAAAGGTAGCACGTGCTTGTGACTGAAGGGTTTCATCGGCCTATTTCCTCCCTGTAGCGTCTGTAAGAGTCTGACAAGCTTCTTGCATTTTGTTATGCTGACCTGTCCGGCCAAGATGGTAGTCTCTGCCGGTATAATGTTCTCGGAGACCTTGTACTGTCCTGTGCCTGTCACCTGGATTGGCGTGACCAGTCATGCCAATGACTGGGTTGTCCCAGAGGGTTCTCCACAAGCTTTCTTGGATAAGGCCCTCTCTGTTTCTGTCTTCTGCTGAGATGGCAGTGTGGGCCCATGAGTCACATATCCGATGCCTTCAAAACAGGCAAACCTTGTCACATTGCTTTCTCCTCTATGTGTGTTAAATCCTCCTCTGCTTCTCTCTCATGAGGACCCTTGCACCTGGATTTAGGGTTCACTCAGTCATCACCTCGCCCCAAGGGATTATTGCCTTAATAATCCCTGAAGAGACCTTTTTCCTAAGATGACGATGTTCCTAGGTTCTGGAGATAAAAATGATCTCCAGATTAGGATGACCTTTGGGGGCTTTTATCAGCCTATGACGCCATTTACATCCAAATCCACAGAACTTAGTCACGTGTGCAGTTAACACGCGAGGGCTCTCTTACGGCAGAAGGAATGCTGTATGAATTTTGCGGGGACAACCACTCGTCTCTAGCTCAGCCATTTTTATGTACAAAAATAAGTGTTGTTGTTTCTCTGGGGCACTGAAAAAAGAAATCAGCCCCTTCCCCGGGGGAGTTCCCGTTTGGTGCAAAGACAAGTATCTTCACATTAGTTCTCCGTTGGGCAGCATGGAGTTGAGTTGCAAACAGTGGCCTGAAGGGTGAGTAACACATTTTCAGAAAAATGACGTGATCTCTGTGGGGTGAAGTGTTTTGTTTGTTTTTCACTGGAGCCTTTTTGGAGCAAACGAGGTCTAAAATAAGCCTTCTTGGATAAGCGAGCTTTACTCAGGCAGAGTTTACCGATAACGTTGGTAAAATGCTTCTGCCGATTCTGTTTGGAAAAGAGACTCTGTTGCGGGGGCCTCCCTAAAACTGGGCCAGTCAGACTCCACGTGCTTTTCATCAGTCAGGGAGCAAAGATTCTTCTGGTCACAGTTACTAAATTATGAAAAAAACATTCTCAGGTGACACAGTGGGTCCGAAGTAATATCATACTTGGGTAAAGAATGCAGGCAGAATTAAGAGTGAAGATGAAGGGTAAAGAATGGGAGCAGTTGTTAAGAGAGCAAATCTTCAACCTTCTGGTCCCAAGGCAAATCCTCTTTTCTTTCTACTGCATCTCAACGAGGTGATGGACATGAACTCAGCCTATTTCGGTCATCTTATGCAGCGATGTACTTGATTGTTTCTGTAAAAAAAAAAAAAAAAAACGAACAGGAAAAAATAAGAATACGAGCAATTCCTGGAGACCACCACAAGTTTCGTCACAAAACATTGTGACCTATTTTCGAGACTAGGAGAGTTGAGTTTTGCATTCGATGCTGACAGAGAAGTACTGGTTGGTCCTCAGAAGCAGAATGTGTTTCAAGGATATACACACTCAGCCTTGCTCTGCCAAACCTTGCTCAACCTTGCTTTGGGGGGTGATGTAGTGTGGACAGAAAGACAGCTTTCTCAACCTAAGGCCATGGGCTACAATTTAGAAACCCCTCTGCCTTCCCTGGCCCAGGTTCTTGTTCATCGCTTGCAGAGGAAGGGACGTGGGGTGGAGGGAAGCGTTTTTCTCCATCTTCAGGACAGAACCGCTGCTGACTCTTTCTGTTGGTGCTCAACTACAGGCGGCAGCATTGGCTGTGCGGGGAGGTAAGAGTAGACGAGGCTAGACAGAGGAAAGGTACGGCCGTGAGCGGGGAGAGTGGGCGGGGAAAACAGATTGCATGTGGGTTTGTGCCTGGCCCTTCTTCCCCCCAACCCAGGAAGCTCATGCCATAATCAGCTGTCAACTTGCGGGTCATCAAAGTAACTAGGCAGTGATCAGCAGCTGCCAATCACGTGGTAATGCAGTGATGTGCAAGGGCTGTGTCTATGGGTGACAGATACAAATATTTCAAACTCTGCCTTTAAAAATACATAATAACTTCGCTGACTTTAAGTTGTCACAAGCTTAAGGAATCTTTTATTTTTGCATATTTTCTAGGTGAAATGACCCTGAGTGTTTCTTTTCTCCCCAAGATGGGGAAGAAGAAACCCTCAGCTGTTCTTTGCAGGGCGCCTAGAAGCCCTGGGCTGGGCTGCCTGAGAACGGAGCGGGTGGGACTGTCCCACAATTAGTCAGGGGACACAGGGCAAGCCCTAGCCTTTTGGAGTAAGAATAGGCTCGCTATAAAAGAAACAGACACCTAGAAATCGATGGCCTCAGCTTGTGAAGCCAGCTTCCCACTTCTGCCCAGGAGATGCATGTTTCTGGGACAGAGCCCACTGAAAAGAAAGGGCCCATTTGTGAGCATGTGAACGAAGCCCAAGCTAGGGCTGTGTGCGAGACTTGCAGCCACTGGAGATGGATTCCCTCTGAAGGACCGTTAATAAAGGCCCGTGGCAGGGCCTAGGAATTGTCAAAGGAAAGAAAAGAACAGAGGTGCTGAAAGGCTTCTGTGCATTTTAATTCGAAGTAGACTAAGTCCAATTAGTAGACAGGGAGTCCAAAGAAATCAGGACCAAAACTTAAGTGCGGTAAAAAAGTGGAATGTATGAATGACAGAAATGTGTATGTATTTAATATGTATAATATGTATGTATTTATAGAGATTCTGGATAAAATTCACATATCACAGTAACCAACATGACCAAATGTAATCACATCATTCTCATGCACAGTAAAGTGAAGATACTTCATCTGATGTCAACTGGAACGCAGGGGGACATTTTAAGCATAAAACTACTGAAGTGGTACCTGCTGTCGCATCACAAATGTAGGAGGGAGTAGTGCGAAATGACACAAAAATGCTGTCCTTGTAGTAATATTACCACCTACCAACAGAGAACTCTAGGATTGAAGAGACAAAAACTCCACAGTGGATAAGTAAGTGACCTGGGAGTGAGGGGACCCCGATCCTTGACCCCCCGTGTTGTTCCACTGCCAGCCTGGGTCTCGCTGCCACTGGCGAGTAGGGCCCCAGGATGTGCCCCAGCCTCCAGTCTCTCCCGCCACCGAGCGACCCTCCTTCCTTCTGGACTCCTTCTTACAGGAGCCCTGGGAGGAAGGCAGGGCAGGACTGTTAGCCTGTGTTGAAGCTTAGAGCGATTGAAGCCGGGGTCACACAGAGAACGTCAGAACCAAGGCCAGGCCTCTGGAGCTGCACCCCCCCACCAGTCTGATTACACGTTGTTCTCAGTGGGAACCGCCGAGGACTTCCGACTCCCTTTCGGGCCCCCTAGAAGTGCCCGTGCGCCTGTACCTTTCTCCAGGCAGAGTTCTCGGGTGCAGATTCTGCTCTCTGTTTCTCTGCATCGTGCCGATGAATGCTCACTAGATATTTCTTGAAACCTGAGTCTGTTAAGCTGTTCTCTTATATCACTGTTTAGCTTGCCACTCATGCATGTCTATTCTATCCAACTTAATTACAAATTGTGTGAATACTCTTCTACTTTGTAGGGTCTTAAAAGTATTATGATTGAATTGGGGTATGATTTAAAAGCATTAAAAAATACTTAAAAGTATTATGATTACATTTGTGAATTAATCATAAAATGATCGATTATGATTACAATGAAATTATGACAGAAATCATAGTGCTATGCTTATGATGGAGTGATTTCTGAGAAACAATGCAAACGAGGATGACTTTTTAAAGCTAATGTGTGTTCCCAAGCTTGGTGTGGGGCCTACACAGCCACAATCATTGCGTTGTTCTCGCCACCACTGCAGGGAGGTGGGGGTACAGACCGCCGTTGGCTTTCCTTAGCTCGTTATGGGGTTCTCGGCAGATGGCATTTTAAGCAGAGGAGTAAGAAATAGTTTGCTCGACAATGATTTTCGGATTTTGGCAAGATGCTTACTCTTTGGGAAAACAGCATCTGGAATGTGCTAAGAAATTATGAGGTCCTTCCTATACTAGCAGACAGGGTAAGATACTGTGATTGTTGGAGGGGACAGTCTCTGAAGTTTGCCTGGATTAGTCACTGACATTTTGAGAGCTTATTACGCATTTGGCATTCTTCCGAGAGCTTTATGGGCGTTGCTTAGTTCTCATCACAGCCTGAGAAGCAGGTGCCGCGGCTTTTCTTGTTGTTTCACAGGTAGGAACCCTGAAGCCCAGTGTGGAAGGAACCCACTCAGAGTCATTCGGTCACTGTGTGGTGGAGCTGAGATGGGAGTCCAGCCAGTCCGACTCCTGTAGTGTCACTTACCTGCCAGGTGACCCTGCAAGAGGGCCGGCTGTTCACTTTACACACTTGCAGGCAGGACCGGCCACCCACAATGACCACTGCTGCCCCAGGTCAGCAGCCGTGGTGGCACCAGGCAGCAGGGGAGCCCTGTGGCGTGCCTGGCGGAGCTCACCCCTCCTCACACACTGTCTGCAGAACTGGTGCGGGCCGAGTATCACTGGGAAGCCACGCAGCTCTTAGAGAGCTTAGAAATGTAATGGGAAAGCGACTCAATCTTCAGGCAAAGTCCCCAGTGGACTAGAGTTGACTCAGCTCACCGAGCTATTGAAGTGCAAACCAGGATGTTAACCACACCATGTCCTTCCAGCCTCCCACCTCTCCCTGGGAGCCAGGACCTGAGTGTGCAGGGGAGGGTGCCCCAAGCCCCTGGGGGCTGCTTGGCAGGTGCCTGGACTCCACCCCCAGGCTGCAGTGTTTTCTGCCCTGTCCAGCCCCAGGCCATGAGCTGCCTTCGGTGAAACCATAGGGCTTCCATCCGAGATCCAGTCGCTCTTGATGCATCATTGCAGCTCATGTCATTTCATTGTTGTTGTTAATTTTTAAGATTACTCTTGGTTTTACACGTGGCTGTGCAATGTAAAAATACATATGATACGTAAGAAAAACTATATGGTGTGTGTATACTATGGATGGCTTATGTAATGGTATATATATATATATATATATATACATATATATATATATATATATGATTGATAGAAGGCTGGATAATAGGTATCTCATATTTAGATAGATTGTCTTAACTGATAGTTCGAGTCCCATACAACAAGGTTAGAATCTCAGCCCTGCCATTTAATACTCACTATCAACTTTTTAAAGAAAACTCCAGGCCCTGGCTGGTGTAGCTCAGTGGATTGAGCACGGGCCTGCGAACCAGATGATCGCGGTTCGATTTCCAGTCAGTGCACATTCCTGGGTTGCAGGCCAGTTCCCCGTAGGGGCCAGTTCCCAGCAGGGGATGCACAAGAAGCAACCATTCATTGATGTTTCTCTTCCTCTCTCCCTTCCCCTCTAAAGATAAATAAATAAAATATTTAAAAAAAAAAGAAAACTCCAAGCTATGAAATGAAGATAATGTGCCTACCTCACAAGATTGTTCCAGCAAGCCCTGACCAGTAGCTCAGTTGGTTGGAGTGTCACCCCAATACACCAAGGTTGTGAGTTTGACCCCCAGGCAGGACACGTACGGGAATGAACATCAAGAAATGGTGCAGCCAATCGATGTCTCTCTCTCTCATCAATGATAAAAAAGATTATTCCAGCTATAATTTAGAATATTTTCTTTTGGGGCATTGCATTTCCTTGGTCTCAGAAAGCTAGAGTAGAGGAAATCCATAATCTCTGAACTTGAGCTCAAGTCCCTGCCCTGCGAGGCCCAGAGGCATGGAGGTCAGAGAAGGGGTCAGCAACAACCCTCCTGCCTCTGGGACACGTTTTCTAGGCTGATCAGGAGTCTAATGACAGGTTATTGGTGCCAAAGGCAACAGACTCCATGGATGTGAAGTCGGGGCCTTGTGAAAAACGAGTAAATCGCAGTAAAGAAGAAAACCCAAGAGGAGGAAGACAAAGTGTTTGGTTTGCTGTGTGTACCGAGCGAACTTAGTTTCGAACGTGAGAATCTGAAAGCCCGAATCTAGGCAGGTCAGTGCGGTTACTGCAGATAACTCCCCAGGTTTGCGCTTCGTCTGTGGGCCTCCACGCCCAATCACATCTCCCCTTTCCAGTCAACGGATTCATTTTTTTATTTAATTTTTCAGCCCTGAAAACACAATGCAAAGTGACTGAAGCATAATTCTAATTTATTTTCATTTCACATTTCATATCTGTAATTATATGCTTGTGTTAAATTAGATAAAAATGCCAACCCACCAATTTGCTTCTTCTGTTGTAACCTTTTGCCTACAAAGCTTATCACTCAGACCAAAGGCTTCTTCCGTCTTGACACCCAAGAACAAACGCAAACTGTGTTTCTCCACATGTGAGACTAACCATCAATCATGTCATTTAAAAATTATATGAGTTATACAGGGAAGCTTAAACTCTTTAGTTTTTAGCATTAAAATTTGACAAGCCAATGGTACATAACAACATCAACACGAGTGGAGGATGGAATTCTTCATTTAAGTGGCCCCAGTGTTAACTCAGGGCCTGGATGGACTGTGGATCTCATTTTAGGAAAAGCATTTTGGGACTTTTGCTTAGTTTCCAAAATGTGCAAATAAGCCCTAAAGTACAGAATTCTCCTTTAATTTCAATGAACTGCAAGCGTGCATTTTCTAAGATAGCTTCCCCTCGCTTCCTCCTTTCCCGGGGAGGGCCCGTTCTGTAACCACACGGAACACTTCATTTCCCGAGGCGCCACGCCAACGCCGCTCCTTAACCGTTATCTGTGACCTGGCGTTCCTCGGCTGTCTGAGCCGGGTGTGTGTACTTCTCCAAGTCCTAAGTCAGCTCTCGAGGGTCTGGGGCGTGCGGAGCTCACCTGGTGCCCTCTTGGGGGTTTCTGAGGCTCCCTCTCCACCACCGGCCTCTTCTGTGCTCTCCCATCTCCCGAGGCTCATCTGGGGCCTGTGGGGGAGGAAACAGCACAGGTGCTTCTCGTAGGGCTGCTCTGATTAGAACACCACCTGCAGGTGGCGTCTCCAACACGGCCACCTGTGAGTCCCCTGGGGGCAGATACTAGGATGCCCACGCAAAGGTTCTGAAACTAAAATACAAAATTAAACGACTGAGCCAAGGTCGTAGTGGAGAGGCAGAGGCAGGGGCCGGAAGAGACGGTACATGCTCAGGCTGACCCCAAGGCAGGGGTGTCCGCCGACCGCTAATGGTCTGCATGCCGTCCAGGGTGGCTATGAAGGTGGCCCAACACATAACCATGAACTTCCTTAGAACCTGTTATTTACTCATCAATGTTTGTTAGGGTTTGTGTGTCTAATGTGTGGCCCAACACAACTTTTCTTCTTCCAGTGTGTCCCAGAGACGGGTCGCCCCTCGGTCCCCACCCTGTCACCCCGTAAGCTCTGTATGTGCCCCCCCAGTTTCCGATCCCTTACGTCTTACTCTCTGGATATGAGGGTCCATCAGCAGCAGCATCCTCTCCATGCCCCATCTGTTTTGTGCATGTTTTCCTAACCCCCTGGCTGAGACCCCTGGTTTCCTGGAAGCCCCATAAGCAGCCCCCTCACCCCCCATGGTCCTCAGGCCTCTGGGCCCAGAGAGGGGAGGTCACATCTTCTCCTTCCTCCTTGCTGCTATGCCCGCTCTGTTCCTCCTCCCCCTCCTCCCCAGAAACCCGCAGGTGTTTCCACCCTGCGATGGCCTCACCCCTCAGCACTCTTGTCCATCCACTCAGGGCCGGCCCTTCCTGT
Organism: Sturnira hondurensis; assembly: GCF_014824575.4. Lineage (NCBI taxonomy): Eukaryota > Metazoa > Chordata > Mammalia > Chiroptera > Phyllostomidae > Sturnira > Sturnira hondurensis. Next base: position 16,248,764 of record NW_028082350.1, on the reverse strand, counting down.
TTTTCCACAATTCCTGCTCCAATACTATTCTTGTCTTAATTCTTGGTGAATTCAACTTACACATAGATGATCAATACCCTGGTCTCTCTGTTCCTGGAGCATTTCAAACGACCTTGTCTTCTCTTTAAGTCAAGCATTCTAAGGGCCACGGCCCCCTGCCTTCCCCCACAGGGGCCCCTCCTCTGATCCACAGAAGGCTGTAAATGATTGCCGTGAATACCTTCTCAAATCCCCCAAGGACAGTACGTAATAGTATCATTATGAGTATCATTCTAGACTCAAAGGAGTGAAGTTAATTTGTTATACACAGGGTCCGGCAAGTCCCTTCTCTAGCTCGTGCTTTGTTTGCCCTTGTCCATGACTGTGTCCTGAATGTTTGAGTCCTGTGCCCTTCTAACTGCCACCAACTGCAGCCACCTTGCGCTTCCCTACAGAATCACCAGGGAAACAAAAACGTAAAGAAGGCAGACTTTTCAATATGGGCTTGAGATGGGCAGAGAGTCATTTGGTGTGGAGGCCAAACCCACAGGTGGCAGGACTCCCGGTGTCCCGTGACCCAAGGACACAGACTGCTGGACTCCGAGGAACCAGACGTGTTCAGGAAACCTCCTGAGGTGGCTAGCTCTGATAAACGAAGAGGAAGAGCTTGTTTGGGGGAGAAATGGATACTTTTTAATTGGTGTATCAATCATTCAGAATTGGAATCTGGAGGTACTTCGAACTATACTCCTCTCATAAGCATTTTACACATTCTCCCTGCAACGCTACCTATACAATTAATAAAGAATTGTAAGTAATGCAAAAGGTAGGTTTTTCTGCGGCTCCTTCTGAGTTATATCAATTTGCAGACTGATGTTCAAATCATTCCCTGTTTCCTGTGTACCCTACACTCACCCTGTCACCTGTGTCAGCACTGAAGTACACCCTGAACCCTGAAAACATGCCTCCGGGGTCCCCGGGCCCGGCTCAGAGGTGGGAGTGGAAGTGGGGTCCCCTGCAGGGTCTCTGCCTGCGCCTGCGCACATTGAATGAATAGACCGTCAACTGGCTGATCTATTCATTCCGGCGATGGGATGATCCATGAAGACTGCTGAGCGAGGAACCCAGGAGGGTGATGATAGTCATCGGGGAGAGAGCTGAAGAGAGCCCACAGCCACGTATCAATGGGGCCTGAAGCCAAGCTGTGTGCTGGAGACCCAGTGCTGGCCAGCCCTGGACGTGTGTCCCAGGTGACAGGCCCACCTTGCGGAAGGCTGTTGGGAGCCGACCAGCAGCCGTCCCTTGACACAGTTGGGACGGATGAGATGCATCTGCACAGCAGAGGCCACTGTGGCTGGATTTCCTGTCTGTCTCTTCTTGTGTGTCTGTCTTTGCTATTTATAGGTGGTAGGATTTTTAGACACCTGCATTTCAGGTCCAGTGATCTGCAGAATTCCAATGAGGTTGTACAGAATGATTTCTTGGCCATAGAGCCAAAGTCCCCCCTGATGGGGTAGCCCCTGAATGTCTAAATGTTGATAAAGTAACAGCCCCTCCTCTACCTTGGACAGGAATATGTATTAATGGGATTAGACAGGTAAGAAGCAGGAGAAGCTGGTTAGCTATTACAAACTAAGCACATAGAAACAATTACTAAGGCGTTAGAGTTCAAAGTACATGAAGAAAGATTCTAGACAGGAAGATAGACAGCTAAGTTAGACACCACAAAAGCCTTGTAATAAATTTCCTATAACCATTGTTCAGTCTAGCGCATCCTTTTGCCCCATGCCAATTTCTAAGAACTTTAATAAACATCTATTCACCAATGAGACATTTAAAACTCTGTACATACAGCTATTTCTAATTGTCTGATTAATGGCTCTCCTGGTCAAAATAACCTTTGTTTAGTATAACTGAATGTATGGAATTTCCTGTACTTTTCCTAGTTACCTCTGTATTGATCTTTTCTGCTGAACTGATCATGCCACGCACCTGTCCCATTCATGTTATGTAACAATCTCTATAAGAATGAAGCTTAAATCAAACTCCGTGAGCTCGGTCAGACCCACAGAGGCTGGCTGTTCTCCAGCGTCCAATGGGTGTCTGACTCCTCATTTGTGTCCATCCTTCGGGGACCCTGAGACCTGCCAAGGTTGGACCCCAGCAGAAGGCCACCTGGAGTGTCCCTCCTCACCTGAGGCACAGGACCCTGCTCTGCGAGGGCTCAGCCCGGGGGTTCCTCCAGTTCTGCATCTTTGTACCCGCGGCCCTCCCTTTCAGTGACATGTTCCTGCCCCGACATCTTGGGGTCTAATTTCCAGAGTAAGCTTCTCGATCTGTGGACGTATTTTGAGCTCTGTTAGTACTGGTTTTGTTGATCATTGTGTATCTCTCTTGCCCTAATTCAGAAAGAATTTGATGCTGACGGATACACATCTCAGTCAGTAGGTCAAGTCACAGAGGGAGAGAGGGAGAATTTGCAGCATCTCAGTGGTCAGGTCAATGGTGCATTTGGACAGGTGGTCCCCGGGGCTGCCCGAGAATCTCCACGTTGTAGGCCCCACTCACCACAGCGAGCCACCCAGAGACATGGCTCTGGTCCAAAGTTGACAAGTGGCCTTCTGTCCCCTCAGGCTCACACAAGGAGAATTGCCTTGGGTCTGCCTCCTGGGGAGACGACAGAGAGTACCCAGGAAGCTGCTCAGTGTCTTGGCGGTGAACAAGGAGCTAAGAATCATTAATGTCTCCCCTCAGCCCTGAGAGAGGGCCACTATGGGTCTTGTCCCGACAGCCATGTCTACAAAAAACGAAATACAGTAAAAAATTCATCATTTCCTCATGAAAAGGTCAAGAATTCAGGAATGTCAAGGTCCCTGAATTGAGCCTCAACCCAAGCTGACGTGGCAGTTAGGAAATAAAACTCAGTGTGTGTCCCTCCTGTTTATAGAACAAGTGGGGTTTTGTCCACCCTCCCTTACCCTCTCCCACAATCCTCTTCTGGTCAGCTTTAGCCTGGAGTGCAGAGCTAGGAGCATCGGGGCTGGGGCAGGGGGAGGAATTTCCAGCAGTGGCACCTGGGGTTTCAAGCAACGGGATGGGCGGATCCTCCCACTCACTTGCCCTCAACCTGGACCAGTGGGGCCCAGGCCCGAGGCTCCAGGGGCCTGGACCTCTGGGGCCCTCCCTGCGGTTCTCTGTGGCTTCCGAGTCCTCTCCTGCAGGAGACGACTCTGACAGAAAGAGGCCACGTGGGGGTTTCTGGCTCTCGTACTGGAAGAGGCTTTACAGTCAAATGTGATTTGAAGCTAGTTGCCCCGGACCCACCTTTGAAAGACAGCGGGTCCTGCCAGGGGGTCCCACGGGTCGGGAGAGTCAATGGGGCTTTGCTGCCGCCGTCCCCACACAGCCTCCCACGGCACTGGAGACGCCCGGGGGAGTTCTCACTTCAGCCAGAACCCCTGAGTCAGGCATCCGTCAGCGGCTCCTTTACGAAAAGATTTTTTTTAATTCTAATTTTTATTTAATTCTTGTTCAAGTACAGTTTTCTTGTCTTATATTTCCAGCCCTGCCCCGCCTAGTGCTCCCATTTCCGCCTCCCACCTTAGTTATTGTCCATGTGTCCTTGATACTTGTTCATGTGAGTCCCTCCCCTTTTCCCCTGTGATTCTCTCCCCTCTCCCCTCTGGACCCTGTCAGCCTGTTCTGTATTTGAGTGTCATTGGTCATATTTTGCTTGCTTGTTTGTTTTGTTGTTAAGATTCCTGTTAACGGTGAGATCATATGGTATTTATCTTTCACCACCTGGCTTATTTCGCTCAGCATAATGCTTCCCAGTTCCATCCATGATGTTGCAAAGGGTAGGAGTTCCTTCTTCCTTTCTGCAGCATAGAATTCCATTGTGTAAATGTACCATAGTTTTTTGATCCAGTCATTTACTGATGGGCATCTAGGTGGCTTCCAACTCTTGGCTATCGTAAATTGTGCTGCTATGAACATCGGGGTGCATAGGTTCTTTTGGATTGGTGTTTCAGGGTTCTTAGGATATACTCCTAGCCGTGGAATTGCTGGGTCAAAAGGCACGTCCATTTTCAGTTTTCTTAGAAAATTCCATACTGCTTTCCATAGTGGTTGTACCAGTCTGCAATCCCACCAACAGTGAACTAGGGTCCCCTTTTCCCCACAACCTCTCCAGCACTTGTTGTTTGTTTCTTTGTTTATGATAGCCAATCTGACTGGTGTTAAGTGGTATCTCATTGTGGTTTTAATTTGCATCTGTCTGATAGCTAGCGATATCAAGCATCTTTTCATGTGTCTCTGGATCCTCTGCATGTCCTCCTTGGAGAAATGTCTGTTCAAGTCCTTTGCCCATTTTTTAATTGGGTTGCTCATCTTCTTTGAGTGGAGTTGTGTGAGTTCTTTGTATATTTTGGAGATTAAACCCTTGTCTGAGGTATCACTGGTGAAAAGATTTTTTTTGAAGTTTGAATATATGTTATCTAACCAATGTGTTCAAAATATTATCTTTTAACGTTATTAATGAGATATCTTATATTCTTTTCATCTTACCGAGTGTTTAACATTCATTGTGTGTTAACATACACTTGGAGCACAAAAATTGGAGCGGTAGCTTCCCACTGGGAGTGCCTCGGTCTGCATTCAGACTTCACTGTGGTTCCAGTGGAAAGAGTTAAGGTGATCCTAGCTCCAAACAGACTTCCAGTTTTTCCAGTAAGCAAATCAAGTTTAAGTTTTTCAATTCAAATTGAAATGAGTTAAAATAAAATTGACAATCGAAGGCTTCGATCGCCCTAGCCACATTTCAAGTGTTCGGGCATGGCTGCGATGGCATACTGGACAGCACCACTTTTGACCGCCCTTTGTGAACGACCTAAGAGGCGTGTGACTCGTTACAGGATACAAACACTGTGTGGATAGGGTAGCGCAGCTGACCTCTGAGAAACCCTGGCTGAGCTTCAGCTCTGTGGCCAGAAACACACTCACGACTGTTAGAAAAGGCTATTACAGTGCTTTTCCCTTTGCTAACTACATGCCTGGGTGAGGCAGGTTTTTCTTCTTTCTCTCTCTTTTGTTTATTGTGGTAAAATACACAGAGCATGGAGTTTACCAGCTCCACCGTCTGAGGGGTACCACTCAGTGGTTGTAAAAGTAGGATTTCCCCTTGTCCTCGGCCAGCTCTGAGGTCCAGGGATCACTGACTGCCTGCTCTCGTGGCCCTGATGGAGGCCTCCTCTGCGCACAGCACATGCACACCACACTGGAGGAAGTCCCCACGCACCTGCAGGGCACGGCTGTCCACTGAGCATCTCAGGGGTGCAGCCCCTGTCAAATCTAGTTACAGGGAGACCAGACACCCACAAGTTCTCCTGTGCAGCCTGGTATTAAAAATACCCCAGACAGAGGATGGCTTATCAGAATTCTCATGCTGTGCCCTTTTATTTAATATGTTTTGCTATTAAGTTCATTTATTCTGGAAAACATTAAATATACATTTCTAATGTTGACGTGATGGAACAAACGTTGTCGACATAAACCTGTTTCATGTAAGCATGAATCAGTCCACACGGCAGCTATTTCAATAAAAAGCACGAAGCATTACTCATCTGGATCTTAAAGGGGCCTGCCAACTCATCTGTAAAGAACTCATGCGTAAGTGTTAATATAAAACATTTGGATCACCAATACGTTCTGGTTTACGACATTTCTAATCGCATGAGTCATGGACCCAAAGTCAACATCCTTCAAAAGAGAAAAGCACGAAGCTCCCGCAGAAAGACAAGCCGATTCGCATGCTTACTCCTTTCCCTCCCAGGGCTCCTTCTCCTTTCCCCCCCGCCCCGGCCGCTTCCACTAAAACGTGTTCGGAAGGTGGCCGTGGTCGGGGGTAGTTAACGGAGGAAACCAACCTCCAGGTGCTCTGCGTTCTCCACCTGCTGAAATCCTTCCATCGTAAATCAGGTTACGGCCATGACGTGCCAGCTTCGGATCCAAAGATGTTCCTGCAGTGCTTTGATGTTGAGAACTGGGGGTGTCCGTACCCCAGAATAAGGCCTGCCCATGTGCCTCTACATTCTCTTCATATCACAGATTCAGGGAGGTGGGCACCCTTATTCACTCATGCATACACACATACATCTTTGGTAGGCAAGACACAGTCTCGGGATTTTCTGGCTCTAAAGGCCCGTTTACTGACCAGAGAACTATTCATCGACGAGGAAAAATTAGCCTGTCTCAGGATTCCCCACCCTCCAAACTATATAGGTATATAAGGAGATGTTTGTCATTGTCCTAGTTGTTTCTGGCCTTCCGAGAGGCACTGGGTGGGGCCCTGGCTTGCTGGCTGCCAGGTGCCGGGGGTGGGCCCTCAGAGTCTGCTTGCTTCAGGGAACGCGGTCAGCAGGCCCGGGAGTCGTGGTCAGGGCTCCAGGGTGGTCAGCTGAGTCGTTAATTAAATCTCTGCAGGGGGTGGAGTAACTTCAAAGCTCTTGAGGGTGCACCTTTGCTCCCCTTGAAGTTCATTAAAACTATTTAAAATGTCAACAGACGCTGCTTTAGGAATTGCATTTTCTACTCGTCTGCAAAGATTGAACTGTTTTACTATTTTATTGACACAAGTTTCAGCATCTGAAGGCATGTAAGTCTTGATGCTTCTGGTTTAATCAATACGATGACAGATTCTATAGATTCACAGGGTTGTTTATGACTTCCCAATTTCTGCAGTTTCTTTACAAACATATTGCATATCTATTTCTGGATTTCTGTATATACACATGTAGATACATGCTCTTTATAAAAAATGCAAACTAAAATTCATAGTGGAAGGGAGAAAAATAATCAGATGGCTTAGATTTTGTTTGATTTGCTACAATTTGTATAACTCAGTTAATTTGTTCAAATCAGGTCATATGTCTGGTGTTAATATCTCAGGTACATGGAAGTATTAACTAAGCTGTTCTTTTTAGTATTAAATATTGTAATTTTAAAAGTCACAAAATTCAGAAACATATTGTCAGGATATTTGAATGTAGCAAGTGACTGGCAGATTCTACTTACATTTCATTCATAAAATTTTAAAAAATTTTATTGAACTTTTTGGGGTGACATTTGTTAATGATACTATATAGGTTTCAGGTGTACAGTTTCATGATCCATCATCTGTATATTGTACTGTGTGTTCACCACCCAAAGTCTAGTCTCTCCTTCCAACACTATGTATCCCCGATTTACCTTCTTTTACCTTCCCCCATCCCCATTCCCTCCGGTAATCACCACGCCGTTCTCTGTCTATGAGAATTTTTTTCTTTGCTTAATCTCTTCACTATTTTTACCCATCCCCCCTACTCCCCTCCTCTCTGACAGCTGTCAGTCTGTTCTCTGGATCTTTGAGTCTGTTTCTATTTTATCCGTTTATTTTGTTCATTAGATCCCACATATAAAAGAAATCATACGGGAGTTGCCTTTCTCTGAATGGCTTGTTTCATTTAGCACAGTAATCTCCAGGTTCATTCACACTGGCACAGAGGGTAAGAGCTCCTTCTTTCTTGTGACTGAGATATCCTCACAACCTGATTCTGAACATCATGACAGGCACCCCCAAACTTACTTCACATGTGTGTAATAAAAGTGTGGATCTACTCATCTGACACACCATTAACTCGTCAATGCATTCAGTGAGTAAATAAATAAATAATCACATGTATTTGCTGGGAAAAAAATTGCATTTATCACCAGACTATGAAAATAATTAGCTGTGCGTAAAAAACATTCAACCAGAAATGGAGTAAATGGTTCTGCTAAATGTTTACACCTGTTTCAGACATTAGAAGCATCTGGTCTGGACTCACTGACCATAGATACAATTTATTTAAATGAGCCATTCAACATAGTTTATTGAAATATTTGTTGAGCACTTACTTTGTGTGCAATGCCGTGTTACATGGTGCTTGATTGAAGGGCTGTTCACTGTTTTGTGAAGGGACCAGCAACGCACACAGCAGATGCTTGGTCAATGTCGCGTGAAACTGGACCCAGAAAGAACGTGTGAACTCCAGGGAATGATGCTAACACTGAAGTCTCCCCACCCCCACCTCCAAAGAGCAACTCCTCCTTTGCTGCGTAGCCAAAAACCAATTCTTTGTTTTGTAGATGTCTGACTGGAGGCCTCTCCCCAGACAGCAAGGTCTGATTTTACAAATGAGAACTTTGCCTCTGCAACATCTGATTATGCTCCACTCCTGGCCAACCTCCACTCGGTGGTCCCTAGGTCCTACTGGAAAGTCAGCCCTCCATCCGGCATTCATGATTATCCTCCACCTGACCCTGAACTTCTTTGTAGCCTTCTTTCTCACTAGTCAACTTCTGTAATTTATGCTCTGGCCGATCTGAGCTACTTTATTCCCACCACCCCCAGCCCCAGCCCCAGCCCGGTCTCCATCACATTCCAGCAGTGTGTCCTCCGCACAGAACATTTCTCCTTCTCTTCCCCTTGTCTGTGAGCGCTCCGTCCATCTGTCTGTCCGTCTTCTGAGAAAGACCCAGGCCTTGCTCCCTGCCCGATGCAGATACTTCCTGCTCTGAGTTCCAACAAGACTCCGTTTGTCTCCTTTGATGCCATATAGTCCCCAGTCCTCAATGTGCTATCTGAGTATTTGTCTTTGTGTTATGTTACACTGGACACTTTTGGGTGGGGTAAAGGTCTATTTCTCTTTATCTCTGCGTACCCTGTTGAACTCCATACCAGGGCGCTTGGCAAGTGTTCATTGAATGAGTAAGTGATGTTGGCCTGCCTCCCTCTTCACTGCCATCTGGTTGCGGCTTGGGAATCAGAGACATAGCACGTGCGTCAGCCCACTGTCCTGCCTTGCCCATCTGCGCCTGTGCCAAAGGCACTGAGTTTTAGGAGAGCATCGAACTACCCAGGCCACTGCAAACCACAAACGAGAGTGGCCAATTGTACATCTTCCTGGCAGATCCCCATTTATGCCAACACTTTGTGGGATTGTAGCCTGCAGGTGTCCCAGGTGGAGTGACAGGCACATTGTCATTTGCACCAGGACACACGCCGATGGGACGGCCGAGGACAGAGCTGCCTCTGCAGAGAGGTAGACACATAACGTTTCCTTCTCGGCCACGACTCACACCTGTACCCTGCAGAGAACTCCGTCTACAGGCTTTGAAACTCTCCTCTCCGTGATGGACAGCAGTGGACACTTATGGGCCAGCCCCGGTGGAAAATAAGGGGATACAAGTGTGTGCCTTCTGTCCTTGGTGTGTCTCTCTACTCCCCTCCAGCGCCCTGCTCTGAGGCTGTGTGTAAGTCATAGTAAGGTTGCAGGGGTAGAAGTTAACTTAGGTTACTACCCTCCTCATCAGTATTTGCAGGATTTATTTGTTTATTTATTACTTTAAAAGATTATTTTTTAGAGAGTGGGGAGAGGAGGGAGAAAGGATGGGAGAGAACCATCAATGTGTGATTGCCTCTCACACGCCTCCTGCTGGGAACTGGCCTGCAACCCAGGCATGTGCCCTGACTGGGAGTGGAACCAGCAACCCTTGGTTCTCAGACCGGCACTCAATCCACTGAGCCACACTAGACAGGGCTATTTGCAGGATTTTAAAAGAGGATACAGAAAAGACAGCACCTTCTGGAAAGCAGGGTCTCTCTCGGGACAGAATTGCCATCTTGGGAACCCCGTGCTGTGGACCTGTATGTATATTTAATATTCTACCAGTAACAACGGTGGTCACATGTGACCTAGGGGAACATACTCCCAGTCAGTCTCCTGATTTGTGAAATGGTCAGGTCACAGTACTTTCCCAAGGTCGTTCAGACAATTAAATGATGTATGGCTTCTCTCAAGGACTGGGAAGAGGTTTTTCTCTACTTGCTATCTAATGCATCCTGCCACAGTGTCATGCTGCCAGCAGCAGACAGGAGACACCTGGATCTGAGACAAGGGACTGTATGACTCACAGCAAAAGCAGCAACCAGAGAAGCAGCAGGCTGCTGCGCTGCCCCCCTGCCCCCCAGCCTCAGCTCCCACAATGCAACAGAAGGAGACCCAGGAGACACCTGCACACATGCACAGTGGGGCTACGCTCCGGAAGAGCTCAGATGAGCTTGGGGAGCCCGGACATTCTGGGGGGCAGTGGCTTGTCTGCTCCGGAGGGAGATATTAGGTTTATAAGTGAAACAGTGAGCACGCATGCTCTTGCTCCGAGGGACATGTGCCTCTTCTCCCAACGCTGTTTGCTAAACAAAGACCTTGAAAAACATCCCCAGCAAAACCAGGGTCTCTGTTGGGCAAGACACGCAGCTGCACACGAATGGCCCCTGGAGAACTGACCCCCACCTTTGCCTCTTACAACAGTGCCTGGAACCACCCAGCCCCTGGGATGGCCACTGTCCGGAGGTCACAAAGCTGGCCCTACCTCATTAAAAGACGACTTCAATCAGGGACTGAGGGGATAAAAGGAAAACACAAAACCACACCATCACGCGTCTCGGGTTTTTGAAGTGAAAATGGATGCTGTTTGTGGGTAGGGGCCCAAACCCAGTCCAAAAGCTCGAGGACCATTTTGTTTCCCTGCGAGTGTGCTGGGTGCTGACACGAATTCTGCGCTGGCCGTCCACGTGATGCTGCGACCCCTCGGCCCCCCCCACCCCCCCGGGACAGAAGCAGCAGGTCTGTCCTCCCCACCTCTGGGGTGTTGCTCACCGCTTCAGTATGCCAGCCATGGCTTGCTTCTTCTTCTTCTTTTCTTTTTTTTTTTTTTTTCCGGACGGATGTGTTGTGGCCCATGTCCTTCTAAAAATAAACATGCACCGGGACGTTTTGTCTCTAAATGCCACTGAGTTTTTCCATTAAGTCGAAATGACAAAGGATGACTTGGAGTGGAAAGGGAAGCTCCGGCTCCACAACTCAATGAGCTCCGAGAGGCCAACTCGTCAAATGGAGACGCAGCAGAAGGTCGCGCTGGTCTGAGGGGCGCCCTCCCTGCTGTCCCTCGAATAATCCTTCCTTCGGAAAGAGCCTGCGCTTCTCCAAATGCTCAGCGCTCTCGTCTCCAGGGAAGAGTAACTCATTTACACAAGCCTGGTGTATCCTTAGCACCCGGGACTCTGCCGCACACAATGTGTCTTGTTTATATCAGGGCATCATGTACAGTCGGCGTTTCTCCTTTGTGATGTGGGCAGGAAGCAGCTGGGGACCCTGTAAAAGGCACAATCCGGGTCGGCAGCCCCCTGGGGGGTCTGAGCGCCTGTATTTCCAGGGAGCTCCCAGGTGGGGCCAAAGCCTTTGGTCCACTGACCTGCCTTTGAGCATCACAGATTTATGAAAACTACTAAAACACACTTGGGGTGGCGGAGGGGAGGGGGCTCCAGGGGTCACTGAGCACAGGGCACACTGTGGGCTTGCCCCGACCCCAGCGCCTGCCCCAGGGCTCTCGGATACCCTCCCACTGGAGTCTGGAAAGGGTGGGAGTGGGGGCCGTAGACAGCACAGTGCTCTAGCGGGGCTCAGGTCACTGAGAACGGAGGGCAGCTGACAGCCGGCAGAGAGGAGCCCAGCCTGGCTCCCACCCTCCCCTGCCCCTGTCCCTACCCCTGCCCAGGAGCGCCTACAGCACCTGCCAGGTGGTGACTGACCACAGGCCTGTTTGCCAGCGCGCCTGGACTCCGAGCTGGCGGAAAGCAGCCCCCACTTTAGCCAGAGCTGCCCTGCCCTGTGATGTCAGACTCCCCAGGCCTGGAAGGCATCTCTGGGCTTACAGAGCTGAAGGGGAAGGGACCACCGAGTCTGTGCCTGGCTTCCTAAAACAAAACAAAGCAAAGCTGAGCTAAACTCGTTTTTGGTGTGGTGACTAGAATTCCGACGCAGGTCAATTCACTGCAAACATTTATGGGGGGGTTTCAGGCTGTCAGCCAGAGCTTGCCTGAAGTGGATGGTCTTTCTCCTTTCATTCGAGGGCGGGCCTGTCCCCAGGCCCTGGGAGCTGGCCCCTTCATGCTCTCTGGTCTGTCCTGCCCAGGCGCCTCTGTAGGGGAGCATTCAGTCCCCTCTCCTCTTCCACGCTGCTCGGCCCCAGGTCTACGCCTGAAGCCCATCTGACAAGCACAGGGGCAGCAAAGCCTGTGTGAGGGCAGTAGCTCGGCCGGTCCCCAGATATGCTCCTCACGAAGAATCCTGTGTCGAAGTTCCCCAGGGAAGGCCTGGAGGCCGGAGGGGGGTGGGTCAGGAGGGCCTGCTCTCAGCCTCCGTCCGCCGGCCCACGGGAGTGCTGCCCACTCTGTGGAAGGGCCCAGAGCCACGGAAGGAGCACCGTAGAGACTGTGGAGGGAGCGGGAGATGCAGCACCGGCCTGGGGCCGGGAGTGTGAGGCGCTCCTGGAACCTGTCCGACCGCAGGGGCCCTGGAAAGGCAGCCCAGGGATCAAAGATCATTTGGAGCAGGGTGGGTGCGGGAGAGTGGGTGCAGATGGTTTTAATCGCCCCCATCACCTGGCACAGGTGATTCTGCCCTGTTTCTGGGCGGGGAGTGCGCTGGGGCGAAGACACGTCTGGAATTAGTGATCATCCATGGTGAGAGATGGCTTCCACGGCCCCTTCCTCTTCCATCCCCTTTCTCCTCCCCTGCCAGGTGCTCTGGCTTCCAGGATCTCAGTGCTCGGAGGCGGGACCCCTCCTCCCTCTCAGGTTGTCCTCTTCCCGAGCTCTGCACACCTGGAGTTCCGGTGGGACACCAGGGCATCAGGGATGTTACGAGACCCTCTCCCCACGCTGTGCTGACTTACCAACTGCTTGAAGGAACTGCGACACAATCCACAAGTTTCATTGCGAAGCTTGTTATCCTAAGCTACCTGTGAAGAATCACAAAGACGATCAGAAGGCAGGGGAGAAAATGAGAACTGTGCCCGGTGCTTTCTCGGCCCATTTCACGGGTTGGAATCTGTGAGTTCTGTTCCGTTCTAGACATGCTCCAGCCGTGCGGGCAGTTCCGCCTGAGGCTTGAGGCTCAACGTGCTGAGGCTGGCGGGGTGCCCCATGGGACCTGGACGGCAGTGTCCCCAGGCTCACCGAGCATGGGGCCCGAACACTTCTCAAGTTGGGCTTTGCACCAACTCGTCTCAGTGTGGCAAGGAGACTCGGGTGGGGCAGGGGCATTGGAGAAACAGTCCTGACTCGGCTCTTTGCTCCCTTGTTCGTGACCTTGCAGTGAAGTGCTTGCCTTTGGGGGGACCCCAGGGGGAACCCCATTTCCCCACTTCCCCTCTCTGACCTCTTTGTGCTCTAGTTTCCTCTTCTGTGAAACAGGGGGATAATAGTATGTTGTGAACGTCAAATTGGTTAACTCACACAAGCACTTACTCTCTCTGAGGGAAGGTTTCTCAAACAGCAAATAGTTTCTTGCAACGATTAGTAAGTAGAGTGGAAACACCTAGCCGACTGCCTGCACACAATTAGGCCACATGTGAGGGCCATTAGTTAATAGTAATAGCTATTACTATTAGGACATAGACCCATAATCACACTTCATTTGAATGATAGTGGACAAGCACAGTTTCGAGGGCCTGCTCTCTGTTAGGCCCCCGGGTGGTCTCATGCAATTTACTCACGATCTTCACCACAAACTATGTGGCCGTTGAGAAAACTGTGCTTGGAGAGGTTGAGTCTTTGTCCAAGGTTGCTGAGCTAATAATTGAGACAATAAAGATTTGGACTTGGGTCTATCAGGCCTCAAAGCTGCACATTCTTTCTTTCGTACCATCGTGATTTTTTAAAAAAAGAAACAATGCAATTTTTGGCCATAAGACCCAGAGCTCAATGCTCACATCGAGGCTATCTGATGAAGATAGAAGTCGTCCCTCAGCTACTGGGGCCAGCCCTCCACACGGGCAAACGTGTCTCAGGAGCCTGTAGAAAAGTGGGAGACTTAGCTAAGTCTTCCATAGCTAAGGATGGAAGCGTGGGCATGGCGGGACGTGAGCATCACAAAGCCGTGGGACAGAAGTGGGTGCTCTNTGCACATTCTTTCTTTTGTACCATCGTGATTTTTTAAAAAAAGAAACAATGCAATTTTTGGCCATAAGACCCAGAGCTCAATGCTCACATCGAGGCTATCTGATGAAGATAGAAGTCGTCCCTCAGCTACTGGGGCCAGCCCTCCACACGGGCAAACGTGTCTCAGGAGCCTGTAGAAAAGTGGGAGACTTAGCTAAGTCTTCCATAGCTAAGAATGGAAGCGTGGGCATGGAGGGACGTGAGCATCACAAAGCCGTGGGACAGAAGTGGGTGCTCCGGGCACGCGATGGCTTGGTGGCAAGGTTTCGTGCTTCCCTCTCTGGCATCAGTGGAGCCGGCACATTGACGGTGCTTTGCAGAACCATAAGAAGGGGCAGCGCTGTATTTCCCGATGCGTCTCCCATGAGGGTGCCCCAGTGCGCAGCTCAGGCGGCAGGGCTCTGCACGCTCTCTGAATGATGCCGAGCCGAAGGCAGAGCCCACCTCTGCTACGCTTACCCCCGGGAACACAGGCGCTCAGTCAGCAAGGGTGGTTACGGCCCTGGTCCTCACAGGCCTGTCCCAAGGCTTCTGGGAAGCGCAAGTGGATGACCGATGAAGCACGGAGGGGTCCTGAGGAGCTAGCCACTAGCAGGTTTGACCTTTTCTGTGGCCCACATGACAGACGGTCTTTGTGGAATCTCCCCGCCCGGGAGTACTTGCTGGAGGCCGCACTCTTTGGACTTAACCACTAGGCTCCCTGGCCTGACGGCTTTCAGTTGGGTTAGGTCCATGGCTGGGGCAGAGTTGGGGCGCAGGACAAGTCAGAAGCAGCAGGTGACGGGGCTGTGGATGAGAGTTGGGTTGGGGTTCCCCCAGATTCTTCCCTACGACTTGCTTGGTGCTGGCTGGAGCTCTTAACCCAAGTTCACCCTCCTACCAGAGGCCCCTCGGGTGTTTGCTGCCCCTTCTTGCCCCTTCAGGCCTTTGCCGGTCCCGATGCTTGCACTGTCCCCAGTGAGGTTCCTACCCTTTGCCCACGCCTCTGTCATAATTCCCTTTATTAAATTTTTTAAATCATCCCAGGTTCCTGCCAGGATCCCTCTGATATACAGATTCATTGGAGTTATGAAACACCGAAGCAGATCTTTTAACCTCTTTCTGTGTGAAGTTTTTCCATTTACAGTTGTGTCGCCCTGGCCTTCCCCTCTCACCAGGAACTTGCAAAGCCCAAATGAGAAGCAGTGGAAAGGCGCTGGAAGGGTCAAAATAGAGAAGCAATTCCAAAGTCAGGGGCTAATTCACCTTATTCAGTGTCGTCTCTTTATCTTTTAAAACAGGATAATAGACAAAGGGAAAGTGCTTAGTCACTAGCAGTATCAGGAAAATGCATCCTTGCTTTTTTTCTGGGAAGTTTTCCCTTAGGCAGCCTCTTGCTTTCTCCCAGGAACTTGGCCGAGCGTGGAAGATGTCCCACACAAATTCTAAACCTCATCGGAATGTCCCCACACTTGGCCGGATGCCTCCCACTTTGTGGACACAGATGTCCGACTGCTGAGACAAACGAATCACACTGGCAATAAATAGGTGCAATAAATAAACACACTTGGCTTTGCAGTCAACTGGGTTTTGACTCACCTGTGTCCCGTGTTTCCTGACCAAATTCAAGGGGGACCTTTTGCAGACGTTCCAGCTGGACCTCTTCTGGCTTGGTCCAGACAACCGGGGAGGTGACCCAGTGCCCAGCATTTGTGGGACTGGAGGGTGCACATGCTCTTTGGGACACTATGACTCTCAGTCCTGGCCGAGAGCTGCCTTCTCCTGAGCTTGTCCCAGGAGACATAAATAGGCCCGAAGTCCCAGTGAACACAGCGGAACACGGAGGTTAAGTTCTTCCCGCCCCAGTTTCTCGGGGGCTCTTTATACCCACAGGTTCTCTGGAATTGCTCTGAGGCCTATCACTCTCCCCCCAAGTCAGGGGGGTGACCTTTAATAAAGACTCAGGCCCCCGGCCTTGACCCGTCCGAGAGGAAAATGTACAAGACTAGCAGGTAAGCGCTCCCCAGACTCATGCTTCCAGAGCCTCCCACAAGACGATAATTTGCAGGCTAGGCTTAGGGCTGGAGAGGAAAGGAAAGGAGAGTATTGAATTTTCTTGGATCTTTTAGCTGCGGTCTTCGGGGGTTATTTTTAGGCCGTTGCAAGACTGTAAGAAAATAGACACTTGGCACAAGGGGCCTCCGACTTCTTGGCACATCCTTCCCTCCTTGCAGAAATGCCCCAGGCCTGTGCAGAAGGGCATCAGGAAGGCCAAGGCCAAGGATAGGTTATATGATGAGTCATGACCACTGTTGATTCGATTCCTGGTGCCATTTGTTGTAAGAAATTCCATTCGCCAACAACAAGGATCTTGGGATAAAGTTTTGGAACCTAAGAAAGAGAGATGCGTTCACAAATCTGGGGGAAGGACCACCCCGGGAGATTGGGGAGAGGAGGCCCATTGGTTCTGTGTCCTGTCTTTCTGAAAAGCAACAAAATTAGCATAGAACTGTGCAGGGGGGTCCAACCTTTTAGCATCTCTGTAGCGCACTGGAAGAAGAAGAGTTGTCTTGGGCCACATATTAAATACATTGTGATGCATAACCACAAAAAATCTCATAATTTAAAAAATTTAATATATTTTAAATATATATTAATTTAATTTTATTAATATAATTTAAATATATATTTTATTGATTATGCTATTACAGTTGTCCCATTTTTCCCCTTTATTTTCCTTTACCCTGTACCCCCTCCCACCATCATTCCCCTCCTTCACTTAGTTCATGTCCATGGTCATACATTTAAGTTCTTTGGCTTCTCCATTTCTTATACTATTCTTAACCTCCCCCTGTCTATTTTGTACCTACCATTTATGCTTCATATTTCCTGGACCTTTCCCCTCCCTGCTGATAATCCTCCATGTGATCTCGATTGCTGTGAATCTGTTCCTGTTCCTTCCTGTTCCTGTTCCTTCTATTCAAGTTCAAATGAACTTGTTTGCTTAGTTCATTTTTATTTTTGTTTTTTTAGATTCGGTTGTTGATAATTGTGATTTTGTTGTCATTTTACTGTTTGTACTTTTGATCATCTTTTTTTAGATAAGTCCCTTTAACATTTCATATAATAAGGACTGGGTGATGATGAACTCTTTTTAACTTGACCTTATCTGGGAAGCGCTTTATCTGCCCTTCCATTCTAAATGATACCTTTGCTGGGTGGAGTCATCTTGGATGTAGGTCCTTGCCTTTCATGGCTTTGAATATTTCTTTCCAGCCCCTTCTTGCCTGCAATGTTTCTTTGGAGAAATCAGCTGATAGTCTTATGGGAACTCCTTTGTAGGTGACTTTCTCCTTTTCTCTTGCTGCTTTTAAGATTCTCTCCTCATCTTTAATCTTGAGTAATGTGATTATGACGTGCCTTGGTGTGTTCCTTCTTGGGTCCAACTTCTTTGGGACTCTCTGAGCTTCCATGACTTCCTGGAAGCCTATTTTCTTTACCAGATTGGGGAAGTTCTCCTTCATTATGTTTTCAATTTCTTACTCTTCCTCTTCTCCTTCTGGCACCCCTGTGATTCAGATATTGAAATGTTTAAAGTCATCCTGGAGGTTCCTAAACCTTTCATTTTTTTTGCATTCTTGTTTCTTCATTCTGTTCTGACTGAATGTTTCTTTCTTCTTTCTGGTCCAAACCATTGATTTGAGTCCCAGTGTCCTTCCCGTCACTGTTGGTTCCCTGTACATTTTCCTTTATTTCACTTTGCATAGCCTTCACCTTTTTTCTCTATTTTGTGACCACACTCAACCAATTCTGTGAGCATCCTGATGACCAGTATTTTGAACTGTGCATCTGATAGGTTGGCCACCTCTTCATCATTTAGTTTCATTTTTTTCTGGAGCTTTGATCTGTTCTTTCATTTGGGCCATTTTTTTTTGTCTTGATGGGCCTGTTACATACTAAGGAGCGGAGCCTTAGATATTCACCAGGGTGGGGCAAGTTGCTGGTTGTGATGCTCTGTGTGGGGGAGGGTCTGAGAGGGAACAGTGCCGCTTGCTCAGCTCTCAGTCACTGGCTTTCAGTCACTTCCCCGGCTACCCACAGGCAAACTGGGCCCTTCTGGTGCTGATTCCAGGGTGGGTGGTTTGTGTATGTTCCAGAACCCTGTGTATGTTCCAGAACTCTCCAACGAACTCTTCGTCGGGGCTCTCTCACCACCTCAACCCCCACAGGTGTTTTCCGTCAGAGGTTTGAGGCTTTATTTCCCTACTGGAACCCTGGGTTGTGGGTCTGTCTCGCTCCCTAGTTTTTCCTCCTGGTTTATCTGCACGTGAAAGTGGGACCCCCGGTCTGCCAGCCCCACCAGTCCTCTCCCCCCGGCTGCCCGTCCCCGCCCCTCCTATCGGTCTGGGTGAGTGTTTCTTCTTTAACTCCTTGGTTGTTGGACTTCCATACAGTTTGATTTTCTGGCAGTTTTGGTTGGTTTTTGTTTTCAAATTTTGGTTGTGCAAGGAGGCAAAGTGTATCTACCTATGCCTCCATCTTGGCTGGAAGTCAGAATCTCACCATGTGTTAAGTAAATTCACACTTTTGTGTTGGGCCGCGTTCACAGCCATCCTGGGCCACATGCGGCCTGTGGGCCACAGGCTGGACACCCCTGAATTCTACAGCCTCAAACAAACCCTTTGTTCACACAGTGTGTTCTCCTGGACGGAACGACACATGGCTGGCATTCGGAGATTTTACCACACCAGATGGGTGTGATTAGTATTAAGAGGGTTGGAGTAATAGCTCCCTAAAATAAAAATTAAAAAAATGAAAAAGGCTTGACTTGCGTTAACACTTTAAGATGAATGGCTTGTTCCCTGATTTAAATGAAAAGAGCAACGACGATTTCTCGATGTGCTTCCTCCTTGCTCCTGCTCCACCTTGCCTTGCATCTGTTCTCGTGTGCGTATGCAGATCGCAATATCAAGTATGCAAATCACCCCGCCCCCTGTTGCGATGGCTTTGTGGGTGGATGACAGCCTGTCCCCTTCTGCTGAGCGTCACTTTGACAGCCAGCTTTGAATGTTCATTCCTTGTGCTTTGGCGTTTTTGAGACTCGGTGTATAGGCCCCTGCTCTTGGGACGTGTGGCGTCGTCTGGGGGAGAGCAACGTAGGACCCGGAGGAAAGCAATCTGGACTCGGGGGCTGCTGTATTCAGCTTCCCTGAAAGCGCTTCTTCCTGGGCTGACAATGAGGTGCTTCTCCCAGGAGCGTTTCCCTGGGGCTGCCAATAGAAAATGCATGACTACCGGAGGAAATGTCACTTGGCGGGGACACGAGGCCCCTACACACAGAGAAGCAAGCTCCCCCAAACATGCCGCCTTGCCTGCGCTGTCCTGTGGGCAGGCTGCCCTTTGAAAGGGAGCAGGCTTTTTCCTGGCAGCGTTTCCAATGACTCTCAGTCCTTCTAACATTTGGCTTCGACAGGATTCATTGTTTTCTTGTCAATTAAAAATGAGAAATTTAGCTTCTTGCTAGGCAGACAAATGGTCAGCTGGAATGAACCACATGAGGACCTAAGATTGCAGGTGGACTGAAGTCACCCCGAAAAATTCCTCTGGCAATGCCTGTGAACAGATGGTCACCCAGAGGGACCTCCGAGGTGTCACCCAGGGCCCTCAGGCATTCTGAGGGGCCACTGGACTTGAGGTGGTGAAGGCAGCGTGTCCCCAGCTGGTCCTTCCTGCCTGGCTTTAGGGAAGAGTGGCCTGCCGCCTCCCCCTCCGTCTTCCCACTGCCCGGGGCCAGTCCAGGACCCTGTTCCAGACAGAGGGTTGTGCTTCTCAGTTTTATTTTTAGAGGCACATTATCTGGAAGTGATATCCATTTATTGGTTATTCATTTCACTCTCTGCCTCAGGGATGTTGGTAGACTGTGGATCTAAATGATGGCTTCCTCTCAGCCAAGTCACAGAAGGCGCCCCAGTGGGTTTTATGTCCTGAGGGCAAATGAAAGTTCTGTGTCCTGCATGGCAATTATTTTCCAGGTTGCTGCTCCCTTCTGAGCATAAGGATGTGTCAGGAGAGTGGCTGTGTACCAGTGCGGGGGCGGGCAGGCCGCCCCGGAAGTGGGGGGGGTGCCTGGTTCTTCTTTTCCACCTCTAATTCCTTTCAAACCGACAGATTTCACACAACATAGAGAGCTCTTTGCGAGCCCAATTAACGTGCCTTTCTCACGCAATTTTCTAAGTAGACTTTTCCCTAAGATGGGCTTAACTAATGATGGAAAGAATTTAATCCATCTGTGAAAAACCCTTAATCTTCACTTAAAAAAAAAGAAAAAAGAAGCGAGATGCACAGTGGCTGCGTAAACCTCACCAGCCTCGGCTTTACCTCCTCTCCATGCACGAAATAACGGGCTGCGTGTGCACCCAGCAGGGGCCCAGCATGTTCCCCACGAGGCCGGTCACTGTGCACGGTTGGCGTCCGTGGACTGTGAACCACGGGACAGCGAAGGGGTATAAAGCGGGGCTGCCTCTGACTCCGCTTTTTCGTCGATGAAGATAGTCATGTGGACAACGAAAGGAACAGTCAATATCGTTTTGGATTCTTCCTGTGTGCAAGGCTCATTGGCAAAAAACTTTAGACACAGTAGGTCAGTCAATTAGTCCCACAGTCATAAAAGGCAGTTACCCTTGATATCATGTTATTACCGTACCGTCTCTGGAACAGAACTCTGGGTCTCGCCTCCCCAAATCGATTCTTCCCCCGGACGTCCTCCCCTCTGAGCCGCTCTGGCCACAGAGCTGGACATGACTCATCTTTGGTTGTGCTCCTTCCCTGTGCCTCCCAGAGGCAGCTGGACGCAGTCTGCCAAAGATGACAGCCAGTTTCCCAGTTTGGTCTCTTCGATAAGATCCCTGCTCACCTCTCAGACCTCGTCCTGCCGTCACTCCTGTCCTTGCTCGCTTCCCAGCAGCCCTGGCCTTCCGACCCCTGAAGCGTGTTACGCTTACTGGAAATGTATGTGTAATGTATCTCAAGTGCTTGCATTTTGCTCAGAGTCCATTGCCACGGCTTAGTCTAAACACCATTGCCTCCAGCTCAGAGTGTGGACATAGTTTCCCGACTGAGCAGCATCTTCCACTCTTGGTCCCTTATAAAAACCCAGTGGTGAGACTGGCCCCCCAGCCGTGAATCATCATGCCCTGCCCCTGCTCAGACCGCCCCCCGCTTTGGGCTGCTCTTGAAGAAAGCGTACTTCCTACCTTGTCTGCTGGGCCCCCTGCTGACTGCCCCTCTAACCCACCTTGCCAAGGTCGGCCCCTTTGCTCTCCATGCCCCTACACACTGGCCGTTTCTCTCTCCCTCGAGTGTGTCCCACTTGTTTCTGACTCAGAGCTTTGAACCTCTGCCTTTTCCCCCCGGAAACAGGTCCTCTGTCTTTGCATGGCTGCCTCCACTTGGTGGTCGAAATCCTATACTTGCAAATGAAAAATAAACAACAAGCAAAAAGGAATAATAACAGGCCCTGTTTGCACCACCCTGGTGGGAAGGTTGAGGGGCAGGTTGGGGCGGAGTTCGGTAGTGGGAGAAAGCAGCAGACCTTACAGTGAGGCTGGGTGTTCCCTGCAGGGGCTGGGCTGAGCCTGAGTGACCAGCACCTCTCGGGAAGAGGCGATGTGCACCCTCCGTTCATCGGCTCACAGTCGCCGTGAACAAATTAATTATCTCTGTATTCGTATCCTTGCCCGGTGCCGAAGTTGTGTGAAGGAAAGCTCTGGAAGGTGCCAAACTGGCAGGTCCATAGCACAGACAAATTATCTCTGTGATTAATGAATCTCGGGCTGGGAGAGGCAAGTCGCTCCCTGCCGAAGGGTGACTTAACAGCCAAGGCAGAACTCAAGCCTAGAACTGCCCGCGTGCAGAGCCCCGGCCGCCCCGCACTACTGGGCCGACTGACGGTGGGCTTGGGCAGCATTCTCATTCCACCACGTTTCTTCCGGATCCCACGTAACTTCATGTGCCTTAAAATACGCCCCTTTGCCTTATCATTGAGTCCAACGACTGCTGATTCATTGCCCTTGGCGCGTAGAAGACCCCTGTACATGTCTAGGTGACTGCATTGCTCTTGTACCCCTAGAGACATTTGGCCGCACGGTTAGTGAACGCTTGCTCGAGTCACCAGGACCTATGCTGCCAATTTTATAAAATGTAATCTCTGTTGTGTTTCTTCCTGTTACTGTTTAGTCCCCTTATACCCCCTCCCCGCAGTGATCACCACACTGTGGTCCGTGCCCATGAGTCCGTTTTCCTTTTTCCCTGTCCCTCAGCCCCCTGACCCCCCATAGCTGTCATCCGCTCTCCAGCTAGGAGTTGTCTCTGTGTTGCTTGTTAGATCTTGTATTCAAAGTGATCATTTGTAGAAAAGAATTCTCAAGACACCAAGTTCAATTTAAATGGAATGAATGCTGAGTTTCCTGAATAAATTGACATACGTACCTACACAGATCCACTTCTCCATTCTTATCGAGACCGTGACCCATCGCCAGCCACTTTACCTTCTCCAGCTGAATGGGAAGCAGCCCCAAAATATGACGCGATACCCAAAGGACAGTGAAAGGCAGGAGAAGTCGATGCCATTTCTCAAAGCCAGTAAGTCTCCTTACACGCAGGCCCCCGGGGTTACCCGAGATAATTGCTCATCTCAAGTAGCCCCCAAGAAGCTCTCATCACCCACCTCCAGGGTGTCTGACTTGCCCCCTCCACAGCAGGTCATGGAGCACAGTCCTTTGCAGTCAATGCTGGGTTTCAAACAGGGGGCCATTTACTCATCTGCTAATTAACTCATTCAATGTTTATGAAGCTCAGATAGGCCTGGCCTTGCATGACCATGAAAAACTCACACACAAACATCTTCAAACAGTATTAGGTCCTAAAGTACAAATATAGACAAGAGAAGCTTAACTCATCAATGCATTTTGGGGCTAGAAACACGGGTATTAAGCTGGTTGTTGCTCACTCAGTTGCCTTGCAAAGGTATTTTCTTGTATATCGGGAAGACACATCTGGCCACTGACATGGCTGTGCATGTGAGAGGAAGTTCGTTCACAGCCCTTGGCCGCTCTGACAGGCAGATGTCTCACTCTGCGTGCCTGCCAATGCCACCAAAACCTAGACATGTTCCTGTGAGCTATAGAGACAAGCCATGGGTGACTGGTGAAAGTTATATGTCCCATGTGCCGTCTCATGTCACTTGCAGCCTCCTTGCCTGTTTTACGACCTTTGCATTGTCCGTTAGCTGCTGTGGGAGTAAAAAGAGAAAAGAAGTGACCTCGGACCAAAAGCACATCGCTATTCTCTTCCATTCTCTAACATGAAACCGTCATCTGGGTCTGACTTGCTGCCTCCATTCTATGCGCTGAGACTGCAGAGAAAATGCAGCTGGGACCCCTGTCCTTTCCTTTTTATTGAAATCCTCATCCAAGGATACGTTTATTGATTTTAGAGAGAGAGAACAGGAGGGGGAGAGGGGAGTGAGAGAGACAGAGAGAGAGAGAGAAACACCAGTTGGTTGCCTCCCATGTTGCTCCAACCGCAGACCCAACCCACACCCTAGTGCACGCTGAGACTGGAGATCGAACCCGCAACCTTTTAGTTTGTGGGCTGATGCTCCAACCCACTGAGCAAGCTGGCGCGGGCTGGAATCTCTTTTTCTGACAAGTCTTGGAGTACAGACCTTTAAACACACACACACGTACCCATACACCCACGCACATACATACAAGATGCACTGGACTGCTGAAGAGGAAGCAGCTGATCTCTCAGCGTTAGAGGAGGGATGGAGCTGGAGGGAAGAGAGAAAGGAACTGTGAGAACCCTTCCTGCACTTGGTCCTGAAGATTGACAAGGAGTTGTTCAGACCGACCAAGGATGAATGACACCCCGGCAGAGGAAAGAGGGTTAAAGCCAGAGCGGTGGGTGGGACATGTAACTTGTGGCTGTGAAGACAGTTGCAGGCTAGGGTGGGTGAGGTCCCCCAGAGAGAGGGAAGGCAGGGATTAGAACTCATGGGGAAGAATCCTTGGAAATGCCAACATCCGGGGAGACGAGGATCCTGGCAAAGATGGAAAAGAAACCTGCAACGTGTGGAGAACCAGGAGGGGGATGTCAGAGGAGCCCAGGGANAGCGGTGGGTGGGACATGTAACTTGTGGCTGTGAAGACAGTTGCAGGCTAGGGTGGGTGAGGTCCCCCAGAGAGAGGGAAGGCAGGGATTAGAACTCATGGGGAAGAATCCTTGGAAATGCCAACATCCGGGGAGACGAGGATCCTGGCAAAGATGGAAAAGAAACCTGCAACGTGTGTGTGGAGAACCAGGAGGGGGATGTCAGAGGAGCCCAGGGAAGGGGCACTGAGTGGGCAGCAGCCACTGGGGTTGGCAGTTGGGTGGATGGTCGTCGTTTTCTTCCACAGAGCAGCCGGACCGCAGTTTGTAGAGCTGTGAGAGCAGAAAGCAGTTGGTACCGTGTCGGGAGTGAAAGGGAGGAAGGCCGATGGAGACAGCAATGTGGCTGCTCGCACGGAAGGCTGCCCCGGTAGCAAGCCCAGCGCAGAGAGGACGACGGAGAGTGCCCCGAGGGGACTCGTACAACAGATACGGTTTGCATTTCAAGTCCTGCGAGGAGTCGGTCAGCGGGCGAACTTGGAGATCAACTTAAAGAAGCTGATCACTGGGGAATGAAAGGGACCCCCAGTGTGGACGGAGGGATGAGCCCGGGTGAGGGAGGGGCCAGTCCCCAGCACAGGTGTGAAGGAGGTGGATTCTGGTGAGAAGGGACAGGAGGGAGGATGCTGAGGCTCTGCGCCTGCTGGTGACGATTTTACTCGGTAAGTCAGAGGGAAGGAGCAGCACTGCAAATTATGAGAAAAACAGGATTGTCTTTAAAAATTCCAGACATCAAAAACACATGGGAGAAGCTTCTGGCGGGGGTGGTGGTGGCGTGGAGACCATTGAAGTGCAGCTGAGAGTTTGGTCCCAGGCGTGATGACCACATTGTCCCTTCAGGAGGAGGCGGGAGGGCCGTCGGGAAGGGCACATCTTCCGCCCACGTCACCTCGACTCTCCAAGGGGAGCAAAGCGGGGCTGCTCCCCCTCTGCCGCTCAGCCACGTCTCCGCAAACGTCCCTCGAGCCGGTGCCCCTAGTCACGAAGCCGTCACATTTGAGTAATTCAGACTACCTGATAAAACATTTGTTTTCTAAAGCAACATCACGGTAGTCACAATCAAAGAAAAATAGATTTGGTGATACAGCCATATGTAAACGTTGTTTGCAAATATCATCAGAGGAAAAAGGGTAGCAGAAGGCACACAGAGGCTTATTTTTACCTCCCAAGCAAACCTTTGGCAATTTGTGTTTCAGATTTGATATATTTCACTTCCCATTGCGACTGATATTCATGAAATGCAATGACGGAGCCTAATCGCACCTCTAAGGAGATGAAGTACCTTCCCCTTAATTAATGTCTACAAAGAGATTTCATGATGAAAAGTGCCATTAAGTGCCACCTATTAATGACTTTCTGCTGCAAGAGGCACAGAGGCCTCATTATATACTGTTTTAAATATTATAAAATATTTACAAAATAGGTTTACAAATCGCCAACAAGCCCGATAAGAAAGCTTTTTCTCTTCTGGGTGAAACTGAGATCACAAGGCAGGGGGAAACATTTCAACCCCATGTGAGGGGCCTTCAGAAAGAGCTCCAAAGACGCCCGCCCTGTGCCCGTTCTTCCTCCACCCCGGCCGTACTCCTGTGGTTTGCTCGAACCAAAGCAAGTCACCACTCAACACTGGGCACAAACGTTAGTTTTATCTGGTGGCAAACACAGGCTGGGATCCCGCCCTTCCCATCCCTGCCCAGCCCCCTGCTTCGGGACTGGCCCCTGAGGACGGGGCTCTGGGTAGCATCTGAAATTCCCTGACATTAGAGGAGGAAAAATGCAGAGCTACTTGTGGTCTCTGGGTCTGGTCTGGGTTGGAGTCTGTCCTCAGCCCAGTCCCCCGGGTGACCTGGAATGAACAGGTCAAGTCACTGATTTAATTGAAATGTCGTAAATGCTGGTTGAGCATTGACTTTGTGCCAGGCACTGGGCGGCTTCCTGCTCACAGATTCTACGTTTCCTCCTGGAGAACCGTCCTTCCCTGATTCCTGGTGTGTTAGTCCCTTGGAGCTGCTGTGATGCCACACCTCAGACCAGCTGGCGTGGGGACGGATGCTTATCGCTCACGGTTCTGGAGGCTGGAAGGTGCAGAATCCAGCTGTTGGCGGACTTGGTGTCTCCGGGCTCCTGCTTCCTTGCTCTCACTGGCTGTCCCCGAGTGGGGAAGGACACAGAGGACGCCGGTAGAGTGTCTGGTATAAGGGCATCAGTCCTATCACAGCGGCTCCACTCTTGGGACCTCCTCACCTCTCAAAGGACCACCTCCTAACAGCATCACCCTGAGGGGTAGGTTTCAGCATGTGACTTTCTGGGAGACACAGACAGGCTAGAGGAACCAGTGTCTTGTAGGCCATGCCTTATATTTTCTTCTGATTGGGGGCCAAGTGGGGGACGGTCATCAGGCAAAGGAGAATACTAAACTTCTCACTTTTTACGTCTTTTTTTCCCCCTGAAGACACATTGGCTCGACTCATTTATGGAATCACCTCAGCTACTCGAGGGACTGAGTGGCCCTTGGAGCTGCGGCCCTTTATTCCTACCCTGAGCCTCCGGGCCGGCTGGCTGCTGGCTTGGGTTCAGCCCATAGGGACGACACCCCCACTGCCTCAGGGAGGTGGCCCATGGTGTTCCAACCCTTCTCAAGTCGCCACTTTGCCTGTAAGAGTCAGAGAGTTCCAACCATCACCGCTCACCTGTGCTGTGCACTCTGTATTATGTTATTGTCTTAGGTGATTATGACATGGTTATGCCTGAGGACAGAGTCATCAGATGCAACATGATCAGAACCAAAAGAGTACGTGGAAACCACGTGTCTTGCTCCGGTGTCACCGTGATTTATAAATACAACCCCTGGAGAGGAAGCAGGAGACCCCGACTAAAGCCACCCTGATGGTGGGTACTTTGGAACCAGACGGCAGACGTTCTAGAAATGCTGTAGCTCCTCACGTTTGCAAGGAAGAGTTGACGCCAGAAGGCAGCGCAAGACGCTCTAGTGAGGGCGTCTGCTGTTTGGCAGGCAAAGCCGTGTTCCGTCATGGTCTGCTGGGGGTTCTCGCGGGCCAGGTGACGCGAAGCAGCCTCGCTCTCGTTGGTGGCTCTCCTCTCTCTAAGTGTCTGCGCCTGTGTCCCACCATCTGAGGATGACCTGACCTGCCAGGGGAGTTTTTAATGTAGGAAACGGCAGTTTTAAATGTAGGAAAAGTTTTTAATGTCTGCCTCAGAGGATGAGTCCTAAAAATCAGCTTTGCATGTAGGCAGCAGGCGAATGGTGACCTGAATACCCTAAGACATACTGGGGACAGTCCCTGGTGTCTTGCTGCGAACTCACCTTCCCTGGTGTCTGAAGTGCCAACATTGGGGATTATTTTTCAGAGTCCTTCTCATCGATGAAGTCTAAGGGAAATTGCCTGTTCAAGGAGTTCTTGGAAGGCCGATGGGAACTCATTAGCTCCTTGAACACTCAGAGATCCTAAGCAGCCTACAGAATGTGTGAGGTTGAAGAGAAAAGAAATCATGTCACGGTGAGTCAGGGGTGAGTAAGCGGCTCGAGGGTTGTGTCACCTGCTTCACAGTTTGGGGAGGATCAGCTGGGAGCTGGGATGCTGTCTGGGTGCCAGAGGTCTTGTTCCCCCCAGGGAGCCTGGTCTTGACCTCCCCCTGAAAGAAATGCCACAACAGCTATTTTTGTGCATCGAGGTCCAATTTCTTCCTAGTCTTACGACTCGGGGGGTGTGGTCCTCCGCAAAACACCGCTATTACAACCGGGAGCCTCTCTGCTCGTTGTCTTTTATAAGACGCCAAGCATTAAAGATCCTTATTTCACCAAACAATCGAGCCATGCAGTGCGCGTCTCACTCCTGGGGCTCACTACGGCCCCCAGCCTGGGTGTGTTATCACTTTCTCGTTGCTGTATGGAAATGAGATGCTGGTCTCCACAGGTGCCTCCTCGCCTGACATCTCTGTGCTCACGTCCTGGGCCGGGACTGTCTTCCAAGGCACCAGTGGTGACAATTTTCCTCCCCGTGCTCCCAGATTCAGGGGATTGCTGCTTTGCACAGCTCCCTGACACCTGTTTAGCTTAAAGGCAGGTGAACCATTTTTGAAAAAGGAAGAAATGTCCTAGCACCATCAGAGCAGAAAGGAAAAGGAATTAAAACCTGAGCAGACGATTTGCCGCGTGGGCAGGGCGTGGACGTGTCGGGGTTGCTGAGGGCCTGTGCGGTGCGGGGTGCCTTTGACGCCCGGCGGGCGCTGTGGCAGCCGCTCATCTGCACTGGGGAAAGGTGCTCGAGATGAATTTCGGGAACTTCACTACTGTGATGTGCTAAATTTTAATTATTTCCCTTCCTGCTTGGTATATTAATGTTGTGATTACCCTTGGAAATGTATCACCGGTGATGATTTATGCAAACCCAGTCGGCTCGGCGGCTTCATCAGTTTCAATTAAAACAAGCGGCAGAGGGGCTGGCGGCTGCGTGGGGGCTGTCAGTCGTGGGCGCTGCTCCAGCGAGCAGGTGCCGGCCCCTCACCTAACGCATCGCCTTTGCTCAGCCTTCGGGCACCGTCTCTTCCATGTTGCAACTAGCCACGGAGAGAGGAAAGATTCGAGCTGAAACCAGCTAGGAAATTGTATTTTTTCTGTTTTTAATCCTCACCTGAGGATGTATTTATTGATTTGTGGAAGAGAGAGAGAGAGAGCAACATGGAAAATGTCAACCAGTGGCTTCCCATACGGGCCCCAGCTGGAGATGGAACTGGCAACCTTTGGTGTGGCTTCAAAGCCGCCTGCCTAAGGCAGGAACTTGCACTCTGTCTGTACTTCTCTGCCGACAGAGGACACTTTGGAGCCAACCCTTCCCTGTCTTGAACTGTTCAAGGGCTGGACTGGTCACAGGACCATTGAGAAGTTATTCTCTGACTTCAGTGAACAGGGTTCGTGGGTCCCAGGGGACTGTGGTCCCCCAGGGTCATCCCTGAAGTGTGTGCACTTTGTACAGTGAAGCACTGTTTTCAGAGCTCACTCACCGCAAGGACTCTAGTGAGGAGGTCACCGGGTTCCCCATGGTGCACCCCCAGTACCCAGTCTCTCCAATTACTCATTTGGCTGCACAGTTACTAAAGTCCCCAGTCTAGCTGGCAGCCTTTCCTAAGTCTGTTCCAAACAATGTCACTGATTTCCCAGCCAGGTCCACAGGGGCTTCTCTGAACACAGGAGAGAGGGGCAGCCAAACCCGCTCTCAATGGCAGAGGTATTTTAATCACATTTGAAACTTTTGACAACAGCCTGACCAATTAAAAGGTCAAGGGCACCTGTCGCCGCCACATGAGAGCCCCTGGAGAGAGCTGGCCCGGAGCAGGACCTGACTTCCAGAAAAGAAAGAGAAGAGCATTCACTTTCACTGGGGGCTTCTGAAGACTGAGAGGTTTTCTTAGGCTCCGCCGAGAAAGAAATGCCAATCAGCCATAAAGTAGGCAATAAAGAGCTTTATTGGGGTTTGCGCTTCCAGGTGAGATTCCACGGTCTGCAGGATGAGGCGGGGGGAAGTCATGCCCGAGCAGGGAATGTAGTGGGGTTTTATTTTCGGTGGCTCCCCGTGGGAGCTGGGGATGGTACCCTCTGAACAAAGCAGAGATACAGCATTGGTGGTCTCTTCCTCGGACTCAGGTTACTGTGAGGATGTCCGTCTTGGCAAAGTCCAGCCGGAGCTTCCTCCTATCCCCGCCCACCCTAACAGAGACCTGAGCCTGGAGGGGACTCCAGACGGGTTGAACTGGGGCTCTTCCAGGGCTCCTGCCTGGTCTCAAGCTCACTCCCCCTTTGACGCTCCATCTCTTGCCTCCTGCTTCCACGCACACCTACCCTGAGCTCCCAGCAGCCGCCCCACCTCAGGCTTGGGTTCGCCTGCACAATCCTCAGGAAAATCTTTGCTCCGGTGTTTAGAATGGTCCCTTTTTGCTGACACAAAAGAGGGTAAAAAAGAAGCCCTTCAAGTCCTTCCTCCTCAGAGGCCTTTGGCCACGCTGCTACTCTCCTCCCTCTCTCGTTGACTCTTGCACGGCATTTGCCACATCTGAAAGGGGACTTTGGTGTCGTCTGACCCTCCTGCCACCGAGGGAGAGGCTCCACGAAGGGGTGTTGGCCACGGCCCACCAGCGCAGGGCCCAGAGCTGGGCCGAGGGGTCCCGAGTGTGGCCTCCCGTGTCTGGGAAGTGGGTGTCTCAGTCCAGCTACTGTCATTCCCACTGGCTCGGCTGGCAGTTACTTACTTGGGACCATGTGAGCCACTCACTGAAAGGGGTTTCAGGGCTGATTCTTCTTGACACTGTTTACGGACGGTGACATCTTCTGTGCCCAGGGGGCACTTTGAGTTGTGACCCACTGTGCCCCTTTGGGGGGCTGACATTTGCATGAAGGATGAGAAGTGTCGTGAGCATCAGGGAAGTTCCACATGAGCTGTGCAAACCTCTGCACTACCTTTGAAACTTCCCTTTGAATCTAAAACGGTTCCCAAACTAAAAGTGTCTTTTAAAAATACTTCTGGCTGGTTGATCACCCTCAGGTCAAAGTGGCCATCGGGGGGAGATGCTGACAGGTGAGTGGTCAGAAGCCAGGTGTGAAGCAGAGTCACCTGTGCCCAGCTGCAGGAAGCTGACCCTGGGCAGGGAATGATGGAACGAGGGGCCAGGTGCCCGAGGAAGTGTGTGGTGGTTCTCTGAAGACCCCCCCCCCGAGCCCCCACAGAAAGAAGAGACAACATTCGGTCATCGGATGGGTGAGTTGTCCTTGACCCCCGACCCCAGGATACAGTCACACAAGCCCCGTGGCCCTGCAGCTTTTCTCGGAAGTTATACCATCACCTCTGTTCCCCCGCTGAGCGAGCTCCTTGGTGCTGGTGGTGAGGAAGCTGCGTGTGGTAAGGAGCAACTTTGAGCATGCCCGTGGGACAGTGGTGGCAAGTTGCATTTAACCAATGTCTTCTTTTTACTCAAAATTGCTGGGAGGAAGAAATAAAATGATTTTGTTGGCTGGTATTTCTTAGTTTTGAAAGAGGTATAAATGAATAATAGATCGGGCATACTTAGAAACTGTGTTGATAGGAAGTAGATATATAAATAGCTTAAGCTTTTAGATGTTGTAAGCTTTTAAGAATGCAAATTGGTCATTAATAGAGTTACAGGTTCAGTTTTGCCCACAGAAAGCTTCATGTGAATGAACCATGAGAAAAAATGTGGGCAAAATAAACAGACTAGTAAGACGTATGAAGATCCAGGATACTAATACCCTGAAGGGGAAAAAAACCTCTCACAAAATATTAGAGCTAATAATTTACTAACTCTTGGTCCCTTTACAGCTTTTCTTCAGTTTGCTAGTAACAGTCAGCCCAGTGGGATTTTCACTATCACTGCGGGAGACCTGCAGTCAGGCCCAGCTCGAATGACCACTGTCCGGCAGAGACAGAGACCAGGGGGGTTGGAAACACTAGTTCCCTTTCCCCATCCTCACCACCAGCAACTTGGCTAGAGAAGCACCACTGTCGAGACCTTGCTACGGACCAGGCGCTGTGCAAGGCGTTTTCTCTCAAACATCTTCCCCTCCAATGAACACCTGCTTTCAGAGGAAGAGCTGGTATATCTGATTAGTAATTAATTCATTGCAAGTCATAAGACGTAAAGAAATGAGAAGTTCTGTGTGGGGGTAGCCATTATATTTCCATTTCAACATAACTCATCCGAGTTGAGTGCTATGGGGCGGAACTGAAGGCCTGAAGGAAGGACGAGATTACCAAGCACAGCAAAAGGAGGTGTGAGTTTTCAAATGTTGACAAATGCCGCCTTGGGCCACTGAGCTGGTGTTGCCCAGTGATGATGTTGTGGACCTCACCTTGCTGGGGAGAGGCCACACCACACGCAGGTTTGTCCACCGGAAGCACGTGAGTGCCTGCATGTGCGCCTAGGTCCTCGGGTACCAGCCGAGCAGTGGAATCCGTGTCATTTCTGTTTTCACTTGTGTGTGGTCCACACTTATTGTCCAAACTCTATTAAGTCTTCCAGTTTTCCATACAATGGGAAGGCTAGGCTGAAAGGGTTTATTCTGTCTTCCTCGTGCTCAGATACACCTCCACTGGGCACCCCAAACAAGGGCCGACTCTGCTGGGGGTGGTCACAATTTGCCAGCTAAGTATTATCATATGGTTGCAAGTCAGTCTGCATGGTGCACAGAGAAACAAGCATGTTCTTCCCCACGGTATCAACGGTTTTTCCCTGCTTAGATGCAACAGTCGAGCTAGTAACCTTCTGCAATATTTAATAGCGTCTCACTCAGATGAAGCCCCATTTTGCTCTGAACTGAAGTTCCATTTTAAGTACTAGACTGTGTATGCCAAATTTGGGCCTTTAAAGTTAACAGAAGATATACATTTTTAGCCCTGCGTTACAGGCTTCGGGAAGGAAAAGGTCAGGAATGAAAATATTCTACAAGCTGAGTAACTGGTGCCAATAGCCAGTGCTCTCTCACTGATGCCCGTCACACGACGGGGCGGAATCAGCATGCTGGTCACACCAGTGCTCCTCTCCCGAGGGGACCGGAGCCTGCTCACTCAGCACCTTCGGTTTCCAGCCTCTATTATCTTGCTTACTAAGTACATTTAATGTTGTGTAATTTATTTTTCCTCGCCTCATTTGTAAGTCTCTTGCTTCAACCCAAGATTTCTTTAGCAGCTTAGACTGCCCATCACACTCACATGTCCGTTTTAATAAAAGAATAATTCTTGTTAGAGACAATGGGCAACAAATACTGCAATTTATTGGGGCCAAAAAGGAGATGCCACATTATGCTCCACAATTACCAAGGCAAGAGTGGGTTGAGGACTGGGGAACAGCGAAACCTGGAAGCAGACAACACTGCCTTCCATAAGAAGTCTTCCATCAAAGTATTCAAAGAAAATGCATTCCTATCAGCATCACTTTTTTTCCCTCTCACGAAAGATGGGGGTGTTTTATAACTGATTTGCTCAGATGTCATTTCTCTATTTGGAGTACTATTCACATCTTTTTATTCCAGTTAGCACAAATCCAATTATTCTCCCTCTCTTCCACCTTCCGGCCCTCCTCTGTTCTACTGTTATTACTGTGGGGTGAATTTGACCTTGTAAATCAGCAATGCTGCTCCCAAAAGAACAAACACAAAGGAACACAGTCAACACATTTGCAAACACAGAAACCCAACATCGTGCTTCAGGAAAAAAAATGGCAGGAATTAGACAATCCGGATGAGGTCCAGGTCTAACCTAATGGGGTACCTGGTCGGCTATCTTAGGCACCTATGAGTGATGGTCGTATCACTTTGAAAATTAAATCTGACAGCAAACAAGGGCTTAAAATAGCCCATTATGTGCTCCAACTTGGGGAGAGAGAGGACAGGACAATAAAAATTTCTCTGAGGGCTAGAACGGGGTTGGAGTTTTCATGAGTGAACCAGGTAGGAGAGGTACAGAAGCCGGATTCCCCACCAAGGTGCCAGGCGCAAGCAGGCTTGTGTGCCCGTTTTCGCATCACGCAGCACCTAGAAATGAAAACAGCTGGGTTTGCCCCTGTGTGTCCTGTCTGCCCGTGAGGATGAAGTCCTTGGAAGGCAGTGGGAATTTGTCCAAGGTCACATTCAGTGTTGGTGCTGGGGTCTGGGGAGACAGCAACATGGATTGGCCGTGCCCATGGACTCTGGAGCCTGGGATTGCCTCTCGGCATTGCTCCCTGGCTGTGTGGCCCTGGGAGAGCCACCTAACCTTTCTGTACTTCCTGGTCCTCAACCACGACACGGAGGTAGATGGAAACGGCACTGAGCTGCACGGAGGCCGGCATGGGTCCATGGGCGAGGTGCTCGGAACAGCACCTGTAACATGGGAAGCGCTGCCCTTGACAAGCTCTGGCTACTTTTATGTTTCCCTCAAGGATGACAGGAGGATAACGATGTCTAGTTCCGGGGGGTGAGTTTGCACCATCTTCTGCCATTTCTGGAAATGCCGCGGTCGGAGGCGCCCCCAGGTCACGGTGTCTCTGGGATCCAGAGCCGGGCGCTCCACCATGATGCAACCCAGGAGGCAGGGAAGGGGGCCCTGACTGCTCACTGCCCTTGCTCTCACTCTGCAGATGGTCTTCATTCTCATCTGATCTAAATTCCTCACCGCCTCTTTCCCCTCCTCGAGGCTGAACTGGGTTGGCACTAGGCCATCATTAGCCCGCTGTGCCCTGAAATAGCTGCATCCTTTACCCTCTACCCCCTGTCCCAGCTCCATTTCTGCTCCCTCCCGGCCCATGCCAGGGCTCCTGGCCATTCTCCATTTTTCTTCAGCGAGCAGGCGCCTGTCTGCCTGCCGCCCCACAGTGACAGCTGGCTCCGACAGCCAGCCTCACCTTTTCTCCCAGTCCTTCGTGTAAAAACCCTCCTCGTGCCGGACGCCTCCCAGAATGACAATGGGTCCCTTACAGAGCAAGTGACAAACTGGAAACCTACTCTCTGCCTCGGACCTACCTGCTCTCTTCCCTTGGTCCTCGGAGCTCTTCCCGGGTCACATTTTGCCCACTTCTCTTTATTTCTCCCCCATTCCCTCGGGAACCTCTCCATTTCTCCCCGATTGTTTCTCTGTCTGTAATCATATAGAACCTTATTTTCAACCAAATTATACTGACCCGCATTTTCCATACAATGACATGCAGCTGATCTCATGGGTGCATTCACTTGGTAAGTAAACTACAGACACCGAGCCGACCACGTTGTTTTAAGCCACATTTCTCTTTGCGCGCACAGTTTGTCTGCGGACCTCCTCACTTTCGATCAGTCAACCATTTGTTGAATGTCTGTTCTTGTAGCTCTGTTACTTTGAAGTGCATCTGCATCAGCTTAACTAAGGAGAGGAGGAGAGCAGTAATAAGTGATGGCCTTGCAGAGCATAAGGGATGCAAGTTGCATTGTTTATTTTTGTGTTTCTCACAAGCTAGAAGGTAACATTACGAATTACGTTTTATGACCAGGTTTACATTTTCTATAACATTTTAAACATTGTTATTCTATTACAGTTGTCCCAATTTTCCCCCTTCTCCCTCCTCCGCCCATCCCACTCCCACAGTCCATTCCCACACTACTGTCCACGTCCAGGGGTCATTCACACCTGCTCTTTGGTGCCTTCTTTCCACCATTATCTCCCTGCCCCCTTCCCTCTGGTCACTGTCAGTCTGTTCCCTGTTTCCACGCCTGTGTTTTAAATACTCGTCTGAGACTGTGTTCGTTGATTTTTGAGAGAGAGAGACAGAGATAAACATCCATCTGATGCCTCCCTCACACGCCCGATTCTGGGTCCAACCCACAACCCAGGTGTGTGCTCTGAGCAGGGATCAAACCCACAACCTTTTGGTGCACAGCACAGTGCTCCACCCAACTGAGCGCCCCCCCCCCGCCCCCCCCCCTCCGGCCAGGGCAACAGGTTCATGTTTAAATACAGGTCACAAACCAGGCCAGTGCCCCTGAGGATGCCCCAGGACAGCTCTCTCCCCACCAGGTCCCGGCTCCCTGCTGCACTGGAGCACCCCGCACCGCAGGGCAGGGGCCTGTGGGGGCTGGTCAGACCTGGGGGCGGGCAGCCGTGGGAAAGTGAGCTTTATCGCCATTCTCCAGCCGCATGAAACTGGGGGGAAATCCACAGGGCAGCGTTTTCTCTGGAGCTAAATAACGCAAAGTTGCAGAGGTGGAGGAAAATGGTGGATAACCCAGTAAGTTGAGCAACAATTTCAACCAGGTAGTTGTTCTTGCCAAATGCTACTTCCCAGAGCCTCGTCAGTGTGTTTCCTTGTTTGGGCCTTTGGGGACTGTCCTGTTATTGCGAGGTTCAGCTTAAGGAACATGGTGGCCTCCTGGGTGTTGTTTCTCCTTTTGCTCACCCTTCCTAGTTTAATTGTGCATAAAGGTAAATTCACCCAATGTTGTCACAGGGTGCCTGGCTTCTGTGTCCCTGCTGGGTCGGTCAGTAAGTAGCACTGTTTTCTGAGCAGGGGGTTGGGGTGAGAATGCAGCTAGCACCAGAGGAGGCCTGGACCCTGAGCAGAACGGAACTGAGAAAAGGGCTTCTCTCCTTCCCAGAGCAGCGTCCCGCCTTCGCAGCCCTCTGGTCACCCGCAGCTCGTTCTCTGACGCAATTCCCTGTTGATTCTGCTCTCCAACAAAGTGCAGTCGCAGTGCTGAGAAACAGATACGACAGAGAGGGGCAGACACCACCGGCTGACGGACTGGGTGTCCGTGAGTCCAGGCAGCAGACTGTAGGGGCGTTGCAATGGGAGCCCATTTCTTTCTTGAGCAGCGCAGTGGACATTAATATTGCATGGGCCATTTTCTCCCTTATCCCCTGGCTGTCAGAAGCAGCTTTGCAGTGACCTAGTACCCTGGTCACCGCGTTCTTCCAAAGACACTCTCCGGGGACCAGGGCTGTCCTTTCCCTGCTTAGCTCGGTGAGCTGCGCGGCGTGTGCCGAAGCCTCGGAAGTCAGACATGGTTCCGAAACTCTCATACTCAGTGCTGCACCGCCCTGGGAATACCTCCCTTTTGCTATTATGCTGTTACTTTGACGAAGGAGAACTGTTGTGTTCTTTCTATAATTGGATGCATTTCCTTATTTCAGTGGAGAGAGAGACAGAGAGAAATGGGGAAATAGACATTCTCTTGTTCATCCCCTTTTCACCCCCCCTCCACCCCCAGTCAATGAATCAGTGGCCACCATAGAAAAGCGAGCGTCACCCTTTCAGCCCACTCAAGACATGCCTGGCGTGTCTGGCCTAAACTGTTATTTACAGAGAGGGGGAAATGGAGAGGACCACAGAGACTTTTATGTGAAATAGGTGGATCTGTGTATTAAAGTCCTCTGGGGACTTCTGTGATTAAGAACATTTAATAGTTTGTAGAAAAACAAATGTTTAACCAGTGAAGAGCCTGACAGGTCTTTTGGTTCTGGGAATACAACTGTTAGGTAAGAAACAGAGTGACCCAAAGTAGTTCTGCAGTTACCTCTCGGTTCAGGCGAGTAGCGAGTCCTCCTGTTGTTTGTGTAAAAGCACAGCATGGAACGCACCTGATTGCGTTGCCTTTGACCTAGCCTGGCACGAGTTTCAGTTGTTAAGTACGAAGTGGATGTCATGTTCACGGACGGCTGCTTCCAAGGTGCACTTTGTCGACTGTTTACATAAGTATGCTGATATGTAGGGCACTAAACGTATTGCAAAGTCCCCTTCTGCCTTCAAAACACTTTGAAACTTCATGTGTCTGGCTTTTACATGTCCATCTCCTTTCAATTACCTTAAAAATGTGGCACCAAATACAAATAATGAACGACAGAGCCATTCCAAAATAATTCTTCACATATTTTATGATGAGGTAAGATGTTGTCCTCATCTCCCTGCAGTCGTCAGCGGCACCCTGCCCTGCGGAGCTCTCTCCTGGCCCCCGGGAGCTGGGAGTCTCAGAGGGCCCTCTTCCCACACCTCCCAGATTCTGCGTGCAGAGACTGTGGCTGGGTGTCCTCAGCTGCTGGTGGCTGTGGGGCCTCAAAGGAAACGCTGCAAGGGCGGCGCTGTGTTAGTGCGGTGCATGCAGCAGCTCACTCACTCCTTGCAATAACCCTTTTGAACAAATAAGGAGACCAGGGCTCAAGGAGGCTGATTGGGTCCAAACGCTGTGGAGACGGCAGCAGGCGCCTCCCGTTTTGTCTGAGTAGGAAAAGGCCTTCACGGTGCCCCAGGGGCCCTTCCCTGGAGGGAGCTATAAAGCTCTTCCCAGGGCCTTACCAGGACCGGAACAAATAACAGAGTAACACAGTTCTCTAGGAAAAGCCCTCGTGTTGCAAGTGTTAATTCTCTCCCGCTTATTCTATACAGGCAACTCAGTTCCCACCCAAACTCCTTCCGGATTTTAATTGATATTTCACACGGTGCTGATTGTATTGAATCGGATTCAGCTGAAGTCATTTTCCTTTGGAAGACAAAATTTGCAAGATGTTTGGAAGACACTTGAACGGTGCCTCTTACTGTCAGACATTGGGCAGTGTTAGTGATGAAGCAGGGACAGACAGACGACACACCAAATGAGCGCAAATGGAAAGTCCAAGAATAGAGCCCGCGCGTCACCGATGTGGCTTTACAAGGGGAAAAGGGTCAATCTCCGAAAAATGATGTTGGGACGCCTTGTAACCCGTTTTAGTAGAAATGAAGGTAGACATTTAGACAAACCCAAACATCCACATGGAATAAAATAATATTGGTTACAAAAATACAAGAAGAACTATGAATAACTTTTAAAAATAATTTTAGGGTGGACATGAAGCCTTGTTAAGAATATGACACAAATCCCTGGATTTACAGAGGTAAGGTTAGTAATTCTGAGCTGCCTGAGTAAAGAAAAAAAAAACCCTTGCATATGATTAAAGACAACATACACTCAATGTAGATGGAGAAAATGCATAACAATGGCTGACAAAAACCCCAGATGGACTTGAACGTGACCCCACATCTCCAGTGATCCCCCGAGTGCTCTTATCTAAGCCGCAGGTCTCCACTCGAACACTGGCTCTTATAGCCTCTTACCCAACCAAAGACTTCATGTCTGGAATCGTCAGCTCTTTCCCTGACAGCACCAATTTGGACTCTCCATTGGCTCATTGCCATCAGCATGAAATCATTCTAGAAAAATATGCCCCATTCTACATAAATCATATAGACCTTCCCTTGATCCTTCCTCTGGACATGACCCCCTTTCTCTGTTGCTCTTTCGAGCAAAACTGGGTCCACACACAACTCCTGCTGCTGCTGTTCTCGCCACAGCCAGTCCCTTGGGAATTTGCCTCCTTTCACTAAAACCCCTCTCCTCAAAGTCACCAGTGACCAGATGCGGTATTTCTTCTCACTCTTCAACTCAATCGACTTCTCTGCGAGGTAGTAGCTGAGCTTGGACCTGGACACAGCTGGAGCTCGGGCCCCCTGCCCTGGGCAAAGCTGTCAAGAACACAGCCCTACTGTAAATTGTGCTGCTATGAAAAAAAAAGATAGGAATGAAAGCTAAAAAACAAACAAACAACCCCCCGCCCCCAGCATGCAGCCCTATTTGAGGCCGGAGCACC
The DNA here is from genome assembly GCF_014824575.4 of Sturnira hondurensis. Classification (NCBI taxonomy): domain Eukaryota; kingdom Metazoa; phylum Chordata; class Mammalia; order Chiroptera; family Phyllostomidae; genus Sturnira; species Sturnira hondurensis. The sequence goes on along the minus strand of NW_028082350.1, from coordinate 16,209,365 downwards.
AAGGACTTGTTAGGGATCACAGTGTCTCAAAAGGAGAAGTAACAATAGCAGCTAATTTTTCTCCAGCATTTCCTGTGCCCCTCCCCACCCTGTGTTCTGAGCATCTCCCTGGCTTCTGGGATCCTTCCCCCTCCTGGTCTTTCTCTCACGCCTCTGGTTGCTTCCCAAGTCCCTAGGTTGGTTGGTTCCTTTCCCCATGAGCCCTCCATGGACAACGCAGTGCCTTGGGCGGCTTCATTCTACCGCCCGCACTGACTTCTGTCCAGGTCCCTGGTTTGAGATACCACTCACACACTGACCACTCACGCATCCCTCCCACCTCCTCCAGCCTCCTCCTCCTTGAACTCCAGGCTTCTCCACCCACAGCCTCACTACTGTGAGAAAGCAAACACCTTTCTCAAACTTAATATGCACAGAAGCAGCCCCTTGCTTCCCCCTCTGGTCTCTGCCTCAGCCAAGGGGTCTATCACTCACCCAGCATTTAGGCCGACACCTAGAAATCACCTGTGTTTGTTTTGTCTCTGTTCATATTCTATGTCCAATCCATCAGCTGCTCTTGTCAGTGTTATAGACAAAACATGCCTCTAATCCGGTGACTTCTCGCGACCTTATTGCCAAAACCTAGGTCCAATCATCTCTTGCCTGGCAGTTGAAATGACCTACTGCACGCTGTAGTCACCTACCACATGGCCTTCCTGTTCCAGCTCTTCCCCCCACACCCTTCTGTACCCATATGGGTACACACACACACACACACACACACACACACACTACTGTCGCATTTCTAACTGGAGAAGCAGAAATCCAGATGCNGGTGACTTCTCGCGACCTTATTGCCAAAACCTAGGTCCAATCATCTCTTGCCTGGCAGTTGAAATGACCTACTGCACGCTGTAGTCACCTACCACATGGCCTTCCTGTTCCAGCTCTTCCCCCCACACCCTTCTGTACCCATATGGGTACACACACACACACACACACACTACTGTCACATTTCTAACTGGAGAAGCAGAAATCCAGATGCGGTTCTCCAGAACAACCTAGCACAGGCGCGCCTGCGCACGGGTCCCATGCAGAGGAGATGCTGAAGTCTCCAAACAGCTCAGTTCACACACAGTTTTATTAAACCTCCGGTGTGTGACAGCCGATACTGTGCTGGGTGCTGCAGATAATAGAGAATTGAATGAGACCAGGCACTGGCCCACAAGGATTCACTCTGGCAAAGGAGGCAGAAGGGGACATAAAGAATTCTAAGATGAGAGGGTCCTTAATAAATACAAACCTGGAAGAAAAACTAAAACATTGTGAGTGCCAATTATATACATAATTACAGGTGTATTACCGTAAGTCACTAGGTCGACATGCTAAGCTACGTAAATAGGAGTTTCAACAAGTTCATTCCTCTTTTCATACAGAATTTCACACAATGTTGTGTATTGATTGACCTTGACTTCAAAATTAGCTCTTTGTAATGTGGGTTTCTAAGTCGACTTCAAATGTGTTGATCTCTCCGGCGAAACTAACAGCTCTCTTCCATTGCATTTTCTCTTTGTTGTTTTTTATCCACTTTCCACCCCCACCCCCACCCCCAGCATTCTCTCTCCTCTTTGTTTCTCTCTCTTTACCTACTTTTTCTTTTCAATGTACTCTTCTATTTCCACCACTATTGCCCACTTTCTCCTGAATCTTCAATATTGTCTGAGACACAATGCTTTCTTTTCCTTGTATCATTATCCAAATGGTGAGAAAAGTGATTTTCCTTTTGAAGGGAGACTACTGTCGGGAGGACAGTAACCCCCTAAAATGTTCCCTTCCATTTGGGATCATGGTGGTTCTGGAAATAGGGCCGAGGGGGTACCTTTCAAGCTATCCAAAGCTGCTGGTCTTTAATGAGCCACTGACAAAAATGAGAGCAGAGACACGCACCGACCGACTGCTTCTTCCCAGCACGACACTGAGCAGGCATGGGGGACCGCAGGCACTGCCGCTCGGTAATGGGACCTCTCGTGGAAGGACAGACACAGCACGTGTGGGTGAGCAGCACTGTTTCAGGTCACGGCCACAGCATCGGCTGGACACCTTGTCCCCCGGCAGAGTCTGATGAGAGCCCAGTTGGGGGCTCTTAGACAGTCTGGTCCTGGGGTTAGCCCCTTCCCCAGAGAAAGAGGCTGAAGCCCAGGAACATCAAGTGAGGAAATGGTAACAGGAGCCCTGGTCTTCGAACCCCAAATCCAGTCTTCAGGCTCACACAGAAGCCCTGCACACACGTTCAGCCTGTGATGGGGGCTGGGGTGGGGGTGGGGGATGTTGTAGCTGTTTTAAATTCATTCCATAATAAGTTGGTTCTACATGCTAAAATGTTCATGATTTTAAAAAGCTGTTAAGAATTCAAATGTAACTTGTATTTTCCTGTTTCCTCCTTCAGAATATGCTCTGTTGGTTTTGATTAGAAGAAAAATGTTGTAACTGGGCTTTGGCTCCTAGCTGTGATTCTTCACCAACCAAGCGTGAGATGGAGAAAAAGGGAGCGCTCCTCATTAATAAAAGCAATTAGTGTGTCCGCAGTGGAGCAACCAGCCAGCCCCGGGGGTTCTCGGGGAGCTGCAGGCCTCTCAGCACAGTCTGTTCGCGGGGCAAGTGACTCTTGGAAGCAGACTGAATAGTCGCTGATTTTAATTGTCCTCTTCACTTCCTGACTCCGCGTTCACAGCTGATGGTGCTCACGGGGAGCGTTTATTCTTCAGAGAGAACCCGCACGGGGTCCGGCCCTCTGAGACGGCAGAAGTCATCTGCAGCTTGAAAGATACAGAGTGAGACATTTAATTTCTATAAATATTACAGCAAAATGTTTGGATCTGGCCTGCTGGCGAATCCCAGGTGGAAGCAATTGACACCACCTGTCACGTGGCTTAAAAGCGCATCCCAGAATAGAAAGCCTGGCACAGGCAGGGAGGATTTCCAGGTCCAGGTCAGATTCTAGGTGGGAGCCCTCCCCACCCCCGCCTCAGGGACCACGGATTCCACCGAGTTTGGAGAAACCCCAGCATGTCCAGGCCCTTCTGATGTTGACGTCCTCCTGACTTAGCAGAGCGAGATTTGGTCTGTTCTTCCAGGGGTCAAGGAAAGTGGAGTTTCTTTGTTCAGTATGACGGGTCTGTTGTTGATGCAAATGGGAACACAAAGGTAGAGGAAAATACCACGTCTGCCATAAATCCAGTCCTTGGGGGTGAGTGGAACGTGACTCACTTCTGTGGCTCAGTTAGGGGCTGCGGGGCGCTACCTAGGCACTCTGCCTCCTCCCCGCCCTCCTCTCCCTGCACTGCTCCCCGAGATCTCCCAGGAAAATGCTGATTCACTGGTCCGGGGCCCCAATTCTTTTGACTCCGTCCCAGGAAGCACCTCCCCTTCCCTGGGTCTGATTGCCAGTAGGCTCACGGGCTGCATATATTTGCATACTTTAAAAGCTGCCGCCCTGCCGGAGGGCATGGCTGCTAATCTGCCCCCTCTAGGCGCTGACCTCTCTCTACTCGCCCTTGGAGGCGCTCCCGGTCTTGGCACGCACTCCACTACTGGCAGCGATTAATGATCGCATAGGCTGCGAACAAACGAGCAAAAGGAGATCTTAAGTGAGCAATCACATATACAATTACATCAAAAAATAAAAGATCTGGTAATACATTTAAACAAGGAAGCGAAAGATCTATACACTAAAAACTGTGAGGCATCAATAAAAAGATTAACAAAGATACAAATAAATGGAAACATATTCTGTGATCAAGATTGGGAAAATTAATGTTCAAATGTCCATATTACCCCACTACGTAATCCCTATAAAAATTTTAATGGCTTTTCCCCCATAGAAATAGAACAAATAATCCTAAATTTTGTATGCAATCACAGATTGCCCTGAATGGCAAAATCAATCCTGAGAAAGACAGAACAAAGCTGGAGGTATCACAGCCCCTGATTTTAAACTATAGTACAAAGCTAAAGAAATCAATACAGCATGGTGCTAGAATAAAAACAGACATGTAGACCAACAGAACATAGATCCCAGAAATAAACTTCTGCATGTGTGATAAATTAATTTATAGACAAAAAGGCAAAATTCATATGGAGAAAAAGCCTCCGGAACAAACGGTTTTGGGAAACTGGACGGCCAAGTATCACAGAATGAAAATGAACCACCACCTTAGACTGCACAAAAATCCACTCAAAGTGGATTAAAGGCTTGACGGTAGGACTGGGAACCATGAACTCCCAGAATGAGACCTAGATACCAAGCTCCCTGGCATTGGTCTTGGCGGTGCTTTCTTGGGTTTGACACCAAAGGCCCAGGCAACAAAAGCTGAAATAGGCAAGTGGGACCGCATCAAACTGAAAAGCTTCTGCTCAGCAAAGGATGCCACGGACAAAACAGAAGGGCGACTTAGTGGCAATGGAAAAAGAAATTGTGACTCATATATCTGATCAGGGGTTAATATTTAAAATATACAAAGAACACCTCCAGCTCAACAGCAAAAGCAGAAACAATCCAATTTAAAAATGGGCAGAGAATCTGAATAGACATTTTTCAAAGATGTGCCAATGGCCAACAGTTTCATAAAAACATGCTCAACATCACTAATCATAAGGGATATACAAATTAAAACCACAATTAGATAGCACCTCACACCTGGTAGAATAGCCGTCATTAAAAAAAAAGAAATAACAGGTGTTGGCAAAGATGTAGAGAAAGGAAACATGTGTGCACTATTGGTAGGAATGTAAACTGGGGCAGCCACTAGGAAAAACAATATGGAAGGTCCTTCAGAAATTTAAAACGACCCTATGATAAATTCTATCCTAAGCAAACAAACTATGAGATCATTTATTGCCAGCAGTCTTGCATTAGAAGAAATGTTAAAGGAAGGCTGAACTACAATGTTACCAGAGAGAAAAGGGGAAGCCCTTGTCCTTTTGGGGGGACCCTGGGGTCCAGACTCCCTTTCCTGCTGTGAGCGGACACTCACCTCCATCACAGGGTTTGCGAACTGGACTGTCACTCTGTGCCTGTGCGGTGTTGGGGCAGGAAGCAAACACTGCTTAGGGGAGAAATATATTATCAAATGTGCAGAGGAAGCCGTTCTCCGCCTTGAGCCTCTAAACCACAGTCTCCAGCTTCTGTCTCTCCTGTGACGAATGCAGTCCCTCCAAACATTAAAAACACACGCGCTACAATCCGACATTCATATCTCAGCAGAGCAGGAGTGAAATGCTCAGAGGCAATTTGTCAGCGTTTATTAACTGTGACCTAGAAAAACCGGACCGTGGCACTGTGTCTTCGGTCATGTAGGTCAGGATGGGAGAGTGTCCTCACCATTTTATTTTCTGACTCTGCCCCTCTCCTTAGGGGTAAACAAGGTAAAAGTGACCCTGTTAGCATGAGGACACACAGGAAGGGAGAGGTCAGCATTAATGGGAGGGAAAATGCTCTGTCCGAAAAAGTCCGGCCATTGTTAATCTAGTGAGAATGGTTTGCACAGCATCGATGTAAGCTGGCAGTCAGGGAGAGGGGACTGGAATGCACATGAACAATGATGACGTCACTGTGCTAGCCAGTGGGGGCAGTAGACAATGTTGAGTGATCGAGTGCACTGTGTGGCTATCGCATTCAAAATGACTGAATGAGTAGAGCCATGAATCTGCATCAAATTTTGCATGAAGCTTGAAATTATTCAGATGATTCAGCAGGTTTTGGGGGACGATGCAACGAGTGCACCACAAATAAAAGTGTGGCACCAACGCTGCAAAGATGGCTGAGAATCCGTTGAAAACGATCCACGTTCTGCAAGGCCTGCAACGGCAGAACACCTGAGAGTGTTGAGCATGCACAGGCTGCCGTCAGCAAAAGCCGGAGAACTGCGGGAGATCCCAAGGTGCCTGCTTTGAAGGGGACTGAGCTGGCATCATCCCAGTGACAGGCCTCCTCTGTCACCCTCCCAACACACACAGTGTGGTCCAGAGTGTCCTTCCTATGCCTCCGAACCCTTAGCTAACAATCCAGTAGCTATGGATCCTTCATCACTTGCTGAAAACTTTCTTAAATTATTGAGAAACTCAATAGACCTACTTCATGCACCTACTGAAAAAAAGGTCCGTGGTCATAACTGAGAAGCCAGTAACGCACTAAAATAAATCACGGCTTCCCCACAAAATACAATTTTCCCCTCCACATGACCTAATTTTCCCACTTCTGGGCAAATAAAATAATTTCTTATGACTCAGGAGGCTGCTGCTTCTTGTGAATCTTACCATCTTTCATTATTTTTCATGATTTAATTGAAAAACATTGTATTAAATTTATTGAGGTGACATTGGTTAATAAAATTATATTAACCAATGGGGTACAATTCTATGATACATCATCTGTGTATTATATTGTGTGTTCACCACCCCAAGTCAAGTCTCTTTCCATCACCATCTGCCCCCACTTTACTCTCTTCTGCCTCCCCCACCCCCTCTGGTGACCGCCACACTGTTGCCTGTGTCTGGGGGGCGTTTTTCCTTTGTTTATTCCCCGCACCTTTCTCACTCAGCACCCCCAGCCCCCTCCCTTCCAACACCTGTCAGTCTGTTCTCTGTATCTGTGAGTCTTTCTATTTTGTTTGTAACCCTACTTCTTAAATTTTTTCTTTTTTCCATTGCTCTCTACCAAGCTGTTATATACAGCTTCCCTCTTCCAAATCCGTCTGACCTTGGGTATTTGTCAAGTGCAATAGCTATTCAACTCACCGCATTGTCTTTTGTGTTGCATTTTTGATACAGTGACTTGCAGCTTGATCCTTAAAATGCTAAGCACAGGCGGTCAGAATGGATTTCTAGCAAAATTAAAGCAGAGATCAAAGCTGGAAATGGCTTACATTTATTTGGATTTCACCAGGGGAACATCAGCTCTTTATGACATTTGAAACGTGAGGCTTTTTTGATCTTTGCATAATGGGTTTACCAAAGCACTCTGTCTTACTCCAATTCCAGTAATCCTGAAGAGAAAATGTGTGCCTTCTTAGTTATCTTGCAGCCGATGGACTTGATGGACTTGAATCATTCATGACTTTTAAGACTTTTCAGTGCAAACAAAATGTACTTCGACTGGACTCTACAACCATAGAGAATCTGGACGCCGGTCCTGCAGGTGAGTGTTTGAATGGCCAGTGGACAATAAATCGCTTGATATTCTCCATCAGCGAATGCCTCTTCCCACACCAGAGTGGGAGGGGCTGGGTGAAATGATCTCCTCCTGTGCGCTTGGCTGCGCCTACCTACCTACCAACAACGGTAAACAACAGCCTAAGTTACCTACGTTGCTTTTTTGACATAGTTCATCCTTTGAATTATTTCAATAGAATAAAACTAATAAGAGGAAAATATGTTGATTTCCCAAAAGTAGAAATTGCCTATGCTTATCCCACGCAGTGTGGAATAGGGACAAACAGAGGAGGGGCAGACGTCCTGGCGGCCCCCTCAGGGTATGGGGTCCCAAGGGAGTCATCCCAGGCTGACTGCCGGTACACACCCCCGGGAGACCGGCATTGGCACCGCTCATGCTGCTGATTCAAACGTGCAGCCTTGTAGCCACTGCAGCTGTAGACGAAGAACAGGGCATATACGTGGCCTGCGGGGCTCGGTGCCTCTGAGGCTTAGGACGCGGAGATGGAAGTGCGGACTGTGTCTGAGCCCCAGAAGGGATTGACCGGCCATGGGCCGGTGCTTCTGCCTGGAGCAGTGAGCGCCACACTGTTCCCCAGGGGTTCAGGTCACTTTTTGAGGTTTGTTGAGATGCATCAATGACTCATCCCCATACTGGGATTGGGAAGAGGCCCTTGAGGATACCTGGGTGCCCTCCTCTCAGACTGAGGATGGTTAAGAGAGAGGCTGAGTGAGCAGCGCTGCTACCCCAACCTGCTTTTGTTGGGGTGAGTCTATTCTACTCGATTTTGAGTGGGATTCAACCAATAATCTCATTTAAAAAGCATTCTGATGCTAAAACGTTAGAATAGTGTGGCTAGCTCTTTTTTTCAGTCCTTTGTATAGCAGCTTCAATGTCCTCTCTTGAGAGAGAGGTGTTCTCTGACCCTCCCCCGCCTACCAAGTCCTGCAACTTGGCACCTTCTTCCTTTACCCCCTTACTACCAGCTGATTTCCTTTTGTCCACTTATTTTCATACTTTTAATTGTCTGTCTCTTGCACAGAACGCAAGCTCTGCTGGGGACGGTTTCTTTTCCTCTTTGAGGTTAGATTCGTCCTTTTTTACCTTCCATAGGGCCTGACGCCTTGTGAGTGCTCCGTAAATACACCAGGGAGAGCTGAACAGAGAACTAAATGCGTTTTTAAAAAGCGGTAGAAACTGTGTCACCCATTGAGACATGCTTGGCTGTGTCTGGGGGACCGACCACAGAGGGGAACCCTCCTCTACCCAAGGTCCTATTTGTATGCAGGGAGCAGAGAGCATTCTGGGTAAGAGCCAGTGTAAAGAGAAAATGTACTGAAGGGATTGAGGTTTGGTTCCACTTTCCCCATTCAGTTTGTTCTTCGGCTCCCAGGTCTGGTTTCCATTAGAGGCTAGGATGAGTTCATACATCCGCGTCTCTGGAAAACCATCATTTTCAACATCATCAAACACATTTATTCAGATTGTCAGCAGTACAGCCTGGGATGAAACTGCTATAAAACACGTGGACTAAGAATGACAAATGCTAGAGACTGGAGAAGTCTGTGTGGCAGAAACCCAAGAATGTGGCTGTCTCGCTGAAGGAGCAGCCGCTGTATGTCTGCTGCAGGCCAGGGGAAGACGAAGGCGGGGCCGGGGGGGGGGCGTGNAAGAATGTGGCTGTCTCGCTGAAGGAGCAGCCGCTGTATGTCTGCTGCAGGCCAGGGGAAGACGAAGGCGGGGGCGGGGGGGGGCCTCCCCAGGCTCTGCACACCTTTCTGTTCACCTGCCGTGAGCACCGAGGGGCACTGGCCTCCGGGAGGAAAGGGACTCCCCCCACCACCCGCTGCTGAAGGTCCCTGGGTGCTCATGACTCTGCAGAAGGAAGCTCATGGTTCTTACCTTAGAAACATTGACTGTGACCCGGAACAACAGGGGTTAGCAGACTCTAATTAACAAACTTACATACATATTACACATGTCTCTCTTTGAGAGGCCACCCTGCCAATTTAGACTTGGCTTCCTTTAATATTTTTCTCTGGTAGTCATTTCCTCCCTCCCCCCCTCCCTCCCTCCCCCCTCCCTCTCTCCCTCCCTTCCCTCCTTCCTTTCTTTTTTTAAAGATTCTGTTTTCTTATCAAAATGTATATCTGTGCCTCTTTTCCTGCAGGAATTGGACCTGCATAGCCATGATCTTCTCCGACTCACCTATATTTATAAGTCTTTTTAGGTCTTTGAGCAGTAATCAAATAATCTATCACATCAACAAGAATAAATGGAAACTGACCTTGAAGTCTGATTGATTTCCAAACTAACCATGAAGGATTTTACAAAGCCAGGGCCTGAATTAACCTATAGGAAACCAAATGGTGCTTGTAAAATGCCATCAGTGAATGAGAGTCCCGGATAAATGATCATCTATAGTGCTAATTATTCCCACTGAATGGTGTTTAACCTCAGAGTTTACATTCTCATAAAGCAATCAGTCGGAGCCCAAGGGGAAGGGGGTTAATTACAGTTTGTAAAAGGCCACAACTTCTTCCACTTCTCTGCACAATACGGAGCCACTTACGACAGCAAACTGCAAACACTAGGAGCTACGGAGCAACGGCCACCAGGGGACCAAGGGGCCAAGTGTTAAACACAGTGACACATTCAGAAATATTAAGGAATGGAAGGCAGCGTAAGGCGGGAAATTAAATTTTTACATAGAAAAATACACCTAGTAAATCCCTGTGTATTTTTAACCTTGCCGGCCTTGCTTTGGAAGATATATATAGATCTATATATATATATCTATAATCTTAATCCTAAAAAGGTGCTCGCCAAATGACAAGTAAGAATAGTAAAAGTGTTAAGACGACAGAGCTCAGTCTGAGTTGTGGTGATGCTGGAAAGCTAGACGATAGCCCGGGAAACCTGGAGAAGGTTTCTTTCTCATGATTTGCGGGCATTCCCGAGGGCCCCCGGTCCTGTCCCCATGGGCGATGCCCACGGGAAGCTCAGCTCTTGGGCTGTTTTCGAGAAAATATTCCCACACTAATCATGTCGTGAGCTGGGCTGGCAACATCAGCAGAACCAGGGCTCTCAGACCCCGATCGCTTCTCCAGCTCTCTTTATTTCTGTCTCACAGTTTTTCTCTGCTTGCTGTTTACTTCAGAATTAAAAGTGACAAAATGCCTCATCAGAGAGTTTAATAAGCATAATTTGTGGCAAGCGATATGAGTATTTAATTCAAAATAAAATAATTATGCTTTCTCTGAGACAATTTCCAGATGGTAAAAAAATCCCTCCCCCAACCACGATTGTGCAAAATAGATCCAGAATGTTGTATGCCGGTTCATAACATTGATTTGTTATAAAATAACTTTTATAAAACTCAAATTAATTTTTGCATCCTTGGACATGTCTTAAAATACTTATATTCATTGATTCATTCATCTGATAAACAAAAGTACTTGGAAAAGAATGGGTATGGACTGCAAACTGACCACTTCCTTCTTCTTGTGTCTGTTAACATCCAGAAACATATCAGGGCGTGTGTCCATTTTCCTGGACTTGCCAGCACTGGAAAATAATTGAAACTGTTTTGAAAATTTTGGAGATAAAAATTGTAGATATAATGATTTTATTTGCTATTCCTTTGAGTCCTAATGAGACTGAGCTCTTCAATATATGGTCGTGAGTGATCTGTGTTTCTGCCTCTATGAATTGCCTGTTCATGTGCTTTGCTCATTTTTAATTGAAGTGCTCACATTTTCCTCATTGATTTACAACAACTCTTAATCTACGAATAGCATTTATCTGTCCTCTATTGCAAACATATTTTCTCAGTTTATTATTTGCTTTTTAATTTTGCTTTTATTTACTTTTGAGTTGTGTTTTGAGTTGTGTTTTGAGTTGCTTTCTATAATGATAAGTGAGAGAAGACCTTTTTCCTCACAAGACTGTCATATTTAGCTATATTTACGCATAATCGTTTCATTTTCCTGTTTAAACCTTTAATCAATATTAAATGATCTTTGAAATTTGATTTGAAATAAATGTTTCATTTCATTTCCTTAAATTTTTGCCATTTAGTCTAACATGATTTATGGAAAAATCCATGCATGTCTTATCTTCTGATATTATCATAACACTTGGTTGATATGAATCCATATTTTCTCCAGTTCTAGGTTTATTTTATTTTAATTAATTATGTTTTCACTAAACACTCCCAAATCATTTTTCCTCAGCTCTGTGAAGGTTTCGGCACCTGGAGCATTGCCTTTTTTCTGTCACTCTACCTCTCCACAGTCTCAGTGACTTCCATAGCTACGTGAATTATCCATTTATGCTTTGGATATTCCATTTACTACTCTCCCTCATCTGGCATTCCCTTTTAACTCAGCCAGCTGTTTCCATGGTTACATCCTAGACTTTTGTCATTACAAGTAATGGCAGCACCCCCAAAGCTCCTTTTCAAAATCACCTGCTTTCTTATCACCACCGCCTATCATGTTGGTCAGTAGGCAAGTGGTCAAAAATATTTTTAAAGGCACTACTTTATATCTCAATTGTTGAATATGCTACAAATGTTGAAAAAGATTGAGATGGATATCTCTACACTGAAAGGGAACCCTCTCCAAGACATAATATTGAGTAGACCTGTCAAATGATCATGAAATATGGATGGCATGAAATTATTTATTAAAATAGGGAAAACATAACAGAAAGCCATTTATCTGTCTGTCTGTCTGCCTACATTTGTGAGCACAGAAAATAATTGGGAAGTATCCACAATAAATGGATTCTTACTTCTGGTAAGAAGAGGGTTCCCGTGTGGTGTTCAAGAGTAACACCAGCTTTGATAACACTTGGTATTATTTTAAACCATCAGATTTAGCTGTGCATTTTCCTGTAATGTAAATGAAGTCATAATAAATATTTAAATTATATCCTGTTCTCTCCCCCAGAATCCTATTCAGATATTGAAAATTAGAACAGATATTACTATAATATTAGGTGATTCCACTCAAGAATGTATTATTTCTCTCCATTTATTTATGGGATTTTTTTAATGGCCTTCTGTACATTGTATACTTTCATTAGAAATCCTGCATGTTCTCATTGACTTTATTTTTATAGCTCTTTCTATTGTTATTGTTAAGGGGCTCTTTTCTGCATGATATTTTCTAACAGGTTGCTTATTATAGGAAATGTATTAATATATAATTATGGCTCTTTAAGTTCTATTTGTAGTTGAATTTCTTTGTCCAGGAAGATAATTACGTTATCTCCTGATTGCCTATCATAATTTATCATCTCTGTAGCTTAGTTTCTCCTAATTTTTTAAAAATGTATTTTATTAATTATGCCATTATGGTTGTCCCATTTTTCCCCCTTTGCCCCCCTCCACCTGGTACCCCCATTCCCTCCAGCAACCGCCACCCTTAGTTCATGCCCATTCATATAAGTTCTTTGTATTCTCCATTTTCTATACTATTCTTAACATACCCCTGTCTATTTTGTACCTACCAATTATGCTTCTTATTCCCTATACCTTTTCCCCTGTTCTTCCCCTTTTCCCTCCCAGCTAATAACCCTCCAAATGATCTCCATATCTACGATTCTATTCCTCTTCTGGTAGTTTGCTTAGTTTGTTTTTTAAAATTCAATTGTTGATAGTAGTGAATTTGTTGCCAGTTTAATGTTCATAGTTTTGATTCTTTTTTTCTTAAATAAGTCCCTTGAACATTTCACATAGCAATTGCTTGGTGACGATGTACTACTTCAGCTTTACCTTGTCTGGGAAGCACTTTATCTATGCTTCCATTCTGAATGATACCTTTGCTAGATAGAGTAATCTAGGTTGTAGGTTCTTGCTTTTCATCACTTTGAATACTTCTTGCCAGTCCCTTCTAGCCTGCAAAGTCTTTTTTTTTTTTTTTGAGAAATCAGCCAACAGTCTTATGGGAACTTCTTTGTAGGTAACTCTCTGCTTTTCTCTTGCTGCTTTTGAGATTCTCTCTTTCTCTTTAAACTTTAGCATTTTAATCATGATGTGTCTTGGTGTGGTCCTCTTGTTTGGGACTCGGTTCTTCCTGGACTTATATGTCTATTTCCTTCATCAAATTAGGGGAGTTTTCTTTCATTATTTGTTCAAGTAAGTGTTCATTCTTATTCTTCTCCTTCTGGCAACCCTATGATTCAGATGTTTGTATGTTTGGAGATGTCCCAGAGGGTCCTTTACTATCCTCATTTTCTTGAATTTCTTTTTCTTCTTGCTGTTCTGGTTGAATGCTTATTTCTTCCTTATATTCCAAATCATCAGTTTGAATCTTGGCATCATCCCCTCTATTATGAGTTCCTTATAGGTCTTTCTTTATTATGCTTAATGTGACCTCCATTTCTTCCTGGGTCTTTTCTATGCTGTTGCCACACTTAATGAGTTCTTCGAACATCCTGATCACCAGTATTTTGAACTCTGCATCTGATAGGTTGCCTAGGTCAATTTTGTTCAGTTCTTTTCCTGGAGTTTTGTTCTGTTCTTTCATTTGGGCCCCATTGCCTTGTCTCCCCAATTAGGCAGACTCCCTGTGCTGTTTCTGGGAATCAGGCACAGCTGCTTTGACGCCCTGTCTTAGTACCCTGGCCTGTCGTCGTGGAAACAGCAGCTGTAAATCATGGGCAACGGAACTTTGGTAACTGCCAGGGCAACCTGCTCCACTGCTTTGTGCTCTCTGTGGGGTGAGGGCCTGGACTGGAGGCAATGCCTCTGCCCGGATTCTGGAGTTTCGCCCAGCCCTTGCCCTGTTTCTGCTCACTTCATTTACTCCCCACACGCTATCGGTGCCCTTCCAGCTGCTCCCCCGTGCTGAATCTCAGAACGGGTGAGTTTGCCTAAGTGCTGAGTCTGGGTGAGCCCTTTGGGCAGAGTTTCCTGAAAATCTGGCAGCGTCTTCTGCTGCCCTGACCTCCACTGGTTTTTACAGCCAGAAGTTCTGGGAATTTATCCACTGGCTGCTGGGAACCTGGGCTGCGAGGTCTGGCCGGGGGCTGGGGTCCTTCACTGCCAAGGTGTCCTGGATTTCATCTACCACACACACGTGTGCGACCATCGGTCCTAATGCCCCTCCGTGCCACAGAAGGCTCCTCTCCGTCTACTCGTTTGGATGAACGTGGCTTCTTTAAATCCTTGGTCATCACACTTCCATCCAGCTTCATTTGCTGATGGTTCTGGGTGTTATTTGTTTCGAGTTCTGGTTGTAATTTTTTCTGGAGCTGTGCAAGGGGGGAGAAGCATGTTTATGCCTCCATCTTGACTAGAAGTCCCTCAGTTTCTCTTAATCTTTCAAGATGAATAATCAAAGTGCCCAATGGACAGGTACTTTGAGATGCTAAACACCACAACTAAACAAGTGTTAGGCGGTGGTTAATGTTGTTAACTACTATACTTCCTGGTGTGATTCAACATCCTGCACATTTCTCAGTCTTCTTTTGGAGGATCAAAGGTGCCCATTTATATAGTATCCTTTTTTCATTCTTTTCTGCAGCTCATTTTGTTTCAGCCGAAAGTCATTAGGGTGGTTTGGCTACAATTCCTTTCACTACGCCCAGGTGGTCGTTTCCCTTGCAGGTGTGAAATAGCCCATCCTCTGGTTCTTCCCAAACTTCCACCTTCTTGCATCACGTCTTACGTGAATGCCTCCGAGCCTCTGAGCATGAGAGATACTCTCCTATTGTCCCCAGGGTCTGTGCCCACAACCCCTCTATTCCATCATCGTGGTCACTTCAGCTGGCATTTGTAATGACAAGGTAGTTAAGGCACAGGTTCAGATTCTCATCCCAGCCCATAAAGGCCCTCTTTCCTTTTTCGCCCTAACTACTATCTTTGACCTGTTCAAAGACACCTTCCCCCTAATCATTTGTAATATCTCCTACACTTGTGCATTTGTCTGTGGTTCCTCTCTCCTCCTCTTCTCCTCCTCATGGATAGTGAGTGAGGGTGCTTAAAATTTTTCAAACATTTAAAATTAGGAATGGGTTATATGCAAACACTGTCAGAAGCATATGCGAGGTAAAGGTCCTGATTAACACCCGAGTAGAAACCTCTCGCACGCTTGGTTCTGTGCCAGGGGAAATCAATCAGTGGTTAGAGCAGGAAATTAGAAAGATCAGTCTGAGACCAAACCCTGTCATCTTCTCCCATTGTAATAACTTCTTGTCTTCATCTGTGAGTTGTGCTTTGCTAAAATTAATTTTTAGTAGCTGCGAGAAGTAAGGATTTAATTCATACCTATAATAGCAAAAGGGAGCAATTTATATTGACAAAACAAATTTTCCTCTTAATCTTTCACTGGCTGACTAATGAATTTGTTCGGACTAAATTTTCTGTTTAAATCACCCTCGGAATAGAACGAGGCACTTGTCGCCCTAAAGAACTCAGTGGAAGGGTTCCTTGGGACGTAGAAGGCAAGGTCACAAGGGAGGACTCTCCACATATCAGTCAGCTCCTCGAGTGTCACAATTGGAAAGGGCCAGTTTGTGCAGAGGTCGCATTGAAAGCCACACAGAGCTTCCATATGACTGACTCCACACGGAAAGCACACAGCTCCGCAAACGTGTCTCCTGGTTCCCATGGGCGGCCGGTTCCCATGGGTCTCGGGTTTACTGTTCCTTAGCACCGAATGACAGCCTGCTTAGGACAGACGTCCGAAAATGCGTTTGGGCCTAGAAATGCTCCATCGAAGCAGTAACGTTTTCCTTATGAAGCTTGACAAGGGCAAAGACTCTTTTAAGCACTTATTCCCTTACGTTTTTCTTCTTGTTCTTGTTCTACTTTTCCTCTTCCCCAACTATTGCTGCCCTCCATAGAAAAGTCTTCTTGCGTGCCAATCGATTTCCACGTTTCAGTACCTTATCACTGCTATGTCAGCTTCAAGTGGGAGAAAGCATTTTACCAGAAAAGCTTTCCTCCAACAATGTTTTATTATATGTGTGTATGTGTGTGTGTGTGTATACACACACACACACATACACACACACATTTCTTTGCATTCTCTCTTTGTTTAATTAACCCTAACTCTAAATGCTTTGGAATTGGCATGAGTGGAGTCAGGCTGTAGCCAGGTCAAGATTCCAGGCCAAATTCAACCTGTATAGAATTTCCTAGGTGATGGAATTGACTCAGAATCTGGACTCCATATGCAGCCTCTTTGGAGGGTCTCACTCGACAGAGTCTGGGATCTGTGAAAATCCTGACAGGTCTTCTGTGATGACGAAAAGGCTACAGAAGTGAGGAAAGAGCGAGTCATTCGAATCCCTGCTCTCTCAACCACGCTTGGGATTAAAGGGAATTACAGGTTCCCTGTTCACTGAAGAGAAACAAATGCCCCATTACACAGAGGGGATTAGGGCCCGAGGGGCTTCTCTGCCTTTGCAATGACGTGCTGCTGGCCTCAGAGTGCGGGGCTGAGAGGTGCAGAGGGCGCCACAAACAGAGCCCTGGCTCGAGCTGGATTTGCAACCTGAGTGAGCGCTACTCTGGGCAGATCATTCTCCTGGACTCCTAAGTGGAACTGAATTAAAGTCTTGATCCCGTAAAGGATTTGAGGACTTTTGTCTCAGAATTAATCTGTAAAAATGTTTTTATCATTCAGCAGCAGAGTCCACTCCTGAATTCTACATTTTTACTTGGCGGCGGTCTCACACAATAATCGAGAAAGGCAGGAAAAGTACAACTTTGGTAAAGACTGGGGTAAAACCTTCCAGGTTTTTTCTGAAAGGCTGGACTCATGAGGTGTTGGGAGTAGCCCACATCAACACCACGGGGTGCTGTTTCCACCTGCTGCCTCCCTCCATTTCACAAGTAAATACTAACACAGATGTTGGCGAACACAGAAAAGGGGGTCAGGGTCATTGTCAAGTTTTCTAACTTTATAGGGTACGTGTATATGAATATGTGTGTGTGTGTGTTCACACATCGCAATTTAAAAGAAGGGGAAGAGAAAATGTATAATCTTTCCATTTGCTATGCCCCACAGACTGACTCACCTTTAGAGTGTGACTTTAAAGTAGACTGCTAAAGAAATCATAAAATGAATGAAACGCGGGAAATTAGAATTGACAGGCGGGTAGAGTTCTCAAGTATAATCCATTTAATCAGTCAATAAATTCATTCTGGAGCACAGGTATACCAAGGGGTTATGCCACAGACACGATGAAGATAAAGAGGAAATGCAGAAGGAACTCCGTGGGGCTTCTCTTTGCAGGGCAGGTACGCTCTTAAACAATAATACCTTCTACCTGTGGCGGGTGTATGCAAACAATGCAAACAGATATGCATCACACAGAGTAGATGGTGTTTTGGCCCCTCCTCTTCCCATGCGGCATCCGTTGCTGTCAGTTCCTCCTCTGGATTTCCTCACTCCTTCCTTCCTGCCCATCTTCCTACCTCTCCTTTAGCTCAGCACCAAACCCTGCCCGAACCTCCGTAACACACCCGTGTCAAGAACTTCTTAAGAAATCTCCACCTCACTCACCCCCAGTCCATCTTCCCTGCAGCTGTCAGAGTGGGACTCCTTACTCAGAAACCTTCCAAAGAAGCCTCGCCTTCAAAATTCCTGACTCCTCACCATGGTGTGCTAGGTCCCCAGAATACAGCTAGCATCATTTTACCTTTGTCCCTTGCTATTCCTAGGCTTGTTTTCTCTGCTCCTACTTAAACATGACTAATGCCACTATTACCATTGCCATTACTGCCAGCAACCACTGCTACTATTGTCTCTGAGATTGCCATGGCTACGGTGATTCTGCTCTCCCTCTTCGTGGAGAGCATTGATAGAGTTCTTCATGTGTGCCATGCATATGCTCTTTTATTCAACACGCCGTCACCTCGTAAGCACAGACCAGCTGCGCTCTGCTCGCCAGGTGCCAAAGATGCAGCGGCAGACGGGGGTTTGCCTGCACGGTCCCGGAGCTTATGGCTTCGCCCTGTTATCTGTCGTAATTCTTAATCCATAATCTGCTGGAGGTAAGTAATGCAGTCAGTGTGGGTTCGAAGATGAGTAAGCCGAGGCTCGGAGAGTCCAAGTAATTCACACAGGGACTTCGGGATAGGAAGGGCAGCTTCCAGGTGTCACCCATTCCAGATGCCTCGGCCACCTCGTTTCTTTATCCCTCCCTTCGTCCCCCTCATCGACCACACGAGGGTGTCGGGTCTTCTCGGCACCCTCGTGTCATCTTCACAACTCAGCCCATGTTTAGAGGTTGAATGACACAGAAGTAAAAGCCCTCACTCTCTGTCGGACTCCAAGTGCCGAGCAGGGTCCCTCCTAGACTGACCCATGTGTCCTAACCGAAGCGGAAGACAGCATGCCTCACCCGTGGCTTTTAACACAGGATTTCAGTCTCATCTGTCCCTGGGTTTCATGCAAAGTACAAAAGCCATTCGAAATCCCACTGATAAGATGGCGTTACCACACCCCACGTTCACCCCTCTTCTCAGCATGCACCGCTGCGGCCGGCCAGTGGTCTTCGTGTTCTTCTGCGACGCATGAAGGATGAGATTGGTGACATTTGTTTAGAATCAGACACCGGTTCTTGACTCAGAGTGGCTTATATATCCTGCTTCATAATGCCCAGGAGCCCGTGGAGAGGAAGATGGTATCGGTAGTGCCCCTGCTGCCTGGCCCAGCTCCACTCCATGTAGAGAATCGTGGGGCGGGACCCTGCCCGAGTCTCAGCACAGTCATTGTGAAATGCATCGTCAGTAACACAACTAAAAATGTCTTTGTTCATCTGGCTTCTGTCATCGCCTCCTCTCACAGGACCTGAGTGACTGTTCCTTTCACTCCCCCAGCTTTGACACCACAGAAATACCAGTCTCTCCAGTTAAGAGATAGAGAGGTTTCTAACAGTATAAAATGGCACAAAATGTCAATGATAATTGCAGATCCTTCCGAGAATGCAAACATTCAACCCAGATGACAAATACGCCTTGAGTACCTGCTGTCCAGGAACAATCTTCTGCACAACTGACAGGAACAAGACGGATGGCCCCCCTCAGGGACCCTGGTGTTGAGAGGGGAAGCTAGACCAACAGGTGCAGTCTGCTGCCAACTCCTCATTGTAGAGACTGTGACTTGCTTCTCTTGTGTGCAGTGATGCAAGATGTGACCTTTATTTGGGCACACCAGGTCTGTGCCTTCTAGCCTCTCTTGCAGCTAGATATGGCCATGGGATTAAACTACAGTCAGTGAGACACCCCCACAAGTAGCATGTACCACTTCTCAGATGTATCCTTAAATAGAGGACAGTGCCTGTTTTCCTTTCTTCTTCCTCCACCCTGCTGCTTAAAATCTGAGGTAATTTAATCTCCAAGCGATGCTGGAATGTCGACACAGAGGGATCCTCGTTCCCTGCGTGACTCACAGGATAGAACGGTCCTTTCTCCTCTGGGCTGCCTACCTCCAGCTAAGGCTTCGACGTGCTGGCAGGCAAACCTACAGCCTGGGGAGGATGCTCTCTCTAAAGGCAACCCGGACTTTGGGAGAGGACACTGACACAGAGTTAAACGTGAGTTGGTCTCCTGTGCCTTGCATGTCAGGTCCTTGAGGGAGAGGGCTCAGTTTTCTACATCATCGTAGCCCATCTCCCAGCATCTTCCTCGGCACATAGTAGTAGACGTATGCATGCTTTTAGAGTGAATGAACAAATAAATGAATAATAATACACTTCCTCTTCTGTGAAGCCTGGATCCCAACTCCATTAATTGTTACACGGGGCCAGTGACCTGAACTTGAGAGCATTAGGTAAGAGCAAGCACTAAAGCCCCTCTCCGGCTCCAGATTGAATGTCACACAGAAATTATTCACGTTTCAATCTTAAGTAATATTTGACCTTCAATAGCCCCTTAACTATATTCCTCATCCCTGCATTAACTATTCAGTAAGTCTAGCTGTGAACACCTTTGTTCCCCTCCAATGTGCACAAAGCCCCTCCCCCCATTTTTTTCCTGGAGACAAATTGCTCGGTTAAATAGATTCTGCCAGTCAGGGATGGGGAGAATTCCCTGTCTACCCCTTACAGCTGGAGCCACAGTAAAAGCGGTACAAGATCACATTAACAAGGGAAAAACCTGTTCGATATATGCACACAGGAGATCGTGAATGATGCTCAGAGAAATAATTGGACCAGCCCAGCTTTTTATATCATTTAGACAAAGAAACATAAATTTGTGAAGGTTTGACATATAAAGAACCTGGGTTTGGGTGCTCATTAGTGAGGAATCTAAGCAAAGTGTGGGCTTGAGTAGTAAATTAGTAAAGAGGTAACAATGTTTGTTTCTATAGGTTTCTCAGCCCTAAATTTCTTAACTCCGGTGATAAGGATGTCTCTCTCGGGCCCCTTGGACGGGGAGGGCACCTCAAGGGGGAGGTTTATTTCCTGCGCTAAAGGAGACAAGGAAGGGTGAAGATGTCCTTCTTAGCACTGGCTGCTTTTCAAGCAACTCTAATTTGCCACACCCAGTGTGCCATTGTAGGACATTCTGGGGTGGCCTGCCCCGGGCCCCAGCACGTCCTATTCTCCAGCGCAGTTCTGGCTTCTCCGCTCTTTCAGGAGGACCCCGCCAATCCCAGCATTCCTCCAGGGGGACTGCCACGCGTTCCGACTCCGTGGAGCAGGAGAAGGTTAGTGCCATTTCTCTCAGATGGCCTGCCCCGTCTTGCCATGAATTATGTTCATGTTTTCACTCTCTCAACACTTCTGCTGTTGACATGCGCACCACTCTGTTACCCCACACAGTCTCTAACCAAATGGGTGACCTGTGCAAGAGTTAAAATGTATTGTGACCACGTGCTAGAGAATTTACACAGTGGCACTAAGTCTTCACCAGAATGTTATGTTACTTGCTATTAGGCCTTTTACAAATCTACCTCACTCACCTTTTATAAAGATGAGTAAACTGAGGCTCAGAGAGACTGAACAACCTTTCCATTCAACATGAGTGGAACAAGGACTCCATTTCAGGTTCTGAGTCCCCAGCCCATAAGGTCACTATGAGACACGTTTTCTAAGTCTGTTTCCTCCTCGTGACAAAGCGCTTGCTGGAGCCACGGAGCAGACATTAGAGGCAACATCTGCAGCCCGCCCAGAGCAGCCTCGGGAGGGCAACTTTCCTTCTCCTTATTTCTAATTTTCTACAGCCTCCTGGACACATGCTACTTGGCCCCCTCTCCTTGCCCCGCCCGGGCCCTTCGGACCAGGCTTCAGGGCCGACATCTCCTCTGAGTTCATTCTGTCGGCCCTTATTCTGTCTTTCAAAACGAAGGCAAACAGATCCCCACGCATATAACCCTTAGGAAATGGAGAAGGACCTTTTATTTAACAGACTGTGGGGGTGTGGGGGGAGGGGTGCTGAGGGTATGAGTTCTTTATAAAGTTTGGATATTGACCCCTAATCAGATGTCTCATTGTCAAATATTTTCTTCCATTCAGTAGGTTGTCTTTTCATGCCATTGAGGGTTGCCCTTAGTGTGGAAAATGTTTCTAGTTTGATGGGGTCCCATTTGTTTACTTTTGCTTCTGTGGTCCTGGTCTGAGGAGGCGCACCAGGACAAGTGTTGCTGAGAGCTGGGTCGGAGATCTTACGGCCCGTGCTTTCTCCTAGGAGTATTCTGGTTCTGAGTCTTATATCAGGCATGAATCAATCTTGAGTTTATTTTCATATATCATGTAAAAATTGTGTAGTTTTCACTTTTTTATACATATCTGTCCAGTTTTTCCAACAGCATTTTTTGAATAGACAATCTTTCTCATTGTATGTTCTTGCTTCCTTTGTCAAAGATTAATTGATCATACAGGAGTGGGTTATTTCCGGGCTCTCGATCCGATTCTATTGATCTGTATGTCAGTTTTTACGCCAACGCCATGCTGTTTACATTACTGGGGACTTGGAGTGTGGATTGATACCAGGCACCTGACACCTCCAAGCCTGTTCTCCGTCCTCCAGATTGCTGAGACTAATTGGGATCTTCCGTGGTCCCATATAAATTTGGGGGTTATTTGTTCTAGTTCTGTGAAAAATGCCATTGGAATTCTGATAGGAATTGCACTGAATCTATAGAACTCATACTACTCAACACCAAAAATGAAACAAAAACAGGAAATCCAATGAAAATAGGGACAGAAAACCTGAATAGACACTTCTCCAAAGAGGGCATACAGGTGGCCAATGGGTATATGAAAAGATGTTCAACGTCACTAACCATCAGAAAAATGTAAATTAAAACCACAATGAGATACCACCTCACACCTGTGAGAATGTCTGTCATCAATAAGCCAACAAACAACAGCCCCGGAGAGGATGCGGGGAAAAGAGAGACCTGGTACCCTGTTGATGGGACTGCAGACTGGTGCAGCCACTGGGAGCGCAGCATGGGTCTGCCTCAAAAAATTAAGAGTGGAATTGTCTTGTGACCCAGCAATTCCCCTTCTGGAAGTAGATCCCAAGAAACCCAATACAGCGATTGAAAGAATATACGTACCTCTATATTTTGCAGCATTGTTTATTGCAGCTTTATTTACAATAGCCAAGAGGTGGAGACAACCCAAGTGCCCATCCAAGTGCCCAATGGAGAAAAAAGGTAGTGGTACTTATAGACAGAGAAATATTACTCGACCATGAAAAATGAAACCTTACTATTTACGACACAACACAGATGGACCTAGAGGGTATTATGTTAAGTGAAATGAGTCAGCCAGAGAAACACAAATACCATGTTATCTCACTTGTATGTGAAATCTAAAAAACAAAACAAATGAACAAGCAACACAGAAACGCTCATAGTTACAGAGAGCAGGCTGGTGGCTGCCAGAGGGGCACAGGGTTGGGACACTGGGTGACAGAGGTGAAGGAGTTAAGAGCTACTAGTTGGTAGTTACGTAATAATCATGGGGAGGTAAGTAACGCCTAGAAAATATAGTCGATAACACCAGTAACTACATAGGGAGGCAGGAAGGTGCCGGAAATACCGGGGGGACACTTGGTAAATTGTGTAATTGTCTAACCACTCTTTTGTACACCTGAAACCAGGGCAAAATCATATTGAAAGTAAACTGTACTTAAATAAATAAACAAATAAAAAATGAACGAATAGAATGTGTTTACACACGTCAGTGTCTTCTTGTTATGCCAGTGAACATCAGAATGGCGACTTTGCCTGGTATCCTTGATCTAACCAACTATCAGGTCCTGGAAACAGCGGTCATTTATTTTGGTTAC
This sequence comes from Sturnira hondurensis, assembly GCF_014824575.4. Taxonomy (NCBI): domain Eukaryota; kingdom Metazoa; phylum Chordata; class Mammalia; order Chiroptera; family Phyllostomidae; genus Sturnira; species Sturnira hondurensis. Next base: position 16,185,909 of record NW_028082350.1, on the reverse strand, counting down.
ACGTACATGCATTCTCCAGCTGGGGCTGCCGTAACAAAATACCACAGCCTGGGTGACTCAGGCAACAGAAGCCTATTTTCTCACGGTTCCGGAGGCTGGGAAGTTCAAGGTCCAGGTGCTGGGAGGGTGGGTTTCTGGGGAGGCCTCTCCCCCTGTCCTGTGAGCAGCTGTGTCCCTGCCCGTCCCCACGCAGTCTTTCCCTGTGTGTGCACACTCCCGGGGTCCCTTCCTCTCTTACCAGGACCCCACCCTCACGGCCTCATTTTAACCTTCATTGCCTCCTGAAAGGCCCTCTGTCCCAATTTGGCCACCTTGTGGTTCGGGCTTCAACGTTTGCTTTTGGGGGTGGGGGTGGTGGTTTGGGGCGTCCATGAGGCAGAAGCAGACACGGTTCAGCTCCTCACGCAGAATTATAGCACCGAGCTCAGTGCCTGCGAACCAGAGGTGAAGCGCTGCCTCGTGAACGGCCACGCACAAGGCCTGACGGAGAGAACGATGATCCGCAGTGACGGTGGGGAAGGGGGATTTCGCCATGTTCCAAAATCCTCACTTAAAAATTATAAAATACTTTCTATAATCCCTGCCAGTGAATATTGTAGGTTTCTCCTAAATCTTAATGTGTGCACATTTCCCAAATTTCTAATGTCTAAAATGCCTTGACGTGAATAAAGTTTGGAAAACAAAAGTTACAGGGGAAGAACTATTGATCCTGATAGAAACTTAATACCCAACCACTGCCCACAAACTCATTTCCCAGCGAATACATTTTAAACTTAGATTCACTTCTGATACAGGCAAAGAGGCAATTGCCAAGGCTTTTTAATTAAAAGATTCCATCAAAGGTATTTTTTATCATGTGAAATTTGCATTTTATTTCAATAAAATGTATTGTGTGTTAGGAAGAAGAACAAAATGCTCACTTCTACCATTTTACTGGAAAGTTAGTGTATTTCTTAAGTTGAAGAAGAAGCCTGTTGGCAAGGGTGGGCCCACAGTCCCCCTGAGTACAGAAGGACCATCCTTGGGGCCGAAGGGCTCACAGGTCTCTGAGCGCAGACCCTCGGTCTGCCCTGACTCCACCCCTCCCCAGGGTCCTTCCTGGGTGCCGGCCTCCTTCCCTGCTCCACTGTCCTCCTGTCCTGTTGTCCCAAGGAAAGCTGGGGGCGCCTTGGCTTTTCTCTCATCCCCATTTTCATTTTCTATCTTCTCAGAGGCTTTAAAAAAAAATCATTGCTCTCTGAGCCTTCTCCTCTTTCACTGGCTTTCTGTGGGTGAGTCCTGCCTACAGCCTGCAGACAAACTGCCTTCCTTCCAGAGGGCAGGCCCGCCTGCTCCCACTGCCTCCACTGCAGGCAGGCGGCTGGAAGGGCGGGACTGTATCTTCCCCGACGAGGGGTTTCCACTTCTGTGTAGACCCCCAGATGAAATGCTTTTATCAATACAAACACCGCAGAAGAGTCAAAGAAATGTAAATAATTCTAAACAGTGAAAAAAAAAAGGAGGAGTAATGCCCAAAAAACCCTCTCTAATCAACACCATATTAATTCTTTCTTTCTATTTTGGACTCAGAGAAAGGACAGCTCACATAAGTTGCTTACAATAAGCCCATGGGATTCTGTCTTTGATAATAAAGTAATTTGTGTGGGTGGAGTAGGGGTTTATGTTTTACCCCATTAAAAGCACACACACACACACTCATACAACAAATAAAGGGAGGTATTTCTGAGTCTGACTACACTCTTTGAGCTTAAAGGGATGTAATTTTGTCTGGGGTTTCTGCCTTCAAAAGTACTCAAAGGACCGTGGCTAGGAAACACAGCCAATATTTTTATCCAGAATATAAGAAAAGAAATGCAAACGACAGCTGTGAAATTCCACGCTTCCTTGATTACATTGTCCAAGAGTCAAGCTGGCGGGGCATGTTCTGTCACGGGCCGGGAGCTGGCACTGTCACCGCTGGCAGAAAGGTGAATTTGGAGGCAAGCTGACGCCAGGTAGCAGGGGACTTTTACAGTCCCCAGGCCTTCTTTCTCAGTGTCTGAGACTTTGAAATCAGATTATCACCTGAGGACCGAGAGATACGTTCCAGGTACTGGCCCGGTAGCTCAGCTGGCTGGAGCGTCTTCCGGTGACACACTGAGGCTGTGGGTTTGATTCTCAGCCGGGGCACCTGCGAGAATCAACCAACGATGCATAAACAAGTGGAACAACAAATGATGTCTCTGTCTCTCTCTCAAATCAATCAATAAAAAAATGTTTGAAAAGCTGTATTCCCAAGCACATTCATCCCTGGGTTTTTAGAGATCATAAAACATCAGAAACAACCTAAATGTACCTCCATGTGGGATTTGCTGATGAACGATAACCGACCACACGAAGGAGGCGTGTTCGTGCAGCCAATATGACCCGGGAGCTTCACCACCGTGGATGCTGAGGAAGCGTGTCTGCCACACCGTACAGTGAGAGTGTGTGTGACAATGAATGTGACCTTGCACATGTAGACCCACACACGCATCCACTGTTGGGGGAGAGAAAAGATTTCTGGGTGGCGGGATTTCGAGTGACCTTATGTAACATTTTTTTCTATACTGTTTGGATGTTTTGAAATGAGAAGCATTTTGACTATTTTCAAGAACAAATTGTGTCCAAAGCAAAGGAAGGAAATAAAGCAAGGGAGGGAGGAAGGGAGTACCCTGGTCACTGGGCTGGCCCGTCTCTGCCCTGGTCACTGGTCTCCCCACCACCTGGGCACTGGTCTCCCCACTGCTCTCCCCACCACCCCCCCTCTGCCTGGACTCCCCCTCCTCCCGCCAGATCAGGGTTCCACATTCCCTGTGTTCCCCTCCTTAACCCATCACCATGAGTTAGCTGGCTAACCTTGTGACTTGACCTTCTACCCCAGTTCTGTCTGAAATGGTCTCTGGTTCCCCAGCCCCACTTCCTCCTGGAGACTGAGACCCTGGTGAGACCCCAACCTTATTTCCCCAGAATGAAGAGAACACTTAGGCGCCTAGGATGGCGCCTCAGGAGGATGGGTCACATCGTATCTCGGCGGGCTCGGCTCACCCAGGTGAACTGGCTTTGCCCTACGTTTCCCTGCCACGGATGTATTTATCCACCTCTCCTATGGTGCTTCATATCTGCCACCCCCACCCCCCAAAATGTGTCCACATCCTCGTCCCTGCAGCCTGAGAATACATCAGTTACCTGGCAAAGAGGAACTTACCAAAAGACAGTCTTTATTCTGACATAATGTCAGCCTTACAGGGAAGTGGCAAGAACGGAACGAAGGATTCCGAGATACCCCACATTCGGATTTCCCAGATGTTATTATTTTATTGTATTTGCTTTAAGCTCTCTGTCTCTCTCAGAGTAGCAGACAGAATTCTCCTTCATCCCTAACTACCTCCATCCATGGTTCCTAAAAATGTTTATTCACATAACCATAGTACAGTTGTCAAGATCAGGAAATTAGCATTATTGCAATACTGTTCTGTAGTACACAGATTTCATTTAAATATCCCCAATTATCCAATAATATCTTTAATAGCAAAAGAAAATCCAAGAATGTGTATTGCATTCAGTCATTCAGTCTCTTTAGTTCCCTTTAATCTAAGTATTTTCTAAATTTTTTTTTAATGTTTATGCCATTGGCCTTTATAAAGAGTACAGAGCAGCGGGCTTTATCGGATCATTTTCTCACTATTAGATTCAGGCTATGTGCTTTTGTGCTAGACACATTTAATTCTCATTTTATTTAATCTGAACAACAACTATCATTATTTTATGTATGAGGAAATGAGCACAGAGAGATAGGCCACTTGCAAGCAGCAGAACGAAGACTCACACCTCGGACATCAGCCCCAGAGTCTGCAGTCTCGACCCCGCCTCACCCTGGTTTCTTGGGTGGGAAGGACACGGGAATTAATGTGTAACGATTTGCCGGACTCTCTTTCTGTGGCTCTCACGCCTGGTGTGTTATCTAACCTGCAGACGATGCCACGGGAAAGGTGCCATCCTCTATTTCCACCTAAACAGAGACTAAGACTGGAAGCAATCACCAACCTGATGCAAAGGAGGGCATCCAGCCTGCCTGGCTCTTGACTTCCCTGTGCAGTGGCCCAGCGAATCGCCCCCGAGCTGCGCGAAACCTGCTTATGCCCAGCGCCACCAGGCCGAGGACAGAAAAACCCTGAAGGTGAGTCTTGGTGTCAATGTCCCCTTTTCTCTCTAAGCACCGAGGCGAGTCTCATAAGCATCAAATTTGCGAATCGCTGTAATGAGATGTTAGACTTCCTGTGGTTTAACTACTTAGGAAGTTGCCCAAAGAAATAAATTATCACTATAGTCTTCTTTTTCAGGAAATGACCCCTTAAAATGGGGTGTTAAATTGGCCCCTCCAGGACACAGCACTGAAACCCCACTTCACAAGCTTCATACTGGCTCTTGCCAGGCACGGTCTACTCCCAAACCAGGCTAAAGCCTGCAAGTCACTCAACTAACCCTTCCTCGTGCCCAGAATTTCTGAGTACAGCATTTGCTCCACACCACCCAGAACTGCAGCCCCGGTGAGACCAGAGTCCTCGTTCCTAAAGCCCCCACACCAACCGTAGCACGACTCCACACATAGCAGACTCTCAAGAATGAACGTGTCCTAAAAGACTTCACTTTAAGTTTCCTTTTTGCCCACTCAAAGCCTTGGGGGACTTTGTGGTACCTTCCTCTGAGCTCAGCATCTCACCCTTTAAGGTTCATACAAGTGCAAGGTTGAAGGTGATGCTGTGTACCTCCCTTCCATAGCATTTAGAGGAACACCTTCCACTCCTGGGACCCTCCTCTCTCCTCCCTGCACCACCACGGAGCAGGTGTGAGGAACAGGGCCAGGGGACCGCCTCGGAGGAACCTGAATAACAGAATTTCAGTTACCACTGTTACAACCAAGATCTTTCAATCTTGGCATCTTTCACTTTACTTATCCAAGATTTCTAGTGAGGTATTTCTAAGAAGTTGCTAAGATTTGTGTTTATTATTGCCTCTTAACAATGTTTTCCTTAGCATATCTAACCTAATGAAGAGAACAAAATTGGCTATAAACAGTAAGCAGCCATTTATAGCCAATTCCATCTCCCACCCACTCCACACTCCCCCCCACTCCCACGCCCTGCGTCCTGGGAGCTGTGAATGTTGGCTGCCTGGTGAAGACAGGTGGAGGCGGTGGATGGAATCAAGGTTGCTGCTCAGCAGACCTTAGATGGGGGTATCAACCCGGGAGGCCTGCCCAGGCCGGACGGAATCACAAGCTCTTAAAAGTTCAGAAGGAGGCAGAAGGGGGCCAGCGGTGGTGTGACTGTGGAGGGTCGCCGTTCAGCCTGCCCCGTACAATCACAGAACCTGGGTTATAGGACAATCACTGAAACTGATTCTGGCTACTTAAACAGAAAGAGAAATGCATCTAAAGTTTAATAGGCGGCTTATATAATCAACAGGAAACTTGGAAAAGTATGTACAGGACACTGGGCCAAAATGAGCAAAGGCAAGCCACCGCGACCCACAGGGATGGATGCTCACTGTGGAAGGATCCGATTGGCTAAGGCTGTGCCACGTGCTCTCGTCCTGACTGCAGAGTGGGGCTACTCCCTTCTTCATCTGTAAGGGGATGTGAGGACCTACTACTCTCCATTGGTCACACAGTGAGGGCTTTCCTCTAATCAAAAGAGGGTTTAGAAGCTGGCAGATCCAATACGGTAGATGTCCATTCAGCGGACCACGCTAGGGGTGGGTAGCATGGGAGCTCAACACAGGCCACTTGGTTTTAGGTCCTGGGCCCTGGCCGCTAGGACAATGAACCTGAGGGCAGTAGAAACACCTGTGGGCTGAACTTGGGCCAACACTCCTGAGGTGGCCTTGCAGCACCTACACCAACCCTCAGAGGTGAGTGGCATCGTCATCAGTGTAACCGAGAACAGTGTGGGTGTGACGCAGTGTGGACAGGCCGTAGAGACCTGGTGGCCGTCTGGAGGCCCTGAATGGAACCAGGAGGCAAGGCCAGTGCCCGGAATAGACGGACTTCTGGGAACACCATCTCAAACCAGCAGTGACATGGGACACGACCAGAGGCCGTCCCCACTCCGGCACTTCAACGCCATTTGAGTCCCGTCTGGGTTCCGAGAAGCAACACCAAGTAAACAAGGGAGACAGCCGGAAGGACAGGTGTTCCTAACCCCATTAAAGTAGAAAACTGAAGTAAAACCTGCCCAGTTGAAAAAGAGAGAGGAAAAGATGATTTATTTTGCCCACCTGAGTTTACGAAGAGATGGATATAACTATTTTAAGTCATTAAGTAGTAGAAATCAGAAAGGCAGCAACCCTGTCTGTCTGCTGACTGGGGCAGGAAGGGCAGGCAACTGGGGGAGGCCAGAGCCAAGAAGGCAGGGGCTTGTCACTCTGCCAGAGGGGACCAGCCCTGCTCAGTGGGGAGGGTATGAAATGACACCCTGTGGGGTTAAAACGCAGGTGACTCGGGCAAAGCCCTTCGTCACATCCAGGAGTGCGAATTAACCTTTACAACACAGATGTCTTTTTCAGGGCCGAACAAAAGTCCCAGGGAGACAGAAGAGGAAAACGCTGGAGACTCATTCCAGACCTGAGTGAGAGGGTGACCTTTGACTTCTAATTGCTCACAGTGATCTCAGTCTGACATCTGGCACTTTTAAACCTAGCATATAATAAAATAACTTCAGAAAAACATTTCCAGTGAATAAGCTTCTCCTCAGCACAACCAGATTCCCTCCAGCCGAACGTGGTAACAGCGGATGCTGTGCTCTGGGTCTTTACCTTCCACCACGGAGTGAATTTGTTTGACAGGTAGATTACTCTGGGCTAAGAAGATGGCTTTATTGGAAGAGACTCCATTGCCATCGCTTCGTCGGAGAAAACAGACTTTGGGGAAGGGCGAGTGGGCCAGCTGTTTGTCAGCGTTCAGGGCCTTGACTGAGAGAATGGGAGGGGCGGGGAGGTGGTGCAGAGGGAGCCCCCATCCGGCATCGCTCGGGGGTCCAAGCCGAGCACACTCCCCCGTGTCGGTGTGGCCTCCAGCTCTCCTTCTCCAGGTTAGGCTTGTCCAGGCTACCTGGCAGGGCCGTCCCCGGGGACGATTGTTTAGGTCTTTGCAGAGGGGCTGCATGGAAGAAGTACATCCTCCAGTGTGACGAATAAATGTTAGCAGTCCCTTGATTTCATCCACAGTCGCCGCCCCAGCTGAGATGTAAAGCGCTGGGAGACTGGGAACGGCCCCAGGAATCTGGGGTGGCGTCCCCTTGAGCATTATATTCGGGAGATGAGAGTGTCCGGGCGGATGTTCCCGAGATAGTAGAAATATCCTTCCTTCCACACTGGGGACCCACCGAGCTACGGTTTTTCTCTGGTTTCGAAATGCCTGGGGGGTACCCCTTCTTTTTCATGCTGTTATTTTAAGAGTCTTTCCCACTCCCGTCTCTAAAGGTCACTGTTCTGGAAAACACCCTATTGCATGGTGGTGATATGCCAGGTTGCCCTGTTTTGTAACGCCTTCCTTATTTTAGCGCAGAATTTTCCAAATGGAACCTTGGAAACACTCATGGGAGCCTGAATGGCAGTTGTCCCCGAGAGGAACAGACCCGTGAGGCATGAGAGACTTTACTGGGGATCTTGTACTGTGGATTGTAAAAGCCATCCCAGACATGGTGTGCATCGGTCCCCCGGGCTCGGCCCAGCTGGGCACCGCCGGACTAGTCCACGCTCAAGTCTTCTCACCGGGGTGTGTCTGGGGGACCCGAGGAGGCTGGCTGGCACACAGGGGCTGGGGATGGGACCGCTGGGTGGACCGGGCCCCTCTCCATGTGACTTCTCGCTCTGGAGTAGTGTATTTCAGACTTTTTTACGTGGCAGTCACAGGGCCCCAGTCCCATTCCCAAGGTCCAGCTCTCAGTCAGTGTGGGACAGGGTTACCCAAGGGTGTGGCCATGAGAGGTGAGGACCGATTGGGGCCATTACTGCGACCGTCTGTGCTTGAAGTCAGGTCTAAGGCATGTGGGGACTCAAGCCCCAGCTCTGTCCTTGTGAAGCCTTTTCATCAGAGACAGGAAAGGACTGTCCCTCAGATGCCCCCGCTTTCGGCCTCCCATTCCCACGCAGCCTCCTGCCCCTTCTCCTGGCTCCCTCCCGCAGTTTCTGCACTGCCTGCTTCCAGAGACCCTTCTCTTTGGCAGCCGAGCGCTGCCATCTTGGGCCTGGCCAAGGTGATTAATGAGCCCGACTCCCTGGGCCAGGAGGCTGTTCAGAACACGGCCTGGAGCCTGCACAAAGCCTCGGCCCCTGCATGCAACATCCATGCGGGACATGCCAAGGGGTGGGGGAGAGGGCGCCGCTGCAGAGACAAAGCGCCGGGAGCCCTGTGCCCCAGGCTGCAGACAGCTCTGCAGAGAAGAGGGGCCCCAGGCCAGGGGCTGGGTGCTCTCAGCAGACCTCAGTGGGTAAGTGAAAAGGTTGCATGCAATTAAGCCAAACGCACTATGATCTGGCTGTCTGGTGTAGTTCACTCAAATTACACAGAAAGAATCAAAGACCCAGAAAGGAAAGCAGGAACGCTGGCTTCCATTTTTAATCTGATAAGAGTCTTTGATCAGGGACAGCTCTCTCACCAAATAGGCTCCCAGCTCCAGTTACCTTTGGATTTATTGACAGGGAGAAGGGACCCCTCAGTGATCTTCCTTGCTGTCTTGCTAGATAAAAAGATTTGCTAATCCAGGAAAAGTGCTGGCTTCACAGGGTGACGTGCAGATGAAATAAAATAATACGGACCCAGCCCCTGCGGAACTGAAGCAGGCGGATCACATTGGTATGAAGAGAGTAGACAGGTGTTAACACCCAAACGACAATAATAAAACACAATGTCACACCGGCTAGGTGCTAGGACTGTTCTGGGTACCACACGCAGAGATTTCCTCTAATCTTTAAAAGCAGCGGAGTGGTGGTTATGACCATCTCAAATGCCAACAGAGAAAACCAGGACTCCTGCAGGTCTGCAAAGACCCAAGGTCACAAAACGAGCAAAGGGTGAGCGTTGGGCTTGAACTTTGAGTCTGAGGCCTGCGTGTGGCTCCCAACCTTTCACTGCAATACATTCTCTCTGGCAATACTAAATGGTCAGAGAAGCAAAGCAAATATTTCAGTGACAATCAATTACCGTTTGCTTGAGTGCCCGGTGCCAGGCACGGAGGCTGCAGGTTTGGGTAGAGAGCAGTTCTGGAAAAACTCAGTCTCACAAAAGGGACAGACAGCTGTGCAATGCTGGGCTGTCCCTGCTGCATGCGTCTGCAGTAGCTGGCTGCACACTTGCATGCGTTAGAGCAGAAGCAAAGACCGGCATCGATCAAAGCGTTTGTCCTTCCTTCCGACTCCTGCCCAGGCGGCTTCCTCCTGCCCTCCCTCCATACAGGGAAAGCCTTGGGGGATTGTCGACTGTATTACAAATACACTAAATTAGACTGACCTCAGAGTTCTCCCTTCTGTCAAAATCAACAGAAAGCGGCAAGAGAAACTGATATTAGCCTCTGCAACTATTATTAAAGTACCTTCTAGCTCTCAATTGATGCTGTATTTAGAGAACGTTGACTCTTACCACATTTGATTCTTTTACAATTTCCATGGTGTTATCCACATTTTGCAGACAAGAAAACAAACACAGATTAAAGTTGTCAAGGTCACTGCATTCGTTTGCTAGGGCTGCTGTAATAGGATGCCACAGACCAGACCGGGCGGCTTAACAGAAATTTGTGTTCTCACAGTCTGGAGTCTGGAAGGCCCTGATTTCGGTGCTGGCAGCTTTGGTTCCTCCCGAGGCCCCGCCCTTGGCGTGCAGATGGCCACCTTCTGGAAGGGTCCTCCTGTGGCCTTTCCTCTGTGCTGTGCATGTCTGGGTCTCTCTGTGTCCTAACATCCTCTTCTTACAAGGACACCAAACATACTGGATTAGGGTCCTCGCTCGTGACCCCATGTTAACTTAATTACCTCTTTAAAGACTCTGCCTCCAAATACAGTCCCATCCTGAGGTCCTGGCAGTTAGAGCATCCACATACGAATTTTGTAGGGGACTCCACTGGGCCCCAAACAGTAACCCAGGTGTAGACTGTTGCAGACAGAATGTGAAACGTGCCTGCCTCCACCTGAAGTCACTTACTAAAGTGGACCGCGGTTCCTTCCCTTCCCCACTGCGCTCCCTGCCTTCCTCTGATCTCCGTTTTCCTCACAGGAGAACGTCCGAGAGACGGACACAGCCTGCTCGCGCTTCTCTGTGTGAGAATGTACCCATCTCGCGGCACCAATGAAACAGTACTTTTGGGGAAGGCACCAGATTTCAGAGTTGGAAATAGGTATTTCCCCCCAGGAATCCCCATGAACACTTCTATTCTATTGTAAGACTTTCAACTCTGTGCTTTGCAGAATAAATGTGTGTTTTATCTACTTTTCCTGAAGGTGTGAAGTCACAACTATATTTTTTTGTATTTTCTGAGCGCACGCCTTGAGTGGGACACAGTCCTCGACGCTGCGATGAAGGAGACACCCGAGGTCCTTCCTCTCTGTAACTTGCATTCTAGTCTGGAGACCAACAATACACAAATAAGCAACCGACTAAGCTAGACTGTTTAAATAGCTACGATTCCTAAAAAGAAAATAAAACAGAGGGAAGGAAGGAAGAAATGACAGGATGGAGGTGGAGAGTCAGGTTTCAAGGGCAAGGGAAGAGCTCAATGCGATCTCCACCACGGGAAGACTAGAAAGAAGGCAGAAGCGCAGCAGGTATGAATAATCTGCAGCAGGAAAAATTCTGATGTATTTAAGGACAAAAGTCATGTGACTGCAAGAATTAAGTGAGAATATCAGAGATGAAGTTTAGCAGGTACCAGACACCTGCAATGCTGGTGGGCCACGGCCAGGATGCTGAACGGTGTTCTTTGTGTGGGGAGAAGGGCCTCTTGGAGGGGGTAGATATCTACAAATATTAATGAAACGAAGCCTGATCAGGATTTGATTGTTCTGGCGACTTGGGGGAATGAGCCCACATGAGGACAATGGGTTCATGGTCAGTAACTCCATGGGGCCCATATTGTGGATTTTTGATTTCTGCCCAGATGGCAAGATCCAGATCAAACAATTCCACAAGTCCACTGCCAGTGAGTCTTATTCTTTGTTACTATTCAGTAATTTAACATCACTACAGTTTTATTAATTTGCTGGAGATTTTAAAGGTAATATATCAATCCTCTGAAAACAGCAATGAAATGTCTTCTAAATATCTGATTGCATACAAGTGCACGATTTCATGCAGACCTTTTTCTGAAACAGGAATAGCGGTTGTGATTCTCCACCTTGGAATTGGAGTATCGTTGGTACTCGATGTGACCTTCACTCCAGGAGGGGCTGAGACCCCGTGAGGAAGGAGAGTGTGGCTGCGAAAGCGCTACTTTGAAGAATAAATTGGCAGCATCGCTTCCAGTCTCCTAAGCACAAGATGAAACAACGTTCTGCAGGTGAGGGTGCTCTTCGCGTTCCGAGAAAAGCTCGGGGAAGACCATTTCCACACTGGGACTGAGACGATTCCTCATTTTTCTCTCCCGTGAAGCTCATAGGCACTTTTTGCCCCAAATATCTTCTGTAAGCAAAGTTGCGAGTTCGCAATGATGAAAAGTCTCGGAAGAGATGCCTATTTGTTCTAAAAATTAGAAGCACACCCTCACCCATTCACATTCCTTGAAAGAAGGAAATTTGTACTTATCTCTGCTTTATTGTTCTTAGCACCGAAATCCTTTTTTAAAAAAAATTTCATTAAATAAAATTGAGTAGAGGTGCAAAAACATGAGTTTTAGAGGACATTTGGCTTTAGAATTTTATTTGCATCCTTTAAAAACACAGGCACCAGAGTATACTTAATGAAGTTCTTCCATCTTTACATTCTTTAATCCAATTACCTCTACTTGCCAGCCCCACAATTGAACAATTCTGTCTGGACGGATGGAGGAAGCGTAGGGGGACCTGTTTTATCCCAGGTGGTGCCAAAGTCACCCTATTCACACTTCACCATCAGGTCTGCAGGGCCTCGCTCAGCAAGCGAAGACTGCTTCTTGTAAAGAAGAAAAGGGAAATTAAAATATCACACACTGTCCAATCAGACTGGCAAATCACGGGCATATGTGAGTAATGGCTCTAAAGAATGCTGCCAAGGGTTCTTTTTTAGACACCCCGCTACGATGAACACGCCTGGCCACTCCCCTTCTTCTTCTCCCACGGATAAGCCAACTGATGTGTTGTGACCCCTTGGTGTCGATTTGCACTCATCTATTAAAACCCAGTTGTCAACCACCGTGGGGGTCCTTCCAGTGGCAGCCACTTTGGTCCGTGTATGTGACCTTGAAAGCTGGGTACCCGTCAAGGGGTATGAAAGAGGGAGGACAAGAAAAAGAGAAGTCAAGCTTGGTGCTTCCCAAAGCCTGGAAGCTCAGTCCCGCACCTCAGGCGGTTTCCGCGCGGGTACGCGATACGGAACGCGTGGTTCCATTCACGTGTGGGCACCCGCAGCGGGAGAACTGCAGCGAGAGTGTGTCGGGGGTTGAAGTGGTATCACGTATGAGACAGCACGTGGGCTTGGGACAGAATCAGGGCTGAGGCTCAGGGTTCCCACCCGCCAAGGGGCGGTGTGCATATCAGGTACCAGGTAACTGAGAAGATTAGATAGTGCAGAATGACAAGCCTTTCATTTTTTTCCTCTCTGACACTTATGCTCTTGACTGTGCCCAGAAAAACAACCTCTCTTCACCTTGCTTCCAGAAAGACCTATCAAAGCTGGGGAAGGCCCAGAGAAAGGCAGTCAAAGCAAAGGGGTGGCTCTGGATGGGGTCACATTAAAAACACCGGAGAGGTTTCTGACGCTAAACATCATTGTGGCCCATAATGCGGATTCTGGGTCACAACATCAGAAAGGCAGGAGTTCGGAGAATTCCGTTAAACTTTAGAAGGTAATGCAGAGCTAAACTATGCAAATTTACATAGAAAACACAATTATAGGGAAATAAGACCAAAAATATAAATAAGTTGGGGAAATGCCAGAATAAATTTCTGGATGTTAAACACATAATGGGGAAGAGAAATTATTAAAATATGTTTCAAAAAGGTAAAATCGTGACTCTCAAATATGGATATAAAATGCATCGACTATTGTATGTAACTTATTCAACAGAGAGCCGATAAGATATAAAATCCAGTCCAAAGACTCCTAGAGAAACCAGAATTGCCAGGGTGAGATCAACGCTCGGTTCAAAGGAAGCCGACGTCTCAGAGAGCAACAAGCCACAAGGTGGGGGCACCTGTCCCAGGAGACAGAAGCTACCTGCACCTCTACCGGACAAAAGCACACCCATGGGTCTCGTCTCTGCAAACTGTGAGATAACCCAGCCAACAGAAAGCCAGACCCGTAAGGAACAGGTGGCAGCGGCTTTGTCACTACCTAAGCGTCAGGGTCATTTTTTTAGACCCAGTCCAGTAAGAGCATCGGTGGGCCTCACCCATCTCTTAGAGCCGCCGTCATTGGGAGTGACTTCCTCTTCCCACAAAACACCTCGCAGAACTGCTTTTCCTCAACGGAGGTGGTCACCCTTCTGGGCCAACACGGCTGCTCTGGTGACCGTGACCGTGAGGGGCACTCACACAATGACCTCCAGGCTGAAGGAAGACAACTGGTCAGGGTCACTTTGATTAGCTGCCTCTCTTGCCCAGAAAAGTCTTTGCCTTTTTAACCACATTAATTTGACAACTGTGGGGTCTCCTTTGAACTTAAAAGTCAGCCCCTTAAAATTCATCAAAGTGAGATTCATCTGGAAGAAAGTATCAAATAAAGGCAGGGCCATTAAATTTAAATAGTTTTGGACAGCCATAGAATATTTTAACAGAAACTAAAAGAACTATGTATCAGCAGAAATAAAGAAGAAACCAAAGACCAAAGCTAGGATTAGAGAGTTTCGAAAAGCTACAAGAAAGCATAAGAACAAAACTTCTTTCCCTCTATACAGGTCTGGTAGTGTAAAAAATGGGGTTCGCGGCAGCCCTGGTGATAATTTCATTTATGTTTAAAATAAAAAATCAGCAGGCCCATAATTCAAGTTGCACGGCAACACATAAAGAATGTTAGTGCTCACTGGGACACTCAGGAAAGGCGGACCGACAGGTGATAAAATTGCATTTTAATCTACCCAGTTTGCAAATCACCGCCTTGTTAAGCAGGACGAGCTCATGCGAAGTGCTTACTTTTCTGGGATCACATCAAGGTCCTGGAAAAATTAATTGACAGTGGGGAGAAATCGGATTTTTTCAAAGTAAATAACTTAAATTGCCACTTGCTTTTCTTCCTTAAGGAAGTTATTGGAATGGCTCTACATTGAAAACTTTCAGAGCAGTGAAGCCCCCCATGCCTGTCACTCTGGGCCCCTCGGAATTCCGAGGAGGGAGAGCAGCAGATGGCAGAAAGTGACTGCTCAGTATTTTCTTCCTAAATGGCTCTGAGGAAATTCAGAGAAGTAAACATGGAGAAAGCATATGAACACTGTTTCCGTGGACTATATTTGGGAAATATTTTGTCTTTCCCAAAATATCCATACTTGCCTGTACTTGCACAATAATTCCTTAGCTTGGGCTGTGATTTCACACGTGAAAAATTCGGTCATGAGACAGATCCTGAGTCGTGGTCAAAGCCCGTGTTCAGGACGTGATGCACATGGAATCCTCTGGCCACCCGAGGCTAAGACGTGACCCTGTGTCCTCAGGTCCCGGCCCTGCCACGTTCTTACCTCCACTGTGAGCTGCGACTCTGTCAGGGCCACCTGAGCTCTGCTGGGCGGAGAAAGACGGTACTTCCTGCTCCGGTGAGGCAACGCCGGGGACTCAGAAAGGAGGCCAAGGTGGCCTGTGTGTGTGGTGGGGACAGGTGGGCAGTGAACCCATCACCCCACTTTCCAGGTCGTCATCCTGTCAACCCCCCCCCCCCCACTAAACACTGGCAGGCATGTCCCCAGGAGAACGGCTCTTTTTAGACAAAACAGGAGCCGTTGAAAGACAATACATTTTGGGATCCAGAAACCTGGGTTGAAACCTCCAACTCAGCGACTGGCAATGAGGGTGAACTTGTACGAGTTAAAGCCTGAGGGTCCATCGAGTTGGGGGTAATGAGCCCTTCATCCCACGGCAGGATGGAAGAAGGCCGAGAAGAAAACTAGGTCGCTCGCCTATGTGTCCCAATGGATGAAGGTCTAGACGGAGTATCCGGACACCCTGCTGCGAACAGCACTCACGGGAATGGGTCTCTTCCACCTCACCGCCTACAGAACAAAGCAAACACGCTCTGTGAACTCAGCTCTGTGACTCGGCCATCATGGTAGATTTTCGCACGGGCGGGGAAGAAAGCGTTTGAGGACTAGAGGCTACCCTAGTACCTGCATTTCCTCTGGTCTTCTCTCACACTGATACAGGCTTGGCCACAGGAGGAGGGACTGATGTAGAGAGGATTTGGGTTCTTTTTTTGAATCTATGGACGAAGAACACAAAGTCACTTTTTACACAGCAAAGCTGGCAGTGGGCAGCTAAGCCATGGAGTTGGGTCGCTTTCGGCCTCTCATGATCTGGGACCACCGCTCACTGGAGCCCAGGAAGGCGGCTCGTGGTTGCTTGGCCCCCGCAATGCGGGTGACGTGGTCAGGCATGTCCCTGCCAGCCTCGCTGGCCTTGAAGATGTTTGATACAGGAATTTTCATGGAATGGTGTGGCTAAAATTTCTGGTTATGAACATCCTACCAGCGAAGCTTGAATAGTGTGTATATGTACACAAGAATCAGAGGAAGCAAAAGGCCTTTAAGCCAACAAATCTCCTTTAAGCCAGTGCTGTGTGGATTAGCACCAAGCGGACGGGAGCGGTTTGCTTACCACACAACGTGCTGGCTTTTCCCTGCTCACTGCACGTTATCCAACCGGAACCCAGGGGTGGGCTCATTAAGACGGCAACGGGATCTTCACAGTGCTACAGCCAGTGCCTACTTTGGTACGTCATTCATCCTTAAAAACATGTATAATATGTAGTGGAATATAGAAAGTAGAGATCTTCATGTTCTGACGGCACAAAAATTCTGATAAAACACCTGCACACGGCACTGAACGTCGTCTCTCTCTGCATCTGGGTCATAGAAACGTTGTCTGGCTCTGTCTTCAAGTTATTCATTTTGCTCATGTTTGATAATACCGTTCTAAAATTGCATATAGTCCTTTAGGTTTGCTCTCTTCCCATCAGCGAACAACTAGTCACCAAGTTCACATCCAACATGGCCCCGTGACTTTTTCTCTTCCTGCACTCTGGTGTGCTGGAGCCTGCCGGTACCAGCGTGAGGAAGTTCAGTTACAGGTTCAGGAATTTTGGGGACCGCTTGAACTTGGGTAGGGCACACATATTCACACCACAGAAGCAGACAAATGCTCCAGATCAGGGCTCCTTCCTGCCCACGGGGAGCTGCCTGTTGGATATTCACCAGCGCATCTCTGCCGGGACCATTTATGGGACCTGACGTAGATCCGTGTGTGGTCTGTCGGCGAGAAAGCTGGTTAAAGTGAGGGAAAGCGACTCCAGCCACCACCAGCCGCTCACACACCTTTTGTTGCAGAGAGAAGGCTTTTGGCTGATTGTGAATTCGCTTTCTTCCGAAGCCACGCCCAGATTGACCCGCCCACAATTTCCGGTCCCAGTTTTCTCCAAGCAGCAGCAGGAACTGGGCACACTTGAGGCGCGACCTGAATGCAAAATCCTCCCAGCTTGTCTTCCCAGTTGTTTTTCACAGTTGTTTCACTTTCATCTAAAGCGATGTAAATGTATTTTAATGAATTGTTGTATTGTTTTTCATACAAACAACCCCTTTTAACACTCATATATTGTCAATCGAAACAATATTTAATTAAATCAGTGATTAGCATGATAAGTACCGTTGACAAGAACAGCTTTGAGAACAAATGTAGCTGATTCCTGGCGTGCAGAATGATCAGGCAAACCAGAGGCAGCCCCGCCCCACGAATTCCATTTTGTGAGCAATCCCCAGATGGCCTGGGGAGTGATGGTGAACCCCATTCATTAATTAAGCGAAGGTCAGTTCAAGTTCATGCTGTATCATCATTACTTTTATTTTTCCTGTGTTTAATTACTTTAAGGATATAACAATGGCAACCTACATAAAATGCTCAAATGATATATTTAAAAATTTTTATGCAAACAGATGTATTAACATTTTTTTACATAAACACTGATTAAAGCTAATTAAATAGAAGGCCACAAGACAACATGAAATATTTTTTGATTCATGAAACGCAGAATCTAAAAAAAAGGCTAGAAATTGGCACAGAAAAGATAAATAGTGAGTGTCCAGGGACTACCACCATCGCAGAAAAACAGCAACATGAACCCCTAGTGTTCCTGAGCTCCTCCTGGGCTCATATTCTAAGAAGCTTTCCATGAACTCTTTTCTTCCTGGTTTCCTGGGAAACCTGAGGCACAGAAAGGCAATGTGAGTTGCCTGGGGGCCCCCACCCCCTCCCCCTGCCGTGGTGGGTGGGGTGGGGGCTGGGTTTGAACTGAGGCAGCTCTGGCTCCAGAGCTCAGGATCCTAAACAAAACACCATGCAGCACATGCCTGAAGGTGCCACGGGTGTCAGAGGCCCTGTACTCCCTACTCTGTCCTGCGTGTTTATCCAGGGCTGCTGCTCTGCCCCCCACTGGGGTTACACGTGTTCCCACTCACCTGTGGTCCCATACACCTGGGGCTGAAGGATGCTGGAGGGGAAGCAGGTGAGGAAGCAGAAAGCTCTCTGACTCATGACACCCACATTTCCTTTGCCCTTACTGTTCTCGTTGTCTATAGCTGCATTATAAATCACCCCAACACTTAATGGTGTAAACAATTCAGTTCGTATGAACAATGATTATTGGTGCAAACAATTATTATTCTCTCTTATTGTTCTGTGAGAAGGTGGGGCTCACCTGGGCGTTGTTGCTTAGCGTCCTTCCCGTTCGTGATGGTGGCTGGGCGGCCTGTCCACTACGTGGCGCTCACGTGTCTGCGGGACTCTGGTGGTTGACGCAAGCCCACCTGCTTATGAGAGTGCCCCTGGCTCCTCCCCAGGTAGCTCCCACTTCCTTGCAGGAAGACGGCGAGATAGATAGAAGATGCAGGTGCTTCCAGTGCTGGCCTCAGAGCTGGCCTGGCATCCCTCCCCCGTACTTATTGATCAAACAAGTGAAAAGTTTGTCTGGGTTCTGAGAGAGGACAGTCAGATACTTGCTCTTGGTGGGAGAAATAGCAAAGAATAACAAATAACTTGCAGTCATCTTTAATCCACCACCTCTCCCGATGTCTGCCACTCTTCGGTGCCAAGGACCCTAGAAGGGCCTAGTGGGGACATGCTGGGGGCAGGCCACCCCGCCCCTCCCCCCCCCGAGGACAGAGGACGTCCATGCTCATGCACTCAGGCTGCAAAGTATACGGAAAATACACTTGGTCAGAAACCCTCTTCTCTTCACTGTAAAATAAAGACGAGGCAGCATTTTGAAGAAAACACCTTTCTAATTAAAAAATAATCAAAATTGGAAGAAAATGTTTTAGTCAGCACACATTTTGCTTCCTGCCCGAGGTCTCCGGCTGTGAGTTGCCCCAAACGCATGTGGAGCACCAGGGTCTGGATCCCGGGGGCGCTCCCAGGGCCCCCGCAAACTGGCACCAGTCGCAAACGCCCTGCCCCGCCCAGTGGGAGGACCCCGGGCATCTGCGGGAGGACCCCCGGCATCTGCAGAAGGCGCCGTTTTCTTTTTCACTCGTGAAAAGTGTTTTCCTGCAGCACATTGATCTCTCAGATAAGCACGACCATTACGCCCGTGTCAATTCTCTGTGAAACCTGCCGCTCTTGTCCTGGGACATTTGAATGTTGCGTGTTGAGCTAATGTGCAATGGAAGTGTCATTATCACCTATTTACTTGGGTTATTATTCTGGCTCAGGTGCAATTTTCCACCACACATTTGTTTGGAGATTTGGCAGCACACAGAGGACATTTTCAGGCCTAAAAAGCATCCAAAATTTAGGATTACATTGTGTGATATTAAGCAATTACAGATAATGCTCTCCCAAGGTCATCAAATATTCATGGTTAATTACAGTATAATATATATGTCTCTGTGAAAATGAAGGTTGTGAGCTGCTTGTACACAGGCTAAAAATGCGAGCTTTTAGACTCACGCTATTGCTCACCCCTCCGTACCCCGAAGTTCTCACCGCCGTCCGGCAGAATGGCGAGCCCGGGGCTCTGTGGTTCCCACACTCACGCCTCCCTCAATGGACCAGCTAGGAGATGTCGAAAGGGCTGAAGAGAGCAGTTCTGGCTGCTGAGAGCCTCTGCCACATGTGGAGAAGCGTGTGACAAGGGCCAGCAGCTGCATTTTCTGGGACAAAAATCAGTACGCGCAGACTGACAACTCCGAGGGTACCTTGAGCGGCCACAGGATAAACGATTCGAAATTCAGAGTCTCGGAAAATGAGACGTACAGTCGCCACATCTGAAGGGAAATAATCACACGGTGCGGAAGAAGGACGGGCTTGAAGAATCTAGTCTCCTCCGTTGTCTGCTCAGCTGTCCCTGGAAACAAAATGCAATTGGACATTTGAAAGACAGGCGTGGGAAAACCAAAATGGACACCTAGTTTACTGCCTGTTTCTGAGGACTCCCCGTCAAAAGTTCGTTTCCGACTTGCTGGGCAAACTCACGTTCCTCTCCTGCCTCATCTCCTCCTCTCCCCACCATGCCCCTGACATGCCGGATCCCGGCCTTTGTAGTTCTCTGTCTGCTGGGCTTACGGGCCTTTTCTCATTACGCCTCCTCTTTTGGGGTGCCCATTTCAGTGTGGTCTTCCAGGCCACGTCTACCTTCAATACTCAACACCAGTTCCACCTTTTTTATTTCAGTTAGACCCAAGGAGGCCCACACCAAGATGCGTCATAATTAAATTGCCAGAGATTACAGATAAAGAGAGAATCTGAAAACCATCCAAGGTTGCTCCAACCTTCCCAAATCTAGAGCTGAGCCAGATAGTTGTTCTCCCAAGTTTCTCTTACACCCTGCATGCATTTCCGCTGACATGCTTGCCCCATCTAGATCTAATTGTAGTTTCCATGTACCATACAAAATTATCATTAAAAAAACAACATTATATAAATGTTGCAAATGTTTGTAGAGCGAGAGAATGCAATGGATAGCAAAGTCAGCTTTTAAAAGGTTTCGGTATTTTGAAATGCCGGGCTGTGGCACGCATGGTGACATCCGCGGCAGGAAATGGGCCTGGATTTCAGAAGAGCGACTGCCAGTTTTTGTGCAGACCTCGTTGCGTGGCATAACGAGAGAATGAGCTGTATTGTTTGGATGGCTGTACGAATGACATGAATAGATGATGATGGTGTGACCCCTTAAAAATTAGAGCCCATCCTCAGCTTTCTTGATAAACTTACACAGCTAGAGAGAGGTTATGTCCTTCGGGACTCAGCTGGGCTCACTGCTCCAGGCTATGCTGTGCAGTCCCCGGGCCCTTCTTTTAAGAAGGTCATTGACACCCATCCACAAGCTCAAATAAAGCACTCGGCTACCGCAGATCTTCACGGAATTTGAACCCTGACTGTCCCTGACTGTCGAGCACAACATCAGCACCCGGAAAAGGCACCTGGACAGGCACGGGGAGAAGAAAGGTCTCTCAGCACGAGGGTGTTTTAATTGATGTTGTAAGCGAAAGGAAGAAAGGAAGAAAGGAAGAAAGAAAGGAAAAGGAAGAAAAGAAAGAAAGGAAAAGGAAGGAAGGAAAGAAAGAAAGAAAGAAAGAAAGAAAGAAAGAAAGAAAGAAAGAAAGAAAGAAAGAAAGAAAGAAAGAAAGAAAGAAAGAAAGAAAGGGGAAAAAGTCATGGCTGATTGAAAAACTAGGAGGTACCTAGACTGACTTTTAATTTTTATTTAATCATTTGATGAACATTACATCTCTCTAAAATCAGAAACATCAAATTTTGACTGGAAATATATACCGTGTTTGATTTAAATATTAATCTACTTCATTTTCGAGGGCAGTTCCCGGGCACGAGAGCGCAGAGTTCGCAGCGCGGCAGTCCACGACGAGATGGGCCTTGCGCGTTCTTCCCGGTGGGGTGATTCGGTAACGCACGAATGTTCAAGGGCTGTTACACCCCTGGTCATTTCTATCGAGTCAAACGGAGACGCCATAGTGGTGTTTGCGAACGAATACATTGTGACTATCAAGCTAAACCTTAAATTTTTGTAATCTAAAATGCTCCACTCAAGAAAGAGCAAGCAGGCAGCGGCGGGGGTGGGGTGGGGTGGGGGGGAGTAAATAGTCACAGTCCAGGGGGTCACAGGAAGGTGTCTCAGGGTCACACGGCACCAGGAGAGGCCCAGGAACTAAGGCATTGGGACAGCAAAAATACTTTTGAAGTTTTATGCCGTGTCTCCCACAAAGAAAGGATCGATTCATGTTTACCCCATCTGTTCTAACTCAAATGATTGATTCAAGGAACGAAGCATCCTTTTGCTTGTCTGGAGTGCTTTCATAACCACGTTGGCGAGAACAAACACGTCTTCAGGTCCATTACCATNGGGGGGGGTGGGGGGGGAGTAAATAGTCACAGTCCAGGGGGTCACAGGAAGGTGTCTCAGGGTCACAGGGCACCAGGAGAGGCCCAGGAACTAAAGCACTGGGACAGCAAAAATACTTGTGAAGTTTTATGCAGTGTCTCCCACAAAGAAAGGATCGATTCACGTTTACCACATCTGTTCTAACTCAAATGATTGATTCAAGGAACGAAGCATCCTTTTGCTTGTCTGGAGTGCTTTCATAACCACGTTGGCGAGAACAAACACGTCTTCAGGTCCATTATTACCATTAGCAGGTCAAGGACGACCCCGAGGCCCAGTCTGCGCATCCGAAGAGCTGAAATGGTATTTGTTTCATTACCGGCATTTAAAGCGTAATGATCGAGTCAGATGCTTCGGCGAGAGCGTCGCATCTTCGCATCTTCGCTGTATGTTCCCGCTTGTTTAGTGCTTTCTGAATCCCTGCTTGTAAACAAAGTTATTCTTCCTCCTTTGACAACTGCTGTTTGTCCTGTAGGAAAATCACTCCCTAAGGAGATGCAAATTGTTCCGTGGTGCTTGATGGCTTTGTAGTAATTACCACGCTATCAGAGAGCTCGGAATTAAGATAAGCCTCGGCCTCAAAATTCCATATGGCTCATTCTAAAATAAGATGCTTAGGTGGGTAGAATACTAAATGGCGGGCACTGAGTCAGTAAATCCTGGGCCAAGTTTATCGCCAACCTGGGGCTATCACAGGGTGTGTCTGGGATCCAGCACAGGGCATTTGCACGCCTCCACATTGAATAAAAAGTTTATGTGTGGGCACATTATATAAATATGTAATCAAGTACATGTAAATATATTTCGATGTGCTTATATAAATATGTATTTAAACATATGTCTTCGTAGGTAATATCTAAAACATATACAGGGGAGGAGACTAATGTGAATGTCATAAATTTATATATAGATATACATATTTTTGTTTTATGGGGAAAATACTCATGCTAAATAAACTTCATTCAAGCATGAGTTATAGTGCTGTGGGCACTACTCAATGTCAATGAATGCATATTTACTATATAGTTTACATATTTTATTAGTATAGTATGTATTATTATGGTATAGTATTTGTATATTACACACCTATGTACAGTATGTATAGGACATGCATATATTCAGTAAGGCACATTTTAACAGACACGCAGCCCAACGAGACTGGGTGCAGACCAGCTGACGACGTTGCAATCTGCCCTGTTAGAGGCGAATCCTCTAGACCCGCCTTCCTCTAAAAGCGAAGCCCCGCCCACCCAGCTCAGTGGTTCTGGCAGCAGAACACAGCTGCAGAACATAACTGCCATGGTTAGTGAGAATCAGCTGCAAGTTACTGTCCGAATACCACTTCAGTCTTAAATACTTTAATGTGCATGTCCCAAAGTTATGGCCATTTCCTTCTACATGCACAGTGTGATCATCGAATCATCATAATTGATACCGTGCTGTGATATTAATATAACCTA
This sequence comes from Sturnira hondurensis, assembly GCF_014824575.4. NCBI lineage: Eukaryota > Metazoa > Chordata > Mammalia > Chiroptera > Phyllostomidae > Sturnira > Sturnira hondurensis. The sequence continues at coordinate 16,162,656 of NW_028082350.1, read as the reverse complement.
CTGACCTTATTCAGATTTCCCCAGTAGTCTCACTGATGTCCACTATAGAAAAATAAAAACATACATTTTTTCTGGCCTGTGTCATCATCACACATGGCATTTATTTGTCCAGTTACTATTGCTTCCTTTACTCCAGAATTTTTTTTGATTTTTCATGACATTTACATTTTGGGCATGTTTTAGCTGGTTAGTTTGTCGATTGGCCTACATTTTGGGTTTGTTCAACGCCGCCTCATGATTAGATTTACAATGTTTTTTCAGGAGTAATACAAAAGAAATATTATAACCTTGGTGTATTGTATAATATCAGAAACTATATACTAATTACTTCTGCTGTTTGGTTACTTGGTTGAGGTAGTATCTGTCCGTTGTACCCACTGGGAAGTTGTTGTATTGCCATGTGTAATTAAGTTAGCACTTTCTGAGAAAAATATCTTGTGCCACAAAATTAATATCATAGGGAAAGAAAAAAATTAAGAAATGAAAATCGTAATTTTAGGCACTGATAGTCTGTGAAGAAAATAAATAAAGTGGAGGACAGACCTGTGGATTCAACGTGTAAGACTCCTTCATTTTGTTCACAAACAGTTTGTCATGGATTTTATTTTCATGGTTTGAACTTCAAACTATAGTTTAGAATTTGGGGAAAGATGGCAGCAACAGCATGGTTTCCTACCTCAAACATCCACCTAAAAATAAAGGAACGAGGAGAACAAAACCCAGAGTCTGTAGCCAATATCCACACACATCTGGGGGGTAAAGTACAGTCTCGAGCCCCGAAGATGAGGAGCCAGTACAAACAGTGGGCGCTACATACTTGCACCTGATATCATCACCCGCTGCATGGCAGGAAACAGAGGGAACCACTAGGGCACCTGACGGAGGAGGGCCACCAAGATAAATGGCCAAGCTCAAGGAGCCCATCTGAGGGCCGCCCCTGAAATGGAGAGATTTCCCACCTTCCAATGGTGGGTAAATACAAGAGATCGACAGTGAAGTGTGAAAGGCCTGTGGTCTGGGACCTTGAACTCTCAAAAGCAAAGAGAAAGCTACACACAGGAAGGAAACCAATACAAAGAGATGCCGGATTCAGTAGAGAAGGAACAAGAGAGAGAGAGAGAGAGGGAGGGAGAGAGGAAGAAAGGAGCTTCAGAGAAAAGTGTGGAAGACAAATAGAGATTTCAAAAACAATAGAAGGAGCCGCAGAACACGATGCTGAAAGAACATTCTGGACCAGATTTCCTTCTAAAAGTTTAGGAAACATGCTTTACATTGAATTAAGCAACAATGAAATTTTAAAAATCATTTCAGAAATGAATGTCCAACTAGAAGGAACATTAAAATGAGTAAACCCAACAGGCAATATTTTCTAAATATATAACAAAGAGGAGAAAGTTTTTAATTAAAGTGAAATGAAAGAAATTTGTGAACTGTGACAAATACAGAAGACACGCAAAGATGGTCCAAATATACGAAATGGGATGCCAGGAAAAAGAGAAAAATAAGACCACACAACAAATAGGACTATGGTCTAAGGAAACTCTCTTGAAATATAAAAATGACTCGAAATTACATAACAAAAGGGTGTACTATACACCTCTGAAGACATTCCTTAAAAAAAATTAGTTGCAACGAAAGAGAAAAAAATCTTTTGGCCACTCATCTGAGAAAACACAGTCCCTTTTATGTAAGAGAAAATTAGACGGTGCCCACTCAGGACGGCGTCTCTGGGTGTGACAGAGAGGCCCGCTCGTGCAGGAGCAGGTGTGCTGCCCAGCTTCACGTTAACAAGCACCAGCGGGGGGTCGAAGGTTCTCCATGGAGGTACGGACTCTGGGAAGAGTTGCGGGTTTGCACCGGCCCCGCAGACGGGCCCTGGTCGCCCACCTGTGAAGCAGAACTGCCGATGACAGTGGTGTTTCCCCGTTGGACCGAGTCGGCAAAAGCCTAGCGCCCCGGTGCTTGGAGGAAGGCGTGTCTCGCAGGTCCGACTGCTAACAGGTTGGCTGGTCACGGAGCCCCCGACCTCAGCCTCGTACACGGGCTCGCTGGCCATGACCTTTCTCTCAGCGGAAGCTGAAGTTTTTAAACGCAGGAAATCTTCCGTGGGAGGAAAATCGAATCAGCACTCGGTACAGGATGCGAGAGAAGGGGCTTGATGATCCATCGCGCGTCCGTGGGAAGAACGTTACTCATTGTGGCGAACCTTCTCCCCCCGGAGGTGAACCTGGCTGTTATTACTTCTTAGAACATAGCCAAGAACTGCAGACACAGAGGTTTTTATTCAGGGGTTTAACAAATTCAAACTGTGGAGCATACAAGTAGACCAAATTGTACACACAGGCACTACGCCCTGACTCAAGCAGAGAACATTGTGTTTTTGGACGTTAGGGTTAATGAAATTTTCAGTCCTTGATTTCCAATTTTGAGGATATTGTTATTTACGTTGGTGGGGTTCTGCACTCATGTAACAGACCCTGTGAGGATTATAAAAACCTTCATAAATGCAAAGCCCTTGCAGGTACAGTTTAAATTCAAATAAAAACACCTGGGTCATCTTTAGGTAACAAACTGGCCATCACCAGAAGTTTCATTTTCCATTTCCCTCCAGTGTTTACTGTCCTCACCCCGCTCAAACCCAGAAATAAGGAGAGAGAGCGCTGAAACTTTAACCTCCATTAAAATGGGCAGCGAGGTTGTGAAAAACTCCTGTGTGTGATCGGGGAGGCGGGGCAGGGGGTGGGGTGAGACGGGGGAGGGCATCTGCAGGTTTGTTTAAAATGTATCCTGGAGGAGGGAAGTGGGAGACAGACACAGAACCCGGTACAGTCAGGAACTTTTAATTTAGCGCCATCACTAGTGACTATTTAACAATTACAGAGACACAATGTTAACATGTTTTCGGTTGGGTTTCAAATTGAAACTGAAAGATTAAATGCTTTAGAATAAAAATCCTTCTTCCTCCAGAAGCTCTTCTGCACCAGCAGAGAACAGCGTTCTGCGCATTTATGAAACACTTTACCTTTTTCCAGGCATTTTCCCACTTACGCGCTGTGACTGTCTCAGCTCCCCTGCCGATCAGGAAAACCGTGTGATGGGCTCACGGAGCTGAATCACGGAGGAGAGAGAAGGCAGCACACTAGCAGGTGTTGCGGTGCCCGTGTTTTTGTGCGCTATGTATTGGAGCTCGTTTCATTTTGAGAGCTAGTTTGTCAAGTACATGACATTAGTCTGACTTTCATCCAGGAAACCTGAGGCCCAAAACGCTGAAATTGTTGCCCCCATGCCCCACACCCGTAGGAGTCAAAATCAGATTTTAAACCCAGGTCAGTCTCGTCCCCAAATCTACTAGAGCAGGCTTGCTGCCCTGAATGTCAACTCACCCATCACAGAAGGAGGCAAGCTCTTCAGCCGTAGCCTTTAAAGAGCTCAATTTCCTGAATCTTAGAGTCATGCAAAGGTAGAAAAGTAAGAATCCAATGTAATAAAATGTTTCGGCAAAGATCACACTTTTTTGAGAGAGAGGGGAAGAAAAACACTGATTTGTTATTCCACTTATTTATGCATTCGTTCGTTCCTTCTTATATGTGCCCCGTGTAAGGATCGAACCTGCAACCTTGGAGTATCGGGACAACGTTTTAACCAACTGAGCTACCCAGTCAGGGACAGAGTATATGTTTTATATTTAACCTACAATCACTGTCAAGTAGCAAAGAAATTTAGTTGTAATTATGAAAGGTTGTGGGGTTTTGAGGGGTTTCATATCTGAGTCTTCAAGAATTAGTGAAAAAATAATCAAAAATTATAGGAGGACTATTACTGCTTCAATTCCACTTATTTCTAAAGCAGCCCTCCTCAAACTTGGGTACACATCAGAGTCACCTGAAAGCTTCCTAAAAATATAAACGCTACAAATGGACTGGTGGAGATTTAGTCCCAGGCATCGTTTCCTGAGTGGTAATCTGAGACACAAAAATAAGACCCGGGAAAATCGTGTTCTGTGGACAAGTAAGTGCAGGCCGTGGTGCCTTGTGTACATCCCGCAAGTTGACTTTATAACCCAGTAAGGACATGTGCGCCTTCACAGGAGGGACTCAGGATTGCGACAGGGTTCTGGAAATCAGGCCGGCCCTTCTGGGAAGGTTCCAGAGGCTTTCCGGTCCCTGTGCTCTGGGGAGGGAAAAAGAAAAGGCTGGGACCAGCAAACCAAAACAAGACCAGAGGCTGCCGGAAATTCACCCAGGGGTCTGATGCACCCCCAGAGACAAAAATGAAACCTGGGGCAAGAAATGGAGAGGAGGAAGGTCAGCGTGAGGGGCAGGGAGCTGTGTGGTCGAAGCTGTGGCTCCAGGAATGGGGTTTGTGTGGCTGCCTGTGGGGGTACTCCTCATCCCTGCACCCTGCACCCTGCACCCTGCACCCTGCACCCTGCACCCTGGCGAGCGTGAAGGACAGCCAAGCAGGGCCACCGTGACCTGCAAGGTCTGGCTCAGGGTCCCCCCACGGAATACTTCCCTGAATGGCCTGGCCACCTGCCCCCAGGGACTGCCTGCTTTGATCTGTCTTTACCTGTAACATTTTCAATTTCCTTCTTCTTTCTTTACTGCACACTGTCACGGGCCAATAATTCTTTCAGGAGTCCTTTTCTTGACAATGATACTGTAAGTTTTTTGAAGGTAGAAGTCATGTCTCATACTTCTCAGTGACCCCCGCAGTACCCAGGATGGTGACCACGTGTTTCAGTTGTCAAGTGAGATGGGATCAACCACCTCAAAACTGAGTGGCTCAGAGTGCCGGCTATATCTTATTTCACTTGGTTCGATGTGTCGATGTGGTGGCTTTTCTCCCTGACTCTGGGACAGCTCGCAGGGCCCCAGGGGCTCACTCCCACGGGTGAGCAGTCGGGTGGCAGTCGGCCGGCAGGGCCAGCACCCTGGTGCAGGTGTTATCTGTGTTATCACACAGGCCCCATGCTCAGAAGGGCCCCACCCTTGTGGCCTAATGCTCTTGGGATAGCAGCTTGATATTCTTATCAATATTTTCCTTCCATTTGCCTTTTGTAAGTGAAGGAGTAAGGGACCATGGAGTCTGCTGGGGGGACTTGAATCCTTGGTCCACACACAGCCCCACCTCTCTCAGCCTCCTGCCTCCCAGGACAGTTTGGTGGCTGCCTGCCTGCTCCCTTGCCTTGGTCCCTTGGGCCCCCTCTGTCCCCCTGCTCCCCACACTTGCCCCATGGCTGACGATGCTTTCTGCCCAGTCACATTGGCGAGTGGGAGGCCACGGTTCAGCTGTTGCCCTCTCTCCTAGGAGAAGCCTGGGAGTGGAGTTGGGGAAGATCAAGGTCAGGGCACATAGCACCATGGGCATGTGGCACCTTCAGGCGCTGCAAGGGGCATCAGGGCACCTGGGATGGCCGGACCACGGCGACAGCTCCTGACGACACCCGGGTTCCAAGCGTGCCCCGAGATGGAGCCTGCAGTCCCTTGGGGTACCCACCCACTGCACATGGGGGCTCATGGGGTTCGGGCCCCCCTGCCCCAAAGCATGGCACCTTTAAGCCGAAGGAATTTTAAAACACAGCAGAAACAGGAATGTCTCTCAGACCTGCCTTCCCCCACCCTTCGTCTGTGAAAAGGTCCTGGAACTCCCCCGTGAGAGGTGCCTGCCCTGCTCCCGGAGGAGGGGGAACACTCTCAGCACCAGGGACAGAGGATCTGGGGCCAGGAAATCCGGACAAACAAATCTTGTTCAAGCAACCTGCACTTTCCTATTTACTCTTTCACCATTTACTTCCCTAACCAAACGCTCTGTCTCTTCATGTTTTTCACAAATGCATAGTTTCTTTGTTTAAAAGGTTTGAAAGCTCCTGCTCCAGTTACTTATCTCAGTCTCCATTCTGTTGTGAAGGCTCCCACGAACATATAGCAAGTTCGTACAACGAGTGTGCTTTTGGCGGTTTAACCCCGCTTGGTGCCGGTAGCTGCAATCCTGGTGCAGCCGCAGAAGCCACCCACCCCCCAACGGGAGGGGCCCAGCCTGTGCTGCCAGAGGAGGGATGCGGGACCACCTCAGCAACGGCAAAGTCCTGGATCGTCCCTCTGGCTGGTCGGTTCGATGGGGCTGGGGAGTCCAGCTGGCCATGACTCGATATTTCACCGAGAGGCGTGTTCCCTCCTGGGCACCTGAGCAGCACTCACAGTGTTCAAAACACAGATGGTTCTGGTGGGGGCAACATTGTAACACGGAGCAGTTTTCCAGAACTTGGCCAGCGGGCCACTCTGACACTCTGACAGGGGGAGAGAGCGCATGGTGGTCCTAAGCACCCTTCCCAGCAGCCAGGACCCCTCTGAAGGGCAAGAGGGGAGACGGGGCTGGGAAGACACGGCCGTCTCCCTGAAGGGGTGTGTATGGCGATGAAGAAGTGGGCAGTGGGCGGCTGACCTTAAATTTAATTTGAAATGGAGCAGCAGAGGCCGGCTCAGTGGGTGGTAAAGGAATGTGAGGCTTTGTTGCCATCTGTTTATTTTCTGACCGGATGTGGGATGCGAACAATGACTCTCTGGCCTGCGGTTTCCGCCCAAGCAAGGCTCCCCTAACGCAGCGAGAAGAGTACGTACCTCCTCAGTGACCAATAAAAACTCTCTCCCCTCTAAGCCTAAAATTTTATTCCTGCTTTCACGTGAGTAAAAATCATCCATGTGATGATAATAAAACTAACATGACCTCTCAGGAAATGTGTCATTTTTATAACTGGAAACGAACCAGTGAGGAAAAGGTGAGGAGAGACCCTCCTGGCTCAATTGACTGAAACATCCTGCAACAACGGAGAATCATAAAATGCAATTAAGACAAAGTGACCTGCGGCTCTGAGTACCAGAGTTCTTAATGGGACATGAAGACCACGGGAAGGGCAGCAGCTCGGAAGCCAGCCCCAGGGCAGAGTAGAGGTCGGGGGAGGGTTCCAGCCTGTCTCACCGTGCACAGCTTATCATTCGTGAAATGGAAATTGCTGCTCGATGTGCATGGAAATGAAATCGGATTCTGCAGAGAGAAGCTGACAAAGACTTCTACANTGCTTTCACGTGAGTAAAAATCATCCATGTGATGATAATAAAACTAACATGACCTCTCAGGAAATGTGTCATTTTTATAACTGGAAACGAACCAGTGAGGAAAAGGTGAGGAGAGACCCTCCTGGCTCAATTGACTGAAACATCCTGCAACAACGGAGAATCATAAAACACAATTAAGACAAAGTGACCTGCGGCTCTGAGTACCAGAGTTCTTAATGGGACATGAAGACCACGGGAAGGGCAGCAGCTCAGAAGCCAGCCCCAGGGCAGAGTAGAGGTCGGGGGAGGGTTCCAGCCTGCCTCACCGTGCACAGCTTATCATTCGTGAAATGGAAATTGCTGCTTGATGTGCATGGAAATGAAATCGGATTCTGCAGAGAGAAGCTGACAAAGACTTCTACAAGGTGATAATCAATACTTTCAAGAGCTCAGTCAGAGAGTTGTTCGCCCGGAATGTCCCAGGTGGCTCAGGAAAGCTTACAGCTTTGTGTCCATCCACCGTCTTTTAAAACACTATCTTGCAAAACATGAAAGCTTTGAAATAGAAATGCGTTTTTAAAACTTTATTACGTATCATACATATTATGTATTAGATATTAGACATTTTATGTGTCAAGGATTTATGTTGAAAAGATGAAGCCAGTGCAACCTGAAGGGTGTTAGGAACAGTCTGGATACCCAGCAACAGGAGCAAGGTTGAATTGTAGCATCTCCTGGGAACACAACACACCGCTCCTTCAAACTAGGTTTTAGAAGACACGTTATGACACAGGAGGAAATCTCACAAAAATGACATTGGATTTTTAAAAAGCAGAAGCGAAACTACAGGGTGGCACTCTTTTCGCTAAGTTGCTCGAAATACAACAGGCGGCAGTGAGAGAGGCGTAGAGATTCGAGGGCCGAGAGTACGGATGGGCACCGATCCCTGCAGACCACCCTGTTGACTCCAAGAACCTCCATGGAATGTGACCCGTCTCTGAAGAGGAGAGGAGGGCACGGTGGGGGCAGAGCCGGCCTCAGAAGCAGCCACGGGTGCGAGGCTCTGTGGTTGCTGGCTGACTGGGACTGAGAGCCAGTCCTGGGTGAAGAGGCAGGGCCTTCGACAAGGAGCAACGAAGCAGCTAGAAGTGATGCTGTGGAAGCAAAGGTCCCTCTAGGCACTGTTGCTGGGGGAGCCCCGAAGGGCCAGGTCTCAAAAGAAGCCCGGCTGAGGATGCTGTGTTTAACCGCCATTTCTATCAGATGTCGTGTTTGCACTGCCCAGTGATCGGCGTTTCACTAAATACAAATTCGATCATCCAGTTTTTGTGTTTTGTTTATCAAAATGATTCAGCGGTGTCTGAATGGAAGGTCAGTAGATTCCATAAGATGCCGGACTCCCTGACAGGGGTAGTTCGTTCTCCTGGAATATCAACACTGCCCTCGACACACCCAGTGAGCATAGAGTATTGATTAGGAGAGACCGACCATCAGAACAATCAGCATGGGAGTCTGATATTTTTCAGTGCCTATTAGGAGACCTGAGGGCACCATCAATGAGCAATTCGACACTGGAAATACTAGCGAAGTAAGAATTCACGAACCCAGCACTTTGGCCACCAACACTTCAAAGCTCTAATCGGCATGTGGCCTGGATTTCCTGTTGAAAAGGCGAGGCTGCTGACATGTACATAAACGTCTTCATTTCTAAGGGGTGTGGGCTGGAAGATGACTTACAACAAAACACACAAATTGCATGTATTTCCTGAAAAAAATAAACTAAAGCATTTCTCAGTTAAACATTTATCAAGCAATGTCTTAACGTGCCTGTCTTTATACACGGACCTACACTCTGCAAATAAAGCTGGTAGGGGAACCACAGCGTGTTTTACTCTGTAGTAGCTCCAGCTCCTTTGGGGAGTAAGCCTGGTCTAAACACTAAGTGGGTGATGCTGTAGTCAAGTAATACCACCGTGGTGTCCCTTGAGATGACAAGGTTATCCTTAGTTTTGCCCAAACTCCTGTTCCTGGGTGAACAACACAATTGTTCAGCAGCCAAGGACTACTGGCTGAGGGCCCACCAGGGACTGGAGGGCCCGGGGGTCAAAGACAATGTCAAGCACGTGGTTCCCAGCTTCTGTCCGCTCACTTTCCAGTGGGGAAGACGAACAGATAGATACAAGTAAAGGAATAAATAAAGTAACCGCCAAGACTATGAGGACGATGAGGAAATGACTGGTTTAGGCTTAGTGTTCCAACATGGTATGAAGAACTGAACAGGGATTTTAAAAGTGTCTTAGTATCTTTGCTGAATTTCACTGTGAGGATGAAGGACTTTGAACTCAGAGGCTCCAGTCCCACGTGTAGCTGAAGTGGTCACACCATGGGTGGGTTCATTCCACAGCCTGGTGTTTGAGTCTGGAAGGTCTCCGCCAAGTGGCGGTCGAGGTGAACTGGAGAGGCCTGCAGTTCTGGTGACACCTCCCAGGTGAGGATGGTCAGATTTAAACGACATGAAAACCAGAACAAGGACTGGATCCTTGGGGTCCAGACTGGGTTCGTTTTTCAGCACTTACTATGGGGCCTGGGGGTCTGGTTTGTGCCAGATGAGTCTCATTTGCTACCGAAGGTTCATCTTCTCTTTCCTCCTGGGCCAGGCCTTGCCCTGCTGAGGCTGAAAATATGTACGAGCCGCCTCTACAGTCCCCTTTCCCTGTTATTCACGTTCTCTTTACCCTTTTCTCTCCAGTTTGTGTACCGCCTTGTCAAAATAACAGGACTTGGCCATCTGGCATGGCCCTTTTCAAAGAGAAATCCTCAGCCTGAGATCCTAGAACAATGACTTTACGGGGGGGGGGGGGGGAGAAGGTGTGGAGGGGAGAGGGCAACAAGGAGGCGACTGAATTCTCTGTGGGAGAGAGTCTCACGTCTCGGCGGAGCCAGTCCTTCCTTGATCTCCACCACTGCCCTTTGGGTGCTTCTGCCATCCACCCACACGAAGGGGAACCGGAGGCATGTTATCGAGTGGAGCTGTCAGCCAGGTCTGTGTAGAACAAGAATTATGTGGACATGGCTCTGTGGCTTTTTGGGGATTGAGATCGATCCTGGAAATTCATGAAGTTCGTGCCCTTGGACTTTCGTGCTTCCTGTCATTTTCCTGTAACACCCCAGCGCCCTTTCCATGGCCTTCCGGATCCCCGTGAGAGTCACTTCCCACCACAGGTTTCTCTGACCTCTACTCCCCAGTCCCCAGGGCTCCGGTACATCTCTCCCTGCCCCACGTTCCAAGGTATCCGGCTCTTCCCCGTCAAAGCCGCTTTCTGCTCTGATATTTAATCCAAAGTTACCTGTGATTTTCTTACTGCTGATGCGCTAAGAGCAGAGACCACGTGTCTCCTGTTCGGTGTCAGTTCAGCATCCAACACGATGGAATTCAGACTGCCTTTGTTGAATAGATGAAAATCGGAGTGAATGAATAAATGGATGTGTCAATGCCTCATGAATCGAAGGGACGATTGGTTTTCACTTCTAGAAAGAGCAGGCAGTGCACAGCCTCCCAGCCCCCTGGCTCACCGATACTGATCAGGGCAGTCTCCTTCAGGTCATGGACGCAGGAGCCCAGCCCTCTTCACAGAGGCGGCCGTCGGCCTCCATCCCGGCTGCAGGTGCTCCCTGTCCTGGGCAGGTGCCGCAGGAATTAGCTCGGGCCTCAGGGTGAACCAGCCACAGTACACTTTACTTGGGAACAATTTCTCCAAAGTATTTTCAAGTATTTGATCAGTTTGCTTAGTGACTAACGTTGCATAACTGTGGGGCTTTTTGAGGCTATTTCAAAGCAGAGTTGGGGGTGGTACTGAGATGCAAGTGTCCCATCAAAAAGCAGTTCCCCCCAAACCAACCTGAAAGTCCCGAATGCACCGTTTTAATTCAGATTTAGTAAAGATCACAGGGAAATTCCGTGATAATTGACCAAATCTATGCGATGAATGAACTGTACAGATTTACTACTCAATGGAAGCAAAGGTTTGCAGGTGTTTGTGCAGATTCTGACATGGGGTTCGCATAGGAACCCCAATTCTCTACGAAACTGGAGAGACCCCTGGCTGACCATGGCTGGGGGCAATTCCAGGCGCTTCGGATTGTCCTGCGGATTTTGAGCTCTTGTATTCTGTGGAGCGAGCAAGTCCCCTCTGAGATACTCCCTTCCTTCCACGTGCTGTAGGGAACTCTCTCTCACCCGTGAGAGCCGTGCGGTCGGTTTTATTTCGGTTCCTATCCTGTGTTTCCCCTGGTTTCTAACTGGCGATTGAGTAGCAGGGAAATGTTCAGTGTACTTGGGGAAATCTTTCTCTCTGCTCCTCTTTCTCTGTTCACCTCGTTCTCGGCATTCTCTTGTTGAAGTCCAGGTGAAAATTATGTCAGTCTCCCTGGCATTTTGCCTAGAAAGGAACAATTTTCAGATTGAATTTACTTTTTTAAAAAAAATCCCCTTATCTGCACAGAAGTCATCGACTGTGCCACTGTACTTCCTGTGAGGTCTGATCAAAAAGCCCTGGGGGCTGCGGAGGCCTTGGACTTGGCGGTTTAACCGCTTCCTGCCCAGCCCGTGATCATCACTGCTGACGGACCCTCAGCTTCCTGGTCAATAGCACTGAGGAAGGTTTTACTGCTGTGAGCTAAACGCCATCTGCTTCCAGTCCTCTGCTTACTTGACACACTTAATTCACTCAGGATATATCGAGAGTACACTGTGTGCCAGGCACTAAATCCTGGCGACACAAAAACCAATAAAGAAATTACAGGGTAGCGCAGGAGATGGCGAGGAAAACAAGCCGTTCAAGTGCAGGATGACAAGATTATTATAGGGCTTGGGGCACTTAATTCAGACTGGATGTTCCCTTAAAGAGCATTGCTCTTTGCGTGTGTCTACTATCTTAACCATTTTTAAAATATAATTCAGTAGGGCATTCATAGTAAACAATATGGTTTTGAGAAAAGGAAAAGAGGCACTACTTGATGTCTCCTTTTTTGTATTTATGCAAGCAGCAAGTTTGGCAATATTTGTGGGAGTGATACGGTGTCCCCAGTGTTCTGGTATTTGTCCCTTTGCCATTTTGTGTTACTGAACATGCGGTTGCAGTAGAGTCAAAGAGATGGATTTGCTAATCTGCAAACACATCCCACACTCCCGCACCAGTGGCTTTGGTCATGCCTGTCCCCTCCTCTGAGACGCCCTCCCCTCTATCCCACACAGGCACAGCTTTGGCCACCTGCCCACCCCTGAGACCCAAGGCAACCCCGCCTGCAATCCGCACTCGCGGACACTCAGACCACCCATGTTGAGGAGCTTTGCTCAAAGTCCGTGATCATTCCGACTTATTTGGAACTTCGTGTTTGTGCCCTTAGAATGTTATTCTGACATCAAATCGAAACCCTACCTCACCAGGTACGTCACCAATCTCTCAAGGGGAGGGACCATGTTTTAATAATAATCATACATGCTTGGAGCCTTCCACATGCATCTGTAATTTGCGGATAATTTAGTACATGCAGAGCATTACGTTCAACTTGAGGATGTGAAGACCAACCTCCCGGCCCTGGGAACTTCGTCAGGTAGCACTTTCATTTACACTGTCATATTTCTTCTTTAAAAAACACCACAGTCATCCAGGATGACGCCATCACCCCGATGTTATGATGGGGGCTTGGGGACGGAAGGGACTCAGTGGGTGGCTGAGGCAGAGCCAAGGCCGCTGCTCCTCCGGGGAAACAACCCGGATGGACCCTGGAGTCTCTGGACTTCAGATCCGGTAGCCGCCCTCTGAGGGGGTTCGGAAAGCTCTCAGCCATCTGGACGCTCCAAGGGCTTCACCCGCGTAATCCGGGTGACAGAGCAGACCATACAGAGTCATTGGAGAGAGTAAATTAAATCCTTGTGAATAACCGGCTCAGTTATCACATCGAGGAATCGTGGTGCTCTGTCCAGGTCACCATCATTTTACCTAAGGATGACCCCAAAATGCACAAGTCGTGACCTTGGCGATTGAGTCATGCCCAAGAGAAGCACCTCCTGTAAATGGAAGGGTGTGTGTGTGTAGGAGAAGAACACAGTATACACCAGGTTCAATACAGTCCGTGGTTCCAGGCATCCGCTGGGGGTCGTGAACCTAACCCCGCACAGGCTACTGCACTGCTATCCTGCTCTTGCAGGTTTCGGGGCCTTCGGTATCTCATCCCCGAAATACTCTGCTCGGCGCTCCTGTTCAGATGCATTGTGGGGCCACTGCTGTAAGCATTCGGTGCAGTGTAGGTGACCACCCGTGATCAGGGGCGCCCTTTCTCCACCAGCGGTGCCTGCCACCAAGGAGCATCCCCTCAAACCACCATCAGCCGCGGGCGCAGCTCCAAAGCACGTTCACTGGCCTTGGCACCTCACCCACTGAGAGCCCGCCTTGCACGGGGGAGCTCTGGGATGGCTATGCCCGGGAGCTGGATGCCCGGGGGATGCCTTGGCATTGGGTTTAATCAGCCCCCAGCCATGGAATTGATTTCCATATCGCTCTGGTTCAGGAATTTCTATTTGGCTATATTTCTGACAGGTTAGACGTTTCCTGCATGTCATCTCATTTCATTTAATTTATGATCCTTGACCAATGATCCTTGACCAAAGCTAAGACGCTTTGAAAAGGACCACAGTGGGGCGAGTGGGCCTCTCGGTGGTCTCAGGCAGTGCTGCTTCCCGGGTGTCAGGCATGTTCCCCCGGGCCCTAGGGCTCAAGGCACCCAGAGGACCCCCCCCCCCCAGGAGCCATCTGCTGGCTATGACCATGTAAAGTGACGGAGCTGGGAGGGACCACAGCCCGCATCAACATCGCCCTTTGTGTGAGGTCAGGTGTGCGGAGGGCATGAGGGCGAACGCACACAGGGGCTCCTCCACCTGCGCCCGCCTCACGGTCCCCACCACCGCTGCCTCTGCGACTGAGCGCAGCACTGCTCTGAGGAAGGAAGTTCACGCTGGGCGCCTGTGCTGCCTGTGCGTGCCATCGCAGATTCAGGGGCAGGGGTTGCGAGTGCGCACTCGTGGCAAAATCGCCCTCCTTGCTGCCTGGCTAGTTCCCCTGACCGCCGCACGCAGGCCAAGCATGATGGAGACAGGCAGCCAGCTGGGCTTCTCGGATAGGGCCTTTCCGGGGAAGGCGCCACGGCTCCAGGCTGATGGGGTGCGGACGAGGAATCCGCGAGACAGGGAGGAGCGACCGGCGCTGGTTCAAGGAGAAAGGAGGAGCCACGCGCCAGCCAGAGGACTTCCGGCGCGTGCGTCTTGGAGATCGAACTCTCCGCTTAAACGCGGGTGCGGTGCTGCCTCTGACGATCCCATCTTCCCGAGAGACGGCGTCGTTTCCTTTGCAAACTCGTGTCGCTTTGCTGCAGGTGGGAGCTGAGATGGGGGTAACTTCTCTGGAATGAAATCTGAGCACACACACACGCACGCACGTGTGTGCGTGCGTGTGTGTGTGTGTGTGTGTGTGTGTGTACACATACTACCGTGAACCAGGGGTTCCATTTCTAGGTATTTTTTTCCTGGCAAAATACACACACATGTATGTCAAAAAGTTTTAGTTATAAAGCTGTGTATTGCACCACTTTCTACTTTTTAAGGGAAAAAAAATTAAGGGCAGGGAAAATGTTTTTTATATATTTAAAAACATATGTAGGTGTGCAATAGATGGTCAGAATTACAGAAAACGTGAACAGTGATTCTTTTGGGCGGTGGGTTTGAGTTGCTTGTTTAATTCTCTTTGCTTAAGAATATAAGATGGCACGTTATTTTTATAATAAGAAAACATTTCGCTGCTTTACATAAAGAAAGAGAAAAACAGTAAATACAAAAATAGGTGTGCGAGGTGGTCACCAATTACACACACAGTCGCAGACCAGTAGAGTTTAACCCACACACGTGACTGTAATTCCACTTCGATACAGGGTATAGGCGTTTGTTTCCATTTGCCCCCGAGGCTGTTGTTTTCCTTAGACTAAGCCCAAAAAGAGTCCGGCCGAGCCCCGCGAGTGTGCTGTCCGTCAGGGGCTCCTCATCGTCCTGGCGCTCCACCAGCCGCAGTCGCTCAGCGACCCCGATCGGGCACACCCCGATCTTCCCACCTTGCCTGCTGCCCCCCTCCCCTCGGAACACCTTTTCTCACCCACCCTCACGGAGCCTGCCGGCTCATCCAGGCCCAGGGCAAATCCTGCTCTAATCCTCCTTGTTCAGGAAGATTTTAATTCATCTTCCCAGACCTTTGACATTTCACATCATGATCCGCGTGCCTATCTCATCGTCTCTAATACGTGTCAAGTTTGCAGAATACAGAGGCTTGTGTCTCCTTTGTACACTTAAAAAATGGGAGGCACTGACGAGATCGGTGCTGAAATACCGAATGCGTAAGGGAACCAGCCTTATGTTCAGAAACCACAGATGATGGGCACAAGTCTGATTGTGTACTTGAAAGCCTGACTGATCTTAGCACCCATGTGGATGTGGAGTCCTGGCTAGTTTGTGATTTTTAAAAATACCTTCACGTTGAATTAGCACTCACTTTTCAAAACTGGTCCAAATATGCTACATAACTCCATGCGTATTTATGTAAAACAGAAACCGCAGGGAAGGCTCTCTGAGGTACTATGACACCAGTTTATAATCTTTCCCGGGAGAATCTCGAGGACTTTCCCTGAGGACTTGTCACGGCCCAGGCTCGGACCACGGCAGCGGGAGATGCCCGCCTCCCCGGTGCTGCTGCCTCGGCCTCTCACCCTTCACCCCAGGGTATTATTGCGCAGACCCGCACCGAGAGCTTCAGAGTGACTTCTGGGGTTGGAAGCACGTTGCGAACCATAAAGGGCAAGACAAACGTGAGTGACAATCATCATTACTATTTGGAGAAATCGTCTGCAAAATGCTCGTGGTACGAGCCTTCTCACTGGAGGAAGTGAATTTCACATACCTGTATTGGTGCCTCACTGGTTGTGTTGCCTTTGTACTTAAGAACACACCTTGGGTAGGTGCCATCCGTGCAAAACGGCTTATTTTACAAATGTCAGCGATTCCAGAATATTATTGCTAAGGGACATTCTCACCACACGCAAATCAGAGGCTCTGCCAGAGTGCCCTGGTACTCAAAGCCAACGCTCAAGTTCACTTCCGCGTTACGACTGCCGCTCAGATCTTATATTTCACCGAGTGCTTCCAAATGATGGCCCACACCTTCTACAGGGCCCTCGCTTGCTCCTGGAATGAAGGAGACTCTGATTAAAGGCTGCAGTCGGCAAACTTTTTATTGGCCATATTTGCATTTGTCCATAGCATTGTGCATAGAATGAATTCAAATGTGCTTCCCTTTGTAGGAAGTTCATGGTTGGTTCTAAGATTAGCCTTAATCCCTTGAAGGATGAGTTCTGTTTATAGCTCGCAATGTGACATCCTAGTTTGAGAAAGAAAAAATATACATATATATATATAATTTTGCATATATGCATATGCAAATCCTCTAAGACAGTTTAGAAAAGCACTTCCTATGTTGTGAGCATTCTTAAGAATGCCGGGAGCTGACCACGCTGCCTGTTCCCAAAATGGTGCCGAAGAGGAGAGGCAGAGGTGTTAGAAGTTGAACAGCCCTCCAGCCAGAGGAGAGAGAAGGTGAGATTCCTGAAACTGCCTGATGCTGCAGAAACAAAAAAGGAGGTCAGAGTGTGTTCAAACCCAACCAAATCTGAAGCGAAGCCACTCCTTTAGACATTTGCGCAGCCTGTCTAATCTGAGAGGTGGCACTTACAGAGCACGGCGGCCACCAGTCGTCCTGCCCGGTCGCTGCTGGGCCCCTACGCCTTCTTCCCCACACACTCACAGCTCTTACCGTGGATGGACGTCCATCAGCTCTGGAGTGTCAGCAGGGAACACAGCGTCCCCCATGTGCTGGACAGTGAGTCTGCACAAGCCTCTGATTACCCACCCACCGAGAGGAGATCCTGCACGAAGGAACCAGAGAGTGAAACCGTCCAGGCGGCCAGGGCAGGGGCCCTGCTCCCGAGAAGCCCACCGGGAGCTGCGCCTGCCCCACACTCGGCCCATTTCGGGAGCACACGGTTCACTCTCTACCCCAGCCTGACGTGTTTAGGTTGGAGGGACTGTGGGATTGTTGTCAGTCCTTCGCGGTGTGGCTCTGTCTCCTGTTTTAAGTGGTTTGAAGTGAAAAATAAAGCGATGACAGTAAACCCCAGACTGGGTAACTCCATATGGCACCTTCCAAGTCAGGGCATTTTTTCGTGTAAAAGGCTTGCTACCAATAATTTCTCCAGAAAAACAGGCATAAACTGAAACTGTCCAAGAAGTCTATTTCTGTCTCTTTCCCTCCCCTCACCCCCTATTCCATGGGGAAAAAAATCATGAAAGACTTTGAAGTGACCCAGAGATGACTGGGTGTCTTTGATAGAAAACTCGGTCTTGTCTAAACACACCCTTCCAGATTAGCTGACCTTGCAGCATGTGTCAGCTTTCAGTGTCTTTGAACTACCATGTATCTCTGTGAGTTATAAAAACTGACAGCACTGGACATGATTCTTGGCTCTAGAGAAACAAATCAATTTTGCCTGCTGGAAATACAATTGATTTCCACTCCCCTCTTTTCAAATAAATCCATTTCACAATTCTATACATTCATTTCGGCACCGCCTATTGCTACTATAAAGTGTTAACTCTGAATTCACCTCGGAACTCATTGTAACTTCTTACTGGTTTTCTTATTAATTAAGAAATTAACTACAATTTTTGATGGGTGTTAACATTCATGGGATTTTACCCTTTAAAGGTATGTATTACTATCCATATTTTTCTTCTTTTTCTCCCAAGATTGTCCAGGGCCCAACAGATTCCCCATTCCACCACAGCATGGTTCCTCCGTGGCAAAAGTGACCGCTTCCGGCGGTCAGCAAGGGGGAATAGAAACAGGAAGACTGCTCAGGGCCTGCTGTACTAGTCCCAGAGGTGGGTGAGGGAGCATGGACCAAGGCAAATGCACTCTAACTGCGAGGCGATGAAGATGGTAAAGGAAGAGCTGGCAGGGTTTCCCGATGGAGGGGGTGAGAAGTGCAGAGGGAAGGGAGGAGCCAAGGAGGTGCCAGGGCTTTGGGATGATTAGCGTGGTGATCAGTGGTACCCTTTTCTAGAGATTGGGAAGACTGGGCATGGCAGTGGAATGAAACCCTCATTCCCCCAGTGGCTGAGAGTGTTGACAACTGAGTTCTCCTTCCTGAGGCTTGACCTCAGCTGACCAAGGCCACACCCCCTTCTTTATCCAATGACTGAACGATGTGGGGATAAGGTCCGACCCCATTGGCCCAACTGGATGCAACTCTGAACAGCCACCCCAGCTCTGGGACTCCCTGTGGGAGGACCTGAGGTCTTCGTTGCCACGGCAGAGGCACCTCCGTCCCGCCTCCTCCACAGGTGTGAACCCCCAGGCACCCAGTCCCCAGTGATCGCTGCCTGCAGATCTGAGTCTCAGAGGCTGCTTCTCAGGAGCCCAGGCTTCCCAAGGCACCGAGAGTTCCAGAATCAGTTCTCCCACACGTCACCTTCCACAGGTTAGCAAAAACTTACCTAAATGAGGGGTTTGATGGCGGACCTTCGTGCTGATCTAGCCCCCACCTCACCCAGAGAAGCAAACAAATACACACACACACACAAAACGAAACAAAAGGAGAAATGAGTGGTTCTCTACTGCCCGCTGCCAGCCCCCTTCAAGGATCTCCCTGTCTGGCTCCCATGTTTTCAGCCTCTTCTCTCACCACCCGGCTCTCACACCCGCACCATAACCCACCTCTTTAACTGCAGCGCTCTCTCCCTGTGGCCTGGACGCGGTGTGCGTGCACAGCTCTGTCCCTTCGTCGACGTGCCCGAGGACTCTCCCGTCTCACAGTCGTCTCTCAGAGGTAAAATCAGGTATGCTCCAAAACCTAGTTCAAAACCCAACCCCCAAATCTACCCATCTGTCATGGAGTCTTCCGCAGTCTTCCCCAAACGGGCTTGTCCCCTTTTGGTGTTCCCACATCTGAGAAGCCAGCTGTGCCACTTGTTCCCTGGAGTGAGAGAACATCTGGCCGGTGCAGAGCCGGGAGCACAGTAGGGCTAAGACCCCATCTCCCTGGTCCTCAGATGAACCCTTCGAAGCTATCCATTCTCTATCCTCACATTCCTAATGGGAACCAAGTGAATGCCCTGTTCCTGACTTGCTCTTTGCCCCTCAATGGCTTCATCTCTCCGTACTCTGGAGGGAGCAGAATGACAAGGAGAACATCAGAGAGGCCCTTCTCCTCTCTACCTCGACCCTTAAAGCCTGGAAGGAGTCCAGGAAGGAGCTTTGAGAAACTCCAGTAACTGCATTCCTTTCTCCTGGCCCCACTCTGGTCCCTTTATACTGTGCAGCAAAACTGCATCTAGCACCCGAACTCGCCAGCTGGAATGTAACGTATTTAAAGTATAGGTGTGCTGAGGACATGTACTTGAGTCTCCTCTGCCTCTTTCCTGCCAACCTGCCACCTCCCCAAGAGTGCACAGGCCCTTTGGGTCTCGTAAATGTGTGATCCCTCGACTCCTAATTTGGAGACACTTGAAAAAAAAGGAAGAACAAGGTGCCAACTTCCTTCACTCCTCCTTTTTCTCCTTTTTATTTGTAGAGGATCCTTGGTCTGGACTCTTTAGTAGGACCTTGTGATGTCGTCTTTATTCATCCCTTTAAAGAAACCTGGGGTGCCTGGAGAAGGGACTCAGTAATGCTCACGAATGGGAAGAGGGAGGGGGGCGGGGAAGGAAGGAAGAGAAGGAGGGAGGCACGATCGATTCAAAGTCCCATTCCTGCTGCCTTCCAGGCCTGCAGAAGATGTAAAAACATTCTTTGTACAGATATCAAGCTTATGCAGTAAGGTGTGAAAATACAAAGGAAGGAATATAACAACTTAGTGCCTCAGATACTTGTTCATACAACTGTAATAAATATCAACTCATTTAAAAGGTGGCCTCAGGAAGTGGGAAGTTTTTTCTCAGAAAGATTGATGTTAAGGTGATCCGGTTACTTTAGACTTTCTTGAAGATTCTGAACCCATGAGAAGGCGATCTTAATAGAATTGTGAGCTTCCTTCGCAAGGACCTAAGTCTCTCGAACTTGAGGTTAAGTGGAAAATTTGTTCCTCAGAATTTTCTTACCTTTTAAAGGTAAGGAAATATGCAAATATGCAACATGCACAACATGCCCATGCCCTGTGGATGAAAAGTGTCAGGGGCATAAAAAATTTAAGGGAACAAAATACCGAATAAAAGCTCACGGAAATTTAAAATCCACCCCTTCGGAACTCAGGACAACTTTGGGAGCAGCCAAACCGATGTTTACCTTCCGTTGCCTGTGACGAAGGACTTCATTTGAAGTCAGTAACAGGTACAAGTAAGTATTCAGGGAGCATAGTTCGCTCTTTTAGGGAAGAAACTTCTGAAGTATTTGGGCAACATCTCTCCTGACAAACAACATTAAATTTTTTAAGCCCACTCATTCCATAAATCGGGTTGGACGAGGACTTCTGCACTGTCTGAGGGGGCTGCTTCAGGGTCTGGGCCGCCATCTGGTGCGGCAAAAGGTCTCCTGGGGGAGTTCGACATGCGCTGGAATCACGCAGTGGCTTCCACACCGGTGCCTGCGCTCCCCACTGTCCCGGGTCGTCCCGAGGGGTGGAATTGCTGCTTTCTATGAAGTCACCGCATCCACGCTCCCGGGCCCACTGGCTCTGGAAAAGGGGGGACTGGGTTCATAGATCGTGTCACTTTCAGGGTCTGCCACATAGAAAGCAGTAAATATGGACGTGAGCCGTTACTGTGTCCCTAATGTGCCATAGGCTTGCATTTCCTTTTGGAACGTCCTTCCTTTCTTCTCTATTTTGCATCGCTGCCTTCTCCTCCCCCCTGGTCCTCCCCTAGTCCACATGTGTCTGGTGTTCAGCGCACTTCTGGGGGGCAGACAAGAGCTAAGTGTGTGTTGTGGGAAAGGAAGTTCATTGCTAACTTGCCTGTGAGTCTGTGAATAACTCAGAAGTACGTCTTTCCCTGTGTTCTCTCTCTGACGCCAATTAAAGACAGGAAGGCTTTCCCAGGAAGCCCCCCGCTTCTGAGTGCAGGTGTAGGGCAGCACCTACGCCCACGGGAGCACAGTGTGGGCACAGGTGGCTGGTGCCCAGCCTCAGGGTCTCCTTAGATACCAACCCTGCTGCAGCAGTCCTCGCACACGTCCCCACCCACGTCCCCGCCCACTCCCACACTCCTCTGCACGTAAAGTCCATTCATCTGGCCCCCGGGGGCTCAGCCTGCTGCTCTGAACATTTGCCCAGGCCCCGGAGTAAGGCCGGACACGGCACAGATCCTGCCCGCCTGCTCCTGGGAAGAAGCGCTCCAAGGAGAAGCTGCCTCGCACTGGTCACTGTGGTGTCCCAGTTAACAGCCACGATGGCATTTAGGCTCGTCATTTCGGACAAGCCCCGCGCTTCTCTGTTCTCTGAGTGTTTTGGTTGTGGTGGACAAAGGCACGGTGGCTCTCAACACATTCAGAAATGCCATCAGATGGAGTCCAGTGTCCCTGCTTTGGAAAGGAAGGCAGCCAGGACCTGGTCTTTCCATCCTGTGATCTGGAGCTGGAGGCGGGGCCTGGGCCCAGGGCAAGGAGAAGGGAGAAGACGGCGTGAAAGGCAGCTCTGAGCACACAGAGCTCAGTGAGCGCTGGCAGGCGAGGGAGCGGAGGGGGCACCGCCGGCGATCTCTCAGGAGCCTGTCTCAATTATGTCCCCGCTTAGCTGGTCCTCGTCTCCTGCTCCGTACCCGCTCCGTGCCAGGTGGCCTGATCGTCCTGTCTCCTCAGCTCACTCTGACCCTTACCGGAGAATCTAATCCTCCTTTCAGTTTTCATAAAATTGTATTTTTATTTCCACTCGTAACAAAGTATTTCACAGAGTTGAGATTGGTTTTACTTTCCTGCTTCCTTTATTCTGCTTTAAGGATTTCACCTGTGGTTGGCTTGGCTCCACCCACACACCGTCAAAGACTTCCTTCATCAGCGTCTCACGAAGCCCAGCTGCCCAAGGGGCTGGGATCAGGACCGGCCTCTGGGGGAGGTTTTCCAACGAGTCCATTATCCCAACAATTTACAAAGTGGAATCTGCGAAAAGCCACAGGCCATCTTGCCCTGGCTACTCTGTGGGGTGAGAAGGGCGCTGAGCTCCTTGAATGAGTTGATAGGTTAACACACACTGGGGTGAAAAACATGCATTTGAGCTCTAAGATTTTACAGTGGCTTGTAATTTGGACACAACACGCGTGCCCAAACATGGCAAATCAGTTGAGGGACGGTGACTCATTTTGCGCATATAGTCTGTGAACTAGGGGCTTTCTTTGTTGGGTTGATTTAGCTGTAAAGAAGAGGATCTCTCCCGAGCTGCTTTAAGGGACAGGACATCTAAATAGGGCACAGGGGGCAAACACAAGGCCTGCGGGCCAAATCCCACCCTCCACCTCGTTTTATCCGGACCAGCGCCTTGTTCCTACCCAGCGGCAGTGCTGAGCTCCTTGCCCCTAGTTAAGAAGTAGTTACATTTATAATTATATTCAGCCTTTGAAGGCAACCGCAAGGCCAATGTGGCCCCAGTGAAAATGAGTTTGACACCCCCGATGTGTGGGATGTGCATGATTTGGCACTGAAACCACAGCGGTCTCTGGTGTGGGCCCCGCCCCTCTCTCGTGGCCTTTCCCCGCCTCTCTGCACCTGCTTACCTGCTCGCTTCACCTGCCTCTCGACCCAGAGGCTTTTTCTGGCCGTGTGTTCAGCATCCAGACACTGAACTATGGTGATGGCTAATCCCACTGTGCACCCGCTGTGCCGGGCACTCTTTCATGTACCATTTGTTTGACCGGGGTGACCCCCACTGAACGCCGACGTGTACAGGAACTAGACTAAAACGTGTAGCACATTTTCATCTTCAATTCCACTGGCCCGGCCCCTCCATCTCCCAGTTCAGCTTACAGAAAGCAAGGATCTGATGGCGCTCGTTCATTCTTTGAGCCATGCTACTCAAAGTCAACCTGGGTGTGGCTGCCCTTCCGTCAGCTGCACCTGGAGGAACCCCTCGGCTGTGACCTGCGGGTGGGACCGGTCCTTTCAGCGCGTTGGAGAGAAGGCAGGGGGGTGGTGTGTGAGCGCGGCTGCTGCCATACAGAGTTGTAGGAGGGACGGGTCACAGTGTCCCACTGAGTGTCTCTACGGGTTGTATATGTCAGGTTTAAACTCTTAAAATTGGACCTATGTTGATAATTTAATATTTTCTAAAAACTTGTCCTCACAACAGACTACTTTTGATTCATGCAATCTTACACGTATATTACGAAATCGTATTTGAAGATATATAATTTCATAACCACTGATGACAGATTTGGTACTGTAAGTCATGAATAATTTTTTTAACTTTAATAATAATGTTGTGGCAGAATGTGGTCAGGCAGAGAGGGGAGGGAACGCGTACAGGAAGGAGACAAAATGGAGGTCGAAAGGAAGAGGAAGGGAATGGGGAGACCCCCGGACTCCCCTCCTTCCTCCACGACAAGACAACCAGAGGTCGCGGTTCCCCCCGGCTCTCAGGGCGGCCTGTCTCCCTTGGAAATGATCTGCCACCCAGGACGCTACAGATTCAAGGTTTGGAGATTGGAAACTAGGATTTAACTAGATCCCCCCAAATATATGCAGCAATTTACAGTTGAAAAGGGGAAATGAATATGTTTCTAGGAGAATTGCCTGCCTAAGTGACATTCGAGAAATATAATTTTGCCTTTTTAATCTCATTTTATTGTTTGACTAGAGAGGAAGGACCATTATAAGCCCGGAGAGCAGGATTTTAATCACATGTGCATGTTAGAGTGTTGCAGACACAATTAGAAAAAAGTAGGGGAGAGAAAGACATACCCATAAAGACAATTCTTTTCGCTTGGGGAAAGATCCTTGCGGGAAATGGAGTCGAAATCCGGGAGCTGGGGGACAGCTCTGGGGCGGGGGGTGTCCTTTGAATACACCCTTTGTCAGGCACGACTCCAAGGACCGGAATTCAGACTTTGGCTCCTGCATCCCTTGTAAAGGGCGTTTAGGGCAGGCGCCATTAACGTCCCCTAGCGGTGTTCACCCAGAACCAAGTGAGTGAAAGGATGCGTTGGCCTCTGCCTTCTCCTTCTTCAAACAAGCAGGCGAGCGTCTGACTCAGGGGGCAGGAGTCAGACTTCAGTAGTTGATTCTCAGAAGAGCTGAATGGCAGGGGGTGTCTGCTGGGAGGGCCCCTCTCCCCCGAGACTGCTTCTGAAAAGACCAAGGGGAAGAAAAGGCAGAAACACAACAAAGAGGTGTGCAGCTGGATGCGGCTCATAAGAACTGCCTTCCACCTCAGAGAGCGATGCTTTGCAACCTCGACTTTGTTGGCGGAAGGACTCACCTGGGAAGGCGGTTGGAGGTCTGACCACAGGTGTCAAGTAGAGGCCCGCTACCTGTTGGGTCACCCGGGACCCTGAGACCGAAGGGCGATATGAGGCAGGCACAATAGGAGGAAAAGAATTGTTTTAGTTTATCTGGAAGTTGTTATTTATCCAATGCTGTCGCCTTTTACCTGCACGGAGGCCATTTGTTCTTGTAGAAATTAAGAGCATGTTTTACTGAGGCCGACAAATTGGCTCAGCCTGGTCTCACTGAACTCGAAGCCGAAGGCATGGTCCACACTGGGTCTCTCTGCGTCTCACGGTGCTCAGCGTCACATACGCACCACTCCAAAGTATTTTGGAATGGAAGCCAGAGCATCCCCAGACTGCGCCAGTCCAAAACTGGGAGCACGCATAGAGGGACAGCTGTCAGGACCGCCCACGCTGAGGGTGCCGGGATGCAGGGCCTCCAGGACGGCCGGGAGCAAAGCCAGCCGGGCAGGGCACATCTGCTTTCCCGCAACAAAATGGGCGCTTTGTCCTGTGCCTTTCTTACCTGGCTTTGGCAAAATACGCTTCTCAAAGACAAAAGAGACGTGGACACCAGAGAGATATAACGACACTCAATTTGCATCCATCTCCGATCTTCATCGCTCTAATCAGAAATCCATTTCCGATATAGTGACAATTATTACTCTCAACTCACAATGATCGCAGAAAGAGCAGGTTGATAATTTCCCTTTCAATGTAACCATGAATCAACAATATTTTTTCTTCCTTTGGAGGAAAGAAAATAAATCCACAGTAAAGGTACCAATTAAAGATTCCTACCTCTCCCACTAGGGCCATCGTCGGCGTGAGGAGCGCTGCGTGTTCCCATGAAAACCATGAAGCATCTGTCCTGCCCTGTGCATCTCCATCCCCCAGGCATTAGCATGAACTTGACACTGGAAGCTGGGACTTTTGATCTATGGCAGCTGCAGGAGGACCACACCCTATGTGCCCCGTGAGGCACTGTCCTCACCCCAGCCACTAGCACAGGGTTGTCGAGAGAGGCAAATGGCCGCTTCCTCCACGCTCGGACTTACTGTGTGAAGCTATTTGTGCAGTCTCAGAGGGCCGGCACGGCCACATCCCTGCTTCCTGACACAAAATAAGTCAGGAGCCAAAACCCCAGGGACCGTCAATCACACATTTATTGAGCACCCAGCTGGGGTGACGCGACCACCATGCTGTTAAGTGCTGTGAAGATGAAAAGTGCTATTTGCGAGGGGTTTGCCAACCCGCAGGGAAATAACAAAGCATGTGGGAGCGCAGGGGGAGGGCGACTTGCGTTGCTGCGGAGGTTAAGGGCAGCCTCACTGAGGGGGTGACATCTGCTGAGAACTGGGGAGCTGGGCAGCTACAAGTGGAGGAGTACAAAAACAAGAAGGAACATTCCGGAGCACTGTAGGGTGTGCCCTGCGCAGAGTAGCCTTGGGCATGGAACCGTGCAGCTGAACCTGCAGAATTTGTTTGTCTCGCTGTTCCGGAGGTCAAGGTGTCTCAGGTCAAGGGTCTCAGGTCAAGGGTCTCAGGTCAAGGTGTCTCAGGCCAAGGTGTGGCCAGTTTGGGGCCCTGTTGAAAGCTGAGAGGAAGAACCAGTCCTGGCCTCTGCCCTAGTTGACAGAGGTGGCCGACAATCTTGGCTTATAAAGTGGCCTCAGCCGGACCTCTGCTGTCCCCTTCCCATGGCCTCTCCCTGTGTGGACATCTGTGCCCAGGTCCCCTTCAACGTAAGGACTCCTGTCATCATAGGCAGTGGGGGCCACCTTACTCCAGTATGACCTCATCTTGACATCACCCATTGCACGTCCAATGACCACAGTTTCAAACGAGCTCCCATCCCGAGGTGCTGGGGCTTTGGACTGAAACACACAAACTCGGGGGGGACCCACTCAGCCCTCAGTCCCCTGAAAAACGACTCAAGCAAACTGGCACAGGACAGGAGCATGTTTAAGGGGAAAGAATAGGGTGTTTTAAATGACAGGAGGGGAGCGGGGAGGCCAGGGTTTGATGGGATTCCAGACCCATGAGGAGGAGCGTGGAAGCACACACTCAGATGGTCTGGGATACAAAGATTTGTGACCGTAAATTAGGGGAAATGCTGCACCCAGCCAACTGCTACCGGCTCTGGTACAGCAGCACTTCTCAGAGGCTGGAATATGATCACGTGTGTAAAAATCTGCGAAGGTGAGAGAGAGTGTGCAGTTCTTCCCAGACGTATTTCCCTGCAGAGACTTTGTCTTTCAGCGACTTTGTGCTGAAAAATAATAAGTTTGGGGGTGGGGCACAGTCCCTGCAGGCGCATCCCAGCAGGCTTCCTGAGGTCGCTGAGCTCATTCCCTCACTGCAGAGCGGGATGGTCAAAGGCTGTGCGAGCACCGTCCCGTGAAGGAGCTGAAAGGTACGTCTCCGTTAGTGTGGGAAGCCTTGGTGAAGGAGGAAAAGGTATAGGGAATAAGAAGCACAAATGCCAGGTACAAAATAGACAGGGGGAGGATAAGAATAGTATAGGAAGTGGAGAAGCCAAAGTACTTCTATGTAAGACCCATGGACATGCACTTAGGTGGGAGAATGCTGGTGGGGGTGGAGGTACAGGGCGGAGGGGGATAAAGGGAAGAAAAAAATGGGACAACTGTAACAACATAATCAATAAAATGTACTTTTAAAAAAAGGTCTGTGAATTTGTTAGAAACAAGGTAAAAGAGCAGGCAGAGAAGACATTTGGGAAAATAAAGATTCCTCGGAAGCCCTCCTTGCCTGGGGTGTTTATGTCCTTCTCATCAGTTCTTCCTATTTCTTCTTCACTCACTCACTCACTCACTCATCCAACTGCTGTTTATTGAGCCCATCATTATGTCTGAGGCTCGTTGCTCAGCATTCCACAAGGCACGCTGCTCCCAGGTAGCTGGCCCAGATCACTTGGACTCAGTCTCCCCCCCGACCCCGTCTCCCCGGCTCGTGCTGTCTGTGTCACACAGCTTTGCAGTTGGATAGGCATCTGTCTGAAACATTGCCTCTCTGTGTCCATTTGTATGAGACTGAATCTTCCCTGAGCAATTGCCGATGACAATCCTGGGTTTCCAACCTCCAGATGCACAAAGCTAAGGGCACAGAAGTATGTGATGCACTGACGGCAATTTCCCGTCTTGGAAGAGAAGACCTTTGAAGCATCAGGTGAGCCCCTCCTAGTTTGACAGTGACACTGGCCACCAAACGGGATAATTACCTAGAAATATGTAAACTACATATTTTTTCATGATGCTCGTAACCATAACTGATGATCGATTCCCGCGTTCTCACGTGGGCGAGGGAGCCTGCACCTGTAAAGCAAGATTTGATTCAAAGAAGTTGAGCGGCGTGTCTAACCACAGCAGGGCTGTCACAGACAATGGAAGAGGAAGAGGAATAGGTGAAGTGGGCCGACACCTTCTGTTGGTTTATAAAATGATTGCTGGGACATAGGGCACACTAGGAGATGATTTGCTAAGATAAGTGACATGTTCCACCTCATTTTGCATATAAGCCCTTTCTGAATTATTCCTGAAATCACAAAGAACATTGAGATGAGAAGTTTATGTTTGCTTGAACCCTAAGTCAAGGTCATTCACAGATGACAGAATATACCAAGTTGATAAATTAAAAGTCACCAAATCTTTTTGGGCAATTTGCTGTGAAGACCAAACTGGTGTGTGTGTGTGTGTGTGTGTGTGTGTGTGTGTGTGTGTGTGTGTAGAGAGAGAGAGAAATATTGATTTGTTGTTCCACTTATTTATGCATTCATTGGTTGATTCTTGTATGTACCCTGACCAGGAATCAAACTCACAATTGGCAATATGGAGACTACACTCTAACCAACTGAGCTACTCAGCCAGCGCCAAACTGGTACTTCTAAATCTCCAACATTATGCTATTGGAAGCGTTCTGTTAATTTTTCAGGTTGACACACTATTGCAATGTTGAAACAGTTTGTTTGGGAGGGCATGTCTTTTTATCAGTTGGAGAAATAATTTTAGTCCCTTCAGACATTTTTCAAGAGTTTAGCTCATAAAAAATACTGAATGTCAGCTCTGTGATTTAATAAGCACCCTCACACTTCATGGTTGAGGACACAACATAATTAAATCAAAATATGAAGCCAATAAGAATTTTCTTCAAAAATCTTGTCTGTCTACAAAGGAATCAAAGGACAAGAAAACCACCCAATAATAATCCTGTTTCTGGAGCATTCCTAGTTGTCTGAACAAGTCGTTCTAAGAAGCCCTCGACACATCCTGACCCTCCCCCAGCAGTTCCAGCCCTCGATGCCAAAAGTTGTTCTACTTCCCTTCATTCCCAGCTTTATTGAGGGATGGGTGACAAATGTAATGTAGAGATGCAAAGTGTATAACACATATGTTATACATAACAGATATGTTATGAAATGACTATTGGACAGTTATGCTCACTCATGATTTCCTTCCAACCAGGTTTAGCAGCCTTTTCCCTCTCTCTAGCACGAGGAACTCCACATAGCTACTTCTTTTTGTACAGAATTCCAATTCAGGGGATGTAAAAATTTGTATACATGAAAAATGACTTAAAAACAACACAAAAGAACACAATGCCTCTTGTGGGGTACGGCATCATCAGCATAATGGAGAAAACCCAGCCTCAGGATCAGAAGGCTCTGCTTCAAGGTCAAGGTCAACCACTTACCGGCTGTGGAAACTCACTTAACTTGAAAGGACAGCAGCCTCTCAGACTTCCTGGATTTGTAACAGGTCTTTGGTTCTTATTTAATGAGTGAATAAGTGAATACTCTCACCAGATCTGCCCCCCCTTTCGTGCTCTGCTTTCCTGTTTTTCTTTTCCTATTTCGTACTGTTTTCTTCATACGACTTTCTGCTTCCTTTCTTTTCTGCTCCCAATTAGCCGTGAAGCTTCCCTTGTCCCCTTTATTTACTCCCTACAATCCATCTCCACATCTGCCCCTTTCCCACACCATCCCCAGTGCTCTGAAGAGCTTCCCACGTCACATCCCCAGGGTCCACATTTCCCTCTCATTCAAAACTCCACCAGCATCACCCCACCCCCACCTATTAGATGAGCTCAGTAGATAATAAATGATTAAAGTGGTGATGATGAATCCATGCGCAAAGAACATACACTCTGAGCAATAAAATTTGGCAGAGAAAAGATCATGGAACTGCAACGCACTTCAAAACAGGTGTGGCTTCTCCAACCAGCGGTTAACACATTTGCGCAGCCGTAATTACTGTCTGGCACATGCTACGTTGCCATAGAAACGCGTCTCCAAATCACACATCTCTGTCATTTGATTGGTGATCTGATTGACTGCAGTTTCCACGAGCCCTTGGGAGCTTTGACGGGGAAAGAGGGTAGAAACAAGCTTCGCCTCTGGGCCGCTCTGCGTTGAGCTGAAGAGTTTTGGGGTGTAGTCAGCAATGCCCCCAACCTTCTGGAGGCCATGGCGAGCAGGCCCCGCACTGCCTTGCAGGCACACGTTTAAAAGTAAGCGAACTGGCTAAATAAATAACACCTGAACTAGAGGAATCACCAGAACACAACTGAACCAGGAGGAGTCTGCTCCCTCTGCAAGACAGGACCGGTGCCGTGTCTCTCGGGAGACTTCCCGAGAAATGACACACAATGGACAGCGGGAGGGAGGCTTTGTAAAGCCCACACCAATGCTAGGCTCCATTCTGCACCAGAGCGCATGGTCCTCACATGTCCGTCGGAGTTCGGCGCTCCTCTGGGCCCCTCTTGGTTCTCCTCAAGCACTCTGGAACATTCCTTCCTGCCCATAGACTTACGGAAGAGCAGAGTCAGCCCCTCTGCAGCTGAGCTCAGCCCCAGACCCCGTGAAGGGATGCGGCTGGCCAGCTGCCGGGCTTTTCTCGGGCTGCTCTGTGTGCTCGCTGTGTGTAACTAGCAGGAAGAAGCAGCCTCAGACGGTCTTTGGAATTCACATTGCTGGGTTCTATGGGTGTAAATCAACACGGCCACAAGAAACTGGTAAATCCAAGAAAAGTGCAAAAAACTAGCCCAGAGGGGAAAAAAAGTATAACTTGAAAACTTTCACCTTATAAACCATCAGGAGAAAAAGTTGTTTTTAAATAAGCAAGCAGGCAAACCTCTTTTAAGGACACGACTGAGGGGTTAAGTTCTGCTGTTAATAACGACAACGCGTGTTTGCCTGCTGTTCATCACCGAGAAGTAATTGCTCGCCCTGGACCATCGTCCACCCTCCTGACCTCACCACGGGCCAATCAGCAGCGCTCCGAGACAGTAAGATCACTGGGTGTTCCTGGCGGGTGACCCTCACCTGCAGCCCGGTGGCTTTCTCTGCGTCCTTCCTCCGTGAAAGCGAAGAGCAACCCAGTGGCGGGATGTTCAGGAGACCCTGGAAATGAGGGTCTTACCGACCGACTGTGCAAAGAAAGGGGAGGCTTGCGGCACACAGAGGAGGAGACAGGTGCGGCCTGGGTCTCAGGGAAGCAGCCCCTTGAGCCCCCTGGACCTGAGCCCCAGAGTCGAGAACAATGGAGAGAAAAAAAGGAAAGAAAAGAAGTCAAGATAAGAGAGGAGACAGGGGAGAGAGAGAGAAGAGGAAAAAGAGAAGAGCCCGGCAGATCCTACAAAGAGACGGCAGAAGGCAACAGCGCCTGCAGGCCCTTTCCCGTCGTCTAGAAGCTGCTGGTAGGGGTTGCAGGAACAGGGGTGTGGTGTGCTTGGCAGGCAGGGGCCAGGAGACCACCCCCATGTCCTTCTCAGTTCTTAAGTGACAGGCACACTTGCCAGGTATTGTGAGGAGGGAGCTGGAATTTCCAGTCCCATTGGTCTGGAAAGAGCAACTGAGGCGAGGGGTGAGAGGCCCTGAGGGAAACACGCGCTAAGCAGGGACAAAACCGGGGGCTCCTCGAAGATTCCAGATATCTGCACACCAAGACAGCCGAGGGGAGGCCAACTTTGGGACAGGGTGGAGAAGCACCTACCGAGCCTCGAAGGCCTAGTGGAAAGATGCCAGGTACACCGGCCACTTGCTCGGCAGAGGGAGCAGCAAGAGTGAAGAGCAAAGCCCACTGACATCCGTGGTATCTCTGAGGGCGGTCAGCGGGTGCCCACAGACAGGACAGTGCACTAGGGGTTGCTCCCCGCTGATGCTAAGGGAGCCCCCAGACTAATCGAGGACCAAGCAAACCAGGAAAGCGAACTCTGGATCTTCAGAGCTTGACACAGCAAGGGCAGCCTGCGATAGCCGTCTGCGTTCCAGGGGAGACCTCACAGCAGGCAATGGAGGAGAGCTTTCGAGGGAAGAAAGGAAAGGTTTGGGGGAGTCGCACTGGGGGCTGGTGGTCTGGGGGGCTGTAGGCAGGCTTGCTAGAAGTGGGACACCCTCTATGATGGGTTAGGGCGCATGTTCTACTTCCTCTGGTCGGCTCTAAACTAGAAGCCGGGACAAAAGCTAAGGAAGCTGTCCGTCATTCATCCAGTCCTGGCCGTTTGGGGCAGGCAGCCAACAGGAGGTGCTGTTCAGCCTCTCGGACTGCCGCTAGAAGTACCCATGGGGCCCCCTGTGTGCAGCCGGCTGACTGCCTGAGCTGTTTATTGTCACTAAGGGGGTGGGCTCCTGGGCAGGTGGCGGTTCAGAGTTCCGTTTTTATCATACGGGGGTCCTCGTTCATCCCGTAGCACACAGGGGTCCCCCATCAGCGAGGTGGAGCCTTGGAAAGAGGAGTGAGGAGAGACGACTTGAGAGAAAGGGAGCAGAACTTTCACAGGCTTCAGACTTGGGATGGGCTGAATATTTATCCGAAACGGGACTGAGTCCGCTGGAAAGAGATGGTTGAATGGGATGAATTTGTCGTAAAGGAGAAAGTTACGTGTTTTCCCTTCTGCTGGCAGCAGGGTGGGAGGGCCAGGGGAAGGCTCCAGTGGGGTTCAGAGCACGGAGAGCCCACGTTTTCTGTGCTCCCCACAGACCGTGCGCATTTTCACCCTGCCACAGGTTTTGCTGCACATGGTTTGCAAACAAGGACTCTAACACTAAGAAATATTCGAAATGATAATGCACATCAAAACCATAGGGTTCGATGTGCCGCTTTGGGGAAATAGTGGGGTCTTCTGGACACGTGGACAGAGAGGTGGCTGTCCCTCCTCCTGAGGACCAAGTCCCGACACAGGCTGAGAATGCGAAGAAGGTGTTTACCCGCCTGAAGGAGACTCACAGATCTTTCAGGGCTGTGCCCTGTCAGACACTGTCGTTCATGGGTCTCGCATGCACATGGCAATGCAAGACGTCCCTTCTTTGACACAGATGACATAGTCACCAAACCCCAAAGGTCAAGAGGAAGGACACTGAGATCAGTTGGTGTCAGTTGAGTGAGACAGTCACTCAGACAGGCCCCGATGAGAATTTGGGGCCAGACNGGTTGAATGGGATAAATTTGTCATAAAGGAGAAAGTCCCGTGTTTTCCCTTCTGCTGGCAGCAGGGTGGGAGGGCCAGGGGAAGGCTCCAGTGGGGTTCAGAACACGGAGAGCCCACGTTTTCTGTGCTCCCCACAGACCGTGCGCATTTTCACCCTGCCACAGGTTTTGCTGCACATGGTTTGCAAACAAGGAATCTAACACTAAGAAATATTCGAAATGATAATGCACATCAAAACCATAGGGTTCGATGTGCCGCTTTGGGGAAATAGTGGGGTCTTCTGGACACGTGGACAGAGAGGCGGCTGTCCCTCCTCCTGAGGACCAAGTCCCGACACAGGCTGAGAAAGTGAAGAAGGTGTTTACCCACCTGACGGAGACTCACAGATCTTTCAGGGCTGTGCCCTGTCAGACACTGTCGTTCATGGGTCTCGCATGCACATGGCAATGCAAGACGTCCCTTTTTTGACACAGATGACATAGTCACCAAACCCCAAAGGTCAAGAGGAAGGACACTGAGATCAGATGGTGTCAGTTGAGTGAGACAGTCACTCAGACAGGCCCCGATGAGAATTTGGGGCCGGACCTGCCCCCCCTCCCCAACAAAGCAGGCTGCTCCAGGCATGCAATCTCCGTGGCTGAGGCACCCACAGCAGAAACCAAGCCTCTCACTGAGGCACCCCCACACCCCGCCCCCAATGGCACCTCCCCTTGCCACGCCACACCGGAGGCCGTGGGCAGAGATTATACAAGAGAGAGAATGTAAATTGCTTTGGGCTCACCGGGATGGGTTAGAAAATACAACAAGATCTCATGAAGCACCTTTGCCTCCCAGAATGCCTGAACGCTTCTTACTGTGAACACAGGCTAATACAAGCGGAATATCAAGTAATTAATGTTCGTTTTGAACACAGCTCTGGAATTCTAATTCCTCAGAGCTTGTGTTAAAAAGTCTTCCGCTCTGACAGCTGCATTCTCACATGTTCCAGGGCCACCTGTTCAAAACGGCCCTGGTTCGTGAGCGGCATGTTGATACTATAATAGCAAAGCAGAATAATTTTAAGTTTTTTTCCCTTTGATAATTGCCCTATTGCATTAGAAAATAATAACCCTCTATTATTCCAGGGTGAGGTGCACTCATTTGATTACATTGTCTAAATTTTTGCAGAATCACAAGGTTTTATGCACCCTCTGGTAGACACAAAATGATCCCATTTCTCTCAATTATGCTTTATTTATATTAATTTGTACATACAATGGCGTTTTTACTTACTTTCTCATTCACTACAAAATAAGCATCAGTGTGTTGCTCTTGAGCATGATATTTTCATATTTATATCCACCACCTCAACTTTTCACTCTGTCAAGGGTGGTGGTAGAGAGTTGTGAAAGATAATATTTGACCGATAAATTATCTACCGTGTGCAACTCACTGTGCTTATTCACTCGACTTTGCAGGATGAACCAGATTCAGAAAAGTTAGATAAGCCCTTTTGGGGCAGCTCAGTTGGATGAAGCGTTGTCCCACACACCCAGAGGTTGTGGGTTCGATTCCCTATCAGGGCACATACGTAGGTTGTGGGCTCAGTCCCTGGTTGGGGTGCATATGGGAGGCAACTGATGGATGTTTCTCTCTCTCTCTCTCTTCTCCCCCTCTTACTCCCTTCTTCTCGCTCTAAAAATCAATTTAAAAAATCTTTGGGTGAGGATTAAAAAAAGAAAAAAAGTGAGTTGCTCACAATAACACAGCACTAGGAGGGAGACACGCCCCCTTTGTCTGAACCACTGCCTCTCACTCCCGTCCCAGGACGGGCCTAGTTACCTTCACTTTCGCAGCAAGTCAACGCCCTTCTCCCACTGCTTCCTCCTTTCTCTCTTCTCTGTTTCCTTTCCGATGTCTTCTTTCTAACAGCACAGAGCAAGGAACCCGAGAGTTCTACGTTCCGGTCCCGCAGTCTGGATAGATACCAGTTGTTCCTGTGATGGTGAGTCAGAGTCATTCACGCTAGCTTTGGTGACAAACAACTTCCTAAACCGCAGGCCTAACACAATAAAAGTGTAGTTCTTAGTACCTTCACAGTGGAATGCAGGCAGGGTCGTGCTCCTTTGGCCAGTGGCTTGTTCCCCTCTTCTGGGGTCAAGGGTGTCCTTTCAGCACCCAGCCAGCAGATGAAGGGAAAGAGCATACGTGGATGGAAGGCACTTTGCATGTGCACCCATGAGCCAGAAGGAGTCGCTTCTTGTCAGCCGGCATGTGCATGCTAGCTGCAAGGGAGGCTGGGAAAATGCGGAGGAGTGCATGGGCATCTGTACACATTCGTTTCTGCCACGCAGAACTCATTTTTTTCTCCTTTAAAAAAAAATCTGGTTTGAAGGTAAATGAAAGAGAAAGTAACTGCTGATGTTTTGCTCTTCTTTCTTTCTCCTTGGATTTTCAGAATCAGAAAACTCTCACTTTAGGCTTTCTTTTGTATTCTCAGTTTTTCTCTGTCAGTATTTTTGTAATGATGCCTTCTCTCTAAAAATGAAATAAAAGCCTTTTCCAATTATTTTTCTATCTATACATCTGATGACCTCATGAAAAACATACACTCCCTCAATATCTTCTGAGTAAAATTCACATTATAATCTCTCTCACCAGTTTGCTGAAAGCAATCCTGACGATGAGGTCACTCGAGCGCTGCCTGGCCCATAAGAGGTTCACGTCAGTGCTGGTTATTGCTAGGAGCAGTGGTACCAGCCCGTGTTTTACTCGCCCTGGGGCCAAAACTAAGTCACGTCCATGGTGTGTGTAAAATTTAATTGATGCCCACAGTGCCCTGGACAGCGTGTGCACTCAGTAAATATTTGTTAAATGAACTAATCAATAACTATAAGAATGAGCGCTAGGTGCTAGAGTCTTTTCCCATAAAATCGACTGGCCTATTTACAGTAAAGTGATCTTTCTGGTTAGATTTCTCCATAGAGAATTCTATTTTTATTTTAATTGAAGACCAGTTATAAAAGCTAATTGACTGTCTGCATTGGCAGGAAACCATCCCCACCTCCCACCAACCTCAAACCCCAAGGCGTAATCAATGTTTAGAGGTTTCCATCTCGACTAGTGATTTGAAAGAAATAAAGCCCAAGATCATTGTATATAGCTTGTCAGTTATGTGCTTAGGCTTTATTTTTTAATGAATCCAACCTAGGCAAGCCAGTAATTAATGGCATAAAATTCAGCTCAACAGAAAGTCGATTAAAAAGTGGTATAACACAGTGATTTATTGGAAACGTGATATGCAAGTTTGCTATTTTTAAAAAGTAACTCAAGGCACTTCCCCACTTAAATTAAAATAAAGATACGGCATGTTGTATTTTATATAAACATAAAACTTTCCCCCTGTCTTTAAACTGTATTCAATATGGACATAGTAGATACGTACAATGCTTAAGAAAATGTATTTGGAGAGAAAAATATCAAAATGCAACAAAGAAAGTGAAGAAAATAAGTGAATTTGTAAGTCTACAAGCAAAATAGTGTATTTCTACATTTAGGGGAAGAAAATCTTTACTAATTTCCAATTTGTTGTTTTTTTAAATGTTATAAAAAGTAACCTTTTTTTTTCAATTTGACAGAAAGAACTGGAGAGGAAAGAGATGCCCACTATTGTAAAGTAACATAATGCCACAGACATATTATTACCCAAACTGTGTCTTACTGAAGAGTTTTATATCAAATAGAATAAAAATATGTAGAAGACATACATTTTAACTTACAAAAGAGGATTCTCTTGCGCCCAACATACACTAATTGGTAGGTAAGCAAAATACAAATGTGAGTTGATACAGTTCAAATACTACTATTTTAAGAGGTTGATTACTGTGTTGCACTTCAGTAGCTTCTCTTCTCAGTGGCTTGTAACTTTGTGTAACTGTGTGTGCATTGTGGTGTTTCTGTACCTGCTACTAAAATGTTTCACAATAATAGACTCACGAAAACAATCTCGGCACCTCCCTCCCTCCGGGCCACCTTGGACAGATCCCAGGGGAAACTGGTCACTGCCTTCCCTGGGTGGGGCCTTTGGCATTCCTTTCACTCACGGCACTTAGATCCCTTAATTTCTGAGGCTGAGCACAATTTTCTCCCAATTTCCTTCTTGGTTGCGTTCAGCACTGGGGTCTGCAACCCCATTTATTTCTGTGTTGAATCTGAATATCTCCTCATCACTGGTACTAAGAACTCCTGTCATTTTCACATGTGAAACCAATACCTCTTGTCAGGACATAGTAGACCTGGTATGTTTTTTCAAACAGTTACAGAAAAGGAGGTAGGCGAAGGGAATCCAGTGTGCAGCCCACAACGCGAAAATGCTCGCCAGAGACGGCGTATTTGCAGCCAAAGTGTGCGGCCGCTGCGTAAAACAGCCCAGGGTAAGAAACAGTGTGAAAGTACAGCGAAGGTACCAGGCTCTGGAGAGTGGGGGCCCAGAGAGGGCCCCCCAACACCCCATTGTGTCATCTGACAATTTCAAATTAAAATCACCTGCTCCCTGACCCTCCTCTGTCCCCCTGAAACGGCACAGGGGAAGGGCGCCCCCGCCAGGCCTGTAAAAGAGCTGTTAATCCAGTTGAAAAGCCCAGGTAAACAAACCCTTTCACTCATTTTCTACCTGAGCCCAGCCCTGCCTGGCGTCCTTTCAAGCTCCGACTCTGTTCTGCCAGCTGCCCACAGCTTCAGTGTTTTTGTCGGAAATGTGTAGAAAGGCGTCCGGTTCCGCAAACGTCTTTGAGCCCCATTGTGAGGTCTGGGCGTCACACTGCGGCAGCTGTCCAGTGCACAGGTGTCCCTCTGCTCTCTCTCCCGTCCGTCTGGTCTGTGTCCATCTTCCAGCCCGAGAACTAAAGAAGGTGGGAGGGGGAACTCTCCCGGTCAATGGCAACAGTTTTATACGGTTTTCTAAAACAGAGAAAATCTTACTACAAGAATATTCAGTACATCTTAAACACCTTTGATGCGTTGGAATTAGGTAATAAGAAATCTTACTCGAAATAAATGAGCCAACGTTTAGGAATACGAATATTTGGTCATCAAAAGATAATTGCGGAACGGCCTTTGATCTTATCGTTAAACTAGTTTTTATTAAACTGGAACTTAAGTTATTTGTGCTGTAAAATGGTTTGCGCCAAAGATAAAATGTTCACCTAAATGTAAAGCTTATGAAGAATACTGACACCTGGTCATCTAAAGGTTACAAATGTGTGACTGATTAAAAAGACGAACCAGTAATTAAGAAGAGAAATGCAAATTACTCAGGCCAGCGAAGAAATGTTTAGCCTCACTAGTAAGTCTGATATATCAAATTAAAATAACAATGAAATACTATATTTCAGTTAATTATAAATGAGATAGACACATCCGCTGAGGGTGGTCTAGAGGGACTCACACCAAACTGATAACATCAGCTACCTCAAATAGATGGAATTTAAAAAGTAGACAGTAAAATAAATTTTGTGTTAGAAATTTCTGAAATTTCCTACCTGTCATGTAACTTGAAAAATAGCAACGTGCTAAAACATAATTTCAAAACACACACATACACACAATCTCCAAGTTGACCATATAGACTATAGTGCTGGTTAGACTGGAAACTTCTAGAGTTCAGTTTGGTAATTCAAATAAAAATTTTAAATGCACATGTTCTACGATGCACAAAAAATTCCTTCTAGGAATTTATCCCATCAAGGTCATTATGGTAACAGGCAAAGGTAACTATGGGGAAGTTTATTAAAGAACTATCATAATAGCAAAATATTGGCAATAATCCAAATGTCCAACTACAGTAAGCCAGTCCAATACATCGTGAGGTGTTTGTAAGAGTCAACATGACAGAGAAATTGCAATTTATGCCATAAAAGCACATTTATTGGCTTTGGAATGTCCGTGATATATTGTTAAACAAAGAAGTAAATTGTAAAGCAGAATTGTGGAGGAACCAATTTTTGTTTGAAATTACAGGGACGGTTTTCTATCCGTCACGTAGATGGGGCATTGTGGGCCTCCATCACAACATTAGCAGAGGTTACGTCTCCTTGTTAAGGAAATGCGGATAGGTTTCATTCGTCAGCTTTCTGGGGACAGAGCCCGTGCCTTAAGCTGCCGGTTCATCCTCCTTCCTGGCCGGCGGGAGCAGGACCGGGCTCACGTGTCAGCCGCTCTGTGAACGCTGTCGCCCTGGACGAGCTTCGAGATTCCTCTGAGCGCCATTCCTCTTCTTTGGAGGAGACCGAGCCTACCTGCCTCCAAGTCCTTTCAAGACCTCAGTCGGCCGGGGCAGCTGCTGCGCTCGCCGTGGCAACCGGCACACTGGAGTGATTTTGATTATTTTCTGAGAACCGCAGCTGCACTGGCAGAAGTCCTCTGACAGCGCGTGACGTGGACATGGGCTGCTCGGAGAGGCTGCCCACGAGACAAAGAGGCAGGTGCCAGGAGTGGCAAAGGCCCCGTATTCAACCCCCGAGGCTGGAATTCCATCCAAGACTTAGATTCGGAAGGTCAAGACCTATAAGCGACGCAGCTGGATTTTAGGACACCCCACTCCCACCCCAGCCCCATCCAGAGTAATCAGTATCCACCCCCCCAACCTCAAGAGACATCGAAACAGCAATGAAGCCATTGGTGTAAATCTTAGCACAGCCTTGAATGGACTTGACCTTCAGACGCAGCTCCGTCTCCGCACGGCTCCCTCTGGCAGGTGCCCAGGTTTTCAGTGCTCTTCACTGGCCCTGAGGAGAAGGCACAAGTTCAGCACCTGGAGTCAAGACCCCGCAGTGGGTCTGTCCCCTTCCCCCTGGTGTGAGACGTCACTCAAAAATGGGTTTTTCTGCTACCACTAGATGGTACTACGTGGCTGCGTGTCATTTTTAAAACTGTGTTTTGTTTACTGCCTTTGAGCATCGAACGAGGAGACTGATTACAATATGAAGCTAGCAGAAACGGGACTTATAGAGACCATGGTCCCTCGGGGAAGAGTCACCGGGTGCCCTTTCTCGAAGGTGTCAGCTCTTGCCTTCAGCCCTCGTCTTTATAAAGTCCGCCTCTGTCCCATCTGGATCACGGGGATGTTCTGCAATTATACGGGTGCAAGCAAGCATACCCCGTTTGCCTCGTGTTTGGAATTTCCAGAAGGCCTGGGAGAGATGGGCCACCCAATGACTGTGAACTGAAGGCAGCCAGAGTGAGAACCGGCTTTGCTGCTGCTCCCGAGAATCCTGTCCTGTGCTGCTTCTTCATGTAGGACATTGCATTCCTCGGGCCTCAAACCCCCAGCAGGTCCCCCGTGCCTTCAATTCTCCATACAGGCCCTTGGATCTCTCTCCTCCTTTCTGGAAGGGAAAGATGGCAGGGAGTCCTGAAGTGAGTCCTGGGAGAGACTGGAGAGTGTGCCCTTGACATTTGACTTCTCTCTTCCTCAAGGTGGTTTAAATTAAAAGGCAGACCCCTACCCAACTTCCTAAGCTCTTCAGTCCAATAGCTACTACAGAGGCCAGCCTCACCTGGGCTGCGTGAATGGCAGGGAGTGGGGGGTTCTGTACTTGACATTGCAAACCATACAGTCAGGCTCTGAGAACAAATAGGGATACAGTGGGGGGGTGTTATACTAACCCCAACTCAGTCAGGAGTGACCCTTTGGGGACGGGCGTCTCCGAGAGACTGGCCGCAGGGCTCGGGCGACACATGTTGAGTGAAGCCAGGTTCACCTTTGATCTAAGTCCAGATTTTAATTGCAGCCCAACCTCTTTCTGATGGGGGGAGGTTGGAACGACGGCTCAATTTCTGTGAGCCTCAGCTGCCCTATCCAGGGGGAAAATACGTTTCTGTAGGACTGCTGAAAGGAGAGGGAAATCGATTGGTCAGTTTCCGAAAGTTCCCGGCACTCCTTCCTGGTCCGAGGAGCTATGGTGGGAAGTGGTCCCCCCTCACCCAGTCCTCCCCCAGGACAGAGGGAGTGTAGCTCCTGAAGCTGGTGCTCAGTGTGTGTGGGCAAGGGGGGCGGGGGGGTGCAGGAGAGAGCCCTGAATGCCACACCCTGGCTGTCATTCTTCCGAGCAGCAGCAGCGGCTTCCACACTAGCTGTCCCTGCGCCCCCTCCACTCTGAGAGGTCGCCCTCTGGGCAGGTCACCCTCCATGGCCCAGCTGCGTATTTCTATCCATGTCCTTAAGGGAGTATTTCATTTCCTTCAAGAGGACTTTTATTTTGAGAACAGGAACAAAGCCGCTCCGTTGTTTTTTCCCAGTTGTATGTCCTAGAGGCCAGCGTGACAAATCCGAGGGACAATGTGAAATGATGATGTCACCGTGCCCGTCTCAGTTGAAGGGAAGTCAGTGGAAATGTACCACAGAAGCAATTGCTAGGGAAGCACAGCAGGACAGCAAGCCAAGGCAGAGAGCAGTTGCCCCGGGGGCAGAGAACAACAGACCAAGGAGGCAGCCATTGAGCTCACCGCAACCGCTGCAAGTACCCCGGCAAGGACCGCCCCCCGCCCCGCCCCGCCCCCGCCTCCAGATGCTACTGAGCAGCCCACTTGCTACAACCTGACGAGCAGGCAGTGGAAGTGGGCAGAGTCTTGTGTGACAGCAAGAATTAAACAAATCTTCTGGCTGACATTAAGAAACGGTTACACTTAGCTACAATTACAGGTGTGTGGAGGGAAGAGGAAGCCTGGCCAGGCAGGAAGGAGAAAGAATGGTATCTCTTCCCCACCATGGGCAGTCTGGGCCCCGCTCTGCCCAGACCCATTCAGTCTGTTAAGGAGACGGACGTGGAGGCTCAGGACTGAGGGTGGGGGGGAGCTCCCATCCACTGCCCTCCTCCCCTGTCGCTGGGGGGTCCCCAGGACAGTCCCCAGGTCACTCCCCCTTATACAGTCCCCTGGATCTGGGGGAGAGCAGGTCAGGGGTGCAGTGGGAAAGGGGGGGGGGTAAACGCAGAGCCTGGGGGAGGGGGAGGGCAGGCAGAGAGTCCCAGCTTGCAGCTGTCCACTGAAGGGTCGTATTAACTCAGTACTTTATCACCAAAAAGGATTTATTCGGGGCAGGGGGCAGAGAAAATGCGGCACCCCTGTGCATGCCAGGGTGGCCATGGGCGCACTCTGGTTCACGTGCTGGCATGGAGGACGATCGGAAGCTAAGAAGCACCAGGCAGAGAGGAGAGCTGGGTGCGCCTGGGACGATTCGGATGGCGGAGGAGGAGGGAGAGGCCGGCTCGCATTCTCGTCAGTTGTCTGGGCGGGAAGTAATAGGGACCTTCCTCACTGTTTCAAAAGCATGTCTACCAACCGATGTGAAATGTAAAAGTCAGGTTTCCTGAGCGACAGTTCGCCTTTTTAAGGGAGTAATTGGATGAATTGGACTTATATATACAGCCGTGTAGCACCCCCAGTATCAGACTGGCTTTGGTGGGGGGTGAATTATGTCTCCTGTGGGCAGGAGATAAGCCTTCTTTCTCTCGGTTCTCCAGGGCTCCCTGGAGATCAGACTCAAACAAACTCATATAGGTTAATAGAGGAAAACAAAAGGCATTCAAGAGTGGATGGCACACCACGGGGGAGAGAGTTGAGTGGTGAGTAAGTCAAAGGGGGTTAGAGCTTGGGGCTCTGGGGCGTTTTAACAAAGAATTTGTAGAAGCTGGAGGGGACAAAGGAACGGGGTTCGGGGATTCTAGGCACAGCACGCTGCTGGGAAGGTAACTGCAGGCTGGGGAGAGACGAGAATTGCTTCTGGAAGATTCCTCCCTCTGGGCGCCACCCTATCGCTGGCCCCAAGGTCCTCACTCCTGTCCTGGTACAGGACGCAGAGGGAGATACCCTCAGGAGGGGAGTTTAGGTTCCGAGTTCCTGCAGGTAGCAGAAGGGCAGGGAGGCCGCCCTGTGTCCGCCTTTTCTCAGTTGCTTTATCTCAAAGTCACCCTTAACACCAGAACGCCGTATTTTGGGGTGGCCCCTCCCAGGGGTGCCCAACCTTTGGGCATCTGT
The DNA here is from genome assembly GCF_014824575.4 of Sturnira hondurensis. NCBI lineage: Eukaryota > Metazoa > Chordata > Mammalia > Chiroptera > Phyllostomidae > Sturnira > Sturnira hondurensis. Next base: position 16,119,579 of record NW_028082350.1, on the reverse strand, counting down.
GGGCCACACTGGAAGAAGAGCTGTCTTGGGCCACACGTTAAATACATTGTAATACATAGTCACAAAAAAAGCTCATCGTGTTTTAAGTATATTTATGATTTCGTGTTAGGGCCACATTCATAGCCATCCCAGGCTACGTGCAGCTTGCGGGCTATGGGTTGGACACCCCTGCTTTACCCCCCAAATTCATATGTTGAAATTGTAGCCCCAGGACCTCAGAACGCCACTGTGTTTGGAAACAGAGTCACTGTAAACGCAGTTAGTGAGGCAGGACGAGATCCTGCTGGAGGGGTGGGGCCCCAAACCGACACGGATGTCTATGGAAAAGGGGAAATGCTCTGCCCTCCCAAGGCCTCCCGGCTAGCGGAAGGAAAACCTGCAAGACGGATCAACAGAAGAGGAAACAAAGTGAGTTACATATGTACAAGCAAGAATAAGAAAGAGAACAAGAAAAGAATAAGGATAAGGATAAGGATACAGATAAGGATAAGGATAAGAGCACTGACTGGTGTAACTCAGTGGATATAGCTCGGGCCTGTGAAGCAAAGGGTCACTGGTTGATTCCCAGTCAGGGCATATGCCTGGGTTGCGGGCCAGTTCCCAGTGGGAGACACATGAGAGGCAACTATACATTGATGTTTCTCTCCCTCTCTTTCTCCTTCCCATCCACTCTCTCTAAAAATAAATAAATAAAATATTTTTTAAAAAGAATAAGAATAGAGAATAAGAATAAGGGGACCCTCCCGCAGCCAGGCAATTCCGGTTAGCACGTGCCACTGTGAACTAAGAAGCAGAACCCAGGGCTGCACAGAGGGGACAGGTGATTCCCAAGGACAGGGGCAAAGGAGTGTCTGGTGGACAAACGTCCGCTGTGCCCTGCAGAGACGGGGGGACACAGCGCAGGCTTCGGTGTCTGCGCCCCGCTGACCTCCCCTGCCTCAGGTGTCCCACATTCTTTACAGCTGTCTCCAGTGACAGGGCTCTTCTGGACCTGGCCCTTTATGGAAATTCTTTTAGGCAGATGCCGGGCAGGCACACAGCTCTTCCTGGGCCTTTGGCCCTCAGTGGTCTTCACCCACCACCACCCACAGGCCAGGGTGGCAAGTTCCGGGAGGTCTCCCACTGAACCTGAACGAGAATCATGCGCGATGAATCCGTGACTTCGTGCACTCAGCCGAATCGTGCACCTGCTTGCACCAGCAGCAAGCTCCTTGTGACGCCTGGGTGGTGTTCCTTGTCTGAGCGCCCCTCAGTTTGTCTACTGACCCACCAGTGGACGGACACTTGGATCATTTCCACTTGGGGGCTTTCTGAAAAATTCTGATGTCAGTATTTACATGCGCACCACTTTTGAGGTTTTCGCTCTTAAGAATTATTTTTTCTTCCTAACTGCAGTGGTCTGGCAGCCGAACGAGAGTGGTCCCGTAAATCAGGGCGGGGTGAGCCTGAGGACAGAGAGGCTGAAGGACGGTAACGGAGGCTCTGAGATTCCCCTTTGGCCCATTCTGCTTTGGGCTTCCATTCGGTTTCAAATGCAGCGTTACCGTCTGAATCCTATCTTTTTCCCTTCTTGTTCCTTTTTCTATCTGACATCTTGTTTCAAGGCACTTGTTCAAAATTACATCGGTTGCAAAATGGCAGGAAGAAAAGATCAAATCTCTTTTGGATTTGAATTTGGAACGAAGTGGGGCTTTTGTTTAAACTCAGCAGAAGCAGTTAACACGGGAATGGAGACGTTAAAGATGTTTCATTAAAATTACCCATGGGGCTGCTGGGTGATTCCTGATTCGGAGCACGCAAATGAATTGTATTCATTCAAATGCCGAAACTAATGTCTGCTGTAAAAGGATCACTTAGGGAAATTGTATTAACCATCTAAGACCCATGGAAACTCTTCAAACAAAATAGGGGCAGACTTACAGATACAGAGAAGAGACTGAGGTCCTCAGAGGGGAGGGGCGTTGGGGGCTGGGTGGAAAAGGTGAAAGGATTAAGAGGTACAAACAGGCACCTCGATGTAAAGTCCAGCACGAGGAATAGTCAGTAATATTGTAGCAACTGTGCATGGTGCCAGGTGGGGAAGATTCTGTAGATTATGTGATTGGCTATCTACTGTGCAGTATACCTGAAATTAATTTAAAATAATGGAATGCAAACTGTAATTGAAAAATAAAATTAAAAAATAAAAATATGAATCCACTTGGTTTTTACTCTTAATGAATGTTCCATCTTCCTTTTCTTTTTCAGGTGTAAATAACTGTAATTGCTGGTTTTCTTAGGAATTACGGTGGATCAAATATCTATGATTTGACAAGAGTGTTAAAATTACAAGTTCTTTTCATAAATTCAACACACATGGAAAAAACATTTTTTTAAGGATTTCATTTGCCCATTTCCAGAGAAAGGAAGGGAGAGAGAAAGAGGGTGAGAAACATCAATGTATGGTTTTCTTTTGTGCACCCCCTTCTGGGGACCTGGCCCACAATCCAGGCATGTGCCCTGACTGGGAATCGAACTGGCGACCCTTTGGTTTACAGGCCAGCACTCCATCTACTGAGCCACACCAGGGTGGAAAACATTTTTTAATAAAAGAATTACAGCAGAATCCATGGCACAGGGAAGTCATGTGACTCGCCGGATAAGAGGCAAGTATTGGTGCTCTCTTTGTCAGGAGGGTTCTTGACATTAGAAGGTTCTTGACTTCCTGTGGTTAGTGGCTTGGAGACCCCTAGGCCCCACATCACCCCTCGTTCCTCCCCAGAAAGGACTGCCACGTTCTGCTAACAAAAAATAGCAGTAGACACCACTGAGCGAGCATGTGCACTGTGTGGCCATCACGTTCACAATGACTGAGCGAGTAGAGCAACAAATCTGCGTCAGATTCTGCATTAAGCTTAACCATTCCTTCACGGAAACTACTTGGATAATTCAGAAGGCTGCAGCTGTGGGCAACTGGTGATTGGCAGCTTCATCATAACAACCTGCCCGCTTATGCGTGAGGTCTCAGGCAGTGTTTCTGATGAAACATCAAATCACCCAGGTGACTCAGCCACCCCACAGCCCGGACTGGATGCCCTGTGACTTCTGGCTTTCCCCAAAACTACAATCACCTTTGAAAGGGCAGAGATTTCAGATCCTCAATGAGATTCAGGAAAATGCGATGGGGCAGCTGGTGGTGACTGGGAGAGCTGTGTGAGGTTCCCAGGTGCCTGTTTGAAGGGGACAGAGGCATCATTGTCCTGTATACAATGTTTCTTGTATCTTGTATCTTCCTCAATAAATCTCCCTATTTTTCATAGTACACGGCTGGGTACCTTTCTACCTTGTACTTATACTTTGAAAGTTATTCATTGTTTATAAATAAATAAAATGTCTTTTTTAGATATCATTTATTTGTCTTTAGAGAGGAAGGGAAGGAGAAAAGGAGAGAAACATCAATGTATGGTTGCTTCTTGTGAGTCCCCTGCTGGGAAGTGGCCTGCAACCCAGGCATGTGGCCTGACTGGGAATCAAACCGGCGACCCTTTGCTTCACAGGCCCGCGCTCAATCCACTGAGCTACACCAGCCAGGCCTAAAATGTCTTTAAAAACTATAAAAATCTTAATTCTGCCCTGAATCTTATCTGGCAGACCTGACCCCAGGGCTAGTGAAGAGAAAGCTCTGAGAGTTAAAACTATTCAGTCCCTACGGGTTACTTTCTCTGCGAAGCGACAGAAGCTAACGAGTATTTCTACCCTGTTGCAGCACCATTTCTGTCACATGAAAGGATGTGCAAACAGAGAGCCTGGGAGGCGAAGTACTAGACTCCTCCCATCTCCGTTCTTGCCGTCAGTATCCAGTAACTTCCCCCCTTGCTCTGAGGGGAAGGCAGGGCTGGGGTGGGGAGGGTGCTACTTACTTCTGCATGCGTGTGTAGGTGTGGACGACCAGGGCATGCCGCCCAAACATGCCTCTTTGGCATACAGACTATTTTGAGTTGATTATTTTGAGAACTAGCAAATGCAGGAAAAGCACTGAAAAGAGCAATTTCAGTGATTTTCTCCTTCTGCAAGGGAAACTTACATGTATAAAGGAAACGGCCATTTGTCAAGTGTCTCCCACCTGCCCCAGAAATAGAAGGAGACTGAATTTCAGATGCAATGGAGAAGCCAGTGGTTCGGTCTGTGCGATAAACCTTACCTTCGCTTACCTGCTTTTTCTGGCTGCCTTCCCATAGCTTGCCCCCCGCCTCTTCTTTTCCTTTCCTTTTTTTTTACATTAACGTTAGTCTCTTTTATTTCTTTTTATGCTTTAAAAAGTGCATGTTTCATATAGTTGACCTCAGACTGAATGCATAATTTTATACAACGACTGTTTTTCCTTATTGAATTATACACATGTTCCTCAGAGTTTATTTATGTATTTTTCCAGCACAGTCTACATTCACTATTATTCTGTCTTAGTTTCAGATACGCAGCGGAGTGGTTTGATTGTCGTCTTTTGTTTTCACTGAAGATGACATTTAACCTCAAGTATCAGCCACCTCTTCAAGCTCGGTCACCCCTGAGTTTCCTCCGTGCACATGAGATACACATTCTGATGTGTTTCTGCTGTTTTTTCCTGGTTAGTCTGCATTTTGTCATAGGGACCTGAGCAGAGAACCCAGAAGGGTAGAAGGAAACAGTGTTTCCCTGCCCTCCGCCTGTGCAGGGATGTTTGTGTGTGCTCACGTGCACTGCCTTGGCTGGGGCGTGGGGGGGAGAAAGCACTTCAAGGCCATTGCCAACTGTATTGTTTGGGGTCAGATGCTAGAATGCTCGGTTTTCTCAGCCATAGAATAGAGAACTGCTTCATAAAGCTTGTGAAGCCTCAAATAAGATAACATTTTTGGAGGGACTTGATAAACTATTAAATAAGCTTCAGCACGATATAGTGGAAAGGGTGTGGGCTTTGGTGTCAACTTAGACACAGAACGAATCTCAGCTCAGAGACTGGTCAGCTTAGTGAGTTATTCAAATCTCTGAACGAGTTTCCTCGTCTGCACAGGAGGGTCAGCCACGTCCACCTCCGAGGCTGTTTTCCGGACTCACGGAAACAGTGTAGGAAACGGTCCAGGAGCAAGGAGGCAGCCCAGGCAGCACGTGAGCGAGCCCACGACGGGTTAAAGTTCCAGAACTTTGGGCAGAAGAAAATTTATTCTCCTTCCTTGCTCTAGATTCCTAAGTACCTATGATCTAGTTTTAATCAGATCAGGGTCTGATTCTATTCTTTAAAAGTAATTAAAGGCAGCATAGATTTTTTTTTAATTCGCCACCCAGATTGCAGGTTCCGATGCTCTCATTAATGATTTAAGGAGCTACTTAGAATATATTAGAGCAAAGTGGCTGGTTTAAATAATTTACAGTCTTCTTAGGGTAGTCTCTCACACCCAGAGAGGAACGCAACACTATTCTCTTCCCAGGAGATCCGAGGCTGAGGGTGTTTGATTTGAATAAATTAAATAGAAAAAAAACCCACTCTCCATTAATTTGCAATGCGTAATTTATTTGGTAACATCTATTATTAATTGCTACTTGCAACTGGATTGAATACGTAAACACATTGATGCCGTGAAGTGCATCGGGATGGCAGGATGGAGTTCGAAACTGGTTTCTGGTCAAGTACACAGCACAGGGATCTTCGAATGAACTTAACTTGGCCTTAACTACCGAGTGAGCTACACAACACAGTCACACTGAGTGGCACTAAATTATCATACTGAAGACAACTCTCACCCTTTATTAACCCATCCTCCTGCATCCCAAATTCCCTAAAAAAAGAAATTTTAGAAATAGATTACCAACATACATGAAAAATGCACATTTTCCCAGTGGACTTGGCTAGAAAATGCGACATTGAAGAGAACTCTGCCATTTTAGTGAGTTTTGTTTGTTTGTTTGTTTGTTGAGTCAGCCTTTNTCCTTGCTCTAGATTCCTAAGTACCTATGATCTAGTTTTAATCAGATCAGGGTCTGATTCTATTCTTTAAAAGTAATTAAAGGCAGCATAGATTTTTTTTTAATTCGCCACCCAGATTGCAGGTTCCGATGCTCTCATTAATGATTTAAGGAGCTACTTAGAATATATTAGAGCAAAGTGGCTGGTTTAAATAATTTACAGTCTTCTTAGGGTAGTCTCTCACACCCAGAGAGGAACGCAACACTATTCTCTTCCCAGGAGATCCGAGGCTGAGGGTGTTTGATTTGAATAAATTAAATAGAAAAAAAACCCACTCTCCATTAATTTGCAATGCGTAATTTATTTGGTAACATCTATTATTAATTGCTACTTGCAACTGGATTGAATACATAAACACATTGATGCCGTGAAGTGCATCGGGATGGCAGGATGGAGTTCGAAACTGGTTTCTGGTCAAGTGCACAGCACAGGGATCTTCGAATGAACTTAACTTGGCCTTAACTACCAAGTGAGCTACACAACACAGTCACACTGAGTGGCACTAAATTATCATACTGAAGACAACTCTCACCCTTTATTAACCCATCCTCCTGCATCCCAAATCCCCTAAAAAAAGAAATTTTAGAAATAGATTACCAACATACATGAGAAATGCACATTTTCCCAGTGGACTTGGCTAGAAAATGCGACATTGAAGAGAACTCTGCCATTTTAGTGAGTTTTGTTTGTTTGTTTGTTTGTTGAGTCAGCCTTTATCCATTGGGATGAAGTGATGTGAACCCACTTGCTCCAAGCCCTGACTGCGGATGTGAAGGCGTCGCCTTCCTGGGCAGCCCCACCACGGAGCCTCACCTGGAAGGGCGTGGAGAGCCCGGCGTGCACAGCCTTTTGCACACGGCCAGGACCTTCGGGTTCTAGCCCTAAGGATGCCACCCCGTGACTTGATTCCTCTATTTTCCTTACTCTGAGTCTTTGTGTCCCAATCTAGAAAATGAGGGAAGTGAAGGGCTTGGGGCATTTTTAGTTGACTAGGACCAATAAAGTGCCACAGACGGAGTGGCTTAAACAACAGAAACGTACTTTCTCACTAACCTGGGGGCCAGGTGGCTGAGAGCAAGGTATCGGCAGGCGGGTTTCTTCCGAGGCCTTCCCCCTTGGCTGGTGCAGGGCAGGCTTCGCCCGTGTCTTCAGCTGGCCTTCTCTCTCTGTGTGCTCACACAGTAAGTTCCCATTCCTACCTCTCCACCAGTTACCTGGCATTAGGGCACATGCCCTGGAGACCGCACTGCATCTTGGTCTGCTCTGTAACAGCGCTATATCGAAGGGGGACTGAGAAGGACTTCCACATGGAAATTGGGGGAGACACAGGTCAGCCCTTGCCAGGGCCTGACTCACCATCTCTTCTTGCTTCCTTAGTTTCTGATCAAAAGGCAGAGTCCGGCTCACCCATCCCCCCACACCCTTCCCTGGTCCCACTTCCCTGGGGACTGATGCAGTTAAGCCTCTTCCCACCAAACCCCACTGGGCTTACATGTCATCTCCTTCGGGTCAAAGCATCAGCGAACACTGTGTTAGTCATCTGTTGTGGCCCCAACAAATGACTCATCTGCTCAGTGGCTTCATCCACCACACCCACCATCTGTGAGAGCTGGAGGTCGGAAGTCTGCCCTGGGTCTCAGGCCCAAACCAGCCGCCGGCGGGGCAGGATTCCCTCGGCCGGCTCTCTCGGGAAAGCTGTTCCTTTGCCTTCTCCAGCCTCTGCAGGCTGCGTGAGGGGGTTGGCTCACGGCCCTTCCTCAGGGTTCTCAGCCCCCATGGCAGGCCCAGCCGTCCGTACACAGTCACCTCTGACCCTGTCTCCCGCCTCCCTCTTCCCCATAATGACTAACGAGGACACTGGGCATTATAGTGAACTGGTCGGAAACCATATTTCCCAGGGCTGCCAGAATAACGGGCCGGTTTAAAGGAACAGAAACACATTATCTCATTATTCTGGAGGCTAGAATCCCAAAATCAAAGGGTCGGCAGGGCCATAGTCAGTCTGAAGGCCCTAGGGGAGGGTCCTTCCTTGCCTCTCCCATTGTGTGTGTGCCTGTGCGCCAGTTTCCGTCTTCTTACACACATGCCAGACGTACCGGAGTGGGACCCTCCATAACCCAGTATGACTGCATCTAAACCGATCACAGGTCCTATTTCCAAGTACGAGCACGTTGACAGGTTCCCAGTGGACGTGACGTTGGTGAGGTGGAGGTTGGGGGCACACTAGTCAATCCGGTACCAAAAACTGAATTTCATCTGCAATTTGCATTCCCCTCTGTTGCATAGCCGAACACATTCATACTTTCAGTTATTACGACATGAACATGTAGGGACAGAGAAGGAGCATTGTTCTGCCTACCGCTGATCTAATGGAAATATCAGTGCTAGTCATACCCCTGAGAAATGTACCGGGAAGTCATAAAACTCAGAATCAAAAAGACCCCCAAACAATCCAGTTAGAAGCATGGGCAAAGGACCTGAATGGACACCTCTCCGACATAAAGGAACCGAGTCCCTCATAAGTTAATGGACTTCACCTTGACCGGAATCTAGAATCACCGTCCATGCGGTAGTGCCTCCTCACTCACCGGGGTGGGCTCCCAGCCCCCATTGGACACTGAGTCTGTGGAGAGCACTGGGCCCTGCATATACTATTATACTACATACACTGTATGTTTTTCCTGAAAATGCATATATATGATAAAGTTTGATTTGTAAAGTAGGCACAGCGAGAGATGAACAACAGTAGCTAATAGCAGAGTGGAACAATTATAACAACATACCTTAGTAAAAGGTATGGGAGTGTCTTTCTCTGGCCCTCTCTCAAAAAACCCAGATTCCCTATTCTGTGTTTTGGACCCGGCTGACTGAGGGTAGCTGAAAGCACAGAGAGAAGAGCTGCAGGGAGGGGGCAGGTGCACTCAGCTCTCCGCGCGTCCCCGGGAGGCCGGCCAGCCAGCGTGGGAACATTTGTAAATACGGGATAATCACCAAACAAGGTTTGTTTGTCTTTGGATTGCATGTCTTTGCTTTTATTTGGGTAGAGCGCCAGGGGACATTTGGGGCCCAGATGATGCTCTAACGAGACTAATGAAGTTGCACCGTCCAGACTTTGAAGGAGTCGGAAATGCCGGCTTCCGCCACCTGCGGGCCTTCCCGGCAGGCCTGCCCGCGCCCCCCACTCCCCCGCCCATCCCTCGGTGGGCTGCTCTTCCCGAGCTGAGTCTGTGAAACAGCCGGCTTCCGCAGGGGAGGCGGGTTCCTTTGCAGAGTGGGGTTTCAGCGGCGTTTCCTTTGGACCATCGGCACAGAGTGTTCGCTCTGCTCTTCTTCCTCCTCCAGGGAGCAGCTCTGTTGCCACAGGGATGTCCTCACTCCCTGGCCAAGTGACACTGGGGTCCTCACAGCAGGGTGCCTTTGAAATGAGTCCGCTGTGCCTCTGTTCAGGTGTTTGAAAAGCCTCCATGTCATCGTCTCCGGACCACTCTCTCCACTCAGAAGTTTTTGGTGGCTCTCGCTTTCCTTGACAAAAAAAGGAAATTTTTTTTTGGAAATTTCACGTAGGATGTGGCAGGCGAGACTCACCTGCCACTGAACGTGCCACTCAGCCATAGTTGGCAGTTTCTCGCGTGTGTTAATTAGGAGACTAAACACTCTTCTGGGTGATGAAAAATTACTGAAGGTCAGAGGCAAACGGACTCGCTCTATCCTTACACATTCTGGATCCTGGTAAAAAGTGGGCGTGTCTGGCCTTTACTCCAGATTCACGAGAAGGCCAGAGGACTGTTAATAGAGCACGACCCACTTAAGAAGCTGCAGTCTTCACACTAAGGGACTGAACTTGGTTTCGGTGGAAGGCAAGAAAAGAAGGAAGAAGGAAAGAAAGGAACCTGGGAAGACACTGTAAATTCTGAAGAAGAGTTGGGATAATTCTATACCAACTAACTAATGGAAATTCAAGAATTCAGAAGCAAAAATTAAGTTTCTTGAACCCTAGAAAATTGCCCTGAAACACTAAGAAAGGCGTTTCATATTGTAGTTATTCCACACATCATGAGTCAATTATTTTCACTCATCGTATTATTAAAATGAATATCTTTCCTCCTTAGGGGAAAAATGCTATTTTCCCTCAAAGCCACTACCACAATTTCCATCAAGAAACATTAACTCTGATTTCTGGGTGATCATGGCTACGCAAAAAAAAAAAAAGGGAACTGAAGCAAATAAGTGAATATTTTTAAGAGTTATCTACAATTCAATGGGTGCATAAGATGGTACCCAGTGTCCACATATTAAACTTGGTCTGGGCTCATTGACAGAAACGGTACCTTCATGACTTTGAATGTCATTAAACACCTGGACCAAGTAGAGCCCCCCTATGAAAATTTCCCCCAATGTCTCAATCTGCATCAGCAAAATAGCACATCATCTCTTTTCGGTCTACAGTCTACCAAATTAGATGGACAGACAGATAGTAACACTAATTACATGTATTGCAATACCTGGAATCACTCTACAGCGAGATGTTCCAATGACAGTAAAGAGTTATTCCTACTTCTGTTCCCTGGGCCTAGAATGGAGCCTAGTACATAATAAATATTGTAAGTGTTAGGTCATTTGCTTTTTAAGACCCACTGAAGTAAATGATTAAACATAATTGGTATGATAATAACTATAAAGGTGTCCCTTAAATGAATTACCTTGTAAAAATGAAATCATGTTTTAGATCCTAAAATATAACACTCACAAAATATTGTGAAATATTTTATTTTCACACTTTAACATAATGGCTACAAATCCCAGGCACGTCAAATGACAGCTTACTTTATTCCAAAGATTTAAACTCCAAAAGTAGAACGTCTCCGCTCCTCAGGTGCAGTGGGCTCTAGGCTTTCATGAGGCATCATTGTTAGAATAATGAAAAACATTTCAACAGTGTCAAAGTCTTATATGAATTAAAGTTGTTACAACAAAAAAGCTCCTGGAATTTTCATCTCTATTTACATCTAAAGCAAATAAGTTTCATTTTCTAAGGCAAAGACAAAGATAGTATTGGGAAAATACTCGAGGCATTGAAACATATATGGAGAAAAGCTACCTAGACACAATGAAAATGTGGTAAAAATGCTACATACCGCACAATCCCATACAACAGCCACCAGCTTCACATGCCACAGCGCACTTGAACTGTGGACGGCCCCAAATGGCTGTGCCAGTAAGTGGAAAACATACACACTTGGAAGACAAGCGGTATAGAACCCAGGTTCAGCGGCCTGCCGCTTCAAAGCCAACGATCGAAAGACAAGAGTTAATGAAAGGAAAGTAGGTTTATCGGAGAGCCAGCAGCCTGAGAAGGTGGCGGATTAATATCACGAAGACCATCTTAACAACTGGGCACAGGTGGGCGTTTTGTAAGGAGGAAAGAGGAGGGAAGGAGAAAATGGAGCCAAAACTGAGAAGGGCGGGGTTGAGAGCCCTCCACCCAGGGGACTGGGTGCAAGGCAGCCCAGCCTGCCAAGAGAAGTGGTAGGAGGTCCGCGAACGCCCGGAGCCAGAATGTCTGGAGGCTGGAGCTGGCTTTTTTCGAAGTTAGTTCTGAGAATTCTTAAGCAAACAGGCTGCTCATCTGCAGTCACGTACCCCGCCTAGTAGTCAAGCACCCCAAACACCGACGGGACGGGAAGAATGTTACCACCCAGCGAACAGCAATGTGTGCTTGCTACCTCAGAACGAGATGGCGGGGGCTGATCCCACAGACACCCCCGGAATGGATGGAGCCGGTGGGCACTCAGTCCCCTGTGCACTCACGACGAAGAACAAATGAAGAGAGCTACGGAATGAGGACAAAAATGCTTTTGTGATGTAAGTTGTAGGTCAGTTTTGTGAGTCACTGCTTGCAAAGCCCCTAACAGAGCAGAGAATTTGTTTTTCCTGGAAAATAATAGCTCACCATAGGCTTGTGGGGACTTACACCTGGGGAGGCACTGGAGCCTTGCTGGAAGGGCGTGGGGGCGGGTGGAGGGAGCGGAGAACAGCCGGGGATACCGAGGGTTTGGCAGCCCGGCCCCCAGCGGGGGGAGACACGCCACGTGGACGTGGGCGGAGCCTGACCACTGCGGACTTCGTGCATTGCTGGTCGCGTAAGTAGACGACACTACAGCGAAGATCTTGTTGCTATTGCCATCATCTTTCATCGGTTTTGATAGTGGCAGGCCACACATTTTCTGAATTTCAGGCCCCAGTGGCTCCAAATAAAGAAAGAAAAGGTGTTGTCATTTTTTGATGGAATCCTGTGAGTGTGACGAGAGGAAAACGTGTCATGCAGTTGTGATCTTCCTGCTGTGTTTTGTACGGTGGTTCTGAAAGCTGTGGGCGTTTCTGTTGCAACTCAGTCCTTTTAGGGGCTCGCCGCGCTCATGGAAAGGCCCCGCGACGGGAGCGTGCCGCCTCTCCACGTGTGTGCTCCCTTGCTGTGCCGCACGGCCAATGCTGCCCACCCAGCCTGCCCACCCCGAGGCTTTGACCCGATCTGATCGTCAGAACGCGGGAACATCAAACACAGGTACTGCCAGCCTGGCACCGGGTATGTCTTCCATTTTATGGAAGCAGGAGAGACACGCACTTGTGCGAGAGGACACCTGTCACCTGTCCATACAAAAGGCAAGTAAGCTTGTATTTTCATTTATTCTGGACAAAATTTACAGACTACTGTAGTTTTTTAGCCAATAATTAAAGTTTCCCATTTATAAGGATTCCTTTTCCTATGTAATATTTATTCTCTTTAGCCCTTCAATGCTGACAAGTCCTGATATAATTTTCTGGAAAGGATACGTCAGTCAGCTTTCACATGTAATAGGGTTACTTTTAGGAAATAATTCAGTTTCTAGAACCACACATCTCAAAAATAAAAATAGTGTTGTGCTTTGTCACCTAACCCTCACCCTAACCCTGACCCTAGACTTAGCCCTAAACCTAGCCCTAACCCTGACCCTGACCCTGAACCTAACCCAAACCCTGACCCTGAACCTAGCCCTAACCCTAACCTTAAACCTAAACCTAAAACTAGGCCTACCCCTACCCCTACCCCTAACTCTCAGCTACCAATTTTCTTTATTTACACATCTTTCTTTATTTACTATTACCACATGGTAATAATAGTTTTGCTTATTTTTTCACATTGCCAGTTTAGCATTTTTCCTCTAGAAAACTTTTCGCTGATTTTCTTTTAGTCCTCATCCAAGGATACTTTTATTGATTTTAAAGAGAGAAAAGGGGGTGTGTGTTTGTGTGTGAGAGAGAGAGAGAGGGAGAGAGGGAGAGAGACAGCAATAGGTTGCTTCCCAAATGCTCTCCAACCAGGTACCAAACCCACAACTTTTCTTGCACCAGACGGTGGGACAACCGACTAACCTCAGGCCAGGGCCTACTTTTGGTAACTGTTTTTCAGTGTTTCTAAGACCACGCCCCCAATGCTCTGACACTGACCGGAAGTCCTACAACCCGCTTCAGGTGATGCTAACTGCCTGGTGCTAACTTGCAACCAGAGATTAAGGGCTCGGTCCCCGGCACCGGCCACACCCAGGACACCAGCTACAAAGAGGGTCCCCAGGCCACCCGCACTTGTGCTTGGCTGACTACAATTTGGGGGTCCCCACACCCCCTCCCCAGTTACACTAATTGTCTAGACTGACTTATAGAGCTCAGGGAAGCACGATGCACCTGCTTACGTGTTTATTATCACGGGGACAGCTCAGGAGCAGGCAATGGAAGAGATGCCCGGGGCAGGTGGTAGGAGGAGGGGACCTGGAGCACCCACGCCCTGGTCGGCATGCCACCTCTTGGCACATGGGTGCGTTCACCACTCCAGAAGCCACCTGAATCTCCTCCTTTGTGGGTTTTTATCAAAATGTCATTACACGATACTTAAGCATGTATGACGAGCTCGTTGTTCATTGGTATAGCTGGCCATCCTACTGAACACAGGTTTATGATATTGCTAATTGATTTTATTATTTTTCTAGGTGGATTTCACATCCTCCTTAAGGAGCGTTGTTCCTATCTGCTGCCAATAACTATGTATATTCATTCCTTTCCTCATTGCATTGCACTAGCTAGAACGCCCCCCACACATTGAATAGTGACCATGGCAACGGGTCCCTCGTGCTAATTTAGAACCCGATGGGAACACACCTAACCTTTCAGCACTAACTGCGTTATCAGTTCTGAATTTCTGGTAGAAAATTAGTTATTATGGCATTAAATAAATTTTATTCTGTAACATGAGGAGAGTTTTTTTTCTGTTTTGAAATCATCATAGGTATTTTATCAAATTCCTTTTAGCATCTGTTAAAACAATTGTTTCATTTTGTCTCTTTTAACCTGTTGATATAATGAATGACAATAGCATTTGGTGGGTACAAATGACCTTACTTGAAGGAATAGTACGAAGGAAAGACATAGTGGATGATTTGGTACAAGTTATAGGAAAAGTAGGGGTAACTCTGACACGTGCGTGCTGCTTTGGTGACAGGGATGCCCCCCCATGGCTGTCGGAAGCCAGCTGAGACTGGGCTCTCCTCACTGTCCCCACGCTGTGCCTGTCAGAGAGACGCTCTATCCTGGCCAGTGTCTGGAGTCCCCAATCTGCACAGCTGGTGACCTGCTCGCCCAAGTCTGAGATGACCTTCACCTCTGTCGGGCAGTGCGTCTCCATGCAGTCACCCAACGAGGGCCGTGTTCGTCAGTGGCCAGTTTGTACAAGCCCAGCAGTGACTGGTTCACACTTTTTCCAAAGGCAGCCCAACCTCCACTGCGTTCAGCCAGTTCTCCCAGTAGCCACAGTCTGGTTCCTTGCCACTCTGAAGGACGGTCCAGCCGCCTCGGTGGTTCTGCAGTTTCTCCGCGGGCCCCTCCCCTCAGAAGGCTGGTGAAGAAAATATTTGGCCAAGTTCTTCAAAGCCGCATCTCCGTGGTCAAAGCAGTAAGATGTGGACAGGTAGACACAGGAAGTGTGAGCTCCAGGTAGAGCTGGTGGTTGACAGTGGCCTCGGGGTCCCGGGGGCAGCTCTGGGGCACCTGCAAGAGGGACGCCGTCACCACAGCCCTGTTGGCGTAGCACTGGAGCGGTGGCAGTGCCATGGGGGCCCAGAGACGCTGTGAGGAGCGGTGCGGGCTGGACCTTGGCCGCTGGCTGGGGTAGGGGCCGCGCGCCAGTTCTGTCCAAGCTTCTTCAGGCAGGAAGCCACGGTGACTCTGAGCGAAGACCGTCATCCGATGACGTATGATATTTTTATGGTAGTGTATCTTGCAGTGCTCGACTAAACACCTCTTGGTCTTCTCATGCACCTAACATTTTATTTTGAGGTTTTACTTCATGTTCATAAATTAGAATGATTTGGACTTCTGCTTTTTGTTGCTAAACTACCCCAAATTTATAAAATAAGAGCTTAAAATCTCCTCCAGATACACAGGTTTCTCAGTTATACACATGGAGAAACACAAACACAGAGTGGCCATTGAATAATTAAACCCAGGGTTACACATTCAGATCTGTACACGGACCAGAAAAATGTCGTCCATGAGTGAGACAGCCCATGCCCGGTGTCTGTCCCTCAAGGGCAGCAGGTCAGCAGTGAAGCCCTCGAACCACCCAAGGCGGAGCTCCTACTCGGCCCACTGCTCCCAGGTCTGCCAGACAGAGCCCTGGTCATAAAGCCTCAGCTCTGGGCCTTGACCATGAACTTTGAACCAGACGATAAATCGTATGATTAACACAAGGTGCGCACATAAGAAAAACCTCACGCATTTTCTTAGCCAGGCCCCTTTAAAAATTAGAATGTAATTTAAAATGGAAGAAAGCAGAGGTGGTTCTGAAAGACAACGACAGCGGGTGTTTATGTAGAGTGATAAAAATAAAACTCTTGAATTACAACTGGATGTCATAACTCGCCTCGTAAACCTAGGCATGCCCCTGAGTCGCCACGCTTGGCCTCAGCTGAAAACTTCAGTTCTCCAGGTTAAAGGCATGCAGGGAGAAAGCAGAAAACTTTTAGACATTTTTGGAAAATAGTAGCAAAAGCACCAAATAGCTCTTCCTTGTTATAACTTCCACACACCTCATATCCAAAAATAAAAAACTGACCCCACAGAGTCTCTCCAGCTCCCGCCCCTGCTAGTGTGGGAGGTGATTAACTCGCAGCCCTTGCTGCCCTCAGGTGCGCCTGCGTAGGGCAGGAACCTCGGGCAGCGCTGGTAACAAAGCCAGGGGTTCGACAAAGGTCAGGGGAGGAGACCTGGGTTTGAGCGTCCACATACACCCACGCATGCACTGCCAGGGGATCCACGCAGGGGTCCCCTGCGCCCCCAAGTCCTTTCCTGCTCCGTAGCAGAATCCTCCAGATTCTGGCCCAGACTCATGGGGGAGCCGTCCTGCCGTTTTGCCGGAGTCTGACGGAGTGCCGCTCTTCCCTCGTTAATCCGGCAGAGAGGCGTCAGCAGATTCTGTAGCCTGCTCAGCTTCTGTTCCGGATGTATGTTGAAGGCACTTCGAGAAACTCTGCATCAAAGGCAGAGCCTGCAGGGTCCCGCCCGCGCTGTGTGGCCTGTCTCTGTGCGGCACATTCCCGACCGACACTGCCCTTTCCTACTCCAGGGATGGCTCCATTTCCAATCAAAGGCAGCCACTGTCTGGACCCCACAGCTGCACAGTGTATCAGTCAGGGTATGTTGGGCTGCAGTAACAAATAGGCCCCATGAGCAACACCTCCAATGATAAAAAGTGTATCGTTCTCGGGGTAGATCCACGTGGCTCAGTCAGCGGGAGCCATCTGCCTTCAGTCCTTCAGGCGCCCGGCCAGGAATGGCTCTGTCATCCCTGACACATTCTCTCACTGTGCGGTCAATGGGAAGAGGTGCAGGCATTGTCATGCCAGACCCAGAGAAGACAAGCATCACTCGTGTGCATCTTCCACTCACTGCAGCTCCGTCGTGTGGCCACACCACACTGGAGGGGCCCCGGGAGCACCCCAGCGGAGTGCTAGGAGGCAGAGAGGCCAATTTTGGTGAGCCACTGCAGCCGTGGCACAGTGCGGAGTAAACTGTCTACATCAACGGCCCTGCGGACCCCACAGAGAAAGTGGACCCTCTTTCTCTACAGTTCTCTTCCCCATTTCTCATACCCAAAACCTTATGCAGTGCTTGCTCAGCACTTGCTTGGGGAAAGGGCCGGCTAGCTGTGTTTGGACACAAGCGCCGTGTCTCCTGTCTTGGCTTGTTCCTGCATGAGCAGCACCCTGTCTTTCCCTCGCCTCCCACCTGGGAGACGCACACCAGCCACATTCTAAGCATGGATGGTTAGAATGAACCAATATAGACGCCAATGAACCCGTGATCTCCATGCAACTGAGCTTCCAGGATAAAGGAGGCATAGCCATAAACACAGTAACAGTGACATAACCACAGGCTATTAAGTATCTTTGCATTGTAGCAACGAGGACAGCAACGCTGTCACTGGGAAGTTCCCGATTCATCGTCCTGGGCGCACAGCATGCCCGAGTGCCTTAGAAAGAGGAGACCTTGTCCTGGCGGGTGTGGCTCCGTGGATTGAGTACCAGCCTACAAACCAAGAGGTCACTGGTTCGATTCCCAGTCTAGGCTCATGACTGGGTTGCGGTCCTGGTCCCCAGTAGGGAGCACACAAGAGGTGACCCACACATTGATGTTTCTCTCCCTCTCTTTCACCCTCCCTTCCCCTCTCTCTTTAAATAAGTAAATAAAACCCTTTAATAAAAAGAAGAAAAAGAGAGAGGAGAAACTGTGGATGGCTCATTACATTTTAATCAGAAAACTAATTTTCGGCCCTGGCTGGTGTAGCTCAGTGGATTGAGCTCAGGCCTGCGAACCACACGATCGCGGTTTGATTCCCAGTCAGGCCACATGCCTGGTTTGCAGGCCAGTTCCCAGCAGGGGACTCACGAGAGGCAACCATACATTGATATTTCTCTCCTTCTCTCCTTCCCTTCCTCTCTAAATAAATAAAATCTTAAAAAAAAGAAAACTAATTTTCTAATTCTATAACCAGTGATTATAGATTAAAAAAAACTCACGCCACGAAAGCTCGGCAGAGTGAGTTTATTTGCGTATGTCTCCCAGGTTTCTCTCTCTCCGCCCGTGGGAGACGGGTCTCCTGGGTGCACAAATGCTCAGACGTGACAGGCGTCGCTGACACGCAAACACAGCTCTGCGGTCCTCCATCCTCCGGGACGAGTGTTCCCCAGCACTCATTAAATTGTGTTCCCTTCTCCCTCCCACCTGTCTTCGTGAAATAACGGCACTGGGGTCGGGAGAAGGCCTGTGAGGAGCCCAGGGACGAGGGACTCACCGGCGATTTAATCAAAGCGTGACCAAGGCCCGTCTGTAGCTTTAGAAGAAGAGACCTCCTTCCAAGCTTTGCTGTATTGAAATGCAACACAAAACTCTGCATTCAGCCACGAATTCTTCAGAATTTGACAAAAGGAAACGTAAAAAGGTATTTTCTTCAAAGGCCTCCAGCTGGCCATCTGCCGTAATCACACGGGCCTCCAAATGGTTTTCTGCGGACGGACTATAATAGGCTCTGTAAGGAGGACGGCTGTGGCGTGATTGGAGAGTGAGGGCACCACGACCTGGCTGGGCTGCGCTCAGCCTGCAGGGATGGGAGCGGCGCCAGGCAGGAGCCCGGCGTCCCAGTGTGGAAGGTGGCTCCCATCCCACCCGAGGGCACTCCCACACCGCAAGGATGGCGCGGCGGTTATTGTGATAATTCCAAAAAGTGGGAGTTTTCAAGAGAGGTGGCTGGTGGCTGCTGCTCTGAGTCCTCGGCCTCACTGTGACATCCATGTGACCACACACAGCACCTGTGGGAGGTCAGCTGGGGCTCCAGTGAAACAGGCCTTGGGGAATGGGGGAAGGGGGTCCCCCCAAGCAATGGAACCGTGTGTCTAGAAGGCTCCGGCCTTGCTCTTAGCAAGGTCCCACACGGGATGCTGCCCCGGAGCAGGCTGAGCCCTTGCACATTCCAGACTGGTTGGACTACGAGCCGGGGTCAGTATCTGCTCACAGGAGGCAGCCAGGTAAGGTGGGGAGAACGCAGACCCTGGAAAGAAAAGGTGTAGGTCCTAACACAGATCTGCCTCTTCCCCTCCCACAGGGGCGAGACAGATAAGTCCCCTCATTGCGCCCAGTTCCGCCCTCGTGAGGGGAGCATTCCCGCCCACGCCACTCCAGACCCCTGCAGGGGGCGCCTGTGAGGCCTTTGCGAAGGCCGGGTGTTGTAAACACTGCTGAGCGATAGTGCAGGAGACACAAGACATTCCAGCAGACGTCCTGACCTTGGGGCCCAGTTTCTTTAGGGAGAATTGCGTGTTCATGAAGCCATTTGAAGAAGACGAGTAAGCAGACAGACACGGCCAACCTGCTTGATAATGACCCAAATTGTTTGCACTCACCTCAGCCCATGTGCACAGGACGCACAAAAAACAAACCCAGACTTGCAACCCCCCAGTTGCGATGCCCACTCTTGTTCCTGAGAGGAGCGTCTATAGAGACAGTTCTGGTCTTGTCTGAAGACCAGGGTTGTCTGAATTGTGACCCGCTGTCTAATGACTTTGAGACCTTGGGTGCGTCACTTAACTTTCCCATCCTCGGTGTCCTAAGTAGTTCATAGCCCCCAAGGGTCAAGTGAATCCAGCAAATGTCCATTAAGCACCTGGTGGGAGCAGAGCCCGTGCTTGGGACCAGCAGGGGGGACCAGGCACTAGCTCTGCTCCAGTAGGGACTGTGGCCTGGACCCAGGCATCCGCCGAAAGGGGAGGGGACGCCTGACCATCAGAATCCTTGGGGAATTCAGTGACGTGAGGGAAGCATGCGGCACGTAGCGGGCACTGACATGCTGCCCAGTCACTGTGTCGAACTTTTAGAAATAACAACCGGATTGGTTTCAGTAGGTTCAATAGCGCGTCCCCTGAGCGTGGCTGCACCCGGAGAGGACCCTCCCATTTTGGAGGACCACGGAGACCACGGACCCTCTCCATGGAGAACATCACATGAAAAATCGTCTCCGCTGACCGTATTCAAGTCTGTAACTACGGGGCAGTTCGTTTTTCATCACTCTCTCCACGTCCATTTGCGAATATGGAGAAGCAGGACCAAAGCCCCCTTCTCAGGCCCTCCTTGCCAGAGCTGGCCGGGCCCCACAAGGCACGACTAACCCACATTGTTTGATGAGCCTCTATCCTCAGGACCGGAAAACCACTGGAAGCGCCCTGAAGGCTCAGAGGCTCCGGGGACTCACGAAAGAGGACAGGCCAGACCACGACGTCCTCAGCAACGGGACCCGGTACCCAGAGACGACACCGAGACAAACTGCGGGCTGTACAAGACCCACAGAAACACCCTGATGGACAACAACCCCATCACCCAATCAAAGCCCAAAGCTCCAACCCCTCAGGGCTGGTGGCTTTATCTGCACACTTAGCTCCCTCCATCCCTTGAAAAAGGAAAATAAAACTTCACTCTCTGCACGTTCTTCTCTGCGAATTCCTTCACAGCCTGCGTCGCCAACCCCCTGATTTAACAGGTAGCTTGGGCTTTTCAGAGGGAAGAAACAGAAAGTCAAAAGCAATAACATCCTGGCAGCTAAACGAGGCAGGAAGGACTCCACAGTGGCGTCTTGAAAACGGCCCTGCAGGAGCCACTCAGTGAGGGTCTCACGGGGCGAGGCCCTGCCAGCTAACGGCCAAGCCTCCTCCAACGGAAACAAAGCAGGGACTTGGGGCAGTTTTCCAGGTGATTTGGGAGAGAGGCACGTCCATCTCCATTTTCGAGGTACAGTGATTGGCACCTGTCTCTGCCCTGGCTGGGGGGGACCTGGCCATTGTGGAATCAGAAAAGCACCCAGGAGGGGCGGACGGGGGCTGTGAGCAGAGCGGAGAAAGGGCAGGAGCGCGCAGTCTCGTCTGGCAGGGATCTGGGGGGCCGCTCTGCCCGCCACGTCCATCTCTTTGTCTTTTGGTGCTAAGTGACCGCCAGAGCCCCCCGGGTTGAGCTGTCTGAACGTGGCATTTTTCTGGAAGTCACTCCCCTCCCTTTAAATGCTGCACGGCGGTCGTTTCTGTACCTGGAGAACAGCGAGCTCACGAAGGCAGAGAGCTGGGCAGACAGTTGCACAGCGGCCGCCATGAAAATGCAGCAGGGAAGTGGTGGCCTCCCTTGGCCCTGGACCAAAATGACCTCGAACCACGAGAAAGGCCCAGAGCCCTTGCTGTCATCCGTCCTCCCGACCTGCTTCCCTCTGGCGGGTTTACTCTGTGCTTGGTCTGAGCAAGTGTTCCCATTGGTTAGAAATCAATAAGTCGCCTCGCCCTTGCTGACGGCTTTATCATTCCAGAGTCCGGCCGCCGGCCATAATTTTGCCAAGTTGAGCTCCGGCAGGAAAAGGAGCTGCCCAGTGTCACCAACTTGGCTCCACCGTTTCCGGGCTGTACATACTCAGTGAGTTCAGACAAGTCACAGTGGATCGTCCTTTAACCAATGGGAAGCATATTCCACAGGGCAAATGGGACTTTAGAGACTAAAAGAATCCTAACGAAGGACTCCCCCCTCACTGTGTGGCTTTCGGTAACTTACCCAGCCTCTCTGAACTTGTGTTCTCATTGACACGGTGGGTACTGACGGGTAGTCCATTGTTAACGTAAGCAAAGCCCTCTGGCAGGACTTGGGGAAAAGCACGTTTGTGGCGAACGTGCCTCCTCTCAGACCTGGTAACTCTTGTCTCCCTGTTCCCCCTCCGGGGCTCAGGGCATAGGCCAGACCGGGGTCCCCCATGCAGCAGTCAGAACTAGGCAGAGGGCAGCTGTAACTCAACCTTCACCCCGATTCTATGAAGTTACCATCATCGATTCGCCTTGGCAGTCGGTCTCCGAGGGAGATGAAGAAGACCCAAGAGTGCGGACTGAAGCCACAGCTCCGGCATCCGCTCCAGTTCCCCTCGGTTCCCACGCACCCCTCCCCTCCCCTCCCCAGCGGCCCCGCAGCGTCAGAGCAGGAGCCAGAAGCTCCCGTGGCCCCTGCAGTTTCTCAGCCTGATTCCAGCAGCCCCCCATCCCCCATCCCCATGAAGCGGTAGGAATAACTTTGCACCCTGGGGTGAATGTTTTGTGGACTGGTGTTGATAGTGTGTTTACTATAAAGTCATTGGATGTGTATGAAGNAAATGACCTCGAACCACGAGAAAGGCCCAGAGCCCTTGCTGTCATCCGTCCTCCCGACCTGCTTCCCTCTGGCGGGTTTACTCTGTGCTTGGTCTGAGCAAGTGTTCCCATTGGTTAGAAATCAATAAGTCGCCTCGCCCTTGCTGACGGCTTTATCATTCCAGAGTCCGGCCGCCGGCCATAATTTTGCCAAGTTGAGCTCCGGCAGGAAAAGGAGCTGCCCAGTGTCACCAACTTGGCTCCACCGTTTCCGGGCTGTACATACTCAGTGAGTTCAGACAAGTCACAGTGGATCGTCCTTTAACCAATGGGAAGCATATTCCACAGGGCAAATGGGACTTTAGAGACTAAAAGAATCCTAACGAAGGACTCCCCCCTCACTGTGTGGCTTTCGGTAACTTACCCAGCCTCTCTGAACTTGTGTTCTCATTGACACGGTGGGTATTGACGGGTAGTCCGTTGTTAACGTAAGCAAAGCCCTCTGGCAGGACTTGGGGCGAACGTGCCTCAAGCACGTTTGTGGCGAACGTGCCTCCTCTCAGACCTAGTAACTCCTGTCTCCCTGTTCCCCCTCCGGGGCTCAGGGCATAGGCCAGACCGGGGTCCCCCATGCAGAAGTCAGAACTAGGCAGAGGGCAGCTGTAACTCAACCTT
Organism: Sturnira hondurensis; assembly: GCF_014824575.4. Lineage (NCBI taxonomy): Eukaryota > Metazoa > Chordata > Mammalia > Chiroptera > Phyllostomidae > Sturnira > Sturnira hondurensis. The sequence continues at coordinate 16,096,701 of NW_028082350.1, read as the reverse complement.
CACCCGGATTCTATGAAGTTACCATCGTCGATTCGCCTTGGCAGTCGGTCTCCGAGGGAGATGAAGAGACCCAAGAGTGCGGACTGAAGCCGCAGCTCCGGCATCCGCTCCGGCACCCGCTCCGATTCCCCTCGGTTCCCACGCACCCCTCCCCTCCCCTCCCCTGTGGCCCCGCAGCGGCAGGAATAACTTTGCACCCTGGGGTGAATGTTCTGTGGACTGGTGTTGATAGTGTGTTTACTATAAAGTCATTGGATGTGTATGAAGAAAACAGCACGAGAAAGTCGGGTGGAACGTGGAAGCTTTCTACGCTCCCGTCCCTCGTCTTCTTGCCGAACTGCAGACCACGCACACACAGGACTGGGGGCTGGCCTCTGGGGCAGGAGGGGCGGGTTGAGCGGAGGGAGCTCCACCCCTTGGGAAGACAGCTTTGCCCTCCCCACGCGGCGAGTGGTGGCGTTTGTTGGTGGTGGCACTCACGGACAGGCTGTTCCGATCTTTATTTTGGCTGTGGCTTACTGTCACGTTATTTAATAGATTCCGGGCTGCATTTTACCCCAGTTAGTTAAAATAGGCCATGCTGTGTCATTTCCTTGCTCTAAGGAAATGTTCCAGAAGCCCCCATTTCCTATACAACAAATTGAACCTCTTAGCCTTGGTACTACGACCCTTGGTACTATGACCCTTGGTACTATGACCCTTGGCAGAAGAGCCTCTCTCTCACCATCCCCGACACATTTCCTGGCCTCAGTGGGACGAATGTACTTTGTACGCATAGAGAGTAGCTCTGGGGCTGTGATTGTGTGTTTAAGTCTCAGGTCTGCCCACTTACTTGTTATGTGAGTTTGGCCAGTTCCTTGACCTGTGAGCCTTTAAGTCTCAGTTTATCTACCTGTAACATGGAGCCAATTGTACCAACGTCACTGGGGTGCTGGGACGAGTCAGTGGTGCAGAGTTTGCAAAGACCCAGCCATGGTGTCTGGCTCTTGACAAGCATGAGGGGAGGGGAGGAAGGGAAGGAATACTCACTCTCTCTTTCCCTTTGGTTTTAATTCAAGCCGTTATGGGTAATAGCCCAAATCCCCACTCTCCCCGTGGGAGGCTGTTGAGGGAAAACGGCTTCTCCGATGCTCCCAGAGGAAGAGGCAGGGGTGAACTGGTTGGGAATGGGCACCAAATGAAGCATTTTCCTGGCAGCCATGCTGATGGGGACGACGCCAGAGCAGATGCCCCAGGCCCGCCTTCACTCAGCCCTCTGTAAGACGGGAGCTGCCCCTTCCCTGGGGGTACTGACTCCTCGTATGTTCTGCCTCCAAGTGGATGCTGAGGCGACCGGGGGGTCCTCACTCACCCCCCTGGTTGGGTGGGCGGCTTGGCATCCGTACCTCAGGCCCAGGAGCACCTCCATGGGCATCCGCGTTGAGATTCGGAGGAGAGGATAGGAAGCCTACTCCAGCCTTGACGCTAACCCGTGGTGTGCTATCCACCTTCCTGTTCCATCCGACCCCTCCTTCACGTGTGTGCTCCACCGGCCGGTACCCAGGGCAGCACCCATCGTTGCTTATCCCTTACGTCAGCTCCTTCGTTCAAAGCCAGCCCTCGTCTTGGCCTGTGACCCCTGCAGTAAAAGGAACCCCTGCGGCCTTTAGACCGTACCAAAACCATTGTATCTGATACCAAAACCATTGTATCTGCACAGCCCACGCGGCTGCTGTGCAGTCAGCTGCCTTGAGCGGGTATCCATATTATTGCCTCTCTCATTTTTTCAGCATTGAGAGTTCCTCTGCTTCTCCTGACCTTCCTCGGGGCTAACACAACGTCCTGCCCAGGTGGGGATTTAACAAACGTTCAACTTACACATAAATGATCTACTCTTGTGTGTCCGTGTGTTCTGTCCCATCCAAGAGCAGGCTGTGCAGATGAACTTGTGAGTGGCCCTCAACTCGGGTAACACGTTGACGGGTAATGACTGGTTTGTTGTTTTACATACTATTAGGACAGAAGAGGCTCACCTACTGCACAGCTCTCTCTGTTTGCAGTCGTCTGCCCTCCTCACCCGCGTCTCTTCTGTTTCCTCCTTTGCCTCCCCCTCCCTCCTCCCGGCCACACAGACAACGTCTGAACTGAGCCCAGACCATTCTCCCACCACATCCCCGTCTTTCCTGACCAAGCTTGTCTTCAAGGCAATTTTCCTCAATCGCTGATTTATTTCTATGAACCTACGGATCGACCCTCCCTGTTCTATGTACTTTATTTCTCTACCACACCTCCCATAAGTCAAAAATAATTAGGCCTTTGATTTTTTTTGTTTGTTTGCAAGACAATGGAAATGCCACTAGCTTGTAGGATTCCACAGACACAATTCATAGAGTAATATCCACAGTAGGCTGGCGGGCTGGTGAAGGTGGTATTCGCCTGGGCGAATACTGACCAGGCTGGGTTGCACAGTGTTAACATAAACACTGACCTTTCGTGGGAAGAAAACCATGGAAATGGGAACCCTGAACCTTGGCACTTGCCAAATCAGGGGGCTCGGGAATGGAAATGCCCCCTTCCTGCCTCTGCCGAGAGGCTCCCATTGGTACGAGCACCAGCAAAGCAGAAATCTCTGTGAAGTGTGGTGTTTGGCCGTGTAGGCCTTCTGTGCGCTGTGTGAGGGGGTTGGGGAGCACACACGGCTCTGTGAATGGGGAGCCGAGAGAGCAACTGTTTCCCCAAGACCTGAATCGAGGCCTGGGCTTGAAAAACAGGATGGCAAAAATATATTGCCATGGCAACAAATTACTTTTATACTCACAGGAAGCGAAAATAGATCATCTCTCTCTCCTCCTCTCTGAGAAGCACATATTTTAAAGTGCATGGAAGATTAAAGGTGATGTGCAGAAACAGTTGCATGAATATATTTTCGTTTTTCTTCATTTGCTTTATACTAATGGCAGCATGAATCTGAGAGGCAGACAGCATTCTGAACTGGAAGCTCTCGGCTCCTGAGAGCAAGAATGGCTTTGGAGAGAAATGTATAACTCAGTCTGAAACTCTATTTTGACTGCAATAGAGTGATTGCAGAATCGAACTTTCCAAAACAAAATGTGCCTGGCATTCATCGTCAACAAAAAAATGTCATTTCTTCATATGGTCTTTTCTTTCTGTTTGAAAAGCCTGGAAGTATTTTCTGCCTCCTTTCGGCTAACAAATAAGAAGCCTTCGGTTTAACTCCCCGAAGGTAAGGGATGTTTTCAGGAGCCCTGTGATTTTCCATCAAAGTCCCCAGAAACGTGGGAAATGCTGTGGAATGCTGGGGTGAGGACCGAGGAGGAGGGGGGTGTCCGACCTAGCTTCCCAGGCAGCAGGCTTGGGAGTCGAGCACCAAAAACCCCCACCCCCACCGCTCACCTCCCAGGGCACCGCTCACCTGTCCTAGAGAGTAGGTCGTGAGACCCGAAAAGTCAATAATAAAAGGTAGATAACTCTGGCTTGATTAATTTCTGTCACCTGTTTTATTGCCCTTGGGAGATAATTTTATGACTCAACAATAACTGTTCTTTCCTTAAAGAAATCGAAGGAAGACCCTTGGTAGGTTTCCTTCCCAAAGCAGGCAACTGATTGGAGAGAGCACATGAGATCGCCATGAACGGACATCAAACATGGCCAAACACGGGCAGTGCCGTAGTGGTCGACCTTGCGCTCTGTCTATTCGAACCGGCGTTCTTGGTAGTTCTCTTCAAATCCATCACAACTGTGTCCTTGGCGGGCGTCCGCAGGAGAGGAAAGGCCTTCACCTTTGGTGAAAGGTGCTATTTCTGAGCTCAGCATACCCAGACCTGGGCTGATCATCACCGCCTGTTCCTGCTCCAGCCGCGGCTCCCCCGCATCCCCAGCCAGAAACCTGGGGCAGAAGCCGCCTCGCTCTCGGCCTCAGCTGGAAGCACTCACTGTCAACAAGCTTTGCAGTGGTTATCGCCCCTCCTCCGTCTTCACCATACTTCCTACGGGTACCCCCGAACCTCAGGATCTCAGCACACCAGCCCTCGTGCGACAGTCAAAAAGCACCTCTCTCCTTGTTATTCTTTCAAAAATCTCATAGCTCCCTGTAGCCGGAGGCCAGCTCCAAATTCCTAAGTTATAGCCCCATTAGATGGCCATGCGCTCCCATGTTTGTTCATATTTGTGTACATTCCAGCTGCTGCTCCTGGAATAATAGCCTACCCCACCCCACAGCCCTCTAGCTCGGAACCCCCTGAACTATATCATTCAGGGTCCAGCTCAGGGGCGAGGGAGAACGCCTTCGTCTGCTCTCTGGCAGGCCCCAAGAGCCAGGAGAAACAATTTCCCTTCGGCCTGAACCCGCTGCACATTCCCAGTGATAATGCCCACCCGTCGCAGGTCGTGTGGTTGCTCGCATGTGTGGTGCCTCCCTGCTCACAGGCTGTCGGGTTACTGAGTGTGCAGGCTTCTGTTCATCTGTCTTTTCCAAAGCCCAGGCCAGGCCTTCACAAGGACACGCCGTCAGCTGAAAACAAGGATGTGCGAAATGAGCGGCGGCGAACACCTTCCACACACTCCAGTCGCGTGGAAGCAGGGACTTGGCTAAATCGCGTGTGCAGCCGGGACCCAGAACAGTTTCTTTCATTTTTGATTTTTCAAGGACATTACTTCTTCCTTTTAATATTAAGTTTTATATTTGGGCAAGACGTTCCTCCCACACATTGTTTTTGTTTTTTGCTTTTGTTCTCCTTTCTGGTTGTTTATTATTATTTTTTTAATTTTCAGCTGTGAGCAAGGATTTCTTAAAGCCAATTCCACACTAACTGTCCCTGATGACCTCATATGCCTGCATCTATTTTCTTACCCTGACCTTAACCTCATCACTCACCCAGCCTTCCGGAGGTAGCGAGGAAGACGCCACTGATTTGATACGCCCCTCCCTCCTTGTGCTGGGCTGGAGGGCACCTCCCAGCTGACCACGGCCCAGACTAAGGGCCTGCATCTTTCTGTTTGTCTGCCTGTGGCTTTGCTCAGATGTGTAGGTGTTTGCTCAGCCCAGCAGCAAGGCGGCTGCAGAGGGCTGTACATTTAGTCCCCAAAGGGGCAACCGTTGAACGAAAAATGATAGGGACGGGGGAATGTGTACCCCAGCTTCCCAGTCCCCAGAGAGGCAATGCTGAGGAGTGCTCCCCCTCCCCAGTTCTTCAGAGCCAACTGAAGAGGGGGCTGAGCCTCAGTTGCCCCCTGCAGTAACCCCCAGGCTTTGGGGAAAATCCAATGAGTTTTTCATATGGCAGGTCTTGTATCCGACAATTTTGCTGGGTTCGTGGACTACTGGCCTAGCCTTTTTTTTTTTTTGCAGCTGCTTAGAGTTTCCTAGGACTATGGCTACAAGTTCTGTAAGTGAAGACTCTGTGTGTGTAACATGTATATTATACACAGTACGTACAATACACTACTCATTTCATTCACGACGACCTCCCGGGCCATGCAGGGTGGAAACAGTGAGATAGGACTCCTCTCCTTCCTGATTTGGGAGTAAATTCTGGTTAAATATTTCACCGTTATATAAAATATTATCTCTAGGGTTTGGTAGGCATACCTTATGAGAATAAGGACCAGTCCTTCTATTCTTAGTTTTCTTGTTTCATGAATGGGTATTGGACGTGTTCATGTTTTTTCCCATATCTCTTAAGACAGTCATATAATTTTCAACTCTACGTGTTTTCAGTGAATGACTTTGGCTCTTGAATGATAAACCGACTTTGCACTCCTGAAATAACCCCACGTAATACATGTATTGTGGGTTTTTAAAATATTTTATACATATATTTATTATTGGGTATTTTAAACATATAAATTTAATATTTAAAATCCTTTAAGTGTATTTTATTTATTAAATGTTTTAATTATAATTAAATATTTAAAGTATCATGTATTCAAAATTTCATTAAGTATATTGCTATTTTTATCTTTATTTCACTTTAAAACATACACATTTCTACCTTTCTGGATGTCATATTATTAAGGATTTTGGATGTATGTTCATGAGACATATTGGTCTGTAATTTTTTTTGAAATGGCCTTATAAGGCTCTTATAAGACAAATAAGAAAATGTTGCTACTTCCTCTCTTATCTGATAGAGTTTGCATAAGACTGGCATTATTTCTTCCTTAAGAAATCCTCCTTGGAATTTACTGGTAAAGGACCCCATTGCAGAAGATTTTTAATTATAATTTTAATTTCTTCAATAATATGGAAGTATTTAGATTTTCTTTCTTCCTTCGGGTCCATTTTGTGTGATTGATAAACCGTGTCCTTCCAGAAACTTTTTAGTTTTACCTGAAGTGTTTAAACCATTGCCATAAAGTAGTTCATACCATTTTCTTGCTATCGTTTCAGTGTCTGTGGAGTCTTCAGTGGTGTCCCGGAGCTCATTCTGGATATTGGCACTCCACGTTTTCCTTCTTCCTTTTCCTTCTTGATTAATTTTGTCAGGTGCTGAACACTGTTATTAGTGCCTATGAAAAACCAACTCATTTGTCCTGCAACTGGCCTTTTATTTGTAATAATGATAATAATAATCATGACAAGTGTGACGCATCTAATATCATACAAAGCATCTTATTTTAAGTGCTTTTAGAAATAGTTTTAAACAGGCATATTCACTATGTTCTTTCCACAGTCTTTTCATGACTTGTCAATATATCATGAGAAGTTATGATGACCGATCTGAATTCAACCCTAATCCCCAAAATAACGTGACGAGTCCTAAGTGCCACCGTCTGCCCTTCACAGTTTCTCTGGCCAAGTCACTCCGTCCCGAAGTCTCCTTCCCTCCTTGTCAATCACGGCGGCACGGACTCTGGTGGAAAGTTCACAGGTGAGCTTTTAAATAACTAGAAATCATTAAAATTAAAGGCTCTGACTTTTTTAAAAAGCCATCTTCGTTCCCTCTCAGGTCTCAGCCTGTCGCCACCTTTCATGACTCACAGACGGCTGCTGCCTGCTGGCCTCTTCTGAACCCGGCTCTTCATCCTTGTGCCCCACGGACATATAAGGCGAGGTCAGCCTTTCCTTCATCTGTTCCTATCATTTTGTCTCAGTTCTGGGGACTGGCTAAGAAATTGTATTAATGACCATCTATAACATCAGCCTTTCTGGTGGTTGCTGCATGAATTCATTCTTTTTACCTTCCATTATCCTTGGTTTGCTGGCTGAATAAAAAACTCTTTTACGGCACATGGTTGCCTGGAGAAAAAAGAAAATTCAGGCTTGGCAGTTGAGGTGGTCACTTGTACGGATGGGATACACTTTCTAAAGGAGTGAGGTGCCCATTTGTGCGATCTTGAAAGTGTTTCAAGTGGTGACTCCGTGTAAGACGCTGAACCAAAGCATTGGGAATATTAAGTCAGATAAGACGTCTTCCCACCCTCAGGGAGCTCACAGTCTGGAGAAGTTCGGAGTGAGCGTGAGTGAGCATACTTCACTTCAGTGGAAGCGATGACAGGTGTGCGCAGCGAGGGCTATGGGATTCGGGGGAGGGGCAAGTGAACCAGGCGGGGACGGTTAGGAAAGGTTAGATGGGGCACAGAGGAAGAACAGAGGCGTCTCCAGTAGAGAGAGCAAGTCTCAGGAACATGCAGGAGTGAAACGATGGTTTTCTGGCCTAAGACAGGAGGGTGACGTCATTCTAAGACGTCCTAAACAGGAAATGATTTATATTGTAGAAAATCCCTTTAGTATCAAAGAAAGATGGATTGAAAGGGGACCGGACTGGAAATAGAGAGACAAGTTGGGAGATCCAGGGGAGACTAGCGAGCGCTTATACCACAGTTACTGCAACCTTAATGGAAAACCAAGAAACGGGAACAGCAAAACAGAGGTCGTAGGGAGCTGGTCTAGGACTGGGCTGGTGAATTGTCATGGAGCCCTGGTGTCTGGTTCGGGCAACTGGGCTGGTGATGGTTCCATCTGGTAAAGTGGACGGTACAACAGTTGTTTGGGAGCTGGGGGCGAGGGAGCTGAGCTCAGTCTCAGACCTTGTGAATTGGGATGCGTGTAAGACAGCAAAGCGGAAGAGTTTGGTAGGCTCTTGAATACAAGAAGGAATGAACGAGATAATGACAAATGCCGGTTTCGAGAGTCAGCGCGTTATGCAATCATGTTCTAAGCCATGTGTGTTATGTCAGCAGGAAGAGAGCGAAGCATGGAAGAGTAGAAAATCAGGACAGGCCCCAGGGAGCGTCTGCTGTCCAGGCACGAGCCAGAGAAAGGGGGACCCCCCACCCCAGCCAGGGGACTGCGGAGGAGCAACTGGAAGTATGAGAGAAACCTAAGAAAAAGTTACAGCGCAGAGGCAGAAAGGAAAAGAAATTCCCGAGCATCCCATAGGTCACAGTCTGACCTTCAAACAGATCTGTGGCCCCAGAGGACTGGGGAGGTCGACAGTGGCATCTGACACTGCTGGTCAGAGTAAAGGGGGGGGGGTGATGAGAGGCAACAGAAGAAAAACAAGTGGTAAACAAAACCTTAACCTTAACAGGTTAAGTAAAGATACCACGAAGCCAACGCCGTCGTTTAGAGTTGGTCGTTGGTAAGCTGAGTGACAGCCAACCTGTGTTTCGTGCTAGAACGACGAGGGCGCTCATGGACTTGGTTGGCTCCTGCTCCGTGACTTTGGCCAGGTCAGGTGCCATCACATCTGTTTACAGAGGTGCCAACGAGGGTGCAGAGCAACGGGCCTGACACTTTGTTAGGCATGAAAGCACCCCAGCTACACATCCGCACTGGGGTGTTTTCTGCTCTTTACCCTTCCTACCAGACAAACAGAACACTCTTGACTAGTAGGTGACTTGGGAGTCTATGCTATCTCGTTTGTGAAATCCCACACCTCTTTCTTTTTTGATGTAGTGTTCATCCTGGACTTAGGAGAATGTTGGATAAAAATAGTCACAGGTGACATGGGGCTTAAATAGATTGCCAGGTGTATCAATTCTTGGCCACCTTAGGGACTAAGTGTTGTTGTATAAAGTGGTTTTTGAGGCTTTGTTTTTTAGATCAAAAGAATCCCCTTTGAAAGTCAAGTAATAAGTAGGATCCAATATAGAAAACAGAGTCCCAATATGTATTTTATGACATTTCATTTGCAGAATGCATTTTTGCATTGTATTTTTCAAAGTCACTCATGAAGCAGTTTCAAGAAACGCAGAGCTGAGTCGGGATGGTGTCAGCAAGATGACGCTGAGTCTGCACGAAAGCCGGCCGTGGCCTCGGCTGCTGCTGACTCAGCTGGGACAAAGTCCACATTCCCACAGACCCGAATGGCGCTTGCTCTTTGAAACCTCTTGCCTTGCATTATCACAACCCCCTGAGTTACACAGAGGTGGCCAGAGCGGGTTTATCCCGAGGACTGCGCAGAAAATGAAGTAACTGGGAAGCAAAAGATAACAAGCTGCTCTGGTCCAGTGTTAAAATTTGCTATCTAACACCTTTGTTAAAATGCCTGTTTTATTCCTGATGAAAATATATTTTAAAAATTGGTAGTAAATGTTTGTTGTAATCTTCTGTGGAAAATACTTTGATATGACAAGGTCTAATAAATGTGTATAGAGAACATTGTTTTTCAAAGGAGAAATGTTTGTAAGACCCTTTTCAGGCTTCAGCGAAGGGTGTATTGTAGAGTAGCTTCAGCTTTGCGTTTGCACTGGGAAGCCAACACAGAGTTCCCGCGTACCTACCACACACCCAAGACCCCTCTTACACCAGCAGGGTGCATACGCCACAATGAACGAACCGACATTGCTACGTCATTACTAGCTAAAGTCAGTACTTAATTAAGATTTCCTGAATGTGTCCCCAAGGCGCTTGCTCTGCCTCATGATCCCACCCGGAACACGGGGTCACGGTAGCTGCCAAGCCTCCGCAGTCTCCTCTTGCTGGTGGCAGTTGCTCAGGTTTCCCTCGTCCTCCGTGACCCGGCCAGTCTGGGGGCAGCCGGCCAGGGGTTGGGTGGGACCTGGCTCAGTGGGGAGGCACCGGACGCTTTCCTCGAGATTGGACGGGGTCATGGTTCGGAGGAAGGCCGCACAGGCAAAGCGCCTCTCTTGTCACCTCATCCGATCCACATGGCGCGTCACTGAGCCTTAACCTCCACCACCTGCGGAGCGAGTTTTCGTCAGGTTTGTCTACTAGAAAGCTTCCGTTCTCCTCCTCCATTCACGCCGTCCTCTTCAGGAAGAAGCCACTTAAGGTTGCGGGCGAGGGGTCATGTCCCACCGCGTTAGGGACAGAACCCCTAAGCACATTATTTGGCGTTATTCGGTGCCAGACACTTCTCTCCCTCCCTCTCCACTTTATTCAGCTGCTTGTTGACACAGGCGTGGGCTCGAACCATCAATTTACATTAGAATCCAGCACGACTTCCTTCTGGGGCCCGGAGGGCTTCGGAGTTGGTCCCCGAGACCATTTAGCATTTTATTCTACTTCATTAATCAAGCCTGACATTTTATTTCATTTCCTTATTTTCCCCAAACAGAAGGGGGTCCACACTCAGTTCCTATACTTCCTCCCCCCTGCCCTAGAATCCGCCCTTTCTCCCAAGGCCCCGGGGCCCCTGTTACTGGGGAATGGGATTGGAAACCCATACCTGGGTCCTAGGGGGGTTCCCGGCTCCCAGGGTATCATTGCTTCTAGGCTGTCTCTGCTGACAAAACAAGGAAATATGTACATTTGTGCATCCGATTTGTATATACGCACAGCTGTCGATATGTCAGTATGTGACCAGCTGCACCTCTGTTGAGCTAAATATGGTTCATACTGGTGGGGCCACCCTAGTGCATTCCTGCGTGGGCCGCTCTGGCCTCCTCCCCTGCTGCTCCCTGATCTCCCGTTGCACCAGTATGACACCTGATTGCTTCCATGTACCACCTGGTTGGCCAAGTTTCCGCATCTAGCGGGCGCGATAAGGATTTCAGAGCGGTTAACCCGTCTTCCAACTGGCAGCCGCTTTATCAACGTGAATGCCGAGCTTCCGTGCACGCAGGTGGTTCTCCTTGCCGTTTGCCTGAGAAACTCCACTCGGTTCCCGGCTTCCTGAGATCGGCATGTTCTTCCCCACGCCCTTCTGGGAGCTGGTTTCTCCCACGGGCGATGCGGTCAGACGGTCTCGTCACTTTCCATAGTCCATTCTGGGGTTGCCACACCCTCTAAAAGAGTTTTCAAAACTCTGCACACGTTCAAGTTTAGTTTTCGTGGCTGGAAAATTCCACGGGTTTTAACACATGCAGAGTGTCAACTGCCCACCAGTACAGTACAATCCAGAGGAGTCTCGCCGGGCTGAAAAAGTGCTGCGTGTGCTTCCTGTGTCCATGTCAACGGGTTCGCCTCTCCCAGGTGCTCGTGTCCTGGGGTCACACACAGACTTTCAGACTAGCTTCTTTGCTGACAACACTCATGGGAGATTCAGCCACACCGTTCCATTGCTTAGAAGATCCTTCTTTTCTGTTGCTAAACAGTTTCTGTCCTATGCAAGTACTGTAGTTTGTTTTTCCAAGTTTACCAAGTAATTACTATCATGGGGCACTGGAGAGATGCTGGTGAGTGTCCTTGCCCGCCAGGAGCTCACAAGTCAGAGTTGCCAGGCCAGAATTTGGCGCTGTGTGAAGCTAACATGACCAGAGTACCAATTTCAGCATCCGTCTGGTAGGCACCGTCTCCACGGGGAGAACCGGGGTGGATAGGTTCTCTTCTCGATATCCGATGGACCCGAGCAGGTGGAAAGTTCCTGTCCCGCCTTCACCGTCTGGAAGCACCGAGTAAAAGTTAACGAACAATGTGGAGCCAAACATTAGGGCTGGACAGGGATCCCTGGGGGTGCTGAAAGCGGAAACAGGACTGAAACCTGGGGGAGCTGGAGTTGGAACTAGGTGTGTCTTTGCTCAACCTGCAGCCTTGGGTGCTCTGGAGGCCGTGGGGTTCGGTGCCCTCCTGGGGCCGGGGGAGGGCGGGGGCGGGGGCTGCGGGCCCACAACTGACTCAGGAGGCAGCGGACTCTGGGCAGGAGTGTGTGCCTCCGAAGGCTGTCCTATAACTAGAGAAAGAATGGAATTTTTTCACACCATCTTGAAGATTTTGAAGGAGAAACACCCCAAAAACATAATTCACTGAGCAAACTGATGAAGTTAATTACACCAAAGCTTAAAATGTGTACATGGTATGATTACCATGTAATGTTTATACACTGTGATTCCAAAGCCGAAAATGTTTATCTATCTCTTTACAGGAAGTGTTTGCCAACTCTGGCCGTGGAACAATCGGAAACGAATGTTTCCGCGTGAAAAGATGTCAAGAATAATGTGGAAATAAAATCAGAAGTTACAGAATGTTGTACTCCATGTACGCCATGTAAAACAAACAGTTGGGTATAGTTACTTTGCGGGTGATAACTTTATAAAAATCCAAAGGTAAATGTTTTCATCAAATCCACGGTCATGATTCAAATACTGAGAAATAGAAAGAAAAAGATGGGGAAGATCACCAAGAAAATTTCAGGTGGACATGAAACTGTTTTCACACACACACACACACACACACACACACTGTAACAAATGCATAAACCTTTGTAATTTCGCCTAACGGGAACACTGATGTTCGTTATATATTCTCATTTCTACTCAGTGTTTCATTTTCTGTGATAAATAAAAGGAAAACATCATCATGTCGGGCTCCACAGGCTGTCCCTGACATCTGTGAACACGCAGCCCATGCCACCAGCATTTAATTTAGGTGCAGACCAGGCTACTTCCAATGGCAGGACTGACATCTTTCTACTTAGGGGCTTCCGCCAGTGTTCTTCCGAGGTCACCCACCCCATGCGTGGGGCAGGCTGATGGGGCGAGACTCCCCTCCACTCCCTCGGAGCAGCCTTCCTTCGTGGCTGCCTGCAGTGGCCCTGTGTACGCACAGTAGGACCAGCTCTCAGGGGGCATAACTCCGGGGGGAGGGTCCCACACTGCTTCCCAGAGTTTGCCTTGAGGCGAGTGAGCTTGGCACCATTCTATTGGGTGTTAGGCCCATTACTGCCTCTTTTCTCCTCCCTGGACTGGTAATTTCCTGCCATTAGCATCCAAATAAACCACAGCGGCCCAAATTCTCACCTACCTCAGACTAATACCATCACTTACACTCAATAAAGTAAGCTCCTGTGCATTCTTGAGTTGTTCTATCTTCAGGAAGCAGGCCAGGCAGTGAACTTTTTTATCTCTTGTCTAGGGGAGGAAGTCGAGCCCCAGAAAAGCAAGCTGCTCTCTCTCTCTCCCCACCCCCAGCACCAGCAGCCGAGCCCCTCTGCCAGCCGCAGAGAGAACCCAGGCTTCCACCTGCCTCCTGACTTCAAATCTGCGCCTTCCTATCGTGCCCTGTTGCCTGGGAACACCACCCCTGGACCGCTGGCTCTGCAGGGCAGATGCGCCACGAGAGCTCCAGCCTGCATCGCACAGCGCACCTTGATCTCACTGCAGCTTTCTGGAAGTGGCCCTTGTGCCTCGTCACGGGGCTTTGTCCCATGCTCTTCAAAGGGGAGGCTGGGATGTTCCTCAGTGGCCACTGATGAAGACGCTTACCTGGGGTCACCTTGGGAGTCACTGACGAGGGCAGACAGCCTCTCATCCGCAGAGAATGACAGCTGACCTGGCCTTTGTTACAGCAGGTTGCTTCTCGCCATTTCCAAGGCTCGCCCTCAGAGGGGAGGCATGCCGAGCTTCGTGAATCTTTGGCTTCGGCCTTGAGGTGCTGCAGCTTGTCACAAGTCCCCCCTTCTTTTCGATTCCCCAGGGCTTTTCAAACAGGAAGGGCACTTTTAATACGTCACATGAAGAATCTGTAGCATGAGGTCAGCCGCTGTTGAGGACACTCCACGTCCAAACCTCAAATCCTGGGGCTGTAAGGGGTTCACTTGTCAGGTCCCATTTGTCGACGGGATTCACGAGCGTGTGATCTGGCAAGGCAGGCTGTTCGAATGTGAGGGCATGTAGGAATGAAGAAGACGTGTTTGGAGCGTGAACTTGGACACGGAGCGATGGAGCGCGATTTGGTCCAGTCCACACAGGGCCAGCCTTAGTGTCCAGGGGGAATTTCAGGTCCTCGGAACAAGCTGCCCTGCAGCTCACTTTATCAAGATAAAAATTTCAGAGCCTCACTCTGTGCCTCTTCTCATTAACAACCAGAACTCCTAAGACCACGTGGGAGGCAGTTTCAAGGACACTGCTGAGTCAGTTGCATCAAATCTAGCAGCAAAAACGCTTAGTCAAGCACTCTGTAATTCACAGAGCGTCTCTCTTCATTTTGCTCGTTTGGCCCTCAAAATAATTCCATGGATTTTAGAACATTTTTGACAGTGTTGTATATTAATCCTTCTACTGGTCATTAAGTCCTTTATACCTAGAAAGCACTTAGAAAAACTTTTTATTGTGACTAAAGACAAAGCAGCCTAATCTTTGAAAAAAACGTGGCTGCCCTCCATTCTGTGGACCTACTCCGTGGTCATGTAGGTAAATTAGCACGAGGCGCCTGTCTTCGGCCACATCTGAAAACATTACTTACCTGATGAGCAGAGCCTGGCATTGACCCTGTGAGGGTTCTATTGCAGTCAAAGCCAAGTCAGGATGTCCTGGTTTGTCAGGCCTCTGCCCTGTAACTTTCCATTTTTATGTCTGCCACCCTTACCCCAGCACAGAATTTCTCAAAGTGTATCCCAGAGAGCTGGGGACTTTTTCCACAATGTCAATAGGCATGACTTACTAGATTTCTTTGAAATGGGGTGGGGGGCAGGGTTTGACAATTCCTTGTTCAAGCTGGTGTAAGAATTTCTGCTCTAAACAAAGTTTATTTTTTAACATTAAAACACTGTAGAGCATTTCATATGCTAATACGTATCACACTCTTCACAGGGGCTTACAAATAGTAGTGCTTTTTAAAGTAATTTGCTCGCTAAGCTCCGTTTCCTGGGCCGTCTCAAGAGACTGGTGATCCTCGGCTCATGGGATAGGAGATTACCCACGTCTTTTTAAAGGAAAAGCAATTTCACCTGCTTCCCTAGAATTGGCCTCGTCACCATGCCAAGAAAATTGGTAACTTTCCTAACGTCTTCTTTTTCCTACAAAATTTCCCCAGAAAAAAACATGTAATTGCACATCAGTTTGCCAGGAAACAGAGGCTTTGTGTGTTTGCTGTGGGAGACGTTCACATTGACTCCACAGGGTCGCAAATTATCCCAAAGAAAGAGAACTCAGCGTCGTCATTTTGGAACATAATGTTCTTGGTTGAGTAATGAAATCCTTAAACTACTCCGCCTTGAATAAAAGCATGATATATACTTGTCGGATATTGTGCTCTCTGATAAACCAGTGTGCGCAGAAAAAATATCTGTGAGAAAACGGCAGACCAAACTAAAGAAGAGAAAGTGATGGGACTATTTTTATTACCCGGTGGCACA
Organism: Sturnira hondurensis; assembly: GCF_014824575.4. Taxonomy (NCBI): domain Eukaryota; kingdom Metazoa; phylum Chordata; class Mammalia; order Chiroptera; family Phyllostomidae; genus Sturnira; species Sturnira hondurensis. The sequence continues at coordinate 16,081,222 of NW_028082350.1, read as the reverse complement.
GGTCATCATCGGTGTTTACTGAGTACATGACAAACAAGGACCAGCGGATGTGCTCAGTGAAATAACACATCCCATATGGTCCTACTTATATGTGGAATCTAGTGAACAGAATGAACGAAGAAGCCACACAGAAACAGGCTCATAGATGGAGAGCAGGCTGACGGCTGTGGGGCGGGGGTGGGGGGAGACGGAGGGACTGAGCAGAGAAGAAAAAAAAGGAGAAGGATGCATGGGCACTGACAACAGTGTGGTGATGATCGCAGTAGGAAGTGGGGGGTGGAGGAGGGAGTGGGGATAAACGGTGATGGACAGGGGAGGGGTGCAGGGAATGGGGGTGGTGAACACACGGTGACTTGGCGACTTGGCGTAGCTGCGGTGAGGAGGAGGAGCAGATAGATCGCCACCTGGAACCTCCTTCGCTGTGCCGTTGCTAAGCATGCGGGGGGGCTAACTACTGCTCCTAAGGAGTGCTCCCCCACCCACCCACGCACCCACCCACCCACAGGTGATTAGATACTGCGAGTTGGGAGGGTAATCAGCACCCTGAGGGTCCCTGGGAAGTCATCTCTGTGGACTTCATCAAACCTCCAGGAAAGTGTCTCTTGCCAGGTCAGGCTCGTTCTGGGACACGGGTGGTCTCCTGTGACCTGGGAATGGCATGTGGACACCGGACATCAGCTGCGGCTCTGTCAGCCACGCATCCCCTCCTTCTGTGGCGTGAACTCACCCTGGGGCCCNTGACAACGGTGTGGTGATGATCGCAGTAGGAAGTGGGGGGTGGAGGAGGGAGTGGGGATAAACGGTGATGGACAGGGGAGGGGTGCAGGGAATGGGGGTGGTGAACACACGGTGACTTGGCGACTTGGCGTAGCTGCGGTGAGGAGGAGGAGCAGATAGATCGCCACCTGGAACCTCCTTCGCTGTGCCGTTGCTAAGCATGCGGGGGGGCTAACTACTGCTCCTAAGGAGTGCTCCCCCACCCACCCACGCACCCACCCACCCACAGGTGATTAGATGCTGCGAGTTGGGAGGGTAATCAGCACCCTGAGGGTCCCTGGGAAGTCATCTCTGTGGACTTCATCAAACCTCCAGGAAAGCGTCTCTTGCCAGGTCAGGCTCGTTCTGGGACACGGGTGGTCTCCTGTGACCTGGGAATGGCATGTGGACACCGGACAACAGCTGCGGCTCTGTCAGCCACGCATTCCCTCCTTCTGTGGCGTGAACTCACCCTGGGGCCCCAGGGGTGAGTTTCTGAGAGGGAGGGGGTGTGCTCAGGGCGACCGGGGGTGAAGGGATGTGACATTTCTGGAGCAGCTGCAGTCAGGGAGGACACACGTGGTTACGCTGCAACCTGACAACAACGCAGAGGAGGCCTGACTCCCCTGTGGCACATGAGGACGCCGGGACCCGGCTGCAGTGCCCACAGTGGATACCGGGGGGCTCGTATCCTCCCCGAGACCGCGGGACTCCAGAGGCTTCTTCCTCTGCAGACGGACCCTCCGCAAACCCTGCTCCCCAGGAAAGCTGCCCACGGGGTGAGCGAGAAGCAGATCTCACGCTGGGATAGCAGTTTCCCATTTTTGCCAGCTTTACAGCAAATGGCATTTTGAAAGCATGCACACAGAAATAAAAATGATACAAGCATTTTAAAGCAAGCTGGTTTTTTTTCAAAATCATGTTTCTCACCTACGCTTTAGGCAAAGAGGCAGACAACTGGTTTTATTAATGTTTGTAGGGGATGAGTTTCCATCTGAAGCAAACTGACTCCGGTGCCGCAGCGGAGACGGAGTCGGCGTAACCAGCGTGTGCGGCGCCTTACTCAGGTGGGTGTCTCGTAGGCATGAGTATGACTTCTTTCTGGAGGAGGAGCTTCAACGTCAACCAAGGAAATCACTGCTTAAGAGGCAAGACTAGGTTGGTCTGAGGGCCTTCGGGGTCTCCGCAACCACCGCCATCAGAAGCATTGAACGGAAAAACAATGGAACTGCAGGCTGTGAATGGTCCTCGGAGACAGGTCTCCTGATTGGCTCCCACTGTTAGAAGTAGAGAGAGAGATGCTCGAATAGGGTGACATGACAGCTCCCGTGTGCACTCTTCTGAACTTCTGGTGTGGTGGGCAAGCACCTTCTGAGCATAAATGACGCTGGTGGCGTGGCCCGTGTGGGGATGGAGACCAAGGTCCTCTGGAACCCCCATCTGCACACCCACCACCCCCCCTATCAATTACCCACTCCAGGATAAAGGAGCACTGACCAGTCTTTTGTTCCAAAGTGACCAGAAGACAGAAGGGAGTCTCCGGCCCCGCCCCCGAGTTTGGGCCGCCAGATCCCTCACCTAGGCGAACAAACAGCAAATTCACGTGACCCAGCTGCCACCATTTCCTGATTAGCCACGTAAGGACTTTCCGATCACGCTTATCTCTCGCCTCGGCTGGTGAGGAGGTGGAAATGTGGCCACGTCAATTCTCCGTCGTATAAACTTGACAGTGGTTCCTGCCTGCCTTTGGCTGTGTCAGCTCGGAGTGTGGCCCTGGGGCCTGGGCCCGGCTGGCCACCACCAGCACCGCACAGCCCGTCCTGTTGCAAGGCCTCTGCGGCTGGCACATTTTCAGTACTATTATTTGAGGTTTCCAGCAAGTCAGAAGTTAATGTGCTCCAGACATTTTCCTGATAACTTTTTCCCCTCTCCCACAGGCACAGGGCAGGGAAGACCGCACCACTGAGAAGGGATTTCAGTAATGATAATAGTTACGGTGCATGGAGCGCCCGAGAGCACTGTACCAGCATTTTCTCACTCCATCTTTGCAGCAGCTCTGTAAGGGGTGTGTTCTTCTTATCCTCATTCTGCAGGTCAGGAAACCCAACCCCGGAGAAGCAACAGCCCTGAATCGCACAGCAAACCAGAGGCCGCGCGCCAGTCGAGTGTAAGGGTTTGAATCCCGGTAGCCAGGACCCCGGACGGTTCGGTAATCACAGAGCTCCGAATGCTGGGGTCCAAGGCCGCAAGGAATTCTTGGCTCCAAACAGTCATTGTTCCTATGTATTCATAGGAAGCGAATGTGTCTGCAGCAGCACGTCGAGGCAATGGAAAGAACAAAGCCAGGGGCCCAGGCTGAAATCCCAGCTCTGAAACTCACCTGCTGGATGACCTCGGGCAAGCCTCTGGGTCCCTCTGAGTCTGGACCCCCGCTGGAATGTGCCCCCTGCAGAGCTCCGGGGCTAGTGGTGTGGGCGAAGCGCTTGGCAGGTAAGGGGCACTCCGAAAATGGAGTCGGTCGTTTCTGTGAGCTCCTTGCAGTCGGAGCTCTTTCAGATCCGCCTCTGGTCCAGGTTCCACTGGCTGCCCCGACCGGCCAGGGTTTTTCTGGCAACATGCAGGGGCGCCGTCTGCCGGCTCTGCGTGGTGCTGGCGCGGCGGCAACAATCTCACCCAGACACGCTACGCACCGTGTTAGCAGGTGAGTTTTCCCAGGGAGCCTGTCATCCTCTGAGGACGAAATTTTAACGCAGGTGAAGTTCGGCTCAGCGAGCAAGCTGGTGGGAGCGGGGAGCTAAATCGTGTGTGCGGTGGCCGCTGGGTGGTGCCTGGCCCGATGAACGGATGGTGTGGAAGGGGCCCCCGAGCCTTCCATGGAACACAACTAATGGATCCAAAATGGGACTGTGGGCAGCATTTGCTGAAGTCCACGGAAGCAGGTGAGCTGTTTGATCGAAACGAATTTGCAGAGACCCTGAAGCGGCCCTGGAAATAGCGGAGTGTTCTGCGGTATCTCAAGGATGCGGCCGCAATTCAGTCCCCAAATTAGACCTGGAGGCTCTTTCCTGCCCTGCAGGCTAAACGTCCTCTCCAAGCCTGTGGTCGTCTGCCTGGAAGTGAAGGCTCCGGTTCATTTAGACGTCTGCTCTGCTTGCAGTGACGGGGCCCCGGAAGCCTGGGCCCTCCTGCCTCCCTCACAGACCTCCCACGCAGGAAGCCAGCGGGCTGCCGGCACACCCTTGGCCGTGACTGAGTCAGACCTGCCTCCTGACTCAGGCCCCAACAGGGCAAGTGGGGGCCCTTCGCCCCTGGCAGGTCCCATCCCACTACGAGCTCCTGGAAACAGAAGGTCATGTCTAGGGTCTTCCCGCCTTTTCAGAGTTTTACATTTTCAGGCCCTTGACATTCAACAGATTCATGTCTTTAAGAAGTTACAGCTTTAATTTTGAAAAACCATCACAATAGTATTGATTTGGGGGTTCAATTACATCAGGAACCCTGGGGGTGAGGGAAGTAACATAAACCACAAGTTGGCAAACAGGCTTAAAACCACTAAGACACACACACACACACGTATGAACAAGCACACACAGGCATGCCCTTGCTCCCTCTGGGTGGTCTCGGTGACATGGCCATGGGCACCAGCAGCCAAACCCTCACAGAAGCGGCGGGGCCATATCTATATCATCACGTTTCAGAGCCAACACCAGGCACGGGCACTGAAGGACGGCGGGCACAGCCACCTTGGTGGGACCGGACCTCCTTGCCATCCGCTATCGTCATCGAAGGGCTACAGTCTGTATGGTCTGCAGTGAGGTTTGAGTAGAAGCCCATTGCTGGCTGGGTTCCTTTCTTTCTTTCTATCTCTAACAGGACATTCAAATGGTATCCTTTAGATTATGAGTCTTAAGAAAAACGGCTTTGGGGTTGACTTGACCTTGGAGGCAGATAGCTGCTGAGGAGTCCTGGGAGGGGCCCTGCACCCCCCCCCACCCCGCCCCACAGCCTGCAGCTTGGTGTCTCAGCAAGGGCTTCCAGTCTGCGTGCGTCCCTTATAGCCCCAGACCTGACCCCACAGACCTCCACCACCTAGAGACAGAGTCTTTCTCTCTGTTTTAAAATCAGCCATCATAAATAATTTCAGCCATTTTAATTTAATCATACTAAAGTAATAATAGTACAATGTTAGTGCAAACAGCCTGTAAAATCTTCCAGCTCCCCTACTTGACATTGATTGGGAAACTACCCCGAGTGATTGAAAAATTGGAGTGTAGAAGTTGAAAGAGAAAGAAAATAAACCCTGACACGGGTATGAGCCAAGCGGAACCCACTCCAGGAAAGCCTGTTCTCTGGGTCGCTAGCAGACACGCCGATTAGCGAATACGCTGACTTTATTTTACAGTAATTCACATAGTACAGAGACCCTGTTTTCAGACTAAATAAACTTTACGGTCCCCTCCCTGAACGAGGCTAGAGTTTCACAGATTTTAGATATATATAATATACATTTATAACACATCGATAACTTCGTTATCCATTTATATATGGATATTTGTATATACTTCTATGCAATTTTTTCAATCCCCGGGAAAAGGGGAAGTGCACACTGGCGTCGAAAAGCCTCCCGCATTTTGATCTTGACCTCTGTCATGGGCGTCACAGTCCCTTGCCAGTGACCATGACACCGAACACAGGACCGGGCCGCCTGTGGGCAAGCAGCCGCAGGTGAACCCACAGCAAGAGGCACTCAGCACACCGGCAAAGGCTTCTTGCGATAAAAAACCAGACAGAGACACAGCACCGGACGTAGAGCTCCTTGTCTCTCGTCGGGTCACTTGAATTCTCCACGTGGAATAGCTTTCTCACTGGCTGTCCTCGCAAGAAGCCATCGTGGGTTCTCCCCACACATGGAACAATTATTTGTGGTGTTACTTTTTAAATAGTCTAAAGTAAGATTAAATTTTAAAGATTAGAAAAAACATTCCAGCCTCCTAACACACTATTTTAATGTTTGTTTTCTCTTTCTTAGTCGTGTTTATAGTGCATGTTTAGACTTGATGTAGCTATAAACATAGAAGAAGTAAATTCTTGCAAACTATTTTATCTAAGAGATTGTTAATTTTGTTCAGATTGCTGAGAATTTGAAAACACTATGAGTAGCTGCATAATATTATGTAGAATGAATATTCCATTGTCGTTATTATTATTTAATATTAGACATGTAATTTATTTTCAGCTTTATTATTAGAGCTGCTACAGTAAATATCTCCATACAAAGAGTTCTGTTCTTCTGCTGAATTATTTTCTTCAGATAAATTGCAGGGAGGCGGGGCTGCTGGGTCAAATGCGGGAACGTTTTTGTGCTTGGCTCACAGAGAGGCATGTTGCTTTCTTGAAAGTTGTTCCAGTCTCCCTTGCCATCGGCAAGTGTGGGAAAGGTGCCCTTTTCTAAGTGCCGGTGGTTGTCCTGAGTACCAGGGAGTGAAGTGGGAGAAGAAGGTGCCGAGCAGGGGAGAAGGGAGGTGCGTGAGAGAATGGGAGTGGGCGCTCAGTGTGTGCTGGTTGGGCGGACTGTGCAGAGGCAGACGCCTTCCTTAGGGGAGCGGCAGCCCGGAATACAGCATTTGCCCAGCTCTGTGAGTCCTTCCGTCTCCTTCCAAAGCCTGGGGCTACAGCCAGCAGGGCCTTCCTAGCCACTTAAACACGGATTCGAGATGCTCTTTTCCATCCGATTTGTTCAATTCTAGCGGGCCGTGAACGGCCTAACACCACCATCACACAAACAACGCACTCCATCATCATTTCCCATCTTTAACTAAATCCATTTCTGAGGCAATTACCTGTCTGCTGTTGATCGGCCCATCTGTTTCCCCGGTAATTACAGGGCACGTCACTCAGCAACAGGGTGCGCGGCTCTGCCGTATTTCCATAGAAGAGCAACCTGGCCCCGTCTTCAATCAAGGAATTCCAGTTTCCTGTCATTACAAGTGAGCACACAGACACGCACTCTGTGCACACCTGTGTGCATGCGTGTGGCCGTGCACCTTTTATTTGTTTGTTTTTCCTCTGGTTGCCATAGTCAGTGGGGGTGGGGGTGGGGAGGGTGTTTGCCTCCCCAGGTGGCTCCTTATAACAACTCCAGCAGCTGCTAGACTTGCTGTTTGCTAGAACCTGCAACCTGCTAAAAACTCTCCAGACATTATTTTGCTTCATCCTGACCACGCTCTGATGAGCCAGGTATTTTTATACCTAACCGGGCAGCCTTATCCCGTTTGCAGATAAAGACATTCAGGCTCGCAGAGACCGAGCTCCCTAAGGTCACAAACCAAATCGTGAACCAGAGTCCCCGGTTCAAAGCCCCTGGTCTTCAGTGGCAAGTCCTTGGAGCTGACCACAGCATCGGTCACTACCTGGGTGACTTGGTGCTTTCAGAATGATTTCACATAGATCAAGTACGGATAGAAGATTGGAGGGGTCCCCGGCTTCCTCTGTAGACCCCTGTGGAAGTTCTCCTGTTCTCTCTCAGCACCTTGCTCAGGGCTCTAAGCTCAGATTAGGGCCGGGGGGCGCTGCTTTGGGTCTGAGAACCCCCCAGGTCCTGATTCCTCTCCGGAGACCTCTCCCTCCTTATCCTGAGAGTCTTCACAACGTAAATGGTTGCTGAGTCCCTGTGCCGACACTGACACTGTGCCTGCCTGCTTCTTGCTGGACAGTCTCCACTGGACAAGCCACAAGCATTTCAAACTGCAAAGGATCAAGACCAAACTCACTCTTTTCCTTTCTCACCCTGCCCCAGCCCCGGACTCTCCTGGTCTGGTGCCCCATTGCGATTCTGGCAATGGCCCCACCAGAGGTGGGCTTGCACTTCACCGAAGACTCCACTCCTTTATCCGCCTACACAACCGTCCATTCAAGTACCAAGCCAAATGCCACTCCCGTCCTTCGCTCCCCCGACCCAGGTCACAGACGTGTCTTGCCCTAGTCATTACAAAGACATCAGTCCCCTTGCTGATATTTTTGCACCTGGTTTGGCCTGGACCACCTGGCCACAGAGTGCGCTGTACCCAGAAAGGTCTCTGTAAAGCACACGTCTGGTCTCTCCACTCCCCTATACATGGTGCGTGTTCCCACGATGCCCTTCGAGTGAGCTTCCAGCTCTGCCGTGGGTTCACACAGCCCTCCCCATCTGGCTGCTCCTGCATTGCTCCGCAGCCTCACCCTGGAGGGGACTCCTTGGTGCTGAGTGTGTCCCCTTCCCTCCGGGCGACTTTGCTGGCCATGCCTTAAGCCTTTGCCCAACCACCAGCCTATCATAACCCACTGCTTCTGACTCACGGAGCACTTGACCCTGAGATCGCCTCCTCGGGAAGCCTGCCTGGTCAGGAGAATCGTCCTTCCCAGAATCCCTCCCAGCCACTCGCAGGTCCCCCCGGCACTGCATCCTGTTTGACAGTCATTCACTGACCGCTCACCTGGTTTCTGGTTTACAGTTTTTATCTACTTGCCCAAAGGGTGACTGAAGGATACTGCACCTTGCCCTCAGGCAGCTCAGCTGGTCAGAGCATCGATCCGTGCACCAAAAGTGTACGGGTTCAATCCCCAGGGTGGGTACGTGCGGGATTGAAACACCCAAGGATGTTTCTCACATCGGTTTATCTCCCTCTCTAAAAATCAATTCAAATGTCCTCAGGTGAGGATTTAAATATATATTTATATAAAGTTTACTACAATTTTATGATAGAACTTCCTGGGCTCCTCTCCTCCTGCTGAGTTAGTTCAGTGCTTAACACAGCACCTGCCATGGAGTATGCACTCATCAAACGTTAACTTCACTGAGTAAATGCCCCAAATAATCTCTCTGGTGAGATGCCAAGTCTCAACCACAGGCCATTCCAGATGTAGTCTCAAGGCTTCGGGGACGCTCCTATACTGGTCACATCTATGAGATCTTGGCTCAAAAGAGAAGCTGTCACAGGGAGATGACCAGAACAACCTTGGCCTTCGGGCTGAAGACGGAGAACCCTAAGGTAAGGAAGTCTGCTTCCTTTTGTGTTTATTCCATCCATAGGTTTTCTACCCCTGAGAAAACGAAGAGGAGAAAGAGAACGAGGAGGAAGAGGTGACAGTGAAAACAAGGTAGAGAAGAGAAATAGGAAGGCTGGGAGAAGCAGCAAGACAAGCATGAGGAGGAGAAGTGATGGGAAGGAGCTGGGGAGTGGGAGGAGGAAAAGGAGGAAGAATAGGAGCTACTGAAGGAGAAGACAAGCTTGTTCCCAAAGCCACCCTCCTACAGATGTGGAGACGCACCATGAGCTGGTGGGGAGGACCCCAGGCCTGCCAGCCAGAGGACAGTGACTAGCAGGGCCTATTGCTGTCTCAGGACCTGGGGACAGTTGCCTTTGTGAAAATAAAGAGTTGAACTAAAAATATCTAAGATTTCTTCTAGGACTCAAATGTTAATGATTACAGAAAATACCGAGTTCGGTCCTTTTACATCATTCCAGAAGAAGGGCTATTAGATGACATCCACATCTTTTAGACGCTGTGAGAAACAGCGATTAGGAGAATCGGATTGACATGGTCTCTATTATTGTTTCCTTGTTTTGTCAGCCAGACAGGGCCATGGGGAGCCCAGATATTTGGCTGGACATCATTCAGGTGTATCTGTGAGGGTGTTTCTAGATGAGATGAACACTTCAATCAGATTGAACGAAGCGGGCTGCCCTGCATAATACAGGCGGACCTCATCCAGCCCACGGGAGGTCTGACTAGAACCAAGGGGCTGACCAGCCCCGACGAAGAGAGAACTGCTCCTGCCTGTTTGACCAGGGACATCCATGTGCTCTTGCCTTTGACCTCGACCTAAAACATCGGCTCTTCTTGGGCCTTGAGCAAGCCTGCTTTTGGGCTATACTGTCTACCACTGACTTGGACTTGGAGGAGACCATACCATCAGCTCTGCAGGGTCTCCAGCTGGTTGGCTGCCCATCTTGGGACCTCTCAGCCTCCTTAATCACATGAGCCAGTTCTGTACAGTCAACCTCTCTCTCTCTCTCTCCATGTACCGTATATGTTCGTGTACAGGGTTCTCCAGAGAGAAACAGAATAAACAGCACACGCACACACTGTATTACAGAGGCCGGATCGGCAACCTCTGGCTGTCCCCTCTGCTCTGGAACCACAAGTCTTTCCCAGCTGACTTTGTGGAGCTAATAACCACGACAGGAACCAGGATCCAAGTCTCAACAAGCTTTCTAGATCAGGGGGCGCTCGATGTGTCCATGGAAAATCACAGAGAACCAGGGTGTCTCTGGCGGTCAAGTTTGCATCTCCTAAGACCCCAACGAGGCCTATCCAAGGGCTCCCTGGTGACCTAGGTGTCACCAAACGATGACCCTTGTAGTCTGTGGTGCATCTCTCTCTCTTTTAACAGGCAAATGCTCATCCTTCTGATAAAAACAAATGCCAAACTGGCCAATTTAGGTTTGTTTTTTTTTTCAGATAAATGCAGGGCAAACATTCATCTTATCAATAAAAATATTTTTAAGAGTTCTTTGAGTAGCTTAATACTTGATTATTTTTCCCTTCCTGACTTCCAGCATAGCCTTAGAAAGAGAATAAAATTTTATATTCTAAATTTTTATTCCAAACACATCAAAGACTTTCTACCATAGCAACTGTCAGGGAGAAGGTGACATGTAATAGGTGTATGTTGTGAAGAAGAGAAAGAATTTGTTAAAATTATGATGCTCTGATTCCCAAATACTTTTTGAGGATTTGTAAAAGGACTTGACTTTGATATAAGCTATGACAGAGGAATTATTTCTGATTACACGCTTTTCTTGCTTCTTAACAAGGTTTAAATTGGATCACTGATCAAAAAACTAATTTTGAAAATTATGTCACAGAAAATAAGATTAAATAGTTGACACTTTCAACTGTGGTCTTTAGAAACAGCCAAACAATATTAAATCTTGTCCAGCATTGTCATTTTGCTCTAAATAATCTCTGTTCAGATGAATACTGCTAATATTTGAATTACCCTAAAAAGCAATTAATTCTATTCTTATTAGATTAGAATGAATTAAATCTTTAAGAACTTTTCATTCTCAGATTTTACATAACAATTACATGGTATCTCCATTACTAAGAAAAGTATTTTCAGCTGTGGATTTAAGCTTAATTTTTGACATGAACTGCATCGCAACGAACTTTTCATGTATTTTATTTCTCTTGGGAAGGGTTGACTTTCTGTTTGTAATAAGTTGGGGGAGTAAAATACACCCAGGATTTCTCAGTTCTCGAGACTAACTGGCCAACGCAGCAATAATAAGATTCCTAGTATACTCTTAGGGATAACAAAGATATTAGAACCAAGCAGACCACAGAGCATCTGCTTCTAAGTAATCTCCCATTTTCATGGTGCTGAAGGGGTGAGGGGTAGTGCATACTCTCCAAAGTCTTCACTTCACAAAATATTAGGACTAAAATTCAACACATAGTTATAAGGGCTTAGCACTGCACTGGTACTATGAAAAACAGAAAAAGTAGAGATTACAGATGAGCTGAGTTAGCCGGGGCATCCAACCTGGGGCCCACAGGCCACAGGCAGCCCAGGATGGCTGTGAATGAGGCCCAACACAAAATTTACTAAAAACACAATGAGATTTTTTTTGTGATTGCATGTTGCGGTATATTTAATGTGTGACCCAAGACAGCTCTTCTTCTTCCAGTGTGGCCCAGAGACGCCAAAAGGTTGGATGCCCTGGAAGAGTAGACCTTTCAGAAAAAGGAAAATATGAGCAAATAGAAATGGAAATTGACCATAAGAAAGACTGAAGGATGATGGCAGCTGTGTGACTTAAGGCGCAGAAAGGGGTGATCAGGATACGTGGGTTCCATAGGAACCAGAGAGTCCAGGTCTGGACATGGGAGGCTCTGAGCACCCCCCACAGGTCTAGCTCCAGTGTATGGGACCTGCACCTCGTCACACCATCACTTGCACTTTGAAGGCAAGTAAAGATGGAAAAGGGGGATTTCCTTGTACCGTAGTGTATCTAACTTTTGAGCTCAGTCTAGTGACTACAAGCCACACAAATAAGAACCGTGCATTCTATCGATCGATGGTTTTACGTGCAGGTTTATGGGTAGAATTTTAGGGCCTGTGGTAATAGAAACAAAGTTGAGTCACAAATCAAAGCCTGCAATTTGAGGGTGTGATCAATGTCCTTCTTATGCAAACATTAGCATGGATCAAACAACAGGTTAGTTGACGCTATATCCCTAGCACTCTGTGATGACAGAACATGAACCACCATTCCTCAAGGACTTTATGGTTTTGACACTGCGGACACAACTAATTACTCTCACATGCTCAAGTAAGTGTAACCGGGGTTAGGAGACAATATGACCGACCGGCATGGCGGGAACCTGGTAGCCTTTTCCCCTTTGCACCTGAGTGCGGACTATCAGTTTAGATGTTTATCAGAGCCATCTTTCCCGTCCATGATGCCAGTCGGTTTTAGAAATGGCCGGATATGAAGAAGAATGTCAGTGGGCCCTTTAAGGGGATTATTAAGAGTCACTGAAACCCAATCAACAATGTTCAGTGCGCACCTGGCAGGTGTGAGGCAGTGCGCTTGCTAGGTTAGCATCCTCACAATCTACAGCGACCACAGTGTGGAGCCAGGCATAGGAAATCTGCCCCAGTCCCGAGGCCCCCTCTGTTATCATCCAGCTGGAACGTAGATAGCATTACAAACTTAGAGACAATTTTTTTTCTTGGCATTTAGATTTTTATTTTGTACCTAATGAGAGAGGGCTTTCAGACTTAGATCTTTGTCACATGTACTCCTATGCCTACAGAGAAGGAGAACTCAAGTGAAATAAATGGGTTAAGACATTTCTGAGGGAAAGACAACCGCATCACAATGGTTACTTGGCCCTCGGTGATTATGAGACCACTCAGATTTCACAGACATTAAAATGTGGGGTGGGGAGACAACAAAGGAAATCCACCCATATGCACACAGCCTTAAGATACAGGGTGGTTCCCAGCATCATTAAACTCCCTTGTGTGTGCGTTCCCCTGGTACATCTTCCTGCCTCCGCAGAAGACAACTGCCACCCCCAATTTCGTATTCATCATCCCTCCGACTACAGTTTTACCAAATCCATGTGCTTTGGGTCATGATTTTCATACAGGCAGGCTCTGGGAGGCCCTATGAAGGTCTGCTTAAGCCAGCACTGCCACCCCGCTTATTTGGTGATAAGGAATGTGTTTAATGGAACATCTATCAATACTTAAGAAAACTGTGTTCTGAGGAATTCACCCAGGGAAGTGTCAGCATGTCCACTGCGGAAGGAATTGCTGAAAGGAAAGGGTGGACGGGCAGATTGAGGCCAGATGGCGGAAGGGCCTGAATGGCACAGGAGGGAATTTGGATTTTATCCTGATGGCATCACGGCCACCTGGTCTATTTTAAAGGGCACGGCGTGATCCCACCCACGCTTCAGGAGGGTTCAGCTGGCACCAGGAAGACAGATTAATGTGGAGAGAGACTAGAGGTAGTGAATATAATTAGAAGACAATTAGCAAGAGCTGGGGTGGACAGTGATGAGGGCATGAGTGAGGCTAGGGGCTGCAGACAGGACAGACACACACGGGTTGAGGGAGACCCGTTCCACCTGCATCCACCACAACTGGGAAGGAACAGAGGTCGGGGGGGTGGATGTGTAACGGATCCTCCTGGGAGCGTGAGCATAGGCTAAAAAAAGGTGGTGACTTTAGAAAAAAAACAAAAAACAGAAAAGTCAGAAACAGAAGTAACTTTAAAATAAATATTGTTCAGTTTTAGCTGTAGATTAAGATGCGGTCATCCAATCATTTATTAATTTTTATGTGTCAGGCATCGCGGCTGCAAATGTCCCTGATCTGTGTCCCCCTCAACACCAAGGTGCCCTTGTGGGAGCTGTGAGACCCAGCATCGAAGCCAAGGGGCCCAGGGCGACCTCAGCCACCCATGTGCTGGGTGACAGGCACACAGACTCGGTCCCGGCCCATGTGCCTGCCCCCGGCCATCTTAGACGAGCACTCGTGGAGGACAGAAGCTCTGTGGGAGCCCAGGTTTCCAGCAGAGAAGTCCCAGCACACCACTGCGACAGCCGTATTAGTACGCATGAGTGTGGATGCATTGGAGAGGGCAGTTAGTACAGACCAAAGGAGGGAATTGCTGCTTCAAATGCAAAGATGGCAGTGAAAAATTCAAAGACTGTGACCAACTGATAGCACGTGAAACTACCAAAGGGTAGCAACAGCCTTTTGTAATCCATGCTGAACTCATGGAAATTTACAATTGATTCATAAAGAATACAAAAAAAAACGTTGAAAGGAAACACAATGCGCTACAAGAAAACACAGACAATTTCACAAAATACACAATGCAATACATGAACAAAATGGAAAGTTTGATAGGGAGATAAAAATCATTAAAAAGAACCAAACGAATTCTAGGGTAGAAAAATATAATGAATGAAATGGGGTGGGGAGGGGGGAAAAATGCACTAGAGAGCATCAGTATCAGAATGAATTGAGCAGAAGACAGAAGCTGTGAGTCAGAAGACAGGAACTTTGAATTTTTCCACGAAGGAGATCAGGGAAAAAGGAATGAAGAAGAGTGAAGAAAGCCTACAGGATCTAGAAGACACATTCAAAGAAGCAATTCATAAATTACTGAAGTTTCAGAAGGAGGAGATAGTTAAGAAAACACCTATGTATTCACAGTGATACAGTCCTTCAAACTTGTGCCGATTGCCGTCATTTTATACTCCTTTGTTTGTGTCTGTGTGTTTCTGGGGAATTTTTGATACAGAGGTTCATTAACTTACTACTGCAGTCAAGGTGCAAAACGGTCCCATCTCCATGAGGGTCTGTCACATTGCCCTTGAGGGGGTGTTTCCATGACCTATAAATAACAGGTGAGAGCTATTTCATTCTTAAATTAAGTGAGAGAAACAGACACACATTTGCAAGTTCCTCTTATTTTCCCTTATGCTCATATTTCCCCCTTCATTATGTTAACATGTAATTAATCTGATCTTATGAAATTCCAATATTTTGATACAGTCATTTGAAAATATATGCTTGGTTATGATTTTGACTATAAAACATATGATCCTCCAAGTACATGCCTGGGTATTTTAACTAGAGAAAGTGAGATTCATGTTTTCCCCAAAAGCTCTGCGTGAAAACTTACAGCAGTTTCACCTGTAAGAACCAAAGACTAGAAACAACGAGCACCCTCAGGGGGTGGAGAAGTAAAGAGCAGTATATCACATGCTGGAGCACTACACAGTGATAAAAACGGGTGCACACGGGCACACCTAACGATGTGAACGGATTTCAAGGGCATCACGCTGAGTGGGAAAAAATGCCAATCAAAATACATCCTGTATGATCCTCTTTGTGAAACACTCTAAAAAAATAACAAAATTATAGAGACGGGAAAGGAGATCAGCACTGCCAGAAATCAGGAGAGGGGAGATGGTGAGACGGACTGTGACGGGCGACGCCGTGGGGTCTCTGAGGAGCCGGGACAGCTGGGTGTCCGGACCCAGGTGGAGGCTCCACAAATCTACTCATGTGATGAGATTTCATGGAACTATTCACACCCCCTACAAAGCTTACATGTAAAAGAACAGATGAAATATGAATTAGGTGTGTAGTTAGTCAATAGTATTGTACTCACGCCAACTCTCTGGTTTCATAATGCTGATGGTTGTGTAAGTGCTTTCTATGGGTGAGAATACATAGGAACTCTGTGCTAATTTCGCAACAATTTGTCAGCCTAAAATATTTTGTTATTTTATCTTAATTTTTTAATCTAGGTTGTTTTATTGTGTTTTTCCATGATCATGTATCCCTCTTATAAAATTATTTTAAAATAAAAAATAAAAACAAAAATTAGCTTCCCCAACTTACAGAGAAGTAAAGCAAGATCCAAGCGGGCTACATAACTTACCCTTATGAAAAAAGTTCTCAAGCTAGTAAAGGTCACACTGAGATTTGAACCCCAGAAGTCCCGACTCCAAATTCATGGCCCTTTAAGCCATAGTGCCTCTTCCAGACACCTGTTTAGCCTGAGCAGATAAACCCAGGTGGGAGGTGAAGGATGTGCAGGTGGATGGAGCAACCTGTTCAAAGTTGGTAAGTCAATACGGGAAAGGGAACGAAATACAAACCACTCAAGGCTGGGGCGAGTAGGGGTAAAAACAACAAGCTTTGAGGGGAGGGACAGAGGGGACAGGCTGACAGGCCAGGGGACCGTGGGATGTGGACCAGACACCTGATTGGTACATGAAATAATCCCTGGGGATGACAGTCTCAAGAAATGGCCACAGCAATAAGTGAGCAGCCAGATTCTACCGGAAGGAAAGGTCACTGGGTGTAAGCTCGTCCGAGATCCATCACGTGACGGGGCAAGTGCGTGGTCCACGGGCACACTGGAGGAGGCCGGAGGGGGTGTGACTTCGTCCCTCCTGCCAGTACGTGTTTCCTGGGGCGGAGAACTTCTGCCTTTGCTACTGACTATATTGAGTAAACTGTCCATAGCTAAGTTTAAAATTCGAGTCAAAGCAAATTTATATCTACCATACATTGCTTAAAAGGGTTAAAATAAACAGATGAATATTCTTGCTGAGTTAAAGTTTGTAAGGTTAAATGGGCTCACTAAATTCAGAAAGCAATGGTCATTGATTCAAGTAAGGATGGTCAACAAAAACCTGGAAAAATAAGGACTTATAAACCATAAGTCAGATGTGTCTCCTGAAGATAAGGAGCCCCCAGTTCCTGATGGGGGGGGCCTCAGAGGAGCCACACCAGCCATCTCCAACTCTCTTTCTTGCGGGCTTTCAATGTGGCCCAGGCCCATTTCAACTAACACAATGAATATCCTTGTTCATTGGTCACCTATTGATTGAGGGCTTCCTTTGTTTCAGGAGCAGGGACAGGGTCTGGAGCATGAATGGGGAAATAAAATAAAATATGGTCCCTGTCTTCAAACTCTTAGAAGAGAATAGAAGGAGCAATTCTTGGTTGAGAAACTCTACCCCAAGATGGGATGATGGCTATCGACAGCCAATACTGACAATGATACCAATAGCTGATATCTACTCAACCCATAATAGATGCCAGGGACTATGCATGTTACCTGTGCAGCCTGCAGGTGAGGCTCCGAACCCAGGCTTGGTGGCTCAGGGACCCCCTCCGGGGAGCACAGTGTACCACAGAGACCTGGCAGGGGCTGTGCCGGGGAAGACGGACAAGAAAGACCTCCCAGGATAGCTGTGCCCTGTCTCTCCCCTCGCTTTACTCCTGTGCTTCGATGGTAAGCTGACATTTTTTCCGTTGCTTTCAAGGCTCCTTCCGAGTTCACTTTCACCCCTGGGACAATAGGAACACCATTCTTCTGTCCAGACGAGACCTGCACTTGTAGGGAATGCTTAGCCACCTTGCAGGGCTCATCATAGACACTGTCTTCCCCAGGGGCCTCCTGAGAGTGTCACCCAGCCTTCTCAGCTTGCACTCCGGGTCCCTACCACACACGATGATGGCCCTGCACACCTCTCACCCTGGCACTGAGGGGGCCACTAAATCCACCAACCTCTCCCTTCGCTGTGGGGCTGGCAACTCTCTTGAGCACTCAAGGTCTAGTTCACGCATCACTGCCATCCCAGAGCTGCCACCAGGCCAAACACACAGTAGGCACTCAACAACCACTGGTGGACAAGTGAGAAGATCTAAGTCTGTGGAGTCACATCCCCATCTGGTGGCCTTTTGGAAGACTCCAGGAAGTCACGTACCCTGCGGTGCTTCCAGTGCCAAAAGCCAGGTGGGTGCTCGTCGTCACCACTCCCGGGCACCGGAGGAAATGACTGTCGGAGTGAGAAGTCACAGTGAGACATCTCCTGCTTCGGGGACAGAAAGCAGACGAGCTATTTGAGAGTGAAGAACGTGAGAGGGAAGCGGAGACAGCAGTGAAAGGAGGCCCAAACCGGACAGGCCAGTTACTGCGTCCACCTCCACGCGTGTGCTGCCTGGCAGGACATTTTCTGAGCACGTGTTTCTGCGTGGACTGAGGCAGGCTCAGCCAGAGTCATGCCCTGCTCAGAATCGCAGGGCCCCCAACGGAAGGAGAAAGCAGCTATTCCAGACAGAAAGCGCCAAACTGGTGGGGGGCAATGCCAGACTGGACCCCAAAGCAGCCGCCGCCGGCCCGGTATGTCAGACGTGCTGCCTCTGTGGGACCTGAACTGGGTTGGTTAGTGATGAAGCAATGATCAGTCACTGTGCCTGTGGAATAGGTTATGGCTTTTTAAAAAATTATAGACTCACCATAAATTTGTATGGTCAACAAAAGTCCTAGATCAAGGTGTGGAAAAGGACAAACTTCCTTCAGGTGAATCGTTTGCAAACCTTGGAAATGCAGCCTCCAGTGGGAGCTGAGAGTGCACCCCACCTAGAAGAAGGGGGCCCACTTTTCAGAAAGTTCCCAATTGGGCCAGTTTTATGCAAACAAGACATTCAAATTCTCACAGTCCTGACTGGTTGGTATTGTGTATTCTGAGTGGTCGTATGGAGCAGTTTTGATTGGTCAGAATAGATGCAGGTGAGGATGCGGTAACGCAGTTCTGACTGCACAGGGCAGGTCTCAGTCCATGGGCTGTGAGACAAAACCAGGGCCCTGGCTGGTGTGGCTCAGTTGGTTGGAGTGTCATCCTCATAGACCAAAAAGTCACAGGTTCAATTCCTGGTCAGGACACATGCCTGGGTTGCAGGTTTGGCCCCCAGTCAGGGCTCGTGGGAGAAGCCACTGATCCACGTTTCTCGCTCACATTGATGTTTCGCTCCCTCTCTCTCCCCTTCCTCTCTACAACCAATGAGCATACCCTCAGGTGAGGAGTAAACAAACGACCAAACAACAGGCTCTCCCTCCTGTCGTTGCCTCGGACACTGGGGCTCCCCCTGAACTGCAGAGGCTGCTGGCCTCTGGTGCCGGACGGGGGCCCAGCGAACCACGGGAAGGCCTGTTAGCGGCAGGATAGAATGTGGGGTTCGAGGCACGTCACTTCCCATTTCACCAGTGGTCTGGCAGGGGCGGCGGCAGAGCAATGCCCAACACGGGGCACCCTGCAAATGCTGCGGGTAAAGAGTAACGGCATTCCAGTTCTGTAGAGGTAATAAGAATTAAAGTGAAAACTTGTCATGTTTTTCCAGATTTGTTATTTATTGATTTTAGAGAGGGGGTGGGGAGAGAGAGAGAAACATCGATTGGTTGTTCCGCTTATCGATGTACTCATTGATTGATTGTTGTATGTGTCCGGACTGGGGATTGAACCTGCAACCTTGGCATATCAGGACAATGCTCTAACCAACTGAGCTACTTGTCCAGAGTTAAAGTAGCAAGTTTTATATACAAAAGCATTAAATACTGAGGCAAATGTGATCATTCTGAAAATCATCATCTGTAACTTCAGAATCTCATAACTTTGCAAACGAGGCTTAAAGGAAGACTAGCTCTGAATTAAAACTCAGACATTGAAAACGGCTTTGACACTCTTCCACATAACGACTGAAGAACGTCCCGGGTGTATCAACAGAGAGCACGTGGACCACCTGTGGCCCTCACGACCACCACCACCCGCCATATGTAGGGGGCGGTGCTGCCCCGCCTTGGAAAGGAGGGGGCGGAGCAGAGGAGGGTGAGGGGCCTGTTCAGAGTCCCAGCGTGGAGGTGGTGGGCCAGGCGTCAGAGGCGCCCGAGGGTGCAGCTCCTGCTCTGGTGTCCCTTCAAGAAACCAGAAGCTACCCCCTCACGTTCTGTCAGCTCGTCCCCACACATTCTCCTTTGGGAGTGTGTCACCCGCACGGGCTCACTTTTCCCCAAATAGCCCATGAGTGTTTCCTCTGTGCAGAAATTTCTGGCATAAAAGCAAGCCATGGTGAAGTCCAATGGCACCGGATCTGGATTTGAAGAACAAGGGCTTTGGGTGGCTTGGGTCTTCCTCGTTACCGGCTCCCTTATCCTGCTCCAGGGCCCTAACCTGTACAACAGGAGAAACACCTGCTGGGCCACCACGTTGAAGAGAGAACGGAGCGCAGTAATGGGTCTGAAAAGCCCCGGGTCACAGCCGGGGCTCAAACAGCTGCTGGGCTCCCCTACAGGGCTGTCCTTGGGCCCCACGGTGCCCTTGCGCAGTGGCTACCACTCCTCCCACGCAAGCAGCCTGGATGCTCGCAGGTGGTCAGTGTGACATCGGAGTGACAGAAGGAAGTTTTCTGTGACCGTTTCTGAACATTCGTGAAGGCCCGACTGAGTCCAGCAAAATATTTTCCCTCCATGTTGCTTCCTCGGCAAACCACGTCTGGCAGCCTTCTGACTGCAGGCCCGCCTATGTCCAGCCCAGTTTTTAAAGTCGAATGACTCTGTGAGTCACCCCTGAGCGCAGAGGAAGGGATGAAACCTTCTCATTTATCTCTCAGGCAGGGAATCAACCGATGATGAGGTTCGTTGGGTCAACGCTTTGTAAACATTTATGGAGTGCCTACTATCATTCTTTTTAATATAAAAAATGCCAGGTGTTCAGAATGTTGGGATGTTGGTAAAGTTCATGTCAACTGCAAATATGTTTATTCTCTCTCCAATTTTCTCCCAGAAGGAAATTCAGAGAGTGAGACGCTTAATCTGCCTGCCAACGAACAGTGCAGAACGCACGACCTCTCAAGGCCAAATCAGTCCCTCGAAAACAAGGCCACCCCCTCCCCACTGGGCCTCTGCCCTGCCTGGCCTTTGGGGACACGCACTTCCCTCTTTTGATTCAGCCACTTAGACAATGAGTTTAAAGTTATGAGTAAGTTTTCTTTACCATTGGCAGAGCCCAAGGACGGACATGAGGTCACACAAACAAACAGGTATCAGGCAGATGTCCTCTTATCTCTTGTCACAGAGATAAAAGAAAAAATTGATTGAAGGGACAAATGAAGCCACCTGCTCTGAATAGTAAAAAAAGAACGAGAAACCTAAGGACTTTAAATACTATGGCCAGGAGTAAAGCAATTAAATATCACTGGGCACAGGCAGGTATGTCTTAAGAATCGATCTATAATTGACTAAACCAATCTTACCTTTCCCCCTTTTCACTGATCTGGGAAACAGAAGTGACATTGGCCCCTCTGCTCATTGCTGGGGTCGGGGAAACTGAGGCAAAGGGGCCAGGTCAGGTGGAGAGAACTGCCCCGGTGTCCTGAGTTTGTGTGGTTTTGACTCCAGCACTCTCTCTGGTCTTCTGTTACTTGGTCTCGGAGAACCCGAGAGGGGCGGGTTGGTACGGGGAGGTAGAACGGAATGGCAGGCAGAGTAATGCCCCCAGAGGTGCACCTCCCAATCCCCGGCACCCCGACACGGTAAAACGGACTTCGCAGATGCGATTAAGCATCTGGAAACAGGATCACCCCGATGGCTGGCCTGGGGCTAATGTAATGGCCAGGGCCCTTATCGGGGGGACGACAGAGGGGCAGCAGCTGAAGGGGTGATGAAGACCAGAAGCCGAGGGACGCAAAGAAGGGGCCCCAAGCCAAGGGGTGCAGGGAGCCCTGGGCACAGAAGCCGGGCCTCCCTCCGGGTCTGTGGAAGGGCCCGTCCTGCCGGCATCTCGACGTCAGCCCCGTGAGAATGGGGTTGGGTTTCCGACCTGCAGAGCAGCACGGGAAGAGGTGGGCGCTGTGTTAAGCCCCTGAGTTTGCCCTACGTTGTTACAGCGTCACGTGAAACTAACACAAGTGAAAAACCGCATTCTCTAACAAAAAGAGCAAAGGCGTGAGACTTTGGTTCCGGTTTCAGGTTGGCCACCACCAGCGGTGGGGGCCTGAACAAGTCACCACTCACCTCTCAGGGTGTGAATGTAGCCACACACCAGGATGTGCGTCTCCCGTATTTTCAGACCATAAGATGCACCTGGGTTTTAGAGGAGGAAAATGGGGGGGGAAATTTTTAGGCAAAAAATGTGGTAAAATATTCAATAACATAAATAACAATGTTTCACCTGTAAATGTAAACAGAACTCAACAGCCACCTTAATACCCACCACTCCTCCCACATTTGGGGTGGGGGGAAATGTGCATCTTACAGTCTGAAAAGTACGGGGAGTCTGGTTAACCCCCTGGTCCCTACCAGCTCTGGAGGCCTACTATGGGCACAGTGCAAGTGCTCGGACCCCTCAACAAAAGGCCGCCTCAGCCGCCGCCTGTCCTCCTGGCGTTGTGCAAAACTGTGTGTTCAGTGCCCTGCCACACCACGCCACGCCTCGAGCGTCTCTAGCCAGGTCACAAATCCCAGGCATTGGCCCTGAAGACACAGCAACACACAAAATGCATTTCTACATTCTGGGCGTATTTGCTTAGTACACCAATTTTTTTGTTTGTTTGTTTTAAACATAGTGCCTGCCTGCTTCAGGCAGTTTTATTCCGGAGAAGGAGCTTCTTAGTTCTGGCCGAGCATATGGCCTGGTGGCTCCGCTGCACCTGCTGAGTGTTTATTTTCTCCCCGCCGTGCCGTGATTTCAATCAAGCCCTGCGCCAGCCTCGTCCCAGGTGGCGAACCAGCCCACCTGTCCTCCTGATAGACTGTGGACGTGGACGCCTTCCAGAAAGTGAAAGTCACTGTTCTGCCTTTGCAACTTTTCTGCTGGTGCTCCGGGTGGCTGTTGTGCAATGTTCTATATTTAGAAACATGATGTCACCTATTCCTTATTCTGTCGTCTTTGAGTTGTCACCTGACTTGGATTGTCCAACAAAGCAGATCCTTCCTGGCTCCACTCCCCATTCTAGAGGCACCCAATGGCAGATGGGTTAGAGGCAACCCGCTGCTTCAGCGGCGCTGGTCTTCTCCAGGGCAACCCGGCCCAGCCCCGGGCCTGTGCCGGGAGTGAGCTGAGGACAGCCACCCAGGCTCCACCCTCCACGACTCCCACTCCCAGGAGATGAGCTGTCTGTTGTGTGCAACCTGCTGGGTTCTGTGAGGACGTTTTCGCCAAAACCAAAACAGAAATCATGATATTCTGAGTGTTCACTGAAGAACCAGATGCCATGTTCTTAGCAACACTGACGGGACTGTGCTCACCACGCTTTGTCACCTTGACAAGGAACAACTTCTTCCCTCTGGGAAGCCAGCCAGTGTGAGCAGAGAGAGAGCTGGGCCTTCATACTCCGCTGTCTCGGCCTTGCTGGAGGGCAGATTTTATACATGGATTATCTGGAGGAATCCGGAGCCTCTGAAACGTACGCAGTCAAATGAGGCCTTCTAAAATGTGCTGTCAAGGGGGTTGCAGCAATTCGCTAGCACAGGAAGACACGAGAGACGCCCCGTGCGCTGAGAGGTCAGCCTTCACGGTGTGGAAGGTCTAACCTTTGGAAAGGGCTCCTGCAGGCCAGACAGCAAGGAAATCCTCTCCTCCTCCCCTGCTGCTTCGGGGCCTGCAGCGCTGACCTCGCCTCCCCTGCACCTGCAGGCCAGCTGGCCCCCACCCGTGGTTGCTGGACAGAGAGGTGAAGGGCGAATAACCCGCCCAGAGGCCCAGAGGCCCAGAGGCAGAGCCTCGTGGGCACCAGCACCAGGGAAACTTCATTGTGTCCTTCTTTGTAGATAAACATGTATCTCCCTACGTGTCTGATTGTCTATCAGTGCAAGTTGTTCTACTTTTCCCCTATTGTTTACTTCCTGTGAAAAAGTAGGTGAGTAATGAAAACCACCACCACCACACACACAGAAAGCCGGCAGAGGTCTTCACACAGCCCTCCATGTTGGCTTGCTGTCCCTGGCTGGAAATCCAACATTACCCACAAGTCAGTGTTGTGAGGACCAAGGCTCTTGGCCGCAAGCCGTGGGGATGGAGCATCCCTAACTTAAGGCAGCAGGAAGGTCGTCCCTGAGGGGGTGCAGGGTTGGGAATGCGCTCAGTGGGAGGGCTGGGCAGCCTGGCAGAGAACACGGGCAGGACCAGAGGAGAGTGAGCAGCAGGCAACCAGGAACATTCGCTCAGGACGCGGCCTCAGAGCTGCTGCCGCCCGACACAGCTCCTCCAGAGCGCTGGCACTGCCCACGGCCACCATTCCCAAGCTCCTCGACTCTGCGTCCTTCTCCCAGGGTTCAGTGGAGGGCTGGGGCCGGGGTGCTGGAGGCGTCCATGCCCCAGCACCCGGGCTGGGGAGGCACATCTGGCCGTTTCAGCATCTACAGCGGGAGGGGGGCTGTTCGTCCACCAGGACTCACAGGTGGGGGTTTTCCCAGAAATGCAAGGGGGTTTGGGGGCCGAGAAGACAAGTAACAGAGGTGTCCAGCACAGGCCAGCCCTCTTCCTTCCTGAATCCTGCACACGCTCTTCACTGCAAAACACTCCTGCCTGGGGTGACGATGCTGCCGGGACAGATGGGACAGGTCCAGGCCCCTGGCCCAGAGAGGGAAGGCAGCCCCCACTCAGCCTAGCCAGTCACGGCCCTTAGATCCCAGCCTGAGATCTCAGAGTAACATTTTTCCCCTGTTTCTGTTGAATGCCTGCTTGATGTTCCGAAGCCTGTGACCTGAAATATAAGGCTAACGAACAAAAATGGCGTGGGGAAAGAAGATGGGGAAATGAAGGAAAATTAGGTAAGACACTCAGATCCATCCACAATGCAGCACTCGAGGAAGCACCAGTCAGGAGATGCCCTGACGCTCTGACCTGCCCCCGCTCCTGCGCTGCTCGCTGGCCTTTAGTCTTCAGCCCGTAACCCGTGGGGGGTCCTTAGCCAAATGGATGACACAAGCCTTCTTTCCCACTCAGGGGACCCTCTGTCTGCGGGCGGGCCTACAGGGGGCTGCTGTAGTTTTCCATGAACTTTTACTGCCCAGGAGCCTAAAAATCGAATGTTCTGGAAATGATCTACACTCGCCCCCGTCTCTCTTGAGTAAATGAAACCGTATTTCTTCTCAATGGCCAGAATCCATCCTTCCAGCTCCCACCATGGCCCGCCTTTTCCGAGGTTCTCCCAGGAGCAGAAGTGGTCTGAGATGGCCAACCCCAGTTTCGAGTTCAGCTGCAATCCATCTCTGTTAGACCTTCCGGAAGGCGCTCCTCCCCCTGGGGCGCCAACGCCACCGAACCAGCAGCATCCAGGGTCATAGGGCGGAAGGCGAGTTGTCTGCGTGGGTCCTCAGCTGCGCTGGGTAGCGAGGGCGTCCAGTCCATCGTCCTGACCTGGACCACAGTGGTGCCCACACCGCTCTGAGCCCTCGCTTAGCCTGGGCGTCTGGGCGTCCCGCACCCCCACCGAATCTGGGGGACCACTCCCTGCAGCACCATCCTTTCGGCCTACTGAATAGAACCCCGTACCGCTGCTCCAAGACACCTGCCCCATCAGGGCCTTGCTGGGCCACGGTGAGGACACCTCCTGCTGAGACCCCTCGGATGCCACAGCGCTCGGTGTCACGCTTGATCAGTCCACTCGCGCACGCCTGCCCTGGTGGGCACAGGCTGCGTGGCACTGTTTTCCGACTGGTCAGGTCTGTTGCTCTCGAGCCCCCGTGAAAGCCAGTTTTCCTCCGATGGCAAGTTCACATTGAAGATCCTTCTGGCCCGCGAGGCCAGTGCCCGGGGCCAGACTCTCTGGGGCGTGGGCCTGCACCCACACTTTCCACTCGGGTCTGTCACTACGCTCTCTCCTCCTTGGTGGAGCTTCCTCCGAACTCATTTCCCTGCGGTCCTGCTGGTAGGAAGTTGCGAAGAGCTGTACTTCTTCCTGACGCCACCTTCTCTGAGGTTTGCCTTTGTGATTTCCCAAGCACCCACTTCTCCCCACCGCAACCCGGGGCCAGGCTTGCAGACCTCGCTCGGGAAGGCTAAGCAAAGGCACCTGGACCTAAATTCCCCTTGCTTTCTGAAACCTAATGGTGCCTGTGGAAATGTTTTTGCCTATTTTATACGGAATTTTCAGGTGCTCTGAACTGAGAGGCAGACTCTTTGCAGCGGAATCACCGCATTCCTGGGACACTCGGCTGCAACAGTGGGTGCCAGCAGCCTCTCTCCGGTCTGGAACCCTTCCTCCTTCCGCGCTGCTCTGTGGCTTCTTTTCCCCACTTTCCTCCTCCTCCTCAGTTACTGGCCATACCTCCCACCTCCTCCCACAGATCCAGCTGCAGTCATTTTTCATCCACAGCCACACGCTAAACACCCCTCTCTCTGTTAAACTCCAATCCTGTGATTCCGACCCAGGGCTCAACGCCTCAAACTCGCCACCCCCACCTAACGCCTCCCAGACTGAACTCCCCGTCTTCCTGCAGAACCCAGCCACCGCCACCCAGGTGTGGTCCCCGGAATCACGTTTGCCTTGTTCTCCCTCTTCCACAATCCCCTGCCGCACCTTTTCCTTTCAAACAGCACCCTAAGTTCCCGAGACTCCGCTTTCCCTCTGTGATTATATCATTCCCGCTGAAGCATTCTCAAAGGCTTCCCATTGCTTGGAGGAAGAACATCTCTGTTGTTTAAACTTAAGCCCCACCCCCGGGACCTCCTCAGGCGACCCCCAGCCCCGTCTTCCCTAGACAGACGGCCCCCCATTCACCCCCTGACCTCCCACCGCACCCCTGGCTCAGCCTCAGGGCCTGCGATTGCTGGCCTTCACCCTGCGGAGTGTCCTCGCCCCGCAGACACGTGGGAAGGAAGGGCACGGGCACTCTCCGCGGTCTCCTTTGCAAGGTACTACCCCGCCCTGACTCAGGTGGCTCCGTGGGCTGGACGACATCCCAGAAAGGGAGAGGTCACCAGTCCGGTCCCGGTCAGGACACAGGCCTGGGTGGCAGGTTCGGCCCCAGGCAGACGAGTACAAGAGGCAACTGATCGCTGTTTCTCTCTCACATCAGTGCTTCCCTCCCTCTCTTTCTCCCTCCCTTGCCCTCCCTCTGAAATCAATAAATAAAATAGTTTTTAAAGAAAAAGACACTAATCTCATTCCTGAGGGTCCCACCTGCATGACCTAATCACCTGGGACACCTCCAAATTTTATCTCTCTGGGGATTAGATTTCGACACAGGAGTGTTGGAGGGAAAAAACAACAATGTAGTTATAAAACTGTGACAAAAAATAATCTCTCAGCAAAAGAAACTTGTAAATATTCCTGGATATGCTGACTGACTAACCGAAGTTTCCTGTGGGAAGCGTCACCCTGAAGGACCTGCAGGAAGTCCTTGTCCCCGACCCACCTAGAAAAGCCTCGCGAGAATTTATCACAAATAATAGACCCTCACACACGGGAGGCCGTGTGTCAATTCCATTCTGTGATGAAACCCTGCGACTGGAAACTGGAGTAACGGACTGGGTGGGGTGAGCTCAGCGGTCCCAGCAGCAGCCGTCGTCATTACATTTTTGGATGCTGATTTCCCCACTCCCTGTAAAATAACAGGACGTTTCAATTGCCAGCTGCACGAGATCAGATCAAAATACCCAGGAATTTAAGACACTTGGAGAAGATATGTATCAAAATATGTACATAAAGATATATAACAAAATATGAGTATTAAAAATACAAATATGTGTATCGTATATGTACATATATATGTATATGTGCATTCTGTAACCTTTCATTGTCTCATTTTTTAAGTATCTTAATGTGTGTGTATGAGTCATCGGAAGACATCCAGATTTACAAAAAATGACTTCCAAAAGCAGCCTGTTAATGCAGAAAATCGGCAGAAAACACAGGAACACACCTGCGTGTAAAGGATGGGAGCCAGAAATGGAAAATATAGGAAGGCCAATCCGGGGAAGTCTCCAAGCTGCTCTTCCCGAAACAGCTGCTGAGTTTATTTCACTGCAATCACACTCTGTTTGCTCTCTGTCCCTCCGGGATCCACTTTGCACGAGGCCTCAATAAACTGCCCAAGAAGACTGCATGGAGACTGGATTTAACGACCAGGCCTGATTCCCCCTTGGTGGTGGAAACGGGCCAAACTGCTGGGTGGAAGTGCTGAGCGGAGCCCACGGGTGGCCGGGCTGAGTGCAGGGGAGGGACGTCTTTGAGTGACTGAAAGACAAACGCCTCGTCTGAAAACATGAGGATGAAACACGGGGAACTGAATAAATCTGTGCACGGCGTGACCGTGTTTTCACTGGGGCGCTTCTCCCTGTTGTCACCTAACACAACAGCAAGAAGCCTGTGTTTGCAGGTGGCTTTCTACCCCGAAGTGACAGGCCTGTCTGTCACTCATCAAAGCCTCTTCTTACATTTGCAGGGTTAGTGTGAAGGCATGCACCTGGCACAGGGCTTCAGCAGCACCGCGGGGGTCCTCGCAGCAGAACTGCCCCCACCGCCTCAAACCGCAGTGACTCCTCTTGGGAACGCAAATGAGAAAATGCCCCAATGCCTCCCTTTGCAAGGCCAACCTGCACTTCGCAACAATGAACAGGCTTGTTGTGAAAGAGACCACTGCACAGGCATCATCAATTCAGTCCCGTGAAAATCGAGTGTACCCTCTCTGCGCTAACAGATCCTGAAATGAGCATGCGGCCGTCAGCCGGTGTGTGTCATCTGCGAGGCGATGCATTCTTAAACACGCCAGCATCTCAGCTTGCGTGCCTCGCAAATGACAAGAGCGAAAAAGGACTGAGCTGCTTTAAGGAGTCACCGCGGGGCTCGTTCATTTTGTGAAAATGAAATAGGGCTAACCAGCAGGAGGTTCTTGCAAGGGAGATAACAGGCTTGTTGCCAGGGCAACCACCCCCTGATTGGAGGAAAATCGTGACAGGCGAATCAGGCCACAGATGAAACAGGCAGCCTTGCATTTGTCTGGCGTCTCTCCTGGTGGAGCCTCGAGGGAAAGAGCAGCCAGCCTCTCCGTGCTCCGCACTGCCTGGACCTCGGGGGCTGCGCTGCTGTAAGAAGCGGAGGACATACAGCAGCACATCTAGACTGGCCACCAGAAGGACCAGGGGTCTGGGGACCAAGTCCCAGGACGATTGTTTGCAACAACAGTGAATGTCAAGTTTGCAGAAGGGGCAGTTCGGGAAAAAATACAGTACCGTGCAAATATTTGGAGCTCAATAATGCAGAAGTTTTAACACGGGAGAGCCTCCTCGACCCCCCCCCCCCCCCCCCCCCCCCCCCCCCCCCCCGCCCNCCCCGCCCCCGCAAGCCCTGGATGTGGCCCCGCCCACCTGTCCCCACAGGGACTCCCGCCCTCTTCCCATCACGTGCCCTGGGCTTCCCTGTGGGGGCTCAGCTACTGCGGGTTTCTGCCCACTCTCCTCCCACTTCCAAAATCCGCACGCAGTCACGTGTGGTTTATGAGGGACACAATTTGCCAGGCCTGTTGTCAGGAAACCTTTATTTAAAACTGTAAATACGTGTATACATATCATGCATGTACATGCCGTATAGTTTTATTTATAAACACAATGCATGTTTCTTAGAGGGAAGACCATCAGAAAATGTAGAAAAGATGAATTACCCACAGCTCTGCTACCCAGTCACTGCTGCGGCCACGCTCCCTGACGGCTGCCTGCCTCCAAGTCCCCAGGCGGACCGCTATCCGCTTTGCGCCGCCCACTTTACGATGAGGATATTTTCCTGATGTCATGCAGAAGCACGTGAACAGGCAGCCGCCGGGCAGTGTGTTGTGATTTCTGGGTCCCCCGGCCCACCCCAGTGACGGTGGTTCTGAATAACTATTTGTTGAATTCATTTGCATTTCTCATGAGAAAGTTAAAGACTCAGAAAGAAAGAAAGAATGAATGAAAGAAAGAAAGGCCTCTGAGAAAGTAATCAACTGGGTTTGAACAGAGAGAGGAAGGGTGTACATCAGGCGTCGCAACGAGAGAAAAGGCGAAGGCAAAGCATCCCTTCCACGTGTGACAGAGGTCGAGTTGGGAGACCCTGCTTGCAGGCTGGGACCCCGACTCCGACCTGCGGGGCGGGGCCACACTGCTCCGGGGCAGAGTAACAGGGAGAACGCAGCGCCCACGGAAGTAGGGGTGCCCGCTGAGCAAGCCCCGCAGCTCCTCCTGAGGGCGGAGGCAGAGGGACCAGGGTGGCAGGCGCCCCCAGAGTCCTAAGGAGCTGAACCTTTCAGAGAGCCCGCAGCAGGAGCAGAGGAGGTGAACCCTACCCCCACCTCCAGCCTTCTAGCCCTTTCCTCACTGGGCTTCAGCAGCAAGGCCAGGGCCAGCGAGAGCTGCGGCTGCTGGCCCCAGGACTCTGCTCCCACCTTCACGAGGTGGCTCCCACCACCTGAAGAGACCCGTCTCACCAGGTCTCCCCTTGGGCCCAGTGGCAGGCGGCCTGCACACCGTCCCCAGGAGAACGTGCAGTGGGTCAGAACAACGCACTCAGTTCACCAACCGAGACTCCACGCCATGCCAAAAGTGAAAGGTGTATCCACTATTCTTTCGTTCGAAATTAGGTCCAGGCATTCTGTGCAATGACGCATGCCAGGGGTTCTATTGAGACTGTTATTGTAAGGATACTTCCATAAGAGATGCTTCAGGAAAGGAACTTCCCCAAATCCAAAAGATTATAAAATCCCAAGAATAAATTCCTAAAGGTTGAAGTTATAGACACTGAAATCCAGGGGAAGTAAATTCGAGTGTTGTAGTTCTAAGAGCAAAGTTCAATGACTAAACAAAGCCACCCCCCAGCTTCTTATTCTGCTCGGTAGTAGGGTCCCTTCAGCAGTGTCTGTCTCCACGCATGGAGCTCCAAGACCTCAGAAGTCATGGCAACCCAAATCAGCTCCGTCTCACACAGGACAGAGGTAACGCTTAGCGCGCAGGCCACTTGCGGCATCTCACCTTGCACTGCACACCTCCGTCCACAAGGGGCGCCTGAGCGGCCATGTCACTAAGGAGGGCGGCTGGGTCGGAAGCTCTTGTAACCCTGAGACAGGTAGGTCTGTCTCAGCCACGCCCACTGGTTCTGAGCCGGAGTTCTCCAGCTGAAGTGTGTATTAGCCCCCCCTCCCCTCCAGGGTGGCCCCAGTGGGAGCCAGGGAGGCTCAGCCCCCGGCTGTGACTCAGCAGCGCTGGGGGGAGGCCTGAGCTGCCGCCCCCTCCCCCCGTGATGCTGGTGCTGATCCACAGGTCTCCTCTCCAAAGCGCTGCTCTGGAGAAACACGCACTGTAGGACTTCTCATGCCTCCAAGTACACCACTTTAAGCATTTAAATTCTAGTATTATTTTTTACTTTTCACCAAATTAAAAAATCTACCTCATCCAAACCTCCCCTTCCCACTTCTTCTATTAAAACACCAATATCCCTCCTCATGTCGGGCGTTCCCCGGGCTGACAGGTAACTGGGGCCTGGCCAGTGCCCCCCACCCCCAAAAGTAACCGTCGTTTCTCCTGACCAGACAGGTTCCCGTAAGGCTAAACCTGTGTTACATTTTTCTGTGAGTACAGTGCCTGTCCATCAAACAATTCCTGGCTGTTTGTCACAAACCGCTACAAGAGGGTCCCCCAACATCCTCATACAGGCAGTTCCACTTTTTTCAGATGTGAAACCTTTAGTTCACCTCAGTACTGCAGCTGCCCCAAATTAAAGACACCGCTCAGAGCTGCCCCGTGAAGACGCCCTCCCACAGCCCCCAGGCTCTGAGGATTCGGAGGATTTAGTCCCCCGCCGTGGACTAAACACCAAGTGTGGGCGGAACGAGGGTGAGCAGCTCGCAGAGGAATTACTACGAAGGACACAAATGGGAGGTTGTGAAGTCAAGTCGAGTTTATTTCCTCCGCACCTCTGCCCATGAGTGCGGACCGCAAGGGCAGACGCTGGGACACACCAGGAAGGGCCACGGACGAGTGTTAGAACACCATGCCTTCCAGGCCGTCCTCCATGAACTTCTTATAAAGCGCCATAAACTTCGCCACGAAAGCCTCCAAGTGGTAGATGGCTTTGCTCCCCAGCTGCAGGCGGTGCTCATAGTAGGCTGCCATCTGGGCCACCTCCCCCTTCAGCTGGCCGTCACAGTTGTGCAGAAGTTCCCAGAGCAGGCCCTAAAGACAGAGGACCGATAACTAAGACAGCCCTCGTTTAAAAGGCACTGGCCAGAAATGCTTGTATGTCTGTCCTTCAAAGCAGAAATATGCTCTTTTATTTGTGACATCCTGAATTCTCCTGTATGGACTGGTAGTCTTCACCCCAACGCGAAGGGCTGAGTGCTTTCTGCACCATGTAAAGTGTGGCGATGATCCAGCATGCTCTAAGGTCTAAACAAAACTGGTCTGCAAAACTGGTCATCCTTACGGAAATGAATGGGCAAACTTCCACTTTTTTTATAGTTGGCAGCATCCGAACTGTTTCATACAAACGTTACCAGGTAAACACAAATAAACTCCCCCCTGCACGTCCCAACAACCACGCTAGCGAGGGAGCCGACAGCCGCACTCCGAAGCTGTGCCTGCCTCACGCCCCAGCCCAGACGCAGCGCAGCCGCTGCCTGTCCTTCAGCCACTCCCTCGTGCACCCAGCCCAGCCGTCTGCACCACTGGCTTCCCAGCCACCGACTTGGTCCCTCCTTTTGACCTCCAAGGCTCCAGTGAAACAGAACCCCCCAGCGAAGCTACTGCTGACCTTCCTGTGCTCACTCCGCAGTAATGACCTGGGTGCTACCTGAGGAATGCAAAGCCCTGTGACCACCCGCCCAAAGTTCACATATATAAAAGGTTCCAGATGAGAAATCCAGTTACCTTCATTATGATTTCGGGAGGGATACAATGAGTTAAAAGCTCATAGAGTCTTCCACGAACTTCCAGGAGCCTACATAAAACATAAGTAGTGATATTTCTTAATAAAAATAACAGATGATTTCCAAGTACCTCCTGACCTGTTTTACTTTATATTGGGTTGGCCAAAAAGTTCATTTAGTTTTTTTTCTGTAAAATGAGGCACATTTTTCATTTTCACCAATAACTTTATTGATTAGGATAATTTGAGTGTGTCAGCTATCTCCCACGTGGTAGAACGTTGATTATTTGCAATTAATGTCTCAACTTCTTTGTCTCAATTTCTTTCAACTTCTACTGGCCTCGTGTGGTGATTTGTTTAATGCCCAATGCTCCTCGGCGCTTCCCACCCCTGGAGCATTGCCCAACGGAGTCTCCAGCGCCAACCTTCGTGAATCCCTTCTGACACGTTGGATCAGTCACAGCACCTTCTCCACACACGACACAAGTCTTTTATTTGCTTTTCAGTTGTGTTTTTACCTCTCTTGAAATAATAAAGCATAATATGCCAAAATGTTGCTTATTTTCTTCCATCTTCAATATTAAAATGACTACACAAAAAATCACCGATTTTGCTTATCTTTTAAATGCACTCTGATAGGACAGCTGTCACAACTAAAGCTAACAAAACAGTTTACTTAGTAGTTAAAGACTACTAAGGTGCGGCTACAGCCATCACACAGAAGAAAGCAAATGAACTCTTTGGCCACCCCAGTAAATTCAACAAACAATCCAACACATTTTCTTACATGGCTTATCATACTTAGCATATACATATAGAAGCTTTTTCTAATCTCAGTTCATGTTGGAAAAGCAACATTTCCCGAACTCTCCAGAAGGCAGACAACCCTCCAGGCCGTCAGCTACGTGGAAAAGAGTGTCGTGAAGACTGAAGTCACTCGCTGGTCAATCAACAAGGGACCAGCAAACACAGGATGATGGGCATCACGATGCCACTGCCCGGTGTGCGGGTGCAGCACCGCGGCCGGGAAACACGGCAGCCCTGCCCTGCCGGAGCACAGTGCGCGGGGCTACAGGGAAGCGTGGAAGACGAGAAGTTCCAGGATGTGTTCTACACGCATGTTCCATACTTACACGCCCATGGCTTCGTAAGAGCCACGCTGCCACACGCCAACCATTCCGAACCACCGAATTTCCAAAACCACATCCTACCCCTCTTTACAAGTTGGGCATCTAGACTGAAGATTCGATTACAGCCCTAAATCACATGTGCTCACAGACAGCCCCGCTCAGAACAGTGGCGGCAACGGGAGGCCCAGCCCCCGGGCCCCTTGCGTGGCTACCTCTGCGGGGTCTGCTGGCTGACGATGGCGTTGGCGGTCTCCCGCAGGTACACCTCCCAGTCTGTCTCAGGGATGTCCTGGTCTGCGGTGAAGGGGTACCTACACAGCCAGAAGAAGATAGGGTCACCGGGACGGAGGCGGGCCCCCCGCCCAGGCAGGCCCGGTGCTGGGTGCAGCCACACTCACTGCTGCACGCGGCAGGCCTCGCACATGAGCAGGGCTTTCCTGAGGTTCCCGCAGGACTTCTCGGCCAGCCTGCGGGCCAGCTGCGGGGGCAGGCTCAGGCCCTCCTTCTTGCACACGGCAGACAGCACGTCGCAAATCTACAGACAAAGCGATTACCCAAACCAGCCACCTGGCAAACAGCATACTCAGACCCTCACGGACGACATCTTTACAGACCTGACCCCTGTCCCCACGCCGGCACTCCCTCCTCCCCAGCCCACCGCTCCCTCCGCAGAAGCCAGGGTCTAGCCCAGCTGCCAGGAAGAGGCAGCAGCTGGTTCTGCAACAGGAGAAGGGCAAGGCCGCTCCAGAGAGCCCCCAGGGCTGAGTCCCGTGCACCCCGGAGGTGCTGTCTGCATGGACTTCCACGGGAACAGGACCCAGGGGAACTGGGGACCCTGTGACCCCGCTGGATTCACAGACCCTTTCGCCTGCATCACTCCTACAGCATTTACAACTGAATGTAAATAAAGGCATGTAACACTTTACAACTAATACAACGTTGCATGAAATTGCCCCGAGTCTATTAACAGCAGGGAAGCCACTTACTGTGAGTTAGTATTTTTATCGATAGCTGTTAACAGTGACTGATACACACACGGGGCAGGGGTTCGAGGTAGGTCTGCAGTTGTGAGTGACATTCTCCAGTCAGTAGAGCCACTGCAGTGACCAGACCCTGCACGCCCCTCCCACAGGAACGCCTACGGACCCGCGTCGCCCACCCCGCGCTCTGTGCCCTCTCACTGGCTCTGGCCCTCCCCCCCCAGGGCGCGTCCCCCCCACCTCCTTGCCAGGCCTGCCTCTCCCGTACTCCGGTATGTTCCAGAGTCAATGGAATCAGGGTGAGGTGGAAGATACTAATAACTGACCTTCTCTAGTTCAGTAAAACTCTCAGTATCTACTTGTTTAAGGTGGAAGATAAAGAATAGTTTTTATATATTGGCATCTGGAATTTACTTCCATATGAGGTCTGTCCGGAAAGAGCCCAGCCATTGTCAATATAGTGAGAATGGTTGGCACAGCATCGATGTAACCTGGCAGTCAGGGAGAGGGGACTGGAAGGTACATGTGGGAACCATAATGACATCACTATACTAGTCAGTGGGGGTGGGAGACATCGTACAGTGAGCATGTGTACTGTGTGGCCATCACATTCAAAATGACTGAGCAAGTAGAGCAATGACCTGCATCAAATTTGGGGTTAAGCTTGACCGTTCCTCTGTGGAAACTACTCAGATGATTCAGAAGGTCTCAGCTGTGGGCAACTGGTGATGGGCGGCTTCATCCCGATAATGGACCTGCTCATGCATCTCGTCTCGTGCAGAGTTTCTGGTGAAACATCCAATCATCCAGGTGACTCCGCCCCTCACAGCCCAGACTGGATGCCCTGTGACTTCTAGCTTTTCCCAAAACTACAACCACCTTTGAAAGGGAAGAGATTTTAGACCGTGGATAAGATTCAGGAAAATAAGACAGGGCAGCTGATGGTGACTGAGAGACCTGTGTGAGGTCCCGAGGTGCCTACTTTGAAGGGGACTGCGGTGTCATTGTCCTGTGTACAAGGTTTCTTGTACCTTCCTCACTACACGTGTTTTTCACAGTGCACACCACTTTCTGGACAGGCCTCGAATACACTGGACTGCGCGTCTACTGACGGCTAGCACCCAGGACAGAGACGTCCCCGAAGTACTGAGACACCACGCGGTGTTCTCACGCAAGCGACCGCGTGGCTGGACTTGCCTCCTCAACGCCGGGAGCGGGCACGCGAACTGCCAGACACCTGCTGCGGATGGGCGGGATCACCTTGCACGTGGAGCTGCAGCAGAGGATCAGCCTGCAGGTGGGCATGTACTTCTCCATGGTCCTGCGCAGCGCGTGCTGCGCGTCTCTGGTGAGTCTGTCGGCCTCTGTCAGCAGGACCACTGGGAAGAGGGACAAAACAAACTTCCACTTGAGTGTCCACCTCCTTCTTCCCCCTCAGCATTCAGCGTGAAATCCCAAATAATTACCCTTATATACCACTCTTGCCTTTGGCAAAGACACATAAAAGTTATAGGTATAGTGAAAATAATTTTTGTTTCTATTTCAAAAATTCTGTAATAAGCTTATGCAACTCTAGGCTAAATGAAGTTAAAGAGGTTGCTATGGAATTCACTGCAGCCTTTTTATTATTTTTATGCACTAAAAAATAGCCCAAACAAGGATGTATGGCACTACACTTCCCCCAAACATTTTATGTCCGCAGGACACGGCTGCGGAACATCCTGGATCTCAGCGTTCTAAGGACTGTCCCGTGGGAAACAGCCGGCGCAGAGAAGACGCGTGTGGCTCGCGAGGCCTGGCGGTGTCTGGGTGCTTGGGCAGCAGGCTTCCACCCGGCGACGGCCGAGAAGGGCCCTAAGTGTTCCAGGAGCAATCTGCAGACACAGACCGAACCCGCCCCAGTTCTCATCGCACCCCATCACACTGGCACCCGGCGCTCGGCCTCAGAACTCATCGCACCCGGCACTCGTCCCATCTGGACGAGAAAACACGTTCCAGCACTTGGTGCTTGCTCGCCCACCTGTCACACCTGCTAAAACTTGTGTGTCACGACGCCATCCGCGAGAGAATATGCTTCATCACTCGCGGCTCGCCCATCACCCGTCACAGTGAATTGACGATGACTGCCACGGCACCACTGAGGTCTAGACCACGCGGTAGCATCGCAGCATCTGAATCTGTCCATAGAGACAGACAGACAGCACTAGCGACGCCCAAACCAAAGACCCATGGCCACGTTCACGGCAAACCTCAGGGACATCAAACCTCAGGGATAAGTTCTGCCTGAGAACCATGAACAGGAGCAAGTGCAAACCAACTAGGGTGGGAGGAAGTGGCCAGGACCCCCAGCCCCGCCCCCAGACCTCCAGGGCAGGACCCGCATTGCCCTCCAGAGCGCCTGGGAAGCACTGAGGGCCAGCCTGGGACCCGCACCCACAGGGACCCGCCCAGGGCTGAGAGAAGGAACCCGAGGCAGCGAGTGGGACAGAGCAGCAGACAGCAAACACCACGGGAAGCACCCCCCAAGCCTGTGTTCACAGCAAGGAGGAAGTCTGGGAACAGAATCCAAACTGAACACACGGGAGAAACAGAGACGGGAGGGCGATCCCGAAATGCGACCCAAACAGCACGGACCAGAAGGTGAAAGCCAGGTGGCACAAAACCACACCTGGGGTCAGAACGCAGCGGCAGACGTGGAAGCCGACAGGCGACCGAGCCCAGTCTCCTCCTGAAAGGCAACGCGGTGCAACCCACCAGCCGTCACAGCAACAGAACCAAGGAGGAAACCACACTGACTCACTCGTGGATGCAAACGCAGCGTCTGAAAACCGCAACACGCACTCGTGTCAGAGGCGCCCCATAAGAGAGAAAGCAACGGGCGTGCTTCGCCTCAATCAGACAGACGGACCTCCGCCAGAACCCAGCACCTGACTCCAGGCGGAAACCTAAGGCCCTTTCCAGTCCCGACAAAAGATATGCGTCCAAACTCCACTCCTGACCAGAGGGGCTGCTGAGCTAATGGGACAAGGAAAGCGTTACAGCCACCCAAACTGGGAAAACCGAGCATGTTTACAGATGATAAGAATGGGTGTCTGAAAAACCCAAAATGCTACAAACAGTTACGAGAACTTAATAACATAGTAGTATACAGAATTAAGACGTAAACATCAATAGTTGTCATACATGTAAATAAGAAAGCAAATATGAAAAACTCCATTCATAGTAGCAAAAACAAGAAAGTAAACATCAATTATTTTGAAATACAGACTGAGTAGGAAAGATGACAAATAGGCCAGAATATACACAGGCAATTCACAAAAAAGTAAAAGGAGCAACGAGCAAAAGAAACAAATCATCACTTAAGAAAAAAGCCGCACCCAACTTCTTCACAACCCGACAAAGACCAGGGAGGACGACCCACAGTGCTGCCGAGCGCCGGGAACGCCCCTCATCAGCCCGGGGCGGCGCACGCTGACACCCCACTCCACACGGGGACTCCGCACACGCAGCAGCAGCACCGAGTGTGGGCACATCGATGGCCAGGTCGCCCGTAAGAGCGTGCCCACGTGTGCACATGGAGATGACATGGGGGACGACAAATGTGCTACAGTAACTGCCTCTCCAGGATGGGGCTGAAGCTGGATGTAACTTTCCTTTTATTTAAATATTCAATAACAAACATGTAACTCTGGTCCTAAGAATAGTTATTTCCAAATCATTTAATCTCTTATTTTAAATAAAGCGTTTTTCATCATTCCTCTAGTTCTAAAATAACAAACGAGTAGCATAAATGGGCCTCTTTCCACCAAAATTCAACCCCGCTGACCCGTATACAAACCCCCATGAGCCGGGAAATCAACACCCCTTTCCTCACTTTCAGATTCCCGGCCCCCAGAAGGAGCTGCTGCTACGCGTGGAACAGAGGGTGACACACGGGTGACACGCTCGACTCCCCACCCACTTCTCCCCGGACGCCACCCCTCACAGCTGGACGCCTGTCTGTCACACACCTTTAAAGTCCCTCTGGGAGTTTGTCTCAAGTTGCTGGGACTGGGCCACCGTTTTCAGCATCTCCTGGATGACCACCCGGTCACTGTTCCCAGCATCGCTGAAAAGACAGAAGGAGAACTTAAAAAACATGTACTTTACGTGTGCATATATACACATGGAAATAACTTCCAAGTATCATGCCCTTATCCTTAATGCTGTTACAAGGAAAATGTTGAAGATCTTAAGTAGTTACAATTTTAATCAAAATTAGTAACAGCTAATTACATTCACAAAACTTTAAAACTGAGATGTTTCAGAGTTATTAAAAATATCAACAATATTCCGATACTCAATTACAACTTAATTAAAGTAATTGGAAACATTAAATATGTTCTTTTAAGTTTACTGTTACTTAAAAAGGTCAACACTAATAATTAAGCACTTGTCAATTACTTTAATACTTCTGTACACACTATAGTTACTAATCAGTTACAAATTTCTTAATTATCTGTAATTACTCAAAATATAAAAATAACTCCCTGAAACAAATTCAGCCCCCACCCTCCCTCCCCGCCCCTCAGCACAACCGCAGAGATCTGAGAGCCCGGTCTGGACAGGCCTATCCCCCACCCCACCCCACCCCCGCCCCCACCAGCGGCGTGGCGCTCACTCCGTGCCGCTCGCTCCGTGCGGGAGGACGGTCAGGACACAAGCCAGAACTCCGGAGGCCGCCGACTCACTACCGGCATCACCCGGCACTCACGCCCACGTGTTGCTTTGGCACGTCAGCCACGTGCCTCACCACCCAACACACACTCCCTGGTTAATTCAGGCCGAACCTCGATCCCAAACACCGACAACGATCAGCTCACGGGCTGACCGCCGCCCTGGCTGCGCAGGCCTCCTGGCGAGAGGAGGGCAGAGCAACCAGCTTCACTCCCCCGGGGCCGGGCTCTCTCTCAACACACCGTTACCTGATCAGTGACCCCCAAGTGTCTGTTCATGATCGCCTTCCAGTCAAGACCCGAAACGTCTCCCTTTTCTCTACCTCCAAGATCAGACCCATCCCAACAACCTTCTCCTCTTCATTTTCTTTGACGTCAGGGAAAATAACAGTGGTGCCTGTTAGGGCACTTTTGAGGACCTGATACAACGGGCCATGCAAAGCTTCTCTCTGCGGGCCTTACACTGGGTACAGATCGGCTCATACTTCCATCCCTCCCACCCGCAGTCCAGAGGCAGAGGTGCCTCTGCCCGACCCTGACCCGGACCTGGACTGTTCTCCTTCGCCAACACCTCAATGGATCCTGAAGCCTCACCAACTCCACTGCATCGCAATCGTTTCCACGCCATCCACTTCGGCAGCACCTCCCCGCGGCAACACGCGTCCTCTACATGTCCCTTAGCAAGACCCCAATCTCACGGCCTTGCGACAGAGAATGCGAACATTAGCCGGACTACGGTAACATCCTCTAATCCAGAAACCGAATGGAAGGACTGGCCAAGGCGTGGCCACCCAAATTCACTTTGTGAAATGCTTGCTCCAGACATTACAAACTTTTTAGACACTTTGCTAAATACTCCCGAGTGAGTCCATATATCTCCAAAACTATGTAATGTACGTAAGCTCTACAGAGCAAAGAAACTTAATTTCCAAAACTATTTGAATGAGGGGTCTCAACGAGAAGGCACAGTGCAAGGTTCTAGGCTATTTCACACAGGGCAGCCCCACTTTGACCTGTTTCATGCACTGGGTTTTCATACAGGAGTTTTCTTCGAGAAAGAGTCAGCTCTTAAAAAAACCCTGAACCCTATTCTAAAAATGAGTATTTCTCTACAGTAGCAGCTTACCTGGGATTAACTTCGAGGTGGTAATTGCTCGCAATGGTGCTAATTTCAACTTTCTTTTTAGATGGAGTCTGTGGACAAAAAAATAGATGTTTTTAAGAATTATTAGGTTATTTGTCCTCTTTTCTGTAGTTCACTGATGTTTTTAAATAAACAATTCGTGCTTACTGAAATAAAGCTCTGGAGAATCACCAGTAATGTCCTAACTTCCTTAACCTGCTGTGTTCATTTCTCGCAGATAAACACGTTTTCATACCAATCTCATACGCACACTGCTTTTACTGCGGTCAGGCTTCCCCTCCACCTCCGGAAACCTCCAAACCAGCTCCAGGCATCAGCACACCATCTCTGCATACAACCAGCCCGTGTCCTTTTACAGCCTCTCCCTTAGCACACATGTACACCTATGTGTCCATAACACATCCGTGTCTCTTGTGAAAAAGGAGAGGCAGGCACCTTGTTTTGCTTTTCCACTTAACACCCAGGCAACCCCTCAGACAACTGCGACAGGGTGTCACGGGTGGCTGCTACGAGGGCATTTTAACCAGGCACACTGACGGGCGTCGTTTGCCTTCTGCCTCTCCATCCCACGATTAACACCCTTGCACACATCTCGTGCGCTTTCCTTTCTGTGCAATAGATTCCCAGTAAAGAATTTCCTGGATTGAAAGGGACGCGTTTCCTAAACTTCTATGTGTGTGTATAACCAGCCTCCCTTCCAAAAACGTTCAGTTCACTGTTCCCTGGCAGTGGGTGCCCCGCCCCCAGCTCTCCCCATCGGCAGCAGGTGTCGCAGCGTGCCCTCGTTTCCTGCCGACTGCTCCGTGTATGGTATGCACGTGCCATACTAAACACTGGGGTGGCCAAAAAGTCTGTTACGTGTTTCCATACATTTTTGAATGAAGTTGTCTTTAACTTCATTCAAAACAATTTTGTTAGTGTATTGTGACAGCTGTCATACCAAAGTGCATTAAAAAACAACTTATCAAAATTGCTGAATTTTTCTGTAGCCATTTTAATACTGAAGATGGAATAAGCAACACTTTTGGCATACTATGCTTTATTATTTCAAGAAAGATGAAAATGCAACTGAAATGCAAAAAAAAGATTTGTTCGGTGTGTGGAGAAGGGGCTGTGACTGATTGAACAGGTCGAAGATGGTCTGTGAAGTTCCGTGCTGGAGATTTCTCGCCGGGTGATGCTCCATGGTCGGGCAGACCAGTTGAAGTTGGGAGAGATCAAACAGAGACATGAACTGAGAACAACCAACGTTACACCACGTGGGAGACAGCGCCGATGTTCCAATACCCAGTTCCCGTGCTAGAGATCATTTGCACCAGTTTGGTCATGTTAACCGCTCTCAGGTTTGGGTTCCACATAAGTTAGGGGGGAAAAACCTTCTTGGCCATATTTCCACATGCGATTCTCCACTTAAATGCAACAAAAACATTCTATTTTAAAACAAATTACGGCAGGTAATGAAAGGTGGATACTTTGCCATAATGTGGAACGGAAGAGACATTTGTCATAATGTGGAGCGGAAGAGACATTTGTCATAATGTGGAGCGGAAGAGACATTTGTCATAATGTGGAGCGGAAGAGACATTTGTCATAATGTGGAGCGGAATATACTTTGCCATAATGGGGCAGCCAAAGGAACCACCACCAACCGCACCAAAGGCCGGTCTTTATGCAGAGAAGGTGGTGTGTGTGTGCGTGTGTGTGCGCCTGTGCGTACGTGCGTGTGCATCTGTGTGTAGGGCGGGAAGGGACCCCTCTACTGCGAGCTCCTTCCGGAAAACTGGACGATTCGTTCCAACAAGCATTGCTCCCGATCAGACCAGACGAGAGCAGCGCTCGACAAAAAGCATCCGGAATTAGTCAACAGAAAACCCAGAATCTTCCATCAGGATAAGGCAAGATCGCGAGTTTCTCTGATGACCAGACAAAAACTGTCGCAGCCTGACTGGGGCTTTCTGATTCATCCGCCGTGTTCACCAGACACTGCACCTTCGGATTCCCATTTATTTTGGTCTTTACAAAATTGTCTTAATGGAAAAAATTTCAATTCCCTGGAGGACTGCAAAGGCACCTAGAACAGTTCTTTGCTCAAAAAGATAAAGTTTTGGGAAGATGGAGGTCTGAAGTTGCCAGAAAAAGGGCAGAACGTAGTGGACCAAAAAGGTAAATAGAGTGTTCAATAAAGTTATTGGTGAAAATAAAAAATGTGTTTTTCATTGTATTTTTACTTAAAACCAAACAAACTCTTTGGCCAACCCAATATTTGGAGGGCCTCAGAGTGAAATGCTTACTGTGATGGTCTGATGTTCAATTCTCAGTTTTTCCACTCCAACACCATAAAGTTCACGGAGAATACACATAATTCTTGTCTTTTTACCAGCCCCTGATGGTCCATACACTAACAGATGAGGAAAGTCCCCACATTGCACCTGGAAAAAAACCACAAGGCATTTCCTCTAATTACACGGTGGAATTAAACTTCTTAAGTATCAATATTTTGAGTCCCTGCTTATGAAACTTCCAATATATATGTGTGTATGAATGTACACATAGTGTTTTTTTAAATGACTTCTGGAACACTGAAAAGGTTATTCCCTGGCATTACCTTTACATAGTTACATACCCAGCACAGTGCCCGCTTGCTACACCGCCGCACGCTGGAGAGTAAGGGCCCCCAAACCCACTGACTGTCCCATCTCCCAGAAGCCTTTGTAAAATGGAACACTGGTTACTGGGTCCGTTCCATCCAGTATGATTCAATAACTGAGATCAATACCTGCCTTAGTTTGGGCTTCCACAAACAGTCCCTTTGGTAAGAACTGAGTGCATCTGGTTTATTGGGGAAAGAAAATTTTTGTGGGGAAGCAAAGGAAAGCAAAGCGTATCATCAACATAAACCCCATTCTGGGCACCAGTGGCTGGGAGACCCCGGGACCAGTGTCAAACACACCACAGCACTGAACACCACCCCACCACAACCAAGGGTGCGGAAGCCTGAGTCTCACGTGCCGCCTCTTCTCAGTCCCTGCTGAAGCCTGCTGGGGGGAGGAAGGACATGAATCCCCAGGCATTTCAGATGCTTAGGGGTGTCAGCAAGGGGAAGCTTCTGGCAGTGCAAAGTGGGAGGCGGAATCAGCCTGTGTGCTGGTAGGAGTATGGAGTGCAAGACAAAAGTGTCTTTGCAAAGCTCCCCAGTGGCTTTGGGGTTTAGGAATCCACAACAGGAAGGTGATCCAGATGACAAGAGCTCGAGAGCACGTCTGGGCCTCTGGTGTATGGTGCACAAAGTCTTCTGGAGCAAAAGTTTGGTAAGTAACTTTTAGAAGTATAGAAAAAATGATGTACATACTTAACAGAAATGCTTAGTACAGCAGATTTAATTGTCCTAAGGAAAGGAACTATTCACCTAATTCAGGGCATGGAAAATAGTATAGGCCCCTCAAATACGGGCTGTTTGACCTGACAAATACTTCGTTTTGACCTTCTAGCCAACCAAAACTAAAGTTATGCTTTAAATGTTTCATAGTTTTGTTAAATTACAGATTCACCAGGAAATGGGTAAACATTTTTTAAAAGCCAATCTGTTAACACATAAGGCCAGTATATTAAGCTTTTGTCCAAAACATTTATTCCAAATTGTGTAAAAAGAAAAATCATAGAAAATAAAATATAATGTATCCTTTGTCAAAGAAAATTCAAGTGAAGCTACTGTAAGAAAATGCAGTTTGTCTGTAAATGAAGTACACAGGCATAATAGATCTGTTTGAACTAAAGTGTGGATGGAATGATTAAAGAGAAAAAAGGATTTCACAACACTACCAACTTCTCTAATGACTTTCACCTCTCGTTT
This sequence comes from Sturnira hondurensis, assembly GCF_014824575.4. Lineage (NCBI taxonomy): Eukaryota > Metazoa > Chordata > Mammalia > Chiroptera > Phyllostomidae > Sturnira > Sturnira hondurensis. Next base: position 16,036,885 of record NW_028082350.1, on the reverse strand, counting down.
TTACAAAGTACTTAGTACCTGTAACTGCTGAGCAAAAACACGTTTATTACCACACGGTCCTTTCAGGTCCATAAAAGGGGCGGGTAGGTGGCTTCCACAGACACTGAGTTTTCTCAAGATCCTTCTTCCCTGTCCATACCCCACAAAATTCCGTTTGTCAAAACACTGGACCATTAGACACTTCAGGATGGGGGGTGGGGGACCTTTCCATGAGGAATTACATTGAAGGACAAGCTGATACGTCCTCTTTTATTGTCGAATTAGAAATGACCTCAGAAACGGATAAACCCAATACCTTCGTATTTATAAGTAGGGACGACACCGGGAAACTTGAAGCCAGCGGTGAAACGTAAGGGGAGTGAAGTCCCTTCTCCGCTCGGAAGCCTCCCAGGGCTGCCTCTCCCTTTCGGTCGGAGGTTAGGCTCCGCACCCCGCTGCACGCCCGGTCCCCCGCAGTCCCCGGGTACCGGCTGCACCGGCATCGGGAGGGTCCCAGACCAGCGGCGGACACTGCCGCCTCGGCGACTTCGTACCTGGGGTCCCCTCTCCCTGTTTCACTCGCCCCCTCCCCGGGTATCTGCATTCAAGGATCCCCCACTGCCCGTGGGACTTGCCGCGCCTTGGACTACAATCCCCGGTCCGCCCCTCCTTGTTTACAAACACAGTCCTCGTCTCCACACTGTCCTGGCCCCTGTTTCATCGCTCCCCCTAGCCCTGGTCGCCTCGGGAGGCAGCCGGGAACGCAGGATCCCGAGATCGGGGGCCGCCCGGGCGGGACCGCCCCTGGATCCCCGAGCCCCTCGGTCCCCGAGCCCCACGAGCCCCGCCCAGCCCGCTCACCAGGTTGCGCAGCTGGGCCGCCTGGTCCTTGTGATAGTCCAGCCGGGACAGCGAGCAGGGCCTGTATTTGTCCGCCCAGAGGCTCATAGCAGCTGCCGATCACGGTCAGACGCTTGAAAGTCCCGCGCGCGCCCGCCTTGCACCCAGATGTCAAGACCCCTTTTCCCGCGAGATCCCAGACTCGTGACGTCACCGCCGGCCGCGGCGCGTAAACGAGTACGGAAGCCTAGTGGAGACAGACTTAGCAGCGCGGCTTCACGGCCACGTGGTGCTGGCTTTCCATTGTTTCATTCAGCCCGTTTCTCTTTGTTCTCATTGAGGGTGATAGTCAGGAACTGTTGGCCGAATTCGAAACTTGACTCCGACACCTTAGGCGCCCGAGTTCTAGGGACCTCAGAGAAGCCACTGTCCTTGAATCGTTTCCTTTGTTCTTTCATTCACTTCCGCGTGCGGCAGAAACTTACAAAATGCTGACCGTGTGGACTCCTCTGTTCTTGATTCCAGGATATGCCCGGTTTGGGGCTTTTCTCACTGGACAGATACCCGGTCAAGGCAAAAACCTTGCTGGATTTTGGCAGTAATTGCATTAAGTCTACAGATCCACTGGGGTACGGTGCGCTTATATACTTGAAATTATTTGACATCTTCTGGAAACCCATGATTGACAACAACACACACACGCACACAACATGAATTTCAGTGAGATTTTGGGCCGTGTTCTCCACCAGGCGAAGCCAGATAGACTGCAGAGTGACTCAGAGCACGGGTTCGAAAAGAAGGGGAGTTGGAAGTGACGCCCTCTACCAGGGCGCGATGCCACACCGCAGGAAGGGTGTCGCCACGATGGCCCGGAGGTGGCGGGACTCACTTCGTGGGGCGCCATCAGTCACCCGCAACCCGAGAAGCTCACGTCTGATTTCCTTAACTGCGGGAACCACGCGGAAATGGCACTGTCCTTTATTTTCTTTAGCATATCATTTTCTTGGGGTGAAATGGAGATCTCATTTAGATCAGCGTGTGGGACAGCAGCGCTCTGACACCCAAAGCCGTGAACCAGTACAAACCGAAAGGAAACTTAGGTTGTGGCAAAACGGCGCTTGATTAACTTTACTGTTTCAAACTGAGGCAAAATATTGAAAGTGCAGTCATTTTACAGCCTAATAATCCGATCTTATTGCTCTTTCATTATTATTTAATAATTACGAGCATCAGCCAATATTTAATCCATGCAACCTGTCATAAAAAGGACAACAGCTGAGCGGAAATATGAAATGGTACAGCCTCTATGGGAAAAGAAATGGAGTTTCCTCAAAGAATAAAAAATAGAGTGAGCCAACAATCTCACTTTTTGGCATATATCCAAAGAAATCGAAAGCAGAACCTTGAAGAGACATTTGCACACCAACGTTTATTGCAGTATTATTCATAATAGACAACAGGCGAGTGTCCATCAACAGGTGCATAGAGAAAATTGTATATATATTTGTATATATAAATAATAGAATATTAATTATTCAGTCTTTAAAAACTTGTCTGATGCTCAAATCCTGTCTCATAAATCTCTAGGTGATTATGCTAAGCGAAATAAGTCAATCGCAAAAAGACAAATACTGCAGAGTTCCACTTACGGGAGGTATCCAAAAGAGTCACACTCCCGGAGACAGAAACACACTCCTGGAGTGGCGGTTGTCAGGGGCTGGGGGCGGGGCTGGGGGTGGGGCGTGGGCAGCCGCTGTCCAATGGCTATTCAGTTCTGGAAGATGGAAGCGGTCTAGAGTTCTTTTGCCCCACAGTGTGAATATGCTGAGCACTAAGGAGCTATGTACACTTAAAAGAGGTAAAAGTAGTAAATTTTATGCTATGTTTTTAAATCACCCACTGTTTTTTTAAAATGACAATAGCAATTAGATACACAGAGACTATTTTCTTAGTTACAAGAAAGAGGATTGTGGGATTAATTTTTAAGCCCTGTTATCTCCATAGAAAATAAATCTTGTCGTAGACTGCTCAGAGATTATTTCCAAATCTGCATTGGCCATCAGTGCAAAATATGCATCACTGTGTATGAGGCCTAAAGGGAGAGTTATTTAAAATAGATTAAGTGATGTGGAATGAAACGTCCAAAAGCTGTAATTGAACATGTCAGAAACATTAGCTCTGCGACAAGTAACATTTAATCACAGATTATGCAGAAGCCTAAATTTCGGTGGGTTGTTTTCTTCAATCAAATTTACATTTTAATCTGCCAAGATTGTTCATCACTGTTGGCTGCCTGGCACCAAGCAGCTTGTCACAACTTATAAATGCAAACCGCCCACATGAAAGCAATAGGACTTTTCCATAAAGCACAATGCTGATGAAAAATTAATTAGAGTCCTTCAAGATAGCACGTGGCTGGGAGTGGGGAAGTTTAAACAAGCGGCATTTTGTCTATCTGTGCTTCCTTAGCTACTAGAAGTGAAAAATGATCATCTGAGCCTCTAACACATTAAGTAGCACTAAAATGTCAGACTTCTCATCAGTGGGCGCTCGGCCAAAGCAGAGTTTTCTGGGTATACAGTGTGGTTGGCTGGCCCGGGGACATCATGAGAGGGACAGCCACACTGAGCCGGGACAGGACACAGGATCCTCTGAAGGGCCTCAAGGAAAGGAAAGTTCTGAGGAGAAAGGGCCCTCACGTGGCTGCAGATTTGGGCAGCTCCTCCTCCTGGCTGTTCCAGAAATGGGCACAGAGAGTGGGGCAAAATTTGCTGCCATTGTTAATGGTGGTGAGAGAACAGTTTCTGGGGAACAGTGGGCGAGGAGGCCTGAGCGTCACCGACAAGCACACGCGGCAGCGGCAAACCTGCGCAGGGAGCAGCGGTTACAGCTCAGCGACCCAAACATGAAGGGCATCACCCTGTCCTCCAGAGAGAGAGGCCCAGGGAGTCAGAGAAAATGACCATGAGATTCAGAGAAAGAGGAAATCGTTTCCTGTTTGAAATGCTAAGTCCCTGTCCTTAGTTCTTCTACTGAGAATTTACCCGTATGGGGTCAAAAGGACGACACTCGCAGATCGTGAACGGAAGAACGGCAGTGAACAGCCCCCTGGTCCCACAGTTCTCTGCTGCTGAGCCGAGTGCTGTGTGGTGGCGGTAAGGGGGACCGGAAGCCCAGTGAGGAAGGAGATTGCCTCGTTGGTACACGCTGGCCCCGCGCCCTGCTCCCCCAGCCTGCAGCCCAGTGAGGATGCCCTCAGCACACAGCTTCTCTCAGGAATGTGTGGACCCGCTCAGGCAGTGGTGGGCGTGAGGAGGTGGGTTAGGAAGAGTTTGGTCTTGGTGGCTGTGAGTCTAAGAGGCTTACGGCCACCCAAGTGACAACGTCAAGGCCAAGCTTAAACATTCACATCCAGAGCTCACAGCGGAGCTCTAGACAGGAGACAGGTGGGTGTCCTGAGGGCACCTGTTGTGGCCACCACACAGTAAAAGAGGAAGTGGAGCCTGGAGCCCTGCATGCTGGCTTCGGGGTGTCTGGGAGTGGCTTTGAGCCGGCCTTCTGCTGGGGACATTGTTCAGAGCCGCACCTGGGAGGCACACCTGCAGCAGGTGTGACGGAAGCAGCGTTAAGCAAAAGGAGTGAGGTGTTCTGCTGCGCCCCATGGGGTCTCTCGGGATGGAACCGCCTGCCCGAGTTGGCCTGCATTCGACCGAAGTCACGAGGCCTTTAACCCCTGCTTCAATCCATCGGTCACTGGATATGAGTGTCCTGGGAAGGGGATGGTCCTTGCACGAGGCCCCTCTGCCTCTGAGGCCACAGCGCACTGAGCTGAAAGCCCTACCTTGTCTGAACCACCAGCAGCTACAGTAGCAAGTCCCTCCCAAAGGGAACCTGGGCAGCGTGCTCCGTGGTCACCCCACAGAGACACAGAGGCACAGAGGCCTGAGCAGAGGAAGCCCAGGAGTCACGCACAGCTGGTGGAGAAGTCGGCGTGGCCTGTGCTGTGTGGGAAGCGTGGGAGTCCAGAGAGAGGAAGACAACGTGGAGGAAACTGCATTCAGTGCTATTTTTACAAGAAAGTGAAATCCGGACCAGCAACCGAACACAGATACCCAGGGTCGGCGACTCACAGAGAGGTGCGGGCTTGAAGGAGCCATAGCTTTGACCTGAAGGACCAAAGGTCTACACCTTGCCCAGAAAAGGAACGAGTTGCCGGATTAAATCTTAGCCCATGGCTCCGTGGGGCTGGAAGAATCGGCCAACTGCACTGGGAAGGGCCACCGATTCGGTCTCCATGTGTTCGAGGGGATGTCAGGTTTTACTTCAGGCAAGAGGCACAGGTGGTTTCCTGTGAAGAATTTAATGACGTCAAAGGCTTGGGTTACCACATCAAATGTTCCAAAGCACAGCAGGCTTGGGAGGGGAAAACGGGGAGGAAACAGAAGGAGAAAGAAGGGCAGTTCCCGGTCGCTGCCCTAAAGGTCAAGGACAGCGACCCTTAAACACAGCCTCTGTCCCAGCAGACTCGGGTCTGCCTGCCAGGAGAAACGCGTGTGCCAGTCACGCAGACGAGCACTCGCAACCCGGCTGAACCCCAGCCAGTCAGGAAGGAATCACGCTGTTGTGAGTGGAGGTTTTAATAAAAGCCGAGAAACGCCCCTTGGTGAGCATCCCCACGTCTCCTGCTCGGGCTGCTCGCTGCTGTCAGGCGTGGCACCGCTAAGGTACTCCGTGAAGAAAGGCCAGTGAAAGCAGAGTTGGTGACAGACGTTTAGGAAAGTCCCCCTAGAACTGTTTTCCTGTTCACTGGACTGTCTGTCCGCGAGAGTAGGCGGTGCCACCCGCCTCCCAGGCAGGCCTCCCGTGTGCTGGGCTGGGAAGGGTCGCTGCTGGCCTTTCATGGAAGCCCAGCTCTGCTCGCCTGTCTCGGCCCCACCCAGTCCCCTCGCTCCCTCCTCCACCCCTGACTTCCCATCAGCTAACAAGCGCGGCCAGATTCACGAACCAGCCCAGGACGTGAGCTGTTCTTGCCCGCGGTTTTGAGTACTGTGACCTCAAGTCTCAATTCAGAAATACCCAGCTCTTTCCAGGATTCAGTGACCAAATCCAGGCATTTCAAATTCTAGACCTTTCCCTCTCCCTCTTTTTTTAAATGAGCCTTCTTTTTTTTTTAAATAAAGATTTTATTTTATTTTTCAGAGAGAGGGGAAGGGAAGGGGAAAAAGAGGGAGAGAAGCATCAATGTGCGGTTGCCTCTCATGCGCCCCCTACTGGGGCACTGGCCTGCAACCCAGGCGTGTGCCCTGACTGGGGATCGAACCACAACCTCTTGGTTCACAGGCCTGCATGCAATGCACTGAGCCACTCCAGCCAGGGCTAGACCTTTCTCTTGGCGACAGTCTAGTCCGCACAGTAGACAGTGAGGGTTACAAACATCAGAGGCTCTGAGCCCATTCTGCCAATGCATTATTCTTTCTGAACCGCCCATTCCCTGGTTTGTAGCACAGTGTTAAAATGACTGATGAGCGAGTAAGTTCATAACGGTTGAGGCAAACAACACTTGCCTAACTACAAGTCGTACATCACCATGTAGCGTCGAATCCTTTCCCTGTTGCAAACAATAAAATGAAATGAATACAAAATAAAAGAGCCACATGCCCACAATTCTTCGTGACACCACAGAGGGGAACCGGTGATTTTAGCATCCATCAAACACTGCTGTTTTTCTAAGAAACAATTCCCAGCCCAGAGGCGTCTGTCGAGGGGCGCGGTGGGCTGAATGTCTCATTCTTCCTTTCTGGGTGACTTCCAGAAAGGTTTGCATTAGAGCACATCTTTCATCCTTAACACACTTACCACTGAAGATGAAAAGGGCACCACGCGCTGCTGTCAAGACACTAACCTCATTGGTCTTCGAAGGTGTTGAGGTAGCCCCTGGCTTTAGTGCAGAAGAGTTTTCGAGGCAACTACACACACCTTCATTAAGCAGGGGTGTTTTCGGGTTGTGCGGCCGAGACAGAGATGAACACAGCTCCTGTGTGCTGCTGTATTGCACTGCCGTGGGGAGATGACCCCAGGCAAGGAAGACCCGGGGCAATGCGCAGTGGGAAATGCAAGGACAAGAGTTCTGGAGGGCTGGGGGCTGTCGCCTGTCTGGAGCGGTCAGCGCAGACGGGCTGCCCAGAGGAGATGAGGCTGGAACTGGCCTTGGAGGCAGCGGTAGTAGTTCTCGTGGGAAAGAACTGGGACGCAGCACTCTGGGGAGAGGGGGAAACACACGCAGACCCCAGAGCTAGGAGCAGAAGGAACTGCAGGCCGGTGAAATGGATGGAAGGGGGTGCAGAGATCTGTCGTGAAGAAGTGGGAGACGACCGAGCGGGGAGCACTCGTGACATCAGATCACAGGGACCCTTATTGCTCGGATCTTCTAAACGGGCACCAGACTCCTCCCCCCTCCCTTTTGAAAACTCCCTGGTACTTCCCCATGTGGATGGTATCTGCCAGGTAGGAGAGCAGGCTACCAAATGTTAAAGCCAGAGTTATTTTTTAAATAAATACATGTATTTCCCTCAAAGAAGGCCTTCTGCCAAACTCGGAGTCAGGGTGGCCAAGCATTGACAGCCTTGGCTTTGCAGTCAGGCAGGTTTGAGCGCAAATCGCGCCTCCGCGGTCCCTCTCCCGGCTGGTCACCCCAGCCTTTACGTTGCCGTCTTCCTACCTGTATTTCGGTTGCTACGGGAGTTAAACGAACACCTAGCTTTTAGAAATTCTAGAAACCATCACGTGGGGACGGCAATCACATTAAAAACACGATCTTGCCCATAGGAATTTTATTTCTCGTTTCAGGAAGTGCTTTTGGAAACCGCGGTCTTGATTTTTCTGTTATAGGGAGACGGAGGGCCACGACCAAGTTTAAAACCAGGCCCGGCTGCGGCTACCGCGGACTCGCTCCTGCGCGCGTCTTCACACACGGCGGTGTCTGCACGCACAGATCGCGTGATCAGGCAGCTGCCTGCAGGGCCGGCAAATGTAACTGCTCATCGCCCCGTCGGCAAGCTGGGCCTCGTAAACACTGTCCAGAGGTAGCTGTGGTTCCATTTCTTCTCACCTTTCAAATATTGGCAATATTCTTATGCTTTTCTTATATTTCCAAAGTTTGGGGTTCCCCCCCAGATAAACTCACTTCCTGAAATGTTAATCCTCCAATGCCTTTTCAAACAAGGATTGAAAGATACTCTATTGTTAGCAAAAATTATGAATTTCCCATAACCTCCAGTGTTGCCTATACGTGTGTCTGGATGTGACCATAGGTCTATGCGTGCATATGTGTGTATGCATGACTATATATCCACACATACTATATAGGTATAAGTTGACTTTCATTACTGGAAGGGACCATATTACTTGCTGTTCCCCAGATTTTCAGATTATGAACGTGAAGAACCAGAGCAAGCAAGTGTCTCCAGTCAGCTGTGCAGCTGGGGGTCTGACTCTAAGTCTCCTGACCCACACTGTGGTGTCAGCTCCTTCCCTCCGGGTCCTCTTAGGAAAGAAGGAATATCCAGACTGGATGGGAAGTTGAATTCAACATAAGCAAACAGTCATCTGATATCGTGCAAACAGACTTTTCCTCCTTAGCTTTTAACAAGATAAACACCCTCAGAATCTGACAATTGGATGGTGGTTTAGAAGTTAAGAAAAGGGCAGCTGTCAAACTTTGTGGAAGTTTGGGCCGATAACATTTTAAATACTGTGCTGCTAGCCTTTATTTTGCCAAATAAGGATGCTGAAAATGACTCTAATGCACTGATGAGGTAATTTGTACGAGGACGGACATTCTGATACCAAAGAAATCAGAAGGATGTAATCTCAGAATAATGGACTACCTTATCAATTCAATGCATTCAGCTTTATGTAAAATAAACACATTTTTCTCAGTCTGCCGTGGACGAGTTCGGAAGCTCTCCCATATGGTGAACCGAACTGGCCTCCCCAGAACCCCCCCCCCACGATGCCGGCGGGGGCAGCAGCGTGGCTTCCCAGGCCACACAGACAAGTCCAATGTCAGATTCATGCACATTCAGGCAGGCGCAGCGTGGGACAAAAACGTTTGTGAAAAGCGTATCTTGAGGGGCAGAGAGCAGACAAAAAGATCTAAAAGATGTTAGGATTTCTTAAAACGTCTGACAAAATCTCAGGCCAGACCATTTAAATAATAAATAACTGTGTCGCTATCATTGTTACAGCGATGACATGCAGAAGTAATTTTACATTATTTCATTTATTATTATGATAGTCACATCTATTATTGGATAACTGTTTTGTTTGGACTTTTTTTTTTCTAATGCAGTGAAGGTCATGAGGTTCCTCAAATACCATACATTTGAACCCGGTACCTTTGCTCTATGCTGGTCTTTCTGCCTAAAATGACCTTCATCTATTTATGGACCTGGGAAGGCTCGTTTCACCGATTTCTCCCCTATCAGGTCCTGTTAACTGCTTTTCCATACTCAGCTCATTTGCACGTTACACGTGAAAGTATTACTGTCTGCACCGTGCGCTTCTGTTTCCAGTGTGTTTCCCTGGAGTGCCAGCAGATCCTCAAGGGCAAGAACCAATCTCACTGTTCTGTCTGCACTTGACCCCGTCTCCGGTGGTAGGTCACTTTGTTCATGGGATAGGGAAGTGGGGGTGCAGTGGAGGGTTTTACTTCAGCAGGAGCATCGAACGCACCATGACCCTCATTGGGCTGCATGGCCGTCCTGCCTCTCACCATCCGGGACAGCACCCACCTTAGTGCACAGCCCCCAGAGAGAGAGGGTTAGGTATCTGTGGCCTGCAAAGGGACTTACACGTGGTCACTACTGAATACAACTTTTATATGGGATTATTCATGGAAGTTCTCTAGTTTATAGATTTCCTGGAACTATTTCTGGAAGGGCAGCTAAATATGGACATTTCAGTTGTCACCTCAAGGCCAACATGGTGAACTGCAAACTGTGTTAGCACACCCCCAAACCCTTCTCCTGTTCGATTCTCTGTACCTGTCATGACAGCGGTCCCTCCCCGTGCCACCCAAGGCTATGTCCCCAGGGCCTAGTTCAGGGCTCTGCAAAGAGCAGGCCCTCAAAAAGTCATTGAACAAAGGAAAACTGTAAAACCTTGGGGGATTACTCAAAGGCTCCCACCTGGCGGGGGCCCCGAGGGAAGGCGCAGGGGAGCCACACCTGACAGGAAGATGCCACAGGATGGCAGCCAAGAGGTGGGGGCCTCAGGACAAAGCCTGTGAGACGCACTGGAGTGGGTGTTGAGCCAGAAGGGGAGGAGACAGAGGAGTCAGACACGCATGCACACAGGCACACGCTTGTACACACACGCACACACACGATCACAAAGCTGAGAGTCACTGGACCGGATGCTGAGCGTAAGGCCCCACCCATCTCAGCAGGTCAGTGCGCCCGTCCAGAGCGCACCAAGGGCGGAGCCAGGGCAGCTCCATCCGCGTCGGTCGCAGGTCCCAGAGAGCGGACCCCGGGTGGCTAGTTGACTTGTTCCACTGCCCCGTCCATTTGGTTTTACTGGTTTTTAAGTGATTTTTATAGCTTAAATTGTATTATGTTTGCATGCAGAAAAGTTTGAAATAATAAATAATGTACACACAGATAGGTACGTATATATGTATATGCAGCGTTCCAACGTTATTAAAAGTTCATCCTAAAGATCAATTTTAACAATGCCTAAAATCCCACCAAATGTATTTAAGCTGTCTCCTATTCATTCACATTTATGTGAATATCTTCGGGTATTACCTGGCACTTCCCAAGGGTGGATTCCCAGGAATGGGACTGTGTGTTCACGGATATGAATAACTTTAAGATCCTTGATAGGCATCGCTGGATTTCCATCAGCGAGTTCCCAGCACGTGTGAGAATTCTGCCTCCCTGCTCTTCCGGACACTACTACCAACCGCTACTCTGTTAACCATCTGATCTCCATTCACAAATAAGAGAAGGCAAAAAAACAACAGATCTTTGAAGAGCATAACTCTGTGCAAACGAAAGACATCAAGATGAGTAAGCAGAACAAGGAACTCTGGAGAAAACACATATTTTAGGGGATAGAAGGGAGTTTTAAATTTTTTTTGTTCATCTTCTCAGAGAAATATGAGAAGTTATTGGAACCATAAAACAAACCATAGGCTGCTGTAAAGAAGGAGCAACCCGAGAAAAAGACATTTCTTAGAAATTGGAAAATATGATTTCCAAAACACAAATTTCAATATAAGTGCTAAAGATGCCCCTGTGGAAATCTCCCGAAATACAGAGGAAGAAAGAAAAAGGTAGAAACTCTGAATGCCTAGCTGTCTGGCTGGCTCACTCAGCCAGGAAAGTAGAGGAGGAGAGAAGCAACTGGAAGCTGAAGAGAAGTATGAAGATGAAACACATCCACGCCTTAAATTAACGGGTCAAGAAAGTTGGCCGGTCATGGAGGAGAGGCTGGCACATGTCACTGAGGGTTAGAGAGGGGGCCAACAGAGAGTCCAAACTACCGGGAGCCATTAAACTCGGGTGAGCGGGGAGACAAGGTCACGGGCACTAAGGCTACTTCTTTCGCCTCGGTGAGACAACAAACGCTGGGATGAATTTACAATCAAGCATTAAAAGTGTTCGCATCTTGTTTGGTGTTACAGAGGCAATCACCAGGGGTGCTACCATCTAAATTGGTCATTTATAATTTAAAATTACAACTTGGTTATTTGTTCTTTCTCATGGTCTAGTCTCCCATGTTGTTGGATTTGTTTCACTGGGTGCATGTCATTATTCTATAAAAACAAAAATTCCATTTACCAAGACAAGAGGACTCGCCAATCTTTGTCCAAGGCTCGAATGGACACTTTCCCTGGGTGGAAGCTATGAGTTGGGGGTAGTTTAGGAGGCGGTGAACGGAGAGAAAGTTGGGAGCTGGCCTCGGAGGCCTTGCACCTCTAGTTACTGCAGGAGACCCCTTTGGAGAGTGTGGGGGCATCAGGCGAGTCTGAGTCGGAGGCTGGTCGGTGGCGCATCCCACAGGTGCCAACAGCGAAGGCTTGGCAGCTGGGGAAACGTGTTTGGAGGAGGAGACAGAGAACATATGTGCATTAGGGGCAGTTTGCTGGAAGAGACGATAGAAGGACGAGCAGACAGCAAAGCAGAAGGTTAGGCCAGAGCTGCTCTGTGAGGGGTCTCAAAGTCGGCAAGAAGGTGAAGGTTTTCACTGTAGGCTTGCCTGTCAAAAAGGATCAGCGAGAACAGGAAGCCACATTCAACAGATGAAATACTTTATTTTTGATTGGCCAATCACAGTTTGCATTCCATGTTATTTAGTATCGGTTGCAGGTGCACAGCACAGTGGTTAGACAGTCACGCACTTGACAAAGTGACCCCTGATATCACCAGTGCCCGTCTGGCACCGTCCACAGTCATCACAGTATTATTGATTGTATTCCGTACGCTGCACTTCACATCCCTGTGACTGTTCTGTAAAAACCAACTTGAACTTCTTAGTCCCTTCACCTTTTCACCCAGCCCCCCAAACCCCTCCCCTCTGGCGACCATCAGTCTATTCTCTGTGTCTATGAGTCTGTTTCTGTTTTGTTGGTTTATTTTGTTCCTTAGATTCCACATACAAGTGAAATCCTATATTTGTCTTTCTCTGGCTGATGCAGATGAACTACTTAAAACAACAACAAGTTTTCTGGCTTTCTTCCAACATTGCATTTGTTGTGGCCTTCTCTTAAAGACAAAAATAATCCTTTTTTTCCTGCTGTGCTATGACCCATAAAATTACTTTGTCCCTACAGTACCGAGATGTGCGCATGTGCCGTGTGAGCGACTCATCTGCAAGAAGAAAAGTCTTTGCCTGCAACCAACATCCGCCGCCTGCCCACACAAAGCTGTTTCGCCGGCAGCTCGATTCACACAACGAAACCCTCTCTGTAGCCTGTTTCCCAGGGTTCTTCCTGTTGGAAGAAACAACCCAGGGCCTCGACGTCCAGAGTAACTGCCGGGAACGAGCCTGTGGCCGCTGCTGTACTCAGCATGATGCACGACCCCCGAGTCACCTGGAGCGGCGGGTCCTGCCCCTCGCCCAGAGCTCCCACCTTTGATCTGACCACCTTGTGGATCAAGTAAAATGGATGAGCTTAAGAACATTGGTGTGTCCCCAAAAAACAGAAACGCAGGGCCGATCCTGGCCAAAGAGAGGAACCAAAACAGAGTCAGCATCTCCCCTGCCATTTTGAACAGGCATTCAGAGAGAATCGGCGAGTTCTTCCTTAAAAACCTAGTCTCTTTTTTCCCTGAGCTTCCTCACCTTCAGATTGAGGACTACACCAACACCTACAGTGCAGGGCCATGGGCAGCACAACTGCCCAAGAACACTTAGCTAGGTCCCTGATTCCTATTGTCATTATTCAACTATTTTAAATCTGCACACTCTCATTATTTTGGTCATCTGACCACGTTGACGTGAACATAATGCTTACTGCACTGCTTAGTACATATGTAATAAGACCTGAATAACTATGTGCTACTATTTATTACTCTGACTTTTCAACAAAACAGCAGTTCTGACACCAAACATGGCCTCTTCTGAATAAACTTCAGAAACACTGCCATCTAGCAGCACATCTCAAACTCCTGGGTCCCCTCTGCTTTAGAGGGGGGTGGAGGGTGGGGGACATGGCTACACAGGACCCTGGTGGTTACAAGTTGTGTGGGAAAGGGGCTGGTGAGCTGAGCGGGAGTGAGCGTGGGTGTTCGTGGACCGCAGGGACGCTGCCCTGGCGTTAGCTGGGTGAGCTGAACAAAGAGCCGAAGAGCAAGGCGGGGAATGTGGTCACTGAAAACACCCTGTGCTTGAAGGCCATCTGTTACGTTGTCAGAGTCTTGCTGCTCTTTGCAGGCAGGGACATCTGGGTAGAGAAGAGCTGAGGCTCTCAACATTGGTGAGAGTTCCAAATTTAATAATCACTCTTCGGAGACTTTTGCTACTATTACCCAGATAAGAAAAGTAAACTTTCTGAAAGTAGTGCTAAAGAAAGTCATGCTTCAGTCCTGGCTGGTGTAGCTCAGTGGATTGAGAGCACGCCTGTGAACCAATGGATAGAGGTTCAATTCCCAGTGAGGGCACATTCCTGGGCTGCAGGTCAGTTCCCAGCAGGGGACGCATAAGAGGCAACCACACATTGATGTTTCTCTCCCTCTCTCCTTCCCTTCCTCTCTAAAGATAAATAAATAAAATCTTTTTTTTAAAAAAAAAGAAAGAAAGTCATGCTTCACTTGCCTGGATATCCTTCCACTTTCTGCTTGACCTTTTGGGTCAGGACCAGGTCCTCAAATCCTGGCCTCATCTTAACTTCTGAAAGAAGCCTCAGCTGGCCTCCTTAACAGGATCAGACCTTCCAGTAGCATTCTCCTGGAGCAGACACCCACTTTCATAGCACTTGTCACATTGCATTGCATTTGTGTGCCTGGTTACTTGATCAATGCCTCTGTTTCCCACTAGATGGCAAGCCCCCTGAGAGCAGGGCCCTGTGTGCTTTTGCCTGACACCGCGGGCCCACACCGAGCGTGGGCAGGATACAGGACAGAGCGAACGAGGAGGGGAGATTGTTCGCAGCTGCTCATTAATGATCCCCAGAGTTCAGTCTGTCTCGGAACAGAAGGACATGTGGCCTGTGGGAGAGACCTGCAGACCCAGTCACTGCCCCTCATGCATGCTAGTTAAAGATGACTGTCACAGGGAAACCAGGGAGAAAAGCTGGGAGCCTGGTTCCAGAGGAGGGACACCATGCACTTTATCAGAAGCAGGAAAGCCCACCCTCCCTCTTTCCTCTCCCGCAGCAGATGCAGTCACTCGCTCAGGGAGATGGCGGGCTAAGGTCGCGGAGCACCTTGCCCAGAGCAGCATCTCACTCCTCTCTGTTTCTAAACCTGGACCCCCTCAGGGTCACATCAGCAGGTGACCACTTACTCCAACAAAAGTAAACTTTGCATAGGCTTTAAATAACTAAAATTCAGTTGTACATTGGTAGGAAGTCATTTGAGATAGCAACCTTTAATTACACATGATGTTAGATCTGATGTTGAGATGATGGTTCACGTCACACACAGCTCTCTGGTCAGCACCCAACATGAGGGGAACACAGGGCTCACTCTACCGACAGACGGAGAGTGGGAAAGTGAAAATGAGGCACAGACCCACAGAGAATATAAAAACATTAAACCCCAGGTCAACGAAATATCCATTTCAAGATTAGATACTACAGAATTTCAGTCAGTCTTCTCCTTTAGATTTACAGCAACATTGGGCCTATGCTATTCTTACCTACATTGCCAACAACACACAAAATATTTTTAATAAGATAACTCAGGGTGGAGGAATAAAAAAATGGTTCTTTTTCTTGAGGAGATTACATTTTTTTCCACAAGGACCATGTTACATTTCTTACTATAAAAGAAACAAACGGAACTTTTGCTCAAGATGGCCACGTAGGTAAATTCAGTACTTGCCTCTTCCCACAACAACCTCAAAATTACCGCTAAACTACAGAACAACCCATATTCAGAACCATCTGGATTCTAGCCAAATGGAAGTCTCACAACTAGAGAATTAAAGAGGAAGCCACATCAAGACTGGTGGGAGGGACAGAAATGAGGAATGGATTGGTCCCATTCGTGTAGCTGATAAAAATTGGGAGGGATATTTGAGCTTCAGAGGTCCCCCCTGAAGAGTCAGGGGTCCCAGCCCCACCCCAGGCCCCCAGTCCAGGGTTCCAGTGCTGGGAAGAGTCCCCATAACTTCTGCCTGTGGAACTGGCTAGGACTGAGGATGTGCAGGAGCTGATGGAGTCCCAGGCAGTTCCTCTTACAAGGCTGGGGCACAGACTCACCCCCTCTGAGCTCCTGCAGCAGCTCAAAGGCACCAGCAACATCCAGGGAAGAACTGAGTTGTCTGGCATCAGAGTGAGAGCTTGGGGGGGGGGCAGCTTTCTTCCAGATGAAAGTGCTAGCAGAGACAATTGTTCCTTTCCTCAGACCCCCACCCACATGGAAGCAGGATGTGGGCTCCATATCTGAGTCTCCATCAATCTGCCGTGCACCCAACCCACAAGCCCAGCCAAGCTGTTTTCAGTGGCTTTTCCATAGGAATGGTCTGTCTTGGCTCATGCTTCCTAGTTTCCTAAAATCTTTCACACAAGCAGTATCTGGCTTTAGCAGGCCCACACCTCCCGATAAGTCACCCCAGGCCCAGCACTAGCAGCAGCCAGCCTTGGTTTGCAGCTTGGCCTCGCCTGGGCATCTCCAAACACAGCACAAATGGCAGCCATCTGCAGATCGCTTTGTAGCTCATGCCAGGTGGCCCCGGGCAGAACACAGGCAGTGGCTGACCTTGGCGTGTACCAGTGGGAGGCCCCAGAGCCAGTGCACCCACAGGACAGCTTCAAACAATATGGAAGCACCGCCCCAAACCACTTCCATAAGTGACACACTCAAGGGGTGTACTGAGTGGGCACCAGAGTCCTGCCGAAGTAAATCCTACTCCATGGGTGGGCCCCTTCACAGATGATCCTCCATGGTCACAGCCAGTCTTAGCAGACAATCAGCCTGGAGTTAAATCCCTCCCACTGACATGCCATCAGCAATCAAGGCTCAACTACAACAGGAGGGTGTACAAAGCTCGCACAAGGTATCACCTGGAGTGCCCAGCTCAGCTGATTGGGGAGCTCATGCCACTGGACCCTACAGGACACTTATTACATAAGGCCACTTCACCAACCTCAGGAGACATAGCAGCTCTACCTAATACATAGAAACAAACCCAGGGACGCTACCAAAATGAGGAGACAAAGAAACGTGGCCCCAAGTGAAAGAACAGAACAAAACTCCAGAAAATAACTAAATAAAACAGAGACAAATCTACTGGATGCAGTGTTCAAAACACTAGTTAAAAGGGTACTCAACAAACTTGAACAGTGAGAACTTCAACAGCATGAAAAAGGGCATGGAAACCATAGAAAAGAACCAGTTAGACATGAAGGTCACACTAACTGAAATGAAGAATAATTTTCAGGAAATCAGCAGTACAGTAGATAAAGTTGAGAATTAAATCAGCAATTTGGAATATAAGGAAGCAAAAAAATAGCCCACACCCAATCAGAATAGCAAAAAGAAAAAATAATCCCCCCAAATGACCATAATGTAAGGAGCCTCTGGGACAACTTCAAGCATACCAATGTACTCATCATGGGGGTGCCAAAAGGAGAGCAAGAAATTGAAAACCTATTTGAAAAAATAAAGACAGAAAACTTTCCTAAGCTGGTGAAGGAAATGGACATACAAGCCCAGGAAGTGCAGACAATTTCAAACAAGATGAATACAAAGAGGCCCACACCAAGACACATCATAATTAAACAGGAAAAAATTAAAGACGAAGAAAGAATATTAAAACTAGCAAGAGAAAAAGTAGTTGGTTACTTACAAGGGAGTTCCCATAAGACTGTCAGTTGATTTTTCAACAGAAACTCTGCAGGCCATAGGGTCTGGCAAGAAGTATTCAAAGTGATGAAAAGCAAAGACGCAGCCAGGATTACTCTACTCAGCAAAGCTATCGATTAGAGTTGAAGAGCGTATAAAGAGCTTCCCAGACAAGAAAAAAAAAAAACTAAAGGAGTTCATCACCACAAAAACAGTACTATCAGAAATGTCAAAGGGTCTTCTTTAAAAAGAAAAAAGGACAAAAAATAGAAACAGGAGCAATAAAATGGTAATAAATATATATTTATCAACAATTTAATCTACAGTAAAAACAAAATAATTGAACAAGGAGAACAGAAACAGACTCCTAGATACGGAGAACATCCTGACAGTTGCCAAAAGAACTGGGGTGGGCGGGGCTGGGTGAGGACGGTGAAGGGAGTGAGAAGTACAAACTGGCCGAGACAGAAGAGTCATGGGGGTTTACAGCGCAAGGAACTATGTACGGTGTCGGGGGGTAAGAGATTTATCAGGATAATCACTGAATAAGTTACATGTCTAATTACTGGGGTGTACACCTAAAACTTATATAATATTGTAGGTCCGTTGTAACTGAAAAATAAAAAGTGATTTTAATTAAAACAAGGAAACCAATTTCTTACCCTATAAAGTAAAACATTTTCAGAATATTTCTGGGTAAGAGAAATAATTTAATCTGCTTTTCTAGTTGGTTCAAGAGAGCCATGGGAGGGTACGTATTACAACAACATGCGGTGTTACGGGTTAGAATTACTGGTGCATCACAGTGTATGTTTTAGGACTACGGAGAATTACAGACTGAGCAGAACTCCACTGACCTAAACCTAATGAAAGATTCATAAATGGGGGCAGGTGGAGTCAAGGGAGACACTAAACATCTCACAGCAATAGCTTCGTAGGCTTTACCTGACCTAGGGCGTCAGACGGTAGACTGGTAGCCATCATCTCGTGGTTAGAAATTAGCTAGACACTCTTGGGTACCCAGATTTAATGAGTGATGGGCCAAACCATTCCAAATAGGCTCCAAACGCATGAACTATATAGGCTTAGGAATTTCAGGAAAGAACTCTAACTCGGCAATCGAGGCAGGACCTGATGCTGCACTGAGAGCCATGGTTTCTGAGAGATCAGATCCACGGAATCGGTCACACCCTCCTCAGTGTGTCTTCCTGTGGGTAAATACGGACGTGAGGGTTCAGTAACTCACAGTGTGTTGGCCGAGGTTCTAGTACTCAATGAGTCTCCCCTCTAAGGCCTCACATTGTTGTACCATCCCAGGAGTACACATATTCTTTCTTTTTTACTGTATTTTTATCTTTATGATGTGATGTTTTATTTAGAGCCAGGACCCAGAACTCTTATGACAAGGGTTAGCTGAGCTGCAGGTGCGTCCAGTCTGCCCTTTGAGATGAACGGCACTAGCAACACAGCTGACGCGCCTGACGGGTTAACTAAACTCACCTCAGGTGATCCCAGCGCATTCGTAGCTGGCACGTTCTGGGTAAGGTAGTCATTCCATTTATATTTATTATGGGCACTGCATTTCCACACGTCTTGGCCCATCAATCACCAGTGCTGTTTTGGGAAAAGAAATGGAAATGTATTCAGGGTCAGTGCTGGCAAAAGAAATGAGTCTGAAATTAGTGGTCTTATCAATTTACTGGTAGACAGATGCCCATTTCAAAAGGTCAAATTGACTAAAAGAACTGAAGGAAGGAGAAGAATTGGTATCAAAGAAGTAAACCAAAAACTGTCCTCTCATCCTACATTTCTCATCCTAAGAAATCAAATAAATTTGAGTTCTTATCAAATCTGTAAGGGGCCAAGCTTTCTCTTGCTTACAGTCTGCGAGGAGTCTTCCTAAAAGTCCATATATAACATAAATACGTGCAAGATTAAATGCATCATAAATACGCTAAGAAGATGGTTCTTCTCCTCCCCCCAAAACAAGCAGTGTGATGCACTTGTATGTTGCAATAAGTTCTGAAATATTTCACAATATCAAGGTGTGTAAATTATTTACTTTTTAAAAAACTTTTTTAAATGATGTGTGTTGAATCCACCAACCGTGAGAACAAATGTTGGAGACTTTCGGGGTTCCAAAGATGTTACTTTATTGGCCAAGTTTAACCTGCGCAGGGGTGAACTCTCAAAGTGTCCAGTGACACAGTGCCCACAAGGGCTGCAAACGAGAGTCACACGCAGTGCTTACAGCTAAGTCCTTACATAGAGGCAAGCAAGCAAGCGTTGCACAGAAGCACATGTGGTTAGCTATTGGCTTACAGAGCCCACACGCGGGAACAGGGTGGGGTCTGTCTCAACTGAAAGGAAAATTTTGAAACTAAACACATTGCAATCAACTTACAGGATGTTTGCTAGGGACGCAGGCTCCCTAGGGCTGAGACTATTTTTCTTGTTCCCAACAATGTGTATAAGATTGCCTTTATAATATTATCACTTCTATTAATTTGCATTTGATTATTACAAAAAACTGTAATTTCTCTTTTCATTTCACATTGGTAATTCTTACTACTAACTAGTTAGTTAATTAAGGGAGGGATGAAATGATCAGATTTTTTTTGAGAGAGAGAAACATCAATGCAAGACTCAGGTTGTCTCCTGTAAGGGCCCCATCGGAGAACCAAACCCTCAACCCAGACATGTGCCCTTATTGGGAATTGAACCCACGACCTTTTGGTTTCCAGGATGAAGCTACAACCAAGTGAGTTTCACCAGTTAGGGCAAGAGAAACTGCTTGAAAGAGGGTGGGGGTGGTGCACTGCATGTGGTGAGTGGGTCTGCCCAGGTCAGCCACAGGACCGGGTGTGTTCCCAGGGATGGAACGTTCAAACTCAGCTCTGCTGAGCAGGCTGGCAGCGGGGGTGGTAAAATGTGCAATAAATGATTCCTGTCCGCACCGGGGAACAATGAAGCAGTAATTTTTCTTATCTAATGGTCCTTTTCCGCTGTCCTTTATGGGGGCCAGTAATGGTGGGCTCCCTGCCAGTCCCGTTTCGAAACGCTCTCCTCCTGTGGGGGCCTGCAGTGAGGCAGGGGCACCTGGTTTTTGTCCTGCTGGGTCACCGTGTTCCTGCAGGTGTGTGGCTCATCACAATCCTTTATTCCTGTCCTTGTGGCTTTTTATTTTTTGCACCATTAAAAATGCATGCAGCGCACATCTCATCAATCCCCAGTGTCACGTAACTGAACAGTGTGTGTTTATGCAGCTGCTGACTCCCGAGATACCCTCTTGGGAGGAGACGGAAGTTCTGAATGTACCTTTCTGTAAATCAGTAAATAGTACAGGGTCTGAGTTTTAAAAAAAGAGAGGTTTTTAATTCAACAGCCTTGCCAAGGGGGCTGTGGCTGTGTGCATGTTGGCTGATGGAAAGGTTCCTCTTGGAAGCAACACCCAGTACAGGAATATAAGAGGAACTGATTTTTTTTCTTTAAAGGAAACTAGCATTTGGCAAGACCGTGATACTTTGCCTTTTGTTGTGTGTTTGGTGTTTTCAGTTGGTGAGTAGCAAGGTCTGGGAATAATCCCTTGTGTAGGGGGTCTTTCCACGCGGAAGCTGCAGCATCTCCTCTGCGCCCCCCGGCACTCCCGCTTTCTGCGCAGCTGTGCCTGTCCCCACCCACTTCCTGCCTGCAGTCCCCTGGGGTGCTCCAGATGTCTCCCCATGTCCACGCCTCTCACTACCCGGCTCAAGAACCAGTCTCCATTGCCTGACCCAACACTCCTCGGAGGCAGAGACCAATGGAGGATCCTCACCAGCAATACTCAGTGACTCGTCCAAGTTCTCCACCTTTTCTGAGTGGCCCCAGGGCATGCTGCAAACTTTGCATGGGGGACAAAGCTTATGGGGCCATTAGTCATAGACTGGGGGCAGGAGGACTCTGAGCAGGAAACCCTGGGGCAGGTAGGAGGGGGCTGTCCCCACTCTGTCCCCACAGCTCCACTGCTTTTTTCCAGTTCTGTCAAAGCGCTTCCAGTGATGGGTGAGTTTCCTTTTGTTGTTCATGGAGTTTGAGGTGTGAGGGGCAGTTCTTGGATGAGGGAAGACCAAGCACATTGTTGTTCAGAACACACGCGCGTGGGTGGAGGCGCGGGAGCCACGCTGAAGCGCCTCTCCTCTCTGAGCCCCTGTGAGTTAGCAGAGCAGCTGAATTTTCAACGCAGCTGCTTTGACCCTAAAGAAGTCCATCATTTCTTAATTTACCCATTGAAGAAACAGCCTCTCCTGGACCCTGGGCTTCCCACATCCCTGCGGGTCCGATTCCCCTTCCTCTCCCACTGCCTGGGAGCCCACCACATGGCAGGTGTCAGGTGTCCCTGGTCCTGGTCTCCCAGTGCCAATCACACATCCCAGACACCCCGGGGGGCCTTCCCAGTGAGGTGAGGCCCCGGCACAGACACTGATGAGCTGATGGAGACGAGTTCACTATAGGTCATACTGTGGGGTGACTGTGGGTGGCATTTGTGGGGTGCAGCTCAGGTGATGCAGCGTGGGCACCAGGTTGGCACATAGCACGGAAGGAAGCAGGAAGCTCAGTTAGGGGGCCACTGACGTCATCAAGACAAGAGATCACGCACCCAGGACTGGATGAGCAAGGACGCGGGTGGAGGACAGTCGGTGGGAACTCCAGTTGGACCCCCTCCAGAGGGGGATGGTCTGGGGTCTGGACATGGGAGAACAGGAGGCATGGAGTAGGACTCCGGTCTGTTTTGAGTTGAACTGTGTCCCCCACAAATTCACATGCTCCCCTTCTACCCCTGATATCTCAGAGTGTGATCTTGTTTAGAACCAGGGCTGCAGATGCAATTAATGAAGCGAAGCGAGACTGCACTGAAGGCCCCTGACCCAGTAGGACCGACTGGGGTCCTCGTAAAGGGGAAGTCTGCCCACAGACACGTACGCAGGAAGAGGGCCGTGGGAAGAAGACGGCAGGGAGGAGAGCAATGCATCCCCAAGGCCGAAAATGCCAGAGACTTCCGGCAAACCACCAGAAGCCAGAGAGAGGCCTGGGACAGAGGGTCACAGCCCCCAGAAGGAGACCACCCCGCCGACACGTTGGTCTCAGCCTCTCAGCCTCCACAACCATGAGGCAAGAACATTCTATTGTTCTAGTCCCCAGTACGTGGGACGCCACTATGACAGCCTTAGCAAACTAACCCGCTGTCGCTGCTCTAGCGACATTTCACTGAAGGGCAGTGGGCAGACTCGGAGACACTTTTGCCTGTGTCCTTCCCTGTAGAATGCCTCTCTGCACCGAAGACCTTCAACCGGCAGATTGAGAAATCAAAGGCACCAAAGGGGTGTCTGGCCTTTTGGCATCTCTCGGCCACACGGGGAAAAGAAGAGCTGTCTTGGGCCACACAGTAAATACACAAACACTAACGAAGACAAAAAGTAATCTCATAAGGTTTTAAGTAAGTTTGTGACTTTGTGTTGGGCTGCGCTCAGAGCCATCCTGGGCCGCAGGTGGGACGTCCACTCCTGGTAGAGAATCATGCAGCTGTCCATCCATCCATCGATTCATCTAGAAACACCAATCCAGCCAGTATTTCTTGGGAACCTGGTGTTCCGAAACCCCGAGTGTTATCCCCATGAGTTGAAAGAAAACACTTGTGTGGGGGTGGTCAGGAAAACTGAGGCCAAAATCTCGGACTCAGTTAAACAATGAGAAAATTTGGCCGACCTTCCAAAAGAGCATTCCTAATCATAACAGGCATTATTCTGCCAAGAGCTTCCCAGAGGAAGTGGTAATGATCCCACAGTTTGAGTCACAGGAAATTGTGCTGGGCAGGACATTCAGTAACGCACTTTGGGGAGTAATCTCAAATAATAAAAGGGAGCAGGCATGATTACTTCATTGTTTCCATCTTTATTTGTTCTAAAAGCTCCTTGTGGAGACTTTCGCGACGCAGGTGGCCAAATTACTATCGCTGGAAGATGCAGTGGAAGACGAATCGATTGCCAGGATTGTTCCTTCCACTCCTAGTTATGACTTTTATTGGCAGGCTTTTTCCTCTGGGGGCTTTCTCCTTGGCATTTTCAGTGAATACCCTCCATTTTCCAATATTTTCTATTATTGTCTTTGTAACTCCAATGCTGGGCATTAGGAAGATATGGAAGTTACAGCTGGTCTCGGTCACACACCTTTCGGTGTAGCTACTCACGCAATCCTTCATGTGCAAACTGCAAAGAGTTTTGGCCCAGTTCCCAAGTCCCGAGGTATTTCGGTAAGTCCCCCGTGGGTTCCAGGAAATTCGCAACAAGATAATCCTTGAGTGTCCTCTTTGGTCTTTTGTGTCTGAAGAACTGAGTTGTTGTTTCCTGGCAAACTTGAAGTTGTTTCTTAATGGATGTCTCCATTTTCAGATGTCTTACTGGATGGGGAGAAAGCTATCCTCCTGGTTACTAATTAGCTTGAAGCCAAGTGTAAGAAAGCTTTGAAATGCGGCTCCTCTCCGGTTTATCACCCAACACTCACTGACGCCTGGCCCAGCAAAACCACCTGCTCTTGGCCAGGGGAGGCGGGGGTAGGTCCCCACCCTTGGGACCCAGATGCTTAAAATATGAGGCTCAGAGACAGGTGGGTCTGGTGTGACGCCTCCAAAAAGCCCACACATCCTGTGATTTTCGGGTTAAATGGTCATTTCTGCCTTGAACGCCTCCAGGTCTTGGGGGAAGGGTCTCAGACTGCGAAACACCGTGTGAAGAGGGTTAAGGCCAGAAACCACTCCCCAGATAACCTTCATGGTCTGAGAACCCTTCCCGTAATCCATCGTCCTTTCCGTCACATCCTGACTCCTCTCTTCTTTACGACGACTCAGCCCCTCAGTCAAATTTCCAGGCCAGGAACTCCTTCGCCTCCTTCCCCAGCCCTCCCACCCCCGCTCCCACCCCCGCTGCATCCGACTGGCAGCCAGAAGGCCGCCCCAGGCAGTGCAGCGCTTCACAAGCCCATGGGACCAGGAAAGCAAGCACTGAGCACGCACATTTTGTTTTGTTTCGTTTCGTTTTGTTTCAGGAAGTCAAGAGGCTACTGCTGTGAGTCACTAAAGAGAAACACGGGTAAGCACTTCCTCGCCACTCCCTGCGGAGGGTTCCCAGGTAGGACAGACCTTCCACTTTCTTCTTCACCTCTCTCAACCACGTCCCCTTCAAGGGGTCATCCTGCACGGGTCTGGGGACCAGGGGGACCAGCTCCAGGGAGGGCGAGGGCAGGCGTCCGGGAGCATGTGGTCGGTGACACGGAGCTAAGGTGTGTAGTGGTGCCCAATCGCTGTCACACCGTCACCCACTCGGAGCCTCAGTGCACGGTCATCTCGCGGTCTGCGGGGCAGAGGCCAAGGCTGGTGTGGCTGGTCTCTGTGCTTCGGGTCTCCTGAGGCCGAAATTAGAGTGTCTGTGGTCTGTCTCCTCCTGGCAGGCTCTGTGGGCAAATCTGCCACCACGCCCACTCGGGGTGTTGGCAGGGCTCAGTGCCGTGTGGCTGGAGGGCTGAGGTCCCCATGTCCTTGCAGGCTGGTGGCTGGTGTCACTCTCAGCTTCCTGAGGCGGCCCTCCCCCCTTGGCACAGGGCCCACTCCCCCAGCTTCCACGGCGGCCCCAGCACAGCTAGTCTTCCTTAACAGGCTCTGACTCTCTGTGACCTCCTGTCGCTTGCTCTTGTCTTGGCTACGCCTCATTAGTGGGCTGTTCGACTTCCCTCTTCTGGTTGTAAGGGTCCATGGGATCCCAATGGGTCTGCCCGGAAAAGTGCGGTCTCTGCATGTCCGCTGATTGATCATTTTCCTTACTTCCACCAGGTATCCTCACTGCATGCAGCACCTGAATTCCAGTTTGCGTGAACAGCCAGGGAGCGGGGATCTGGTGGGGACACAGCCTCAGGCCATCCCTGTGTGACAGAGTGCTGGACCACCTCCTTCCGAGTTGGAGTTTCCACAGGGCCCCCAAAGATGGACAGCGCCTGAGGGGGTGCGCAATACTCCAGGCCTGATGAATGGGCTGCTGCGCCCGTCCGTGCTGGGCAGTGACAGAGCAGAGCGCCCACTCCTGCGCTGTGAGAGAAAGGCGCCCTGGAGCTGCAGGAGGACCGTTCCGGAGAGTTCCGTTGAGTGCTGAGCTCCCCGGCGCCTCTCATGACATAGAAAGGCTGCTCCCATCGCCCCCCACCCCCCGCTAGCTGACAAAATGCTGTTCAAGACAGCCATTCAGCCAGCTTGGCATGCAGTCCCTGCAGGTCAAGGATGGCAGACACGGGCGCTGGACTCAGGCATGAAGAGTCAGGACGACAGACTCCCCGCCGAGAGAGCCCAGCGACAGGAGCGGCAGTCTGACTTCCCCAGTTTGATGGGGCAAAGACATGCCCCTTAAATTTCCGGACGTGAACCTTGGAGACAGCCAGTGCTTTTAAAAGGGACTCTGCCGGAGAGCATCTTTTCGAAGGGAGGGCATGGCCCAGCAGAGGCAACAGGTGACAAAGGGGTGGGGACCGCAGGACAGAGAGCCCCAGTCAAGGGAGAGGGCCTGGCTCAGGGGTGTCCAACCCATGGCCTGTGGGCCACATGTAACCCAGTGTGGCTGTGAATGTGTCCCAACCCCAAATCATAAATTTACTTAAAATATGATGAGATTTTTATGTGATTACATGCCATGATGTGTGGCCCAAGACAACGCTTCTTCTTCCAGTGTGGCCCAGAGACACCACAAGGTTGGATACCCCTGGCAGTGGAAGGAAGAATGAGCCACAGGTGACACCCATCAGCCAGGCCGGTGGCCCAGGCCTCCTGTCCCTGCTTCCTGCCCATCTGTCCCTGGAAAGGCAGGGAAGAACTGACCCTCCAGAGAAGGGTGGGGGGCATGTACACTGAGAGAGAGTGCAATGTATCATTATTACGCCGCACTGCCCTGGGCTGCAAGAATTCTAGTGCTTTCCTGGGGTCTCATGGAGGGGGAGTAGGTAGAGCATCATCCAACAAAAGCAGTTTAAAAGACAATAGTGGTAAAGAAGAAACTGGCTTGTGGCGTGATACCTCCTTAAGTTATACAGATCTCCAATCACTACACTGTAGACCTGGAACTAGTATAATACGATATGTGAGCTGTAACTGAAAAGGGTTTTGAAATTGTTTTTTTTTAAAAGAGAAGACAGGATAAACTTGGCTGGTACCCTCTTGTATCAAGCTTGTTCAGTAAAATAATGGCATGGTACACATGTCGTTAATTATGGACGTCACTTACATGACAGACTCATATTTCAAGTGTGCGTGAGATGACCTCTCAGCGTTCTCTTTACCTGTTCACACGGCATCAGTTCCTTGAACTGAGCGTTTAGTCATCTCCCGGCACCCGGAAAACCACCTCTCTGGCTCCTCTCAGGAGCTGGGGTAACTCCCTGCATCCGAGGGAGGCCGGACAAAACGATCTCTCCAGTTGTTCCCAGCTCAGCCCTTGCCAGATGAACTGCAGCTTCCTCCAAGGCCCCTTGCCCGCGTCCATAGGTCACCCTGCAGTCAACTTCGACGCCGAACCTCCCACTAGGATTGGATTCTCCTCCAATCTGCCCAGAGGGGCAGCCCTCACCGAAGTCCCCCCAACCCCCGCAGATCCTTCCGCATCTGGCTCCTCTCCCAGCACCGCAGGGGAGGGTCCAAGGCTGCTGTGACAGAAAGCTGACGTCACTGCACACCCCAGAAGAATAAACTCTGGGGGAGAGAGCGCGGGTAGCAAACCAAAGCTCGATTTCCACACCAGGGCAATCTTTGGTAGCCACACACCTGACGTGCAGAGGGGCCATTTTACGGCCTATCACTACATTGGAAGGGCTTTTAAGTAGAATGTGTAATTTACAAGTACAGATGTGCACTTTAATTGCCCGTAACTGAGTTTTTAAGATATCAAGGAGTATCAGAAATATGAAATGCCAGTGAAGAGATGAATGATGACACTTAAGTAATTTAAATGGTGGTAGTTCTTTAAGAAGCAACATGACAAAAAACTCATAAACTGCATGAAGCCTGATTTGCCACTTTGAAGTTGTGCCCCGTGCAGGCATGTTGTCCCCTTTCGTATTTGATGGTGTCCCGATGGATGGCACAGAATCGTGCAGTGGTGTATGACAGAGAGGGTTTGGACTCTACACCCTCCTTTGTCACTTCACTTCTGCAAAGTGTCACACCCATTCCTGTGCGGGGCAGGGTCTTTCATCGCTCTCCGGACTTGGTGCCGTGAGAACCACGCTCCGTCCCCAAACTGTCTTCCCGCTTCTGTCTGACGGGAACAGGACGGGGCTCAGGATCGGCGCGCAGGAGGCCTTTCGCAGCATTTGTACCTTGTCCCTTTCCTGTGTCACATCAGCAAACTGCCCCCCTGCGAGTTATCATCTCACCCGCCAAGTTCAAAATGAGCGAACCAGTGAAATGATGAGTTCACGGGCCTCTGTTCCACGCCGGCTATTGGACGTTGATGACGCCGCAGAACCTGCTCAAGGCCTTTCGAATAAGCNCGGGGCAGGGTCTTTCATCGCTCTCCGGACTTGGTGCCGTGAGAACCACGCTCCGTCCCCAAACTGTCTTCCCGCTTCTGTCTGACGGGAACAGGACGGGGCTCAGGATCGGCGCGCAGGAGGCCTTTCGCAGCATTTGTACCTTGTCCCTTTCCTGTGTCACATCAGCAAACTGCCCCCCTGCGAGTTATCATCTCACCCGCGAAGTTCAAAATGAGCGAACCAGTGAAATGATGAGTTCACGGGCCTCTGTTCCACGCCGGCTATTGGACGCTGATGACGCCGCAGAACCTGCTCAAGGCCTTTCGAATAAGCTCTATATCTAGTAGAATGACGCTGTGCCACCGGCAAGGCTGGGAAATTTTCCCAGCGGCCTCGGAAGATTGCAGGGAGCCCTGAGAACGTTTGACAGGCAGGCGCCCCCTAGTGTAGCGGCTCCAAGAAGCTTCCCGGAGGGAGTGGCCTCTAATCTGACTCCTGGGCAAGAAGGCGTCATTCATTTTGGAGGAGAACTCTTTCTAAAGTGGGAGGGAACAAGGAATGTTTGAGGATCAGATAGATTTGTAGCCTTAAGGCGGGGGCGGGGCAGAGGGTTGAGCTAAAGCCCCCGAGGTTCAGGTGTTGCGGGATGATGATTATAGAGAGGGAATTTCTAAATAGACAGAACTGACTCTAACTGTGGGTCAGAATAAATGGGACACTATCAACAGCAGTCCCAGCGTGCACTTCCTTGGCGGAGCACGAGGGGGCGCCCGCTGCAAAGCTACGACTCCGCTGAGGAGTCGGTGGAGAGGTGGGGCTCGAACCTCCTGGAAGAACAGTTCGAGTAAGTGATTGTCTGCAGCGAGCAATGTGCTTCACAGCTTGTTAAACCAGACATGTTTCCCAAGGGAGGAGCCACGTCCATTTCCAGGGTCCTTGGTACCTGCGCGGACTCAGAGCTGCTGCATTCCAACAGCTCCCAGCTCCCGGACCCCGCTCTCTGCGGTGTAAGTGCGAACAGGTGCTTGGTTCCTGGTGCGGGATCCGGAACCCACGTGCTGTTTCCGGTTCCCGCCTCCAGGGCGGCGCTGGCACAGCCCCGGGCATGATTTCAGGGGTCCTTCAAGAGCCCGGCTGAGCGATGCTTGACCTTCGTCACAGCCGAAAAGGTGCTGGGAGCACTGCCCTGCACGGTATGGTGTCCTGTCCTGAAAGTCAAG
This sequence comes from Sturnira hondurensis, assembly GCF_014824575.4. Classification (NCBI taxonomy): domain Eukaryota; kingdom Metazoa; phylum Chordata; class Mammalia; order Chiroptera; family Phyllostomidae; genus Sturnira; species Sturnira hondurensis. Next base: position 16,007,790 of record NW_028082350.1, on the reverse strand, counting down.
GTGGATTAACAACAGCCAGTCGGCCTCAGCCTGGCACCCTGCCTTTCTTCAGAGTAAGACCAGACTGTTCCTGGAAAAGATCCCGCCTTCCTCGGGCGTGGTGGTGGGTGGGTCAAGGGCAGGGGTAGACAGGAAGGTCCATGTTCCCACTGGGTCTGCACTGTGAGGAAGGAAACCGGAGGGTTGCAGTCCACGCTGAACACAGTGCCAAGGTCCTGCGTGCTCGAGGCGCAGGCGGACCTTGGCTCTAGGGCTGCCACCGCGCGGTCAGCCCGGTGGGCTGTAGGCCGGAACAAGCCTTCCGGAAATTGTGGGCTTCATCACGGGCGTGGGTCCAGGCACTGCCCCGCTTTCTTCTGAACACGGGTGGGCAGTGCTTCTCCACGAGAACCGTCAGCCTGCTCTCGGAGGAAGCTTGCCCTGCATCTGCGGCCTGCTTCAAGAGTGGAGCTTAGGCTACGGGAGTTTTTGCAAAGGATGTCGCTTCTGCTCCCGATTCACATCGCAGGTAAGGACGCTCTGCCAGCACTTTTTCTGCACGCGCGCCCCCACGTCCTGTCCCGAGAATGGCGGGCTCACCGCGCCCCAGGGGTGCGATGTGGAATCGTAGGGTCAGGCCCAAGCCAGGAGGACGTTTTGTGTTGTACTTGGGCCTACACAGGCGTGGCCTGTATGGCAGTGACTTTGACGGAGTGTTTTTCGTCATTTCCCTCATTGTATTTGCAATCATTTGTGTCATTTTTAATGTTTTTCCACCCACCACCTTCACACTATACAGACCCAACAACTGCTGCGGTTTCTTCCGGTGCAGGTTATGGGTGCTGTCTATGTAAATTATGACATGGCCCTCAGCCACCTTCATCACCCCTGCCCCCAACACAGGCTCAAACCTCACAACTTGGTCAAAGTATTTACTTTAAAAAAGATTTTATTGATTTATTTATATTTACTTTTTAATTTTAATTTTTATTTAAATCTTGTTCAAGTACAGTTTTCTGTCTTATATTCCCACCCCTGCTCCCCCAGTGCTCCCCACCTCCCTCCCATTTCTGCCCCCCACCCTTAGTTATTGTCCATGTGTCTTTTATACTTGTTCATGTGAGTCCTTCCCCTTTTCCCCTGTGATTCTCTCCCCTCTCCCCTCTGGACCCTGTCAGCACGTTCTGTATTTCAGTGTCTTTGGTCATATTTTGCTTGCTTGTTTGTTTTGTTGTTTAGATTCCTGTTAACGGCAATATCATATGGTATTTGTCTTTCACTGCCTGACTTATTTCACTCAGCATAATGCTTTCCAGTTCCATCCATGATGTTGCAAAGGGTAGGAGCTCCTTCTTCCTTTCTGCAGCATAGAATTCCATTGTGTAAATGTACCATAGCTTTTTGATCCAGTCATTTACTGATGGGCATCTAGGTGGCTTCTAAGTCTTGGCTATCGTAAATTGTGCTACTATGAACATCGGGGTGCATAGGTTCTTTTGGATTGGTGTTTCAGGGTTCTTAGGATATACTCCTAGTAGCAGAATTGCTGGGTCAAAAGGCACATTCATTTTTAGTTTTCTTAGAAAATTCCATACTGTTTTCCATAACGGTTGTACCAGTCTGCAATCCCACCAACAGTGAACTAGGGTCCCCTTTTCCCCACAACCTCTCCAGCACTTGTTGTTTGTTTCTTTGTTTATGATAGCCATTCTGACTGGTGTTAAGTTGTATCTCATTGTGGTTTTAATTTGCATCTGTCTGATAGCTAGCGATAGCGAGCATCTTTTCATGTGTCTGTGGATCCTCTGCATGTCCTCCTTGAAGAAATGTCTGTTCAAGTCCCTTGCCCATTTTTTAATTGAGTTGCTCATCTTCTCTGAGTGGAGTCGCGTGAGTTCTTTGTATATTTTGGAGATTAAACCTTTGTCTGAGGTGTCATTGGCAAATATGTTTTCCCAAGCTGTTGCTTCTCTTTTTATCTTGATACTGGTTTCCTTAGCCGTGCAGAAGCTTTTAATTTTGATGAGATCCCATTTGTTTATTCTTTTCTTTATGTCCCTTGCTCTAGAGGACGTATCAATAAAAATATTGCTGCATGGAATACCTGAGATTTTCCTGCCAATGTTCTCCTCTAGGGCTTTAATGGTTATTTTTAGAGAGAGGGGAAGAGAGGGAAGAAAACATCGACCTGAGAGAGAAACAGCGACTGGCGCCTCTCGTGGGGCCCTGGACCAGGGACCGAACCCACGACCCAGGCCTGTGCTGGGACTGGGAATCGAATCCAGTGTCGCCCACCCCACTGAGCCACACTCCTCAGGGCAACTCGGTCCAAAGACTTAAGTCTAAGATGTTCGATTTAAAAAATTTCGCTCATTGTTTTGAAAGGCTGCCTTCACGTATGAGGAAAAGTAAGTCAGACCTTCCGGGTCCAAGCAGAGGAGTCTGGCGTTTCTCTAGGGAACTTGCTGAGGAGACGATCCTGACCGTGCGGAAGCTGTGTGGGCTTTCCCAAAAAAAGCCTGGAATGTTCCTCGAAGCTCTGCTCCCGTCTTCCTGGTTCGCAGGGACGCACTCTCCGAGCTCTAACCACTGGTTGAATCGAACACTCATTAATAAATCCATCCATTCACAGTTATTTAAGATTTCCTTTCCTATTAGTGTTTTACGGGAATTAATTTAACGTGTGTTTGAACTCACTCAACCACACCAACGTGTCACTGGAGAAATAAGCCTGGCTTCTGTCCTGGATGGACAAGACAGACAGCTGACTCATCCACGCTGAGGACTGCCCTGGTTGGGGTTTCGTGGGGCCCACAAACTAGTTCTCGTCTGAGTAGGGGAGGCACTTGAATGAGACAGGATTTCGGGAAGCTCTGACGGAAGGAAGAGCAAGGCCTGAGACACCGGGGAAGTCCCTTCTGTCCAGGTAGGTGTCCTTTGGGGGGGCGTCACACTGCGGGCAGGGCTGCAGGAAAAGGCAGAACCTTCGTCTGTGCGGAGAACTAGGAGTGGTTAGAAAGAGAAGCCTAGGGACTGTGGGCAGTAGACCAATGAAAAGTCCTCGGGTGGTGGGGCTTCAGGGTCTCCTCGCTTGAAGCGAAGAAAGCATTTCATCATGTTCGTCAACTGCTCTTCGCTGAATGCCCGTCAAGTTTATGATGAACATTTGCACGTTACAAATCTCTGTAAAATTGCAGTGTGTCTTTCACAGCTACAAATGCACTGGTTTCAGAAATCAGATTACAATTTAATTGGAATACGCAATATAAAACCATTTTATCCAGAAAGTAGAAATAGCTGCCAAACCAAACATGTCACATGTGTGATCTTTTCACCAGAAGGAACATGGCTGAAAAAGGAAGAAATTTTTTTCTTATTATTTGTATGGTCTTTATTCAAAGTTATAAGCTCAGCACAATAAGTCTCTACTCTAAAAACTAACAAGTCAACAATGGCAAACAAACTTAGAAGACAAAGCCCTCTTTTTGCAACTGAGAGCATCATTACTGAGCCTTCCGCAGGGCTTTCTGGGGAAGGTTCCTGGCCCGGAGAGGGCCCTGAGGTTGGCTACCTCCGAGTCCTGTGGCTTTTGGTTCTGTAATCATGTATGTGTATAAGGCCTCAGACTCCATTTTCCAGACGAGTTCATGGACAAAGAATTGCCAATTTGTTAATCTCGACATTTCAAATTGCACTTGAAAACAAGTTTCCTTCGTTAACTATGTTATTTTGGTGAAAAGATAAGACAGGAGTAGCACATTTGATTGGGCAGTATTTCCATTTTGGTGTCTTCTTAATATAGTCCTTAAGCCCAAGTTCATACTCATATATTAATTTCTCAGCTTGCCCCATTAAGAAATTAAATATAAATAATCATGTCAGAGGAAGATAAGTACCATACAATCTCTCTTCCATGTGGGATCTAATGAACAAAATAAACTAAAAAGTGGAGACAAATTCATGGGTAGAGAACAGACAGATGGCTGTCAGAGGGGAGGGCCTGGGGGCTGAGTGAGAAGGGTGAAGAGATTAAGCAGAGAAAAAAAACCTCAGAGACTGGACAAGAGCGTGCTGATGACCAGAGCGGGGGGTGGGGGGGGAGTGGAAGAGGGTACAGGGGGCAGGGGGTGGTGATCAAAGGAGCTCGGATCTGGGGTGGTGAACTCACAACACAGTACACAGATGACCTAGAACTGTGTACCGGAAATCTAGGCAATTTTATTAATCAATGTTACCCTTGTAAATTCAATAAAAAACAATAGTAAATAAATAAAGGTTTATTTATTTACAGCCCTATGTGGGAAATAAAGGTTTTACCCGTGTTCTAACCACCGTATCAACAGTATCCACAGTAGAGCTGTTACGAAAGGGGTTTTGTGAAAAATCCTCTCCCTTTAATAGGCAAATACATTGTTCGAAAGCTTCTTCACGGAATAAGGGAGAGTATGTAGGGAAAGTGTTAAATCATTAATAGTTTTAAATGTACATTTGCCATCAAGGCTCTTGGAGTTGAAACTGGCTGCACCTTTTCTCTCTAAAATACTTACTAAAGCCTCGAGCTTGCCTAGGCTTCCATCCATGTACATTTATTACTGCTTGTCCGTTTCCAACCACCTTTCAGATGCTATGTAGAATAGTACACTAGGTTACATACATTTCACACATAAAAATAGAAATGCATTTCATCGGAGAAAATTGTGGGCTGGCAGAGAAGGGGAGAGTTCCTCAAGGTGCTGGGAGACGGTGGCCGGGAGAGAGGCCTAGTTGCTCTCCTTCCCACCCAAGCTTTTGTCCTGCTGTGGGTAAACGCTCCCAGAAAGCCACCACGAGGTGGCGCTGTTGCACTTACGCTCAACTACCTGTAAGCCCTGCCTGTGAGCTGCCGATTTGCTCCGGAGATGTCAGTGTGGCAATTACAGGGGAAAGAGGGGGTGGGGCGGGGAGAGGAGGGCCGCCCGGAGGGGGGAGGGCATAAATGGTGATGGAAGGCTTGACTTGGGGTGGTGAACACACAATGCAATATACAGGTGGTGTGTTATAGAATTTTCACCTGAAACCTATATAATTTGATTAACCAAAGTCACCTCAATAAATTCAATGAAAAAGAAAAAATGGAAGTGTTAAGCGCCCGAGGCTGGAAGGGATACATTTTGCACATATAAGGTGTCACATGCAGTCATCCTTCCGGATGAGAAAAGCTGAGCAGAAAGGAGGAGAAACGGAAATTTCTCCCATCTGTGGAAGCTTCTGGGGGAACCGCGTTCAGCAATGGGGAGAGGGCGGGGCCAGACTATGAGCTGGAAGATTTACTGCCACGCTACCTAACACACCTCCTTACTTTCAGGTGAGATTGTATTTATTAAATTATCAGCCAGTTAAACTTCCATCCGGGTTTCAAGTTTCCCAGGGCACAGAATGTGGCAGGTTAACCATTCCTAGTGTCGGTCAGTTCTCTCTGTCCTGCCCCCCCCTCTCCTCTGAGTCTCGCTCAGGAGGGCCAGAGAGAGTTTCTCCAGCAGCCAGTGGGTGCCGGCAGAGTGGGACTACAAGCCAGAGAGCTGGGACCCAGAGGGTCCCCGGGAGACGTCGTCTTCAGGGGTCTGAAGAGACTGGACGGGCATTGGGCATTGGTAGTTTCCACAAATGGTTGGACCAACTGAATCACCTGATAGTTAAAAAAAAAAGAAACCCACAGGGTTACAGCCACAAAATTGCTCAATCAGAGAATTCAGGGCAGGGCCCAGAACCTGCACCTAAAGAAAAGAAAAGACAACCCTGCCCCCCCCCCAAAAAAAAAAGAAAAACCAGAAAACTGTTTTCTTGGCTGAGACAGGGAAATCAGCTGTGAATTCCTAGGCAAGCAGCCGGCTCGGGCCTAAGGACTGGGGTGCACAAACCCCCTGCTGAAGGAGAGTCAGATCCCCTCTGGCTTCCAAACTGCCAGGCACCAGAACGCAAAGACCTTGAGAAGTAAAAGTAGGCGGTCCCAGGTTCAAAGTGATTCCCTCTTGAGTTGCACTCCCAGCCATCTGAGCAATCTGTCGGGCTTCGATCTAAAGCTAAATGTTTTCAAAATTTTCTGTGTCTGTGAAATATAGAGATCTAGAAGAATTACTACGGCGGAAAACATTTGATAACAGTGCGTGTGATCGGCCTGCTTCCTATACACATCGTTTTCCTATGTGTATAGGGTGACTATGAATTGCTGTCATGAAAATAATATTTTGACCACTTCGCTTTTATTTTGTGAAACTAGAAAGTTAAGAAGCTGGTCAACTACCTGGCCGATACGTAATTTTCTAAGTGCCGCAGCCATTCTGGCAACTTCAGCTGTCCAGAGGTCACTTGCAAAAAAAAAAAAAATCTCCTAGAAAGTCTGGCTTCCTGACTTTTAAAGGACTTTGTTTGGTTTCACAAAGCAGAATGCAGTAACAACGCAATTCAGAGCATCCACACCCCAAAAGCCACATCTGAAAGAACCAGAGAATTGAAGCAACATTTGTTTGTTCTAGCTTATAGTAGCGAGGTAATGAATTCTGCTTTCCATTTGCCCTCGCTGTTGTAATGTGACCTCAATGTTACTTCCTAAGTAAATCAATTGGGAGATTTGACTTGTGTAGGCAAGTCTTGCAAGTGGTTCTTATTACTTGTAGTTTAAAAGCCATTCACAGGTCTAATGAATTTCTTCCTCAGCAATCTAAAGATCGATGTGTCCAACCCCGTGGACTGAATATACAACGCGATGCACGGGGTCGAAGTTTGCGTTCAGTGAAACTCGAAGGTGAGCCAGGGTCAGAGCTGGATTCTCCCAACGCCTTCTGCATGCCGTGGGCCAGCTCTCCCCGCTCCCTCGTTGAGGCTTTGCGTTTCCTCCGCGGCTGCGGCCATCTCAAGTCCGTGTCCTGTGATTGTCCATGCAATTACACCTGTTTTCCCTGACTCTCTGCGAGCCTGCCACCCTTTCAAGACCCCCCAAGGGTGTGTTTGTTCTCCGAGTCAGAACCTCTCTACTGAGACCGCAGGCCCACAAAAACAGCAGCCCGTGTCCCGTGGAGCTCCCTGAGCCACGCGTGTGTGTGTGTGTGGCGGGGGAGACCATCTGTCGTGAGGGTGCTGCCACTTATTTGTAACGTCCTCTGCCAAAGAAAGCCGTGGAGAAAACGCCTAAAACGCCATGGGGCCTCAGGGAACAGGAGAAAGGCCGAGGTGCACCGAACGGTCCAGCTGTTCTCTATCGTGCGGGCCTGCGCTTCGGCCCTGCTGGTTTGGTGGCTGGACTGGGCACCGGTCACGCCCAGGTTCTGCGTGAGTTTGAGGGGTCGGCCGCTGGGGCAGGAGTTGGTGTGAGGGGCCCCTGTGTGCTGAGCCAGGCTGTCACTTTCTCCGCTCTTTGAGACCTCCCAACACCGAGGACGCTGTCCCTCCTGCGACTGGAAAGCCTGCTGTGCACCCCCCAGGCCCCCCCGGGTGCCGCAGAGGAACTGGGGCCCCACGCCGGACTGCCACGCTGCCGGACAGCGCCGGACACCAGGGCCACCTGGGACACCAGGTGGGCGTTTTAGGACTGCTCTGAGTAAATGAAGACGCTAAAAGACTGAAAAACTGTATATTGCCATTGTTGTGCTTTTCCATTGCTTTTTAAAAATTTCCAAGCCGTTGAAACCATACCAGCAGAGAGGCCGTTTCTCACGAATCGAGAAAGATGGAACTACAGCAGGTGCGTCGTGAGCGAAGTGGGCGTTTGTGACTTCCACGTTCGATGTCATTTCACAGTGTGACAGAGAGCTGGCTGGTCTGAACACCTCGGAGCTGAAGGGTCCCCTGAATCGATCTCTCTGAGGGGACGTTTCTGTGAATGACACAGAGTTCCCTCACATGGGGCATAGCTTGTGGTCAGTCATAAGGGCTACACGAAGAGGAGGAGAAGAGACCCTCACGAGCGTGCGTTTCACAGAGGCCAGGACGGCTGCTTAATATAAAGTTGGAGAACACGCAGTGGGTGGCGTCCGCCCTTCCCCACCCCTCGGAAGGTGCGGGCTCTTGCTGCTCAGTCTGGGGGCCTGAATTTATTTTTAGTCCTGATAAATATTGTGGAGATTTAATCTTTAAATATCTCCACACTTTTCAAACATCGGGTTTAACGTAGTTTCATAAACATTTAACCTACTTAGTGGTTCTGTTGCCCAATGTCGAAGCGCCTGCTGCATTTGGGGTTCAGTCCCACCTTGTTGGGGCCTCTCGCCCTCTGCTGCCGCCGCCGTTCCTTCTCTCTCGGACGCTCACTTCTCGGGGAAAACTGGATTTGTGTCTCGTCCAGCACAAAAAGAGGAGGGTGTTTTTGTTCTCTCTGCCTTCCCTGCCTTCATTTTCTGTTATCCGAGGAGCAAGTCATCCAAAATCAATGTGGAGAGATGACAGGTATCGTGTCTACTTAAGTCAGTAGCAAAATTAATAGTTTATTCGTGGCACCCATTCTTCCCTGAGTGTGAATTATTCGGGGAGTGTCAGTTTGGGTAACATCAGCTCAGAGGTAGGTTTGGGTCCGCATCACCCCCTCTGCGAGGGAGAGTCCCCCGCTCAGGCAGTGGGAGAGTGTCTCTGCCCCTTCGCTCCTGAGTTCAAATCCTTCACGTTCGTCAGTGAAAACTGCAGGGAGAAACAGTTAGTCTCTAAACTGGACTTGACCCCTTGATATTAAATGATTACAGGTGGCCCCTCGGCGTGTACCAGAAAGAGCAATGGCCATTTGCCCGACGATTAGTGAACTTCAGTTGTCTGTGTCTCACACAGGACAGGAATCCCAGAGCAGATACCCTCTCAGACCCCAGACACGCACTAGCCACGCTCCTGGGACCCAGGCAAGGGGCCATCAGTGCCGCGGTGGGTATGCTCTTGTGACCGCGAGGAACAAAGAGGGGATAGCCATTCATGCTGTCACCAGGAGGGATCCCTTCTACTTAGGTTGGTCCGATGTGTCTCAAAACAGCAACACTCTTTCTAAACCTGACCTTGTCCTTGGCCTGCGCCCCTGAAAGGAAAGTCACAAGACGTGTGTTCTTTCCTGTCCAAGTGCTTAGAGATTACGTGGAAATCCTTGGATCTGACTCCAGGGAAGCAGCTGTCAGCAGCCCGGAATGAAATGATTGGAAACTAGTGAAAAACCAAAGGGATTCAGTAAGCCAGCTCTAAACAGGGCCTAGTGGACGGTGGACATGAGAGGCTGCAACCAGAGCGCTACGAGGGGCACTTGTGGGACAAAGTCAAGGTCAGGTTTTCATCTTAGAGCCACGACTGGTAGACATGAAAATAGAGTGCGGGTAAACCTGTGTAGTTCAATAAGTGAGGTGGGCGTGGGGATCGTCAGAACACATTCCAAAAACGCAGGGATGTTTAGTATAAAACTTACTATGCAAACTGAGTCTCCGTCCCCAAACCAGCATCTCTTCTGTCGCGTTTCTTGGTGCATCTTTTCCTTTCCCTTTTCAGGGAAAACAGCTGTGCAATGGAATTTTCCACAGTGTCATAGTGTGACCTTGTGAGTCATGCTTGGGGATAAATCTCCAAGAAAAGAAAACCGAAAATCCACAAGTGAGTCTAATGTTGTGGTTTGTCTTCCACTCTACTTGTATTTTCTCCCGTGAAGAAAAGGAGATGGCTCATCAGGGGGCGTGGCTTCCCCCTGCCCCCAGCACGTCAAGCAGTTGAAGTCATGTTGGAATCACTGGGAAAGGAATATAAATTAAGCATGTTTCCCCCACGGAGCAAAATCATGAATCTGCATGCCTGCCCCTCGAGCCAGACCCAGAGGAGGCCCAGTAAAGCACAGTTGTGGGAAGAGCCCAGAGGAGAAAGCCGGGTGGCCGTACCCCACAGCAGAACAGTCCCACTTGGTCTAGTAAAGGACGTTTCTGCAGTCACAGACGGCGATTGGGGATTGGGGGTGGTCTGCGGCACCCTTGACACTACTGTTTCTACCGCAGAAGACCACCTCCCCGAAACTCAGCCCCTGGCGTGGATTTCAACGTCCTTTGTGACCTGGCCTCACTTTTCCTCCTTCCCACGGCCACCACGCCTGGGTCCTGGATGTCCTGAACCCCTGTCAATGCCCCAAATGTGCTTTCTGCCAGCTTAGGACGATAGTGCCCCTACCAGGGCTCGGTGAGTGGCTGTCTCCTCCAGAACACTCTCCCCAAAGGCGGTCATCAACACGCAGTATCCTTAGGGGTAGATCTGATTGAAAGTGTCTTAGTCCACATGAGCGCATGAGCCAAATCAGCCTGGTCAGATGACCCCCTGGGAAATTGCCTTGGAACGCGAGATGACCCATTTTGGCTTGTGCAGGCAAAAGAGGTGAACCCAGTTGGGGCGCCAGTGTGGGGTGTCTGTATTCTGCCACGTGCATGCAGTAAGTAATAATTAATAATAACGATGAGGACGATAATAAGCTGGGTCGCAGGATGTTAGAGATGCCCAGGAAGAAGCAAATGGGCAAGAGGACGTGGCTTCTGGAAGATGAAGAACAAGAAACCATCTGTCTTTCTTCCCTTCGGGTTTCGGGAGAGTTGCCTTTCTCCGAATATTAAATGACGAACTTCTGCTGCCCCGAGTGGGTTTCTCTCGCTGCATCGGATTGGCCCCTGACTCAGACCCTCCTCCCGTGTGCGCTCGTTCCTAGCTCTCTGCCCTTCCTCCAGCATCGCACCTGCCCCCGCAGGGCGTTTGCTTGTTTCCCCACCGGGGTCTGCACGTGCCGGGGCCCCAGCACGTAGCGCGGGGCACGGACCAGGCAGGAAAACAAATACTGGTCGAATGGATAAATGATGTCTCACAAAACTCCCTCTGATGCGACTGGGCTCCGGAGGGGATCACAGAACCTTCTCTCTTTCCTCTGTGGCTGCCTGAGGTTCCAACCACAGCCCTGGTTCTAAACAGCTCCGGCGTGTAACGAGAAGGAAACTCCTCTAGGGAGTGAGTGTTGTCTAAGAATTCTCAATGAATTTGTGTGACATTAGTGTAGGTCACATTAGAAGTCTATGCAAGCCTTCAGGTCCCTCCCCGCCCCCAAATTAAGGTGGTACAAATAGAGACCAGCTGTCAACACACAAACCAGGAATGTGACAGTCTGGGGAGAACTCAGCCCCGGTGTGTTTGACCGCTGGACCCCTGTTCCTTTCTCCACTGGGGGGTCAGAATCACTCAGAGAACTTCTTAAAAGCCTGGGCCTTGGATTCGCCGTGGTTGCTGTGTCCACTGTTGTGAAGCTCCGTGGGTGGTGCTATGTCCCAGGGAAGCTTCCTGACCTCACGGACCAGAGTTACTTTTGGACCAGTTTAGAAAAACATTTTCGAAGCTGTGGACGTCCGCAATGTACACATGTGTAGAGAAGACCTCGGGGTAACCTCTGACTCCCGGGGCACCTAGTCCTTCCACCCGTGAATTGCTCACAAAGCTCTTGTATAGGCTTCAGGGGTCTTCTCAAGACCGCGTCCGCGGTGGGGCTGGGGTTTGGGGTCAGTCTGAGAGCAGCGTGTTTGCCGGGAATCAACAGCCCTTCTCAAACCATCGTCCGGAGCCCCCATAACCATCGTGTTCCCGCAGTCAGTGCTGCCGGAATGTGAAACCGCACCCTGACCCCCAGATCCTGGACAGACACCTAGCGCCTCACCGGACCGGGACACGGTCCTCATTCCCTGTCTCCAGACTGTCTGCGTGCTGAGCAGACCTCCAGCCGGAAAGGAGCAGCTGGGTCCTTAACGTCCCTGTCCCTTAGAGCCAGTGTTCCAGGCTCAGGGTGGTGGCTGTTCAAGGCCGGAGCAGCTGCGGCAATTTCTTAAACCAGACAGCAATGACGTTCACCACATCTCTTGACTCTTCCACTCAGGGACGGTTTCTCAGCGACACCGGAACTGTTTGACAGAATTTCCCCACAGCGGGGCTCTTGAGACTGGAGTCAGCTGTCCCGACGGCCTCTGCTTTACCAGCTAAGTTTAGGGCACATTCTAAATCCGCTGTTGTCATTTCCACCATCTTCACGGCCTCTTCTCCAAGAGCTGGATTCCATCTCAAAAAAAAACACTCTCTTTGCTTGCGCATAAGGGTCCCTCCTCCTCCAGGATGGGCTTGTCCTGAGACCGAGGCAATTCAGTGCCATCTGCACCCCCAATCTCGGTTCTCCTGGTATGTCCACCACGGGCGAGGTCCCCCTGTGCTAAAGCCTGCTTCTTTCACATTTGTTTAAAAATACAAGTGAATATGGATATATTGTTTTGCATAAAATATGTGCAATATTTTACATGTATGCGTATATTTCCCTATCGCATGGTAAATTATAGATCTTGCCCTGCCATGGTATTCACCTTCGAGAGTATGACCAAGGAATTTCTTTCTTGGAAGATGAATTTTTCAACCACAGTGCTCAGAGCGATGCCTCAGGAACAAAGGAGAGAGGAGTCCCAGGGGGGGAAGCAAAGAGTTGCTAGTCGGCAGAAGGCACGTGGTTGGCCAGCAGAGCCTCAGCGGGCGGAAGGCAGGTCGGTGAGGCCAAGAAACAGCTCTCTCTGCGGCCGCGTAACGTTCGGAGCTGTGTTTGTTGCACTTGGAACACTAGTCTGCCGTCCGGTTATCGGGACAAGCCCCACGGCAGTTTGGCGATTCCCCCTGTGCTCCCGCGGTGCCCGGGCTCTCCGCACCATTCCCGTCTGGAAGACCGCTCACACCTCGCAGACACAGCGTTCGTCCTTCGAGACGAGGAGGAAACAAATACCCGTGTCTTTGATTTCAACAGGGAAACCAGGACAGGAAAAAGCAATTTATTAGCTAGATCGCTGTTTGGTGAAGCAAAAAATAAAAAAGAGGGGGAAAAAGACAATTTTCCAGGTAACTGGTGCAAAACCATGTGACGTGTTGAACAGTAGGAGCATGTTTCAGTCGTTTGTGTCTGCAATTTCTATGTTGGTTCTAGGAACACAAGAAGGGTAAAATATTGAGGGCCCTAATTTTATAACTACATAGTTCAAGTTCCAGAGATCCTTAAGTTATTTTAAGATAGAAAGAGTACAACTCTGCTTTATTTGAAAGTGGTTTGTGGGACAAAGAAAGCATTCACTTGCGGGTTTGTGCTTGCAGCTTACTTCTCTTCTTGACAATGCAGATGACGTTCTGGAAGCAGAAGCAGAGAACTGGTAGTGAACTGAACCACGTGCCATCCTCAGACAGGTGTGTCTGACCATCCCAACAGGCAAACTTCAACTTGGATAATGAGAAACACAGAGAGGATGCATAGCTTTCTAAATAAACAAGTAGAGGGGAATGAGGAATGAATCATATTACGGCGCAGTGTAGGAGTTAAAGCTATAAAGCTCTGAGAAGAAAACAGAGGAACAACCTCCATGACCCTACTTTGAGCAACTGCTTCTTAGATATGGCACCAGAAGCAAAAGTGTCCAATGAGAAAAGACAGATAAATTAGACTGCATCACTATTTAAACCTATTATGCTCCAAAGGGAACCATCAACACGTGGAAAGATAACTCACAGAATGGGAGAAAATATTTGCAATTTATATATGACGAGGTACTTGCACCCAATAATCATACAATGTAATAATTTACAAATGGACAAAGGATTGGAACAAACAAACATTTTCTCCAGAGAATAGACAACTGGCCAAAAAACCCATTAGCCATTACAGAAATGCAGATCAAAAATATGGGGGACTACCACTTCCTGCCCACTCTGATGGCTGAAATAAAAAAGAGAGACAATAATGAGTGTTGGTGAGGGTATTTAGACCAACTGGAATCCTCGTGCTTTGCTGGTGAAATGGAAAATGGGTCAGCCTCTGGAAAACAGTTTGGACAGTTTCTTATAAACATATACACACACTTACCATATGTTCCAGAATTTCTACTCTTGAATTTCTGGGAGAAACAAAAACCTATGCTCATGCAATAACTTGTATATGAATGTTTTCCAGAAGTTTTACTTGTAATTACACCAAACAGGGAATAAAACCAGGTGTCCCTGGGCTAGGGTATGGATGAACAGACCGTGGTACATTTCTGCGGGGGAGCACTACTCAGCCAAGAAAAGGGAACGGTGATGAATTCATGCATCAACGTGGATGCATCTTAACTGCGTTGTTCTAAGTGAAGGAAGTCAGACTCACAGGGCTATGCACTTTATTTTTTTTTAAGATTTTATTTATTTTTAGAGAGAAGGGAAAGAAAGGAGAAAGAGAAGACAACATCAATGTGTGGTTGCCTCTTGTGCGCCCCCTACAGGGGATTTGGTCCGAAACTCAGGCACGTATCTTGACTGGGAATCGAACCGGTGACCCTTTGGTTTCCAGGCCAGCGCTCAATCCACTGGGCCGCACAAGCACTTTACGATACTGGTTACATAACATTTTTCAAAGACAAAACTACAGGGACAGGAAACAGTTGGTAGGTGCTGGGGGTCGGGAGAGGGGTTGACCACAGAGGACAAGGAGCATTTGGGGAAATGACAGAACCATTTCATGTCTGGCTGTGGGACGGTGACGTGGCTGTATGTTTGTCAAAGCTGCACAGGAGTAACTCTCCCTGCGCACAAATCATGCTTCAATAAAAACATGGAAAAACTTTCAAATGTGCTTACTCACCTTAAGTAACATTTGAACATGTGGTCCCAGCAGAAAGATGGAATTAGAAGTCTTGGTTTGTGATCGCATGAAGTGTTGGTAATTAGAATAAAACCTGTGAGGTTTCTGGAAGCACATACATTACTTGTAACATACGGTTATAGATTTATATGTGTACGCGCACACACGCAGGGCCAGGCAGAAGGAAGGCCTGCTAGAGCGGGGTTGGTAGGGCAATAACATGGGTGTGATCACTTATAGTTTCAATTTGAACATGTCACCTAAAATGTCCTATGGTGCGCTTGAGTGTGCTATTCTTATGTTACAGAATGACATGCTTATGATTTTGTAATAAAAGGGGGGTGTTATTTGTGCTGGACCCTGTATAATTACAGATGGTACATATGGACACACACACATATTTATATATATATATATAAAATCTTGGTAACCTAAGTGAATTATCTGGAGTTGTCTCAGATAAAGAATAACTTCAGTTAAATTGAGGCTAAAAAAGATTTATTGAGTTTTTTCTTCAAAAAAGCATAATTGTATTTTATCAGAAAAAGGTTCTAATACAACTTGTTGAGAAATAATTATCACAAAGATGTTTTTGCTTGTCCTCGGCAAGTCTCAGCAAGCACGCTACCTTTGCATCTCATTCCAGAGGAGAAAAAAACAGGGAGGAAATTCTAGTCCTCAGATGACACTGTTGAAGATTTCATACATTCGGCCAACAGATGGTGTGCGGTATTAACGCGCCCATCCTTGGATGTCCACAGAGTGGCTCGGGACCTGAGAGCTGTCTCTGAGAGGGGAGCAAGTGGCGTTGTCTTGTTTAAAACGTGGCCCTGCTGCAGAAAGAATGCAAATCCCCCACAACTCTGTCCCCTTTCCACTTTGATTGACAGTAGACAGCTTCTGTTCAAGTCATATGTCACATCTAACTGTACAATGTGGCATCGATGGACTGAGACGATTTTTTATTCCAAATAAAAGACAAGTGCAATGTGTCTGCATGAGTATGTGTTAGTCTATTTCTTTTTATGAGTATTTTTTAGTCTATTTAGTCCTATTCTGCAATAAAGTTAAGAAAACTAAAGCCATCGCTCGGCTGCATCTTCCAATCCTGGTTTGCTTCTGGTGCAAGGAGAGGGAGCAGAATGAGTTCAGTGTGCTCAGGGGCCGAGCCCTGCCCAAAGCATCGCCTGAAAAACAGCTTCTACACAGGCTCTTGGAGGCTGTTTCTCTCTGGCCCACTGAGCTCTGGCTCTCAGGCACAAAGAGGAAAACAAGCTTCGCTTTCTTGTGCCTTAAAATGGAGATGGCACAGGCTGTGGGGGAGGGTCCCTGACCCGCTGTACACAAGCCCTCAGCAAATCACGTGGTTCATAGCAAGCGCTCAGTACATGTCACCCACACCTGCTCTGTTCTCATCGTTAAAAATGAATAAAACAGAGACAGAACAGCGAGTCACAGTTACAGAAATGCAGGAGGAAAAGAGACAAAGTGTCTGTAGTCCCTTTTGGAATTTTGTTGACTTCAGAATTAAATGAGTCATTGCACAGGTTCTAGAAATATAGGAGTTGGAAGCGGAGAGGCACCTGACTCATCCGTGGGTTCACTGCTTATGGACTGAGTGTGTACTGTGTGCTAGGGCTGAATGTGGAAAAATGAGTTAGATGCTGTCCCTGGAACCCCCACTCCACGGGGAATTCCTCACACAGGATGATGAACCGAAGGGGAAACGCAGTGAGAGGGATGCGCAAACGTGTTAGGGAGGTGTTGGGGAGGAAGACGTCACCCACCAAAGGTGTGACGTCCTGAGAGTTCCAGGCAGAATTGGAGTCGGTCAGCTGAGCATTATCTATGTGACGTTGATGTGATTAGTGTTTTCATCTACAGCTGGTGTGAGAGACTGGACCTTGCCCAGAGTCATAATAAAGCAGCCCTGAGCCTACCGGGGAAGGCAGGAACCATGGGCCAAGGGAGGGCCAAGTGAGCTGAGGTCGGGAAAGGCCCTGCTTGTGGAGATGAGGTGCCCGCCCTGGAGGACTAAACCCACCTGCGATCGCTGAGCTCTGTAAGAGCGCGCAGGAACTCAGGAACGCCTCACATGCAAAGAACAAATGTGATTTCAGGGAGCGTCCGTACCGGGGGTTCCACTCTAGTGCACACGGCACAGGCAGTGGGAAACAAAATAAACACCAGGTGGAGGTTCTGGGGTGTCCGTGAGCTCACGGTCAGACTGTAGCCCGCAACTGAGAACGAGTCCACCCCCACCCACGCCAGAGAGGTTTGCAAAGTCAGGTTGGAGGTCACAGCTTTCGCTAAGTGGGCCATGGTTTGGCTAAAGCCTTAGAGGGTCACCGGGGGGACGGAGTAGGACCCACGGGCTGGGATGGGAAGCAGGTGGGGGCCCCTTGTCAAGTACCAGACGGAGGCTGTGAGGATGCGGAACACACAGGGGGCTGCTCCCACTTGGGACCAGGAGCTCCTGGTGCACCCAGAGGGCAGCACGGATGGACTGATTAGTCGGTGGATTTATAGGGCAGCTTCTCGCTCATTAAGACTTCAGGTGACAGTCAGCATGGCTTAAGCCTGCAGGCTGCTCAGATACCAACGTCTCTCCAGACTTGCTGCCTGAAGTCAGAAAGCGTCTCCAGCTCATTGGAGGCCCCGTGCAAAGGGAGAGAAGAATTTGTGTAAGTGCCTTGTGCATGGCAGAGGGCTCTGTGACAGGAAGTTGGGGGACTTTGTCAAAGGATAAAGCATGCAAAGACAGGTACCTCCAGGTGGTAATAAACAAGTCTCTCCTGAGAAATCACATGGCTAAGTATGTGTTTTTAAAATTGCTGAGTCACCTGGTAGTTCTATTTTAATTTTTGAGTGTTATCCATAGTGTTTTCTTCTGGACATTTAAATGAAAAAAATCCAAAATGCTAATTCAAAAAGACATCTGCATGTCAACATTCATTGCAGCATGATTTACAGTAGCTCAGGCGTGGCGGCAACCCGAGTGTCCACCTGCAGACAAGTGGGTAAGGAAGCTGTGCCGCACACATGAAGCCGTATGACCCAGCCATAAAAAAATGGGACCCTACCATTTGTGACAACATGGGTGAACCTAGAGGGCATTCTGTTGATTCAACTCAATCAGACAGAGGAAGACAAATACCATAAGATTTCACTCATAGGTGGAATCTGAAAGTGAAAACAAATGAACCATGAAACAGACACAAACTCAGAGATCCCCAGAAAAGACTGATGGTCATTGGAGGCAGAGCGGCCGGGGGGATGAAGAAGGTAGAGGAGATGAAGGAGTACAAATCGGCAGTTAGGAAATAGCCACGGGGGCGCAAAGCACTGCAGAGAGAATACGGTCAATAACGTCGTCATAACTGTGTGTGGTGCCAGGTGGGGACCCGTGGGGGGGTCCTCCCACTAGGGGGACCAGGTGGGGGACCTTCGTGGGGGGCACTCTGTAAGGTATATGGATGTCTAATCACTGCTCTACACCTGGAACTAATAATATCATGTCTCAAGTGTAACTGAAAATTAAATTTAAAACAAAAGAACATCCTTTGGGATCTAAGTTTTTGGAGCCCACAGGCTCCTCTGAGCTCGAATGCCAGCTGGTACCGTGCTTGGTTCCTGCTGGTCACAGACGCTCTGCAGGCAGCCGGCCGCAGTGTCTGTCACGGAGACGTCCCTGGGTGGGCAGACCCTCTCCTGTCCCCCAGGGACACGGAAGACCAGGGTGGTGGTCCTCGCAGTGACACACGTGCATGCATTTTGGGCCCCCAAACTACACACTCGATCCTGCAACACTCACACTGGACCACTGCGGTGGCCACTGCTGGGTCAATTTAGTGGGCACCCAGATGGCCACCCCGCTGTGGGGTATTTGAGAAACACTGGTTCCGGCAATGCAGCCTAAGCTGTCGGGAGAACAATGAGCTCTGTCTCGTACAGAAACAGGCTAAGGCTCATAGATGAATCATCCCCAGAACAGGGAACCAGAAAGAGGTTGTGGTTCTGTTGAAATCTACTTCTACGCGATGCTAAACCCGAGCTCCCCCGACCTCCGCCCACGTCTACAGGGTCAGAGGGCTTATCTCCCATCTGAGTCACTCGGCCGCATGCCAGGTGGTTCTTTGGTGAGTTTTCGGACATCCTTCGCATTCTGAGACCTCTGGGAAAAGAGGAAAAAGGCAGGATAAACAGAAAGAAAAGCAGAAACAGCAAATAACTCTCTGCACATTTCCAATGTAGCATGCACGTGCACAGCAGTAATACATGTGTGTACCAATTGCACACACGTGTATTACACATGTACACACTGTCGAAAGTTATAAAGCTTCAGAATCACTGGCCAGGACCAAGTCGAAGGCCTCATCCCTGGCTCTGGCTGTCAGAAACCAACTCAACTTCTCACGAGCACAGGCTCAGACGTGTGCCTGCCAGGCCGGGGGGGGGGGGGGGGGGGGTCTCCGCCCCCACCCTGTGGCTCACACGCTGTTTGCAGGGCCAGCTGCAAGGCTGCTGGCGTGGAAACACAGCCAGACTCTCACACGACTCGCTTCCAGAAGGATTCTAAAACACGGAGCGAACAGGTAAAACCCAAGCGTGTTCTCCACTTTTCAGAAGTGCCCATCTGGTGCCAGGAGAGTGCTTATTACTCTTTGTAAAAATGTTCCCTTTTTGGTGAAAAAGGTCCAAAGCCAGGACTGAGCATTCTTATGTGGGATGATTCGGGAAAACAGCTCTGGGTGATGAGCGTTGAGAAGAGGCTTGGAAAACCGCAGGAAAAAAAAAAAGAAAACAGAACCCAGAACTGCCATTTCAGTATCCTCTTCTGAGCATCTCTGTCCTGTGGCGGAGGCAGCTGTAGGGCCCTCTATGAGAAAGAAGAGTGGAAATAAACGGTCCCCAGGGGTGGGGGGGGAGCCGGAGCTGAGCATGGCTGGCACCAGTTGTCACCTCGGAGCCGGAATGGATGGAACACGCCATCTCACGCAGGCAGCTGCAAGGGATTTAACGGTTTCTGGGGTCAGAGGCGCACCACTTCCATTTAAGGGGCACTTCTGGCCGTGCTGCAGGGACTCTGTGACACTTCGCTGGGCCTGTTTTGAGGTACGTAAACCCCAGGAATGGCAAAGCTCCACGGGCAGCAGCTCTGAGACCACGTACTGCCCAGGAGAGCGGGGGGCCCTGCAGGGAATTCCCCTCCTGTGCACCTGCCCCAGCCATTCACCTCCTAACACACATCGAATGTGCCCCTGGGAAGGAAGCACACAGAACACGCGTGCCCCTCCCTCACCTCCCGCCTACCTAGGGGATTTGCCTCCAGCTTTTCTGGAGAGGCAGGCTGCGGCTGCGGGCAACACACGGCACTTCCGAGCCAGGGAGGAGAGAGATTCACTGTTTTCCCAGGAAATGAACGAACTCGACCGGGTACAGGACCGAGTACTGTTTTGTCCGTCTCCTTCCTGTGGCAGGGAGGTGTCACATGGTTCCCAGTGGCTTTACGCCATTTCCAACCCAAACCACACTTTTCAGGCCTGGAAAAGGGGACATGGCAGAAAATACTAGGATGGCAAACATGAGATGAATTTCTTTTTTCATGAAATGATGTGAATCTGTTCTCCCTGACTCAAGGCCTCAGACCCACGGCGAGACATGAAAAGGACGGCATACGGCCTGGTGAGTTTTCCATAATCTCATAATTCCCTCTGAGCCAAGGACAAGGTCACTTCCATCCTCAAGGAGAGCAATGGCAATCTTCCCAGACTCTGATATGTCATGGTCAAAACCGTCCTTGGCCAGAAACAAATATCAGATATGATGAAAGCCTTCAGAGGAGGTTGGGAGACACGCGTTGGAACGCGGAGGGGGTTTCCTCGCTTGGAGACAGACGCCGTGCCTGACGGACATCCCTGCCGCTCACTGCAAATGCTCACGCATCTCACGCAGGTTTTTGAAAACATGACTGCAACAAGGACCCTCGACGTACCCCAAATCTGTCTGGGTCAGGCTTGAACAAGACATTCCACACACTGTTCTCAAACACGTGTTGTCCAGAAGAACAAGAAACGCGGTTTTCTCGAGGTGGTCCTAGGGGTGCTGAGTAGATCAATGTGGTTCTGAGTCACAGGCCAGGCCCTTTCTGGCAGTCAGTGACCCCTCAGACTGCAATGTCGAAATCCATTTTTTTACAAGGAACTAAGTAAGAGAAAGACAAGTCTTTGAGGAAGTTAGTCCCACATAACAAGTAAAAACAAATAAGAGATCTTGAAGTATATCTTCCGTATACTTCAGTATACGGAAGTATTTGAGGCTGATTACACCAGTGACTAATAAGTTCAGATAAAGGAACTTTCTTACTTGGGTAAACTCTGGAGAACATGTGGAATATACAGTAATGTTTGGAATAAACACTGACTCAGCTGCAGTGTTGGAAGTGAAAACTAGAATCAACGATCGCAGCGCCGGATCCCAGGAATGGCTGGGTGTGGCGGTGACCATCCCAACGGAAGCATCCACGGCAGCCGCAGTTTTCTGACTCCTCAATTCGGAACCGTGGGAATGAACACGTGTCCCTTCCCCAGAGCCCCTCCCTGTGATGGGGAAGCAGTTCGAAAGTCAGCCTGGGACAGGCCACACCGTTGAGAGACCTCCAGCGGGTTCTCCTCGTTCTCTGCACCTGGGGCCTGCTATCTCCCCACAGGGGTCGGGTGGCTGGCCACCTGTAGCCTGCTTCTATGTCCAGTGGCCGGCCCCCATGGGGACCCAGCACAGCGTCCCTGGGGTGGGGTCCAGGGAGTCGGAAGACAGGCAGGGACTGTTCTAGCTACTTCGACAGCATACATATGGGTATTACAAACAGGATGCCAAGAAGGCGCCCGGCCCCTTCAGGCCTATGGCTCTCGGGACACTAGGTTCAGCTGGGTTCCCTTCCAGGGTGTCGGGAGGGGAGCTGGCTGACACTCCCTGATGTCCCCTTGCACAGGACTGTCCTACTTGTTCATGCGTTGCTCATTTGTCTCAAGGAGGAACAATAAGGAATCTGTTTTTCATGTCAGGAAAATAAAGGCTGATAAGGAAAGAGGTAGAAGAGAAAGGACCGAGGCAGGTAACAAGAACTTAGAGATTGCTACGATTTACCGAGTGCCCTTTCTCTGCCAGGTGCTGGGCTGGTTGCCTTGTTTGCATCATTACGTTAGACCCTCACAAAGGCCTTGGGAGGTGGAAGTCCTGACCTTGTCTAGCTGACGGGCCAGGCAAGTGGAGGCCCAGGGAGGTGAAAAATCTTGCCCACTCATGCCTACCTAACTCTAAAACACCCCTCCCCAGAACCCGCCCCTAACACTTAAAAACGCTTGAGCGCAGCCACCACAGGACCCTGAATTCCAGGGCCACCGCCTCCCCACCCAGACCTCCTCCCAGGTATGTCCTGAGGACAGAGCTGAATGTTTTCTTCGTCCAGTGGCCTGCAGACAAAAATCTACCTTCCTGTGACACTAAGGAGCCATCCAGGGAGACAGAGGAGCCTGGGTTGTGAAGCAGAGAATGCCTGGGAAGACGGGATGTCCCAAGGGAAGCGGGCAGAGAGGGCAGGGCCCCCGGCATTTCCAGGCCATTGACCTTGGAGGGCGTGTTACGACCCAGGGGCCATCCCTCTGCTGGACTGGTCATATTCATACAGGAAAGATAAAAGCAATGGGTAGGCTTGGCCAGCTTTCATTTTAAAATAAATTTTCTGTTTTAAAATCACATTTTGCACCCAGGTAACCTCTGGTGGTCCCAAGCCCCAAAATCTCACCATGCACTGGGCTGCGAGTCCCACCCTCCCCACAGAGGCTGAAACCCCTTCGGAGCATCACCCGCCCCCCCCAAGCTCACAGTCAATGTTTCAATGATCTGTGTTATAAATGAAGGAGTCGAACCACAAACACGACCCTTAGTGATACACATAGAAAGAGAACAGCAGTCCAGGCCCTTAATTCCGTAGTTGGGGAGAACAGCAGAGGGGGCTTGGGGAGGCCGCCTGCCTGTGCCCCTCACTGGGTCCCCGCAGGGAGCTTTCGTGGGGCATCACCTGGGAGGGACAGAGGGCGAGCAAATTGGCTTTTCTGTGTCTGGCATGTCTTGGGCTTTCACGGGCAAGATGACACTTTGTAGAAACAGCTGGATCTTTCCTTGCTGCAAATAAACTTGAGCATTCTCCCTGGAGACAGGAGCTTGGCCTTTGACGAGGAGAGGGAGGAGCTGAATCCATCCTTTCCTGTTTCAGCTGCGGGCCTAGTTCAGTTCCAGTGAGTTCTACCCCGTGAGTGTTCACAGCTGAACTCCTGCCCTTCTCCCTGCCCCGGAAGATGAGGCCCCAGGGAGGCCTGGCCACGTTTCCAAATTCCTTTCTCAGGCTGCTCCTGCTTGGCCACAAGCCAAGGTCCTTTCCTCTCTCAGAGTGCTCAGGCTCCGTCTTCCTAGCCCTTCGCTTCCCGAGCTGGGTTTCTCAGGGCCCACGCTGGCCTCTTTTACCCCTCCAGACCAGCTCCTGAGAAAATTAGCTCTCAGAGTTTTGGGGCCAGCAGCTCCGGGTTCCCCAGCTGCAGCCTGGCTCACTGTCTTCTTCGGAGCAGCGTGGCCCAGAGCAGGCGCTGTGACCTGGGAACCCGGGTTTAAACCCAGTCTCCAGAATCGACCAGCATGCTGGTTGTGAGAATGGTACAGAGACCTGACCTCTCTGTGGGCCTGGGGGCCCTCCCCGGCGAGGGAGTGGCCCTCACGGTGCGCCCTTGTGGGGTTATTTGGAGAGCTTTGTGAGCTGAACGCCCGTAAGGCACTTACAACAGGACTGAGCATATTCACTGTGCTCAGACGGGGTGGTGGGCACTCCTGCTGCTGCTGGGACTACTTACACCACCACCCCTCCTCCCCCTCCTCCCTCTCTTGCGGCTGCGGGGACACTAGGCCTCCTGCATGGCCTCCAGGCCAGTGGGGGTTGGACAGAGCTGCAGGCCAATCCGCAGGGTTACTCTGCACAACAGCTCTGTGATGCTGAGCCTCTATGGCTTCAGGGAGAATCACCCCAAACTCGGTGGCCTCAACTGCCACTTGAGGGGACGTGAGGACTCTGAGCCTGGAATCCAGCCAGCAGAGCAGGCCGACTGTTTGCCGCAGTGCCTGGGGCCCCGGCCAGCGGCATCTTCTGCACTCGGGTCTGGCCCCTCAGCTAGGAGGTTCCACTGGGGTTGTTACTGGGGGCAGTTGTCCGCAGTCTTCACGTGGTGCTTGTTTCTCAGGCTGCGGCACCTGGGTGCCAGCGGCCACTGTCCCACCCAGAGGCGTCTTGAAGTCACTTTCTCAGGAACCGGGACAGTGGCTGCAGGCCCCTGGTGACCCAGGCTCAGGACTCCCGTGGCGCTGACTCGGCCACACTCCACTGGCCCGCTCAGGCCCAAGAGGAGGGGACGTGGATCCCCCCTCGCTTGGACAGGAGAAGTGGCAAAGAATTTGCGTTCCCTTTGAAAAACTGCCACAGGCAGTTTCCCACTGCAACGAAGAGCTAGAAGCTTAAAGAAATAAACAGTGAGTTGAGAAAGGCGAGAGTCAGTAGGTGAGAGAATTCAGATTTGAAGGTCGATTTCACATCAGGTATTATTTATCCTGCCAGACACTTTCCATTACTTCGATGTAAGAACTAACGTCTCTGTTCAACTCTGGAAAATTCTCGGCTGTTTTCCCTTCAAATACTATGTAACTGCCAATTCTCTCTTTTCAAGAATTCACTAATTCTCTTAGATTACACACAGGTCCAAGTTGTTAGAGCCTTTTGGTGTATGTCAAGAATGTCTAATTACTTCTTTTTCATAGGCACCTGCTTGTGTTCTAGTTCTGCTTGTTTGTGTTTTGTAATTTCTTGGGCTTTTAAAAAAATAAATTTTATGATTTTACCTCTTGGAGAAGTCTCAACTCAACTGGGGAGCGCATCGGTGCCCTGTTTGCTAGGGAGCTCTGGCCAAAGGCACCACGCATGGGTGTCCTTCTTGCCCGCCCCCCCACAGTAGCCTCAGCCTCATCCCGTTGAAGGTGGACCCTGGCTTGCTTACTTCAGAAATGCTTCTGAGGCAATACTGACCAGCTGCCCCCGCTGCCCACCCCCGTACCTACTGCCCCTGACCCCGGGGCTCGTGCTCTGCCCCCAGACCAAAAACGATCCCTTTAAGACAGGACGTAGAAAGTACTGAGGGGAGGACCCTCGGGATGGCAACCCTCAGGCTCCTGCCCCCCTCCTCCCAGAATGTCTGAGGGGACAGTTGCCCACAAAGCAATTCTCTGGGAGCCGAGTCCAGAACCAGCTGCACCCCTGCCTCATGTCAGGTGAGTGAAGAGACACCCAGGACAGATACTCTCTCCGTGGGGAGACCCGAGGACACGGCCCATGCCGCCTGGCCCAGCACCATACCACGGGGAGGGACCCCTCCTTCCAGCTTCTGAGGGGCAAAGGGCTTGGAGCATACATCTAGCACCCCAACTTTTAAAGCTCCCACTGAGGCAGAGGGACCTCAAAGTCCTATCCCTGTAAGGCGACAGGGTTTACATTCACAAGTCTCAATAGGAAAAAATAAACAAAGACTCCCAAATAACCAAATTAGAAAGTGGACAAACACCTGCATAGACTTTTTCTGAAGACACATGAATGGCCAAGAAGGACGTGAGAAGGCGCTCGGCCCCCTGAGCAGCTGGGCGATGCAAAGCAAAGCTCCTGGGAGACAGCGGCTCACACCTGCTAGGGCGGCTGTCATCACAGAGAGGAGAGCTCAGCTTCCCGCCCTCCAATTCCTGCAGCATCGCTGGCAGCACAGTGGGCGGGGCAATGGTCCAGAGGGGCCCAGTCCGTTCACAGAACCATGGAGACAAAGGGATAGGCATCTCGTTCTACGGGGTCTTGGGGTCCTTTGCTCAGCCACCACGAGTAACAAAAACCTTGTCTACACTGATTTTCCTGTGCTCCTATTCTTTGTAGTCTTCCATCTCTCCAACAGTCCCAGAAACTGGGGGCCAAAATGAAATGTACTTTTCTATTTTGGGGTTTTATTTTCAGTGTTGGAGTGAGGCTCTCTGGAGTGAGCTCCGACCGAAGCCACGTGTGAGATAATGATGTCCGCCCACCGCACTGCTTGGTCCCCTGAATCGGGGGGCATGGGGTGCTGCCCCGCTGCTGACTTCCAGGAACTGCTGAGGGCCAAGCAGGCAGATTATCTTCACCCCTTCCACTGCGTCTGTGAGAGCGGCATGAGACTCGAGGGGCCAATTTGTGTTAACGCTCAGCTCTACGGCCATTACTGACCAACACCTTCCCATAGCCGGTCGTAGAAAACACACGTAAGACTGCTTAGAAAGCTTGGAGAAAGAAGTCAGTGTAATATTTACTGGGATGTGATACTGAACAAATGCAAACTGAATATCGCAATCGCATGAAGTCAACTATACCTTGGAGAATACAACGTAATCTTCTTAGAAAGGCATACACGTACACCCAATTTTCTTCCAAAGACTTGCCTTACCACTTTAATTTCACTGCATTTATAATGCACATGCTGCCCCTTTCAACAATTAATTAGCTTTCTGTGTATTTACTAATTCATTCAACCAATATTTACTAAGTTCCTTACATGGGCCGAGCACAGACCGTGCCAGGTTGTAAAAATAAAGAGACATGAGAGAGAGCGAGAGAGATCCCTGCTTCAGCCAATCTGTAGTTGAACGAGGCAGACAGACGAGTAGATGGCAAAAATCAAAATTCAATGTAAGCACTAACTAAGATAGAGCCAAATAAAAGATACTCTATGAGAAAGGCAGCCTGACAGGTAAGGACGATTTCCTGAAATGAAATAACTCAGATTGGAGCTGAGTCTTAAAAAGACGGGAGGCCTCGCCCAACCATGGGCCCTGGGCCCCAGGCTCCCGGCCTCCTCCACCAGGGCCTGCCTGATCGGGTGGGCACGTTCGCAGGGCTCTGCCCCGGGCCTGGCTGAGCCGGCACTCCCCTGCCTCTGCCGGGGTGAGCCCCACTTGCAAGGAGGGGTTCTCAGTCTGAGCTCATCCAGCAGGTCAGGAAGGGTGGCCCGGGTTGGCTGCTCAGACCACCAGGACTAAGCATTCCTAATCTTCGTTTTGCATACAGATGGGAGAGAGAATGATTCAGTCACCTTTGGTTTGCACGCAACTCTCTTTGACTCGGAAGTCAGTAAGCCTTTTCTTCCTCTCAATTCCCAAGTTAGCGACTTATGGTGCTCCCCACTGGGCCCCTGGCTTTTACTTGGGCTGTTTCGGTCTGGAGGCCGCATCTGGTTGGCTTTCCTCTTACTGGAAGGCCATTTTCTTTTCTCCCCTCTGTGGGTTCTCCTGCCTCGTATGTTCCTCAGCTTCTCAGGACCCTCTCAGCCTGGTGGGGGGCCATACACGGTCATCATCTCCGGGCCTCCACTGTGCCGCAGACAAGCAAGGCCTCCCCCAATTTTACCACAAAAGTGTTCGGGAGCCCTGTCTTTGAGTCCTATCTGAGTGCTAAGCATTCTGACAGTTTCTTTTAGAGACTCATCTCCCTGGGCTATTTATTTTCCAGCAGAATAAGATTCAAAATCATCTAGTGTATAAATTATAAGCTTATAAGTCATAAACGTACATCTAGTATATAAATTACAAACTTGTAAGTAAGTCATAAACGTAAATATGCAGGGCACACTTGACCAGCCCAATAGATTTGGGGAGGGTACTCATGGTATTTTTAAACAGTTTAGTCAGTCGCCAACATTTAGAAAATAGGAGGTTTCATATAAAAATCTGAATTTTTAGTTTTTTTTTTTAAATTAGAAGATTTGGCATAATTCAGCTCACATTTCAATGAGAACCAATTACATCACCAAGCTATCAGCCCAAGTGTCTGGATGACACGACAAGGGGCCATTTACACAGGGGGATTCTTCTCTGCCGTAAAAAAGAAAATCTCACCCTCTGCAACAGCACGGATGGACCCGGACAGCATTGCGCTAAGTGATGGACAAGTATCAGGTGACTTTCCTCATACCTGGAATCTAGTGAACTAACAAGGACAAGGGGGACAGACTCATAGACAGAAAGCGGATGACAGCTGGTGGGGGCCGGAGGTTAGCAGGTGGAGGGATTGAGCAAAAAGAACCAAGGACTCCTGGATGTGCCCATGGACGTGTCATGGATGGACAGTGTGGTTATTTGAGGGGGTGGTGTAAGGGCCTCAATGGTAATGGAAAAGATACAAGAAAAATTAAAAATAGAATAGAACCACTGACGTGGAGTCACAGCCCCCCCGACCCAGGGCGCCTCACTCTGCGCGTCTGGGGGGGGGGTTCATCTTCTGGTCTGGAACCAGTCCCACTCCCTCCCTCCACAGAAGAAGTCACTGAGTTTGACAGAGACCTCAAGGTGTTCCCGGGCTTGTCACTGTGCAACCTGACCCAGAGGGTCTCTCAGCACCACCTCCTCCTCGGAGGTGTCTGTCTCTCTAATCTACATTCACGACCAACTGCTTCAGGCTCCCGAGTGAGCAAAGGTTGTGGAAGGACTGGGCATCCAACTCAGAGCCAGGAGTCCTCACCACTGGACCCTCGCATTTGACTTTGGAAGAGACGGCATGCGCTGGCCTCGTTTTCTCGCCTAACGCTGCTTTCCTTCTGCGGCAGCGTGCCGTGGGGGTGACTATGAAAGCGACAGGCTGGTGGTCTTCATCGCTCACCTGTGCCCTGCGAGAGGACAGGTGCTTCCTCCTCACAGTGACGTCTCACTGGATGGGGACAGTCCACTTCAAATGTTACATCAGAGTCACAGGCTCACTTTCTAACGCAGAGGCCGGTTCTTCCCTTGGGGCTGTGCACACTCGCGACTGTGAACCTCACTCCCAGAAAGGCCCCGCCCGCTCTCGGGGAGTGGACCTTCCCTGGGGTGACTTGGGGCGTTCCCCCGCCAAGCCCTCCGCACATCAGCTGGGAGCCGAAGCTGCAGCAGCAGCAGCAACACACCCGCGGGCTGTTATGCGCCCTCCTGGTGCCCCGGGGAAGCTGCCAGGAACAGAAAGCAGTGCCTCTCTGCTTTCTAACAAGTGTCAGCCCACCCTAACAGAAGCATAAGCACTGCAGACCGGCCGGAGGCTGCAGATCCCTCTCCCTTCCCAGGACGGGCCGGGGCCTCCCCACAAGTTGCTCTGGGAGCCTCAGGCCCCGGCCGGCTTGGCACCCTGTCCCGGAGAGCATGTGCAGACTGTCACCGGCTGGGAGAGACTCCGCTTCCCACATGTGCTGCCCTGGTTGCCTCACTGGTGTTCCGGGGGCGGAGGCCGGCCCCTCCCAGGAGCTGGGTGCTGTGACAGGTGGGACTTCCAGGAGAAAATCATTCCTGCACCCTGGTCCGCTGCTCTAACCTCCACAACCTCGCGGGACCCGACCTGGCAAAGGTAAGCAGCGCTCAGCTATGACGCTGGAACTCTGAAACCGGGAATGTGGTTGGAGGACGTTCCTTGGAACTCCGTGTCACTTACTGTGAAACGTGAACCTGCCGCCCGGCCAGCTGCCTGTGGGCAACCACTCTCTGCCCACACACAGCTCTGATTCCAAGTAGTTTATTTTCTCAAAGCCACTGCTTAAAACACAAAGACCCTTCCGTAACGAAACAGACGTGCAGACTCGCACCTTTAAACCTGTGCAGGAGCGGCCAGCAGGGGCTGGGCTTTCTCTCCACTCTCACTCTGGGCGAGCGGCGTCCTTTTGCGGGGCACCCACTTACCTCTGTCACTTGGAAACCGATCTGGGCACAGAACTAATCCCACGGAGAGGAAGCCCCCGTGGGACCGCAGCCAAATGCCCGGTCAGGTCTCTGGGTCTTCATCTCCAGCACCACTCGGTGCTCGCTTAGACATGGGAGGGGGCGATGCTGCTGCTACAGCTGAGTGGGCGCCGCCGTGGGGGACGCAGGCACTGTGCTGTCCCCTGTGGCTGTGTGTGGGCCAGGTCCTCGTCACCGCAGCAAAGCTGCTTGGGAAGCTGGATGTCACGAAGGGCCAGAGGTTTGTCAGACACACTGACACAGGACACGCTTAGAAGTACACAAGGCAGTTACTGGTCTAAGGTTGTTGCCAAAATCCGATGTTTTTACAGAAATTTGCAGGTGCTGTTAATCTCTTTGCATGAATCTGGTGGAATATGTCGTGGTTGCAGCTGTCTCAGTGATCTGTTTCTAAGGGGGCATCGCCGTGAAGTGCTTCTCTGTGGGTGGAAAGATAAGAGGCTAATCTTTCTGTTCTCTGGAGACTGTCCAGAGAAGACCCAGAGCAGAACCTGGCTGTGTCTTTTTACTTAAAGCGGCGTTGCCCGGAAGTTTCCATGCTCTTGCATTGCCTTCGTGGGTCCCCCGGGGACTAGGCTAATTGTGGTTCTCTCCAACTCCCCCGAGATCTCTGAGCCCTGGGCTGCATGCCTGTCAAGGGTAGCACCACCATGCGCCCACACTCAGAGCAATGAGATGCTGGCTTCTTATCATCTCTCTCACCTTGGGTAGTTGTGCGGATTCACAGGTCAGCCCCCCAGTACATGTTCCTGTACTATGGTTCCTTCCAGTCTAAAGGTGGAGAAGGAGAACCCTGAGGGCCGAGAGCACCCCATTTCAAGCCTGCGGGGGCAGTGGGGTAGGGTCCGGCCTGGACGCCACCACACCCCCACGCCCCAGGCAAGCCCGCTTCCAGCACAAACCTACCTCACCTGACCGGGGTAGTGCTGATTAGCTGCACTCGCTTTAGGCGAGATACTCCCTCATTCACAGTGAGGGTGAGAAGGGCGATGCTCCCTTTGGCCCAGAAGGAAGACAACTTTCCCACCAGGCACATAACAAAGATTGCACAGTCTGCAGGGCTCTCTGAGGATTTTCCTCCCCCTCCTGTCTCTCTGCTACTCTCCCATCCCAACACTCGGGTCTGAGATGGCCAAAGGTCTGAGATGGCACGAGGTTGCTAAGGAAGTGAGGCTGTGTGGCCGGGCACCTGGGTGCCAGGCTCAGAGGATGCGCAGGGGCCGGGACCAGCATNCGGGGGCAGTGGGGTAGGGTCCGGCCTGGACGCCACCACACCCCCACGCCCCAGGCAAGCCCGCTTCCAGCACAAACCTACTTCACCTGACCGGGTAGTGCTGATTAGCTGCACTCGCTTTAGGCGAGATACTCCCTCATTCACAGTGAGGGTGAGAAGGGCGATGCTCCCTTTGGCCCAGAAGGAAGACAACTTTCCCACCAGGCACATAACAAAGAGTGCACAGTCTGCAGGGCTCTCTGAGGATTTTCCTCCCCCTCCTGTCTCTCTGCTACTCTCCCATCCCAACACTCGGGTCTGAGATGGCACGAGGTTGCTAAGGAAGTGAGGCTGTGTGGCCGGGCACCTGGGTGACAGGCTCAGAGGATGCGCAGGGGCCGGGACCAGCATTTCAGGGTGCCACGACCTTGCAGAGAAAGTGATTTTTAACTGCACAACATTTCTGCTCGTCTGCATCCAAATATCCTGGACCCGAGAATCGATATTCAGGTGATGCGTTGGCTTCATTAACCAGCCCCAACCTCACAGCTGCTCTTAGTAATTGCTTTTCTTGTTCTAATAAAATTCAAAGCAGAATAAAGGTGGCAGGGGAGGCAAAGGTGAAGTACATTGCCTGCATCAGTTCGGGAGAAATGGCTTAATCAGGAACCAGAAATAAATCAAGATTTTTCCTTTTATTTTATCAAAGATGAGAGTCACTCAGATTTGTGTTGTTTTCAAGCCCGACAGTCTGGGGCCTTTGCCTCATAGCTGCGTTCAGACTCGGACGTCTCAGCACATCGACACTAAGGGGGTGAAGCTCCCCACAGGGTGGACCGAGGGACCGGAAGTACGTGTGAGGATAAAAATCCCTTGTCATATTAACAACCAGCCCTGATGAAGTGCCACTGTCACGGGACTCACATTTCCACAATGTCTCCTGTGCCTCCAGAGCTGATCATTCCCTTTATTATTTTTTTTCATTTTTCATCAAAGGAGTGAAAGCCTGACGGCACAGCTGGAATTGACCGCCGCGATCATACCCCAGTGGAAGCCTGTCCCCTCTTTCGTTCTGCAGGTTCCCATTGCGATGTCACAGGCACGCAGGTCCACGTAAACACACACGGAGAGACAGGCGAGGGCACACTGAACGAGCCCCAGGAAGGTGAGGGCTATGATAGCAAATACTAAAAATCGGAAGTGGAGCCTTTCATAGACCACATGGAAAGAATTTAAATGCATTGTCTTATATAATGCGGTGTATTAGGCAAGTGTCCCCCGTGTGCCCAGCGGTAGCACCTGGGCAGCCTAGGCACAGTGGGCTGGCCATTGCTAGCAGCCCTTGGGGACCCCCAAACACAGGTAGAGACTAGGAGGCAAGAGCCAGGGAGCAGCTGCAGTGCCGGCCCCAGGGACCACGCCGGCTTTTGAATGATGGGCATAATAGTTAAGTTGGGTGAAGGGAAAAGGAACGTCGGGAAACAAACATACGGGGCGAGAGAACGTGTCTGCCATGTGCTTGAACTGAGTCTGAAGGGAAGCCAGAGGGTGGAGGGGTTGAGCAATTTCCTTGAGAACTGGTCAGTGCGAAATTCTTGGAGAAAGAGCTTGGACCGCATCCTAGTCGCGTTGGTCAGCATTTATTTTCAAGTAGGTGCTTACTCCCCACGGGTGCCTTCAGGCGCTGCCGAAGGGACTGACTGTCACAGGCTGTTGGGGTCTCTCAAGCTGGCAAGACTCTGAGATGGAGGATTACAGGGCCGGGTTGCAGAGCACCCCCAGAGACGCCAGCGGTGGATCCCTAGAATCCAGCGTGTGTTTTCCAAGAAGGAAATCATTGGCACAGGCACAGTTTTTGTCTTTACTATGTTCTTAGCCTGGTAGACGTAATTTAGCTGAAAGGAATACAGTCCAAGGAAAATTGCTCAACTCAGTGAGTTAGTGGAAAATGACTATCTTCCATCATTACCTGTTTGCATATGGGTGATAAGGTACGGGACTGCTTTACAGGGCTATAAACATCTACAGACATCGTTTTTACACTTTTCAGAACTTTCACTGTTCTCATTATGTTATTGAATTCATCTTCAAATAATCACTCTGTCTAGTATAAAAGTTTGAACAATTAAGGTATTGCTTATGGAACAAGCTCAGTATCCCAAAAGGCACGAATTATTTGAAACTAATAGAGTGGTTGAAAAGTGGACCACAATTATGATTTAGGTACTATTTTAGGCTGCTTAAGCAACACATGCTAATTTGGAAAAAAAAATATAAATGTAAACCATAAAAATGTAAACACCACCCCGTTCCAGTAGAACCAATTAGCACGCTAGTAACTAATTAGCTACTAACCACACACTAGCCAGTAGCACGTTAGTGTGTGCTGGTCTTCCTTATGCTTTTCCTGTGGTACACGGATTCTATCTGTCATATGGTGTTTGGAACCCTGCATATTTTTAGAACAATCCATCGATACACATTTTCATTTTTCTAATTAATTGCATAATAGTTAGATTGTTTCCATTATAAATAATACTTTATAGGAATAACCTGGCTGGAAATGAATGAAACATTTTTAAAAATCCAACTATTGAGAAAAAGCCAAATTTGAACAAAAATATGTAGGGTGCAAAATGGGCCACGACGCTGTCCAGCAGCACACAAATCAACCCACTTTCAGAGAACACTGATGGCCTTTATCGCCTTTTAACTAGATTGCTATTTTGACAAAACTGTCTTCTTTACCAAAATGTTATTTGTCAAATTAAATCTGGCCAAATTAGTGGGAAACAACAGTTAGTGGAAATGCAATACACAAAATGCACATGAACTTCGGTGGCGCCCAGTGTGATTCCTTCATGACATCACTGGAGACCTGATTAAGAAATAGGAATGGACACAGTTAGGCAGACTGATCACCTACTGAAAGGCCAGACTCCGAGGTTGCTTCTCAGCATCCCGGGGCAGGGCAGCCTGGTGGCTCATCCCAGAACTCTGTTCTTGGGTCTGTCCTAACAAACACTCTTATCAGGGTCTGGAAGAAACGTATTTTTAACAGATTTCTGGATTTAAAGCTGAGAAGAACCATACATGACTGTGTTCACATCGTCAGAATACAAACAGAACTTAACAGTTTGGAAACAGGAGCCGGCACAGCTAGACAGATTGATCATTGATTGATCATTGCCTCATGATCTCAATCCACCTAGATGTGTAGAGCAGGGATAAACGTACGGTGGCTTACTTCGGTCCCTAAGTGCAAATAAGAAAGTGCGTGTTGGAAGGACTTACCCTTGTGCGATGGGACTGAGGCGTTTTGTTGGCGGTACACTCTGTGTGGCATAAACAAAGGAGGCAAGGTGGCCTCGGGCAGTGACATTGCTGGAAGGGAAGGGAGGCACCTGCCTGGAGAAGCTACAGGCCAAGCCATGTGCTGGCTATAGTTCCAGCCTTTATCGATAGTTCCACTCTCTGGCTGACCTTCACTGCTTGTGAGCACACACGCCACCCTTGAAGTACCCTTGAACCCTGCAGCCCAAACCACTGGCCGGTGCAGATGATGACTTCAAGACATCCCACTCCAAAAGCTCTTTTGATGCCAACATCACGGAGGCATTGTGGAGAGAGGGTAGTAGTTGGCCAAGCAGAGGAGGAGGGGACTTCGATCCCCTCCGCAACTACTTGGGGGGCGTTTCTGCATTCCTTCCGATCTGCTGTTTCTCCCAGGGTTCTTTCCCGCCTGCAATCTTTCCAGCCCTTTTCGCCCGCGATTACCGCTGGAGGCTGAGTCCCAGTCCGCAGCTGGGCCGCAGCAGGCTGTGATTTCCATGGCTCTCCATCCCGGGTCTCTGGACAGGATCGATGCACAGCGGGGTGTAGGGCAGCAATGAGGTTTACAGCCAGGCCCTACCACTCACGGGCTCCGGGGTGGGGTGGGGGTGGAAGAACTCAGTCTGGATAACACTCAGTCTGGGTCCTCATGGGAAAAGTAGAGATCACATTATTATCATCCTGAAAGGGCTACCAGGAGAATTAAAATCGAACGTGGAAAGCCGCTTAGCATGGAGACTGGAACATTCAGGAAAAAATTCCTGTTGCTTTTAATAACTTTCCAGAACAGCCCTGCCTATCCCCTGAGGCTGTGCAAACCCTGATGGAGAACCGTAGCAGCCTGGCTTTCAGGGCTAGAAGCAGCTAGGAGGACCGGCCAGCTCTCTCTCCCTGTCATGAAGGCAGGACCCGGCAGCCTCAACAGATAAGGTGGTCAGAGGAGAGAGGAAAGACTGACAACGGCAAACTCCCCATCACCTCCTCACTCGGAGTCCCGCCAAGTCCCCCCGCCACTCCCACCCCGGGCCTCCGTTTGGAAACCGCCAGGCCGAGCACAGACTAACCTCCTCACTTTGAGAAACCCCAAGCCCATGCCTGGGAGTCTGTCAATACTTTATGGAGAGAATTTGGGGTTTTTTCCTGAACTTTTTAAGAGAATGGCCTACTAAGCCCCCATATACCTTGCCATTGAACTTGAACAATTTTCAACACATGGTCTGGTTTCATGTGTACTCTCCCAAAACGCCCGCCCCCAGATTTTTTTCTGTGACACGAATCCAAGAAATCGTCACTTTGTCTCTGAACGTTTCAGTGTATGCCTCTCGTAAAGGCCCAGGACTGGGTTTCTGCACTCCATCGGGTCCCTCTCGGGGGCCATTTCTGACGGGACCCTGAAACGATGAAGTGGAGGTTTCAGCGCGGCGCCTATGCAGCGTCCAGAAAATAGGAGAATTTTGTACATTTTGTAATGCGTCACCTGAGAAACATTTTCACCAGTGAAGGGTTCTCGGGCTCTTTTCACATTTTTGCCCCTCTAAAACTAGGGTGAATTTTATAATTCACAGCAGGTGGTGGTTTGACAGTATTATTTTTCTTTCTTTATGATCTAACGGTTCGTGTCAGAGGATGGTGTCAGAGGGGTGGAGAAGCACACACCTGAAAAAGCCTTGAAACTACGTGCTTAAAACTTCCTGTTTACCCATTTTCCTATCCGAGCAAGAATGTAGAAATAAATTTAAACGGAGTGCGTAAGTTCTGAGAGAGCAAAGTAGGTGTTTCCGAACACCTTTGCATACCATCTAGAAAGTCTGAAAATAAAACCCACATAAGCATTCCACCCCAACAGTCACAGACCGGTGCCTGCCGCGCAGTCTGAAGCTTGAAATTCTCGAGGCGAAGTTGTCTTTCCTTTAGTAACCTTTCCACAGTGAACCCCGCCCCCTTCTCCCCGCTGTTGTCCTCACGCATCACAGTTTCAGGTATTTGTTCAGTGCAGGTGATGGCAATGCCACGTGTGGGGGATGGGACAAGAGAGGAAAGGGGGACGCGTGGCGGCTCCCACGGGCTGGGGACACGTCATTTAGACTAATGTGGGGCATTTATTCGACCGTATTCTTTCTGTATCGGCTGCTTTGACAGGTGAACCCACGTTTTGGACCTTTGTAGACCTGAATAGTAAACAAGATTTTGTGTTAAGCCTGGGGTGGACGGGCATCACAGGAACTAGCTGTGTGACGTTTGGCAAACCGCTGAGGAACGTCCGAGCCTCAGTTTCCTCGTGTTAAAAAAGAACAGACTCTAGAGTTTCCTTGTTACTTTCGATGGTAATCTTCACGAGGGCAGAGATTTTTGACTCACTACTGTATTTTCCGTACCCAGAGCAGCTGGCACGTAGCAAGGGCTCAATAGCTAGTGAATGATGGGTGGATGAACCTGAGTTTCCAAACTCCAGGACAGACACTGTGGAAGAATTTACTTCTAGTGACCATGACCGGTGCAAAAATGCTCACTGGACGCTGTGCACACTGAACAGATAATGACTCCCCTGTCGGTGACTGACCGCTTTTCAAATAGACATCCGTTCTTTTGGGGTTAATCAGATTTTACAGCCACCCATTAGTAGCATGTAGCGCAGTGTGAAATTCTTCCACACCAGGAGCAAGGGTTCCACGGCCCTTAGCTG
Organism: Sturnira hondurensis; assembly: GCF_014824575.4. Classification (NCBI taxonomy): domain Eukaryota; kingdom Metazoa; phylum Chordata; class Mammalia; order Chiroptera; family Phyllostomidae; genus Sturnira; species Sturnira hondurensis. The sequence goes on along the minus strand of NW_028082350.1, from coordinate 15,971,079 downwards.
GCCAGGCACTTGAAGCGCCCCACCTACATCACCCGACGGAATTTCCACAGTGCCCTGGGGCGGTTCCTGGAACTTCCGCTCCGTGAACTGGAATTGGACTCCCAGCAAGCGGGATGGGAGTCCCCGCTCTGAGCTCCCCTGCTTCGTTCTTGTTGCCAGGCCATCTCCCTGCCAGCTCCGAGTCGTCACCCCTAGACTGAAATGACATCCGAGACCACGTCCCACCCACGACCACTGTGATTCCATAGCGTAAGTCCCCATCCACACGCAGTGACATTACAACAGCAGCACGAAGCGCATCCAGAGACACGTGGCTGGCTGTCCCTCCCGAGATCCATGGAGGTGGTGCAGATGGTTTCCGTTTAGAGACAAGGAACCAAGGAGTTCCCTCACTCGGCGATTAGGGAGCTGTGGAACGCCCGTCCCAGAAATTCTGTCGGAAGACCCGGGTCCCAGGCATCCAATGACAGGATCTGATCTCACTTTAGCAGCGGCTTCTTTTCCTTCAGGGGCAGTCGGGGCATTGCATGAGCTTCTTTATTCCAGGCCCCTCTGTGGTCAGAGCCTACAGACCTGCTTTGCCCAACAGCCTCCGTGGAACCAGCCGAGTGCCACTGACGTATGACCTTGCCCCTTGGTGCCCTCATTACCCCTGAGTTATGACACCTAAGAGAACCCTGGAAAGAGCCAAAGCTTGGCATTAATTTTATCCTTAGCTGAATGGCGTCCTCGTCTCTCATTTTTGATCAGTCCTTGCTCAGTGGCTGTTTCTGGGAGCCAGCGAGCTTCCACTTGCTTAAGTAATATTGCTTGGCCTCATATTGGGAAAAAATAGGAAAGCCAAAGTCAAGGAGCACTTTCTCTTGTAAGAGAAAAAATATCCTAGGTGGTAATGATTCTGTTGTCCGACTCCATTCTATTAAGCGTTCCCTTCCCATCAAAATCAGCCTGGACAGGGGAGCAGCAGGAGAGAGGAACTGGTGAAATAAAATGCTGTTTTCATTAACTGCTGGTCAAAGAGATCATTGAAATGTTTCTTATTTAGAGACCCGAAAGTGGCCATTAACTGTTGGCCATTACACGATGAAGTGCCTATGGATTGTTTTCCTTACTTTCTGGCCTCAACTTGAGGGCCTCCTGAGGGTTTTGTAGGTCAAGGGCTCTGCACTGATTGGTTCCCGACCTTGAGATGTTGGCCTGGTGACAGGCAGCTCCATCTCCCCTGGCCCTTGGGTAGCGCCATCATCGTGACACTCACCTGACAGTTGCTGAGCAGTTTCTCACACCTGCTCTCCTTTTATCCTGTTGGCCAAGGCGGGAAAGGTGACTTTGAGTGTGGTAACTGAAGTTCAAAGCAGGCACCTTGACCGGCCCCAAATCACAACAAGAACCAGATGAGGAGGGGTAACTGAAGTCGGGTCTGTTGGAGAGCATTGAGTTCACCACAGTGAGGCACAAACGTGCTGAAAGGGACAGCCCTGCGCTCTGTGCGCAGCGCACTTTGCGCTCTGAACTCTCCCGGTGCCTCGGTTGGCGGCTCCGGGCAGGTGCGCTCTAAGAGGCTCAGAGCAGCATCGAGAGGCTTGGGCTGCACTGGAGGCCATGGGAGTGTTTGCGCTCGCTGAAGACAGGCTGGGCCGAGCTATTGTGTTCAGTGGGTTAGGGGTACTGATGCATTTTCGAATTACAATATTTCAACTTCCATTGGGCCCATCCGAACGTGAGTCCATCGTGAGTCGAGAAGCACCTGTAACTCTTCATGGAGCCGGCGCTGCAGGTGCAACTGGGCCGCAGAAGGGATGGGTGTGGCCTGCACTCAGCCTCCCTGGGCAGGTGCAGGTGGTGGGAAAGGCAGCGGAATGGAAATGTAAGTTTGAGACTCTGTGCCTCTCGAGCACCCACAGTTCTTCCTTTCGGGTCCTGGGTGTTGACTGGAAAGGACAGATGACAAAGACATTTCCGTTTTACCTCTGGGGACGGGGCAGAACAGAAACTAGTCCCCACCACTTTCCCTCCCGTTCCCCCGGTGCCCCAGAGGCAAAAGCTCAGATGTGCCTTCCCGGCATGAAGTTGCGAGGCTCTCTGTGGAAGGATGCGGTCGGGCCTCGTCACAGGCTCATTTTGGGGGAGAAACAGGTGCGGCGGCATCAGGTCAAGGCAAGTAAACCGAAGCTCACCTCCTGTAGAGGCGTCTGGAACTGTGAGCCAGGCACCTCCCCACGGGAGAAACTCTCAGCCAGGCCTGGTCTCAGAGAGCCAGCCCCCCCCCCTTCTCTGCCTCCCCCCCCCCCGTCTCTCCTGGGTGGAAAATTGCAAGCAGGGAAATGTGTGTGTGGATGTTAGGTGTCTTCTGTGCTTTCCCTTCACACCGAGACAGTCTGGATCTCCCCGTAATATATATATCATATATATCATTTATATTACTTGTTGTTAATTAAATATATGGTAAAGGCATTTCTACATGTTTTTTAAATTCATAATTCATAAATATTTGATGTGCATTTTCTTACATATAAGATGTAATGAACTCTACCTAAATGCTAAACATTGACTGTACTTTGCCATCAATTTTTTTGTTCATAAAGTATCTCAGACCATTTACTAACAGTATTTCTAAGATTTCTATCATGAAAGCAATATTGTTTGATATTGTAAAATTATTTTCTACAAAAGTAGCTTTAACTCAAACTACTCCCAGCAGAGAATGGGAATAAACACCTTACCTAATTCTCACCAACACTGAATTTTGTATGTTCTCACAACCTCACTAACTATGGAGAAAAAGGTACATCATTTTAACTTGTATTGTTTTCTGCTGTTGAAAACAAAAAAATTTTGGATAGTCATTAGCTTTGTATATTTCCTGAGAAAATTTTTATGTCTCCTTACCTATCTGGGTAACGGGGGGAGTCGTGGCTGTTCTCAGACGGGTGGGTGTGAGCTTTAAAAATTGTTTCTAAGCCTCTGTGATCTCATTGGAGGCAACTATGGGGGAGGAGGCAGCAGAGCGTGAACCCCACATCCCCGGATTTTGATTCACGGTTCTCTCGGAAAGCAGCTGAGAGCCCAGGGCCACGCCTGGGAAGGAGAGGGGCGGTGGGTTTCTCAGTGGAAACACATGGGAACGGAAGGCCTTTTCGTTCGGGGGCTCCGCCTTCTTCCTCTGCACCCTCAGCGGGACCAGCCTGCTCCGGGCCACACCAGACTCTGTGCCCAGCCCCTGACTCCGGGGCTTAGCCAAACAGGAACCAATGGGAGGGTGAGGCTGGTACTGGATTTGCCTAGGGCCACCGGGTGTCCCAGGCCCCTGACCAGCCGGACACCAATGGGACTTCCGAGCCCCTCTGGTCTTGTCAATTTAGGAAAAGTGTACCAACAGTGGCCACCGTTTCTGTGGACGATACTCTTTCAATTACAAAATCTCCTAAACAAGCAAAATGTAGCTTCCTCTTACACACAGCATTGAGTGTTTCGTGTAATCACATGAACAGCAGTGTGATACCTCTAAACCCTCTGGCCAAGGGGTTTGGGGTTGGGAAGGAAATTATTTTAACTATAATATTTTCTTACGACTATATGTATATTAGGATATAATCACGTTTGTTCTTTCTGGGAGCCCCTCTCCCCAACTCCCTCCCCATCTCCTCCTTCAACCTCCCCTACATACATCCACCCACCCCGGGGCCCCCACCCACCCCGACCTTTGGGACCAACGAAGTTCCGTGTGTGCCGGAGCTGTGCCTTCCTCCTCACTCCCTCTTCCTGTGGTCGGCCACGCAAACCCTGCTTTCCAGATCCACTGCTTGGGAAGGTAAACTCGATCAGTGTCTGCTTCTAAGCGGGAACCAGGAGTCGAGGGGCACATCCCCCTTCTCTCCTTCTGTGACCCCCACAGTGCAGTCTGTTGTCCTGTGCAGGTGGCTCCGAATCGCCAGGCTCAGCCCCCATCACACCCGCTGGCCTTCAGGCCCTGCGGTCTGGGTTCCAGAGCCGACGATTCGGTTCTCACTAGTCACTGACGCCGTGACTTGGCTCTTTGAGTGGCCGTCACCCAAAACCAGGACTGTTAAAAATCACGAGACACACGGTTCAATTTGAGTTTCAGGTAAACCAGAAATAGTTTTTGTGTGTAAGTATGTCCCAGACGCTGTGTGTGGGATATACTTTAAAAAGTTATTGGCTGTTTATCTGAAACCCAACGTGAACTGGGCTTATTTTGATTTACTAACTTGGGCAACCCTACCAAGGAGGCAGCTGTCATCAGGGAACTAACAGTGCCAGTCGAACGATGACTCGGGGTCCTGCCCACCTCCCGACACAGCCCGAGAGCTGAGTGCTGCCGTCAAAGACAGAAGCTGCCTGCCAGCCAGTCTCGGCTGGTGAGGACCACCGCACACAGGCGGGAAGCCAAAAGCCCGGCAAACTCTAAGACTCAGGGTCTCCCCCTGACAGGGGTTTAATACAATTAGAGAGGTTTCAACAATTGGAGAAACTTCCATCAGGACAGCAGATGTAACTGTCAGAAACATCCCCGGAAGCCACAGGAAACTATGAGAACTAGTTCAGGTAACAGTGCTATTAAAAAAAAAATCTTGCTTAATGTTTCGAACCTAAAGGAGCAGTGCATGTAGCAAAGAAAGAGTACAGGAGTAGGGACGGGCGTGCATCCCCGGGAGGGGCTCCGCCGGGTGCACAGCACCTGACCGGGCCGCGCCCGTGAGCCGGGCCTCGCTGCCCCCCCCCCCCCGCCCCCCGGATCCTTGGAAGGCTGCCGCGCCGTCCGAGGCTCTGTTCTAACACAGCACTGGCATCTCTGGAATGTAACGGAGATCGTTATCCAGGAACAGAATGTGAGGAGATCAGGTGTGATTCAAGCCCATGAGTAATCAGGATTTAAATATCTAATTTGGGTAGGAGACACGGTTTCCCAGCTCGTGGTGGTATGTGCAAATTTTATCGGCAGTGGTGTAGGTGGGGAAGGGGGGCCGTAAGTCTGGAACAGCTAGCCCAGAATTTCATGTTGACAGAGGAAAAAACAGCTGCACCTGAGGCCTAGAAGAAAAAGAAATTTTAAAAATGTATTGCCACCCAAATTATGGGACTACTGATTTCATTTAACGGCCAAGAAAAAGAAGACTTTGGTCTGCCCTCCAGTCGCATCTCAACAAGGGTATTTTTGCTTTAGGGTCCTGGTGTCTTCAGCAGCTGGAGAGTCATCAGAGGGAAGAATAAGAAGCATGTTGAGGAAAAGACCCTGCACCTGAGAGTCAGAAACTGTCCCTGTATTAAAAAGGGACTTCAGTTTTTAACAATTTGGATTTCTTATCTGCAAGAGGAGGAAAATACTATCTACCCTATGCCCCATAGAGTTTGTGAATTAGAGACATAAAAACACTTTGCAAAGTTGAGAGCACTCAAACGCAAAAATCATATTTGTACACGTATGTTCATAGCAGCATTATTCTCAATAGCTAAAGTGTCCAACAACTCGAATGCTCCGGTCAAGATGGCTGATGTGGGGGGTCCCCATTTAACCCGACCTGATTGTTGGCAGAAGCTCAGAATCTGACGGTTTATGGGGAATGAATAGACTTTCAAATTTTTTAACTATTTGTGAGCCAAATAAAACAAATATGTGAACCAGGAATTTACCTGAATATACTGAAAGCTCTAAAGAGCTTGCAAGGCCTTTAGTTATTTTTTTAGATTCATCTGTCCCTAGCTGGTGGAAGGAACGAGGAAGTGGAGTCTATGCCCACAACCGAATACTATTTAGCCTTAAAAAAGAAATGGAATTCTGATGCATGCCGCATTGTAGACAAAGCTTGGAGACATTGTGCTGTGTGAAATAAGCCACTCACGAAAGAACAAGCACCGTATGACTCCACTTCCATAAGGAACCTGGAGCGGTCAGGCCCACAGGGACGGAACGCAGCGGGGTGTTTGCCAGGGGCTGGGGGAGGAGCGGGGAGAGGTTCCTTCCGGATGAGGAACGGGTCCTGGGGGCGGATGGAGGCAAAGCCTGCCCAACACCGGGAATGTGCTCGATGCCACTGAACTGCACACTTAAAAATGGTTAGAACGGCGAACGTGTTGCTTTATGCATTTCACAAAAATAAAAAATACACACTATTCTATACACTATAAGATTTTAAAAGATATAATTTATTGAAAAACATGTAAGTTGAACAGATAGATTTGCTGGCAGTAGGAGTATCAGCAAGTGAAAAATCGGTGGATCAGGTAGGTCGGAGAATGTCCACGCTGGTCGGGTTTGTGTAGAAGGGTGCGTTCCCCACTGTCATGGAAATCCCAGGGTACGTCTGCGTGTTTGACGTGAGGAGGCGGCGAGGTGGCTTTTGGACCGTTACTTCTTAAAGTCCTGGAGCAAATGAAGGACTCTAAAGCCAGTTTATAAACCTATGTTAGAACAGTAAGTTAAAGACCTTGTTCTCCCCAGAATTTAACACCAAGTAGTTCAGAAGAAAGCTGGGCACATCTGCACATTTTCTACAAAGGGAACCTCAAATCTGCACATTGAGCAGAGAACCACAAGTCTCTGCTATGTGTTGTGGTGCCTTTCAGTGCTTCCGACATTCATCACCTATTACCACCTTCTCCGACAACACGGTGAGTCCAGGAGGAGGGTGGGCGTGTTGACTGCCACACTCACAGGCAGGGCCTGGCTCGGGCCTGGCGCTCGGTGTGTACTCAGTAGGTATTTGCCGAATGAATGAACAGGTGTGCGGGGGTGACGGAATCCTGAATCCAGTAGGTTCCAGAGCTAAAGAGGCCCCGTGCTTCTGTTACTTCAGCGGGTGAACGCGCCCCAGTGTATGTACATCTAAGACCCTCGCTAGAGAACGACAGGGTGGGGGGCACTCTGGAGAAAGTCGTTCAGATAGCAGGTCAACTGAGGGTTTTTCTAGGCGCACCTGCCCCTCTTGGGGAAGCCCCAGGGTTCTGCGGTCTGAATGAACCAGGACCTGGAGGCCTGGGTATGGTCTTCTCATTGGAACCCTTCAGGGAATGTGGGTTCCCACAGGATCTAAATTGTTCTGAGCACTGTCTGGTTTCCAAGTCCACAGCGAGATGCTTGGGGCCATTTGGGAAATCCAGGGGAGATCCCAGCTTGCCCTGCTACCTCAAATTCGCCAGCGCACTCAGTCCCTCCAGCCACGTCCTCACTAACGATGCTGCCACCCGGTCAAGATGGCTGATGTGAGGGTCCCCATTTAACCCGACCTGATTGTCAGCAGAAGCTCAGAATCTGATGGTTTATGGGGAATGAACAGACTTTTTAATTTTTTAACTTTGTGAGCCAAATAAAACAAATATGTGAACCAGGAATTTACCTGAATATATTGAAAGCTCTAAAGAGCTTGCAAAGCCTTTAGTTATTTTTTTAGATTCATCTGTCCCTTTCTCCTTCCAATTTCCTTTCTTTCATTCCCATTCCCTCCTTTCTTTCCTTTCCTCCCTTCCTCCATTTCTTAATATTTCCCAAGTAGCTACTGTTTCCAGGAACTATTATTCCTAGCACTGAGTACAGAGCAAAGAAAAAACAGACTGCAACAAATCAGAGTTTAGCCTCTGGTGGGGCAGGAGGGAAGACGGGCAATAAACAAATAAATAACTCAACTATGCAGTGAAAACTTCTATGGGAAGAAACACGGCAGGCAAGGGAGGCAAGCAATGGGGAAGGCGTTGCAAATTGAAAGAGAGTGGTGGGGAACGGGAGCAAGTGCAAAGGCGGGCGTGTGACTAGCAAGGACCAGGAGCAGATGGCATCGGTGACTTGTTCAAATCACTCACACTGAGAACCTCCGCTTCCAGCCTGCCGCCCATTTTCCAGTGCAGACTGGAGGCTCAGTGAGTGCCCCCCCCCACTGTGTTCCCCCAGGACCCCTGCCTGTACTCCACAGCAGGCTGGGGACCAGCTGCCTAGCCCCCACCTGCCTGACACCCCATACTGCACTCACAGGGAAATGCACTGATGATTCACAGTTGTTAACCCACTCACATAATCAATTGTTAAATGTCTACAAAGTGCCAATCACTATGCAGAATGGGGGGGGGGACCACGGGTGATACAGGCACAGCTGATGTTGCCCGAAGGGCCTACATCTGGAATCAGGAAGCAAAAGTGAATACAAATGGATGCAATAGAGCGTCTCTGATGCTCAGATAGATACGCACGCGTGTGTGTACATATATGTGTATCTATCTACCTTCTAACAGGGGACGTCAGGACGGAACGGGCTGGGCAGGGAGAGGACGAGAACGCCTCAGCCCGGGAGCTTGGCAGTGACTGATAAAGTCTGAGTTTATGACGGGCTGGTGCTCGGGTTAGTTAGATGGGAACGATGATATATTGGCGTCCTGGGTTGATGTATTAGAATCAGTCACAGAAAAGCACCATCAATTCTTGCCAATAAAGGTATTTTTCCTCCACAGAAACTAACAATCCATTGTTGCAGGTCTGATTTCAGTTCCATAATACTTAGCCAGAATCTTAATGCCTGCAATTCCAGAGAAAGGTTTATTAGTCTTGTGTATGGCCACTCACTATAGAATAATATAGCAAACTCACTGATAATGATATTCTGGATTTAGAAACACATCAGAGACTAGGTTTGCTTATCCCAGTTAAGTCAATTATGAGAAAGAAGGATTCCTACCACTAGCTCGTATTGCTAAAGAACTCAGATCTGCAAACGCTGTGCAGTTAATTTGTGTGCCTGGTTCTCAGCATTTCTCCAGAGAGCTGGGGACAGGGCAAGCTGTCCCTTCCTTGGACACAGAACTGGGGCGTGGCACGTGGGGGTCCACAGTGCCTGGTGCTGGAGAGGAAAACGAGAAGCTGCAGATCCAAGTCCTGAATGGGATTCTTTGGAGCAAAGCCACCTTGGGCTCAATGTGCTACAGAGGATTTATGGGAACGAGAAAACCAGGCAGAGGTAGTTCCAGAACTTCCCACCGCTGACTAACAGAGGTGAAATCATGAATGAACTCGGCCGCTTTGGCACCACAGGTGGGATGCTCCACAGAAACCTACCAGTTTTAATTCCCAGTGAATTCTATTTTAGCTCTCTTTCTTTATCTTACTCTATTGGGCTTCTTTGGTATATAATTCACATACCATAAAATTCACCCCTTTAAAGTGCACGATTCGGTGGTTTTAGGGCATCCCTAACATAGCTGCACCATCCCCACTAATTCCAGAGCTTGTTCATCGCCCCCAAGAGAACCCCGCCCCCACAAGCAGGCACTGCCCACGCCCATCCCCCCATCGCCGGGCCGCCACGGATCCACTGCGTCTGCAGATTTGCCTCTTCTGGCCATTTTATAAAAATGGCCATTTTATACAAATATAACTGAAGCAAATCAAACGCCTGTTTGAAGGGGTGTAGAAAACAGAGTCCCACACCTGATATTTCATGGATACCATTTTCTTTGCCTATTAATAAAACTCTGCGAGAATCAGAATTTAAAACGCAGCCCCATCTTACTTAAACTTCTTTTTTGATGAGTCTTGTGTAGCGATGTAATTCAAATCAATTCAAGTCATGTTTTTAAATTGCTTCCTGAAAGCGAATGATCCAGGTGAGAGTCATTTGCCGCTTCCTCGAACTTCTTTCCCTGTGATGAAACCGGTGAGTTGATGAGAAACTGCACAAAGCAATGATCAAAGCCCCTAAACNAGCAAACTCACTGATAATGATATTCTGGATTTAGAAACACATCAGAGACTAGGTTTGCTTATCCCAGTTAAGTCAATTATGAGAAAGAAGGATTCCTACCACTAGCTCGTATTGCTAAAGAACTCAGATCTGCAAACGCTGTGCAGTTATTTTGTGTGCCTGGTTCTCAGCATTTCTCCAGAGAGCTGGGGACAGGGCAAGCTGTCCCTTCCTTGGACACAGAACTGGGGCGTGGCATGTGGGGGTCCACAGTGCCTGGTGCTGGAGAGGAAAACAAGAAGCCGCAGATCCAAGTCCTGAGTGGGATTCTTTGGAGCAAAGCCACCTTGGGCTCAATGTGCTACAGAGGATTTATGGGAACGAGAAAACCAGGCAGAGGTAGTTCCAGAACTTCCCACCGCTGACTAACAGAGGTGAAATCATGAATGAACTCGGCCGCTTTGGCACCACAGGTGGGATGCTCCACAGAAACCTACCAGTTTTAATTCCCAGCGAATTCTATTTTAGCTCTCTTTCTTTATCTTACTCTATTGGGCTTCTTTGGTATATAATTCACATACCATAAAATTCACCCCTTTAAAGTGCACGATTCGGTGGTTTTAGGGCATCCCTAACATAGCTGCACCATCCCCACTAATTCCAGAGCTTGTTCATCGCCCCCAAGAGAACCCCGCCCCCACAAGCAGGCACTGCCCACGCCCATCCCCCCATCGCCGGGCCGCCACGGATCCACTGCGTCTGCAGATTTGCCTCATCTGGCCATTTTATAAAAATGGCCATTGTATAAAATATAACTGAAGCAAATCAGACGCCTATTTGAAGGGGTGTAGAAAACAGAGTCCCACACCTGATATTTCATGGATACCATTTTCTTTGCCTATTAATAAAACTGCAAGAATCAGAATTTAAAACGCAGCCCCATCTTACTTAGACTTTTTTTTTGATGAATCTTGTGTAGCGATGTAATTCAAATCAATCCAAGTCATGTTTTTAAATTGCTTCCTGAAAGCGAATGATCCAGGTGAGAGTCAATTGCCGCTTCCTCGAACTTCTTTCCCTGTGATGAAACACGTGAGTTGATGAGAAACTGAGCAAAGCAATGATCAAAGCCCCTGAACAGGCCGCCCAGTAACAAGCGTGAGCCGCTGGGAAGCCGGTGGAACGCAGCGTGCGCGGTGGGAGTTCGGTCACGTGTCTGTGCTCACAGCAGACCGGCTTCCAAGGAGCCAGACAGCAGCCACCCTGTTAGCACCCCATGATATGGGAACCGTGCACCCTGGAGAAGGCGCCCATCCTACCGAGGACGGTGTTTCGCTCCCTGCCGTGCTCGGCCGGGAGGGGGCGCTCGCAGGGAGTGTGCCGCGGGGTTGACCACTTCACCCTCTAAAATCTCAATAAGCTCCGTCTCCTGCAGCAGAGGAAGCAGGAAGGCCTCTGCCCCTCCTTAAGGTCGCCCTGCTTCGTTAGTGGCACAGGGTGAAGGGCACACTCTCCACTCAAGGCCACGGTGCAGCTCATCGGCTTTCAGACCCTGATCAGTTCCCTGACTTCTCTCTGATGCCCAGCCTGGCGGGGGAGGCCAGCCCCTGCCGCAGAGGCCCGCCAGGGGGCTGAAATGCGGAGATGAGACCTGGCCCTGGCAACACTCCGGGGAAGGCACGTGGGCGTGCGCCCTCACCACGATTTTATCTATCACTGCGTGGTGAGCACGCACTGCGCGCATCGCTCTGTGCTGAGTTACATCCATTTTCTCAGGGCTCTGCATGATAACTGATTCTCACTGATCAGGCGAGAAAACCGAACCACAGCTAGAGAGCGGCATGTGGCAGGGCCAGGATTTGAACCCGGGGCAGTGTGGGTCCAGGGCCTGTGCTCCGTCACACAGCACTGTTCTTCCGCACACCCTGTACTTGGATCGAGGGCAGAGTTCACAAAGTGGGCGCCGGAAAAGGTGTCTCTGAGCCTAAGGAAGCATTTTCTGAAGCAAAACCAAGACCTGGGCTTATGTCTTGAGGTGCACATCATCTTTGTTTTGTTCTACAGTTCATGGTCAAATAAAAGATGTCTCAAATGTCCCTCTTTGGTGGCATCTCCACTGTGAGCTGGCACAGAGCTGCTGCCCTCTGCCCTCAGTGGCAGACCCTCCCCCACCCAGGTGTAGACCAGGGGGGGTCACGGGGACATCCCAGGGAAGGACCCACACAGGGTGCCACCACCTTCTCTGGGTGCCCAGTAAACACCGTTCTTCTCTTGGTTGGAGGGGCACTCCAACCATGTGAAAGAAATGGGGGAAAGGAAGCGTGTGTGTGTGTGTGTGCGTGTGTGTGTGTGTGTGTACACCCTGGGCATCAGTTATTTTAAGCCCCACAGAGAAGCAGTGCAGCAAATTTACCTCTCACAGCTCCTCTTGGGATTTTAGGCCTCGGGAAAGAAGGATTTTGTTGACACAAACTGACTTGGAGGTCTCTATTCAAATCTAACTCCTGCCCAGCACCCCCTCCACCTCTGCCCCAAACAAGACTTGAAACAGAAAATCTCTCAGCTGTCTTTTTCTTTCGTAAATCAAACTTTGAAACCATCGTGGGGCTTCGAGTTTAGAAGCAGTTCAGATACTCTGGGAAACACCCACAAGAACAATGAGAAGCATTCCGCGTATTTACTGAACGCTCCGGGTCAGGAAGGCATGCTTTCACCGTGAGGTCACTGGCGCTGGGTGAGACTCCTGCCCCGGCCAGCGCTTCCTTGAAGGAGTTCTGACTTGCCTTTGGCGAGAGCCGCAGATGCTATGGACCAAAGCCACCGAGAGTTCTCAGCACAGGGGCAGGAGTCAGGTCCCGGCACGCACAAGGCTCCGGAGGAGTGTAACTTTCTGATGGAAGGTACGAGGGAAATGAGGCTAGTGAAACAATCCGTGTGTACTCGGTGCCATCTTTCAACAAACTGTGTGCTCAAGCTGTTCAAAACTATCATTAAATCATCACGCAGTTTTTCCTCTGACATGAGCTAGTGTGCGGACTGTCCGAGGACCCTGTCTGCCTGAAAGACACAAACAGATGTCGTCTTGTTGGGACCTCCAAACCCCTCTGTAAGCCCGTGGGGGAGCAGGGTTCCCAGGGGGTGGTCAGGCTGACCCTGAGCTCTCCCCGTGCCCTGGGCTGGTCTCTCTCCGTGTCCTTGTGTGCCAGGCTAACTTCTTCCATTCTGCACGTGCTTTTCACACGGAACGGTGGAGGGATGAAACCGAGAACCAGCCTGGGAAGAAAGTACATCTTAACATCCACTTTTTTCCCTTTTAACCATTATTAGGAAGATGAGATCAAACGTAACCGAACACTTCCTTGCAGTAATGACACTTGAAAAGCTACACCGATCACTCGTGTAGAGGTCGACAGAGATGAGAAGCTGCAGAAGCCATCTGAGAAGCAGGCTAAGCAAATATGGCGGGTTTTTCCTTTCATTTTCCCCACAATTCTACATCCACGAAACTGAATAATGACTAAGTAACATATGTTATAATTACTTATCTATTTAATATATTATTTAATATATCACACTTCTCTATATTTAAGATTAATATATAACTATAAATCAATATACACTATAAACAGATTTTACATGAATATTTTGAAGGTATTTTATTAAATATATTATTGGATATGTATGCACATTTGTGTGTGTGTGTACAGCCAGCACGTTTCGTTTCTTTCTACTCACCACACCTCAAATCCTCCTCTGAATAAGGTAGATGGTTCTGTTTACAAGCATCTGGGTAAAGTCCTACCATTCCTTCTGAACTTCCGTTTATGTGCCATGGAAAAGTGGGTGTCATGTCATTAAAGATAACCTCAGACCCTTCGGTAAACAGCACTAGGCAGTATCTGGGTGGCAGGGAGGGGGAGACCCAAAGGTGAGGACTTTCTAAACATCCCAGGGGGCTAAACGGTGACTGGTTCGTGTAGCTGGCGCCCCCAGGCACCGCTTTGTCATTCACGCCATTTACAATTCAACAGGACCTTTAACAGGAGCAAAAATGAATCTTCTGGAGAATTTCACGAGAAGGCTTTACTAAGTGAAAAATACTGAACAAGCTTGGGCCCAGTGACACTTGCCTGTCCTTTGAGACGGGAGGGCTGACATTTTCTGGCCCCTAGCTGTGCTTATGTAGGTCTTGGGCTATCCCTTAACAGATCACTACTCACTCTGTGAACCATCACTATGCTCTCCAAGGACACGCCCTGTTCCTGCCTCTTAAACAGGAACGGACAAAATCAGAACCCAGGACATCAGGAGGGAGTGATCAATACATAGGAAACAGTGAGACTTCATCTTCATGGGAAAGCAGAGAGCCGAGAGGCTTACTTCGCCCTGACGAATATTTTTCTACCCGAGTACAGGCTGCAAATAACCATGCGTGCCAATGAAGAGAAATGATAAACCATGGTGATCATTTCGCCAACTTTTTTTACCCAGGAGCTTTGGTGCCCACTATGATTCCCACCCATTTTCTGGACTTGAGGGATAAAATACTTTTACTGCAGAACAAAATTTCTCCTCAAATATATCCAAGTGGATGTAAACAGACGTAGGTGGAACACAGATACCGTGAGATGGAAACTAGCCTACCAACGATTTTCTGAAAATGTCCATGGTGATGCTGTAATTTACACCAAAGCAGAACTCTGATAGGACGACACGGGCTAATTCACAAGTCCCTAATGCTATGTCTGGTCAGAGTACAGCTGAGCACTGCTGAGTAGGCGGCTCACTGAGGCCAGAGGTGTGGGCGCACATTCCAGAGGGAGCCAGTGACGGGACTGGCCTCGGTAACCCCTCCCCAGCATCTGGCTTTAAGCACAGCACCTATAGTGTGCTGACTGCGTGTGCCGGCTACAGATGGGCTGTATCGCAGCCAGGCTGCACCAGTGAGTGCTGTTTGCTAGGTGAAGCTGGCAAATGCCAGTGAGAGCGACCTCATTATAGTGACAATATTTGGATCAGAATCTTCGATTGTGACCACTGCCTCACAAACTCTTAACTTCTGTGATGGGTGATCTTCAGGTCTCTTCAGATCTGGTGAAAATGTATTCCTATGACAGCGTCCGTTCTTCCCACTATTGTAACCACAGTTTTCTTTTAACCACAAATTACTTTTATCTGCTCACCAGACGTCTTGAGTGGGTTTCAACCTTATCTCTGAGTGTGGCATTTTGAATCCTAGGAGTGCTCAGATGTACAGAGACATTTAGAGAAACAGAGTAAAAATTAGCAGCAGCCCATAGCATCTTACTTGTCACTCTGCTCTAGGAATGTAAAACTTCAATGAACTGAACCGCAGCAAACGGAGCTGCCGTCGGGCGATGGTCAAAATAAACAAGCAAACACCAAGCCCAGCTGCAGGGTTTTGGGGTCCAGAGCCCATGGCCACAGCCGCACATCTGTGCCTCGAGGCACAGGAGCCCTGGGACTTGGGGTGCTGGTGCCACGTCCAGCAGGCGCAGTCCTTTCTCTCAAACGTTCTCTAGCAGTATAAGAAGACGAAGAGGACGTTCTAGGTGCTTTCAGAAAAGAAGGCTGGAATCCGGCTCTTTTCAGTGTCTAGCTGGTTTCACAGACACTCCAAACACTTGGGGGTTTAACTTAGCGCCACACCTGGCTATTTGGATAACAGGATAAATGGTTTTAGATAGATGGGTGTCACCTGGCGTTCTCTTCATAGGAAGAGGACGCATTTTGGATGATCGCTAAAAGTACACGTGGTCTTACAGATATCTGACACTCACACTAGCCAGGGGTTACTGTGTGAGGAAGAGACCGCCAAGTGCGTGCCTCTGCAGGCTCATAGCCCCAGTGTGATTTACACAACCGTGCCGTGAACTGGACCAACTACGTACGGGTCACTCCCGCCAGGGCACTGTACACACCAGGATGACTGCAGGAACTTGGCATCTAGTTTATAACGACAGGAACATCTTGTTTTAGATGCAGGTTCATCCCTCAAAGGGACTCACAATGAATGCCAACCGAGTCCTTCCTGCTGGCAGACATCTGGGTCCTTCTCCCTCAGGAGTTCCGCACCTTGTCACCCATGGCAGGGGACAAGGGGGGGTGGGGCTCAGAAAATGGGAGGAGCTCCTTTCTCATGTCTCCCATGTGATAGCCGACGAAGTCTCGACAGAAGGTGGGGGAAGAGCAGGGCTCTGGGCCCCCAGGCTCTCAGGACAGGCACCGGAAAACGGCTGTTTCGGGGGATGGCCACAGGAGCTGGAACACATCTCGTATTATGAGGAACAGGTGAAATTCCACAGAGGAATTGGGGGATTTATCAAAAGCCTTCCTCTCTGTTTTGTTTAATTTTTTCCCACACTTCATCCTTGGCCAACACCCCATAGTCCTAGTGAACCAAGGTCATGAGGGGCCTGGAGAAACGCTGTTCGGAACCCCACCGTGCATCTTGGAGAGGGGGTTTGCTGACCCTCTGCTGGAGAGGGATGTCACCCACACTGCCGAGCAGAAAGCAGGCCCTAACAGCTGCCGCAGGCCAGACTGGGTTAAGGGTCAGCAAGCGAACCTGTGCCTGGGCTTTAGAGCACATCTTTCCTAGGGGCCAGGAAAGCAGTGGAGTGGTAGGAGAAGGCATGAGAGGCAGACGGAAGGAGGGTTCTCTGGAATGAGCAAGAGTGAGGAAGCTTCTGAGGATGTGAAGAAATGGGGGGCGGGGCTCGGGTTTCGTGGCTCCTGAGTGAGGACCGAGAACCTGGGATTTGCTGCCTGAATCACTGACTGCTTTGCTGGGTGGCTCTGGTACATTCACTTGATTCCTCCAGGCCCCTGGTAGCGTGCAAGTTCCCAAACTCACCTCATGGGGTGGCTGGGAGAAACATACTAAGAGCAAGCTTGAAGACTTTGACAAATAAAGAAAAATTATATAAATGTGAAAGAATAGCGAGGACTTTTGGGGCATACAATGCAATCTATATCCGATTCAATAAAAGGCTTTCATTTTCTTTTGACATGCCTTTCATGTCTTTTATACTCATAAACTAAATGACACTGAGCTTATATCACGTAATCTGAAAGACTTTGCAAACCTTCTGAGGTTGCAGCCACATTAGGAGCAAAGTAAAGATTTACAAGCTGAGAGAATGTTTCTGATGGAAGGAGGCCAGGGCAAGAGGCAGCGAGAGAGTACTGATTTTTGCTCCACCATTCCTCGGCTCTCGAGAGTCAAAAAATGATGTTGAAACTCGGCAGCATTTCTTCTGTTTGTTTTCTATTCTTGCCCATATAAAGGTACCAGCTCACAGGGTATACGCTTATAAAAAAGAATGGCACGCATTATCAACTGCAATCCTCACATGTTACTTATCTAATTGATCGTAGACTTAATTTAAGGACTATAGGGTTTCCCTAGAATACATGCATATTAGTTTCTAGACTTGGACAAAGTAAAAGCCCAATAAAAATCGTCATGAAGCATTTCGATACTTGTGATAAGGCCAAGCCACAAGTTTGGCTCCGTCTTGAAATCTGTAACAAGCTGAAACATCCAAAAGCTTCTGACTGAGAGCATTGTTTTCGCTGCTAAATAAGACACGAAAGAGCAGCTGTTGGCAGATCTGTTGTTAATTCAGCCATGGGAGTTGGGGGGACTGTGGTCATGAAAAGGGTACTTTCTTCTTCGCTCTCCTACCTGGGTCCTTCAGAGAGTCTGGCTTTCCCTCAGGTGCCCCCTCTGCACACAGAATGAGTTGAGTTTTGCCAGATGTTACTCTGATTATGCACGGCTCCTGCTGAGAGAGGCTGAAGGTAATTACCTTCCCGCCTACGAGAACAGGTTCGTTTCACTGTAGATCCAAGAAAAAGAAAAAGGATCCGTTTGACTCATACTGAATATTTCAACCTGAACTCTGAAACCGCTCAGAAACAACTTTCTGGTTTAGAGAAAAAAATGGCTGGAGAAAAGCAATGAGGCTATTTATTAATGAATAAGTTTATCACTGTCATGTACAAAGGAGAAAGGAGAAAGAAGAAAGAAGAAAGAAGGGACATTCCTGGTTTAATTTCTGGAATAAAGGGAAAATATTGGATGCGTGTGTGTGTGGTGTGTCCAGGAGAAGATGTATCTATCCCAACTCATTAAACTTATTACACTGAAAAAGTGCTGTTCTAGAAATTATGCAAAAAAAATCTAGGCTAATTTGCACTACAGTATATGTCCTTACGGTCAATCAAAAAATTAATAATTACACTTAGAAAACTGAATGGCCAACTGACACTGTCTAGGGTTAAGCAGAAAAGTACAATGAAATAGTAGAAAGTGTTTTTGAAACAAGGCGTTTATGGATTATGAAAGTAAAGAATATTGAGAAAGGCTGCAGTATGTTTACCCTGTTTCCCTTCATCAGAACAATTGTATCATTCTATTACTCAGATATGCTTTGTTCCTGGCGGCCTCGACTCGGGGGCCTGGGAAATGAGGAGGGACCCATCTAGTCATTTACAGGGATCGATTAGTCAGCACAAGTGCAGGTTTCTCAACGAGGACTCGACGCTGGTGAGTCGCCGCCTCCAGATGTGCCATGCTCCGGCTGGGACGTGTGTTGGGCTAATTTGTACTCCTCTCTAGTCATGCTAACACAGCCTGGTGGCAGGCTGTTCTACTTGCAGCGATGACCAAGGAGAGTGGGTGACATGTTGCTCAGGATAGCTTTGTAGGGCACACCAAGAAAATGCTGTGACCGTCCAAACAGGAAATCCTTTCCGACGCATTCCAGAAGTGGAGAGTCGCTTGAGAAACGGCTGCTCTTTGGAGATGGAAGCGATAACAGTTCTACTCAGTTGAGATTTCACCAAGTGCTTTCTCCAAGACTGGAGGTTGAACCCGCTCACTGGTCACCAGAGACTTTTTCTTTAATCAGATTTATTCGCAGCTCAGATGAGCTAGAGAGAATAGAATCTTTGATCAGGTTAGGGGGGTGAAGCTCAGGGTCCTGAGGGAAGGCAATAGCTAGTTCAGAGGATGAAAATATGCGTTTGACTTCTACTCTTGAACAAATCTCCTTCCCTTCATTCTGCGTCCGCCTCCGTGTTCGGTGTGGCCACATCTGATTTCTGATGGTCCCCGAAACAGTGACTTCCTATATTTGCATCCAGCTTTTCTGCTTACATTCTGTGAGAAGCAATATGTAAGGCCAAATCTGAACAGAATTATTTTACATGGAATTCTTTCATGTCTATGAGTGGATATACATTGAAGAGTTTTTATGGTGCCATTAGGTAAATCAAACTTCTAAATGTGATCTTCGACACCGTTACCCATTTCCTATGCCCAAGCTTAGAGTGATTTTTAGATTATTGCTAAGGCTATACTTGCGGTTAAGGATGGACTTCGTTTCCACACACACTCTTTCTTATCTCTGGGGACTTCCCGAAGCTCACCGAAGCAAGAAGGGGCTAGAACGGCTCACCCCGAACCCCTCCCTGCTCGCTCTCACGCCCAGGCTCAGGGCCGCCCAGCACTCAGAGGGAGAGTTCTGCCCTGACCCTCGGAGGCGCAGGGCCCGTCTGCAGCCAGGAAGCGACCCAGCATGCACATGCACTCCCAATCCCACCGCACCTCCAGGGCCGCCAACGTGCCCCAGCCAAACAGGACGACACCCCCGCAGAGGGATGCTGACAGGCTGTTGTTGTTCTGGGAGGTACAATGAGGTTTGTCACCCTGGTCCCAAGTTTTCCAACTGAGTAGTTGGATGACCTTCGGGAAATGACCTGGGGTTAAGCCAAACTGCCCATAATGAATCTGGCCAAAGGGTTGGGGTGATCAGCACAACCACTGGGATAGAAAACTTGTCCGGGGTTGTATTCCCTTGCCTCCAAGGCGTGAGGTCCAGTGATTATTTAACAGACACGACTGCGTGACGGCTGCACTGGCTTTGGGAGACTCAGTGGAAAGAAAAGGGGTACACGTGCCATCCGCCCGTTCTTCTACAAATACTGACCTAGCCCGTTGCTGCGACCCGCTCGGGGCAGCCTGCCGGGATTCCGAGAGCTCTGACTTCGAGAAGCTCTCAGTCTGGTGAGACGCAGGGAAGAGAAAGCAAAGTGAACGCTCACCGTGGTCCGCTCCAGGCACAACGCCCCAGGGGGGCGCGGATGGGGTGTGGCATCGAAGGACACGAAAGGCAGCACCTGCTAGACCTGCAGGGAGGCCCACGGGTGGGGGGTGGGGGGTGCTGGAGCCGAGTCTGGGAGGAAGAGGAGATTGCTTTCCCAAACACTTACAAAGTAACTTCTCAATAAATGCCTCAATAGTTCACTTCTTTTTACTGCTGATTAGTTCTCTGTTGTATAAATATACCACCTCTGGTTTGCCCTTTCGTCTAATGAAGGGTATTTGGGTTATTTCAGGGGTGTCAAACTCCTTTTCACCGGGGGCCACATCAGCCCTGCGGTTGCCTTCAAAGGGCCGGATGTAACTTTAGGACTGTGTAAACGTAACTACTCCTTAACTAGGGGCAAGGAGCTGGGTGCTGCTGCCGGGTAGAAACCAGGTGCTGGGCCAGACAAAACAAGGAGGAGGCCTGGATGCGGCCCTTGGGCCTCGGTTTGCCACCCTTGGGTGATTTCTAGTTAGGGTTGCGTGGATGTGTTGTCATTGCTGATTAGTATCCCGCTGTATAAATACTCCACCAGCATGTTAAATTCATAAAAAAACTGCCCAACCTTGTCCAGATGACTGGAACCAGCAAGGATGAGAACTCCAGGTGTTCCCGTCCTCTCGGACCACAGATACCTGAGTGTGTCGACCACAGTGGCCATCCAGGCATGAAACGCTTTGCTTCGCGTCCTCTATCGCGTCTCCCAGGTGATGGTGACGTCGGGCAGCTGTGCGTGAGTTCGCTGGCTACTCGTGCACCTTCTATCGGGAAGCACAGGGTCTCCAAGCCCTTTGCCCATTTTTACTGATTGATTCCTTCTTACATATCTGGAAAGATATTCTGTGTGTGTGTTCATGAAACAAATCATTTCTCCCAGTCTGTCTTTTCTTTTCATGTTCTTAACAATGTCTTTCCATGAGCAGACTTTAAACATTGTACGGGGGGCCAATATATCATTGTTTCATGTTTAGGGTTTTCTTGGGGGGGGTTGTGGACTTTCTAAGCAAATACTTTTTTCTGAAAGATTTATGATGTTAGCTTTATGTTTAGGTCTCAAAATAATGTTTGGGAATGGCATAACATATTGGAGATAGCATTTCAAAATTCACTTTCAATTTCAAGCTGTTTTCGCTGTTGTAACACAGAAATAAAATTGATTTTTGTACAGTGACATTGTATTCTGGGACCATGCTGAATTAACTTGTTGGTTCTAGATTCATTTCTATGGACTCGTTATGGTTTTCTGTGTAAATCCTCATGTCATCGGTGAATAAGGCAGTTTCACTTCTGGGTTTTCAGGTTTGATAGCTTTCCCCCCTGGTTTATTGTGGTTTGTTTAGGTCCTTGACTGCTTTGCTGAATAAAGTGGGGAGAGCATAAAGCTTGCTTGGCCCCCAGAATTAGGTGAAAAGCATTACATGTTTAGACACTGAGTATGATGTCAGTTGCAGGTTGATACAAACACCCTTTCTCAGGTTAAGAAAAATGAACTTCTAGCCTTCGTTCGCTGAGTTGTAATCGTAAAAGGGTATTCATGTTGTCAACTACCTCCCACTTTTATTTGGCAAATGTGGAAATGGTTACGTGGTCCTCCCACCCGCTTTCCTTCTTTTGATGTGGTGAACTGACCGGACCAATCGCCCTGGCTGCGTTCCTGGGGTAGAAACCCTCTCGTCCACTTCCCTTGTCTTTTCATTCAGCAACAAGCTGATTTGCCGGGTTAGGGTTAAGATTCTGTGTCTGTGCTCATGCAGGACATTGGTCTTTATTTGTGATGCCTTTGTCAGGCTTTGATGACAGGGTTAGTCTAGCCCTGTAAGTGAGTTGAGAAGTGTCTCTTCTTCCACTGTTTTCTAACATATTTTGTTCAGGGTTTTTTTCTTTTAATATTTTATAGAAATCACCAGTGAAACTGCCTGGGCTTAAAGTTTTCTTTTGTTGAAAGGTTTGAATTCTAAATTCAATTCCTTTAGCCCTGGCTGGTGTAGCTCAGTGGATTGAGCACGGGCCTGCAGACCACACGATCACGGTTCAATTCCCAGTCAGGGCACATGCCTGGGTTGCAGGCCAGTCCCCAGCAGGGGATTCACGAGAAGCAACCATACACTGATATTTCTCTCCTTCGCTCCTTCCCTTCCCCTCTAAAGATAAATAAATAAAATCTTTAAAAAAAAATAAATTCAATTCCTTTAAAACATATGGGTTTTCCACATTTTCAGTTACTTTCTGACTTTGTTTTGGTAAGATGAGATTTCTCAAAGAATTCATCAATTTTATGTGCTATCAAGTTCATTGGCAGAAGGTTGTTTTAATACAGTTTTTATTATCCTCAGATATGTGGCAATGCACCCTGTTGATAGATTACTGTTGAGGTTAGTAATTTGTGTTTTCTTGCTTGTCAACTGCTTATCAATTTTATTATTCTTTTTTAATATTAAAATAATCTTTATTCTTAATATTCTATTGTTGTTCTATTGCAGTTGTCCCAATCCCCCTGCCCCATGGCTCTCCCCTGCCCCGCCCACCCTGCTCCCATAGTCAATCCCCACCTTGTTCTCCATGACCATGGGTCACTCATACATGTTCCTGGACTAGACCCTTCCCCTTCTTTGCCCCATTATTCCCCTCCCCCCTGCCCTCTGGTCACTGTCAGTCTGTTCCTGTTTCCATGCCTCTGGTTCTATTTTGCTTATTTGTTTGTTTTGTTCATTAGGTTCCTCCTACAGGTGAGATCATATGGTATTTGTCTTTCACTGCCTGGCTTATTTCCCTCAGCATAATGCTCCCCAGATCCATCTATGCTGTCTCAAAGGGTAGGAGCTCCTTCTTTCTCTCTGCAGCGTAGAATTCCATCGTGCAAATGTACCATAGTTTTTTGACCCATTCACTTACTGATGGGCACTTAGTCTGTTTCCAGCACTTGGCTATTGTAAATAATGCTGCTATGAACATTGGTTCTTTTGAACTGGTGTTCAAACCCCCCTTTTAGAGACACAAACCATGGCCCCCATATTCAAAGAATATAATCCCAGCAGTGAAACTGCTGAATCAAAAGGCAGTTCCATTTTTAGCTTTTTGAGGAAATTCCATACTTTTTCCACAGTGGGTGTACCAGTCTGCAATTACATCATTCTTAAAAAACAAACACCCCCCCATGCTTTTGTATTTTTATTGTTTGTACACTTTCTAATTCATTTTGTTTGTTCTTCTATATTTTTTGAATATAGTTTGCTCTTCTTTTTCTTCTTTTGCATTTTTATTTCATTAAATAGTGAAAGAAACAAAAAACACTGGCATCCTGTTCTGAAAATACAAATTCTGAAATTAATTGAGCTTCTTCTAGTAGGTAGTCAAAGTCTACTTTCTAACTTCTTAAGATGGAAGCTCAGCTTATTGGTTTTGCGTCATTTTATTTCCTAATATGAACATTTATGATTATGAACTTCCTCCTGAACACCTGCTTAGCTACACTCACTCATCCTGGCTGCGTTTTTATTGTCACTGTGTCTCTAATATTTCCCCTTGGACTCATCCTCTGATTGATAGGTTATTTAATGTGTTCTTTAATGTCCAATTATTTTGGAGCATGTCTCAATGTTTTGCTATATATATATTGTTGATACCTAGAGGCACTATTACTAATATAGTTTGTTATCTCTTCCTAGTGTAATTTTACTCTAACAAAGACTCACTAGTGTGGAACGCATGGAAACACGGTCGGACTCAGTGAGCGCAGCTGGGGCACCACAGAACCTGGGGGGTGAGCTGCTCTCCGAGTGCCCACAAGTCATGAGCCTTGATAGCATTTTTCAAATTTGCTATACTTCCTGATTTTTCATTTTAATTTTTAATCATAATTCATGGTCAGTTTTACTTTGCATTCATTTGCACTTTTTCAGTGTTACAGTACACCAGAGAACACCTCTGGAACAGTAACTGTGTCAGACCCGAAGAAGTGGCACAGCTGATGTGACTTCCACCCAAAAGCCTGGCCTGTGATCATCGACCCTGCAGGGTGGGGTGGAGGGACTCGTGCCCGAAGGGATGTATCAGCAGCTGGATTAGTGGAGGGAGGCGTGAGAGAAATTTGCCGTATATTCCCGATACTTCTCTCCTTAGCGCTTCTCACGACCCAACACACTGTGTATGTTACTCTTTTGGGGGCTTTGGTCTTGCGGGGCTTCCACTAGGATGTAAGGGCCACGAGGATACGGGGTTTTTGCACATCCCGGCTCCCACTGGCCCTATTCTCTTACGTCCATTTCCCCTTGTTTCCTGATCCTTCTTAAAATTCTCACTATTCTCGATTTCATGAAACATTTAAAATTCGTGAAACAACACCATCATCGTGCTGCCTCAAATTCTTGAAAGAAAAAGCCTCCTTGTTCCCACGTCGGTCCAGTCTCCAGGTGGCCGCCTAAGGCCCAGGCTACCCCACGTCCATCTTAGGGCTGCGTGCTCTCCTGCTCTCGTTCTGCGGGTTGGCTCCAACCTGTGACCTCGTGGATGTCTCTCATTTCAACCACAGCCTCGTGGGGATGATTGCCAATTCACCTTTTTAGATAGCCCCAAATGGTTCGCCAAATTCCAGCCCTTTGTTTCAGCAGCCTGCCGAGCATCTTCCTCCCCAACTTGCATAGCCCTTTAAGATAAGATTTCTGAAGCTGAATCCTACTTCAGCTCTTTCTGGAGAGTCAGGAACGGGAGGTCCGGGAAGCGACAGGTCTTGCTGACATTCCCCTTCGGTGTTGATGGTTCCAATTCAGCTCTTCTCTTAGGTTCACAGAGAATTCTTTCCTCTCTCTGAGCCCTTCCACACACCTCGTTACCAAATGCAGTCAGCTCCGGGCTGACCGTTTCTTCCCATCTACCCTCCCTTGCAATGTTCGCCCTAAGTCACGCGAAGATAAAATCTTTTAGTAAGTATTCCCACAGGGCCCTAAACTCTCTTCCCTGCCTTTCTGCACCCATTACATTGTGTAAGGCAATTCCTTTTTCCTGTTCAGAACCCTTAATGACCACTGTTTGTAAAATAAGGTAAGCTTTCTCGAGTTTCTCAAAGTTCAGAATGATCTGCTCCAACCGCATTTCACGCAGCCCTCTGTGCCTCTCACATGGCGGCGTGAGCAGGACGCTCCCTGCCCTCACCCACCTGCTCTTGTGCCTGGCGTCACCAGCTGATTGCTCCCACCCCTCCTCGGCCCTCCCCTTTCTGTTTCACTGGCATTTTCTTAAAACCTGCCTTTGCGTCAAGGCCAAGTCAAAAGCCTCTTCCCCCTTGAAGTGTTCTCTGCGTCACCCTGTGCTGTGTAGTTTGCAAACACCAAGTTCTTAGCATCCAAGAGGAAGGCCAGAGCCACGCAGCACCTGACGCACCCTGGGCATCATGCTAGACACTGTTGCCTCCTGTGACCCTCACGGCAGCCTGACGCTGCAGACCAGCCCAAGGTCACACAGCTAGGGGATGGCACAAGGACGCAAACCTGGGTGATCTCAGTGAAGAGATACACGTGAAGCCCAAATCCACAAAGGAATAAGGTAAATGAGCCCCAAAGGGCTCCATGTCATCGCATTTTGAACCACGCTGACGGCCCTGGCACCGTCAGGCCTTACCACACTGACTGACAGACGCGCCCCACATCCACATCTGGGGCCACAGCTGCCTTAGGGCTCGTTCCTCCTGCGTGTTGCCCAAGACCCCTTTCCCCGGCTGTGTTTTACTTATTGTCATGTCTCCGGTAAATATTCACTTTCCCCAGGAACCTCCCCCGGCCACTTTCCCCAGGAACCTCCCCCGGCCAGGCAGGGTTTTCTAGTGTCCCCTACTCCAGACGAACTCTGCACAACCACAGTGCAGTGGTGCCGCAGTTGCATGGAGAATATCCCCGTGGCTACACGTTTCATTGCTTCTCTGCATCCAGGCAACCGCTCACTTTATTCCTAAAGTGTGACCATCCCTATTACTAAAGGGGACCATGGAGACCACCTGTGCTCCGGAGAAAATCAGATTCAGAGCCGAGGGGAGCCAGTGGCAGGTTCCCCTTCAAGTCCTGTGCTCATGTAAACGTGAACTGATTCTCTGTGAGCTCCGGCCTCTTCACCTACAAAGCACGTGAAACGGTAACCATTGTTCAGAGCTGTCACCGGTACTGGCCCGGGTGAACATTTCACCTGGGGCTGTGAGTGTCATGCAGCCTCCCTCCACCTGCTGCCCAAGGGCTGGGGCCAGCTCCCTTCGCCTCTGCACAACCCTCAGCCCCGGGCCTGCACCCCGCCAGCAGAGTTCCTTCATGTTGCTGTCTCTCTGAGACCAAGAGAAAGGACTCATTCTGACTCATGCTTGATCCTTCTTCACCTTGACCTTGCAAGTCACTCAGAAGAGTTCTTTCTGACTTGGAGGGGAAATTGGGACAGGAAGAAGAGCCGTGGGCTACTAATCAATGCTCTCATGTGCACGAGGGAGTCTTTGGGGATGGCTCCGCGGGAGCCTCTGACCAGGCCACCAGGCAGGGAGGGCAGAGTCTGGCCTCTCCTGGGCTCCGAGGAGGCCCACCCCCCAAGCGTGGGGAGCTCCCAGCCCAGGGCCCTTTGAGGGAAGATGTGCATGACAGAGGGATGAGACACGTGCGGGTCAGTTTGATGGCCAAGGTGCCTCGCACGTTTTCAGAGTGGGCTGGAGGGGAGGAGGAAAGGGCTGCCCAGAAGGGATGCTCCACGGGGACAGAAATGACGGCCAGGCCTCTACTTCTGTCTCCACAGCTGGGCTCACGGGTCACCAGGATCGGGCCTGTCCTCGGTCCCAGTTCCTTCCCCAGCTTGTGCTGGAACCCCATGTCTCGCCACTCAGGCTGTGGGGACATGCACGGGAAGATATTGTTTCCACAGTTAACATGCACAATTTCATTTCTGAAAGGAGAGTCCAGCATCTTGAGGAAGGGGTGACTTCTCATGTGGACTGGGGGGTGCTGTCAGGGCACCCCTGGAGGGGGAGCACCATGGATGACAGAAAGAGCAGAGAGGCAGCAGGAGGGGCCTGGTCCCTCACAAAGCAGGGCCGAGAAAGGACCTGTCCGAGCGTCAGGAGACCCTGGCTCCCGGCGGGACCATGGTGCCTTTCCTCAGGGGCCGTCTGGGGCTGCACAGCCTGCTCTCTCGGCCGTCTCTGCTCCGATCACGCTGCGGGACTGTCCACACTTCACATTCCGGCTCACTGTAGGGAAGTAATGGGCTCTCCAGTGACAAGCCAGCAGCCAGCATCCTGGGCAAGAGCAGTATGTCCATCCCCAAGCACACCGAACTAACAGCGAATGGTGTCAGAGTTGTTCCGTGTGACATCAATCACTCCCCAGGGGCTGTTGCAACCTTTTTCCATCTTCCTGATGGCAATGTCGCGCTGCACACCTGCGGCTTCTGAGCAGGTCCCGCCACGGAACATTCTCTCTCTGGCCAGACAGCCCACGTGCTTCGTTCGGATCCCACGTGCCGCAGCCCAGAGAGCCACTGCCCACCCCTGCACAAGGCCGTCCAGTCCACCCTCTGCACTGCCTAGAGGCTGTAGCCCGACCCCATGAACTCCAGTTGTCTGGGGTGTCGCCTCCATGGGACGGGAGAGTCTGCCCAGCTGTTGCCCACACTGCAGGTTCCACAGCGGGCATGTCCTGAGGAAAAAGTAAAACATCAGCGTACCAGAAACTAATTCCCTCTTCGCTGCACACACGTGCAGTTCCTGGCTCACCTTCTTCCCACAGTACAAATCAATTTAGAGGGCTTCCAGAGTCACGTGAAGCAGTATGACAGGAGAGGTGACCAGGTTCTGGCTTTGCGACCTGCAGGACGGAAGCGTTCTAACCGGTGAACGAGCATGACAGATATTGCACCCGGGTCACAGGAAGCATTTTGGTCCGTGAAACTCCTCGCAGTGAACGCAGCAGCCGCCTGGCAACGAAACATTCTCTTCAGTGGCCGAAGCCCCAGAAAACTGTACCTGCTGGAAACGTGGGCACCTTGAAATCTAGGGCCATGATGAAGTGATATTTTATTATTTATTTTTATCCTCACCTGAGGACACTTTTTTCATTGCTTTTAGAGGAAGGGGAAGGAAGAGGGAGAAACACCGCTATGAGAGAGAAACATGGACCGGTTGCCTCCTGTACACACCTGGACCGGGGACGGCATGACCTGGGACTGAGCCCACACCCTGGGTACGTGCCCTGTCTGGGGACTGAACCCACAACCTTTTGGTTCTGGGATGATGCTCCAACCAACCAAGCCACACCAGCCAGTGCCATGGAGCAGTATTTTTAAAGAATGGAAATTGCAGGTTGGATACCAATGTTACCTCAAAAGACCGAGAAGTAGTTAAGTCACTTACGTGCAGCAGCAGTCAGTAAATCTCTAGGAGTATGAATACGCCTCACATGGAAAACCTCACGGACTCACTAGCTTACCTTCTTCCGTACATTGGAGTAACATGTTCAGGTTCTGAACGCCCCTCCGCATCATCGATGGTGTTCTCTTTGTTCCTTTTGTGCTTTCCTCCCAGACTTGGGGTTTTGTCACCAGAAGATGCTATTTTCAACAAACCCTCGCTTAACACACAAGCTAGAAAATACCACGGCGGGAGCCCCCATGAGGAAGTTGCCTTTCCAGGTCCAGGGGTTCCACCCTTCCTCGGTTTCCAAGTGATCGGGGATACTTTCCCACACCCTAAAATCCAGAACGCCCACTGAGTCAGTTAAGATGTTTTTATCCCAAGCCTGTTGGATATAAAAAGCTGCATTTTACTCTGGGAAGAAATTCCAGGTCTTTGCAAATAAATGGCCGGCTTGTCCAGCTGTCCAAATGGGGACCTCACTGGCACTCCCACGGTGGTCCAAATTCAAGTTGACTTGCCAGCAGCGGGACTCCGCCTTTCAGATTCAGCAGGGCCTTCGGAACACGGCTACCTTGCACAGTATGGACTCACTGTTAATGTAACTAAGGTTATTAACAGTGCATTTAAATAATGCGGCACAAAGAATAGGAGGGTTGAAAGCCTGACTGGGAGTTGGGGAATTGACTTCCATAAATACAATAGCCCAAAATAGCCTTTTTGTTCGCATGTTGGAAAGAATGTTGTCCACCTTTTTGCTTCACTGGGGCTTCTTGAAGTATTCCTGGTAATCAGAAACAAGTTTCGCAATGCATGTCGTGCTTGGCTCAGGTTCTGGGGAGGGAGGAAAGCTGCTGTTATTTCAGTAATCCCCGCACAATGTGGCGGGAGGCTTCAGCAGGGGGAGGCTTGCCAGCAGCCTGCCCTGCCAAACCAGACAGGAACGAGCGTGGACAATAGAAAGATTATGTGGTGGCAAATGGATACCCAAATTAAGGCAGGAAAGCCACGCTGACTGCATTTCGAAGCGGTGTCTTCCCCTGGGGTACACAGCCATCCCTCTAAGCGGTCAGATGTTTCTGTTTCACAGACAGCTCACCCACGAAAGGTCAAGGGGTGCGGTTAAAACTGAGTGCTTTTTCTCTTACAGTTTCCTGTGTGTCTTGAGATCTGGCCACAGATCTCTTTGCCTCCACTATGTCCGTTCATTCACACAACTGCCAGGCCTTCCCGTGTCCTTGGGAGCTGACAGGGCCGCTGTGGAGGACTCGGCAGTCCCCTGGCAGGTGTCCCCTGTGCAAGGCCCCATGACCACATGTGGCTCACCTTCCTCCCTGGGTCCCTCTTGTCCAAAGGAAGAGAAAAAGAAACAAAAGCAAAAGAAAACAAGACCCTGGGTTTTCTAGGCCACCAAAGCTGCAGTGAGCACATACCCGTCCCGGCGGGGGAGGGGCAGGGGGCGGGCGCCGCTCTAGGGATGGTCCCTAGTGTCCCACACGCAAACACAAGTTTCAGGATCTTCTTGTCCTTTGTCAGTTCGCTATGAACGTTATTCCCCATCTTACACACCAGAAAAATTCATTCAGAGGTCAGTGAGCCCTCTAAGGTCACATGCCTATTAAATGAGAGAGCCAGGAAAGAAACGGTACTTTCGTAAAAGGCTGATTCATGATTTTTATTACACTATTAATGTATAATGCTTTCGTTCGAGAGTTGATGTCGCATTTGTTTCTTTTCCTTAGTTTTTACTTTACACAATTCTAAGCCCATAAAAAAAAGAAAAATACAATACAATTACCATATAGAGCCTTCACTTAGATTCACCAATTAACATTTTACCCATTTGGTTGTTTTCTGTGTCCGTGACACACACATACATAAAACAAATAACCATGTTTATGCTTAGCTACTCAGTTTCTTAAGAACTAACAACTCACAAACACGGTGTTATATGTCTTATTTTAAATACCTATTTTTATGTCCAAAATACCAACGACTACCCGGCAGAATTAAATTACCATCCAATACAGCCTCTGTTTACCGTTCTCCGGTTGTCTTAATATCGTCTTTGACGGATTTGAAACTCTTGGGTCCAGGCGAGCTTCACGGTGTACATTTGCTTCTGGTGTTTCTTCTCTCCCCTTTTTGTTCTGTGGGATCCCTTTTATCTAGAGTAGCCTTCTCCCTCTTTTGTTCTCATCTCATTGACTCTTTTTAATCCACATCCCTATGTTCTCAAATGTTCTGTACTGGGGATTTGAATGCTGTTTCTTCACAGTCTGATAGAGGCCAAGCATTTCTGGTAAGGAAACCGTGTAGGTGGTAACGTGTGCTTATGGAGTCTCACCAGGCAGCCAGCGAGGTCAGGTGGTCTCACTGGTGGTGAGGCTGCTGACCACCCAGTTCAGGTGAGGATCACCAAGCTGCTCATTACAAAAAGCCTGCATTTTTCAGTTTTTATTAAATGGTGAGAATTGCAAAATGGGGATTTTTAGTTCTAGCTGTATTCTCTAATTAGTCAACGCTTTACTAGAATAAAAAGACCCCCGTGTCTTTCTGTTTGTGGGGGCCCCTCTCCCCCTCTCATTGCTAATTCAGCCTTCCTGTGCACTGCCTCTAAACGCCGTTGTTTTGACCAACATCCTTCAATAAAGAGGCCTTCTGGGGAGACTGCAGTTCCCCTGGCCCAGTGATTTAAGATTATTTGTCCGCGGTGTTTTCCAAAACTTAATGAGGAGGACAGAGCCAATTAACTTCACCTAAGCTTCTAGGAACGAAGGTTTTACTTCTTAACAAGGAAGTTGATGAACAAAGCTATTAAGTAACAAATAAAAATAGCAAGTGTCAACAGAAGAAAAAAGGGCTAGGAATCTTTTTTTCACAAAAGGGCGTCGCTGAAGTCCCCCACCTTCTCGTTTGATTTCAGGCTGCAGGAAAAGCTGTTTGAGACGGGGTCCCCGAAAGGAAGGGCTGTGGTTAGACTTGGCTCCAGTGTCAGGGGTGTGATCGCCACATACACCGTTCATGGGACAAGAGAAAAGTCTGAAGGCTCACAGGCAACATTTCCTTAATTGCTGCTTTTCAAATTAATTAGGGCAAAAATATCTTAGTTTAGGTTAGGACACTTGAGATAAAATTGAGCACAGTATGAAAAGGATGGAGTTCTCGTGAGAAGTTGAAAGGGAGGGAACTCACTGGATGATTTATTTTAATCCTCACCCAAGAATATGTTTATTGATTTCAGAGAAAGAGGAAGGGGGAGGAGAGAGACAGACAGACAGACGGAGACATCCATGTGAGAGAGAAACAGTTTGTGCCAACTGGGCACGAACCTGCAACCTAGTTGTGTGCCCTGACTGGGAATCAAACCCAGAACCTGGTGCATGGGGTGACGATGCTCCCACCAACGGAACCACCAGCCAGGGCTGGATGATTTTTTATTGGCGTCCCCACAGTCAAAATTCTCTCCTTGTAGGTATCACTCCCATAGAGTTGCTTATGTCACGGCAAAATGGTGAGTTCTTAGTTCGTTTTGAAGGAAGCCAAGCTCTGGAGATGCACATTTCTATGATTGCGCATCCTTTGGGAGCCCCGTCTCACGGGCCTACTGTTTTCTTGGCCCGGGTCTACAAGTCGGTAACCCAAAGACGAGAAAGACCCAGCTCCTGCCTGGTGACACCTCCAGACCTTCTATTGAGAGTTTAAGGTCAACGGTTTAGGAGTGAAGAGATTCGTCATGAAGCTGCATTTATAGTTCAGGTGAAGTGTTTTTTTTAACTTGGATTATACATTACTGATCAATTGAAATATTAACCAAAGGTTCTGAAGGTGGCTTCATTCATTCTTCGTCTAAGACTGAGACAGTTCCAGTTATGTTCATGTCAGAAAGGAGCAGGGGGAGTTGTTGATGGAAATCATGGAAAAGCTGACACATGTTCTCCTATTTCACACCATGCCACCATTATTCCTGCACTTGAGGACTTTGATTGAAACAGGAGTGACAGATGCATGAGCGAATAATCACGCTACCCCTGGGACAGGGGAATGAATGAGATGTCCGGGTGCCCAAAGCAGCTAACATCATTTGAGCTAGAACCTAAGGGTACAACCCCGGATCTCCCTTCAGGGGCATGTGAAGACAGGGTCAGATCAGAGTTTGGTTCCGAGTGTAGAAGGAAAGAGTCCTGCTTTCCACGTCGCAGCACAGAGGCTGTAGAGTAAGGGAGAAAACTCTTGATAATCTGCTTAACCAACGACGTAGAAGCACATTAGAAGGACGGCCAGGAATAAGGTACACAATGCATTGCAGACCTTCTATTCTGCCACAAACGTCTCCATCTGGGCGCATGCACTAAACCGCGAGATAATGAAGTCCAGTAGAACAAGGTACTTTTTATTTATGTTATTTATTTTTAGAGAGAAGGGAAGAGAGAGAGAGAGAGAAACATCAATGTGTGGTTGCCTCTCATGTGGCCCCCAGTGGGGATCTGGCCTGCAACCCAGGCATGTGCCCTGACTGGGAATCGAACTGGTGACCCTTTGGTTCGCAGCCCGTGCTCAATCCACTGAACTACACCAGCCAGGGCAGAATGAGGTACTTTTTAAAAGGATGTAAA
This sequence comes from Sturnira hondurensis, assembly GCF_014824575.4. Taxonomy (NCBI): domain Eukaryota; kingdom Metazoa; phylum Chordata; class Mammalia; order Chiroptera; family Phyllostomidae; genus Sturnira; species Sturnira hondurensis. Next base: position 15,938,231 of record NW_028082350.1, on the reverse strand, counting down.
TATCATTTGATGATTTAACCCTTTTACTTGGGGCTTTTGACCATAGTAAGAGTGGTGAAAATGCCAACGATTAGCCTTGATGACAAGATGATTAAAATAAACATAATTTTTCAGTTTTCTGAAGACATGCTGTTTCTATATACAAACAATCCTTAATGCCAAGAACAGCCATCGGCTTTATAAAGCAGAGCACAGCACGAACCTTCACATCACAAATGGTGTCACGGTTTGCTGCTGGTCCTCGGACTCTGGTCAGTTGCTGGACTAACATCCCAAAGAACATCTGACCTTAAACAGGGGCCACAGGTCCCAGAGACCAATACAATCCAAACAGTGAGCAGCGTGTGGATGGAGGATCAGCTATTCTAACGGTAAATCTCAGCACGATTTGTAAAAGCTCCATTAGAAGATTGCTGATTTGTTTCTTTGTTTGAACAGAGCTATCCAGCAACAATTTGTGGGAGAGTGTTTCAGAGTATGAGTACATCCCTAGGATCTCAAATCTGGCCATTTTGTAATTGCTAAAATTATGCCACGGTGACAAAAGTCTCTTCCAGATTGCTCGTTTATGATTTTGCAGTCAACTGGAACTTGGTGCTTGGGTTCTCTGCATACATCTGTTTTTGAGGGCACCCATGAAATCATTTGGCTAAAGTAGATTTTACCTATATATGCGCATCTCATTTATCTCAGATTGAAGATTTTCACGACGTTTTTAGGACATCAGCCTTCTAACTGAAATTAGGTATAACTTTTTACCCTTAATGATATTAACAATTTCCTTCATAACCTTACAGGATTTCAAACTCTGCTCTCATTATAATTTAAAATGCCTCTTTACAAAAATCCATTTAAACCTAGTGATCCATATTATTCCAAGTCATCACATCTTTATCTAAAACAGTATATTATCCCAGGGAGAAAATGTGAAGATCACTTAATGGGCCATGGCGGCTGACATGCTCTCTAAACGATGCATATTCAGGTCTCACTGGATGCAGGCTTTCCAATCCCTTCCATCCACTCTCCTGCACTTCCCCTTGCCCGGGCTTCAACACACCGAAGGTCCCTGTCACAGTAGTAACGTAACATTCTCTTGCGACTGCAGTCAGAATCAATGCATCCAGACTCATTTCATTGTCATTTCTGAAGTCACATGTGTACGAAGAGGAGAGGGTGGCAAGATGTTACTGTTCAGTGTCAGACTGAAGAGTGATTCTTGAACAGCACAGCAGTCCCGTACAGAAGTTAAACATAAAATTACCGCCTGACCCGGCAATTCCACTTCTGGGTTTATACCCAAAAGTCACAAAAGCAGAGACTTAAACACACGTATGTGCCCCTGTTTTCCTGGCTGCATTTCTCACAACAGCCAAATGGCAGAGGCAACGCAAGTGACCACTGACGGATGAACATGCGGTCTATGCTACAATAAACTCTTATTCGTTTTGATAAGGAGATGCTGGTCCAGGCTACAACGTAAACCAACCTTAAAGACAGTATGCTAAGTGAACTAAGGCAGTCCGAAAAGGACACAAGGTCCCTAGGGAAGTCAGATCCAGAGAGACAGACTGTACAGCGGCGGCTGACAGGAGCTTGGGGCGGCAGGATGGGGAGCTGGTGTTCAAGGTACGGAGTTTCGGTTTGCGAGGCAGTCGGTGGTGATGGCTGCGCGGAATGAATGGACTTAATGCCCTCAAACTGCACACTGAAAAATGGTTAGGGGATGGTAGATTTTCTTACGTGTATTTCACCAGTCTTAAAAATAAGTAACTTAAAATGGGATCCTAATATTTTAGTAAGGTTGGGTGAAAAACTCTAAATTTTGTTATGTTAGCAAACCACACTCTAGAGCCAGGGTGTCCAACCTTTGGCAGCTCTGGGCCACCCTGGAGGAAGAAGAGTTGTCTTGGGCCACACATTAAATACACAAACACTAATGAAAACTGGTGGACAAAAACAAACAAAGGTTTTAAGTAAATTTATGATCTTGTGTTGGGCTGCGTTCACAGCCACCCTGGGTGGGACACCCCTGTAAGTTAATTTTAAGTTTTGTGGGATCTTGTGTTGCAACCAGAAATGAAATGACTGATCATGGTACGAAGAGCCATTACCTCAAACAAGGCCTCACTCGCACTTGGTAAGTGAGTCTTGCTGAATCTGAAGCCCATGACCTTTCTGCAAGGCCGAGAACATGGTGGTATCCAAGGCTGGAAGGACAGACATCACAGGATCAGAAGCAGGCACTACTTGAGGAGCCCAAGCCGCTGGGCTGGGGATTCGGGCCCCAGGGTGAGGAAGATGGGGACAGACCCTACAGAGAGGGGCGACGTCCTGGGCAAGTGAACCCTGACATAGAAATCCGTGTCACTGGAACACACACAGGGTGGGCGAGCAGTTTAGCAATGGCTGGTCTCAGGAACAAGACGACTGTTGCTGATACTCCGGGGTCAAGTTCAGAGGATGCAGCAGTACCTTATGCTGTGGCCTCTTAATACTGAGCACGGCTCCTAAACCCTCCCCGGCCGAGGCAACCCTGGCGCCGGGCTGAGTGTTCAGACAGACGTCAGGCAGTCTGTTGCCCTGGAAGAGAGTGTTTGGAGGTTGTGGGCGCCGAGTGGGTGGAAAAGCTCAGGCCAGGTCCTGAGAGTTTAAAGGAGGTGGACACTCTCCACTCCACAATCTGGTGAACGTCACTGTGTGGTGGAGAGACACAACCTATCGGAGCCTCAGCCCTGGCGGCCGACCCCTTGCACTGCCGGGCATCGCTAGAACGCTCCCCTGTCCTAGATCAGCTGCCCATCACCACCCCCTTGTCCTGCTGGTCTTCCCCNCCCCCGGGCCCCCCCCCCCCCCCCCCCGTCCACCCAGGAGCTTTGCATTCCCAACACCCAGTCTAAGCCTCCTACTTCTCTCCAATCCATTCGGGCCTGCGCACAGGCAGAACCTTGTGAAACGGCTGGGGCTTTGGGGCTGCAGTAGCCCTGCTCGGTAAAAAGTGGTCAATAAGCAATTGTTGAATTATGTTGAAAACTTCCTCCCCAAATAAAGCTATTTTCAATGCATTAAGTTTCTCAAGTTCCTCGTGCGTCCTGGGACACGGGCCTGGGAAGGAGTCAAGAGCTAAGTGTATGTCCCAGGATCTTAAGCAGGAATTTGATTTCTTTGTGGGTTTCCCCATCCTTTTAAAAAGTACCCAGAAGACATTCCAGTTCCAAGCTGCCGGGTTCTCGGGGCTCCCCACCGCACCCCTGGCGTCTGGGCTCTCCCGCTCTCCCGTGAGCAACTGGTCCTGGCAAGAGCCCGCTGCCCTCATCCTGCGCTGTCCCGCCAGCCCGGAAGGCAGTGTCTCTCTCTAGGCGTCCTGTGCCCCTGGTCCCTCCGGACCTCAGATCTGAAATCGCCCTGGGCTTTGCTGGTAAATTGTGGCAAAAACAAATGATTTAAAGGTATGATAAAATACAGTAACTTGGACACTGACATACACTGAAACAATGATTTTTTCGTTTTAAATTTGAAAATGTCTCTAAGCTTTATTTTTCAATGACAGTTTACAGTCAATATTATTCTGTATTAAGTTTCAGGTGGATGGCATAGTGAGTAGATAATCATACACTTTACAAAGCACTCCCGCCTCGGCTCACCTGGCCCCACGCACAGTTACCACAACACTACTGACCATACCCCTCCGCCGTACTTTCCACCCCAACCACTTTGTAACTGCCAATGGGCACTTCATCTTCTTCCGCCCCCCCCCACCCCCCGCCGCAATCACCTATCTGTTCTCTGTGTCTATGGGTCTGTATCAGTTTTGTTTATTGAACAATGATTTTTATTTTTTTAATACCAGAGGAGATTTGATCCACATGCATGAATAACTAACAATTCATTTTTAAGGCTGAATGTTTAAATCTATCCGCTGGTCTCAAGGCTAACGAACAGCATCAAACCATTTGGCGTTGCTGCTCTGTAACTAAAATGAAGTGAATGCGACCTGATTCATCTGGGGAGGGGCTTTAGCAGGAATGACAAATTACGTGCCTAATGCTGGTGTCCTATGATTCAAACCCAGGTGCTTAAAAGCAGGCTGTTGGCACAGCTTTAGTTACTAATATTAGTAACATGGACATACAAGCCTAATGTGTAATAGAAATATAAAATACATAGTTAACATAAAATGCATACTAAAGGAATTTAAATGAGTGTCACTATTCCATTACCTTTCTTAAGGAGGTCAGGGCTTCAAGTTATCCAAATAATAGATTTTTTTTTCACCAGTAGATTTTTATGTTTCTTTTTTTTCCACCTATCTCAGGGCCAGAAAAGAATGTTTCCTGCTGGAACATCATCACTAGATTAATGACTAGTGATGGGTCATGTGTGGGGCCGGGCCACAGCGAGCTGCCCATACGCACAGCTGTATGCGGCTCCTGAAAAAACTCGTTTTTCTCACAGAACACAATTACAATGGTATAGCACACATCTGTTTCCCCAGAAAGACTGTTAAACTTGTTCTGATGAAGTGCTGAAAGGTGACTCAGAAACACAACTGCTTCTCTCTCCTCCTGAGCTTGCCTTAGTGTACACCCCACTTGAATTTGGAAATCTTTCTGAGCCCACGGTGGGGGCTACCAATCAGAAAAAGACCAAACCTCTGCCCCTGGGAACCCACATGCTAGCAGAGGATGCAGGGTCGCCTCCAGATCCACTGGTCCACGCATATAACACGTGCAAACACACATTTTTATGGGAAGTGAGTTTTCCAACTGGCACGCCATCCCTTTTGAGCATGATGAAGTTTGAAAACAGACTTTCCTTAATAAAAAGTCCACGTTCCTCCAGGCATGTGCGATCAGCGGGGCCTCCCCATGGGGAAGTCAGGGAGAGTCCATGCCTGTGAATGACAGGCTGGAGTTCCCTGGCCTGACGCAGGCTCTGACTAACACCTCCGCCCTTGACCGGCAGGGGACCTCTGCAGCTCTCAGGCAGGTGAAGTGAGAACACGCAGGGCCGCTCGGGAAGGAGATGTGACCGACAGGAGCCAGATGTGTCTTACCCACGAAGTGAACCCAAAATTCCACTCTCTCGGACCACAAAAGTTGCATCTGTTACATGTTCAAGCACTCTTTTCTGTAAGATTGCTGTGTTACACAAGCACCAAGGACCTTTTTTTTTTAAATTGCAGGTTAGGAAACAAAGTAACTTTAAGCCCTAAAGTATATTCAGGATTAAATCAATGTAATGCCCCTCTAAAATGTTTTATGAAGTTAAAATTATTTTTTCCAAATGTATGATACCAGTGTATGAATGGCTGAGGACTTAAAGTTATTTTTTTCCAATTCCATAATGACATGGATGTACCAGATTTTGCTCAGAAATGGGTAGGGAAAGAGCATGATCTGGAAACTCCCTTTGATTGAAGCAGCTACATTTGCCTGTCTTGTGCCCTGAAGTGCGTTACGGATCCTGGGGTCACCAGCCCCTGGTGAGTGCTCAGTGCAGTGTTGCTGAAGGAGTGAGCCTGTGAGTTAGCTGGGGGGTGGCGGAGGGCGGGAGGTTTACCGGGAGGTACATTCAACACTAAGAGCTTACTCCTTGAACCCCAAACTGAAGACAACTAAATGCTTCTTAAATCTCGTTTGATGTGACATTCGCAATGCGCCAGTTACTGCCAGCCAAGACCCTTCTCAGATTCTTCATTCCAATCATGACATTGGCCCAGAAGAGAAGCAGTCACCTTCTTTCTTTCTGAGCCATTCTACCTCAATCAACTTGTAATTACCCTAAAGAAGAAACCCAGTGGTGCAGATAATCCCCAAATCTCTTGTTGCAGTGCACTGTACAACGAGCTTTTCCAGTAGTTTGCTTTCCTAATTATGTTTTGATTAGGTTTCTGCCACGGTTGCTGAGAACTCCTGTAGCAGACAGGGCAGCAGCTCAGGCAGCCCAAGGACAAGGTGACCAGGCCTTGAGGTGGCAGGGACTGACCCACACCTTAGCCTAGGCCCACCTTCTTAAATGCACTGTGCTGGGCGGACAGAGTCACGGCAGACTATTCAGGTCCATCATGGTTTCAGTGTTAATGGCAGAGAACCTGTAAGGAGGCAGGCTCTGTTTCTGGGGGCAGCTGATACGAGGAGGAACAGGACAGGATCTCACACATTGAAGAATGTCTATGAACTTGGAACTTCAGGAACTCTCTCCTTAGCCAGCAAAAGGTACGTGACCTTTAGCAACACAAGGCGCTACGTGCTGAATGACAACTGTGCCACAGGGGGTGAAAGGGAAAGAGAGGTCATGTGGAGAACACAGAAAGACACTTGAGAGGGGTGACCGGAGCCAGCTCTTGAAGATGAAGGATGCTTGAATGGGTGGTGGGAGGCATCTCTAAAGTCGCCCAATATTATGTGAGCCAGATACAGCGTATTAAAAATATCCTACTAGCCAATTTAAAAAGCGGAAAAAGAAATGGGTGAAGATTTCAACAATACATGGCATTTAATCCAATATGTTCAAAATATTATTTTAGCAACCAATACAAAACCCCGAGCCACTTCACACGCTTCTTTTTAAACTAGATCTTCAAAACTCGGTGCGTGTTTTACACCTGCGGCCCATCCCAAGTCGGACTAGTACATTTCAAGTGCTTCGGAGCCACGCGTGGCCAAAGGGGCCGTGTTGGGACTCACGGTTCACGGGCCTGGATCCTCACATCATGGACTGCAGATCAGGCACTTAGGCAGCACCTGGGCAACGTCAGGCTGCCTCCCAGACCCGCTGGGTCGAAATCTGTGTTTTAACAAGACACTCGGGTAATGCCCACGCACATTCGAGTGTGAGATGGTCTAGACCGGAAAACGGTGTGTGCACCCACCCGGAGTTGGGGATGCTAAAGACAGGCTCCCAGGCCAGTCTCCGTGACGAGGCGCTAAGCAGCAGAACTTAAGGGTGCGTGAGTAGTGGTTCATAAGGAATTTGGCAAAACCATGGCAATTGGTGCCCATTTCTCAATCTTCAAACCGGAACCACCCCGCCCATCTCGTAGGACAATGCTAAGACTGGAGACAGTGCGATAAAGCGATTCACACGCCGCCTGGCTCCTGGACTTGCAAACCCTGTCCCATCCGACGAAGGTTCGTTTGCTGCAGGATTTTAACTCCAGGCTCAAACTGTGAGAAAGGACAGGGAGAACTGCAGGACACTGCCACCACCGTGTGTCAGGGTTCCCTGTGGTTGGTGGAAGTCACAAATAAAAGCTAATGTCAGAGCATCTCTCCCCAGGCAGGGTGTGCGAGCGGGAGGTCCCCTGTGCTCAAGAAGCAGTAATTCCTGTTCCCCCTCTTCCAAACTCCTGGAAATTAGCATCCCACTTCCTGTCCCTACCATGTGACTCCTCTAGGAGCCTCCTGTGGGCAGGACCACCCAGTAAGAGGATGTGCCTGGGAGTTCACCCAGCAGGACATCTTGGAGATTGTACCACTGCAGGAAGCACAGAATTTCTTCTTCGAAGTTGCACCCTCTCCCATCTGTGCACACACCACATTTTGCTTACGGTGGTTGGGGTTGGTGGCACGGGGTTTGGACACAGCTGCCGAAATTCTCTCCAGTGCTGCCCTTGCAAGGGGAAGAGGCAGCCTCAGGTCACTTTCTCTAATGGTTGGGTTAGTGCAGCCTAGCTCTTACTGTCAGCAAGGGGGCTGGGAGCCACTGAGGTGAAGATTTAGCATAGCCAGAAGCTGGCCAGGACAGAGGGTAAGGACAGGGAGAAGCCTGGTATTCCAAATGCGATCCAAGTGCAGGCTTGACCCTGGAACCACGCAGAGCAACATTGGAGATGGAGCTGTACAAAGTCGGGGCTGGGAGTTGGTGAATGTGGGGGGCTGACGCTGGGCAAGGGCTCTCAGGAAGGTGATCCCGCCTGTCAAAATCTCCCGTTCCATCTCCATTAGAAATATCTGTTAACAAGTTTCTCTTGGGCAAGGAAAACATTTCTCATAGCTCAGTCCGAAACGGTGTGGCAAAGGTCAGGCCGCGGCCACCCCAGGGCTCTAGACACTGGACACTGGGCACTGGACATCGGAGTACAGCTGCCAGGTTGCCCCAAAGGAAGTCAGGGCCCCCTCGTGCTGTAAGGACCGTTAGCACGTTACCTCCACTTCTTCTGGTGAGCGAAGGGCAGTCCCCAAAGCCTGGACAAGGGCGCCCTGTCACCCACGTTTGAGTAACTGCTTCCAGTGTTCAGGGTCCCCCATTCATGTTCTCCGCGGCAGCAGAGGACTAATGGAAGTGTGAGAACAGGCGTGAACACGAGTCCGCTGCTGCCTCCTAGTAGCAGGGTAGCCTTGGACAGGTTACTGAACCTTTCTCATTATTAGTTTTCTCATCTCTGTGGGAGTACGAGGGTTGGCAGTGCTGACCAGGTGCTGTGCCTAGGGTAGCCTTGGACAGGTTACTGAGCCTTTCTCATTATTAGTTTTCTCATCTCTGTTGGAGTACGAGGGTTGGCAGTGCTGACCAGGTGCTGTGCCTAGGGTAGCCTTGGACAGGTTACTGAACCTTTCTTGTTATTAGTTTTCTCATCTCTGAGTACGAGGGTTGGCAGTGCTGACCAGGTGCTGTGCCCAGCACCCCATACACGTGCAGTAAGTGTCAGACCCTCCCCTCGTTGTTTTGTTAACTTTGGGGGGGGTGGTATATTTGTTCCTTCATCTAGTCTTTCTACAAACGCCTATTGATGTCTATCAAAACCTTTATTTCCAATGTGTTAGCATCTTTTCACGAAGGGTTTAGCCTGAAAAGCAGTCATTCCTCCCGAGTTCTGTAAAATAAGCATTAAATACTAAGTATTTGTTACTTAGTATTACAACATTGACAGTTTGACATTATGTGCAGTATATGTAAATAGGATAAACAGCACATCAACTGAAACTCTGGTCTGATGATGCAACGGAGATCGAGTCTCACTGGGGCCTCACAGATTCCAATGGGCGTTGCTGGCAAATCCTTATTTTTATGTAGAATGAAACCTGGTTACTCTGCTACAGTAACTAACTGGCAAAACACATTGTAGAACTGATCTTTGGCCCTTTAGACGTTCACAGACCACCACAGAGTACACTGACCCGAAACCTTTTCAATCGTTTTCACTTAGTTTTACAGATTGACCGCAGGGTCATGGTAGGAGGAGCTCCGGGCAACCCCGGAGAAGGCCTCTCCTAACCGCTGGAGTTCGGGGCCAGAGTCCCTCCTGGGGAAGGGCTAGTAGGCACTGAGCGTGGAAGTGGTCCGGCGGTCAGCCTTCCATTCTCAGGAGGGAAATCATGGGAGAACTGGGGGTGGGGGGAGGCTAATTTAGAACTAATGGTCCAGAAAACGTTCTCATTGTGTTTATTATGTGTTTTAATAAATCAAACTCTTCTTACTTCAATTGGGTTAGCAAGTCCCAAAGCAAACCGCAGAGCGCCGATACATCCTTCAGGTCGCTGAAACTCGAATTTCTGTAAGAATAGTAGGGCCGAGCTTCCTAAGGGTTTAGCGTCTTAAGGAATAGGCCTTTAATCCCAGTGGTTTCGATGCTTTTTTTGTCTCCCCGGGGCAGTTTTGAAGCACATGCGTACATGCATTTCCCAGCCCCTGCTTAGAGAGCGGGGTTAAACCGGGGCGGAGCTGCCTCGAGGGGCTGTTTTCCCTCCTCTGATTCTCTCCCCTCTTCTGCCTTCCTGCCTTTTAAATGTGGAACTCTTCTAGAAGTCTTTTGGTTTACATGTACGTGGTTTTAAAATATTTTAAATTAACAGACTTTCCGTGTTTTACACTCACAGAAACACTACAGAGAGAAAAATACGGAGTTCCCACGTAACCCGTCTTCCTCCTTCCCGCCCCTAACACTGTTCTCCCCTAGCACTAACCTGTCATCAGGTGATACATACTTTACACTGATGGGTCCATACTGATGCATTACTATGAAGCCCATAATTACATTAGGGTTCAGTCTTCCTACTGCAAATTCTACGTAGATTTTGATGATAATAGCCCCAGATAGGATGGCTCAGAATAGTGTCACTGCCCCAAACAGTCCCTGCCCTCCGCCAATTCAACCCTCTCCCCCTGAACCCCTAGCCAACTAGGTCTCTTCCCTGTCTCCATAATTTTGTCTCTTCCAGGATTTCATGGAGTTGGAATCATCCAGTGAGGAGCCTTCCCAGTTGGCCTTTTTACTTCAGCAGTATTTAAGCTTCCTTCGTTATTTTTTATGGCTTGACAGCTCTTTTTCAAGAACTGCTGAGTAACATTCCATTGTCTTAATGTGTGAGAGCTTATTTATCCATTCACTTACTGAAGGATATCTCGGCTGCTTCCAAATTTTGGCATAACTGTGGATGAAGATGAAATAAGTATCTGCGTGCAGGTGTTTGTGTGGACATACGTGTTCAACTCACCTGGACAACTATCAAGGGGCACGACTGCAGGTTGGAGGGTAAGAGTGTGCCTCGTTTGCAGGACACTGCCACACTGTCCCCCAAAGTGGCCGTACTGTTCTTCATCCTCACCAGCAACCATGAGGCTGTTCCTCTCGCCCCACATCTTCACCGGCATTTAGTGATGTCAGTGTTTTGAACGTTAGCCGTTGTAATAGGTGAGCAATGGTGTCTTGGCGTTTCACACGCATTTCCCTAATGACATCATGTCGATCATCATACAAACTTATAAAAACTTGCCCTCAGTAGACATTCTTTGGTGAGGGGTCTGTTCAGAGTCTTTCCCCATTCCCATTCTTCATTGGGTCGTTTGATTCCATATTGTGGAGTTTTAGGAGTTCTTCGTATATGCTGGATACCGGTCCTGTATCAGATAAGGTTTTGTAAGGTTGTTGGTGTTTACCACGTCTCTTCCTTCCCTCAGTGATGCCTTTCACCATTAGGGGCAGAAGCCTTGTTCTGAATTTTTACTGAAGTCCAACCTACCAATGCGTCCTTTCACGGGCGATGATTTTGGTGTTCTATCTAAAAGGTCACCATCAAACCCAAGGTCACTTAGCTGACCTCCCATTGTCTTCCAGGAGTGTTGTGGTTCTGCATTTTGACTTTAGGTCCGGGGTCCTTCTTTCGTTAGCACTTGTAACACATGTAAGGCCCGTGTCTAGATTCATTTTCTACACATGGTACTCACGTGATCCAGAACCATTTACTGAGCTGCTCTTGTTCACTGTCAACGACCAGGTGTTTACATTCTTGAGGGTCTATTTCTGGGCTCCCTAATCTGGGGCTCATTTGATCATCAATACCTCTGATTTGCCAGCTTTCATTTAATAGCTTCATTGGTTATTAATACTTCCCTTCTGTTTCATTCCGGTAAAATTTGCATACAGGAAAAGGCACCTCCCCTTCCCCTTTTAATACCAGATGAACCTCCAGATTTTTTCAGTGTGACAGCATGAAACAACTGGTATTTTCTGTGGTCACAGTTATACCCAGGGGAGAATCTGTACAAAGCGGAAGCCCACATCACCGTGCGTTTGTGGAGCAGGCGCCGCCACCATCAGGACCACCACCACCGTGACCAAATGTAACAGGTGCACCTGGTTCACTCTAGTTCTAGTCCAAGGTCTGCGCTGCACACCCCTGCAGTACTTTACACAGATTGCTTACATAACGAAGAGTCAGCTTCTGCAGCGGAAATAATTATGCATGCCAGTCACAGCTCTGGGGAAGATTACGAGATAAAATATATTTGAAAAGGCTTTTGAAAATGTGGAATCCTAAAGAGGTGCTGGGTGTTGCTGTACCGGGTAGCAGGACTTGAAGAGGCTGTTTCAAAGATCACCAAACCAGCTGCCATCAGACAGCTGACGGTTTTAAACTGGCAATTAAAGCACTAAGACACTAAATGATCGGAGAGGGTCCCACCCAGCTGCACCAAACGGTGTTGCAGTGTGTTGCTCTAAGCCACATTACCGTATGTCTAACTTGAGTCTATGAAGGTGCATTGTTTCTTATCCTGCCTCTGGTGAAAAACTTGACGGATTCCTCTCAAATTCTGTTACTGTGAAGAACAATATTTGGAAAGCAATTGATATGGGTTTGTGGATAGCCGATATGTGGTCTTTTCGTAGTTTTTCCTAAGGAGAGAATGAGCCTTTTAAAGGCAGGTTGATCGCAGCCACCGGCCACAGACAGCACCCACAACCGGCCAAAATGTCTGAACTAACAACAGCCGAGCGATGCCGAAACAATGTGTCCTCCTCACGGAGCTAGTTTTATTCGTTCCCCCACTAGTTCACTAGTCCATTCGACAGGCAGTTGAGGCTCCCGCCGGGAGAGACGCCGCGGTATGCTCAGTGGACAGGCCGTTCCAGCTGAGCAGACACCAATCCCCATGGTGGTTCTCTGCCGCGGTTACTCAGCTCTGCGGACACCGCCCTGCATGGGCGCCAGGCACGCGGCTGGCGGGGCAGGAGAGGCACCCGGGTGGGAGGAATGGCACGTGCGTTGGCACAGCAGTTCAGGGCGCCCTGGCCATCTCTGAGTCCACTTCCTCTTTCCCCACCCCCCAAGCATGGAGCTCTGGCCCAGGTGGGGAGGACCTGAGGTTCTCTCTTCTCAAGGTGGAGTTCAATGCTAGCGCGGCTGGCACAGAGCTAAAGACGCACGTGCATGAATCCTGTTGCTCCGCAGCTCACTGGTTTGGGCAGCTCTTTGCTCAGCCGCAGCATCAACATGAAAAACAACCTGGAAAATATATAAATCTAACACCAGTAAGAACTGCCATAATTCATGAATAAAAATAGCTTGGGGGGGGACTCTCTACATGTAAAACTTCTAATTTTTCATAACCCACGTTACATTTTTTCAAAAAATAGAAGACAAGCGATAATAGACACTAGAAATGTAAAAGCACTTTGCAATCCATAAAGTGTTCATTAAAATAATTGGTACTGCTTAGTCACTCATAAAAATGTATGAATTTCACTTTAAGTAGAAAGCTCTTCTTTTCTAAATGTTTCAACCCCATAGTTCTCTTCATCACCCTGTAAGATTTGTCAAATTCTAAGAATGAGCTGTATTTCAAAGAAATTATCAGATTTCTGAGGTTTTTTCCTGTGCAACACTTTCTAACCCTGCTTCCTCTGATTAAAAGCACCAGGGAGAGGGTGGCGGTGAGATTAATTTCGAGGACTTTGGTCCTTACCTGAAATGAATTCACTCACTTCGCAGCTTCAACGAGCAAGTCTGACAGTGAAACTCAAATACGACAAATACACTGAAAGTTTTTGACGGTTGATTTTGAATGATTTTTAATCAACACATAACACTAAATCACACGTTTCAAAAACTGAGAACAGCTAAATCCTTGATATGATCTACCCAAAGCAAATATTAGGTGCCTCAGACACTGACACAAGACAAATCACTGGTGTGAAATCCAATACCAATATTCTCCAAATGTCTTCGATAGCCTACTCTTACCAGTAAAACAGTTTTTAATATGTCCCCAGTATACACGTTTTTACTGTTCAGTTTAATTATTTACTAGGCGTGGATGTTCCCTGGCAGGCTGCTAACTTAGGGCCTCAAAACACTGGCCCAACACCCCCCGCCCGCTCATTTTCCTTGTCAGTCGTCCTTGCGCTGGGCCTGTCTCAGCACCTCCCCTGCTCTCAGAGGCTCCCGCGGTCTGAACTCCCAGGAGAGGAGTAGTTCCGGGCCCCCTTAGGTCTTCTCCTCTCGCAGCATCTGGCCGTGGTGCAGGAGGGGAGCAGGTGAGGTCTGCAGCAGGGGCGGCAGGTCTGCAGACCGGCCGCGGCTCATTTCTGGACCCGGCAGAGCATCCTCAGTCTTGGAAGGAGGGCGAAGGGTGCCAGAGGAGAGCCTGCTCAAGTTCCTGTTGGTGCTCGGGCGACCTTGAACACAGAGTCTTCTGGCCACAGTGAGTTCCAGAGTGTGGTCTGGGGGCACAGCAGACCAAGAGGCGTGGCACGCACCCCTGACTCCCGGAACTGGACGTCTGCGTGAGGTCGTGACCACACAGCATAAGGTGTGCACAAGAATGCAGGCAGTGCAAACAACTGCCAGACTTAAGTTCCGCCGGTTGCGCGTTAGATACTTACCATTTATTCTCAAAGCAAAATAAGCATAAAATGAGTCGAATTTGTGATACCAAATTTAGGATTTTTGTAAAAAGTGGTTCATTTTGTGAGGAGTTTCTCACCTGGGTGATTTTGACAGGATGTAATTGACAGGATGTGAATTGCAATGCCAAGCCAACCAAAAATGAAGATAGTTTTACTTGTCTTTCTCTGATGCACAAACCTCATCGGAACACACTCTCAGCTCTTCAGAGAGCGGCAGATGTCCTCTCCTTATGTATCTGTCTGCTACATGCCCAGAAACTTCCAATGTGCACAGAAGGAGCTACCAGGCACCAGACTGGGGATCCCTGCCAACCCCTGAGAGCGCGCGTCTCTGCCAAAGGGCGCTTCCTCAGGGATGCCCAGGGCCAGGACACCCAAGGCAAGAGCATCAGGAGCAAGGGCACAGAGTAGCCCCCGGGGGAGCACATCCCTAATGCCAGAGAAGCAGGACACGATAATATTTGTGTTTCCCCCACCACCATGCCGCTCTGCGCATCTTGCAGTCAGAGGAGCTTCAAAGAAAAAGCCCAAACGAGTCCTGAAAAAACCCTGTGTAATGTTTTTTCCCAACCCGACCGTGCAGCCCTTGCTGTTGACGTGTGCAAGGGCACACTCCTCATCCGATGAGTCCAGAGGAGGGAGAAGGGTGGAGGGGTTCTGTTTCACGGCACTCCCCATCCGCAAAACACACACAAGAGAACCTGAGGGGTTTCCCCCAGTATAAACCAACAGCCTCTGAGAAGCAAAGAAGAAAGAACTGAATCATGGAGAGAGGTTCGGGGAACGTCCTGGACGCAAACTAGATTAAGGGCAAAGGTGAACAAAAAGCAATCCATCTAGTGGTGAATTTTGTTGGGGCTAAAAAAAAAAACCCCAAAACTTTTCCTCCCACCTTCAACATTCTTCTAGCTGAGCTACTAATCAAATTAACAGTCAGATTAATAGGGAAAATCAAATTTTAATACATGCACACACAGGAGTCCCATAAACATAAAAATTCCAAAGACAGTGAGGTAAAACTGTGTATATAAATATGTTTGTTTGGACCAAGGAAAAGGGGGGATTGGGGAGTCCAAGATTTCAAAGGCAGTCGGCCATTTGCAAGAGGTCAGGAGAGACAGAACACGCAGAGGGTGTGCGTAGCTGTTCGCTGGGTGGCTCAGGCAGCCATGCACAGGGGTGCCCTGGTCCACAGGCCCCTGCCTGGAGTTCCCTCGCCCTGCTCATCCCAAAGCAGGCTCAGGCGAGCCCTGGGGTCCCTTCCTGTAGCTGGTCTCTCCCTCTGAAGTCTCCTTGGCAGGGAAGGGGGAAGGGCCAAACAGCTCTTCACTAGAATATGTCACTAGAATAATCCTGTCCAAAAATACAGCTCAAACGAGTCTGACTCGGTCTACTCTAAATGTATTACATATTTAGTTGCTAAGTCTTTCTGAAGTGCAGGCAAACAAATCTTCCTTTGGATAGACAGGAAAATTATGTCGGCACCTTATAACTGTATTAACTGGACAACCTTATTATATGTTTAGCGTGTTCACTGTTTAACCACTTATGTCTCCGGACTTGCTGGCATATCCACCAAAAACATAACTGACCGGAAACACTAGCTCCTCCTATATTGATAGCTTGCTTCAGGGACTGCACTGTCTCTCCTGCATGTCTGCTATCCCTACTGAGGACAGAAACGTTTTCTTTTTCTAAGTGTCAGAGCATTTCATTAGCGCATCATCACCACAGGTGTACGCTAACGGCCTTCCATGACACCTTCATAAAAGCCGTCCACGGCCACGCGAGCTTCCCAGTGGCTTGCGCACCATGGTGGCCAGATCGGGGTCCCTGTCCTCACTGGCTTTTCTGAAGCTCACCCCGGGTCTGCCCCGCCTGCCTGCTGCCCTCGCCACAAGGAGCCTGCGCCACCTCTGTTTTTGTCTCCCTTCACGGTTCAGTACAGAAGCTACAGAGAGCCAGTCCCCGCAGACACACACGTGACCAGAGCTCACATCGCAGAGAGAGGAACTACTCTCCAGCAGTGATGCCTGTTCCTCCGCGTACCTGCTCCGCAAAGTGAGCCTGGCTTCCTCATCGTGTTCTCCCTAACACCTCGCCCATAACGCGAACAGACTGTTCATTCAAACCAGCCATTTCCAGCCTTTCTGACCTCAGGCCACACATAAACGAATGACTAAAATTCTGCAGTAGACCAAAAGTATATATTTTTTGCCAATCAGACAAAAACATAGTTATAATCTGGATTGATTTGCCAAACAAATAATAGTAACTACCTGCCATTTTTGCTCCAAAGTGACTTTTTAACAAATCAGGTGCATCCAGTTGTATAGAAAGATTTCTGGTGCCAGGAACTGACCAATCAGACCCGATCTTACTCTGCAATGTGACGGGCAAGATGCAAATTGCTGACTGTATTACATGACCCCTATATTTATGGTTCGACACAAGGCCCTCACACCAGAGAGCTATTGTTGCGTTGGCTGCTGTCATTTTCTCATTCGACAGTTTGAGACAAAAGAGGTCAGTGCCCCTGACTCAATTGTCCGGTGGGGCATGTTTTACAAATTCTTGCTGCACACGGGTTGAAAATAGCTGACTGAGACAGTAGACCACTCCCCACAAAAAAACACAAATCCCCAAAACAAAAAACCTAAATACCAACATCTAAAAACCATCTATTCAAACAATCTCTCCTGAAGAAGTGCAAACGTGTAAACACACGCTGACTTTTCGCTCACAGTGCACACGGCTCCGTTTGCACACAGACTTCTAGGAGAAGCCTCAGTGTCTGGGGCGGTGCCCACAAGGGACAGGCCCTTCCGAGACTGGGGGTGTTGTGACCCTGGGTTCCGATCAGAGGCATACTGATATCGACTAAAAAACACCCTCCAAGACAAATTTCATTAAACCAATTTAACCAGTAGATCAATTCTCCACACAATGAACTTGAATGAACCATTTTCACTATTTGCCCACTTTCACTTTATTTTTCTGAAATGACCCAAAGCTATATCATTTTTCCGTATAAATTAAATCATATAATTCCCAAATTGTGTCGATCTTAAGTTTTATCACTTATAGCTTCACCATTGTAAACTTAACTCTTTTGGCCATTATCTCTGTGGCATTCTATTTTCTATGATCTAAGTATCGCCAAGCTTTGATTCTTATCTCAATTCACAGTCTGCGACAGACGGCGTCTGGGGCAGTGCTAGCTGCTGTCAGTTGTACTTTGTGTTATTTCTAGGTTTCCCTGGGTCACTGCTGGCTGTTTCCACAAAGATATCATTATCCTTTACTGCGCTTTCCACTAAAAATTTCGCCGTTGTCAATTTTAGTCTGTATTTGTTATTTCTCCCAGAGGATTTGCTACGAGTTTTATAAAGAGTCAGACCTTTCTATTTACTTCTTGGAGCAGAGTATCAGCGGTAGGTGTGGGCACTAGGCAGGGTCAAAGCATCCGGATTCCACAGTGCACGTATTTGAACCGTGGCCACGTAAAGCCTGAACAAGGATGTGCAGAAAAGCTGGCAAGAGTGGGAACCGCACTGCAGGGAGGTTAGAGGGCACACAATGGGTTGCTGAAGGTGCAGAGGGGTAAGAAACAACTGAACCGTCAAATGAGACCACCGCAAAGCAGCTGGAGACCGAAGCCAGAATACAGAATCATTCAGCGTGCAGGCTAGAATCTCCGTGGCCCAGTGGGCAGTGGCGGGCCTGCCAGAGCCAGATGAAATAAGGAACACGTGTGGAAGGACGGAATTCAGACTCGGAAGGGACTGCCTAGTAACAGGCAGAACCTGAGGTCAGGGGCCCTCCTACACTCTGAGTTGATAAAAGAACCCCAGCTGGGAATCCAGGTTTCTGGGACCTGGCACAGTTCTTCTGACTCTCCTGTCACCTTGAGGAGGCACGGGAACTGGCAACAGTCACCCTGTCCACGTTGTGCCAGCTGGGGCACACATTTCCGGCAAGATGCAGCGCTGTGGTTGCCGCCGGAGGGTGTTCACGAGCCCCAACAACGGTACTCGTGGGAAGGCCTGTCCAGAAAACTAGACTGGGCCTCTGACTTTCAGGCAGCTGGCGAAGAGGAGGAGACTCAGGTATCGTGGGGCATTCTGTAATCATCCGTGTTTCTTTCCCTTCCTTCCTCCTCTCTAAAAATACATAAATGAAGAATTTTGTTTAAAAACAAGGAGGTGGGTGGAAGTGATTTGGGCCTCCAAGGATGAACAAATAAGCCCCGGCTGTTGGTTGACGTGCACACCAACAATGATGCCCACCCACGCGTGGTCAGAGGCACAGGCCTGGGCTGAGCCGGAGATGGGCAGGAGCCTCCGGGTAGCCCTCTCCTCCGCTCCCCATCCCTGGGCGAGACTCCCTGGGCGAGGCGCCCGAGGCGCTGCTCACAGCAGGGGCCAAGCTCGCAGAGTCTAAGCGAAATTTGTTTCCCTTAAGCTCTCTCAATGTAGCTCTGTATTTAAAGTCACCAGATAGATGATGTAACTTTACCAAAATACACCTTTTAAAAATATTTTAAATCTGACCAAGAAGCAACAAATCTGCTATTTTTCAAAATAGAAAAAAGGAAAAAAAACACAGTGAAAAAATCCTTAGAAGTATCTTACCACGTTCATTCTCACCAGCCCTTGCAACACTGTGCTCAAAGTCGCTTTGCCCTGGTTACAGGGTTTCCTTGATTTTTCTCCTTCTCGGCGCCCAACCAGCCAAGTGGTATATATTTGTAAACTCTTCCTAATCAATGAGGATGCAAAGTTCAAAGCGCATCTGAAGTGCTAAACAACTTCAGAAGGAAAAAAAGCATTATTTGGTATGGAGGATCCAGGAAGGCTCCCTGAAGGAACTGCCATTTGACCTGGGCTTAAGTACTGGATAGACACTGGACACGTGGAACTAGAACAAGGTCAATCTAAGGAAGGGAAAAATATAAGTAAGGCCGTATAGGTGAGGAGGTGTAGGCAGCGAACACTGGGGAACAAACAGGTTTAGTTACTTCAGGCCACAGTCACGAAGAAAATTATTGTTGGTAGAGCTTTCTCAGTGTTAAAAAAAAGGCAGGAAATGGTGAAATAAATATGAAGATTTGACTTCCCAAATTTGGACATTATATTTTCAAAAATTGCCACTTACATGCATTAAGCCCAGAATTTACACTGGCCCTCGGCCTCCTAGGAAAAGGGGAACATTTAAATGAGGCTCAGAACCAACTAACACTCAGGAACATAAACCAGCTGCTCGTCCTCGACAGCAGTGGAGACGTTAGCTATGGATACTGTGAAAAACTGAAGCGGGATGTTCGGGTGCTTTTTCTCTTTGCCTAGTCCTTTCAGGCTGCCTGAGAAGACGGGAGGCCGAACCGGTGGCTGCAGTTTAAGCAGAAAGAAATCTCACAGCGCTAGTCACGTTTTGTGGCAGGATAATGGCCCAAGGGGGGGGGGTTATTATTAAATGATGACACCTTTGGAATTGTCTGACTAATTATCTCCATTCTGTACAAGAAGCATTGCAATATGCTATTCTTGTGTCTTTGGATTGCAAGGGATTATCAAGAAGCTCTAATTTAGGAGGATTAATTTAGCAGGATTTCACATGAAAGAGCAGTTTGTATTCTTGTGGCTATTCACGCATTAAACTTGATATACTGGTAGAAGGCCATAATGAATTTCAGTCAAATACACTGGCATGGATCTCTCCAATGCAATTTGTAACGTGTATCTAAAGTCACAAAGACATTTTTATTCTTATTTTTTAAATATATTGTATTGATCATGCTATTACAGTTGTCCCATCTTCCCTCTTTATCCCCCCCCCCCGCNTTAAATGATGACACCTTTGGAATTGTCTGACTAATTATCTCCATTCTGTACAAGAAGCATTGCAATATGCTATTCTTGTGTCTTTGGATTGCAAGGGATTATCAAGAAGCTCTAATTTAGGAGGATTAATTTAGCAGGATTTCACATGAAAGAGCAGTTTGTATTCTTGTGGCTATTCACGCATTAAACTTGATATACTGGTAGAAGGCCATAATGAATTTCAGTCAAATACACTGGCATGGATCTCTCCAATGCAATTTGTAACATGTATCTAAAGTCACAAAGCCATTTTTATTCTTACTTTTTAAATATATTGTATTGATCATGCTATTACAGTTGTCCCATCTTCCCTCTTTATTCCCCCCCCGCGCCCTGCACACCCCCTCCCAGCAGCATTCTCCACTTTTAGTTCATGCCCAGGGGTCGGTCATACATACAAGTTCTTTGGCTTCTCCATTTTCTATACTATTCTTAACCTCCTCCTGTCTATTTTGTACCTACCATTTATGCTACTGATTCTCTGTACCTTATTCCCTCCTCTTCCCTTCTTACTCCCCCACTGATAACCCTCCATGTGATGTCCATTTTGGAGATTCTGTTCCTGTCGTACTTGTTTGCTTAGTTTGTTTTTGTTTCTGTGGATTTTTTTAGGTTCAGTTGTTAATAGCTGTGAATTTGTTGTCATTTTACTGTTCATATTTTTATCTTCTTTATCTTGGATTAAGTTCTTTTAACATTTCATATAATGAGAGCTTGGTGATGATGAACTCCTTGTATTTGACCTTATCTGGGAAGCACTTTATCTGCCCTTCCATTCTAAATGATAGCTTTACTGGATAGAGTTACCTTGGATGTAGGTCCTTGCTTTTCATGACTTGGAATACGTCTTTCCAGCCCCTTCTTACCTGCAAAGTTTCTTTGGAGAAATCAGCTGACAGTCTTATGGGAACTCCTTTGTAGATAGCTTTCTCCTTTTCTCTTGTTGCTTTTAAGATTCTCTCCTTATCTTTAATCTTGGGTAATGTAATTATGATGTGCCTTGGTGTGTTCCTCCTTGGGTCCAACTTCTTTTGGACTCTCTGGGCTTCCTGGACTTCCCGGAAATCTATATCCTTTGTCAGATTGGAGAAGTTCTCCATTATTTTTTCAAGTAAGTTTTCAATTTCTTGCTCTTCCTCTTCTCTTTCTGGCACCCCTATGATTTGGATGTTGGAATGTTTAAAGTCTTCCTGGAGGTTCCTAAGCCTGTCCTCATTTTTTTTTTGAATTCTTGTTTCTTCATTTTGTTGTGGTTGAATGTTTCTTTCTTCCTTCTGCTCCACACCATTGATTTGAGTCCTGGTTTCCTTCCTGTCACTATTGGTTATGCATTCATTTTCCTTTATTTCACTTTTCATAGCCTTCATTTTTTCCTCTAATTTGGAACCATATTCAACCAATTCTGTGAGCAACCTGATTACCAGTATTTTGAACTGTGCATCTGATAGGTTGGCTATCTCTTCATCACTTAGTTGTATTTTTTCTGCAGCTTTGATCTGTTTTTTCATTTGGGCCATTTTTTTTTTGTCTCAGCACACCTGATAAGTAGTAAGGGGCGGAGCCTTAGGTGTTCACCAGGGTGGGGCAACCACGTGGCTGTGTTGTGACCCAGTATGTGGGGGAGGGGTCCAAGAGAGAACAATGGTGCTTGCTCCCTTCTCTGCCAGATTTCAGTCACTTTCTCTGCTTCCCACAAGCAAAGTGGGCCCTTCTGGTGCTGATTCCCAGGTGGGTGGGCTTGTGTACATTCTAGGACCCTGTGGATCTCTCCAATGGACTCTTTTGTGAGGCTGGGAGTTTCTCCCACTGCCTCAATTCCCACAGGTGTTTTCAATCAGAGGTTTGAGGCTTTATTTCCCTGCTGGGACCCCGGGTTGCAGGTCTGTCTCACTCCCCAGTTGTTCCTCCCAGTTTGTCCACATGTAAATGTGGGACCCCTGTCTGCCAGCCGCCGCCTTGCTGAGAGTCCTCTCTGCCTGTCTGCCCATCTCTCTGCCCCAACTACTGGTTTGGGTGAGTGTTTTTTTAACTCCTTGGTTGTCGGACTTCCATACAGTTTGGTTTTCTGTCAGTAGTGGTTGTCTTTTGTTTTTAAATTTTTTGTTGTCCTTCTTTTGGTTGTGTGAGGAGGCATGATGTCTCTACCTACATCTGCATCTTGGCCAGAAGTCCACAAAAGCATTTTTAAAGGACAAGAATTGTTGTGAAGGAAGAGAAACATTTCTGGTAATGCAATGAAAAAAAATTACACAATAGAGGCCTGGCAGGGTAGCTCATTTGGTTTGAGCATCGCACCCATATGCCAAGGTTGAGGGTTTCATCTCAGGTCAGGGCACATGGAAGCAGCAACAGATTCACGCGTGAATTAGAGGAAAGACAAATCGGTCTCTCTCCCACCCACTTCTGCTCGTTAGAAAATAAATAAAAAGATATAGAATATTTCTAGCAATAAGCACAGTCTATCAAGGGGAAAAATCCTCAATTTGAAAGCAAACAGTTGTAAAATTAACAAAAAGAATTCACGCAAATAATTTCTATCAATGTGGCAAAAAAAAAGTTCAGAATCTTTGTAAAGGTTTTGACTTCTAGAGTAAATCCTATAGACCATTTTTTCCATTTTCTTTTTTTAAAACCAAATTAACACCATCCTGAATTTCATCTTCATGCAAAGCCAACATCTATCTGTTAGAAATCCGAACTGAAAAAGAAAAATCCATCCAAATTCATTTGTACTAATAAGCTTACAAGCTTGTGGACTTCTATAGCAAACTAAAAACAGAAACAAAAAAAATTAAGGAGGTAACACAGAAATAAGACTCTGAAACACTTTTTAATGAAATATTGACAACAGAGGCCTTTGAGAGAAATAACAGTTCATTACTGAAGCCTACATGGCAGACATTAAAAGAACAGGCTACCATTTACGAAGAATGTAAGTCTGCTACGCCATTGTTAACAAATTATAGAAAAGCAATGGAGAGAACTCAGACCCAGCACAAGACTGTTTTGAACTGTGTGGGGCTTTACATGAAGGGCATCGATTCTGTGCATCTCCATACCCTTTCAGTCTAGCCAAATTAAAGCTATAAAAAAATGAGAACTTAACAGGATTCTAAAATATTATTTTTAAATTAAAAATGGGCAATGAGATACTTTTGGAGTTTTAAACAGTGGACAGTTTGTGGGCTTACAAACGAATTCTTTAGCTATATAGTCTCAAAAGCGGTCAGGTCTCTCGGGCACATCACTGCCAAGACCTGCTTAGTTCCATCTGGCAGCAATTTCAGTTTGCCTGAAAGGGCCCTTTTATTGAGACCTGTGGTTTGCAAGATTACCTGCATTCCTCCCACATTTTGAAGTGGCATTTCCCATGTTTTCGTCACTCTAGATTCTGTGGAAGGGGGCAGAATAGACACCCAGGCCTTTCTCCTTTTGAAGGCTAATGAGTTACCCTGTAAAGTAATTTCTTCTGTTTCCTTAAGATGTCTTCCTTTGAAACAGCCCATGCACAAACTGTTTGGGCCTTTTAAAAAAAGTTTAAACCAATACCTATGAATTTAAATTTACATTTGCAAACCACATTAAACGTCTGGTGGAGGGGAAAACATCAAAAGAACGTTATACTAATATTCAAATTCCTGCTCCTAAGCTAAGAAAACACTGTGATGCAGCTGTGTGCACAGACAGGTGAGGGAATGAGAGATTATCCTTAGGACACCCCTTCGATTTCAGGAAGTTTCTTATCTTCTATCTTATCTTCTATCAAGTAGTCAGAACCTCTTCCTGACATCCACCGGTCTTAGCGCCGACTGATATAGCAAAATGCCGCAGACTGGGCAGCTTCAACAGTAGACATGTATCTCTCATAGTCCTGCGGGCTGGGAAGTACAAGGTCCCGGTGTGAGTAGCTCGGATTCCGGGGGAGGACCCTCCGCCCGCTCCCGGAGGCCGCCTGCTCCCTCTGTCTGCTGCACAGGGCAGAGAGAAGCAGTGCTGGTGTCGGTTCCTCCTCCTAAGGATGCCAGTCCCATCACGGGGCCTCCACCCTCACCAGCTCACCCAGACCTAATTACCCCGAAGGCCTCACCTCCTGATACTATCACCGCAGGGGTTAAGGCTTCAACACAGGACTTTGGGGAGGATGCAAATACTCAGTCCCTAACACCAAATACATGGTATTTGGAGGCATCTAATCCCTCTTTTCTCTAACTACTGTATTTAGATCCTTCCAAAGCTAAGTTGTACCTGAATTGCATGGTTTGTGTTTTAACAGGATTTGTTTTAATTTTTAAAAAAGGTGGTACTTTTGAAAAAAATAAAACATAACATTATAAAAAACAAGTAAATGTAGCAAACTAATAGAGGCTAGACTAGAAAATGATGATCTAAAAATAAATATTAGTCTTCAAAAAATTGCAAACCTCTAATTTTTTGACACAAAGAGAACAAATGAATCAGCAATCTTTCTAATCAACTAAAAAGGATTATTTTTCTGGGAAACAGAAAATTTAAATGACAGATCCATTAAGCATTATAATATGAAATGCCTATTCTATCCCTAGAAACATTAAGTTAAAAAGTTATCTGCTGTTTCATGGGATATAGCATTTTGTTTTCAGTCCTTAGGAGGTGTGCTGATTTCCAGGTGAGTGAGTTTATTACATAGCAATGTCACTAAACTTGATTATTGACAACTATAAAATAAACTTTAGTATTGAGTGAACCCCATGTCTGATCCCCAGTCAGGACACATACAAGAGCCAACCAGTGAGAACATTGATACGTGGAACAAATCAATGTTTCTCTCTTTCGTTTTTCCCCTCTCTGGAATCAGTACATAAAAACTTGTGAAACTTTTCACTATGATTTTCACTGGAATTGCATTAAATCTATAAAGTAATTCAGAAATAACTGATATTTTTCAAGTACTCTTCTTGACATACAGAAATACGATATTCAATATGTCCAATTCTACTCATAACTCTTTTTTTAAAGATTTTATTTATTTATCTTTAGAGGGGAAGGGAGGGAGAGAAACATCAATGTGTGGTTGCCTCTTGTGCATTCCCTGCCGGGAACTGGCCTGCAACCCAGGCATGTGCCCTGACTGGGAATCGAACCAAGATCCTTTGGTTCACAGGCCTGCGTTGAATTCACTGAGCTACACCAGCCAGGGCTACTCATAACTCTCTTGAAGATTCATCAGTTTTTATTCACATAAGCTACTATGGTGAATGTGATTATTCTTTCATTAATTTTTAACAGATTTATTGAAGTACAATTTATAGATGAAATTTTCATTTTAAATATATAATTCAAAAATTTTTTAAGTTACAGAGTTACTCAACCAGCACTATAATCCACTCTTGAAACATTACTGTCACCACAGAAAGGCCCCCCCTTTTAGTTGGTGATTTATAACTTACTCTTGTTAGAGCTGAAAAAGTTACTGCCCATGATTTATGTCCTCTTAAATACAGAGATGTATTGTGTGGCTGGGCTCTGTTTTGGAAACTGTTCTGTGTGCACCTGGAAAGAATGTGCACTCTGCGTTCATTTGCTGGAATGTGCTATATAGCCTAGGTCAAGTTGGCTGAATGTTAAGTGATATAAAAGGTATCCTTATTAGTTTCTATCTAGTTATTCTATTGGTTAAGATTGGGATGTTGAAGTGCGCAACTATTAAATGTCTATTGCTCCCTTCAATTTTGTCATTTAGTGCTTCATTTACTCGGGGATCTTTGTTAGATATATACACATTTATGACTGTTCTATTTCCCTGCTGAATCTATTTTATCATAATGAAATTGTCTTTTATTTAAAGTATTCTCGTATTTTGCTGATATTAGTATATTCGCTCCAAATTCTATGATTACTGTCTGTGTGGTATATCTTTTTCCAGCCATTTAACTTTAAGCCTGTTAGTGTCTTTGAATTTAAAATCTGTCTCTTTTAGACAGATAAGAGTTGGGCCTTGTTTTTTTGAAACTGACTGACAGTCTTTGCCTTTTGACTGAAACATTTAATCTATTTACATATAAAAAGTTACTGATAGAGTTGAACTTCTGCTATTTTAGTATTTTTCTATGTCTGAAGTCTTTTGTTCTCTATTCCTCTTTTACTACCTTCTTTTATTTTAAAGATACAGTTTAATGTATATGTTAACTCCTCATTTTTCAAGTTTTTTGTTGTTTTTGTTGTTTTCTTAGCAGTTGCTCTTGGCATTTCAATGACCAGTAATTTATTACGATGTACTGAAAATAATCATAATCTACTGTAGATAACAACTTAATGCCAGTAAAATACGGAATTATATTCCAATATAGCTCCATTTCCTCCCTTTTTTTTGTTATTACTTTCATATATCTTTATATGTTTTAAGCCAAATAGTAATTTCATAATTGTTATTTTATGCAACTGTCTTTTATTATTATTTTTTTAAGATTTTATTTATTTATCTTTAGAGGGGAAGGAGAGAGGGAGAGAAATATCAATGTATGGTTGCCTTTTGCGCGTACCCTGCTGGGAAATGGCCTGCAGGGAACTGGCCTGCAACCCAGGCATGTGCCCTGA
The DNA here is from genome assembly GCF_014824575.4 of Sturnira hondurensis. Classification (NCBI taxonomy): domain Eukaryota; kingdom Metazoa; phylum Chordata; class Mammalia; order Chiroptera; family Phyllostomidae; genus Sturnira; species Sturnira hondurensis. The sequence goes on along the minus strand of NW_028082350.1, from coordinate 15,911,645 downwards.
CTGGGAATCGAACCGGGATCCTCTGGTTCGCAGGCTTGTGCTCAATCCACTGAGCTACACCAGCCAGGGCTGCAACTGTCTTTTAAATAAAAGAAAAAAGACAAAAATATGTATATACTATCTGCCCCAGACATGCATAATCTTCCCCATTGTTGACATTATTCACCAAAAGGGTACATTTGTTCCCCAGAATGAACCTACACTGACACATGGTAAGCACCCAAAGTCCATAGTGTATCTGAGGGTTCACTCTTAGCGTTGTGTATTCTATGCACAACTAAGTGCATAGACTTCTTAGTCAACTAAGAAGACTTCAGTTGTCGGTAAAAGTGAGTCTATGAAATGGCTCTCATTCATATTGTTAAAAGACAAAATTAAACCAAGTGAACTTGGTTATCTAGCTGGCTTTATTAATTGATCCATGAATAGGGCAACATTCTATGTAGCAACTAGCAGGTCAGTGTGAGGGGTTGTACAAAACAGAATATGTTTATAGGAAGAATGATGGAGCAAGGGAACTACTAACAAAAGAAAAAATCAGCATTGTTGTAGGGCCTGGACATCTCTTCTTTGGGGAAGTGAATGAGAAGGTTTTCATCATGAAGATTGCCTCTCTTTGGGGGGCGGGGGGATTAGACAGGTTTATGTGACAAATTACATGACTGGTGCTTGGCCAGAAAATCCCACACTGGTTAAGATGATATTTCCAGGAGAGGTTGAAACTGCAATTATATTAGGTTTTAAATCTGGGTTTGGGATCATGGGCTTTTAGCATAAGCGACAGTATTTTGGACTTGTGGATTTCCCTTCAGTAATACCTGTGTACAAAAAATGAGCCTTGTATTGTTCCTAAGAACCCTCAGAATTTCCTCCAAAACAAGACTGATTTAGGGAACCTAGCCTCTAACACATAGATAGAAACAATCTAGTGAATGGACCTAAAGTATATGTGTGCTTTATATTTAATTTTATGAATACATATAAAGCACAATCTCATTGATCTAATTTTGTGATATAGTCATGCACTGCTTACTGAGGGGAAGAATTAAATGATGAGAAACGTATCAAGAAGCAATTTTCCTCACTGTGTGAACACCACTGAGTGTGCCGACATAAACATAGGTGGTATAACCTACTACTTCTGTGTATGTGCCATACTTTCACACAACTGGTAGCGTGGTTTGTTTGTACCAGCATCACCACAAACACATGAGCAATGCAGTGTACTATCGCATTCCAACAACCAGGGCACCAACAGGCAATGGGAATTTTTCAGCTCCATTCGAATCTTATGGGATCACAGTTGTATACATGGTCCGTCATTGACCTAAAGGCTCTTGTATAGCGAATGCATAGATACATTTTAAACTGCATGGATTCGTTCCTCAAAGCTCACAATGATTCATTCCTTCAATTATGTCAGTGGAATCATTACTACTTTTGATTATGAGAAATTTTACAGAATATTGCAAAAGCAGCATTTCAGTTGTCTTCACTGATCTTCAGATAGATTAACGTACAAATCAAGGGTGTATCCACTTCTACAGTAAAGTCAGTTCACACCAGAGCAGCCATTCTAAACTTGTTATCAGTTCTAGGGATAATTTCAGCGATGAACATAAACCTATCTATTTGTATTTACATTAGAGACATGGATAAATAAAATGCAAATGTTCAGCTCCCTTGATTCGCCAGGTCAGGATCAATAAATGCAGCATCAGGGTTTGACAACGTTTACTCAAAAGGCCTGCAGAAAATACCAGGCAAGCCATTTCTACACAAGAGATGCCCATTTACAAAATGAGAGCACTGTGTACACTTGTAAATGCCACAGTGGGGGCAGGTGGGGCTGGTGCAGGATCCAGAGAAGGCGGGAGCTTGGGGAGATGCAAAGGTGCACTGAAAAAGCCTGGCATCTTCCGAAGGGGAAAATTAGAATGTTGAAATAATTTTATCCTTAAGTCTAGTCCTCTCTGGTTTATTAACTTTTAACAGCCAATGAATGCAAAGAGTAGAACTCCCCGAGGAAAAACTGGAATATTTAGTATGTCTGGTATCACAGCACCCTCTATCACATGCTCATGCACACAGCACATTTGTAAGGACGAGGTGCTTTAACATGTGAATATCCGCTTCGGTAGAACTTTCCAGGTTTTAGAATTCAGTGGATCGGTTTCCAGCAATGGGATCAACAAGCCCACTAACTTCTCCACTTTCAGCACCATCAGTAGGCTCCCTTCCTGCAATTAGAAAGGGCATTAATGACGAAGCAACCCCAAACTCCGAATTATTCCAGGTGTGGTCCTGGCACCAACAGCTTGGGTGTCGCAGAGAATTTATGAGAACTGTAATTTTCCAGCTCTATCCCATGCCTTCCCAGCTAGAAACCGTGGGTTAGGGCCAAGTGTTTACATGAGCCTTTCAGGGACTTGGGACGCATGCTCAAGCCTGAGGGTCTCTGCTATGGGACATAAGCCCAGAGAAAGTCGAGTTAGCAGGTGCTGTTACATAAATTTTAAGGGAAACTTATGTCACCGACTTTCACTATATAGTTTGACACTCCGTGAAACACCCATTCCAAATACACACCCAAACGACCCACCCTGAGTTACCTAATACTGTCAGACCCACGCGCTTCCGAGAAAATCAGCGTTCAAGCTACCCTTCCTTATCAAGAGAGAATGTGTGTTGCTGACTTGGGGGAAACTGTTCCCTCTCGGCAATCGGGAAGGAATACGCCATGCAAATTCTTCTGCCTGCAGCCTTTCAAAGCTACCATTCTGACATTTCCTTAGCCTGTTCTAAAACTATTCATCCAGGAAATCCTGCCTCCAGGCGGGCATCCAGCACGCTTTACAAGAACAGGAGACAGAGTCTTTCCCGCAGAGGCCAATTTGAGCCAAAGCCACTCTGAGCCAAAGCCGGTGCCCTCCCCCCACGAGCAAGGAGAAAGAAGCCAAAACAAAAAAAAAAGTGAGAATCATTTTTTCCCCTGGGCTTAACACTAAAGAACAAACCGCTTCCTTCCCACTGGGGCCCATACAGGGTGGGGCAAAAGGAGCTTTACCATTGTCTGTACGGAAAACAGTACACTATTCAGTAACACAAGGAAATGTAAGCCCACTTTTGCCCCACCCCGCACAGCTCCCGGCACCAGCCAACCCGGAAACTCAGCGGGGCGGAGACTCCACAACCCTCCCTGCCTGAGGGCGGGAGCAGAGAAAGCAGCCGGTTTCTCTGGAAGGTTCTAAGAACCAAGCGCGCGCCCCCTCCACGGGCGCCAGGGACGCAGCACCAGATGGCGCTGCCGCACCGAGAGCCAGAGCCCAGGCAGCGATGGAGACCGGAAGGGGCGTCACCGGATCCTAACCTTCGAGTCTGTCACCGGAAATGCACGCTGGCGCCAGCCTCTGCTCCCGGATGTTAAGCCTTCTGGAGGGTTCCCGCGCCAGGGTGGGGCTAGAACCGGAACCGAACGGCGACCGCCAGGCTTCTGGATGGAAGCCCCAAGCAGAGCCAGAGGGAGCTGGTTTCCGGTGCGCGCGCCTCACCAGGGCGGCAGCGCGAGGGGGCGGGGCCTCGCCAGCGCTTGCGCACTTTGGGGACTCGGACGTGTGCGTCTTTCTCCTGGTTTGTGTGTTTGCTGGCCCGGCCAGGCGGAAATGGTGGCGTGTTCGCTGTTTGTTTTTTTTTTCCCTCCCGCCCACAGGGTTTGGGTTTCTGGCTGAGAGTCAGGTTTCTGGCTGAGAGTCAGGTTTCTGGCTGAGAGTCAGGTTTCTGGAAACCTNCAAGCAGAGCCAGAGGGAGCTGGTTTCCGGTGCGCGCGCCTCACCAGGGCGGCAGCGCGAGGGGGCGGGGCCTCGCCAGCGCTTGCGCACTTTGGGGACTCGGACGTGTGCGTCTTTCTCCTGGTTTGTGTGTTTGCTGGCCCGGCCAGGCGGAAATGGTGGCGTGTTCGCTGTTTGTTTGTTTTTTTTCCCTCCCGCCCACAGGGTTTGGGTTTCTGGCTGAGAGTCAGGTTTCTGGAAACCTTTGTGGAAAGTTAGTGGTATATGGGGTAAAACTCTTCACTCTTAAGCGATGTAAATGCCTGCTGGGTGCGGTCCCAGCGCCTGGATGGGCTCAGCCTCTCCCGCCAAATGTCTCCCCGAACCTGTGCCATTCACCCACTCTGCGTCTTTAAGATTTTAAGGCGTTCATTTGCTTTATTTTGTCGTTTTTGCCAGCATATACATTTTATGTTTTATGATGTGGTCTTTGTCCTTATAAAATGTTGTTAATGAAAAGGCCACTTGTAGGACGTTCCAAGAGAAAATCCTGCCCCCTGTTTTCATTTTTATGAGATGGAGGAAAATCACTTTTAACAGATGGACCATAGTACCTCGTGAGGGTGCCCTGACTTTGTTTTGTCTTCGATGGCAGTGTGGAAAGAACCAAATTCGCTGCAGAGATCAAAATCTCTGCTCTGTGTCCACGCTGTTTTAATTTTAGACCGTGATTCTGAACGTGTCAGCTGTGAGGTGCTGTGTCCCCTGAAATTTTTTCTAGCTTTGTCGAAAGCCTCTTTATCTGTATGTTTCGGAGTTCGCTCCTGTCTGTGGCCTCCATAAAACCGAGTACTTGGGAAGGCGGGAATGAAAAGGACAGGGATTTAACCAGATGCTCGAGGCACAGGAACAGGTGGACTGGGGTAGGAAGGTAGGTCGCGTGGAGCAGCCAGACAAGGGCACTTTACCATCTCTCGGTAAAACCTTTCGGTGGTCTCGGCAGTCGTCGCCGTAAAGAAAACAGCCGAGGCAGGAAGAATGCCGGGATGTAAGTTTATGGGAAAAGCCAGCAAGAAATGTGGGCAGCATCATGGTGTCCTTAAACTGATCAGCAGTCAGGTGGGCTGGACACAAAGTTTCCAGGAAACAAAAATCAGTGGAAGACACTAGAATACGTGTGAAGGGGGAGGTCAGAGCTAAGAGGTCCCGTGGTGGGGAAAGGCAGGTGTGAAGACGGCAGGGAAGAACAGCTTTTGGACCGCAAGCCGCGTGAAGTAAGGAGTACGTTTCAGCGTTTGACAGGCCGAAATTGGCCGGTTACTTTGACCTTCTGTGCGTTCCTGTCTTCCTGTACCTCGTGGGCAATCAGCACGAAACGGGGAGGGAGGGAGTGCTGTATCTTACCACCTTTGTACTAGTAACTTACACTCACATCAGTAGCTCTTCACAGTTTACATATTGATAGATACGTCGGTTTTGCACATGTGATCACCCTACACACAGCCGCGCGTTTTTCATACGTGCAAGTTGATGTGTTTGAAGGCCAGTACATGAAACTCTCACCACAGTGCGCGCGTACACCACGAACAGGCCCAGCACCTTCACGTTTGCCTCCCGTCCTCTCCGCTCACCATTTGCTGTTAAAAGCACTTCCCATCCCAGTGACCTGCGCAGCATGCTCTGTTCTTACCGCTGACCTCAGATAGAAGCCATGGCTCCGAAGGTGGGGCAGACCCAGCCCCTGCCAACCGACCTCTCCACTTCCCCTTCCCTTTCCCCTGGAGACAGGTGTCTGTCAACGTGTAGGTTGAGTGTTTTCTTCCCACTTTTGTGGCCTCTGGGCGTCTGTTGAAAAGCTTGTTCAGTTGTATTTTCCTAGGGATCTGAGTATCTTATGCAGATCTTAAAGTTCATTAGCATCAAGTTCTGCATAAAATCCTCCCCCTGTCATTCTAATATTCATAGTCTATTACATACAGGCCTGAAATCCATTAAAGATTCATTTTTCTGTGTGGCCTAATATGAGGATTTGACAGATGACACTCCTGTTTTTCAAAAAGAGAATTAAGTTATTCCAGGAGCATTTGTTAAAAAGATTCTCCTTGTCCCAATGAATTACTTTGGCACCTTCTTCGGAAATCAGCTGATCTCCCCTCAGATCCATTGATAAGGATGTCCTTATGCCAACTTGTCCAACTTTCTTTTTTTCTCAAAATTGTTCTTGCCATTTTAGGTTCTTTGGATTTTAATATAAATTTTAGAATTGGTGTTTCAATTGTGAGTGTAAGTTACTAGCACAATTGGTGTTTTCTAAAAACACCTGCTAGGACATGTTTGGGATTCTCTTGAATCTGTTGATCAGCTGGGGAGAATTGCCATGTTAACAATAATGAGTTTTCCAGTCTGTGATCACAGCATATCTTCCTATCTCTCCATTGATTTTGGTCTTTACTTTCTCTTTTATCATTTTCAGCATACAGGTCTTACCTACCTGTATGTTGTTAAATCTGTTCGTAAGTATTTTGTGGTTTTTATTTCATTATAAATGAGTTTTTCATTCAAATTTCCAGCTTATCGAGTCTTTGTATTTTTTAGTTCTAGAGTTTTCATTTGATTGTTATTTATAGATTATGCTTCTCTCATGAAATTCTGAAATCCGTGCCTAATAACTCCAATGTTTAGATCAGTGATGGCCTTGTTTCTACCGTCTTTTTATTTTGCCTGTTTCCTAGTATGCCCAGAAATTCTTAATGGGAATTCTTTGTTTATGAAAAAGAGTTATTCTCTGAGTGATGTTTTTACTTCCATGAAGGGCTTTACTTTTGCTTCTGTTAGGTAGCTAGGCCCGAAGCAAAACTTCTTAATCGGTATGGGTTTCAGCCTATCTCTTGTCTCTCTCAGATTCACTCTTACCCCTAGGGTGGCCTTTTTATGTGTCCCAACCAAAACCCTGAGGTGTTATCAGGTGTTACCAAATGCTGTTTCTCCTTAGTTGCCCCTAAACTCCAACTTTCTTTTTTGAGGGCCACGGGATTTCTGAACGTTCTCAGCTTCTCTGCTTCTCGGCTACCACTTGGTGGTTTCTCAGCCTCTAGAAGAGCTTACAAACTGGCGGATGAATGAAGGAGCAAAGGGGAGCTGCATGCGGGCAGACTTTTCTGCCCCTTCTGCCCAGGCTCTTGTCCTGCGAAGAGGCCATCTGAAAGAAGACTCTTTCTGCAGTTTTACCCAGCTTTTCTAGCTCTTCACATGTAAGAGGATAAAAAAAGAAGGATCCGTCATTGGCAGCAGGGAGTCCTCCTTCCTCTGGGAGTCTCAGGGATGCTCATGAAGGTGGTGGCCCTGTGCCACTGGCGCGGCTTCTTTTCCAGGTCCCGGGAGACATGCCAGTGGCTTTCTGTCGTACCTCTGGAGGTGTCTCCGGGGCCTCTCGGAAGCGGTGTTCCCTCGGAAGCAATGGGTTCTGAATAAATATGCTCAGTTCTCCTTAGGGCTTGTCCACCTCTGTTTTCTGCTCCTCCTCTTTGGCTCAGGGGTCAGGGTCATCTGTTTCCACCCAAACCAAACGCGACTGTGCTGAAGCTGTAAATTCTGGTCCCCTTATAACACAAACATATGTTCCAGTCAGGCAGGAAGAAGTAGATTGTTTTGCTTTTTATAGGTATCAGTAAAGAAATATGTGCTCCCCAGACTGAGAATGGATTTGATTTCTTACTGTCATTTTGGGCAATAATTCTATAAAACGTTGCCCAGCAGTTCATGGATGTGCTGTAAAACAGTCAAAATGAGCAAGACTTAATCCCAGAATTGAGCAAGTCACTTAAGTTTTCTAAGCCTTACTTTCCCTAATTTGAAAAACAAGATATCTACTTTCCAAGACGGTTTGGGGGCTTAAAAAAGGTTGTGAAGTGTTTGGTCCACGACAGGTTCTATTATTTATATAGAAAGGCGGTTTTCACTTCAGCAGAAACTGGTCCACCATGTAACTCATCCGGATGGCAGCAGTATTTAGGACCCGTGGTATTTCCAGCTTCCTGCCCTTCGCAGAGCTCACCTTACTCATACATACTCATCGAGGCCCCACTAAACACTGAGCACCGCACTAACACACCAGGATGCTGACGCAGCACAGCGGTGACGCCTCGGCTCTGTAGACGCAGCTTGTCCATTGTACCGAGACAGTCTTATTAACCATTGTCTTCAAGTATGAGACTTGGTGGTTTTGTTCTCTTGCTGCTACTTAACAAATCCCAAAATAGTTTTCACTATGTAGATAAAAACTTACTACAATAGAATAACCTAAAATAAAATGTGATCAAGTGAAACCTGGAATAAAATTTAGTAAAGAGCCGCTCCGATGGGAACGACCTCCAACGGACTGTTATTACTGATGAACCAATGGAACAGGATAGCGAGGCAGCTTCACACAGACCGTGCGGCAAATGGGGCCCGAGCCCCGCTCTGGTGTCGTCATAATTAACGTGGCTTGCCCAGAGGTTGGGGGCAGGCTGTCATCACACATCACGGGCAGTTCTGTTCAGGGTGCCGAGGGAGGGCTTTCTGTCGTTAAAGAGGAAACCAGTTTGTTCTTACGGTTAAACGTTTGCCAAGAGATCTGTCTTCCAGCTTGTCCCTTCTAACCCTTCTCTGTGGACTGTTCTAGCCCAACCACAGTTGTTAGCTCCTTGCATACAAACACTTGTCCTCGGTTTGTGTGTCCACTCCCATCCCCATCCCCAGTGTTGACTCACTCCCTACCCTACCAAGCCAGCATGAGAGTAATGCAGTATATGTGAACTGAATGATTTTATAACATTCTCGGATACCATGAGAGATTCTGCCTTAATAATAACATGCCCCTCGAAACTGAATGTTCTATTTGGTGAGGCCGATTTCCTTTATTGTTTGGCGGTTTTTTATTTTCCTAACCATAGAATAAATAAATGTAACCTGGAACAGTTAAAATTCTCATAGTGTTTATCATAAAATGATCCACACTATGTTGCACTATTACAATTTAGTCATCTCATTATTTCTGTTTTGCTTCATTTTGTTTTCCACTTTGGAGTTTGTGGTTCTCTAATTATATCACTGGGGTTTGACATTTAATTGCATGTATTCTGTAATTGGGTAAATGTGACTTATTCTTCTTTTGGAACAGTCCTATATTGCATTCACTTATGTGCACACACCAGAAAAATGAAATGTCAGATCTAGAGCAGCTTTCCCATAACCTTGCCCTGTTAATGTCTCACAGGTCACTCAGTGCTCTCACTCCGGATCATGATGGGGTCCAGCTGCTCCGTCCGACCCCTGTGTTCTGTAAGGAGTCGCTCAGCCCCATGACATTCCGATAGTTTGAGTATAGATTTTCTGGCAGTCGTCTCGCCTTTTCGAATGTGCTTGATGGGATCAGGGAAACAAATGGGTCTTTTATTTCTCTGAATAGCGTTATTGTACAGAAATAAGAAGAAGCCATAAATAAGGGTGCAAAATTCCCTTTATCCCCAAAACACAAATAATCATATTGAAGGCTGGAACGTATTTACTTCAGCTTTTGTGATAAGAGAAAGAACATGAGTTTTATATGTTCATGATAAAGTTAACGTTAGTACAAAGCAGCTGGTGTAGTCTGAGAACTACCCCTCCCCACTTTGTGTAAATTGACATTTCCTCTTCAGTTATCTGTTTCTAAGAGTTCTATTTTAAAGTCACTAAAAAACAATAATATCCTTCATAGACTGCCTTTGATTTTGTGTGGTAAAAATTAAAACACAAATTATTTTTGACTCAAGTATATTTGAGATTGTTATAGTTCAAAAATAATTTTATTTAACTTTTCCTAAGCTACTTTTAAATAATTAAAATTAAACATTTAATCATCTATCAGCATTTAATCATCATGCAACATTCAAATCAGGACTTGAGGCTAAAATTTCCAGTTAGTGCTTTTCTACTATTGTTTTTTACTTTTGGCTAGTGGTGTACAGATTTATGTAATATTAAAACACATTTGTGCTTCTCCTTGCATTTTGCCTGGAATTTTGAAGAGTAGATTAGATTAGAAAAGAATAATGTCTTCTTTCATCAAGAAAATGGTTCATTTTAGTTTTTCCTACTGTCCCTCTCCGGGGCTAGTGTTTCATGTGTGATGAATGGCTTTCACGGTAGAAGACCGTAAGTCACAGGACAATGAAAGAAGATTGTTTTATAAGACAGTGTTAAAGCAGGCAGCCCCTGCCCTTCCGACAAGCGTAATAGGCTCATAGTGACTAGATTAGTAAGGCAGATATATCCGAAGACCATTGAAATGTTCTATAACCATTTGTAAGTGTTTCAACAGTAGATTCTGTGTTTAAAGGAAATATTACTAGAAGAGTAAATGTTCTTTTTCTCCTATCTATCATTTTCCATGATCACAAAGGACGGGCATAAAAAGGCATGAAAAGAACCAAACATCTAGTTTCAAACATCTTTAAAACAAAGACTACATGACAAATCATTGAAACGCAAGAGAGACCTTTTAAAAAATGTTGAGTTCAGAGGCGTACCTGTGGACTTGCATTTATATCCCAAGCGATGGCACACCCTTCTGTTTTTACCAACTGTCTTCCTCGTTCTCTGCACAATCCTCTCTCACTGCCTAGAGGCAGCCTGGCACACAGCAGCGCGTCATCCGGGTACGCTGCTTGGCCGCCACTGAGCTCTAGTGCCGTGGCAAAGAAGATGTTATTACTCCAAAAGTCTAGTATTCCAAAATAACATGACTTTTAAAGGCCTGATGTTTTATGGTAGGAGACGCTAGGGCATAAAATAAAGAGACACTCAAATCATAATGAGAAATCAGAGACTAGAAAAGCGAGAAGTTGGCTGGGCTAACAAAAGGGTTCGTTTCCGAGTTGATGGGCTTCCCCTGCCTACCCCCCAAAGAATTCCTACTGTGACGTCCTAATTCTACTCATCTTTAGTTAGGGACCCAGTGGTGCCACTTTGGGGAATATATCCGTTATATTAAAGACACCCAAAATGTTGGTTCAGAAGAATGTAGCACCCCCTCTGTTCATGGCAGCGTGCTTTACAATAGCCAAGATTTGGAGGCAGCCCAAGTGCCCATCAGTAGACGAGTGCATGAAAAATGTATCACACAATGTGTACCACATTTACACAGTGGAATATTATTTGGCCGTAAAAAGGAGGAAATTGTACCTTTTGCGCCAGCATGGATGGACCTGGAGAACATTATGCTAAGTGAAATAGACCAGTCCCAGAAAGACAGATACCATATGATTTTGCTCGCATGTGGAATCTAATGGACAAAATGAACTATCAGGCAAAATACAGACAGACCCACAGAGAACCGGCTGCCAGCTGTCACCTGTTGGGAGAGGGGAGCAGATGGAGGCATTGAGTAAAAAATAAAGAGAAAAAACTTAGGAAAACTCAACAGTGTGGAGATCACTGGGAGGAGGGCGAAGGGGGATAGTGGTGATGGACAGAGGCCCGGGCTGGTGAACACGCGGTACAGTGCGCGGAGGGTGTGTATGGAGTTGGGCACCTGAGACCTATATGACTTTGTTAACCAGCGTCACCCAATAAATCCAATAAAAGGGGAATTGTGAGCACCTAGAAATTGACATTTGACGGATAAGACCATGAAAATGTGAGGGAATAATTACCGTAAAAGTCAGGACAATTCTTTCTTATGGGAGGAAGAATGGACTGCAGTGAGTGAGTGAGTTTGGTGGGAGGAGGGACGATGGGGTGGGGGAAGTTCCCGGCAAACCTTACTTGACCTAATGGTGGGGAAAAGGTTGTTCACTTTGGGGCAACACATTAATCCATGCATCCATTTTATGTGCTTTTCTATATCTATTTTACAATGAAAATGCTTTATTGGAAAAGCATTCACACACGCAAAAAGGGAGGGAGCAAGTTCAAGGGAGATTTGAGCTCAAACAAACATTGGAATGCTAATGACTATTATGCCCATTTAAAACTGTTATTTATTGCAATATATAGTGTTCCCATATTTTTTAACATTCTCAGTTTTTAAATACAACCACACAAAAAAATCCACGGGGGGCCCATTACCTGCAGAGATAAGGTAAACTCCTTAGTATGTGGCTTCTTATCTGGGGACTCCCATTGAACTACACACGTCATTTGCTGCCATCGGATGGAGTCAGAGAAGGCTTCTCCCACTCTGAGTGTGCGGGTTCTCTGTGCCTTCGTGCCACGGGGTTCCCTTCCTCTGAAGCACTGCCATTCTTCCTTCAAAACTCAGTTTGAAGGTTATTTCTTCTATGCACGCTTCTCCTCAAGCAGAATTACTTGCTCTTTTGACTGTATTCCTGTTTCATTTTGTATATACTTTGGCTTAAATCCTTGTGATATTATCTGCCTACATGGCCCTTTTTCCCTAGACTAGAGCTCTTCAAGAAAATACGTTGTACGTATTTTTGTTTTTTCTACTTCAACCATGCTTGGCATATTGATGAGTGGAAGGAAGGAAGGAAGGAAGGAAGGAAAAGAAAGGAAAGGAAAGAAAGAAAAGGAAGGGAAGGGAAGAAGGAAGAGAGAGAGAGAGAGAGAGAAAGAAGGAAAAAAGAAAGAAAAAGTAAGAGAAAGAAAGAAAGAGACAGGGATTGACTACCTTCAAAGATGCTTTGCCTAAGCAAGCCATTTGGAAAAGTTGCAGATGCCTAAATCAAGTACGTGCCAGTGAAAAATAAAGTCATGAGACTACAAAAGCTTTCTTATATGTCACTGTGTTTCGTAGGAGTCCTTATATTGTTACTGTATCATCTGAGTCCACTGTTTGCACATCTCGTGCTTTATTTTGTCCCTTCTCCATCCATCTTCAGTGGGTCACATCATGGGATTTGGAGGAGACGCTTGGGTTCTTCAACCGGTACTGCACTAACTAGCCTCATTGCCTGTTGTCGTTGGGCCTTTGGTAGCTTTTTTTGCAATGCCTGACCCCTCAGAGAGGGTACAGCCATCCCTCTGTTATAGAGAATATAACAGAACTCTGGTGTCCTGGAGCGCTGACAATATCCTGGGTAAAATATGGGCCAAAAAATAAAATGGGAAGTAATAAGATACTATGAGTAGATCCTATGAAAGTTTCCCGTTTTCGCCCAATGACACAGCAGAGATGTTGACAATTTAAGCACATTGCTCAGGTCTCAGGATAGTGAGCAGAGGAGTTGAGACCCGAATCCAGGCAGATGCCTGCTTTCTCTACATCGAGTGTATAAACGGGAAATAGATGCCAGTCGTGATTATTGTGATGGAGACAGGGAATCTCGTGTCCAGCAGTGGGGATGTGAAAACACAGAAGGCCTCTTGTTTCTCAGCTCTGGAATCAAGTGTGTCTGTCTTAGTCACGTAGCAGGATAAGTAAATTAGTCTCAGTTCTAGGAAGAGCGGATCAGAATCACTAGTCAGAAGGGGATTCGCTACTTAGTACTTTAGCTCATTGCAGGAAAACTTTCACACGTGCTTAAATTTCTTCTTTGTGTTTTTAATGTTCCCTGGAGGTTAATTCCGCTAGCTTCTCTTTTGAGCTACAGAACAAATCTACTTGAAAAATAAGTGGAGGGGGAACTTCCAGTCTATGCATAGCTTCAACCCTTGGCACACTGTGTGTACATTTGGGACCAAACTGATATGATGTTACAACATTTATACCTAAACAGGATATTACTAGCCATATTTTAAATCTTATAAAATATGGATGTTCCTTTATAAATGTGTGCTGTTCTCTAAAAAAATCAAATATGATCTTTAATGTCTATATTAGTTAATTAGTGCAATTCTTCTTTGTAAAAGAGAAAATTAAACAACGACCTGTTATCCTTTTAAACATTATATAAAAATCACAATAGTGTATGTTGTACTTTAGGAATATCCTAGAATTTTTAAATAAAAGGATTACCTTTTTGTATTCCCATTTTGTTTTAATTCTGAAAAAGAGCACAGTGAGTAAAAGAATGTGCTCTTTCATTGTCTAGGCTTGGGCAGCAGCAACAGCGGACCACCTCTTTCATTGCTATAGTTGCATACATATAAATACTTAGGAAGTTTTTCCTAAACTCTTTTTCTTTATTTGAATTGTTGTTCAAGTACAGTTTTCTGCCTTTTACTCCCATCCCAGCCCTCTCCACTTCCCTCCCATTTCCACCTCCATTGTTTTTGTCCATGTGTCTTTTATACTTGTTCCTGCAAACCGTTCCCCTTTTCCCCTGAAATTCCCTCCCCTCTCCCCTCTGGTCACTGTCCCCTGTTCTCTATTTCAGTGTCTTTGGTTATATTTTGCTTGCTTGTTTGTTTTGTTGTTTAGATTCCTGTTAAAGGTGAGATCATATGGTATTTGTCTTTCACTGCCTTATTTAACTCAACATACATAATGCTTTCCAGTTCCATCCATGCTGTTGCAAAGGGTAGGAGCTCCTTCTTTCTTTCTGCTGCATAGAATTCCACTGTGTAAATGTACCATAGTTTTTGGATCCATTCATTTACTGATGGGCATCTAGGTTGCTTCCAACACTTGGCTATTGTACATTGTGCTGCTATGAACATTGGGGTGCATAGGTTCTTTTGGATTGGTGTTTCGGGGTTCTTAAGATATAATTCCAGCAGTGGAATTGCTGGGTCAAAAGGCAGGTCCATTTTTAGTTTTTCTAAACTCTTTTTCTATGAAATTTGGACAAAGGTTAGGAAGAGAAGTTCATTACTGGTTTGCACTCCTAAGTTGTGGCTCAGCCATACAACGGAGAAAACAGTCGGTTATTACTACAGTTACCACTACATCAGGGAAGTTTAGCATGCTAGGACTAATGTGTGTGCATAGCAGCCTGTGAGAATAACTACAGGGACAGGATTCTCAAATTTTCTTGTCACAAGAAAAAGAAATGAAGAAACTATTTGAATAATATATTAACTACACAAAGTAATGGGTAAATACCCAGAAAACAAAATATTTAGAAAATCAGAGATGATTTCCCCGAGAGCTGTCAAGTCTGAGGAAACATTGTTAGCCAGTACTGTGTAGTCACAGAACTACGAAGCCATTGCAACTGTACATTTAAAATAATCAGTTGTATTACAGTAGAGGCTAAAAGGTAAAATAAACATTCTAATAAGGAACCAAACCTAATTACATATTCCTCTGGCCTTGTCACTTCAAAAGGAAAAAACCAGTTATTTGTGGTCACTACCGCTTCCCATTTTTAATTATTCTAATAAAACACTTCACATGGTTATTATTTTAAACTCGCATCACGTGGTCACAATGGCCTGTCCTGTACCAACATAACAGCGGTCACCAGTTCCTCACGGCGTGCCAGACACTTTAAAGTGGCTTACACGTGTGAACTCCCACGAGCCAGTGAGTACAAAGCACTTTCGTTCCTGGTTTTACAGATGAGGCAGCTGCGGTGCAGACAGGTGAAGCGACGTGTTCACAGCAGAGCTGGTGAGGGACCGAGCCTGGCGTTGAACCCTGCGCGCCGGCTCCGGCACTGGCGGTTTCCGTGTCCCTCCTGCCCTTTGGTAGGGGAGCTGCGCAAGTCCGCTAAGACTTACAGTCCGATGGAGAGACGGGCAGAGAGACGCGTGGGCACGAGAAAGGACCTGTCCGTTCAACGAAGCTCCCTCCGGGAGCCTTGAACCATCGAGTACTCCCTGGTTCAGACAGGGCGCGGCGCGCGGTGGTGAATTAGGGCTCACCTCTGCCCTTGTAGAGCTTACGGTTTGACATACCAGCCACTCATTAAACAAATTTCAGTGACAGTGAGACACAACTGATCTGACGGAGGAAGTGCGGGACCCCACAGACAGGTCCCCAGGAGTGGGGCAAGGCTTTCCAGGGGCAGGAGCGATTCAGCTGGGACCTGACGAGCCAGGCGCCTACCTGCCTTGGTGTCCAGTGGGTCCCAACCTCCTTCTTCTCGTGGCACAGAAACTAATGACCAAAATCCCTGCAGCACACCAAAAATATTATTTGCTGACCTGACAAAAAATGTGGGTATAATTTTTATTGATTCACACTGGGTGTCTATTGTTGTGTTGGCTGTTGTCATTTTTTTATTTGGCAGTTTAAGGGGAAAGGGGTCAGTGCCCCCGACTGAATAGTTGGGGACTACACCTTCTACAAAGTCTCGTGGTACTCCTCTTGAAAATCACTGGTCTGACCTAAAGCCTAGGCTCTTTCCGCTAAACAACATAAATAAGGAACAAGAAGGCTACAACGTCAGCTATGATAGGAGTTTTAAAGTGCGTGAACCTACATGGGTCTGCTGATACATTTGAAAGATTCAGTGGAATAGACAGTGTTCCATTGTAACAGCCATTGTCAACATTCACTCAGGAGTTACACAGCAGAACAGAACAAAAACCCTGGGAGAAATCAAATATGTCCTCAAAGGACCTCCCCTAAGGGCCAGATGGTTTTACCTGTGAGTTCTTTGAAATGTTCAGAGAAAGAATATTTCTCATGCAATTTAAATTTTCTATATCTCATTGGTAAAGCTGTATAGCTTCCATATTTAACTAATAAAACTAATGTCTTGATACAAAAACGTGACAGAGGACAAAAATAAATACGGGTTCAAAAATACAAAAGAAAGCACCAGCTGACCAGATTCATTAAGGTTAAAAGGAAACACTGCTCATAACCAAGCCCAGATGATTTCATGAATATAAAGACGGTTCGTAAGTCCAGTTATCTAAAGAATAGTTGATAAATTCAAATGTTCTTTATGATAAGTAATTGCAAAGACTAGAAGGGTACTTTGATAATATAATACAGGAATATGTGGCTGGTTTAACAAAAAATTAAGAGATTGATAAAAAATTTGATAATCTTTATAGATGGGGAAAAGGTATTCAGTGAAATTCAACTTGCACATGAGAAATTTTGATCAAAAGAATGGAACTGCCAATTTTTCTTAAAAAGAACATACAGTCAGAATCTCAATTAAATGGAAAAACATTGGAAAATGTTTCTCCTTAAAATCAAATACTGACAGTCCTAGCCTAGTAATAAGGAAAATAAAGTACAAGGAATGGAAAGGAAACAAAACTATCGTTAGTCCAGATAGAAGAGTATAAAGACAGCCCTCCCCAAATATAGCATAAAATTAATATACAGCTTACAAATATTTATGGTGCAACACCAGTTAAGAAAAGCCAGTTCAGTGTCTATCAGCAACAGGACACAGAAGGCAGAACTTTGTAAAAGGCTGTTGCTGGCAGCCTGATGGGGAAGGCCTGCACTGGGCAAGGACTGTAGCGGCCGCACCTGTGTCCGGGCACCCCAGAAAGCTTGCAGGTTGTACTGGGGGATTCCTGCGTGGAGACGCAGCCTAACTTCCTAATCTCCACAGCTGGTTACCATTGCTAGGGCTAAAGGGCCCCCACCCCCTAGCCAGCTGACTGAGGGCCTACAATGGAATAAGCATCTCTGGGATTTAGCTGGGAGGAGTCAGGGATCCAAAGAATAATCTCTAGGAGAATCAACAGGTTTTAGCACCCTCATTTGCTACATGATCCTCGTCAAGCTAATTATTCTCTTTAGGGGCTCTCTTATAAAATTGGACACACACCTCTGTGGGGTGACCAATTTGCTGAGAAGAAACAAGCAAAGTAATACATGTGGAATTATCATACACAGCATCCTGTGTTTAAGAATGGCAGTTTTTTTGGAATAAGTTTCCCTAACTTCAGAGGAAAGGGAGGACTGTCCCCCAGCTGTGGGGCTGTGACATCAGCAACCACGGTGGTACTGGTACCGAAGGGCTTTCAGGCAGTAAGTACCACCATCACCTATGGAAACGGGCCAGCACCATCCTCATCTTACAAATGAGCCTGCAGTGGGGGTTCCCGTCGCACCTGTCAAATTTGGTGCCCACCTGGCAGGGGTCTGTGGTGCACACGGGTCAGCTCAACGGCCACCTCACTGTAGCGTCAGTGCCACTGGCTGCCTGTCTAGTAGTCTAGTTGTGGCCGGTTTTTCTCGGATTTAATACCTCTCATACCTTTTACAGTCACTGCGTAGGCAAGACCAGACATGGCCCCGATAGCTTCTTCCTGGGCTTTCCAGGGCAGATGTGCATGACCTTTAAACCTTTCCCAGACACATCTTTAAAAACACTTTATTTAGTTTGCTATGTTTTATTGATTTTATTGGGGGTGGCATTAGTTGATAAAATTATATGGGTTTTGGGGGTGTGATTCCATGGTACATCATCTGTCTGGTGTGTTGCGTGTTCATCACCTGAAGAAACAGTCTCCAAGCAGCACATATAAAAACTTTTGCTCAGACTTGGCTCCTGCACACTCACACTCCACTGACCAAAACCACGCCACACATGGAGTAGTGTTCCATACGTGTTTGGAAGTATTTCTTTTGAGGTGAAGAAACTAAGATTGGAGGAAATTAAGTCCAGGTTGTATAGCTAGTGTTTGGGGCTGGTGCTAGGTTCACACACAAGTCTGTTTACTCTACACCTTATTGCTTCCTCTCACCCCGGAGAACAACATCGTGGCTGGTAACTAAAATTTTCATTAAACGAAAAATCCACATTTCCAATTTTCCCTACTTCTGAAGAACTTGATACTTTTTCTAAAGGGCAGGACAGAACACTGCAAGAGAGGCTTCTGGGTAATTTGCATAGAAAACCGGGGAGTAGAGAAATGTGGAATGCATCCGAGAGTTTGTGACCACAAACCCAATCACTCCAACTCAATAAAAATGAGTCCAATGTTCTGGAAAAAGAGCTTTCACACTATTTGAAAAGTTTAGGATTTTCTTAATGTTGATATATTTGTAATCATTTTTCTGTAGCTAACTTCCAAAAATGTCATTTTATATGTGTCTACTATTATAAAATTATTTCAAAATATATAGACCCTAAAGCTTAAGAATTAAAGAATAATATGGCTCTGAATGAGCCACATCTTCTTTTAATTTTTAAAACACCTTTAAAGGTTTAAAATATATCAATATTGGTAATTTAAAATACCTTCATTTATAAACTTACATATACAACAAGTTTTCAGGATTTACCCAGAGCTGATCTGAGTTCAAACAAAAATGTCCTTGGAAAATTTTTAAATATTTATGAATATTCTCACATTTCATGTTAATTTTTACAACCATTCTGTTTTTAAATATATATATTTTATTGACTAATTTACTTGAATTATTGCATAAGAATGATTCTTTGTATGTGAAGAAAAGCTGTTTAAAAAATTTTGTTTTACAGAATTCCGTAATTCCATGAAGAGTAATCTTTTAAAAAATTATTAGAAGAAAGGGACTTGGAGAAGTGAAACTGGAAACATTTCTGAATCTTGATGGTGCGCAACACCAAATGTCAGCTGGGGCGCGACCGAAAGCTGAAGTAAGTAGCCTCATTCTAGCATGTTCTGGGTGGAGTGTCACGCCTCACCTGCGCAGCAGAGAAACCATTGCGCTCTTGGGTTTTCTGGGGGTTTTGTTTGTTTGTTTTTCATTAAGGACTGGGGTTGACCTGCTTTTCATTTTAACATGTGTTTTTTTTAAAATGAAAAACCTGTATTTATAAAATTGGGAAAAATGTAGTCAGTGATTTTGTTAAGGGAAGATGGTTAGTCCCTTGAGATAATAGAGCCATAGCTATGGGTTCGATTTAATCCTTTATTAACAGAGAAAATTCGTGCTGCAGTTGAAATTCTTCTTGGACGATTATCTCCGAAGCCTTCCCTTTTGGGGAAGTGCCGTAGGTACCTCTCTGTCCACGCCTCTGGGAAAGAGGCACCAGCCTGGGGACACACCTGTGAGCCCATCAGGTGCACACATTAAATACACTTTGTTTAAATTGTTGTCTTTGTTCTACCAAGTTAGAAAGTGCCCGGGGAATTGTGTGTGCGTGTGTGTGTGTGTGTGTGTGTATGTTGTATTAAGTGTACTGAGGGGACACTGGTTTCATGCGGACTTTACTGTGGTACCTTATCTACATTGCATTGTGTAGCCATATTTTTAATGAGGAACAATCAACTGGCCTTTCTTATTGGTATTTTATGGATTTTAATCATCTTTATGTATTTTTTTCCAAAATCTCTAAAGCTTTACCATTTTTATTGAATATGAAAGTACATTTCATAAGTTATAAGCAGTGTTGGACATAAAGGGGTGTTAGCAATGACTTGCAATATTTCACTGAGTCCCTATGGCTCTTGATTTAATGGTCCTCTGGCTGCTTTACGACATAAAAAAGTCACCGTAGTTTTGCCTGTAAATACTGAGGGGCAAACATGGGCCTTCCTGACAGGAATCAGCAGCGGCTTTCTCAGTGACCTCAAAAAGGTCATTAAGACACAACGCACAGAGGTATGGGCAGGGTGAGAGGCGCCCAGCAAGTCCAGGATGGTTGTGTGCGCGCCCTCTGGCTTTGGAAGAGGAAGGCGGCCACCGCCAAAGCCCCGCCCGGCAGAGAGGAGGCCTGGGGGGCACACGCCCTCCCTCCCAGCTGCTAACCTCCGGGACCTCCCCTGTGCTCCGTCCAGCAGGAAACCTTGAGGAAACGGTGCCCAAGGGTGTGTTTGTTTCAAAACTGTGCCGCACACAGCGAGCTGGAAAAGTAGAGGGTAGTTTCAGAGGTTCCAACAGAAAGTATTCGGTACGTGTGGAATATACATCCAGCCCCCATTATTGAATAGCCGACACGTCCCAAGTGCTGTGTGACGCTCTTCCCGCATGGCGCCCGTTTAGTCCATTCAACAGCCCCACGGCATAGGCATCATTGCCTCCGTTTTTTAGGAAAGAAACCCGGCGTAAGAAAGGAGGCGGCGTAAGGAGGGTACATGGAATTCACTGATGGTGGAGTAGGGAGGCAGGAGAAGGCAAAGCAGGGCGATCTCTGAGGTTGGGTAAAGCGCAGACACAAATTTGTGAGCACAGGGTACTCACAGTGAACGTGCCCAGCACAGATGGTCGGCGTTCGGGGAACAAGATTTTCACAACGACACAGTGAAGTCGGTGGGGCAGGGCTTAATGTCAGCCTGATTTTACTGATGAGAAAACGAAGGCTTAACGAAGGCGAGGGACTTGCTGAAGGGGCGAACCTGAGTCTGAATCGCCCGTTCTTTAAAACGGTGTCACACCAGCCCACGGGGCCTTGGGGAGCCTGTGTACTGCCTCTCTTTAATGAAGGGAACAGTGCTCAGTGAAAGAAGCCAGTCTGAAACACACATACTGTGTGTTTCCAGCTACATGACCTTCTGGAAAAGGCAAAACTGCGGAGGCGATAAAAAGATCAGGAATTACCCAGGGTCAGGAAAGAGGAAGGGAGGCAAATGCTAGGGTAGTGAAGTGACTCTGTCCAACACTATATGATGGAAACTGCATTTGTCCAAACCCGTACAACGGACACCAAGCATGGACCGGAAGGCAAACTGTGGGCTTGGGGTGACTTTGCTGTGTCTCTGTAGGTTCATCAGCTGTAACAAACGTACCACTCTGGTGGGGCCTGTGGGTGGCTGGGGGTCTGTGTTGTATGTGTAGGGGGCAGGGGCGTGTGGGAAATCTCTGTAGTTTCCTCTCAGTTTTGCTGTGAACCTAAAAATGTGCTGAAAAGTAAAGTTTACATTAAAAAATAATTTTTTCTAATTAAAGAAGGAAAACTATAGTACATCTTAAATTATATCTACTTTGATCTACATTTTGTTTTGTTTTAAGAATGACTGATAGATAATATCAAAATTTTATACAAGGTTTTGTTCCCAGAGCCTTCCTCTGCCCCAGGGGAAAGCAATTTATTATTTTTTAAAGTTTTACAGGGAACTGAAAAGGAGAAAGCCGTTGTCTTTGTGGCGATGCTGCAGTCCATTGCCCGTTGCCCCTTAGAAGAATGTAATGTATTAATGCTGTCTTCATCCTGATACTTTATTGTCCCAGGAAGCTCTCGGTTATCCTGGGGAAGGTGATTTATTTCCAAATGAAGTCATTCAGGTTAGGAGCAGGGTAACGTGACCATGATTAGATCAGCAGCTTGGGGGCGCTTCACTTGTCGGCCCTTTCGGAACAAAATCTTGATCCGAGTCCTCAGTCGGTCCTCGCCACCGCAGGGTCTGAGGCGGAGGAGCTCAAAGCCCCGAGTGTCGATCTGCAGAGCCGCGGACACCCTCTCCTGCTACCTGCCTTCACCAACATGCGCCATGGGCATCCCTGCCAAGAAGTCCTCCTATAAATCAGCAGCATGCAAACAGGGGTTGGCTTGGCAGAAGGACTTCCCTTAGTGCTCTGTGAAACTTTACGTCGATGGATGGTGTAGGAATGCTCCTTCTGCTGTGTCCTCTTCCAGGGAATACTTTCTAAGAGGCAAGTCCCTTGTATGTCCTCTGAGCACATTGTGAACTCAGAGTCCCTGTGATGTAGGAAGTCCACCATTGGCTACATTTTTTTCAAGATAGCAGACAAGTCCATCCACACACTTATGTCAGCTTAATGGACCTGTGTCTATATGATGACATCATTTCTGTAATTTTTCACCCTAGCCTGCCAAAACCCACCTTACCCATAGGACACTGGACGTTTGGAAGGTGGGGCGTGTCTGAGAGTCATGAGCTCCGTTCTGAATGGAACCCTGGTGGACAAATCTAGGGCAGGTGTCCCAGGGACCAGCCCTGTGCAGAGGGTGGAGGAAGGGGTGTCAGCAGAAGCAACCCCCAGACCTGCAGATAATTGTTACCAGTTAATTTGGAGCCAACTGACAACAATTGCCGGGAAGCAAAGTCTCAACAGATTGAGAAAATGCTCTGAGAGGGGCAGTTTTGCAGTTTATTTTCTGCTTTATAATCAAAGGAGGCGGCGTAAGGAGGGTACATGGAATTCACTGACGGTGGAGTAGGGAGGCAGGAGAAGGCAAAGCAGGGCGCTCTCTGAGGTTGGGTAAAGTGAAGACACAAATTCGTGACCACAGGGCAGTCGACAGTGAATGTGCCCAGCACGGATGGTTGGCGTTCGGGGAACAAGACGACAGTCAGGGGTCCCTTGGCCTCCTGTTCTTGGATGGGAGATCGAGAGGTCTGGAAAAAAGAGGGTCACTCCAACACCCCAAGGGTGTGTTACCATAGATGCAAAAAGACCACAGACAGGCTCAGTTAAGGTCAAGACTGACCTTTGTTGGGGAAGCTACGGGCCTAGGACAGGACTACCCGCCATGACCTGCTTTGAGAGAAAATTTTCATTTCAGATCATCCTATGTGGTTTTTGGTCTCTGAGTTTGTGAGGCCATCACGCAGGCACCCCCTCACCACCCTGAGCTTGTCAGGTTTAGTATGTGGGTCCTGTCTTCCTTCCACAAGGCTGTTTAACCCTTTCTCACTCCTCAAGACTTCTACGTGCTTTTAGTAGAACGTTCCAGCATTTGCAGTAGCGGTTTCCACCTTGGTGGCACTGTCCATGACTGCTCCTCTTCGAGCTGCTTGCCCAGGGGCACAGGGAGACACGAGCCCTGTTGATGGCGGCTGCCGATGTCAGCGAGACGAGAGAGCAGCCCAGGCCCGACACCCGGCATAAACGTCCTCACCGGAGAGCCGAACGGTGGGTGGGAAGCCGAGTCAGAGCTGCCCACGCAGACACTGCCCTGCACAGCGTGCCCGTTCCTAGTGAGCACACAGATATGTTCCACTAGCAGGCCGTGAGAGCTCGGGACCATGAAGGCCCGGCCAGGACGATGCGTCCTCCTGGTTTTCGTGAAGACGCCACACAGGCGAGCGCCTCGAGCCCAGGCTGCCGGGGGTCGAGCAGCCCCGTCCCAGCAAAAGCCGCTTTCCGTCAGCTCCTCGCTCAGGCCAGGAAGCTGGCAGTCACCCTGGCTTCATTCTCCTCTCTTAAATGCACAGTCGCTGTCACCAAGTCCCGGCTAGTCTGCATTTCTAATGCTGTGTCAATGCGTCCCCTTTGCCTTCTCAATGCCACCGCCCAAGTCATCGTTCACCCCAAATGCAGCCTTTTCACTGGCCTCTTTATCCATGATCCGAAAGGCAAACAGAGTGATCATGCCTCTGTTCTATTGAAAATCCTTCCATGTCTCCATCTGTTCTTTGGTAGAAAATCAAATTTCTATAGCTGTTAGGTGAAGCTGCTCATGATTCAGCCATGCCTACTTCTCCATGTCTCCTTCCTTCTCTCCTCCTTCTGTTACAGAACACAGACACGGGGCCAAGGGGGGTACAATACACTATTACCAAAAGGACCCCTCACTAGGTTCACTTGTCTCCCACCAGAGGAAAGACATCTCTCCATGCCAGAGATTTGTGAAAAGGAAAGGAAATGTTTAGTTAAAGCTATACAGACTTAAAGTGTGACCTAATGTCTCCATTAAAGTATCAAAGTCCTTCAGGATACTCACAGATGCACACAGTCCTTCCTTCTCCCTCTGCCCTTATCTCGGGTACCATATCCCAGGAAAAGAGTAGAAGTCCTTGATTCAGGCTCCCAGCAGCCACATGGTCATCTCTTCACCAAGGCTGCAAGGGGTCTCCACTCTGCCAAAGCCACGTGGCTCTCCCTGCCAATGGCTGCCGCCTCTCAGTTTAAATCCCCGTGCCAATCCTCCTCTATAGCCCCATTTCCGACTCCTCCCAAAATCAGCTACACTTGCCAGGACTCCCATATCCTTCCAGCTTTTCTGAGCTGCCATAGTAAGTCTGGGCAGGTGTGGCCCCATGGTGTGGAGCCAATCTTCTCCAAGCTCTCACTCGGGCGTTGTAACCAAGGGGAGTTGCCTCCCAGTTACATTTTAGGTGGAAGTCACTTCCCTCCCCCTGGCTCAGAGCATGGTCACAGTGATTTAACATATCTAAGAAACCAGTTAAAGGTTATAGATATGTTAAATGACCATGCCAGAGGTCAGCTGAAAAGCTGTTGCTGTTCAAAAGAGCTCTCAATGGACCTGCTCCATGTGTCCCTTCCCCCACTCACACCTGTTGGGGGAAGGGGTGAGGACATCCTATATATCTTTCTAATATTTCCTGGACACCTTGAGTTCTGGACCCCATTCCAAATCCCTATTTAGGACCCCCCTCTTTGCTGCACCCTGTTATAATCCCTCCTTTCATATTTCTGAGTCCTTTCTGTCCAAGCCATCAAGACAGAAAAGGGAAAATCAGTTCTAAAGTGAAGCCCACTGACCGCCTGAACCCTTCACAAACTCAGCCACTTAGTTCAGCCAAACCATTGAGTCTCAGGGCAATGCTGAAGATGGGCTCCTTAAGTGAGGCCTATATTGCAACCACTCAGGTAATAAGTTCATGGGCATACACCCTATGAAAACAGGAGAACACACAGGTTAATTCACACAACAGTCCCCAAACCAGTCTCTGTGCCTGTGAGACTGTCTTTGGAAAGGCATCCAGTGGGCATACACCCTATGAAAACAGGAGAACACACAGGTTAATTCACACAACAGTCCCCAAACCAGTCTCTGTGCCTGTGAGACTGTCTTTGGAAAGGCATCCAGTTGCAAGGTCCTTCCTGCAATGACACTTAACAATGGCAATTTGACAGGTCCTTTGCACCTGTAAATTGTACTTCTTTGGTGACATTACAAACCTGGTTTTAACTTTCAAATAAAAAAAAAGCTTTCAAGACAGTTAGCTACACCATTCTGATATCCAATACTGAGCATTGTGATTTTCCTTGAACCACAATTTTTCTCCTTAAGATCAACCTCATTGTTATTAAAGGGATTACTTTGAGTCTAGTTTTTAATTTTGACTGTTCATTTGCATAAGCACACCATCAGCAGCCTGGATCACTCATGCTCTTTAAGTTTGCTTTGCTGGAACTCACACAGGGGACCTATAGATTGACTTCTCAGTCTGCCCCTCAGGGCACAGAAGCAGAGCCACACATCTGCCATCTGGATTTGCCTGTACCAGTCATTTCACTCAAATCCTGGAGGCTTCCATTATGCCTGTAAGTTCCTTTTTAGCCATTGTTCAGGAAAGCAACCTCCATTCCTTCCCTGGATAGACTGCCACGAACCACATGGCCAACCAAAGTACCGGGCTTTTCTCGTGGGCTTTTGCTAGCTTCTCAAGTTAATCTCAGTTCCTCAGGGCTTTCTGGTGACGACTAGAACCCAGACATGCCTCCTTCAGGTGTGACACTCCAGTCAAAATCTTGGTTAACAAAACTACTATTAATGGCTCGTCTTATTAGATTTATGCAAAGAAACCTATGTCATCACTCTTTCAGAATGACAAATTCTGGAGGGATCATGCAGGGAGAAAAATACAAAAACATGAAGGAAAATCCTTTTTCTTGTTCACTTTCCTACATAGTATGAAGTTTCAACCTTCTCTGGAATCCTCAGTTGTCTTTTCAGAGCAGATACAGAGCAAAATCTGAAACACAGAGTTCCAGAACAACACACAGGTAGAGGTGTTCTCTTGCACCAATGCGTCCACTGGTGCCTTGCAGAGAAATGCTCTTTCAGATCCAGTCTCTTGGCAGAGACATGCTCCTTTGCCTCAGGCTGAAACACTCATCAGCCCTGAATGATGCTTTCTGGGTCCTGAGTGGCAAAGGCATTCTCCCCCACCAGTTACAAGTGACCTTTCCTAGGTCTTACAGATGCAGAGAATTTCTGATCAGAAACAAAAACAATGGGAGAAATTTGCTCTTTTCCCATGAAGCCAGAAAAAGAGCAGTTGAGGTTTCCTTTCTTCTAGGTTTAAAACTTTCACATCCTTTATAAGTATTTTTACCCATTCAGATTTAATCATTCATTTTTAATCCCTGTTTCTTCCCCACACTGGGAAGGACTTTACTTAAACTCAGTATGCGACAACCAAAAGTCCCCAGCACTACAGGTACCTTCCACTAAAAGTCCCTAGATTCACAGGGACTAAAGCTTTCTGAAGCTTAGACCTTGCAAACACCCTATAAATTAGATGGTCACCCTTGGATCCCAGTTCATGACCTTCAGAACCAGAGCCACCCCTATCAGAACACAGAAAACCTGACTGGTGCAGTGCCCACACAGCAACAGCAAACAGCCCATAATCCGAAGAGAACCTTTAGCCCACCACATTGCCCAGTTCCAAGATGGCAGCACCCATGCCTGCCAGGTCATCCAAGATGGCGACACCCACACACGCTGGGTTGTCCAAGATGGAGACTTGCATGCCTGACCTTTCCTCCATAGTAGGGCACTCATGTGGCTCATCCTCCATTTTACCCAAAATGGCGGCACACTCACCTGCCTTGCTGTCCAATCCCCAACATACACACAGGCTCAGCTTAGAAAGCCTAGGGGTTTGCTTCCTCCCCAAACCTGAGGACAGGTTCCCTTAGTGCCCCCTGGGCTCACCGAAACTGTGAGTGAGCAGACAGGGGCAACCGGGAAGCAGCATGCTAACCTAACCATTATCCATAACTCCATTCTTCCAAAAACAGTGCTCAGAAACCAAGTTTTCAACCAAACCATTTTTACGTTTCTGGTCCCTCCCCATTTCATTTCCTTTTCACCTTGCCGGGCATAATTAGGTGGCCAATGCCCTCAGGAGAGGTTCAGAGAAATTCTCAGAGACTGGGAAGATTCCAAAGTCTCAATCTCTTGCACCTGAGGGGGTCAGTTTGCCACGAATGATCTTTGTCCCTCCGTGGTCACCAAAAACTGTCACAGAACACAGACACAGGGCCAAGGGGGGTACAATACACTATTACCAAAAGGACCCCCCACTAGGTTCACTTGTCTCCTCCCACCAGAGGAAAGACATCTCTCCATGCCAGAGATTTGTGAAAAGGAAAGGAAATGTTTAGTTAAAGCTATACAGACTTAAAGTGTGACCTAATGTCTCCATTAAAGTATCAAAGTCCTTCAGGATACTCACAGATGCACACAGTCCTTCCTTCTCCCTCTGCCCTTATCTCGGGTACCATATCTCAGGAAAAGAGTAGAAGTCCTTGATTCAGGCTCCCAGCAGCCACATGGTCGTCTCTTCACCAAGGCTGCAAGGGGTCTCCACTCTGCCAAAGCCACGTGGCTCTCCCTGGCAATGACTGCCACGTCCTGGTTTAAATCCCCAGTACCATTCCTCCTCTATAGCCCCATTTCCGACTCCTCCCAAAATCAGCTACACTTGCCAGGACTCCCATATCCTTCCAGCTTTTCTGAGCTGCCATAGTAAGTCTGGGCAGGTGTGGCCCCATGGTGTGGAGCCAATCTTCTCCAAGCTCTCACGCAGGCGCTGTAATGGGGGGGGAGGAGAGAAAGAATGAGACAAAGGCAGGGTTGGGGGGGGAGCGCTTCTTTGTTAAACCAAGTTATATTATCTCGGTCTTGGGAAGGAGTAGGAGCTTTTTCAAAATAACCAATAAGCTTCTCATGCTTTCAGGCTTCTGATGGGTCCAAACTGCCCAGCCAATCCCCTCTTTCCCCAGGCTAGATTGACAGGCCTCCGTGGTTGCCATTATGGCTCCTACTGCGCATGTGCTATCATTATGGCTCCTACTGCGCATGTGCTATTCCCCCCCCCCCCCCAAAGTCCGGCGCGAGTGGATGGAGAGGTTGGAAAGTAGGGCCTTTCTCCTTGTGGTCCTTCCTCACTGTGTGGAGGAGGGAGGGGTGTTAATCCCCCTTGGGGGCACCACTGGGATCCCCTGGAGTGTGAGAAGCTGTAGCTTCCTGGCTGAGCGAGCAGGCTGGTGCTCCCTGGTTGATTATGCTCAACCATGTCTGATTCCCTTTGCTTCCTTCCTTGTTAAGAACCAGCCAACTACTTACACAAACAATAAGACACAGATAGTGTTTATCTGCACTTGGCAGGCCGCCTATACTCACTGCACTTCCTGGAATCTGATTGGAGAAGCTAAGGAAGAGATCAGATAGCTGGCGGCTTTGCGCACCTTGGGGCGGAAGATGGTGCATCTCAGCTTGGAAGAGAGGTAGCTATGGAAACGCAGGGCGGCTGGGGAGGAGAAGCCTCAGGCCGAGAGGCTGGGGGAGGTCTCCTGCCTTTTGTTATTTCTTCCTTGCCCAGTATTTCCAGCATAACTCCCACATGGATCCCAGCTCGGCGTCCACAGTGGAGGAAGTTCAAGGGCTGTTTGCATGGTCAAAGAGATAAGGGGGCGGATATGTAAAACCTAGTCTCATGACGCAGCTGTGGGAGAGGCAGTGTGACTTTGTCTACCTGTCTGAGGGACCGATTCCCAGGGACTGACTTCGTGCAAGTGCTGGTCCAGCAGGTGTAAAACCGAGATCTGCTTATTGTTGCTTTTTAAAAGAAACATGTCCTGGAGAATAAAACACTTTTCTTTCTATTGTGTTCCACAATGAAATCATGAGTTCTCTAGAATGTCTGGGTCCTTCCTTCTGTCGCCTGCAGACTTAGAGAGTATTTACCAGACCTAGTATGCACAGAGTCATTCCCATGGACAATGACGTGTGCTTCAGGAATGCAGCCCGGCTGTGTGGTTGAAGGCAGGAGTCACCAGCCCAGGGGCCACTGTTCTGGAAACCCCAGGCAGATGCATCTGCCCATGCAATCACCCCAGCTACCATCCATGCATACTATTGTCCCTCTGAACTTTTAAAAAGTATTTTTAAACATGGTGCATCTGACAAGTCAAGGCTTTATTCTGGTTGTTTTCATAGCCTTTACTGATTACTCCTATTTCCTCTGTGTCTTGAATGGAGAGCAGCATCTTCTGTTGTAATAAATCCCCTACTCCCCTGACCTGGGTAGCACAGACGCCTGTGCCAAAGTTATGCAACAGATGGCGGTAACTGAAAGTGATTTGACGTCTTTGGTCAGATGTTTAAAGAAAATACACTTATGAGTAGAGCAGGATGTACATTTCACAGTGATTTTAAAAGCACATTGAATGAGTCAGCCCAAAACTATTTACTGAGTGCCATTCTGTGTGGGACTTTGTGAGGGCAGCTGTTTTTGTGTTGGGTTGTCTGAACATAGGGCTTCAGAGTGTTCCTCGTACACCCTCTCCTACAAGGATATTGGGGAAGCAATGACTTCCTAAGTTTTCAAGGTCTCTTCACTGTTGGTGTTCTGTGTGATGAACTTGGAACAGGGATTAAGGACATGTCAGCCCTCAAGGACAGTGTTTTCTGTGGCCTTTTGAGCTGGGTGTGTGTCATGACCTTAAGTGACCTACAGAGGCCTGGACCAACTGGGATGGCCCAACTCGTGGGCAGGACCTGGTGAAGTAGAGTTGGTACATTCGAAGCCCTAGTAAGGTCTTAAGTGCACGTCCTTCAGTAATTACACAACCGTCCCTGGAGAGTGAGTGGGACAGAGGGGTTAGGGAACTGTGCCCGTGGCCCCGGTCCACATTGTCTGCCTTCCATGCCCTCCTCAAAGAGTGGACCTAATGGTGAACTTACCCTCCCTGAAGTTAAAACCGGAGGACCACATATGGGCATCCTGCCTCCATGGAGAAAACTGGAGATGCCTCAAAGCTCCCTCGTTTTCACACCATGTTACTGGAGGGAACCCACGAGGCAGGTCCACTGCAAGGAAGGACATTGTGAACCGGCCACCCCAAAATAAAATGTCTCCAAGGACTTGAGGTGGCTTTTCAATCCATGAAACTGTTAATATCTTGGTAGGTTTAAGGAGTAGCCACATGTGGGCAACTTTCTAATCATTTGTTTTGAAATTAGATATTTGTCTTGATGGATGAGGAAGGTGAGCAGGGGGTGGGGTGGGGGAAGCCTGCTAATCTCAGGAAGCAGAGAAGCCATTTGATTGAATAAATTCACCCGGAAGTGTGAATTACCGAAAGCCCCTCAACACTTTCAGGACTCCGCATTTTAGTGGAACCATAAAAATGAAGAACACATGGAGGGTTAGAAACAGGGGGGTGGGAGGAGGAGAAGGGGGGAGAAGGCACAGAAAATAGCATAGATGGTAGGTAGAAAATAGAGAGGGGGGAGGGCGAGAATAGTGGGGGAAATATAGAATCTAAAGAACTTGAGACACGTGGTTATAAACTAAGGGGGGGAGAATGGTGGGGGAGGGAGTGTGCAGGTGGAGGGGAATGAAGAGGGGGGAATGGAACAACTGTAATGGTATAATCAATAAAATATATTTTTAAAAAAAGAGTCTCTCTTGGCCCCAGCAAACCTGTGGTGGGGCCACTTGTGGCCGTGTGACACAGAAACAGATGAAGTGAGGCACCGGACACTGCTCCAGAGGCGGAGGCAGGGGCAGGGCCTAGGAGACCCGCCTCGTCCATGGTTCCCCGCTTTCCCAGAGCCTTTTCTCCAACCAGCGGCTCTCGGGGTTCTCTTCATGGGTCCCAGGCAGAGCTCGAGGCTGGAGAAAGAAAGTGAGGCTCAGAGGAGACCACAGGTAGAAAAAGTGCATGGAGATAAGGCAGGCATGTCTTCCTATGTGCTGGTCTTTGTAAGTCAAGTTTGAATACATTAGGGGTGGCTCACTGTGGTTTGTTATAAACGCATCTGTGCATGGATTGATTTCTCTGTAAAAATATAAGAAGTGTAAAAACAATGGCCAACCACCATGGAGAAAATAAGTTTCGCTGTTTATGTCAAACACTTGGAAAATGTTCAGCCCATTGCTCCCTTGGGCCAGTTTGACACTGCCGGTGAACTTCCTTTAAGAAAAACACTAGCACTCCGTTCGCCCTCTGTCGGTATTAACCCCGCATTCTCCGAGGAGCCTTCCCGCGCTCCCTGGAGTGTCCAGTGAATCTGTTTCACTCCGTGCGGAGCTCTCTCACTGCATGCAATTTTCCAGGAAGTCAGTTTTCCTTTCCAGGCCAGTAGAAATATCTGTTAATATTCTGCCCTTTCTCTGCCCACTTCTTTTTAAGCCTCCAGGCATGATCTCAGGAATAAGAAAGACGTTTAAAATTTTTTTAATGGAATAATTGCAAGGCTGGCACACTTGCTGTGAGTGGCAGTGAGTACTTGTACCTCCCCCCCGACTGATGTGGGCTGAGAACCTCTCCTTTGGCCAGAGGTAGTCAGACAGAATGGTTAATTCCATGAGGATGCTAATGCTTATGGGAAAAGAAAATAGGCCAGGAGATGGGGGCTGGGTTAAGGGGGAGGGAGGAGGGAAGCTAGGATGCCAAGCAAAAAGCTCTGGGTCAGCATGGCCCACACCATAGAAGTACAATGTGAACCACACATCTAACTGTACATTTTCTAACCACGTTTTAAAAAGGTAAAAGGAACAGGTGAAATTAGTTCATTTTGACTAATAGATTTTATAGAAACCAATAGATCTAGAATGTTGTCATTTTGAGATGTAGTCAATACACAGAAATTACCACTGAGATACGACATTCTTGTGGGGGTGGGGGGGTCTAAGTCCTCCAAACCTGCTGTGGGTGGTTTTTGCCGACGGCACATCTCCACTCCCACCAGCCACTCCCCAGGAGCTCGCAGCCCCATGTGGCTGGAGGACAAACTGCTCTTGGAGCGAAGCCAGGCAGAAGGACAAGGTGACGCCCCCAAACCCCGCTAGACTCTAAGTCAGAGAGAGCATTAGGCAAATAGCAAGAGAAAATCACGAGAATCACCTAACCGAACGCTTATCCCCGAGCAACACACAGGTTAAGGAGGATTTATGTGACTAGGGTAGAGATTACTTGGTGAGGCTCTAGGGAGCTGTAAGGGGATCCACTTTTTGAATGAAGGGCTGACCTTGGAGTTCATTCAGAGATGGCCTTGGATTCGGCAGTGTGGGTAAGAAACGCACTGTGCCCCTGGCCCGAGAGGGGAATTGGAGGCGGGTTCCAAGTAGGATGACTCCACCCACCCCCGGAGAAACCCAATGGGAAAGGGACTTCCGAGCCTAATCTGCATAACAACTTTCACGTGCTGGAGTCCGCCCATCTCCTCTCCGCGGATCCGTAACTTTTACCCGAATGAGCAGTAAGGTAACTTTCACCTGTACGTCGGGCTTTGTCCGCTGGGCAGCTCCCGCACAGGCGGGGTTATCGCGGTGACTACGGGAAGGGCTGCTCTGCGGAGGTGGGCTGCCAGGGACACCTGCCAGGGAACCCATCCTCCCAGGGCATCGCTTTGTGATGGCCACGTGCTCCCTGGGAAGACTGAGTGGAGGGGAGCGAGGGCTGGCGTTCTGCTGGGGGCACTTTTGATTTGTTTTGTCAAAATATTTATTACCCATCTTTAGAGCCTTCAGCCCATTACTCTCAGGATAGATTTAGTGTAAGGGTATGCACTGCTTAATCATTAGTTTTTCCCCTCCATGTGGGCTTTTTGATGGCTTCATGAAAGTGATAAACGGCTCTTTCTGGATACATGAGACACAGATTGGCAGGAAATTCCGAGTGAAGATTTCCCAGTGGAGCCCTCACTACCAACGTGGCCACACTGACACGCCTGTACGCGGAGGAGCGTCAGAACAAGGCCAGGGCTTCCACAGGCCCAGCTCTCTACGGCCCGAGGGCCTTTCCACCCTTCATCGCCCAGCTGTGTCCCCTTGGAGCAGCAGGCGTGCACGGTGACTCCGGAAAGCAGTCATTGCTGGCCACTCCAGGATTCGCCAGGACACGTGTGTGTGTGAGAAAAATGACTTCCTTGGAAAACACCTTTGGAGGACACACACACAATCTCACATCGGGTGACAAGTGGAAATTAGTGCCCTCGGACCTTTTATAAATCACTGCATTTTATTAAGGTGTTTGGTGTTCTTGCATGATCCCACTTGGGCTTCACAGTGACCTTGCCGGGGCACTTGTAAGAGTGGAGCATGGACCCGGGGACAGACTGACAGATCTCAGAGGAGAGAGGGTGGGGGACTGAAAGACATTAGCCAAGGAACATGCACGCATGTATGCAAAGCCCATGGGCACAGACAACAATATGGTGAAGGCCCGGGGGCCAGGACTGGATGGAGGGGGGCAAAAGGGGGAAAATGGGGGGTGCCTATAATAGTGTCAACTATTAAAAAAAAACATTGTACTTATTTGATCCAGGATCTGAAGCCCAGAACATTTGCGTGACTTGCCCAAGGTCCCACAGCTTCTGTGAAACGCACCCAGCCCCCCAACACTGGCCCATCTCCCACATCCACTCCTCTGCTACAGCTTTGTAGCTGGTTTGCTCTGGGCCATGCAACCTGGAAGCCATTGTTGTAACCACCAGCTCATCTGCAGCCCCGTTCCTGTTTATTATAACTCTGGCTTTACAATTCCCACCGCCCAGCTTTAGGGGTCTCAGGGTCTTTTCTCCTCTAGGATCTTGGTGGGACTTGGATTTGCTGCCTGCGTGGTAGCAGGTCCCGATTCCCTCTTCCTGATTTGGAATTCACGAGGTCGCTGCAACTGCCCACGTGGTGGAGTGGAGCAGCCTGAGGCTGTCCAGGTGTCTTGCTCTCTCACCTGCCTGCTGCAGCTTTGAGCTCCAGCTGCAAGGTCATGGGCTGGGGAGACAGGGTGCCCTTTGCCCCACTCCACCCCCACCTTCCACGGCGACAAATGTTGTTCAACGCTGCCCTCAACAGAGCCTTTGAGGAAATGGCTCTTTTCCCCTGTGCTCCCTCTTTATCGTTTCCCCCTCTCCCTCAGAGGTGCACAGAGGCTCAGTCAGAGGGATGTCCAGGTAAGGAGCCCTTCGCTGCTCCTAGGTGTTGAGTTCCTCCAATCATGCCCACTGAGTTTCCTTCCACCCAGCCGTCCAGCCTTGGATGAGTTATTTCCCTAAATACCCTTGGCTCCCTCCAGACTGCTGGGCCTTCTCTGCTTTCCTCCCCACTGGCCAGACCTTCTGTAGTTTAGA
The DNA here is from genome assembly GCF_014824575.4 of Sturnira hondurensis. Classification (NCBI taxonomy): domain Eukaryota; kingdom Metazoa; phylum Chordata; class Mammalia; order Chiroptera; family Phyllostomidae; genus Sturnira; species Sturnira hondurensis. The sequence goes on along the minus strand of NW_028082350.1, from coordinate 15,877,081 downwards.
TGCTTGAGCGGAGATGTCTGCCTTCACAACTGCTGAACAATTTTCACCCCAAACTCTGTTTGCTCAGTCACCCTTTGAACATCTATTAAAACAAAGCCAGATTTTTCTGCCTGAACACTAAGGTCCTTTACCAACTGTTCATTTGAGCTTACTGAATGTCATGCCCCTCCCTCCGTGGGGTGCTAGAAAGAATTTGTATGCACTGATCGTTTCTACGTGTATCAGTGGGTTGATTGCGTAAATGGCAAGCTACGGGCAACACATTAGAGACCGATTTTTCTTTCTCAGGTATATCTCTAGATTAGGGTTTAAATTACTTTTTTTCACACTATATACTATTGTTTACTATCTCTGTCTTTTCTATCTCTCCTTCCTTATAAATCTATAGGAATAAAATTGTTGGCAATGGATTAGTTGGGTCCTCTTTATTCATGATGGAAACCACATTATTTAACACAGCATTGTGTTGCTTATGAAACAAACCAGGCCTCAAGTTAAACAGAACCCTGCTCAGGAGCTTGCCCTCTGAGGACGGTTACAGTGGTTTAGATACATTCGACAAAGAGGCATGCAGATACTGGTATAAACACGTGATGCCTTAACATGATAAAACCACCTGAATTCCATGTGAGCCCAGGTACAGGTGGGTCTATGTGGTCTAGAGTTTAGGAATGACTCATGAGACTTGTGTATTCAGAGGAGACGTGGCCAAGACACAAAATAAATCAGCACTCACTTCCTTTTTGGAGAGACTTTAAGGAGGAAGTGAGATTTCCAACACTCTTTTGCCCTGAAGAAGTGGAAGTTGGGTTTGTGAAGTGCAGTGCATCCCACCCATTGCTCCTCCAGACTTGAGAGGCCAGTGGAGAAATATATGCAGCTGCCGGAAAGAGACCCAAATACAAACCTTGTTGCTGGTAGAGACAGAATGGAGACCGTGCCTTGGACTCCAACCTGCCTTCCTACTTTCTCCTTACTTTTATCCTGAATAGAACTTGATCTCTGGTTCTGGGCAGGTCAACTGGACATTTACAGGCTCCCTTGATGGAAGGGAGAGGGGCCGAGGAAGAAACACCAGGCAGCTCTGGAAGCAGAAATACGAGAAGGGACTGTGCATGGCGCCCAGGAACCCTATCTCCTATCTGACTGATGAGATGAATCAGGAACCAGCTGACTTTTTCTGTAAAGGGCTCAATAGTAAATATTTTAGGCTTTAGGCCAGATGGCCTTTGTTGCAAGTGCTCAGTTCGGTTGTTGCATAAGAGCAGCTGCGTGTAAACAGAGATGCATGATGGCTGTTGTATTCATTGACTAGACGGCCTCACCGAAGTACCGTGGAATTGGCGACTGGAACCTCAGACACATGTTGTCTCACGGGTGGGAGGCTGTGATCCACGACCAAGGGGGCCAGAGCTGGCTCTTTCTGCAGACTAGGAGGGAGACTCCGCCCCCTGCGTGCCTCTCTGCCAGCTCCGGCGGCTTGCTGGCTGGCTTTGGTGTTCCTTAGTTTGTAGAACATGGGCCTGTTCTCTGCGTTCACCTTCGCATGACATTCCCTTGGTGTGCATGTCTCTGTGTCCAAATTTCCCCTCTTTATAAGGACACCAGTCATATCGGGTTAGTGGAGCCACTCTCTGGAGACTGTTCTCAATTAATGTCTCGATTTGATCTCAGTCCACTTCAGCCGATCTGCCTGGACCCAGCCAGCAAGAAATCCGTAGCACAGAACTTCAGAAACCCAGTTTGACACCTTCGATCAGTCACAGCACCTGCATACACTGCAGGAGTCTTTTTCTTTTTTTCTGCATTTCAGTTGTGTTTTTACCTTTCTTTAAATAATAAAGAATTATATGCTGAAAATGTTGCTTATTGTCTTCCAACTTCAATGTTTAAATGACTGCACAAAAATTCACCAATTTTGAAAAGTTTTTTTAAATACACGCTGAAATGACAGCTGTCACAATACAATCTAACAGAATCGCTTCAAATGAAATTAATTTGAACAGATGCAACTCTCTTCAAACCTGTTGGTCATAGAGGCTAACTGTCATCAGGACCCATCTCCCTGCCTTGCCTTCGCTCGCTGCATTGCCCACATTCTCATGGTTTTCCTACCAGAAACTTTCAAGCAGCGAGAGCCACCAGTGACCCTAGGCTCGCGCGTTCTCAGAGCTGGCAACACAGCCAGACCTGTAGAGGCAGACATTCCTTTTTGGCTCATCTGAGCCACCTGCCCGTCCCTGGGTTTGTGGATCTGTGACGTGCGAGAGGCGCAGCGCAGGTTGACCTCCTTCTGGTCCAGGAGTGGGACCAGCCACTGAGGCTGAGACCTGCAGGGGGCAGTTTCCCTAAGGGACCTGGGTCAGAAACCTGTGTCCCCAGCACAAATGAAGTCACCTTAAAGAAGCAACCACTGAACGCAGTTCAGTCTTAGTGACACATACAATATCGTATAATTGCTGAACACCTTTTATTTCTACTGCACAGTGGCTCCCAAGTATTTTGGTCTCAAGAGCCCTTAACTCTTAAAACTTACCAAGGACTCTGAAGAGGCTTTGTTTATGTAGGTTATAGCTATTGGTATTCACTATATTAGAAATCAGAAAATTTCTGTATTAGAAATCAGAACAGAGTTCAAGTTATGTGTATGAATTCATTTTAAAATAACAATAATAAACTCATGTGATCACATGATTATAATGTTTTATCTGATTTTTATCGGTCAGTTTTGTCATTGGGATAGTACGTGTTAACCTAACCTTGGAATTTTCTGTTCTGAATAAGTCAGGAAATATTGACCCTTGGCAAACTTGTTTGCCTGGCAAATTTAAAAATTGTCTTATTTCCATTTAAAATGTTTTGTTGCTTAAGAACAATTTGAAGGGATAATATTAATGTCTTGCTATTTTTATATCTATGTAAAACCCTGAACAGTTTTTTTGGTTTCAAAATATTTAATTTTGTCCTACTCTACACAAAATTTCTCTTTTATGAAATTACTGTGTCTTTTAAAAAAACACTTAGGAGAAAATTATGTGTGAATTTTGAATTACTTATTTAATTAGCCACTGAATTGATTTTAGGAACAGAGAAACCTAGGTTGGGATTCTAGCCAAACCATTCACCAGCTAATTGATGCTGGATTTTTAACCTCCCCAAGCCTCCGTTTTCTCATTTGTAGGAAATCGGAGCCCTTTTGTATGAATGATGGAATGCTACCATAATTTCAAAACTTAATGTTCTGCTGACCACTCGGTATCCAGCTCCTCCTTTCTGTTCCTTCACTTCCCAGTGCAGACTGACAAGAGCAGCAAAAGTTGACCGTGGCCTCACAGAGTGAGGAGGGGAGTGTTGGTCTTTCTCCATCCGGTTCTAACTGGACGCCCGCGGGCCATGAGCCCAGTGTGGGGAACAGGCTCTCTCTGCGGCAGACCGGGGTGTAGGCTGTAGTTGAAGGGCTCGCTCTCGGACGTAGGACCTCCCTAGCAATATCTCAGATAGAATAACTATCACTGCCTGGTGTGACTTACTTTGGGGGGATACGTGAAATATTTCTAAGGGAATCGGGGCAGGTAAAAGAAGGAAATGGTGTTGTTGTTGTTTTGAAAATTTTTATTTACTTTTAGAGAGAGGGGAGAGAGAGAGAGAAAGGGGGAGAGAAACATTAATGTGTGATTGCCTCTCACATGCCCCCGACTGGGGACCTGGCCCACATGCAACCCAGGCACGTGCCCTGACTGGGAATCGAACCAGTGACTCTTTGATTCACAGGCCTGCAGTCAATCCACTGACCTTTACCAGCCAAGGCAGACTGTATTTTTTTAACATCTTATATTTTTTCCAATTGTTACTACTATTTTCCTTAAAGAGCGAGCATCCTATCTTGTAACAATTCAAGTATTATTCACTAATCCTTCCTCTACAAACTTAATAGAAGGAAATCCATGTCTCCTTATCATGAAGTTAGAAACTAGATTTGTGGCTAGAATTTTCTACCTCTCTGCTTAACTTCATGAGTGATTCTGCCTTGTGAATGAATCTTGCTGTAGTTGGTTCTACTTTACGAACACTTGGCAGCTCTCGGTACCTATTACTGCCAAATATATAGACGAATGGTTAGAAGAAGCCATCGCCATCCGAGGCAGAAAGCACTTCATCAAGCGCTGACTTGAAGTGTGTCAAGGAATAATGAGCCAACGAGCACCCAGAATGGGTTTACTCAGCAGCCAGCAAAAGTTTCCATCAGCCATCTCTAAAATGTTCTTTTTGGGTGCTGTTAAGGCAAACAGTCCAAGAGGCACATAGCTAAATGGTCAGAGTTAGGCACCAGACACAAAGGAAAATCGTGATACATGTAACTATGAGGAACTGTAGCAAACCAACTGTCTCATTTCCCTTCTCCAGTTTTTCTAATTCTTAGCTTTATGAATAGATGGGAAGCCTGATGGGGTCTTGGTAACAGATAACACATAAAATAAGTAAATCGGTCAATTGGCCACCAAGTGAACTTGACAGGATTTCATATTGAGGAGATAAGATAAATAAACAGATGCATGTGAAGCTAAATTGGTGGCGTGACTTAGCAGTTTTTAGCTGTCACATAACACGTCGAACCCGTATTCCCATCTGTTTACTAAGTATTTCTGTGATCTTGGAAAATAGTCCTCATGGCTTTATCAAGACGGAGGTCTCCCAAGGTCATAGACGGTAAACTAAGCGTGGGCCCTGGTTGGGTGTGGGGTGTTCATGGACAGATGGTAGCTGCAACCCTATTGGCTGAGCGTGAAAATGCAACGTCAGGCTGAGTTGCAGGACGGTGGGTTTGAGTCCGTTTCCGTCCTCAGGACAAGGAAGTCATTCGGAAACAAACTGTACACTGAGTCTCTCTGGAAAGGAAGTCGCCTTGTCTGTTGGTTACGTGGGAGCGTTCAGCACAAAGCATCACCAGTATACATTTAGCATGAAGAAGAGCACTGGACCAGTTTTTCCAAGACAGCAGTCAGAGTAATGATTCTGAAAATTTAAAAATCTCGGGATATGATGTGACGTATGTGAGGTTGTTCTAATTAAGCTAAGCATGTGTTTTAATATTCTTCTAAAAATGTGTAAGGAAAGCCAAAGTCGATTTTTCTTGCCATAAAAGAATAAACCACAAAGGAAATCTGGTGTGAAAATAATCCCCAACAGATTCCTCTTAGAAAACATCTGTTTCTTATATAGCTGGGGTTTAGTGGAGAAAAGGGATATTTGTAGGCCATTTAAACAAAAACAGTTATATCACACAGCCAGAATGTATCCTGCAATGAGACTGTGTAGAGTTTTTTAAATGAAAAATGGACTAGAGTTCAAAATTTGGCATTTGATATTAAGACAAAAGGCTCATGTTTCCTCCTTATTTAAAAACAGCCGTGAGTACGCAGGGCCTATATCATCGTCGTCAGCAGCAGCAGGGGCAGCATGAAATCCGAGAGCGCTCTTCCCGGTGTGCACAGACGGAGAGCCTTAACCATGTCAGTGCTTACCACAAAAGCATACCGCGTGTACCTGGGCACGCGGGCACTCCCGTATGAAGGCATGAATATGACATGCGTCTGATGTGAATAAATACTTGGATGATCATATTAACACTGTGTATAAGAAGAAGGAAATTGCATAACCAGGTGGGATGATGTGTCAGGAAAAGACGTGCATATTGAGAATGATATCAAGAGGAAATTTCTGCTATGAGGATCTTTTGGAAACTGAACAATTATTCCAAGTAATTTTATTGTTATTGTTATATTAGTAAATAATAAGGAAGCATTGTCTTAGATGGAAGTATATCTGCTATTCTAATTTCTCAGTTTTCGTTGATCTGTTCTAAAATTAAAAACAATGAAAAGTAAATGACTACCTGATAAAAGTGTTAAATGGAGAGATATTAGCCCAAGATGAAAACTGATTTAAACCGTCCATTAGAGGAGAAGGGCGGAAGACAGAGAACAATACGAAACAGTTCAAAACCATCTATAACCTCCTCCCTTGGCCTACCAGCTTTATTCAAAGGTAATATATACACAGCAAGTATTTCTATCCTGTTTAGAAGATGGGAAAACTGAGACACAAATATTTAACTATTTTACTCACGACTAACAAGAAAGTAAGTGAAGCGCACGAAGAAAGTGTTGAAGTGTTTCAATCCATCAGCGTAAGTCATGCCGCCCTTGTAAATGTTGGTGATTTATCTCTGAGGGCTTTGCAAGTGTTTCAACTACAGAGGAGCTCATATGTTTAAGTTAGCATTTGCATAATAATTCTCTAATGTAAAACACAAGTCCTTCTTTCCAGTCTTAAGTGACATCAAGGAAAGCCTGATGTGCCGTGTTCTGCAGGCATTTTTGGTTGGCAGGCCCAGTGACAGGGCTGGATGACACCGGGGGGACAAACTGATGTCCAAGTTTATTCTCAGACACTGTATGTTCTCTGAGCAGCCTTTGTGGTCCACGGGAGCTGAGTGGACGTATCTGGCATCGCCGTGCATGAAAGCTGAGCTCTTGGTGGGTTGAGAGCTGGGGAAGTGCAGGCAGGAAATAGAGACTCGCTGAGTCATGGCGTGGGAACGTATAGCTAGTGATAACACTCAGCCCCACCGCACTGTTGATCTTGGAGGATTTGTCGTGGGAACCCCATGTAGATCCGTTGCTGTGGGGGTGGGGGTGGGCATGCATTTGCTTTTATGTTTCCTACTGTGTTGAAGTGGTTTGGGCTAGTTATTTCTTTTTTTGGTACAGCAGCGCAGGAAATCTTGAAATGGTAACCTCAGTGGAGTGTATCACATAAGCTCCCTGTTTGGCAGCTGTCCCAAGTGGCCAACTGGTCGCCCTTATTTTGCTAACTTTAGGAAGGAAAAAGCCAAGGCCTTCACTGCAATCAAAAAGCTGTTTTGCTCAGGCCCCCGTCCATTTTCACTGGGCTTACAGTCCTACCACCCAGTCCCCTCGACCACAGCTCTCGGCCCAGCTGTCCCCTCCCTGGGAAGAGGCAAGGACCCAGTGCATGTGTCAGAAAGAAACCAAAGAGCAGGCGCCCAGGCCAAGGGAGGCAGAGCAGCGGGGCCTCGGACCCCAGGGGTTCTGTCTGCAAGTCCTTTTTGAACACGGGGCACTTGCCTGCGTCAGGGCTGCTGCTGCCCCGCCCCTGTGACCTGGGGTCCTGGCACACCTTCCTCTGAGACCCTGTTCTTCCGAGTATCAGTTCACGGATTCAATTTGACAAACATGTATGGAAAGCATGGTAAAGGTCAGGTACTGTTCTAGGCGCTGGGGAGACCACAGTGAAAACAAAACCTCTGGCCCTTCTATTTCCCGGATGGAGTGAGAAAACAATAAACAGAGTTAAGTAAAATGGGTAGGATGCCGAATGGCCTTAAGTGCATTGGGGAGAAAGAAGGAAAAATCGAGAAAGTGGTTAAGGGGTTGATGGGAGCGAGTCGGGGGTTTGCATTCTGGGTTGGGTGGCCAGTGAGCCCGGCTCTGAGAAGACGCCTCTGAGTCCGTGAGGGAAGGAGTCATCCCCGGCATTTCCATGCCAAGAACTACAGTTGCAGAGAGAAGTGATCCTCCTTCTGCTTCCGGTGCACAGGGGCCTTTGATGTGAACAGCTAACCCCGGTGGCCTCACCCCCTGGTCAGTGCAGCGTCCCCAGTGTGGTTCTCTCTTTCTGGGTTTACCACTCCGCCTGCTGAGGAACCTTTATGGAGTTGTTGAGGGTCTCCTGGAGCAGTCACGGGGCACCACCCTGCCTATTTGCTCCTAGCCTCTTCTGCCAGCCCCTTCCTTCGACCCGGGATACAGCCAGCCACTGGCCAGTTTCTGGGAACGGGACAGAAACTGGATGTTTGGGGGGCTAAGGCATTCGATGCTGAATAAATCCCAGATCTGGATTTTCTTGACTTGGGTTCTTTCTCTTGTCAAACATGCGTTTTGCAATGTTTCATACAGTTAATACAGGAAATAACGAACTTTTTAAAAAGTTGATAAACTTCCATTTTACAGCCATTTCAGGTTTGCAGAAAAACTGAGCGAAAAGCACGAGGGAGTTTCCAGATACTGTGCACCCGTCACTGCCACCCACAGCTCCCCCGGCCGTGGCAGTTGGCTTTAGTGTGCTACCTTTGTTCAAAGTGATGAAACACTATTTATACACTCTTATTAACAAGGTCATCGTTTCCACTGGGGGTCACCCTTGGTGTCGTGCAGTTCTCTGGGGTTTGGTCAATGTAAAATCATCCTTACAGATCCTGTGATTCATCCTGGGGCTCTGGGGGTGGGAGCGGAGTGTGGTGAGTCGGCCGCAGATAGCCGCTCTGCCTCCTGAGCAGTTCCCCGTCAGTGTATAAGAGTCGGTCCCACGAGGAGGTGCCGCTCGTAGCCATGGACTCCAGTCCCTAGAGGTCAGGTGGCCGTGGTGCGTTTCTTAGGCGTCCCACCCGACCTCACGCCAAATGCTTCGTCTCTCCAGGAGAGGCGAGCTGCTTGTTAGGTAGCTACGTCCCTCAAGATCACACCCTATGTAACAGAAGAGCACCCCAGAAAATGCATGCGAGAAGAGGTGCCTCTTTCGGGGGTGGCACGTTCTTGAAGCCGTTTGGTGAGGTCAAAAGGGCATCGCGTACGTTCGGCATCTGAGCCTCAGCATTCTCATGAAAGGGGGAAATGATATCTAACTCAGCCTCATGGAAATAAGCACTCGAAAGTACTTAGGCGATGCAGGTAGACACTCAGTGAGTGGTAACCATAGAACACCATCCGACTGTCTTCACTCTCCCACCCAAGGGGTTCTTGCTTTTAGATTCCTCCAAAAACAAAACCCTCCCAATAAGTTGCTTTTGCAACTTTGCTCATAGGGACTCCAGGGCTTCCAACAGCATCATGTGAATGTAACGCAACACGGGCTGGACTCCAGATTTGCATTTGTGTCATTTATACGTTGGGGTGGCCGTGTACGAATAAGTTTCATGGGTCATTTTCTGTGAGAGGCTGCTTTTGGCCAGCGAGTCTTTCATGTGTCTTACGCACCTACAGCCGAGGGAGCTAAGTTCCTTCCGTAGGTCAGACTCTGCGCGTGACTCCCAGGGCACAACTTAGGCATCCAGCTACAGCTCACTGATCACCGTTCCACACAGCATGGACTTCCCACTCTGGAATTTTTGCTAAATCCTTCTGTTGGTTTTAAGAAAGTAAAGTAAATGAAACAAAAGAAGTAACAGCCTGCACTCTCCCAGATTAGAATATTGGTCTCTCCTCAACAGTTGCTGCAGCCTTCTTGGGCCTTAGGCAATCAGATCAATAAGGCCCCTGATTTCCTATTAACATTTCCTGAAGGGACTTGGCCTTCTCTCATTTATTGATTCAGAAATATTTGTCGAGTGCCCACTGTAGTGCCAGGTTCCAGGAATGTGATGAAGAGATATTTTTTTTTATTTTATACCTGCTGTTTTTCCAAGCTCTGTTCCCCTTTTGCCAGTGGGACTCAGCTTAAAACTTTCATTTGAATATTTTACTCTAAACAGGCTGCCCATCTGCTGCTGGCAAACTTTTCAATGTGTCAGAAGCGTGTCACGTGGCCTTAAGGCGTATTCAAAACCTGCCAGCATCATCCAACACGTGACATATGATGTCTCCCCCAGAGCGACATGAACATGTGGGGTTCCTTAACCAAACCAGACCAAACCAAACCAAACCAAACCAGACCAAACCAGACCAAACCAAACCAGACCAGACCAAACCAAACCAAACCAGACCAGACCAAACCAAACCAAACCAAACCAGACCAAACCAAACCAGACCAAACCAAACCAAACCAAACCAGACCAAACCAAACCAGACCAAACCAAACCAAACCAAACCTAACAACAAAACCCAAACCAAACTTTTGAAACAAGGTTGCAAACTATAATTGACTTTGAAACAAAGTCAATTATAATTTGTATATGAGATTAAATCATTTTCATGATTATTTAAAAATTATTCAGAAGTTTAAAAGAATGTGTTTAAATGAGCAATATTGTTGTTTTCTATCATATCCATTCCTTGCTTAACACAAAGTTTCTGTTTTTTAAAAAAATATTTTTTTAATTTATTTTTAGAGAGCAGAGAAGAGAGGGAGAAAGAGAGTAAGGCAAACATCACTGTGCAAGAGATGCATTAATCGGTTACCTCTCGCACCTGGCCTGCAACCCAGGCCTGTGCCCTGACGGGGAAATGAACCAGCAGCCTTTCGGTTTGTAGGCCGGCACTCAATCCACTGAGCCATACCAGCCAGGGCCAAAGTTTCTTGTTAAGCTCAAAGTCATAGATTCATTTAATTTTTTTAGCAATGTTGCAATTTTTAGAATAACTTTGAAAATTATTTTAGTCACCAAAGAGAATATCTCAGATCACATTTCTGGGCTGATCATTCTCTGAAAATCCTCATGTGAACAATAAAAACTAGCAAAGTGGGCAGAGATGGGGGAGAAAGTAAGTCGGAATGATTTGCCCCATGACCCATGGCTGGTTCTTGAGGTTTTTAAATGTAAAGTCATCGTTGTTCAGATTCATAAAACCAGCACGTTCAGTTTTAGCCCTAGAAGAAGCAGAATAAGTATACTACTGGGAACTTTCAGCTGAACTCTAATTTAAGTGTTTTAAAAAGGGAATGTGCAGGGAAGTTTGAATAGGTAAACTGGTTTCATAGGCCTACATTTATCCTGTTTTTCTCTTTATTAACTGGAGTCAAAACATATACAAGTAACATTTAATTTCTCTAAATCATTGATTAGAAATTCATCATGGAGAAAATAAACATAATGTGATGCCTTTTCATTTTTATTATATATAACTATACAGATGTCTAAATACTAAACCTCTAAATTAATTTTTGTTTCGTTCACCAAGAGATAACTTCTGATAACAACCTCAAAAGACTTAATTATAGTGAGTTGCCTTATGGTAGTTTAGAGATCAATTGACTACATAAGGATTATATAAATTGATGTTTAGTATTCTAAATAGAGGCGTGATTTTTTTCATTAGAAATTCTAATCAGTTGGTTAATAATTGATCAGAGGATGAACACTAAGAAGAAAAGGAGCTGTGAATGTGTCGGAAAGTTATTTGTGAGCCATGAAGAGCCAGATAGGGTGAGAGACGAGAAGACGGATGACCAAGGATGACTCCCAGCATCCTCTCTGACTGGGAGCACAGGGGGAAGATCTGGTCCAGTTGGAAAAAACACATTCAATCTGAGATGCACGGAATTGCAAGGCCTGGAGGGTTAACCCAGTGAGATGATTATTGGGCAATTAAATATGAGTCTGAAATATGGGTGGAGAATGTTTTCAGGAAGCATGACCTAAATGTTTTAAATAAGTGTTAACACAGAGTCCTATGTGATCATAGCATTAAGAGGGATTAATTCGGAGAGCCAGCATCAAAGAAGGCTACAGAGAGAAGACAGTATTTGAACTTAAAAGACAGGTAGGATTTCAACAGATGGAAGGAGGAAAGGATATTTCAGGTCGAGGAAACTTTATGAACAAAGACTTAAAAGCCTGAAAGTGTTTGATATTATCAAGAAATGGCTGATCGTAGAAAAAGCAAAGAATTCCTGAAGAAAGAAAGTGGGGACTGAAGTCCAAAAGAAAGATTGCTGCCAAATACTGATAACCTTCCGATCTCATTCTGAAGAATGTGCAGTCCCCTCTCTGGGGACAATTGGGATCCTCAGAATGCTTTCGGGGGCAGGGGGAAACCCACACACTGGATGTGGGATATTACAGACACAGAAGTTACTGGGTTTGGCGGCTGAATTTATGTGGGTTTGGGACATAAGTACAAATCAAAGACAACACTGAGATTTGCATATAGGAAGGCTAGGATTAATAGAGGGGACATTAATTCACACACTCACACACACACACACGTGAAGGAGAAGCATGTCTCGGTGATGGGTCCTTGAGACTGGAGGCCAGTGGGTGCCTAAGGAGGCAGGCCACTGGAGCGGTGGCGATGAACACAGAGACTTGGCAGAAGTGACTGTAGTTGCAGGAGGGAACCATGAGAAAGAGGAGGCCGAAGGATAGAGTCCTGGAGAATGTCTGCTTTGCAGGGGCGGGCAGAGGAAGGGGAAGAAGAGGAGAGAAGAGGCGTGGCCGGAGAGGGAGGAGAGGAACAGGAGAGGGCGGTGTCGTCGAAGCCAAGGAAGAAGGCGCAGCTGAAGGGCAGGAGAGGGTGGACACTTCGACGCAGTCTGGGGCTATTGGACCTGAAAAGACACCTTAGGATTTGGCCAGCCGGAGGAATATTTTCACTAAAGTGATGGGGCCAGAAGCCAGATGACAAAAGGTGAAGGCCTGTCAGATGAATAACACGCTTTAGCAAGTACAAGTTTGAGAAGTTCATGATGGTAAGTAATGGAGAAAGTCAAGTCCAGGACAATGGCTGTGGTCAGGCAAGGCAAACGGTTTATTGGAAGGAAGGTCTTGTATTACATTGAAGAGGGTGAGGTCAATGCCACCTACCAAGGGAGCAAGGGAGGGCTGTAGAGGTGCCCCAGTGAAGAGCGTTCCAGTGGAGCGAGGGCCCCGCATCTCGACGAACCTCTCACAAGGCGCATGCTCCCCGGCGCCGGGCCGTGGGGATCTCCCCTTCTCTCTCTTTCAGAGCATGTACCCTGTGTCCATGTTCTACCACTTGATTCCTTTCTTTCCTTTTTATGGACTATTGAAAATACGTTACCCTCTCCCTTCATCTGCAAAGCATGTAGCCAAAGTAACTATAGATGGTTAACGTTTGAATTATTTTTCACATATATACAATGATCACTGTGGACATTAGACTGAGTGGAGCCCAGGGGCGTTAAGAAAGCACATTTATTGTGCACGTGATGTAACAACAACACAGTCAAATCCACCACCACGCAAAAGCCGCAGCGGCTACTGCGAAGCTCTTCTCCGCTTTGTGCTGGGACAGTGCTGAGAGCTCTCAGGGGGTCATCTTGCTTAATCCTGCCACGGTTCCAGAGGCAGGGACGTTCTGCCGATGAAGAGGCAGCTGTGCTTGGGAGGCAAAGTTGCCCAAATCACAGAGCTCGTGGGCGGTAAAAATGAAATAACGGAGACCAATACCCTACGCTGTAAAAGGTCACTGCTTTAGAAATGACCGGTTCCTCCAGACTCATGGTAAGTGTAGAAAATCGAGTTTGTTTGGATAACTTGTTTCTCCACAGGAAAAGTCAGGTTTTCCATGCTGTACTGTAGCGGGCAGCCCTGCCCAAGCGAAGGAAAGTGTGCCAAGGTCAAAGCTGAACTGACCTCACGTCGGCCACAAATGCTCAGTGTTGGAGGCACTATTCTGAAAGCACCCTCTTCCTTCTGGCAGACAGAGGCAGGCAGCCATGCTCCAGTGCCCGAGTCTGGGTTTCGGAGGGGGCGTGGCTGGTGGGGGAGAGGAGGAGCTGTGAGGTGAGGAAATGTGTCAGCGAACAGAGCTGCAGGGACATAATTTGGGCCCATTTCACGTCTGGAAACGAAGGTTTTTGAGGACAGATGGAAAGAGTATTATTATGTAGGAAAGTAAGGTTTCCAAGCTCCCAGCTAAGCAGCTGCTGGTCTCATGGTTCACACCTCATCCCTTTTACACATGTTGCTTGGCAACCGGATTCATACTTCGAAGCCTATCCCCCTTCTAATAGTGGCTTTGAGGTCACCTTCGGAGTCTCGGGGTCCAAATCCCTAGGAAGCACACCTTCCCCTTCTCCTCTCCCTATGGCTACTCTAGGTCAGGATGGATTTGAAAATGCAGGTAAAGTCACCAAGCCACCCTTGGGTCATCATTTACAATGACTGTAGTCGAGGGTCCACAGTGACTGGTTTCTCCTGGCAGCACCTGGAACTGCACACGGTCTGAATTCTCCATTTTAGGAATTCTAGTTCACTCACATACGCCTGATCTAGCGAACTTGTCCTCTTTGAGCCCAGGTGGCCCTGTCTCCTCCTCCCCCCTCTGCATGGGCCTCCTTTGTCCTTGCAGGTATTGGACATGGGAAGGCTGGGGGATGATTCAGTAATAACAAGAGTGCCTTATACGTGTATAGACGTTCCTACAGTTCAAAGCGATAGCATATCCATGACCTCACTTGCTCTCCTTTGAAGTGAATAATGGGAGTTCTGAGCCCTAGAAGGGTCCATTTTTTTAGTTATTTTTCAGAAAATTAGCAAAATGCAGCCCTTTCTACATGACTCTCAATATAGTGAGATTTTCTAGTACTGGAATTTGCTTCATAATCTATGTTCTCTCCTTTCAAAATATTCATTCTTATTTCTCTTCTAATGAATTTATGCTAACAGAGTGTTATTTTTTTGTTTTAGGACTAAGTATTGCGAATACGTTATAATGACACAATTTTCTAATTTCCTGGTGCTTTTTTTTGAACGCGTCAGAATTATTTTTAGTGCAAATATTTTGTTTTTAAAACTGGTCTCACTTGAAAGCATCTTGGAACATCATGGATCATTTCACTTTGGTAATTGAAAGTGATTTGAGTTTTCAGAAGAACAGAAATAAAATGATTAGTCATCTGCATATTTTGGACATTCGTGTAACTTAAGGCCATCTGAACGCATTCCCACTAAGCTCACCGCAATGCACCAAGTAGGACCGCTGCTGGAGAAGTGGGGCTCAGTCATGGGGTCGGGAGAAAAGCACTTCACAGACCCACGCTCGGGAGGTGGTGGGTGGCCAGATTTCTTTGGGTGGAACTAGAAGGCTGCCCCGGGGTTCCAGCTCCGTCCGCCCTGCTGTGGAAGAAGTCCAACCGTGTGCTCAGCAAGGCGGAAACAAAGGCCATGGTCCAGAGTCCCCTTGTCGTTGTTCTGGCCTTGGCGGTCTCAGTCCCCATCCAAGTAGCTGTGGCTGTGCCAGTTACACAGCTGTGCTGCCTTTAAAGTCCTCGAGTTTGCACACTGGGCTGCTAGACCCACGTGGTCACTGTGGAGCAAACTGAGTGTGTTCCAAGTGAAAAAGAGCAGGCTTCTTTGTTAAGCTGGGTTATGTCCTCTCAGGTTTAGGATGGACTGGACGCTTTTGGATAATAACCAGTCGACTTCCCCAAGCTTTCGAAAGTAGGGGAAGTATGCAACCCAAAGACATCTAGCCAGAGGCAGATTTAATAAGTGCCCTCGGTGCGGCCTGAGGAGGAGGTTCCCACCTTGAACTTAGGTAACTCCTGTCCTCGTCGTCGATCCCCCCAGGGTGGGTGCTTCCACGTGGCTGCCGGACAGTGAGTCTGAGTGGGGGATTTTTCTTTTGTTCAGTGTCCTCCTGGAAAATAAAAAGCTCTGCTCCCTCCCCATACACTAGTTTTACCCTTAGGGAAATATTTATTTTTATTTTCATGATTATGTAGGGGTCAGGAAGAAGTGCCAAGTATGTATTTCCCTTTTGGATGATCTTAAATTTGTACTTAGGACTTTTGGAGTCCATGAAAGATTTCGTCTGGCCCCTAAAGCCATTTATATTTATGTTGCATTTTCTGCTCTGAAAGCAATTTAGAAATATCAACTAATTATATCGGATTATGCTGCTCTTCTAGGTTAGCTTGTTTGTTTCTTGGGTTTTTGTTTCCAGTTACTGTTTTCACTTAGAGATTTTTCATTTGACTTCTACCCAGCCTTTAAATTTTATGTGATAATTGGTATGCAAACACATTAAAGCTTCGTGAGATATTGGAGTATAAATAGATAGTAAGCACATTCATTTCATGGGTGTAATGTTGACGCTGCAAGTCTGAAAATACTTTATAATTACTTGCTAGGAGCCTGGGGCAACTTTAGAGTTATATTTTATTCTCATTTTTTTTCCTTAATGTCAACTACATTAACCTAACTGTTTACAGTAATCTGGTTGTGGCAGTGCCAGGTTATACACGTCGGTATTTCCTTAGGAAAGATGATATGTAACACAGAGAATGCCGTAAATTGGCAGAGTTTGTTTTCCAAGCACCTGGAACGTCATTCCTCCAGGTGAGCCAGCCAGTCTGCTGTGGCGTGGAAGAAGCGCGCATGGTGTGGGTTCAAACCAGAGAAGCCAGGCCCTGAATGCGGGGGCACCTGGGAGAGGCTCTCAGATAGTGTTGCAGACGCCCCTTTACATATATATAAGACCACTCTTGGGAGATGAATGATCGGAATACAAAACTGGAAGCATGAATGCCACATAGGAGATTGCTATAGTTCCAGCAACAGAAACAGAGAAAAGGAACAACGTTGGCAAAGATCAGGACAGAAGAAGAAAACGCGGGGTATCAGGGAAAGCGGAGTTGATAGTGGACATACAGAACGAGGGGGAAGGAGGAATTGAGGGTAATTCCCAGGGTTTTAGCTTGAGGTCGTGCTTTTACAGAGAAGGGGAAGATCCGGGGTTTCCAACATTTCCTGTCATCGGACTTCCCTGCTAGTTAGGAGCTTCCTGCAGTCAGGTGCCACAGCACCTACTGTGTTCAACCCACAGCGGGCCTTCAGCACATTTTCCAAATGAATAAGGAAACATGTAGTACCGTGACTCAAAAACAGCCCACAACAAGCACAGGACTGTAGATGGTTTGAAGGGCAACGCGCTACAGAAGAAGATTCCCCCCAACTGCGGACTTTTCTGTTGTTTGGATCCAGTAAGTCTTGGAGGATCATGTATGTTAAAGTAACTGACTTGTTGCATACATGAGACTAGTTTGTGCTTCATTTAACAGGTCTTATAGCTTTAACCATAAGTCCTTAAAATGTTATGGAAATGTTCAAATATAGACAAAACTATAGAGACCAGTATAACGAAACCCCATGTATGTATCCCACTGTGCCTCAGTAATTTCCAACAAGCCAGCTCTGGTTCATTGCCATCCTCACCCCGCCCCTTTCCAGCCTGCCTGCCATTTCCTCTGCCCTGCTAACGAGCGTCCTGTTACTTTTGAACATTCTTGGCAAAGTTGTTTAAAATTTTTTTTAATTTTTTATTTTGGGGAGAGAGAGAGAGAGAGATTAAGATTTGTTGTTCCACTTATTGATGAATTCATTGGCTGATTCTTATATGTTCCCTGACTGGGGATCGAACCCACAATCTTGGCATATTGGGACGATGCTCTAACTGACTGATTTATTCAGCCGGGATGGCAAACCTCTCCCATGAAGGATCAAGTAACAAATATTTTAGGCTTTGTGAGCCGTATGGCTTCTGTCTCAGCTGCTCAACTCTGCTATTGTACCCTGTTGTGGACTGAACTGTGTCCCACCAAAATCCACAGGTTCAAGCTCTCATCCCCAGTGTGACTGCATTTGGAGATAATACCTTTCAGGTGGTAATTCAGGCTACATGATGTAGGACTGGTGTCCTGTAAGAGGATGGAGACACCGGGATGCGCACACACAGAGAAAAGACCCTGTGAGGACCCAGGGAGAAAGTGGTCTGAATGCCAAGGAGAGAGTCAGTCTAGGAGAATCCAACTCTGCCGGTGCCCTGATCTTGGACTTCGGCCTCCAGGACTGTGAGAAAGCAAACTTTCCTCATCTGAGCCTCCCAGCCTGCGGTGTTCTGTTGTGGCGGCCCCAGCAGATTGATGCATGGCCGGAAAGCAGTCTCAGATAGGGTGTATACTGATAAACACACCATGTTGCAGTAAAACTTTATTTATGGATGCTGACATTTGAATTGCATACAATTTTCAGTTACAAAATAGTGTTCTTCACTTGATTCTTGAAAAACCATTATAAATACATAAAAGGCATTCTCAGCTCACGGTGGAATGAAAACAGGCGGTGGCTGGATTTGACCGCTGGCTTCAGCCTCAACCTAGGTCCCAAAGGGCAATTGGATTCCCTGCAAAGCCCAGTAGATTGGAAGAAGCCCTTGTGTCCAATTCAATGACTTGTCATTTTTCTCATTCTTCAGCCTCGCAATATGACCCTTCAGCCTGTCCCGTCTTCCTGACGAGGCAGGGCACCCACACGCGGGTGCACCTTGCTTCTCGCACTCTCCTCGTGCTTGCTCATTGCTCTCACCAAAGGGCCACTGGCTAGACCTTCCACAATGGTGATGCTTGTTTTCAGAAACATCGCCTCCTGCTCAGAATCTGAGGTTCAGGCCACTCCCCTGCATGTTCGTCTGGCAAAGCTCTCGGCTACCATCAACCTGTGTGTCCCTCTCAGGTTCAGGCTGATGACCAGTGTCTCATTTTATCAGCAAAGAAGGTTCTGTGTTCTTCATCATGACTCTAGGCTGTGAGGGATGAGGTGGGGTCAGAGTTCCTCTACATACACCATTTTGAATGAATGACCACTCAGTGCCTCTGGACAAGGAGGAAGGTACCTTTTCTTCTCTGACCTCCCCAGGCTTAGCCCAGGGCTCGGGCCCGGAGCACATATCCACCATGTCACTCATCTCAGCTTCTCCTCATATCCACCATGTCACTCATCTCAGCTTCTCCTGTGAACTATTTCCCTTCTACGTACCCGGCTTCACTCTCACACGTGCTTCCCTCATCTCCTCTTTGGCGACCAGGCCAGTCTCCAGACGGGCCTCCTTTACCTGGTCTCACTCCCCTCTAATTCATTCTCTACTGAGCCGCAGAAGGACTTTGCTCTGTCACAGATCCAAGCCTGCCACTCAGTAGCAGCCCTTTGTTCTTAGGATGACACCAGGCACACAGGAGGGAGTCCACAAATATTTATTAACTGAGAAATTGGGGAGAGTCAGTATCGTCTGGCCCTAAGTTGGAGCTGAAATAATTTATGAACTTATAGACTCCCTTTGGAAAGTTTATTAGCTTTTTCTTCAGCTTTTCTGCTCTAAATGCCTGCTTCTGGCCATAAAACTAGCCTAAGATAGTGGGTAAGCGGGTTAGTTTGTGTCTGCCACAAGCAAGTCCAAGGTAGGATTGGAGCTGCCAGAGGTCCACTGAGAACAGGAGCAGGGGCAGGTGGGAGGAGCCTCATGGTGTTTTTACAGGTGGGGTGCTCGTTTGGTCAGAGAGCCCGAGAGGAGGTGCGGAGCTGTGTAGTACCGAGAGGCTCGGCAGAGGCCTGGGCAGCTCCAGTTTACATGTAAGAAAACCAAGCCTCAGACAAGTAAGAAACGTTGCCTGAGCCCATATAAGTAAGAGTTGGATTCAAACCCAATGTGCCTAATTGAGTACCCGCCCTCTTTCTACCATGCCGTAATGTTGTAAAAGAAATAAGTAGAGAGAGGCAGCTCTTCATTTTCCAGAACCCACGCTTTGAGCTGAGAAGGCAAGTGTGGGGAGTGACCGGAGGGTCACTTTAGAGGCGTACGACACACCCACGTGCCTGAGTGTGAGGCGGCGGTTGGTGCAGTTCCGGGGCCCAGTACAGGGGCGCACTGCAGAGCCTCTCGGATGGCAGACGGATGTCCCCAGGGCCCTCTCTCCCTCTCACACCCTCCCTCCTCCTGGGTTTCACACCCTCAGATGTGTGCGTCCCCCACCCTCTCCCACCACTCCCTGCCTTCCCTCCACCAGCTGTGCACCTCAGCCCAACTGTCTCCGGCCAAGCCGTCCCCCCAGTTTCTCCTCAGGGGCCTGCTGGCTGGGTTGCATCTGTAGTCCTCACTCAGTTTCTGGCGCAAGGCCCTAAAGGCGTTGACATCTCTTCTGATTTCCAAAAACCCTCCGGCCAACTGTCCCCTAGGGCTGTATATGTGCCCCCTTCACCCTTTCTAGCTCAACTTTTTTGAGATTAGATTACTTTACTTCCCATCTATTTTTTAATTTGTCCTATTTGAATTTCCATTCCCCGGCTCTACCCAGAGTCCCCTCATAATTACCAACTCAGAGTAGCTCACACAGTCGTCCATTTTCAGCCCTTCTCCTGTGAACGTGTTTGTCCTGGTTGAAATTACTGTCACGTCGTGTCTCTATTACTCTCTTCTCCGCTGTGTTCCTGCAGTTACTTCCTTCAGCCTCAGCACACGGCTGTGGCCCACGCTCGGGCCTTTGTGGCTCACACTCTGCATAGCCACGACTACCCAACAGGCCCATCCGCCTTGGGGGCCGGGGTCACCCCGAACATTAAACAGTGGAGCGGTCCACACCACCTTCCCCAGCCCCAGCTTCCTCCCACGGTCCCGCCCCGGACACCCTGTGCTTGAGTGGAACCCAGCGCGTCTGACCGTGGAATTCCTGAGTCCAAACCCCTCACCACCAGCCCTGTTCTACATCTTCATCAGCGTGACTCCTCCACGGGCCGGGTGGCCCCAGACTGACCCTGAACACTGTTCAAGACACCTCTCCCCTCTCTCTCCCTCTTCCTCCCTGCTCTCACCCAGTCCCCTGCTAAGTGACCCATGAGCACCTCCTCCTCACATGTAGTCCAGTCCAGGCTCCCGTGCTCCTCGGGTCTTGGTCTGCTGCCGCACCCTCCCCCCACTTGCACCCAGTCTCTTCCTCCCTGTGTCAGCTCCAGATTTACCCGTCCGAAGCCTACATTTTTGGAGTCCTCCTCACCCAGAGAAGCCATCCCAACTCCGTAGCCTCGGATACAAGCCCCTTTGTTATCCAGCCCGTTCCTGTTTTTCTCACCCCACCACTCCACACTCTTCCCATAACGACTTACAGCAACACAAAATACTTGGGCTTCCCCACACGCTCAGGGTCTCCTCCACGCCTTTCCTTGGTGTGTGTCGCTCCGGAATTCCTCCCTGGGGTTCCCCACTCCCTCCTGCGTCCCTAGGGAGCTCATTCCTTAAGAGTCATCTTCAGTATCACTCTCCAAAGACACCCCCCCGAGTCTCTCCACGGGACCCACTTCTCCTTTCTCTGTGCAGCCACTATGCCTATGACTTGTGACACAGGACTGTCACCTTTTCCGATGGGCTGTTTTCTGGACGGTGGTCTCATGCCGAGTAGAGAACACCCTCATGATGCTGGGTTTTTAACGGCACAGCCAAACGTAGGGAACGTTTTGTCCCTACTAACACTAAGGGATTCTTAACCTTTAATTCACTAATTCATTGTTGTTTTATCCGTTCGTCTACTGAGGGGCATGGGATAAAGCAACTATGGGACATTTTCACAATGGAATACTAGTCTGCCATAAAAAGGAAGAAAAATTTGCCTTTTGTGACAGTATGGATGGACCAGGCTAAGTGAACTAAGCCAGTCAGAGAAAGACAAACACCGTATGATCTCACTCATGTGTGGACTCTAGTGAACAAACTGAACTAACGAGGAAAATGGGGACAGACTGCTAAATGGAGAGCAGATGACAGTTGGGGGCGGAGGGACCGAGCAAAAAGGACACATGGACATGGACAACAGTGTGATGATTACTGGGGGGAGGGAGCTATGAGGGGACTAAATGGTAATGGAAAAAAATACAATAAAGATTAAATTTTAAAAAAAACATTAGCCTTGGCTGGCGTAGCTCAGTGGATTGAGCGCGGGCCTGCGAACCAGACGATCGCGGTTCGATTCCCAGTCAGGGCACAAACCGGTTCCTTGCAGGCTAACTACCAGCAGGGGATGAACAAAAGGCAACCATACATTGATGTTTCTCTCCCTCTCTCCTTCCCCTCTAAAAATAAATAAATAAATAAAATCTTTAAAAAAAACATTAATTACACTTATTTTGCAAGCCAGTTAATTCTGCATTGTAATAAGTTCTGCATTGAATTGTTTGGGGGTTCTTTTGTGTACACATGTCTTATCTCTCTTTGGAGAGATCTCCAAGATCATCAAATCTTGGAGGCTTTTACTTACTAGAAGATTATCTTAGGGTGGGCCGAGCCCCTTGTAAAGCTAGATGGAAGGCTAAGCGACTGGAAGCATTGCCTGCTGGGCCTGTGGGCTTGTGAGTGGGCTGGGACACGCACATTTGAAGTGGGAAACCCCAAACTATGGTAACTAAAGAAGTCTCAAGGTTTAAGGGAAAAAATGTTTTATTTTGAGCCAATTCATCCATGCTTGCATTTTTCCGTTTCTCAAAGATTACTACATTGGCTTTACTACATTCAGAGCTTTTGTTTGTCATTATCTGGAAAATGGCACCTATCCCTTGTCAATTAATTGTCAATTTCTAAAAAAATTTAATGAAAATCTCTATCATTCATGTTTCATAATATTGCAAGGATGCTCCCATAGGAGTAGTGACATTTTCTAGAGGAACGAGCCAGGGGCTGGCACGTTGGGGAGCCCAACGGCCAGGTTGGAGCAGGACACTTAGCACAGGAGTGGACAGCAGCAATACGGGAGTCTGAGCAAGCAGGACGATAAGACCATGGTTCGGATTCATGGTCCAGAGACGAGGAGAGCGTCTGCAGGCCTTCAGGTGCGCCCGGCTGTCTCAGAGATCAGCATCGAGATCAGCTGCTGCTTGCACACAGTCTCCTGGCACCACATGCCTGGGAGCCAACGGACTGGGCAGCGTTGCCTAGCGAGACTGTGGTTGCACAAAAGATGGAAATTGTTAGGTCCTTGTGGCTTTTCTCAGTTCTGGAAAACTTCAAATATTTATCCAGATGCAATATTCCTTGGATCATTGTTTTAGAATGGATTTTATTAACCAAACTGAATCCAGGAACGTTCCATAATTAGTTTTGTGATTAAGAAAGTCGATTTTTACTTGACACATTCCTTTCTTCCTTCATTTATTCGTTTCTGGGAGTTGGTCCAAATCTTATATAAAATATGCACAGAAGAAGAGAAAACAAGTGGCCTCTTTATGTAAACTAATCAAGGAGGAAATGAAGCCACCCAAAGGCAGTCCACGCCATCCGTGGTCTGGGACAACCAGCAAAACTGCAGTCATGCTTCTCCTTTAAACGTTAACTGTAAAATATAAAATTCTTTTCATTAGTACCAGATGTCAAGAATGCTTATTAAAATGCCATGGTTTATTAAATAACATCATTTCAGACTCACTGAGCTAATAAATACTTTTTTTCCATTTAGATTTGTCTGGAATTCTGTGTTACTATTTCTATTCAAATATGTGAATATATATGTATGTATATGTGTTATATATATGTATATATGTATGTATATATATACACATATATACGTATATATATATATATATACACACGTATACATATACCGACATTTAAATTTAGAAATAGATGTATACATAATTAAATGAACGGAAATATTTCTAATTCTGAGAAAGTAGGTTTTCATTTGATTCTTATGTTTAAATTTAATGCTATTTTTCTATAGCACTGAAAATGAGCAGTACTTTCCATATCTCAGCTCTGAAAGAAATCAGGAAGATAAAAATAAAAAGTAGATTTTTAAATTACATTATATATTTCCTCTATCTTTTTAGCAGCTTTTTTCTTTGGCTATCATAGCATAACTATTTGTGAATAAATCTGTTACCTTCCGTTTCCTGCACACCTCCGCCAACTAAGAATTACTCAATATCACAGTGTTTTCTCAACCTGAGTCAGAGAAGAGATAGCTTTGACCACTAGGTAGGAACCATTACATAAAATTTTTGCAGCAATAAAAATTTCTGGAAATTTCTCTGTGAGGTCATGCTTGGAATAGTTTGAATTCAGATTCGAAGTCAATAATGAAAATCAGCATGATAATTAAAGAATGTTGTATTTGAATTTTATTTTTTCAGAAGCAGATACTTTGGTTGAACTTGGTTTCTTAGCCAGGCTTCTGGAAGAAACTCTGGAACTGCAAATTATAATGCTTTTAAATATTTCCTTTTCCATTGTTACATATTGTTTATACATGATGTATCAGGTAGCTAACACGAAAGGGATTAAAACACTTTTATTGAGATATAAACCCACCTACATCGAAGCTGGTCAGCCTTAAATTGTCCGGGCCAAAGCCGGTGTGTGGCACTCGTGCCCCTCACCCTGACCGGGCTCCACAGTGGTCTGGGGAGCAACCTCATCTGGGCATTGCTTCTGAGACCTTATCCTGTAATGTTGAAATCTCGGCCACCACTGAGTATAATTTACTGAGTTTAAAACCAGCAGGTGTGTTCTGAGCAAAGTCAACAGCAAATAGGAACAGGGCTTCCATGTTTGCCTAAGAGTTTATTTACTTGGGGATTCCATCTGCTGCCTTGGTTTGGAAGGGTCGCTCTGGGGCCCTGGGAACAGACGGGCCCCTTGTGCGCCGCGCAGCAGGTGTGGACGCAGCCTCCCGGGCTCACTTGCACAGCAGTTGTTAATGTGCTCATTGACACGTGTGATCGCCACATGCTCTGAGGGCCACGGCCTCTCTGTAAAAAACCATCAGGACGTCTCCGTGTTTTCCCCATGCTGTTCTGCTCACCTGACGTCAGATTCGTGTACGGGGCACGGCATGCACGTCTGGGCACCTTTGTCCCGAAAAGCAATTGCGTTTACATCCAGCTCTATCGTGAGACAAACTCCTAAGATGTTCTCATTATTAGGCTGTGTGAATTTATAATTACTGTGGCCTTGAGAGATATTAAACATCTAACACTTTCCGGGCATCTCACCAAATGCGGCAGGTGACTCTTGAATGTACTTCAAAGGAATTGACCGCAATTTCTCCATGGGACAATTCTGGAGGTTCTAGAGTCCCTCGGTCTCCCGCTGGGTGAGTTGCCCGCCCACAGCCCTCTGTGCAGCAGAGAGAAAGGGTCAAGCCCCAGCGTGGGCTAGAAATGTGCAGTTCTGTGTATTGATTACGCACTCGACACATCTTTGTCGAATGAAATATCCAGAGAAATAACCCGTTGGTTGTCTGGAGACATTTATTTCGTCAGACGCCACTGGCACCAGTGAGCCGCAGGGTCCCACACTCTGCTCCCTAGCGCCCCTTTCCCTCCCTGAGTTTCTGGAGGGGACGACAACCTCCTGATAGCTCTAGGGTGGGACAAAAACCCATCCTCAGGTGAGCAGCAGTTTCCTCGTCATCTGCCCAAGTCGCATCGTGGATCTTAGAAATACGATATTGTCTAACAGTTTCTGCCCCGTTGTTCTGATTTTCAAACAGAGGGCTCTGAAGCCGAAGTGATGGAAAGCTAAACATGTAAAGCTGCAAGGCCAGATGTGCATTTGGCCATTCTGTGTGTCTTTCTTTCTCAGTTGTGGAAGAACATACATATCATAAAGTTTCTCGTCTTGGCCATTCTGAGCGCACAGTTAAACGGCATGAGTACATTCTCATTGTCCCTCCCCATCACCCACTGCCCCTCCGGAACTCTCCATTTGGCAAAACTGACATTCTGTGCCCATGAGACAGTAGCTCCCCATTTCCTGCCCCCTGCCCCGGGCATGAAATTACTATGCAAAAACATTTCTGTATAGCCCTAAGAAAAATACATTCACCAACCCAGTTAAGTATGTTTTAGGACTGATGTATTCTAGAAAGTACAAGTTACATATTTGGTTTTTGCTGCATCATTTTCCCTGAAAAGCGAGTGCACCAGGAGCTCAGCCAGAGGAGGAGCGGGAGAAGCTAGAACGGGAGAGCAGACAGCAGGGACATTGCGGGGGAGCCAAAGCCCAGAAGGCTGGAGTTCCCCATGCGGCTCACAGATCGGGCGAGGCAGTGGCCGGACTGAGCACCGAGGAGGCCGCCGGGGGTAGGAGGGCAGGCGGCAGAGACCCGACATTAGACTGCCGTCTTCTTGTAACGATTAAATGGACGCGTGATACAACACCAGTTTGTACGGAAGTCAGGGAAAAACAAACTTAATGCAGCTTCCTCATAAATGGGTATTTTAATTGCTTTTCAATTTCAAATGGCTTGTGCATCCTAAAACCATTTAGTCCTAATACCTTGGTGGCACTCTGTTTTCATTTCTGGAGGCCATTGGACTCCAATTTCACAATGTAATTTTTTTCAAAGTTGTTGATATCACTCTTGGTGAAAGACGTGTAATTTTGAGACATTAAGAAAGTTATACTTTTGTTTTACAGGTACCCCCTCACAAACAAAGCGAGGAGAGAACAGGTAAAATCTCCTTGATTATATTTTACTATGTGTTTATAAAAGTTGTTTGAAGAGTCCCGCCTGGCCCCATAAGTTTAAGCAGCCCTGCGGCGTCTTGCAGAATCATCAATGGTGTCGGTGTCAAATCAGCACCCGTCCGGCGTCCCAAAGGCCGGATCAGATCTCCCGGTGCTCCCCTGTTCCTCGCGCAGCCGGGGGGGTGGGGCTGCCTCCCCATTCTGAATGGCTGGTTTCTCACAGAGAGAAATTCCTGTGCATAACAAATCAGCATCCTGAGGTATATGCTGCAGCTTAGGTAAGAGCTTCATCACAAAAGGTCACGTCTTTGCCGACACAACTGCCTGGAGGACGAGTCCACTTGACGGAAGGAAGGGTAGCAATTTTGGTCTGTGTAGCTTCTACACCTGGCAATGTTCTGACTAAGTCAGAATGTTTTACCTCTTCGCTTATGGAGTTTGTCATTTCAATGACTACATAGAATATGAGGTAACTCCTGAACCGCCACTTCCTGCTGAACTTCACATCGCTGTTGCTTTACTCGAGCTGTTCTTTATTTGAACAGTGATTATGGATACACCTTTCTGGATTGTTCCGTCTGCCCTCACTGTGTGTGGTCGTCAGACTGCTCACACGCAGGGGAAAACTTCTTCAACATCTCGGTGACTCCCCTGTGCCGATTCTTCATGTCTTGTAGATTCTGTGATTCTGGAATAGTTCAATGCAGAACTAGAGCACTTTTATCTGAGTTTATATCTTCAAAGCCTGTTTTTGAAATAATCTTACTAAATAATGCCTCTAATGCTACTGTTACCTGTATTGGCGACCGCTGTTATTTTCATTTCAAATACACCTTTTTCTTTAACCTGTTGGAGAATCAGTTTTAGTTATTATTTAGTCATCATTCGAGAACCCAAGATCTCAGCTTAGGTTCAAATTAGTATCAACATTCGACCTCCCCGGTTTTCTATCTCTTGGGGAGATTCGCCATGACACCTTGACATTGGAACACCAGGCAAAGTGCTGGCTGGAACTGTGTTCTGAAAATGCCTTTAGGGCACGTGTAGGGCCCACTGGCTGGACCACTGGATCCACTTAACGGAACCCGCTCCTGCCGCTCTGTGAAATGTGTGTAGCACCAACTGTGTCTGGTGCCCTCCGTGCCCACTTTGATATTTAAGTCTTTAATAACATGTAACCGACCGAGGGCTCACTGCCTGATGCCCATAAAATCAACACTATGGACCTGGCTTTCGAGAAAAGAAGAAAGCTTCTATGGCAAGGTCAACCTGCGAGGAGACAGGAGGCAGGGCTCGAATGCGTGTCCCCGCCCAGGCTCTGCAGTGAGAGTTAAGGGGATCGTCCTGGACATTGGCTCCTTTGCGTCTGAGAGGGTCCTGCGTTCAGGTCCTGGTCCTTTGCTTTCTTAGGGGGCAGCAGTTAAGGGTTCCCAACTGTTACTTGTAAGGGGTGTGTCCAAAGTTTAAACTTCAGTTCTGAGTCTTATTAGAAAGAGGCAGGACCAGTTCGAGCTGGTCTGGGGCAGCAAACCCTCACTTCGTGTTGTCCATTCCCCGGTCTCAGGCCCTACGGGCAGCAACCACTGTTGCTACTGCGGCTGAAGAACGGACAGAGGAAGTCTTCCCGCAGGAAGCGGGCGAGCGAGAATAAGAAGGTGCCAAACCAGAAGTAGACAAGCAGTGATCACAACCAGAAAAAACAAACAAACAAACAAACAAACAAAACCACGCACCATTAAAACAAAACATCTTAACAGCCCAGTTAAGATGGTGAGCACCAGAAACAGAGGTGAAGCAGTTCTTTATTTGGGGGATCATCTCAGTAGGATGGCACATTACTCTCCCAATGATATCGAGCAGAAGCAAAAAGGGTGAGCGCACATGTACAAGTCCCCCAGGTTGGCTTGGGTCATCTGCATCTGGCTTGGGTAATCTGACTCATCTTAATGGGCATTGCCCAGCCTGGAGCAGAGTGGTCTCTGGACCAAACTGAGTGCGCCGGCCAATACAAGGATGGGGACCATTCCTTTCTGGCGATCTGGCTAGGAGGGGTTCAGGTTGGCCCTGGGAGCATTGCTGGTGGAAGGTCGGCACCACCGGGAGAAATCCCCACCTCACACAGCAGGAGAACCGTGGGAGTGTGGGAGGAGGAGTCAGATGTAGTCAATCGAGATCGGTGTTTGGAAGCCCTGGCTGGTGTAGCTCAGTGGATTGAGCGCAGGCCTGCGAACCACACGATCGCGGTTTGATTCCCAGTCAGGGCACATGCCTGGGTTGCAGGCCAGTTCCCAGCAGGGGACTCATGAGAGGCAACCACACATTGATATTTCTCTCCTTCTTCCCCTCTAAAGATAAATAAAATAAAAGAGATTGGCATTTGGCGCCAACTGCGCCAACTTGGCCACAGTTCCTGAGTGTCTTCCTTCTGCAGCGTGATTTTTCATCTCTTTTGCAAAATTTTATTTGAACTTGAATACATAAATGATTGTGTATCTCGGATTTCATACCATTCTTCTTTCCTTTGCAAAACAGCTCTAATTGAAAAAGAGTATGATAGTTTAAGGGCCTGTTGCTCCCCTGACCTCCTGTTCTTTGTTTTTCCTCTTGCAATTCCGACGTAAACTCGGGAAGCCGATACTGCGTTTACGTCAGCAGATGAAGGGTCTACACGAATGAGCAGCAACTGGAGGGTTTTCAGCCAGTGTTTCCCTGGAGACTTGATAACTGGCATGTTATCTATTATTTTATCATAAGCATATCCAACTTGTTATAGTTAAAGAATATTTTCCATCATGTAGAAGCTACAATCAGGAGAGTAAACAAGAAACAACTATAGTTACCTCCTGTCCAGAAACGACCAGTGCTTCTCAGACACACTCCCATGGATGTACAGTTTATTCACGAGCATCCAGGTGTCACACCGTGGGGATCAGTGGACCAGAGACTGAATCTTCAGCTGCCTGTGAACTTGGCTAGTTTTCATCTCAACAGACAACACTGAGTAGGCGAGCAGGCCAGCAGACACTAGAGAGAGTTAAATCCATCTTCATGTAAATATTTATGGAAAGCACTCGGGGAGTAGGGAACATTGGAAAATTGGTGAAGGACATGTGGGAACAATCTTTCTGCACATGGGAATCCAAGGAGAATTTTTTAAGCTGAATTCAAATTTCCGTGCAAATGTTCAACACCCCACAGGGTTAGGTTTTTTAAATTATAGTGATCCTCTTATTTTTAAATCTCATCTTTCCAACTAGATTGTATTTAGGATTTAATTGTTTAGTAGTTACTCCTTCCTGCTGTTTGTGAAATGTAAAGTTGGCACCTCACCATTGCTTCTTGATCAGAGTGTCCAAGAGCTTCTCCCTGTACATTTTGGCAAAGGTGTGATCAGACTGAGGGCCACCCAGTACACACAGATGGGAGGTGTCACGTGCATAGGGGAAGGATGTGGCCTTGACCCAGGCTTGCTGTTGCTCTTGTACGGTGATGCCTGGTGATTCTTCCATGTGTGAGGACCCTGCCTGATCTGCAGTACCTTCTGTTCTCAGCCATGAGAGAGACAGGAGTGCGGAGCCCAGTGTAGGTCATCATTGTTGTTTCACTGGTAGATCAAGGGGAGTGTCGGTAAAGAACCTGCTTTTTCCTAAGCAGTTTAAACTGTCCATCTGGACCAATAGGCCTCAGCTAGTGGCTGAAAAAACACCTGCTATGGCCACAGCAGGACAGATTCTCTGAGTCTGTACGTATCACGCCGCAGTTTTTGTTATGTAAAAAGTCAAAATAGAAATGAACAATATATATTACAATATGGCTTCCCTAATGAAACAAAAACTTATTTTTGAAAAGTGAATATAAATGTTCATAAATATACGTATACCAAAAAAATAACCCAAGTAGACATGGTTGACCTAACCTGCCTTTAAATTTGGTTCCTCGCCATCTGTGTTCTCCATTTCTTCACACTTGCGAGCAGGAGCCAGAAGGAAGACTTCAGCTCGATTCCCTGTCACGACTGAGCTGGGCACTAACACTGTCCATAGCATACGAGGTACGCTTCCTCCAAGACTGTCTAAATCCCTCTTCCATTCAGAAAACAGCTTGTAAAGGAAGGGCACATCTGAAGACTGGTTTTTTTGTTGTTATTGTTTTGTTTTTTGCTCAGTCGTCTCACTAGGGGCACAGGGTCAGCTCCTCTCAAAGCAGTTTCAAGAGAGGCGTCATGGCCACGCCGTTTGTTCCTGTGAGTTCTGTAATTACTCTCCGCCTCCGCAGCTTCATTGTACTGTCGTGTTTTGTTAGGCCCAGTTTCAAGAATATGAAGCCTCTGTCATAAACAGAATTCACGACAGTTAGAGATAGAGCATATGGGGGGAATCGAAAGGATGGCCAAGGCCCTGATCAAGAACAAGAGAACATACTATGGGATGTTCGTGTTCTTCTCCTTCGCTGGAATTTAA
Organism: Sturnira hondurensis; assembly: GCF_014824575.4. Classification (NCBI taxonomy): domain Eukaryota; kingdom Metazoa; phylum Chordata; class Mammalia; order Chiroptera; family Phyllostomidae; genus Sturnira; species Sturnira hondurensis. The sequence continues at coordinate 15,846,633 of NW_028082350.1, read as the reverse complement.
TCGTGGTGACAGATGCCTGAGCCCTAGAGATGCTTGGTGCCCCTCATCCATCCCATCCGAAGTCACCACGACTTTGGTTCATCAAGTGTTTGTCCAACATCTACTATGTACGCTCTTAGCAACCCAAAGACAAATGTGATCGATGTATTTCTCCTTCAAGAAACTCGCCTAGCTTAAATCCTTCCTCTTAAGATATTCACAATGTATCCAGAACCTTTCAGGAAATGTGAGAATATTTAGTGAAATGTTCAGTAGTGGAACCAGACTTTTAAACTGGGATCTCCTGCAGCTTCGTGAACAGAGACAATTATCCGTCCACGGCAGTGCGCCCCCATGAGGCCCAAGGCGAGCATTGATCTCAATTAGTGTGAATCTCTACCTCCAAATGCACGAGCTTAAGAGTTATGTAAACCCAGTCAAGACACATTCTTTCCCTCCACATTTGAGTTGTACTGATTTCCTGTGAATACTTAGTTATAGCCCTTGCCAGTGGCCAACTAAAAATCAGATGGGGAAACAAGGGTGGGTTTTAGCCACTGTTCCTCTCTCTGGCTGTTGGTGCTTCAGGACTTCTGCCCAATGCTTCTCAAAAGTCTACCCAAGAGCCCTGAATGGCAGGGAGCCAGGAAAATCACCAGACCAGCAACCAGGGCATTCGTTTTATGTCAAGAATGTACACGTCCCTTGCATCGCTGACCCCTCTGCTTCAGAGGCCAATCCCCGACTCTTAGCAGCCGTCTGGTCACCCATCTGAAACGCCACCTGCTCTGAAAAGGCTCCTTGGCCCACTCGAATCTGAAGAGGCTGCCTCCCTCCTTCCCTCCACCAGTGTCTAGCTCTACAACCTCTCCATCTCTCTCACTGCATTGTCAGGGTTTGTCATCGGTCCCTGCTTCTCCTTCCTTCCTTCCTTCCTTCCTTCCTTCCTTCCTTCCTTCCTGTGAGACTAAAAGCTTCCTGTCTGGTTATTATTTTAGTCCTTGCTCCCAGCAACTGCTGCTACATGAAGGTACTCAACTCTTGGGGACTAAATGAATCCCTGAATAACTGAATTATTTTAATATAATTATATGCCACCCAGAAGAGTATAGGCAGCAGAAAGACCATTGTGTTTGTCCAGTGGCTTTGTGACCCTCTTGACAAATTGCAGGGAACGCACTCTGAAGAAGCCGAGTTTGTGTATTAGAGGGAGAGAGGAGACAAGGACTTACCAGGGGCCCGGTGAGCGTCCTGCCACATTCGTTATGGACATTCATTTACTCAGTCCTCAGAACGACCCTGGAATATAGAAGGGATTGCCCTCGTTTTATAAATGTCAAAGGGTAAGGGTCAAGGAGATTAAATTGCCCCAAGAGTGTCGGAGTTTGACTTTGAACCTGGTTCTGTCTGATTTTCAAGACCATGTGCTTTTCACTAACAAATACTTCCCACGGGGAGGGTTGCTAGTGACCATTCCTCGTCCAACCATCAACCTCAACTCCCGTGTTTTATGTCTTCACTAACTGGTTGAGTAGGCATGGCGATTCATTACAGGGAACACAGGAAGTACAAGGCAGTGGCTTCCCTCTCAGAGTGCACGATTGGTGGGGAAGAGAACAGACAGAATACAGGGAGGGGTCAAAACACATAGATATTTCACATTTCTCCTGTTATTTGGAATATAACTCTGTCAGGGACACAACCAGGATTCTTAAAATCATGGAAACATTAATTTTGCAAACATTGCTAATGAACCTTCACTTAAAAGTCCCCTGATAAATAGCAATCTTTTGTAAAAGACCGAGTTCTCGAGACCAAAACCAAAGGAAAGCAAGAGATTCGGTCTTGTTGATGCTGCCGCTGCTTTTAGAGAGCCTTCTGGGGAGCTAGACCCCGGCGCACTCTACCTGCCCGCTCGTGGTCCTCTGGGGGGCGAGGCAGGCTCTTCCAGAGCGTGAGCCGCGTGGACGGGGACGTCACGTGACCAGAAAGGGGGACAGCGGAAAACGATGACAATATTAGGTAGCTCATTTATTGGCAACAGAGGAAGAACATTATCTTGTTAAAGATTTCCTCTTTGATATAATAAATAATTTCTTCAGCCAGAAACACTGAAGTACCAGTTTGTTTTGTTGTTCTTTACCATTTATTGAAAATAATGAACCTTAGCCAAAAACCATCCTTTTAGACAAATACCACATGATTTCCCTCATATGTAGAATCTCATGAACAAAATAAGTGAACAAACAAAACAGAACCAGACTCATAGACACAGAGGACAGACTGATGGTTGCCAGAGGGGAGGGGGCTGGGGGGGACCAGGTGAGAAAGCTAAAAGGGTCAAGTACAAACCGGTAGCAAAAAATAGTCACAGGGATGTAAAGTACAGCACAGGGAATACGGTCAGTAATGCTGCGATGACTACATGTAGTGGAAGTATCGCGGGAACAGTTGGAGAAGCATCAATACATGACTGTCTAGCCACTAAGCTGTGCACCTGAAACTCATACAAAACAATATTAAATGTTAACTGTAATTGAAAAATAAAATTTAAGTGAAAAAACTCATCCTTTTAGCTTTACATCTCATTTGTTCCATGATCTGAAAGGAAAAAGACGGGAATTTTCTACTTGGTTAACAACACAATTTTACCTTCTTCTCTGTCATCTAAAAAAGGATCTTCCCACTTCCGTGTATAGCACATGTTTTCTGAAGTAACGTCAACCTAATGTGGAAAATAAAGTATTTCATTTCGAGTTCCTACAATATACTCACATCTTGTGAATAGATTTGAGATTCATCAATGTTTATTTTTGTTTTTGAAAAAGTGATTTCTGTGAAAAGTGTATTAAAAAAATACCAGAGTTAAAATGCAGCTATAATTTTTGCTTTTGAAATTTTCTTTATAAGTATGTTATACTCAAATATGCAATCTTGAAGGTGTCATTCATACACCATTATTTCATAGAAACTTTAATATAATATAGTTTCATGGAAAATTAAATCAGGTTGGATGCAGCAGTACTACAGATGAATACCTTTTGGTTTATATTAGTCTTTAGAAATTAATTCAGTCTTTGCCCTATGTGATTTTTTTGCAGAAATTAATTATTGAATTTTGTTTAATTAAGTCTCACTGATTTATATTTATACTCTGTTAACACCCTCCGCTGAGGAAGGAGCAAAGATTCCAAAATTACATTAGAAGAGGGACACCGTATCCCTAAGCAAGTGATTTTCCTTCCTCCTTCTCCCCCGCTCTGAGCGTCAGCACCTTCCGACCAGAGCCTTCCAACACAGAGACCCAGCACTGCTCCCTTATCTTCCAGCACCTTCACCCCATTTTCACTGAGCACATGCCGCTCGTCCGCACCTCAAAGTCATGAAGACGAGAGTCCTCGGCTTCTCCACCTGGAAAAGTACTTCTTGCCAGTCAGGGGGCAGAGCAGCAGCCGAGCCCTCCGCTGGACACTCCCCGAGGCCCCCCAGGAGAGCTGACCAGGCGCAGGACACTCTGATGCTCTCCAGAACTTTCTATAGCGTCTCCTCTGACTCCCTCAAGGGCAGGCACCTTGACTTGCTACTCTTTGTTCCTGCCGTTCCTGCCTGGCTCCTGCCACAGAGCGGACCCCAGATACATTTTTGTGAAGGGAATGGGCGAACAAAATAGTTACTCACTTTGTGTTTGTACCAACCCTGCGAGGCAAACAGGATAGTTGTTATCTTGACTTTATGGAAGCCGAGGTTAGTAGGCATGAAATCATCTGTCAAAGTTTATGCATCTATTAACCGGTAGACAAAACAGAGACTGAAATTTTATGAAATACATTTTCTGGCACAGTAAGCATTCACGGTTTTTAATTAAAACATAATTGGCGTACATGGGTGTATTAGTTGAAGGTGTACACCACGGTGATTGGCCGTTTACAGACTGTACAATGTGACCACACACCATGTTCAGTGACCACCTGTCAGGTGCGAAGTTACCCCCCTGCTACTGACTGCTTACCCCCTCGCCTTTTCACCCACATGCTGGGTTTAGTGCAGATTCTTCTTCCAATCAAAGCGCACCCAGAAAGGATGATCCTGGTGGCAAAAGCACACACACGTTGCGATGAACTTAACCTTGTCAGGATCCACTGCTGAGGGATGGACTGCCCTCTGGAGCCCAGCAGAAGAAACAGCTGTGTCGACCCCTGGCCGCATCCCCATTGTTACCCATTTCCATGGGCGACTCTCTGTGAAGACCTCCGAGTCCTTAGATAAGCTCCAATGAGAACTGTACTCGCAAACCGCACGCAGTCTGCTCCCACGTGGCTGACAGAGTTTTGCAGATAATCGAAGGATGGAGGCATGCCCCCGTTGTTCTCGTGAAATGTGAAGAGAGCCTGGAGCGAAGCCAACCACTCAGGGGGGTCCCCTCAGTCTTACGAGACCCTCAAACTGCCCTTAGCCATTTACCAATGGCTCCATGCGTCACCCAGAGCAACGCACTGTGCAAAATTGAGCCAGAGTTTCAAAGCCCAATGAGGCTGTCGGCTGTCTCTGATTTAAAGAATAAAGAGAATGATCAAAATGACAAGTCTTCCTCAGACACTCGTAAAGATAGTCCTTCTTTAGTTCGAGCCATTTTCGTGTCCCGTTGTGCACCGACCATGGTGGCTCCTGGCCACGGGACCGAGTGCTCTGCGTGACTCCAGAAAACCACGCGCTCCGGCAGCTGGTGGCTTCACGTCACTCACCACTCTGGGAGGACAGCTGGAAAGAGACAGCGGCAACCATGTCGTTGGAAGGGTCTAGAATCAGGGGTGTCCAACCTGCGGCCTGCGGGCTGCGTGCGGCCCAACACAAAATTGAAAATTGACTTGAAGGTTTTTTTGCTCGTCAGTTTTCATTAGTGTTTGTGTATTTAATGGGTAGCCCGAGACAAACTCTTCTCCCAATGTGGCCCAGAGACACCAAAAAGTGGGACACCGCTGGCAAGGCAGGCAGACAGTTCAACCTTCTCTCCCTAGGGGTTCCCTTCTGTCGTGGGGGGGGGCACTTTTCCCACTCCACGGGGCAGGAAGTCAGTCATTCCAAGTGGGTAGCAGATGGTGAGGCTGTGACAAGTCCGTCTTTGTTCCCAGTGATTTGGGGGTAGGAGATAAAGCCTGGTGGCTTTGGACGTTTCAACCTTGGCCTTCTGGGGGGAAATGCCCTGGGCGTTCTAACTCCCTCGGGATGTTACTCAGAGCGGGCAGGATGCTGCTTTGCTCCCTGCGGGCCTTTTCAGGAGCGGGGTGTGCAGGCCGCGCCCTCCCCACCTGCCCGCCCGCTGCTCGTCTTCCACTTACGTGACCATCGCCACCTCCCACGACACCCAGAAAGGGGGGGTGGTGGCTCGTCTCAGAAGATTTTCACCCCATCACCTGTCACATATCAGAAGCGTGTTCCCAGGAGGAAGAGGCACACAAAGTCATTGATTTTTATCAAGCATGCATTAAGCACTTAGCGGAAGACAGCAATAAATTAGTAATCACCTCAGTGTTTCTGGAGTTCAACTGAAGGGGCACATCAGAGGGATTCGGGGGTGCTACATCAAAAACGCACTGCACGGCGAAGGGCACGAAGCAGGAAAGAGAGGGGGAAGAGGATGCAAAACAAGAAAAATGGTAGAAATTAAACTGTGAGGAGAATGTGTTGGAACAACCCAGGGCTCTGCTGGTTGGCATTAGTGCGCAGCACAAAGGAAAGCTGAAAATTGGAGCGTATTCCTTTCTTGGTAAGGTATTTGCACTTCCAGTTAAGACTGCTAAGCAGAGATGACTAAGTCTTATTCCCAGAAAGATGTTAGCGTGTCCTGACCGACTGCGCTCTGAAACAAGTCAAATTTCTTTTCGTCGGGCAGGTACTCTGCTCGCTGGCAGTGCCCATAGCCAAGGGCCAGACAGGACACCTGGGGTGGAGAAAGCTGTAACTTCACGTGCCAGGGCTTCCCTTGGCCAGCTGAGGAGAAAAGACGAAGAAATCCACCCGTTCCGCCCTCTGCTCTGTGGAACCTATAATTTGCAGTGCCCGTGGTCACCGTGCAAGAACACAGCGCTGGGATCTCTTTCCTCCCATTTTGTGACTGAAGGGTCACTTTCCTGATTCCTACACTCACAGACCAGCGTTCAAGAGCGCAGCTCAGTCACCACACGGTCTCAGTTTGCACTGCGGACGCCTCTGTCACATACCAGCCAGGTGACCCTCGGTGACTTCCTTCACATCCCTGTGCCATCGTATTGCTGTGCGACCGATCTCTAGAGGTTTTTCCTGGACAACTGTACCCATTCAGTGACAGCTCGCCTTCTCCCTCTGCCCCAGCCCCCGACATCTGCCGCTCTGCTTTCTGTGTGCATGGGTTCGACTACACGGACTTCAGATGGGCAGAATCATTCAGTGTTTGTCCTTCTCAGGTCTGGTGTATTTCACTTTACGTAATATCCTCAGGGTTCACCCATGCTGTGGCATGTGTCATAGTTTCCTTTGTTTTTAAGGCTGAATGTATGTATCACGCTTCGTTCATGTATTCATCTGTTGATCGATACTTGGGTTGAGGGATACTAGGTTCCATCAACTTGGATTCTACCTAGTACTCCTTTATTTTCAAGTAGCTGAAAATACCCTGGGAACAAAGTCGATTTCATGCTCTCTTTAAATGTAACAATTAAGCCCATTTTCTAGAGACAAATGATCTCACCATGACTTATGTCTCCTCATCTCTCTCCTCAATCATATTAGTCAGTCAACAATGTGAATACACCTAACAGTACTGAACTGTACACTTAGAAATAAGATGAAAATTACATGTTATGTATAATTTACCACAATTACAATTTTAAAAGCAGAAGTAAAAATAGTAATGCAGACTCTGTGAGAACAGGGGAAGATCGGGGGCATCAACTTTGTGGCGGCTTTAATGGTATCCTAACAGTAGATTTTCTCTGGTGACCTGGCTTTGCCAGGAGAATTGCCTCCTGCCACCAGGCAATGAAGGCAACGTCCCAGCCTCCAGACGCAAGCCCTCCCAAGAAGCGGCTGGCAGCAACAGGAGCGCTAATGGAGAAAATAACACGGCTCATTTAAGCTCAGAGATAAGGATTTTAAAGCCCCTCAGGGGAGTGTGTGTAGGCTGTATGCTTTCAGAAGCACCTGCTGCAACAAAAAGCATCATGTCCGTCTGAAATGACTCTTTTTAAAAATATTTTACTTATTTACTTTTAGAGAGAGGGGACAGGAAGGAGAAAGAATGGGAAAGAAACATCACTGTGCGGTTGCCTCTCATGTGTCCCCCACTGGGGACCTGGCCTGCAACCCAGGCATGTGCCCTGACTGGGAATCAAACCAGCAACCCTTTGCTTCACAGGCCCACGCTCAATCCACTGAGCTACACCAGCCAGGGCTGAAATGACTCTCTTAATGGCATGTTTCCCATCGTGGTCAAGTGTTTTCTAACCACTGTCGCACTGGAAAATGCTGTCATGGTAGAAAGAAGTGACCAAATAAAAGCAAGAGCGTCAGAAGCCCAGGCTTGTCTGTGTGTGTATCACGTTTGGGCTGGCGACATGTCCTGGCGGAGCCGGGAGGCCCTGCTCCCTGACATGAGTCACATCTAGGCACCGACGGCATGCAAAGACTCTTGGGCTTTCCCGTGCTGGGGGAATAATGACCATGAACATGGCCTGGGCATAGCAGGGTGTGGTAGCCCGTCTTACTTGTGGACCTGAAGGAGGTCTGCGTGATGGAGAACACCCCACTTCTGACCATCACACAAGGTGTGCAGATTCGGAGAGGACGTGTCAGTAGTAAGAAACCGTTCCATTAGGCGTGCCGTTGGAGGGTGATGAGAGTGGGCTAATGCTCCAGTGGGACCCCTCGTCCTAGGCTGCTGCCCCAAAGAGTAAGACACTGCATTCCCTTCACTCAGCCCAACTGCCGTGGTTTCCTCCCGGGGATGCACATGCCCAGTCCATCCTCACCAGTTGCCAGTTCGTGATTTGTGAGTTTACCTATTTGTCACCATTTGTGTGGGACCTGAAGTCAACACTGGGCGCTTTGTGGCCATTCATGGCTGGGCACAGGGCAGTGGTGGGGTCCCCAGTGAACAAGGTAGTTTCTGCTGTCCTCTTTCATTTCTCATACCGTAGACAAGTGACCCCTTCACGGTTCACCGAGCACCACATGCTCACAGGTTTGTGCTTCAGTTGGTGCCCCACTGCTGAAAGTGGCCCCAGACATGGTGTGGAAACGCTGTCCAGTGTCCATAAGTGCGAGAAGGCTGGGATGTGCCTGGGAGAGACAGTGCATGGGGTGACGGGGCTCGTTCAGGCATGAGGGACAGAGCTATTGGCAATGAACTTGGGTTATGAATCAACAACGTAGATTGAATGAGCTGTCTTTAAACAGAAAAACACACACAAAAAGGTTATGTACCGATTTTTTGACAGCCAGAGGATGGCAGGAACCTAAGCCTGTATTTCCCCGGGGAGCCGTGGGTCAGTGCTCACTAATTCAGTGCAAACAGCACCTCGGTGGGACGGAGCTCCTGCGAGGAATGAGCTCTGACTCTACAGGGTGGGGCAAAGCTAGGAGTCCGGTTGTAAGTGAAAAGCACAGAGTTGGTCCTTGTATTACTATTTATTCACTATTGTATTATTTTCCATACAAACCACTGTGAGCCTACTTTGTCCCACCCCATATTTCAAAAACTCTTTCTGAACAAGACTAATCCTGAGGAGGCGGTGGGATTGTGTGCACTGGCGGTGGGGGTGGTGGGGAGCTGTCAGAATTTCTCCAAAGCCCATGTAGCTGGAATAAGTGCCCGAAGTGATCCCGGCGCCCCATCCGCTCATCGGGACGAGCACCTGCTCCTCGCACTGCCGTCTGATGAGAGAGGAGCAGGCACGGAGTGTGCAGTTCCAACTCCGTGCTCACAGGGGCTGTTCTCCTCGCCCTGACCTCACTCCAGTGCTTAGAGTGACTTGCTCTTAGTCATGCCTTTAGGTGGCTTAGGGACATAGCTTAGATTCTCTCTCTGGATCATTGCCCACTTCATGCGTCCACCCATGCATGAACGTCAGGATGCTCGCATACTCATTCCTGTGTGAAGCCTGGCGCCCTTTCTGTTCCAGACCCTGTTTCTTCCATCCATCTTGGCCTCTCTCTCTCCCTCCCTCCCTCTCTCCCTCTCTATCCCCCTCATCTTCCCCCCCCTCTCTCCCTCTCTCTCTCTCAACCAAAGAGAATTTTACTTTCATCTTCCTTGTTTGTGGGAAAACATACCCCTTTTGGACTCCTGCCTTAAAAAAATAGACTTTCAAAGGAAATAATACAGCTAAGAAAGATTTATGTCCTCAGCTATGCAGTTCCTTTTCTGTCCTCCAAATCTGCTCCTTATCAAAATGTCCTTTGTGGGGCTGTAGTTCCTTTATCTGTATTCTAGGGGCCCCTGAGGCATCTTCCATGCCCCACCACCCACGGAAAATGGCTCTCGTTCTCATCTGCTTCAGCTCTGCCAAACCAACGTGGATCAGCCTCTTTCGTGTAGTGCTGCTCATCCCTGGCGTGAGCTATTAAACTAATTAAAGATGGAAGTTTGCTTATGACTCAAGAGGTCCAAAGAGAAACATGTAATAGAACATTCCTATTAATAGCACTGAAAGAAATAGAAGAATCCAAGAGAGAAAAAGGGTAAAAGTTATAAGCACAATTTACATTAAAAATTGAACCCCTGAGCTGGTCTGATTTCCTCATCCATGCAAAGAGTGGAGGTTCATAGTGTCTCGGTTCCCTTAATGATGTATTTTCCATGCTGATGAGGGCTAAACGTGTAGAGCAGAAAACAGCACTTGTGTCCTGTGCTTTGGTACCCAGGTGGACCGGAGATTTATCGAGGGACAGCGACGTTGAGCAAGGCGATGATTTGTGCAACAGTATGCTCTGCAGTGATGTCACGCTGAGGCACACACTTGGAGTTGTAACTAGGTCCTGCTCCTTATTAATGACACAATTAATCATGAAATACTTGCATCTGGCCGGTTGCAGTTCTTTTTCCTAAAATCGATGAAATCTATGAGTTAATGAAAAATTAATCCTCTTAAGTATGTGGTATCAGAATTATTTTTAATATGAACACAGATACCCATGATGAAAAATGATTTTTAGAGTAATGTGTTCTCTTGCTTAATTGTCATTTATCCTCTTGGTCTCTACCCCAATTACCCTTCAAACCATTATTTTGGAAAACCTATAATTCCACGCAACCATCCCTACGTCCAAACACAAACAAAATTTGGCATTATTGTGAAAGAACTGAAAGCGTTTCTCTTGAACTATTACAACGCAGGATGAAGCAAACTACCAAGTCCTTATTTAAGAGAATCCAATTACAATGATTTTTAAAGTTATTTCATTTAGTAGGTAGCAATTACGGTTTTGAGAGCTGGAATTTTTATGCAATTCTCCTACCCTAGTATTATCAGAGCAGAAGACCTATGACTGGCTTCTACGGAGTCTAGAAAAAGACGGCTGGTTTCAAACACTCTTCTCTGCCTTTTTCTGGTGTCACGGCTGTCCCAGTGACAGAGACCTTAAACGCCTGTGCAGAATGCTGTAGGAAGGGGTGCACAGCTTAGTCATAAGGATACCATCTGCCTCCTAACTACGTACAACTTACTATTCTGAAAACTCTGTAACATTTATTTATTTTATGAAAACGCGACCTTCTTTGTACTGTTGGGCCTTTTGATTGACCAAAAAATGTGTCATTTCACATTGCAGTTGAGTATTTTTATTTACAACTTAAAGAGGTCACAACTACTCACCAGCTTTTACAAAGGTGGGAAGGACAATAGATATAAAAGACGAAGGAATCATGATTTACAAATTCTTTTGCAAGACAAAGAGCCTGTACTTTTAAACGATTGTTGGTACACCAAGTGATGTACCAACATGTAAGACATGTCACAAGTGCTTGAAGTCTACACCTAGAGATTTGGATTCAGAGTCCCAATCATTGTCTAACCTTAGCCAGAAAATACTGTTTTAAGACTGACTGGTGCTTTATACAGGTTACAAATAACTACCAACTACTTTTTCAGAGATAAAGCCCCTGACCTTCAAGAAAGCTTTACATGAAATAATAATAATACTATTCCCTTTCTTCCTTAAATAAATTGATTTTTCAACTACACCTAAGAAAAAAACTCTGTGCGTGTGGGCATTGCTTGAGCTAAAAGGCAGAGGAAAACAGACAGTGTGTAGCCATTAAATTTCTAAGGAATTTAAGCTAAAGAGATGAAATATTTGGATAAGTTCTAAGTCTGTACAAAGAAACTAGATGTGCTATTTTCCAAAAAGTAAAAGGACCTACTATGTAATATACAGAAAGAAGTTAATGCCTTTTCACAAGAGTGTAACTCAAGCTTTGTAATAGCGTCACATGCCACAGAGGCATCTACATGCAATTTCTATCAAGATACCAATGGTGTATTTCCCAGAACTAGAACAACTATTCCAAAAACTTATATGGAGCCACAAAAGACCCCAAACAGCTACAGCAATCTTGGGAAAGAAAAGCAAAGTTGGAGGAAAACTGATATCCTGATCCCTGATATCAAACTATGTTACAAGGCCATGGTAATCAAACTATACTACAGCATGGTACTGGTATAAAAACAGACATATCAATCAAAGGAACAGAACAGAGAGCCTAGAAATGAACCCATGCCTTCATTTTTAATTAATACTTGACGAAGAAGTCAGGAATACTTGGCAAGAATATACAATGGAGTAGAGACAATCTATTCAATAAACGGTGTTGGAAAATTGGACAGATTCATGCAAAAAATGAAACTAAACCACCTTCTTACACTACACACAAGAATAAACTCGAAATGGACTCAAATCTTAAATGTAAGACTCAAAACCATAAAAATCCTAGAAGAAAACATAGTTAGTAAAATCTGGGACATTTCTGGTAGCAATATTTTTCCTGATATATTCCCTCAGGCAGGGGAAACAAAAGAAAAACAAATGAGACCACATCAAACTAAAATGTATTTGCCCAGCAGAGGAAACCATCAACAAACTGAAAAGACAACCTACTGAAGAGGAGAACACATTTGCCAATGATACATCTGATAAGGGGTTACTATTCAAAATTTTTAAAGAACTCATATAACTCAACACTAAAAAAAACAAACAATCCAATTAAAAATTGGGCAAAGGGCCCGAATAGAAACATCTCCAAGGAAGACATACAGATGGACATACCTATGAAAAGATGCTCAGCATCAGTAGTCATCAGAGAAATGCACATTACAACCACAAAGAGATACCACCCCACACCTGTCAGAATGGCCACCACCAACACATCCACAACTAGTGTTAGTGAGGATGTGGGAAAAGGGGAACCTTCATGCACTGTGGGTGGGAACGCAGCTTGGTGTAGCCACTGTGGACAGCGGTATGGAGATACCTCAAAAAATTAAAATGGAGCCGCCTTATGACCCAGTTATTCTGTTTCTGTGAACATATGCAAAGAAACCCCAAACACTAATTTGGAAAAATATGCACCCCTACGTTCACTGCAGCATTATTTTCAATAGCCAAGATTTGGAAGCAGCCCAAGTGCCCATCGGTACGTGAGTGGATAAAAAAGCTGTGGTACATTTACACAGTGGAGTGCTACTGGGGCATAAAAAAGAAGGAAATGTTACTATTTGTCCATCCAATATGGATGGACCTAGAGAGTATTGCGTTAAGTGAAATAATCCATTCAGGGAGACAAATACTACATGGTTTCACTTACATCTGGAATCTCACGAACAAAATAAACTAACAGAACAGGAACAGACTCACACATACAGAGAACAGGCTGACAGCTGTCAGAGGGGAGGGGCTGGGAGACTGGACCGCAGGACCAGCTGCCCTCACCACAGCCAGCAGGTGGATGGAGGGTCATGAAGGGAAACTATAGAGGGGCCCAAGGGCTACTTCTTCCCTTCGGAAAGGTGACTCATCCAAACCTTTTGGGGAATGTCAGACTGGCATCTTTGGTGCTCCTACATACTCCACAGTAAATGTTTTAGGCCTGAAATACGAGCATCTCTTTCCTCCTTAGTAAGCCAGGGACTCCACGGTCTCATGGATCATGAACAGCAGTGGCTCACTCTGTCTAGTGATGGGACTGCAGTGCATCCAAGGCTGGACACGATGGTTCACGGCCCATGAATCAGGGTTCAGGCTGAGTTTGATTCAGGAGAAGGGTTTCCAGCACAGTCACCTCAGGACTGAATTTGCAGAGACTGAAGAATTAAGGAGAAAGTCTGTTACTCATTTTACCAAGTCATCTTCTAAAATGAACCGAACACCAGCCCGGCGAGGGTGCCCTGGCTCATTCCTCATCTCTGCTAACCTTTCATATTTCATCCATCTTCCCATTATATTTCTAGCCCGATAATTGCCCATTATTTTAACTCTTATCTCATAATCTTATAAAACCAGTTAATAGCATTATAAATATAAATACAGTGACCGAGAATAGACTTAAGCTGCTTTTCCAATCATTTTCACTTATTTCATAGATGACCGAATGTTTCGGGACATGCTAGTAATCCATGATACCAGTACATACTTAACAGAACGCTCATTTGTGCTTTTGGTGCCGTGACTGTCAAGAGATTAGTCAATGTCTGTAAAGTCATTCTCACTGTGAATTTGAGGTCTGATGATCGACGATCGGGCAATGGCAGTATCAGGGGAAAATCCAGGAGCCGTTTTTCAGCCCATGACTAAGACACCCTCCTCACCTCACCAGGACTGGCTTTCTGGGAAGAGGAAGCAATGCTAATCACTGCACAGCCCGAGGACCTGGGAAGGCTCCCAGCTGCCTCGAGGCTGATCGTGAAACATTTTCGGGAATGCAGGGCCATCACCATTCGACCCCGGCTTTCACCTTCCGCCCTGCGGTCTGCTACCGTCTCTCCCCTGTGATTCTGCCAGTCCATGGTCACTTTGCTCCCCCTCTGCTGCCTGCTGGTTTTCAGCTCCGTCAGGAGGCCCTTCCAGGTTCTCTGCCTTTGCCAGGACCATGTCACCTAAAAAGCCCCCTCTAAGCAAGTGATGTCTCTGGCCCGAGCTGTTGGCCACTCGTGTCCCCACCGTGCCTGTGAAATGCACCGGTGGGCACGTGGTTACTGAGTTCTGAGCTACACCCACCAGAGAGCATAAACGAGCTGGCTAAGGAAATTCTCCGGTCTCCACGTGTCATCTTCTATCTTACTGATCGGCAATGAGTCCCACCCCTTTCAAGAGTTTCCCCCCAAAATGTCCCTGAAACCTCCCGGCTGTGATTACACGTGGAGTTCGAAAGTCCTGTGGGCGCCCCCAGACCAAGGAAGTGGGAGAAAGGGCACTTCCTGGTTGTATGTTCTTGAGCCTCGGTGCCCAATACAACTTCATTACGGGGAGGGAAACTCACCGTCATTGTCCCACGTGACAGCCACTAGCCACATGTGGCAATCGAGTAGTTGACATGTGGGTACTGTGATGGAGGAACTGAATTTTAAAAATTCTATTTTATTCAATTTAAATGTAATGTAGATACAGTCACTAGTGGCCACTGTATTACACAGTACAATTCTAGAATCCTCATAGGCCTGGGTACCAACTCATAGGACCCTTATTCCAGAGATGAGGTTTTTCATAGTAGAAGAAGAGAATTTTAGAAAATGGATAAGTGGTCATAAAAATTAAGGCACTACTAGGGTCAGATGATAGTAAGAATTATTTTCTTTCTTCAGTTGTCAGGATTTAATTATATACAATTCGGCCTCTATAATTTGCACAGGTTTTCATATTTCTTTTTAAAATGTCCCACGGCCTTCCCTCTGGGTGCCAGCTCTGTCGCTCTAGAATAATCACCCTCACTTTACATTTTGTGAACCATTTCCTTGCCCCTTTATGCCTGTGATGCGCACAGGAAACATGTGTGGAACGGGGTTGAGCCGGCGGTTGGGCTGGTCAATACAGTCCTAGATGAGAAAGATCGCCTTCACGTAATATGTGCAAACACAGACATCGTTGCTCCGTGAATTCAGGTATCGACCCCAGTGTTTATGATAAGGAAGGCAGCTCAGAGAGAATGCCAAACAGGCATTTGCTGGGCCATCCACCTTGGTCTCGCCTCCGCGGTTTCCTATCGCAGAAAACGGGAGGAGACAGGAGGCCGCACCCGGCGCGGTGGCTCCCGGAAAGCCCTAGGTTCGTCTTAGCCTCTGGCACAGAGAGAGTGTGCTGGCTGACAGAGTTACTCTGATAGTGGTTACGTTATGATTTTCTTAGGATTCTAATTTGTGTGGAACTTCAAGGATGACACAGCCCTTTCAGAACATAAGGTTCACTTGACCTTCTAAAGAGGAGGTGGGGTAGGCAGACAGATATTCAAGGCAGGTAGACAGTCCACTTTATTTAAAAAACAAATGAGGGCGAGAGACCATAAGCCACTTGTCCAAGCACCAAAAGGCAGAGCCCACAGCCAGCCCACTCCACCGTGCTGCCTTTGTGGTTGGCAGACACCTGGCTGCCTTTTCAGAAATGCTAATTAATTCAAGTATTCATTTTCAAGTGCTTCCTCCAGTCTGGGTTTTAGCAAATATTCCTGCTTCAATGGAATACCCTCTCTCTGGGCTTGCGTTTTAAATGTGTTTCTTCTGTTTTGGGGGTAAGCAAATGTTTCATCATCTCAGCAGTGCCTTGCGTAAGCATTGGCAAATCAGTTTAAAAAGAAAAAAAAAACTCTTATCCATATCCAAGAGCAAACACTTACGATTTACCTCTGAAAGGCCGGGCCAGCACCTGAAGCTGAAGCTCAACAAATGGGCCTTTGTCCCGACTGATCTCAACATCAGTTAGAAAAGCTTCTAGACTTCTGCCAAGAGCCTTTGCCATATTGTACCTTACACGTCGGAGACAAAGGGCTTTGGAATAATTCAACAAAGCGCGGTTTCTACATTTTGTTTACTCAGGACTCGATCCTGTGTTTTTCATGCCAGCAAAGTTTAAGTGGAAGTGAGTTGAAAGGTAGCCCACGTGAGACCCAGAGGACTGGGCTCCCCATCTGTACTCCTAAGAGGGTTCCTGCCAATGCAGATACAGTGACAGGCTTGGCTTGGCTGGCTCATTCGGCAGAACACGGCGGTGCGGCTAAAGACACGCAAACTCACATCAGACCAAAGGTGATGGTGCGGCCAGGCGAGCGTGTCACCCTTCTTGTCCCAGAGCAGTCTGAGTCCCTTCCCTCTGGGGGGTGATGTCCTGCCCACACTTCCAGCCCGTTTGGCATGCGCTCGCTGGGCATGAAGGGAAAGCAAAGAACGCACATGGCCGAGCACCGCCGGGCTGCAGAACAAACACGGGTGGCGATGCAAAGCCTATCACAGGGTGCCAAGGGGCCCCGTGTGCACGGGACCCTTCCGATGACCCCCTGGGAATCAAGCCAGTGATCTCTGGGGATGGATGTCTACGTACTCTGAGCCTGTGTACTTTGCTTCTCAGTCTTCCCTCCACCTGGAATGCAAAGGAGTTGAAGGGAAAATTCCCACAGAAGTACCAAGTTCATCCCGTGCTTGTGGACTTGAGGGCAGAGCTGGCCCACCCTGGAAAACTGTATCCCAGACCAGTACTGCGTAGGCCCCGAAAGCACACTGTCCTAGGATATTTACTGCAAAGATTGTTCAGAAGATAGTCGTCGTGTGGTTGGCTGAGTTCTTCCTGGGCTATCATGAAAACTGGGGATTTTTAGAATTCTGCCACGAGATCCCTCCCACATGGTAGGTAGGCAGGGCCCTGAAAGGCCGTGGGGAGTCCCACAGCGGGGCTCCCACCACTTACAGCCCCATTCAGAACAGAGCTGTCAAGTGAGCATGTGATGGGTAAACAGTGATCCCAGACTGACAGCGTGTGACCTCTGCTCCGCGCTGATTTTCTGAGCTGGCCTGGACATCCTCATCAGATCTCTCCATCTTCCATCGTTTGTAGAGTCCAGCTAGGAGTCGTTTGTAACTGACTCGGTCACATCCAGAATAGGCTTCCCAGATGCGTTGTGTTCAGGCCGGGGGGCACACCTGGCCTGGGGATCAGTCCTGCAGGCAGGTGCTCATCTTACTCAAGGGGTGCCGCTCTGCCGCAGCTATCTGTGGTTACGTTCCGCTTGCTTGACAAAGCCAATCCTTGAACCCGATTCAGCAATGAACTGCACCCATTCCCATCAGTCAGGACTTTGGTGAATGCAGTGAATGTTGGAAGACGGAACTGGTGACTCCTGACCTGGCTATTTTGAAACATTTGTAACGATGGCTTTGCTGTGCCACTTGCGAATGCTGTCGGCTCAGACTGTCGTGACCTACAGCAAGCCAAAACCACGCTGAAATGACTCGTTTCCCGTTTCCTAAAATACAGTCGTTTGTTTTCAAATAAAAAAAAAAGAGTGCCTTGTTTTCTGGATTTTCTTAACCACAATTAATGAAGTTTTCTTGTTGTGGTTTTACTGCCACCCAGATTGTGATGTTTTTTGGTTACCAGGAAGGGTAAATTTCTGTTTTTCTGTAACACACACAGAAGCACATGCAAACTTGAAGAGACTTGCTTAACAAAGTCACATGGGCTTCCGGAGCGCAGTTCCACCACACACCCTCTATACGCGGTACCGTGTGCTCCCTGCCCCAAGTAAAGTCTCCACCCATCACCCCCAGTGGTCTCCCCCACCCCCTCTCCCACCCACTGCCCTGCAGTTGCCACACCGTCATCTGTGTCTGTCTAGTCATCCCAGTAAATTCAATAACAAGGGAAAATGCAAAAAAAATTATTTGAGAGAGAGAGAGAGACCTGCTGAGTGATTAAGAGATTGCAAGTGCATTGTGACAAAATCAGTGGCACCTGGAGAAGAGATGCAGAAGCGGGGACCGGTCTAAGAAACCTGACAGTCCCCCTTCCTGCGTGTCCCCCCGGGAGGCGGAAGCGGGCCCAGCTTCCCAGGACGGCGGTGGGGACTCCGCCGCCGCTGGTCCCCGTCCGTCCGCCATCCCGCTGGAAGCGCTGGGAGGCTCTTTGGTTCTGGTTTGGGAGATGAGTGTAAGTCCAGCAACCCTTCCAGCTGTTGCGGACTCTCAAGTGCAGGGATGGTGTCGTAGGTCGCATTTGTTGGTAAGAGTCTGTAACACGTTTTCTCTGAGGGTTTCTCTTTTTCGGCCCCCAGCGCTTGTTCTTCTCTTTCAGATTTTATAGGTTCCATTCATGGCACAAAATAGTTGCTGCTGACATTGACCTCCAGACCCGTTTTTATCCTCATACCAAGAAAGCCTGGGTCACTCTTGTTTCCTTTTATTAAGTTGCTCTTTTCAAATAAGACAAGACAATAAGATCTTTAATAGTGTAACTTTAAAGAATCCTTTTGAATGATTTCCAGACTTGTGAAGCTATTGAAATCTAAGTTAAAAGACCTTCTTGCTTCCCAAGCATTCATGCCAATTATTTCACAGTTGAACAACATAAATGAAGATAAGTAGAATGAAATTAATATAGGGAGTTGATGTTAATTGCCATGGGCATGATGATGAGGCCATGTAATATAAACTTAATGGAAATAAAATTTTAGTTTTTATTTATATATCTATAGGTAATCAAATGTGAAACTACCATTTAAATGTCAGAGAAGAATTGAGTTCTCAAGTGAAGGGGGAGTTTGTAGTGTTCTCCATTTTATAAGGGGTAAAGAGCTGCAAACCCGCTTCATTAAAGTACAACAGGATACAAAGAGCTCAAGGTGGTCGCTGATGGAGGGAACTTGGGCCAGCCTGGCTCAGCTCCTTCACCTGAAAGCTCCCGCCTTCCTCCGCCATGGCTTCTCCTACTGTAACCCCCTGAGGTGAGGGGGAAGTGCCCCTTTGCGTCCCAGGACTGTTTAACCTTGGGGTTATTTTTTCTAATGTGCCAGCTACAGGTACCTTATACAGGGCACACGACCTTCGCAGATTCTCTCCCCTCTGAATAGCTGGTATACGACGCAAAAATGGAAGGGCCAGCGAGGTCCTGGAAACTCGGGGCACCAACGTCTCTGGCAGCCCGGCTGACACCACGCGAGGGGTCCCCTGGGCGGAGATGGATCTGAGGGTCGAACTCAGCGGCGGTGATGGATCCCCGCCTGCCAGCAGGAGGAATGCTGGGGTAGCGGCCAGGCTGCGGCGCAGAGAGCGCCACGTGGTTGATCTGGTCCTTCTGCTTCAGCAAGCCAAAGGGCAGGGTGTGCCTGCCAGCTCCTGTAAGAGAGGAAATATCACGATGAGGCTACAGAGATGTGACTTACCTGAGCTCGGGAGAGAGGGTGGGATTGAAATGAACGAACCCGGGGTGGGGGCGGGGGGAGGGGGTAGGAATCTCACGGGTAGGACGGGAGCCTCTGCCTGTTCTTACACGGCTTCCCCACTGGGGGTGCTCAGCCTGCGCCTCACCCCTGCAGGCAGCGAGCATCAGCCCCTGGGCTCACGAGTTCCTCCCGACCTGCCAGGCTTCCTCCCACGAGACTCAGCTGGGTGGATACACCTGCCCCTCATCTCTGCCAGCCCACCCTGGCAACACGCCTCTGCGCGCCGGTTCGGGCAGGCCACGCGGCAGACCGTGGCCTCCTTGCCAGTTGCTCTCAATTTTTGCCCATTTGCTCTAAACGGAGGTATTTGTGCTCCATTTTCCTTTAGTTCTTGGAACTTTAGCCTCAATGTTTGTTTTCAGTTTCTATTGTTCTGCAGCCCAGTAGATTTCCTTTGGGGCTTCTTGGGCCCTGGCTTCCACTTTCCGCTGGCTGAAATATATATATACACATACATACATACATATATACATATATATGTGTGTGTATGTATATGTATATATATGTATATTTGAGCCTTTTTCTCGCCTGTCACCTTGGTTGCACCTGCCCTTTGCTACAGTTCACTGTTTGAAGTCTTCCCGTGGTGGCATGGGCTCACTCATTGAGCACCCCTTCCTTCTGGGCAGCGGACCCTTTGGGTCAGGGGATGGTTAGAAAGAGGCTGTGCGGTTTTGTTTGAGAAGTGAGACACGGACCACGTGCCATTTCCATGGGCTGTGGCCGGATTCCTGTTTGTGCTGTGGTGCTCACCACAGCACAGTCTCTGAGATCAGGTCTGCTACCCGCAAGGCACAATAGCAGGACGCCCAAGGGGAAGTAAGTGGGGAGAAATATCAAGTGTCTTGCGAAGGAATCAAAACACAGATTGAAAGTTCGGTTTCCTGGATTTTTTTTTTCATTCTTATCATGGAAGCTCCAACTAGATACCATTGCCCAGCAGCCCAGCCCAGCCCAGCCCAACCCCGTGGGTTCTGAACCTGCGCAACATGCTCTCGGCTTCCATGTCCACTGCCACAAAGGGACTGATACATTGGGAGAAGTTTGCATGCGCCACGGGAATGATAAAAGGGCTGGGGGAGAGTGACCCATGAAGCAAATTAGAGGCAGAAATCTTGTGTAATGTGGTTAAGGGGGAGTGAGTAGAAGACGTGAGCCCGAAAATGACTGAAGTGTGTAATGCCAACGTGAAGATCTCTCCCACTTACGGAGGAAGCGCTACTGAAAAGCTAGACGTCATGGAGGGCCATTAAAGGCAGGTGCGTTGCAGGTGTGTTGAAGTCGCTCACCCATTCTAGTAGCAACACCAATATCTAATACTTACTTGTAATCAGGAAAGTAAAACTGTTATGCATATATGTGAACTGTTATCAATGGAATACCATTTCTCCATGATTTCAAATAGAAAGTGGCCTAAATTCTAGAAATGAC
Organism: Sturnira hondurensis; assembly: GCF_014824575.4. Lineage (NCBI taxonomy): Eukaryota > Metazoa > Chordata > Mammalia > Chiroptera > Phyllostomidae > Sturnira > Sturnira hondurensis. The sequence continues at coordinate 15,825,776 of NW_028082350.1, read as the reverse complement.
ATCTAGGCTGTCGCCATTCAGGAAGGGCCTCGCTGCGTTGGCTCTCGCACGTGCTGGGTATGTGGTGTTCTCTGATCCGGCCGCTTTGGCAGCCGTGTGGCAGGCGCTGCGGTGGGACACTGAGCAGAAGCAGAGTGCCCGTGACCCTGGGGGAGCACACGGTCGGCTGAAAGGACCAACAGTGACCGCATGACCACGGAGATAACCTGAGAGTCAGAGCTGGTGTGGATGGGAAGTCTGTGACAACGAACAGGCCTCTGGCAGCTGGCGGAGGAGGCTGAAGTGACACCCCAGCCTGAGTGGCAGTCCCTTCCGGGAGCGAGGGGGAAGAGGGGGGCTCCTGTGGGGACAAGGGGGAGGGGGCTCCGTGAAGACCCCCAGGTGCTTCGGGCACAGTTGGTAGAACCAGATCCATTTACCTAGGGGCGTACTTTGCTCAAAAGAAATAAAAACTGAAATGCAGGGAGAAGGACCCGCCGTTCCCCGAGAGCCCCCCAAAGTTTGGATAACGGCACAAGTTGGCATGGTGTTCCCCATGTCCAGGTGCCCACAAATTCCGACACCCTCCGTTCTGAGTCTGCACACCGCTGGCCCCTGGGCTGCAGAGTTCAGTGTGACCACGGCTGTCCCCTGTGGCCATACACATGTCCGTTCTCTCGCTCTGGGACGCCTGAGAGGATGAGCCCTGGGGGGGACCACGGTGGAGAGTTGTGGGTGGCATTTTGACATTGAGGTATGTGAAACCATTTTGAGAAATGTCTTCTCTTCCACAAAAATAATACAGACAGCATTTGACATTGAAAAGAGGTCTTTAATATCATGTAATCAGGGAAGTAGAATTTCTAAAATCCCATGAGTGTTCTCTCGTGAATGCTTTTCGGAAGAAGCGATGGATAAGCCATCTGTGTACATCTGTGACCACTCCTGGGCCACACCCTTACTGTGTATTCACGTAGGTCAGCTGTTCTGTTGTGGCTGCCTTTCTGAAGAAACGGTGTATAAATCACATGTGTACAGCCACTTCTGGGTCACACCCTGACTGAGTAATTCACATAAGTCAACTGTGAGGTGTTTAGTAGGCGTTCTGTGTGAGGGGGAAACTTAGAAAGTTCAAGAGTGAGTTTCACAAAGTTGGGGTTAACCAAAGTTCAGTAGGCTTCCTCAGTGCCCAGCTGCTCAGTGCATGCAGACTGTAAGGGTCTTGTAATATATAGTATTTGGCATCTCCCAAACATTTATTTTATCAGAGGGCAATTTTTCCCCTTGAAATACATGTTCCTCAAACCCTCATATTCTCAATGTACTCATATCGGTGATGTAAATTTAGAAAAAAGCCATCACCATTTTTGGTTCTACAGTCAAGTGCAACCTCATCGCCTTTGTGATTGTGTCCACAGTTCGGAGCTGAGCCTCTGAGACCGTCCGCTCTCCGACCCAGTCCAATTCCTTTCTCCATCTTTCCCGCCCTGTCCATGGGCTTTACGGTCTGGCCACACCGACCTTGCCCCTTACCCTCCCTGTCCCCAGCCAGCCCGTACCCTGCAGGGTCCATGGACATGAAGCTCTCTTCCTGGAGAGCCCTTGGCCCCCCTCTCCACCCCCCTCTGCCCCTGGCACCGCTTGGCTTGTCAAGGCTCCATTCCTTCTTCGAGATCTAGTCCGAATGTCTGCGCTGGAGCTGCGTTCTTCCCTCTCTCACTGCACTTGCATCGTTACATCCCCACTCATCTGTTTATCAGACCCGTCGCTGCCTGCTGCCTCCCCCTGGCTGGATTTCATGCTTTGAGACACAGACAGCGCTCAAGTTTATCTTCCTAAAAGATCATTTAGCACACGTGGCACATGTCTGTGCTGACTGGGTGAACTTGAATTTGTGTGTGACAAGGCTATTCTCCACATTTTAAGTAAAACGAGGAAGTCAAACTAGAAAGCAGCTCTCTGTTGAGGATAGTCTGTCTTGCATGCCCTTATTACTGCTCTCATCGTAAAGTATTAGTTATGTGTTTCCATCAGTCATGTGACAATGGTCTCCTGGAGCATGGGGACTTCGGTACATTCCTTTTTCCTTCTTAGCATAGACCCTGGAATGTAGTAAATGCCCTGTTAGTGGTGCTTACATTAAATGGCATTGAATCTACTTGCTACTACCCCTGCCGATGTAAAGACTGTCACAGCAAAGGGACGGAATGTGTGAACTCTGGGATCAAAATGCCTGGTTCCAATGCCTGCTCTTCTTTACCAGCCGTGGCATCTTGGGCAAGTCGCCGAACCATCTTGACCTTCACTTTGCCATCCAGAAACACAGGACGCTGGTGCTGTCCGCCCTCTAGAGGTGTTGTTAAATCTCTATGTATCTATTGCTACGCCTACACTACCTACCCAATTACTAAGAGTGTCTTCCTTGCACTTTTCCAGGGTACGTCATTGGCGTGCCTTCTTTGGAGAAATGTTTATTCAAGTCCTTTACCGGTTTTTGTATTCAGGTCGTTTGCCCTCATGATGAATTGTAGGAGTTCTCTGTGTGTTTTGGATATCAGCCCCTTATGAGATAGATAGTTTCCGAATGTTTTCCTCGTTCTGTAGGTCGCCTTCCCCTCTGCCAGTAGTGTGCTTTGGTACGGGAACTCATGTCCCTCTGACAGTGCCTTCAAATGGTGTCTGGTCCAGAGTTATATTTTTCATTTAATTGAGTTCTTAAGTGGTGTTTAATTAGTGACTTATCACTGTGCTTGCATTTATGATAAGACCACAATGTAAATTGGCTTTGCTTTAACATTGTTCGGGGCAGCTCCAGTGAGCTTGAGGAACTTCCTGTTGTGAACACTTTCTGGATGGAGCTCCGGTACGCGGCTTGGAGGAAGCTTCTGTGAGACACGTCCTGAACCCCCCTGTCCCTGTCCTTAGGGTCTGAGCTTTGATGCTTCTGTAGAAAGGCTTTGAAAATTCCTTGCTGTTCCAGGATAAGAAAGAGACGAGAAAATTAGTGGTGGGACAAGCAGACAAAGGTTTAAATCCCCGTGTTTGACTAGAGTAGCCCCATGGTGGAAGGCAGACGGGAAACAGAAAGTACTTCTGAGAGAATAAATTTCCAGAAAACGAGGATGTTTATAAAAATTCGGAATGTTCTTGTTCTCACTCCATTCCAAGGCCACTGATGAGATGGGAGTGAATGAGAAGAGCCAATGAGTATTTGTGGGGTTGGTTAAAAAAAGGGGTAGTAAGTTCTCTAGTGTGTCTGAACTGAGTTCCTTGTTCCTAGGCCAAGAAAGCTAGTAATAATAGCTCTATTAACAACTCTGATTCTTTTACTTTCTTACATTCCGGCTTTTCTGTGCTGTGACTTATTTTCGGTTGAAGAACTTTCTACCACAAATTATCTTGAAGCCACAAAGTCGCGTTGGTTGGGCACCACCGTGTTTCTGTGCCCTCGTTAGCACAGCTGGATGGAAATTTGATTTTTCTGGTTGGTTTGCATGTGAAAGGATTACATAAAACTTTTCTGAGTAATTAGCAAAGCATCCCAACAAAGGGTCACTTGATTTTTTTTTTAACAATAAAATGTCAGACAAGAGAAAGTCATTTAGAAGGCACAAGAGCCGGCCTTCCTAGGGTCATTTTTATTCTGAATTGTGAACAACTTCAAAAACATGAGTAAAGCACTTAGTATTTCTGGTATTGCAGTTCAATGACAGCATCTCTACTGAATTAACATAAATGAGCACTAATAATGGTCCATTCGTGCACATTCGTGGGTGTGTTTAAAGGGTGTGTGCGGTAGTTAATCAGGTCACACTTAGCCTTTCATTATTCCTGTACTTACTGTTTACTCAGCCCTGACTTTACGATGAACAAGCCATTTGGAACAGACTTTCTGAGCCTTTTCAGCTATATAAAGGTTATATATTCCCCCCTGACTGCATACAGTTCATACTCCAATCATTTCTTCCCTGTCTAATAGGACTTGTTCACTAACCTGTGTTTTCAAGTGTTCTGATTGTTTACACTAAAAGAAATGGACAGCACACGGTGCAATAGAGGGTTAAAGCAGAGAGTCTGTGGACCTTTGTGATCCTGCTGGGCGGTAATAATAAATCCAAGGTGTGGCGGGTGTTTCTAACACAAGACCTCTCTGCGCATTAGTTGTGTCAACACAAGGTTGTTGCCACCAAGCCAATGCCCATAGGAGTCCCCAGTCCGGGGCGCAGCGGTGAAAAGTCTGCAAACCTGGGAAATAAGCCTCCAGAGGTCACCCAAAGCCCACTCCCCTGAGACTAAGGGGCAGCTCACTGGTTTAGAGAAAGTGCCCGCCCTGATTGGTTCATTTTTATGCAAATCAGAATCCACATTTGCAGTTTTATTGGTCCAGACAGCACTGTGCTGATGGACCAGAATCGCACGTTGGGATTGGTCAGTAAAGCGCCAAATGAGAATATATCTGATCGGAAGGGGCAGGATTCAGCCTATTGGTCAAAGCGTGATTCCGGGGACTCCCTTGTAACTGGCTCTGAGGACCAAGCCGCAGTGCAGGAGGCTTGGCAGCCGCATTTCTGCCAGGAATGCACCGGGCGTGCGCCAACCCCTGTGCGCAACGGCTGCGTGGCGCTCACTATAAACTTGCGCCCAGTGAACCAAAAGAAGGCCTTTCTGGGTGGCGTATTCCTTCTCGAGGTCAACAGTTGGGATTTAAACAGAAATCAACTTTGTTGTTACCTTTTCCCAGTCTCAGTTCTGGAATAAAAGCAGTACGGTTGTGTATAAAAAGCTGGGTATCCAACTCATACCTAAAATCGCACAATTTTAGAAAAGAGGCCCCAGAGGGTGTCCGCTGTGTTTCTCCGAATTTACAAACGAGGCACCAAGTGACAGCAGAGAGTCGAAGGGACTAACTGCGCAGCTCAGTGACCGCAGCACCAGGGGCAGGCTCTGGAACTGGGCCGCGTCCTCACCGCTGCGCGCCGTCTGTCTCCAGTTCCTCCTCCTGATAAGCGCTGTGCCCATCGGTTCCGGCTCTTTAAATGAGAGCACACCATGTGCGACGTTGGCCTCACCCTAACCTTCCGAAGGAAAGAAGCTGTTTCCTTTACTCTGAAATGGGGAATAGTTGGCGTCTGCGTCCACAGTTTCCAGGGCGCGCTTTTCTAACAGATTTGCAGTGAGGACCGAGTGCTCAGCCAATAGTTAGTCAAAGCAGCTCAGGAAAGAAAAGACACTCGGCCTTCTCTGGAGTATGCTTTCAGAGGCCAGAGCATGAACCCTGACAAAACTTAGCTTCACAAAATCTGTCTTTGCTCAGATGGCAGAGACACTGACCTTGAAGAAGGAAGGAGCTTATGAAGAAAGAGACTCTTTCCCCTACTGAGGAAGAGCCACTTCGAGTTTTCCTTCCGCACATGTCATACCTCTTTAGAGAGGTATTGAACTGATCCTACGCTGAGACAGATTTTAGATGAAACTACTATTTCTTTGGATTTATCATCATTATAGTTAAAGGAAACATACCAAAACAAAGCAGAGCAACATTCAAAAAGTAATTTCGTTCTGCATATGAATGCCACCGGAAAAAAAAAAACCTGGGAAATTTGTTAAATTGCAACTAAACACTAAAATAAATCCTAGTTCACGACAACATATGCTACTAACAGGGTTTTGCTGTATATTAATTTGTTATTGCCCTTGTGAAACTAACTGTAGCGTGAAATGTGCTGTTCCTTACCCAAACCCAGCAAAGAATCGGACAGGTCTGGTGACACTGAACTTCAGCCAAAGTGATGTTAGCAGCTTTTTGCCAAATACTACTTTCTTGCCATCTTCCTGAAATGAACAATGCTATGCAATCCATCCATGGTTCCCTGCTCCCCAAACCCGGCTAAGAATGAGATGTAAATTCAGCAAAGGGGGCTCATAAATACCACCAGTGACTTCCTTTTCTAGGAGGGCCTACGTGGTAAATACAGTTACTTACAATCAGCAGAAAAGAGCCCACGGGGATTGACATTTACACCCACCAGGCCTGGCTCTAGATGCTTTTTAATAAGCACAACCTTATCTGACCCCCACAACAGCCCCGTGAGGCAGAGAATGTCATTGTCCCCACTGACCAGTAAAAACGCAGAGACGCCGGGAACCTAGAACTTGTTCTAGCGAGTGGCAGAGCTAGACTGCCAAGGACAGAGGTCGGGATCTTGGATGAAGACCGTGAACCGGACACTTACGCGCTTTACCCTGAGTTTGTAGTCATTTCCAGTAATCTGAGTTATCGTGATAATTTGTCTCTTGAATATAAAGTCAGAAGTCTCTGCAGAAATTAAAAGATTACGAATCCACTGGTATTTCTTCATTTTTTAAACAGATATTTACTGAGGGGTGACTGTGTGCCCAGCCCCAGGAGTCTCTGTTCCATGAATGATAAGTGACTCCCCAAACCAGAGAGATTATTCTTCCACTGCCTCCAAAATGAGCTTCACGTACAACATGTAATATGTGTCTGTGCGTATGAACACAGGCTCACACTCTTTAAGTAAAGAGAAAGTGAACATTCGGATACCTCTTTGTTTCCAAGCCTAACAAAAGTGGCAGTTAACATGAAAACTATGTCCCCAGTGAAAATGGCCTCAAGTTGGTATGTTTGCCCGGAGCTCTCGTACCTGTTTCCAGACCCTCACCTTTGCTCAAGACAGGTCAGTGTCCACTAGAAAAGTTTCTTGACTTTCACAAAAGACTTTTAGGAGTGGGCATTATATATATTGGGGGGGGTTAACTAATATGAAGTACACTGCAATGGGATAAACATGGCCACTTTTCAAGGTATTTGGACGGAGAAAATCTCAGTAGGAGAAATACGCATTTTCCCTGCAAAAGATCAAACTCAATTTGGTTGTGAGGCTTAAGAAGTAGGTAGAGTTTCACCTGTCTCCCCACAAAACCAAAACAGCAGAAGCGCCTGCCGCCTGCCTCAGCACTGGAGGGCCAAGAATCTGGAGCGGGGGGAAGCGGTGCTGAACTGGTGTGTCGGGCGCTGAACAGAAACAGACAAGAGCCCACTTCCAGACTCGCCAGATAACGTTCGGAAGAGATGAACACAAATACTGAGCAGGGTATCTTCTCACCTCTAGCCAAATTGTATTTGTTGTGTATCTGAAATTCAAATGGGACCATTCAAAATGCACCCTGCATTTTTATTGGTAAATCTAGAAGCTTTACTCACTTCCCGAGTCTGGAGGGCACCTGTGCCCCAGCACCTGGTGGCTCACGTGATCTGGGGTAGATGCCCCAGGAGGCAATGGGTAGGGGCCGATGGTGATGGGGTCTCTGACGAACCATACTGGGAGGGCTTCCCTGAGGGCCTTCCGGGTGGGGCACTGGGAAGTCCTGCCTGTCTGAGCCAGGGGGAGATATCCCAAATGGTGGGCTGGCTGCCCCTAACACGCCCCGGGGCACAGGGCTCCACTGGCAGCCTCCACGTTCACTCATCCTCACTCCGAGCATCCCCAGTCCTAACCCTTGACTGGGAGCCTTCTCCGCATGGGGGCTCCTGCACTTCACTGTACTCTCTCCAGCACCAAACACGGAGACCAGGACAGAGGAAAGGCCAAGTCAGTGTTTACCAAACTGGAGGTTTTCAAAGGTTTTGTTGATGTTGTCTTCCTGCCAATAATAGTCAGGAGGAAGTGGTCAAAATTATTTCCTCCAAACCTTCATTATTCCCCTTTATTTTCAGAAGGCTACCGGGAAACACAGCACACAGCACCATCCTACTATGTGCCCAGCACGGCTTGCGGTATTGACGCACAGCATGCTGGCAACACTGGCTGAGTGAGTGAATGAATGCCACTGAAATATTCAGGTCCAAAAGGGGCGGGCATAGCGTTCATCCACATTTTGTAGACATACAAATTCATCGAACACACTTTTCTGTTTTATTGGAGCTGGGCCAGGACAGGGGAGGGATCTAGTTAAACATTACTGGGCTGGGGACACACTGAGAGAGGTGTTGGTGCAAGGGTGCCTTCAGGAAGTGGGGACAGGGACTGCCCCCAGGGCTTACCCCCTGAGATAAGAAATGTTTCAAGTGGAGGAAGAGACGGGGGACACAGGCAGCCCCAAACAGCAGGGCCGGAAGGAGGAAGGGGAAGGAAACCACAAACCCTGCTATCAGGCATGGGAGGAGAGTTCTCATTGCCACGGGGCACTTGGCCCACTTTTTTCAAGTGCTCATATATCTGAAAGTGACATATTTAACTTGATACGTACTCAGCAGGGGCTACCCAGAGTGTGAGGGAGAACCAAATCCTTAAAGCACGTAAAGCAACAAAGCTTCTTAAATGTGGTTCAACCTGAAATACTTACCACATTCTACTAAACATATATGATACGGGCAGGAAAAAAAATATTGTGAGTTACTACTGAGATTTCCCCCAAATCATCTCCACCTGGTGTGCATTATACGACAAGGTAAAAGCATTTTGGATAAGTGCCTGGCTGCCCTTGTATCTCGGGGTACATTTCCCTCTGAGGTGAACGCAAAAACAGAACAGGTTAAAGTAAATTTAGTGATGCGGCTCAAGACTTAAGAAAATGCATGTTCAACCACAAAGAATGGTTTTTAGTATTGAAAGCAAGTTTTATTGTTGTTTTTACTGTTCAGTTTTTTTTAGTCCTTCCTTTTCTTTTGAGAGCCTCTCGCCTTTGGGGGGTGATAGTTGTAATTTTCCCCTCTGTTGCAGTGACCAGAACCCCGATTTCTTACTTGGGCTGCATTTAATAGAAGCCAGCTTGCCCGTGGCATTGATTAACTGTTTCAGGCAGAGAACTGTCTCCAGGTTTTCAAACACAGCTTGAAATTGTTACCCGTATGTATGATTTATTAGAAATAAATTAAAAGAAGATCCAGAAACAGTCAGAAACATTCTTTTTCTGTGTCTAACATACATTTTATAGAAGAAAAATTGCAACAATTAAGTCATTTGTCCTACGATAGCACGCGTGTCTGGCTGACGGAAACCCTGCCCGCCCCCTTTTCCTGATGGATTATCTGCGTGGTAACGGGAGGGCGATGAGTGATCGTGCGGCTTTCGCTGTCATTAGTCATTCGGTCACACAGTTATTGGATGTATTTGTAAAGCAAACTTGGACTGCCAGGTGCTGACACAGTATTCTTTCACAGGACATGGGCGACTCCTGTCCTGACCTCTAAAAATCCTTCCAAGAAGATGAACGTTTAGCTGGAATCCAAAAAGCCCGGCCTTCCTAATAGTTCATCTTTGAACCCACAGCAGCAAGCTCCTTTCACTGCGGGCTCATATAATATCTGGGCTATGGAGTGAAATCAGTGTCTAATGCTTATGAAAGGCACAGAGCTGTGCAAATGTGCTGTTTGTAAGGCATTAATCCAGAGACCCAATAAGATGCATGGTGAAGTTCATCTTGACAGGTGAACCAGCTCGTTGCTGAGTAAAACAGCCAGACAATGCCACCCTTGTTGTTGAATTGCAGGTGTTTCAAAGCTGGGTGAACTAAGGAAAAAACTCAGTGTCGTGTGGCAGAAATGGATGTTGGGAAGGAAGCAAAGCTGCGTGAGGTGGTTAGGCGGGTGCTTAGGAAATTTAAGTGAGAAAATAGAAATCAAAAATCAAAAGCAGGTGCCTGGTTAGGGTTTCGTGGCCTTACCAGGACTAATAAGAGAACTAAAGTTAGGAGTCCCAACATCAAAACAGTTATATCTAAGAAATCTTGCTTTGGAAGGATGAAATACAACTTTTGAAGAAAAGTTCTGTTCTAAGGAATTCCTTTTGACGTTTGGATTAATTATGCATCTAAGAACAAACTTACTTGTTATCAGCCTCAGAAATATTTATTTAACATTCCAGCATCCGTGGCAGAGGCCTGCTCTCTGTCCGTCTTTCTTAGGCTCACTGAAATACGATGTTAGGAATATTATTTGCAAAGATTTCTAAAAGTTGTAGCCAAGTGATATACATACATATAAATTATATGCACATTTGGTTACAGAATACCCTTAAGCTATTCTTATCTATAATACTGTACATGGGGGGCACATATGGCTAGCTATATGACCAACTAATAGCAATCAGAAAACACTTGCTTAAAAATAAAAAACTGGTGGGTGAAGTTGATGGTATCCTAATAATATCATAATGAAGATGTTATTTAAAAACATGAAGGTGGAAATGATAAAATAAAGCCAATAAAGAGAACATAGAAATAGAACAGAATAGAACAGAAAGGATTTGTGACCAGGGATAATTCAGGTCTGACGTGAAAATCACGATGTTCATGATTACGCTAAGTGTAGCAAGTAGAGAGAAGACTGAGCGAAATGTTTCCCTGGTGAGACACCTGTGCTGCGGTGAACTGATGTCTCCTAGGTGAGGGGACCAGAGGGCCTGACACATTTATTCAGGTGTTGAATGCTGAGGGATTGCCCTTGGCATCCNTAGAACAGAATAGAACAGAAAGGATTTGTGACCAGGGATAATTCAGGTCTGACGTGAAAATCACGATGTTCATGATTACGCTAAGTGTAGCAAGTAGAGAGAAGACTGAGCGAAATGTTTCCCTGGTGAGACACCTGTGCTGCGGTGAACTGATGTCTCCTAGGTGAGGGAACCAGAGGGCCTGACGCATTTATTCAGGTGTTGAATGCTGAGGGATTGCCCTTGGCATCCAGTGCGCACCTGACTCGCCTACAAAGACCATTGGATGAAACACGAGACACGCCGCTTGCTAGCAGATCTTGTGGGCTACCTCGGGCTGCCACGCCCTCAGATCAAGGTCGGAGGGGTGTGCGTCTCAAGCCCTAACTTGCATGGAGGGGTGTGCGCCCCCGGCTCTGACCGCACAGCTGAGCCCTGCCACGGAGAAACGGAGCGGGGAGACGCGGGCTGGGGTTGCTGGTGTGCACGCAGGGGGCTGCGGCTCCATGCTGCTTGGCGCCCTCAGAGCCACCCGCGGGCCCTGAGCACGGCCCTCCCAGCACCTGCGCTTCCCGATTCCTGCCACTCTCTGGATCTCTCTATCAGAATCCACGTGGGCTTTGGTCCACGCCACCCCCCGCCACCACGGACCCTCTGTCCCTTCCACTCCGTCTGTCTCACTCTCCGGGAGCTGGGGGCCGTCCTGCTGGAGGCTCAGTGAGCCTCAGGCCACTTGTCCTGGGATCACCTCACCCTGTGCAGCAGGTGACCGACTGTTTCTCACTCGAGAGCTTTGACCTCTGGTAGGTGCCTCTCTCCAGAGTAAGCTCCAGTGGGCTCTGCACCTGCCCCTCGACTCCGGCGTGTGGTGTCGAAGTCCCCTCGGTTCCTTCTAGTTTCTTGCAGCTTCTACCCTCCTGATCCTAGCCAGCCCTATCGTTTTTCTCCTCTTCCTTTCCCCTAACCTTTGCTCTATTCTGCTTTCGAACCACACACACACTTTGCCCACAAGAAAGTTGTACCCGAGATGGTACGTTACAGATGTTTGCTTTAGCATTGTATTCCTATTCAGAAAACCATGGGTTTAGCTTGCGTGTTAAATTCACAGCACACGCTTACCTATTGAAGATAACCTTGTTTATTTTTGTCATGTATTTAAGATGCCAATGACCCTGCTTCCATATTTTAATAGGAAAGCTTTTAGACTCCAGGCCTGGTTTGGGTGGAGAGAGGGAGTTAATTTATGACCAGATCAGTTTTCTCAAGGGCAAAATGCAGATTTGGGAGAGGAAAGAAACTAAGTACTGTTTTCAATATCCTAAAACAGTTAATGTCACTCACCCATAACTTCTTCTTATATCATCTCCTGTTGTTCTCGCCTGTCCTGTCCCTGTGACTCAGTATCTGTGTGTCTGCCTGCGCACTCCCCAGTCTCTGCCTCGTCGGTGGAGCAGGGCCGAATCTTCCAGCACTTGAGTCGTAACCCACAGCATGCCTGCTTCTCTGGCCCAGGGCACAGCCCCAGTTTTTGATTCTAATTCATTCAGGAAGTACAGTGGAGCCCTTCCTGGGTCCTGGGGGCTGCGCTCCACTGTGCGGAGACAGACATTGAAAACACGCTACCTCCCTCTGCAGTGGTTCTGGAGGCTAAGCTGCACCTCCCAGGCCAGGGGAGCGAGGCTCCGGGGCAGGGAGCGCGTGGAGCCGCGGGGTCTGCCTTCCACGTGGAGCAGCAGGCGCACATCCGCGTGAGGGGCAGAGGGAGACGTGTGCGTGGTCTCCGAGACGTGCCTAGGAAACGGGCGGGCTCAGAGGGGCGGCCAGTCCAAGGGAACTAGCCAGGGGCCAGGGGCAGGAGGAAAGGGGGTTGCTGTTCACACCCACAGTGTTTTGGGGGACGAAGAGGAAGTGTTAGACGCGCTCAGGATGCTCATACAACGCTGTGAATGTGCTCAATGCTGATGAGTTGAATACTTAGGAATAGTTCAAATGACAAATACTGTATCTTGTGTATTTTACCACAAAGAATTGTTCTGATTGTGCATGGGCCTTAAGGAAAGGGGCAAAGTGGGGCAGACAGCCACTGTGGAGAGCAGGCACCAGCTTCAGACGTGGGAGGGCTTTGGCCAGCAGCTGTTCCCCCATCAGCATTGTGAAGTTCTGGGGTTCCCTGGTGCACGTGGTGGCCTGGGGTGGTAGCAGAGAGGGGTAGCAGAGCGGGGGTGGGGTTTTGCAGAACAAGCACAGAATAACTCGGGACTCAAATACCCGTGTGCACGCATCCTGAGAAAGGGGTTGGAGACTGGCTGGTGGGCTCAGCCCGAGGCTTGGAAGGGCGTGAGGCCGAGGAGAGGGCCTGATGAAGTTGAGGAGAAGCAAAAGCAAAGATGGACAGGCCAAGGCCACAAGGTCGCTGTTCAGATAACGGTTTGGGAAGCCCAGCTGTGTGGGTGGCGGCTCAGCCCAGGGTCCGCCCACGGGAGGTGGAGGCACATGCCAGTTGCAGCTGTGAGCTGAAGGCTTTGCGCTCTACGGGGCCCGGGCAGCACCCTGCAGAGTTTAGTGCCCGCAAAGAGGTACGCGTGTGCTTCCTTCGCACAGACATGCGGCTTATTCGTTCATCGAGTGCGCTCCCCAAGAGCTGGGGCTGCTGAGAACCGTCCAGCCCTAACGCACCTGCCCACGCTCCTGGCATTTACAATCCAGTGAAGGGCCCACGGGGCAGCAAAGAAAAATAAGCAAACACCACACCTCCCAGGGGCTCGTGTTCTGGACAGACTCCCTGAGGCTTGAAAAGGGAACGGAGGGGAGGAGAGGCTGACAGAGGCAGCAGCCAGGCTGAGACTGAAAAGTTAAGAAAATCAAATGCAACCCCCCCCTTTTTTGAGATCGTCATGTGCTAAACATAGTTCCGGGCACAAGGAATGTGCACACAGACAAAACACAGGTTTCAGTCGCACAATTCGAACAGACTTCAATAAAATTAGCTAAATCTAAAGTGATCTTCCAGGGCTCCAAAAAATAGATTTGGATGTGTCATTTTTTTAAGTTTAATATCAGGGGTTTTATTTTAAGTGACACCTGCAAAATATTTCATTAAAATATAAATTATACCAAAAGGATATTACTAGTCATGGGCCAGTGGGGCACAGTTGAAGTAATAGAGACAGCATACCATCCTCTCACGTGGAAGGGAAAAAACGCTCACCCGAGGCGGGGAGACAGAAGGAAAACGCCTATCAAATGAGAAAAGTGCTTTCCATGGCACCAGAAACTCAGTAAGAGTAAGTCTTACACACAGTAAGACTGTATTGTCCTAAAGCACAAACAGGAAAAAACTTAAAACTTGGACAAAAATTGCCTACTTTTGTACCGCTTCCATTGACAAGTGACACCCTCGGCTTTGCACGAAGCCACTGAAGTCTGGGAGAAACAGCGGTGCATGTGGTGGGAATAAGCGCAGAAGCCAGGGCTCGGCCCCGGGACAGCTGCAGCAGGAGCAGCTACTGCACTTCCCGGAACACTGGCTTCCTTATCAAGAGCAGAAAAGCACGTGTGTGCTACTCACCCCGATCGAAGTGAAACTGAGGTTCGCTGGTTGGGGGGGTGGAGCGGGCAGACACACCTGCCCTGCAGAGGAGGTGGCTGTCGGCTTCCGTGAGCTCAGCCACTGCCCCAAAGAGTGATTCACAGTGCCCGTTTCACTGTCCCCAGAATGTGCTGAGCCTTAAACTACTCTCTACATATGGGCGGTTATAGCAGGATGGAGGAGTCTTCACCAGCCAATTTGCACGTACCCCTGCAACAACGCAAGGCGGCCCCGAGGGTTCAATCGGCTCAGCCTATCCGGAACAGACAGGCTGAGGGGCCACACGGTGTGTGCAAGGGGGTGTGAAGACCATTCCAATCACTAGACACTTCCTCAGTCCAGTGCCCCAGGAGTGTGACGAGAGCCACATACCTGAGGTTCCTATGCGGTAACGATGGTCTCAAAGCACGCATGAAAAGTAGAAAAAAGAATCACAGTATTTGTAAAGCCAGTGAGATGCTGTGTCTGGGCATTTTCTGGACCATGTCAGGGAAACACTGAGCACAGTCCAAAAGGCATGGAGCTCAAAAATATTTCAATTAATCAGTGCCAAGCCGAAAAAGCCATCCCAACTGTTAAGCAATAGAAGGTTGGCAGATTCAGAGCACGGCTCGATGGACACTCAGACACACCTGCTGTGACAGGCGCAGACTGGGGACTATGACCAGAGGACCCAGCAGGAAGAGTCGGATTCTCCAGAAAGCTTGCAGCAGTTTCTGTGCAGAAGTCAGTGATATGGGACGTTAGCTCACGGCCTCTGGACCTGAGGGAGCGCGGGGGAGTGGCTGCTGGGTCACGTCTATGACCCCTGGAGACTGCATGGCCCAGTGAACTCTTCACCCTCTGTCATGCAGCACAAGGAAATGGGTCACGGCAAGCAAGGCGGCTCCCTATGGTAAAGCCGAAAACAATGTGGTGAGTTAACCAGAGGCTTCTGGCAAAGGGTTGGGTCTGGCACAGTTAAGAACTGGATTCTTTCCTTAAGCAGAGAAAACAGAAGGCTCAGCAAGTGCACAGGAGACTTCACCTCTCTGTTCTTGGTGTAGAGGGTGAGTAGAAATCATACAAAGTTGGTAGAACTTCAGAGTCTTTAGCATTCGGAGGTGGAGGTGGGCAGGTGGGCAGTACTGCTCATTGCTTGCTGTGACCGGTGGTGAGTGCCTGAAACGAATACAATACTGTGTGCCAACTATAATGGAAAATGAAAAATGATTTTAAAAACATAAGCTGGATTCTATGAGGTGGCATCATGTGCTCTCCTGGGAGTCGAAAAGGGCCCCTTGGAGGGGCTCCCGGAAGTTTGGGGTCGGACAGTAAGGTGATGATAATGTCATTGATGGCAGCGCCCACGGAACCCTTCCTTTGGCCAAGTGGCTAGTTTTGCTAAGCCCACAATCCAACCCTGTGAGCAGGTGGTGCTGAGGGGCAAAGGCGTGGCCCGTGGAGCTGGACTCTGCCTCAGGCCACGTTCTTACCAAGAGCACCAGTGTGTCTGTGCCAAGCTGGGCCTTGAGTGGTGAGGGCTGAGCTCCCAGGAAGGAGTGTCATCCCCTAGAGCTGCTGAAGCAGGAGGGAAAAGTTGGGGGGCGGGGTGGAGAATTGATATATGAACCCCAGGGAATGAATGCCACCATGCAAGGAGGGGTCAGGAGCTCAGAAGGCAAACACTGAGACCCAGGGAGGAGAGGGAAGGGCGGGAGGACAGGCAGGGTCAGGAGGACGGGGACGGTCGGCCGCATCTCGTCACCCACACGCTCCAGAAAGGAAAACAGCTGGGACACCCATCAGATTTAGCAATCGGACAGTTATGGGGGGGGGTGTCTTGGCAGGACGCGTTTCCGTGCTGGGGTGGGGGAGCCCGGCGTGCACTATCGATAGGGATGTGGTAGGGGCAGCACATTTGCTCTGGTTGTCTTTGCCTCGGTTTGGGGGTCTCATCTCCTTGTGAAGGAGGGTGAGACTGCAGGGTAGAGCCTGCCAGAGGGAGGGGCTGAGGCTGCAGGAGAGAGCGGAAGTGACTGATGTAGCCAAGTCCTGGTGGGCCGTGAGAAGGACCGGTGCGCTGGCCTTGGTCAAGGACTGGCTCCTGGATGAGAAGAGAGGCACCTCTTCCACCTTGATCGCCGTCGGAGGGAAGGGAAGAAGGCAGCAGGAGTCAGGAGTCCTGATTTCCTTCCTCCTAAGTCAGCAGAGACCTCAGGGCCCCAGGTAAAGACTGACACAGGGAGGGGGCTGCCGGAGGGGCCCGATATAACTTTTGGCTTTGACGTGGGGCTTGTGGCAAATGGGAGTGGATGCTGCCTGAAGAACTGTCCCCAAGACTCCAAGCAGCCTCCCCCCGCCCCACCCCTGGTTGCCACCAGTGGCATCTCATGCCTGTAGCGGCTGCCTCCGCACAGCTGCAAGGTTCTCTCCAGCAGGGCGCACAGCCAGATGGGGCACAGGCTGCTCAGGCAGCACCTGTCCCCAGCAGATCACTGCAGGCTCTCGTCTGGCTTCTCTCGGACAGGCCCGAAGGCACGCACTCCCCCACCGCCAGAAGGAAGCCAGCTGGCAGGCCAGAGTTCTAAGTCACCTTCAAATTTCCTTCATTCAAGGCAAACCCCTGATCTGCGACACCTGAATATAAAATACGTGTTAAAATAGAAAGCAGGAAGGGTCCTGGATCCTTAGAGCTCACCTATCGGGGAAGAGCTCGAATGTTCCTACACTGTTTTAGTCCTGTGTCCATGATGTGACAGCAATTGCCTCCCTTTGGTGCAGTTAGAGATCTTTGTTGTTGTTGTTGTTAAGCTTCCCCGGGAATGCACGTGTGACACGTCTTGTTGCTGGACTGTGCAGCAGTTGCTTCAGGATGACAGATCTTGCCCCTCGCAGAGGGGTCTGTTGTCCCCGCACACACGCAGCGCAGAGGACGTCACCCGAAAGGGTGCTTGGCGTGGGTCCAGGAAGCAGTCAGGTTGCTTTATAACCGGCTGCCATCGTTTCTAGTCCCTTTACGACCCATGACTCATTGCCTCATAACTGACAATTTCAAAGGTTTAGCAGGGGGCCACCAAAAAGCTCACTTTTTTCTTTCTAGCTCACTCTAAGATGTGTTTCCCTAGTGAACATTTTATAAAATTTAAAAGAACAAATTAAAAATAACAAAGTAAAATGAAAATATAACTGAAAAGGGGAAACTTCGGGTAGCCAGCTGTTAGTTTTTTTCTCCGTAAGTCAGTAGTAACTCATATAGCAGAGGAAGGATTGGATAATTTCCTTGAACTTTCAAAGTTCACACAGAGCCCCTGGAATTGAAAAAGCCAGCAAACAAACGACGCGCAAAAATGAGAAAACAGCTAACTAAACTTTGGTTCTTACTTGGAAGTCTGGTTCAAAGACAGTTAAGAAGTAATGAGATTTAAGCAAATTTACTGTTTAACTAATTCAGAAATCCCCTTGAAATATCCTGGCATCCCACTTAAGATGTAAATTAATCACATCAATGCCATCATCCCTTTGTCTGAGGTTCCCCAAGGGAAATGCGGGGCACCCCTCGGACCAAGCTGGTGCTGGCTGCACCCGTGTCCCTCCCAGGCTTTGGCGCCCAGGAAAGGGACAGGCACTCCTTGGTGACTTCTTAAAGGGCCAGCATCTTTCCTCCCTCTTTCCGGAAAGAATCAGTTAATTTTAAATGATAAGCCTGCTTCCTGGTATTGGCTAAAATACTTGAAAATTCTTTTATCATATTTGACTTTCTTATAATACCAACTTTTCAACCTGCGGAGGGTGGGGCGGGGGGGGCGTGAATGCTTTACCAGACTATGTAAATTTACTTTCTGTGGGTTCCCCATGGTTTGACCTTAATATTCCTTTCTGCAGAATGACCACACAGCAGTCAGATGTCCAGTTTCTGAACTGTCTAGATTTGATTGTAGGTTGCAGCCAGATAAGTATTTAATTGATGAAACCAGGAAAAATTAACCAATAACACAGGAGCACCAGTACTAAACCCCAAAAGTAAAAGCAAAAAAAAGAAAGAAAGAAAAGAAAAGAAAACTCCCTCCAAACTGGGTAGCTGATTCCAAGGGACTTGACTTTAGGGAGAACACGACGCGTTATCAGGGACGTGGTTTAACATTTTTGTGCGTTTGTGACGGCGGAGGTTTCCAAGACTGAAAAATAGAAACTGGAGCAGCCCCTGATCTCTGAATGAAATCGGAAAGGGGTGGAAACTCCCCGACTGGGGCGGGCGTCCGACCAGGCTGTCAAGTTTAGGCGGGGGCGGGAGGGAGGGACAGACAGAGGGAGACAGACGGAGCGCGGGGCAGGACGGGGGCGAGACCTCCCTGGAGAGCCCAGCCGGGAGGGCAGGGAGCGGAGAGCGCCGCGGGGGCAGGGGCGCTGGGACAGGCGCGCAGGAGTGGACGGAGCGCGGAGCGTGGCCACGGGCGCAGGGTGGTGGCGCGCCTCGGCCGGGCGCTGACAGCGCCCCCATGTCGCGCGGGCGGCGGGTCCCGCGCCCCCAGCCAGAGTTCTGCGGCCCGCGACCGGAGTCGCGGGGAGCCTGAGCCGCGGGCCACGCGGGAGCGGCGGGGACCAGCCCGCGGGTAGTTATGAAGACGGATCTAAAATGACCAGCAAAGGGAAACCTCTCCCCGCGCCGCTCAGGCGGTCCATCAGTGAGCAGCTGCGGGACTCCACGGCCAGAGCCTGGGATCTACTGTGGAGAAACGTCCGGGAGGGACGGCTGGCAGGTCGGTGTCGCGAGAATCCGGGGCCGGGGCGGGGCGGGGGGTGGGGGTGGTCTGGGAGGAGGCCCCCCCAGCCTCCGCTTCGGGCTCCCGCACGGGGTTCAGAGCCTGAGGTCTGGCCGAGCGCCCCGTGCCCCCCGGGAGGCGGGTGAGCTCCCCCGGGCGCTGGAGCTGACAACCTGGCCAGCGTGGCTCCGGGCTGGCAGCGGGGGCAGAGGTGCGCAGGCAGGTCTGCCCCCCAGCCGCCAGCAGCCTCAGCCCATTGAATGAGAATGCAACCGGTACCCAGACCCAGTGGCCTCTCAGAGGGCCGCCCCCCACCCCACTTGGCCCCTTCCACGCGGAACACGCCCGCTGTGTGTGTGGGAGGGAGAGGGCTGGCAGCACAACCCCGTGCTGGGAGACCAGCATTTGGGGGCAGGATTTGGGGGAAGACAGGTGGACGCTGTCGCTTGGAGCAGCTGCCCACAACCGCTGTCTGGCTGCGGATCAGGCTCTCGGCCCTCTCTCGGAGGTTACAAAAGAGGGCCCCCCTTTGGGAGTCCTTGCCCAGGGATCAGAGGAAGACAAGAAGCGATTGTTGGGAGCCAAGGGGCCCTTGAAAACTCTTGCTTAGGCCCAACGGCCAGCTGGGGCCTGGTGAGCCCTCCAGCCTGGTGTTGGTGGCTTCAGCTCTTGTCCTACGCTGAGGAACCATCATCTCCTTGTAGGGCCACAGGGAGTGGTCTGAGTCTGGTGGTTCCACAGGGGCTTGAGGGCTGGTTAGTGGCCACAGTGCACTGAGGAAAGTGGGCCCACCCCACAGTGGGGAGAATGCCTGGGCAGTGTGGGGCTTAGGGCCCGGCCCCCAGGGCTGGCTGCAGGGAAGATGTTTCAGGAACTGGGTTCCTGAATGTGGTTGGAAGGGGCCTGAGCTGACCAGAGTGCAGTCTCTCCAACAGAGCTGGTTAGCAACCACAGGGGTAGAAGAGAGTTCTAGAGAAGAAGGTGTGAACCTCGGACACAGGGAAGAGGTGTGGGGGTGGGGGGGTCGGGGCGGGGGGTGAGAATGGACGTGCTACCTGGCCTGGGCTCCACCCACTCTCCCTCAGTGCAGAACTGCCGGGCAGTTGGCTGGGTGCTGCGCCCTCCCACCCAGCAGCCCTGCCTCCCCATCAGCGCGGCAGAACCTGGCAGGAGGGGCCTGGAACCTGCACCTCTTTGGGCGTTGGGTCCTTATCCACCTCACTGGTTAAATCAGAAGTAGGGACCCCAGTCTGTGCCAGCCCTTGATGCAGCCAGTGTGAAGAGTTCGCTCCATACTTTCCCTCCAACACAGAGGCCCCATTCAGTGAGCACCCAAGAAACAGACAGATTTTGGATTTGGGCCCAGACATAAGTTGCGGTGACTGGGGAGTTTCGACTGTTGATTTTGAAAGACTTGGAGGTGCATCGCAGCCCCTGGTGAGTGGCAGGCAGCAGTATTCCCTGTCACCCTGCAGGAAGGCAGCGTCTGCTCGAGGGGTGGGGTGAGAGAAACTTCTGTGGTCCAGGAAACTTCGGTTGCGTCACACCTTCAGAAACCTTGCTGCCAAAGTCTCCTTCCTCGATTCTGTTCTCTAAGTTTGTTAGGTTTGCTCCACAGGCGCATCTTCCAGGAGGGTTGCCCAGGCTGTGCTGGGCTGTTACAGAAGCCAAGGTCAAAGACGGGGGTGGCCCATCTTTATCCAGAAGAGACTTGGGAAGGAAGAGGGTGTGATTCCCCAGGGAAGCCACTATCCACACCAGTCGTAGACACCGCAGTTTGGTTAGGGTGGTGGAGAGAAACAGCTGTGATTCTGGAAATAAAGTATAGGTAGAGGTGTTGAGATCATGAGTTATGGAAACCGAGGTTGGAAGTGGCCTCAGAATGGTGAGGATGCGAGTTCTCCCAAGGAAATGGCAGTATGAGGTTTCGAGATGTTTAATCAGAATAGTAATATCTGCCCACCACTCCGCTAACAGCAGATGCCAGCCAGTCGCTCAGCTGGGACCGAGCCACCCTCTGCTCTGTGGCCCGCAGCGAGCCGGGACACTAGCCACACAACCCAGCCAGCTCCCTGAAGGAGCTTTTTAGATGTAAATGGATTTTCTTGGGTTTTCTTGCTAAGGTAGCTGAAATATGGAACTTTGGCCACGAGACATCGAAATACTTAAGTTATTAATGTTGGCATCAATTTGAGGGGAAAGTATTCTTCATTTGTGAAAGTGTTCTTTATATGGTTCGCTTCACACTATCAGGATGACCGACTGGGCGCACGGACCCCAGAGAGCTCTGCTCTGCAAAGCGAGGCANTAGATGTAAATGGATTTTCTTGGGTTTTCTTGCTAAGGTAGCTGAAATATGGAACTTTGGCCACGAGACATCGAAATACTTAAGTTATTAATGTTGGCATCAATTTGAGGGGAAAGTATTCTTCATTTGTGAAAGTGTTCTTTATATGGTTCGCTTCACACTATCAGGATGACCGACTGGGCGCACGGACCCCAGAGAGCTCTGCTCCGCAAAGAGAGGCAAGGGGGCTATTGCCTTTTTGTTTTTTCACTTCTTTCAGGTCAAAGTTTTGTGCTGGGACTTTTTTATTTTCCTAAAAGTGTCTTCTTGTTGTCCTTAGTCAATAGAACAGTGTCCAACGTGACTTACAGCAAACTTGTGTTTGTTTTCTGAAGGGTTCTGCAGGTATTGGCTTCTTCCTTTCGCTTTTTCCCACCCCAAGGAGGGGAATCCTTGTCTGACTCACTCTTCCTTCTCTTTCACAAAAGGCGATCTGGTCAAAGACACAGGGAGATGTTTAAACGTATTGTCCCCTGTGGATTTGTGTGCTTTGGGGCCCTACTTAGGAAGGGGGGATTATACACAATCGGGAAAAAGCATTTCTTAACACATATCGCACCGACACAAACCCCAAAACCAAAGGAAGGATAAGCTCTGTGTGAGGCTCAAATGTGTTCGTTTCACCACAAAATCAGAAAAGGGAGTTATTGGGCTAAAAAGATGAACCATGGGAGCTCTTGGGTTTTCATCGGACTGCAGCCTTTGTGCCCATGCACACTTCTTCATTCCCCGAGACTCGACCCTCCTAAGGGTCTGTGAGAGTTTTTCTCACCTGTCCTCTCAGTACTGATTATTGCAACAATGGTGGCAATGATTGTGTGTCCCCTAGGTGACAAAGTTAGTTAGTGTTCAGAGCAAGATACTAATTCAAGTTGTCAGAGGCCAAAGGCCATCTGGACTCCTTTCCTGTCCCACCACACTGCCCCTCCACGGGGCCTCAAATCCTTTCCTAGGGCTCTCTGCCCTGTGCTACTTTAAAACTGCAGAACAATCTAACTGCGTTCACTGCCCTTTCCTTTCTCCTGGAGTGGCAGAGCTAACCCCAGCACCTAAAGCAGCTTGTCCCCTCGCCATCCTTTGGACTGGACAGTGCGTGGGCTTGCAGAGATTTGAGTCAGACAGTCCTGCCTCTAGCTTGTCGGGGCCCCGGTGTGGCAGACCCTGCCCGTGGCCACCGATACCAGGAGCCCAGGGCTGCAAGTGCGAGATGCTGTCATCCTCCAGGACAGTGAGTGACAGGTTCCTCTGGCTTCCCTAATCAGCCACCACTGGGGGCCAGTCTCAGCTTTATGGCATCATTAAATTCTAGGCAGAAACACGCCCTTTACAAACTCTGATGTTCGTTAGCAGTCGGAACTATTTTCGAATGTTAAGGTCTGAGAAAAGCCAAGTGAGTTTTCTAAAGCTTTCTGCTCCTTTCCGTTAAAATCCTGCTCTGTTCTAATGGAAATGTAATCCACACATTTGACTCCTCTGTACTCGTATGACAGTGTTTAGGTAGCTTGTGGACTAATTGATGTCCAAGTCTTTTGATCTCTTTTATAGCCGCATTCTAACTAATTTCTCTGAGACACCGGAACTTATATCGCTGCCAAGAATAAACTAACGCAGTGATTTTCAACCTTTTTTTTCTTCTCATGGCACACATACACTAATTACTAAAGTTCTGAGGTGCACCAAAAAATGTTGTAGTTTTTGCCAATCTGACAAAAAAAAGTAGGTATAATTTAGATTGATTTACACTGTATAGCTCTTGTTGTGTAGGCTGACGTCATTTTTTATTTGGCAATCTGAAGGAAAAGGGGACCATGCCCCTGACGAAACAGTCAGGCATTGCATGTTTTAAAAATTTACTTTGGCATAAGGGTTGAAAATCACTGAACTAACTTAAAACACTGAAAAGTTTGAGTTTTGTTAGAAACGCTAATTCCACCAAGTGTCGGTGGGTTCTTCTCGGATTCAGACGGGTTCGCTCACTCTGAGTCTCAGTGCATCCCTGAGGTGAGGCGGACGGGGACTGGGGCTTGGATGCAGAGCGGCGTCCAGAGCAGAACAAGGGTGCGCACACTGTCTTCTTGAAGACACTGTCCGAGACACACTTCTCAGACACACTGTCTGAGTGTGTGCCCTGATTTCCAAAGTGCAGGGCGACGCTGGCTGGTCCTTCCCATGTCGTCCCAGCNGAAAAGTTTGAGTTTTGTTAGAAACGCTAATTCCACTAAGTGTCGGTGGGTTCTTCTCGGATTCAGATGGGTTCGCTCACTCTGAGTCTCAGTGCATCCCTGAGGTGAGGCGGACGGGGACTGGGGCTTGGATGCAGAGCGGCGTCCAGAGCAGAACAAGGGTGCGCACACTGTCTTCTTGAAATCTGAGTGCGTGCCCTGATTTCCAAAGTGCAGGGCGGCGCTGGCTGGTCCTTCCCATGTCGTCCCAGCGCTGCCCTTCTGTCTCACGGTCACTTCACAGAACAGCCAGCCCACCCTGTCGGGGTTGTTCTCCCCTTCACATTTCTTGGAGTCCATTTAGATGTGATTTATGTGAGCAGAAACCAAAAATGCAAGTCAAGCACACAGGCAGCCAGAGTCGGAGAAGGGGAGCACACCACGTAGAGCTCTCAGCCGTAGCTCCGCATGGAATCATCCGGCCCCGTGCGGAGGTCCTGGCTGTGTCCCAGGGGCTCTGATTCGGTTTGGATGGGGCCTGAGGTTCAGTCCTTTAAGTCCTGCGGGTGTTTCCATGGGAAGGGCACATGGAGAGCCACTGACTCACGGTCGCTACCATATGATAATGCGCTGAGGTCTGTGTCGAGTGCAAGGTCATATTCGATGTCCCTGCAAAAAGTTTTTGTGTGGGTGAGGTTGGAGTGCACTAGTCATTTTACAGGAACAGAGGCCAATGCGTTTGGAGAATAATGGGGAGAGGTGGTATGAGCGGGTGGTGGGAGACGTGAGGAGTATACCCTTGGCCAGGTTTTAAGATTGGGTCGGGCCCATTGCAGGGGCAGCAAGTTCGGGTTCAGTTCTCCTGGTAAACAAGCAGGGGATTTGAAGCAGAGGGCTGGCGAGACCTGAGTAGGTTGCTAGTGGAGTGGTCTAGGGGACGGAGAAACGGTGGCGTGGACTCGGGTGGTAGTGATGGGACAGGGAGGAAGGGACAGAGTGGACACCTGTCTTGGGTGCAGAGACGATGGTGCTCACAGCTTGGTTGCTGGGCGTGAGGGAGAGGTGTCAGGGACCCCTGGTTTGCAGCACTGTGGCTGCCATGGGGACTGCTGGCAGGTGTGCGTGTTGCAATCGCAAATGAAATTTTGTTTTGTTTTGTTTTTTTGCGTATGACAGCTGAGGAGTGAGGTGTTCTCCTTTGGCCAAATGTATGGCATAGGTGCCTACCAGACATCTAAAACTGAAAGTCGGAGAGTTGTATTTTTCTTTGTGTAAGTTCTGGAGAAAAGTCCAAACCAGAGATGTAAGTCTGGGGTTAAGGGACCAGATGGGGTTACTTAGGAAAAGACTACAGAGAAGAGGAAGGCCTCAGGGACCAAGTCCAAGGGCATCCTTTATTTATAGCACAGTAGGTGGGAGTGAACTTTATCTACAAGATGTTTACAGTTGTGAGCCCGAGAAACAGACTTTATTCTCGTATTATTGTGTATTATTGTGTTACTTTCCATACAAACAACTGTAAACCGCTTCTCCCTACCCTGTACTGTGTACACAGTAAACTTCTGGGGAATTGGAAAAATAGCGACACTGTTCCTAAATTCAGCAGGAAGCAGAATGACGGTAGTGCTCTGTCGAATAATCTTTTGTGGCAGATTTAGTATTTATTTGGTCCTAGAGCTGTGGTGAGTAGAAAGTCTCACTAATAAAATGTCATTTTAATTTAGAAATTATATTACAGAGTAACAGTAAAAGTTCTTCAACAACATTTAAAGAAAAGACTTCTCAAGGTCACCCTCACACCTACAAAAAGTTAAAATATAGGTAATTCAGTAAAATGGCCTTAGCAGGAATACTTCTACGGTGACTATCACTCGTTGGCCCCACGTATAATGGGGTTCAAGTTTTATGCAGGGAAGTTGACTCATCCAGGGTCAGGAAATCTGGGACTAGACCAATCAGACAAATCCCAGCTTGTAAGAAAGGTTCTGTATGCTGAAATTTCCAGTATTGTGTCTGTTAATCGGTTATGGTTTATCCATAATAAAGTGGACTGAAGGGGAAATTTCTCAGAGAAAAAATAGATAGCATCTTAAATGGTTGTGTTTGTAAGGAGTGCAGCTTAAACTTTGCCTGAGCCGTGGGTTGGCCACGCCTAGGCAATAACACAATTTCCTCCTGGAACTAGGAGTAAAGAACGGTTGATGTTCATTTATTGCTGGTGGTTGGTTACCCTGGATAGAGACTCGAGCCCCATTAGTTGGCGAGAATTCCTGGAAAAGATATTTGATGCAATGCTTGCCAGTCATCGATTTGGCCATTCAGACACGGAGCACACGTGTGCCCAATCCACATGGACTCCTCTTTTGTGTCTTTATATCTTATGCTGAACAAAACAACTTAGGAAGAAGAACTTGCTTAGAGACCTTAGAGCTCTCTGGGGTTTCATCCAACAGTGTACTCCCATTCTTCCCCTTTGCAAGTCGAGTGACATTGCAAAAGAAAAACAAAAGTGTTTTGAAAGTGTTACAACATTCCTGGGCTTCTTTTCAGAGCCCTTGAATGTTTAGTTCTAAAACAGTCCAGTTAAAGGACAAACATTTTTGTCGTGTTTGTAGTTAGTCAATAAGTATCTATTGAGCCATGAAGTAGCATCGTTGTCAAACCCTGTTGGGACTGTGATGCAGGACATTAATTCAGGGCTGTGGTTTTATCCTGGCCCGGCACCCACATTTTATTATGCTGCTCAAATCGCGTAACTCATCCCTCGAACCAGAAACGGAGCCAGCTTCCAGAAATTGCAAAAGGCCACTCTAGACTGTGCCATGACTACATAATACTGTACTTGCCCATCCGCCGTCGAGCCATCTTACATTCTCAGACAGAATATGGCCATAGTAATGTTTTTATCTCAGAAAACACTTCAGAACACTGGTTCCACGGCTTGGTGTAGAGGAGGATGTTTGATGGATAGACCACCATGGGGTTCTGTGTGTAGTGAATACTTCGTTCTCCTGCCCAGATAGGAAATGAAATGAACTAGAGATAATGCTTCGGCAACCTCCCCAAAACTAACACACTTGCCAGCCCTGACATCAAATTGGAACGTTGTACCCTGTGCGCCTCATTCTCTCTCCAACTGGATGGGGTGGCAACATTACCGGTGCCTTGAAGGAGCATTAACAGTGCTTCCTGGTGAAATTCAATGTTTACCGTTAGAAGAGCATCCTAAAAGTACAAGTATTTGGCTGGATGTGTGGGGAGGGTAACAGTGTGAGTGATATCACTGTTCCAGCGCACAGAGATGTGGGGCTGCCAGATGACGTCACAGAGGTGGCAGGGTAGCGGGCCTCTCTCTGGCCTGGCCTGGGGCTCTGTGTGTCACAGAACTGTTTCCAGAACAATGATGGACGGCCCTTTTCCTGGCCATGGACTGCCAGTCTCATAAATACATTATGCATTTACTTTCCCTCCCCTCCCCCAAAAGGCCTCTTAACAATAGACACAGAAGAGGAGCCATTGTGAGCGTGGAAATGAACCCCACAGAGCTTTTACATATTTCAGTGATAGCTTTCCTGTATTCTTTCTGGAAAGGAAAAAAGACAAAGCTTACGCTAAGGGTTTGATTTCTAGCCCTTAAATCTAAGTCAAAGCCAGAATAACCAAAGAAACAGTGATTTTTCCAGCTCGTTTCATGTGGCGGCACACACAAACTAATTACTAAAGCTGGGTAGCACGCCCCCAAGTGTCTTTTTGGCCCGTCTGTCAAGAAGGAGTAGGCAGCGTTTTGATTCGTCCACCCCCGGTGGCGGTTGTGTTGGCTGTCGTCACCTTTTTTTGAACAGTCTAAGGGGAAAGAGGCCAGTGCCCCGACCCAGCGGTCAGCTATTGCCTGTGGTAAAGACTTGTGCAGCGCAGCGGTGAGCTGACCCACGCGGTTGGAAATCGCAGCTGTCCGGTAGCACCCTGACGGTGGAAAAGGGACGGAAGCTGTTCGAGATTGTGTCACATGTACATGATTCCAACGGTGCCGTGGTGATTCACGCCTGTGGAACTGGCATCCACTCAGTCCTAGGGTTGATGTAACCATGTGCCGCGCGGCTGCCTGCCAGGAGGGAGCATAGATCAAGCAGTGCGGTAGCTGCCCGTCGTGGAAGCTTCAGCCACACGGAGCTGGGTGCGATGGGAGGTGCTGGGCGGGCCTCACGACCCAGTGGTCAGAGCAGCTGCTGCAGCCCTGGTTGCCCGGTGTGAATCCCGCCCCCACTGCTGAGGCAGTGGGTCCTTGAGCGAGAGCATCCATCCTGTCCTTTCTTTTCCCTCATCTCTAAAAAGAAGGGTAAGCATAGGACTTATAGAGTTGTGATGAGAATTAAGTCAGTTAATATTTTTAAGGCATTTGGCCGAGTGTGTGGCTCCTAATAAACGCTGGAGAAGAGTTTATTTAACAACAACAACAACAAAAAGAAACAGTGGAGAATAAAGCAGAAAAGGCGTATTTTCTGGTAAAGTGATGCTTTTAGCTCCAGCTTTACATCACCACCCTTCAAACTGGGACTCTCCTGCCTTGTCCCCGTGTCTCAGAGGTCCCTCTAGAGCCCGTGTTCAGGCTGCAAAGATGTCAACCACACGCCCTTGGCCTGACTGGGATAAAAAATCAAACACGGTCCTACGCATGTCAGTAGCATTGTCGGCAGCATCTGTGTGAATCCATCCGTGTGGTGGCCTGAATCACTCCTCACGCTCACATGCTGTCTTTGCATCCATTGAAGCAAATATTTTATTTAGATTTTTTTAAGTAGTGCAGATGGCGACAAACTACACTCTTGGTGGGCTAGGTTTCCAGATC
This sequence comes from Sturnira hondurensis, assembly GCF_014824575.4. NCBI lineage: Eukaryota > Metazoa > Chordata > Mammalia > Chiroptera > Phyllostomidae > Sturnira > Sturnira hondurensis. The sequence goes on along the minus strand of NW_028082350.1, from coordinate 15,797,657 downwards.
CATGTCTTGTTTTGAGCATTTAATTAAGCTGTTTCTTAATTAAAATTTTATTTGCAGTACCCACAATTTATTTATTGAACTGCTGCTATTAAGTTCATGGAGGCTATTTCCTGTGTGGGCTTCACCTAGAGCCACCTGCTCAGAAAAGGAAATTAGGAGAAGTAGTCATAAAGCCTGTCTCTCGCCACCAGGGATACGCAGCACGTAGCTGCCAACGTTTTATTTGTCATCGCATCCCTCTGTCTCGGTGCAGAACACCAGAGGTGACCAGGGTCTCGTCTCAGACAGAACAGAGATTAATCCCCCTTTGCTAATGGAAGTTCGATAACCTCATTTAATAACGTAAAAAAAGACATTTTCCTTTGTTTGAAACTTAGGTTCCCTATTTAACGTAAAGGATTTCCGAGCAATCAAATAAGATGAGTGCCTAAATTTGGGGTGGATTTTGCATGGTTCTGAATAGTAACACGGAAAAGTAGGCAGAGTCTATCCCTCGTCCGCAGATTCAGGCCACACTCTAAGAAAGTGGGCACGCGTTCCACAGGGAGGAGCCGGTGGCTCGAGAAGCCCTTTCCGTGGGGGCGTAGCTCTGAACCCACAGGAAGTGTCAGCCACGGAGACGGCGTGGTGGGAGAGCGCCGGGTTCCACCCTCCGGACAGGAGCTCTGCCGGAACCTGTGCAGCCTCCACGGCGCGGTCACCGGAATCCAGAAAACCGCACTGCAGGTGGCGCTCTGGACCGGCCTCCTGCAGCAACCCTGAAGCATCCACCCGGCATCCGTCTTTGTCCTGGGGCGCAACCTCCCACAGGGGAGGGGCCGTGCTGCCCTGGCACCGTCGCTGAGGCGCAGAAGGTGCGCGATGTGCGCTTGGTGGGCGAGCAGATCGATGGCAGTTGTGGTATGAACAGCTGCCCCTCGCTGGCCACTGTGGAGGGTGTGGTCACTGGGTGGGTCACTTGGGGTCACTGGGCCGCTGGGTGTGGTCACTAAGGCGTTTTCTCAGCGGATGGACAGGCTTCCGGGCGAGGACCCGCAGGGTCCCTGGTGGCACCCACAGCAGCTCACTTTGGTTTGGAAAAAGCCTTCCTCTCCAGGCTCTGGAACCAGAGCACAGTCAGAAAAAGGGTTCCACCCCTAAGAAAATGCAGCCCCTGGGCGTTCGCTGGGCCAGTGAACCCTGGGCTGAGTTCCCACCTCCAGGGACCCCCTCCCCGGGCTGCCTGCCATCATCCGCATGGCTCCTGTGGGAGGAAACCGAGGTGTGGACAGGTCCGCCACGGGTTCCAGGCGCGTCAGCTCTGAGAGCTGCAAGAGCTTGTGGGAGCAGCACCCTTCGCGGGGCCGTAAGATCTGGGAGAGCCTGACGACCCCGGGACCCACATCAAGATCCTGGTCTGGCTCTTAGAAAGGGGCGATGTTCTTGGTGTCACAGTGATGACGTGGCCTCCAGGTGACCACAGGGGACAATAGACGGGAGCCGCCCATGGCATCCTGGCCTTGCAGGGCCCCCATGAGGATAACAATGGTGATTGTGAGGATCCTGAACACCTGTGTCCAGTTCAATGTTTCCGACGACAGTGACGTCCCATCGGCCTCCAGTCCTCAGGTCCCCACAAAAGCCCTTTGAGGTGGGCAGCCGAGGAGCGATGGCCTCGACCGCGCTTATTTATGAGTCCAGGAGCACAAGGGAAGGGGTGTGGTGGCCCACGGTCCCTCGGGCAGCGAGGGCTGAGGGCTCTGAGCCCAGGCTCCTGCCCGGTGCTGCCCGGTGAGCTCGGCACTGTGGGATCGGTCAGGGGCTGTAGCCAGAGCTCTGGCTCCCAGACCCCGGTGACCATCAGAGCTGTCATCAGAGAAGCTTAGATTGTAACCTGCAGGCTCCTGGGTTCCTGGAGTGAAAATCCCCCTAGGAGCCCATGGGTGGGGGACAGTGGCGCGGAGGCCCTGCAGCAGGCATCCTTGATGAGCCTCCCAGGGGTCCGCTGTTGTTCACGCACAGCCTGCCGGGCCCTCTGCTCACTGGTGACCAGGGAAGGCTGCGAACTGCCCTGGTGGTTTCAGGCTCCTGCAGTGTCTTCCAGTCCTACTGCTCTGTCTCCCCCCACCAGCCTGGGTCCTCCTCATTTGCACAGACCTGCTCACGTCCATCACGATGTAGTTCCCAGTTTCCCGCTGTGTGGGTCTCCCTCTTGCATGTGGGTGCCCCTTGAGGTGGGGGCAGTGAGGGGTGTATATGCCAGGCCCCCGAGTCAGCGTTTTTGCACATGTCAGCCTGGGAACCGTCCCTGCAAGACTCCGAGGTCATTGGTGACGGTCCCCGTGTTGCCAATGGGGTGAGCGCAGAGCCTGGCCGAGGACAGTGCAGCCCGGCCAGGGTGGCGTCTCGCCCGGCTTCGGTCCGGCCTCTCCATTCATTCTATTCTGAGCTGCTTCCAGGCTCCCGGGCAAGACAGCTCTTGTGCTCTGATAGAGAAACTTCGTCTTACATTTAATAATAAATCCTTTTACCTCTTACTGCATAGTCCACTCCATGTGGTAAAAGAGACTAGTTTTCTTTTTTTTTAAGAATTAAAAAAACGAATGCCTTTCTTCATTTGGGAATCATTTCCTAGCAAGCTTCAAGGAGGCGAGTGGCCTTGATAGAGATATGACATTTATTTATTCGAGCTCTTTAATATTATAAGGAAACTCCAGCCAACCTCCTGCCCTCTTCTTATCTTAACCCCAGGAAGAAATGAAATATCAGAGCACATGGGAGCCTTATAGATTGTGTGGTTCGAGCCATTCACTTTACAAGAGATGACCGAAGCTCAGAGAGATTCAGCGAACCTGTCCCAGGTGACATGTCTCATGAGTGATGGATTAGGGACTAGAGTCCAGCTCCACGTCATATTAAGTGACTTCTAGGGTGACAGGTTAGATTTATTGTCGGCTACCCATTCATAAGCAAAATGTCCGTGTCTGAAATTAGACTCAGGTACAAACTTCTCAAGAGGGAGATGGTTCCTTACTTTCAGGAGCAAAACCTTCCCCGTGGGATGCGTTTGTAAATGTTGATCACCCGGATCGCTGTCTCGGGACATTCAAGGAATTGGATTCGTCCCTTCCGTGTGCTCCGTTCGCCTCCGTGGCCCAAACCCAGCCTGCCCTACTACGATCTCGCCTTTAGGTGCTTGGTACCCCTGTCAGCGTTTTGGGCTTGAGCAAGATAACCCTCCCCTGTCCTCTGCCTTCATCCAAGGGGCGATTTTGTAGCTAAAGGGGAACTACCAGCACCCCTGTTATCACAGGTCAGCTCGGGGAAAGAGGAGAATGCCCAGTTGTAATTTAAATATTAATTTTTCACCTATTTAAGGTGAAAATGTTCCTTTTGACCATTTTTTAAAGCTAGATAAAAATTTTTTAAAACTTTTCTAAACTATATTAGCTTTTTTTTCCTTACAGAGACTTCACATTCTCATTGACTTAACTTATTCAATGAATATCTATTCAGTGCCTGCAGTGGGAACACTGCCCCAGCATTGGGGGTTCTGTGGTATACAGCAGACAGAACCAGTGCCCACTCAGGACCCCATCGGAGTGGGGAGACAGATAATACTGAACAAACACGTATGGGTGCTATAAAGGACAGACGGACAGACACACTGTGAAGAAAAGCGAACAGTGTGAGAAGAAGCTGGAGGATGAACGGAAGGGCTATTTTGGACCCGATGGCCAGAGAAGGGCTCCCTGGGCGGAGGGATGGGGGCAGAGACCCTCCTCGCTCTGGGGCAGAAAGGGGGGGGACAGGATACGTGCGGGTAGGCCCTGAAGCAGGGGGCATGTGAGGGTGTCTTCGGAAAGTCAGGGTGCTGGGGGGCCTTGGAGCACAGCCACAGCGTGGGAGAGGGGTGGGAAGGGCAGTTCACTGGGTGTCGGGCTTCTACAGCCTTATGGCCTGGGAAGAAGCCCCCGTTATGACCTTGGTCCTGACTTGCTATGAACAATTATCTGGTGTGTGATGGAAAAGTTGGAGAGAAAAGGCAAGAAAGGTCAAGAGGGGAAGCATAAAGACTTTCTAGAGGCCTCCCCGAAGTACCAGATTTAGTTCATGTCACAGTTATAAAAAGATACACCACTTGCCACTCTTAATGAAAAGGAGGAGAAGAATGGCCTCTGGCCCTCAGCTTCTCTAAACAAAGGGGAGGAACTAGCTAGATTGATTCGTCTACGCAAAAACACTTATTAAGTGTACACCGTATTCCAGACACTGCGTTCTGCTGTGCCCTGAGAATAAAAAGATGGAAAGGACATCCTGCCTCACCCTCAAGGACCTGTGGTAGCAGAAAAATACCCAAGATGGGTAGGTCGATCAAGGACAGAGGCATGAAGCTGGACTAACTTCACAGAAGGGATAACCCCCGAGTTGGGTCTTACAGGAGCAGAAGTTCCCGCTCCTGTAAGGAGAGGCAGATCCAGTGTATCAAAGCCGCAGAGAGGCACCACGCAGCCGGGTAGTAATGGATGTTGCTGGAACCTCGGGTCAAGAAGGGGCGTAGGCGGAGGAAGGGATGGGCAGGTGTGCGGAGCCCAGACGATGGGCCAGTGGACTCCCCCCACCCCCAGGTCAGAGAATCGGCACCCATTTTCCTCATTTTAGGGCTTTAGCATCACTGGAAACATTTTTCCTTCTTTGTGTGTGGTCGGAATAAGCATCACAAGCCCCTGTTTATTTTTACAGCCACGTTTTCTAAGTTCCCTGGCTTCCACCGGGTTAAAGAATACCTGTTAAGAGATGCTTTTCATGCACGGGTGTTGCAAACACTCTGAGGTCTTCTGTGGCTTTTCAAGGTGACTTTTGTTGAGTTAGCAGAAGACCCTGTGAATTCCGGCTTCCAGCCTGGCTTCCCGGGGATTCTTCACTCCCGGTCTGGGTGTGGTCACTTGGGTTTGCATGTCTAAAGTGCCTGATGTGCGTGCGGCACCGTGACGGACCCCACGGCTTATCATTTCCACAGCTGGGCTCATGTGCATTCTTCCTCAGTTTTTTAAAAATCTTCAACCAAGGCTATTTTATACTATTGATTTGGAAGAGAGAAGAAGGGAGAGAGAGAACGAAAGAGAGGGAGAGAAACAGCGCTGTGAGAGAGAAGCACCGACTGGCTGCCTCTTGTATGTGCCCTGACTGGGGATGGAACCTGCTCCCTTCCTGGTGCACGGATGGTGCTCCAACTGAGTCTCTGATCAGGGTTGCTCAGTGGTTCAGAGGGCTTTTGGGCAATCATTCCTTAAAGGGACCCCCTTGAAATGCGATTTGGAATGGAGAGTTGTATCCACTCAGTCACCACGTCTGGGACTGGGGGCTCAGGTCAGGTGTATTCTCTCCTTCAGAAGCATTTATCGATGGCCTGCTTCAGGCAAGGTTGCCCATCAGGTGCTGGGGACACGGAAATGAGTGTGATACAATCCTTTCTTCTGAGCAACTTACAAGTATGGAGGACGTCTTATCATTCTGATAAGAAATGTTCTAATTCTCTGGCTTCAGTATACAGACTGAATGGTTTTAGGTCAATGGTTAAAAAGGTTTTACAAAATTTCATTAAAAATAGTTGCGTCCTTTGATTATGGATAAGCGCAGCCTCTCATGGGGGTGGGAAGCTGGATGCGTTTCTCCAACGAACGGATGGGGGGCGAGGGGAACAGGCAGAAGAAAAGTACCGATTCATGGTGGACAACTTGAGCCCCTGCACAGCTGCTGTGCAACACTCCCCCTTTTGTTCAAGCCGTGCTGCTCTCTGGATTCCTCAGCTCTCTGCGACCGCCTGGGGGCCCTTCAAATGTCACCAGGGCACCAACCAAGTGTCACACACGCAGCAGCCCCTGGGTGGCATTCCCTATGAAAAGCCTGGAATGAAGTCACTGCCCAACAAGCGTCTGCCTATGAAAGACAGTGAACTGGTGGGGAACCCACCGGAGACAATGCGAGACTTCATTCCTGCCTCCGCTGATAACTGACTGCCCCCCCCGTAAAATCTCCCCGTGACCCAAGTCCCCTGTGGGGAATCTGGGACGTGTCTGTCCTGCACTTCTGACCTCCAGGGGACTGAGAGCTAAATCCGGGAGATTGTGGAGAGGGTTAGACTTCCACGTCTTTCCCAGCCCTGTTTCCCTAACTCTCTCCTGGCCGTTTTTCACAAAGGCGAAGCGGCCTCCTGCTCTGGGGGGAACCGTTGGCCCTCACCACGGAGACTCTGGGGACACCAACAATGGCTGTGACCACTGAGTCCTCACTGCGTGCCAGCCGCTGCGCTGAGCACTTTACACGCGTTCATCTCACTTCCTCTCAATGACCCGCAGGCTGGGCAGCACGAGCACTCTTGTTTTATAGTGAAGACATTTAGACTCTAAAACGCACGTGGTTCTTGGCCTGGGTTCGCAACACTAGGGAGCGTTCCGAAAGCAGAGGTGGGAGCCGGGTCTCAGGGGCCTCAAACCTCTCTCTGTCTCCCTCTCTCTGTCTCTCTGTGTGTGTCTGTCTGTCTGTCTCTACATATAGATAGATATATACACACATACATTCATATATATGGGTGTAGAGGGAACTATATATCACAACACATTTGTGCTCCCCAACTCACGGACAGATACCTTCTCCGTAGGAAAAGTGCCTACCGACTGAGTGAAGCCCATCCCGGGAAGCCCATGGAGCGACTGCGTGTGAAAAGCAAACCACATGGGGTGTGTTAGGCACGAGTAAAGCAAAACGGGTGGATTTTGAAAAACGTACCAAGAGACTTTTGAACGATGCTGTCAGCAGCCACCCCTTCTTCCAGACAGTGTTCGAAGCTCCTCCCAGGAGGTACCACACAGGAGGGGGGGGGGCCACACAGGAGAGAAAGGGAGGCTCACTCCTTTTGGGCTGGATGTCAGTCTCCCCAAAGGAAAAAGTAACCTTGGCATCGTATTTGACCATGGAACACTTAGCTGTGCTGAAGAGCAAATCCATCCTCAAAGTGTGAAAAAGACGGCACCGCGGATATGCACCTGAACAGCCAGTTTTCCCCCATTAAAAATGTGTAAATAAGTATTTATTTACTCATAAACCAACCTGCTGATTATAAAGATAACATGATGATTACCAAAAAAGGACCCAGTGATAATCACCACATACTTCTAAAGTGTATTTGAAACAACATTTTGAAAATATTTCAAGCAGGCAAGCCAGTGTTTTTAAAAATAAATGCGGTCTTCCAAGAGAAATGTTTTCGTGGAGACGGCCCATATGCGGCTGTTACAGGCATTTCTAAATGGCAACGTTGCTTACTCATCACACATCTGGTGCAGCATTGGAAGACTGAAGCCCTATTTGTGGATAAATACACAATTATTTCATAGATATATTTCTTTCCAGGAAAATTATAATAACTACTACAACATTTTGAGCGCTAACCATGTTCCAGGCACACAAGTTTTGGATTTAACACTGAAAACAGGCCTCGCAAGCACAGTATCCCATTCACTTTTCTTTTAGATTTTATTTATTTATTTTTAGAGAGAGGGGAAGGGAGGAAGGAAAAGGGGGAGAGAAACATCCATGTGTGGTTTCCTCTCATGCACCCCCTACTGGGGACCTGGTCTGCAACCAGCCATGTGCCCTGACTGGGAATTGAACCCGCGACCCTTTGGTGCACCGGCCAGCGCTCAGTCCCCTGAGCTACCCCAGCCAGGGCCAAGTCTACTCGTTTTTCATGTGACACAACTGAAGCTTACAGAAGCTCGGCAACTCCGCAGAGTCTCCCGGTCAGGGCCATTGTCTCTTGAGGCTCCTTGGTGGGAGAGTAGCTTCGCCATTTCTGCTTAGGCAGAGAATGGGCACGCAGGCTAAATGGCGCACGGCTCCGCTGGAGTGTGGCTGGGCCAGAACCGAAGTGAGACATACAGGGGCTGGCAGGAGGGAGGCCTGCTTGAGTGTGGTCAGCAGGGTAATAATATGGGTGTCATGATTTAGAGTTTTAACGTGAGCATTCACCTAAAAATGTCATGTGGTGAGCTCGAGTGTGACACTGTTATGTTGCAGAATTGCAGGCTTATGATGTTGTAATAAAAGATTTTGTAATGAAAAGGGGGCGCTATTTGTGCCGGACACCCATCTCTCCTTAAATCACTCAGTAAGATAACCTATGTGAAAGCACTGAAGCCACATCATTTAATTAACCCTCAAGTTCCAGTGCAAAAGGACCACCTGGGTTGCTTTCTCAATACAGGTAATCTGGAGCCCACGGGTTAGAAGGTCAAGTTGGACAGAAGGGGGTTCGGGAGCCTCCAGAGAACGAGGAGGCTGTTGATCCGTGGGACCCACTCGGAAACCCCGCTGCCACACTGCAGATGCTCCCAGTGCGGCTTCCTCCCCTTCCCCTCCCCGCGTGTCTGAGGACAGGAAGAAAACCAGGGACGATGGTGTGAGGGCAGTTCCTGGGGGGTTGTGTCTGCTTTAGGTTGTTTTATTCACATTCCCTAAAATAAAATTTCATCTCAAATTCAGCCTCGTACCTCGAAGGCCTCTTTTCAAAGACTTCAGGGAACATAAGGTTGGGGTTTGGATGGATGAAGGAAGTTCTCCCAGAAGCTCCCCGGGGCCCTCCAGCCTCAGAGCAGCCCAAGGAGCGCCAGGTGGGGGGCGGGGTTTCCTGTTCATTCCCGTTACCCGTGTAACCCGGCTTTATGCATCCGGTGGCTCTCACAGTCGTTCTGAAGGGAAGCTTTCCTGCGCGTTCCCACTGAACTGTAATGCGTGTGTTTGGGGGACGGGAAGGTGAGGCTCAGTGTCCGTTGGCTTTTCCGTGAGTTAGTGGATTGTACTCTCCAGCTTTACCTTTTCTCTGGGGATGGAAGATGCTGTTAGATTTCTCAGGACTGGTGACGAAACTCTAAGGTTTATACGTTATGTGTCAGACAATTCAGAAGGCAGTGTATGCATTTTGGAGGGCTCTTTTATCCCCTCCTTTTTCTGTCTTCTGGGTGTGTAACGTTTGGAAAGTTTAATCCAATCTATGATGGATAGGCAAGAGAAAGGGATTAAAATTTAAACACTTTAAAGCACCTCACATCAAAAGGTTTTGTGAAGAAATGGATTCCAAATCCTAGGTTCTACGAGGATTTTGTATTCATGTCTTTACTCATTCAACGGGAGACCTGGGAAAGGCCTTCATCCTGGTTTCTTCTGAGCAGCTGCAGCCTGAGGTGTCGGCCATGTGTGTGCTGGGCGAAGGCTGAGGTCAGAGTCAAGGTGCCCCTTCACTGCTCAGCATCCATGGGGGGCAGCGTCAGCTGTGCTAAAGGCACAGTTGTGCCCTCGATGTGCTCAGAGACTGTGACGAGTGGCCTGTGATACTAACAACAGACTTGTCTGATGTGTAGGTTCAGCATCTGCTCAGTTTACTACTTAAAAAGAGAGAGAAGAAAAGATATATATGATATGCCCTATATGCTTTTGACATATAAGGAAGGAAGGAATTAGTGGCAGCAAAACAGACCCAGGGCTGGCAGGAACGACGCTGATGGCCTAGACGGAGTGGCAGCACCTGCCTTTGGGAGGGAAGGTTTCGGGGATGAACTTGACATAGATACAGAAGACCAATATATGACCGCCAATCTGCTGGCACCTATTACTATGTTCAATGTTCTTAGGAGACACATGGAATCTTTACAGAAGAGGAAAGTAGAGGGGTGTTTTTTCTAATTTCGATAATCTGTATATCTTACTCCCTTGAAAACACACACACACCCAGAAACCACATATAATGTCTGTGCATTCGCAGTGAGTGGTGGGAAGTAGGAATTGGTAAGGCCACAGGGGAGGGGGGTAGCGGAACACTAACCACCCCCTTCTTTAAGTACCTGGCGTGAGCATGCTCCAGACGCTTCTGTGAACAAGTTGTGGAGGATTTTCTTTTTAAAATAGAAAAATGGTCTGGAGGCCGACCCCGACTTGGAAACTCCGACTCTAATTCTCTCTTCAACCTCAGCTTCTGGTCTTGGCTTTGGTATAGCTGGGTCCTAAAGACACACGTACAAAGTCTATGCGGACCTTTTAATTCCGTATACAAGTCAGCCCCGTTTCTAAGTCAGGCCAAGCCGTCCGCCTTGGCAGAAGGTGCTCTTGGTGTGCAGGACCAGAGGGAGGGGTGCCTGGCTGCGGGGGCGGGGGGGGGGGAGGGCGTTCGTAGAATCACATGGATTTTGGTGAGAGCCTTCACTGTCCCCCCCGCCCCCTATTTAACAAATGTTTTCAAATATTCTCAAGTAACACACTTAACTTGAAAAAGAGTATGGATTTGCTTATTTTTGGGTCAATGGCCACTATAGCCATTAGTCGTGTGTAAAAATCTGTTTGTGCATCTTGGAGCGCTCGGCTCGTAGGTCACATCACAGTTTCAGCGCTTTACCTGCCTGGTCCATGCAGAGAAAGCCCGCTTTGAATCTAAAACAGGCTTTGGCAGAAAATTTTTTCAGCAGTTGTGAAATGTTGCATTTTTTTTTTAACCTTACTCAGTGAAGTTAGAGTGACTGTCAGCTGTGGAGACAGACACAACATCCCCTGGAGGAATATGGCGAGGTCCTGTGGTTCCCTCTTTCCCTCCGCAGAGACTGAAACGGGACCGGAGGCAGCAGCCTGAGTACAGAAATCAGGAGCCACTTCATGAAGCCACTTAGGGAGGTCTGAGCAGGAGCGGGGGTCCAGCTCTGGCGGTGCTTCTTCCCAAAGCCCACCCTTCCCTGGCACTCCTTTCTGTGAAGGCCAGAGCCTTGGGGCGACGTGTAGGGCAGTGGGAAAGCAGGAGACAGGTGCTAGCGCTCGAAAGGGTGAGTGTAACCGTCACTAACCTGCCTGCTCTTCTCCAGGACTCACTTTGCTGGGTGTGGCTCGGGTTCCAAAAAGCCTAAGAGATCTCATAAAGATAACCTAAAGACCCAGGTGTGGGTGTGGACTGACTGAGACAACACAGCACACCTCGAATCATTCCATTAGGGTTCTGGAGAGTGCCCGTGGCTGGAGGAAGGGGGCTGGGGAGTGTAGCTGGGGGACTGTCAGCACCTGGAAGGGTGGGGAATGCTTCCTGGGGGGGGGGGAGGTTTTGAGCTACCCGCCCCCAGGGCGGGGCGTTCATGTGGATTCCTTAGAAGGAAAGGTTAGGACAGGCATTTGAGGTAGTAGGAGCCGCACAGGCTAAAGCTCCAAGGCAGGAAGGCCCTTGCGTTGGAATGGGGAGAGCAGCCGGTGTGGTTGGAAGACTGGGGGCGAGCAGGCGACAGGGCTGCTGGGCATCGTCCATGCAGCGCGGCGCAGCCTGGGACCCTGGGTGCATTCGACAGGGTGGGCAAAAGTAGGTTTACAGTCGTTCCTGCGGAAAGAGGCACTGGCGTGATGATTTTCAGTGGCTTTCTTAATTCAACAGAACGCTGCAATGGTGCGGCGCACCTAGGCACGATCTCGTGAGTTCTACTGTGGCGTTCGTTTGAGTTAAAAGAAGAAAAAGCTACCTGATAATCATCAGCTGCATTTGTTTTTCATAGGAACCGCTGTAAACCTACTTTTGCCCGCCCTGCGTTCTGTGGCGTGTGCTCCGAGGCAGCTCTGGTTGGCACCGCTCACCTTTGGGCGAGAGTATCAGGACTTCAAATTCAGGCTCTTATTATGTTACGGTTCTTCCTTGGGTTTTTATTTCCATTCCTGTTTGTAAAAAAAGAAACAAAAAAAACCTTTTTTGTATCTCATAAGAAAATTATGCTTGTGCTTATTCATCATGTCATAGCAATTTTAACTAATTTACTATCTACAGTGGCCTTGTATACCTTCCAGAAACTGGCATATTAGTTCAAGTTAGTAGGGATCTGAAGTACCTTATGTTATCAATGCGTGTATTGATTTAGGTTATAAATACGGCTGTGTCTTCTTTCTTAACTTTTGGAAGGCCTGGCTTAGAAGGAGGGACGTAAATCAACTCTTGTGCACAGAAATAGAAGGCTTTTCAGGTCCCCGTTCTGAAGGGTTGCAGCTCCCGCCTCCGTCCACTTGGTCATTCTTGAACCTGCCTGTGTTCGTGTTGGAAGATCGTCAACATTTCTATGACTAGATACAGCTCTTCAAGTTTTATTTGAAGAAAACATGCCTTCTCAAAAGCAAAAAAAAAAAAAAGTAATTTCTGGTTCACTGGTTGGGTCAGGAAAACATGAGATATATTTGCTAACGAACTTCTGGCGGCTGAGTGTCTCAGCCAAACTCTGCTCTGAGGAGTGTAAACAGCAGAGCCGGCTCCTTGCACCGGTGAGACACGGTGCCAGGGGTCCCGTTGTTCTGTAGACTCCTGTCACCAAGACTTGGGATGCTTATTTGTACGTCGTGTACGTTAGGAAGAACTGTAAGCCATTCTTGTCGTTAGTCCTTCTCAGGCTCGAACAGTGATGCGGGGAAGACCGTAGGCCCGTTGGTGCGCAGTGACATAGCACCAGGAAACGGGGTCGGTTTCGAAGCGAGACGCAGCATTTGTTAGGCAGGTGCACCCACGCTCCGCTCAACATTGTGACTCACCTGGTGAACTAATAGTATCTGCCCAGCACCTGCTTTATCCAGAACTTTCTTTTGTTCACAGGTCATAGCAAAATAATAAAAAAAGGGAGAGAGAGAACATGGTCTCTATTTTATAATTCAATCAAAATTTTAAGTCATGCATAAAATAGGTAACTTGATACTTAAAACATACCAACATTTACAGAAATATTACAAATTCATGCTCTTCAAACTGAGTTTGTAGATGCTGAAGGAAACAACTGCCTATCGGCAAGGATCCCTTGAAGAAGGCCTGTGAGGAGAGACGGGTTTGGCGCAGCCGCAGTGAGAGAGCAGGGATGAAACCGAGAGGTGTGAATGGGAGCTCGTGGTCCAGAGAGCAGCAGAGCCCCGCGGCACTGTCTGCTGTGTCCCCCAGCTGTGTGGCGTCCGCACCCTGGGCACTACCAGGGACCAGGGTGATAAAAGACACACGGCTGGTCTCCAAAGCTGGATTCCTAGTCCACAGTGGCAACGGAAGTCGGTATTAGAGAAGGACACCAGCTCGGGTGCCCCGGCGGGACAGACCCGGGTCAGACCTCGCCACCTGCCAGCTGCCCTTGTGTGTGGCACTCTGCAGACTGTCACGACAAGCCAACAGACTAGACAAAGGTGGCAGCGTGGGCAAGAGGGTGTGGAAGGCTCTTCAGAGTAGATGATGAATTTTTATAAGTAATTAGGACTTCACCCAAGGATGGGGAGGAGGGCAGGGTGCGCTAGTGAGGGCCAGCGGCGGCACACGCGAAGACCTTGAACATGAAGCCAAATTTGAAGCGAAGAGTTTCAGATTACTGCCCCCGAATCAGGATGCATAAAGGACACAAAAGATGGACAGATTCAGAGAGTTGGTGGCTTCTGTTGACATGGTTCATGTGAACTTTTAATTGATAAAATAAGCATTCATGCACATTACATCACAATGAAATGTTCCACTGGGGTAGCAAATTGTTCGTTCTAAATATACTAGTTCGCTAAAAAGCAGATTTCTAGAGCAATGCACTTATTATACAGTTTTTTAAAAGTCTTCCCAGCAATAACATTTTATGTTGTACTTAACTTTTAGTGGACGCTTACACAGTTTTTACTTGTTTATGTTCGCCAATAATGTGCAGTGTTTTGAAAATGTCCAACAGCAAAGTCAGCCACTTTACTAGGAGACTAGAAGGCAGTTTTGTGTTGGGGCTCCCAGGCTCGGTTCTGCCAATGAGGAGCCGCATGTTCGGGACCTCACTGAGATTGGCTGAGACGGAACTGAGAACTATTTGTACCTAAGGGGAAGGGAAAAAACCTTCCAGTAGCCTTCTAGTAAACCTGGCCAAACAAATGAGTCATTTTCCACGGAAGTTTTATTGCTCATCACTACCAATTTCATTGTCACTTCGATCTGTGTGACAGGCTCCGCGACGCTGTTCTGCCTCTGAGGGCAGGCACTCCCGGACTCTCCCAGCAGGGCTGTCGTTTGCAGGAAAAGCCGCGTGGCCACAGGCCCACTCAGATAAACTCACAGCGCCATCCAAACCGACTGGTTTGCAAGGGGCAAGCCCATGTAATGCTTGGGTGTAACGCCCGTCAGATAGCACGCCTGCCAGAGACATTGAAATGGACGGGTTCCTCATCTCCTTCTTCTTCTTCTGACGATGGTGTCTCTAGACCTTCACCTGCACCCTGAGTCAAGTCCAAAGGCTGACCTTGAGAACCTTGGGAAATGAGAGGATAGGGAGCTGTGTCGGGGAGGGCTGGAAAGGAGGGAGGAGCGGTTAAGGCGTGGTGCAGTTTCTCAAGACAGGGATTTGGGAAACAGGCCGCTGACAAGGGAATTCCGACTTGAAAGACTGCCTTCCCCAGCTAGGTGGCATCTAGAACCTATGATTGCCATTTGGGAGGAAAGGAAGAAGGAAAAAAGGGAGCCTAGGGGTTTCTGCTTTGAGCAAAATGAGTTGTTTCTCTTTAATAAATGCACAGACTTAAGACGGAGCCTTTGACTTTGTAGTCCAAAGCCAAGAAAACCTGAAGATGAACAGTAAAAGACATTGAACTTTAGTTGATTACATGTTATTGGAGCTTTTATGTATATTTTATAAAGCAAAACATGGACATTCCATGCAGTATGTGAAGCACAACTTTCTAAAGAAACAGAATAACCTTTTGTTCTGATAGGAACTGCCTATTCAATCCTGGATACATCAGGGACACTTTTTTCTCCTGGCCATGGCACGAATGTCTTTCGGGGATTAAAAGGAGCATACCCATCTTCTTCCCTTTTGCACAGAACTTGACAAGATTATCCACATGCATTTGAAGCATAATATGAGTAATGTCTTATTTGTGAGGTTGCTTTCTGCCTCTGGCGAGGCCAGGCTTGTGCCCTCTTCGGCCTCCTCGCCCACCCCAGCGACCTGCTCTCTCTCAGCCTGCCTGTTCTCTTGAACCTCTGACCCTTTATAACTTAATGTTGTATTCCAGGGTCTGAAAAAAGCCCACTAGATGGATATAGTTTTTGCCAAATGAATAATGAAACGAATGATGTCAGGCTAGAAGTGATGGAACATAGCAATAACATTACAGTTGACAGTTACAGTTTCAGAGAACTTTCGTTATACGATTCAGTACTGAAAATGAAGGTAGGAGGGACATCTCTCCTACCCGTGTTTCACGGACAAGGAGACAGAGGGGCAGGCAGGGTGGGCAGGCCGCCCCAGAGTGCGGCCAGTGAAGTTGCTTGGCTCCCCAATTCTGCGTGCGTTCTAACACATCCTGCTGCTTCTGGAAGGAAGTTCCATATGCAGGGAGCAGAAGCTGCGACGATCATGTCTAGTGTCTTAAATTCTATTCTAGCTGAAACAAGACAGCACTCTATTTTTGAAAAGCTCGGATACTAATGTCATTTAATGAATGCTCACATCCACTTGGTGTGTCATTCCTTACAAATATGGAAGAAAAGAAAAAGAACAAACAATGCACGTTTGGTATCACTGGAGAATTTAGTACAACTCTCCCCTCCTGACCTGCTCTCCTCTGGCCGGCTGTTGGCCGAGCTGGCTCGGCACGGGCTGTGTACATGTCGACTCCGCACTCACCTCTGTGCTTTACAAACCGGCCCCGGTAGCTTGCCTGAAATGATGTCATGGCTGCTATTCCTCAGTCTATGCAGATGCACTGAATCGTGGCCGGGAGACCCAGAGCTTTCCCTTAGAGGGAAGAAGACTGGAAAGAAGGTGCAAAGCGTTCTGTCGTGATCTTAAAAATATAGTTTCTCTTTGCAACTCCATAATGATTCCCTTTCATGTAATCTTATCATGAACTGATTTGTACCTAGAAGCACCAACCCCACAGCCTCTCCCAGGAACGGAGTGAGCGCCGGCTGCCGGCCGCCAGCTGCCACGTGGACCTGCAGTAGAAAAGGGCAGAGGTGGCTGGACTCTGCCACTGTCCAGGGGTCCTCACTGTCCACAGGCCTGAACCGGAAGGGCCTTTACTAATCCGTGTTGCTTCCCCGTCTCCATCTTCTTCCTTTCCCGGGGGCAGCCTGACGTCAGCAGCCCCTGCACAACAGTTATAAAGGGAAAAATCCAGGGTGGCCCGTGTGCACTGCTTGTTTACCAGAATGTAACACTGTGTAGAGGAAAACGCCGACGTGGGAAGGGGCTGCTCGGGGCTTTGGAGCAGCCCCCTTCTTGGAAGGAAATCTTTTACCCAAAGGAAGTCGTCCTAGCCCACCCAGCCCCAGGGCAAAACATCGACATCTCCTGCCGGCTGTCACTTCTGCTATCGTCTGCACGCTCTGAAAACAACTGCAAATTATAAAGAGACTGCGACCAATGTCCTGAGTGGGACCAGGACACTGCAAACGCAGGACAGTGGTTTCAGATTGCCATTAACTACCTGCCAGTGCTGTTTGGGATGGCAGTTCAGTGAACGTGAAAGGAAGGACGGTTGAACATGACTCTCCCCGCCTGAGGTCCCCCCCCCCAGGGCGGCTGTTGGTCTTGCTGCCTCGGCCTGGGCTTTGCACACGTTGACTCTGCACCCACCTCTCTCCATGGCCTGTGTTTGTTTGGTCAGGTGTCTCCTTGCAGGGCTGACCCAGGACTCCAGCCATCATTGCACCCCTACTGTGAATTAGTCAATGTCCCCTCCTCCGGGGCAGACGCTTCCTCTAGGCTCCCCATCCATCGCCGGACCTCAACCCCCTAGTGTCCCTTCACACTCATTCAGAGTTCAGAGAAGCAAAAAATGAGGGTGGGGGTGGTACCCTCCCAGAAGGTGTCGTGGAGAGAGGCAGGGGCCTGACTCACTGTTATTCAGACTCTCCTGTATCAAAACTGCCGAGATAGAGCTTTTATACTGAGAACACTTATTACATCTTGGAACCCAACACTGCCGAGTGCATGCCCTGCGGTTCCCATTGCATTAAATCACTTGTCTAAGCTCAGTATTAAGTCCTCAGAGAGCTGTGCTTCTTGGAGGATCACAGACTGGAGTACGTGGTGCAGACCCCGGGAAGGGGCACAGCGGCCACTATGAGGCCCGCGGTGGTCTTGCACGCCCAGAGTCCAGGGAGGCTGGAGCATGCTCACCACGGGCCACATCAGGCACTGTGTGGGAGGAAATTGGTGACCCTACAAGACGAATCATGTTCTGCCAATTCAAGTGGTTGAGCATTAGAAGAGAAACAGATGAAGGATCGTTGATGGGGTCCGAGCTGAAGTCCTTGGAGAACGGCGGTCCCGAGCTCCTCAGTGGGAGGTGCGCACTGACTGGAGCAGCCCCTGGTGCCTCCCGGAGCGGCAAGCCTTTGTTCTGGAAGGTTCTTGGTGTCACATCCCCAGTCTCCCTACGTCCATGCGGCATGAAAACAGGCCTTTGTTCTGAGATGACCTTCAGGGAGCAAGACAAGTATTTTAGGGGCATCGTTGCTCGGGTGTTTGTTTCCGTTCTGTTCTATTTTGCACCCCAAGACTCTGAGCATCCGGATGGAATGGCAGTTATCCTTTCTAACAGTCTCGGAGTTGAGTAAAGCTTCCTCACTGAGGACTTGCCCCAGGTTCCTCTGACCCTGCGGGCAGGAGGTGGCCACAGGGCGGCCGGGTCGCCCCTCCCTGAGCTGCCGCGAAGTCCTTGAACTCAGATGTGGCTCACGTGCTCCAGACGCCCCCTCCCCCTGGAAAAACTAGCTTCCTAAATTACTAAAGCACAGCTGTCTCTATCCTTGCATTTCTGGATAATAAACGGTGTTTGTATTTTGAAAAAAAAAAGAAGTGCTGGGATGGAAGTAAAAGACAGAAAACTGTACTTGAACAACAATTAAATTAAAAATAAAATAAAATAATGTGATGGCAATTTAACTCAGAAATAAAAGTATCATGTATGAGAGTCCACCAAAAAAGTGCAGATATGCATGTTGACAGACACATTTTCAATGCTTTAGAAATGTGTACTGTACACTCTGTTGTTGAGTCTGTCCCTGGTGTGTCTGTCCCTCTCCCTTCTGTCCCTCTAAAATCAATGAACATATCCTCAGGTGAGAATTTTTTTAAAAAATACATGCATATCTCTGATGGAAAACACAAAATCAAAGAGAAATATGAAAAATATTTGAGGGGACTCACCTGTGGTTAGGATCATGGTCTGTTGTGGAGGTGATATAGTTTTGTAAATAAAATTTATAAAATTTTGATAACAGTTGGGATAGATCTTGGATATACAGGTGGAATTTCAACAGGCACAGATGTCCAAAAGGGCATTTACTTTTATTTCCTAAAAAATCTCATTCTTCAAAGTTACAGAATTCTTTGATTTGGAGATGTGGAGTTTAAACATCATAAAGAACACTTATCTTTATGTCTGCAGGGGAAATCAAATATTTTTAAGCTGTTTTTATCACGTGGAACATTAATAAAATATTTTTAAGACTTTAAAGGGAGAGATTTCAAAATTTCATTACACAAAATTAATGTTAAGCACTAAAACACATTGAAATATTGTGTACCAGTAACAGCCTTTCGCTGTTTTCTTAGAACTAAAGGCCATCTAAGTCAATAAAATCTTTAAGAAAAACAATTTTACTTTCAGTGATAAATTGTATTTAAATATGATGTAAGTAAGGTAGAAATAATCAAAACAGTGCCTAAAACATGGACCTAGTCACAGAAGATACCTGTGGCTCAGGAGCAAAATCAAAAACCCTGGAGTAGAAGGCTCGCAGCAGGGGCTGTGTCTGAAGGTGGCAGATTTCACAACCCGTGAAAGTCTGCAAACTCACCTTTCTTGGTGACGAAAAGACTGGGTTACATTAAAACAGCACCTCCAGAACTGTCCTATGCACCAATCCCTGCAGAGTTTGTGAAAATGCAGATTCCGATTGGGTGGGTCTGGGGGGTGACCTGGGACTCTGCGTTTCCAGCAAGCTTCCAGGCGACTGCCCGTGCTGTGGTTGCTGACCCCACTCTGGATAAGAAAGACCAGGAATCTTTTGAGGCTTCCTGCTACCCTGGGTCCTCGGTTTGGTTGACACCCTGTGGGGTGTCTAACCCACCACCCGCAGGCCACATGTGGCCGAGGATGGTTATGAACACGGCCCAACACAAAATCGTAAAGTTACTTCAACCTTTTTTATTGGCTCATCGGTTTTCATTAGTGTTTGTGTATTTAACGTGTGGCCTAAGACAACTCTTCTTCCAGAGTGGCCCAGAGACACCAAAAGGTTGGACGCCCCCAGGGCTTCTAATGTGAAAACTTTATCAGACAGAATGGTGGTTTAACTACAGATCTCTCTGTAAGTCCTCGCCATCGGATGTGCGCAGTGCTGACCGTGGCTTTATCGCGTCGACTTAAAGGAATACGGCCCATGGATCTCTGTGGTGCACGGAATACTCTTGCCCTCACTTCCCTCTGACTAGTATTGGAACGTAGTGGTGGGCAAATACCAGTGTAATAGAATGTGCCTTGTTGGAACTTAGACTCTTTGAGGACTTTGGCCAGCAGTTATTGTATCATCTGTCAGTCAAAAATACTAATAATTTATTGCATCCTACCCTGTGCCAGAGACCATCTAATGCAAGGCGTGCGTGACTGTCCTGTGTTTTACAGATAAGAAGGAAGTGTAGGGCCACTGAGTGAGGGAGTCGAGGTTTGAACCCGTGGCGTGCTGGTTCCCATGCTTGGCTCTCTCTTCTACCCTACACTGCTTCTCTGAGGGAGGGGAAGACTGCATCCGGAGGAAGATGCAAAGATGTGTGTGGCTTATCATGGGCCCCAAGAAGTTTTTAGTGAGAGCAGTGAGAAAGGACACAAAGCCACTCCCAGTGACGTGCCCCGCGGCTCCTCCAGAAATAAGTCTCAGAAGAATGGAGGGGGCGGGAGGCCATGTGTACGAGGGGCCTGGAAAGGCTGCCTCACCAGAAGGGGCCGCCGAGTCGGGTCTTGGGAACGAGTAGGAACTGAAGAAGCGGAGAAGGGAGCGTGTTCAGCAGTGGGAACAGGGGGAAGCGCCCTCATTCCAAACGTGAACGATGCCAAAGCTTTTCAAGGCAGCAGCAAGAGTCCGCCATCGCAAGCCTCTAACGCCAGACTGAAGAGTGTGGATTTCCGCCTTCTGCCCGCGGTGGGTGGGGCTCTCGGGGCGTGCAGAACCATGCCTTAGAGCTGTGGTCCCCAACCTTTTTGGCACCAGGGACCGACTTTGTGGAAGACAGTTTTTCCACGGACAGGTGGGGGGGTGGGGGTGGACAGGAGCTCAGGCAGTGTTGCCGGTGAAGCTTCACTTGCTCACCCCGGTGCTCACCTCCTGCCTCAGCCTGGGGGCTGCGGACCCCTGCTTTCGAGGATTACTCTGGCCACTAGATCCATGAGCAGCTGCAGCTGCAGTCAGGAGGCAGGAGTCTAGACGGCTGGTGTCCTCATCTGAAAACCGAGGGAAGAAGTCGGTACCTCCCTGGGCTGTTTTGACAATTGGAGGAGATACGCACGCAAAGCTCTTAGCTGGGTGTGCAGCTCAGAGCACCAGAAAGCATGTGCCGTCATCACTGCAGGGCCCTGGGCGTGGATGAGAGTGAGCCCACAGCCTGCACCGATTTCCACTTCCTGGGACTGAACACGGCCTCTCAGTGTGGCAGGCGTGTGGCAGGTCCCTGCTGTTGAGTGGTGTCACTATTCTCCCCTTCCACCCTGCGTCCTCTTCTCTCGAACCTGAATTGTCTGCAGGGCAGCACAAGGAGTGTCCTTTGGCTTACTGTTGCTCGGATCGGTCTGTCCTACCCCAGTCGTTACAGAAGTCTTCTGCCTCTGAGCACGGTGTCTGCTTGTAGGCAAGAGTACAGAAGAAGTGTTACAATTCTGAGAGCAATTTAGAAGTAAACGCACGAGTTCAGGTGTTTTAAGAAAAAGAGACTCAGGGCGGAAACACCCTGCAGAAGAGCATGACTGGGAGTGGCATTCGATACGTGTCAGCCACTTTGAGTTTTCCTGGGTTCCTCCTGTCCTGGGAACAGAGACGCGCCACCCGTGCCGGAGTCAGGGGCACATCACGCCCCTTCAGTCAGAGTGGGGTCCAGCCCGGAAGGAGAGAGAGAGAGGAGACGATGCTCCGGGGGACCCCACGCTTCATCTCACTGAGCAGTCGGGCCCCTGTGCAATGCACTTTGTTTTCTCACATGCAGAGTGAACATGCCATTCATCTCACCCACCTCTCACCCAGCGTTCCATTCTACCAACAAGTGTCACCCACTCCTGTGTGCCAGGCACCGGGCCAAGTGCCTCGCAGGAACAAGTGGGAACACACGTGGTCCCTGCCTTCACGGAATGCACTGACCATGGGGAACAGACAGATATTAACCACATATCCATCCCACCCCCAAATATCACAATGCAGGTCTGACCGGCTGCGAGGGACACACATACCTGGTGCTGCAGGGAAGGGCAGGTGTCCTTTCTGGAGGGAGACCTGAGCAGCAGTGGTCATGCCACTCTGCGGGTAGTGGGTGTCATGGCCCAAGAAGAGGGACCTGCCTGTCTCAAGGCCTCAAGAAATGGCCGGTGTCTCTGAGATGCAGAGAGAGAGAAGGAGGATGTGATTGCGGAGGTTGCCAGAGGAAGCTGGGGCGGAGCCAAACTGGGGCCTGTGGGCCCTTTAAAGGATTGCTTTAAAGGCTTGTTTTGATCTTTAAAAATGAGAAAATGCTGAATAAACGGGAGGTAATTTCATCAGCATCGTGAGTAGTGTCCTTTTGAGTTGTACTCAGAGAATGGTACCAAATGTCCTTATGTAGCTTAAAAATGAGCATTTATTCTTCTCAAGGAGTCAAACAGCAAAGTCTGGCTGTGCCCTGAGTCATAAAATATTCCCTGAAGAAAAGCCTAGGCGTCTGCCTCTTCGGGATGGAGTCTTGACCCCGTGGTCGGGAGGGGGCCTTCCTCGGGAGCTTTCTCTGACATGTCTGATGGGGTTCACTCACTGCGGTTGAAAGCTTCTGGGTGCAAGGACCCCCCAGCTGCTGAAGCCGTCTGCTCCGTCTTTGTGCTTGGAACGTGCTTCAAACCTCTCACTGCTATTTTGGGTCAGAGCCTGTGAGGTGCGGATGGGGCGGGGCCACTCTTCACCTTGCAGTGTGCTGGCTGCTTCGTGTACAAAACCCAGCAGAAGGTCACAGAGCTTGTTGAGGCCCGAGCTCCATGTCATAGGCGACAAAACTGAGGCGCAGAAAATGACACATTTTTACTCGTCCAAGCTCCCATAGTTCATAAGTAGCAGGGCCAGACTTCGAATACAAGTTGACTCGACTCCAAACCCACAAATGTTCTAGAACTGTACTTCAGAGACACTTAAAAATATTTTTAGAATTACAGTATCTTTCGAAAATCTGATGAAATCGAAGAAACCTGTGCCCTAGAGAAGTGAAAACATGTACAAATTTTACAAATGGTTCAGCGTCTGGGAGGCCGGCAGCTCCCAAGTTAGCACACCCAGGCCTGTAAGTTCACTGGTCAGAACATGAGCTTCCTCAGGACAGATTCATCTGCTTTATTCACCGACACCTTCCCAGCACCAAGAACATTGCCCAGCATCGAATGGGAGTGACAAAAATTGTCATTGAATAAACATGAGTCCAAATGCCAGGGTCACTCAGTGGGGTGATGAAAGTATGGTGTGGAGGGGCCGGCTCCAGACAAAGTTCAAGGGAACGACAGGATGACTTCCCAACTCTGGCCACAGGGCACTCGGGGACCCCTGGAGGGACCCGGTAGGTCCAGATTTGTGAAATTGTGAGCCGTGGGCTTTCTTTTGCTTTATAACTTTGAAGTCACTTTCTCCTCCTCAACTTTCAGAACAGGGTTATGTCTTTGATAGTTCCTAAGTTAGAATTTGAAGCACAGTAGCAAAAAATAGAACACCTGAGTAAATTTTCAGGAAGTATTTGGTGAAGAAAGTGGATAGACCCTCTGTCCACATACGTTTTGGCGTCACGGCTTTATTCTTTAAATGGATTTCACTCTTTGTTGGGAGGCTAGAAAACGCTTTAATACGTGTATCTGTATTTCTAAAATGAAAGCAAATAGTTCTTAGAAACTCATCCTAAGGATGTATTATCTCTCCTAGGTTTGAAAGTCAGGAGGAGCTGAAAAGGAGGTTTTCTAGACCCTGAGACTTCGTTTCTGCAGTTTACAGCTGCGTTCGGGAGGGGGCGTGGAATCCCTTTTCAACTAGCTTTTTTGTTTGGCTAGATTCTGATCGGGCTGACGCAGAGTGGGAAGGGAACCGATAATCACGTCCACCTGGTCTGCTTATACGTGTGGCTGATGTATCTCTGGTGATACATTTACCGTGTGGATACGAAAGGGGAGAATTGAAGACGCAGTAATTTACACAGTACGTGGCGGGCAGGGTGTGACTTGGTGTTTACCACGCCACGGAGGTGGCATCCGGAGTTGCTGGATGCTCTGTGCTCTTTAGGGTAGGTGGGTGGGACGGGAGTGGATGCGGAGACACAGTCTGGGCAGAGGGCTGGTCCCCTCCCCGTGCTGGGGGCAGGGACACAATATGAGGGGCATGGGAGAAAGGGAATCAATAGACTTGTATAGTTTCCTCCCTTTTCTGTCTGTCCTATGTTGCACATGGGGGTTTGGCCTGATTCCGCGCTAGGACGGCGATGCCATCCTGGAGAACGTCCATCATTTCTGTGCGGGTTTCTCCCTCTCCATCATCCCCCGTCAGTGAGACAAGAGGAAGTTTGAATCGAGCTGGGGTCGGTGGGGGGGGGGGGCAGGGGGGGGCTGCTCCTTCTACCTTATGATGGCAGCCGGTGGCCGGGCTCGATCCAGCGTCATGTAGGCCATGTGCTCAGTCGGGTGACAGGATGGGGGCAAGACGGAAATTAAAAGGCACCCCTCCTGAATCTACCATCCAAAAAAAGGCAATAATTACCTTCGGGGTATCTCATCTTCAATTATTTTGTTCTATGGCATTTTTAATATTTTTATAAAATCATAACTGTAGCATATATGCCACACACCATTTTGTGCCCTTTCGTTCGCAACAATCCACTGATGAAAAGATGGAATTTTCTAAGGTGATCCAGGCTGAGAAACAAGCAAAGGCCAAGGCCAAGGCCAGCCCTTGAGAACCCTGAGTCAGGGAAAGAAAGAGGGTATTTTAAGTTCAGGAAAGACCGGGAGGCAGCCTTGGCGTGCTGGGTCCCTCTGCACAGCAAACGCATTTTTGGTGCTCACTAAGTATGTCCCTGTGATTGATTGGCGCTGAGTCACCCTGGAGGGGCTGCCAGGAAGGGGGCCGCGCCCAGCTGTCTGTGCTGCCTTTGGTCTGTTGGGACAGGTCTGTGTCATAAGATACAGCAGGACTACGATGGTGTGCTTGGAGGTTGGCCAGAGGGCACTGCATACTTTGATAAAAATCAAGCTCTGGAGAAATAATAACAGGAGAATCCTCCAGACACTCTCTCCACATTTGTGCCCACCCATGTAGCTACAGAACAGAGAAGAGCCCCTCCAGAACGAACTCCCAGTAGAAAGGCTGTTCAAATGGGCCGAAGAGCCTATCGGGGGCACCGCGGCTTCAGGGGACGCTGCCGAGGGGACAGGGCTGGAAACCCGCCTCGGACGGGTGATCAGACATAGGGTGGCGGGGCTCAGGAAGCCACGGCGCCACGAGATTCGTGGCACGAGGATGCCACGCCGTGCTGGGGCTGTAATCCCGGCGGGACAGACTCTGCCTCCTCGCATTCAAGCCGAGAGCTCCCGAACTCAGTGTGCCCTCTTGGTCCTTCACGATTCTCAGCCCAGCCCTTCCTCTGAAGGATTACCTGCCGGGAAGCGTGGTGCCCGATGGGTAATGCCCCACCCAGCGCTCTGGTGGAGCAAAGGGAGAATGACTCCAGAGGACCACTGGGGGCGGGGTGCCCTCCTAGGTTGTGCTGCAGTCCTAGGTGCCTCTCCAGCGGGGCGGTTTGGAATCTGAAGTCGTCACGTTCGTTACAGGAGGAGGTACAGCATAGGGAAGCATCTAGGTGCGTTTTTCTTCACGGACACACTGCCTTCCCTCCTTCTCTCATCAGGCCTGCCTCCCTCCACACTCAACGCGCGCTTTCTCTGTGCAGAATAAGTCTGCTCTTGTCCTGTTGTCTTCTGGGTGCCCCGTGCACACCTCCGTGACAGGGCCTGTTCTGCAATCCTTTCACTAGACCTGTCCCCCACTCTTCCCACGCTCAGTCATGTTGTGGAGAAGAGGGACACCCGTGTACCGCACCCGGGCCTGGCATGCCCCTGGCATGGAGTGTGTACTAGAAAGGTCTGACCGTGAGAGGATGACAGAGAGAAGCTGTAACATGAGTTACTCAGTGGCTTTGTCTCTGTTGATGGCGAATGAGATGCCGGCCAAAACCATGTTTCATTACGCCATAACCCTTTGGCTAAATCATTTCTCCAAGCCCAGAAGAAACCCTGGAATTTGTCCTCCCCATCACCCCAAAGTCCCATTGGTACTGATATCCAGGGACTGGGGAGCTATGTTGCTGCCCCTTCAAGTTCTCTGCAAAGCCTTCTTTTTGTGGGAGGTGTCCTAACGCAGGCGCTCCTCCTTGCTCTGCTTCCCGTTCTTTGAAGTACAGGTTGACGGTCTTACATGAGGAGTAAGGAGGGAAACTATTCCACACGGTTCTTACTGCCCTAAGCTGAATTTATCTAAGAAGGTGTGCGTGGTTTTAACAGACAGGAAGTGCAATGGCGTCACAACGTCACATCCTCGCTCCTCCCCATTTCGTGGGCGTGGCTATTTCCAAGCTCCACTCAGTGCACAGCTGCTGCCTGACACCAGGTGGGAAGCAATTGTACCAAGTAAGGAGGACTGGACCCAGGGCAGCAGGGCGGCTGAGTGTCCTAATGACGGCGGGCCTTTCATTGGGTGGCCTCAGGCATTCACCCAGCAGACAATTCGCAGAATCAATAAAGGGCTTTCCAATTTCTGTTCCAAGCAAACTTCCCTTTTATATTCACATTATGATATGAATTAACTTTAAAAATATATACTCATTGTTGTACAAGATGGGGAAGGAGGTTATCATTCATTCTAAGCTGATGTAAGTGAGGATACATAGCTAAGCACAGACGAATTACCCTTGAGACTGAAAGATCCCTTCTAGTAATTAAGCAATCCATGGGTGGTGGGTGGGGGAGGGGAGAGAGAGAGAGAGAAAGAGGAAGGAAGGAAGGAAGGAAGGAAGGAAGGAAGGAAGGAAGGAAGGAAGGAAGGAAGGAAGGAACCCAAAATGAACAATCACCTTTATTTTCAATTAGGGCAAAAATGTATATGTTCTAGAAAATAGCAGACAGTAGATTCATTAAAATTCCCAGCGACATTATTAAAAGAATTCTTTAAAAACAGGTGTGAGCGTGAAGCAGCGGGAGTGAGTCCGTGCAGAACGGGCCCACGGAGAAGGACTCCTTAACTGAAGGCGCAGCTGGCGCCCTCGTGGAATTCCAGGCTGACTCACAGCTGAGGAAGATGGCTCATTTTGGGGGGTGCCTTTCAGCCTCTCTCCATGGAGCAAGTGTTTCTTATCCCCTCAGGCTCTTAAATTTCACAGGGGACCTTAAAGTGCCTCTGTTTAGTGGCCAGAGCATGTACTTTCCCACTAACCAACGGAGTGAGATTTGTGCATGTCAGCTCTCCCAGAGAATAAAACCCTGACTTCTCTGCTGTCCGGTCCTCACCCGGTCCCAGCTGTAGTATCAGCAACAACGTTTGTGACAATGCCTTAAAAGTGTGCTCCATTCTGATGGACCCTCTCAACTTTATCCGTGGGATAATTCAGATCATCTTTTATTCATTTGCTTACTCGACCGTTTTGTTCAGCCAGTTACTACTGATGTTGTATTGTGTGCGAGGTCTGGGGCAGGCGGCCCTGAGAGGCTGGGAATTAAATAGACGCAGTCTAGATACTACGGCCCACTGCAGGGAAAAGGCAGCACCATATAGATCAGTGGGAAAGCAAATGCGTGATTACACAGCTGGAAGGGTGCGCTAGAGACGGCCTGCAGGGCGCTGCTTCCCGTAAGGAAAGTAGGCGGGACGGGCTGCCCGAGGCTGCATTGGTGTAGCTGATATTTGAACGCCGCCAAGGAGCCGGGGATGGGCGGAACTCCACGAAGAGCTTCCAGGCTGAGGAGCAGCACCTGTGAAAAGGAGACCCCCAGGGGGCCGAGTGGAGGAGGCTGATGAGTGAGTGGGGCGTGGTAAGCAGAGGCAGACCGTGCAGACCCTCCTGCACCAAGCAGTGAGTTCGCACTTTGTTCCCGGTGCAACAGGAAACTTGAAACATCTTACGCAGGGAAGAAGAGTTCAGTACCTGGTACAAAGAGTCACCAGGAATGGTGCCCTCCACCCTGTGTTTCCGGGGGGCCTCAGAGAAATTAATACTTCTAATTGATACTTTTCCTAAACAGTGTTTTATTGTCCTACTTTTGTTGTCGCTGAAGCACAGTTTCAAAAAAAAAAAAAAAAAGCATGAACTAAGGTTTGCTACCGTACGCAATACCACTGAGGGCTGTGATTCTTTGTGAGGGCCCAGGAAAACGCTCCCTTCCATCTCCACGCCTGGCAGTCGGTGTTCATCCTGAATGACCAGTCTGTTTGTCTCACGGAGACACGGAACTGTTTGCCCGATCTTACTTCCATTTTCCTACGTCGCGTAGGAATCCGAAGCCGCATTTTCAGCCCCGCCCCAGATGTGCAGCATGGTTTGTGTGGCTGGTATACAGATAAACTGGTTATATCCGGGGTCTTTTTATCCAACCCTGCTTAATCTTCTTCCCAACTTGCTTAACTATTTATTTTATACTCTTACCATGCAGTTATTTTTACCAGTTACAGAATAAGGCAGAATTAAATAGCTGGAGGAGAACATCAGGAATTGAAAATATCGCCATAATTCCAGAAAGTTTGAAAGACCCGTTTTTAAGTTTGAAGGGCTGCTTCTTAAAGCGCAGGGTGGAGAACACCCCTTTAGCAGCGGAGTGTGGGAAGATGCATGAACACCACGTGGCTTAAGCACCGCAGGTGACCAGGAAACAGTCAAGTTCCTTTTTGGTGACCTCCCAGGCAGACTGGCGCTGCAGGGAGGACCACGCCCACTCCTTAGCGTCTCCCTTACTCACTGCGCCGCCGCAGAGGCACTCAGGCATGTTGGGTTAGTGACTGAGTACTCACAGATTACCCCACAATCTCAGACTGGACGCAGGCAGTACGCACACATTGCGTCACATGCCACTGCACTTGGCCATGACTACATCTCAAAGTTGAGGGTCGGAGCTGTATTTTTAAAGACATACTGACATATTGGAGCAGTTCCCAGAGACAGCAGTTAGCTTGCTGAATAGTTAGTTGTGTGGTGTGATGAAAAGGAATGTTTAACCTACTACCAAAGATTCTTACGAGGGACATGCTGGCTTTCTGCAAACATCTGAAGGACAGGCACAGGGGAGGAGAAGTGGGTTTGCCCTAATTCCAACTGGCAGCCTTGGAGCCAGAGGATAGGAATGATAGGGAACAACTTTCTTGAACAACTTGTGGTCTTCAGTAAAATACATTTGTGGGTAGAGTATTAACTGATTGAGCTGACAGCAGCTTGATGGTAGATGAGTATCTGGATTAGAAGGGAAATCCAAGATGTAAAAACTTGGTGCCCACAGTAGTTGCAGTAAACGAATGGATTCCATGTGAGCAGGTACAAACTAATCTGATTAATTTGCCGCAGGGCAATGAGTCACAGGTATTACTATGCCTGTTAATACTAAGGTTTTTGCATCAGCCGTTCAAATACCTCGGAAGGCGCTAGGTTTTGACAGGGTAGGAGGTTAGGAAATCACACCATTGCAGATGTTTGGAGCCACCTGGAAAAGCGAAAGAACTTCGGTCGGCTGGAGTGGGTGGGTGCAGCGTTGGGCCCGGGACAAGTCGCCCCAGCCGCTGGCAGAGGGCTGGGTTGGCAGGGGAGGGCAGCAGGGCACAGCCACACTCTCGGTGGCCCGTGGAGGTGAAACTCACCGAAGGCAGGGTAGTGAGGGCTGAGAGACAACACAAGGAAAACAGCTGCCACCCAAGAGTCTTCCCAGCAGGACTGGGCTCCTCTCGGGAGATGTGGGCTGAGGCTGGGAAGCTGAGTCAGAAGAGTGTCCACTCTGACACCCTTCACACAGGGACCTGGTCCTGGCTGCAAAGCTTGGTGTCACTGAGCTGCCTGCACTGGTGACCGGGCGGGTGGTGTATGAGTATGGGAAAGGCTGATCGGCTAGGGGCTGGGCACACAGCTCGCACACACACCCATTGGTGGGAATCCTCAAAGTGAGCTTCAGGGCCCACGGTTTCCAGAAGTTTCAAGAGCAGCCCTTCCCAGTCAGTTCTGCTTTCCTCCGCCTACCCCTCCAATCTCAGACATTTTCCTCCCTGGCAGCACCAGCCCGGCTCCCTCCAAACAGACTGAGGAGGAGGCTGGAATGTGCGCAGAGGAGAAGGAGGGGGAGGAGGAGGAGCAGGCGGGGGAGGCACAGCCAGCGCTGCCGGCTTCTGTGGGCGCGCCCCTTGCACTCCGCCACGTGGACTCAGGATTCCGCCAAGTGCTAACCTGCGGTCGTCTATCAAAAGGTTGGAAAATTCAAATACCAGGCGTCTCGGGTGGAGGTCACGTGTCAGAGTTTTGACTTTATTTGAAGTGTCTGTACTGAGAAGAAATGCCGTGGACAAGGCCCGGCAACAGGCAGGCAGCCTTGGGGATGAGCGGAGGGCGGAGACCCACCGCCCGCCCTGCAGGCCGGGGTGGGGTGCGGGGTCTTCAGTTCCCACCCAGGGAGCCCCTGGTTCTCAGTGGTTGGTGAGAGGCCCGGGGTTTTGGGTCTCTTGCCGTCCAGACACCCGGGTCTCAGCCGCACCAGGATTTCAGCCGTCCCATACCTGTGGTTCTAGTTAGAGGTCCCAGCACGACACCCAGTGGGAGGAAACTCCGACGGCCGTCAGTGCGGCCCCCCAGTTTCCCCAGCAGCCCTCAGTGCCACCCTCCCCTCTCACCTGTCCTTCGTGTGCCGTAGTTGAAAGAGTTAACCTATCAGGAGCCCAGAGGGAAGCGCTGGCCTCACCGGGACCCGGCTTAGTCTCTGGGAGGGCCTTCTCCATCACACGGGACCCCAGAGTATGGCTGGAGACTGTCATTAAAGACGTGAAATAGCGCGAAGCCTGCCACAGCGTAGGCCTTCAGCACTGTGGGCCCCCTCCGCCGCCACCCCGCTTCTCTTTCCTGCCCTCGCTGGTTCCCAACATTCCTCTGTGTGTCCTATCCCTGAGCGAGGTTCCTCTCGATGGCCACTGGAGGACAGAGGAAAGGAGGTGACCACTGAGTACAGGTGCGTCCACCTTCCTGCTGTTGGGAGGCACCGGACAGGAAGAAATCCAGCGTCAGTCGTGGGTGGCACGCCCACACTCGCCCCCTCTCCCTGATCTCTGCGGACCCCACTCTGCCACCAGTGAAGGGGAGAGCCCCCCCCCCCCCCCCGGGAGACGCCTGCCAGACGGCGAGGCCCCGGGGAGCTTATCAGTCGGGTGTTTACATTGATTGCAAATGCAACAGAACTGCGCATGCGTGGCGATGCTGGCGCTGGGACCACGTGGTGGGGGGAAAAGGTCACTCCAAGGGTTCAGGTTCCATAAAAATGTAAGACTAAAGGGAAAATGTTGTTCCTTCCCTGCTTTAAATCTGGTATTTGGGTTCCGTTGCACGGATTTGCAGATACTACGTGCCCCATAAAACTTGCAGCTGCCACGGGGAGGGCAGAGAGGTAGACACATCACCCCGCAGGCATCCCCCGAGGCTGGTTTTCAGAAAAACTAAGCTTTCTTCTAAGTTGTCTTTCAATCCGGGAGTAAACAGTTACGTTCACGTCTTGTTCTTCATTGCCAGTCGCCCACGAAATACTCTGTTTCCTGCTGTTACCCCTGTTTACGTGTCTTAAAGAGCAGGCATTTATGATCTCGAAGTTTTCAGAACAAAACACAGCATCAGGACTTCCATCAAGTTCGTATGTTCATTATTGTGCAAAAAGTAGGCACTGTGGTTTTTAAAAAGAACGATACACAGCAGTGCTTCTTAGGAAGAATGATTCACTTATTTTTCAGAATGCAACCGAGTTGGTAATGAACTACAAGGTTGGCGTTGGGAATAGCCCATTTTTCTTTGTGTCACTCAC
Organism: Sturnira hondurensis; assembly: GCF_014824575.4. Lineage (NCBI taxonomy): Eukaryota > Metazoa > Chordata > Mammalia > Chiroptera > Phyllostomidae > Sturnira > Sturnira hondurensis. The sequence goes on along the minus strand of NW_028082350.1, from coordinate 15,766,328 downwards.
AACTACGAAACAACTGCATGTCACTTCCCGTCTTTTCCCTGCCCTTCGCCTGGTTTCTCAGAGCGTGGACTGCGTTCCTGAGCTCCACACTCCGCGTTGCTTTCTCTCCACTCTCTTCCATTCTCTCCCAATGAGGAGGAGGTAACCCCCGGTGTCCGGCAAGTGGCTGACAGCATTGAGCTGCAGGTGGAGGCATCTGCCAGCCCAGTGTAGTGCCAACCCAGTCCCCCATCACGGCCCGTGCTTCTGGTATGGCAGAGCCCCGAGTCCTTAGGTCCCTGTCACCTCCCACAAAGGACGCTGGGGAATAGAAAAACTCAGGTCAGATCCTGAATTAGGAGTGGAAAGAGAGCAGCAGAGAGCAGCAAGGGCTTGTCTTTTTCTACGGCGATGGTGGCTGGGAGACCTAAACTGGCCTGCGCCTGCACAGTTACAGGAAGAGGCTCGCAATTGCCGCAAGAGAGAGTGTGTTCCGCTGGAGGCCCTAGAGACCTCCAGCGGAACACAGAGACCTAGAGGCCTGTGCATTTACTACTAGGCAGTGGGAGAGTTGCCAGGCTCAAACGGCTTCTCAGAGTCGGGCCAGCGAATGTCACCTCGGAGAAAGGTGTTAGGGCCGACAGCCTGAAACAACTGCAGTACTGGGGACTGGGGTCCGCAGTGAGTCCTGTGAAACTGTTAATGGAGAGTTTCTCGTTATCAGGACTGTAAATCCCAGGCCAGGCAAGGTCTCGGTATGAGTCAGCCAAATGTAAGAGCAACTTGGCCATAGCATGTTTTTCAAAGAACTCGATTCATTCAGCCCCAGGCTTGGAATTCAATAACATGTTTTTCTTTTTTTTTTTTATGGACATTTTGTTTGTCTTCACATCAAACAATATTAAATAGGAAAAAATTTCGGGGGGGATTCGAATGGCTCCCATATGCATCCTCACATATGGCCGGGTTGAATGACTTGCGCTTAAACACAAACCCCCACTGCCGATCTCCCACGCGTGAGCACGCACCTGCCTGTAAAGTCCTGCGCAGTCTCTGCTTGTCAGAGCCCCACGGTTTGTAAAACCCACCCAGACATCTCCTGCTCTGGTGGTCTTCCCTCATCACCCTGTCAAAAATAATATTGCTCCTCTCCCACGGTGCCTGTGTCTTTTTTGAAGCACCTTTCCACACCAAGCGGAGGTCGGCAAGCTTCTGCGTGACCCCTCTCTGGTCCCCATGGCACCTTCACGCCAACCTCCGTCTTTACAATGGCTCTTGGCGGCGTCCTCCACGTAAAAGGTGCTCCTTAAGAATTTTTCTTCTTGGTGATTAGAAATTGGGGAAGCCCCACCCTCTTGTGCAAAGATGGGAACGAGGAGGAGGCAAAGCGGGCACAACTGCAGTGGTGTAAACAGTAGGGAAATATTGGGGAAGTAGAAGCCTTCGAGGGAAGGCGTTCCGCAGACGGGCTGGTGCCCTGGAAGGGCTCTCAGCTGCCCACTGCGGGGGGGTGGGGGGGTGGGGGGGTCACACCCTGGCGGCGTGCACGCGTGTGTTGGAGCACCTGAGGTCTGATTCCACTGGAAAAACTTCACTTTCTTCACCTCCTCGCCGTGAAGGGTGGTCATTTGCACGCAGCGGCTTGTGCTTATTCCAAGTACCTAGCTCTTCACTTGGGGCGTTTATCACTTGTGTCTTGGGTCTGGCGGCAGCCGCCTGCGAGAGAAGAAGGCGCTTACTCTAACTTGAACACAGTGAAGAATCCCTGGGCCTGGGGGTAACGTGGCCTTCTCCTGCCTTCTCCCTCCCGGCTCTTCCTCTCTCTTTGCCGGCCCTGGGCGCTTGCTCAGCCCCGAGGCTCGGCAGACGCTGGCGCGCGCTTCGAGCCCGCCGCGGGGTCCCCAGCGAGTCTCTCCCCGGTTGCAGGAGCGAGGTGTGGGTCCCGGCTCCTTCCTCCCCCGATTGGCTCTCCGCGGTCACGTGGAGGCGCGGGGGGGTGGGGGCTGGCATTCCAAGTTGTGGCTTTGGCACTCCTTTTCCTTTTTAAAAATCGCCTGGTCTGGGCGGCTCGGCGGAGCTGGGCTCCTGGCTCCTGCGCTGGAGGCGGACGCGCGCAGCCACGGGGCGGTCTGGGGCGGCAGCGGCGCCTCCGTCCTGGAGATGTCGGGTCCCGGAGCCAGGCCCCCGGTGGCCGGCTGCTACTATCTCCGTCCCGGGACCCCCGAGGGCCAGGACATGTACCTGCGGTTCGATCAGACTGCCAGGCGCTCTCCGTACAGGATGAGCCGGATTCTGGCGCGGCACCAGCTAGTGACCAAAATTCAGCAAGGTGAGTGGCCGGCCGCGGAAGGCTGGGGCGAACGCCGGTTTCTGTGGCTCTTGTCTCGCTAACCCAGCTTCGCAAACTATTGTTTTCCCGTTGTGATTTACGGATGCCTGTGCCACGTCGCAGAAGTAACTTGTAGAAGTGACTCGAGGCTTCAGTTTTCAGCAAACAGTGGCGGCACTTAGCTGCCACATAAACCTAAGGTCACAAGGGAAAAAAACAAACCACGGCACGTAGGACTGGGAATCATACATTTGCCAAAACTGACGTGCGTCCACAGCGTCCATCAGGCAGGTCTGCTCCGGGTGCGTTTTAGGAGCTTTCTTGCAGGTTCCTCACACTCGGTCCCCTTTGAAACTCGGATACCTGTTTATTTAGTTAGTAGGGGCGGGGTGGGGTGGGCACTCATTCCTCCCCACCTCCACAGGTTCTTAAGAAAAGTCTTAGTGGTTGGAGAGAGCGAGGATTCCAGTATGAAGGGCAGGAGACTGACAACCAGAGTCAGGTTCTCCTCCCGTGTGTGCGCGCCTGTCAGTGGTCCCCCTGCATTTGCTGGTCCTGTTCTTTGGTGGCAGAGGACAAATGACAAGTCTTGTGCCGGGTGCCCAGAAGCACAGCTTCCCGGGAGAAGGTACTGATTTCAAGCCGCTGGATGTCCCTTTTTATTCTCGAGAAAAGAGATCAGCAGCCTGAACCTCACTGAAATTCATCATTCTCCAAAAAATAGTTTAAAACATGCCCCCCGTAGAGGGTAGGTCCGCTGAAACCGCACAGATCAGCATTCCTAGGACGTCGCCAGTGGGTGCCCATTTGAAAGACACACCCCCGTACCCATATACACACTAAGTTTATGAAGTTATGACCACCCCCTCCCGGACTAAAAAAAAAATTAAACCAAGTAAATTATTTTTCTAGAGCCATTATGCAAACGCATTCCGCTGAAATAAATGTGTTGAAGAATATATTGAATTTTAGAGGGGCAGTTGAGGCTCATACTCATGAAAATTCTCATTGTAATGTTTCCAGAAGGAACAATATGAATCCCGGTGAGCAGCATTTGATGAGATAGTTTCCTTGGAAATAGGCGTTTGTTTGTAAAGGTTCAGGAACTGGCTGTGTGTGAAGGATGCTGGTCCTACATACCCCTCTGACTCAGGAAGGATATTATGTCATTCCATAAACTCTGTGTGCAGGTCTTGATTGAATGGAAACAAAAGTAACTGTTTCCCTGTGGCTTGATTTAAAAATACATTAGGCTGAGCCTAAAAACCAGCTCCGTTTTTGTCTTAGAGATTCCTGACGACGGTGTTGTACCAGAGACCATGGTCCTCGTGGGCATAGGGTCTTGAGAAATAACTATCTGTAACCCGTGTTCTGTAGCTATTCCTCAGCACGCGTATAAAGTGTATTATGTCAGAAACATTGCATAGAAATAGTTTGAAGTTGCTTTGCAAAGCTCTTCAACTGTCTTCACAACAATTAATGTCGCTAAAAATTATGTTCTATTTGGAATGAAGGTTATTTTTTTTGAAGGCTTAATGTTGTGAACACTGAATGTGTGCTCTGTGTTTCGTTTTTGCCAAATTAGAAAACTCGAGCATTCTCGCCTTTTTATACCGGGCAGCAGAATGTTTGAAGCCCATGAATGCCTAAAAATTAAAAGTGCAAATGGCGATCCCGGGAAAGCATACAAGGAGCCCAGCAGCCCAGTGCTGGGCTGAGCGCACAGTGGCAGAGTAAGCTACTGGGAAAGCAGACGCAGAACAAGTTTACGAGGTTTGCTTGACTAGTCAGCTGCTTTCTGTAGAAGGAGAGGATGTTGATTGAGCATTTATATCACGTCAAGGACTGCTGTGATATACGTTTGTTTTATCCTCAGCAAGATTCGTGTAGGCGTGTGCTGTTATGATGCCCATTTTAAAGCTGAGAAGACTGGAGGCCACAGAACCCGAGCACTTTCTCCGGGTCGCAGAGCTGGGGCCGGCGCTCGACTAGAGCCCCAGAGCCTGGCCCTGTGACGGACCAAACTGCTTCTCGTGTTTACAGTGTGAGAGTGCTCAGCCTGTGGCTGGTTTGGAGTTGTCTAATGTGCTGGAGACGTCTCAGCTTTTGTACTCAGGATGCCACCACGCACGTAGGGCAGAGTCAGAATTGGTCACTTGCTGTAAGATTTCCACACAGGTGTTATTTCTGTAGTGGAAGCAAAATGCTGTGTGTCCTACCTCCCTGGAAGTGTTAGCACCCAGTAGGGTATTCTGCCAAGTTATTTTACTAATGACCTGTGATCATTCAATTAAAGTTTACCAAGTGCATGTTAAGTTAACAGCACTGGGGGGTTGTTTGTTTGTTTGTTCCGTGGTGGTGTCTTGAAAGGACAGCCACGTCAGTGAAACTGTTGCATGACTCTGCTGCTACAGACCTTTCAAGGAAGACTCAGCATTACGTTAATATAATTGGGGGCATTGTTGCTTATAATCTCCCATGGCTGTCGGGAACAATGCAAACAAGAGTAAGTTGCTCCCCGCTGACCTCGTTAGGGTGAGGTCATCGTCGAGGGCCATGGGCATGATTCAACAGCAGATCCACTCTGAGGCAGGAAAAGCACAGAGGAGAAAGAAAGGAACCTTTGATGATGCATGGGATCAGAATTAGTTGCCCGAAGCCAGGATGAATCTAAACTTGCTCCCTGAGGTCGTGCTCCACAACCTAAGGCATCATTTCTCCAGGCTGCTTTTAACTTCTGGAGTTGTGAGTCCAGTGCGAAAGAGCAGAGATGTTTAAAATAGAGTGTTGTTTGAGGAGGGAGCGTTTCTCCGAAGTCACTCTGCTCAGAAGCCCCAGCCCACCACTTGTGGAATCAATGGGGAAATTGTTGTAGGGAGAGAGGATGGAAATAATAATGGCCCTCATTTCCCTCCCTGGAGACACTTGGGAATGAACAAGAGGGAGGACGCTGAGGCCGTGGCAGATGAGCGTGTCAGAGGCCACGGGAAGGGAGAATAGGGATCTTCTGTTGTTACCGGCTGTGACTGATTGGGCACCTGGGCACAGGTGGTTTACAGACACATCCATGTGCTGTTGGATGCATCCAAGTCTAAGTGGCTCTTTAAATGTGATTGCTTGCTTTGGGAAAGAATTCCTCATGCAACTAAACTTCCAAAAAATGATTTAAATACATAAAACAGCATGGTGTGGACCAGATGGCAGGCAAGTCTGCTGGAGCAGCCAGAAAGGAGCCAGCGGTGCAGGCTGCACCTAGACACCCCCTCACTCCTTCACCCTGGAGAGCCTTACCACTCCCCGGGGCCTTGGTTTCTTCACGAGAAAGTGAAAGGGCAGGGTTGTGATTGCTCAAGTTCATTCTGGGCCTCCAGTCCTCTGGAGCTGAGTCAGTAACTCCTTGAACAGTGTGTGCAAGGCAGAGAAACCTCAAGAAGTAGAAGCGGGAAAGGACGCGGAGCAGGTTTACAATGGGACGTGTCTTTTTAATATATTTTATTGATTATGCCATTACAGTTGTCCCATTCCCCCCTTCACTCCCCTCCACCCTGCACACCCCTCCCCCACCATTCCCCCCCTTTAGTTTATGTCCATGTGTCACAAGTTCTTTAGATTCTGTATTTCCCCTACTATTCTTGCCCTCCCCCTGTCTATTTTTTACCTACCATCTATGCTACTTATTCTCTGTACCTTCTCCCCACTTCTTCTGCTCCGACTCCCCTGTTGCTAACCCTCCATGTGTTCTTCATTTCTATGGTTCTGCTCCTGATCTAGCTGTCCTCTTAGTTTGCTTTTGTTTTAGGTGTGGTTGTTAATAACTGTGAGTTTGCTGTCCTTTCACTGTTCATATTTTTTATCTTCTTTTTCTTAGATAAGTCCCTTTAACATTTCATAGAATAAGGGCTTGGTGATGATGAACTCCTTGAATTTGATCTTATCCGAGAAGCACTTTATCTGCCCTTCCATTCTAAATGAAAGCTTTGCTGGATAGAGCAATCTTGGATGTAGGTCTTTGGATATCATGACTTGGAATACTTCTTTCCAGCCCCTTGTTGCCTGTAAGGTCTCTTTTGAGAAATCCGCTGACAGTCTGCCCGGCCCTTTCGAACACCTAAGGCTCCGCCCCTCAAGCATAACAGGTGCCATGGGGCGTGTCTCCATGGCGTACCCTTCCCCCAGCCTGGTCAGGGACAAGGTGGGGCAGAGGTCAGCCTGGAGATCCTCCTCTGCCGCCACCCCGCTGAGCGATCCCTCCGGGGCAGGTCCCAGCTTCTCTGGGCGTTCTCTCCCTTCTCCACGAAATGACACGTCTGGACTAAGTAAGTGCGAAGTCATCTGTAAAGTTCTGGGATTCCGTGACCCCCAATCCCTCGTGTTAACACCTAAAATTCAGGTATTCCTTTCCGAGAAAGACAGCTCCTATTTGTGGTGTGTTCATTATGCCACTCAGCGTGTATCTGGGTGTTGTTCTTTTGATACCTGTTTGATTCTCTCGCTCTCAGTTAATAGCAGCGTTAGGATGTCCAGTCTTGTGCACTAGGTAAACGTCAGTGTGGTCCACAGGGACTGAGAAACTTGTAGAAATCTGTGCTTCTCAGGAGCCCGGGACAGTGAGATGGGGCTGGGGGGGGGGGGAGCGGATCCCGAGAACTGTCCAGATCAGAGACTGTCCTGCACGCCCACCACCTTCTCACAGAAAGACCTCTTTTCCTGATAGAAATGCCGAATGTCGACAAAGTCACTTCAAAGGGCATTGTTGAAAGTGAAGCTGGCATTTCCGTGGACTTTCTATCGGAGACTATTTTTAGCTGAACTTACCTAGAGCAGAATAAACTGGCCTTTTGGCACTCCCAGGGACAGAGCGGGGCCTTCCCGACACGTCCTCTCTCACTGCCCTGTCATGGCCAACGGCATCTTTGGAATGTGCCTATGGGGTGGCCTGGCTCGTCCCTGGTGGACGAGACACCCACCAGCTGGGCAGTGACACCTGAAAGGAAACACTCACTCGTTCATCGGAAATCGACCTTTCTCCATCTCTAGGGCTCCCTCGCCCCCTACTTCCAGGAAGGGAGGCTGGCCGGGCTGGCAGAAACACCGAGGGCACGCAGAGGGCAGGGTGAGGGCGCACAGAGGGCAGGGTGAGGGCGCACAGAGGGCAGGGTGAGGGCGCGATCAGCTTTAAAACCAAAGTGGCGGCTGTCAGAGACTCACCGGCCCTGGGTCAGAGCCTCTTCCCATTCGGTGCTGGGTACTGACGCTGTTTGAGCAAAGTTAGAGGAAAACCTGTTCTGTGAACTAAGTGACAAAAGACTGTGGGTGACATTTTTAAAAATGATCACGTGGTACAAATGTGAACAGCCAAGAACCAAGCACTAGAATGTGATCATCGAGGAGCAGGAGGCTTGTACACACATAAAGGTTGCGTTTTATACTTGGGCCAGGTGTGACTTCCATGGTTGCCTGTCCCTGGGTTTATTAGCTCCAGTGTTATACACACATGTCTCGGATGCGGGTGGTGGCCAAGTTCAGGTTTGGGAACTTTGGTTTAAGCAAACGGTCGTCTTTTTCTCATTTTCTCCTCCCCTTTCTAGTCAGAGCTTTAATCTTGAGTAAATAGTGGACACTGGTCCAATCTCATCAACAAAGTTTTCTCATTTCCTTTGCACCATAATCTTGGACACATGGAAAAGCACTGGTTGGGGGGCAAATCGCCACACGTGGTCCGAGTAACATCCACCAACATTCGTTGGTGCCCTGAGCAAGTTCGGGGAGAAACAAGAGGACAGTGGACCTCTTCTAGGAAAGGAAGGGAATGGCTGGGGTTTAAGAGGGACAGTCCCTCACGGGGACGCCCTGCGTCTCTGCGTTTTATTGGCCACGAGAACATGGTACGAGACTAAGAAAGAAGGCACACAAAGAAGACAAGAGAACGCGACCACGAATCTCATGCCAGAGACGTGAGCAAAATAAGGATCATGTGAACACAGAGTTCTGTCTTCTTAGGGACAGTCTGAATATAATGTCATTGTAGGCAAAGACATTAAGTATTAATTCACATTCTGCCTTATTCCCTAAAGGATTTGAGGTAGTTTATAAAAGAATACACACACAATTCAGGTAAGAAAAAGTAAATGTGCCTAAAAGAAAAACGTAGGCTGATTAATAAGATGAAACTAGAAAGAGGTATTACATAAGTATATAAAACGTAAGGCCCTGAAGAGTTATGAAAAGCAGGCCGCAAACTGAGTTCGAACTTCCCTACTTTAAGCAAAGAGGAAAGAATGATCAGCCCAGCTTTTCCTGGGACTTGACGTTTGGGAGAATGTTCTCCCCAAAACTGGATAGAGGAGGACACTGTCTCGTGCAGATCTTGCAAAGTGACCACCCAGAGTGGACAGTGCTCTGAGACGTTCCTACGGTGGCACATGCAGCTGCAAGCCTGGCGTCTCATCCTGCGGTGGCTGTGGAAATCAGGAGCCACTTCATGAAGCCACTTAGGGAGGTCTGAGCAGGAGCGGGGGTCCAGCTCTGGCGGTGCTTCTCCCCAAAGCCCACCCTTCCCTGGCACTCCTTTCTGTGAAGGCCAGAGCCTTGGGGCGACGTGTAGGGCAGTGGGAAAGCAGGAGACAGGTGCTAGCGCTCGAAAGGGTGAGTGTACCCGTCACTAACCTGCGTGCTCTTCTCCAGGACTCACTTTGCTGGGTGTGGCTCGGGTTCCAAAAAGCCTAAGAGATCTCATAAAGATAACCTAAAGACCCAGGTGTGGGTGTGGACTGACTGAGACAACACAGCACACCTCGAATCATTCCATTAGGGTTCCGGAGAGTGCCACGTGGCTGGAGGAAGGGGGCTCGGGAGTGCAGCTGGGGGACTGTCAGCACCTGGAAGGGTGGGAACGCTTCCTGGGGGAAAAGCTTTTGAGCTACCTACCCCCAGGGCGGGGTGGTCATGCGGATTCCTTAGAAGGAAAGGTTAGGACATGCGTTCGAGGTAGCAGGAGCCGCACAGGCTAAAGCTCCAAGGCAGGAAGGCCCTTGCGTTGGAATGGGGAGAGCAGCCGGTGTGGTTGGAAGACTGGGGGCGAGCAGGGGACAGGGCTGCTGGGCATCGTCCACGCAGCGCGGTGCAGCCTGGGGCCCTGGGTGCATTCGACAGGGTGGGCAAAAGTAGGTTTACAGTTGTTCCTGCAGAAAGAGGCACTGGGGTGATGATTTTTAGTGGCTTTCTTAATTCAACAGAACGCTGCAATGGTGTGGGGCACCTAGGCACAACAAATTACAGTTCCATTCATGTATTTGGGGAAGGGGCGGGCAGGACAAAAGGAGGCAGTTGGGGATGCAACCCGGCTCCCTCCAGGCAAGCAGGGAGACTGCACACACACACAGTTTCCCGAGCCTCCTGCCCAGAGCAGGGGGCCGTCGGATGCTCAGGAGGAAATGTTTCAGCAGTGAAGTAATTTGGGGAAATGCCACCTCTTTTTCTGCGGCTTGGACATTCACACCGGGGCAGGCCCAGAGAAATCCCGCAGTGAGTACGTTAATGTTGTTCTACTCATGTGTCTCATCATGAAACCCTTGTCACTGGAGAGCAGGAAGTGACACCTTCTACATGCAATGTGCCCGGAGGAACATACTTCGGAAAGGCCGACTCGGGCAAGTGCGGAGCCTGCGGTGCATGCCGGCCTCTCCGAACGCATTTGCTGGCAGACCACACAGCAGAGAGTTGGAGGTGTTTTGGAGAGAACCATTGCAAGTATTCTGCCTTCGGCTCCCTATACTTTAAAAATCAACTGGTGAAGGCAGGACAGAGACTTTTCATGTACGTTGACAAGCAAAATAAGATTCTAACCCGATTGGGTGGGTGGACATTTGCCAAACAGGAAGGTGAAGGACTAGGTGTACAGGCAGAGTTAAAAATTGTAACAGGACCACAGCCAGTCTTCAAAAACTCTATGAGTGAGGTGCTGCTGGCGAGAAGACAGAAATTGTCTTCTGCTGGCGAGAAGACAGAATTGTCTTCTTGGATCTGAGTAACCCAAGCTAAAGCCGAAGTCCTAGCTGTGTTCTGAAGGGGTCTCACATTCTGGGGGCCAATTCAGGACAGCCCAGGACTGCTGGGAAGTGGAGCGACTGCCCCTCAGAAAAGCCCTCGGGTGTCTCCGGTCCCCACTGGCTCTCAGTGACTTGGGCTGTGTGCTCCCTGAGGCTCAGACATTTATCGGTGACTCACAGTCCACTTCTGACTTCATGGTCCACACATTCCCTCAGTACATAAAGTCTCTCTGTATAGCAAAATAAGGGGAACTGCTAGATAACAGTCATTTTAATTAATGAAATCTGTTTTGTTTAGTTGAATAAGCAACTACCAAGTTTCCAGGAAGACTGTAAATACGGTGTTGAGGCACTTTTCCTCCTGCTGGCAAAGAGAGCGGTGCATTTGCCTGTGTATTACAAATGATGCATTTTGAGAGAAATCCACAAAATATCGAGAAGCTACCAGAGAATGCGTGCAGAATTAGCTGCAGGGCCTAGTGCAAATGCCCGTGGTGTGAAGTCACACCGGAGCAGAGCCGTCGCCAGGGAACAGTCCCATCTAGGGCAGGCAGATACACAGGGTGCTGTGGCAGTTTACCCTTGTTAGTTGAAAAGACATAGGTTCTCTCCCCGCCCCTCTCTCTGTGAGAAACTGAGGAGCTACCAGAAAGAATTTAAATGAAGTGCTCAGAAAATAACTTAGAATCACAGAACACGTGAATGCTGCCAGAGAAAGGAAGTGGGCAGAAACAAATCCAAACTGTCTGGCGGCACCGCCAAATGGTTTCCCTCAGAAAACACAGGAGCCCTGACAGCCCCACGGGGCAGAGCGGACCCCAGGGCCAGCGGTCTGCACTGCCTGGCTTCTGCCACTCCGACAAAGCGCACAGGGGACAGGTGGAGAGGGGAGATGGCGGAGGCGGCAAAGGAGCTCGGCGTCTCCAAGTCGCCGACACGGGGGCGTGCTGCGCTCAGGGAGGTGCTGGCCTTCTGCCGGCCGACGCTCCTTTCTCTTCCTGGCCGATCTCGAGAGTCCCATGCACGGATGGCCGGAACCTTGGGTTAGTACTCACCTTCTGTAAGTGAACAGTAGCATCAGACATACAGCTGCAGCCACCAAATGACACCAGATGATAGTCGTAGGGTCATACGTCCCTCTGAATGTGTCTGTTCCCCAACATCATTGATAGTCCTTAAAAGTACTCTAAGAGACAAGACAGACTCCCCATTCCAACGATCACTCTATTCTAACCACCTCCCTCCCCCTCAAAGAAGAGTAGATCCGTAATGAAGAAGTGTAAATCTCCGCGGAGGAGGGGAAGGGCACGGGACATGCTCAGGAAATGCGCTTCTCAAACCAGAGAATGAGATGCGTCGCTAAGCCCTCACCGTCCGGGCTTCCATGACACCGCGTGTCATGTGTCACGGGGTTGCACTAGTTACACAGCACCTTCCTGTCCGTCGACGTGGACCTCCTTCCGTAGAAGAGCCACCCAACGCGGTCCCTGAACATCCCCTCACCGCTGGCGTTTCCTCTCACCTGCCCTGCTTGAGGGGGAGGTCTAAGGCAGACCAGGCTGCCCGAATATTTGTTTCACTGGCTTCCTAGAAGCAGGAGGGGGACATACTTGGCAAGAAAGAAGGGAAATCGGTCTTGCAGGTCATCTTGAAGAAGACTGGAAGAACTTCGGGGCCTGAGTTCATTGCTTGCGATTGGTTCCCGCACTGAGCGTGCGGTTGTAGCTGGGTACCTGTTGCTTATCTCTCTAATGGCTGGCTTTCCCTCCTGAGTTCTTATTTTCTACACTGATCGGTGAACTCTGAGGCTTTTGTTACTTTTGCAAAAACTGACCGGTATTTCACTGGTCTCTGCGTGGATGCGAAAGAAACGCTGTAAAACGCAACTTCCTAAAGCTAGGGCAGCGTGAAAACTAAGCTCTCCGTTTCTCAAACAAATTCAAACGGATCCTTTAAGCAAGTCCTACTGCCCCCCTTCCTCTAAGGATTTCATTTATTCCTCTTCACTGAGGAACATTCTTCGTAATTGTCCCATTCCCCAGCTAGGAGGGCGATCACGTGAATGTGATCGTGAGCACGTGCAGGCCTTTGCCCTCAGACTGGAACGGGTTAAGGGAACATGGACTCTGCGACTTCGAGATCTATGGGACATGCGTAACCTCAGGCCCCCCTTCATTTGGGAGGTCCCGCGCAAAGAATGGAATCGCCAGTCAGTACAGTCTCCATCCATCATAACCACAAGGCGAACGCTGAACTTCTTGGACTATTCAGTGTGTACATGTAACATCCCCGAGACCCCGAGAAGCTCTCTGAATAGTGACCCCTCTGCTGTGTAGGGGTGCAGGACGGCCTGGGGAGCAATGCCATGTGCTTCGTCTTAAAGGCATGGGCGAGGCCGCCCACCACCTCCGGAAGCTTCGTCGCCTCCTGCCGGTCTCTCGGAGACCTGGCTAACCTGAGCCAACTTTCCTGCTTTGAGACACTCTAACCTCATCTTCCTGAGTCGTTCCTTGGTGAACATCCCACTTGGAGCTGCCGGCACGGAAAAGCCCTCTCACCTGCATGGGCTGCGTCAGTAGGTAGAGACTCCCTGCATAGAATAAGGAAACTTACTTCTAAGCGGCAAGCAACGCTGTTGTAAAACATTAACTTAGCAGCAGAATAGAGATGGTTTCAGAGTCCAGTTTTTCCCTGTCTCCCCTCCATGGAGAGGAAAATTACTTCCTCCCCTCGTTTTACAACGTCATTTCTGACAAAACCATTGTGTTTCTGTCCATGCCGCCTGAGGTTTCTCCTGTCACTCTTGTCTCCTCCCACCTTCGGTTGCTCAAGCCAGGCTGGCCTGGCCACCGGGCCTCTGTTCCCGGAGTTTATTGCTTTGTTCCATAGCGAAGGGATGACGTGGCGCTGAGACACGGCCCTCAGCTCATTAGCGCTCAGTCGAGCTTTCTTCCGCCCTCGGAGTCGGAGCAGCTGGGCCCAGAGGTGCGGGGGAGACGGGCCTCCTGCGCCCCGGGCGGCACGTCCACGGGGTCCCCCGAGGGGAAAGAGCAGTGGAAACTGGGCTTTGTGGTGGAGAGGCAGGCTGCCAGCGTGACTTACTTTTACAGGCATTTAGGCAAAACATTTCAGGTTGGGGGTGGGCGGTTTGGCTTCCTATCAATTTCATGCCACCCAGTTTAGGTCTGGAAATGCTTTTCAAAAATTAAAAAAGGTGACCGTCTCCTTCTCGCTGCACTGACGGAAGGCCCCCTGTTGTGTATCAGGGACTGTTTTCAGTACTTCATTTTCATACAGATTTTTCTGCTCTTTTCCCTTCGGCAGAGTCCTGAGAGTTAAGTTCACTCATCTGGAAAGCAAACACAGTCAGGAAGGCCGAGCGTGGAGGCCGCGCCTTCCGCAGATGAGTGAAGGACGGCTGGCGGCGAGCACCGGGCAGGGCTGGGCTCTGACCCTGAGGCCCCGCGGCCCTGGAGGCGGCATCAGGCACACGTGCAGCCTCGTCACGCTGATAGTCACGGGAGGGCCTGTCCACCCGAAACCGAGGCCGGCTGCTTTCTTTCCTCCCCCACCAGCCCCTCCAGTTCTGGGGGGGCTTCACGTGTCTCTGACACCAGCAGCAACTGCGTGAGGCAGTCATGTACACTGACATCCCTCCCACCTCCCTCCGGAGGGCCCGCTGCTCTTCACCAGGGACTCTCGGTCCACAGTTCCTGTCCAGGTGGCAGCGCTGTGGCCTTTGGTGAGGAATCCAGTGAAACAGGCGTGACAGATCCCTCACCCCAGCCTTGTCTCCCAGCCTCTCGTACTGCCCTGCTCCCCGAACACGCTGGGGGGGATGCTTGTCCTCTACCAAGTTTCCCAGGGGCTCACAGGATGGGACAAGAGTAAGGTGGGAATCGGGTCACACCTGTGCCATTCTCTGGACTCGGGCTCTCAGGCTCCCCTGCTCCGTACCAAAGGGAGAGCATGTCTTCAGCCAGAGGCTCCATTTCTGCAGACAGGTCCTGGATGGGGTGGGTCTCTCCCCGTCCCCCAGATTTTGCAATTTTGACCTCTGCCACGGTGGGGGCCTGCAGCCCAGAACGGTCCCCGCCGTACCCGCTGTACTCTGCACTTGTAGCTGGAGAACAGTAGCCAGTCAGAAGAAAATGTCGATGTTCTGCCAACTTCGGCTGTGTGCAAGATTTTGCCAGAAGCAAAGCAGAATCAAAAATAATAAACAGACCTCCTCCCTTGCTGCATGACTCCTATTTCCAGAGAGAGCCTGGTGCACCGACTGTGTCTGTGTGAGGGCTTGGCGAAGGGGATGCTTAAGGGGGAAAAGTTAATTTGGGGGAGCCGGGTGCCTACGATTTGAGGTTTTCAGAAGTAGCCAGGTTTCCAGAGAGACGACCCAACACGTAGGGAGCGCTGTTTCCCCCATAACGAGTGGCCTCCGTGGAGGATGAAATACCAGACGCATGAGTTACCTGCGGCTGCGAAACTCCCGCAGGGAGAAGGGATCTTGGAACCGAGAAAACGAGGAGAAGCTTTAGTAGCACAGAGATGTTCCCGGCGGGAGGGAGACCTAGCCTCTCTGTAGGTGCAGGGAGCTAGGAGGCGGGGGCCCTGGGTCTGGGTCACCTTTGTCCATCGGATGGGAACATCAGCCTTTGCTCTTCAGTGACGTTGTAAAGTAAAAAGCAAGTCGATGTGAAGTCAGCTGACATGGAGGGCCTGGTGCTCAACTCTGGCGTGGCCAGGCGGTGCTTGGGGACGTGTGCAGGGTCCCCGGGCCGGCCCATGCAGGAGCCGTGCAGAGCAGTACCCAACACGTCTGTCCCCAGCACGACACAGAACATTGCCACAGTTCTCCCGTCTTCCTTGGGTGATCGTTTTCAAGACTCCTCAAGGGTATGGGAATGACGTGCCACTCTTGTTCTTAGTTGGTTTCCAGTGGGCAAGGCCTGCTCACTTTTAGCTTCATTTTATAGTTTCTTTCCATGTATTTGATGTGCTGTGAGTGAGTCTCTAGTTAGTTAGAGTCCTTTAAACACCTGTGTTGCCTCATGCTCTTCTCCCATTCTGAGGTGGCAAGAATTTTACTTTGTATTTTGACAGTTAGTACGTATTGTTTCACCCTTAATGAATAACTTCCCAAAATCATGGGCAGAATTAAACCTTGTAAAGCAAAAGATACTCTGTTACAGACTCAAGGGCTTTGACAAGTCCAAGTGTGGTGGATCTTAGCTCTTGGGCTTCCTGTCTCTGGCGGAGGGCAGTGTGGGCTATTCCTCCTTCAGTCAGGGCAGCCTGGTGTGACCGTCTAGTGGGGGGCTTTCAAGAATTTACAGTGCTCGTGACAGATTATCTGGGTCGGAGGGGACCGAAGGGACCTGACGTCGCCTTGCCGGAGTTTCCCGATGAATGTGGGATGTGCCCAGTACCACCCTGCTTCCTTGCCCGGCACCGTCTGGTCTGGGAAGTCTTAGGAAAGCAAAGTGAAACCCCTTTAAAGTGTTTGAATTTTGTTTGATAGTTTTGATACCAGTTTCATTTTTTTGTTTTATTTATGAGTGTGCCCATCGATGGCAGTGGATTCCGGGAAAAGGAGAGTCACTAAGCAGAGACTTGTGGGAAATTGTTGAACATCACTAAGCACTCTATGTATTCGGTGGGTATTTGGAAGGCCAGGGTATCTTGACTGACGTGGCCTTTGAGAGGGGACCGTGAATGAGGAGGGAAGGGGCCAGCGGGAGGAGGAGGATTCCGGTACCTGGAACAGGTTGCTGAAACCTCTGGCTCTGGCAAAAATAGAGCCTGAAGACTCAATTGGCCTCCTTCTTGCTCATGGGGGTGAGACTGACTTCTCTCAGCCCCCACACAGGTGTGTGACGCTCTGGGTTTCTCTGCAGCCTTTGACTTAGCAAATACAATTCTTCTTTGCAGCTGGCTCCACACGGCGATCAGCCGTTTAACCACGTAACCATGTTTTATGATCGATGTTAGTAATTTGACATGGGAGTTCTGAAGCCTTCACTTTAGATTTCAGACTGACCATGAAAGACTCTCTCAGACCTTTTGGCTTTGGCTCCGGGAGGCTGTGCCTTCTCCGGAGCTTGGAGCCTGTCGATGCAGCATGCATTGCTCAGCAGCACGGGCTTCCATGTTCTCTGGACCTGGGTTCAAGTCCTAGTTCCAGCCCTGATGCGCTGTGTGAACTTGACCGAGTTCTATGACCTCTGTAAGCCCGACATTTCATCTAAAGTGGAAATGAAAATAATAATAACGCCGTGGAGTGAAGGGCGGTCACACGTGCAAAGTGCGCAGCCCAGAAGGCAGCACGTCCTCAGGACTCCATGTCTGTCCTTCTAGCAGAAAGGACGTTGGCCGCCCGACCCATCACGCTGTGGGTGAAGCACCTGTGGGGAAGGTGACAAGTACCTGAGTTTGGCTGGTTTCTTAAAGTGGAGGCAAGGGAAGGGCCGCAGTCACGGTCCGTCGGAAGCAGAAAGTCGGAAGGTTCATTGGAGGGAAAAGGTCTGGCAAGGGCTGTGTAGACACTGTGCCACTTTAAACAAGGACTTTCTCAATCCTGTGGAACTTACCTCTGAAAGCAGACAGCTGTCCCACTCTGGGTGTACCAGAAAATATGTTTTGTATTTCGAAAGTCTGGAGTATTGGCTTCAACTCCCGTGGCATACGTTTGAAGGGAACAAATCTAGCTCCTAATCTTCCAACTCTAACTTCCCCCAGTGAAGTGTCATGGAAACACTTGCCTCCATTGGGAACTAAGACGAGAGTCCGCTCACTGCTCCTGTAAGATGGGGTGAGATCCATGCGGAGGAAGCCTGTGAGCCCACCTTCACCCTATGCCTGCAGCCTGCTCCGGAGCCCCAAACAGGAGACAGCCCGAGGAGCAGGACAAGACAGCTCCAAAGCCAAGAGTCCCCCTGGCTTCTTTTCAAAGACAGCCTTTGAAGTCTTCTCTTTTGGAGAAGTTTTGCTAAGCTCAAAACATTGCATCTGGACACTGCCGTCGCCCACTCAGCTGGCTCCCAGAGGGTGAAGTGCAGTTGGTCACTGCGTCCTGTTTTGCCTGGTGGAGCATGGTCGTTCACACACGCCCCAAATCACTGCCCCAAGTGCCCACTCTGGGCCAGCGCTGCTCAGCCCTTGGGTTGCAACAGTGCGTGAAAACACAGCCCACACCGCGTTTTGCTGGGCTGCATTTAGAACAGGTGCCATGGAGCATCTGAGGTGCGGGGGTGCGGGGGGCTCCTGCGTGGGGTCCAGTGGGGGCCTTAGCAGCTGCTTTGTTGTTGTTGTTTTGGGGTTCCCTCAAAAGCATCCATCCCGGCTACCACTGGCCCGAGACTCTCACTGAGCTGTCTGGGGAGTCCCGAGGCTGAGACGTCCCCAGCCTTTGCCCCATCGGTTTGCTGTGTGTCTTCAGCAGCTGAGTAACGACACTCCAGTCGCCTGAGAACATGCCCTCCCTCCCTCGGTGACACGTGCATTGCTGCTCCACTCTGTCCCGGTGAAGTCGGGGCCGCCACCTGCACGGCTTCCCTCCCGGCTAACACCACTACTCGGGTGCAGCGGCTTCCCTGGGGGATTAGGTGGTGCGGGGTCTCTCCTGAAATCAACTTCAGTAGCACAAACATTTCAGGGAGGCTGCATTTCAGAAACAAGCATCCCTTCTCCTGCCTGGGTGGTGCCAGTGGAGAACCAAACCTAGCCACTGTTCCAACAAGTGTTTGTTCAGATCCACAGCGTGCTGCAACTTTGCTGGTGTTGTGTGTGGCACAGAACGTCAAGTGTGATCGTGCCCTCGAAGACGCCAAAACCAAGGGAGATAGGACGTGTGAGCTGTTCCTAATATCCCGCCCCTCAAGGAAACCCGTGGCTCGGTGACTGATGGGCTGGGAGAACGTTGGCACACAGGAGAGGCGTGCAGAAGAGGCTGCCTTGTCAGCAGGCCAGGGAGTTAAGGAAGAAAGACCACAGGGCCTGAGCTATGAAAAGGCACTGCGTTTCCGCCGTACAGAAGTCAGAGGGAGTTATTTTAAGCACAGCCACAGGATTGAGAAGTAAGATTTGAATAATGAAGCATGCAGTTCAAAGCGGTGAAATGCTGGTGTTGGAGGAAGTGCCGACGGCTCGGCTGAAGAAGGAAGGAGTTGAGGCCACGCTGCCATGAGTGGGGCGTTCATTGGCGAGGTAATGGGGAGCTACTGAGAGCCTTTGAGCAGAAACGGGATGCAGACCGTAGTTTAGAAAGACCCATAGATGACATTGGCGTTGAGGCGGCCAGACTGAATGGAGAGAGGTGACAGTGGCCACCGAGCGTGTATTTTCTCGAGGACGACCTGGACGTGATAAAGAATTGTCTCGAGTCACCCTCGCAGTAGTTGGTGCCAGTGATGTTTCATCTCCAAGGTTAAGAAACCGAAGTCCAAAGAGGTTAAAGTAACTTGTCCGAGTTGGACCCCAGTTAACTACCCAAGCGAGTTTTTGAGCCCAGGGCTAACTATGGCTCCGTGGTCTTCCAGCTCAAGGCCTCCCCTTGTTGTTGCACTGTTACAGGGGCACCTCAAAATATCATGAGGGGTTGGGATTTTAACTATGACAGTAAAGAAATGGTAAATACAGGATTTAGCTCCATAACTTTGCAGAATGGCAAAAACACTTACATTTTAGTGTTTCTATTACCGACTTATTGTGTTTTGACATGTATTATGCCTGTCCATATTTTTGGCACTAACTTTTAGGAAAAAGATCTTTTGTTTTAATTTTTTAATGCAACTTTTTATTTATTTATATTTAGATACGTGTTTTGTGTTATAAAGGAATTTTAGCATTTATTTTTGAACATATTAGGGTACAAGAAATTTTATGTAACAAATGCATGGGCATAAAAAGAATCAAAAATATTTATAGATATTTATTTAGACACAGAATTAGCACTGTCCCTGTATAATGCACATCCTTTTTTTTCCCTAAAAAAATTTGGGCAAAAAACTGCCCATTATACATGGCAAAATATGGCACGTTTAGGCTTTTCTATTACTGGCTATGATAAGAATTCATTGATTTGTCTATATTACTGTACCTTTTAATACAGATTTTTATTCTATTTGGAAACACGTGTGTTGTGCTTTGCGTTACTGATAATTCTCGCCCAGTCCAGGCGGGGTTGTCTTAGAACCGAGATTTCACTGGACTGTAATCAAAGTGCCTGAGGCAACCATACGTGTTTGGCTTCTGCTTTAGGCACGATCTCCTAAAAATTCTATTTGTAAGAAATAAACAAAATCAAACGCTAATATTAAATGGATTTGATACGTATGGTAAGGATTTGAATTTTAGAGCCCTAGACATTACCAAGTAGCTTGAATGATTTCATAGCTTTTAAAAAGGCTTTTCTAGGAGTGTAATATCTCCCCAAACCCGTATGTATAATGTAGTCCCTGGTTTTAGAAATGTGAATAAACCGAAACACTAGTTAAACTGGGCCACGCGGCTGCAGGGATTAGAAAGCACAGTGTTACCTTGTGGAGAAACGCCATGAACAGAGGCCCCTAGAGCACACACGTGCTTCTCGCTTATTCTGAATTCTTAATCAGCCCATCATCATTCCATCTTGAAAGAGAATTTCAAATGTGAACTCTTCCAGAAGTAATTTAAAGATGCCTAAATATTTTGTGAAGTAAAAAGTCACACATACTTGCCTCAGGCAGGCATCTCACTAGTGCTGAATAAATAATACTCAGAGAGTATTATTATAAAATAGTAATGGTAATATAAATATAAATGATATTTAATGTATATCATTAATATAGAAATTAAAGTTATTAGTTTAAGGTGTTCTTCTCTGCTTGAACTGCACCTCCTACTCTGAATCCATTGAGTAGCTGCAGGTCGACTCCCAATGAAATGAGCCGACGGGAGAGCCCCCGGTCACAGAGTCTGTGGACGGGCACGCGGGGGAAAGGCCGGCTGGAGCACCAACGGTGGGGGTCACGTGCGGGTGTGGCAAGTCATCCGTGGTTCTTTAGGACACTGCACTCGTCACCATTTTCTCTGCACACACTGGCTTGGGGACTCCTGCCTACAAAGGGACTGTTCTCCACTTCCCCTGGTCGAGCCCGCTTGCATCTTTCCTCCCCAACACGGCTCTTCCTACAGGTCGAGATGGGCACAAGATCGTGGGGCGATCACTCTCCTCTGTGCAGCCACACTCGGTCCCACGACCCCTCCCCTTGGGCAAACTCGAGGTCACCACCCAACCTCTGGGTCAGTGCCACGTTGTCCTCTGGGACAGCCTGTTCCTGACCTGCTGACCCGAAGGCTCCTGAAGGGTCCCAGCTTCCTCGGGGAGTGTGTTCTCTGCAAAGCCCCCATAGGATGTTCGTGTGGGGTGTCCATCAGCAAGCGTGGCTTTCCCTTCCCTCCCGAGCAGGCTGCTCGGTCCACGGGTGGCACCAGGGGAATCACCCCTCTTTGTCTTTTCTATGAATCAAGAAGGACTTTTCGATAGCACTGGGGACATGGGGGACCCCACAGCAGACCTGTCCCCTGCGTGGGACGTAACCCACAGCCGGGCCAGGCACACAAGCCCCATGGCCCCAGGAGCACATAGTCTTTGAGCAGAATTGGTGGAACTTCGTGGAGGTGCATTTGGTTACTGTCACTGTGTAACAAGCCACCCCGAACTCAGTGGCATGAAACACCGGGTTATTGCGCTCGTGGGTCTTGGGGATCAGGAATTTGGAGAAGACACGGCAGAGCTGACTTGTCTCTGCTCCGCTGTGACAGCACCTCCAGCTGGAAGACCTTGAAGGCTGGGGTGACTCAGTGGCTTTGGAGCCCAGAACACTCCAAAGCCACGTTCCCTCCCAGCACTGACAGCTGATGCTGCCTGACAGTGGGCGCCTGCAGAGGCTGTCACCTGGAACACCCACGCGGGTCCCCTCCCCGCATGTGGCTGCGTAGGCTTCCTCACAGCCTGGAGACGCCCTTCGAAGAGTGGGCAGGGCGCAGTGCATGTCTCTTTGCGACCGGCCCGGGAAGGTGCACAGAGTCGCCTTTGCTTCATTCCACAGGTCCGCGTGGTCAGCCAAGTCTGCCCAGCTTCAAGGGAAGGGGCCGTGGACCGACCCCAGGGTGGGAGGAGGTTCACAGACGTCACAGATCGATTTCATGGCAGCAACGAGATGCGTTGGACACATTTGACGAGGATAAAACCGAGGAGGCGGGGCTCGGAAGGGCCAAACACCTTCCTCACGGTTTCACCGCCCGTAGCAGACGGAGCCAGAACTGAGACTTGAGGTCCTTGGTCTCCTCTTTGTACTTCCTTCCCATGCTTCAGCCCGCCCCGCCGCCACCTGCTATGGAGAGAGGACTTGGTGAGAAAGTGGTGTTTGCCCCTTTTCCCATGTCCCAGGGAAGTGTGAGGCGCACCGCACCTGTCGTCAGGAGCAGGAGTCACACCTTTTCTTCACCCTCAGGGGACAGGTTCAGGGCCCATGCCAGCCCATGCAAACTGTGGGTCAAGGTGAAGCTGGGAATTGGGCTCTGACCTCCCAGACCGAGGTTTACCGATGACACGTGGAAAAAGGGAGCTCGGGGTGTGCCTGGATGTGCGTTCCGGGTGCCGTGGGAGGGCATTAAGATCTTATCTTACAATGACAAGCAAACAGCTAATTACGTGTAATTTCGGAGATAATTGTTTTTTCATCTTGAGGACGTGCTGAACAGGAAATGAGTCTAAACCTGAGAAAGTCTGAATCATCTACAGAGTGTCAGGAAAGAAACTCTCATTATCCCTTAGATGCGCCCCCCCCCGGCCCCAATCCTGTCCGAGAAGCTGAAAGGTGCAGCTGCAGCTGGGTGCTCCCATCTGGTGGGGCATCTGCTTGCCGGTGACCAGAGAGGAAGCCGGCCAGGGAAGGCAGGCCCCGGGCGGATGGGCCAGCTCCCTGTGCACACCTGATTAATACCGCCCACGCAGGATGTCTGTCCTTTCTGGTAGGACCCATTCATTCATCACTTTGCATCTCGTGTCCGTGCAAGAGCTGGCTTCATTCCGCTTTGGACAAATGAGTCTTCAGCTACTAGATGGTATTGTGGTCAAAATGCCAGGCCAGTGTTACCCCCACTGAAGTACGTGGCCATCTCCGCTCAGCCCCCTTGGCTTCCTAGTGTGCGGCAGCCTCTCTCCATTTCCAAACTGGAGGATTATTCCCTTCGAGGAGGCGTCTCCCAGGCCTGTCCGATTACCGCCTAGGCAGCCAAGTTCAGCAGGGCGGTCCTTCCGGGGGCAGAAGAAAGCAAGGCCCACCCTGCCTGCCCAACACAGAGAGCCCGCGCACACAGGGTTTTAACTGTTCTAGAAAGAATGAGGCATTCAGGAGCCTCATTCCGTTTTCAAGAAAAAAATTTCCTGGGACGTTTTAATCCCCTTTTGTGCTGGAGCATTTTTAGGGCTTTCTCTTGCCAGGCCCCCTGAATGGCTCACATCTCTCCCTTTCAGCTCAGTTGCCTCTCATGCGCCATGAGCCACAACACAAGAAAACCCCACCCTGTCACTGAATGGCAGCCTTGTTCCCCGCGACTCTGAGCCACGGAGCCAGAGACCAGCGTGGACTCCCGAAGCCCGTGTCACCTCACCGAGCTCAGAGATGGTGGCGGCCACCTGTGGTCTCCCCCTTGGCTCGTGTTTCTGTGAAACACTTTCTGTGAGTGAGGTGACAGGTACCCAGGCATTTTCCCAGGATGAGATCGGGCTGCTCTCTGAGCTCCCGCGTCTGCTCACAGCGTTTCCACGCCTGCTGTGCATCTGAAATGCGGTTTCCTGACCTCAGCACTATTGACATTTCGGGGCCAGATCATTCTCTCTTGTGGTGGCTGCCCTGTGCACGGTAGGAGGTCGAGTCGCACCTGCGGTTTCTGCTGCTCAATGCCAGAAGTCCCCTCCGCTCCAGCTGATCACCGAAAGTACCTTCGGAGGTTGCCGCGTGTTCCCGGAGGAGCAAAGTCACCCTTGGTTGAGAACTGCCGACAGAGGTGACAGAAGATTTAGATGCAAATGAATTCATTCCTCCGTTCTCTCCTCTTACAGTTATCTCTTGAGGGCCTACTGTGTGCCAGAACCTTCTTTGGAGACTGCACATGGGGAGATGGAGATCATAGTTACTGCCCTACAGGGACTTGGTGGGCAGACAGGCAGATTGAATTTAGATAATCATTTCGCGGGGTGTGCACTCCAATCAGAACCTCCGACTGGGGTATTCAGAGGAGGAAGTTGTAACTCTGCTTCGTGTTGTCAGACTTCTTACAAATCATTGATTCTCTGCTTGTTCAGGCAGTGCCTGTATTTCCAGGGCGGGAAAAGGCTTGTTTTCCAAGGGGTCATACTACAGAGTGTCTCAAAACTAAAGCTGTGAATGGTATTATAAATGTGTTGATTAAGTGAATTGAGATTATCGAATGTGGAGAGAGAAATGCCTTGGTGTCGGGACATGAACTAATGAACGAGTGCAAGAGCGAGTAACGCCCGGGCACTTCAGCTGGGCCTCAGCGGTGCCGGGCTAAGCGAGCCCTGGGGCTCGGGCAGGCGCCGGCCGCGCTCTGAAGAGAGTGCGTGCCTACGGCTCTGGGCCTGAGGTTTGGTAACCTCCCCGTAGAATGTGTGGGACGGTGAGCTGAGACCGGAGTCCAGCTGTCCCCACGGTCGAAGCAGCCCCTGTGGGTGTGGTCACCCCCTGGGAGCTGCCCCCCGCCCCCCTCCCCCATAAGCTTCCCCGTCTCTTTCCTTGCAAACAAGTGTGAAAGCTGCTCCTGTAAGGGGTGGGGGGGTTGAAGTGTATGCAAATCTGTATTTCAGATCAGGTGTGTGTTTTAACTCCGGGAGGGGCATTGTGGCCCGATCAGCTGGAGCACTTCCTGGGGAGTTAGAAGGACTTGGCATGAAAGTCGGGCCCGGCAGGATGAGCCGTCTAGCCTTGGACAAGTTATCTTTATAGAAATGGAGGTGACAGCCCCTGCCTCCAAAGATTGCTGTAAGAATTACAGATGTTCAGAAACTGCGTCACGGACGTGCTTGGCGAGGGCCAGCCCTCACATCGGTGTGACCATGACCCTGTGGTTGAAACTGTTGTTTTAAAGATAGGAACGAAACCAGGAAACTATTGTAGGCCCACAGAGCAGCTGTGTTACCGAAAACCAAAGATCAGAAATAGTCGAGCTGGAGTCTGAGGCAGATGAGGTGTGGGTGCTGCTCCCGCAGAGTCGGGCCAGGCCTCTGACGTCGGGTGGGTTTGGCCTGGACCGAAGAGCTGATGCTGGTGGTGAAGCAGGAGCAGGAAGGTGCGGGGAGCTTGGGGAGGGCCTGCCTGGGTGCAGGTAAATCGGTCCCTGAAGGGCGCTTTCTGGTGGAGTGTCAGTGGCGGTTTTTAAACGCAAACAAAAGTGGTGTTACTTTTGGGTGATTTCTTGGGTCTGACCCAATCAGGGATAAAGAGAGAGGCATTTGCCCTTGACCCCTGTGACTTAATGAAAATGTGGCTGACAGCTACCTCGATGTGGTCAGGGGTAGTAACAGGAGGGTAAACAAAAGAAGTGTCCTCCACCAAAGCCAGGGTGACGTTCGTTAGTGGAGACATTGACGAGGGACCTATTTGGAACAGGTCCTTGGCTTTCTTGTGGACGTTCTTGCTGGAGCGTCCTCCTTAGTAATAATACATTTCTCTATTAATGTTTAATTTCTACCAAAACCTCAGAAGGAGGATATAGTCAATCCCTATGAAAATGAGGACAATATCAATTTTACCTAGTTTGTTCCTCAGAAGATAATTTTTCTTATCCATCCCCACGTTTTTCTTCACTCAGCATTTATTAAGCACCTTTTATGAACCGGGCAAGACAGGACAAGGGCAGTGCCCCCAAGGAGCTCCCACTGTGGTTGAGGTGGGTGGGGGGCGTGGTATAGAGGGTCGTCCCAGGACAGAGCAAAAACACCACAGTGGGGGGCGGTGTGGGATGCAGTGGGGGTGCATGCGGGGTACAGTGGGAGCCGCGACGTCCACACCAGATACTTAGGGAAGCAACCCAAGGTGAGGGGATGTTTCAGACGCTCCTGAAGGAAACGCACACACCAAGATAGAGAAGGAAGCTGTCGGCAGGGCCAAGGTCCTGGTGCTGCAGCCCAGCAGCATGGGGAAGGCTAGTCTGTTCATAGAGGAACCAGTTATGGAGACACCTGTGTTCTTCGTGGAAGGGGGCACTGGATCGTTAGTCCGCTGCGGCTTCGTCGTGACCATGCACGTGTGATGCCCGGTCAGTCAGCAGAGCCCTGGTCAGCTTCAGGCTGACCGTGCAAAAGTGCCTGGCCTTGTTCGGTCCTTGTGTAGAAAAACAACACATAAAATTGAATTGGAAATCGTTATTTGAAAACCCCGAGACTAGCACTCGGAAACGCTCTGTACTTTGCATTTAGAACCTGCCTGAGATGTTTTATAATCCACCCCTAACCCTTGCAGCCAGAGAGTCGAGTGGTGCGTCCTCCCGGGGTTGTCTCGGACTCCTTCCCCCGACACTCTTTTTCTTTTTCCTTCCTCCCTGGTCTCTAGAGTGGAGACCTGCATGGCTGGCTGTGACCAAGTGTCCCTGCACTGTTGACTTTCACTGCCCTTACACTGTTTCTGAGTTCACGGAAATCCAGTGGAGACTTGCCCTCTTTGGTGTCTCGTCAGATGAACACACAGAACAGCTGCCGTAGCCCAGTTTTTATTTGTTATGTTTTAGGAAGATGGTTAGACAGCATTTACTCCAGTGACACAATGCGGGTGGGCTTTTGCTTGCCTTAATTACACCAGATAAAGGATGAACCCAATCTCGACCCGAACCGTTGATGCCAGAACCAGGAGTCAAGGCTTTGAGCACGTTTTGTAGCTGGAAGGAGATTTGCGGAAGAGGGGCCATCACCTTGCAGCTTAACCCAAGGTGCTAGTAAAGAGGAGCTGTCCTTTTCAAATAAATCGGAGCCTCATCACACGCATCTAAAATAAAATTACCGAGTGAAGCAGCTGGGAGAGGCTAGTAAGTTTTAATTATCTTTTAATAGCCAAAGAGTTCTCACCAACACGGGCTAGTCATCTGTCAGCTGTTGTATGCCGTGCAGTCTCCATTTGTGAGCCTCAGCTGTTACAAATTGGAAAATATATTTACAGTGACGGTCTTTCCTTGTTAAATGCAAATTTCCAGAGATGTTCACGCTGGAACTCAGCCTCCCCACCCTGTTTCTGTTGGCCCCTCGAGCGGAACTGGAAGGCTGGCGGAATCTGGTCACGATTACTGTCGTCCTCCTTGTCGGAATTGAAGACTCTCATTATGAGTATAATAATCGCAGTCCACAAACTGTAAGGATAAAATTATTTCTGCAGCTCATGGATTGTATTCCTATAACTTGCCTACAGATTATTTTTAGTGGCAATTTACTTTTCCTATTCTCCAAACCCGCCTGCTGCCTTCTCCTCTCCTTGGGTTTGTCCATCTGCAATGTTCTCTGGGCCCCAGAGCGCCGAGGTGGCTGCCATGGTCCCGGTCAGGTGCCCCCCGATCCTCAGTGCTCGTTTAGTATGTGACCTTGGCATTTGGTCCATGGTAGACTGAATGAGGAAAAGGCTCTTCGGCCTCGGCCGAATTATTGAAATTCCTTTTGCCTTGACTTTGCTGGCACTGAGTTCCCGGCTTCTCTTGACTGATGTTACTGATGCCTGTGGTAGCAACTCTTACCCCTCCCCCAACTCTAGGTCCCCCAAGATCCCGTTTCCATTCACGGCTTTTAGTACAGGTGTCCAAGGGATGCTTCTCGAAACGACACCCGCAGGTCTGACCTTGCACCTCTCCCAGCCCCCTATTTCTGGTCACCTTGGTGAACATCTGTGATTGTATCGTCCTTGTCACTTCGAATCAACAAGCGTACTAATTGACTGTATTGATTTTCCGTCTGCAACCTTTTCCTGTTTCCGCCAGAGCCTCACCTTTTCTCCCCAACTTGTTGATCAGAAACTTGGTCATTTAAAAAATTTCTCTAACCTTCAGCTCTACAGTCTGTCTTAAGCACTATCATTTTTTTTCCTTCAAAATATCTTTAGGACTGGCAGGAGGATTGAATTATTCTTTATTTTCACTGTGAACATTCACTTACAGAAACTTCTCTATGTCTTCAAATTTAAAAGTGTAACATGTAAACCAGTTATACTTTATTGAAGCCCCCCTGGGCCTGCTCACCACTGAAAATAGGTGGGTCAGCGGCAGTCAGACATCATTTTTGCTTCTGCCGTCCCATTTGTGAATGTGCTGGTCACACTTCAGCTTCATTGGGAAAGGTTTTGCAATCATTTTGAACTGACTCCGACCTGATAAAATGCAAAAGTAGTCACAGTTCAAAGTTCAAAAGCCGTTCTCCGTTCCAGTAAGCTAAGTCCTGAGATTTCTATGGAAACAAGAGTAGATGTTTTAAGAAACTTGAAGGGGGCAAGAATGGGTCACATCTGGACGTGGAGGGGCTAGTGGGACAACTTTTAACTGTCCAAGTCCTAATGGCTCCGGAAGGAGTGGGAGTAAACCGTGGGGAGGTGGAGTGGGCAGAGCCCGCGTGACCGGCAGTGACCTGCACGTGGGCAGAGTGGAAACTGGAGCATGTGGTGGGAGGAGCCGCCTGGGGGCCTCGGGCGGCAGGAGTCGGCCGAGGAGGCTGGCCAGGCAGAGGTGCAGCCGACGAAACGCATGCCCTCGGCCTGTCAGCTCCGTAGGTCCCAGCCGTCCCCGCTCAGGGCCCGCAGCGGGCCGCAGGTGCATTCAAAACGCAGCCTCCCGTGAAACCAAGCTTGAAAAAAATTTTTTAAATGAATTCTTTTTTTTTTCACTGTTGAGGGTATGCTTAGCTCCTTTAGGATTTCAGTAACCAGCACAATTGGAAAATGGTTGGGTGAAGTCAATCAAACTTATACATCCATGTTTCTGCTTTATGCCTCTAAAAATCGGCCTGCATTCATGTAGTCCTTCCTTTGTGATTATGAAGGGTCTTTTTTATTTTTCATTTTTAATCCTCACTGAATTATATGTTTATTGATTTTAGAGACAGAGGAAAGGGGAGAGACAGAGAGGGAGGAGCCTTGATGCAAGGGAGAAACTGATTGGTCTCCCCCCCCACACACCCCAACAGGGATGAAACCCGCAGTCCAGGTCTGTGCCGTGATTGGGGATCAAACCCACCACCTTTTGTATACAAGGCACCACTCCCACCAACCGGGCCACCAGACCGGGGTTATGAAGGGTCTTATATCACTGGTAGACCATCGTTATGAATGTCAGTTTGGGGAACAACTCAGGATGGGCAGAGCCAGGAACCTGGTCCCTCCTCTGCAGAGTCACAGGTGAGCGGCTGTTGAGACCCCCTGGGCCAGCCCCTCCCTGCCCCGGAGCGTGGCCAAGGACAAGGACCGGGATCCTTCTGTATACAACTCTCTCTCTCATCGGTGAGGAAAGGGCACCTGGGGCTCATTCCGGCTCAGTCTGAATTTCTTCCATCTCCCGTGGGCTCAGAAGACATGGCCTTTGTGAGAAAGATTTGTCCCAATGCAGTAAATGTCCAGCAAGGCCCCTTAGACCACAAACATCCTCCCCCCATTCACCTGCTCATACAGACTTGGGAGGTGGGCGGGCGTGTGGCGGGGGCTGAAGTGCCGGGAAGCCGAGGAGGAAGGAATTGTCCCAGTGGTAAGTGGTGCTCCCTAGAGATTCGGACACTAGATGAATCTTCCTCCTTAGCTTGGATGACACGTGAAGTCACGGCGCGCTGCCCTACATACAAGGACTTCTCTGCGCTTGAGCTGAGAATGGAGTTACAGCACTTGAGTCTTTCCAGATGTGAATCATCCACGTACCCATGTGCACATCTCTGCGGGGTTTTCAGCTTCGTTGTGCTCACAGCGCATTTTCAAGCACTCAGATACAGGTGACTCCAAAGAAGGGACGGAGAGACCTGAGGTGACACTGAAGAAATCATCCATGATGACAGTGCCGCACAGCGATGTTTTGTGGTGTCCCCACAGGCACCCGCAATGTCAGAACCTGCTGTGCTGTGGTCACCGGTGGACCACTCCGTTCAGGTGTCCACCTGGCAGATCTCCAAGTTATCCTGTGTGCAGCTGGCTTGGTTCTGTACTGTGGCTCTGATCTTTGCTACCTCTCAGCCCTGTGTTCCACCTCCCAGGGGCCAGCCAGTGGGTTTGCCTGGGACCCCGGGGTGTCCTGGGACATGGAACTTTCAGTGCCAACACTGGGGCAGTCCCAGGCAAACCAGGCCGGTTGGTCACCCGGCCGGTACCACTCACCCTCTCACTAGTACATGTCACAGATCGATCACCGACAGGCAGCCCACCCGGAGACGGGCTGCAGTTCCCTCTCGGACTGGGGTAGGCCTGCTGAAAAGTGCCCCTAGATGTTCTGTTCATTGCTCAGCGACCTTATTTCCATCGCAGGGAGGCCTTTACCTCCTTCCTTCTAGTTGAAATCCGAGCATCATCTTTAGACGTTTACTGGTTTGGAAGACTAACTCCAGGTTTTGCTGACAAGAGCGAGACTGGGCGGAGATCAGCAGAACCGACCCCCTCTGTTGGGTGGGATCATAGTCGGGGACACAGGTGGCACATGACGCTGGGTGTCGGCAGAGCCGGCTGAGAAGACGCCCAACCACGTGGCATCCTCCTGACCCCCCAGCCCCGCCCTTACATGCAGACATCATGGCCAGGGTCACCATCGAGTCCTGGCCCTCGTTGTGGGCATTGCACTCATTCAGTGCTCAGCCTGTGTGTCCTTGGGAATCATTCTGTGTTTCCTGGATGAAACGTGTGGGCCTAGTTAGCTAGCACAGCTGGAAAGCAACCTGGCCTGTTTACGCTGTCCTTGGCTTAAAGTATTTCAAAAAATGGTTCTTGCGTGAAGGTCTAGCCTTCATCACAGGAAGCTGAAGAGCAGGGCCAGTGCAGTGAGCACCGTAAAACCACAACCGACGGCAGAATGTAGCTCGGAAGTCCCGTAGGAAGTCACGGCGGTCCACAGCCATCTGCTGAGGGCCACCCTCTCTGCGGGACGGCAGTGGCCTGGGCGGGCAGCAGAGAGCAAGCACGGTGCTCTGGAGGAAAAAAATACAGCGATTTGTATTTGTGCATGTAACATCTGACATTGGGATCCAGGTAGTACGGAAAAATTGCTTGATGGTGACCTTTCAAAGTGTCCCTAAAGTCATCTGAAAATGCGAGAGGGATGAGCCAGACCATCTGCTGTGAGCTGAGTGGGCACAGGTGGGGGGCGGGGGCACAGTCACTGTGCTGTAACTGGCAGCTCTCTGAGGCCCTCACACGAGGGGATGCCTGGCTCTCTCCCCTTCACAGTCCTCACCGAACCGAACGCTAGAAGGACTGGACGCGGCCATGACTTTCATGGACTCCACTGTTAACTGGAGATGTCCTTTCACGTGAAAATCTTGCTGAAGTATTTGATGTGGGGAATGTTAGAAAGTGTCTAAACAACTGCTCTTCTGGATGAGACCTTCAATTGCTTGATTCCAAACGACACACCTGTAATTCAGGTGAGACACAGAGGTGCCTGCCAGGTCAAGCCCGTCTGCGGTGATGAAATGGGGCTTCCTTGGGCAGCCTCAGCGTCGTCAGACCCCCTGTGTGTATGATCTTGAACCTGGGGGCTTATAAAGTGAGAACTAAACAAAGCTGAACGTGGCTGTCTAGTGCCTTTAAAACTGTTCGGAAGGGAGAGGGCCAAGTGCAGCCCGTCGGGTGAAAGCTCTCTTAGTCACCCGTGTGGTCGGACACAGATGGCAGTGGGCTGCGGGCGGCCGTTTGGCATTCTCAGTGGAATGTCTAGCACTTGGGCATTCGGCCTCAGGGCAGCCTCCTCTGCCCAAGGCTGCCCCAGCTGGCCCCTCCCAAGTCCTCCTCACCCCCCCAACCCCATGTCAAAAATAGGCACAGGGGCGTGGCCACACACAAGGGGCGAGAGGCCGAGAATTCCAAATAAAGGGCAGCTTCTGAGACAGAAAAGCTACTCCAGATCTCGGATAAATCATACGTTTACCCGGAATCAGCTGAATTAGAAGATAATGATGCTTCCTTTTCTTGGGACTAGAAGGTCATTTATTATAGGGACGTGCTGAGTACATAGAAACGCCTATTGAATAGGTGATGGCTTTTATATCTGTGGACTCTCCTCATGAACGAAACCCATTGTTTTGCTTTTTTAGGCTTTATTGGCGACCGGCAGAGATCTGTTTTGCAAAGGAAGGGGATTTACTTTTGAGATCGTGTCTAGGACGGGATGTCACTTCTTTCATTTAAGCAACAGCATTCCTCACAGGCTAAAGAGAGCGCCAGGCCTGGGGCTTGCAGAAATAGGCTTTCAAACTTCCCATCGAACCTTAACAGCGTATTTCGTTACAGCTCACCATCGAGGGAAGAAACACCCAATGCACAGATGTGCCTGCACTTTCTACAAACAGCCAGTGAGGCCTTTGGATGAAGGAAGCAATTTTGGCAGCGTAAACACAGCCGCCCACTAGAGTCTGCCAGCCTGCCCCCTGTTGCTGAGGTCACGCTGTCTTCTGCATTTCCTCTTTGAAGATACAAAAATAAGTGACGCAGAGCCACACCCTCCGCAAACTCGTGGTGGTTCGGGCTTCGGAACTGTGCTCACTGGCTCTGGGTTCTCCCGGGGCGACCACGGCCGGGCCCTGACTCACCCTAACCTGGTGCATGGTTTTAATAGCTTCCATTTTAATGACATGACTCATTTGGGGAGAGGCCCTGTGATGAGGACAAGGCCTGGGCACCTCAGGGTCTGAGAGCACTCCAAGCCACAGAGCCCTGTCACTGGGTCACGCTGACAGTGAAGCCTGTCAGCCGGCAGCGGGTCCTGCGTCCTGTACACTAGATGTTTGCCTGAACATCTTTAATTCTCAGGTGGTCCCCAAGGTCGATGTGATAATGCTTTACAAGTAAAAATACGAGGCTCGGAGACATGCGATAACTTGGCACTTAAGCATCTCAGGTTCCAAACTGTGCATCTTGCCGTCTCCTGAACTCAACTGTTCTCACTCCTCCCCCAATCTGGGATGTCTGCCTTCCCTGCCCTGCCCGCTTTTTCTTCCCCAGGCCGGTCCCCACCTCCCCCGTCCTCTTATTCATTCACTTATCCAAAACATATTGAACTTCTCCACCACGCCGGATCCTGTGCTCAATGCCAGGATTCGGCCGTGAGCAAGACGAGGACCTTGCCTTCGTGTAGTCGATGGTCTAGCCAATGAGAACAGAAGGGTCTTCAGACAGAGACCAAAGGGCACTGCGGGGCAGGGAGCAGGGGCCAGGCACCCAGAGAAGGAGGCGGAGCTAGTTAGTGGGCGGACTGAGAATTGTCAGGTTTCAACAGGGTGGAGTAACAGACCAAAGTCATTGGTTGAAATTAAGCAGGAATAACCATGAAGCCTCTCATTCAGGGTTATCTTTATATAAACACAGAATCCGAAAGACGTCGGGTTTCATGTGGGGTGGGGAACCTCACCCAAGTGGGTGGGTTTCCGTTCAGCAGGAAGAAAGGGTTTAGAAAGGATGCAGTCTTAGGCTCTGCCTGCACCAGTGTCGGTTCCAAAAGACAGTGCCAGCAGGTCCGTGTCACATTCTTAACCCTCTGTTGGGCTCCTCTGTTCTAATAGTGACACTGGTCACTAGGCAGTGCATAGGGACCTCTCAGCTTGAAGTAAGGGGAGGCAACGGGTACCCTAAAAGCTGATTTTCCTTAACAGAACCCACAACAGATCCTGCTGCTTAGGATATTCAGGATCCAGAAGACTTTTTTAACGACGTCAGTCTGATTGAGACAAACTGGGCATGTGCAGAGTTCCTGTAGAATAATAATAAAGTTACAGAAAGTCAGTGTAAGGTGGCCTTGGGGAGAACAGAGAAGGGAGTCAGTGTGGCACTGGCGTCAGCCATCGGGATTCCAGCACCCATGACGCTCAGGTCAAGGGTGAGGCAGGCGGGTCACTGAGCACCTTGGAGTCTCGGTTTCCTCCTTTGTAAACCGGTGCTACAAATGCCGGCCTCGCAAGGTTGTTGCGGCAATTAGAGATAATGTCTCCCCGAAGCGTCCGGCACATTGTTGGCAGCTAAGGAAACCATGAGAAAAATGAATCCCTGAAAGAAAACAAAAAAGTCAAGGCAAGGTTCTTGGAAGGGGCGCTTTTGAGAGTCCCCCTAAAGAAACGACTGGTACTGACCGACTCATCTGAAGAAACCCAGTGCAGCAGGGCAGAAATGCCAAAATGAAAAGGCGAGATCAGGAATGTGTATTGATGGTGCTGGGTTTCCTCCTTAGCCGACCCCAGTGTCGGTTGACGATGCATTTGGTTGAGACTGAAATTCACGGACAGGTACGTGTGGCCGGCGGTTGCCTCTGGGCGTGTGCTCGTCTTCCTGGTCCTCCGTCCTCCCAGCGTTTGGGGAGTGGTGTTGCTTTGCCATCAGCCTTTTTAACTGTTGGATGGAGGAGACCAGCAGGTGTGGAATGTCGGGCAGTTTCCATGAGAATTTGCACGAAACACGTGTCCTACCAACAGCGGCCCACCAAACACAGCGCTCACCTCTCCTCTATCATCAGTATGTAGAAGGGGGCGAGGAGTTTGTTCTGTCTTCTTTTCATGTCAGAAAACACTGCCCCCTTCATTAGTGAAGGGAAGCTTATTTAAAAAATTGTAATTTTGAAAGACAACGAGGTTGTATGTTCGACTTGCCACCCTAGAGCCTACGACTAAGGAACATCAAGCTCATTCGATAAATGCAACTAATAACATGCAGCTAGTAATTTAGCATGCGGGGTAATGCAGGTGTTTGGAGCTCGTAAGAGAAAGGGTATTGGGGGGAAGACCATGAGATGGGTGGAGAGATGAAGGACAGACGCCCAAGTGTGGGGCGGGGCGGGGGCAGAAACTGGGGAGGAATTAACGGAGGAGGAGGAGGAGGGGGAGGAAGGGGGAGAAACAAGGAAAAAGAATAAAGCAATGGGCAGGACCAGTGTGGGCTTGGGGTGACGACCTCCTGCCCACCCCGTGTGGGTCTCCACCCTCCCAGGAGCTAACCGTGGACCCCCAAGGCCACTGTCAGATGGTTCTGTCGTGTGAGGTACACACGTCCCTGATGCATCCTTACATGCCCAGGATTGGCGTAGGTTCCAGTTTAAAGTGTCCCCTAATATTTTCTTTGTCATTAACAATCTGTTGTTACATTCTCTTCTTTTGGACAATAAGACTGACTCCTTCAAAACTGAAGACTACAGTAGAAATCTAAGTTTAAAATGTCATATTTGTGTTTATTCATACATTTTATATATATATAGCGCAGTCGGGTCTTGAAGGGCAGTCATGTAGGGCCCCCTCAGAGGATAAAGCGCGTTGCGTGGGTGACAGGGGTTTGGCATCAGCGGTCCCTGACCTTGTTGGCACAGAACGCCTGGGGAGCCACGAAAGCCTTAGGTGGCATCCGGCCTGTCCCACTGGTTTAAGGTGGAGCTGCCTGTCATTCCAAGCGCCCGGGGTTACGTGAGGCAGCCAGCGTGAGGATCGTGCCTCTGGGGAGAGGGCCACAGAGAGTGAGAATCCTGCCTCCAGCACTAGCCAGCTGCGAGAAATAAATACACACCTCAGGGTGCGTGTGATTTTACAACTTGCACACGTGCATGATAGAGCCTTCAGGTTCCTTGGGAAACACTATAGAAAGACTAGCTCCCGAAAGGAGAAGGCACCCATCCTGTGGCACAGCCGTGGAAGAAATTGAGGTTGAATTGGCGCCTGTGCCCCACCCCCTGAGCCCAGTGCTCTTGGCCCGCAGCCATCACTGCCTACCGACTTAATCCCCGGCTCCCCCCCCTTCTCCTCCCCCCCTCCCTTCCTCCTCCTCCTCATTCCTGCCCTCTGACATTGAGGCTGCAGCCACACCCAGCCGCCAGGCACTTTCCCTTCTGGGCCTTCTCCCAGCCTTTCCTTTAAATTGGGTCAGTCTGTAACCTCCTTAACCACACCCCATCATTCCATCATTGTCTATTGAAACTTTATCCTTGGAGGCCCTTCCAAGAACCAACAGACAATCCTTGTCTTTAAAAAAGTCCCACTGCATGCAGTTTTGTTATCTCTCTCTCTCTCTGCTTATCTGCATTTATTTTTCGGTCATAAATATTTTCATCTGATTTGTCTAATAGGCTGAGTGGAGGTCGAGAACATCTAATATATCTTTGGATGCTCTATTGTGTCTACCTAGCCTGTTATTTTTCACAGAAGGTGCATAACAAGTATTTACTCAATAGAAATTATTCCAATGAAAAGGTGTGGATGCGGTATACAGCTGATGAAGATGTGAAACTCAGCGGAGCCTTAGGAAATGCATTTCTGCCCCCCCACCCCCCCACCCCCACCCCTCCCAGGACGGGGTGCTGGGCAGCTCCTTGCGCCTGACGCCTCCCGGCTGGGACGGAGGAGAAATTGGAGTC
Organism: Sturnira hondurensis; assembly: GCF_014824575.4. Lineage (NCBI taxonomy): Eukaryota > Metazoa > Chordata > Mammalia > Chiroptera > Phyllostomidae > Sturnira > Sturnira hondurensis. Next base: position 15,730,370 of record NW_028082350.1, on the reverse strand, counting down.
TGTGTCTTGGAATGACTGCCACACATCTCTCTGCTGGGCAACAAGGCAGCCACTTACTCGCCTTAAGTCACCTCCCCTTGGTTCACTTTGACACTCATGTCTTACACTGTGACGCTGGGATTTATGTCTTTTGGTTCAGAAGCCAGACAAAGCATTTAGGGCTGTGATTGCAGCACCGTTGCCTCTCCCCGCCACCCCACCCCCACCCCGACGCACAAAGGGAATTGTAATTTGTAATAATTTGCAGAGCTCAGGCTTGTTCTCTGTGACGTTTCCCTGGGGGATGGCCCTCTGCAGCACCTTCCGTACATACCCACTTGTGCCGCCAATGACAGTTCATTGCTGTCCGTGGGCCACGCCCCTCTGGGCCACAGCCTGCAGGCACCAGGGGTGTGCGTTTGGAAGCAGAGGCTGGCCTGGTGCATTGACAGGTTAACTTAATCCGTTCTTCAGATTCCCGTCCGGGAAGGAGGACTCTAGGAAAGGCAGTCTGTGTTAGAAACAAAATTGCTTCTGTGCAGCCCTCTGGTCACGTGGCCAAAGCCTCTTTCCAGCAGGACCCGGTGACGGTTCCACTTATCTCGGCTACTCGGAAATTAGATCAGTGACGTGTCTTCCGTGGGAGAAGTGGCTGAACCTCAGAATCCGTCCTCGGAATTTCAGTCCTGCCCCCTCTCCCCAGCGTGAGGGAGCCGCGTGCAATTTGTACGTTTCAATTCGGCGGCCGTGAGAAATGCGTCACTCGGGGGGCATTAGCTTACTATTGGCGTCCAGCCACATTTCCTTGGGTAAATGATGTTCCAAAAGCCTCCGTTCGGAGCGTAATCACCTTAGGGCGCCCGCAGCGTGTGGCCCCGCGGATTCAACTAGGCCAAAAGGCTTTCTCTTCCCAGAACAGGAGGCTCTGGAAGCTCGTCTGCCGTCTTCTGCATTCGCGGGGTATTTTTTTCCCTTCACAAACACCCCTGACGGGATGTAAATGTCCACGATGGTTAAATCTGTTCCACTTCTCTCTGTTCGCTCTTCTCTTCTGTGTGACCTGCTTTCATGAAGCATGAGTGTCTGGTCGTAGGGTAAACCATCCTCAGTTCACCAACAGTGAGTTCCTGCATATGTGTATTTACGCAAGGACCGGTTCGGTGCAGAATCAGCAGTAACTGAGGCTGTTTCCTGCTGGCCCACAATAACCTATTTAGCTCACAGTGGAACCCAATTATACGATATTAACAGTCCCCTATCATTTCTTGGGGGAAAGGAGCTACTGTTTCAGATAACTTGAAACGTCCGGAGCTGCGTCTGACATGTGGTGATGTCCCCCATTCTGTCTGTCCCCGGTTCTGTCCCACACTTCTTGGGAGATTTTTCCTCTTTCTGATCAGAGACAGCTTGCTGCCGTGTGTTTGAGTGGAGGGATATATCGGTCATCTGTTGCTGTGTGATAAGCCACTCTGAACTTACTGAAATGAACCACCCTCTATTCGTTCTCAACTTTGTGTGTTGACCATTTGGGCAGGGCTCAGCTGGTAGGTTTTCCTGCCCGCCTCTCCTGGGTTGAGCTATATGTGTCAGGAGCTGTCTGGCAGCTGGTAGAGTCTGGTGGCCGTGTTGCCTCTCCCTCATGACCAGTGGTTGCTTTGGGTTGTTGGCTGGGCTCCCCTGTCCACGTGGCCCCTCCTCCTCAGGGAAGCGAGCCCGGGCTCTCTTGCCCCAGAGCCCCAAGAGACATCTGCAACCTTGGCCCCAAAGTTGCTCAATATCACTTCTGCTCCCTGTGTTGGTGCAAGTAACTCACGCGGCCCATCCCAGATTCAAGGGCTCTTCTTGAAGGGGGCAGGGGTAGGGCAGCAAGGTCACATTGCAAAGGGACATGCTGGGCTGGGAGTGCCGACTGCAGCCGTCTTTGGGGTGAGTCTGGTCTGTGAGCGATGGCGTGGAGTGATGAGGGGGGCAGAGCGGCGACAGCAGGCGTGAAGGGGACTGAGGACTTTGAGGTGTGGAGGACCTAGATTCGAATTCCACATTCCCGTGTCTCAGTAGTGTGATCTTAGGGAAATTATTAACCCACTTCAGCTTACGTTTCTCCCGCTCTTGAGACTGATGCCTGCCTGTCCTGACTGGTGTGAGAGTCAGAAAGTTAATGCTTGCCAACACACTAGCAAAGGGCCGGTTGCATAGGAGTTGTCACTAAGTGGTCACATCAGCACCTCCCGTTGCCCCAGCTCACCTCACAAGGGCACGGACTTCAGCAGGTTCGCCTGCATGCTCCCCAGACATCCGGAACCAGCTCGTTCACAGGGAGCTCAGTACCTCTCCTCCCCGTCCCTGCCCCCAGTCCCCGATCGCATCTCTCATGGTGCCCCTTTCCCCAGATGAAGGCATTACCAAGCAAATAATTGCCCGGGTAGGGGCTGGGCCCTCCCATTCTGTCACCCAGGTCTACCTGTGTGTTCCTACCTCCTTCCTTTATCAGACACCTGAGATATACCAGCCTTCACATCAGGCTTGGGTCTGTCAGGTAAATGAGGCCAACGGGGTTGCTGTCCCCAAAGAACTGTAATCCAGCTATAAACGACAAGATGAAAATCTCCAGGAAATGAGATGTTGTAAGAATAAGGAAGGGCACTGGGGAACCAGATTTCTGTTTGTGTTTATTTTTTTGCTGGATCAGGGCTGCCACAGTTCCTGGCTTAGCCATGGCTGACCCAGCAGCACGTTTAATTCCCTGCTCAAAAATGCCTGTGCCCTGTGCCCACAGGATTGACATCCAAGCCCAGAAAGCCCTTCACTCTTGGCCCGAGTCTGGCCACTTCCCCGCCCAGGGACCCTCGGCCTCACACCTGCTGTCCCCGCCACTCTCTGAACTGCTCAGAGTCAGTCTTCCCTGCGTCTGTGACTCCACGTGGGAGAAGTTCTTCGCTCTGAGCTCCAGCCCCTCGATGCCCATCTCTCCCCCAACCCCACACCCCGAGTTTCTAGCAGGTTTTGTCCTTCGGAGCTTGAGAACATACTACGCACCCAGTACTCGTCCGTCGGTCGGATGAATGCTGAGGAGACAGTCAGAGGTGGAGTGTGGCTCCGTGAGGGGCAGCTGGTTGTGCCGAGTGTCCCGTGGAGACCGGTGTGAGGAGGGAGAGGAGGCATTGGCACTGGAGGGATGGGGCTGGGGGATGGGACAGTAGGGACGCCATGCCATCACCTCTGTTGGCTAAACAGCTGTAGAGAGGAAACAGGAATTCCGGTGACAAGGCCGGTCGGAAGGCAGGGTTGTGGGGGAGTGGCGGTCGTGAGGCTGGGTCTGTGCTTCCAGAACCGGTGGTTCAGAGGAGACGGCGCTGCTCTCGTTCTTCAGTGAGCCGTGCGGTGCACCTGCTGACTTAGTCCAGCAGGTCTTGCAAGAACAGGAAACCAGGCCGACGCTCCCCTAAATCTCTGTGCAGAGCAGGGCCAACATGTAGTAAGGAAAAGGTGTTTTTAGCATAGTTTCAGCCATTAAACTATTAGTAATTCCATATTATTTAATTTTATTTTCCATTTTTAAATATAGTCAGACTGAAGTCACCTAGAATGTGTATCCGGAGCAGAACCTAATGTTTATCATAAGCCAAAGCTTTTGTTTTAGTCTGACACGAATGCAGTTTAATCTGCAGCTTTGTTCTGTTACTCAACTGTGACTCTGAAGGCCCAAGTTGTTTCTTAGCGAGACTTTAAACACCCAGTAGGTTCGTTCTACTCATCCTTTCGTTTCTGCCTTTATAAGCCCCTGTCAGCACCAAGAAATAACTTAGTCTGTTTATCATGAGTGGAGGTCTGTTTTGACATCTTATTGATTGTGGAAATCAATATCCTGAAAATAGTTCATAAAACAATTTCACACCCATAAGCTCATGAAGTCCTCAAGCAACTTCATAAAAATGACAGAACACCAATTCATCGCTGAATATGATGTTAATAATAGCACCCTACCAAGGCATCCAAATTGGAAGGAAGGAAGGAAAATTCTCTTTGTGCCCAGAAGACATGATCTTATAGGTGGACCCTAACTACTCCATAAAAAAATGTATAACTAAGAAATGGATTCAGCAAAGTAACAGATTACAAAGTCAACATACAAAAATTGGTTGTGTTTCTATATACTAACAATGAATAATCCAAACAGGAAATTAAGGAACAATTTCATTTGCAATAACATCAAGAAGAATTAAATACTTAAGTGAAAGATTTTGTGTGCCAAAAACAACAAAACATTCTGAACAAAATTAAGGAAAATAAAAGAGTCCAAGGGAGCTGGGGTTGACTGAGTCTGCCACGTTTGCGTCGACTTCCCAGGGCTTTGCGTGGTGCACTGAATGAAGGAGAGCGGAATGCTGTGTGAAGCAGAAGCTTAGAATAGCCAAGCTGGAAGTAATCCAAGAGAGCTCACCACTCGTCAGAATTCACTGCTGCTGTCTACTGCGTTGTTCATAAATCATATTGATCGCTTCCTCCACGTGGTTCCTCTTAGATGTTTCCCAAAAGACACAATTTTGTCAATCTCTCTGTGTCACAGTGCTGTTGATGTGACTGAAACCGTTCTCTGAATCTGGCATGTTCTGATTTTATTGTCAGATAGGATGACTCTAAGCCACAAAGATTTTTTCCACCCAGTGGGTTCATTTTGAAGGCAGTCGCTTTAGGAAGAGCTGCGGGGTCTCCAGAATATCAGCAGAGATAGTGGCAGGCGTTTTCTTAGGGAACTTGGACAGGGCAGTCCGGTGGGTCTCGTGGGAAGAGGAAGGCCAGGGGACGTTGGAAGGTTTTAATCCAGGGAGCAGACTGATGGGTGGTGTGATGTGGGGAGGGTTACTGCCAAGGAATAGGGTTACCTGGAGAAGCAAGATGCTGGAGGCAAGCGGACCAGAAAAAGCATCAGGTATAATAGCCCAGGTGGGCAGCGAGGCTACTCCCAAACTTGCCAGGGGTTGACACAGGACAGGGGAATAAGGTTTTACCGAAGGAGGCTTGTTGACCTGTGGAAGGCGAGGACCAAGCCTTAGGTGCCCAGAGCTGTGACCCGGTGTCTTCCCCGGGCAGGCGCTCAATCCGGATATTTTGTGCGCTTATGCACTGGTTGAAAGTGAGGGCCACGGAAAACCAAGAGTCACAGGCTGGCTTCCTGATATATTTGGCTCTTTTCATCAAGTTCACTAAGAACAGTGGTTTCATGAAGAATATTGAGCGGGTGTGTCACAGGGACAGATCTGACTCCTGGGCAAGCTGAGGAGCTCAGGCTGGGCCGCCATGACTTGATAGTCAGCGAGTAGTTGGGAATCTGAGACGGGCACGAGGGTGGAGTTTCAGGGGCCCCAACACGCAGAGAGGGCTGAGGATGTTACTAGTAAGTGGAGAAAGTCGACTCCTTGGTGTGGATGAGATTGTAGGAGGCCAGTGCAGATAAGAGGTTACTCCTCAGGGGAAACATAAACATGTGATGAGGGGAAGGAAGAAAACCAAGCAGAGGAAAAAAATGTCATTTAATGAGTCTATCCAAGGGAAGGAAGCATTGAACTAGGGGAGAGCGGTCAAAACGTAGTGAACTTTGAAGAGAAGACTGAAGTTTCCAGAAGTGAATGAACTTGTGCCGACCTCAGAAGGTGACCACAAATTAATGTCTAAAAGGGGACCTGTTCAGTAAGGCCATTGGAGCAAAGTCCTTGAGGAGCTCAGGCCCAGCTGATCCATGGTGCGGTCTCATATTTCCATCCCCTCCAAGCCAAGCATGAGAATCACTCCAGTATTTGAGGATTCAGGTTGAGAAAGACCCTCTTCCCCTGTGCTTTAATGAACGTGCGTTCCTGATGACTTTCTTACTATGCTCAGCATTCTGCTGGTGTAGTGGGGAGGAAAGGGGGGTGGTGGTGGAGGGGGCGTTTCCCAAGAAAGGTGGTTGCTGGAAGCTTCTGATTTCATCCTCAAAAGTTTGGAAACCTGCCCTGGCTGGTGTAGCTCAGTGGATTGAGCACGGGCCTGCGAACCAGAGGATCGCGGTTCGATTCCCAGTCAGGGCACATGCCTGAGTTGCAGGCCAGTTCCCGGCAGGGGACACACCAGAGGCAACCATACATTGATATTTCTCTCTCTCTCTCTCTCTCCTTCCTTTCCCCTCTAAAGATAAATAAATAAAATTAAAAAAAAATTGGAAACCTCTGCATAGGGCAAAGGCTTAGTGGGATTAACTGAAATGAAATACTGAGATCTGCTACTTAGAAAAGATTCTACTCGCAATCTCTAACACTGAAACCACTGTGTGTTTTCGCCACGCCCAGTGGTCCCCTTGGCCCTTCGCCTTCCTTCCTCTTTTCCACAGAAGTACTCCAACCTGTGGGAGGGGTGTGCTGCTTGGTATTGAGGCAGAGGAGAAGGTGAGATTTCTGTCGAGGGCTTTGGACCCTGGCTGTAAGGCCGGCCTTAAACTTTGCTTTCTGAAAGAAATGACATGCTTCATTCTCGACAATCTAAAACACTCAACCACAGAATTGTTCGTGGGGAGAAATGGCACCAGGTGGGGTGAGGCCAGACCTCCATTTGGCAACCTGGGTACTTGCGTCCTGGCTACAAAAGAATTCAGAGCCGAGACTCAAACTGTAAGAGAGGAGACCTACGGTTACCAAGTGAGGGATTGCTCCTTATGTCTGTCCTGGAGCCTGAGAGTTCATGTACTTACTCATCAGGGATCTAGGTGGTTGATCAGGTCCGCTCACTGAGGTCACCCTGAATATGAGGCTGTTAAAGCTCACTCACACGGACAAGCAAGAAAGAAATGCTGCTGGCCCTGCCGTCAGAAGGCGCCATCTGCGATCCGAGTCCCGGCTTTGCTCCGTCTGGCCTGTGCCCAAGGCCAGCCTTCGAACCTCCAGTTTCTCGCCTTATGGGTCTCCGTAGTGAGCACATGCCCTAACTTTTGTATTACGCTCCCTTCAACTCAGTACGATGCTCGGCGTCCACTGCCCAGACCTGCTCCTCTCCCAATTCCTTACTCATATGCAGGGCTCTCAAACGCCCATGCTCACAGGGCAGTGAGCTGACCACGTGGGCATGAGTGCAGCCTCAGGCTGCAGGGCTGTGGGTGTAGCCAATGGTCCAGGGCCTGGCCCACCCACTCATTACCACTTCCAACCCACTGCCATTGGGATGATGCCTCATTATGTCTCACCCTTGAGATAAACTATTCTTTACAGTTTGGGTGTCCAGTGGGAGGAGTTCAGGGGACCCCAGACTTCCAGAAGTCTTGGAAACCGGCATGATGAATCACCCCATACGGGGCCAACTTCAACTGTATCTCCGTAAGTTTCAGTCTCCTATTAGGAATTAATTATTGTCTCCCTTCCTTATCTGCCATGGCATTCGGGTTCCACCTCTACCATAGCCCTTCACAGGTGGAGGAGCTCTTCCCAGGTGTTTGTGTTTCCCTCCCCTGATTTTTGGCCCTCTTCTAGCTGTGGTCCTTGTCCCCTCCAGTGTCTGCCTGGGGCTTTACACGTCCAGGCACTTCAGTGACCTCGCTTGACCCGAAGGAGTTCGTCCTTCAGATGCAGGATGAGTAACACTGACCCTCGGCGTCAGAGGCGGCTAGGTGAACAGTGTTTCAGAAGAGGCGATGCGTTTCTCGTATGAATCAACATGAGGATGACAGGATGTAGGCTGTGAGTTCAGTGAGAGAGAATGCCGTGGGCCTAAAAGCAGCCTTTGACCGGAAGGATGGGGTTGGGGGTGGGAGTGGGTGCAGCTTGCAAAAGGAGATTGTGAAGTCTCCACTCAGCATCCTTCGACATTGTCCCACCATCTCGTGTCTCAGTGTAAGATGAAGATTTCCGGACGGAAGGGCCGGACGCGGGGATGTTCAGACGGGCATCTCCCTGAAGTGTGACAACTGCTATTCTAGACCGTGACAACCCCTGCATGCACAGGCTTATTCTTGTCCCAGTCGTGATTGGTGAGGTTTCAAAGTCCAGGGTGTGACAGCAGGCTCGCTAGCAGCAGGTGACACCGCATGATTGCCGAATCCTTGCCCCGAGAAGGACTTGCTCGGGGACCCTAAGACTTGGCCAGCAGAAACTGCAGATGCACTTGCAAGAGTCCTGAAGCCTCTGGAAGTTCCTGCTCACCTCGGAAATGCCTCCAGCCACTGCCACCACCCCCTCCCCGCACCCCCCACCCCGCAGCTGCAGCCTGAGGCCCCACAGCAGCCACAGATGCACTGGCCTTGTCGGGGCCCATTGCTGGCAGCAGGCGATGACCACTGCCCTACCGCCCCACCGCCCTCCACAGAAAGCCCACATGGTGTCAGGGTCGCCCGTGGAGACGTGACTGATAGGGCAGGACGGAGGGAGCCGCCTTTGACTCTGAGCTCTGTGTGGGGCCGTGGCAGCCTCTGGCACCTGGGCCTGTCCTCGGGCCAGGTGACCTGCAGGGAAAGTTACAAGCTGCTTCGGGAATGTGTTCACAGGCCTCCCGAACAAAGAGTTCTTTCTTCCAACCCCACACTGCGGTCTTCTGATCGCTGATTAACCACACCGAGGGGAAAACAGGCCGTTTCTGTCACTAGAGGCGTGCATGTGTGTGCGTGGTGGGTGTGCGTTCTAATGCTTTTTGTTCATGATGTTTGAGAAGGCCCTGTTTTCGGTCTGAGAAGTCGGCCCGGGGCACCACTGCCCCGTCACTGCCCCGTGCACACACCCTCTCGCCCCCAAAGCTGAGAGCGATTCTGTCCCGGCTTAGGCCCCGTTTCAGTCTGCAGATGCCCCCTTCCTCCCTGTTTTCTCCCCGGAGCACCGTTAGGAAGTTTCTTCCTGGTGCGGGTGTCCTAGATCAGCGCTGTGAGCTGCCCCCGCTCAAAGCCTTCCCTCTCTCTGCGGGGGCGCAAGCTTTCGGGTTGGGTGTGTGCATTCTCGCGTCAAAGCCGCCAGGGCCCAAAACTCCTGCAGGCTGCTGGCACCCCGCAGCCAGAGCCTGGTGGCCCAAAGCCCTGGAAACCCCACCTGTTTTAACACGTTCCTGTTACTTATTACCAGTTTTCTAAGTTTCTCAATTCCATATCCCAGGGTTTTGAGACTGTTGCGTTTCATTTGTGTTATTCACAGTTACGGTATGTACTGTGAGGTGACCTGTGGCCTCCATCTTCGCCATTCTGATATTCGATCAATACTTCTTTGTGTTGATTCGGCCTGTTTGGTGATGAGGCGGTGTGATGGGGCAGGAAAGCTCTTCACAGGCCTCTAGTGGACACGTGGTGGAACTGCAGGAACCCTGTATTCTTACACGTGGGGCCAGGGTGTGACCCATGGGAATGAGGCCATCGCGGACCTCCACCTTCGTTAGCTTTCTAACTTAATAGTATGAAAGCGTGTCTGAAGGCACGGGATTAAGACCAACGGTGCAGTCAAGTTCTAGGATGACTTGCACCACCGACTAGCACCACGTTTTGGCTTGTTGTCAAGGAAACAGTTTCCTTTAAGTCAACTGCACTGTAACGTCCTTTGTACCAGGCCTTACCAATACTAAGAAAGTCTAAAATATGGCGTTTGAACAGTTCGTGCCCAGAGAGCTGGGACCAGCAGGGCTCTGTGAGCGAACCCAGGGAAGGAGTGCTGTGGCCCGAAGGCAGCCCAGCCCCACCCCCCAGGCCGGACCCCCAGGGTCTCCGCAGCCCCCCGGGATTTCCCTCGAGCGCCCCGAGTCCCCTTCATGCCTGGGTGCCCTGCTCTCCTCTTCTCTTCTCCTGAAACGGGTCCTCCCTCTCCACTGGTGAAATTCTTCATCCCCTCACAAACCAAGTCAAATTCTATCGTCCATTGGCCACCCCCCACCCCGCCTGCAGCCCTCCTAACCAGTTAGAAACTCCGTGTCCCGGTCCACTCCACCGTCTGCCCTGCGGTGGACTGCACGTTCAGTTGCCGACCTCGGTTACCTTGTGGAGGACCTGTGTCCGGGGCTGCCCTGTGAGCCGCTCCGGGGCCGGCATGGGCTTGTGTGCACCGTGGTCCCGTCACGGTGCTGTCTGCAGTCCCGGGCCCAGCTCCTGGCCCTCAGGCAGCTGCCCCTGCGGCCCTCGCTGAGTAAAACTGGGGGATCTCCCCTCACTGCCTCGCTTTGCTCCCAGCACCCTACCGCCTTTCTCCATCTCTGCAGAAACTTTCAACTTGAAGCAATTTAAAGGCCCCAATTACCTTTTTAAGGGTATTCGAAATGGAAACGTTGCCTTTGAATTCGAAGCGACATGCCGCCCTGGTGTTAAGTAAGAACAGAGATGTCGAGTAACTGTGCTGTCACGCCAGAAAGTCTCGGGCGGGGGGGAGGGGATACTGGCTCCAAAGACACGGGGACATCTGTCCCTTTCCTCACCGCATACACTCCCATGTGGGTTGAACTCGAAAAGTAGTTTCAAGGCATTGGCATGGAAAGTTCTGGAACAAATTAGCCCTGTGTTTAAATCTGCGTGGAGTTGAACCACCTGGGATCTTATGTCGAGCTGTACACGAGGCCAAGTGAGACTCTAATGACCGTGAGACAGACCTTGAACTAGGAGAGAAAGGACTGGCGATGGAGCTGTACAGAGGGTGACGCTGTGAATAGCTACGGGCTTGGGACGCCTTGAGACGTCGCCTCAGAAGGCCCAGCCAGGCTCCCAGGTGGTCGGCCGGGCTGAGACAGGCACCTGGCCACCAAGCCGTTACAGTGGTGGCCCTTCGAGACTCGTGAAGTGGAACCAAGTTTGTTCTGCAGAGTCTGTTTAGTTTGTTTTTGTTTAACTTTCTTTGGGGCCCAGGTTCTTGATCTGGTGACCCCTTGCCTCTTTAAAACTTTAGAAGTTATACAAAAAAAATGTGTACACATACACCGTGTGGTTGAAGGGGAGAGCTTTAGGAAGAGTTTTGAAAACCTAAAAAAGGTTGAGAATTACTGCTTTAAGAGGTGGTGGAGGCATGTTTTACAGGACGGGTCAGACTAATAGACTTTGCCTCTAACCTTTGTCTGGGCTAGGCCGAATAGAACCTTCACACGGATTGTTCGATTGGTTTTTACTGACTTTTCTTCACTGAGTAATGGAATTCAGTTCGAAAACTAGCGTCCAAATATTTTTGGCCATAGCCTGGCAGTAAGTAGCCTTTTACTAGACTTTCTGTACTTTTATGGGCAGAAGTGAAGGGATCGGGGTGATTAGCTGTGCTGAAAGAGTGATTCACTTTCAAAAGCATGAAGGCACAAGTAAAATTGATCTCTGAGAATATGTTGCTTGAAGCTTGAACGAGCCATTTGCTACAAGTGCTCCTTCCATGGTGTGGTCTTCTAAATTTGTCGTTGGCCACTAGGATCAGTCACCACGCAAAGGTGAAAGGAAAGATAAGAGCAAACAGCAGCTGTAAACATTCGCAAGTATCAGCGATCTGGGCGAATGAGGCCAGAGGGAAGACACAGGCTAGTAAGAAAGGTTTTTTTATGTTGGTCAAAGAAAAGATTTAGAGAAGAACACAGGCCGCACGTTACAGAACAATAACGGTATCAGAGAGAACGCCACGTGAGGAAAGTTTGGAGCTCGGTACCTGTCACCCCTGAGCTCACGGTGCAGGGAAACCACATTCACCCAGGTGCCACCTGTGTGGCAGGGCCCGCTGCGGGGAGGAGGCCCGGGACGAGGCGTCATGTGGGTCACGCACCAGGGCTGCTGGGCTCGCTCCACCAGACAGCACCTGAGACCCGTCCCACTTGGCTTATTTACTCTCACCTGGCAAATGAGTCTGATGGGTTTAGTTTCCAGGCTGCAGACAAGGATTAAAAGCTAGAAACCAGAGGAAAGAGAGGCCCTACCCATAGAGAGCAGGTGGAAGTGATGGCGGACATGGTGATAGCAGTGGAGATGAGAAAACAACTGTGAGAAGCTCATCTGGCTCAGAAATTGCACGGAACTCTGAGGGATGGGCCTTCTGGCCACTCATGTGTTGCCAGAATATGACATATAGAGTTAATGTATGTTTGTATATGGTGGCTAGTATGCATTTGTTTAATACATATTGTCAAATGAATTAATATTCTATTTGATACCAAGGACATCACAATATTATATCTAATATTTATAAGGTTGCTCTTCCCCACGATTAAGTAAATATTAAATTACATATGTATTTTGTTTTAAAATTACATATTTTGTTTAAAAAGAAAGAAAAATATATAACTATTTTTAAGCTGCTGATATTTGGGGAGCTACTTGTTACAGACGCATGACTTAGCCTCACCTGACTAATACAGAGTTGGGTGTAAAGACTCAGAGCTGTTCCCCAGTTCTACGACCAGGAAGTAAGTGGAGCCAGGGTTCATGGGAACTGAAATGAAAGCCTAGAACCGTGGGATCTGTTGTCTTCGTGCCAGGGCTGTGTGGCACTTCCTGTCTTCGCTTTTCTCCACAAGGGGTGCTTCCTCATGATCAAGTGCAACTGTTACCTTCACTCTCTACCGTGGAGTCACCTTGCACTCGGGTCACCCAGCTCAGTTTCCCAGGTTAGGAATCTGATTGATGCAATGAAGCCTCGGTTACGACCTCCTGGGTTGTCTGTGACCACCACGTAGCAAGCCTGTGGCTTGCAAAATTTAGGAAATTCCTCAACTTAGAAAAAGTAGTGGTTAACGTTAGTGACTGTTTTATGTGTACTAGGTCCTATTCTGAGGGATCGCACGTGTGAACTGGCTCCTACAACCACCGTGTGACATGGTATTACTGTCCTCCTCATTTTACAGATGGGTAAACTGAGGCACAGAGTTGCTGAGCAGCTTGCTTGGGGCACGTTGCCAGGTGTGGTAGAGGGGAGATATGGACATAGGCTGTGTGACCCCAGAACCCCCAATTCTAACTCCCACGTGGAGCACTGGTTTTGTTTCAAGTGTACTTGTCGGGCACAGACAGAAATGTACTGCATGGAGATTTAAAATGTGCCCAGGCTGTTCTGAACCTTGTTTCATGACAGCGATGCAAGGACCCTGCCCTTGAAGAGCCAAGGTCAATGCTGTACATTAACCTCGAAGCCTTGGTTACAACCACCTGGGTCAGCTGTGACCACGCGGTGCGTGGTCTAGACTGCTGTCCTCAGGTAACCCTTCCGATGTCTCTCTCCAGATTCTCAGAATCGCCAATAAATTCTGGGTAATTCAGGACGAGCTGGAGAGCATCCATCAGAGTCTTTTTAGCTGGCTATCAGATCTTAACTAAATTAATCTGTGCTCTGGTTTCAGAAATGAGATTCTGTAGTAATCCCCAAGTGAAAAATAGATTCCTAACCCCTCTCTCCCTTTGAACGCCATTGTGTCTAGCAATCATTTAATTTATCAGCCCTTCACAGACCAGTGATCAACACGAAATTATCTCGGTCTTGGGAAGACTCGGCCCTCGAACAAGTCAGAATTGTAACAAGTAGACTTGGGCGCTGCCGCTTCATGTTACCGCTGTGTTCGCTCCACGGCATTACGCGTTACCAGGGGGGATTTCAAGCATACATGTTATCTGGGTAGCTCCTATAGGTAGCTTCTTCCTTCTTTATGCCTAACACAGGGAACTGTGGAGACAAAGAAAAGTCAAAGCCCGACGGAAATGGACATTAGTATGCTGTGGGGGCAGACAGCAGAAGGTGCTTCCAGAAACTTCCTGTGGGACGTTTCTGCTACAGGACGTTTATATGCTGTAGAGTAGCCTCATTTACAAAGGCCTGTGTGTTTTCTAAAAACCGAACGTGATTTGTCATTGATGTAATGTTTAGCAGGAATTAAATAAAAGCGTTATATCGAATACCTTTTAGCATCGAACACAGTGCGATGATGCAAGAGAACACTGAGTGCGACCTTGTGCTGGTTGGAGTTCGCAGGTTGGTTAGTGGGAGGACGTCCCCACGTGGGTGGAGGTCAAGAGCGTTGAGTCTCTAGAACGTGGTCAGGTGAAGCCCTCGAGGATGTAGAGGCAGGGCCAGCTCCCTGGGCGTGCGACTCTGCCCTCCCGCGACAGGGCCCCACGCTGCCGAGGGCCTGGGGCTCGGTTTAATGTCCTTCTGTTGCCGTCTTGAGATGATCCATACTATTTTGTTGTAAAGCACACGTAACACTGGCCATCTCAACTGCTTTTAGGTGTGCGGTTCGTTCCCGTTCGGTGCGTTCACATTGCTCTTCAGCCGTCACCCTCATCCACCTCCAGGACTCCCCTCTTCTTGCAAAACTGAAACTGTGCACCCCAAACAAGTCTCCCTTTTCCTGCTCCCCCTGAGTGCCTGGCAGCCAACCTGCCCATTTCTGCCTCTGTGAATGTGACTGCTCTGGGGACCTCCTACAGATGGGACCACCCACTGTTTGTGCTTTTTGTGCCTGGCTTATTCCACTCAGCGTCCAGTCTGCAAACATGCGTGGTAGTCCGTGTCAGAACGTCTTTTCCCTTTGAGGCCCTATGCTATTCCATGCATGTATAGTGCAACATACAAATGCTGTTATTTCACCGGTGGTGTTCATTGCAGAGAACATTAATGACAGGGCAATGTATTGGAACCAGAACCTGGATAGCCGTCTGCTTTTGACAGCTATTTGTATCAAATCCATGAATTTGTGTGAGGCATCTTAACCCTGACAGCCAGCACTCACAGTGTACAGCCAGCTCCTACTCCTCATCTAGAACCAGCTAGTGCTGCTGGTCCAGGGAGTGAACTATCTAGAAATAACCATCTGAAAGAATAATCACAGATTTTGTCCCTGAACTTCAGATGGGCATGTTTCACGGCCCAGAGGAAACTCGCCCCTTTGCCTTTTTAAATGTCTGCGGCCCTTCAGTGTGTCCATCCCGTGGTCCTCATGCGTGTGGTTGGTCCCATCACTCGTTCATGTGCTGCCTGCACTTAGATGCCGAATAAGTACGAGACACAGTTCTGGCCACTGAAGGTAAATAAGCTTCTAGACGGAAGCGTGACTCCAGCACAGCCGAAACCTAGATGTGGAGCAAGGACACGATCTTCTTAAGGAGGAGTCCTTTCAGGGAGAGAAGATTCCACCAATCAGAGACGGGCCAGTTCAGGTCCAGGGCCTCCCCCGACCCCCGCCTTTTCCCCAGAGTGCTCATTCTGTTCCTGGATTCTTTGTTACACCCACTGCTGGCTGGACGAAGCGTGTCCTCGCTCTCCAAACAAATACATTCTTTCCAGGCAGCACTGGTTTGTGGGACTTGGGGGAAAAAGCTACAGTGAGACTCTAACGCTTTCAGAGGATTTAAACAAGGTTTCGTTTCCCCGGAAACCAGCCTGTGTCCTGACGGTTTTGGGAGGAGGTCATGTGTTGTAGGGGCCAGTAGCATCTGCATCTCCTGGCAGTAAAGGCCCCCTGGAAACTTAAAACAGGTGTGGTGTTTTAAAGGCCCTCCCGGTTCTAAAACACCCGCAGTGCCCGAGTGTTGGGTCTTGGCTGCCCCAGCGGGAGAAGAAAGGGCGTGTGTGCACGTGTGTGTGAGCCTGTGGTGATGGAAAGTACAATCTTGGACTTAGTGAATGCTGAGGTTTTTCATGTGTCCTGACGTGGTGGAAGGCTGGAGCAGGCTCGGGCGGCTGTCACTGTGTGCTGCCACTGGGGTTCGGGTTACAGGGCGCGTTCTGGGAGAGGAGCTAATCTTTGGCGGCCAATGCTGCTGGCCCCCGTCAATAAGCGTGAGTCCCGATTTTCAAAGTCAAATACGTTAGCAGATGGCTTACAACACCAGGAAAGCTCATGGCCTCCCATGTTTCACTGCAAAATGAGAAGCAAGTTCAGGAGCCTAGGGTTCCTGAACCGGTTAGATCAGTCTGCCTCCAAGTTCGGTTCTCGAGCTGGTCGCCGTCGAGTCACCCGGCGCTCTTGTCGGGAAGCCGTGAGATAGGAAGAGGAAAACGAGGAGCAAGCCTTTGGTTCACAAGGTTGTGAATAAACAGTGTTCCCTGTACTCTCAAAGTCTACTTGAGGTCTGTTTTTATTTTCTGAAAAAATTCCAAATGGGCTTTTAAAGAGATACCGCATTTTTAAAAGAAATTTCATTGCATGGGCCACTTTTTTTGTGGTGACCCCGAATGAAAGTCAGAACTCGAGGCCGCATACAAACTGGGGTAGGCAGGGATGGGTGGCCTGATCTTCCAGGCAGCGGAAGGAACCCGGTTTAGAAGGAGATCGTCCGTCCTGCCTGGGGCCAGGGCCTTCGTTTCCCCAAACAGCAGCTTCCCTGTGGACCGCCATTAGCATCATAATGAAAGCAGCACATCTCTGCCCAGAAATCAAGACAACACCATTAAAAAATTTAAGCCAGGGTAGATTTGATCTTTACAGGCCCCCCGCTTAGTAGAGAGGAGGGGTGGAAGGAAAATACCAGCGTAGAAGGAAGACAGACAAGCCCGAAGCCTCAGCGGGCCAGTTTCCAAGGGGCGAATCCGTGCTTGTAGGACGCGAGGAACACAACACGTGACGTTGGCACCTCCCCAGCAGGTCGTTTGGGCTTCTCCCTCAGTGTTGACGCTTTGGGTCTGTGGCTACTGGATGCCAGAACTTCACATACCGTCTCTGCTCGGACAGCCAGCGGAGGCTCCGTTCCCTGGCAACAGAACCGCAGCCAGCTCTCCAAAGCGCCAGATTAAACACAGTTATTCTTGTACCACGTGATTCTGTTTTCTCTGTTTTTAGGATGCCTTCCCCATGCACGGTTGGCTTGCTGGCAGGACGCACCCCCCACCCCATTTCCTTCTCTCTCTGTCCACCCCACCCTCTCTCGGGTAATGCAATCCAGAAGTTATAAACGGGGGGATTTGTAAAACAGCGAAGTCGCGGTCCTGTCGCACAGCGGGGCACCCACACAGAGAAGGGAGGGGTGACATTTTCAAACTGCGCCTGACGTGGACTCGCGTTCTCATCGTTCGATGCCCACTGAGGGCTGTCCTCACACCCCTGGTCGTTTTCGGAGCCCTTGGTGGCAGACATGTCACACTTCTTGGGTCATCTTTTTGGATGAAGGAAGTTGAAAACAACCAGGGTCAGTCATGCAAGAAGCCAAGCTTTGATTTGCTTCATAATTTGAAGGTATCAGAGCAATAGGGGGGTAGGTTGCCTCGATCTAGACACATAAATGGCTTCCCATAACTTCACTTACTGAAAGCAAAGTGAGCATTTGTAACTTTGTGATGAAGGGTACGCTTTCTCCCCAGAAGAAAGGGGGTTAAAGGTAGCAGAAAGGGCACGACCAACTATTACACTTCTTCAGGAGTGTTCAACACTAGAAAAGGGACTTGTGGAGGGCTCTTTCCCAGGGCACAGTGAGAACACAGGTTGGTCTGGTTTTCCACACTGCCCGTAATGTTCGCTGCTGAAATCGTGCTGAATGCAAACATAGTATCTGAGAACCTGGAAACCACAGGCTGCCGCCTGGACACAGGTTCTGGGACACCGGAGGCGGTCTCAGAGCCCTCCTCGTGTGCACCCGCACCTGCCTGGACCTGCCTGCGGGGCCCCTGCCAATGAGCACCTGTCTCCACTCACTGGTGCTCGGGGTACCTGGGTGACATTTTCGTGGCCGTGAGCGAGAGTTACTCACCAGGAGAAGGTGGTACTCACCTTCTGCTGGAAGCAGCGCAGGAGACCAGCAGGCCTACTCCAGGGACCCGTGGGCATGCCAGAGTGGCCATCTGTCACCCGCAGCAAACATGCGAATTGAATTCGACTCAGTTAGCTTTTTCGTCTGTGAGTTTGTGTAGCTGCTCATTGATGTACCTATTCTACCACCCTTCCCAGGACGCGTAAGCCGCTGGAGAGGACTAGCTGGGGACAGATGTCTTGACTCCCTCTCTAGAACCCCAGTGACGCTGGCTAAGGTGGCGAATGCTCAGGTGCGGGCAGCATGTGGCTTATAGCTCAACCCGAGTGACACACACACACACGCTGCTGCATCATGTGTGCACAGGAGTTTCAAAGTAAATTACGGATGAGCTACTGCAGTCAGCTACTCACGCAGAGGATTATTCGTTGAATTGCGATTAATTGGATCAAAAGTTCAGTCGCAATCACCGATACTTTAAACTTCTAACTGTGGAATGATAAATAGCATGTACGGACTAGTCCCGGCATTTTGCATAAACGGACCCACTTAATTTTCACAATGCGATTATCCTTCGAGCAGTGAGGAGTTGCCAGTAACTGGTCCCAGTGCGGGCGGCTTGCACGGGCTGAGTCAAGTTCAGAACCCAGGCACTTGGGATGTGAAGTCACTTTCTCACTGTGTTAGAGAGAGGACGTACTCTTCTCCACAAAGCCATGAGGCCGTGTAACGCGCTCTTCACCTGCCCTGGGGCAGATTCTGCGCAGGAGGCAGGTCGTCGGCACGTTGTCGAGTCCGGTGCACAGTGCTCCTCTGCAGAGTCCCAGTGTGCTCGGCTTGTCTCCTCTCTGCAGAGCTGATGGGGCACCGTGCATAGCCAGGCCTTGTCCTCTGCAAAAAATAAAACAGAACCACCAAGGAGCCAAACCCATCGTCTCTAGGACCCTCCCTGTGGTGCCCAGGGCTTGCTGTTGACCCTTCTCACCCACCCCATGAGGCTGGCCTCAACCTCCTGCAAGTGGTCACTAGAGAGACGGTCTGTGCTTCCAAAGGGACAGCTGACTGAATGAGTGTCCGTCTCTAGCTAAGGAGTATAGGACTGAGCACCCGGACGTTGGTCCTAGTTGTCATTGCTGCTCTTGGTTTGTTAACTCACACTGTACTTGCCCCTGAACTTTGATGTTGCCTGCAGTGCTTCCCTGACCTGCTGTGCCCAGAGTCTGGTGAACATGGAGCTTCAGACGCCACGCTGTTTGCTTTGTCATCTGCTACAGTCCTTAAAAGCACTTTTGCTCCCAAAAGGCATGGCGTTCCTTTTCCAGGCCTAATTTGACCAGAGACACGGCGATTAGGCCTTTGACCACGAAACGCGTGAGGCCTGTGAAGCAGCTCTCTGGTGCCCTCGAGTCGGTGGTGCCCGTGGGCAGACCTTCCACACGCTCGGGTGGGCTGCACCCTGCTCAACCCTCGGCTGGCCTGGTTCTGGAGCGGGCAGGTGCCGACTGGAGAGCAGGTTCCAAACCCCGAGGTCCCTACCGTGCTCTCAGTCCCCTGCTCAGGATGTTCCTTTCTTTGCCGTGAAGTCACTGCCTACCCACAACTTGTCATCTACACGTGGTCCTAAACCACCAGCGGTCTGGTACCTGTCACCAATACCGTCCAACAGCCTCCTCGTGGTTGTGTGTGCATTGCCAAGGGCAGCACAGCATTTCATTGGCCGACTATGCCATCGTTTATGGGTCAACCCCCTGCCGGTGGCACGTGTGCGGTTTGTAGGCTTTCTCCGTCAGGAATGTCATAATAGAAACTTGCATGTGTCTGTGCATCTGACAGCCAGCACCTCTGGGAAAATTCCCCCAGGGAGGACTCTCTCCGACTCAAGTCCCCTGCCTCCCCCACCTGTGCAGCTGCCGCTGGTACCCTTCCTCCCCAAATCCCCTTCCTCCCACGGGCCTCTCGCTCCCATGACTGCAGTGGCCTCCTGAGTGGATCCTCCGGCTGCTCTGTCCTTCCTAACGCATATGAATGTGGTTGCTACGTCTCCCTGCTCAGGCTGTGTCACCCCTGTGCTCCAACCACCCGGAGCCAATGCTAACTCCCCACATTCAAGGCCGTACCACAGTGTGGTTCCACCCGACACGTTCTCTGAGCTTCGGCAGCAGGGACTGCTCCCTGGACCACATGCCTGCTCCCTTCTGTCTGCGTCTCAGAGCTTGTCCTGTCCTCTAGGAAGGTCCTCTTCCCAGAGTCCTGCTCTCGCCCTGCCTGTGCAGATTGCTCCCACACTGGAGCGTTACCCTCTGATGGTCCACTGCGCCCCCCAAACTAGATGTGGTCTTTCCCTCCAGAACCCCAGCCGCACTCACAGTGCCCTGCTGTTCACATCTTCTGTTTCCGACTGTGACGGCTGAGCCCCTGTAAATCGGCCGCCCCGGAGGGCAGAGCACACAGCCTCCCAGGCTCCAGCTGGAGGCCTGCACCTGATAGGAGGGAAAGCATTTTTGAGACTAGGTGCTCCCGGGGGTGCATGCTCTTCCCCCCGCCGGGCAGACTCTTCCACGTGGAAGGGAGGGGTCACAGACCTGAAGCCACTGAGAAACCAGGTCACCTTTCCGGTGTGTTTAGTCAAGAACACGGGCGTGCACTGGCCGTGGGGTGGTGGCACAGGCGGGGGCAGGGGTCCAGGCCCTCCGCCCCTCCTCAGCCGCAGTGCGGGGTCCCGCTGAATTTGGAACTCTTGCTCCTGCCCAGCCACGGCCAGCAGGGCTCTGCCCTGCCATCCCCACACGGCTATTCACAGATGGTTCCAAACATCCTGTTGCTTGAGTCACCCTCTTTGGCAGCGTGAGGACATTCTCAAGGGAGGAAGCAGGGGAGGGAGGCGCTGGGACAAGCGTCGAAACCGGATCAGCTCAGGGGTTCCTGAACAGAATCTCCTCTCTTCTCAGTGACCCAGAAAACCTCTTTCCCCACAAACCCCGCCTCACCCTCCAGGAGACAGGAAGGTCGCACGGGTCGCCTCCACCTTGAAGTATCTCGTTTTCCAGTTGGAGGCTTCTCACAGTGACCCACACTCCTTCCTTTACGGCGGCGGCGCTGGTCTGGTTCAATGTCTCATTCATTCGCTCACTCAACAAATGACAATTGTGTCTGTCCCACCCCCCACCCCCGGGCTCACAGACTAGGCAGGTGACAGCTGCTGGATTCTGTGGTGGAAGGAGAGCTGAAGTGTCCGGCCTTCCGTCCCCACCCACTCTGCCGTGTGCTCCCTGCGTTTCTTCCCACTGCAAGTTCACGCACACACGGTCAGAGTTGGCCTCTGCCTGCACTTCCCGCCCGGCCCGCTGTTCCCAGAACCCTTTCATCTTTAGCTCACCACAGTGCCTGTGGTGCCGAGCTGGGTGTCATCCGTTGCCAGATTAAATATTTATCTGTCTTTCCTATTCTCTCTAGTTGCAAAAAACAATGCAAATGTTGACTAATGAGAACTCGGTACTTTATCATCTTAGTCTAATCTCGAGATCACCTGGGAGGTCTCCAAAGCTTATCTCATGCCCTTCGGGTTCAAGGACGCTGTCCAAGAAACAAAACTCGAATCTAGACCTTCTGGCTGTGGCTCCGGCTGCAGTCTCGGAGTCATCTGCCTTGTTTTAGGAACACTCATGCCCAGTGTCTACTCTGAACACGCAGTCCTTCTACTGGGTAAGGCTTGGGGATGTTGACCACACAGAATAGGTAAGTTCAAGGATATGCTCTCTGTCCCACTGGGCTACAGAGCAGACCAGTGCCACACGCTCAGCTGTTTGGCTCTGCTTGGTAGAAAAGGCTGCTCTGTGACCACAACCTGAAATGCATCCACGTGCTCTCTCGATTCGCCAAATCCACCAGAGGCTCAGTACCAGCAGACTGGATATCAGGAGGTGCAGTGCTCTCTGGATACGAGCGATGACTTGTGTTTCGGGACAGAAAATCACAAGTGCATGATTTTCTCAGGCGCTATTTTGTCATGTGCGCCTTTCCATTTTCTCCTTGAAATCAGTTTTCAGTTTTGCCATGTTAAAAGTGACTCAATCATGCGTGTGTGTGTGTGTGAGTGTTGTGGGCATGGACGTCTTTTATTTCATGTTAGGCAAAGAAAAGCCCGAGCCTGGTTCCGAGCCCGGTTCCGAGCCCATCCTCCCATCCTGTGAAGTTTCAGACGGACGTAAAACAGGACTTGTTATATAACATGCAGCCTTGGCCCCGTGTGGGGGGCCCTCGGGGAGGCCCGCCCCTCCTGGTTGGTGACAGCCTGGCAGCTTCTCCCTCTCGTGTGTGCCCTAGCTGCAGAGCCAGGTTTCGAATAGAGGGTTTATAGCCAAGCCAGCTGTGAGTTTTCATTTCGTTTTCTCTCTTAGAGCTGGAGGCGGGGCCACGGCCAACCTCAAACCAGCTCACCATTGATCAGGCTGCCGCGAGCACCCAGCCCCGCAGGCAGTGGGCGAGCGCCGAGGAGGCAGTAGCTGGCAGGATAGTGCCGGGGAGACGGGCGTGGCAGGCGCGCCGTCTGCCAGATTCGGAGGGGCGATTTTCAAGGCAGCAGAAAATGACATGAAGAAGAGGGTGGTTTGTTTCAAAGGCGCAGCGCAGCCTAAGGACGTTTTTTTCTACAAAGTAAGTTTGTGTTCCATAGAAAAAGAGGTCCTGGGGGGGCAGGGGGGCGGCGGAAGGTAACTGTGCCTTCTGTTGGCCGTGTGAGTCCTGGTACTGATCTGGAAAGTTCCGTGGTGGTGTATTGGATATTTAGGACAGTCTTTGAACAAGAACTAGATTCAGAATTTAAAGCCTCTTATTTTGGTTGTTCACTTTAGAACCATTCGACAGATATAGGAAGGTTTATTATACTTTCATTTAACTTCAGAACTGTTCTTCTCAATTAGACCATAGATACTGGTACAGGTCTCTCTCTCTCTCTCTCTCTCTCTGACTATGGGCACAATTATCAGTATCTTTCCTCAAAGGAGATGCAGTAGAAAGTGTCCATCTCTGAGACTTAAGAGGCTGGCAGTAAACGCTGTTCTCTGGATGTGAATTCCCTCAGGTCTGTTCTGGGTAAATGGCTATGGATCTGACCTAGCTGTCAGCATGGCTCCCGAATAATGTCACTATGGGGACATAGTTTTAGAAGGAAGCTGCTTCTGAAACTTCTTGTAGTTTATCTTTCTCAAAAAGCCTTTTACCCCTTTCCAGAGCCTCAGCTCCCAGATGCAACGCCCCCGCTGTTGATGTTTAAGATGCGTTTTAAAAACAAAGTCGGACTTGGGCTGTTTGCTGCCTCATGTCACATCTAGGAGGTTTGCGTTGGATGTCACGTGTTGTGTGTTTATTAGGCCGGGACTCGTCTCGTTCCGAGGAACTGAGGCAGCGACTTGGAAAGCTAAGCTTCTACGAACGATAGCAAGGAGCCCCTTTCACAGGAAAGAGCGATGCTCCTCCAGTTTGCACAGGCAGAAGGGGTGTAGCTTTGCCTCGGCATCAGCAGGCTGTCTGTCTGTCCGAGACGGCAGTGGAAGCGGTGGCTGGAAATTCCCCGCAGCAGAGCGCGCTCGGGGTTGTGGCCCAATATGGGTGTCAGAGCAGCCTGTGTGGGAAAATGGCCACGGTCCAAGGTCTGGAATCATTTGTCTTCCACCAGGGTCCAGGAGACAACTGTGCCTGTTACAGGAACCCTCGCTGATTGATTTCATTGACACAGAGCTGCGCGGCGACTGGTGGCGGGGGCAAGGGGGGGCGGGGGGGGGCATCCTGGTTGATTTCTGCCCTCCTGACATCCTGCTCTGGTTAGGGTTCTTGGCGCCTCCGAACGAGATGGCACTGTTATGACAACCAGATGGCTCCTGCTGGGCCCTGGCCACCCGGGCCCTAATGAGAGCTGTCTGTGCTCCCTTCTGTCGGGGGAGTCAGAAACTGAAAGCTGTGCACTTGGTCTCACCGCCGATTCGGAGGCCGACCCGACCCCTCTAGTGTAGATGTGAGGATGGAGAAAACAGCAGTAGACCGAGTTCTCCACGACTCCGTGAAACTCCTGTGGCAGTTCAGCGATGTGCGTGGGAAACTCTTTGTGAACTTCTGGAAGGCGCACTCCTCGATGTGTAGACTGGTGTCGGTGCCTGAGGGTATCAGGTATGGCCGCCGGTCAGTTCTGCCCGAGCTGACCTCACCTGGGCTGGCGTGGGACAGGGCAGCCTCCAGACCTGTTTTGCTAACGTGCGAAAGAGCGTTTGCCCAGGTCAGACCTCATGGGGACACTTTGAATGTTCTGTGAGGGCAAGGACACCCAAAGCCCTGGACGCCAGCCCCTGCTTGTACACTGCCCCCCCCCCATGATGCTGAGGGTGACAGCTGGCCTTTGGGTAAATCTGTGTCCCTGCTTGCAAACAGAGCGACCAATTCTACCTGTCTCTTTGCTTTCTAGGGCATTGCCGATATCAGTACGACAGGTGTGTGCTGCCTTGTGCTGTTAGCTTTTGGTGTCGGCGTGACAGACAAGGGGGTCCCCTTCCCTTGGACAGAAAAAACGCGAAGCTCTAGCCCCCTGGGGCAAACCCTGCACTCTCCCGTCTCACGCACTCGTGAAGGCGTTGGCGCCCTTGGTTCTTCTCTGTGTGAGACGACCCTTTGGTCTTTCTCATCCCAGCTCACGCCATGTCCTCAAACAGGTTTGAATGGGGGCAGTGCTGCCTTGATGCAGTCTGCTTACATATATGTCATTTTAAACATTTCTCACACAAGGAAAATGGATGACAGTGCAAATTCAGGTCCTTAATTTTTTACTTTTCATATATACATGAATACTATGTTTAAGTAAATATATGCTTATATATATGCTTAGCTTCGTGTAAGATATATGCATAAAACCTTTACAAGATATTCTAATAACAGCAACAGTATATAAAATATCACAAGTAGGAGATCAGGACGGTTAGCCTGTTTTCGTTCTCAGTGTCGTGCAAAGGGCGCCAGAAGCCAGACCTGCCCATCTCCGCCGCCGACCCCACCACGTGCCCAGCCACACTGTCCCCAAGGGTGCAGTGCACTGACTTGTGAAGCGTGGCAGCTCCGAGAGCCACCCCGATCATCCGTGTCTGTGTCTGCCTGGGCACGCCACCCCTCCCCGCCCCACCGGCGCCTAGTGCCCCGGCTGTGGTGCGGGCGTAAGAACGAGTCCCTGGCCGTGGGAGGTCATGCTGCAGGCCAAGAGGCACACCGGGATGCACTCTGAGAACTTGCCAGGCACCGACTGCTCTCCGGAACCTTCCTTCTTCCCTTTCCTAACAAACCCTGTGCCTCAGCCAACTGGCTCCTCTTATCTCTTTCCGGATCTCAAAGCCCAGTTTTCTCCTCCTTTCGGAGCCACAGCGCTTTTCCTGGGAAGAACTAACCAGTTTGCCAGCTGTCCCCCCAAACGCCCCAGGCGAGCCCAGTGCTCCGAGTGCCGTCACGCCTCCATGCTCTGCCCGCTCTGCCCGCTCTGCTCCCCGGGCTCCACTGAACACGCCGTCTCCCACGTCTTAGCATCCTCTTCCTCCCCCAGAGCGTGCTTACACGTCTGCGGGCTTTGCGCCTTCCCCAGCACTCCGCCCCCTGGGTCCGCAGCTTCCTCCTTCACAGCTCCCGGTACCCACGAACAGAGCTCTGCCCTCGTCCGCTCTGTTCTCCGGTCGCCGTCTTCCTCCCCCTGCAGGCTCCGCAAAGGCAGGACGGCACGTGCCTCTGTGGCTCCCCGGTGCCGCGGTTTCTCCTCACCGACTGCCGTTCCCGTCGTGTTCGTGGCATGAACCGACGAGTCAGTCCTTCCGTGTAGCTTTCGGAAACGTTCCCCTTGTTCGTGATAGACTACGGCCGCACACTTGTGGCAACAGAATCCGGGCACCCATTTCCATGTCTGGAATAGTCCGACCGTCACCATGCGCTAGCCTGGCGTCCCTCTGAAGCTGGGAAGGTGCAGTGTGCAATCCCCAGACGGCGACCAGCTCGCCCACCGGCCCTGTCCGAGGCCCAGAGCTCTCGCCTAGCTAACCAGACATCATTAACACAACCCATCGCCTGGGTCTGCTGGGAGATGGCTGTCTTTCTGAAGAGAAGTTTGGCAGGATCCACGAGTACCCCCTGGTCTAGTAACTCCCCTCGGAGGAAAGTATCCCAAGGACGTGGTTAAAAATATGCACACGGCGCTTCCTGAACAAAGATATTTAACATGACTTTCATCATAAACAATATGAAAAACGGCAAGTCCAGTGACCAACGTCACTTTCATACTCAGAATAAGTTCTTAATAATCTAAAGGCCACACGATCAGTTCTGTACTATAATCGCATTGACTTGTGGGCTGCCATCTTTTCTTTTGGACACTTCACACAGAATCAGGGATGTATACACCTGAAGAAATCAGGTCAAGGATGTCTTCCACGGTTTCTAATGTACTACTGTCCCTGTTTTAATTTAGCAAATATTGCAAATAAGATCACCCCTGAGCCAGAGTTCGGAAGCTCTTTGCAGGGGTGGTGACCTTGGCATCCGTGGGAGTCTAGAGGCCCAGCCTCCCCCACTTTCGTGACAAATACACCGTCGCCATCACCGGGAGACGGGACTCGGACTGGCTCAGCTTTTCCCTTGAACCGAGGTGAAGAGCAGTTGAGGGGAAACGTGAGTGTACTTGTCAAATGAGTGGGAAGAAAACTAGGTACGGAGGGGAGGCTTCCCGTAATCCCCGCTTTAATCTCCGTTTACGTGGAGTAGCTGTCACGGGTAAAGCTGTTTCCTCGTAACAGTTTCTGCAGGTTTTGTCAGGATAAACCACAGGAATACTGGAAATAGCCTGTCGAGTGAGGGGAGCACTGGGCTGAGCTAGAGGCTCCGCCCTCCTTTACCCCCTCACTGACGCTCAGGGTCTCGCCAACTATGGATATACTACCCATCGCCTACCTTTCTGTTCAAGAGGGGACATTTTCTGTCTTCAGTTCCTGGAAAAACACCCAGAATTCATCCCCACTGACAGCGCCACTCCCTGAAGCCGCGAGTGAGGAGGCCAGGGCACAGGACGTCTGGGCAGGGACACGTCAGGAGCAGGACCGTCCGCCTTGTCGCAAAAGGGCAGAGCAGCCTGAGTCTCCTTAAAAGATGTTTCTCCATGGTCTGGACCTGCATGTGGCAGAATAAGTCGGGCGGAGTCCCTTGCTTCAAAGAATTCACTGTTTACGTGGTGAAGGAATGCCGTCTTTAAAACTTAACACAAACCCAGTAAAAAATAAACAAAGAAGCCCCCCGAAGGGCTGCTCCCCAGCCAACATGCAATGTGAGCGTGTCTGGGTGGAACGGAGGGGGACGTGGGGTCCTGAGGGACTCACGCCACAGGAACCTCAGTCCTGATGACCAAGAGAGACTCTGGCCGTGGCCTTGGTGGCCTTGGTGTCCGTGGTACAAAGGAACCCGAGGGGCAGCACCATCGCCAGCTGCGTGGAAACTCACCCCTCGCTGCCTTCCTGAAATAGCAGGGGCAGCACAAAGGCAGAGCTGGTGGGCTGAGCAGCTGGAGTTGGGCCGGCCTGGCGGTCTGAGAGGCGCAGGGGGAGAGAGCAAGCTGCCAGCCGAGAAGGACGCGGACCTCTCCAGCTCAGGTGGCCCTGACAGGGTGCCCGGGACAGGGGCGAGCTGTGTCAGGAAGGCAGGGGGGAGCAGTTCCGGGGGGTGGGGCCCTCACCCTTCAACCTCCAAAGGGGGGCCTCGTGGGGGGGCCCTGTTTATTCCAAAGGCAACAAAGGGCAAGAGGTCCCTGCCTGAAATTGTTGCCCCGGGTTCTCAAATTGAAACTCACTCTACCGTCTCAACAAGGATTAGGCCGTAAAAGCCTCTTGGAACGATGGGTTCTCAACTCCCCACAAGAAAACAATGATTTGGGACAATTTCCCCGAGAATGGCTGTTCTTTCTGTAAATGCTTATTATCCTTCCCTCCAGCCCGTCTGGGCCGGGCCTGGCCACAGGCCAGCCCTGTGTGTCCCGGGGACGGGCCTGGGGAGGGGACACCTGCACACAGGTAAGACACAGTTTCTTGAATTACCTTGAAATTACTCAGTGAAAAGAACGCTTATGCAATGCAGACGCATCCTGACTGGTATTTTTGGAGCCTCACAAGAATTGAAATAAAACCACAGAATGGTTCACCAACCATAGGGAGCCTCGGTTTAAATAAAAGCAGTTTATTTTTAGCTGAGGATCAGACTCCAAATTAAGTGACCTCTCTGTGCCAGAGTCCAGCGGAGAGAAATGAGATACCCACATCTTTAGAGTTTATGAGGAAAAGCTCTTACTCCACATTGTTTACGCTACGAGTTTGTGTTTCCGTTTGGTCTTGCCAATGCTCACCTCTTTGATGCCGGCAGATCACTCCTGCAAGGAATCGAAATGTGTGTCTTGTACACGTCTCTCGTGTCACCGTGCACAGCCAGTGACACTGTGCCATTCACTTCGACAAACATCTATGGATCTCCTACTACGTGCAAGGGACTGTGGAAAGGAGACAGAGCTATTCGGGCTTCTCGAGGGTGTTATGGCCCCATTGTGGGGGCAGACGGGAACACAGTTCAAGAGGAAATGACTTTCATCCCAATTGGGGGGAGGGCAGTGCCCCGTGGAGCAGCGCTGAAGTCAGAAGAGTGGGGAAGCTCTGTGGACTGGCCTGGAAACGTCGATTTCGGGAGAGGGCCAAGGAGCGAGCAGGTGTGCGAAAGGACGAGTGTCAGAAACACAAAGTCTGGAAAACGGTGAATGTGCTCCAGATAAACACGTGGTCCTCCAGTGTGACCGGCCTCAGGAGGTGTGGAGAGATGGCTGCACTGGGAGACCGGGCCGTACAGGGAGTCGGGGACAGATTCCCGAAGGCTTTCAGACGTTCTTTCCTAAACTGCGCATAGCCATTGACAGTTGGTGCGGAGAGTAGTGATGTCTGAACTCGTAATTTAGGAAGGATGTTTTGGTAGAAGGGTGGGTTGACAAGGAAGCCGTGATGCCATTTATACACCCACTGCGGTAACCCATCCATCCGCCCACTCCCTCCTTTCACTCAGCAAATACTAATGGGGTACCTATGATGCACCAGGCCCTGTGTAGGCTATAGCTAGAGAGATCTGTAGATAGAGAGACATCCACAGGCAAAACGAAAAGACAAAGTTTTTCGAGTCCATGATATTAGTGTTTGAGCGGGAAGATGGACAATGAGCAACGCAAGTAGGCAAATGCTGTTTATTACGGTGATCATTGGTACACAGAATAAGGGAGGCAGGGAAAGGCGGTGTGAATGTGAGGGAGAGGGGTGGAAGTTTTTGAAAAGGTGGTTAGGGCAGGGCTCTTGGAGAAGCAACTGGTGAAGACTCGGGGGGAGGGGCACGCAAGGGAGGACTGTGGGTGCTGAAGGCCAGAGCACGTCGGCGGAAGGGGCAGAGCCTGTGGCTGGAGGGTTGACTGTCAGCTGAGACAGTGCTGGGCAGTGGGAGGAGAAGGAGAAGGAAGAGCTGTCTCAATGGCAGCGCGCCTCCATGACTAGCAAGTCTGGTGTAGAGGGGTTAAGTCAAGGACGACTCGAGGGGGTGGGTTTCCACTGAATGATGTGACTTGATACATTCGGTGTTAAGACACNGTGGTCCTCCAGTGTGACCGGCCTCAGGAGGTGTGGAGAGATGGCTGCACTGGGAGACCGGGCCGTACAGGGAGTCGGGGACAGATTCCCGAAGGCTTTCAGACGTTCTTTCCTAAACTGCGCATAGCCATTGACAGTTGGTGCGGAGAGTAGTGATGTCTGAACTCGTAATTTAGGAAGGATGTTTTGGTAGAAGGGTGGGTTGACAAGGAAGCCGTGATGCCATTTATACACCCACTGCAGTAACCCATCCATCCGCCCACTCCCTCCTTTCACTCAGCAAATACTAATGGGGTACCTATGATGCACCAGGCCCTGTGTAGGCTATAGCTAGAGAGATCTGTAGATAGAGAGACATCCACAGGCAAAACGAAAAGACAAAGTTTTTTGAGTCCATGATATTAGTGTTTGAGCGGGAAGATGGGCAATGAGCAACGCAAGTAGGCAAATGCTGTTTATTACGGTGATCATTGATACACAGAATAAGGGAGGCAGGGAAAGGCGGTGTGAATGTGAGGGAGAGGGGTGGAAGTTTTTGAAAAGGTGGTTAGGGCAGGGCTCTTGGAGAAGCAAATGGTGAAGACTCGGGGGGAGGGGCACGCAAGGGAGGACTGTGGGTGCTGAAGGCCAGAGCACGTCGGCGGAAGGGGCAGAGCCTGTGGCTGGAGGGTTGACTGTCAGCTGAGACAGTGCTGGGCAGTGGGAGGAGAAGGAGAAGGAAGAGCTGTCTCAATGGCAGCGCACCTCCATGACTAGCAAGTCTGGTGTAGAGGGGTTAAGTCAAGGACGACTCGAGGGGGTGGGTTTCCGCTGAATGATGTGACTTGATACATTCGGTGTTAAGACACTGGGTAGGATGGCCTTGACCTCATCGAAGGAGGAGGTGAAGTCAGCTGAGAGGAAGTGAGGAGCATGGGGTCAGGGCTGGGAATCGGACACCTGTGGCAAAGTTCTAAGGCTGGCAGTAAACGCTGTTCTCTGGATACGAATTCCCTCAGGTCTGTTCTGGGTAAATGGCTGTGGATCTGACCTAGATGTCAGCGTGGCTCCCGAATAATGTCACTATGGGGACATAGTTTTAGAAGGAAGCTGCCTCCCAGCTGGTGGGGAAACGGGAGCAGGACCTTAGTGGACGTGAGAGCGAGGATGGATGAACAGTGATTTTAGCTTAGGCTTGGCTAGTTTATCTGCGGGGCCAATGTTCGTTAGTACTTAGTGTGTGGGTAGTGCCGTGCTAAAAGCTGACCGCACCGCGGGAGAATGTACTCGGACGGAGAGCAGAGAGAGTATTTGTAAATCTATTCCATGTGCTCTTCTATCTGATTGGAGATAATGAGGTAGCATAAATACTTGACTTCTCACAACAGAACCCACTGGAGATACAAACAAATTGCATCGGGCTGATTCTTAAGAGATCCGTTTCTTCAACAACTCTCCTCTCCCCTTTTCTGTAGAGAGGACGCAGTTACACCCAAACAGCTGTATCCTTGTAATTGGCTCCATCCACATCTGCCTGTAGGACTGAGTTTTCCACCAGTTCGCTTCAAGGTGCCTCAAGGGAGGCATGGGTGTGCTCTGGGGGTCTGCGGAAGACACTAGTCCCCCCAGGATTCATTGGGCCAAGCAGGAGCCAGGGTAGTCAAAGGCCCTGTCTCTTAACCTGGGGCTTCCGGCAGCCTGGCTGTGTGTTCCAGCATGCAGTGCGGTTGCACGGGTATTGTGAGAAAGGCTGAGAGGTGTGCTACAGGACATGCTTCTAAAACGTGCCCACTGCATCCTCACGCTCCCGGGCACCGCGGTCCCACCCTTTTTTTGAGCAGTACTACCAATGTATCTGTCTGTGTTCTCTAAGTCATAGACGGGT
The DNA here is from genome assembly GCF_014824575.4 of Sturnira hondurensis. Classification (NCBI taxonomy): domain Eukaryota; kingdom Metazoa; phylum Chordata; class Mammalia; order Chiroptera; family Phyllostomidae; genus Sturnira; species Sturnira hondurensis. The sequence continues at coordinate 15,699,238 of NW_028082350.1, read as the reverse complement.
TCCACTATCATAAACTATGTCATCGTAAAGGCCAAAGTTCATCAACAGTTGCCTAAAGCCTCCTTTCAAATCATCTTCCAGACCATTTCCAGTTATCCCACTGGACTTCTTGTCTGGCCTAAATATATTCTCATCGTCCTTACCTCATGGATGTGACTGTCACGGGGGAGCAGTAGTGACATGTCAGCTTTGTCCCTTTCTTGTTGGCTCATGCTAGTCATTAACATCATCTTCTCCTCTTTGTGGCTTTTCTGCAGGAATCTTAAGCCACTTCTCTGTTTTGTGAGGGCTGGTATGGTTAAAAGTAAGCAATGGCGCTCTGGCTGGTGTGACTCGGTTGGTGGTAGCATGTCCCAAAGGTTGCAGGTTTGATTCCCAGTCAGGTCACATTCCTAGGTGGTGGGTTGGATCCCCAGTTCAGGCATGGGAGGGGGGCAACTGATTGATGTTTCTCTCTCTCCCCCTAAAAAGAAAAAAAAGCAATTAAAAAATGTCCTCTGGTGAGGATAAAAACTAAAAAGGAAGCGACTTTATCCAGACCCGTGCTGGTGCCCCCGCCCCTTGCCCAGCTCCCGTGTGCCCCTGGAAACCACCAGTAGGCGGGCGCTCCGTGAGGGCACAGCGCAGATAATCCTGAGACTGAATGCTGCAGCCCAGTTGGTTTCTTAGAGATATAAAATATAGGTCAATAAAATACTGCAAGTGAAGAGAAAACAGAAATTTCTGACATATGCACGTGTACCCCATTTGAGAGACCTTCGTGCTTGTGTCCAGGAAATCCCCACCCCACCCCAGTTTTCCCCAGTGATGACAAGAGCTATTAGTTCCTATCTGCTTCTCCCCCACCAACCACACTATGGGTCCCGTCCCATGTCACCCTCCCTATGCCCCTTGAGGCAGGATTATCACCTCCATTTTACAGATGAGAAAACTGAGGCTCCAGGAGGTTCATTCATGACCTTGCCCAAGGTGACATAGCTTTCGTAAGAAACAGACAGATTTGAAATGTAAGGTCTTTCTCATCTAAATTACTGCCTGCCATCTCTTAGGGTCGGGGGCAACTTCCATTCTTATGTCTAAAGAACTCAGTCCTAAAAAACAAAAACAAAAACAAAGAGAAACAATGAATTTTGAGTTCTCGAGACACTCTTTATGATAACCCTGTCGTGGGTGCTGCGCCTCTGCTTCCCGCCTCCAATTGCAGCATCCTCATGCCTGGCTTCTGTCCAGGCCACAGATCTGGTTGCTATGACATCCCTCATATTAGGAAAATACGTGTCCGCCCCAGGTGGCTGCAACAGCAGACAGGCTGACGGATGGCTCAGAGAATGTGAGCCGTGAGCTCGCGCGCGCTGGGGCAGGGCGCTGTGAGAGGGGCCCGCCGTCTGCGGGGACTCCGTGGAGTGGCCAGGGACCGGCGCACTGCAGGTCTCCTGCTGCGGAACTTGTAGCTACGCGGTGACTGCAGTGACGGTGGGCGCGTCTGCACAGATGAAGTAGGAGGCTCCTGGAAGGGCGTTTCGTCCTGTGCAGAGCATGCGGCGTTCGGGCAAAGAGCGTGTCGACCCGGGAAGGTACGGTTGTGCTGCACCCGGCGTGGGAGCAGGGTGGGCCTTTTCACTGTCGGCCCGAGATGGGAATCATCTCCTCGGCCGGGGTTTACTGTCCTTGAACATGATTACATCCAGATAACAGACTCTTCCGGGAAGAAGGGAAGAACTTTCTCAGAAAAATAAATAAAACACAGTTTACTTGACTCTCTCTCATAAGAGTTCTTGCACAAGAAGTGAAGAAGCATGGGAAAATGCGAGTTCTTTTATGAAAACAAGTTTTTCCTTGAACTTACGACAAGAACTGCGGTTCACACGACATACCGGTGCGTGTGGGTGTTTGTACAACGGGGGCACGTGGCCAGAAAAATGTGTGTCAGAGTCTCTACGGCAGCGACGCTCTTTTTATTTTTAATGACTAATAGCATACATAATTTCCTTTTCAGAAAATGGTTTATCATTCATTATTCATTTTTTAAAAATCTGTCTTTTGCCTGTCCTGGCTGGTGTGGCTCCGTGGATTGAGTGCTGGCCTACTGGGACCTGGCCTGCAACCCAGGCGTGGGAATCAAACTGGCCACTCGATCCATTGAGCCAGGATCCTAGATTGCTTTTTTAAAAGTCTTTTTAAAAGAAAGGGGTTTACTGGGGCCAAAGGGACCAGCAGCCGAAGGACTGGGTGGAGAGGGGCCGTGCCCCGTCCCGGCCTTGCTGGGCCTTTTATATAGAGGAAGCAGGAAAGAGAGCTGTCATCTGTTTTGAGAGACCTCACCTGGGCCCCAGGGGAGCAGGCCGGGGGAGATGAAGCGCAGCAGTTCTGTGATAGGTGGGAGTCTGTGAGGAAGAAGTGTGTGTTGACTACTTGTGACTGGTCACAGGCCACAGTCCTGGAGTCGTGCACATGCAGGTGCAATGGGCCACCTTCGGGTCAGGCTCAGGGTCTCCTGCAGCTCGGGTCTGAGTTTCCTCGTGCCCTCGGGACTGGGAGCCGTCCTGTGTCCGCGGCCCCCCTCCCCCCGCTGTCAGCCCCCTCCCTGCTCCGTCTCCGTCTCCGATCCTCCCTCCCACTGTCCTCACACTTAGGACACCTCAGGGTTTTGTTGCTGTCACACCTGCCTTCTTGCAAGAGGGTGTGGAAGGGCTTTGCCGTTTTCACCCACCACCTACCCATCCCATTTGGTTAGGCGTGAGGACTGGGACTGGAGCCAAAGCCCCCGGTTCTATAGGTCGCAGCCCCATCGCGTGGCCCTGCACCCCACTCAGCCTCTCGGAGCCCTACCTTCCTCCTGCATAAGGTGGGCTAATACTACCTTTTTAGAGGTTGTCGTGAGGATGAAGTGAGCCATGCAGATAAAAGCACAAAGCATTGAGCATCGTGCCTGGCACGTGATTTCAACCACTGCCATGCAGGTATCTCCTAGCAGCATATTTGAACGGCGTCAGAGAGAGTGAAAGCAAGAGTCCCATGGGTTTTGTGAGCCACGCGAACCCACCATGTACTATTTACATCAGGGAGAACATCGTGAGTGCGCATTTAAAAACCACAATATGCTAGTGATGACACATCCTTTTAAGAAAACAAATTCTACCAGCAAGTGTGCATAGCTGATTAACAAATTAAGGAATGCTGGAAGCCACGCTACCAATAAGCTGTTTTCGCCTCTACGTAGCTTTTTCCCTGTTTAGTAAATAGTCCAATTATGGAAAATGTGTATCCCCGGTCAAACTACAAAATGCCCAAAGCCTTCCCATGCTCTAGAACTTTTGCTTTTTGCCTTTTCAGTAATAGCCATTTAGTTATTGCCAACACGTTTTACCACGCCACCGCGTGCCCGGCCCAGTGTCAGGTGCTGGGGAACTGCGGTGGCCCGGAGTGCCTCCAGGGCCCAGACTCCCGGCCCTCGGGTTCCGAGCACGAGGCCCATGGCCAGGTGTGCCAAGAGCCAGAATGGCCAGCTGGTTTGCAGGCCAAGTGCAGGGTGAGGCCATGTACCCAGACATGTTCATGGCTGTCTTACAGCTGACTGCCTAAAACAATGCACTTTATTCATGCCCCCACAGTCCGAATCCCGACTGTCCTCTCGTCTTTATCAGAAGTGGGTCACGGAACAGAGGGGGGTCAGCAGTGCTACATTTAAGAGTAAAACGGGAAGATGGGCCGGCTCGGGTTGCGCGTCCCAGACAGACAGACAGACAGTGCAGCTGAAGCTGTGGTTTTTCCGGACATCTCTCTGGCTGTGTTGGTGACCACAGTGTGAAATCCGACCCACGTGGGGTTGGGGCTCGTTAGCCACGGTATCCCGCAGCAAAGTGTCAGGCGGACCGGGGCCTTCCCGTGACCTTTCTGTGGGCGTTCTCGGGTTCACGGGGCATGGTGCGGCTGGTGTCTAGACGCGCGTTGTGCGCAAAGGTGCAGCTTGTCTTCTCTGGTGTCCCGTCACATGGCTCCCAAGCAGCACCGGCCTCCGGATTTCGGATGCGGCCAGCACCACATGTCCTCTTACAAAGCAGAGGGCTTTGGGGAGGGCTCTTTCCAGTGCTGTGCCCAAGTCCCACAGCTGGCTGGCCGCTCCGTCCCTTTGTTCCCCGCGGCATCTGCCCTCTCCCCTGGAGCAGCAGCCTGTGCGTACAAGTCTCTGTTCTCCACGGGCTCGTGTTAGTTCCAATTTCCTGTATGTATACATTTCATCAAAAACATGAAAAAGAGAGCTTCATAAAACTCTTGGTAATGACACTAGGTGGACAATGAGCAAGCAGATGGTTCTGTAAAATACAATGAAAACCATTCAGAAATTACTTACTTACTAACTCATACATCACAGTGGGCCAATCACCAAAGCTTCCTGAATGAAAATACACTTTACAAGTTGAAAATTATGGCCCTGGCCAGGTGGCTCAGTGGGTTGGACCGTTGTCCCGAAAACCAAGAGGTTGTGGGTTTGATCCTGGTCAGGACACCTGCCTGGGTTATGGGTTCGGTCCCCGGTCAGGGTGTGTACAAGAGTCAGTCAATCAATGCTTCTCTCTCTCTCTCTCTTCCTTCCCTCCCTTCCTCTCTCTCTCTGAAAAATCAAAAAAACATGTCCTCAGGTGAGAACTTTTTTAAAAACTTGAAAACTATGTATACAGTTTTTTACATGTCATAACTTATTAAGAAGAATACACCTTGTAAATTGTTTACAAAATTCCGGAGTCTCTCTGGAAACTTGAACATAATACTGCATTACACTGAGTGAACTGGTGTCGTTTGCTTGTTTTCAATGCTCGCACCTTTGAAGAGAACGTCATTTCTATTCGCACATTGAGAAACGGGGTGTATTCCACTGCACCCCTTCTTCCTGTCCTGTTGGGGGGCTGCGGTGCTAAGAGCCACAGGCTCAACAGTGGGTGGTGTTTTGCTGTCACGTCTGTCTCAGTAAATCCTTAAAATATTCTTAAAATAAACCAGGTGCAGAGCAAAATAAAGCTCAAATAGGAATTCATGAGCCACAATGACCTTTAGCTAAATATTGATTCCCAGGTGCATGTGAACTTAGTGGGCGCCCAGAAAACACCCAGTACAGTGAGAAGGTTGTTTTGTCCCAGAAAGGGTTGAGAAGCCAAGTTTTAAACTGACATAAACCTAAAGTCAGGCCGGGGATCCTTCTTTGTACAATAGGACTCAAAGTGATCAAGATGGGCTGAAGGTGAAAGCGAAGTGAGCCTTAGGGGTTGCATCTCGGTAGGTGACTGTTCTGAACTCCTGCTAGGACCCGGGAGGAGCTTGGGCAGCGAGGGGCGGGGGCGAGGGTGCAGGGGGCCATCCTGCCTGTGCCAGAGTAACGGAGACAGGACCGAAGTCGCACGTAGGAAGATGACGTTGGAGAAGGTGCCAACGTTTTGAGAACAGCAGCTGTGAACTGAGCACTGCCCTTAACTGGGGCTCCCATATACAGCGGGGAAGGTGAACGGCGGGCTCTTTCTTCATTAGGGGGAGGTTCATAGACAGCAGCCTGATCATCAGATTGAAGTGGCTGGGGTTGGGGGAGGGGCTAGTGCCAGACTAACTGTCCAGGGCCAGCCAGGGCCAGCCTTTGTTTAAGTAATTTGAAAGATGACATATTGGTGTATCCTTCCTTCTGTCCTTCCTTTTTTCCCTCCTTCTTTCTTCCCCCCTTTCTTTCTCCCTCCCTCCATTTCTTCCTTCTTCCCTACCTCCCATCCCTCCTAACTTCCTCCCCTGCTTCTGTCTGAGAGCTAAAAATGGGTGCCCTCCAGTCCTTAAACACCAGTGTTAAAAGATTCAGCCACTTTGGAGATCACAACCAAGTTATAAAGGTGTCCGCAATCACCTCTTGCAGATATCCTAAAAGAACTGCGAAAATTTTGATCTCCAATGCTTCCTTGTGATTTTTTGAGGCATCAAGCTATTGAAAGAAACATTTTTAAATGGCAAAAAGAGAAGCATACCCCTGACAGACAGGGAGCATCTGTCCCAATGTCTAGTCACACTTAGTTTGAAAAGGAAACACCAAGTGTCACGTCATAGTCTGAAGTCTAGAAATCAAGTTAGCCTGCAATGCAATGTAATTTAAGGGATTTGTGGGCTTTGTTACTAAAGCAAAGCACCTTACCAGTTGTCATGTTCAAGGACTCACAGACTAGTCTGGTGGGCAGGAAGTTTATGAAGGGACTGTCCCTTTATTTATGAAGAGAATATGGAGCAGGCAAACCTACCCCCATCCAGATTGCCTCGACAGTCCTGGCTGGTGTGGCTCAGCGGGTTGCACGCAGGCCTGTGAACCAAAGCGTCTCTCCGGTTCCATTCCCAGTCAGGGCACGTGCCTGGGTTGCGGGCCAGGTTCCCAGTAGGGAGTGCGTGAGAGGCAACCGCATATTGATGTTTCTCTCCTTCTCTTTCTCTCTTCCTTCCCCTCTGTCTAAAATAAATAAACAGAATCTTTAAAATATATATATATTGCCTTGACAGACCTACATTTAAGCCTGGATCACTCTAATCTGTTTTTTAAATGCATTTGAGTCTCTAGACGGAGGAACAGTAAAACAGCCCTGTTCATTCAGCTGAGATCGGGTTTGTTTTGGGGGTGGGGTGGGGGAGAGAAATCGAACCCTTAAAGAAAAACAGTCTCACAGTCTGCCTTAGTGTGGTGCATATTGAAAGCTGGGTGCTTTCCGTGAAAACAAAAATGGACATAAAAGTCAAGGGTTGTTAAATAGTATTGAGAGGGAAGCTGACTGTGCATGAGTGTGTCAGAGCGTCCCCAGAACTGCTCCTCAGCGTTAACTCTCTGTGCGCATTTCAATTTTTTCACATGCCTACTGTCGCGACTCATGAGACATTCATCTTCCATAAACACTGGCCACAGACCTACTCTTGTCCGGGCACCGGGTGGCCACTGGGGAGCCAACATGGAATGAGTAGAGGTCCCTGTCCCTTCTCAGAGTCCCGACCAACCAAAAGGCCACTTTCTGTGCTCGCATGGGGACAAGACGCTCTGCTCCAGATCTGGGCCCAGGAAACTACCCACTGGGCCCTGGGCCCTGGGCCGGCCACTGGTGGGCAGAGGAGACGGGGCGCTAGACCACAGGGCAGATTACCCACGTGCCTTTGCGCAGGGCCCTGTCTCATGGCCTCCCTACAGCGGGCTGCCGGTCAGAGTCTCCCACAAGCATGTGAAATGCTAAGCTTGTCTCTGCTACAATATTATTTTTAAATTGGTAATTTAAAAAGTTACCAGAGTAAAATTATTTTATTAAAAACTAACCTAGAGCCCTGGCCAGGTACCTTAGTTAAAGCATTGTCCTGTGCATCCAAAAATTGTGGGTTCAATTCCCGGTCAGGGCACATGCCTGGGTTGCAGGTTCAATCCCCGGTGGGGGAGTGTGCAGGAGGCAACCGATCCATGCTTCACGCTCACGTTGATGTTTCTCTTTCTTTCTCTCGTTTTCACCCTCTCCCTTCTTACCCCTCTCTAAAATCAATGAACATATCCTTGGGTGAAAATTAAAAAAGAAAAAATAATTTTCTGGAAAGTTAAGACTTGTGTGCTATGTCCAGTGTATTATTCGCATTAATGATGACAAAGACTGCAAGTCCCAGTGAAGTGGAAGCACATTCAACCACAATTTTTAATTAGGTCTCAGGTGTGCTCCACAGACTTCTCATAAACAGAAGACTGAAGAATTTGCTTTTTATGTCTTTGACTTTCCATTCTTTGTGAAGTTGCAGTCAGTCAGGGTCCGGGAGACAAATCAAGTATTAAATAAAGCACAAAGCAGACCGGAGTTGCGGTGGGGATGTAACGGTCCCCTGCGTAATGGGCAGTTGGAGCCATGCCAAACCTCGCGTCCCACAGCAAGTGGAGTGGGACACCCCTGCTGCCCTCTGCAGGCCTCCTAGGCAGCCTCTCACCCTCAGTTCTTCCCATCAGAGCCCCCCCCCCCCAGGCTCTCCCAGAAGGGCAAGTTCAGACACAAGTTTAATGGCAGGAAGTGACTTGAGGTTCCCCCAGGGGGCAGAGAGTGGGCGGGGAGAGAAGGCGGGGAGAGAGAATTCCAGATTGGAAGAGTCACCCAGAGGGGAGAGTGACCTGGGGCTGGAATTTCTGAAATGACAATGACATCAGCATTCATGGGACACTTCCCCACAGTCCCAGACAAGCGTCACAAAGCCCTGCTGTGAACAGCCCCCCTCCATTTTCACAGTGTGATTGGAAACAAGCCCTGTGAGTGGAAGCCGGGGGAGGATGGCTGTAAATCCTTGAAGCTCTTTCATAGGAAGTTTCTGGAACAATCTGTTGGTAGTTCAGTGCTCGCTGGGTTTTCCTAAGAGAGCCAGGGAGTCAAAGACAATTTTAAAACCTAGAATTTGGTAAACCAAAAGAGCTCTGAAGTTTTTGTTGTTGTTGCTGTTTTGGAATTATTAGCTTCAAATCCTATACATGTGCTTATCCAATGATTGTGTCATGAAATACGTGAGGCTGTGGACTATGTAATTAATAACACGCTGTTTGGACAGTAAGGAGAAACCTGACAGAGAAGAGAGGCGTAAAATCTAAGAGAGGCTACGGACACGGCTTCACCGGTACCTGCATGCTTCTTGGAGGGTGCTTTATGTACCTAGAAGGAAGTCTCTTAGAAACATCATGTTTGTTTTCAATATATAGTTATGAATTAAAGGGCATGTATGAGAAGATTCAGAGATTTCAAATAAAAGTTTAAGCACTGGAATGATAAAGAACTCTTGCCTTGGCTGGTGTGGCTCAGTGGATTGAATGTTAGCCTGTGAACCAAAGGGTCACCAGTTTGACTACCAGTCAGGGCACATGCCTGGGTTGCGGGCCAGGTCTCCAGTAGGGGGCGAGCAAGAGGCAGCCACACATTGATATTTCTCTCCCTCTCTTTCTCCTTCCTTTCCCCTCTGTCTACAAATAAATCAATAAAATCTTTTTAAAAAGAATATTTTAAAAAAACTCTTGAGCGTTTTCTCTATGCAGAGAGAGTTCTCTGCTACACACCAGCCCTGTGATTACGTGAAGTAGACACACCCCACCTTGCATTTTAGTGATGTTTAGGGGTTTGGTGCATTAGAAAGCCTGTGGTTCTTTCTGTCCCAAAGCCACCCTTTCTCCCTGTGACTTCATTTTGAGACCGATGCCAATCTGTGGCGTTCCTTCGTGATGTGAAAGAAAACAGTGAGCAGAGCGAGTGTGGAGGCTTGGCCCCTTCACCGATGCCCCACAGGTCCCCAGGGACCCGGACAGACAGAAGGGGTCTGTGCCTTCTGTCCACACTCCTCACTTGAAATGTCTTTGAAGAGCCTGTGTGCTGGCAGCTCCCCAGTTTGCTACACACACGCTGGCTGAGCCCCTGCGGGGTGCTATGCCCTGCGCTGGGGCCGGGTGGGCAAACACAGTGCCCGTGGAAGGAACCGGGAAGGCAGAGTCAACCAAAAATTCCAAGGTCAGGGTAAATGCTGAGCAAGAGATGCCCAGAAGGTGCGAGGAGGGATGAGCAGGAGAAGGGTGGTCAGGAAGGACTCCACCCACCAAGAAGGTAGGGCTGCAGCTGAGAATTAAAGAAATAGAGAGGGAAGGAAGAATAAGAATCCGCGTGTCCGAAGAAGTGGGAGAAAGCACCTACAGGGAGCAGAGGATGGGTGCGGGGAGGCGGTGGCTGGTTTAGCGAGTTAACTCAGCTGGCGTCCAGGGCCCGTGGGCAGTCGGGGAGAGGCAGGGGCACTCATCAAGGACCCCTGGGCTGAGACCAGGACATGCAGAGGTGCAGTCTGCTTTCCAACCTGGTGAGGTGCACCTGCAAAGTCGTGGTTTAAGGGGACCCCTGTGATGTGTTTATAGAACGGGTGTTCGCCTGTATACACGTGTGTGGGGGTGTGTTTGTGAGGGAGAGACAGAGAATGAAATCCTTAACCTCTGCAAGTTCCAAACTCAGAAGTCAATTTCTCACAGGGAACAACGCAGGGGTAGGCTGGGCCCTTTTGGAAGCCGACAGGTGCGTGAAGCTTCCTCCTTCTTGGGCTGAATGTGAGTGCCTTACGGGAAGAACGAGCAAATCGGGGAGTTCAGTGCAGCCCTGCATCCTCAGCACCTGGGGCATCTCCGGAACAACATGTGCAGGCAAAGCCTTTCGGGGCTTCTGAGTTTTGCCCCCAAAAAACCTCAGGTCAAGAACCACTGGTTCGTCATAAAAAGTGTGTGTGTGTGTGTGTGTGTGTGTTGATGTGTATTTGTTGTTCTTTATTTGGGGGGCAAAAGACTCAAAGAGGACCGCTTTCTAAATTTTCTGTCCAGCGTCAGGTAAAATTTGAGCCGTCATGACATGTTCGTTGCAGTCGTTTTAAGCGCACGTATTTAAACTTCTTCCCCTTCGCCTCCTCACGGAGATGATCCCTGAATTCACACCTGGTGGGGGTGGCCTGGCAGGGGGTCCGTCTGGGAGACTATGACCCCTTGAGGTCACTGAACTTGGGCTCAGCATGAGGCTCAGCTTCTCCCAGTCATTACTCCGCAGGGAGTCTGTATTCCTTGCTCACAATGTATTTATTTGTTCAGGGTTTTTTTTCTCATAACATGGAAAAATAATCGTCTGGGGGCTTCTCCCTTGGTGAAGCTTGCGTGTCTGATACAGGCTCCCTTCCCAGGGCTCCGATGGGTTTGCTGCTGTGGAGACACATCTGCCCTTGAGACTCCCGCCAACCGTGCACGCGGCCGCTGATACCTGCCCCGTGCACTGGCAGCCCGTTACTCACTGGCATCACAGGGCTGTCGCCACCGACCTGGAGTTCAGACCCTATGAGTCACGCCTGCGGAGGCCCAGTGCCGTTTTCTGGAGCCTCCTCAGGGGTCACGGCGGACTCTCATTATATCGCGTTCAACAGCATCGCATTGTGTGAGGTGTGCTTCCTGCGGTGCGATGTTTGACAGAAAGAGTGCAATGGAAGCTTCCAGAGCAGGGGTGTCCAACCTTCTGCTGTCTCGGAGCCACACGTTAAATACACAAACACTAACAAAAACCAATGAGCTAAAAAAGAAGGTCTGTGCATAATTTTCGTGAGATCCGCCACCACAGATAAGCAACAAAGTCCTCACATAATAACCCCAATTATGCAGCCACCCTTTTGATAATTTTCTAAAGTCATCCAGCAGGTCCCAAGTTTGTGATCACTAATACAGAAAATGTACGCATCTAAGTAATAAAACTTATAGAAAACTTAGTAATAAAACTAAGTAGTGTTTTCAGTAAATTTACAGTGTTGTGTTGGGCTGCATTCATAGCCATCCGGGCCACGTATGGCCCATAGGCCATAGGTTGGACACCCCTGTGAATGGATCTAACTGGATCTCCTGTTAGATTCCTATGGTAAGGAGAATTGGGGTACAGGGGCCCAGGGGCACTTGGCTCCACAGTGCCCCCGCAGGCACAAGTGGGGAAGTGTGAGCACGCACATGTGCTTACAAGGATGCCCGACTCAGGGCTGGGGGTGCTGCAGGAAGGACCGGTTCGCTCGCCATCTTCCGGCTCCAACCTCATCTCACCTTCCAAGTTTGTCTTGCTCTGACCGCTGGGGGATTTTGCTTTCTTGGATTGTAGGGCCGCCTGGGAATGTCTTTGCCTTTCCTGGTTGACTCAGAGGCCTTCGGGGCTGGACCTAGCCGCCCACAGCCATGCACCTCCCACGGTGCTCAACAACAGGTTTGCACATCATGGGCACTCAGCAGGTGTCCATGGGACAAATCAGTAGACAAGCGCCTCTGTTTCTGAAGGCCAGCTGAAGGGGAGCTGAGTGGAGAGAATCAGAGCCCATTGGGACCACCCCCTTCTAGTATGGGGAGGAACAACGCGTCTCTTCCCCTCATTGTGGTAATAGCAACAAACACCACACCATGGGTGCACTCCGCTGATCACTTCACAGGTGATCACTAATCTGAGCCTCACAGCAACACTCGGAATTAGGCACTGTTGTCTGTTCCCGTGTCAGAGGTAAGGAGACCAAGGTGTGCTGAGGTTCACTTAGGCAAGGTTATGGAGGGAATGCAGGCAAAGCCAGGACTGGCTCTCTGTCCTGGCTTCTGTCAGCTTCGTGGAGTGTTGCCTATCCCATGCGGCCCACTGATACCCTCAAATATAGGAACATCTTCCAACCAAATCAACTCTTATTTAAAAGTTAATTCATAAAACGAAGTATCAGTATTCAACAAGAGAAGAAAGTTGAGTTTTTTTAAGTAATTGATATGCCATCACTTAAGATCAAAATTAAATTAGACTGTAATAATATCTTCATTGTAGACTCTATTTTAAAGCAAAAACATTAACTCCACACAAAAATAAAGCTGTTCTGTTCTAAAGAGATGCATTCTCGATGAATTTGCTAGTTGTATAAATTTGGTCACATTTTGCATTTGGTTATTTAAAGAATTTGAGGAGTCACCTAGACTCCAAATAGCCACCTAGTTATTAAAACAAGATGAGGAGTTTTTCTGTACTTGGACTAGTTTATTTGTTTTGTTTTGTTTTTTAAGAATAACTTTGAAACTCTGGCAACGCCCTTCAGAAAATACCAGTTTCTTACATGAAGTTTTGAAACACATCTTTGAAATTATCTACATGCAAGTGCAGGAGGCCAAAGACAAGCCAAGCAGCTGCTACGTAAAATCTCCACTTTCCAAACACCAGGGAGGGGGAAGAGGTGGGAACATGGTCCAGGATCTACCCTTGACTTTGAACTTCCTGACTTGTGTTAGTTTAAGACATCCCTGTAGCTTCATTTAAACATAGTTCTGCTGTAAGAATAAACTTCCACTTGGAATTTCCTTTTTGAAGTCTGCTGAGAATACAAATTAGAACCATATGAGATGCGTCTTAATCCAGAATGTAAAAGAACGTGAGAAATGCCAACCCAGAAGCACTCCCGGAAACACATGCACCAGCACACACGCTCTGGAGAAATGCTTTATTTGGAATGAAAACCTCTAGAGGCTGTATTTGTTATTTTTAGCCCACCACTATGGAAGCCTGAATCTACTTTTTTTTTAAAGATGGTTTTTCAAGTGATAGCAATAAGAATGTCGTTCAGCCATCTAGAAAGTTTGAAAAGAACATCTTTGGGCATGGCAAGAGGTTCAAAAGGCACTGTCCAGTGAAAACCAGATGCAATTTTATTCAAAGATTACATGAAATAGACGGTATACTTTGCCCAGATACAGACACATCTTCACAGAAAAGGAATTAGAGACTCTGCCGACAAAGAGTCAATTGCTGGGCGGCTGAACGACTGCGGATTTTTCTTTCTTTGTCCTTTTCTCTCTTTCTTCCTTTCTATGTAGTATCAGGTCACTGGAATTACTTTTTTTGATTTTTAAAAAATAAGTAAGTGTGTCTTCACTGGAGTCTTCTCCAGCCTGCCCTGCAGTTGGTTCTCCCACACACGCTGGCCGATAGAGCGCGCCAAGGTCCGTGTTGTCTGTAACTCGCATCCCTGGTGACCTTCCACGGTGCCAGTTTGCTGGTGCTTCAGTCCTGAAAGGGTCCTTGGTAACACAGCTCTACCTTGGCCCAGCTGGCTTATGCTCTTTCCTTTTCATAGCACCCTTCAGCCTTGGTTTGTGTGTGCCTGTGTGGGCTTTTCATATCCTAGGTTTACGTTTCATTTCAGAGGACATGTTGTCACTTTTATCTCTTAAGTCTGTTCTTAGTGGACATGATTCTTTTATACTCGAACTCAGTGAGAATTTGGGCAAGCGCAGTGGTCAAGACGTCCGTATGGACTTCATGAGTAAGAATGGGCACGTGTCCAAAGCTGGTCGGGGGATTGATTACGTTCATGCTGTATCCGGCAGAGTGGTCTAAACTGCCCGCCCGGAGCTGCTAGGGGTTCACGTGCTGTGTCCTGCTGTGGCTCCCACTCAAAGTTTCAAGAGATCCATCTGAGGTTTTTCGGGCAATAATTATCATGACCTAAAGAATTCTTTAAAATTAGAAGCGACTGCTATGTAAATCCAACTCTCCAGAGATTTTAAAACTTCTCTGTTTTCAGTGTTTAAAGTTTTGTTGTAGTTCCTATAGCTTTTGAACACCTATTTGAGTGCATTTGGGGTGCGTTTATGGGAAACTCAACGGACTGTGTCATCCATGTGCCATGGGGTTAGACCACGGCCCAAAACAAATCACTGGTGTGTCGGTGGGTCCGATGAGGGAGACGGCACCAACGTGCCAGTGGGGTTTCTCACCTCTGCAGTGGGGAGCTTAACATCTCCCCGCCCCAAATCGGGTGAAGCCATTTCAACTCCCTGGGCTGGTTGTCAGTTGTTTTCTAAGAGGGATTTGTATCACTTCTCAGCCTTTCGGCTAAGTTCAAGTGTAGAACGGGTATGTAACGCCGTTGGCTGTTAATGGACTACAAAATAACAGTCTCAGCATTTAGAGAGTGAACCTCTAGGCCCAGCAGCCTGTGGCCTGGAAGAATGTGGAGAAAAACAGGACAATAACTAAACACCTAATAGAAAAGCTTAGTTCCTTGGATCTGGCTCGCATTTTCTGGGATGACTGGTGTGTGTGTCGGCAATCATTCCCAGAAGCAGCGTCATGGTGGGCAGGTAGAAGGCATCCAGAAAACCGGCAAAGACACATTGAAGAATTCCTGAGAAATATTTGCTCCTGGTAAATATTTAAAGAGACTAAGCGCACACACACGTAACAGCCACTATCAAGTTTTGACAGATAGATGACGAATTCCAGCTGAGTTGGCTCATCTCTCCTTGGGACGGAGGTAAACAAACGCTAGTTCTGATTGATTTGGGGAAGACAGCTCCTGAGAAGTTAAACGCACCCAGCCCTGGAGTGGGAGCCGGAAGCCTGGGCACGGTATCTCGTCAGGCTTCCCCCAAAGAAGGGAGAGACTGGAAGAGGATTCTTGGAGTCATTTCATGCTGACCGATTCCAAGCTTCTTTAGAAGCCTGCTGAGTCCATTTCTGGAAACTTCTTGTGTTACTGGAGTACCCAGGGCCGTCCAAGAGTTGGGCTAAGCAACCAAAATAGCAGATAAGCCTTCACAAGTACAGACGTTCCGACGTGGCTAGAAGTGTATATAGAAGGGGTTTGATTCTTTAAAGATGCGCATCATTTTAACACTTAAAAACATAGAGGTCTTAAAGCGATACAGGATGGAGAGCACCTGTCCTCGGCGAAGAAAGCACCTGTCCGAAGCGAAGAAAGCTGACTCCCTCGAGGTGGTGGGACTGGTCCAGAGCAGCTGTCTCCCTTGGGCAAGGAGTCGCGGGCATGACAGGGAGGGGACAGGCGAGGACCCTTCTGATCCCAGCAGGCTGGCCGACCTGTGGGAGTTGGGGCTTGGCGGAGAAGCCACGTGGAAGTCGGTTCTCATGAGCTGTTATTCTCCGGCTTTCCGCGAGGAGCCGAGAAGCTGGGTTAGAGAAAGACCATTTCCAGGAGCTCGCACTCCTGTCCCAAGAAAGGGAAGGCAAGACTCCACGGTCCTGGCGCCTCGCCCTGCCGGCAGTTTGCTCAACGCCCGCGTGGCCTGGCCCTCTCTCTGGTTGTCCGAGTCCGCTCTTTGTCCCCCTGTTTTGAATTTTGGTTGCTCACCTGACTCCACCCGTTGGCTCTCTTGGGACTGGGTGGCCAGGAGTGGCTCCACGCCCTCACCACGTGGGGCGTCCCTGTGTCTGCGTAGGCGTGAGGCCTCCCGGAGAAACCCAACAAGCCCTGGGGACCCTCTGCACCAAGAGGAAGAGGCGGCTGGAGGCTGCTCGGCCTCCCAGTGAACCGGCCGCAGAATGGCCTGGGCAGAAACCATTCCAGCTGGTAGAACGAGGATTTCCTGCTTTCTTCGCCTCTGAGATTGATTGGGGGGGGGTTGATTTTTTGTAGTATTAGGAATATGGGCATGAAGGATAGATAGTATGTGTATAAGTGAAGAACGTTCTTGCTCAGTTGCAGCTGAGCACTTGACTTTCTGTGGGCGGTGTGTGTGCGTGTGTTAGTGAGTGTGTGTGTGTTGGTGAGTGTGCATGCACCCCCTCACACATGGGGGTGCATGGGAGCAGTGAGCAGGGACAGGGCTTTGCCCTTCCCACATCCACATGGGCCACGTGGGGAGGCAGACTTCCCAGCAGATGTGATTACAGAGAGGGCCTGCGTCCGTGTCTGTGACATGCTGATGGCAATTTGACAACAGTGTCACTGGGGAGCCTGGCTCCAGAGTCCCCTGTGCGTGCTTCATCCGTGAGCACCTGGTGCCGGATCCTGCCACTGTCACAGACTGTCTGTCCTCCAAGTGGCAGTGGCACAAAACCTTGTCACCTCCTGTGTCAGCGGCAGCTCTGCCATGACTTCAGGGGGTCGGGCAGAGGGGACAGCCTCTGTCTGAAACGCACTGACCTCGTGGGAAGGCAACGAGAGCAGGAGAGGGGGCAGGACCAGCGACGGCCCCTCCTGAGCTATGCTTGACACCAGCCGTCGTTGCTGCTGCTCCTGCTGCGTGGGCCAACGCCGGGCGTCCAGCCAGACGGCGCGTCCATGGGATGGGAGGGGCGCATGTGCCTCCCAGCTGGCGGAGAACCGCAGCTCACGTGGCCACTGGGAAGGGCAGGGACTCGCTGGGAACATGGAAGGAGAGAAACGTGTGTACACCGATTATTATGATCAATTTAATAAACAAATTAATAATAAATAACAAACGTATGTGTTGTATATGTTACATAACATAAAAAGGACTTTTTAATATTTATATAGTTAATACATTTTACATGAATTGTCTCTTTAGTGCGGTTGGGAAAATTACTTTTTAATATGTAAACACTCTTTATCATCTTTATGTATGATTTCTTTTGAACCACACAGCAAAGAGTGATTTAAAACAACCCCGAGTGACTAGGAACAGACCTACTACTTGGGCGGAGAATTGGCATGGCCCTCTTTTGCAAAAACAGAAATGATCTCTAAGTGGCTGAGTTTGCTATGGGTCCGGCTCCAGAAGACACCGCAAGTCCTGGGAAACACAGGCAGTGTGCAGAACCAGCGATGGAGCAGCGTGTCTCCTCACGTCTGTGGTTCGTGTTTCCCAGAAAGAAACACACACACGCAGCTGTGAGTCTGTAAATGGGGTACAGGAATGCATCCGTCTCCCAGGTTTCTTTCTTCTGTAGTTAAGTATCAGTCGGCAGCAAGATATTCCACTGCATGTCCAGGAAAAAGTTGCCTTAAGTTCTAGGGATCTGAAATGAGCATATATTAGTTTTCCACTGATGGATATTTAGTGGTGAATAATTTTAAATTTGTTCTAAACAACCTCTATTTGGACTCCTATCCGTAACTTAAAATGTCATGGAAGGAAAATGGTATGCGCCTTAGGAAAAATGTGTATGTATTTGGTAGACATTGAAGGCTTGTCCAGACCTTCTTACATGGCAATGAACCTTTTGTGTAACTCAGAGAGTGCAAAGGTGGGGAGCCTGCCACCACGCCCCACACTTGTGCTCACGGGTGTAAAGCCCTCCTGGAAGGTGGGCTGGGGGTCTACTTCACGTCCGTCGTTCACATCCACACACGGACAGGGTGATACTCTGGCACTGGCTGTAACAAAGCTGGCCTGTGTGCGGCCCAGTCCGTACATCTTCGGTACCTGGGCCTTCACTGGAGAAATTCCACCTGAAGATAGAGAGGCGTCGTCGGTCCTGAGTAGCGACATGACTAATGAAGTGACCCCAGCCACAGGAGTCACCCTGCGCCGGCCGCAGTGAGGCTGACGACACATGATGTGCTTTGAGAGCGGTAATTGCACCCACTGCAGACGGCTCGTGGGGGCGGAGTCACCCACTGTCTTTCAGAAACAGGGTGCCTGCCTCCTCAGCCAGTTCCAGTGAAAACACAACACACTGTTCTCAAGCCTGTTTGTCTCGATCTCCAGTAGATCCGAGGTGTTTTTCTTCCCCACTCTTCTCGAGTCCTTCCAATGAGCACTTAAGGAAAAAGACCTACCTCCCTTGGAACCAGCATGTCCTTTGAAATTCCAGATTTGTAAGAACAACATGAATGGACAGGCCTGGATGTGATCACTTTATAAACGGTCCATGGGAGCCCAGGTTTCTTTAAGCCAGCTAGTTTTCTGATGAGGATAGAGTCATGTGGGCCCAAATTTAAAAGTTTGGTCATTTGGAAAGAAGAGTGTTCCTTTGGGTTAGCTCTGAAGAGAGCAGCATCGGCTGTGCTAAGATGCATGTAAACCAAAATGTACTCAAAGCGTTGGCTGGGAGAACGCGCCGTTCCCGAGCATTCTAGAAACACCCCTCTAACGACTCCGCGAGCCTGGAACACGAGCCGAGCGGCCAGCCCGGGCAGCACACTCGCTGGGCTCCAGGTAACTCCTCGCCTCCCTGAGCCCGCTCCACCTGCCTGCAGCCAGACCTCGCCAGACGACCCTCCTGTCAGGAAAGAGCTTGCCGACCCGGTCCAAGTCGCACCGGCCCCCAGCCCTCCCCACCATCCGCCTTTGTCGGCGTGGCCCTCCCGAGCTGTCGTCTCCGGCTTGGATGGCATAACCTCCCGGGGCCGAAATACCATGGGCCACAGTCGAAAATCAAGTATTTAAAAAATTGGCATCCATCTCAACACAGAGTAAAGTCCCACTTTGCCAACAGTATTATTATACGGAGAAATATTCACGGTGTATTATTATGTGAAAAAAATTCGTGGACCAAAGATGTTACCATTTCAATAAGGGCCACATCAATAATATTAGGTGTTAGTAATGGCACAGGAGCCGACTTTTTTCTTTCCTTGTGCCCTTCTGTACGTTTTAGGTTTTTAGCCCTGAGCGTGTATAATTAAGGAACATGATGGTACTTTCTGAGACCGGCATGCAGGCCCTGGTGTCTCCGTTCTCATTCCCGTGGATGCACCGCTTGCTGGGCAGCTGGTGAGACGCCCCACCCCCCCGCCCCCGCACCGCGTCCGTCTCTCCAGACGGGGGTCACACTGTGTGCTAAGCACGGGCACCGGAGGCAAAGCAAGTAACTACCCCTGGGGTAGAATCAGAGACGCGGCAAAAGAGGGTGCCGAGCACCCAGCCGTCTTCGGGATTTATAGGGTGAACAGTGTGTTTGGGTTCGGGCAACGATCAAGCAACCGATTGAAAAAACGTGACATCCACCTTTCCGGCCATTGGATTTTAGCCCCCGAACAGCTATTGATTAAAGATGCCAGCGCTCTTTGGTCTTTTTAGACCAAGGGGAGTGGGGTGCTCTTCAGGAGCACGTGATCCCGGTGGGGGTGGCAGTGATGGCCACGGACTGTGGCCGGGGCAAAGGGGTGCCAGCTCCCCTAAACCACGTGAGAGAGGTTCTTCACGTCGAGACTTCTGTTATCTGAAGAAGTGGAGGAGGATGTTGGGCAAGCAAAAATAGACACCCACTGGAGTGAAGCAGAAATGGTTTTTACATGTAGTGGTTGCAACAATTGTATGGAAATTCAGTCATGGTTATAAACCAAATAGGTTGGAGTTTCTCCAGGAATGCACTTCAGTGACCTCTGTGGACGCGCTCTGGCTCCACCCCATCCTTCGGTCGCCATGGGAGACGGGCAGCGGGTTCGTGTCCTTGCAGGCAGGGGTGCAGATGGAGAACAGATGGAACTGTGGGCGTGGGATTGTGATGCTCCGTCACATTTCACCGGGTGGCAGACGCACACTCCAATAGGGACGTTCATACCCTCCTCGAATGTCACGCACCTCTTCCTAGGCCGATACTTGTGAAACGATGGCACTGGCAACAGTGAGTTGTTTTTCAGTCCTTTTGGCAGCTGCAAGGGGGAACTTGAGCATCCGGCTGGTAGGTTGTAACAGGGGCTGTGTCCTCAGGAGACTTGAAAGGCTTTTATTTTTCTCCACCTCAACTCGATAGGCAAAGTCAAATTTGGTAGTGGTTCCTTATGCCAGGTTGTTTGGTTCGCGTGCGTTGTCCCTGGGTGGTAGACGAGAGTTCGTGTGGCCCGTAAGTGGAAAGATCAAGGTGTGTGGCCTATCGCGAGAGCGGAGGTTGGGTCTCAGAGGTGGTTCAGGAGTAGAACAGTGAGCCATGCAGCAGGGAGTGGGATTGGGGGGTCGGGACGAGGGGGGCGGCTGATGGTGAGGAGTCAGCACCATGGTGGGGGGTGTGGCTCCTTTTCATTTATTTTCTACTAACTGCGGTTTTTGTTGTCCTCTGACTCTGAGACTGGACAGCAGAATGCCTAATCCATTCAAAATAACAGCTTGTTTGAGGATGTGATTTAGTTGGGTTCTGGCTGAGATTTGATTATTCATGTTTCTGTACGCATAGGGTTTCAGTTTAGTGTCTGTGTTGCTCTCATAAGATAACATAGGATGAAGTGATTTTGAGGGCCTTTCTATGACATCTCCCAGGCCAGCCTGAGCCCTGTTCCACGGCCCAACTGGAGCCTTCAGTTCCGAAAGACGTTTCTCTGTGAGGACCCCTGCTGCCCACCCTGGACCCCAGCTCACACCCTGTCCTTGCTTCCCCCGTATCTGGGCCACACCCCGCCTGCACCCCTTTCCTAGGCGGGTGGAGTCCACGCTGTTTCGTACGCTCACCCTCCATCTCCTCTGAGCTCGCTATGTTAGGAGCCCCTGCCTCCCAGGTCTCCTCCCTCCATCCCTCTGTGGTCTGTCTCTCTGGGCCTCTCTGGCTTCACACCGTATGTCCATGGCGGCAAAAGGAACCCTAAGACAGGAAAAGGCACAGTCTTCGTGTAGCTCTAATAGGAAACACAGAACTCGGTGCTCCTCCGAGACCCGCTAAAATGAGATATTTCTTCATTACGAACCACTGTGTTGTAGTGAACGAAAAAGCAAATTTGAGGCTTGAACGTTTCGAGGGCGAAATGTTGGAAATGTTCATCAGTGACTCAGCCATGGTCTACGTACGTATTGCAGTGAGAACACACCTCTGCGCCTACCCCTGCAATTCCTGTGTGACTGTCTGAGTGACCGCTTTCACTCTCACGTGAGTGCCACATAGCACTTTGGAGGCACCCAGGAATTGCCACCCAGTCATCCAGCTCAGTACAGTACCACGGACGCACTTGAACTTGTGGGTCTCAGAGACGCCGGATACAGGTGCCCCACAGTGTTTGCCCCCCGCTGGGTGCCCCAGGCATTTCTCAGCAGCACAGACGAGGGAATGAGCACTCGCTGTGTCGGGGAGAGCACTCAAGGTTTAGAGACTGTCCACCACCGCAGTGACAGTGGCTCGAGGGCGCCCAACGAAGCAGGCCCTCTGGGACAGAGGCCACCAACAGGCTGCGTTTCCCTGCATTGACTGGCAAACCTCAGTCCACGCCCAACCAGAGCAGTGGGCCAGGAATGTGGGTGTTTGCTCTTCCCCTTGGGGCCCGTTCCGGATCTGGCCGTCGGCTTATTTTCTAACATGCAGCGGTTAGCTCTGTCATAGGACACGCGGTGCTGTGCAGACAATGAGCTTTCCCGTGGACACTCAGGCTCGGCCCCACAGCTGACGGTCAGCCGTGGCAGTGACCCCAGTCCCAGTCCCTGCACACTTTGGCTGTGGGGACAAAGGAACAACAGAGTAAACACCAACACAGGGCCCGGCCAAGCTCCTGACCAGCAGGAGAGGAAGGGGTCTGTCGTAATTAGCTGTTTAATCTCTCTGGGAGAAAGCGAACTTGGACAGATACTCCTTCCATTTGTATCTATCTAATGTGGTGGCTGGGACATGATCCAGGACTCAGGAGGTCAATACCATACAGCCCTTCTCATCTCCTGGTGGTCCCGTGTGCTGAGGAGATGTCCTCAGGGAAAATGGTCCCCAAGGGGACTCACCAGCCCCCTGGGTTTGGCCCCCAGAGGTTCTAGCAGCCCCTCAAACTCGTGTCTCGGTTCCGGATGAGCAGCTTCTCTTCACGGAGAAGCCATCCCAATGTGCCCAGTGAGGGGACGTGTTGTTACACGGTGTCGGGAATTATAAGCCATTTGAAGGTTAGAGAAATAATAATACATTGGATTTCTGTAGTACCTTTCTTCTTTAGGAAATGCATTTTCCTAGAGTGCCCAGTTGTGTTCTTCCTTTCACTATCCCAAGAGTAAGAGAATAAAGGGATGTTCATAAATATTCTTAGCCTCATCTTTGAAAGTCAAAACAACTGTTTTAAGAAAAGGACCCAAGGGAATGATTTCTCCCTCCCTAGTCCCCTGCTTCCTGACGTGGAAATAAAGACCCCTTTCCCCGCCCGACACGCCGCACCGGTGTTCTCTAGTCCGTGGTTCCGCCTGATCTGCGTGCGCATGGACTGGCTGTGCCAACCATCTTCTCAGACACCCCCCGAGTGCCGCCCGACGGGCCCTCATTTTACACCGTTTCTGGAAGGCCCACGCCGACGCAGCTGCCCGGAACAGCGCTGCTTTGTAGCACCTTGCACCGCGCTCCCGGTGCCTCCTGGTGAAGAAGGTGGAGTGCCAGCGTGCGGCCCGGGGACTCACCCTCTTCCCTTCTTGTGTTTTCCAGAAATCGAGGCCAAGGAAGCATGTGACTGGCTCCGGGCTGCCGGGTTCCCGCAGTACGCCCAGCTGTACGAGGGTAGGCCTGCCTCCCCTCGCCCTTACAAAGAGGACGAGTGAAAAATACGGCTGCTGACGCTGCACTGTGTTCTGGTGTCGAAGCCTTCTCTCACCGTTATTTTTTGTTCACTTCTGTCTCTTTCCCTGGGCTTTGCAATGACCAGGCTCCTCCTTTTTTCTTCCCTTCCCTCCCCCTCCCCTCCTCTGTCCTCCCCTTCCCTCCCCTCCCTACCCTGATGCCCATTCAGAAATTAGCCTTGGCCAGGCTCTGCCCTCTCTGGTCTCGGCTCCTGGCCCCCTGACTCTGTCCCTCCCCTCATCGTTCTGCCATCAGCAACCCCCTGCACGAACTTCCTCCCCTCCCTCCTCCTCCCTCTCCCCCTCCTCTTCCTCCTCCTCCTCCCTTTTCCTCTCCCTCTCCTTCATCTTATTCACCACTTTCAGTTTTCTTGCAAGTGCACTTAATTAGGTGTTGATAAATCTCCTACAAATGACAAAACCAGTTGTCATCTTGAGACTTACCTTCAGGGCTGCTTGCTTTATATGAACATGTTTAAGATACAGTTCTGGTCTGATGTGTTGGGGGGCTAAGTAAGGTGCTTTTATCGCTGGTGTAACGCTGGCTGCCGTTGATGTTTTTGCTGATGGCTAATGAAATTACTCCCTATATCTTACTTATCCCTTAAGTATAACCAGGGCTTCCCACGATGTCTCCAGTAGTCCGTGGTCAGAGTCCCAGCAGTATGCCATTCAGAATGATCAGAGCAGGACTGGTTTCTCAAAGTGTTCATTCAACAGTTCACTGCAGGCTAGTGGGGACGATAGCAACTTCTCTTCCTGGTGGCAAAACACTTAAGTGAGGTAGAAAAAAATCAACAAATTAATCTGAACTCATGGTGAGTCTCATTCACTCATCTGGAAGCTCTGATTTTTAGTTTAAAAAGCAAAGCAAAACAAACAAAAATCACCTATTCGGCTTCTCTTGCTTAAACTCTGTGAAGATAAAGGAGAGCATACCTCTGCATGTGCTTTGAAGTCCAGAACCTCTGATAAAAGTTTTCATAGAATCATAGCCTTTTAGGCAAGAAAGGGTCTTATCACTTGGCAAAGCAGCCCTCACTCCCCCACCCCTCCCCTGCAACTCCCAATTCTGATTATGAACCGGAGCCCCAGAAAGGGTGAGTGACATTTCCAAGGTTAAAAGGTAGAAGAATCAAATTAAAAATACAGTTTCTTGAGCTTTTGCTGCAGTATATTTTCTACTATAATGCACATTCTCTTTGTAAACCCAAAACACTATGGGATTTAAACGCCAAGTGTCTGTAAATGGCTAAAAAGTAAAAAATGCCTCGCAAGGTCACGGTGCCCACGAGGTTGTGTTTAAGCCGTATCCGTGGAATAAATGTAATATGGGTAATAGACGCCACGTAGAGCTTACCGTGGGCCAGGTTCTGTCCAAAGCACTTTCCATCACTATTCACAAATATGCACAACACGTAGGGTATGACAGTCATCATCACCCCATGTCACAGATGAAGAAGCAGGACCAGAGGAGGGTCAGCGCTGTGAGCCCAGAGCCAGGGCGGAAGCTGGGGCTGGCCTGGCCTGGGAGTCTCTGTCCCTCCTCCCAGCACAGCATCCCGCCTGGCCGTGCAAGGCAGTCTTCACCCTGGCACCACCTAGAATTCAGTCACACCGCTCTTGTCACCAGAGGAGGACATCTTTCTGGTCCCCACTCACACGAGGACTTAGACACCCTTGGAGTACAACTAATTGAGGTGCAAACAGAGCAAAGTATGATGTGGGAGCGAGAAAGGATAGCAGGGCAATGGCATTGTCCGTGAGAGGTGGCCGTGGCCTCTGTTCCAACCACCTCCCAGGTCTCCCCTCCGAACAAGAGGCGTCCTAAGTGTTGCCTGTGACCTCCAGCGCCAGCATAAATGGACAGTGGGGAAGAGTCACAATGATGGAATTTCTTTTTCGCTTTGGATATAATCAGCTATTTGAGTATTTTTCTTACACTCTAAAGAGACTCAGGATCTTTGCTACAAAAGAAAAATTGGAGGCCATTGAGCTTTGGGGTATTTGGGGACATTTGTTTTTTCTAAAGGACAGAAAGAAAAAAACCCACAGAAAACATCTGCCAAATTAAATGTTTCATGAGCTGGTCAGAGCAGCGCTGAGAAGCCTCAGGTGAATAGACAAGGTGGAAAAGCGCTTCTCTGTGCCAGCAAACGTCTTGATAATTACGAGCTATAAAAATGCAGGCATTTAGTATACTGTCCTTTCCAAGGCCACGGTTATTCTCCCATTTCATTCTTCCTTTGCACCCTGAAAAGCATTTATTGTGATAAAAATGAAACTGCTTTCCATCTTGAACAGCACAGACACACTCCCCTGCCTTGGGCGGGGGGAGCGGGAGGGGGGGACTGCAGTAAAGATCACCCATGTGCACAAATACAGGGCAGCCCGGAGACGGGTGCCTGTCAGATTAAACAAGTCACGAGACGTGAACCCCTGTGTCTCCCTCTCTATCTCTTCCAGATTCACAATTTCCCATCAACATTTTGGCTGTGAAGAACGATCATGATTTTCTTGAAAAGGACCTTGTAGAACCTCTTTACAGGTAAACCAGATGGAGTGCTTTGTTTATTTCTGTCGTCTCCAATGGGGATGACAGTGGGGGAGGGGGTGAGTTCTGTGGTTCAATAGATACCCGACGGGGGCCTGCGGTGTGCAAAGCACGGGCCCAGGTTCTGGGCATACACCCCAGTGAGCACGACCAGACCCAACTTCCCGGAGCTCAAGCCTTCACAGGGGCTTCAGAGAACAGACTGGACAGCAGAGAGAGCGAGAGTTGTGGTAACTGGAGTGATTCCTGTGGCAGCTCTGTCTCCAAAGATATCGGGAAGTAGGGCATTTATTTGGCTGGAGGTGTGCGAGCTAGGATTCTCGAAGTGTTGGAGCAGCAGGTGAGGCAGAGGCCAGCGGGACGGACCGCAGGAGGCAGGCAGGGGACAGGTGCAGACAGAGGGAGCTGGGCTGAACAGAACCCGTGTGTGGTTCTTCCCCTGTGTGCAAGTTCCACCAAGACACAGATTCCCCTCATCACAGAGTGGAAAGGGGGCAGAAGGAAGACCCGCAGGTGTTTTTCAGCTTAGAGACCGATGAACAGTGAGTCAGACACTTGACAGGCAGAG
The DNA here is from genome assembly GCF_014824575.4 of Sturnira hondurensis. Lineage (NCBI taxonomy): Eukaryota > Metazoa > Chordata > Mammalia > Chiroptera > Phyllostomidae > Sturnira > Sturnira hondurensis. The sequence continues at coordinate 15,673,381 of NW_028082350.1, read as the reverse complement.
CAGCCAGGGCCTGAGATTTCCTTCACCTTCTCCCTCGAGGACACAGTGACAGGGCCGGTCTCAGTTTGTCACCTTTAAGGCAAATTGCAGCAAATCAGAGGTCCCGAATGAGATTCTTAAGGAGAAGCAATTATGTTCCGTCCGCATTTTGACGGTCGGTGGTCACTCAGATCGTTAACACAGCGCTGGACGCCCAAGGCGGTCTCCGGACTTCTCATTTCGTGTCGGCCTATGAGCCACCTGCACGCTCACGCTTTTAGGAAACACTAGGGTGTGTATGGAACAGGGGCGTTCGCTCTGTTCAGCTCTGGCTAGTGGAGGTATGGGGTTGAATAGGATTGTCCCATGCATCCCCCAGTGCCCGTCACATTTGGGAGGGTCATTAATGACCGAGAGTTCATTGCCAAGACGATAATTGAAAACAATCAACATTCTACCACGTGGGAGATAACCGACATACTCAAAATATCCAAATCAGTAAAGTTACTGGTGAAAGTGAAAAACATGTCTCATTTTTATGGAAAAAACTGTACCGACTCTTTGGCCAGCCTAGTACAAAAGTCCTGAGCATGAGTGAGGTCACCGGGGGACAGCAGTGACAGCCAAGCCAGTGAAAGAGAAGGGGACCACGAGGAACATCTGGGTACCCATACCCAGGGGGCAGACAGGTGAGGGAGCCCACGGTGCCAGGGAGTGAACGCACCCGACCCTCAGTGACCTCTGGGCTATTTTGGTTTTCCTCCCCGATTTTGAACTTCTCTCAGCAATATCTGGTTGTGACCCCTGTTTCCACTTGGCCTTGTTCTGGCAGATCATCTGCATGAGGTGCAGTTGCTGCCAAGAGTGCAGAAGCTCAGAGTTTAAAAGCTAAGGGCGCCTCATCTGGCTGTTCCAGTACAGGCCTCTGTGGATTTAAAATGGGTCTGAAACCACGCAGTGCGAGGGGCCCAGGCAACCTGCACATTTTTTTACTCTTGGGCCGCCGTGGCCGTCCTCCTCCATGGGTTTGTCCGAGAAGCTCACACTCTCGCCTGACCCCTGGGCCATTGACGTTGAACATTATTTTCCGGACGAGTGCTGCACAGCGTGGTGGCCGTAGCTAACAATACTGCATCGTGCATTTGAAAGGTGCTGAGAGAGACCTTCAAAGTTCCCGTCGTATGCAAGTAATTGTGATGATGTGGCAGTGGAGATGAACTAAACCTAGTGTGGTAATCGCTTTGCCGTATCCACAGCTGTCCAATGATTGTGCTGCGCACCTGAAACTTACACAACGTTGTACGTCACCTATATCCCAATTTAAGATGTGTTTTCTTCCGTGAATCACACAGTTCCACACACACATCCTCCCCCCGCCAACACCACTCACACCCTTCCTTTCCTTTGCATAACTAGCTCTTTCCACGCTTCTTCGCTTTCTCCCTCACTTGGATGGGCACCCAGGGACAGCTGTGTGTGGGGGCTGGAGGAGAGGTCAAGTGCAGAGCAGAGCTGGGGCGTGGCCTCTGCTGGTGGCAGAGTGACTGCCACTTGTGGACTCTGACGACATTCTTTTTCCCCTCCTGCTGTCTGGCTGTCTGGCCGGCCTCTCGTCCTGCCCTGCAGGCTCTGATTTTTCTGTTTTGTGAACTCCTGGGTGTGGGGACACCTTTCCCAGGCCCTGAGCCCCGCCTGCCCGCCTGCCCAGGAGGCCCGGACGCTCCCAGGTAGTGGATTGGATCCTGGCTTCACAACACTTGTCAGTCCTCGTGACTTTGATTCTGAGTTTCTCAGGGCTACACCCGGAGCGCCCCTGAGCAGACAGGGCCCTGGCTCGGCTGGGGGCAGGGCAAGCAGTGAAGACTGCGGCCTGAAACAGAACAGCAGGCTCCAAACAATGCAGAAGCCCTGCCTGACATTCCTCTCGGGCCTCTGGCCGGAGCACTAGAGCCATCACAGCAAACTGGCCAGTTTGGGAGGCCTCCGAGCAACCCAAAATCTGGCCCCTGGAAAGTGCAGTGGGAATCTAAAGTGCGGGGAGCAAAGGGTTCCATGGCCTTCCTGTCCATCTGCAGGACGGGGCCTTGCCAGGGCTCGGGTGTCTGTGACAGCCGGGGTGCAGACCACCGTACGGTCACCCTGACTTTTCCATCTTAACAAATCATCTACTGCTTCTTCTTTTCCGCTTTGACAAGGTACAGTTGACAAATAAAATTGTGAGATACTTAAAGTGCACCGCATGGTGGTTTGATACAGGTGTGTGTTGCGAAAGGAAGAGTCCAATGCTTGGGTGTGTATTGGAGAGGGTACCTAGGATTTGTAAGATGTTTTCATTGAGGACAATTGTGGAGATAGGGTTGAGGATGAAAGAGCAGGTAGGTGGGAAGCAAAGGAAACGCAGATCACCTTACATCTGCATTTCAACGTCTAAGAAAAAAATGTTAAATGAATAAAACAAAGACTACATCTTTAAAAAATAGACTGTATTTTTAGAGTCATTTTAGATTCACAGCAAATTTGAGCATAAAATCCAGACAGTTCCTGTACACCCTGGACCCACCCATACACAGCACCCCCCCATCAACTGACGAGCCTACACCGAACCTACATGTTGTCACCCAAAGTCCATAGTTGACACTAATTGGGATTCACTGTTGGTCTCACACATGCACTCCATGACAGATGTCTAACAGCGTGTTTCTACCAGCATAGCATCACACACTGTGGATTCCCTGCCCTGAGAATGGAAGCCACAGACCTTTTTGGTGTCTCCATCGTTGCCTCTTCCAGAGTGTCAGAAAGCTGGCATCATGCAGTACGTGGCCTTGTCACACTGGTCCTTTCACTTAGTGATGTGCACTGAAGTTTCCTCCGTGTCTTTTTGTGCCTGCGTGGCTCACTTTTTTACCACTGAACCATAGTCCACTGTCTGGGTGTACCAGAGTGTATTTATTCATTCCATTGCTGAATAACATCATGGTTACTTCCAGGTTGTCGTGATGGCGAATAAAACTGCCATGAACATTCCTGTGCAGGTTTTTACACGGACCTAAATTTCCACCTTCTGTGTGGGCACATACCAAGGAGTACAACTGCTCACCCCTACGGTTGGGGTGTGTTTGGTGGTAAGAAACTGCCCGACTGCCTTCCGCTGCGGAGATTTGCCAGCAGTTACGGCCAGTCCCATCCTCGCCAGCATCTGGTGTTGTCGGTGTTTTAGAATTTGGTCGTTCTAATATCTCATTTGTCTTGTTTAATTTAATTTATTTATTTGTAGACAGAGGAGAGGGACGGAGAAAGAGAGGGAGAGAAACATCAGGGTGTGGTTGCCTCTCGTGCATCCCCTACCAGGGACCTGGCCCACAACCCAGTCATGTGCCCTGACTGGGAATTGAACCCTCGACCCTTTGGTTCACAGGCCGGAGCTCAATCCACTGAGCTACACCAGCCAGGGCTATATCTCATCGATTTTAATTTGCTGTTCTCTAATGATATATGATGCGGGGCAGCTTTCCACATGCTTATTTGTCATCTGTGTCTCTTCTTCAGTGAGGGGTCTGTTCAGTGCTTTTGCCCAGTTTTTAAGTGAGTCATGTAGTTTCTCATTGTTTGGTTTTAAGAGTTCTCTGTGTATTTTAGTTAAGAGTTCTTTATCAGATAGGCTTTCAGCAAATATTTTCCCAAGCCTGTGGGTTATCTCTTCGTACAGTTGACAATGTCTTCCACAGAAGAGAAGATTCGATGTTCATAAAGTCCAGTTGATCAATTCTTGTTTACAGAGTGTGCCTTTGATGTTGTATCTAAAAAGTCATCACCAAAACGAAGGTTGTCAGGGTTTTCTCCTGTGTTGTCCTCTGCAAGTTTCATTATTTTGTGTCTACAGCCAGGTTTACGATCCGTTTCCAGTTAAGTCTGTGAGCGGTAGGAGCTCTCTGTCCAGGTGGGTGGGGTGGGGGAGGCACGGGGAGATGTTGGATTGTTTTTTGCAAGCCTGACTGTTCTCTACTATGTTATACTCGTTCCTTTGTCGCAGATCAGCTGACTGTGGTTGCCTGGGTCTATTTCTGGGCTCTCTGCTCCGTTCCATTGATCTATTTCTCTGTGCTTTTGTCAGCAGGACACTGTCTTCATTGCTGTAGCTGTAAAGTAAGTCTTGAGGTTGGGTAACGTAACTCCTCCTCCTTTGTTCTCTTGAAGCTGATGTTGGCTATTCTGGGCTTTTCGCCTCTCCGTGTAAACTGTAGCATCTGTGTGTTGTTTTATAACATGTTTTTTTTAAACTGGACACTTTAAACATCATAATGTGCCAACTGTCTAATCACATCCCCCTCCCCAAGGCTTCTTATTGCTGCTGTGCGTTTGGTGACTTTTCGCCACTAATCCTCTGCAGTCTGCGTCATCCGTCGTCTCTACTTGGTTACCGGTGAGCAGCAAGTGGCTGGACAGAGGTTTCCGTAAGTGCCTTGAAGCGGTGCGTTGCCCAGCCTTTTTCAAGGGGCTCTGCACACACTGGGCTGTGGCTTCACGCTCCAGCAGGACACTGGTTGTTCTGCCTTGGCATTTGCTTCCTGCTTGTGCAGATCACCAGGGTCAACAGAGGTGATCAATTAGGACTTTCTCAAGTCTCTCCCAGGCCTGCACACAGTCCTTCATATGTACTTGGCCTTCTAGATGTCTAAGGACATGTCAGAGCTTTCCCAAGTCCCCTGTGGACCTCTCATTCCCACTCCTATTCCTTTTCTTCCCCCGGCTCACGTCTTGGTCGGCCCAACCAACTGTTCCCACCACTTTAGGCAGCTGTGATGTTGAGTCTTTGCCACCAGCTGATTTTGGCAACCTCCCCCCGCCCTAGGAAGAAGCTGTTCTCAGTGCTGAGCTCAGAATCAGGTTAAACAACGACAACCCCGGTGAATAGGGGCTTTCAGGGGATTGCGACGGCTCCAATAATAATGGCAGTGCAGTAGCAATGGAGCTTCGTGGGACATGAGACCCATTCCGCCCTCTCCGGGGGCTGCTGGGCGCAGACTTGCACCGCTGCTCTGTCTGTGACTCTGTTGTTTTTCAGAACGCCTGTGGCTCCGGGACAAGGAACATGGGAACAGGGCAAAGTCTGATGCCACAAAGCGCACTGTTCTTACATAGGTTCAACTGTTTTCCAGTAGCACTTAAATTGTTACACATCTTTATTGATTTTCAGAGCTCTTAAAAAGCTTATTTTGGTACCTTGCCTTTCACCGGCTGACTTATCTTACTTAGCATGACACCCCTAGGTCCGTCCGTGCTGTCACAAATGGTAGGATTCCATTTGTTTTTACAGCTGTGTCACATGCTGTTGTCCAATATGTATGCGCCACAGCTTTTTTGCCCACTCACCTATTAGTGGCACTTTGGCTGCTTCCATGACGCTGCAATGAACATGGGGGTGCGTACATTCTTTCGAACTAGTGTTTTGGTTTCTTCGGATGTATTCCCAGAAGTGGAATCCCTGGGTCATAAAGCAGATCCATTTTTAATTCTCTGAGAACCCTCCACGCTGTTGTCCACAGTGGCTGCAGCAGTCTGCACCCCCACCAGGAGTGTGACATCTATAGAGCAGAATAAACAAACAAAACTGAAACAGACTCACAGCCACAGAGAATAGGCTGGTGGTTGGCGGAGGAGACCGAGGTTGGAGGGTTGGTTGAGAGAGATGAAGGGACTGGGCAGTACGGACTGGTAGTTACAGACAGGCGTGGGGGTGTAAAGTACAGCACAGGGAACACAGTCAGTATCATAATCACTGTGTGGGGTGCCAGGTGGGTGTTTGAAATATTGGGGAGAAAACTTTATAGAGTATATGACTGTCTAACCACTAAGGATGTACACCCGAAACTAATACAAAATAGTATTGAACATAAACTGTGATGGAAAAATAAAATGGGAAGTTTTTTTAGGCTTATTTTGACAGTATTCTTGCTGCTTTTATGGAGCAGCAGAGTTTTGGAGATCCTGACATCACCATTTCCACTCATACCACCCACTTGCATTACTATTTCTTCGGCTTTATTGAAGTATAATTCCCCTTCAAATGAAATCACCAACTCCAAGTATACAGGTGGATGAGCTTTATCAAATGCATAGTTAGGTAACTATCACCACGATCGTGATATAGACCCTTCCATTACCTCGGAAAGTCCTCTGTCGTCGTTTCGTTCTGCCTGCCCCTCTGTTTTCTGTCCCCGCAGTTGTGCCTTTTCTGAAGTTCTGTATAAACACAACCACAGCTTGTAGGCCTGCTCTTTGTGCTCTGGCTTCCTTCGCTTTGTGTGATGCCTTGGAGATTCACCCGTGTTGCCGCACAGGTCAGTGGTTGGAGTGACTTCCTATTGTCGAGTGTTTCACGGCACGGATGCACTACCACTTTCACGTCCGCGTGCCAGCTGATGGGCAGTTGGCTAATTTCCCCTGTTGTCTATTTCATAAATAACACTGCCGGGAAACTCAAGTACGAGTCTTAGGACTCTTTATTTTATCTTGTGCAAATAACTACGAGCAGAAGTGCTTGGTCAGGGGCTAAGGGTGTGTTTAATGGTAGAGGAAGTTACCAAGCCATACCCTTTTGACATTTCGGTGGTGTGGCGACCTTGCTAAAACTCAGAAGAACAAGTCTGTTAGACGCGTACGTTTTGTAAGTGATAGCCATTGCTTCCCTAAACAAACCCACGGCAGAGCGTCCCGGTGAGAACACACATACGGTCTACTGCCACACCACAGCTGGCCACACCGCCCGTCAACTCGGGCAGTGAGGTCGGCTCATGTGGAGCTGGCCAAACGGGGACTGCCAGTTACAGGCGCAAAGGCCAAGGGCCAACCACGGCTTCAGGTTAAACGGCCTTCTTCTCATGCAGTCGGTTATTATTTCCGACACTAACGAATGTGCAGTCTGTGGGCAAATTGGCAAAGGCTAAAAGTGAGGGGTGTCATCAAGTATGTTTAAGTCAATGGGCGGCAGGATAAGGAGTCAAGAAATAGAACGGGTTTTAATGGGAAGCATTGCAGGTGGTGGTAGAACCGCCTACGAGACTGTTACTGACTCCAGGTGGGAGACAAGGGACTGAATTAGGACCAAAGAAGAAGCAGACTCCAAAGATACTCCGCAGGTGTGACTGACAGGACTGGAGTAGCTCATAAGGAAGGGCCTTAAGACGGTTCTGGTTTTCCATGTGGGTGGCCTACTTGGTAATACTTGCCATCAAGATGAGACGTTTTAAGTAGGAGAAAGGCTTTCAAGAGAGTTAAGTTCAGTTTTGATGGTTGAGTCTGAGGGGCCAGCCAGACCCCACGCGTGGGTGAGACCAGTGATCAACTAGAAATGTGACCCGGGGGCTCAGGGGAGGGGTCTGGGCTAGAGACGGAGGGCGGGGCATCATTAGAGTCTAATCTGTTCACAGAGGACATGAGGCGTTTCAGCGTGCCCATGAATTCTAAAAAATAACTAAGTTAGGGGGCAGGTGCCGCCTGGCGACAGGAAGGGGGTGGTGAGAGCTGAGAGATTTTACCGCCAAAGCCGAGGAGAGGTTCAGGAACAGTGGAGAGTAGTGAGTGTCCACTGCTACAAATCTGTCTTTGCTGAAAAGAAGCTTTAGAATTTGGTGACTGAACAATCATTGGTTAAAACTGGAGACCGCCCAAAACGCCCATCAGCAAGGGAACAGGTAAGCCAGGGGTCTCTCTCTGCACCGTGGAGCACTTCTTAGCAATTAGAAGGGAGGGTTACTGCTATACTCACAACATGATCGATCTCGAAAACTTTGTTGAGTGAAAAAAATTAAAAAGCCAGAAACTGCGAGAGCGTACTGTACAATCTCATTTATATGGTGACCAGTCCATGGAGGACAGAAATCAGAAACCACATGTCCCCGGGACTGGGAGGGGATGAAGAGCGGGGGCAGGGGAGGAACTGACAGGAAAGGGGTGTTTTCTGATGTGAAGAAATAGTCTCACCTCCTTTGAGGGGAGCTGCCATTGCCAAACATACTGAGTAGAAAACCCAGAACACCAAAAAAATATCATTTGTCCAAGGTGGGAGCTAGAACACCTAAATTAGCTGGCTTCCAAATTCCCACTGATTTCCAGAGACGTTCCTTAACAGAAGCAGGTGACCACAGAGAGATCGCAACCACAGAGTTTCCAAAGCAGAAAGCCAGAAACAGGGAATGGAGAACTAGCAAGCCCAAGAAATAAAATCTGAGTGGTCGGTGGAGGAAGTCATAAACTGGACCCGTCTGCACTCTAGAATCCTAAAAAGCTCAAAAATGGGAAGTGAGGTTGAGGCTGGCTAACAAGAAGAGGGCTGTTTAAAACTGTATTCGAAGTAGATGTATTGCCCCAGTCTACAGGTAGGTGACTCTTCCCCCACCTCCAGCGCACGGCTGCATGTTTATTCCCCGGAGAGGCTGAAATGGAAGTTCTGGAGGCCAGGGAGCGGCATCAGACAGTGGAAGGGGATACTCTTTCCAAACCAAGGCCTTACGCATCAGTCTACCCACATTCGGAATATTGAAATCTCCGGGCCTTTTGTGACTCAGCTCCAGAGTTCTGGAAAATAGGCGTGAGTCTCAGAAATGTGAGAAGTGGGTTCTGGGAAATCTGATTAGCCCATGTTAAAACAAAAACCAAACCTGCAAATCCCAGCTAGAACAGGTCAGAAGGCTCTCAGAGAGACATCTCCAAGGGAATTAAATTAATAGACATCTGATATGCTTTAACACTCTTAGGGAGCTAGATAATTGGGGAAATTTGAGTTTGAATTTAGGGGTAAGTACATCAAACACTATGGAAACAATAAGTAAATTTATTACCTCCTGGGATAATGAAATTTGAGAATGAAAGAAAAAGTAACCAGAGTATGGTGATAAGTGTATGAAAAGCATTTATATGGCCATAATAAACACTGAACATAGATTTATCAAAAAATCACGAAATCGTGACATAACTATAGTTATAAGAGGTAGAGGGTGTGGTGTGTAGGAAGTGGGGGGGAATAGCTGGTAGAAAAAGTAGAGCCTCATCTTTCATAGAACAGCATGAATAGATTATGGCTTATTCGAGAAAAATCGAGAAGTAACGGTGGAAACGTGTTGTTAGAGGCAAACACCAAAAGAAACAGTGAAACGAGCCGCCCCCAAAGAGTGGTGACATGGCAGAGGACACGAAGGGTCATGTTTGACTCTTTCAACCACAGGGATTCGATAGCTTCGATTTTCAAAAAATAACCCAATAAAACAAAATTATAAAGGTGTTTGCAAAGAGAAATTGCATGACATTAAATCGCTGTGGATTGAATGACAATTGTTCTCAGCAAACTGAGTACGCTAAGGAAGAGCAGTGCGTGGAGCTGCTTGGTGGAATTAAAGGAAAGGCAGGATTTAGGAAAATCAATAGTCCCTTTGCTTTTGGTTAGTTAGGTGGCTAATTGGTTAGTCAATTGCTCAAGACAGGGAGGAGCTGAGGGAGAAGAAGGGCCGAGGGGAGGGGCCTTGGCCAAGGGGAGGAGCCTTGGCCGAGGGGAGGAGCCTTTGCCGAGGGGAGGAGGGAACACTGGCTGTGTTGGAGAACCTCAGGAAGTGCTGGGTGTTGCACTCTGACCCAAGGTGAGAGGATCAGCTCCGAAAAAAGAATAGGAACCTCTTTTTTCATGATGGAGGTAAGGATTAGTAAATGAACTTATATCAGATAGTTCCCAGTAAGCCCTAGTTTTCTCATCGGGGTGGTGGCTAAGTCATCTGTTGAGAAACTGGCACCTTTTCACAGTCTGACGTTGGGTGCCAACCGGAGGAAAAAATAAAGGGAACACAGGTAGCAATTTTGGGAACCCGGCTGAGGACGAAAATCAAAGTGCGTCTGTTAGTCCCCAGGGGCTGCCCGAACAAAAGGCCACAGACCGGGTGTCATCAACAGTACACATTCATTTTCTCAGTGTCGTGGAGGCCGGAAAACCCGAGGCTGGGGGCGGCAGGGCGTGGTGTTCTGCTCTTCCAGGCACTGTGCCTCCTCCCTGTGCGCTCACATGGTGGATGGAGAGAGAGCAGGCGAGGACAGTTCTAGTGGGTCAGGGTTCACCCTATGACCTCCCCTGACTGCAGTCACTTCTTCCTGCAAATCGGGTCGCCCTAAGGGTCAGGCCTTCAGTGTGACTTTGAGGGGACACCACTCAGTCCACAGCATGTACAGCTTGGCACTGTCATGTGAGTTCTTTCTCCGTCTGCACCCCACAGCCAAGAGCAAGGGAGAAGGCAGGTGGTGGATTGACGCAAATGTGGGACTCCCCCTGCAGACAGCAGATGGTGGCCGGGGAGGGCGTGGCTCCGTGATGGAGTCGGGGCTCAGAGGGCAGTGCAAGGAGGAGCAGGCCGAGGGCGGGCTGAGATCAGGGAAGGGCCCCATCCTCTGGGAGTGGACGCCACAGACCAAGCAGGGGCTCCCCTGCAGCCTCGACCCCGTGACTGCAGCACACGCTTGGCACCTCGCGGATGGTTCTGCACTTCCGGCTTCGCTGGCAATGAGGGAACGTTAGCAAAATGAAGAGAAAATGTAGGGTCACTAGTGGTAGCAATCATCGCATTTTTCTTTCTTTTTAGACGGCTAAATACATTGAACAAGTGTGCCTCCATGAAACTTGATGTGAACTTCCAAAGGAAAAAGGTAGGTGTGTGTGCCCTGACAGCCCTGGCCGTCCCAGCAGAAGGGGCGCACATCCAAGATGCAAAACAACACGCACCTGAGCAAAGTGACGCGGGGCGTGGCCATCTGTGCTTGGTCTCCAATGTCTCACCTCATCGTAACCAACCGTTAAGGGTTAACTAAGTCCACTATAAGCCCAGGCTGAGGTCTGTGTGACCACCTCCTTTTGCTTTAGTTTCCGTCAGAGGCTTTGCGTGAAGATGTAACATGTCTTACTTCTTTACGGCAACCTTTCAGAAGTTTTTCCAGTTGCAAATAATGCACCCCATGGTCGAGACGAGTACCCCACAGATGTTAGCGGGTGAGGGGAACGCAGGAAACAGCCTGGGTCTGTGCCAGAAGGACCTCTGCTTCGTTCCTTCCAACAACGGTTTTTTTTTAAAGTTTTATTTATCTTTAGAGGGGAAGGGAAGGAGAGAGGGAGAGAAATATCAATGTATGGTTGTCACTTGTGCATCCCTTGCCGGGAACTGGCCTGCAACCCAGGCATGTGCCCTGACTGGGAATCGAACCGCGATCCTCTGGTTCGCAGGCCCATGCTCAATCCACTGAGCTACACCAGCCAGGGCCCAACAGTGTTTTAATTCAAGTGCCCTCACAGAGCCATGTGCTCCCTGGGCGGGTTCGCCGAACACGGTCCCATTTAATCACTGCAGGAGGGATTCTCTATTTCCTAGAGAGAGAGAGACGTACACAGGTTAAGCCACTCGCCCGAGATCTTCTTCGAACCAGTGGTGGGAGCCGGGTCTCAGCCTTGGGCAGGTCTAGGGCAGGTCTGCGTCCAACCCAAGACTCCCAACCGCCCTGCCGAAAGTGCTCTCTCTCTCACTGAATCGATTCGTTTAGGAAACACGGAGTTCACACCATTCTCCACTTTTTTCTCATTTTTCATCTCTAACACATAACAAGTCAAGCCTCTGTGTGCTTTGAAGAAGCAGAGAAAACATCTTTGAGTCCAAAGAAAGTGTTCCTTATCCAGGTCTTCACAGAGAAATCATTAAACCACATGGCTTTTAAGTCACTCCTGAGTAACCTGATCTTTAAAAATAACTTCAGCCTGAATTTCTGCTCTAAAATAGCACCCAAAGGAGGGAAGGGGAAAAGAAGAAGAAGGAGTGAATGAATTTTGGTTGACCCCACCTTAAAAACAATTTGGGATTTGAGCTAGAAACCAAAGATTTAAGCGAAGGAGGTAAAATGGTGAAAAAATATGCAGAGAAATATGAAAACATGAGCGACCTGTCCAGGGCAAAGACAGGGTAAAAACATGGGGTTGAATAGAGCCCTTGAGAGGCACACAACACCCAAAGCACGGGGTCAGCTCTCACTCTGCCTGTGACACACGGTCCCCATTGATGGAACACAGCCACGTCTGCAGCGCGGCTGGCCCCCACGGCGCCCACGCAGACCTCTGGCTGTGGTGCGTGACAAAAGAAAACGCCCTGAATGAATGACATGATTTGTTTACAGCCAAGTGGGGTGATGACACTCCCACCCTATCCCCAGCCTTTCCAAACCCGCCCTTGAGGCGACCTTGAGTAACCTTTGTTAGCCCATTGAGGCCACCTTCACAAAGCCCCTCCAGAAATCTGTCACTCGGTGCTCTGACCTTTGTGGTTTTCCCCTCGTGCTGGGCTGGGTGGCACACTCCTTCCTCCCCTGCTTAGCGGGAGGCCTCACCCACGCATGCACTCAAGTAGAACAGGGTAAACTGGGGAGTCAGAGCCGGAATTTTCAAATGAAGAATTCCAACATGTGGCCTTCACCGGCTCGTGTGCTCAGGGGTGACCAGCCACTGGGGCTGTGGTGGTCTCAGCTCCTGCGTGGTGGCCCCTTACACACATCATAGGTGGGTCCTTCCTTTTACTGCAAAAAAATTTTTTCAAAATACTGGTAGGAATAGGCCAGATGACCAAAAATAGAAAGTGAGACTTCAGGCCTGAGCACCATGTGAAGTTTCAACCCACTTCGGGGTTTGTTTCTTTGGAGGGAAACTAAGCAGTGGTTCCCCCAGTGACGTCCCCATGTTAAACAACCCGAAAAATAAAAACACAGTCCTCATCTCTAACCTGCGCAGGCCCAGGTGTGCAGAACGACTTTCTGCGGAGCGTCCCCCCATATGGCCTGTCTGGGACCCTATTCGCCTTCTCCCTTTGGGGCAGCTGGGGCAAGGAAGGCTCTGTGTGCTTGCTTGGCGTTTTCTGTGGGGCACAAACACTCACATGCACCTGCTGTGTGCCAGCCATGGCCCCTGTCCCTGATCCCAGGTGACAGGTGCAGAAATTAAAGGGCAAGAAGGCAGCAACTTGCCCAAAGCCACGCACCATTAGCAGAGGCAGGATTTGAACCCCTGTCTGCTTGTCCAAGATATTCAGAAACCTGCTGGAGCCCAAGTGAGTGGTCCTTGGCCAGAGACCTGGACATGTTGCCTCCGCAAAATACAGTTGGTTTTAGGAGAGGGTCGTTTCTTGCCATCTGTACTCAGGTCCACGAGTGATGTGATGTCTTCAGGGACGTTCACCTCTGGGTGTCTCGCAGGGAACAGGTCTCAAATTTTACCACTCCACTTGCGTTTTCCCCGCATGCGATTGTGTCTGAAGAGTTTGATGGGTCGGCCCAGGCACAGAAAGTGGCCTAGACAAGGAGCGTGATGCCTCACTCGTGCTTCCCTGCATTGAACGCCACTTGGGAAGTGTGGGGAAGAGGAATCAGAGCTGCCTGCACATGAGAGCCTCTCCTTGCATAAGGGCGTTGTAGTCTCTCGAAGACTCGGGGTTCCCTTCTCGTCTCTGGGAGGGTTCGGGGGAGACTTGTGGTCTCCAGCTGGGCCACAAACCTCCCTGAACAACTTGTCCAGCCCACCCAGGGGCCCTTCCGGGGCCTTGGGACACCACAGGGCCCCAGCCTGCAGCTCCATTCTCTCGAATGGAGGAGAACGAACGTCTAAATGTCCTAGTGGACATTGTGGTCAGCGCCACTGGAAACTGTGGGTTGTATGAGCTCCTTCCCAGTAGGAAAGTGTGGCCACATTCCACTTCACAAAATTTTTTTTTAAACCTCCCCTTTGCCATGTCTGGTTGGCCATCATCTCTGAGGAATATATCATTTCACTAAGAACGTTCTCATCTTCTATAAAACAATAAACATCCAAGCTCCTCCTAAATGAAAAGCAAGGCACATGCAAATGCCACCCGTTCTCTGAAAAGTGTTTCTTCTTCATGATAACCCACAAAATCTCCATGTGCTGTGTGACAACATTAACCCTAACCCAGTTATGGTTCATGTTTCCACGGCATGACGTCTGGTCCGAGGTCATGCCAGAGACCGGAGGCTCCAAGGGGCTGTGTGGCCCGAGTGAGACCGGAGCAGGGCACACATGCACCCAGAACTCTTCCTTAAGATTTCCTATGAGAGGAAGTGGCTTCTGAAGAAGTTTGTAGCTAAAATCATAGTTTCCATAAAGCTCTCCGACCTCATGGCCAAGGTGAACAGCACACAGAACCCATGGCTAATGGGCACCCCTCAGTTGCTCCTCCTGGCCAGTACTGTCAGCATCGCCATCGCCATCCCCACACTGCGCTGCACCCCCAGGACCTCCCGGCACCTAGGACACCTCCCGGCCACTCCCCAGCAGAGGCAAGTGAGAGACAAGCTGCACTTACTCCCGCATCTGTGTGGCTGGAGAGTTACCGTCTGCAACGGAAGGACACTGTGTGTGGGTCTCCTAAACCACCAGGCTCTCTGAGTTGGACCACCTTCCATCATCACTCTGAGCCTCCCACTCACTGCAGGTCGACTTCGTAGGGCGCCCCTCATAGGGCGGTGCAGCCCGTGCTTGAAGCATCTAGACAGGACGCGCTCGCTGCGCGGCAAGGCCATGTGTCATTCTGATGACCCTGGGTCTTCCGCAGAGTAAGCCGAAAGCTGATTCAGTGCCAACTTGCCCTTCTGATCCCAGCGCTTTCATCTAGGGAAGCACAGCTCCCTGATTTCCCCTCCCGCTCCGTCCTCTGGACCAAGGCCAGCCCACCTGGGCCCCTGTCTTTGTGCAGAACTCCGCATTGCGATGGAGTCACCCCCAGGGTGCCAGCTACAACGGCAAAGCCAAATAGCCCCCCCGCCATAGTCACTATCTGACCCTTAACAGGAAGTTCCCTGACTCCTGCTCGGTCCAGCGTGAGCTTTCTCGGACGGCCTGTGGGGGTGCTGTTTCTGCTTTGCTGTGCTTTGTTTTGCACTCCCAGTGTGCTTCCGACCAAGGCACTTCCATAAAATCCAACATGAATGACTTCGAAACAGGAAGTGAGACAAAGGGAGTTACAGAACATACAAGCCCAGTGTCTTCTTAGACTCGGTGGACACAAAATGACATTCCAGTATGTACAATCAAAACAAACAGTGAGAAAAAGAAAAGGATTACAGAGTTCAAGACTTAAGTGTACATAGGGCAATTAATGTGAAGAATTCTGATTGTACTTCCAACTCTGTGGTTGTTCAGCTCTCATAACGAAACAAAGGGTTTATTTTGAGATAGCGATTCGCTGTGTTAAATGCCTGCACTCAGACTTCAGCCAAACGCCTTGACTATGAGTATCCATGACCTTGAGTTTCTTGTTTATCATCTAGTTTAGGTTGGATTGGCAACACTACTCACAGAAAGAAATGTATGTCTAAAATGTTTTTTATTCTTTGTTTTAATGTTAATCATTATAAAGAAACCAGTGTCACCAGTCACGTGTTGACTGGGATCACAAAAGAGGTTTGGAAGTAAATTTCGAAAAGCCTCAGGCACTCCTCTTTACCTTTTTTCAAAATGAAATGTGTTGCTGTGTTTTCAAAATTCATCGTTAAGCCTCCCTGACTAGCCAGTTCCAACAGTTCTCTTTCCATAAAACGACAAATCCTGTGCCTTGCACCCCTGAGTTATGGTAGGTCAATTCGTCTTGAAATGTACATGCTTTAATGTGGACCTACTATGCACAACACCCAAAATGGGCTCTGCCCTGCTCAGTGACACTAGTCCGCTGATCATGACCTTGGAGAACACGGCCTGGCCAGATGGTAGCAGACCTTGTAACACCGATTCTCAATGTCTGTACGTATCGAAGACTGGTAAGCCTGGGCACTGACAGGCCCTTGATCGCACTTTGAGTGACATCACTCCAAAGTTCGTCATTTCTAAGCCAAAACTATTAGTTCTTTCCATCACCCTTCACAGGAGGTCGTGGTCCTCCGATGCTCGGCCGTTCCCTAGAAATACACCCTTTCCCTCGTGCCCCTTCAAAGGTGGCACTTAGAACAAGAGCTTGCTGCTCCTGACATGCGTGAGCTGCAGGGGACACGGTGGGCTGAGTCTCTGGAGTCTAGAGACCCATGCGTTCTAAAGTTGGGGACCAGCTTTGGGGGCCACGGGACATGACTCACTCACATAAACATAAATCCGCTCCAGTGCTCAAAACTGCACGTAGTAACTGCCGTCCAACCAAGTCCGGCCACCCTGCACGCCCTCGACTTGACTTTTAAAGGTGGGGTCTTTCTATTTGACTTTATACCATGAAAGGTCATCTGCTTAACAGGCCACCCTTCCATGCTGTTAGGATGGTTAGCCAGCCCCGTATCCCCGGTCTCAGACAGGGAGAACGGCTTCTATCCTGCCCTTTAAGGCTCATGCGGCATTTTCATATCTCATCTCATTTGGCTCTGGTGACACACCGCGCTGCGAGTGCATGATGACACACTATTTCACAGCTGAAAACACGGAGTCTCAAAAGGAGTGCCTTGCTCGAGACCACTCGGTGAAGCCCCCTGGGCCATCTTCACGCTGTGAAACCACGAGTTCTCCGGCTCCTCCCAGTTACTTTTCAAATGGACAGAACTTTGAGGCACCGCCCGGTGACCCCTCCTTCGCCGTCTCCTGCTCCTGCTTTGCAGTCTCCTGCTCACACTCTTGGTGGATTCGCTTGACCAGTGACTAGCAAGGCTCTGTAGCGCCCAGCACAATCAGCCGTGTCGGGCACAGCCGTGTCAAGAGAGCCTGCGGTAGCTTGTCCCTCGGGCGGACCATGTCCATAGTATACATTTGCATGGTCCACCACACGATTAAGTTGGTTCAGTGTTTCTTCTTCTCATAAACACATCTGTCTCCTATCATTCCTAAATAATCAAAGTATTTGTTTTTAGCCTGAAAAAAAAGTATTGCATGGATGAAATCTGATCCCCTCTTAACCAATAAATACACTTCCACAGTTATGGCTGGGGATTCTGCCGTGTGCCTGCTGGTCTCCTTGGCCCTGAGCGTATAAAGGTGATAGTCTAGTGCAGTGTGTTTTTCCTACTGTGGACCATGGCCCAGTCATGGGTTGTTAAATAAATGCGATGGGTCACAAACAACATTTTTCTAAAAAGGAAACAGGCTGAATTAGATTATCAAATATTAGAGTACAACTCAGTGAAATAAGTCAAAGACAGATAATACCACATGATTTCACTTCTATGTGGAATTTAAACAAAACAAACAAATAAAATAGAAACAGACTCAAAGATGTGGAGAACAAACTGTTGCTAGACAGGAGTAGAATAAGAAATCCAAACTTCCAGCTAGAAATAAGCCGGTCATGGGAAAGCAATGCATAGCGCGGGGAAAGAAGTCAACAACGAACAGCATCGTAACTGTGCATGGCGACAGGGGGTTACTGAGCTTATGGTGATCGGACTGCAAAGTGTGTAAATTCTGAATCACTGTGTTGTACACTTGAAACTGATACAATATTGTCTGTCAACTATACTGTAACCAAATTGTCAGAGTATAAGCAAGGACAATTCTAGCAATAACTGTTTCTGTAGTACACTTTCTATGTGCGCCTTGAGACGTGGTGGGAAATGTATTTCCTGTTGCATTCCACCCTCCGTAGTTTGAAAGATCCTGTAGTTGAGGAAAACAAAGACAGAGTCATGGGACTGCCCTCAGGGACATACATACTCTGATGAAGAAGAAGGTGCTAAAGGAGAATGAGTTTCTTTCCCCATTTGCTTTGGTTTTGTTATTATTGGTTTGCGTTTTTGTTTGTTTGGGTTCAAACAATTTCAATACTGACAAAAGTTTCTTGGCCGGTTTGCCCTTTTCCCCAGCGGCTCACCACTTTTCACGGGCCTGTGTCGGGTTGTGAACCTTCCTGCTGCCCAGAGCTCTGCTAGTAAGCTCTCAGAGCCTGGCGGACGGGGCGGGTGCCCGTTCCCAGTCCTGGGTGCCCAGCTCGGCCTCTCTTCTCAACCCAAATACAGGCGTCCTTATCCGACCAGCATGTGCTTTCCCAGCGTCAGTCACCGAGCTGGGGCCAGCTTGAGGGAGCCCACGCTACATATTGTGGTTTCTATTTTAAAATATATATAATTTCTTTAAAAGCATGTTCTTCTCTTGCTTTCCCAAAAACTATTTGCTAAAAGGGCTTTTTCGGGAAGCCCATCTAATATGAACTTCCCCTCACGAGTTTCCGGATACGTGGTATGAAAACCCAGAACGCGAACTCGCACCTACCGCGGTGCTGCCTGATGCGAGGTGGCCGCGGATGTCGGTGGTTCTGTGCCAATCGGAGGGCAAAGGGTGGCAGAAAATGCTGCAAAGAAGGCATAGTTTTGAGTCATCATCCTAGAGTCTGCCTTTTTTCCCACGTGTACAACGTTTTAAACTCCTTTGCCAAAGCCTTAAACAACTTTTTTATTTTAAACTCACAGCTAATTTTTCCACTGAGACCCCAGAGCTGCGGAATTCTTTGCCGGTACCTTGCTTTTGCACTTGCGTCCACCTCATACCTGAATGTCCGAATTTGTCACTGAATCCAGCCCAAATTAATCGAGATTTTCAAGCAATAAATTAAGAATGGGGAATTCTCAAGTTTTATGGGCTGGGCTACTCTTCGCTTTTCCTTGAACGTAGAATTAAGTGCAAAGTTAGGGAGGGTCGGGGTGGGCGTTGGCTGTGTCCACAGACAGGCAGGTCCCTGTTGGACAGGCGGTCGGCAAGCAGCAGCACACACGCTGGAAAACAACAAGTGAACAAACACTCCTCGGTGAGCGACCACGGAGCGCCCGCCCTGTGGCAGCCCCTCGGCACCCCGGGGGCAGGCCCTGCTTCCAGTCCAACTTCACAGGTGACAGACATCTCAGAAACAGTAGCCACCTCGGTACAATCACAAAAGCTCTTAGCTGACACCCCTAGCCCTTGCGTCTCAGAACCAGATGATGGAATGAAATAAAATAAATTCAATGAACGAAAGTGCACTGAGCAGTGAGGGAGTCTGGGGTTGGCTTTGGGGGGAAGCACACACAGAACCCCGGCCCCGCTCTCGGAGCTCCCCTGGAGTGGCTGAGAATGGTGTATGTGACCGGGCTTGGGCCATCCTCAGAGCAAATGCTGAATACAGGTCTCGTCCAAATGCCGCAGGAGCCCAGAGGACAGTGTCGTCATTGTCTGGGGCAGTCAGCGAAGGACCTTCTCGGCAGTGGGCCACATACTATCCTTCGACGCTCAAAACCACGAACAGAGCTGGGTGTTGGGGGCCAGAGTGGATGGGAATTGGGAAGAACGACTGAAATGATGTCGTCCCGGGGGAGGGGAGTTGGGGCCACACTGTGGACTGTCAGGAGGGCCATGGGACCATGAAGGCTCCTGAGCTGGGACATTACATGGTCATGTTCGATGGCACCGTGGGAAGCCGCTCTGACGGGAAGGCACTGGAGGTTCTGACTGTGGCAGACCCAGAGAGAGGTGCTGAGGGCTGAATGCAAATGAGGGAACAGATTTGCAGATCCTCGGAGCTGGGCCCTGATAATATGCACAGTTGAGGAGGAGGAAGGAACTGATGATTCATCTTGGAAGGAAGTTACTATTTAGGTGCTTTAGGCCAAGGTCTGGAATGGGCTGGAGGGGTTTGCAAAGATAAAGGAGGCCACCTCTGGCCTCGGGGAGCCAGCCTCTCATCCTTCAGGGGCTGAGAATTCAGACCGAGCCCAGACGGGTGAGATGGGTGAGGAGCAGAGCGTGAGACGGCACAGCGGTGGGGACAGGGCAGCCTGGAGAGGCGTGTCCTGCCAGAGGCCCTCAGATTCAGAACTGCCCGGAAAGGGGAAGGCCGGCCCAGCGGGACCCTCCTCGACCAGTGATCTCGGGATTCCGCTATAGGAATCGCATAGGGAGTCCTGCCCTGCATTTACACAGGGAAAATAAGGAGCCTTCGCTTCGAGAAGCAGGGACCTGGAGGTTCAGAAGAGGGAAGCTGGAAATGGGAATCCGGGGCTCCGGGAGGCAGTTTCAGGAAAAAAAATAAGTGCCTTTTATGGTGGGATTAAGTTTCTGTGTGAAAACGAGACTGCAGATGTTTCAGATTTAGACTGTCTAGTCAGACGGTAATTACACCTTCTTGGTAATCAGTCAAGGAAAGCTCCTTAGGACGGCAGCAGGACACAGAAACTATGATGATCGACAGGAAGGGAGCTTGGCAGGTTGGGGAGAGATCCTCCAGCCACCAGCGGGGAGCAGGCGGGCGGGACAGTGCGGGGTGGTGGGAGGAGCCAGTGACGGCGCCCCCCAAACCCNAAGAGGGAAGCTGGAAATGGGAATCCGGGGCTCCGGGAGGCAGTTTCAGGAAAAAAAATAAGTGCCTTTTATGGCGGGATTAAGTTTCTGTGTGAAAACGAGACTGCAGATGTTTCAGATTTAGACTGTCTAGTCAGACGGTAATTACACCTTCTTGGTAATCAGTCAAGGAAAGCTCCTTAAGACGGCAGCAGGACACAGAAACTATGATGATGGACAGGAAGGGAGCTTGGCAGGTTGGGGAGAGATCCTCCAGCCACCAGCGGGGAGCAGGCGGGCAGGACAGTGCGGGGTGGTGGGAGGAGCCAGTGACGGCGCCCCCCAAACCCCCTAGGGTGCGTATGAAATGGAGGGAAGGGAGGGGGGTGGGACAGCCATGCCCCTGCCCACAAATGTCCCGTGTCTTCCGTATCACCGCCAATGTGCGCTGTCCTTGATGTCTTCCAGGGTGACGATTCGGATGAGGAAGACCTCTGTATCAGCAACAAATGGACCTTCCAGAGAACCAGCAGGCGCTGGTCTCGGGTGGACGACCCGCACACTCTGTTTCCAGGGGGAGACCGCAGTGGGTCCTCGGGGGACATGAGGATGCGAAACACCACCAGCAGTGAGAGCGTCCTCACGGACCTGAGTGAGCCCGAGGTCTGCTCCGTCCACAGCGAGAGCAGTGGGGGCAGCGAGGGCCGCGGCCCGCCCAGCAGCCAGGGCGCCGGCCGGGAGGCCTTCCCCTGCGCTGGCCAGTGCTGCTCCGAGGGCCCAGCCATGCTGGATGCCGCAGTCATCAGCCCCAGCCTCCCGCAGCCCCCCAAAGACATACCCAGCTACCCCTTCCACGCGAAGAATGGGAAACCCGGCCGGACGAGGGCCAAGTCATTTCTGAAACGTGTGGAGACGCTCCGAGGGAAAGGAGCCCAGGGGAGGCACAAGGGGTCAGGGCGGACGGGGGGCTTGGTGATCAGTGGGCCCGTGCTGCAGCAGGAGCCCGAGTCCTTCAAGGCCATGCAGTGTGTCCAGATACCAAACGGGGACCTCCAGAGCCCAGCCCTGGCCGGCTGGCCCGGAGGGGGCCCAGGCTCCAGCCCACGGAGCAGGGAGAGCAGCCCCTCCGAGCAGGGCAGCAGCGGTGGGCTGAGTGCGCCCAGCCTGAAGGAGCGCAAGTGCCAGGAGGCGCACAAGCGCGGGGGCATGTACTTGGAGGACCTGGACGTGCTGGCTGGCACCGCGCTGCTGCGGGGCGCCGCGGACCAGAACCACACGCACGAGTTCCATTCCCAGGAGAACTTGGTCGTTCACATCCCGAAGGATCACAAACCGGGCACGTTCCCGAAGGCGCTGTCCATCGAGAGCCTCTCGCCCACGGACAACAGCAGTGGGGTGAACTGGAGGACTGGCAGCATCTCCCTGGGCGGGCAGCAGGGCCCGGAGGCCCGGGAGCCAGGGCTCATGGCCTCCTGCCACAGGGCCAGCCGCGTCAGTATCTATGACAACGTCCCCGGCTCCCATTTGTACGCCAGCACAGGAGACCTGCTGGACCTGGGGAGAGAGGACCTCTTCCCTCACTTGGACGACATCCTGCTGCAGGTCAACGGGCTGCAAGAGGTGGTGGATGACTGGTCCAAGGATGTGCTGCCTGAACTGCACGGGAGGGGGGCCGTGCTGGGAAAGCCGGGCCTATGCCCCTTCCCGCCGCCTCACCAGATCGCCCTGGACTTCGAAGGCAGCTCGGTCTCCGAGGGCCAGACGACACCCAGCGATGCGGAGAGGGACGGCACTTCTCTGAACGGGTCGGAGGCCCCTGGGGCCCGGGAGAGGAGGGATTCTGGGGTCGGGGCCTCTCTGACCAGGCCCAACAGGTTGGTGGCATGATGTCATGAAATGATTCCTAATCCACTTCGTAACAATCATGGGCTGTGCAGGTATTCACCACACGTGCATAGAGCCCGTGCTAAATGCCGGACACGGCTGGGAGTGATCTGTGCAGGCAGGAATCCTTGGGTCGGAAATGTGCCTTCTGTCCAGTTAAGCGGTGATCGAATCTATGTCGCCTCACATCTCTGTCTCGAGTGTTTGCCCTCCGGGTCCTCATGTGCGAAGGCCTGTGCTTGGCACATGGGTGGTCGCTGATGACAGGCACCCGGTGCCAGCACCCAAGTGCTTCCGGTGACCTTTACCGGTTCCACCCCACAGGTTACACAGATTTAATGTAATTGTAAGAGAAAATTCTGAGGTCTAAAGTGGGTGCTTTGTACATTTATTTTGCCTTTAAAACGCTGACTGCAAACT
The DNA here is from genome assembly GCF_014824575.4 of Sturnira hondurensis. Lineage (NCBI taxonomy): Eukaryota > Metazoa > Chordata > Mammalia > Chiroptera > Phyllostomidae > Sturnira > Sturnira hondurensis. The sequence continues at coordinate 15,650,805 of NW_028082350.1, read as the reverse complement.
GCTGTACAGAGACTGTTGCCGAAGCACCCTAGGAAGTGGCCCTGGATGGGCGTCACTGGTAGAAAGTAGTGACGTTGTGCACCTCTCGGGGATGCCCTGGCATCTCTGGGGACTCCCAGATGTGTCACCACCTGGGGATGCCACTTCTGTGCTCCCTCTCATCAGTGAACGAGAGTTCTGATGCAGAGACAGGGTGGGGACATGAAAATGCAGGGTCCGGCACAAACAGCGCCCCTGGTGTGTGAGCTGGTAAATCAGTACCAACTCCCCTGTTACAAAGCCCTGCCAGCCACACTGAAGGGCCCTGTATTTTCACGAACCCCACCAGTCACTTCTGCTGGGCCAGCTATTCTGGGCTTCCCTAACCCTTATGTATCTCCTTCTCTCTCTCTCTCTCATACACACACACACACACACACACACACACACACACACTTTCAGCACTTTGGGAACACATTAGCAATGCGAAGAAAATGTATTACATACCTTATTTAAACCTCCTAATGCCACAGAGAACAACTTCTCTTCCTGATGTGTCAGGCTTGGAGAAAGCCATTTCTTGGGTGTCTTCTATACATCTCTGTCTCCCGTCCCCTTTGCTTGGCGACTTTCTTGCCCCAAAAGCTCTCCCGATTAGCCACTTGACAATCAGTACGGTCCTGGGTGTCGGAGGACACGTCCCCACAGCGACGTCTTCTCCCCGGCACAGGCGACTCCAGTGGGACAGTTTCCAGCTCTCGCACCGGCCGCAGCCCTCCACGGCCTCGCCGCACATCAGCCACCTGAGCGCCGGGCAGCTGAGCCTGCTACAGCGCGTGTCCCTGCTGCGCCTGACGGCCATCATGGAGAAGCACTCCATGTCCAGCAGGCACGGCTGGACCTGGTGCGTAGCGCCCTCCCTGGGGCGGGGGCGGGGCCGCCCGGGTGCTACAGCTAAGCACGCAATGGCGGAAGCTTTGGGGTTTGCTGGATGACTTCTGAAGCCCCCCTCCATGTGGCCTTCCCTGCCTGACCTCCTGAATGTGACACCCCCACAAGCTCTGCCTCGAGGTCTGCCTCAGCTGGACCGATGTCACCTGCAGACACAGGGCTTGTGCGCAGCTCCCTGCTGGGGTCCAGGGAGGGTGGTCCAACTCCAAGGAGGACAAAAGACAAGGGGAAGGGTGATTAACGGGGAACAGAACAATGAGAAAGAAACTTGCCGTACAGTCATTCAGGCAGTTTCTTCCAGGAAAACGTCTGTCCTTTGCACCTTCGGGCCCGGGCAGAGCTCAACACAGAAAAAGCATGTCATTCTTCACGGTCACATCTGCTTTGATTCCCTGGCCAGTCAAAGCAAGAGTAGGCGGGAAACGCTTCCCAACGGGGAATGGACCGAATGGGCGTTGGAGCTTGGATGTGGGCCCACTTTAGACGATCTGGCGGGTTTGAAAACAGATAAAATGCGTCCCTGACTCTCCTGCGGTGTCTATTACATACATAGAAGAATTGGCAGTGCTTCTATGAGACTAATTTAGAAAGTTGTGCTAACATTTCCTTCCAAAAGTGCAATGGGTTGTAGAAAAATCGCAGCCAAGAAATGCTTTGTATCTTTTCTGCCCTCGAGTCTCCCCAGACCAACCAAGTTACTTCTTCTTCCTCCTGTAATTTTTAAATGTGTTTCATTTGGTCTTGTTGGGACTTTTAAGTGCCTATGCCTTGAGAGGTGTGTCAGTGACGATTAAATTAGAACATTGAACCCTTGACTTGGGTCCCAAGCCCATCGGCTGACTCAACTCCTGCTGTGTAATAGGTCGAGTTCTGAACAGGCCAGGGCCTCGTAGTCCTTCCTCGTCCTGGGATTAATTAAGGGAGAAACGGTGAATCTCCCCGGCCTGTCCGGTATTGCAACCAAAGCTTCTCCCCATCTGCGTGCCTCCCCAACCCCCAGGCTTGATGACCTGTTGTCTGTGAATTCTAGGTCAGTCCCAAAGTTCATGAAGAGGATGAAAGTGCCGGATTACAAAGACAGGACTGTCTTTGGCGTCCCCCTGATCGTCCACGTGCAGCGAACGGGGCAGCCACTGCCGCAGAGCATCCAGCAAGCGCTGAGGTATCTGCGCAGCAACTGTCTGGACCAGGTACGGGCGGAACCCCGAAGGCAGGCTCGGCGTTAGGGAAGGGCGGCCGGAGTCCGGGCCCTCCGGGGTCTCGCAAGGCAGGCTCCTCCCAAAGGGGAAGGCCCTGGAGCCCCTGTTCTTCAGGGTTTCGTCGGGCCGGGCCTTGCCCTTGTCAGGCTGTAGGAGGGCATTTCCTCCTGGGCACCTGGAATGATGCCCCAGGGTGACTGCACCGCGTTCCCGTGACCGTTTCACAGCCGTAATGCCTGCTTCCCAATCCCTGGACACGGTGCGCTGCGTTTCCTTCTCAACTGTTGTCTCCACGCGGTCATTGACTTCACTGCGTTCCTTTTAGCCCCGGTTCATTTTCTTTTTAAAGAGTTGGTTTTTATCTGTCCCTGTATTAACTCTATTATTTTTGAAGCAGCACCATGACCAAGAAAAGGTAACGCAAAGACAAGTTTATTTGCTACTTTTTTAAGTGTGCGAGTAAACTGTGAAAACCACATCAGCTAAATCCCATACCCCTGCGTCTTGCAGAGTCGATGAAAAGGCTCAAGCGACACGAAATGTTTGGAGGTCGTTTTCTGTCTCCAGGACTGTTTGGGGACCACCACGACGGTGGACTGTGGCTGGGCCCGGTGCACTCCACCCTGTGGCTTACAGGCCAAGCCTTTGCTCCTCCCAGTCAACACCTGTTAGCTTCTCAGACATTTTTTTCCAAAACAAGAGTCATGTTGCCACTTGATAAATTGCGGCCTTGAGCAGTTCACTGTACTCTTTTTCCCCCTCTAATATTTTATTTATTTATTTTTAGAGGGGGGGAAGGAGAGGAGAAAGAGTGGGAGAGAAATATCAATGTGTGGTTTCCTCTCATGTGTCCCCTACTGGGGACCCAGCCTGCAACCCAGGCTTGTGCCCTGACTGGGAATCGAACTGGCGACCCCTTGTTTCACGGGCCCGTGTTCAATCCACGGAGCTACGCCAGCCAGGGCTATTCACTGTACTCTTTAATTCCTGGGAAGAACCCTAAGGTGATTCGCAGGTTTTATGGATTTCCCCTTGACCTTGAGCTCAGTGGACAGGACTGAGCCGAGCTGCCAGACCTCAAAGATGCTAGCTGCTGCCGCTCACATCAGCCGGGACCCTGAGCTCGCGTGTAGAATGAGCGCGTCCTCTGGAGGAATCAGAGATGAGTTTCCAGGAGGCGGGGGAGGAGTGACTTCTCCGTGGGTTGCCAGAGAAGGGACAAGGACCCGCGTTTCCACATTTATCAGGTGGCCTCGTGGAGAACGGGAGCCACGGCTGTCTCTGCTGTGGTGGGGACGGCTGTTGCTTCCGAGAAAGAAGGGTGGCAGACCGCTTGTCCAGGACCGGGCACTCACCTTTGGCAGCGCCCCAGCGTGGACGTGTAACAAACATCCCGACAGGGCAAACCACTGAGTCTGCTTGCCTGACCTTTTTATTTTGCCTTTTTAACTTTTACAGCTTTTAACCCAAAGCACACGCTCATCAAAAGTAGGTGGCCTGTGGGTAGTTTCCCGAAGGATCTCCCCAGAGAGGTGGGCACGGGTGAGTTTCGGGGAGGCCCACGCACTGTCCACTCACGGTCCTGAAAGTGTCGCCCTGTGCCCAGTGGCTGAGGACTTTGTGGTCTTGCTGGTACTTCTGGTGGTTTGTGAGGACACGGTCAAGGGTGTGCTTTGTGGAGGGAGAAGCTTGCCAAGCGCCTTAATTTTTATAAGGACACATTGAGACTCATCCTCCCTCCTGGCTGCTGCTCTCAGAGCCTTTGGCTCAGCATTTTACCGAGCGCAGAAAATACTCTGTTCCGTACATTCTAATGAATGGTCAGCTAATGCTCCTCGGCCGAAGCGCTCTCAGGGAAAACAGTGCTTGTTCGGGAATGCCCGAAGGGAATTCAGGGTGTCTGTGCCTGTTGTTCAATACGGACTTCCCTGGAGTGCCCAGCGTGCTCCAGGGACCTTACTAAGTGTTTCACGTGCCTTGTCTCCGTGAACCCCGCCACCCCCTGGGGGCGTTAGCTCCCAGGAAGCAGCAGCGGTGGAGCCTGGGCGGCCTGGAAATCTGCCAGGCTTCGCTTCGGAGTCCGAGTTTTTAAACCCTGCCCTCTCCTGCCCGCCATTGGAATTGCTGGTTCCGGTGGACTTGGGGGCGGGGGCGCCGTGTGTGGAACTGGGGGGCACTCGGAGAGGGGGACCTCCACCACTCGTCGACAAATTCACTGCCGGGACGTTGTGGGTGACGCTGGCCATGACATCACGTCCTGTCCCTGGCCAGGACGAAAGAGCCTCTCTGGTGTCAGCCAGCGTGAGCACCGCGCTGATTTGGGACCCTGGGCTGCCGTTTGCACTGAGTGCGCCAGACTCTTTCCACTGCGCACGCGCCTCTCCCCAGGGGCCGCCGGCGTGGGCTGCTCGTGGGAAACGTGATTGGGGGCGGGGTGTTGTGTATTGACTTCACCCCTAGTTTCAGCTACTCTTTTCAGTCTTGATCTTCCTTTTGCTCTAATTGTCTCATCTGTCTTCCTCAGTTTGATGGCATCTTACTGTATTTATAGATCACTGTCCAGTAAGTCACCTTGAATCAATTCTTTCTTGAGCAACGTGGGGTGGGAACAGGTGACTATCGATGCTGCTGCTCTCTGCTCCACACCGTCCCTGTGCTGACTGGGACCCGGCTTTGCCCCCCGTGGGTTCTGAACGACACGCAGCACCAGTCTCCCCACTGCTGTTGGGTCCAGTCTCCTGTTCAACGCAAGAGGCCTGTGAGTAGCGGGGAGGACAGTGGGCACCGAAACCCCCCAGTCCCTCCTCACAGTCTATTCCCGGGCTCCATGCCAAGCCTACAGCTGCTGCTTAAACCCAGACGAATGCCAGCAAACTTTGGTAGGAAAGACTCATAAATACTGATCTGTGATGTAAATACTGATTTTAAATGCACCTAACATGAGTAAGGCCACCCTCTCTCGTGTCAGTCAAAAGGAAGAGAAACCTGTGAGCTGTCCAAGGGCTGTCACCATCACCACCTGTGCCACGGGAGGCTCTCAGCCCTGGCCGAGGCTTCCGCACACGCGTCCCTCCCCTTTGCACTGTGGAGGTGGAGAGCAGACACCCACCAGGTCCCTGGGCAGAAGGAGATGGTAGCAGGAAGGGACCCGGGGAGAACCAGAGAAACGGACCGAAGAATCAGAGGGAACCATGGCCAGGAGGAAGGCTGGCCCAGAGACTTCGGAGCAAGCACGAGCAAATAAAAGCGAAGGCATCAGAAACGAAAGAGACGGCCAGAGTCGCAAGGAAGGAGTGGACGTAGCCCTGGATGCACGTTCTTTGGTCACCGGCAGCACCTCCTTTGAACTGAGAAGACTCGGGTCAGCCCAGGGTCTTGGCTTCTCAGCCCCAGGGTCGTAGCGGAGCGGGACGTCTCAGAATAGTGTGCTTCCTCTAAATCACGGGTGGCCGGTCACCAGGCTGCCTCCCAGTTTCGTCTTCCCCTTGCACCACCGTCTGGGACTCTCCTGAAAATTCACCTTTAACCACAGGGTGGGAGGCTTCCCCCGTGAGCTGGGCCCTGCGCCTAATGCTGAGCACCCATCCCAGGGCAGACGGTGGAAGGACAGCAGTCCCAAACCCTGGCCCACGTCTCACCTCCCACTCTCCCGAGTGCAGAGCAGCGGGTATGTGGCCAAGCACAGTGTTATCTGTCTTCGCCCTTGCAGCTGACTGCTGATGAAATGAGGGCATTTAACCTTCAGTGATGAACCATTTGTCTGCAGACAGATCAGAGTGTGCGAGCAGCCTTGCGTGGTTGGCCGAGCTTCCATTCCTGCCCCAATCAGCTGTGCCCAGGAAGACGAGTCCCTCCCGCTGCTGAGAAACTCCAGCTCCCTGCGGGGAGGGGGAGGCTTGCCCTGCAGGGCTCCACCTGAGAACCGCTGCACCTGTCCTCAGGACCCTCTCTCTCTCTCTGAACAAAACCAGCCTTTCTTTGGTAGCGGAGTGCATGTCTGCAGAAGAGGAAATGGAACTCCTGATAACCAGCATTCGTTACCAAAAGGATTAACCCAAACAGGAGCTGGGACACCACTGGGGTGGGGGTGGGGTGGGATCTGAATTCTCACGCTGTGCTCACGCCCGACCTCGCCCAGTGGAGCGGCGAGCTTTACAAGCCCACGGACTCGGGGAAGACCCTTCGTAAGTGTCCTCTGCCCCTGCCTGTGCGTCACCCTCCCCGTTGCTACCCTGGATGAATGGGTGCCACCCGTCTGTTTCGTTTTACCTGAGTGCTGCCTTTTCATAGCTGAGTTGTTGGGCGGAGGACAAAAGAGAGAAGAATGGCAGCCCAGACCCAAAAAGCACTCATCCCCCCCCCTCCTTCCACCTCTGAAATGACAGCCCACGTGCAAAGGAGGGGCTTACAAAGTGAATTTCCTTTGCTGACCCCCACTCTTCCCATTGGAGGGAGGGTTTAAAGGTCGGCGGGAGCAGGACACCCTGACAGTCAGTGCTGATCCATTAAGAATTTCAAAACAGGGACCGCAGAGCAGTAACCAAGTGCGGGGCCTGGGCGTCTATCTGCCCTGGACCAATGGGGGCCCATGAAAATCACTGCGTGCTGCTTGGGTCTTCCCGGAAGAAGCCGAGGGGTCCCGGGCAGCCCCCTCCAGGGGGTTCCAGGGCACTCGTGGAGGCAACGGATTTTAAATGTGTTTCTCCAGGCCTCTGTTTTTTTTCTTGGAAAAAAATTTTAGCCCAAATGCTAATTGTATCACTGCTCTGGAGATTTTTCTAAGAAGAGACGCTTATGGGCCCTTGGTCATGCCACCGCTGGGGGCTGCACTGTGGTCTAAGGACCTCCCCACCATCATAAGAAACTTGGACAACCTGTGTGCAGGGGGCTTTCCACTGCAAGTTGCTGAAGCTCCCCCCCAAAGGAACGGAAACAGTGGGAAACGCATGGGCTCCCATGAGAAGTCGGAAAGTGGGAAGCTTCTGGGCTTAGTTCTTCCATCAGCTCAGAGACATTGTGGGGGGCTGGGGTTCTTCCCACCTTTCCCTTCTGTCGCCCTCAGCTGCGACATCAGGCCCCCCGTTTGATTTCGGACCCCCGCTTCTTTATCAGGGCTAGGGGAGAGACTCCCCTCCGCGCTTCCAACAAAAACCCACGGAACCCACAGACGCCTGCCATGCCCTCTGAACGGTGACGGTGGGATGGGACGGCGGTGGTCAGCATTTGATGCAGAACAAATAAAAATATCTGAGAATTCACCGGATCTCCTGTGAGAGGGGAGTCAGAGCAAGCAGCTCCAGACACGTCTAAAAGAACTAAAATAATAGTCTTTGCCGAAATGAGAAACAAAGTTGGAAACAGAACCACACAAAGGGAACATCCCTGGGGTGTGTGCGCATGCACACTTCCATACACACCGCCAACCGAGCCGGCAGGACGGGGCGGACAAAGGAACCGCACGCAGCAGATTTCACTCAAGCGCGTGCCTGCTTTATTCTCTTCGTGGGTCCCCATCAGTATTGATTGCTCTGCTGTTAGAAATAACAGACAGGAGTTCTCCCACTGAGTACACACCCACTCACACGGAGATAAATGTGAGTCATGTCAAGAATTCACGTTTGGGGCACCTAGATTCTAGAACTCCGGCTCGGCGCAGCCCTGGGCCTCCCTCCAGAATTACAAGAGTTGAGGTGTAACCAAATTCCGGCTGGACTCCCTTCAGTAAGCACTCAACTGACATTTTTAAAATGTAATTTTATTGAGCGTACGGGGTGCCGTTGGTTAATAAAGGGATACAGGTTTCGGGCACACAATTCTGTCACACGCCACCTGCATGGTGTAGCATGTGTTCACCACACTGGGTCCCCCTCCATCACCGTCTATCGCCCTTCACCCTCTTCTTCCTCCCACTCCCTCCGGTCATCACCATGCTATTGTCTGCGTCTGAGGGGCTGGGGGTGCTTTTTTTGCTTAATCCCTTCACCTTTCTCACCCAGCCCCACCACCCCTCCCCTCTGACAGCTGCCAGCCTGTTCTCTGTGTCTATGAGTCTGTTTCTGTTTTGTTTCTTTATTGTGTCTCCTAGGTTCCACGTACAAGTAAAGTCATACTGTATTTGTCTCTCTCTGACATTTCACTTAGCATAATACCTTCTGGGTCTATCCACATGGTCACAAAAGGGAGGGTTTTGTTCTCTTTTTGGCCAGTTAACACCCCGTTGTGTACATGGGCCACGGCTCTTTCCTCCACTCGTCTACTAATGGCGCTCGGGCTGCTTCCAAATCTTGGCTGTTGTAAAAAACGCTGCAGTGAACATAGGGGTGTGTATATGCCTTCAAATCAGTGTTTCAGTTTTCTTTGGATATATTTCCAGAAGTAGAATTGCTGGCTATAAGGCAGTCCCATTTTAAATTTTTTTGAGAAAACTCCATACTGTTTTCCACAGTGGCTGCCCCAGTCTGCGTTCCCACCAACGGTGCACGAGGGCCCCCTCTTCTCCACGTCCTCTCCAGCACCTGTTGTTTGTTGATTTATTGATGATGGCCATTCTGACAGGTAGGAGGTGGTACCTCATTGTGGTTTTAATTTGCATTTCTCTGATAATTAGTGACGTTGAACATTCTTTTATGTATCTATTGGCCATCTGTATGACCTCTTGGAGAACTGCCCATTCAAGTCCTCTGCCCATTTCTTAATTAGGTAGTTTGTTTGTTTGTCTGTTTTGTGAGTTTTATAAACTTCGGATGTTAAGCCCTTATCAGATGTATCTTGGGTGAATATGTTCTTTCATTCACTCAGCTGTCTTTTCATTTTGTTGATGGTTTTCTTTGCTGTGCAAAACCTTTTTAGTTTAATGTAGTCTCATTTGTTTATTTTTTTGTTTCCCTCACCCAGAGTGATATATCAGAAAAAATATTTCTATGACAAACATCCAAGATTTTACTGCCTGTGTGTGTTTCCTTCTAAATTTTTGTGGCTTTGAGTCTTACATCTAAGTCTTTAGTCCATTTTGAGTTTATTCATGTGTATGGTATAAGCAGGTGGTCTAGTTTAATTTTTTCTACACATGTTCAATTTTCTGAACACCATTTATTGAATAGACTATCTTTATCCCTTGGTATGTTTTTGCCCTCCTTGTCAAATGTTAATTGACTATAAAGGCATAGGTTTATTTCTAGGCTCTGTATTCTGTTCCAGTGATCCATATGTCTGTTTTTTATGCCAGTACCATGCTGTTTTGATTACTATAGCCTTGTAGCATAGTTTAATATCAGGCAGCATGGTTCCTCCAACTTTGTTCTTCTTTCTCAAGATTGCTGTGGCTGTTCTGGGTCCTTTGTGGTTCCATATGAACTTTGGAATATTTGTTCTACTCTGTATTTTGGCTGCTTCTTTGTGTTTATTTCTGCATACTAGATAGACCTGCCATGACTCCAGGCTTCATGGCGTGGCCTTATGCAGTAGGTGTCCTGTGGGACCCAGTGGCACCATGTCCTTGATCACCTGAGCTGGGCACTCTAGGACTGTCCCTTGTGTGGGTTATATAAGCCCTCCTGTCCCCACTGAACCTTGAATGCTATTGGCCCATGCCTGCACGGGCTGGCTGACTGAGAATCAGCCTCGACCACAGCGTGTGAAATGTCATGCAGATGCTGAGCACTCCAAGCAGAGTTCGCCTCGGCAGGGTCTGGTGCCTGCAGAGATCTCCCTTTGGAGATGCTGCTGGTGAAGCTAACGGAAATGGACCCGGCTCTGATGTTGCCTGAAGCCGGCCACTGGGTGTGTTGGTTCTGGGGCCTCCTGGGAGAAGCTGTGATGCAGGCCAGTGTCAGAGGCTGTCTATGCCTGGCCCTTGGCAACTAATTTGGAGAGTCTCGATGTGGCCTCCTCTGTAAACCTGTGGCTATAAGACGCCCCTTCGGCTGGTTCAGCTGGTTATTCAGGGTGACTGTTCTTCATCAGTTGGCATCTTGAAGTTTCCTTTGGACAGTATATGCTTTCTTCTCATGCACTTGGATGAAATTTGGAGTAGTTGCCAGCAGGTGCTCTTATATTCTTCTTGGAGAGTCACCTGTGTACGACCACGTGTTGCATTTTCTAGACATGCCAGACTCTAAGCACATAAATGGAGGCAGCTGACATTTTCAGCGACATGCCTGACTGAACAGGCTGATCTGTGGAATTAGGGGGATGAGCCTTGGAATGCGGAGACGTGGTCCTGAGAACTGTTTGTGTTGCCACAGAAAGTAGCAGGGTGTAATTTCCCCTCCTATCCATTCAGCTGACATACACAAAAACCTTAGTATTCTCTAATTGCTTGGAATTCTCCCCTTGCTGTTATTGCAATTTAAAAGAATTAGCAGCAACCACAAGAGCTCTCCACCAACAATTGAACTTGGGTAGAGGCCTGCCTGGCACGCAGAGCAGCTGTGAGAGGACCTGGCACACTCCTCCAGGTCTACAGAGGTGGGGCCTCGCTTACCTCTTGGGAATGTTCCCCCCTTGCTTTCAAAAGCGGCCCAACCTCTAAGCACTTAGGGAATGAGAAAAGTGGAGGTTGAGGTTTGAAAGGCTGAGTATTGAGCAACTTGATGTCCTACAGGCATTTAAAAATAGCAAGTGCACTAGTTCACTGTAAACTGGGGGTCCCTGGAGGTCCAGGTGCATCCAGAGTATGCAGATCCTGCAAGGCCTGGGGCGCAACCTGCAGGGATCTGCCTTCTGCCAGGGCTCCCTCCCTCCCCCCTATCAGGGCCTTATCTCTCTGGTGCCTTATTGCTGCACGTATCTGTTAAGTGGGAAAAGAGTCTAAGCCGGAGGGATGAAAGAGCCATGAGACAATGTCTGGACTTGATGTGGGAAGAAAAGCCACCCAGGGAGCCTTCTCACCAGATCCAGAGCTAGGCACACAGCAACCCACCGGGCAGCACGGGGGGTGCCAGGCATCGCGCGAGAAACACCCATGGCGGGTGTTAGAGGAATTTGGAAAAGCGAAAAGCAAATGAGACTCTTAAATCAGAATACATGCTTAGGGTATTGTTTTGCTCCCTAAGCGTATTCCCTATAAATCTCACCCCCAAAGGGACGCCGGGTCTGGTTTCTTCCCTGGGACCCACCGGACCTTCTACTGACAGAACTCTCTCCGACATGACACCCTCTGACGTGTCCCTGCTGAGGGTGGACAGGAGCAGGCAGGGATTCTGTCTGTTCTGCTCCCTCTCGACTCCAGGAACTGGAAGCACGCCTGGCACATAAGGGATATGGGATCACTACTGCTGAATAAATGAATAAAAGAATAACATCCACTGTGTTCTAGGACTTTACAGGTGACAAAGCAGTCACACGTACGTTCTCACTGAGCCTCCACTGAGCCCTCTGAGGTGGGCTGGCACTCTGTCCTCGTTTTATCCGAGAGGAGTCAGTGCTCAGCCGCCCCCCCCCTGCACCCCTCCCCCACGTCCCTGAACTCGTCATTCACAGTCGACTGGTTTGCATGCAGTTGCTGCTCCTCCAGTCCTGGCCCCATGTCTCCCCGTCACCCCCGAGGTGACCGTCTCGGGAAGAGAATGTCTGGGGCAAAGGGGGCCTTGCTAACACATCCCTTCGACCTGTTTCAGGTGGGACTTTTTCGAAAATCGGGCGTGAAGTCTAGGATCCAGGCCTTACGCCAGATGAACGAGAACTTCCCCGAGAACGTCAGCTACGAGGACCAGTCTGCCTACGACGTGGCGGACATGGTGAAGCAGTTTTTCCGGGACCTCCCCGAGCCCCTGTTTACCAACAAGCTCAGCGAGACCTTTCTCCACATCTATCAGTGTGAGTGCGAGGAATGCAGACCCGCGTTCCCACGTGCGCCTGTCCACCTGCAGACTGTGCTTTAACTATGCGAGTAACACACGGACTCATGATCTGCCCTCCTCCCCAGAAGGAACTTTGCTCACAGTTAGAGAGGGACGTCTCCAGGCCATGTTGCAGGCATTGGAAAACACCTTTTTGACCTCAAGAATTTGACTCTTGATAGGGATTGGCCTAACCTCTAAAATTAACTTGCAACATCCTTTTAATAAATTTAAAACGAAAAGGGCACACGATAGAATTTATTCTGTCTATAGGTGTTTTAAAAACCCATTTAATTTTCTAAAATTAAGCGTGTCCTTGGGATACATGAAATTCAAAGCCAAACATGTTAAAATGCCTGGAAATAAAAGGCAAAAGTATTTTAATAACAGTGTATTTTAGGTGGCGAAAGTAAGCAAACTGAATCAAGCTTCACACTAAATTCAACCTACTTTATATTTTCCCTTGAAATTAAGGGATGTTAAATTGATCATTTTCAGCCAAGCCTCTATAATTAAAATAATCACAAAAGTAACAAATTTTTATTAAAAGGCATAGCCTGTTAAAAGTTCATTGCCAAGGGGGATGTTAGTAATGAACATGGACTCTTTCTACCTATGATAATGTTGTCATTATAAATTATTTTGAAGATCCAGTCCCAATTCTTTAGGAAAAAAAGCATTTGGCCCATGGACTTTGAGTTTTTGGCAAAATCTGCCTGAAGTAGACCTCACCGTGGGATGGGTCCAATTTGAAGACTGTAGAGAAATCAGTACTAAAAACCTTTGAGTCTACAAATGTTGCAAATTCAAAAAGAACTATGATAGGCACCACTGACAGAATCAAGTGGCAATCCACTAAATAAATACTATTTTGTCAAAGCGAGTAGGTTGAATGAGTGACATGGGAGCCGCTGTCCTTCGTGATGTCCCTGAGCGTGTCTTCCCATCTGGGCAGGGTTGCGGGGACACACCCACTGCCTCCCAGCGGGCCCCTCTGAAGGTCTGGCTCCCCCCCTTCCCCAGACGTCCCCAAGGAGCAGCGGCTGCAGGCAGCACAGGCGGCCACCCTGCTGCTGGCGGACGAGAGCCGGGACGTCCTGCACACACTGCTGTGCTTCCTGCACGACGTGGTCAGCCTGGTGGAGGAGAACCAGATGACGCCCATGAACCTGGCCGTGTGCCTGGCCCCCTCGCTCTTCCACCTCAACCTCCTGAAGAAGGAAAGCTCCCCCAGGTGGGTTCTCCTCTGTACCAACCAGCACCCAAAACCGACGACGGCCTCCCCAGCCCATTAACAAAAACCTCCTTGTGTTGCGTTTTGACTCAAGAATTCGTCAGCTCTTCATTTATAATCAGAAAAAGTCTCCAGGCGACCTAACTCGGGTGCCCAGAATCAGAGAATGGTCCAAAGGGCATTGAGGAATGTCCTGGTGGTCCAGGAAACCTGAGGAATTTGTTTTGTTTTGCATGTGTGAGTGGGAAGGAAAGTAAAGTGTGTGAAGTAGTATTTTATGATCTTTAACTTTAAAAAACAAAAGAGAGAAAGGCTAGATTCCAGGTCCAAGCACAGCAGCTTGGGGTGAAGTGGTTTCAGACTTGGGGAAAAAAATAGACTTGTACCCCTGCCCCCACCAGTTATTCCTGCCCTTGGGTTCTTCCACGCTGTGGTGTTATGAGCCACCGGACCCTCAGCCTGCCCCCAATGGGAGGTGTGCTGATGGCAGTTAAGTGGCCATGAGAGAGGCTGGGGTCCCGCCCCCGCGCCCCCTCCCCCCGCCCCGCCGCCATCCCCAGGCAGGAGCCAGAAGCACAAAGGGAAAGCTTGCTTCCTGAAGGACCCCGGGGTTTGGGGCCTGCTCAGGACCGCCCCCTGCACTTGCAGAGGCATCCAGAGGAAGTACGCCACCGGGAAGCCAGACCAAAAGGACCTCAGTGAGAGCCTGGCCGCCGCTCAGGGCCTCGCCCACATGATCGCCGAGGGTGACCGGCTGTTTGAGGTGAGTGAGGGCTGGCCCCGACGTCCCCGCGGCTCCTGGAACCGGAGCAATGCTCAGACAGTCAGCCCCGGGTTAGTTCCTGAGTTTACAATGACAGGAGTTTCCATGGAGCTCTGGTCTTGGCCGCCAAGAAGTGGGAGGGGCTACCTCCGTCTCCCACGGAGGCGTGGTGGGTAAAGACGTCTGGGTTGGCTGCGACAATTGTCCTGAGAGTGGTTGCATCACCTTCGCCTGCACAGGTCCAGGCAAGCCAGCCAGTCACATCCTTTTGGATTTTACCACAGGGTTTGACTGGGTTCAACATCTATGTGTGTGCCTCTGGGGGGTGTGCGAGACAGTGACCGTTCCTGTTCATGGAGAATCAATAGGGACTCATGAGTGCAGCGCCCAGAGAGGTTAAAGAAGGGGGCCGGACTTCCAGCTGCTTTTGTGGCAAATTTGGCGTCTGTGATCGGGAAAAGTGTGCTAAAAAGATACAGCTATCTCTAAGTCATGCTAGATGTTTCTCTGAAGTCTACATGCTTTGAGTTTCCTGAGCCCACATTTTTGCCAAACAGAATAAAGACACATTAAAGGGAAAGTTCAAGGGAAATGGGAAGGCCACTGCAGTGTCTGGGGTGATAAATGTAGCCTCAGAAACAGACTTGGGTTTCCTGACTTTAGGAAGCCCCACCCCCCACCACCAGCCTCACATCTGATCTCAGGACAATGTCTCCTGGCCCGTGGCACTTGGCCAGGGCTGATGCAGAGAGCCTTTGATGAGATGACATTGCTTTCTTTATCGGTCCTGACATTCTTTACTGCAGCGTGTCGCTCCGCCCTGCCCTGCAGGTCCCGCACGAGATGGTCGCCCAGTTTCATGACGCGTATGTGGAGGCTGAGATCCATGCCCCGACTCTGGAAGACCTGGGGACCCAGCTGGAGGACAGCGGGGCCACTTTCCACACCTACCTGGACCAGCTCCTCCAGGGCCTGCAGAAGGAGGCCAAGGAGAAGTTCAAGGGGTGGGTGACATGTTCCAGCACAGACAACACAGACCTGGCTTTCAAAAAGGTAATCTCGGGGCTCCCAAAATGTACCCGAAAGAGCTGCATCCGACAACCAGGGATTTGTTTTGTTTAAAAAAAATAGGCTGCTACCCATGGGCTTGGCACGCAAGCAACCAGGCCGAAGTCCCTTTCTGGGGAGGGCCGAGGAGCCGGGTTGCACGTACTCAGAGCGCCGGCCATGGAGCCAGCCTGCTGGGTCCCAGTCCAGTGTCTGTCCCCTGGCTGTGTCACACCGGGCAGGTCACATGCCTCTCTCTGCCTTGGTTCCCTCGGTTGCAGGACGGACATAATAAAAATGCCCCGGCCAGGGGAGGGCTGTTTGAACACCCAGTGGGCTGGGAGAGCACCTGGCCAGCAGCAGAACCAGTGTGTGTGTTGATGGAAATTGCTTTATAATCATCGTCGTTATTATTTTAACCCTAAGGACTACCGTTATAAAATGGTAAACCTATAAAATAGGCAGACTCACTCTTTCAAGACGCATGGTCAGGGATTTGGTGGAACACCCCAGGGAAGCAGGAGGGCTTTTGCTTGCCCGACTGACCTCTCAGCATCCGTGGGTGTCTTTCCCGAGGTGGGCGACGGGAACCCCCTGAAGCTGTGGAAGGCCTCGGCGGAGGTGGAGGCCCCACCGTCGGTGGTGCTGAACCGCGTGCTGAGGGAGCGCCACCTCTGGGACGAGGACTTCGTGCAGTGGAAGGTGGTGGAAACCCTGGACAAGCAGACAGAAGTCTATCAGTATGTGCTGAACAGCATGGCCCCCCACCCCTCCCGGGACTTCGTGGTCCTCAGGTAAGCCGGACCGGCGGTTAAATGCCTTCCGCTCCTAAGCAGGCTGGGAGCTGCGGGGGGGCACAGTTCAGAGCCCTTGCGCCCAGATCCAGCCCGCGCTGGGGACACCAAGCCAGCCTCGCCCCCCTGAGCAGAACCTATGGGGGACACCTGTGCCCTGCTGCATCTGTGCCCAACTTCCTGCTCCTTCGCCCACTTTGCGGCTCTGTGGGTCTCTCCTGAGGCCCCTCCGAGATGCGGCATATAGTTTATTGGGCCGTAAATATGGTTCATTTCCTCAGCACAGAGTCCCGAAAATAGCTGCTGTTTGGCCCATTGGGCTTCCTGCCAAGTCATGCAAATCAAATGACGTTTCTCGCCTTGAGCCCTGTGGGAGGCGAGCCCTTGGTCCGTGTCGCCCTCAGGACCGGAGTGTGTGCGACTTCGGCCCCCACCACTGCGCACAGGAACCAGGGCGCAGCCCTGCAGGTCCCCTGTGCCGTGTCACTGGGTGTCCAGCGGGGCATCAGGGCCAGAGCAGGCTCGCAGGACTGTCTCCCCTGCTGACCCAGGGCCCCGAGAGGTCTGGGCGCGGAGAGGGCTGTGGGCCAGGGACAGGCAGTTTGCTCGGTGGAGCCGTGGGTGCGTGGGGGCTGGTGAGTCAGCACCGCATCCGACAGAGGGGGGAGTCAGGACACACCCAAGACAGTGTAATGAGATCTGTATATCGTTTTTATTGATAACGGATGGCAGGCGCCAGCCCTTCCCTCGGATTCAAGGTGTGAAAGGAATCCCTAGTGTACGTTTGAACCAGTTTCTTTATGAAAGTTAGTCTTGACGGCGAACTAAAGGTTACTTTTCACATAGGACGTTTACGCCTGTGCAGTGGGTCCTCGGGACCTTGGACTTTAAGGGTCACTGTTCCCTAAATATATGTGTTTATCTTAGCGACTGGTGGAGAACAAGGGCAGTTCTGCGGGTGGCTCAGGACCACAGTTATGGGGACATTAGTCATCTGGGGGAGGCTAAGCTTCACGCCTTCACTCTCACAAGCAGCAAGCAAATTGCTCTGCTAGGGGGGCGGCCATGGGGATGGGGCCGGCCATGTGTCCCCTCCGCCCCCGGAGATGTGGCTGAGGGCCAGAGGCCAGCACAGGGCTTCCGTCCATCCGTCCGTCTACCAACTGCTGTTTTTTAGCACATCCTTCCATCACCGTGGTGCCGGGCACCGCCGGGGGCTTCAGCAGGACAGTGGGCCCCAGTCTTGCTCTCTCGGGATCTCTATTTTACTAGGGAGAAAGAGTCTGCCCATAATAAGTAAGCGGGCGAGGGTTACTTAGGCCAGGGGCACGGGTAAGAGATGGGGAGAGCAAGGGATGGAGTTTTATTTTTTAAAATATATTTGATCCATTATGCTATTGTAGTATTACAGTATATGCAGTTGTAGTATTACAGTTCTCTCCCCTTTATTCCCCTCCACCCTGCACCCTCCTCCCACCGACATTCTCCCCCGCTTAGTTCATGTCCATGGGCCGTGCATCTAAGTTGTTAGGCATCTCCACTTCCTATACTATTCTTACCCGCCCCCTGTCTATTTTGTACCCACCATCATGAGAGGCTGAGGTTTTCAATGGAGTGGACAGAGCGGGGCTCTGAGTGGAACGAGCGAGTCCCAACTCCAACACTGTGTGACCGCCACCTCAGCCGAAGTCTGGTCCCCAAGGCAGATCTCAGCGCTGGCTGCGAGGCCATTTCTGGGCTCAGAGCCCGGCTTTGCCCCGCACTGTGTCGGCGTCACCCACACTTACAGAAACCACAGGACTAGTCCAAGTAACTGGGCCTGGAGTGGGGGCAGGAAAACCCGTGTGGCCCTCAGCAGCGCATTCACGCCTTCCTCTCCACGCCGCCACTGTGACGGGCGGTGGTTGCCCCACAGGACCTGGAGGACCGACCTGCCCAAAGGAATGTGCGCCCTGGTGGCCCTCTCCGTGGAGCACGAGGAAGCCCAGCTGATGGGCGGCGTGCGAGCCCTGGTGATGGACTCACAGTACTTGATAGAACCATGCGGCTCCGGCAAGTCGAGGCTGACCCACGTCTGCAGGGCGGACCTGAAGTAAGTGGGGGCTCCCGGGTGGCAGGCACGCTGCCATTGCTGGCCAGGGCCCTGTCTGCTGTCCTGATTTCCTATTTCACTGTACTTTCCCCTCGTAGCCATGGACGGGCTTGTGTAGATGTTGGGCATGTCCCCCACCCTGCTTCCTCTTCCCCAGCTTTCCTGAGATGCAGACCTTTGACTGGAGCCTGTGCTCTTTTCCCTGCTTCCCATTTTGCCCCCACTTTTCTGTCTGTGCATCTCGCACGGAGCAAACACAGACATGGGAGCTCCAGCAGGAGTCCCCTCCCTGGGGTCCCCTCACCCCGGCCCCCTGCCACCCCTGCAGCTGCCCTCCGTGGAGAAGAAACTAGCTCCAGTCCGGCCTCTCCCTGGTGTTCGTGGTGCGGAGCCATGTCCTCAGTCTGGGGAGATGGGTGCTGGGTTTTCTTGGGCGGTTCTAGAACTCAGTCTGAATCCTCCCAGCGGAGGAGGTGGGTTAGAGCAGCCAGTGAGCCCTGAGACGATGGACTGATATTTGGGTTCTCTGAGCCCCGAGGGGCAGCCCAGGGGCTGTAGGCCTGTGTCCGGGTGGCACAAAGACGTCCCCCTCCGACGTGGTGGTAGATCGCTGTGCTGTGTCCGGAAGGGGACTTCCCCACTTCCCCCTGGTTTCTGTCCCCACAGAGGCCACTCCCCAGAATGGTACAATAAAGGCTTCGGACACCTGTGTGCGGCGGAAGTGGCCAGGATTAGAAACTCTTTCCAGCCCCTCATTGCGGAGGGTCCAGAAACGAAGATCTGAGTCTTCCCCCGAGTGACCTGCAACTCAGGGAAGAGGAAGCGACAGCAGACCCCCGTGGGAGGGCGTGTGCTCCTGAGAAAGCAGGAGAGAGAACGGGTCACCGCCTAACCCAGAGATGCCGAGAGGGCGGAGTGTGGATGTCGCAGGAGCCTGTGAGCACC
Organism: Sturnira hondurensis; assembly: GCF_014824575.4. NCBI lineage: Eukaryota > Metazoa > Chordata > Mammalia > Chiroptera > Phyllostomidae > Sturnira > Sturnira hondurensis. Next base: position 15,631,962 of record NW_028082350.1, on the reverse strand, counting down.
TGCCCAGCCTTCCTGGAGGCAGCTATATCATTACTAATATAATTTTCTTAAAAACTAAAGCATTTATCTGTGTTCCTTAAAATTAAGTAGATTTTCTCCTTGTGCATTGCCTAATTTGCTATTTATAAGCTTCTAAGAAGCATATTCTTAACTGTAAATAAATGTATGTATAGCCCATGTACATGTGTGTATATCTCTCAGCTACTGTGTATATATGTAAAGTACCCATTTTATATATAATTGCATATTTTGAAACGCATCTGACTTGGTGAGTCCCTTCCTTACCTGGTTCTTTCCAAGTGGCCCGACCCCCGCACCCCCCCTTCCCGTCCTGTAAAGGGAGCAGGAGCTGCTGCTAAGGCCAAGGTGTGACCCTGTGTCCCCTGTCATCTGCCCTGATGTTCAACCAAAGATGAGCCAACCAAAGGAAAACAAAAGAAAAAGGTTCTCCTGTGTCCGCAGGTTGTTTCCGTTATTCAAAACCTGAGCGTCAAGGGGTGGGTAAAGCCGGGAAAAGAACAGTTACTTCTGTGAAGGCAAAGAAGTGGGATGGGCGGGAGAGTCCCAATCAGTCTAAAGCCGGATTCTCAGGGGCTCCTGGTCCCCACCAGGTGCGGGTTCAGTAAAGTCCCAGCAAGCCCTGGGGTCAGTGGGAGAGAGGACCCAGTGCCTCCCCCTCCCCCGCCCCACCCCACACCTGTGCCCAGTCTCAGCCAAAGGGAGGCTCTGTGCTTTGTCCCGTTTCCACAGATACACTTTGTGATGATCTTAGACGTCCTTCTGTTTGACCAGTGGCCTATTTGGCCGCAGTTAATCAGCATTTTCTTACCAGTGCATTGCACTGAGTTTAACTCGGCACCAGAGGAAGGGGGCTGATGGTCGTTTAAGAGTCCTGAGCATTCCAGCTTCAGAGGACTCTTATTTTGTTATGTGTGATGCCCTAAAGATGGAATTTGTTCAACTTTGCCACCTGAAAGACAGGGTTTGAAACTTACGTAAGACCAAAACTATGATCCTCTATTAGCTTTAGAAAATGTAGCCAAGTTTGCTAAATCCACGTTCCTTCATCAGCCAGTCCAGCCACCTGGGCAGCAACCCAACATTATTTATTAAGCTATAGACTAAGCAAATCGAGGCTCCTTAACTGATTGTTAATGGATTTAAATTGCTTTTTATTGTAATTCAGTAGTTATACAGACCAAGATAATTTATTGTATTTGATTTCAGGGAGATAGATTTCTAAATAGAGATTGGTATCATAATTTAGCAACTGGGGTGGGAGGGGGGGAAAAACTTAAATGTTTTCCCTTTTTTTATATTGTATGCATTTCTGTAATGTTTTCTCTTATCAGCATTGTGCAATTATTTTATTGAGAGGAATAAAAATGCTATATGTGAGTTCCGTGTGGTGCAAGGAAAACCAGACTGTTTGAATTGTGACCCAAGAACATTTCGTTTCCCTGCCCTTTTGAGAAAGTGGCAACCAAGCCATAATGTTCCCTTTGGGCAATGCTCCATGGGCAAAACCAAGTCACTTCTGCCACCATCTGAAATCCATACGTGCTGGGCGACTTGAATGGGCAAGGCCATGGGGGAAGTTTAACGAAGGCCCTACTCCAGAGACGAGGCCCTGCCTGTTTGGAAACTGCGCTGGGCACCCAGGGATAGAAGATACGGTGTCACCAAACTTAGCATGCACGCAGGTCCCCTGGGGAGGTTCTTCGAAGGCAGACTCTGGTCCAGGCAGTGCGGGGTGGGCCTGAGGGTTTGCATTTCTCATAGGCCCAAGGACCTAGGAGGAGCAAGGACCTAGAGCATTCTTAAACCAGAATGAAAACAGGTATGATTATATTCCTGGCCCCCCTTCTCTTCAAACTACATGAATTTTTAACATTTTTATTCACATGTTAGTGACACCACTTCTGCCTGACATCTCTGTGCCTCTAAAAATAAAAGGAAAAGGAGGGGAAAGCTGTGTCAAGCTTGCTGATCAAATACCACAGTATTTTTTTATTCATTGCTACTTTTCCAATGGAAATAAAATATGATCTTGCATTTAAATATTCTATCTATACCTCATGTGTATTTTTACCTCAATTGTTGCTATCAATCAGCAATTGTAAATAAAGAATTGCCGAGGCAAATAAATTTATATACATTAAATATTTCCTATTTTATATAAAATAAACCCTGCTTTTTATGTTTCACCCTGTAAGTGGACCACCCGCTGCATGAGGAAGATTTCTGTTTGAGTCCAGGACCCCTTGTCCTGTACTTGACATCTGTCCCAACTTCAAGTGCGTTGTTAGCAGCAGACACCCACTCACAGTCTGGCTGCCTCGACCTACGTCTAAGGCATTCAGGTCATGGGGAGGGATTTGTTTTGCCTTTTGTTGTGCTTGAGTCTGGTTACACAGACACGTGTGTAGTATTTTCATGGAAGGGTCAGTGAATTACAGCTACGTTTCACTGCCATTGAGTGGACGTGAAACTGGGAGTAGACGGAGTGACGTGTGGCTGCCGCTCTTGACCCGGAAGAGGAGCCAGTGTGGCCTCTGAGCCTCTTGCCTCCCACGGCACGTGTCCTGGGCCTCAGTCCTAATAGGGAACGCAAGGGGGCCCCTCGCTGAGCAAGGAGGAGCTCCCGCATCTCAGCTGCCGGCTGCAAAGGGACGTCAGGCGCAAGGGTCCTCTGTCCTGCCCATGCAGAAACTGTCCGCACTCGCTCTCTGCTCACCGCCCCTCCCCTTCTCCCACTACCTGCAAGTTTTGATCTCCTAGGCACAGGAGAAATGTCAGCGGCCACTTTGCCACTTCCATGGGAGAGAAGACATGTGGAAGGTCATTCTAGGGGGTCACAGGCTTCAAATGTGGTCCCAGGACCCTCAATCCTAGGAATTCAAGCTTGATCGTGCGTGTACCCCATGAAACTCTCCGCAGGGAGCTGCTCTGCATCCATTGATATTTGGCCACAGAAAAACTGACATAGGCCTTTTTCTCAGGGAGGCAACATAACATCAATTAGACCGCAGCCAAGACGACAACCTGCTGACACAAAAGCCAAGCGAATGTGTGCAGGCTGCACAGGAGTTCATACATGAACACCAGGAGTTAAAGCATGTTAACGTTGCAAAGCCATGGAGTTCAAACAGCCGACGGTGTGTGATGTTGGGTGTGGCGTGTCCCATGCACACGGTTTAAAGACAATTTACTTCCACTCTAATAGTCCCTCCCATGAGGCCCCCTGGGTGTGTCCAACCTGCACGAGCACTGTGTGGAGTTGAGGCCCTGTATCCCCATAGACAGAAACGAACAGCCCTGGCTGGTGTAGCTCAGTGGATTGAGTGTGGGCCTGCAAACCAAAGGATTGTGGTTCGATTCCCAGTCAGGGCACATGCCTGGGTTGCAGGCCGGTTCCCAGGAGTGAATGCATGAAAGGCAACCATACATTGATATTTCTCTCCCTCTCTCCTTCCCTTCCCACTCTAAAGATAAATAAATAAAATCTTAAAAAAAAAACACCACTACTGCCCTTCTGAGGGCAGTCTTTTAAAGACACTTCTGAGCTAGAATTATTAAAATGTGTGTATTAGCTGATAATGGGAGACTGGAGAAACGGAATTAGCTCATGATGACTCTGAGTTTTCTAGCGTGAAAAAAAATGTGTGTGTGCGGCGAGTCCTGTAACTGATAGAGGGGAAAAGAAGGAGGGAGAGCAGGCTTCCGGTGGGCAGCAGGGCAGGGGGGAACCGGGGGGGGGGGGGGACAGGGATCACGTGAACTCGATTGTGTACCAGCCGTGACCCAGCAGCTGGTGATGCCTGGCAGCCGGTGGGACACACAGGGCTGGAACTCAAGAGAGCGACCAGCGACTGCAGCCAGAAGTAAGTGCCTTAGTTTGCTTCACCGGAGTCCTTCCTGCCTCTTCTGACCTTACATGTTCCAATGACACCAAACTGCTGTCACAGCTCTGTGGCTTTGCATTGACTGAGTCTCCTGCTCTTTGGTCACGTGATCACCTATTTCTCCCTCGGAGCCCTCTGGGGCACCATTTCCTCTGTGGACTTTCCTGACCACACCTCTCCAATGCACCTGTTTCTTTACATAGTTCTCCCGTTGCGTGACTCAGCTTCCGCTCTAGGAGTGAGTGAGTATCTTCAGGGGCAGAGGGGCGAGGCAGGAGGCAGAACCGGAGACACTGCAGCTGTGATCAGGCAGAACCCTGATTGCCCAGCCGTGACACCTGCTGATGTTACCACTGCGGTTCCCTCTCCCCCGCCCCCCACCGAGTGGGCGACCAGGGGAGATTGTGACAAATGGCGGGTGTAGAAGCTCCAGTGAAAACCCTATAAAGCCTGCCACCATTCAACAGAAGGGAGCCATTCCCTGGTCAGACGAAGCCCACTCCATATCTGGGGATGATGGAGCTGAGAGACCAAGGCTGAAGCTGCTAACCCTTTGGTTCCTGGAAGAAGTGAGGGTTTTATGAGTAGAGATGATTTTCACTTTCAAATTTTTAAGATATGTGTTCGCTTTGGGATTAAGTAGTTTAGTGTAACTTTGGTGATGCCTGCATTTTGGCACCTAGTTCTTACTTGCTAAAATGCAACCCCTGACACTTTCTGTGTGATGAGAGTCCCTGTCCCTTTTTTTCTTTCACCTCCTGATGGTTAGGCCAAGGGCTGGGAGCAGAGAAGGGATTAGCTACTAGGAGCAGAGAAAGAACTGACTTGGAACTTTTGAGATGATCCCTGACCTACCACAAGGATGAGCTTTTTCCTCGACAACTAGACTGGTTTTTTCTCTTTTTGCCTGACCCCCTCAGCTGCAGGAAGGTATGGGGCCATTTCAGGATTCGGCCTCTCTCCTTCAGTGGGTGCTTACTTCCCTGGATGTTTGGGTGGTCAGCACTGACTGGCTCAGGTGGGTGCTCCGGGCTTTAGGCTTCCTCCTGCTTCTCAGAGGATTTGTCCATGAGGATGCCTATCTCTGTGTGGTCCTTTCAGTGCCCCATGAATGACCCCCAGGATCCTGGACCCCGTCTCCGTCTGCAACAAAAGCGCCTGACGACTCCAAGCCCGCCTCACTCCCAGGCCCAAGTCGCCAGTCTTCGTAACTGACAGGCACCGGCTCTGGGGGGGCAAAGGAATTCACCTGGGCAGGAGAGCCACCTGCGTCTGCGCACTGAGGGCGTGGCTCGACCCAGTGACCCAGGAGATAATCACACAAAGGACACGCACCCATTCCTTCCCTAAATCTGGTCTACGCTGCGTGGTTTCCTATGAGCAAAGCTGGAAGGCCAGCTGGCAGCCAGCCCTGTGAGGAAGCCCCTCGCCTGACCTTCCTGTGGCTCTGCTGGCCTCCAGGCCGGGCAGGTCTCTAGCTAGTACCACTGCTGCTAGACCAGTTTCCGTCTCCATGGAGATCAGCCGTCCCACCTGGGGAAAAGCTGAGTGATTGCATTTTAATATGAATGAGTTTCAGCCAGAGCTAAAGCACCATAGATTTGCATAAGTGAGCCTTTTGTCTCTTTCTTTAGAATCAAGCTTTGTCTCAGATGAGGAGGATTTCAGGCCTCAGCAGGTAGGTGGGAGCATTTGGGGACTAAGGAAGAGCCTGAAATCACACCTCCACCCGGCGAAGCCTACCCCTGAGTGAATCCTGTGCTAGTGTGACTGGGTGGCAACAGGGCCACCCCCTGCCCGGCCCTGGCAGCCCCTCCCCCCGACCCTCTCATCACCCCTTTCCGCCTCTTCAAAGCAGGCGAAACCTCACCTTGTCATCTGAGAATCTCCGGGGCATTTGGGCTCCCATCCAGCGTTTTCTGAAGGTCTCCTGGAGATGGTTTGGTCAGGAAATTTTGCCTGAGGAACCGTCCCCGCCCGTGTAGAAGTGACAGCCGAGGGGAAACGGGTCCGTGGGAGTCCTGCCTTTCCCGGCTCTGGTGGGACAGCAGGAGGCCGGGTTCCCACGCACCCCACGTGGACAAGAGTTGACGTCAAGTGAGGGGGCACCAAACTGGGGAGCACTGGGGAAAAATGAGAGCAGACTGTGGAAGTATTGACTGGGATTTCTCATGGTCCTTCCGTTTCTCTCTTGCTCCTTTGTCTATAGTGGAAAATACTTGTTGAAAATGCATGACTGTCCATCCCATTTGAGCCACGGATAACGTGTACGGCCTTCCACAAGGACGGACAGTTCAAATATTTTGGAGCCGTAAAGCCGTCCAGCCTTCTAAAATTAAACATGCTCTCTGAGGAGCAGTCTGGGGCGGAGCAGGGTGGGGAGCTTAGGCCAACTGTCTCTGGGGCCCGTCGCCCTCTGGGGCCCTGCAGAAAGAACACGCGCCCTGGACCTGTTGTCTCCTAGAACCTCAGGAAACGCAGTGGTCAACCCAGAAGAGACAAGTGGCAAAGGAGAGCGAACTCATCCTTTGTGTTCTGTCCGTTTGCAGGGGTTCCACTGCAAACCCCACGGCGTGTGCACAAAGCAGGACGCCCATCGGCTGCCTCTGTGCCAACAAGAAGCCAGCGAGGCAGCGTTTGCCGCAAAGTGCACCTTCTTTGGCTGCACTGCTGACTTTGCAGGAGGCTGCGGGGCTGCCCTAACCTCCCCACCACCAGTACGTCCCAGTGTCGGCGTCTAACAGAGCCCCGCTCCCCTGGGGCCCCGGTGACCTCGAGGTTGGTCAGGGCTCAGAGCACAGTGCAGCAGGAGCCTCTGGTGTGAACTTAGGGACTGTAAACAATTGTACACACAGCCCCCCAGCCCCATGTCCCTTCACGGGACTGAATAATGAGAGGGGGACAGCCTTTGTCTAAGAAGACAGAAGGTTGCTTTGCCATTGTCCAAAGATGGGGGGGGTGACACAAACGGCCCCTTGTGTTCTCACACTCCAGCGTCAGGATGAGAGACTGGAGGTGAGATTGCTCCCGGTGATGTGGTTGAGCCAGGCAAACCAAGAAGGGGCTCTCTCAGTGGCTGTCATTCCCTGGGACCTGGGAAGGCCACCGAACCATCGGAGGCCAGAGAGACCAGGAACAAAAAGAAAATTGCACCAAGCAGCAAGCAGGCAAAACCATTTGCCAGAAGAGTCCCCCAGGCGAAATTTTAAAGCCTAATGAGGAGGGACCACAGCGAACCAGAACTTCAGACCCAGAAGTGTAAGCACCAGGGCAGGTTTCCAGGGCCCCGTGTGGTCTTCCTGCACCAGCTCATCGCTGCCCATTCATGTAATAAACTCCTCAATGGAATAAGAAGAAGTGAAAAGGCACCGAGGTCTTCTGCAACAAGGAATTCCACACACTTGAGCATGTGTGTCTGCGTGGACACGAGGCAGGAAAGGAAGAAGCTGGGAAAATTCCTTGGCAAGTGGAACGTGGAAAATTAGACAGACTGATGAACACAACAGCCTAGCAGTTCATAGCCAGATGCAAAGGGCCACCTCTCCAGAGATGACATCTAGGCCTGGGGTTGGATTTCAGCTCCAGGCCCAGAAAAGCTGCAAAACCAGATGGGCGACCCCAGGACCAGCAGCACCGACTAAGAACCCCGTGCACTGTCACTGACCTATCAGTGGGGACCGTGACCCCAAAAGGGCGCTCCTGGAGACCTGGTGAATGCCTTGCTAAAACCCTCCCCAGAGATCCCCCTAAGATTCCCGCCTGCAAAAGAAGTATAAAAGCCTCGTGACAGACGATCCGGCAAGGCTTTCCCTCCGGGAAGCAGCCCACACCTCTTCCACCCCCTCTTCTTTCCACACAGGCCTGCATCTCCTAAACGCTAAGGGACGCCTTGAGACTTGCAACCAGGGGGACAGTGCATGGGGAGTGGCAGCTTGGCCCAGGCTAATCCTCGAAACCTGTCCCCAAGGGTTCCTTTTCTCTGACTTCCCAGTGATAGAAATAACAGAGTGATTCTACGGCTGGGTTTCCACTTTCCTTGGATAGCTACTAGAAGTGGAATGGCTAGGCCACACGACACAGTTATGTTTAACTTCTGAAGGAACTACCAAACTGATTTCCAGAGAGACTGCCCCGTTTTACCCTCCCAACAGCAAGGCACAGGGATTCTAGTTTCTGCAAGTTCTTGCCAACACTTATAATTGTCCTCCTTTTGGGTTGTAGCCATCTTTTCAAGGGTGAAGTCATCACAGTTTTCACATTGTTCACTGTTTCAAACTTTAAGCAAAAATAGAAACGGCAGGTGGTCACGTGAGATGATGTAATTCCGTTAACTCAAGTTCTGGATCCTCCTCTTACTCTCTTCTCCTTATTTCAAACCTACAGTTTAAACACTCACAAGGATGGGAAACAGGCCCTGAATTATACCCAAAATGAGGCAGAACAATTTGGAGCTCTTGCTTGCTCTCGCTCTCTGAGAGCACGTTTCTGTACGTGCTCCCAATCAGGATGGGCGGGGTAGGACAAGATGGCGGCTGAACTACAACCCGGAAAAGATGGCTGACGTCCAATCAGAGGGCCAGGAGGGCGGGACACCCGCATAGCAACCTGAGTCCTAGGAAGAAACCACCAATGCTGTATTGCTGCTTTGTTCAGTGAGGACCAATCCCCAGCTCCCACGAAGAGAGCCAACCAAAATAACCCCCCACATTCCCTGCTTGGGCCTGACTTCCCCGGCCCCACGCTGTGGACCCGGGCAACCTCGCCTGGGCACGCAAACCCCAATAAAGCTCTGTACTGCCCAGCTTTGTGGCCTATTGGCATTTCTTCCTTCTCGGAGCCTAAGAAAACCTTTCACTCCCCAGATCCTCGTGGGAAGTCCCTCCAGCTGTGCCTTAGACTTCCTGCTGTCCTCTCTCTTCCTTTCTTCAGTTCCGCCCCAGGAGTGAGTAAGAGAAGAATGCTGACTGAATGGAGCTTCGATGGGACTGCCTTATCACCCTGGGGGGCAGGAGGAGAGGAAATCAAGTGCCTTCCTTTCCAGCTGCACGCACTGGGCAGTGCTGAGCAACCTTCTGAGGATGATTTTGCCCCCAAACGGGGAGGCTCAAAGGGTGATGATGCATCTGCAGGGTTGAAAGCTGGTGACGGTCCTCCGAGCAGAGCAACAGATCTAGGCGGAGGGAGGAGGGATGGGGAGAAGGATGCGTCAGCAAAGCCACAGAGGGGCTGCTAGGTTACAGAGAGCATCAATCGGCCCCCACGCCTCTCCACCTGTCCCTCCCTGAGCCCTGAGCAAATGCCCTGAGTCATCAGGCAGTGCCGTTGGAGGTCGAAAAGAGTTTTAAAGAATTACTCCTTCCAGCCATATGGGGCTCTCTCAAAAATGAGAGCTCATAAATTACGCCACAGTCCCCAAGAGTGGACATCTGAGAACTATGAGGGACTAAATTCCCACAGCCTGGAAATCCAGCTGTTTCAACCTTATGCTCAGAGCAACCTTATGCAAATCAAAATCGTGTTAGCCTTTCTTCTTATTGGTTTAACATCTCTGAAATTTAGATCAAGGAGAGTGTCACCCAATGTCCCAAAGTTCACCAGGGAGATTTTTGTCCTTGTTTGATGTCACTGCCCCAGAAACTTCTTTCCCATAACTGCCTGTCTCTCCAGGAGCAGAGCGGCTCTGAGAGCATGTCAAGCATAATTTTTGAGAAACCTGAAACTCCCCGAAGGCTGTCTTTTTAGGGTTTTTTAGGATAAGCCAGAAAGATTTGTTCTTTGCACTCCATCTTCAGCCTCCACCTCTCAGATTGGTGTGAGTGCCAAAGTAATCCAATTGATACAGGGTGCAGCCAAGGGGGGACCAGAAAAGATTTGGAATGGTGTCCAGAACTCAAAGTGTACAGGAATATTGGAGGAAATATTAAGATGTCCTCACCCCACCCAGGTGTCAGTTGGGGGAAGGGACAAATGGAGCAGGGCCCTTGAGAGCTGTTTTGCATAGCAACAGTTTTGCAGCTAGCCTCTGGAATGGTCATTTAACATATCTATAAACTTTAACTGGTTTCATAGATATGTTAAATAGCTGTGGCCAAGTTTTGGGCCAGGGAGAAGTGAGTGGCTGCGACCCCGGATGGAACTGGGGCTGCTTCTCAGAGAGAGTGCCTGTAGGAGAGGCATGTGGCTTTAGCAGAGTGAGGACCCCCTCTTGGCCAGGTGAGGGGGAGAGCCATGCTGTTTTTGGAAAGATGTAGACCCCTGTAGCCATTAGGAGGGAGAGCCACTCGGTTTCAGTAGAGTGCAGACCCCCTCTTGGCCAGGTGAAAGGGAAGACCACGCAGCTTTGCCAGAATGGAAATCCCTGCGGCCAGGTGAAGAAGAAAGATGCGCTTTTGGTGGAGTGCGGCTTTGGGGTGCTCCTTTTGGCCGAGTGGCCTGGAAAACAGGAGAAACTTTGACTGGAACTTGGTACAAAGAACTCTTGCCAGTGGCAGATGCCGCATGACTTTGGATTAATTGGAGATCCTGCCTAGACAGGCAGGCGACACAGCTCACATGCCAGCTACCTGAAAAACGGACGTGTGCTCTTTCCCTGATTTACGGTACCCGGAGTTGGGACAGTGGGAGAAGGGAGCGCTGTGTGTGTGTGTGTAGGTGTATACCCTTAAAGACTTTAATATTTTAAGGAAGGCATTAGGCCTGAATAGCATTAAATAAACATTTTGTTTCCTTTTCACAAATCTCTGGCATTGAGAGATGTCTTTTCAATTGGTGGCGGACAGAAGAGCCTAATAGATATTAGTATACCGTCCTTGGGAGGGGCCCCTGTTTTCTGAAGCAGTTTTTGGCATCCCTGGGTGGGCCAAGTATTGCCCCCCACCTCGGACCCTTGTTCAGTAACACAATGACTTTTTTTCTACGTCTAATAAAAAAATTGCTCAAAATAGCCAGATTGCTCTACTGGACAGGTCAGAGCGGGTGCAATATGGGTTTGAGATGAGAGCGCCGGGCCCATGCCCTATGCAGAGAAAGGAGTGAAGCCGCAGCATGGGCTAGGTCTGGCCCATCGTCCATTCAGCTTTGAGAAAGCCCTGTATCAAGGGTCATGGAAACACACATTTGCTTTGAAGGTTAGTTGACCTAACAGCAGAGAAATGATAAGTCTTCAATGAGCTCATAGGACAAACCTCAAGAAAAGCAGGCCAGTGTCAGCCTCGGAGAGGATGGAGTAACCCAACAGGAAGGACAAAGTCGGGGGAGGAGGGGACCCTTCCATGGGACTGCTTTTGAAGGATCTGGGGACATCAGGAACACCCCCCGCAGCCCACTTGGAGTTCACAGGCTGGCAGATTTGGTCCCAGGCTTTTACTGGTGCCCGCTGTATCAAGGGCAACCACAGGAAGCCTTCGACGAGAGCGGAGGATTTCCTGCTTCTTCTCCTCCTGGTGTGACTGGGAATTCCGAGACGTGTGACGATTCCGACATTCCCTTCTACAGATGGCTTTGTTTAATTAAAATATTTAAAGTAGAGATCGGGCACAACGATTGGCAACTGCATTCAACTGCCAAGCACCCCCAAATGGCTGTGTCACATTCTCTTTGTCTGTGGAGGGAACACACCCCGACAAGCGGAGCAGTAATGGAACACGGGGCACCTGCTCATTTAACTTACGGGGACAAAAGGAGCTCTTCCCAGTGAACCGAGGGCGAGCAGCTGCCCATGGAACAGTGGCTGCAGGAGCAATGAGGGGAGCGAGTCGGGTCTTAAGAAGCGACAGAAAACTTGCTCACTGGGAGCCCAGCAGTCCCCTACCTTTTGTTACTCCACAAAGAGAACCTATGGTGGGGATCGCGCTGGCTTTCTAAACGGTTCCTGTCCCTCTCTCTCTGCTTCCCTCGTTTACTTAGTTCCTCCCTCCTCCCTTTCTTCTTCAGCCACAGGGAGGACCTGAGTTAGCGCCCTAGCGCTGTGGACAGACACACATTCACCGACACGTGCTACATGCGGATAACACGCCTTTGCCATTGTTTGTTGGGATTACCGGCAGGGACGCACTGTGACCTTTCTGCAGCTAGGCTTCCTCGCTCCATAATACTTCACAGAAATCCTCTCCAAGTCAGCTGGTTTTCCTATAATTCCTCCTTTCTAATGGTGCATAATGTTTTGTAAAATTTTTTAGATTTTATTTTAAAGATTTAGGGGAATTCACCTTGTTTTGGAATTTTAACTGTAAAAATAATGCCGTAATAAACATCATGGTTCACACACACACACATATATATATACACACATATACATATACATATACATATATATTCTTACGAAATTATACTATATACTTTTAGTTTTTTGTAAAAGCTCCCCGAAGTTCTTTTCATTATATTTTTCCTTTGTTAACACTGCTGTTCTGTGATGTTCTGTTCTATAAATGTTTGCCTTCTCTATCTAAGGAATACATGTATTTCAGTAGTATTTTTAAAAAGGTGTAATTTATTTCCCTCACCAAGACACTCCACACTGACAAGGCCAGTCCTGAACAGTATTTTCACTCGTGTCCCTCCCGATTCTCCACCTCACGCAGACTGCGATAACACCTCTGAAACGCACGGCCCCCTAACTTCTCTCCCTCCTCACCCCCAACCTCGAGGTTGCTCTCCGATCGTCAGTACGTTTCCTTCCAGATTCCTTTTAGAATTGCCCTCTGTCCATCCCCTCCACCTTAAGAATTCTTCCTGGAGATCTCTAGTGTGCCTTCCTGGTCTACTGTTGTCTGGCCTGCTGTGTATCTGCCTCACCGACCATGGCCTCCGTCCCTCGTCGCTGGCGGTGGCTGCAGGTGCACTGGCCACGGCGCATGGTCATTCTGTTCTGTGGTCCTCTCTCCAGGAGCTTCTTCTGGTGTCCCAGAAACAGGGGCAGCATATGCCCCGGGCCACAGCGCCTCCCCCTGTCCTCCATCCTGAGTGGGGAATGGGCCCTGGAAGTGGGCGAGGACCCCAAGGGGCCGTCCTTTACTCTCCGTAGTCAGCTGCCCACCGGCTTCTGCTTCGGGCTGCGTGGGGAACGTTGAACAAGTCTTTCGGTCATTTCTGTCTGGACGCTCGTCATGGTTTCTCCTCACTCTTGGGGTTTAAGAATTTTCCAGACTAACGTCGGTGACCTTTTATTTTCTCTTCCCTTCTGTTCGGAATGGGGTGAATAATTTCAATTCGCACATTCAGGTCTGCCTCCATCTCAGGGACATTTCATTGTTCAGTCATCGCCCTCCTCCATCGGTTTCTTTTCTCCCTTCTGGGTCTTCTTTTATTCACAGGTGAGTCCTTGCAGATATTCCTTTAAACATCCGTCTCCTCTGTCTCCCCCGCTTTCCCCTCCTGTGACCTTGCGCTGAGTGTGGAGCTCTTACCCCCCGTTGAACATCCAGGCTGCTCATGCCAGTCTCACCGGTGACCGCTGTGAGCCTTCAATTAATTCACTCACATTTTTGCCTCCAAAATCATGCAGGAAATCTTTTTAAAATGACCGACGACTCTTCCCTGTTTCTATATTTCGGGCAAGTTGCAGTCCTTTCCTTTCAGACCTTGCCCTGTGTTTTTCCAGGCCCCTCTGAACTCCGGGGCACAGGTCAGACTGTCGAAGTTTTTCCACGGCAGTGGGGCTCCATGGGGCCCGCAGAGCCCTGGGGCCCCCAGGCTCCCGGAGAAGGTCCGAGGTATCAAACCCATTCGTGATGGTCCCAACGTCACCTTTCGCTTTTCCCTGTCACATAAGAGAGAAGGAAGAAGTAAAGACCTGAGTGCTTTGCAGAGGTCTCCTGGCCAAAGAGAGCGAAGCTGGGCTTCCCTGCGCACCTCCAGCCAGCCCAGCGTGGCAGGCATGGGGCCCTTCTGCAGTGACCCTCTTGCTAATAAACCAGCGCTCGTTCCAGAGAAGAGTTGAGAGGGTGGAAATTAAAATAGACATAACACCTGCAGTGCTTTTTATAGGAGGAGTGACTCAGGAAAAAAACAGTCTGTTCTCCTTAGGTTTTCTTCCGCTTGAATGTCTTCCAACACCTTCTGTGCTGCCCTAGCAACCAGGAGAAAGCCCACCGCGCCCAACTCCGGGCTCCCCCTGGCCAGGCAACTGAGGGAGACCGGCACCCTGAGCCATGACCCACTGTAGCCCCGTCGCTGAGCCAGTCACTTCCTCTGCCTCAAGCATGTATTTTCCGATCAGGATGAAAGGGAGACTCGGCCTCTTCACACAGGACCTTACCCTTCCCGTTCTTTTCTATGGTATTTCCTCCTCCTGAGAGCACTACTGAACACCCAGTGTGGAGGACCCAGTGTAAAATGACAATAAAACCCCTGGTTTTTGAGGCAAGAAAAAGTGCTGTGAAAGGCACAAAAGTACAAAAATTTGCAAAATAATATTGTGGTGTCACGATTTTATATACTGTGATAAATGATAATACTTTATTAAATGTGCTAGCTTGAGTCAGCATAGGATCTCCTGGCTTGCTTTCCTGCAGATTTATTAAATCATTAAAACTGGTACTTTCAGCAACTTTATTTTTCATAATGTAAAGCCATATTGGCCACTCTCGCACATACAAGATTATAAAGAAGCTGTTGATAACTTTTAATTTTGAGAAAGATTTTTCTGCATCTGCAACTGTAATTGGAGCTTTTATGAGTGTTTTATAGGCAGTGACAACATTGTTGGGGTTTTGAGGCTTTTGGGGATAAATTTCTGATAAACTGTATCAAAATACACATTTTATTTCATCTAAAACTCCCGACTGGCACAAAATGATTTTGCTAAACGATTTAGCTCTCTGTACAAATGGGTTCCATGGAAGTCTGAAATTAATTCAAAGTATAAATTTATAAAACATTATTTGCCACCCAAGCTCCCCGTGACCACCTGCTCAGGGACTCTGGGAGGCCCTGAGGCTGCCGTGAGGCCTGGCCAACCACAGCGCACCAGAGGGCCACCGCTGGACCGCCGCCACTACCCCCTGGTGCCACTACCGCCTGGAGGACCCCCGCTAACCCACGTGCTTGCTAGGTTGGCCCATCAGCATCATCACAAAACAGTGTCAGAAATAAAATCACGTTAAAAATTTTAAGACAATCACAGGAGAACACGAAACCAATTCAGGGCCCTTCTCAACCCGGGCCCTGGGCACCCAGGAACATCGGTAGCAGTGGTAACTTATGGTTTTCCACCCAAGACTAGTTTGCATTAGAGTGTTTAATGTACTTCTTTAGTGCCAACCTGGTAAATAATTTGCCTTATAAATCTGCCTTTTACCATCTCTCCCTCTGGAGGTTTCACGCAGTGCCTTCAGCCATCAACCACCTCTCTCCTCCTCGTAACTCAGTTGGCTGCCTTCCTAGAAAACCCATGTGGACCGAACTCTAAACCGTCACTAATGACTTACATTAGTGGCTGGGTTTTCTGGGCCCCTCATTTTCCCAGGACCAACTAGCTCAGGCACAGAGGAGCGCTGGTGTCACCCGGCCACTGAAAACGCGGCAGACACACACCCGACTGGCAACCTCATCCAGTCTGCACATCTGGATGGAGCAATCCTGCCTGTTCAGGTCCCAGCTCTACCTCCACATTCCCCCTGTGAGTCTCCACAGGCCTCAGTTTTCTCATCTGTAAAGTGGGAATAGCAGCATCCTCTTGAAGGTAGTTTTACAAACACTTATTGTTATGCAAATCTGCCTAATAGGGTTCACTCTCTTAGCTTACAGCCATGCTGTTCCTAAGACACAAATGCCAGCTGTGACCCACAATTTTTTGTGTGTAAAATGTGGAGGATGCTCCCTAGTGCTTTCTGAAGGTGCCTGTAGGGGAGCAGAAACAGAATCCAAGTCCGGGAGGCCATTCGGAAAGCACACTCCGGCAAAGGCTGCTGCAGGATCTGTGGAGGGTGCGGCATGTGTGCACGAGTGTGTGAGTGAGTGTGTGAGTGCAAAGAAAAGGCTCTGGGTGTGTGTGTGACCAGTCTGGAACGTCCTTGAAAGCAGGCCTGAGAGGCTGTATGGACAGTCGACAGGCACACTTGGCTTTCACTGGATGCTGGGGCTGCTTCCCCTGTTTGCGTGGCCGCCCATAGCAGAGCGCCACGGGGCTTGACCCCGGTGAGTGACAGAGAACAGAGCGCCCCCTCCTCCACACCCGAGACAAAGAACAGGCCTCTCTGAGGCTGATTTATTTGTTTAACTGGGATGAGGCCAGTTTGGTAAAAAAAAAAATTCCAAATTTTAACACGAACTCCCATTTAGCTTTCTTTGCCTTGAGTCATGTGGACTAAGAGGTGAGTCGAGGGGAATTAATCAGACCTATCCAGGGGTGTCCATCCCGAGGCCCACGGGCCACATCGGCTCAGGATGGCTATGAATGCAGCCTAGCACAAAATTATAAATTTACTTAAAAGGTTACAAGATTTTTTTTGTGATTACATGTTGCAACACAGTTAATGTGTTGGCTGAAGACAACTCTTTTTCTTCCAGTGTGACCCAGAGACGCCAAAAAGTCAGACACCCCTGCCAACACATAGAAATCACGTAAAAAAATTGATTTCTTCCCTGACAAACTTTATAAAATGTGTGACCTATTAGAAAAAAGTTAAATCATGCAAAAAATTACTAAGCCCATTTTACTAAAATCTCAGGGGACATCTGTGTTGAAGAACACACACAGGTATCTCTGGTGCCACCAGGCGGTCCCTGAAAATGGTCACCCACCTTATGTCCTTCCCACCCTGCCTTGTGTGTCCCTCCCCAATCCCGTGTGTCCCTCCCACCCCCATTTCCACTTGTACGAGTCACGGGAGGCTCTCCCCGCCAGGGCAGGGGCGGCTGTTCGAGGACGCCGCACACGGTGCTGAGTTCGCACCTCACTTTCGTCACTGCCGATGTCCAAGTCAAGGTCCCGCAAGCACCGAGTGAGGACAGGGGAACTTGGGGACTTTTCAGCAGAGGGAATGTGACACCGAGAGCTGCTTACAGGGGCGATAGAGGAGCTGCAAACCCAGCAGGGCGCGGTGAGGAGACTGAGCAGCTGAATCAGGAAACCACAGCTCCCTCTGGGCTGCAGGATGAAGGAGGTATAGCTGGACCCCAGGGGCCAGGGCCTCCAGGGAGAGGCTGGCAGGCCCCCCGGGGGGCAATGACAGAGGTGCAGCGGCATCCTAGGCCAGTGTAAGCCAGACTCTCTGCAAACGGGACCAGGCCTCTGTGTTTGGAAAACCACCCGGCGGTTCCAGGGGGGCAAACAGGCCGGAGAACCAAGACTTAAAGCTTCCGGTCAGAGTCGACATTTCTCAGATGGCATCGACCCTGGACTGAAAAATACACTATTTTCCAGAACCATATTTTGCTCATTGTTTTTGAAAAAGATGATTAAATATCACTGTATGTCAATTACAACAAACCATTTTCTAGCACAATGGATGCACAAGGCATTTCAAATATATACAAACTGACTAGAATAGAATGTCCCACTTAATAATTCTATTAACTTGCACATATTAAGTGTGTGCTAATTATTTGTCAAGTGAACTAATCATCAAATGATTTTTAGTGTGTTTCAGTTCTTTTAAGATGAATAATCCATGATGATGCATATAATGAATCCATTAACCAGAAACAAATATCTTAATATGATCTTCTTTTTAATGCCTAAGAAGGCAGTTAAAGATTTTGTAGCCCTGGGGTAATCACTATCAACACCAATTATCATCATAAATATTATTACACAGAACTCCGGCTGGCAAAATTCCAGGTAATAAGGGTTCAGCGGAGCTTCTGTAATTGGAAAAACTGTGAACTCTCCTCTAAGAACCACCAGTACTAGTTTCTGCCCCTTTTCATTAAGCACTTATTTATATTGTTTATTGAGCAATTCACAGACACTGGGGGGAGTTACAAGGCAAACGAGGTCCCTAAGTTAGAGCACATTATAATCTAACGGGCAAGATGAGACAATCACGTGAGTTGCGGTGGGCGGTAGCAGGCGGATTCGAATGCTGAGCGACCCAGGGGACGACCTGATCAGGGGGCATGAGCAGGAGGATTTGAGACCAAATGCCAGCTGACTGTGGGAAGCAAGGGGCACCCATTAGAAGCACTTGATAAGAAAAGTGCACTGAATCAAAATGGCATTTGAGGGACATCTCAGCCTATTTCCAGGACATGAAAAGGACAATAAAGTAATACTACGCTCACAAATTTGATCACTTAGATAAAATCAGACAATGTCCTGAAAGACATAATTTGCCCAAACTCACACAAGAAGAAATAGACAATCTAAATAGGTGTATCATCTACTAAAGAAATTGAATAGGTAATCAATTATATTCTGAAACAGAAGGCACCAGGCCCTTGTGGGTTTACTGGTGACTTTGACCAGACATTTAAGGAAGAAATTACATCAGTTCTCTGAAGGTAATAGGGATGAATTCATTGTGATGGAGAGCCAGACAGTAGCAACCTGATCTGGGAAATGCTCTGACATAAGTACTTTCCTGTATGACATGAACACGGTGAAACTAAATACTAACCCTGGGAAGTGATGTCAGTAATCACTTTACAGATGAATGCACCACATGCCAAAGAGAAGTGGCAAATGATGAAACCCAGGACTCAGGGCGCCTCCAGGTGGAGAAGGCTGGTCTCTGACAGGCTCCGAGAAGTTCTTTCCAGAACAATGTTGCTTTTTCAGACTTCAAGCTGCCCGACCCAGCAATCCTCCTTCAGGCTGGAGTCATTTGCTCTTCGTTTCATGTATATTCTTGGACACATTATTAATGATAGAGAAAGTTTCAGTAAACTCTCATACCTCACCATGGATATCTGTATCATCAGGGGATATATCCGTAACCTTGTGTAGCTATAACTAATGTGACACCCTTCTTGTCACTTTGTATTAGACCAATACCACTACAAGGTGTGTGGGCTTAAAGGGCGTTTGTACCCCGAGGCTCCTGATGACCAGGATACAGCCTTACTCTCCTAAAAATGGTAAGAAGATGGAGGAGAAAATGTGTCCTGTTTTTCTCGTAACTTTGATTTTATCCTTATCGGAGGAACTGCTCACTGATTTTAGAGAAAGGAGAAAAAGGGTGGGGGGAGGGGAGAGAGAGAGAGAGAGACATCCATTCGGGAGAGAAGCATCGGTCAGTTGCCTCCTGTACTCACCCCAACTGGGGACCAAACCCGCAACCCAGGCATGTGCCCTGATTGGAACCAAACCCATGACCTTTTGGTCTAGGACACAGGTGGCGAGCAGAAGGCCCCCCGCCGAATCCGGCCCTCTGCCTTGTTTTTATCAGACCTGGCACCTGGTTTCTACCCGGCAGCAGCACCGAGCTCTCCCTTAACTGTTAAGGAGTAGTTACGTTTACACAGTCCTAAATTACATTCAGCCCTTAGAAGGCAACCACAAGGCTGACGTGGCCCCCGGTGAAAATGAGTGTGACACCCCTGGTCTAAGAGATGACACCACACTGGCCAGGGCGCTCATAAGTCTTCGTGTTGAATTATTTTTACTTTAAAAAGTGTAGTTATTTAGACCTCGAAGTGCTCTTTTGAGAAGTGATTATGCATTTAAGGTGAGGACTTGTCGTTAAAAATTGCGTCTTCACGTTACGATCAGGACAGCCCTACACTGGCACCTGTTTACCATGAGTGACCGCCCTCTGGTTTATTCAGGCTTTTGGCACCTCCCAGTAGAAGTGGCTGGCCCTTCTTCTCTACCTCTGGGCACCCCTGTTGGACAAACTGCACCCACCCTGCAGGCAAACCCGGAGGAAGGACCCTGGGCCCGCTGCTATACAGAGTGCGGTCTGCAGAGGGCAGCATCCCGGGCACCCCAGGGAGTTAGAAATGCAAGCCATCAGGCCCAGCCGGATCGACAGACTCTGAGCAGCATCGCTCCAAGCTCCACAGCTGGGTGGGGCAGAGGAAAGCTGGAGAGGCGCCGGTTTCGATCACCGGGTCTCCTTTAGCCACGTACTGTGATCCCTGGGAGCTTTACAAAGTACCAGTGCCTGGAAGTCACTCCCAGAGACCTGACCTAACCGGTCTGAAAAGTATTAAAAGCTCCCACGTGATTCTGATGTGAAATCAAGGTGGAAACCCACTGGTCTGACAAACTTCCCCTCTACAGACCAGAACACTGAGGCTCATGGCTTTGGCTTCAGGGTGTAGAGTGAATCTGAAAGGAGTGGAGATGAGGAGGCCCCAGTCTGGCTTGGGGCTAGTTCCTTCCAGCACCTGCCCAAGCTCAGGTGTGGGCTCCCTCCTGGCTCCCCAGAGCCGTTCAGTGCACCTGCTCTCGCCCCTCATTTTAAGAAGGTTCTCGCTTTCTGAACACGCTCTGATACCTCTATCGGTTTCCATCCAAGGGCTTTGCTTACTTCCTCTTCTCCCCTGGGCCACTGTTGGCCTTTCCAGCCCCTTTGTAAATGCCCCTCCCAGCGCCCTGGTCCGACACCCTGGAAGCACGGCCTCCCCCGCCCCCCCCAGCACTGCAGCACCCTCAGCCTAGCCCTCCTGCTGCGATCCCAAAGCACTTCCCCCACAAGCTCTTGAACCCTGCCCTTCTCAGTTCTGGCTCAGGGCCCTCCGACCTCCGCTCCCGCCCACCCTCCCACAGTTGTAGAACCGGCCCTGGTCTCTGTCTTCCACCTCACCCTCAGTTCCTCAGCCAACACTCTGTTGGCGTCACTCAGGACAGGCTCTGGCCACACCAGGTGCTGCTGCCTTCTCCCCGAGGACACTTCAGAGAGGGGCTGTGAGGAAGGTCTGCTCATCTGCATCTGCCGAGCGTACCCCAGGACCCCCAGATCCAGGGGCCCTGCTCCGCACATAGCGCCCCTCGCCCAGCTCTGCAAGCCCTGCCCATCCTTTCTGGCTAGCCTGCTGTCCAGAGGGCCCTGGCAGCCTCGCCCCCAGCAGGCTAGACCCTCCTGGCTTGAGGGCTGTCGCTCGGATGGACCAGCAGGCCACTGGGTTTGTGTTGGTGGCTCGTTTTTCCCTTAGTCTTTTACTCATGGAATATTTTCACCTGGCCTGCCCATCTGCTCCCGTTATCTCAGTTCTGTGACTTCCCGCTCCCTCCCCTGTCGACGAGAATGGTTGGTTGTGAAGCCGCAGGGCTACTTTCAGTGCCTCTGGATGCCTGTGTGGAGAGAGGAAAAGGATTGCTATAAAGCCTCCCATTATCCTACGTGAAACAGCGTGGCCTTGAAAGACACAGAACCTGCAGTCTAGTAACTGGGAACCGCATTGGCCGAAGCTCTGCCTCGCGTGCAGCTGGAGAGCGAGCGAAACAGGCTGAGATGCCCGCTGGGCTCAAAGGCCGAAATTAGACAGCAACTGCCACAGCAGTGGGGGCGGGGAGTTTCACAGCTGGTCCATTGAGAGTCAGAAGAGAAGAGTTGTCGGCCTACCCTAGCAACCNTCCTACGTGAAACAGCGTGGCCTTGAAAGACACAGAACCTGCAGTCTAGTAACTGGGAACCGCATTGGCCGAAGCTCTGCCTCGCGTGCAGCTGGAGAGCGAGCGAAACAGGCTGAGATGCCCGCTGGGCTCAAAGGCCGAAATTAGACAGCAACTGCCACAGCAGTGGGGGCGGGGAGTTTCACAGCTGGTCCATTGAGAGTCAGAAGAGAAGAGTTGTCGGTCTACCTTAGCAACCGTTAAGGGGCAATGTTTCATTTACGAGTAACTTATAGAGAATAAAATCACTTAAAATTGATTAGTTGTACTATAAAATAAGCATATTGAAGGATGATAACCCAAAGCCAAAACTCTACCAGAGATTTCCGAGTCTCATAAAAATTTAGTGAATGGGCCCTGGCTGGTGCAGCTCAGTGGATTGAGCAGCTGCCTGAGAACCAAAGGGTCGCCAGTTCGATTCCCAGTCAGGGCACGTGACTGGGTTGCGGGCCAGGTCCCCAGTAGGGGGCACACGAGAGACAACCACACATTGATGTTTCCCTCTCTGTCTCCCTCCCTTCCCCTCTGCCTATAAAATAAAATAAATACAATCTTTAAAAATAAATAAATAAAAATTTAGTTAATGGGCCTTCAAACATTTACCAACTGAATAACAAATATGCACCCTTGCGTTTCATGTGCTGTTAGATGTTTTCAGAAGAGCAGATGGCCCAGCAGATGTAGACACATCTGACAGAGACACCGCGTCTGCCAAGTCAACGCGGGATTCCATCGATCCAACGTTTGTGAAGTTCAGGTCCAAGGAAATCAGCTAGTGTTATTAAGTGACAGTGGGGATTGATTTTCTTCCAGGTTAGTGTCACCGAGGGCACTCTAGGAAGATGTGTATATAAAGTCACAAGGAAAATAACTAACGGCTCAGGGTGACTCTGTGACAGTCCTTGGTTTTATTGTCACCAACTCCATCTGGTTAACAACAACAACCAAAAAGCACACGTGTTAAGAACAGGTGGAATTCGTCCAGGAAAGCAACGTCTAGGGCAGGTGTTTTGTTTATTGACCACTTTCTGTGTCCAGCGCTGTGCTGTGACAGGCATTCGGCCTGTTCCAAAGGTGAGGAAATCGGCGCTCGGTGACCTTTCGAGTGTAGCAGGTCTTGCTGACTCTCACCCTATGCTTTTCTGACTCGATTAGAATGTGGGATGAAGTTTTTTCATCTCTAACCTACTGCGTTAAAAAGGGGGGCTGGCAGGTCAGTCGCCACGTGTTTTCCCGTGTGAACTCGCAGTATCTGAGGCGTCCTATCACGGCCTCAGTGGCGAGTCCATTCTTCACTGAGGGCTCCCGGGGGTTCTTCTTCACCTCTTTCTGCTTGATTTCAAACAATGGGTATTTACCGCAAATGGGAGAAACAAAAATATTTCAGAAAATGCACTGCAACAAACAAAACTCCAACAATATTTAATAGTTATAGAAATAAAAAGACAAACAAGCAAACAAAACAAACCATGCCCTGGCCGGGTGGCTAAGTTGGTTGGGGTGCTGTCCTGTACCCCAAAGGTTGTGGGTTCAGTCCCAGGTCAGAACGCCCACTGGAGGCAAAGGACAGATGTTTCTCTCTCACATCAGTGTCCCTCCCTTCCCTCTCCCTCCCTCTCTCTCTCAGATCAATAAGCTTAAATTCTTGGGTCAGGATTTCAAAAAATGGAAAAACATAACGGTCTGAGCAAAAATAAGTGGTTAAGAGGTTAAATAAGTGTTCTAAGAAATTATAGGTATCTAGAGATGATGTAAAGGGATTCCTTCTATTTTTCCTGGACAACGAGTTTCCTGTTTACACTTTCAGATAAAGCAGGGAACCCAACAACAAGCCTTGCAAACACAAGCTCGGACCAGCTGAGGGGCACTGTCAGTGATGGAGGGGGAAAAAAATAAAACCTGTCAGTGACAGGTTTCTCAGCGATCAGAGTAGAGGTGACGACTTAGGACAGCCGTTTTACTGCCTTGCCACCTAAAAAAAAGGGGGAAAAAGGTCGTTAAAGGTTGCCCCACACAAGTGGACCAGTCCACCCTCCAAGCCCATGGAGTTGAGGCGTGTGGTGCCTTCCACACGGCAGTTTCTGATGCCTGGCAGCTGGTCCCTATTAACGGTCTCTGGGCACAGGTGAATTCAGTGAGCTAATTCTGCTCACTGACTTATGTGAGCAGAATTCCATCACTCCTTCCCGCTTTTGTCCGCTAATCAGCACTCTCGAACACTGTCTATTAACAGACACGGAGCTCATTACAGCAACAAATAAAACGACGAGCACGGGGCCTCTGCCTCCCCTCCCGACCCAGGGCCCTCCGGTCAAGGCCGGCCCGTGGCATCCGAACCAACGTTCTCCTTCCCAGGCAGGCATTTTCGAGCAGCGCCATTCATGTTAAACACTGAGTCGCGATGCTATAGAACAATACAGTTGCTGTAGCAATTTGGAAAGGGGCGATGTGAATTAGAGAAAAGGCAGAACAGCAGACTGTGGGAAAAGAAAAGCAATTTAATCCTGAATTGACATTCGGGATTGCAAAATTCTTCTCTCCATGTAGATGTCTTTGAAACATTTGTTTTAGTCCACAGTTGAGCTCCATACCAACTTACATACCAATGATTTGTATGGGTTAGAGTTTAGAAGATTCTTTTATTTTTAAAGATTTTATTTATTTTTAGAGAAGAGGGAAGGGAAGGAGAAAGAGAGGGAGAGAAACATCAGTTGGTTGCCTCTTGCATGTCCCCAACTTGGGACCTTGCCCATAACCCAGGCATGTGTCCTGACTGGGAATTGAACTGGTGACCTTTCAATTCACAGGCCGGCACTCAATCCATGAGCCACCCCAGCAAGGGTGCTGAGAAGACACAAGAGAAAAGTTCAGTCTTCTAAGTTGTTAAGTGTGTTGGATACATTAGTCGTGCTGCTGACTCTGCAGAGTAAGGCTCTGCTCACGGGCCTGCGTGCCCCACAGAGTCACCACCAGGCCCTCCCGGTGCCGCCGACCCATGCCGAGCTCCGGCGTCCACACTTGCCAAACACACCCGGATTTCTAAGGCTTAGCACCAAAAGGAAGGATGTGAAAATGTTAATCATTTGTATATTGATTGCCTGTTGAAATTATAATATTTTGGATGTGTAGGAAAAATACAATGTAGTCTAAACTTCATTTCTCCTGTGCTTTTTAAAGATCTTATTCATTTATCTTTAGAGGGGAAGGGAAGGAGAGAAGGAGAGAAATATCAACGTATGGTTGCCTCTTGTGAGTCCCCTGCTGGGAACTGGCCTGCAACCCAGGCATGTGCCCTGACTGGGAATCGAACCGCGATCGTCTGGTTCACAGGCCCACACTCAACCCACTGAGCCACACCAAGCCAGGGCTCTCCTGTGCTTTCTTATTTCTTTGACTACCAGAAAGTCTGTGACTTTCTAGAAAGTTTAAAATGTGTGGCTTGCACTGTAGCTCTGTCAGAGAGAGACATTATGAATAATGTAAAGGAAAGCTTCCAAAACATTAGTAGATTCTAATACTGTCTGTGGACAAGAAAAAAGAGGAATGAAAAATGTTCTTAATGAATCTGAATACCAGGCCTTCAAAACCCAGGCAAAATGAACCACAGCTCACCACTCGGTGCCCCTGTAGAGGTGGCCCCCAAGTGCTAAGAGATCTAGGCGTTCCAGGGGAATGGTCTCCAGGGCTGGTACACACACACACACGTATGTGAGTATACATATACATTTGTACATACAAGTATGGGGCGGGCAAAAGCTGGTTCACAGCTGTTTGTATGGAAAGAGACATGCAGGTTCTGATCATTACAAGCTTTACGGACTCGGAAGAACGTCGCTCACAACCACAAACCCCCCCCCCTCTGCCACCCCATCCGTGATGAGGGAGAAGCCCAGCCTCCCCGAGGGCAGAGCAGCAGTGGGAGGGGTGGTGCTCTGAGACGCCCTCACCGAGGAGCTGGACGGGGTGGGGGGGACAGATCCTAGAGGGCCCTGTTTCCTTCAGGCCGGTGGGGGCCCCCGACCTCCCCTTGGGGTTCATGGGACTCAGAGTTAGCACGCTGCCCTCCCTGTAACTCAGCACCATGACTTTGAAATGCAGTTTCCCCTCCACACTTTGGCATCTGCTAGGTCCCCCCGGCCCCTCCCCTATTTCGCTCTCTCGGTGTCTGAAGTGATCTCTCAGCCGACCCCTCAGCTCCGCCGCCCAGACCAGCCTGGGGCGCCCTCCCCGACCGGACGGCCCGGCAGGTTGCTCCCCCTTGCTGTCAGGCCTGTTTCCTCACCACTCTGATCCTTGTGGTTCAGACGACTCAAAAAAACTGTTTCAGTAAGTTTATCTAGCAACAAGTCACATAATTACAAAAAAAGGCAAAGTCGTAGGCGGATTTATTGTAATTCTTTATCAAGGAACAGAATTGCTTCTCTACACACTCAAAGAAATGATCATAGCGAAAAAATCATTTTAAAGTATCATTCATTTTAACAGCAATTAACAACAATAAGAAACTAGTCCAACAAATAGGAATGGCTGAGGTTAAATAAGTTGACAAATTCATATAGTAGAATTACTGTACGGCTACTAAAAATAGTATGCTTCTAAGATAGATGACAAAGGAAATGCACATGATAAAAGTAAATAAAGATACATCACAATTCACAATATGATCTCACTCCAATTATGTAAAATAAAATACACAGCCCATGATAATATTGGCTACTTCAAGGTGGTGAAGTCACAGGTTAATTTCTTTACCTACAACTTCTGTGTTTTAAAACTTTTTACAGTGAATATATATTACTCTTAGAATCAGAAAAATATATACATAAAATAAACTCTGCTTCTCTAGTTTCCAATTTTAATAAGTTCCGTTCTTAAAAGAGTACCACCGAAAGCTTATCTTTCTTGGAAAAAAATCATGCCACCTCTGAAGATGATTCATAATACAGTACAGTGTTTCTTATCCATCATAACGCTGTCAGCGAGATTAGCTGCGCCTGGCACAGTGGTGGTCCATCTGACTTGACACGACGCTGGTTCATCTAAAAAGCGCCGAGATCACCCACAGCTCCAGAGTCACAGATTTCCCTGTCTGCGTATCAGCAAGACTGACGTCAGGGCCACTGGAGGACACCAGGACATCAGCAGCCTGTCCCAGTGTCGAAATCCAAAGCAAAACTGGTTCCACGGTAGGTCCACCGTAGCAGCAGCAGCAAGAACGGGAATGGGCCTCAGCATGCATGGACGCCAACTTTCCAGTGTGAGCAGACCGGGTGCCTTGGAACCCGGGAGGCATTTCAAAAACTCCACTCACAGAAATGATGGCGCATTCTAAAGAGCAGAGAGCCGAGCCATTCTTCACAGGATGAGTTACGGCTTTTCTGACTCTCTCCAAAAGGGCACCTCATTCATTCCAAAGGCTTTTTCTACCGGGAAAGGGCTTACAGCCCAATGAGTCATCCTGTTGCTCAGAACACGTACCTTTCACGCCTTCCCTCCTCCCGGAGCCCGGCAGTACGGCGCGTTCGGCATCGGCGTGTGCCTCCTGAGGTGCCCAGCCACTCCTGAGTCACGTTTACTTTGTGCAGGCATGGAAAGTGCCCGGTGATCAGGCCGGCCCTCCGCAAGGGCCCGCGACACAAAGCTTTCAAGGACTCGGGGGTCCTGAGGGGCCTTAAAAGTCACCTAAAAGTATCAGGTTCTACAACTCGCTCCACCACGCGTGTCCTGGACCACATACGGATTAACGTCAGCAGCATTTCGCAGAAACGCTGTACCTGAAAGGGCTGCTCCCGCCCAGGGCCCCCTGTCATCCCTCCTGTATTCTGTCACCTGCCTTTTCAAGGGACACTCGGTCCCACAGAGACCATCAGGCCTCTCGGGGAGGCTGGGAGACAGTTGCTTGGGACTTAGCTTTTCAAACCCTTGCAATTATTACTTTAAGTAAAATACATTATTGGGGAATGGGCACAGATAAAAATATCCCAACCTTGTTCCTAAATTTCTGTGAAAATGTTACAGACTGGTTCCTGTTTCTCGGTGTTTTGTTACAGAAGGTGCTGTAGGAATGGTGGCCCTGGGGTTGTTGACCACTGCCCCCACCCCCCCCAAAAAAAACCCAGGTACAATTCACATTATTCAAGATTTTACAATCACCTATGCTTACTTCAAAACCTCTGTCACACATCGCAGATAGGTTTCGTAGAGATCAGATGTATGAAATCTACAGTGTCACAATACCGACAAGTGCAAATGGCGAATAGCTAATTCGTATGCATAATTTTGTCAAAATAAATAAATAGGACAGTGTTCAGGACTATTTGTAACTTCTCCTGCCTTTCTTGGAGTAGTAAAACATAAGGGAAAGCGAAACAATGACGGCGAAGAGCAGAAACGCTACAAAGGCCAGCAAACTCCTCTGGGTGTGGGAAAGGCTGCGCTCGGTGCACAGCGCAAGTTCCTCCGGACAGAGTCCGCCCAGCGTCTCCGGGCCCGGGAAGCCGTTGCTGTCGATAATTTTTCTGTAATGTTGCATGGACGGTTTGGGCTCAAACTGATCAGCAGCGTAACGATAGAGGCCAAACCTGGGCGCCGTGCGGTCACTGAACGAATAGGCGAAGTAGCCACAGAGGTTGACCCCGTCCAGTACGTAGGCTACAAGGACAAAAGGACAGAGGACAAGTTAGTGAAATGCTCTGCACACAACCCATGAGGCACCCATGGCCTTGGTACGGCCGGGAAGTGTTAATACCCTTTAATAAAACTTTAGGGTAAATCGGATTTCATCAGAAAAGGCTTCTTGTCTGGGAAGACAAATGTGGAGCTACATTTAACATGGTAGGTTTTACATAATGCAGCCTACCATGAATTGGGTTAATCTTCACGCCCAAGAAGCAGGTGGGACTGCCATGGGCCGGGGGAGGGCGGAGGGCAGGACAGTCCGAGTCTCCAAGGCCCAGAGCAGGTGGCAGGGATTTTTGGTCTCCGGCTTGTAGCTACACCCCTTTATCTCTGGGGGAAACCCCAACTCCCTGCAGGGCTTTTTCAGTGTGGCAAACACGGACAGCCCTTCACTCCGAAGGTGGCTGCGTGCATGTGTTTGAGAGTTTCTGACAGGTGGCATGCCCTGGGTAACATCACCTTCAAGAGACAGTTGTCAGGGGCCTTACCTTTCAGAGCTTCGTTCACGTAATTCTGCATGTAGTACACCCTCAGCCTGTCTTGGCCTGCCTGCAGGTCGTCGTCGATGCCGTTGGAGATGACGTAGGTGGGCAGGTCTCCGTACTTGGACTTCAGCCAGCCCAGGACTCTCCGCAAGCCCCAGGGCACCACGGCCACCTGGCTGGGCGAGTTGAGCCACGTGATGTCCGTCATCTCTTGAACCTCCAGGTAGTCGTTGTACTTGCTCGGATCTTCCTTCTCCCAGTCCACGAGGATGGTGGTGTAGTGGCTTACCGCCAGGAAGTCGAAGGAGCCCCGGACCAGCCTCTTTTCCTCCTCGGTGAAGTAGGGCAGAAGGAAGTTGTTCCTCTGGTTCAGCCAGTCCCGCATCACCCGCGGGTAATCCCCAGAGCCGAACACAGGCTCGGCCAGCCAGCCGATGTCAAACTCCAGCACCCTCTCCGCCCCTTCTTGGTCCTTGGGCGAGGAAGGGCAGGCCGGCTCGATCCAGTCGGCCTGCAGGGCCAGGGACATTCTCCCGTTCTGGGAGCGCCTGAACTGCCCGTCGTAGGCGCGCCACGCCAGCGCGTGGGCCTTCAGCAGGTTGTGCCCAGCGCCGTAGGTCATGTTCCGCGTGGGGGGCTCCTGCATCGTGATCCAGAACTTGACGTGTGGGCCGAGCTCCTGGAAGCACAGGCGGGCGTACTCGGCGAAGGCCAGGGCGGTGCGGGGGTTCTCCCAGGCGCCCTGCCGGGCCAGCGGCTCGGGCAGGCCTTGGTGCGGGGTGGCCGGGCGCCACAGGGCCACCACAGGTGTGATGTTGGCGCTCACAAGCTCACTGGCCATGCAGCGGTAGAAGTGCAGGGCCGTGAGGTTCACCTGGGACCGGTCACCCCGGGGCAGGACCAGGGCCCAGTCCAGTGAGAAGTGGAAATGCGTGGCGTGCGTTTCCTGCAGGAGGGCCACCTGGGTGTGGATGGCCGCGAAGTCCGCGCAGGAGGGCGGCCTCTTCCTGGCCACGAGGCCGTCCACCTTCAGGAGCCCCTTGCTGCGGTGCACATCCCACAGGTAGACATGCGGGTCAGTGAACTGGGACAGAGTGGTGTCCACCTAGGGGGACAGAGGAGCGTAAATGTGGCTTACCTGGATGGCCAGGAAGAGGAGTTCCGTGTGGTTCTTTCAGTGAAACTAGCCAGCAGTGTGAGCGAACACAGGAGCCTTTCTGGCAGGACACTCGAGTGACTTTTCATGAAAACCGAGCTCCTGAACAAGAAAGCAGTCCATTTTGTCAACGTGCATTTGTCTCACCCCTGGTTCTCTTTGCAATTCTAACCCTGCTTTAAAAACCCGAGTTTTTCTCTCACTTCAGATGACAAACATTAGCCACAATTCTCACGCATCTCGAGTCTGTGTTAAGCAGCGGAGAATTTGGGGGCGCTTTTCTTTTGATACAAGAAATGACTGATGAGACAAGACTTTGAAATTATTTTTAAATGGCAAAGATAAAGGTTAACACCCGAGTGAGTGAGAGTCAAAAAATGAAATGGCATTTGAAATTAAATTGCGCTTCTTAAAAATCACGCTCTGCACTGAGCACTGCTCTCAGGAAAGGATACTAAATAAGCAGAACCGGAGCCTTCTATTAGCTTTGCAGCTGATGGCAGAATTTAACAAATTCAATCTGACAGTAGGAAGCGGTAAAGAATGTGGACATAGGAAATGAAATTGTCATCCACCCATAATGGAATTTTTAACATAGTTAAAAATTTTTTAAGTTTTTATTTATTTATTTTTAGAGAGAGCGGAAAGGAAGGAGAAAGAGAGGGAGAGAAATATCAATGTGTGGTTGCCTCTTGCATGCCCCCTACTGGGGATGCAGCCCACAACCCAGGCCTGTGCCCTGACTGGGAATCGAACCAGTGACCCTTAGGCTTGCAGGCCAGCACTCAATCCACTGAGCCACGCCAGCCAGGGCTAAATTTTTTTCCTAATTGTTTTCCTATGACGATCAACATCTGACATTGAAGCCTCCAGAATGAAACCAGGCCTTCAGGAGAGTGGACCCATTGTAAACTCAGAATGACAAAATGCTCCTTCCTCGTGCCCACCGGGAGGGGGGGGAGGGTGCACACTGAACGTGCTCCCTAGCCCGATGCCCCTGCCCGGGGTCTCCTTAGAGAGGGTTACTTTGGCGTGACCCTCTGTATAAAAGCCGGGGTCAGATGAACCCCAGTTTGGGATCTCTAGGACAGGTTTCCTGGGGCCTGCTGCAAACGAGCCGCCGTGTGCCTCTCTGTAGGAGTTGGTGCTGTGTGCATGAAGGAAAGTCTTTATAAAATCAGCGTGTCGGAGGGCAATTGCCTTCGCTGGAGGAGGGCGCCTTGCAGCTCGCCCCGGAGTGCATCTCCCCAGTGTTACAGGGATGCTGCAAGAAGTTATCTCCTCACCGCAACGCATCCGCAAACCACGCCTCCTCTGCTCTGCAGGAGAAAAGACTTGCATGCTCTTCCGAAAGGAAAGTGTCCACGGCTTCAAGGAATTTTTGGATTATTTTTACGGAACTCCAAGTCGACTAAATTGGTATCTTTTCTACCATAATCGTCCCTAAAACACCAGCTTTTATTCAGTCCACTTGAAAACAAACATGAGGAACTAAAGTATAAGTTTTGGGGGGGGTATCTATTTCTTAAAACTACCGGACATCTAGAAATGATAGACTTAAGGCAAAACTTTATCTAAACTCCATTGGTTAGTTGACGTATTTCTGAATAAAGAAAAACGAGCTAATAAGCTGAACCTGCAGAAGGAGTGGGCGTGAAGCATGTATTTCACACCTTACGGAAGAACCTCGCTCCCCACTTGGCTGGTGTTAGTGGAGCCCCGGGCTCCGGCGTGCAGCGGGGTCTGTACCAAGTTCATGAGGGGAGTCAGTAGCTGGGGACAAACACTGTGAGCTGGGAAATGGGTCCCTCACAGTGACGATCCGTGCGAGTACGCCTGAGGTCAGACTTCAGACAGGTTGTGTCCCACAGGTTTGTCATTTTTACAGTTTTCCAAGGGAAATAAATGCCTCACTAATGTGAGGATTTTTTAATGCTGGGCCAGAGGGAAAAGGTACATTTCAATGGTTTAAAAGTCACTTCTCGGGACTTTAATGTAATATTTTAGAAGTATAGAGTGCTGCCTGTAAATTAAAGCATTCGCCCACATTCCTAGAAACTGCCCCCCCAAAAAACTTGTCTGCACGTTGTCAGTTAGGAAGCTGGCTGGGGAAGGCCACTGCCAGAAGAATACAGAGCTCAACGGTGAAAAGCAGAAAAAACAAAACTGTAGTTGCAGCCTTCGCCCACTAAGATCTCTCGGAGAAGTTCAAGCCCACCCCAAGGTGGAGAGAGACCTGCCCAACCCTGGGTTTGGCTGGTTCTGCACAGAAGAGCCCTGGGAATCCTCTGGGTGAAGGAGCAGAGCCCCCGGGCTATGACGTAAATGGGGGGGCAGCCTGACTTTGGATCGAGTTCTAGAACGAGTGCTTCTAAGGGGTAGGAAAAGGGTTCTTGCCCCATCCCCCCTTCTGCCCCCCTGCCATACTTGCTGCACCTGAGCACAGTCTCTTCTCTTCCGAGGAAATAGGATACATTCTTCAGACTTTCTCACTCATTACCTGTCTCTAAGGCAAACCTTTCTGCCCTTGGGTGGGGACCGAGCAGAGAGAAAAGGGGCTCCCTCCAGCCCCTCCGAGCTCACACACGTCCGCACAGCCCCTCCGAGCTCACACACGTCCGCACGGCCCCTCCGAGCTCACACACGTCCGCACGGCCCCTCCGAGCTCACACACGTCCGCACGGCCCCTCCGAGCTCACACACGTCCGCACGGGCTCTCCGAGCTCACACACGTGTGCACAGAGATGCTGGCGGATGGCTCCGCATGAAGCACTGAATGGGGTTTACCCGCCCAGGCTCAGGCCACCATCGGGGAGATGGGGGAAGAGCCTGCGCCCTCGGTGACAAGTGGGTACTAGAGCCCCACTGGGTGCCCCCCCTGCAGGACAGCAGCTTGGACAGGGAGGCTGCAGAGAGCAGTGGGCTGAGGGAGGGGCGAGGGGGCAGCCTGGAAACCCCCACTGAGAGGGCAGAGCTGCCAGGACTGGGGTTGCCTCAGACGTCCTTGCTCACCTGCAAGGAAGGGCTTCACTCCTGAGACCACCCCTAAAGCTCACTGGGGGTCTGAAAGAGACTCAAGAGTAATACAGACCCACGAAACACATAGCAAGCGTGGTGTTGGTATACTGACCTTTAACTAAAAGATGGCAATTCGATATTTACAAGGAAAAAAGCAACCTGTTTCAACTAGAAGGCCTTTCCTCACATCCAAACATTCTCCCCAATACTTCTGAGCTGAAGGGTTACAGGACAGCCAGCCGGAGCGGGCGCCTCTGGTATGTCCGGGCGCTGGGCTGCGGGTGCTCACACTGGGTGCGGGGTGGGGGGGATGAGGGAGACTTTCCCTGCTCTCTCCTTGGCTGCCTGAAGATGCACCCCCTCCGGAGTTTCAGCAGCCGGGGAAGACTGGCCCTTGGCACAGAAGAGGAGACTAGGAGTCAGCTCCGCGCCCAGATGACCTTGGTCCCAAACTGCCATAGTTCCCACCTGTTCTCACAAGGGCCCGTTTATGTTTCCTGAAGGTCATTAGCTCTCCTTTAAGAGACCTATATCCCCCTCTCCCCTTCCCCTCTTAGCACGGTGTTTAAGCTTGGATTTTAATCCACTTTGGGGGTTGCTCATTTCTCTCTGAGCATCTCCCACGTGTACCGGAGGTATCCATGTTAATAAACTTCGGTGTTTTTCTCTTGTTAACCTGACTTTTACCACAGGGGTCTCAGCTAAGAACTCAGAAGGGTGGAGGGGGTGTTATGCTTCCTCCCCTACAGAACCAGTGAACTGGCTAGAAGCACTGGACATGACGTGACAAACGCCCCTGCTTGTGCGCTGATAGTGAACTTGGTCTGTTTCCACGCTCTGCTCAGCAACAGCACCGCCACCACCCTGCTCACTTACCACGTGCTCGGTTCACTGTGTTCTCTGGTTTGTGTAGCCGTCGTTTTCTCTCCAGACTCTTTGCAAGGCAGGGGCCAGGCTCACTCACCTCCTCGCACACCGCCCCCAACCGAGCACCCCCAGCCACCAGCACGGGGCTGGGCACACGCTCACTGCCCAGCAAGTACCTACTATTTGATCAAATTCTAGAAAACACATTTTTAATTAAAAAAATCAAAGTTTGAATTTTTAAGTTAAATCATTAAATTAAAACAACACTGAGAACGAACTACAGAGAAGGTGCTGGGTAAGCGCATTGGCTGGCCGTTGTGAAGCGCTTCCCCTCCCCCAGCTCAGTGACTGGCGCTCCAATGAGTTCCAGCAAGGGTTTTCCTCCTCTCTGTCCTTCAGCAAGACTGGGGACCCTCAGGGACGTCCCTGAGGAGGGGCTCTGCCCAGAGTGCCTGCTCCACTATCTCAGACGAGGTGGAGCTCCATGCCACATCAGTGTATGGCACTCAACCACTCTGAACATTTTGAAAACCACTGCATTAAAANCCGTTGTGAAGCGCTTCCCCTCCCCCAGCTCAGTGACTGGCGCTCCAATGAGTTCCAGCAAGGGTTTTCCTCCTCTCTGTCCTTCAGCAAGACTGGGGACCCTCAGGGACGTCCCTGAGGAGGGGCTCTGCCCAGAGTGCCTGCTCCACTATCTCAGACGAGGCGGAGCTCCATGCCACATCAGTGTATGGCACTCAACCACTCTGAACACTTTGAAAACCACTGCGTTAAAAAAAAGAGTATATCTTATCAGATCTTAAATATTAATACATGTTTTGTTCCCCTTTGGGGGCTGATCTGAAGTGCAAGGGGGAGAAGCCAGGAAGAGTTTTGGAGAGAAGGATGCATCTCGTTCCAAAGGACGCCCTTCAGGGACCCCGTGCACTCGGGGCAGGACGCACACGCGGCCGTGACCACCTGAGAAGGAAGCTCTACTTACTAGCAAGGGGGCCTGGTGACACCGCTCATTGGTTTCTCAGCTGACTTACTTGAATGTAGTTGTCCGCGATTCCCCAAGCAAAGTCACAGGGAAAGGTCCCCTCTAGGGGTTGATTTTCAGGTGAAGGAGGGAAGCCATTCTTCTCTATCAGCTGCTGGTAGAACAAGGCTGAAGACTTGGGCCACAACTTCTTATCCCGGCTCAGGAAGTCCACGTAGAAGAGCCCACGCCGGATGCTGTAGCCTCGGTGCCACTCGAAGCCATCCAGGAGGGACCACGCCGTGTACCCGATGACGTCCACCCCGTCCAGCCGGATGGCTGCAAAGGGAAGAGAGGACAGGAGTGAGTGACCCTTCGCCGGACGCTCGCCCGCGATGGAAGAGCCCCGGGGGCCTTCCCAGGTAAGAGGATCGATTCCGCAGGGAGCTTACTGTTGGGTGAACCGATGGCCTACAAAAGGCACCGATGCAGCCTGGATAACTCTAGAAATAGGCTCTTCACAAACAGACTTATCTCCAATATGTGTTCATTTGGATTCCTCTTATCTCTGGTGGTGGCTGGTTGGGCCTGGTCAGTATCCCCTTTCTATCCCGGCACCGAACGTGCCTGATGCAAGAAACTAATAAAGCCTTTGAAAGCATGAAGTACTGACTGTTTTCTCCAGATGCTGACATTCCTTTTTTTTTTTATTTTTAAAGTTGCTTCATTCGAAGACTCCCTGGTGGTCTAGTGACTAGGAAAGTTGCTTCATTCGGTACAAACTGTAAGAACCCAAAATACGTAAGCAGAGCTAGGTACCCTGGGATTTCCTGAATCCTTAGTGTAATCTAAAAATCTAAAGTAGTCATTCTGAAAGTCAACTAATTTCACACATTGTAATCTAACTTCTCATTTACAAAATGAGCTTAAAAATTAATGTACGTTCCTCAAGTCCCCAAATGAGAAAGGTGTGATGAGAATCCATTCCTATTATAGCCAAAATCAATTTCTCCATTATGATCAAAAACTATAAATTCACATAGTTTATTACAGATCATCTTAGAGATTGTTTTAGCTGTGGATTTGGGCAGGAAATTGGAATTTCATCCCCAATCCTACCTTTTAAAGTTTCCATGATAAACTTTTTGAGGTAATACATGTATTTGGCATCATCTTGCTTGGTGGTCCCTGAGACGAACCAGCCGTTCTCCACAATAAATATCTGCGGGTGGTTGTACTCGAGGTCGACCCAGGAGAGCAGCTGCCTCAGGCTGGGAGATTCGACTTGGCGGAACTTCATGGCAGGGTCCAAGAGCTGAAAACTCAAGGTCGGTCCAAAGGAAAGAGCAAAAAAGTCAGCTGTTCCTTTGATGAACTTTTTCTCAGGTTCCGTGAAGGCCGGCAGCAGGGATGAGAGGTTGTTCTTCATGCTGTCTGGGTAGTCGCCATCAACAAATACGGGTTTGGCGAACCAGCCGAGAACAAAGTCTAGAGATTTCTGGCATTCTTGGACGCCGCGGTCCGCCCTTCTCTGGGGGCTGATCCAGTGGGAGCTGAGGGCGATGGACACCTGGCCCCCCTGAGTCGGGCGGAAGGAGGTGTTGTAGAGGTGCCAGATTTTGGCGTGAGCCTAAACAAAATAAAATAAAAAGCCTATGGTAAATTGACTTTTGATTGCGAGGAGAAGTGTGATGCATATTTGGATTCCCAACCCTATTTCTATCTGTTTCTCATCAAACCTAACCTAATGACTAACCCCGCAAGGGAAATGTCGCCCGGCAGCGATAAATCATCTCAGAGGTAGGTCAGCCCACGGCCAGCTGCTACCCGGCCTGGAATCGTTTCCACTGTCCTCAGCCACCGGTGGAAAATGTGAATTTTGGGGGGTGTTGATCATGTAGTTATTATTCATGCTTTGAAAAATTAATGAAATCAGAATCTGTTATAATACCGTACTGCTTAATTGGCTTTGGATTACATACTGTTTAATTAATAGGCTTCGTGGAAAGGACCAAACCCAACTCTGTGATCGCACCAGGAATTTCTAAATAGGATTATATGTACTTCTTTTTTTATCCTAAGAGACTGGGAGTTTTCAAGTTGGCTCAGATTGTTGGAGCCAATTTAATATTTTGTAGTCTTCTCTCAGAGATAAAATTCTAACACATGTTCTCACCATCTTTGTTCTTCCCTAAGGGGACTCAGTGGAATAAATTAAAGGACCAGCTCCAATATGGAAACTTAACCCTAACCCTCGGGAGCCCGGGGACAATGGCGGCTTCCCGCAGGCCTCAGCATCCACCGTAGCAGCAAAGAACAGAAAATCACCTTCATACCACCCAGTGCCTGTAGCCAGTCAGCCCCCAGCCTGGACCCTCCTACAGCGATGAGACAGGCTTCCCTCCCATAACACCAGGATCACGTTCCTGCAGCACCTCACTGGCCCCTGCTGCCTTGTGGTCACTGCTTCCTTGTTCTTGGTAAAGAAGAGGGAGCATAATAGGGTTCCTCCCACCTTGCTCGAACAATGTTTCTCTTTACTTTTCAATTCCTCAGTTTACTCTATTTTGCTAAAAATACGAGTGCCGTTCGTCAGCCTTTGACTCCACTGATAAATAGACCATCTTCAAAAACTCATTCAACTCTGTTTGACTCTCACTCTCCAAAACGGCCGTGCCAATTTCCATCCCACTCCCTGGGCCCACAGAGGCTCGCTCACACGGAGCGCCTAACACCCTCTTCATTTTTGTCTAAAGGTCATTCTCGCGGTTCATGTCAGGGCGTGTGTCCAAGAGTGGCCTCACCACTATTCTCTGGAGTTCAGCCATGCATTTTGGTGGAGGGGTGGAGTTTATGTTGAATTTTCATTGGTAGTTTCTTACTAAATATGTTTCATTTCACTGAACATATTCTTTTTTTTTCAGGACCTGAAGCAGCTCTCTGTATGCTAAGGAGGAAATGCAGAATCAAATGTGGACCTGAAGAGTAGTGACTTCTGCCCACGTGATTCAAAAACTGTTGGCTTGGTGACACCTCCACTTTTCTCTATCACCCTCTCCTTTGGTCTCCCGTCCCTCCTTTTCCAACTGACAAGAAACCTCAGCCTGACCTTGAACGGTGAAACGGAAAAGAAAGGGACCCTGTCCTGCTCATCCTCAGGATGCCAGACCCAAGCACGTGATTAAGGGGGCCCAGCTGGAGGCCTAACGGGCCCTTAATGTCTCAGGGGCTCCCCTCTGCAGAGCAAGTGCCACAGGGTGTAGAGCCAGGGTTGGGGGGAAGTGAGAGCAACCCAAGGACTTCCTAACTGGGTGTGTTCTGCAGGCAGCTGAAGTCGGAGCCAGGCAATGGAACTGTTCGCTGCCCTGGAGTGCTGGCTCTTCTCACCACAGGGACTTTGACACGGCTCAGAGGGCGATGGGCAAGGAAACCGACGACTGAGGCCTTGCAGAAGCGCGCGCATGGTTTTCAACGTCAGATAACCCCCCTGCTCCACCGCGGTTAGTTGTGTGCCTTTCCCTGACCTTCGAGGGAAGGCCCGCTGTCCTGTGTCTCTCACCGGCTATTAGGAGGGGGAGATGAGAGGCTTCAGGTAAAACACCCAACGCAAAGCTTGCGTGCGGGAGGGTCTCCATGGATGTTCATTCCTTCTGTCCCTAAGGGCCACGCAGACCAAACAGGACGGCAGTGCAGCTAAGGACACACACCTGCTGAGGAGGGAACGCAGTCCACAGCAGCTCGGGGACAGGAGGTCACGATGACACCTGGGGTCTGGGTTGGAAGAGGCAGGGTTGCATCCCCCATCCTCTCTCCATTACCAGTGGGAGCCTTAGATCTTTCTCTGCACCAATGGGAACAGCGTCTCTTCTTCTTCAGGGACCGTGTGGGGATTAGAGGACATGAGGCAAGTGAGAGGTCCTAGCAAAGCCGTTGATTATTAAGAGAAAGGCAAAGCTGCAGCACCGGACGGCCAGGCAGTCCATTCTACGTGCCACTCTGACCGGGCTGAGGGACCCCAGACGGCGGGTGAGACGCTGGGTGAGAGTCCAGCTCAGCAGCTGCGTGCTTCTGCTGGGTCCATTCTGTTTAACCCAGCACACGGGGGATCTGCACTGACCCCGGCCCCACACGCAGGCACAGGCCCCAGAGAGCAGCCTGCAGGGCCATCAGCCATTGCGAGTTCCCGAGGGGACCGCCCCACAGCAAGAGTTTGGGATCTACCTCTCCCTCGCCTCCCACGGCTTCTGTGCTTTTTGGATAAGACCCTCGTGGGGCCGACCTAAACCCATCTTTTGGTTTGGATCGACCAATTTGGCCCTGGCCTGGAAACCCCAAAGCATGCCACCCACAGGCTCTAATAAAGGCACGTGTCCCTGGTCCTGTCTCTCTCTCTCTCTCTGCGCTCTGCCTTGCCATCCCCATGTATTGCCAGGAACTTGCCCCAGCACGTCCATTCCAGTCTTGCCTGTGCTCTGTTGTTACACAGAGGCCCCCACGCAGCACCCTCTGCTCCATGGAGCACACATGAATTAAAACCGTAGCGACACCATTTCTGGGTCTGCCTGTGAGGGTCTTGCAG
Source organism: Sturnira hondurensis (assembly GCF_014824575.4). NCBI lineage: Eukaryota > Metazoa > Chordata > Mammalia > Chiroptera > Phyllostomidae > Sturnira > Sturnira hondurensis. Next base: position 15,592,810 of record NW_028082350.1, on the reverse strand, counting down.
GAAGAGATTAGCTTTGGTGGTAGACTGAGAGCAGATGGTCACCCTCACCCAGGAGGGCGGCATCAGTCCCATCGAGGCCAGAGCAGAACGAAAAGGGAGCTGAGGACGGGCCTGCGCCCTGACTGAACCAGACTTCTACCCACTGCCATCTGGGCCACTGGCTCCTGCGTCTCAGGCCTCTGGGTAGGGACAGAAACGACCCCTCGGGCTTTCCCGATGTGAGACTTCTCTGGCTCCACACACATGAGCCAATCCCTCGAAATACACCTCTGTCTATATTAGTCCTGCGGGCCCGGGGCCCTGGGGAGCCCTGACTAACACAGAAAGCATCTTAGGTGTCGCTTAGCAACCCCCGACCCCATTCCAACCACCCCCCAGATCTGATATCTGACTGCTCTCTAGGGCAGCCCAAACTGGGGGCCGCTCCAGGCGGGGCCCCTTCTCCCGGAAGCCCCCCACCCCCACTCCTCTCCTGACTCCCCACAAGGAGCTACATGGCCAGCCTCTGGTGGCCCCTGTTTCTTCCGCCTCTCACCCGCCTCCTCAGCTGGGCCCCCAGAGGCTGCCTTGCCCCTTTCCCGGCACACGGAGGCCCAGTGTGTCCGTCACACTTCACCAAACGCCGCGTCCCCTCCTCCTGAGCTCATTTCACTTCCAGATGGTAGGTTTGCGCAACCGAAGGCTATGAGGCGAGGGGTATAGCAAGGTCACCGTTTGCCGCATGGTAACAAGTAAGGATGCTTAATAGGGAAAGGTTATGCGTGCTTTTGCATTGCTTTCTAATTATTCTGGGTATGGTAATCTTATAATCTTGTTAAGATTAAAATTTAATAAAGCTACTGACAAGGACTCAGGGATATAATTTAGGGTATGAGCAAGAATGTTTACCTAAATACTTTTTCTAATGGCAAAATACTGAAACCAATCAAAATGTCCAGTATTCAAATACATTCACACCATCCTACGCACGTTTCAATACATTGTGGTATGACTAAAGCCACACTACTATTCGGATATTACAAATACAGAAGAATGGAATGTCTATTAACAACTTATTTTACATGTTTAAAATATTTTACTATTTTACTAATGTTTTACTCCGTTTTACTATTTTAGCAACCTATTTTACATGTTTAATGGAATGGCTATTAACATGTAAAATAGTTTGCTAAAATACTCACTAAACAAAAAAAGCAGGTTACAAAGTCATATGTTGGTTTTAATAGCACTTGAAAGAAAATATTTAGATTATGGAAGAAAAATATGTACGTAAAGGTCTGGAAGGATTTATAACTTGTTGAGGAAAGTTCAGGACTGCGGCGGCAGAGCTGCCTTCATTTCACCTGCCTCTCTGGTTTCCGTTCCCTACCACACACACGTATCGCTTCAGAAGTAAGACGGACACTTCAAATTCCCAACAGGAAAGGAGCCCCTAGGAGTCGAACGGCAGGACCTGCTGGAACCGCCTGTGGCGGTTATTTGAACGCGGAGAGGTCACTGGAGGCTAACTGTTCTCTGACCTGCCCCCAGCCTCTGCCCCAGGCCTCACTCCCAGGCACACTGAGGCTTCCATGGATTTCTGAGACCCCCGAGGCTTCCGTGTGTCTACAGGTTCAGCTCATACGTGTTTTACCTACTCCCAGACTCTCCGACCTCACCCTCCTCATAACTCAGCTCAGACATCACCACCTCCAGGAAGCCTCCCCTGACCTCTTCCCTCTCCCTGCCCTTAAATGTCTTTTCCATGTGTCTCCACAGCCGGCCTCCCCCAGGAACCCCAACCACGTGATGCTGCATTTATTCAACGGTCCAGGTTGGAGGCGTTTCAAAGGCGTCATGTGGGACTTTTCTCCCTCAGTCTTGGACTCCAGCGAAGCATCTGAGGCGGAGTAAGTATTCACTAAACAGACATGGGGGAATGGGGGCTGGCGTTAGGAACCAGACCAAGAAGTCTGGGACAAAAGCAAGCAATTTTCTGAGCCAGAGCAGCTGAACTCTTTCATAAGATATCCTGGTTGTATTTACTTCTAAGACCTTAAGAGAGAACTTTCAGGCAGACGTCATTAAAAAGTAAATTATAAGGAACCTGGCATGGTAGCTCTCTAAGAATAACACTGGGTTGCCTCAAAACGCACTAATGGTACATGTTAGTGTAAAAGACACTGTGGTGTATGCTATCCCCCTCACTTTCTTTTTAAATTATATTTTGTTGACTATGCTGTTACAGTTGTCCCAATTTTTCTCCCTATGCCCCCCTCCACCCAGTCCTCCTCACTTTCTTACCAGCCACAATGTAGATTTTGAAATGCAGAGTACGAAACATCTAGAATAAATGGATCTCGTATTTCTTTGCCAATTAGCCAGTATCACCAAATTTTGGAAGTCAAGTAAAATACTCTGAATTTCATAGCATGTTTTCTTGGCTGTCTAAATTGTAAGCACCTTATCCTTTACCTGTTTATATCCTTCCTACAACCCAACACAAACTTTCCCACGAATAAGGCATTTAAAAACACGGGCAAAGGGCCACCTGGTGGGTGCGTTCCGTGCCAGCCCAGCCTTCTGCCTGAGCTCAGACCGGGCTGAGGAGGTGCCTCCCAGGCAAAGCGAAGCAGGCGGTGGGGCTGAGAGGTAGAAGGCGGGGACTGGAGCTGCTGAGGCAGGCCAGCAATGGGAGACGGAGAACGCTCTGCCAAGGAAGCGCCCAGCACTCTGCCCGGGACTTCCTGAGGGTCCTTGGCCCCGGATGCACAAGCTGAGACTCGCTCTGAGAGGCGGAAGAAAGAGCAGGTGCTCCGGGTCTGAGAGCTGGATGTCAAAGGTCATGCACCTCAGGGAAGCCACGGCAGGGAAACAGGGCTGAGCAGCCAGACCTTCGGGGGCAGCCCAGGAAGGCTGTGCCTGAGCACAGAGGCCAAAGCTGACACAGACCAGCTCAACGAAGACCAACTTCAGGTCTGGCACGTGGGGGAAAAATCCCCCGCTAATTTAACTGTCTGGCAGAGCAAAGTAGCACACCCTTCAAAGGAATACAACATAAGCCAGACTCGCTACGGTGCAGCCTTTATATTGTCCAGAGTATAACAAAAATCATGAAACATTGAAAAAGAAGGAAAATTAAAACCTTCAATCTTAAAAAAAGCATTCAAAGGAAACAGAAACCAAAGCCAAATAGATCTAGGATTTAAACACAGCTTTTAGAAATACGTCCAAGGATGGCGAAGAAAAGATAGATATAAAAAACAAACAAATGGGGAATAAAGACAGAGAAATGGGGAAAAGACATGAAAATTATAGAACTGAAAAGTAAAATATCTAAAATAGAAATTTTATTGAATGGGTTTAACATTGCTAATTCTATACAGACTTTATGATAAAGATAAATAATGTGATAAAATATATTAAAAGTTATATCTAAAAAGCCAAAAAATATATAAAAAGAAAATACTAAGAAATATTTGATTCACTGAGCAGTATGCATAAAGAAAGAAATAAAAACTGATAGGACAATTAGAAATCTCATAACAAGATGGTAAACGTATACCCAAATATATCAATAATTATGTAAATAAAAGCATACTAAATGCTCCAAGTAAAAGACAGATACTATCAAACTAGATTTTGAAATAGTAACTTCCAACTACATTCTGTGTTCAAGAAATACACTTTAAATGTAACATTTCAGCTAAATTGAAAGAAAAATGATGGAAAGAGATGTCTCCAGTATGTAGTAAGCCTAAAAAATCTGGCAAGTATATTAATGACAAAGTAGATTTCAAGACAAGAACTGTTACCAGAGATAAAGATGGATATTTCTTAATGGTAAGAGGATCAACTCATTAAGAAGATACAATTCTAAATGTAACAATATCAGAGCTTTAAAATATATAAAGCAAAAATTCATAGCTTTTCTTAAAGTAGACAACTTGACAATGGGTTGAAGATTTTAACTTCTCTCTCAATAACTGACTGCAGAAATAGCAAAAAAATTAGTACATATATAAGCTATCTAAACAACACTATAAGCCAAATTGAGCTAATTGACATTTAGGGTTTAGGTCAATACTACCCTTAACAATACTTTCAAGTTGTACATGAAATGTTTATAGATATAAGCCACATCCTGGGGATGTAAAATAAACTTCAAGAAATTGAATCAGAATCAAAAACCTGCCAGCCCTGGCCAAGAGGCTCATCTGGTTCGAGCATCATCCTGACATGTCAAGGTTGCAGGTTCGATCCCTGGTGAGGGCACATACAGGAATCAATCAATGAATGTAAAAATAAGTGGATCGACAAATCAATGTTTCTTTCTCTGTCTCTTATACTTCCTCTCTTCCTCTAAAAATCAATCAATACATTTTCTTAAAAACAAACCTTCCAACTAAGAAAAATTGAGGGTGAGTGGCCTTAATGGTAAATAATACCAAACATTTAAAGAAGAATTAACATCAATACTTCTCACACAGAGCCACAGACCAATATCCTTTATTACATAGATACAAAAAACCTTGAAAATACTAGCAAAACAATTTCAGCAGCATATTAAAAGGATTATATACCCAAATCAAGTAGGATTTATCCCAGGAATGCAAGGATAGTTCAACACACGAAAATCAATCAATGTAATAAATCACCATATAAGGAAAACTTCTGTTTTTTTCCTAGAGTATAAAAAAACCCCACAGTTCTCTACTGTGTATTTCTTCCCCCTGAAATTTCTTCAATTTATAATAGATTCAAAAAGAATACAATACTTAGGAGTAAATTTAACCGCTCTCAGAACTTTTATTTACATTATACTGGGTCCCAGCCAGAATAGCAAGACCAAGCAGAGAAAGGAAGGACAAGGTGGGTGGAAAGGAAGACAAATAACTCTATTATTCAGAGAAAACACAACTTTCTATATAAAAATCCTAAGGGATCTAAAAATAAAGTATTAGAACTAATAAATGAACTTAGTGAGTTAACAGAATATGTCAATATGCAAAAGTCTATTGTATTTTTATATACACACAATAGACATTTCGAAAATAAATTTTAAATACAGTAGCACTTAACACCAAAACCATAGAATACTTAAGAATGATTTAACAAAAGTAACAAAAGATGTGCAAGACTGTTACTGTGACATGTACTAGACATTCCTAAGATCTAAATAAATGGGGAGAAATGCCACTTTTTTATGAGTTGGAAGACTCAGTATTGTCCCTCTCCTCAAACTGATCTATAGCTTCAATGCCACCCCACCTAATATCTCAACAAATTTTTTGTAGAAACTGGAAGTCGATTCTAACATGAATATGATAATTTGAAAGACATAGAACAGTTCAAATAAATTTTAAAAAGAACAAAGTTGAAGCATTCAAACTGCCTTATTTAAAGACTTCCTATAAAACTATAATGATCAACAAAGTGAGTTACTGTCATAAGGACAGACAAATAGATTAAAGAAAACAACATAGAATTTGAAACTAAACCCATGGCCAAGTGATTTTTGACCAATGCACCAAAGTGCTTACGAGGTGACAGGAGAGTTTTTTAATAAATGGTCCTGCATTTGGGAAATGTATAGGGAAAAACAACCCAACCTTGCTCCTTGCATAAAAATTCAGTCGAGACATATCATAGATGCAAATGTAAAAGATTAAACTGTAATAGCATAGATGCAAATGTAAAAGATAAAACTATTAAGTTTGTAGATCAAACGACCTTTTGATCATGGGATAGGAAAACTACTTCTCAGGACACAGAAAGCACAAGTCACAAAAGAAAAAATAATAAATTGGACTTCATCAAAATTAAAATCTGCTCTTTAAAAGTTGACAATATGAAAAGGTAAACCACTGAAGGGAAATGCTAAAAATCCATCTGACAAAAAATTCTATTCAGAATAAATACAATAATCCTAACAGTCAATAATAAATAAGGAACAATGCCCCACCCCACCATAAATGAAAGTTCTAAGCAGACTTTTCACAAGAGGATCAACGCCAATGCTCAACATCAGCTTTTCAAGGAGATGAAAATAAAACCACAGTTAGAAATCACATGCACTGGAATGCCTACAATAAGACTGATGACAAAATTTTGGTGTGTCTGAAACGCAATGGATGACTTCCAGCCAAGATGGAAGTGTAGGTAGATATACCTGTGCCTCCTCTCACAACCCAGAGGACAACAACAAATTTGAAAACAATAAAAAACTGAAACTCAGGTTGCCAGAAAATCAAACTGTACGGAAGTCTGGTGGAGTTAAAGGAGTTAAGGAGTTAAAGAAGAAACATTCATCCAGACCCACAGGAGACGCAGAGAGACAGGTAGAGAGGACTCTCAGCAAGGCTGTGCCTGGAGGACCAGGTGGGTGAGGTGGGCTGGAGGACTGGATGGGCAAGGTGGCAGCTGGTGGAGTGGGTGGTCGCACATTTGCATTCAGATAAGCCAGGAGGAACAACTGGGGAGCGAGACAAACTGCACAACCCAGGCTTCCAGTGTGGGGAAATAAAGCCTCAAAACCTCTGTCTGAAAACACCTGTGGGGGTTAAGGCAGTGGGAGAAACTCCCAGCCTAACAGGAGAGTTCATTGGAGAGACCTGTAGGGTCCTAGAAAATACACAAACCCACCCACCCGGGACTCAGCACCAAAAGGGCCCAATTTGTTTGTGGGTATGGAGGAAAGTGACTGAAAGTGGGCAGAGAGCAGAGCAAGTGGCACTGCTCCCTCTGGGACCCCTCCCCCCCCCCCACAGCCCCACAATGCAGTGATGTAAGTTGCCCCACCCTGGTGAATACTTAAGGCTCCACCCCTTCTACTGATACAAGAGAATGGCCCAAATGGAAGAACAGATCAAAGCTCCAGAAAAAAATACAACTAAGTAATGAAGAGACAGCCAACCTAACAGATGTGCAGTTCAAAACAATGGTAATCAGGTTGCTCACAGAATTGGTTGAGTATGGTCGCAAAATAGAGGAAAAAGTGAAGGTTTTGAAAAGTGAAATTAAGGAAAATGTACAGGGAACCAACAGTGAAGGGAAGGAAATCAGGACTCAAATCATGGTTTGGAGCAGAAATAAGAAATAAACATTGAACCAGAACACAAAGAAAAAAATAAGAACTCAAAAAAATGAGGAGAGGCTTAGGGACCTCCAGGGGCAATTTTAAATGTTCCAACATCTGAATCATGGGGGTGCCAGAGGAGAAGAGGAAGAGCAAGAAATGGAAAGCTTATTTGAAAACATAGTGAAGGAGAACTTCTCTGATCTGGCAAAGGAAATAGACTTCCAGGAAATCCAGGAAGCTCAGAGAGTCCCAAAGAAGTTGGACCCAAGAAGGAACACACCAAGGCACATCATAATTACATTAGCCAAGATTAAAATGAAGGAGAGAATTCTAGAAGCAGCAAGAGATAAGAGGACAGTCACCTACAAAGGAGTACCCATCAGACTGTCAGCGGATTTCTCAAAAGAGACCTTGCAGGCAAGAAGGGGCTGGAAAGAAGTGTTCCAAGTCATGAAAAGCAAGGACCTACATCCAAGATTGCTCTATCCAGCAAAGCTTTTATTTAGAATGGAAGGGCAGATAAAGTGCTTCCCAGATAAGGTCAAGTTAAAGGACTTTATCATCAAATGCCCTTATTATATGAAATGTTAAAGGCACTTATCTAAGAAAAAGAAGATAAAAAATTATGAACAGTAAAATGACAACAAACTCACAATGATCAACAACCGAACCTAAAAAAACAAAAACAAACTAAGCAAATGACTAGAACAGGAACAGAATCACGAAATGGAGATCACATGGAGGGTTATCAGTGGGGTGGGGGAGGAGGGAGAATGGGGGAACAGGTACAGGGAATAAGAAGCATAAATAGTAGGTCAAAGCAGACAGGTGGAGATTAAGGATAATATGGGAAATGGAGAAGCCAAAGAACTTATATGTATGACCCATGGACATGAACTACATGGGGGAATGCTGGTGGAAAGGGGGTGCAGGGTGGAAGGGAATAAAGGGGAGAAAAGAGGAAAATTGTAATAGCATAATCAATAAAATGTATTTTTAAAATAAATAAAAATAAAAACTTAGAAAAATGACTTGTTTAATGATGCTTATAGAAGCTTTACTCACAATAGCAACAAACTGAAGACAACTCCAATGTCCATCAACTCCCCCAAGAGGAGTTACATATAAACACTGTGGTCTGTGTTCATGTTCATGGTCACATTAACATTCACGGTCAAATTAAATAAGGAGAATTTCTTGTGTGTATATTGCAATATGACTCAGCAATAAAAGGAATAAACTAGTGTTTCACATCACAAAACAGATTAACCTCTAAAATATTATGTAGAGCAAAGACAACAAGACACAAATGCATCCTATCGTTGCATGATTGCATTTTTACATAAAGTTATAAGAATTAGTGCCTGGTGATAGACTTGTAAAGGGGGAAAGACTCAAAGACGATGGGGAAAGCAGAAAAGAAGGGACTGGGGAGGGAGAGGGACCCAGTTCCGTGGAGGTCACAGGCAGGGAGCTTCCGTGAAGATGCCTGGCCTGCAGGTGGGTGGAGAATTCCAACGTGGGAGATGGCGTGGAATTGCTAATGCCTGAAATAAACTTCAGAGGTAATACTAAGTGGGCCACGTTTTGCTATCATTCCTTAGCTTTTTAAAAAAGCTGAAATGGAATAATTCTTAAAGGATTAACTTAATCCTACCAATAATCTTAAGTAAACTGACTGAGACCAATAATTCGAAAAGTTCATTTGTGTCTACTTGCCCAAGAAGAGCCGCCAAGGTACTGTTTTAGTTCTAAACTAAGGGTGCGTTATTTAGAGAAAGGTCAAAGGACTAGATGCATTTCGGAGAGCACTGGAGATTTTTTTTCCCTTTTGGCATCCTCTTAGAAGTTGAAGAACAGTATCATGGTTGCACATCTAAGGGCTCTCTGAAAAGTCACGGCACACAAGTGTTCCAAGTGGCCTCATGTTCACGTTCAAATACCAAATGACTCCTCTCCTGCCTGTGAGCACAGCTTCATGGATTATAAACTGCAGTTCCTTCGGAGAGAATTTCAAACAACCCCCCACAAAATAACTGCCCGACAGAGCTCACAGACAAGTTCCTCAGAAGAGCCATCTTTCCTTTTATCCACGAAAATAACCGGATGCAGTTCCTTAATCTTGCCCAGGACCCGCCTCTCTCACCCCCCCCCCACCCTGTGTCTTCCTGGGCACCGGGTCCACACCCCCCCCCACCCTGTGCCTTCCTGGGCACCGGGTCCCGTGTATGGAAATAGGCAGCAGCCCAGACTACTTGCCTTTCCTTTGGTCTCCTTAGCAAATTAATTAAGGAAAATTTCTTTTTAGCTCCAGCACCAAACAGCCTCCCACAAATTAACAGGGATCAGTGCTGTTTTCACGTTGATGGGGGTCTAACTCCCCTCCCCTCCCTGGCCCCTCAGTTAGAGCTGGTCCGTTACTCACTGCCCCTCAGCCAGGACTGGGCCCATCGATGTGGAAGGAACATTCCATTCCACCTCTGTTAGCTAAACCCCTCTCTGCCTGGCGTGGGACCCTGGCCTCTTCCAAGAAGCAGCCCCTCGCCAACCCCGCTTGTGCATGTGTTATTTGCTCCAGTTCATCAAAGAGAAATTCTCACTCCTTCCAAACTGAGTCCAATCCTCACCGCCCCGCCCCCAGGACACTCCGTCACCCCTCTCCCTCTGTGCTCTGCACACCTGAAGTCCGAGCAGGTATCAGGCCTCTTCTCGGTCCTTCCTCAGAGGGTGGCTCTTCCCCAAGACCTTTCATTCTGCCCCAACCCCAGAGGTGAACGGGAGCAGCCTGAGCATTCAGCAACACGAGCTCATTCGTGTGTCGATTCTCTTAGGCAAACGGTGCCCCGGTAGCTGGTGTGTGTCAGCCATAGTCCTAGATTAGTGGAAACAATCTCCTTACTGAGCACCTACTGTGTGCTGGATACAGAAGTACTGGGAATACAGAAACGAACAAAATCCCGGGTTTAGTTAGATGTATGCCATTATTACTGCCTGCGTAACACGGAGAGAGAAACTGACCCCCCACGTTCACCAAATCGCACATGTCCTGATAGTAAGACCTCTGCACCCAGCCGTAGTAGGTCGGTAGGTCTCATATCATAAAATTGTGATTTAAAACCTCCGTTAAGATTTCAAAGTGAAACAGATGACCGAGTCGGGTTGTGCAAACTGTGTACTCTTCTGTCAAAAGAAAGTTTGAGACAGAGCTCTTCTTGGAGACCACAAGAAATTATGCACATGCTAATTTTGAGAATCAGACAGAACAGCAGGTAGTGGATTTATTTCACTTTTTTACTGTGGTAAATACACACAACATAAAACACACTCTCCGGTCATTCCCAAGGGTGCAGTCTGATAACGTGTATTAAACCCCTGCTGTGTCCTAGCACGAGGTTCTGCAGGCGTGGGCCACGGATAAGGTCCAGCACCTGCTCTCGAGGTATGTTTACTGTTGCTCGCTGGCCTGGCAGGAAAGCTGCAAGACTGAAAGGACACAGATTCTCTTCTCCCGGTTCAGCTGAGCGTCCCAAGCCAGGCCAGCAGACATCTCCCTCGAGGCCATCCTGCTGGGGTGGAGGCTGGGGCGGAAGAAGCGCCTCTGGCGTGTCTGGTGTGGGAGGAGCCCTTCAGCAGTGAAGAAGCCACACTGACCCTGGCTCGCATGCATGGGCCCGTTAGCCGTGGGGGGGAGAGACTGCCCTCCTCAACAGTAAGGGTGGCGGGCAAGTCCAATTCCCGAAATCCCTAGTGTTCTTCCCGTGTCCTTCTACTGGAGTCCCTATCTCCCTTGACCAAGGTTGGGTTAGAATTGGTCACTTGCATATATAGAGGTCCTGGACACACATGTACTTACCACATTTGAGATTCTAGAAGAACTCAGTTAGTTGAAGGCACGCTTTCACAACTAGGCAAACTAAAGGCCAGGGTAGATTTTTTAAATTGTGATGTAGTTTTGGAGTTTTGTTACTTATGATCATTTCCTCAGGATTTTCTAAAAGTAGGTTACATAAAAAGTCTTATTCACTTTTTTAAAAATTCATTGATTTTAGAGAGATTTGTTGTTCCACTTATTCATGTACTCACTTTTTATATGTGCCCTGACCATGGATCGAACCTGCGACCTTGGTGCATCAGGATGCTGCTCTAACCAACTGAGCTACCTGGCCAGGGCCTTTATTTATTTTTTTTAAAGAAAAACTTCCTTCAAAGAAAGTAAAACTGATTTTATGGGTAAAACTGACTCATTTTGGGTAAATACATCAATAAATCAGAGATCAAGTTTCTTGACTCATTTGTCTATCTGTACAGAACTAATCGTTAAATTATCCTGCTCAATATTAAATCACGCTGCTACAAACATCTTTCCAAATGATCGCTGCTAGGCTGTTAACAAACTGCCTGGCCTGCGACCAGAATCCGCCTCGTCCGTTAATCACAACATTACCAGGGACACAGGGGCCTTTCAGTGCCTGGTTTTCACGTCTGACAGCGACACAGGGAGAAGCACGAAGGGGCCGGCGGGGAGACCTCGGGCCGGATGAGAAGCAGATGCAAGAAGATGAAGGACCGAGGTCCAGCACGTGCTGCCGAGGCCCCAGTGGTTCACCGGTCAGCTGGGAGCCCTTCGGTACCCAGCCCTCACTGCCACCACCGAGCAGGTGCTCCCCACTCGCCGCACTCTGGGGAGATGTGTGTGTCTTCCACACTAGCCCCCTTTACTTTCCTGCCTGCCCTCCGCCTGCTCCCCCAATTCTCCTGCTCTGAACGACCAACAGCAGATGCCAACCTGCGGACTCTGAGACCTCAGCGCATCTGGAGCTCATTGCTCTTGAAATAACTCAATTCCGCGGGCAGGACAGAACACCTTTCCCCCAAAGAAAAGGGGACGATGAGCTTACAGGAATAGGAAATAGGAATCAAGGAGCAGCTCAGAGCGGAAAGTAACCAACCGGCCCTGTTTTCCATGGCCTTTTCGTGGTGATAGCGTCTACGTGGTCTTAAATCCGTTTTCCCATTGTGAGTAAGGCTATGTGTAGCCACAGCCGTTCTGAAAACTGTAATCGAACAGAACTAATTAGCAAATAATGGTAAGCATTGCTTCATGACACTTTGGTATCCGCCGTGTGTGTGTGTGTCAAACGTGTAAAATGTTTTTTTTTACTGTGGGTCAAGGTCGAAAACTTTGAAAGTCACTGATTTGAGAGATATTTTCATTCCACAAGTGTTTACAAAACACTAATCCTTTACAGCAATCCTTCCGCCCCATTGCCAAGTCTAGGAAAATTTTTCCGAACAGCCTCCTTCTGTGATCGTAAGTAACGTCCCAGGATTAGGTCGGACTCCTGGACAAACCTCCATCCAGGGGTGTTATTTAACACGCATAAGCCTCTTGGCCCCGACGGCCCTGAGGGCCGGCGACTAAATCCAAGGACCTGGCCTCTGTCCAGGGACCCTCAGGGAAGGAATCGAGGACTGTTTTCAGCAGCCAGTGTCACGCCAGAGGGCTTTTGGTTGTTTGTTGTTATTCTTTGTACTGGGATTGCCCTTCAGGCCAAGAAGTTAGAGACCAAAGCCAAGAAATTCATCTTGACAGGTTTCATCTGCAGAACCCATACATTTGGGGAGCTCCTCATATCCCCGCCACCAGGGAGCACCTCTTGGGCAGGAAGTGGTCCTCTCTGCCCCCCACTCCCCTGAGGCCGGCTCCCTGGGAGGGGCAATGAGAAACACGGTGCAGGGGGTGCCTCACTGAGAAGGCGCAGGCCTGGAGGAGGTGGGAGCCAGCGGGGGAACCAGCCAGCCTGAGCGAAGAGTCAGAGAAAAAAGACTCAAGGCCCCACGGTGAGACCCGCTCTGTGGCCACAAGGCCACTAGTGAATGAGGGGCAGGAGTCTGAATGGAGGCCAAATATGTCCAAGAAACCTGCCCGGAGCATGCAGGAGCCGGGGCTACTTGGCCCGCCTTCGTCGGCGCTGTAGGGAAACCGGAGAGCTGCGGGGCTCCAACGTGAGAGCCAGAGGAAGAAGGAGGCTTTTTCATCGAATGGTCGACGACTCGATTTTCCTCTCCTCTCCCCTCCGCTTTACTTCTCAGGACGCAGCTGTCCACTCGAGGGGCCCACCACACACAGCATCCTTTCTGTGACATAGTTTTGTGTCTTTCGTTTTCCAGAAACGGGAATCAAGAGGGGGAAAGAACACCAAAGGTCTGAATTCAAATGTGCTTTCTCATGACCATTATGTGAGTTATCATATGATCATTTCACTCAGCAAATACTTACTCAATGGGTGAATTATTATGCAGGGCACAGCGGGCTGAAAGTGAAGTGCCACACCAAGAACCTTTAAAAATACGTGTTGCAGTCAGGGCACATGCCTGGGTCGTAGGCCAGTTCCCGGCAGGGGACTCACAAGAAGCAACCATACATTGATGTTTCTTTCCTTCCCTTCCCCTCTAAAGATATATAAATAAAATCTTTAAAAAAAAATGCGTGTTGCCTCCGCATCTCAGGCCTTCCTGCTCACAAGGGCTGCCGTGGGGTCCAGAGAGGAAAGGGAAGTCCCTTCCTGCTGAGGGGGACCTTGTGGCAAGGCATTTCTGGACCCTGCACCAGAAGAGGCAGAGGTCCTGGGGAGATGGGAAAAGGCATTCCGGCAGCCCCTGTGAGCAGGAAGGCCTGAGATGCGGAGGCAACACGTGTTTTCCACAAACGGCCCGGCCCTGCCCACGGTCCGACTCTGTAGTGTGACCTGGCCACTGCCCCGCGAAGGACTCAGGGGCTGTGGCTGCCCTGGCGGAAGCGAAACTGCAGGTATGGAGGCCAAGTCGGCCGTCTACACCCCTCTTTCCTGGTGCTCCCTGGGTGCCCGCTGGGGGTGGGCAGCCAGCTTCCACAAGGGAAGGCTGAGCAGCCCGAGACCACTGGATGGGAGACTGGCCACCCAGCCGCCGGCACCACCTGCCAATCATGCATGCTGGGCTGGGCGCCCCGGGGAGAAGAAAACGGCTTTTAGATTTTTGCTGTTTCTTCTAGTAATTTCCATTATACTCCTAAGTACTATGTTCATTCCAAAATTGAATTCTTTTTTGTGATAGTGAAGTGTTATTTCTTTTGTGGCCCTCCAGGTTTCTTCGCTTATTCTCCCAAATGTCTGTTCTTATTTAAATCATTCATCAGTCTTTCCATCAAGGCCCTCATATAAATTGTGCTCACTAAAGAGCCAAATAACATTTCCCACCCACCCCCCTTTGGGGGACAGCTGTTTATTTTCCCTTCGATAAAATAGTCACCTCATTACCAAAGCCGCACCATGTTCCGCCTGCATTTCAATGCTGTCGTGAGTTTCCATCATATCCCGAGCCCCCCACCTGTGTCACTCCGTCTACGTTCCCTGCTTCTGCTGGAACCTTCCACCCCCTGGTTCCAGCTGGCCCCACTGCCAGCCCGAGCTGCTCTCATCCCAGGATTCTGCTTCCTTTCCGATGGATCAGAGCCAGGCTTTTCTAGCCTCCGCTTCTTCCCATTTGCTTACCCTCGTGGCTTTGCTGGCTCGAACCTTCCATCAGCTTCTGGGAAAGGTCACGTCGAAGGAAACAGCTTTCTAGAGCTCTGCATTTGTTGCGCGGGGAACGCAGGAGAGTCCTCAAAGCCGAACGCTGGTGTTCCTCAGTTCTGAGCCAAGTTCTTACATTATTTCTTTCATAACTGTCTGCTCTCCATCCCTATTCTCTTTCTAGAACTCATTAGTCCGATGCTGGACTTCTGTGCTTGATGTTTTAAACGTTTCCCCCTTTTCTTTAATATTTTCTTTTCTTTGTCATTTTATACTATGGTGGGGGGGCGTTTCTTTTATTTTTAATCTTTTTTACCAAACATTTTACTTCAACAATCCTATTGTTGATGTTCAAGAATTTTTAAATATTCTGATTGTTCTCCCTTTGGTTTGTATGCAGTTAATATCCTGCATAACGTTTTCCTGGTTTGCTTTTCTGTTGGTTATTTTCACTGTTTCCCACTGAGCTGTTTCCTCAAATATCTCTTGAAGTCTGGCTACCCATTCATCCTTAAAAGCACCCAAAATCAGAGTCTCGGAGACACCGTTCGGAGAACAAGCTGCAGCTGCGTGGGTTCGCCAGGGAACCAGTCGTCTCACTAGGAAACCCGTCTCCGAAGGCCTCTAGGCCCCTGCTTTCGGAGCCTCGCAGTGTCTTCAGAGAGAAACAATCTCCCCCTTTCCTGCCAGGGACAGACTCCATCTGCTCCTGGAGGGACGGGGAGGTGGAGAAGTGACGGGAATGGGGTGGCTACCCTCCCAGCTGGGTCCCTGGGATCCTCCCGAGTCTCATCCGCAGCCCCTGCTCCATGCGGTGCCCCAGGGACCCACCTCCCTCAGTTTTGGCTCCTCCTGAAAGTAAACCACAGGCCCAGGCCCAGGAGCAGGGACAGAGGGTGAGCATTCCCAGGGGTGACGTAAAGCGTATCCTGATTTGACAAAGACCTAATTGTCTCATTGAATAAAACAGTTTAAATGAATATCATGATGTATTTAATATTACAGGACCCACATATTACAGAGCTGTGTGCTCAAAAATCCGCCATTCCACCATACTCGCCGTTCGCTTTGGGGAAGGTCCGCAGTCCCAGAGCCCCGTCCACAGGGGGTGACACCTGTGGGGAGGAGGGCCCAGCCCTGGTGCCCAGCCTGGGGCACAGAAGGAGGCCCAGGTCCCTGGGGGGTTCGGCATCTGGACCCTGCCCCAGCAGCCCAAGGCTACAGGTCAGGGATTACAAACTCAACATCCACTGTGCTTTGTTTGGCTTTCGTCAGATTTAAAATGTTTTTGGCACAGTCTTCAAAAATGAGACAATGTCACACAAAATTCTGAATGTCTGGCTTCTTCTGAAATCAGAGAGGCGCACCTCAGCCTTCCTGACATGGACTTAGTTGAGTCAAATGCTCATTAGAGGCCACACCTGGTCCTCCCCTGGCCCACGTCACTCAGTGCAAACCCCACGCCTGCCGCCGAAGGGCATCGCACCTCATGGAGGTCACCCCGCAGGGCATGAGCAGATCAACACGCTGACCCACGGGGCACTCTGTGCAGCTTCAGCACTGCGGGGTCCACATGAAATGAAACCCGACATCACAAACTGAATATAATACAGAGTCCTGCAGACGTAAGGCCTGCGTGAGTGTGGCTGGTAGGGTTGTAATACGGGTGTGGTAATTTATAGCTTTAATTTGAACAGTTCACCTAAAATGTCCTATGGTGTGCTTGAGTGTGGTCTTCTTATGTTACAAAACAACACGCTTATGATTTTGTAATAAAAAGTTTTGTGATAAAAAGGAGGGGCGTTATTTGTGCCAGACCCTGTCTGTTAGTATAATAGATGGAGGCAATCAATACTGTTTGATTGATTGAACTTGTATAGGAGAGACACGCTTCTAAAATCAGTATAAATGGAAGAGGTGGTCTGGCCTCCAGATCAGACACCTTCTGCCCCTTCCCCCCTGCCCCACCCGCCGTCCCTGTGTGCTGGAGGAAATGAAGACGCTATTTGCCCTGGAAATGAGAAAGGTCATACAGCTACCCAGGCAGGAATTTTTCCCCCCGCCCCTGTCTTCTAGGTCTTTCTCAGGTTGTCTTTACCCATCTTGGGACATCATTTTAACGACTGTCACCAACATTTTTGACTCTGTTTACTTCCTCGTTCTAAAACTCCCTCCCAGATACTGTGTGAGAGAGCAGACTGTGACTATCCAATTTACAAGAAAGAACAGGGGCATACTGAAACAAGTGGAAATTATTTTACATCTACATTTATTCATTTGTTAAAATTTGTATTAAATATTTCTTCTGTTCCCAGGACTAAGATAAGCACTAAAAATTGAAAACTAAATGCGACACACAGTCTCTGACCTCAGGAAATCACACACGAGTACACGCATCTACGCCGCCTGTTGTCATCACATAAGGAGAGTATTTGCGTCAACTTTCTGGAATAAGGGTTTATCCTTGGGAGTGGGGGGGGAGGTGAAGTGTTTCTTCGGATTAACTTTGTACTCAGAATATATCAAGACAGAGTATACAAAAGGTAGATTATGCTTATCTGTTTAAATGGAGATTGCAAATATAACTTCGGAGTTTCCTGAGAAGACTTAATCTTGGAAGATTCCATTACAGTGTGTATTTTTATACACTCTTTATTTCTAGTCTTCCCAATAGATATGCCTTCTATTCTCCTCCTACAGCTAAAATTTCCTTTATGCCTTTAAAAGATAGAATTCACTGAAAAAGAAACATACCTTTTGTACGAATTATTTATACTAAAATTCTAGCTTAGAGCAATAGTATCATTTGGAAAATGAAGATAACGTAGAAGATGCCTCTGTGCAAAAGCTGTGACTAACTGCACCTCCAGGTAGTGCGGCTATGCATGCATTTAGTTTGTGAGAAGCGCACACTGACATCTGAATGCTTAGTGGTCTGTATTCTCCCTCTTTCCTTCAACTCAAAACAATGGACATTGTTCAACACTGCTACGATTTTAAACTAGTTTTATTAGTTCTCTTTCTATTCTTAATTTTGTTTCTTGAAACTTGACTGTGACCTTCGGAAACGACTATATCCAATCAGATACTCAAAGAGAGGTGAGTCGGGCTCTTTGGGAGATATTTTAACTATTTCTGACTAAACTCACTATTGAATTTAGTACTATTCCAAAAGAACACGTTGTTTCAACCCAGTTGCGTGTTCTATCCATGTACCACGGGCATTTTAATGAGAGGGAAATGGGTACAGGGCTCCCCACAAGCACATAGCATACCTCATTTCAGCACATGCACCTCACAGATAAACTGCCTCTCCCATTCCTGAGGGAGGGAAAATTCAACCTGACAACAAAGCCACTTCCCACACACGCTCCAAACGCCAGCCAGGGGCCTGCCCCTCCCTCCCACTCTGAAAACTCCTTCACAGTGTCCCGTGGTGATTATAGATGGTTCTTAATGGTTTGAAAATCTTCACAATAGAGCCCTAAATTGGAGGATGAACCTTATATTTTTACTAAAAATGTCAAACTCTGCCCCATTATGTTTCCTGGCCTTCCTGTCTGGTTCGGACTCGGCACTTCCCACTGGAAAGCAGGTAGCAAGGCCGACAGGCAGAGTAAGCCCTAGAAGCATCATTTGTAAAGGAGAGTCGGGCTCGTAAATAGCTAGAGGTCATGAGCACCTACCTAGGGCAAGACGGCATTCTAAGATAGAGGATGAGGACACGGTGTCCTCCCTTAAGGAACCGCTGGGCAGGCGGAGTGGTGAGGGCAGGCGAGGGGCTCAGTGCAGGGAATCACGCGGTGGAAGGCGCCGGAAGGGGGCGCTGCGGGAGGCCACGGAAGGAAGAGCTAGCATCCAGGGCGGCCCAATCAGCTGGCTCTGGAAGGTGGGATTTTCACAGATAAGGGACTTCGTCTGGTTCACATATAACAGTATCCTGGAGGCTCTCTGTCATGGGACACGGGGCAGTGTGAAGGGGGCGGGTGGGGGCACGGTGCAGTGAGGGTGGAAACAAGAACATCCCCAAGGAGCCGTTCCGAAGATCCAGGTCTGGGGGGAAAGGGTGCTGCTCACACTGCAGCCTCAGGTGCGGACAAAAGTGGTGGGATTCTGAATACGTTGTCGAGGCAGTTGGCGCTGTCGGGTCTCCTTGATGGATTGAAAGGAAGACATGAGAAAAAGAAGGAGTAAAGATTTGGGGNGAAGGGGGTGCTGCGGGAGGCCACGGAAGGAAGAGCTAGCATCCAGGGCGGCCCAATCAGCTGGCTCTGGAAGGTGGGATTTTCACAGATAAGGGACTTCGTCTGGTTCACATATAACAGTATCCTGGAGGCTCTCTGTCATGGGACACGGGGCAGTGTGAAGGGGGCAGGTGGGGGCACGGTGCAGTGAGGGTGGAAACAAGGACATCCCCCAAGGAGCCGTTCCGAAGATCCAGGTCGGGTGGAAAGGGTGCTGCTCACACTGCAGCCTCAGGTGCGGACAAAAGTGGTGGGATTCTGAATACGTTGTTGAGGCAGTTGGCGCTGTCGGGTCTCCTTGATGGATTGAGAGGGAGACATGAGAAAAAGAAGGAGTAAAGATTTGGGGGCTCGACCAACTGCAAGAGCAAAGTTGGCATAGCAGAGGTGGGGGGAAACGGGAGTTTGCATTTGGCTGTGTCCCAGGGGACAGGCCTAGGGGACATCTGAGTGGAGCAGACAGCTGTCTGTCCGTGTCCAGAGCGCAGGGCAGAAGTGACAGCTGGGGACTCCCAGTGTGCCATCACCAGAGAGTAGACAGAATTCTGAGATCGGCTGGGGTGAATCCAGAGAGGAGGCCCCAGCATGAAGTCCTGGAGAGGAGGTCGGGCGAAGAGGCCTCAGCGAAGGGGACTGGGACGCACTCTCCAATGAACTGAGGAGGGGAAGCAAGAGAGAATGGCTCTGCATGCCGAGCTGAGAAGGTGTGTCAAGGAAGAGAGAGGAGCGCCGGACACACGCAGCCCACAGGTCAGCTGAGATGGGACCATGGGTGTCCACGTGGATGTCAGCGCTCAGTACCAGTCCTGTTTGTCCCAGACACCCACGCCCAAAGTGGTATCTCCTGGCCCCACCTCCTCCAGTGCACGGAGTTGTCTTCAACTCCACCGGGGCCCTCTCAGAAACCCAGGGGCAGGGCAAACACTCGGAGGCCCCTCGGGGGCTGGGCTCCCAACAACAGGCCTCTACACTGGTTGTTCCAGGGACTTCAGGAACTGTCTTTCGATAGCTGGGGAGGCACACGGTCCCTCTTCAAGTCAGACAGAAAGGCTGTGTTCTCTCCCTGGGTCCGACTCAGGTGAGCAAGCAGCCCAGCCCCCTGAGCTCCGCAGGGAAAGGCCTTCAGCTCTGAGTTCTGCGTTTTCCTTCACCTCTCCCTCTCTCTCTCCCTCCCCCTCCCTCTCTCTTTTCCTCAAGGCTTTCCCCAGTGCCAGGAACCCACCAAACAGCACAGAGACCCCCATTCTGAGCAGAGCGCCCAAGACCCATCCCACAGTTCCTCTGACCAGCCCCCTGGCCTCCTGGCCACCAGACAAAGGCGCTTAAATCTCTGAGGGGACAGGGGAGGTGTCAGATTTCTAGGGTCCCCAGGGGTCTGCTCAGCCAGAAGCGCAGAAAAGACCCTCAGGGGAGGGGTGCGGGCCACGTTTGTCCCTCCAGCATCAGGTCCCAGATGCACCAGACTGTGCAAGGAGTTTAGTGGCCCTTCACAGAACATCAAAGCCCCGTCTGAAATGTCCTGTGAACAAAACCCGCAGAATATGTTTCATCTCTTCCCATACGGCCAACGCTTCCCTACACCCCTCCCCCCAACACTGCACCCAGAGAGAACATTAAACGCACAATGAAAATATCTCATGAAAAAAAATGAATTTAAGATATTCTTTGATAGTGACCACTCACTTTATAAGATGCCCAAACGACTCACCTCCAAGCGAAAGAAATCTGAACGCAGAATTAATGTTTCACAGCAGCCAGCATTCATTTGCGGCGTCAGCAAAAGCCGTGTCCACCTGTCACTGATTTCTTACAAATTCAAAGTCCACAGCATTTCTGGGAAGGGTGGTTAGTGCTTGGCAAGGTTTTGTGTGTGCATGCATGCATGTGTGTGTGTGTGTGTGTGTAAGGATCCAAAAATATAGCTGCAAATTTCATCAAAGGGCTGAGGGTGGGCACAGGAACCAAAAGCATGTGGACAGTGTACAACACCGGGGTCCCAGGAAGCTCCCGCCATCCCAGGTTCCTTATTTCCTCAACGAAATAATCGTGAAAATCACTGAAACAGCAACTGATGACTTGCAAACCTACAGAGTTTACCCCACGCACTCTGAAAATGTCACTCGTGTGATTTGAACCTGAAGGAGTGATTTTGCAGAAGTGGTCTACTTGGCCCTCGAGCTGCCTTTGAACCTCTTACTTATTTTTCTGGTGTGGACTGAAATCTGCTCCTGTTTTCCTCAAAAGAGTGGCCGTTTCCCCCCGTGGCTGCTCTGGCCCCATCCATCAGCAGTTGGTGCCTGGCTAGGGTTCCTGATCCCTGAAAAGGATGGCCAGACTGAAAAAGTTGATTAGTGTTGCGCTGGAATATGTTAATGAAAAGATGTAAATCAACTGGAAATCACCAACATCTCAATTTTTTTCCAAAACAGACCCAGCATTATTTTATGATCCGTGGGAGCAGATTTTGGGGAGCTGCCACGCAATTTATTTAAGCCATCATCACAACATTCGTGGCAGCTGGGGGCACTGAGTCAGCTCAGTAACCCACTATGTTCTGCCCCCAATGGGCTGCAGCTTCCAGGAAAAGTATGCAGAGGTGGCCCGTCTTGGATTTGTTCAAAATACGTGGCTTCATTCTAAATTTAAAAAACAGGTCTCTGGGAGGCCCACAAGTCACCAAAAGCCAGGACCAAAAGTTATATACATTTAAACACGTGCATTAAAATGTTTGTACATAACACATGAAATAGTCTCTGGCAATAACTGTGCCAAGTGTACCAACAACTGACATCCTCACCAAGGAACCTCAGATCACTGGGTCCTGACCTTGAACACTAAGTGAAGGGGAAAAAGGAGGAAGAGTTGTTTGGGAGGCAGCTTTCTCGGGCATGGCAACAGTTTCCACTGTCCAACTGTATGAAAGCTTCTCGCACAGGGGGTTACCCTGGATTTGCTCAGGTTAGGACCCTCCTCCGGAAGGATGCTCCCATTTGGGGTGAGCATCGCGGGGATGGGCTTTGTGGGAAGGCGCAGTCTCCCTCACTCGCGGTTACGTGTTGGTGTTGTCGTAGGGGCCTTCACACCCCGTACAGTTAAGCAAGGACGGACGGAAGGAATGCCCAAAGACCCTTAAACCCCGCTCTCCGGGAGGTGCGGGGCGAACTGAGCCGCAGGCTCAGGGATGGACACTGGACCCAGGAGGTACCCACCAACCCGGGCGGAGAGCGATGCTGTCTGCGCAGCTTCCCGACACACCTGCGTCTTTCGCCCAGCTCCTTCCCCCACCCCAGCTTCTGCTAGGAAACCCTCCTCGCCCGACCTCTGGGGATTCCTTTACACCCAGAGAAAGGGGCTTCCTCACCGGAGACACCGATTCCCATTTCTTCCTGACCAGTGGCTGCAAAGCGCGCCCGCTGCGGGATTTTCCTCCCATCCCCGACTCCACAGGCCCCAGAGGAAAAGCTTCCACTGCTTGGCCCCCGCTCCCCAGCCCCCGACACCGTGTGACCCCTAAGTGACCTCAAAAATGTGTTCAAATGGAGCCTCGTCGGAGCTGGAGGCTCAGGCGCCCCTCCTGCCCGCGGCCTCTCCCGAGGCCCTGTCCCCTGCGTGTCCCACCGCCTGGCCCTCGAACTCACCAGGAGGAGGTTGTGCGCCACCAGGTACCCGAGCCGCGCGCCGCCCCGGACGCCGGGGGCCAGGCGCCCGGTGGCGTAGCCGTGCCAGGCCACCACGTAGGGGTTGTCGATGGTGATCCAGTGCTTGACCTGGCCGCCGAAGTGGCGGAAGCAGAGCTCTGCATAATCCCTGAAGTGGTCGGCCACCGCACGGTTGGCCCAGCCTCCGTACGCGTCCTGCAGGCGCTGGGGCAGGTCCCAGTGGTACAGGGTGACCACGGGCTGCACGCCCAGCTCCCGCAGCCGCTCCAGCAGGCGTCGGTAGTAGCGCAGCCCCTCGCGGTTCGGGGCGCCCGCGCTGCCGTTGGGGAGCACCCGCGCCCACGAGATAGAGAAGCGGTAGTGGGTGACCCCGAGCTCCCGCAGCCCCTCCGTGTCGCGGAAGACGTTGTTGTAGCTGTCACTGGCCACGTCCCCGGTGGCGGGCGGGGACGGCGACGGGGCGCCCGTGGGCAGGCCGGCTGCCTGGGGGTCACCCGGGAGCGCCAGGGCGCGGTGGGTGAACGTGTCCCAGATGGACGCGCCCTTGCCCTGCTGCTGCCAGCCGCCCTCCGTCTGGTAGGCAGCGGTGCCCACCGCCCAGAAGAAGCCGTCGGGGAAGGTGTCGTGGAGGAGGCCCGCGGCCTCGGGGGCCGGAGGGCGCGCGAAGCGGCTCCAGACCTGCGCGCCGTCTCCGGGCTCCGCGCGCAGGCGGCGGCCGCCCAGCGCCAACAGCAGCAGCAGCCGCGGCAGCAGCCACTGCGACCGCGGGCTGCGCGGCGGGGCCCGGGCCGGCATGCTGCGCGGATCCGGGCGCCGGGGCCCCGCGCCGCCCCTTTATGCCCGCGCCCCGCCGCGCCGCCCGCCCCCCGCCGGCGCGCCCACCCCCGCTTTCCCCCCGCGGGCCCGGCTGGCAATAATTACCTGCGAGCTGGCGCCCGCCCCGCCCTGCCATGGGGGCACCAGGGCGCGAGAGGCGAGCGGGTGCCCGGGGAGCGGGCGCGACAGGCTGCACCGGGTGGCAGGCGCCGCTCCCGGACGTCGGAGAAGAGGCACCTGTTCCTCGCTGCGCCCGGGAGCCGCGGAGGATGTTCGGGCGACGCGAGCTGTCTGCCCGCCGCCTTCCCTTGCCCATCCGCGCGCGCTCCGGGAAGAGCCGCGGAGCCGGCGTGGGCCCAGGAGGGAAGGCGGCCTGAGTCCCAACTTCCCCCGAGTCCCGCGCGGGGTCTTGGCCGGCCTCACGGGGCCGCCGGCCCGGTGACACCTGCTTGCTCTTTCCCAGCCCCTGGGAGGCTGAGAAAAGCTTTAGGTTGACGTGACTAGAGCGGATTAGGAATTGGCCGAAGTCAGATTGGGATGGCCAGGTCGGGGAGACTTGGGCGGCAACCCCGGGTGCTGCAAACGAAGGAGTGGAGGTGAGAGCGGTCCAGGGAAGACAGGCCATGGCGGTTGTCCTTGGCCTGTTCCTCCTCCTGCTGCCTTCCGGCCATTTCAAACCAACACTGTTGTCATTCATTAGATCTTGCAGAATTACTTGGTGAGCTTCAAATGATGGATGTCAAAGACTATTCGTCTGGTCATTTTTAAGGGACAGAAAAAAGACACAAAACAGCAGGGTTCTGAGATTTAGACCAAGCACCCATTCCCTCTGCAACAAAGTCGGGTCCTGGGGTCCTTCCAGCTGCCCAAGAGCCCTTTGGACAGAAGTCGTGGAGACAGGATGTCCATCTGAGTGGGTGTGGGTGTGGGTGTGGGTGGAGTCTGGGCTCCCCCTTTGTGCCCCGGGCTGGCACAAGCCTCGGGGTCCTCATCGATCACGGGGAGACTGCCACGTCCACCCTGCCAGCTTGAGGCTTGGGAAGCTCCCATGGAACAGTGGGCGCACCACTGACTCAGCCTTGAAGAGCCCAGACAAAGGCAAGGTGTTGCTAACAGATCCTCCACCCCCGGTTCCTGGACGCTGTGCCCCAGCCCCCACTCTCCTGCGCCTGTGTGGAGTGACCTAGGACCTCACGTGCACCCATCTTCACCTGGGGACCACTCTGAGCTGCACAAACTTAAAACCAGCCGAGTTTTAAATGTTGCCGGTGAAGGTCCTTTTATTAATTCCCTTAACACACAAGTGTAAGAAACATATTCCCGCATTTTATTAAATGTTCCCAACTGCAGCTGGCATATATTTTCCTAATTAGTGACACGAAGCCCTCAGACTAGAACAAGATTTACTGCTATTGTTACATGGGGCATTCATGTTTCGTTGAGTCTAAAATTTTTAAAAAACATGACACCACCCAGGTGCAGTCACCCTGCCCCCCAGCCGAGTTGAAAAGCCTCCGTGTCTGCATGCAGGATTGAACCCTCCCCAGAGCCGGAGACCGTCGTGTGGGCTGTGCTGCCCCTGCTGTTTCCGTTAGAGATGCCTCACGGGCCCTGTGGGCAGTACGAGAGCTGAGGCAGAGTGTTCACTTAGGATGTGTGGGCTGTTTGCTCAGGGCAGACTGGACCTAGTGCTACTGCTATGTAGCCAACGGTAACCGAAAATCCAAGGATTTTTTTAGAACAGTGATTAAAAAGAAGGACCAATTGACTAAATGCTTCACATTTAAAGCTCATGTTTCTCTGGGGTGAGGCGGGTAAAGCACAACTAGCCCCCTAAGTTAGAACAGCAACGATTTAGCATTTGCAGAAATGTGCCCAGGTGATAGCTGATTTTCCCCAATGATGCAGATTACTTGGTAATTAAACTTTCTTTCCAGAACGTGATGTTTACCGAGGTTCTGAATTCCTGAAGTGTGACTGCTGCTACCGCTTCCGGGTTGTTCTCTTTTATTTGGGTTCTTACCTTTCATGGCCACTTTGGACATCTAAAATGGGGCTTTCATTCTAGGTTTTGTTCTCCCACAAAAAAGAGAGTGTTATTACTTATTGTGCTTATGAAGTCGTTGGTGCCTTGAAGGAAAGAAATGTTTACCTACTGACTTGTCACGGTGATGATTTTTAACAACCTAAATGCAACCACTAAGCTGACACTTCCCTTCATCAGTCCCTTCTGACCAGACCTTCTCCTGCGTGTTCCTGGGGCCCCGGAGCCCTCCCTGGCCAAGGTCACAGAAGGAGGTTCACTGGCCCACGAGGGCGCAACCGCATCACCAACCTCTCGAGGTCTCAGCTCACCAGCCACAGAAATGTAGCCTCACCGGGGAGTTCCTGGTGTCGTCCCCAAAACTGAGTGACAACCACGTGCAACGCCACCCGGTGGAGCCTAGGACTTCAAAACAGAGAGGACAGCCACTGCCCTCAAAGACAACACGGGATTGGAGAGCCAGGATAGAGACAGGGACGGTAAACAAGTTCTTCAGTTTATTATGTTCAGCACGAACTAGTAACACCGGTGAGAGCCGTGAGGGCAATTCAGGGGGAGGAGAAGTGACCTCCCGGCCGGCGGCCTGGAAAAGTCCCACAGGGCAATATCCCTGCTGGGGGCGAAAGAGAGGCACTTGCAAGGGACCAAAGGCAAAGAGAATAGGGAAGCCAAACATGGAAGAAGAAGTGTTTGTGGCACGTGTGTGATTAAACAAATAGAACAGAATAGAATGAAATAAAATAACATAAAATAAAATAAAAATCTATTTGTGCAAGGAAAGGCTGAACTGAAAGGCTAGGGAGGGGTCAGCCCATAGAGTCTTTAATATTAAGGGTTTGCCGTTCCGTTGCATCCCGGCCTCTGCCCTCCCTGACCCATTAAACGCGAGTTTGGTGTGTGCACAGCGGAGGTCTAGGCCCTGGAAAGGCAGCAGCCAACAGCAAAGGCCAGCGAGCCCTGCCTCCCCTCCCCTCACCCTGCCCCCTGCTCTCCGCCAGCCGCACTGGCCTCCTGGTCATCCTGGAAACAAGCCACACGGGCTCCCAGGTCTCTCTGGAATGTTCTTCGAAGCTCTGCTGGCCTGGGTCAGGCCTTGGAGCAAAAGCCATGTTTGGAGAGCAGCGTTCTTCAGCCTCTCCACGGAAAGTGGTTACTCCCAGTCGCCCTCTGTCCCAGCGCCTGTTTTGTTCTCTCCAGGTTTACAAGGAACTCAGGGGGTCTTGTCTGTTTACTTGTTTACTTCCTTCGTCCCCGACTAGAAAGGTAAGCTCCATGAGACGAGGCGTCGGACTTTTCCTCGGAAGTGTCTCCCACAGCTAGAAGAGAGCTTGCAAACTGCAGGTGTTCCACACACTTGTGGAAAGGATGGATGGATGGTTGGATGGATTGGTGAGAAATGGCCCAAGTGCATTGCTGAGAACGGTGAGGCCACGTCCCGGCTTCTGACGGAGGCTGTCACTGATGACTAATGCCTGCCCTGAGCACAGGAAGGAGAAGTGGCCACCCCGAGCCACATCTGACACCGGCCCCTGTGCCAGGGTGGGCCATGTCTCAAGCCCACCCTGCTATGACCGGTGGGTCCGATGATACCACAGAAGTAGAGGACAGAACTATGTCGCTGGGGAGCAGTTTCAGTGTGGACACTACCCTGTCCCCCTGGCGCACCTCTGACGAACCAAGAAAGACCGACGAGGCTGTGACTTGAGGGTGTCGAGCTCTCGACAGCTGGCCAGGTGAACACGCAATCGCATTTCCACCTGATTCTTCACGTCCAGCTCTCAACAAAGTTACAACGCGTGCTAAAAGAAGAAAAAAAAAACAGAACACAGTCTGGAGAGGTAAGTGAAGCCTCGGAGCCAGCAAGAAAGGAAAAATGGAGTCATCACTCCTCCAGGGGGGAAAACTATGATTGAAGAAATGTTCTCGTAAAACACTGCTCAGCTCAGCTGTGAATGAACTTGGCATATTTATTCTTAATATGAGTGGAAGAGAGGATTATGATTGTAACTATATTGGGCAACTGTGTAAACGATTCAGAGAAAAAAGTACCTCCACGTTATTTGAAAATGTTGCGGTGAAATACCATGCAAAAACAGAACAGTTGAAAGGTATACGATCGTGTGAGATGGATGATTTTTTAATAAAACCATTCAACAGTATCTGACTTTTTGACTTGTGTGCAAATGAGAGGGAGTACATGTCAATAAACTTCGGTCCAAATCAAGAAAGCATTGCTCCTCCCTGAGTGGGGAACGCGGGAGTGGTGTCCCAGTGGGAGTGAAAGCAAAGACAGAGGTACCGGCCCGCGTGATTTGAGCTGAGAAGGCGACAGGGGCCCAGGGATGACGTGAAACATGAAACCGATGGTTTTTATCTTCTGGCGGAATAGACAGTCCACTCAGCTGCTGAGAGGGAACAAGCTGGGAGAGTGTGAAAAAAATGTAAAAGAACCACGACAAGTGAATTTTCAGAATAGTCAACAAAAGATGCCAAAACATCCCTCAACAGCGAGATCGACGCTACCCAGCCTGAATTTTTAAAGTACCTGTCTATACAAACCACCTTTATGGCTCACATGTGTGATGCAGTTTTTCAGGTTTCCTGGATGCCTGTGTTTAAAATACACAATTCCAAGGCCTATTTCTCACTGAGATAACAAAACAGTTATAATTCCATGCAATTCAAAACCAGGCTTGCTGTTTCTTTGCATAGGGTTGCTCTCCTTTGATGATTAGAATCAGGGTCAACAATTGAGAGCTTGGGTGGCCCAATTAGCATCCATCGGCCCAGCCTCCCAGATTGCCACTCTGCTCCCAGCCATAAGCTCCAATTGGTCTTCTGAGTCATCAGGGGCATTGTCTGCAGCAGAAAGTGCATTAATTAGTTGGAATAGGTGACATTTGGTTTTGTGTGGCTCACTTTCTTCAGTGACCCCTGTGACCCTGGCTGGACTCCTCTCCCTCTTGCTTACCGTCCCCATCTCTTAGGACTCCTTCCTCTCTCTCTCTCTCTCTCTCTTTCCCGACACCCTTCTTCTGAGAGCTCAGCCACTCCCATTGTCAACCGGTCAAGTGACCTCTCCATCGGGAACCCCTCCCTGCCCACTCACATCACCCCTTCCCTGCCTGCCAACACTCCCACTGGGACTTTCCGAGCACCAGTCGCAAAGTTACTGTGCTTACCTTGGCCAATCACACAGACAAAGAGTTAACCCGAGAACCAATCAGAACAAACTGTAACCATTCCCAGGAGTCCCTCTCGGTGAAGCCAGCACCTCAAACTCAGCAGCCGCAGGATGAGGGTGGTGTCCTGTTCCTGAAAGCTCAGCCTCCACCATGTTTGGAGAGCATCCCATGGTGTGAGTGATCTAATAGCTTTTAATAAACAAACCCCTTTTCTGCTGAAACCAGCCAGAGCGGGCTCTGTTGTCTGCAGCTCACCATGACCAATCTTCTACCAATCCCATGGCTTTTTGCAGCCTTGCCTCCCAACCAACTCAAACCCAGAGTCGTGGACTTGGAGGGAAGCTTTTAGTCAGTCCTATGACCTACACTCCCGCCCACACGGGGTCTTCTGAACCCCCTCCTACCTGCTGCCCAAACCTTTCCTGTGGCCAAGACATCACTGCCCAGGCCGGAGTCCGCAGCCTTGCTGGACACTTACAACAAATCAATCGCTACTCCTCCCATGGAACCTGCTCTGTTGGGCCTCCCTGGGGTGGGGAGAAGGGAGGGGCCCCTCATCACCTTGCCCAGTGGTGAGAGGAGGTTCACAGCGAATGCAGAGAGGGCAGTATTGTGGGCCAGACTGTACGACCTCTGAGAGTGGAAAGGTCTGAGAAGTAGAACTGAAGAGTGAAACAAGAGCTGTTCTCAGCTATGTGATAACTTTCTCTGTTCAATGTAAAGTGTGTGGCCCTGGCTGGTGTAGCTCAGTGGGCTGAGCGTGGGCCTGGGAACCAAAGGATCACGGTCTGATTCCCAGTCAGGGCACATGCCTGGGTTGCAGGCCAGTTCCCAGCAGGGGAGGCACGAGAGGCAACCATACATGGACATCTCTCTTCCTCTCTCCTTCCCTTCCCCTCTAAAGATAAATAAATAAATAAAAATCTTTAAAAAATGTAAAGTGTGTGAAAGTGTAATATTGGAACCACAGAAAGGAGTATGTGAATTATATATGTAAAGTGGAACACATGCTAATCTAATGAACTCGCAAACCTACACCCAACCAGAGAATCGGGAGGCTACCGATGGCTTCGGTTTGCACCATGAGTTCCTCCTTCATCCAATCAGTCCGTCTTCCAGAGAGAGGGCCTGTCCCCTCCAAGCCACTGGAGTCATGCTTGTGGTTGGCTCACTGAAGTCAGTAATGCGGAGACTGCAAACAATCTCTGCTGCTAAATCCCGTGGGTAGGTCTCAGCACTCAATTCACCGAATCTTTAGCAGCATTTAATGTGGCTAACCACTCTCTCCTCTTTGAAAAAAAGAAAAAAGAAGCACACACTTGAAACCAAAGGCCTTGATTTTCTCCCTCTCATCACCCAGACCCACTCCACCAGCAGACTCCATCGCCTCTTCTCTCACAAATAGTCATCAGCCTGGCAGTTGCCAAATCACCCACTGTCACCCTCATCCCCCTTCACATCACTGATGTCCCAAATCCCCGCAGTTGCCTTCTTGTTACTTCCATTCCTGCTCCCAGATTCCTC
Source organism: Sturnira hondurensis (assembly GCF_014824575.4). Classification (NCBI taxonomy): domain Eukaryota; kingdom Metazoa; phylum Chordata; class Mammalia; order Chiroptera; family Phyllostomidae; genus Sturnira; species Sturnira hondurensis. The sequence goes on along the minus strand of NW_028082350.1, from coordinate 15,562,725 downwards.
CTGCAGGAGCCAGAGTGATTGATCTTTTTAAAACGTCAAGTTCACCGTTCTCCTGTTTGGTATTGCCCAGTAGCTTCCCATTCTACTTGTAAAAATTCTGAGTCCTCGGTGTGACTCACGGGCCCCACAGAATCTGGACCCCATCGGCGTCCGACTGGAGCTCCTGTTCCTCTTCCCTCGGCACTGAGGGCCCCCAAACTTTCCTCCAACCACCAGGTGCCTCCCGACTTGGACCGTTTGCATTTGTCAATCTCTCTGTCCAGCATGTCCATCCATAACTAGCCTCACAGGTAGGCTGGTGGCTCGCCACACTGAAGTCACCGCACAAAGGAAGTTCTCTGCTGGCCACACAAGCTCACATAGCATCCCTCCTGTTATCGCTGTCTCAGTTTTCTTTATGACACACATACCTGACTATGCATTACGTGTTTCTTCGTCTCTGTGTCCTGCTTGTCTCATCTTCCCAGACCGTAGCTTCCGTGAGAGCAGGGACTTTGCTCATCTCAGGGCTGTGGTCCTGACCCTCGCCAATACCTGGCTCGTGGTAGGCCCTTAACTATTGGTGGGATGAATAACGCGGGAAAGCAGAACGCATCTCTGCACCCACAAAACCACAGATCCCTGGTGGGCATCACTGAAAACCTCCCCCATCTCTGAAAGTGACGGTCACTCTCGTGAGAGGCCACTTTTTAAGGAAATACGAATGACATGGAGATAATCGGCACGGAGCGGTATGAAATTATTAAGTAAGAGAACATCCCCATGGAATGAAGAAGAGGGCCCACAACATGCTCAAGGGGCAGCACTGCGAACTGGTCCTTCCACCTGTACGTGGGTCTGGGCTCGAGGGAAGTCAGGGTGGTGGCCGGAGAGGAGCTTGGAGGCATCCGCGGAGCTCCAGCCACTGGACCCAGCCATGGCCATGGTGGGGCCAGGGCTTAGCGAGTCCACTGTCAGCCCCCCTGGGCACCCAGAAGGACCCAGTTTAGGTCCCATTAGGACACCCTTTTACATCTACGGGTGTATTTATATGTGTGTGTTTCAACCAAAGCCTGGAAAAAAATGTAGCAAAATACAACCACTAGTTCCTTCTGTCCAGTACATGACAAATAATTTTAATTTTTCTGTGTTTTCTAATATTTCCCAAAGTTTCAAGGTTATCAGCTGTATCATCAGGAAAAAATGTTGATGAAGAACAGCTGCGTGTTACAGGCCAGCGGGGACCTGCCCCTGCGGACAGCCCCAGCGGTGGCCCGAGCAGAATGAGAAAGCCGTGGGTGGGCGGCGGCCCTGTCCGCAGCACAAAGCTGGCCTCATGGCCCCGGGGGTTCACTTCATTCTGAGTGGAGAGCACACAGCAAAACCAACGCCTGCTTGGCTGGCTGCTTGGCGAGACTCAAGATTCCCAAGGGCAAGAGAGCTGGTCTCGGGAAGAAACAATTAGAAGGCAACCCTGTGTACCAACAGCTGTGGGATGAACAGAAACCTGCCAGGAACAGCTGCAGGAGGGTCGAGGGCAGTTCGACGAAGACAGCTGCGCACTAGAGAAAGGTGGCCACAGCCCAGTAAGAGGGACATCAGGCCGCGTTACAAAGAGAACATAGAGAGTTGCTTTGGAAAAACCGACGCATTGTGTGCATTAACATGCTGGGGCTGACTGAGGCAGCGAGGGCGTGAAGGAGGTAAATTGGTTTTTAAAGTAATAACAGAGCTCTATTACTAGTAATAGAGTTCATGAAAGAAAATGGCAAGACAAACTTTAAACTTACTTTGAAATCAGAGATGACCCGTCTGTGTCCAAATAAGGAGTGCGTGGGTCAGATGCGCTTTGCGTCTCCCTGGAAAACAAGCTCTGAGAGATCAAGGTGGTGATGTGTATATTAAACAATAATTCAGCAAGAATATGGTACATTTGCTTTAGAAAGTATATAATGGCAGTTGGTAAACATGCGTGTATATAAAATTATGTGCAGCCAAGAAATACTTTTCCTGTCTTACAAAAAGGAACACAAAAGCACTGATAAGACAGTAAGGATATTTCTTTAAATCTCATGAGAAAGGAATTATTTAGAGAATTATAAAGAAAGTCTACCACTTGTTAAATTCACTATTGGGGCTATTGCGTTGAAAAGCCACCTACAGAAAAAAATACAAAGCAATTGCAGGCTTATTTTAGGAAGAGTAGTTTTCTGTAGATCTACAAGGAAGAATAATGATCATGCCCAAATTTTCAGAAACTCAGAGCCCAAGAAGATTCCCACAGGAGAGAACAACGACGTGGGGAGCTGGGAGGAGGGCACCAACCTGCATTTTCAAGCAGCCGAGCAAGAAAGCAGGTAATATCGCCCCTTCACTCGGCGTTCTGCCCAGCACACCCAATCCACACCACCTTTCTCGGGGTCACTTCATGGCTTCAGGTGGTCTGCAGCCACCCCGAGGGGGACCAAGGACCAAATGCCAGTCAGCATCTAGTTTGGAACTTCTGCAGTTTCTTGGGCACCCAATGGCTGGTCACGAAATGTTTTTCAGGGACCCTTCGGATCTAAAGTGCCGGTCCATGCGGGGATTAAGTCACCTAATGCAAAGCTCCTTTCGAACCAAGGTCACCTTGCCCTGGGAGAAGGGATGCCCTCCTCCCCTCAGCTCTCCTCCGCCTCCACCTTCGGCCCGGCACTCCTGGGAGTCCCTGCCCCTGCCGCCCCGATGCCTCAGCTTTTGCTTACGAGACCTAGGGCAATGGCCTGTGGACTTCATTCTAGCTGCAGAGTTCCTTTTGTAAAAGGAGCCTCAGGCATTGGACGCCTCCCGAGCCGCTAGGGACACACCTGAGAGGTGGACGAGCTGCCCAGCCCTGCCAAGTGGCCCCCTCTCACAGTCAGAGGCGCCTGGAGGATTTGGGGGCCCAGTGCAGGGGGCCACACTCAGACTCTGTTACTCATCGTCCCTGGTGGACTTGAGGTTTAGAAGATAGTTTGTAGGACCAGAAAAACACTTTNTTTCAGAAACTCAGAGCCCAAGAAGATTCCCACAGGAGAGAACAACGACGTGGGGAGCTGGGAGGAGGGCACCAACCTGCATTTTCAAGCAGCCGAGCAAGAAAGCAGGTAATATCGCCCCTTCACTCGGCGTTCTGCCCAGCACACCCAATCCACACCACCTTTCTCGGGGTCACTTCATGGCTTCAGGTGGTCTGCAGCCACCCCGAGGGGGACCAAGGACCAAATGCCAGTCAGCATCTAGTTTGGAACTTCTGCAGTTTCTTGGGCACCCAATGGCTGGTCACGAAATGTTTTTCAGGGACCCTTCGGATCTAAAGTGCCGGTCCATGCGGGGATTAAGTCACCTAATGCAAAGCTCCTTCTGAACCAAGGTCACCTTGCCCTGGGAGAAGGGATGCCCTCCTCCCCTCAGCTCTCCTCCGCCTCCACCTTCGGCCCGGCGCTCCTGGGAGTCCCTGCCCCTGCCGCCCGATGCCTCAGCTTTTGCTTACGAGACCTAGGGCAATGGCCTGTGGACTTCATTCTAGCTACAGAATTCCTTTTGTAAAAGGAGCCTCAGGCATTGGACGCCTCCCGAGCCGCTAGGGACACACCTGAGAGGCGGACGAGCTGCCCAGCCCTGCCAAGTGGTCCCCTCTCACAGTCAGAGGCGCCTGGAGGATTTGGGGGCCCAGTGCAGGGGGCCGCACTCAGACTCTGTTACTCATCATCCCTGGTGGACTTGAGGTTTAGAAGATAGTTTGTAGGACCAGAAAAACACTTTTCCTCTGACTTTCTTCTCTAACTTTGTTCTGAAGCTCCGTAAATTCCACCAGTTCCCCACCCACCCCCTCACCCCCCCGCCCCCCACTTTGGGGCCCTGCACCTCACCTCCCTGAGGCCCTTTTGTGTATATCTGGCCACCCCACACCCTCACCCATGGCTGTCCTAATGGGTGACTGCTTCTTTCAGGAATTTTGTCTACACGAATAATGTGATTTTTAAATGTACTACTACCAAATCCACAGGCCGAGTGAGGTACAGCGATCCCTGATGAAAATTCAGAACCCTGAGTGGAGAAGAAACTGCGACCTCAAATCAGCGTGTCGGCCCCATGCTATTGGCCCCTTTCTGGGGCCTCGCTTAGCAGATCACTGGGCCCTGTGCTGCCCAACAGGATGTAACACGAGCCCCATGTGTGACTTCCAGTCTCCTGGCAGTCACACTGAAAAGGTAAAGACAAACAGGTGAAATTAATTTGAAGAATACCTTTTATTTAACCCCATATATCCAAAATGAACGGACACTCACTATCCACTGATCCTGCATTTGCAAATTCGCCTGCTCCCTAAAATGTATTTGTAACCCCAGAATCAATACCGAGCACTTCCGTGGTCACCTGTGGACATGAGCAGAAGAGCGGAAAGTCTGGGACATGGGACCCGCGGGCCAGCTGAGGTCCAACAAAGCCCACCCTGCCTCCCTGGTTCACCCCATGCCACACGTGAACAAGCGTTCTCTGGGTGGTCTATTCAATGCCATGCTTTTGCACGCTTGCGCTTTTTGTTGGCAACTTAGCCATTTTCAGTGGCCCCCAAGCGTGGTGCTGACACGCTGCTCACTCTTCCTAACAGCAGGAAGGCTGGGAAGTGCCCCGTGGAGGAAACACATGTTTTAGACGGGCCGTTCGGCGTGTGTGACAGAGCTGTTGGCCATGAGTTCAGTGCGGACAAGACAGTGGACGGGAAATAAGGTGTCTTTAAACAGAAACACACAACGTACGAGATGATGTGCAGATCTGTTGGTAAAAATGTCAGCAGATGCGTCATTCAGGAACCCAGCCCTGCTTCTCGGAGCAATGGTCAGGCTTCACTCCTTCAGGGTCGCGGGGGCATCCAACCTGTGGCCTGGGATGGCAATGAAGGTGGCCCCACACAAAACTGTAAATTCACTTGAAACCTTTCTCTTGCTCACCAGTTTTTGTTAGTGTTTGTCTGTTTAACGTGTGGCCCAAAATGACTCTTCCTCTTCCAGGGTGGCCCGGAGACGCCAAAAGGTTGGACACCCCTGGTGGAGCAACTTCCCGCCACGTAGCTACCGCAAACACTGAGAGCGGACGCTGGCATCATTCCAACAGGTGAGTTATATACAAATAATTAATGCAAAATTATTGCTTTATTGTACCATATCTTCACATTTTAATGTGTATGTTGCACGTAGAGTGTGTATTCTTCAGACCGGCCATAGATCAAGGGCTCGGCGGTCCCACGCGGCAGGTGGCCTCCATGCGGAGCGGAGCGGAGCCAGCCTGTGACCCTCCAAGACCTCACAGCCCTCCCACCGGACACGCCGGCGTCCCCGCCCCATGAGCCTGTGCCTGCTCGGAGCCCCCCACATACCCCCTCCACTGCCCAGGGAGGTCACCCTCTCTCCGTGCCTTACCCTCCCGTAGCTTTTCCTCTCTCTCCTGACCATTAACTCTCCAATAGAACTGGGTGTCTTCCCACTAAAAATAATGGTCAAATGAGGGGCCTTTTGTGTCCCTTCAACTTGTGTGTCTACTTCGGGGTCAGCGCCCTTCCCTGTGTCCCATTTGTTCCCTCACGGGCCTTCTGCACCGGATTAACCGTTTTCTAGCCCAGTCTTATTCCCTCGGTACACATTTACTGGATTAAGGATTTCTTTCATGCACCTGGCGCCATGATGAGTGAAAACTGATGTGTCTTTGCCCAGAAGAAACCTTACAGACTCGTGGGTGGGGCGGGCATTATTCAGATAAAGCTGCAAATAAATGCACAGGTACAAGCCGCAGTAAGTACTAGGAAGGAGTGCATGGGATTTGGAGGGCGTAGGACGAGGAGACCTGGTGCACTTGGGGTGATCGGACTTCTCTGAAGAAGAAATGCTGAACCCAGTCAGTGTTAATCCCCCAGAGCCCAAGTTCAACTCACCTAAATGAGAGCTTCAAGAGGGCAGGCAGCCTATTTTGGTGTTAATCCCCAGCACCTAACCTGGCAGGTTCTCAATAAACATTTGTGAGTGAATGGACGACCTATGTCAAAAATAAAAAGAGCCCAGGCCAGTGTGGCTCAGTTAGAGCATTGTCCTATAAGCCAAAAGGTTGCAGGTTCAATTCCAGGTCAGGACACATGCCTGGGATGTGGGTTCTGTCCCCACAACCGATCAATGTTTCTCTCTCACATTGGCGTTTCCCCTCCCTCTGTAAAAATCAATAAGCAGAGAATAAAAAATAAATTAAAATAAAAGGGGGAAAGGGGGGAGAGATGGAGGAAGTATTTCAATTCCATGAGAACAGCATGTCCAAAGTCCTGTGGCCAGAGAGACCATAATACACCCAGGGACTTAAAGACCAACACGGAGGGAAAAGAGACGGAGGGAGATGGTGGGATGAGATGGGGTGTAGACACAGGTAGGAACATACCATGAATGCATTGCTGGCCACCATAAAGGGTTGCTTTCCAAATGGAGAGATACACATTTTTATGGGGCAGTGGAGGGTGGGGGCATGCGGACAAGAAAGGACGTGGTCAGATTTGGCTTCAATGTAGGGTAAGGTGGAGGGCCGGGCGTATTTGAGGCCAGAGTCCTGTCAAGAAATAGGAGACACTAATAAGCACCTGGACTGGGATGGTGGCCGAGAATGGAAGAAAGATGATGGATATGAGAAATACTTAAAAGATAAAAGTAACAGGATTTGGGGAAGAGACTGGATGAGACAAGTGACCGTGACGTCAACGATGATCACTTCATGTCTGGCTTGTGCCCCTTAGAGGAGGGTGGAGCCATTTTCTGCGGAAAAAATACAGAAAGAATGACAGGTCTTGGGGATGGATCGCGAGGTATTTTGGACGTGGGGCTTTGAGGCACCTTTGAGAGAACTGAGCAGTAACACCAAGACAGCTGCGCTGGGGATTTGGGATCCAGAGAAGTCTGGGGTCGAGATTTAAATGTAAAATTGTGTGTGAAATGGTATCTGAGCACCAGTATTGGGTACGTGATAAGAGTGTAATTACTACTTGTTGGATTAATGAATTATCGGGCATTGTTAAGGATTAATTTTTACCAGAACATGCTAAGTTTGTCGTCACTTGGGGCTTAGAAATATCTAAACATACCTCTGAGATTTTGTTTTTCATAAAAGACTAATATACAACCTAAATAACATCTCATCTTCTCCAAACCTATCATGTAATTTTATGTCAGAGCTTATTTTTAATTATATTTCTTGGCATCTAATGCTTTTACAGCCTCGCTTGAGATAAAAGAAGTATTGAAAATAAAATCTCATTTCTTATATGTCAGTTTATCTTACCATGTAAGCAAGATACAGTGTCTTTAAAGATAATTTCTCCAGCAATGAATTTTTATTTTCATCTCTGTTCTTGTGGCATATGCAATTCTCTAAAATTAATAAACAGTCTTGTTATCTCCTATTCATAAATCACATTGAGGCTCCGATACCATCAGAGAGAACAAATACAAATAAAGTGTCTGGAAGAAGTAGAGCCTTAATAAATTTTTATTAAACTGAGTTAAGTTGCAAGACCGCCCCCATTTCCCCTCCCCTTGCCATTGGTTGTTTACTCCCTGTTATTCTTGTCACCAGCCCGTCCCCACCCGACCCCACACATCAAAAAGTCTAGTACGGTTTACAAATACCTTGAAATGCCTATTTATCGTTTTGTGTAGAAATACATTTTCTCTCAGAAAGTCTTTTTGAACTAAAAGTTCCACATAATAGGGACCACTTAATTACTACCTGTTGTTCTGATTGTTTCAGATAAGACATCATCTCCCTTCTCCTTTAAAGAGTACAATGTCGTACTCTTACTCTAAAACTAACCACTTATTTTTTCTTTTTGTGTGTGTCTATTTAAGTTTATTTTTTAATTGTGGAAAATGCACACATAAAACGTAGAATTTAACCGCTTTCAGGTGTACACGTCCCTGCCTCCAGTTCCTTCACATTAACTATGCATTATTACCACCCATCTCCAGCACGTTTTCATCAACTAATCCTGAAAGTACGTGTCCATTCAGCAAAACCCCATCCTCCCTGCCCCCTCCACACCACGGAACCTGCTGCTCCCCTGTCTGTCTCTACAGACTATACATCTGACTACTCAAGGCATCTCCTTATGAGTAAAATCATACAGTATTAGGTATTTTTGAATGGCTTACTTCACTTATTATGTCCCTGGGGTGCATGCACAAGGTAACCTGTGTCAGGGTTTCCTTCCTTTTTAGGATTGAATAACAGTCCACCCTACGTGCAGACCACCTGTGTTGTCTGCTCATCTGTTGATGGACCCCGGGGTTGTGGCCACTGTTTGGCTATTATGGGTGGCGCTTGCCGTTATGGACTCGGGTCCAGCCTTCACTTCTTTGGGCTGCGTACCTGGAGGTGGGATCACTGGACCAGAGGGCAATTCTGGTTCCAGTTTCGGAGGAGCCGGTGCCTCCATGCTTCCACCGTTTTATGTCCCACCGGCATGGCGCGGGATGCCCGTTCTCCGTGTCTTCGCTGTTTTCTGGATTTTGTTTTTGGTTTCTATTTTTAATAACAATGGTCCTAATGGCTATCAAGAAATATCTTGCTGTGATTGGCATATGCATTTCCCTAATCAGCGACATGGTTTTTTATGTGCTAATTGACCATTTGCATATCTCTGGAGAAGCCTCTACTCAAGTCCTTTGCCTCTTTTTACCGGGTTGGTTTTGCTGTTGGCAGTCGTGGGAAGGTGTGGCAGTTCCTCAAGCCCCTGGGTGCTGAGCCTGGACAGAATAGTTTGCAAATGTTCTCTCCCACTCCGAAAGTTCCCTTTTCTTGCCCTGGGTGGTGCTGCTTTGATACACACAAGTTTTTCCTTTTGATGAGATCCAATTCATCTACTTTTTTCCTCCACCGACTTTGCTTTCCATGTCACCTCCCAGAGTCACTACCAGATCTAAATCGTGAAGCTCTCTCTTACGTTTTCTTTTGCAGAATGTACTATACTCACAGGATATGTCTTTAATTCACACGAACAGAATTGTATACCTCGCTCTGCTTCTGAGCTTTTTCATCCAGTGCAATAATTTTAAGAATTATTCGTGCTCCCCGACGAAATTGAATCTTTTGCTACTAACTTGGGCACAGCCTCCCGTGGGTGCTCGCCCTCAGCTTCTACCCCCCACTCCCGATGCAGGGCACCGGACAACCTGTGTGAACACCCCTGGAAATGCGCTTGGCTGGGCCCGGTGGTGCCGCTGCCCCCACAGGGCTGCCTCCGTCCACTCCCCGCCGGCAGTGGGCCCCGTCCAGCCCTGCAATTAGTTCCTAGTTAACGAGCACAAGGGGTCCTTCACTATTGTCTTTGCATTCCTTTCACATCCTCCCTCCATATGTTTATCAGCTTAAAGAGTTTCCTCTTCTGTAAATTGTCTTTTCCAGATTTTCCCCATTTTTCTACAGGAGTGTTTGGTTGTTGACGTGCTGAAGTTTAATCTAGATATTAATCCCTTCTTGGGTTTAGACAGTACAGAGTTCTTCTTAGCTCTTGGTAATGCCTTGGACCACAGATTTTTTATTTTCACCTTATTCTATGTAGGAACTCCAAATGTTAAAAATGAATTAGTCTGTGAACAATAAAAGTTATGTTTTCTTTGATGCCGTTCCCTCTCTTTCAGTAAATGAGGCAACATCAGCGAAGCACTCAGAACGGTCTACAGTACGCCACACACCCATTGCATGTCATTGTATCATAGCTGCGTTTAGTCCAGATGATACAGGGTGCAGCCAAGGGGGGGCCCAGAAAAGATTTGGAATGGTGTCCAGAACTCAAAGTGTACAGGAATATTGGAGGAAATATTAAGATATCCTCACCCCCCCCCAAGGTATCAGTTGGGGGAAGGGACGCATGGAGCAGGGCCATTGAGAGCTGTTTTGCATAGCAACAGTTTTGCAGCTAACCTCTGGAATGGTATTTAACATATCTATAACCTTTAACTGGTTTCATAGATATGTTAAATAGCTGTGGCCAAGTTTTGGGCCAGGGAGAAGTGAGTGGCAGCTACCCAAGCTAGAATTGGGAGCTGTTTCTCAGAGAGAGTGCCTGCTAGAGAGGCATGTGGCTTTAGCAGAGTGAAGACCCCCTCTTGGCCAGGTGAGGGGGAGAGCCACGCTGTTTTGGAAAGATGTAGACCCCTGTAGCCATTAGGAGGGAGAGCCATGCGGTTTCAGCAGAGTGCAGACCCCCTCTTGGCCAGGTGAAAGGGAAGACCATGCAGCTTTGCCAGAATGGAGATCCCTGCGGCCAGGTGAAGAAGAAAGGCGCGCTTTTGGTGGAGTGCCGCTTTGGTAGAAGAGGCTCACGCGGCTTTGGGGCGCTCCCTTTGGCCGAGTGGCCTGGAAACCAGGAGAGACTTTGACAGGAACTTGGTACAAAGAACTCTTGCCAGTGAAAGGTGCCGGATGACTTTGGATTACTTGGAGATCCTGCCTGGACAGGCAAGCGACACAGCTCACAGTGCCAGCGACCTGAAAAACGGACTGGTGCTCTTCTCCTGATTTACGGTACCCGGAGTTGGGACAGTGGGAGAAGGGAGCGCTGTGTGTGTGTGTGTGTGTGTGTGTGTGTGTGTGTGTATGTAGGTGTATACCCTTAAAGACTTTAATATTTTAAGGAAGGCATTAGGCCTGAATAGCATTAAATAAACATTTTGTTTCCTTTTCACAAATCTCTGGCATTGAGAGATGTGTTTCCAGTTGGCGGCGGACAGAAGAGCCCTATAGATATTAGTGTATCGTCCTTGGGAGGGGCCCCTGTTTTCTGTAGCAGTTTTTGGCATCCCTGGGTGGGCCATGTATTGCCCCCCACCTCGGACCCTTTGTTCTGTAACACAGATACAGGTTTCCCAGATGAAATTGTGTCATGGGGCCTAACTAGTGTAACCATCTTAGGGTGCTCTCAAATATTCGAACACTGAAGTCACTGGGATTTGTCAGGAAAGATGACTTATTTAGTGAAATAAATCACTAAATTCACTTATTTAGTGAAATTATTAGAAGACAAAAAAAAAACCCCACAAGAGAAACACAGTCCACTATTCTAACTCATGTATGGTCTCTTGGGATGTGAGGTTATATATGGTACAGAAATTATAGCATCTCTAAACCTTTGAGAAAGAATGCGTGCCCTGTGGCACATTTCAGCCTATGCACTCCTGATCCTCCCCTCATCTGTCCCCTTACGGTGACCCCTTATTTTCTCATCTAGGAATCGAGAGGGACTTTCGTGTTGAAAAAAGCTCACAGGTGGTGTGCTTCTTCTCTCGCTTCAAGTCCCCAGGTGAATGGTGTCCCAACTGAATTCCTAGAAGCACAGCCTTCTGCGAGGCACTGCAGTGTCCACAAAGAAAGGCCGCCACTATCCCTTCCTGCACAAACCTTCCGGGCCCTCTGCAGAGCCGTGCACTCATGGTGCAAGTCATGACTGCCGACGGCACCCAGAGCCCTTGCTCTCCACTCTCTCCATCACAACCGCACCACCTGTGATCCCGGCAGAGGTGGAGGGGTGAGAGACGGAGTGCAAAGAGCACTACAGACACACACGTGTGCTCCTGCTGTACCCAAAGCTCCCATTGTCCTGTTGCAGATTCAGATGGGTTTAAGTTCAGCATCAAGGGGATTTCTTACACCTATTTTTCAACCATTTTTTAAAGATTTATTTACATACTTATTTTGAGAGAGAGGGGAAGGGAGGAAGAAAGAGAGGTAGAGAAACATCAATGTATGGTTGCCTCTCATGTGCCCCCTACTGGGGACCTGGCCTGCAACCCAGGCATGTGCCCTGACTGGGAATTGAACCTGCCGGCCCTTTGGTTTGCAGGCCGGCACTCAATACACTGAGTCATGCCAGCCAGGGCTTAAAATTTTTTTTTTTTGCAAAAACTGACTCCAATCAATTAAATATAAATAAATTAATTGATTGTGCATCAGGCACTTATTTTCTACCTAGACTTCCTATTTCTATAATTCTGATTAACCATGAGTAAGCTCTGTGGGGTATACAAACTCAGTGGACGCTGATGTGCAAACTTCCCCTTGCCCTTTGGAGAAGGAGGCCGTACTGAAGCGGAGAGATTTTCTTGCATGAGTAGTTGAATAGCTTTGGTGTAAACAATAATTATTTTTTAATTCTCTTTCAGGTTTCTCATTAATACCATGTTGCCTAGCACATTTTCCCCCGCAGACTACTAGAAAGATCATTCTATTTTCGTCACAGTGGAACAGTGTGAAGCTACACACGCCAGCGACTCTCTCCTTGAGACTGCTGTACGGAGCCAGTCCCTGAGGAACATTCATCAAGGCCATTAAAAAAAAAAACAAAAACCCTGCTCTGAACAGCTAAATGGGGTATTTGTGCGTTTCAACTCATGTTCAGTGTTTTCTTTTTCCAGATTAGAGTGCAGTTACCCTGTGAATCAAAATACCCCGTGAAAGAAACGGTTCAACATTAGCAGTGAAGTTGTTTTCATGCGTTTGTAAACTCTGGCCGTCTGTTGCCGAGCTGGGAGGACCATGTATTTTCTTGGCGAGTGAAGTGAGATGCCATGCATGTAACCACCGCGAGCAAGAGGCCAACTGGCTACGAAACTAGAGGAATGGACGCAGGCCAAACTGGAGTTAAAAAGCTCTCGTTTTAGCCCTGGCTGCTGTGGCTCATTTGGTTGGAGTGTTGTCCTAAAACTAAAAGGTTGTGAGTTCGACCCCTGGCCTGGGTGTGCATGAGAAGCAACCAGTCGGTGTTTCTCTCTCACATCAATGTTTCCTTCTCTTCCTTCCCCTCTCTCTAAAAGCAATTTAAAAAATGTTCTCCGGTAAGGATTAAAAAGAAACCTAACAGTTTAGCAGCTAACCTAACAGTTTCTGCAACATCTCCTGGTATGCTATCTGTACTTTGTTATTCTGGACTGAATGTTTGCCCCTCCCCCATTACCTAGGTTGAAGCCCTCAACTCCAGCGTGATGCTATTTTGAAATGAGGCCTTTGGGAGAGAGTTAGGGTTAGGTGAGTCCGTGAGGGTGGGCTTTCCATGACAGGTATGGGGCCTTCCAGGAAGAGAGAGGCCAGAGCTCTCTTTTTCCGCCAAGGAGGCTGCCGTCTGCCAGCCAGGAAGCCGGCCCTCACCTACAACCAAATTCACAGCCATCTTGACCTTGGACTTCCCAGCCTCCAGAACTGTGAGAAATAAATGCCTGTTGCTTTTAGGCACCTAATCTATGGTATTTTCCTAAAGCGGCGAAAGCTAAGACACACAGGATTGGTAATAACCATGGACACTGACCTGTACATTCAGAACTTAACATAAATTCTTGTTCGAGATTCCTTTGTGTATTTTCTTTTTGCTTTGCACATGGAACCCGACACTGAGAGGCAAAGAAGGCCAGCATACTCTCTTCAGATGACCGAGCCTCGGAATCCTGTGCTAATCTTAGGGGAAAAAAATATTGTGAAGAATTTCCAGCCTCCCCTCTTATGGAAAATGATCTCAACAGTGAACACACAAGACAGAGCTGACACCCCGACTGTACCACCCGCCCTCCTGCAACTGAAGAAGCGGTGCCTGCTTTTTTTTAAAAAAGAGGCTCTTCCTCAAAGGAACGGGTGAAGGACAGGATTCGGGGTGTTGGGGCATCCTTGTGAGCAATCAGTATTTCCTCACTTTGGCTGTGTGCTTGGATTGCAGGAAAAAGCTCGGAGCCTCAGGGTCCGTCTGGGCTTCGGAACTGCTCCTCCTCCCCCACCCCTCCAGCTCTGCCGGCAGACCCCCGGTCTCCACGGTCCTGACTTCTCGCCCTCAGCTGTTCCAGAAAGTTCTCGCCATGGCTTATAAACCTTCCTCTCCCATCAGTGAGTGAAATCACACCGAAGCCTCTCTAAACGGGTGACTTTCCAGAAAGAATAAGTGAGGGCTCACTGAGGGGTGGCAGTGCGCTCCTCAAGAAAGGAGCAGACAACCCCACGGGGCCAGACAGGGCGAGGCAGGGGAGGCACGAGAATGCAAAGCCAGGGAGGTGCCCTGGCCCAGCGCCAGCCCCGCACTCACGGGGGCTGGGCACGCGAGCTCCCCTCCATGTCCCTCCTCACGGAGCTCGCCCACCACAGGGGCCCAGCTCTGGGGGGCTCCACTCACACCGTTTCTTCTCCTTGCCCCTTTGATCTGCTCTGTCCTCTTAAAACCAGGTTTTCAGGTGTTCCGCTGAGGACCCACCAGAGGATTAGCACAGAAATCATTTGGAAACGCTGTGTGTCTGGTTAAATGGGGGGAGAACCAAGAAAGCCCAGAAAGAACCGCCTCGCTGCTGCAGACAGCGTCCCCATGAGCCGTGGCGAATCTGAGACCCAGCTGCCCCCACTGTGTCTGATTCCTTGTCCACTCACTGGTGTTCTGTCGTCCCCGCAACAGACTCTCCCACTGGGTGAGAGCATATCCTCCACTCAGGAAGTCACCGTTGGTCAGTTACGGTGTGGGACCCCCTGTTAGTGACAAGTGTCATGGAAAATACTTTCGAGTGGGTGGGGAAGAAAATTTATCAACTCGAACAAAGTGCTTGTCCGCTCTCATCAACAGTTGAGCCATGTAAGTCGACAGTTCATGGACAGGTACAATGCTCGTGTCCTTTTTTTTTCTTTTTCATATCCTGGTGTCCTGTAGGCTTAATAACATTTCTTTCTCATCCCTGCTATATGACTGAATTATAGATGAACCACCGAATCAGCTTCTCTGTCCTTCATGCAGACTTTGAGCTGATTTAACACAGGAAGGCTCTGGGGAAGGAGGGGGCTCCGGGGAAGGAGGGGGCTCCGGGGAAGCAGACGGAGCCGGGAGGGCGCTGGGGCTGCTGGAAGGCACGGGGTCGCCCCTCCCATTTCTCACTGGCTGACAGCGACGGCAGCCGCCCGTGTTTGGGGAGTGAGTGAGCATGCGTTCAAATAATTTAAAAGCAATAAATAAATACAGCTCCCCACAGACAAACTCGATTCTGTTTCAAAACTCTAGGCAGGAGTGTGTGGGCATGAAGCGCTTTCCTTTGCAGGCTTCCACTCCTGCGGCCGCCATCACTCAGCCGGAGTAAAACGCTACAGCTCTTCCTTCTTAAAAACACATTTGAACTTGATCTGTTAAACAGAACCAGCTTTCAGCAGATTTTCTCATCTCCTCTCTGCTGCTACATACCCTGTGTCTCACAAGCAACAGATAAAAAGGGGGGGGATTTCAGTTTAAATTACATATTTTGCACGAAGTAAAAAAAAAAACACTAAAAACTCTTTTTGTTTGCCCATTTGTTTTTCAGAGAGTTGATGGAATAGTTTGGGTTTTTAGGGGTTTTTTGGGGGGGTTGCATTTATATAAACACAGCTTTATGTTTTTGTACAGTTTTTAGCTTCCTCCAATCAAAAGTACCGCCGCGTTCTTTACCAATTATACAGCAAAGCCACTGTATCACTAAACACTGCCACAGGTCGTCACAGCTCAGGGTGACACAGCAGCCTCACGCACTGAAAGTGTCACAGGAAGGAAAGGCATGCACAAGGGGCCACCGGCTTGTTCCCCCTGCAGCAGAGCCTACGCGTCCCTGCGGCCCAGCCCCAGGAGGCACGACCATCCGACTATCCGCCGGGACCATAGGAGGCTCCGCAGGTCCTGGTCCTGGTGGGCAAACTCAGTTCCCCCTTCTCTGCAGCTGACTCAGTTCTGCCTGCACTTGGCCTTCTCCCCAGATGTCCTCTGAGGTCATTGCACCCTGTTAATTTTCTTCTAATGTTACGTGAATGAGTCAGAGGCCGACAAGAAGTCAGATTTCCAAAACTCCTTGTGAAATGCCCGCTGCCCACGGTCCCCGTGCTGGAATACCCCGATGCGTGGGGACCTTCCTGCAGGACACAGTCCATGTCCTGAACCAGGGACTGGGGACCAGTGATATGACCACAGCAGGACCAACACCCAGGCCTGGGCAGCCGGGGCTGGGGGCAGGGTTGGCCCCACGAATCGGATCACTGCATGGGGAGGGCTCATTTCTCACCCCCCCCTCTCTGGGCTCTGGCAGTTAACCAGCTCTGGGTCTCAAGTGGGGGACACTCCTACTGGGGGCCATCGGAAGTGTCCTCTCGAACGCTCAGCTTTATCTGCCACCAGGGCACTTGGGATGCCTTACACAGGGCCCAGTGGCAGGAAGAGGGTCGCTGTTGCCCTTGAGCGTGGTGGGGGTTGAGGTCAGAACTGCGAGGACTTGAGAAGCCACAGTGTGCGTGAAGCCGTGGCCTGGGATGAGACGAGCCAAGCACACGTCAAGAGAGGCGACAGCCCGTTTGTTTCCAAAGCCCAAGGGGGCAAGCCGACACTGACGCTTTCCTGCTGGCGGCTGGTCCCTTCTCGAGAGCCCACATCCCTCACTACGTGGAATGAGTCATTTTTCCCTGGTCCCAGCTGGCAAGAAACACTTTGAATTCTCGATGACATGACTCTCTGAGGACAAAATAGCCTCCAATGCCTTCATTGTTTTCCTTCGGCAAGATCCAAATTTTATTTCCAAAAAACAGACCTAGAAAAGTTAAAAATTAATTGCCAGAGACCACTTCGGAATTCCAGGAGCCAGCAAATCTCGGCAGGCCACGCGCATGGCCCCGGTGACCGTGTGCTTTCCCGGTCAGTGTTCTAGTCGGTGACCGGCGCAGACAGGGAGCTGGTCCCTCGGCCACGCTGTGCAGAAAGCTGGCAGGGTCTTAGGGTCTCCCACTTGGACAAGAGCAAGGATTACATGCCCCCTTAAAAAAGCAAAACCAAGCATCTTCAGGAGAAAACTAGCCACCTCTCTTTGCAAGAGCCAGGTGCTGTGTGGCCATCTGAAGGCATTTGGGGCAACGTGAGGGGAGCAGACCAAACCCCAGACCAGAGGCCTGAATTCGAATCCAGCAGCCCCCTAAGCCCGTGACCTGGGCTCGTCAGCTTTCTCTCTGTCAGCTGCTCGTTGCAAAGTGAGAGGACTAGGCAGGAGGGCAGCAGTGGTCTCAGGAGTTGGTGAAGTTCTACCCCAGGGTGTTTCCTTGCATTCCACGTTTCCAAGCTTGTTTCTCCACCCAGTAATAAAGCCTCAGGGCAGACCTGTGAACTTGACCTCCCTTCTGTCTGCTCTCATAGCACAGCTCACAGGTGGCTCTGACAGCGGGCCCTGAACTGCTCTGGGCTCAAGACTCTATGGCAGTGACTTCCGCTGGCTGAGCCTCGCTGGTTCCTTGTGTGCACACGTTCAGGTTTGCTCTGGGGTGACAACCCACTGTGCACTTGTGGTCAAGGTCACCAGGGAACACCGCTGAGACCTGCTGCAGTGGCGGCAGGGACAAGGGCACACTGGTGAATGACTAATGGCCCCAAGACCTGTCATTTCCTCCGCCCCAGGCACGGTTCCCGGATGTGCTTCCTGGGCACCACCGAGTGTTACAACTTTGGGGAAAAAGCGTTTCCTTGGGATGAAGTAGTGAGGGTGGTTATGGTCCTTTGAATCTCTTCTCATTTTCGAGTGCAGATTTTCTTATTTTAGCACACACTAGGAACATAAAATAAAATTTCAATGCCTAAATAATATCCTTTTAAAAACTTTTCATTCTCTAAAACGCTATGTCAGAGATGCCTGTTTTAAAAAGACAGCTAGCATCTGTTCCTTTATTTTTATTTCAAGTGACAGTTCATGAAAAAAATGCAGTAATATAAACCTATTTTATTTAGCTGGTGTGTCCATAATTAAGCCACACAAAAAAATCATTCCTGTTTGCCTTCAGATGAGTAGGGAATTTTGTTTGTTTGCTTGTTTGTTTTAAACTCAAATCTAGACGTGCTACTTACTCCTATATAAAATGTTGTAGTAGCTCATCTATTTTAAAAAGTATAGTTTATAAAGCAGAGGTTCACTTTTCATAGCATTAGAACCTTCTGCATGAAAGTGCAATGAATTTGGAACAGGAGACAGAAGAAGACCAAGACTGCGCGGGGGACGAGTGTTAGGCACCATGGGGTGTGGCTTGAGCCAATCCCGGGGCGGTCCTCCTCGTCCCTCCCCACCCCGTGGCTAGGGAAGTCTTTCGAAATAAAAATCTGCGTGCCCGTCTGCAGGGGGCTGAATGGTGCCCCTGTCCCAGAGTGCTTTGCTGAAGTCCCGCCTGCGGAACCTCAGAACGGGGCTATTTCTGGAGATCAGGCCTTTAAAGAAGGAATGAGTTTAAAGTGAGGTCACTAGGGTGGACCCTAATCTGACTGACTGGTGTCCTTATAAAACAAAAAAGGGCATCAGGACACAGACACCCTCCCCCCCCTGCAGAGGACAAAATGCATGAGGGGAAACGCAGGGAAAAGACTACCCCCTGCAAGTCAGGCCTCCAGGGAAACCCACCCTCTGCAGACGCTTGACGTCAGACTTGGAGCTTGGCCTCCGGAACTGGGCGAAAATAATTTCCTGTCTTGTCAGCCACTCGGTCTGAGCGGTTTTGCAATGGCCACCCTAGCAGACTGACAGTCTCTCTCTCTCTCTCTCACACACACCACACTCACTGTCACTCTTCCTTAAAATCCTCCAAGGTCCCCCACCTTCGTTAGGAGAGAGGCCCCACCCCCGCCCCCACACTTAGCCTATGAGGCCCTGCATGTGGGGTCCCCCAGGGCTCGACTCCAGCCCCCTGGGACCCTTCTCTGTTCCGCAGCCACCATGGTCTCGCTGCATTCCATCCCGTGCTCCTGGACACCCCGAACTGGTTCTTCTTCATCCGGAACGCTCCTCGCCCACTCTCCTCATCTACTCCCTTTCCAGCGGCCCCTCCGTGACAGTTCCGACGTCACCCCTTCGAGTCACCCTCCCAGCTGCAGCAGGCCCTTCTATGACGTCTCGGGGACCCTGGGCATGCTCTCTGTGGCCTAAAGACTTTGTACACTGCACCACATGTACAGGATTATTTCACTCGTGTCCCCCACTTCATCGAACCCCCCTTTGTGTTTACTGACCCACACAGACAGGCGCTCGACCAATGACTGTTAAGCCTGTGACTGACCATGGTTCGCATCCTCTGCTGGTCTGGGGGGCACGGGCGGGTCAGAATGCACAGCTGAAAGAGGAACTGGCGAACGACCGGGTGTTGGGGGGCTCAGGCAATGCACGAACGCTGAGGGGAGGAAGAACTGACTCCATCCGCGGGACCCATCTCCAGTGACCAGAAGTAGTACTTACCTGATTCTGCTCTCTCTCCCAGCTCAGACAATAAACACCCAGACCGGCACCCGGCTGCACACAGTCACCCTGCAAGGCACCGTCCCTGACCTTGACCTTGGCACCTTTCCTATGACCTCTTCCCCACTGAACACTAAGATCCCTCAGAATCCCCCACTCTTCGGCCTTCTGACCATTGGTCTTCCCAGCCCCACTCCTCCCTTAAGAAGCAGCTTTTCTCTTGAACTTGCCATTCTTCATCAGCCTGTCAGAACATCACAGTCACAAGGAATTATTTCAATAACCACGTTCCCGAAGTTCACCTGGAAAGAAAGCAGAGCCAGTTGCTATTTGTCCTTAAGTGACCAGCCACCCTGCTGGGGACTGTCTTCTCCTTAGAGCCAAGGCACTCGGCGGTTGAACCAGCTGAACTGTTTTCCAAACGGTGGGCAGGGTGGCATCCAATCTGAGAGCATCGGGGAGGTTCTCACTGTGTGGTAACTAAAGTTCGTGCTAGGCCTGCCCGTTGGCCGGTGCCCTCTCAGCCCTCTCCAGGTCGGATTTGTCCAGCCCTGTGAAGGCAGGAGAGGGGGCCCCACGGTGGCGCCATGGCGTGGGCCAGGAAACCACAGTCAGCAGCGAGGGTCATGACTCAGCACGGACCTCTGAGGACACGAAGCGGAGATGCGCCCCAGCCCTTCTCCCTGCTGCCAACCCCCATCCGAGGCTTTCTGAGTGTCAGACTGAAGCTGGCTTGCAATCAGTGAGGCCTAATAGAAGCGCATTTAATAATTATTTGTTGGACGTGCCCTGTGTTCTGAATGCTGTTCCAGAGGCCGTGTCGGGCCGCCATGAACGAACCGTGTGCTTTCCGGCTGGCGGCCCCTCAAAGGGTAGGCTCACCGGACACCCACTCGGCTGGTAATGAAACAGGTGCTAGGAACATCTTCTTCTTTGTGCTTTTAGAACATTTCTTTAACTAGGTTATCCTCAAGCTAATACACAAAACATGCATTTCCACAAAAACCAAATAACCAGGAGTTTTTAAAAGCCCAGATTCCCCACTATGTCATGGCCCCAGAGGAAAAGCAGCGCCAGGCAGACAGGCTCGGGGGGTTTCTAGGCCACCGGTCTCCTGCGCGTCTTGTCCAGGTCACTTCACCTCGTCCTGCCCCCGCTTCCCCCCTGCAAACTGAGAAGCAGAGCAGACCCACCCCGCAGTGGGCAGGGGAAGGACGAAGCGTCCGGCACAGCAAACCATCCCCCGAAACCTTTGTTGATTCCACGCAAGTCACTTCGAAGGCATTTCTCTTCTCCCGTTCATGCCAGATTTTACTTGATTTTCTCTTTCTCACCTCCTCTTCAGTCGCCTTCCATTCCCGCCGGAGGTTCACAACGACTTGCAATTTAATATCCACCCTGAATTTAATTAAAGTTCTGTAGTGTCTGCCTCTCCCAGACCATTCGTGAGGCGGTGAGACAAAACTCGATAACGAGCCGGACCCACCAGACGTTCCAGCCTCCAATCTTCACTTCTCCAGGGCCTGTGTTCCGGTGTCACGGCCATTTCCAAGCCCATCTGAAGCAGCTCAGCGAACATGGCTCTCTTTTTTTATTATTGTTGTTCAACTACAGTTGTCCCCACTTCCCCCATTACTCTCCTCTGCCCTACCTACCCCCCACATTCAGTCCTCCCCACCCCGCCCCCCCACTGTCTTTGCAAAACAGTATGGAACTCCCTCAAAAAAACACTCAAAATGAAACTGCCTTTTGACCTTGCAATTCCACTGCTGGAATTATACCCTAAGAACCCTGAAACACCAAAAGGCCCTGTGCACCCCAGTGTTGACAGCACATTATTTACGGCCGCCAAGTGCGAGAAACAGTCACATGCCCACCAGGGGATGAGTGGATCAGACCTGACTCCATTTTTTGACGGGGTCAAAGTCCTTTTAAAAGCCATGGCGCCTGGTGCTGCTGAGTGGGGGCTCAGCCTCTGCCCCCAGCCCGGGCTGGCACTGCCGGGGACACAGCTGAGCACAGGTGGGCAGTGAGTGCCCCTCTGCAACCCCCTCCCACGTGCGCAAGAGAAAATCGCCCAGATTCCGCGTTAGAAATTCAGTCCCTGACACTGAACAGTATCTCATCAGGTATCGCCCCTGATGCCCCGGGACGGGGCAATACAGTGAGTGCATATTATTATCAATGTCTTTAAACCGCTTCTGGAACGAGGAAATTAATAATGAAACTTGTCTCATTGTTAGGGAATTCCAGCCCCACTCCTCCGAGCCAGCCAGGCCAGGCAGACGGCAGCAGGTGTTTGCGGCTGTGTAGGGGGTGGAAGGGAAGGGAAGCCGAAACACTGGGCGGCGTGGGGTGGGACACAGGTGGGCGGGGCAGTCACACTAAACCCCATCTCAGTTCCTCCCTTTTCCCCCAGAGCCGGCGCATTGCACACCGTCTCTCCACCCAGCGCCCACCCCCGCCTCCCAGGATCTGTCAAGCTCCATGATCAGACCCAAATTGACTAGCACCTGCCACCCCTGACCTCCTCGAGGGTCCAGCAGGCCATTCTGCGAGGTCAGAGGTCCCAGCTGGGACTCGAAGGCGAGATACGGATTCCAGCCCTGATGTCATCTCCTACCATCAATGCTCTCCCCTCAAAATGAGAGGGACAACGGCCACTTCCAAGAGCGGTGGTGACACCACAGATTTCACACTGGGGGTCGTGTTGCTTCTGACCTCACTGCTGGTGGGAACATGGGTTCTGTGGATAGGGAGTCTTTCAGAGAACAAAGCGAGTTACACTTAGTGGGGCTGACCACTTTGGGACCTCTGATGGTCTGAGCTTAAACCACACTCGGATCCCAAATAACATTTGGAAGCTAGGGAGGCCCTGGTGGGTAGCACTTCCATGAGTGACTTATGGGCACACTGAAGTTGAAGGACCAGTGCCCTACACAGTACCCTTCAGCAGTTGTCTGAGAACCCATAGCTCAACCAAGCCTGGGCGTGTAAGTGTGTGTGAGTGTTTGTAGGGGACGGTGCACAGGTATCAGAACATTGCAATGTCACAAAGCTCCTTTCCAAAAGCAATGAACATTTAAGGGAGCCATTCCAAAAATGAAGAGAGTGTGTACGTGTGTGAGTTCTCGCCTGACTCACTTTGACCTTGAACCAAGCCCAGTGAGTCTTCCCCCGCCTACTTTCTGTTCTCTGGGTCATTGGCTTTCCCCTACTTGTTTTCTAGTTCCTACTTGGGGAACTGGGCGCTGCAGTGCTGGGGAGGATTAATATGTACCTTATTTCGATCTAGTGGCGGGGGAGCGGGGTGCTTGCTCAGCAGCTGGGACCTGCGTGCAGCGGTGGGGGTGGGAGTGGACACAGGCTCACCCGGGCTCTTGGAATGTGACTTCTGAAGCTCAACCAAGGCTGGTGGGCAGAGTCCAGTCCAGGTTCACCTTCGCTTCCGGGCGGGGCTCTGCTACCTGAAACTGAAGGCTGACCTCGGGGCCAGCAGGTGCCACTGCTTGTGGGTGGGTTCCCCAGAAAGAGGCTCAGGAGAGCGAGCGACCCCCTCCTCAAGCCTTTCGGCCCTTCCCTGGGCTCAGCCCCTGCAGGATGCCCGGCCACAGACTTGCCCTTCTCTGAGTCCCTCCAAATTGGATGCTGTCCTGGATTTTAAAGCAACAACTCTCTTCTTGCAGAATCATTGGAAGCTTCTTCACTGGATCCCCAAGTTTTTGAATGAGCCCAGGGCCTTTGCTGGGGGCAGGCAGCGGGTGTCTCTTGGAGCCACGGAGCAACCAGGGTTTTCTGAGGCTTGGACTCGAGTACCTCTGCTTCTCAACCGCACAACAGAGATGGCAGGGTTCCCACGAGGATGGAAAGGGAGAAGAGGATGGACACACAGGACGTGCACACTGAAGGCGGGGGGTTGCCGGGCCTCCGAACCTTCCACCCTGCACCCTCCCCTCTCAGCAGGGCGGCAGAATCGGGACCCTGGATTCCTCAGCACCAGTCAGTGACTTGCCCTTCGCACATCCAACAGTGCCTGTGTCCATGGGGAGCCTCACCAACGGCCACCAAGAGCCAGCTTCCTGGAAAGCAGGAGATGCCTCATGTCCCCCAAAGGGACACGTTCTCCTTTTCCTGTCCTCTACAATGCACACCATTTTCCTGCCGCAGTTTGGTTCCCCTCCTTTGAGAGAAGGGCATCTGAATGTTGGAGGAAGGGGGGAGGGGAGGCTGAGCTAGAGGCCCCATGCAGATGGGGAAGGAAATGGGATTGAAGCTAATGAGATGCTTCTGAAATACCTGTGAGTCTTGGAAAACCAGGCGAGAACTCGGCCACCCTGTGGCTGACAGATTGCATTTTGTTGCCTAGCACTGGCTGAAGTGTCAGGGGCTGCTAGGCAACCCACCCTCCAGGGCTCCAGGCCTGGCCAGCACCAGACAGACACTGCTCCCTGCACCGTGTTCTCATCTGCGAGACGTGCACCTTATTAATGTTCCCTCTGGGCCTTTTTCCACTGCGACAGGCACAGCGACGTGCAGCCCTGCCCGAGCTCCGGGGAGCCTGGCCAGCAACCTGAAGAACGGCTCCCGGCAAAAAAGAACAGATTCTCAGGAAATGCAACTGCCTGCAGACCGAAGACTGGAGTTTGGCACGCAGAGACAGAGGGGAACCAGTTTGTGCAGAAACGGCCGCCTCGCCGGTCTGGTGCTGGTCGGAATGCCCTCCACCAGAGTGCAAGGGGGCCCCGAGGGAAATCTCATCACCCCAAAGTACCCAGGGGAAGGAGGGTGCTCCCTCTATGCTTTCTAGCAGATCTCAGGTCTTACAGAAGCAGGGAGGGCAAAGGTCAACAGTGGAGTCCGCCTTACTCTTAGCCTAGCCTGTGCCTCCTGGGGGTGTGCACAGTCCCTGGACGCCAGGTAGAGTTTCAGGAAAGAGGCGGAGAAAGCACATGTCTGTCCTCCTTTTCTCTCTCTTTAACCAAAATCGGAACACCAAAGCGGTGACCTACTTAGCCGGGCTCCAGACTAGTTCCTGCTCCCTGGCAACTTCTGATGGTACAAGAAATCAGCATATTCCAGCTCACATGGTTGATCAAACAATATTGAATGGATCTGCTCGCCCTAGTTTTGCCAAGTCTCAAATTTATTGGAGCTTTCTGCATTCGTGAGAGGGTGGCTTTATCCCGAGCAAGCCGTTGCTGCTTCTCTCTTTCCGTTCTTTCCTTGTTTGTAGTGTCTGTCTGTCAGAGGGGACTCTCAATGGTAGGAGACAGCCATCAGTGCAAAGGGGACCTCTGGACGCCTAACAGAAGATGGGGAGGAGTCCACCATCCAAGTCCTTCAGGTTGACAGGGACAAGAGTGTCCCACCCCTACCCTGCCACGCCCCACAGACAGAAAGACAAAAGGCTAAACTGGAACCCGCAGCGTCGGGCAGCACACAGCACCCCACTACGAAAGCAGAGCAGAAAGGCCAACGCACTGACCTCATTTAGGCCTGAAACTGACCACGTCCTTAAACAGGATGCTTCCTCCCCAGCCCGCCTGTCAGTCTTCAGTCCTCATATTAATGCTGGGCCTGGCCTCCAGGAAGCTGTGTGTTTCTGTGCTAAGCTAATTGGCATTGGGCGCTGCCTCAGTCCCCTCCCTGGCCATGAAGCGAGCGAGTCAGCCATGGGCGAGGTGTGAGGCCCCCCATTTTGGGGGAGCCCAGGGGGCTGACAGCGCTTACTGGCTTGACTGGAGGATCAAGTGAAGGGTCCTGCACCCTCTGGGCATCTCTCAAGCACTGAGAACTGGGCCTGAGGCTGACACTTCTAGCAGGAGCAGAACAGGGCAAACATCACCATGACCTTGGATGGGCTCGGGCCCCCTCGTGACGTGGCCGGAAGGCACTGGTGCGGCCCGTGAGCTCTCCAACCTTGGCAGGAATGGCCTTGGGGTACGAACACCTCATTCACAGTCGGGTTGCAGTGCAAACACCCACCTAACCACCAAGAGTGGGAATTAGGGCCCCCTCAGCCCCGCCCCCATCCGGAACTCTGGCTGCTTTTCTCGTTCGCTATTCTCTGTAAGAAGTTAGGCATGAGGAAGAATGGCTACTGAGACTCTCCCCTGGGGTGGTTGGAGCACTTTTTAACTTGACAAGCAGCACTTCCTAATTTGGAGGGTGGCCCCCCCCCGCCCCCCGCAGTCTCCAGGCCCTGCTCACTCAGTTGGCTGCGTCAGAACCTTCAGTGCTCAGGGCTGTGAAGGAAGGTAAAGCAGGCAAGGGGGATGAGAGCGCCGGGGTGCCCTTTCAAGGACAGAGTGGGCAGGAAAGGTCCCCAACAGGGCTCGAGTTGGGACCTGAACGAAGCGGGGACGGAGGCCTGGGACTCTCTGAGCAAGGCATGCGGGCACGGAGAGAGCCAAGGCAGGTCCCCACGGAGCTGCCTGCATGTGCCGGACCAGAGGGCTGCATGGCAGGAGCCCAGCGAGGAGCATGAGGCGACCAGAGCGTTTATCTGTCTGTTGGACGGGACCCCAGGTTGCAGGAGTGACACTCTTGGGCGTTAGAAAAGAATGGGAGGATTATGGGGGTGCCACTGAAGTTTGGGGTGCAGAGTATGAGAGAGAGGGTGGGGTCACTTGGGTCCTTTGCCAGCCCTCCCTCCTCTGCCCCCACCAGGTGTGGCCAAGGCCATGGGCCTCTGGTCTCTGTCACCTATTCATTTCCTACAGGACACTTCCTGCTAGCTCTTCTTCCCACACTGCCTGCGTGTTGATGATGCTGATTGGATACCCACGTGCCTTCTTGGTAGCTGTTCCGGGACACCTGGCAGTCACCCTCAGGTACCACACGCTCAAACATGACTGTTGGCAAACTGTCCCTGGCCTCCCCACCCTAGTCACAGGGGCCCTGCAGGGATGATGAAGAGCACAGGACCCTGGGGCCAGCCTGCCTGGGTCCCTGCTCGGCCACCTGCTGGTTATGTGACATCAGACAGGTCACTCAACATCTCTGTGACTTAACTGTGCAATGGAGGGGTGACAGTCACCTGCATGATGGGGCTGCGAGAGGACTCAGTGACAGAACGCTGACACGCTCCCTACAGCAGGGCCTGGCACGTGGCGGAGCCGGCCTGAGCACTTCCTGCGGTATCTGTGCCGCGGCTCCTGGTTTGTCTGCACTCCAAAAGCATCCCGGCCCGCCACTCACTCAGAACAGAGTGGGGGCTGCCCCAGGACCCGGGGGGTGGCCCTGTCCCCAGCCCAGGGCCCAGGTTCTTCGGTGGCTTTTCTAGTAAGTGAGGTAGGGTGGGGGCGAGAGCACATTGTTTGGCATCCAGTAAGAGTTAATTCCAGATCTGATCTTACTTGTCTGACATACAAAGTGGGTACACTTGGAAAGTGACTTGATAGCTAAGCCTCAATAGCCTGATATTTAAAATAGCAACAATACTCCATGTCCCTCACGGTACTTATGAACCTTAAATAGAACAATGCATACAAAGTGTCAGCCCTGCACCCAAGTCCACTATTCATACAAAGTGAGGAATTTGACTTTCTGAGCCTCAGAGCAGTCACAGCATCAAAGGAAGGAAAGAAGCAACTGACCATAAATTCCTCTCCCTTGGATCCACCAGCCATCTGGGGGAGCAAAGATGCTAAAAGCTGTCGAGAAGCGCCACATTGCTCGGCAAGGGTGCGGCTGAGGACCATCTGGCGGCTGGAAGTGGCCTCTGATCACAGAGGCCACCTCTCGAGGGTCACCTTTATAACCAGCCCAGGGCGGAGCACGTGAGAGCCCACTTCCACCCGTCTGCTGCCAGCTCCCAGGAGCAGAGCCAAACCATTCAAGTTTGATGGTTAAACAAACCCTGCCGTTACTAATCACTTAAAGCCTCAGTGATGACTATTCCACAATAATAAGACCTCCAGAATTGGTAGGGTCTGATTTCTAAAGCCTGGTGTTTAAGAACTGAGATACAAATCAGACCTAAAAAACCACCGAACTCCCTTGTTTCCTAGAAATTGTTCTCGCCGAGGGCCGGGGCGCTGGGGAGATTTTCTGGCTCCTCTGGAAAGTGAGGGCTGCCGTGCTGCCCTCCTTAGCTTGCCCCCTGCAGACGCTGGGCAGAGCAGCTTTCCGTGGAGGGGTCGGGATGCTGCGCACAGGACACGCCAAAGTGACTTCCTGGCTCCTGGGCTCAGAGAGGGCCATGGCCAGGTACGAGGCCAGCAAGCACTGTGCCCTGCCCCCAGCCCCAAATGCTGACCCTCACCCACAGCCTGTGGAAGTTGATGTGAGGTTCAGGGCCCGGGGTCGGTCATGGGCAGCACCTGACGTTGGCCTGCACCAGAGTTCCTCTCAGGAGGCCCAGAACAGACTCACCCAGAGGCCAGCTTCAGAGGACATCAAAGCAGGATCCAATTTGCTCCACAAGTGGTATCTCCAAAGGGCCGTCTCCGCAGGCAACAGACCCTGTGGAGGTGAACTCCACTCCATGAGTTCAGCATCTGCATAGCAGTTCCCACGCTGTGGCTGGGGGCGGTCCTCAGGCACAATTGGGCCAATAGCAGCCAAGACTCAATTGCAGCAGGAGGGCCCACAGAACCCACAGAAAGGCTATTCCCAGAACACCCAGCTCAGGTGACCAAGGAGACTGAGCCTCTGGGCCCCACAGGACACCGCTGCTCACGGGCACCCTTCAAAGACTGGGGGTCTCAGCAGCTCTCCTTCACACAGAAATTAACACAAAGAGGCCGCCAGAATGAGGAGACGAAGAGACATGGCCCCAGTGAACACAAAAGAAATCTCTAGAAAAAGAAATAAATGCAATGGAAGATAGCAATTTAGCAGACACGAAGTTCAAAGCAGTGGTTAGAAACAGGCTCAAGGAATTTAGTGAGAACTACGAGAGCATGAAAAAAAACATGGAAGCTGCAAATAAGAACCAGTCAGAAATGAAGAAGACAAACGAGAAATGCAGAAGACACCAGAAGGAAAACAGTCAGCTTGATGAAGCAGATGATCAGATCCATGATTTGAAAGACAAAGTGGCAGAAAACACCCAATCAGAGCAGCAAAAAGAAAAAAAGAATTTTTTCAAAGACAAAGAGAGTTTAAGAGCCCTTGGGGACCACATGAAGTGGTAACGACATCAGCATCACGGGGCACCCGCAGGAGAGGAGGGCAGCAAGGGGTCAGGAACGTATTTGAAGAAATAGTGACTGAAAACTTCCCGAACGTACTGAAGAAGAAAGACAGACGAATCCACAAAGCACAGAGAGTTCCACACAAGAATGCAGAAAGGCCCACACCGAGAAATGTCACAATTAAAATGGCAAAGTCAAAGACAAAGAGAGAAAATCTTAAAAGCAGCAAGAGGAAGACACTTACTTATAAAGAAGGTCCTGTAAGACTGTCAGCTGATTTCTCAATGGACACATTTCAGGACACAAGGGACTGGCGGGAAACACTCCAAGGGATGAAAAAAGCAGGACCTTCAACCACGACTACTGTCCCCAGCATGGATTTCATTTAAAATCGAAGGAGAAATAAAGAGCTGGCCAGACAAACGTAAGCTAAAGGTGTTTGTTACCATTGAAACCGTATCACAACAAATGTTAAAGGGGTTTCTTTAACAGGAAGGAGAAGAATAATAACAACAGGAGGAGGAGACGGAAGACCGAAGAAGAAGCAGGTGAGGAAGAGAATGTGGGGGAAGAAGCAGAAGGAGAAGGGGGAGGTGAAAGGAAGGAAGGAGAAAGAGAAGAAATAAAATAAGTAAATAAATTCTGCTGCCTTTTCAATAAACTCCTCTCCCATTGACGTGGCACATTAGTAATCGCCAGGACGGAAAACAAATCCCCACAGCCTGTGGAAGTTGATATCAGGTTCAGGGCCTGGGGCTGGTCCCAGGCAGCACCTGGCATTGGCCTGCACCAGAGTCCCTCCCAAGAGGCCCCAGAACAGACATGCCCAGCGGCCAGCTTCAGACGACATCAGAGCAGGATCCCATTTGCTCCACAAGTGGTATCTCCAAAGGGCGGTCTCCCCAGGCACCAGACCCTGCGGAGGCGAACTCCGCTCCATAAGTTCAAGGAGGAGCAAAAATGCTCCTGTAGATGGAGCATCTCCCTGTAGATGTGGGAGCGAAGCACCCCGTGGGGAACGTGCCGGGTGCTTTTCCCAGGGAGGCACGGTGTCTGGGACTCCGACCGTGCTGCGGTTGGAAAGCTGTGCGGGAGAAGCGCTGCTGGGGGCCGAAGCGCTGCCTAGTGTCTTCAACGAGACTACAGAACAGTGAACTCCAGGGCTGGGGGGGGGGGTCCTTCCGAGAAAACCCAGCTGTCAGCCCCAGTGTGGAAGCAGCATAATCTCACCCAAACTCACAGAATTTGGCAGCGGCACCAGGTGAATCATTACAAAGAAACAGGCAAGTTATTCTTGTTAAAACTATGGCTTTTGTTCCTTACCAGTCCACTAAACTTGGAATGTTAGACCAAAGAGATCTCACAAACATCTAGAAGCAATGTTCAGGTCTGGATTGGGCCACCGCTGAGTTGGCTGAGTCCAGGCGAAACCAACTCTTGGTTAGAAACTGGTTTCTGTGGGTCTCACCTCTCAGCCAGGCCGGGTCTCCTGAGGGAGAGTTGCTGTATCATGTTCCTGCCGCGGTTATTGGTTTGGAGTTTGGTTCGGCTGGGTTGGGCTGGGTTGGGCTGGGTTGGCTTTTTTTGTTTTTAGTTGTTCGTAATGTCCAGATGTTTCCACGTGCTGCTGGTGGTTGTTAAACATTCACCGGTTCTCCTACAGCCTACACTGTGTGTGTGTGTGTGTAAAAGGTGGTTTCCTAACAGCTAATTCCATAAATAACACAACCAGTTGTCTTCGCTCATTCACATGAGCACTTCTCTTGATATTCCGGTAAGCACCGTGTTCCTCCTACCAGCTGGGGATCGTTTCCTTCCCCAGGTGCCTCTGTGCGTTCTGCTTGTCTGCGCACCCACCCCATCGCGGCCACGTAGCTAAGATGGCAGTTGTCTCGTTGTTCGGCTCCTATTTTTTGTGGCTGGAAGTCCAGGCGTCTCCTCCAACTCCAGGCCTCTGTCTTCTAAAGCACCCACCACATCGTAATGCTGAGTGAGTATTTTTGTAATAGATGAGTGAATGGAAGTATCGTCATATATGTCTTCCATTCTGAAGCACCCAGGACTGGACATACTCTCCATGCATTTCTACCCACTCAGTATTAATGTAAAGCTGTCAGACTCACCCTGGCCAGTGCGTCTCGGTTGGCTGAGCACTGTCACCTGCACCAAAGAGTCGTGAGCTTGATTCTCGGGCAGGGCAAGTGCCTCGGATGGGGGTTCCATCCCCAGTTGGGGTGCATGTGGGGAGTTGGCGAGTGGTGGATGTTTCTCTCTCTCCTCCCTCTCCCTTCCTTTCTAGAATCAATAAATATGACCACAGGGGAGAATTTGAAAAAAAATCTTTTTAAAGCTGTTAGAATCCAGGTGGCCGATCTCCCTCGGGAAGCAGTCTTCCCCAACCGTTGGGGTGCACGTCAGCCTCCAGCTGGACCCCGCCCACCCCCATCCCACGTTCAGCGTTAAAAGCTGAGGTTCAGAAAACTGCTGGCTGTGCAATTTTGGCCAAGTTACTTAACTTCTCTGTACTTCAGCTGAGGGACTGGAAAATAAGAACAGCCACTTCAAAAGAAGGCACAAGCATAAAGCATTTGGAACAGGGCCCGGCCCACACCGAGCCTTCAATAGACGTGAGCACACGTTACTACCGTTCGAGTCACCGAGCTGTTACTCTTTGGACCGCTAGTTATCTTTGTCTTTCACCAACATTGATTTTTTTTTGAATAGCAAAGAGGTGTGGAGGTAATGAGGGACAAATGGCCCGGATCCAGAATGTGAATGTCACATTGGCAAATTCCAGGGCAGGTGCCGGCAGAGCGGCGAGCAGCGCCAGCATTTCCTCCCACTGAAAAGACCTGCTCGTCTGCAGAGCGATCCCGGGAGCAGCATCCGCCAACAGCTGCATGCCGGTCCTCCACATTCAAAGGCTGTTTGGCGTGTCCCCCTCACCAGATGGGCACAAGAGCAAACCAATAATGACTGGTGAGCCTGGGAGAAAGTGTCTTTTGACTTGTCTGATGTGAAAAATTAAATCAGCACTTTTTCTGAGTGCTATTTTCTAGGGTAGGAAGTCTTGTCAGAAGATGCTTTTATGCCAAAAACCAGGTGCCAAGGATGACGGGTTTGGAGGCTCAGGGAAGAAATGTGTGTAGCAAGGCTAGCCTTCCAGAAATGCCTGGAAGTCCTTGGAAGCAAGGGCAGACCTTGGAGGTTCCGTCATTCCTCTGTTCACTGTACAGATGAGGAAACAGAGCCCTGAAGAGGTTAGTGGCCATCCAGAGTCACTAGATGTAGACTCAGTCCATCCCTTTGATGGGACATTTAGACCAAAGGTACAATATCAGATCCCTGGGCAACCCCACAGACAGGCAGATGCCTTGGTCAACCCTAACCGGGGGGAAACCCTTCAGAGCCTCGGGGGAGTAGAGTATAAAAGCACATGTCAACTTTCAGAACATAAAGCAGAAAACACGGGAAGGCTCCCCTTGAATGCTGTTCAACAAGAATGCCACAAAACAAAATAGTTCCTTGAATTTTTCATAGAAATCACCCACCAGACCATTTCCAGCCAGTTTTTGTCTTGATTTCTCCAGGAAAAACTCAGTGGACTCCAAATGGCTGTCAAAATTTCCAGTGTTTGTTATTGCTTTCGAAATCCTAGACAGAGTTCTTATTCACTGCAGACGCGCTCTTCCAAGTCTGACAGCCAAGAAGGAGCTTGGGAGGAGGGGTGCGGTCGAGTTAATACAGTTTTTCAAGGCACGGTCATCACACGGAAGCCGTTTCTTTCACAAGGCTCTTCTATTTTCAGTGGGAAGGTGAGTGGGTGAGTGTGCGGGGGGTGGGCAGTGTGCTCGCCATTCCCCGAGAGGCACCGGATGTCCTGCCCAGGGCACCGTCTCTGGAGTGAGTATGACTGAGTTCCAGTCCCAGCGCCAAAGCTCCCGACCGCGTGATGCTGGGCGAGGAACCGAGGGCCTCGTTCCCCTCCGCTGTGACGCAGGCCTGCGGAGGGGACTCAGGGCGCACTGAGTCGAGGATAAGAGGAGCCGGTGGCCACGCGGTCCACAGAAACTTCTTTGCTCACAGCAAACACATGATTCCACATTCACTGTCTCTACCTGGAGGTCACTCCTCTGGCCACCACAGTGGTCTGGAAAAGTGTCCAAGGAAGCCTCCTCCACCACCTGGACATGAGAGCCTAGCCACATAGGTCACAGACACGGCTCCGCTAATCTCACACTGAATTCTAACACGCCCATCTGCTCCCTGGTCCGGCCGGTTATATATAAGCCACAGGGAGATGACTTCCGCCAGGTGCCAGCCCCGGAAGCAGCTTCCGGGGCACCTGTGTGAGCCATCACAATGGGGCACTTCCTGTCTCCCAGCGCAGGAGGGGAGGCCAGGCAGACCTACACCAAGAGGTTGCATCTGGGGAAGAACACGAGCCACACATGAACACCGAGGGGCGAGACCGACGTTGAAGGAGTGAGGGCAAGCGCAGACGCAACCTGGTGAAAAAACGGCTCCGTTCCTGCTTCTCCGGCTGACGCCATGTGCCTCTGGTTAAGCTGCCTTAGTGACGTGGGGTTTGTTTGTTCAGTTGTCCCCAGAGGATGTTTGTCCGCTGCCCTGAAGGTGACAGGGCCTGGATTGACTTTAATGGGGAAGGAGGAGGAGTGGCAGGAGTCTGTTGCCCCGGGAAACGCAGTCCAAACGGAGACACGTGAGTCCAAATGAGAGGCAGAGCTGAGATGTCGTGCAAAAGGAAAAGGAAGGCAGACACGTTAAGGGGAAGCATGTTTCAGCCGGCTTCTCCTGGAGCCGGGCGCCAACACCGGGCCCTGAGTGCAGGCACTTGGAAGTCCACACGCTACGATTGCAGGGAAGTAGGAAAGGCCCAGAGAAATGCAGGCAGCAAATAGAGCCTGCATGTTAGACCACCTGAAACTGGGGGGGGGGGTGGGGGGGGGTGGGCTCCAGCTCGGTCCCTCAGGAAAACTGAGAAGCTGCGGAACACCAACAGCAGAGCTATCCTACCCAACGGAGCAGGGAGCCGGGGTATCTTCACCACAAATTCTGTCTGTCGTGAGCTGAGCATGGCTCCCAGAGGGCTGTTAATTCCCAGCACTTCAGGGTGCTGGGCAAGCACACAGCCCTTCTGCACTTGTAAAAAACAAACAAACCCAAACAGCACTGTTCTCCAGGGCTGAGTAGACACTGGGAGTGGCAGGTCATCGAGAACACACTGAGACAGCAGGGTCCTGGGCACATGACCAGGGCACCGGCAGCAGCGGCTGTACTGCCCGTGCATGACCCAAATCTATGCAGATGACTTTTGCAGTCCACTCTCTCTGGTCAAGGCTTCTGCAAGGTGGTGGTTGGTCACAGCTTCTTAAAGAAAAGGCTTCTTCCACCTGGAAGCTACTGCCCTAAAATGCAACTGGTATTGGTTTCCTCCAGATCCGGAATCCATTTCAGATTCTCCTCACCGTCGGACCCCTCCTCTGGTCTAGGCTGCCTGCCCGCTTGCCAGGTGAGGTTGCTCTCCTAATGGCGTGACACACACAGACCCTCATCTCTGGTGCCCAAGCCCCGGCCATCATGCCCTTGAGGCTACAGTGGCCTCATTCACCCATTTATAGTTTACTCCTGGTCACAGACGCACCAAGAAACACCCCAATAGGTTTCAGACCTATCTTCCCTGCCGCGTGATGGGGCAGCGGTCCTGGGGTCCATTACCCTTGTCATTATGACATCTTTTTTCTTTGCCTGCTGGCCAACTTACAGGAGAAGCTCAATCCCTATAAGGGAGATTTAGGGGAACCCTTATTGGGTCTCTCCCTGGGACCAGGGCCTGGATATCACTGAGCCTGCAGGTACAGGGCTGGAAGCACACACGCTAGGTGGGTTGCCGGAACTCAGGGTGATAGGGAGCTCTGCTTGCACCAGATGAGATAAACTGGAAGCCAAAAATGGTGACAAGAGTCAATGATGGTCATTACTTAGTGATAAAGGGGTCAATTTGTACGATTATATAATCATCGTAAATCTCTATGCATGCAACTTCAGAACACCTAAATACACTAAGGAAATACTAACAGAAATAATGAAAGTCAGGGCCAAAAAAGATGACTTAGATTCCAGAAATACAATAGAAAAGTTTGGTGGAACTAAGAGCTGTTTTTTTTTTTTTTAAAGATAAGCAAAATAGGCAAAGGTTTAGCTAAGCTAACTCAGGGGAAAAATAGAGAGAGCGAGAGAACCAAATAAAGTCAGAAACGGGAGAGGAAATATTGCAATTAATTCCACAGAAACACAAAGCATGTCAAAGACCACTACACACAATTATAAACCAATAAAGCGGACAACCAAAAAAAATGAATACCTTTCTAGCAGGGTGCAGCCGACCAAGATTGAATCAGGAGGAAACAGAGAATCTGAACAGACCAATGCTGAGTAAGGAAGGGGAGTCACTCGCCGCAAACCCCCACCCCAGGAAAGCCCAGGCCCACACGGTTTCACTGGTGGGTCCTACCATTTAAAGAAATAATGCCAGTCCTTCTGAAACTATTCCAAAAATTGAACAAGAGGCAAAACTCCCAAATTTTAGGAGGCCAGCATCACCCTGATACCATAGAAGGCCATTATAAGAAAAGACATCAAAGAGCAGTATGCCTAATGAGTATAGGTGCAAAAATTGTCGGCAATGGCTCTTACCTAATTCCCTCACAAACTGTGTTCCTGGAGTTGGGAAAACAGCCAGCTGAAGAATGATAGTTCATTTATGTACATGCACACTAGACACCCTTCTTTGCTGTTGGTCCTAGAGGAGTATTGGTGGCTTCAGTGGAGACAAAAGGGCACTGAAGTGACCAAGGAGGGGAAGTGTCCGTGGCTAAGAAACTGGGACATTGTACGGCGGAATACTATGCAGCCTGGGAAAAGGAGGAACTCTTCCCTCTTGCAACAGCCCGAATGGACCTGGAGAACATCATGCTCGGTCAAGTGAGCCAGACAAAGACAAATGCCGCACGATCTCACTCACACGCGGAATCTAGTGAACAAAACGAACTGACGAACACCGTAGAAACAGGGACCTGGACACACGGAGCAGACTGCCAGCTGTCAGAGGGCGGCCTGCTTGACTTGTTCACTGAACTCTTAGCTGGGATGAACCAGCAGGCCCATTCCACCTTCTCTGAGACGACTCCGTCGAGGCCTCCATGAGGTCCCGCAGGCGGGTGTCACTACACTAGAGCGGACGTGACTTTTAGTGTCTACCTCCCCGTTGTGAGGTCTTTGAGGTCCGGGACCATGACTCACTCGCTGGTGTCCCAGAACCTGGAGCCGTTCCCGACACAGAGCAGGTGGGTAAGGCATCAGTGAACTGCACCAATGAACACACAGTCCTTGCCCTGAGGAGGTCAAACGGTCCCCCAGGTCCTGGACAACTTCCAGTTTCCTAGAGAACGTTTCCACAAGACCTCACGTGGGGAGGACGACGGAAGGCCATAGGGCTCAGAACGCGTTCCCCAGGGAGAGGTGGTGCTCCCTCGGCTGGGAGGGGGGCAGCTTGAAGTCGGAGAGATGTGAAGGCCAACGAACTGCATGTTCAAGTCCACCCCCACGACCGGCCATGAAATGCAATGCAACGCCTCAGCCTGTCACTCAAGGTCACCCAGTATTCATCACCTAGTCTGCCTTTCCAGGGTTGCTTCCTGCTGCACAGACCCCCCCTCTTTTCCCAAAATGATCACCGATCTCCCAGTAGCACCCCTGAGCCCAAATCCACCCCCATCACACTGAGTACAAGGGTTCAAACAGAGACAACTGTGTTACAGGCACACCACTCATTTTCATATTGACACCTGGGTTACTTTATGCTGTTTAGAGATGTGTCAAAGCAAACAGAAGGCATTTACTTTCTGCTCCTTTGCCCTTGCACCCATCAGCTTTCCATCAGCGGGTCCTCAGTCTATGAGCAAACTTTGCTCGGCCAGCCCCACAGCTCAGCTTCAAGGATAGAAGGGTGGGGAGGGAAGGAGGTTGGCGTTTCAGGTTTAGCGTGGCTCTGGTGGCAGGGTCCTGTCTGCCTGTCCCCAAATGTCCCCAAAGACAAGGGCACTGATGAGCTCCAGCTGGGGGAACTCTCTTCTTCAGATGTCACTTTTCCCAGTGAAATCCGCTGTCCTGTCAAAAAGGACTTGGATGAACTGATTCCTTCAGAATGTGTAGGGAATTATTTGGGGGGTCACGGGAGACAGTAGCATAGGGGAAATAAGAACCTCTGTGGCTCCCCAGGAGAATTCAGTTGGGAAGGGGGCTTGCTCTGAGGCCTGGCCAAGCAATTTCGAACGGCTTCGGTCACACAGCATCCAGACCAGGAAACCAGCCCCCGCAGGAGACCACCTGCACTCTGCAGTCTGCCCCTCTCCTAGGACAGAGGGGGACACCGAGGCCGGAGAGGAAGTAGGGTATGCAACCCCCCCCCAACCCCACTCCTTATGTTCCAGGACTTCTTTTTCTGAAAAATATGCAGAAAGCACAGATCGCTCAAAGAACTGTGTTCTTTGGATTTTCCTAGGCAAAGTGTGTAAGTCACAAGGACGCATTTTCAAATATCATGAATCTGTAGAGAAGCCAGGGAGCCCCACGCTCGGAATGACTGACACACCAAAGTGACCACTCTCCTCGGGCAGTCACTGCAGAGCTTCATGGACACGGGAGCTGCACCAAGCTGGGAACCCCAAACCCCAGCATGGAGCCCCGAGAATGAGCCAGCCCTGCTGGGCTCGGAGCTCATCTGCCTCCCACGGAGGGAAAGTGATGCTCTGTGGGTGGCCCCAGTGCCCATGGAACTGCTCTCCATGCGGGGAACATTCACGGCTGCGCTGCCCATTCAGGAAATGGTCTCCACATCCCTTCTACCCCTTCCTCATCACCAGTCCACAGCAGGCTCCGAATTCCAACAGCATTCTGAATTTGTTTCTGGTCCGAAAGGAGTTCTGCTCCTCTCCCCCTCTCCCCACTTTGGCCTCAGGGCCCAGAGCAGGCCTGAGCAACAGGCCCTCCTTCCCCTCTCCCTCCCCTTCCTGCAGCAGCTGCTTCTCCCCTCCCACAAGACCCCTCCTCAGGCCCCCACACCATGACCCCTCCTCCCTCTGCTGGGTGTCCTCCCCCCCTCCGCCCCCAGGCAGAACAGCTGAGTCATTGTGCCCACCCTTGTGCCCGGTAGAGCCCAGCGCATCATCAGTGTGTCAAGGGGCCCAGTTCCCAAAGCTCTGAGGATGGAGGAGCCTCGAAGGCCTGAGTCACCGCCTTTCCGGAGTCTTAGGAGGCCTCCCACCCCCACGCCTTCCTCCCCAGACTCTGGAAGCTTCAGGAGCACAGGCCTCCCACGGGATGACCAGGGCTCGCCTGTCATGGGCGCCTTCCCTTTTCTACTTCCAAGGTGACTCTGACCCACAGAGATGTGGGAAAGTATTTGTGCAAGAGTTAACAATACCGCGTTGTGTGCTTGAGTTCACTGAGAGCAGATCTTAATTATTCTCACCAAAAAACAAATACATAAACAACAAAAGGGGACTGCCCGTGGGTGATGGGTGCGTCATCAAGTAGACTGTGGGAAACATTCGAGAACAGATTGACATTTGCAGCCTACATCTTAAGTAGACACAATTGCTGCTTACCAATCATGCCCCGACTGAGCTGAAGAAAAAAGGAATTGTAAAGATGGTGAAACACTAATCCCTGCTCCCCCTGTTCTGTCGTGGCTGCGTCTAGGTTTGCAGACACAGTTCTGGCCTTCCCGAAAGTGCTTTGAAGTTCAAATTCAGAACCTCCGGAAAGTTCTCAGGAAGCCAACTCTGGAGGAGCAGACTCTGGGAGCAGGAGGGAGTGAGGGTTCTGTGTAAGGGCCACTGCAGGGAGAGTCAAAATATCGGGGGGCTATAGCCTTCTCCCCGGTGAGCAGTGCATCCAGGGTGGGGCACGCAGCCGTTTCTATGCAAAAATGTAACACTCCGTGAACGCTAACAGGAGAACAGAGTCTGTCTCCGCACTCACAGCTGCAGACTGCTCGTGCCCCTCTGGACACCCTTGATTTACCTGCTTTACTGATTCAAAGAATATCCAGAGAGAAACTGGCACTGTTTCCGGCCATACCCACCTACAGAGCATAACACCTGGGCTGACCTGTGAAACGACTGCCTTGTCTCCTGACTTTCCCGTCACTTCCCCTGACTGCGAGGTGGGTGGGCCAGCGCAGGCAGCCATGGGCTTTGCACTGAGGAGCCCAGCTGCAGACGGGCGTCCAATCCCCAGCCGCCCTCACTGGGCACCTGCAACAGGCCTTCCCCGCGCCCTGCGTTCCAGCTGATACCTGCTCTCTAGGTCCTAGGAGTCAGAGACTCCATAATGCACTCAAAGCGAGCGCCTGACATCACTTTCAGCAGGTTTGAAAAAGCGCAATGAAGTAGAAAGCAGTGGTTAGAAGAGCTATTTAGGAGCGAAAAGAAGCTGGCGCACCCTTTTTGAAGGGCTTCCTAATTTGTTATCACCAAATTATCTCGGAGCTCCAGGCCCTGGGGCCCAGGGCCTGGCAGGGTAGCCTCCACTGATGTTCGAGACTTCCAAGAGAACATGACAAACCCTGGCTGTCGGTTTGCACAGAAAGAGGCCACCTCTGTGGTGCTCAACTTCACCGCTCGTCCTGGTGATAATCAAGGCATAAGCGTTTAACAAGACCCGCTCAGGCACACACACACACACACAACTAGTCTGTTAGCTAGAAGAGAGTTACAAGAGAGCCCTGGCTGGTGTGGCTCAGTGGATGGAGTGCTGGCCTGTGAACCAAAGAGTCACCGGTTCGATTCCCAGTCAGGGCACATGCCTGGGGTGCTGGCCTGGTCCCCAGATGGGGGTGCACAAGAGGCAACCACACATTGATGTTTCTTTCCCTGTCTTTCTCCCTCCCTTCCCCTCTCTCAGAATAAATAAATAAATAAATCTATTTTAAAAAAAGAAGAAGAGAGTTACAAGAGATCTTTCAAAAAGTTTTTATTCTTATTCCAGAAACTTAAAAAAAAAGCCCTGGGTGAGCGGCACCATCAAGAAGCGAATTCGTGCAGGTGAGCCCTTTGTGTCCGGCAATGACCTCCGGACCACACGCAGGTCACACGGTGAGGGCACGCCCTCGCCGCCATCTGCAGCGGAGAGCGGCTCGGTGCTGCAGGGAAGAGGCAGTGGGAAAGGAGGGAGACGGCTGCACCATTTCTAGGAAGGCAGCGTCTTGTGAAAGCCCCATCCTGCCAGTGGGTCGGGACTGTGGGACCCAGAGCTTCTCACTTAGTGTCCTGCAGTTCCTCCTGGGCTTCCTTTTCGGACAGCCGGCTCTTATTTGCATAACAAATACAACCCTAAAAGTGACATCTCCTCTCACTCTCTGCTGTTTCCTTCAAGCCGGGATTTTCTAGAAGGCTGCTGCTCCCCAGTGGGCCTCTGCTCCCGCCCAGGAGCCACGCTGGGCTCTGGTCTGCTGTGAACAGGCAAATGCCTGGGAGACAGGGGCGCTGAGCAGGCCCCCGCCCTGGGGCTGGAGGTTAACCCGTGTCGCCTGCTCCCCAGAAAACTGCCTCCAGGCCCAGGGAGTCTGTCGGAGACGGAGGAGCCTCCACGCAGCCCCGGCCCCTTCACGGGACTTCTCCGCTCCCACCCACCGTCCCTGGTCTGTGGTTACACACTCAGCTACTGCAGCTCAAGCTGCTAGTTCACGAGGCCACCCCAGGGTCTTGAAAGACTCAGGTTGTCCCTCCAGATCTCTCTTGAGTGGCGATGAAAGCGATGAATCCGTCCATGAGCCAGACTCGGGCGAAGGTGAGTGTGGATCCGCAATGTTCTGACAAACGAGAGGAGTCGGACGTCGTCTGCCTCCTCTGAGTCCACAGCACAGACTCCAGGCCTGTGAACGAAATCGTCAAACCAACGTCACAGATGATCTGAGCCAGGCTCAGCAGAAGGCTGCAAGGAACCTGCGAATCGACAGTTGGATGAAGGGGTATCACAAAGGGAGGCAGCCGCCAGTAAAATCCAATCTTGCGATTCAGGGTGAGGAAAGAGCGTGGGGTGATCAGCAGGTGTGATGTCCCACAGGTGCAGCCTCATGGGCAGGGTGGCTGCTGCCTGGAGGAGGGGGAGCCGGCCGGAGACAGACGGGAGGCCTCGCTCCCTGCTCGGACAGGAAACAGAAAAAGGAACAGACCTGGAGACTGAGAGATAACAGGGCAGGGGACAAGGCAGGGCCCCCGTGTCTCCGGGCAGTGAGAGGACTGCAAGGCCAGAGGAGTGGGCCACAGAAGCCAGGGAGGGAGAAGGGGATGAGTTCGATCTGGATGCCCCAGAGACAAGAGTCACCAGGTGTATGCTCGTCTGTTCCGATGCAACAAATCACCCCAAAGCTTAGCGGCTTAAACGAGGCGCACATGGTACATCACAACTTCTGCGGCTCGGGAATCAGTGCCGCGTGGCTAAGTCTTTCTGCCTGGGGCTCTCCCAAGGCTGGGGTCCAGGTGCCAGCTGACACTGGTGTTCACCTGAGGCCTCACCCGGGGAGGGGTCAGGGCTCAGCTCCTCGTGGGCCCCAGCTCCCTGTGGGCTGCTGGCCAGGGGCCACGTTCCTCTGCCGCGTGGGCTTCCCCAACAGGGCGTCGCCATCCGAGCACGGGAGCCAGGAAGGCAGAAGAGTCTGCGTTGAGGGGAAGTCCCCACTTTTCTCACTGGGTCACAGACGTGCCACCCCTCAGCATGGCCACGTGTCATTTGTTGGAGCGAGATGCTCAAAGGGCGTGGGAGAACTCAAGGGTGTGACTTCCAGGAGGCGGGGATTACAGAATGTGTCTTGGAGGCTGCTTGCCACAGGGTGTCTACAAATGTGGACCTGAAGTTTGAGAGCCAGGGAGGAGTTACAATTATCAGAGAAAAAGTATTTTATATTTCCAGGCCTGGAGGATCAGACACATTTAAACACAAGAACAGGGAGGAGGACAAACCTACAAAACGGAGAAAAAGAATTGGGAGGATAATTCCACCAAATCTAAGATCATCTCTTTCTTCAAAACCTAGGAGGAAAGCCGTCTCCTCCAGGAAGCCCTCCTACATTGATTTGGCTCTACCCGATCCTTCATGGGCATCAC
Organism: Sturnira hondurensis; assembly: GCF_014824575.4. Classification (NCBI taxonomy): domain Eukaryota; kingdom Metazoa; phylum Chordata; class Mammalia; order Chiroptera; family Phyllostomidae; genus Sturnira; species Sturnira hondurensis. Next base: position 15,521,139 of record NW_028082350.1, on the reverse strand, counting down.
TCCTAAGAGACCAGAGCCTATTACAAGCAAAGGCCACCACATTGAAAAGCGTTCTCATGGAGTCTCCAAGGAGACTCCTTATGGATCAGGGCGTTTGGACAAGATCATAGATCACTTTTTTAAAAGATGAACACCCAGGGTGGCCCGAGAACGGCACACAAGACAACAGAGTCACAGAACAGCCTGGCAGGAGAGGGACTTCCCTGGGGAACTCGGAACTCAGTGTGCCCAGGCTGGGCTGTGATTGTGTCCCCTTCACTCCCAGGACATTTCACGAGCCTTCGGTTTGTCTCCCCAGCTGAGTCATGCAGCTGAGAGGAGGCAGAACCGGTGTTTTCCAGACCTTTCTTTCCTGTGCTCCCAGGGGCACAGATGGTGCCCTGCCTGTCAAAGACCAAATCTCCCGTCACCGTCACCGTCGAAGCAGCAGACCTGCAGGTCAGGCACAGCCCCGGAGAATCGCTGCAGGATCTGAAATGCACTTTCCGCGGTTCGAGCCCCGGTTCCTGGCAGACAAAGGCCTCAGCGGGAGTTGGGACAGCTTAGTTTTTGGTGAGTCTAGTCTTCATGCAGCATTTAGACTGCAGTTCACAAAATGGCCGCCAGGGCAAATCTCGCCAAATGAAACCGTTCCGAAGACCAGGTAGAAGGCTCAGCCGCTCTCCAGCCCCCACGGCAGCTCACCCCGCCCAAGCCCGGCGCTGCACCCCGTGTGAATCTCCTGGAGCAGAGGGTCCTGGGGACACATGCTGGCTGCCTGTCCCTCCTCCGCCGGGCTCCCTGAGAGCTGCTGTGGAGACAGTGGCTCTGGAACGAAACACAGGAAGGCAAGAACTTCCACAAAAGGACAATGGCATCAAGGGTCACCCTTCTTCAGAGGAGGAGGTTCTTGCTGACCCGGGGCTGGGCTGAGGCGGGCGTTTCTCCACGCCCCTCGGTGAGCAGGGAGGGGGCCATGTGCCCTCAGCCCCAGCAGAGGTTGGGCTGACCTCGGTGTGACTGAGAGGGACTGTCCCCGGTGAAGGCAGACTCTGAGCGGACTGCCCTGCGTGCAGCCTGGGGGGTGCTCAGAAGAACTGGCAAGCTGCCTGCACCCATGTGTCAGCTCACCGATAATTCCTCTGGGCTCCCAGGCCATGCCGTCCACTCCTCCAAGGGCACCACCAACGTCACCGCTGAGTTCTTGAGCCTTTCTGACATTTCCTGAGACCGGGGAAGCAACTCGCCCCCAACAGCACAGGGACTGGGTGTGGAGGCCAGAGCCTTCCCTTCTCTGCCGAAGCGCAGGGGCCTGGGGCCACCCTCGCAGCTGCCCCTCGAAGCTGCCCCCGCAGGTGAGCTGCTGCCCGGCTGCTGGCCGGCCTGCCTGTCTGGGCCTGAAGCCCGGAAGCACCCTCCCCGGACGGGCCACATCAGCAGATGCTTAATGCAAAGCGTTCCATAATCCCGTGACCTCATTCCCAGAATGTATCCCACAGACACAACGAGACACAAACATGAGCGGCGTGGCTCACGCAGACAGACTGGACACCAGCCTAGCACGTGAGTGGCCTCCGAGCCTCCACGGACCTGACTCTCTGACCTTCGCCCCCCGCCATTGCCCCCGCACTCACTGAGCCGGGCCACCCCACCTGCTTGGTGTGGTTTTGGTGCACCGGACACGCTCTGCACCTCAGGGCCTTTGCACTTGCTCCTCTCTGTCACCCACGACTCTCTCTCTCAGGTAACCACAAGCTCCCTCCCCGATTTATTTCGGATTCTTCCCAAATGCCATTTCTTCCGAGAGCTCTTCCTGGTCATTCCCCTACAACAGCCCACACAGACTCTGAGGCCATCTGCTTTATTTTCTTCCCTGGACCTCCACCTATGTTTGTATTCACCTTGTTGTTTATTGCATAGTATAGTATTATACATGTATTTTATTATAGGCTTTGTTTTCTACACCCACTGTCATACACACTCTGTTCATTGCGGTGTCATCGACGCCTAGAACAAGAATTTTTGAATAAATGGATGACTCAGACTTCGAGGGGAGGATGGACCCTTGAGCATCTTCACATGCCCTGTGCCTGGCTCACGCCGGGCCCGAAACAGACACTCAGAAGTGATTATCCGCTTTGGAGTCGCACTGCCCGAGAGCCCTCCCTGGGACCCTGCGGGGCGTGTGTGAGCCACGCTCTGGAGAGCAAGACCAGGCTCTCAGGTTTGCAGTGACGCCAGACACCCCGTTCTTGCTGAAGAGACACAAAACCACCCACAAAGAAGACAGATCAATGCAACGATTCACTGCTGCTACGACCTACCAGAGTGAGGAAACAACTTTTTGTGTAGTTGGACATTTCCTGCAGGGATGCAGCTTGAGTGACGGGATGTGAGAGAGCCCCGGACACCTGTCAGCCAGATGGCAAGGCTTCCCTGCCTTCGGCACAACAGCGGCTCTCCAAGTCTGCGGGAGAAGCCGGAGAAAAGCCGGTGTCTCCGAACTGCCCTCCAGGGATGTATGCGCCTATGTGGCTCCATGCGCAGTATCCCTGGATGTAAAAAAGACTTGGGAGGATTGGCTGCAGCACCCACTATGCCAAACGCAGCGCTCACCAGCCTTGTGGCCGCTACATCTGGATGTGAACAAGGCACAAGGTGAAGCCACAGCAGCAGCTGGAGGTGGCCTGACCCTGGAAGAGCAGACCCTAGGGGTGGGGCTCAGCCTTTCAAGCCTTGGGCAGGCAGGACAATGGGAGCCGGCCTGGGCCTCTGCCACTTCCTCCAGGCAGCCTCACGGTGTCAGAGCAGCCCAGCTCTGCCGCCTGCCCACTCCCCAGCAGCCCCGTCTCGGCACCCCTCAGCACCTGCTCCGTGGAAATGGCCCCAGACGGAGGTGGGCACACCGATCAGAGCTGAAAGGGGTTCTTCAGCTACAGTATGGCCAGGCAGACTTCCTCGGGCACCCTAACTGAACTCACTTTTACGCTCCTCACATCATCACCCCAGCTCATTTACCTTTTATCGGGGTCCAGCCCTGCTGCTCATTCAGACACCGGCCTCGGCCGCGCCTTCAGCCTGCAGCTCTCCTTCTGGACATGGGGTAGACGCAGAGGCTCTGCTGCCGAGAGCCTGGCACTGCACTTGCCCTTCTTCCCACTGTGAGTGACCTGCGTCCAGGGCCCCGTATGTAAGCAGGGTCGGGAAATGCTGCACCCCACCCCTCATTTTAGGACTTTCTTTTTTTAAAATATATTTTACTGATTATACCATTAAAGTTGTTCTATTCCACCCCTCATTCCCCTCCACCCTGCACACCCCCCCCACCATTCCCTGCCTTTAGTTTATGACCACGTGTCTCAAGTTCATTAGATTCTATATTTCCCCTACTATTCTTGCCCTCCCCCCTATCTATTTTCTACCTACTGTCTATGCTATTTTCTGTACCTTCTCCCCCCTTCTCCTCCTCCCACTCCCCTGTTGCTAACCCTCCATGTGTTCTTCATTTCTATGGTTCCACTCCTGATCTAGCTGTCCTCTTGGTTTGCTTTTGTTTTAGGTGTGGTTGTTAGTAACTGTGAGTTTGCTGTCCTTTCACTGTTCATATTTTTCATCTTCTTTTTCTTAGATAAGTCCCTGAAACAGCTTCTCACAGCTACATGGAGTTAAATCCTTATTTTCAGTCTGGCATTTCAGACAAATCCCCCCAAATATGGGCTCATCACTTACCTTTCCTCTTCCCCATCAATACAAGGGTGGGGGAGAGGAAGGTGAATGTTCAAGAGAATAAAAGTCTAAAAGTTTCTATTTCTTACTTGCCTTGAATTATGTTTATTTTGAAAGTACACATGCAATGTTTAGAATAACAAAAGATTTAGAGTCGTCATCACTCAGATTTTCGTCTTCTCTGACTGATCCTCAGAGGGCAACATTTCACATCAATGGTAGCAGCCATGGTCTCTGAGTGAGACAGCAGAGTTCCTTCAAACATTCCTCACCCAACTGAAAAAGCAAATGTTCGAGGGCTTAAAAGCATCTTTGCCTACAAATACCAAGAAAAAGTAAGAGTTTATCAAGGAGAGACAACTTGCTCCCCAGTTTTTAAAGGTGCCCTCCGTGCCCCCGGAAGCAGGAAGGGACCTGTGCAGATTTGGGGGCAGGAAGGGAAGCTGCCCGGAGACTTTTCAGACATAATCTAGAAATGGCCGGCTTCGAATGTACTTTATGCAAGTTCCTGCTGGCTGCACATTTGTCCATGATGACATTAGGAGCAGCAAAGCAAGGACTTCCATGCATATTTCATTAGTAATTATGTTCCTTATCATTAGTTTCCACATCAGACCATTTCACACAATTACAGTGTTTTCATTGCCTATTTCATCAAAAAGATAGTAAGGAAGTTCTCTGTTATCAGAAAGGGTATATTCTTCACCTCTATTAGGGAGCAGAGGAGATAAAATAAAAATACAACTATTTCACATTCATGGAATACTCCTTGTTAAAATGCATGATCGATTGGAAAGTAGGAAGAAAAAGACTGCAAACCCAAACGTATCTAAATATAACAGGAGTGACAAAATAGCAAAAGGGAAATTTGATGGTGGGAGCAGATTTGAAAATATCAATAATGAAGTCATGCTGCTTAAAGGCCAAAATCATTTTTCACCCAAATGAGAAAGGAAAATTGGCTCATAATGAAGGTCACAAACTCACTGCTAACAACGGAGCTTCCTGAGCCCTGTACCCAGAAAAATCTGTTTCTTCATCGAGTCAACAAACATGTCCTGAGCACGGTGGTGCTGGAGACACAGTAACGAGCAAAAGGTCTCCACACCCTGGAACTCAGCACTGACCCCTGGGTGCACGCGTGCACACGCTTGTACCCACGCACACACACACAGAGCACCCAGTAAGGCAACACCCAGGGCGCGGGGCAGGGCACAGGCACTGCCCCTCGCTTTCTCCGCAAGACTGTGCACAGCAGCAGTTAAAAGTACAGACTCAGCAAATCCCACCTCTACTGACTCATCATGGTCAACTACCTCCCTGTGCCTCAATTTTCCCATCTGTAAAATGGAGATAATACCACTACACCTACCTGCGGAAATGGGTGTCCCTACACATGGGGAGGGGTGCCTCTCCGGTAGGGTGCACACCAGGGAGAAGCTGGCACAGAGCTGCCTGAGGCACTGGCTCTGCCCTCTGAGCAGGTCCTTATAGAGGAGTTCCCAGAGTCCCGTTCAGCCAATAGGACTGAGGCTTTTTCCTCCACCAATCAGAGCTACGCAACTATATTCCCCGCTCACCCATCAACATCTCCAACCAACCATAGCAGTGCCATTCTGAGTAATCAGGAGAGTACATTTTGGACCAATCAAACTTTGACAAGAGTCCTCATTTGCATGAGGATAGACCAATCAGGGACTTCTGTCTGTACAAGCCACACCCCTCTGGCTCTGATTGCACGCTTTCCCTTTTCAGCGAAGATTAAGGACCCCCTTCCAACTTCCGGCCAAGATGGAGGCGTAGGTGGAAACACTGTGCCTCCTCACCCAACCAAGTTTAAAGACAACAAAGTTTCAGTAACAAAAACGCAGCCAAAACACAGAAAATTGAACTGTACCGAAGTCCAACAACAATGAACCATTCATCCAGACCGGTAAGAGAGGCGGAGTCAGCGGCTGGCAGAGTGGGGTCGGGCAGGAAAAATCGTCAGAGCTGACCCAGAAGCGTAGGCTTCGGTTGGCAGATTCCAGCCATGGGGTGGCAATGGGAAGACCCAGTGAGGGTGCAAGGCAGCTGGCTGACCTCAGTCACACATTTGTGCGCAAATAAACCAGGCAAAGGAGTGAGCAGTGAGACATACGGCACAGGCTGGGGCCCCAGTAACGGGAATTAAAGCCCAAAAGCCCAAAAGCACCAATCAGATAAACTTTCAGGGTCAAGGTGCCAGGAGAAGCTCCCAGGCTCACAGTGAGTTCATTGGAGAGACCCACAGGGTGCTGGACGGTGCATAGGCCCACACATCCAGGAGTCAGCACCAGGGGGGCCAGGTTTGTTTGTGGGAAGCAGCAGAGGGAACCAAAATTTGAGCGAGAGTGGAACAAACACCGTTGCCCCTCTCTGACCCCACCCCTATATACAGCGTCACAACCCAGCGACTGAGTTGCCCCGCCCTGGTAGAACACTAGGGCTCCGCCCCTCATACACAACAGGTGCAACGAACAGACCAAAACATTATGGCTCAAGAACAGTTCAAAGCCCCAGAGCTAATAATTCTAAGCGACCAAGAGATAGCCAACCTATCAGATGTGCAGTTCAAAACACTGGTGATCAGGATGCTCACAGAACTGGTTGATTTTAGTCACAAATTAGAGGAACAAATGAAGGCTAAACTAATTGAAATGAAGGGAAATGCACAGGAAACTAATAGTGATGGAAAGGAAACTGGGACTCAAATCAAGGGAGTGGACCAGAAAGAAAAAAATGACCAAACAGAAAACAATAAAGAGACAAGAATTCAAAAAAAAATGAGAGTCTTAGGAACCTCCAGGACATCTTTAAACGTTCCAACATCCGAGTTATAGGGGTACCGGAAGGGGAAGAGGAAGAGCAAATGGAAAACTTATTTGAATAAATAATAAAGAAGAACTTTCCCAATCTGGCAAAGGCAATAGATTTCCAGGAAGTCCAGGAAGTTCAGAGAGTCCCAAAGAAGTTGGACCCAAGAAGGAACACACCAAGGCACATCATAATTACATTAGCCAAGATTAAAATGAAGGAGAGAATTCTGGAAGCAGCAAGAGATAAGGGGACAGTCACCTACAAAGGAGTTCCCATCAGACTGTCAGCTGATTTCTCAAAAAAGACCTTACAGGCAAAAAGGGGCTGGAAACCAAATCATGAAATCCAAAGACCTACATCCAAGATTACTCTATCCAGCAAAGCTTTCATTTAAAATGGAAAGGCAGATAAAGTGCTTTTCAGATAAAGTCAAATTCAAGGAGTTCATTATTAACAAGCCCTTATTATATGAAGGGACTTAGAAAAAGAAGATAAAAAATATGAACAGTGAAAGGACAGCAAACTCACAGTTATTAACAACCACACCTAAAACAAAAGCAAACTAAGTTTGCTGTTCTAGAGAACAGCTAGATCAGAAGCGGAAACATAGAAATGGAGATCACATGGAGGGTTAGCAACAGGGGAGTGGGAGAAGGAGAAGGGGGGAGAAGGTACAGAGAATAAGCATAGGCAGTAGGTAGAAAATAGGGCAAGAATAGTATGGGAAATATAGAATGTAAAGAACTTGCGACACATGGACATAAATGAAAGGGGGGCAATGATGGGGGAGGGGGTGTGCAGGGTGGAGGGGAATGAAGGGGGCAATGGAACAACTATAATGGCATAATCAATGAAATATTTTTTTTAAAAAAGGACCCCCTTCCCCACACTGAGCCAAAACGGAGCAGAGTGTGAGGCAAGAGTGTAGTGTGCTCTTTTCACAGCTGTGCTCTATCACAGTGAGCTGGTGGCACGGAGCAGTTTCCTCACTTCACCTTTGAAGGGACTTCCTTGTCACTTCACACTGGGGATGCCTGTGGGCATTGAATTGGCGCCAACACCCATAGGTGGGCATACAGTCATACGGAGGCTGAAAGGGCTCCATAAGTGAGTATATGGGAAGCACTTGTAACAGTGCTGGAATCTGTAGCTGGGTGATGGGTGGTAGGTGGATGGACAGGGCAGGAGGACATGGTTTTGGCATCGGGTACAGTGACAATTTCATGGGTGTATATTATTTCCAAACTCATCAGATATACACTAATTATGAACAGCTTTTTGTATGTTAGTCATATTTCAATAAAGTGGTTTGGATCATAAGGCAGTTCCATTTTAAATTTTTGAAGTGTCTCCCTACTGTTTCCCACAGTGGCAATCTGTGTTCTGCATTCCCACCAGCAGTGCACCGGTGTTCCCTTTTCTCCACATCCTCGTCAGTATTTGTTTGCTGATTTATTGATGATGGCCATTCTGACAGGTGTGAGGTGGTATCTCATGTGGTTTTAATTTGCATTTCTCTGATGATTAGTGACATTGATCATCTTTTCATATGTCTATTGGCCATCTGTATGTCCTCTTTGGAGAAGTGCCTATTCAGGTCCTTTGCCCATTTTTTAATTGGATTGTTTGTTTTTGATGTTGAGTTGTGTAACTTCTTTATGAATTTTGCATATTAACCCCTTATCAGATATGTCATTGGTGATTCCTGGCACATTCTCCCATTCAGTAGGTTGTCTTTTTGTTTTGCTGCTGGCTTTCTTGCTGAGCAAAACCTTTTAGTTTGACATATCACATTTGTTTATTTTTTTTTTGTTTCTCTTGCCTGAGGAGATATATCAGAAAAAATATTGCTATGAGTAATGTCTGAGATTTTACTGCCTGTGTTTTCTTCTAGGATTTTTATGGTTTCAAGTCTAACATTTAAGTCTTTAATCCATTTTGAATTTATTCTTCTATGTGGCACAAGAAGGTACTCTAGTTTCATTTTTCTGCAGGTATCTTTCCAATTTTCCCAACACCATTTTTTGAAAAAATTATTTTTACCCCATATATGCTTTTGCTTCCTCTGTCCAATATTAATTGACTATAAAGGCATGGGTTTATTTCTGGACTCTATTCTGTTGATCTAAGAGTCTGTATATGTATTAGTCCCGTGCTGTGGTCTTATGTACTATAAGACTACTATGGCCTTATTTTACAGTTTAGTATCAGGTAGCATGATTTCTCCAACTTCATTCATCTTGCTCAAGATTCCTGTTGCTATTCAGGGTCTCTTGTGGTTCTGTATAGATTTTTGAAATACTTCTAGTTCTGTGAAATACGTGATTGGTATCTTGGTAGGAATTGCATTGAATTGATAAATTGCTTTGGGTAGTATGGACATTTTAATGATGTTAATTCTTCCTATCCGTGAACATGGTATGTACTTCCACTTATTTGTATTTTCTTCATTTTCTTTATTCAATGTTTTATAATTTTACAAGTACAGGTCTTTTACATGGTTAAATTTATTCCTAGGTATTTTATTGCTTTTGAAGCAATTGTGAATTGGATTGTTTCCTAATTTCCCCTTCTGATAGTTCATTATTGGTATATAAAAATGCAACTGATTTCTGCATATTACTTTTGTGTTCTGCTCTTTACTGAATTCATTTATCAGTTCCAGTAGTTTATTGATGGGCCCTTTAGGGTTCTCTGTGTACAGTATCATACCACCCACAAATAAAGACAGTTTTACTTCTTCCTTTTCAATTTGGATGCCTTTTATTTCTTCTGATTGCTGGGGCCGGGACTTCCAGTCCTATGTCGAATGAGAGAGGTGAAAGTGGACATCCCTGCCTCGTTCCTGACCTTAAGGGGAACACTTGTAGCTTTTGCCCACTGAGTATGACGCAGGCCGTGGGTTTGTCACATATGGCCTTTAGTATGTTGAGGTACGTTCCCTCTATTCCCACTTTGCTGAGAGTTTTGATCATAAATGGGTGCTGGATTTTATCAAAAACTTTCCCTGCATCTATTGATATGATCATGTGGTTTTTACCCTCCATGTTGTTTATGTGGGGAGTCACATTTATTAATTTGCAAATGTTGTCCCAACCTTGCCTTCCCCAGAATAAATCCCACTCAATCCAAGTGTATGATCTTTGTGATGTATTGTTGTATTTGGTTTGCTAATATTCTGTTGAGGGTTTTAGCGTCTATGTTCATCAGGGATATTAGCCTATAATTTATTTTCTTCTGTAGTGTCTTTATCTGGTTTGGAGTTAGATCATCATAGTGGGGGTCCTTCCTCTTCCTGAATTTGTTAGACTGGTTCGAGAAGAACAGCTAGTATAGTTCTTGGAATGTTTGCTACAACTCACCCGCGAAGCCCTCTAGTCCAGGGCTTGTGTGTGTTGGGAGCCCTTTGATCACTGTTTTGATTTCACTAGTTATAATCTATAGACTCAGGTCCTCTAAGTTTTGGAAGACTGTATGTTTCTAGGAATTTATCCATTTCATCCAGGTTGTCCAATATGTTGGCACATAGTTGTGATATTTTCTTAAAATGCTTTGTATTTCTTTGGTGTCAGTTGTCACTTCTCCTCTTGCATTCCTGATTTCATTTATTTAGCCCCTCCCCCTCTCTTTTTTATAAGTCTGGTTAAAGATTTGTCAATCTTGTTTATCTTTTCAAAGAACCAGCTCTTGGATTCATTGATCTTTAGTATTTTTAATTTTTTTAGACTCTATTTCATTCAATTCTGCTCTGATCTTTATTATTTCCTTCCTTCTACTCATTTTGGGCTTCGTTTGTTGTTTTTTCCAAGTTCATTTCAGTTTAAAGTTAGATTATTAGAAATGTGCAGAGCAGCCAAAAATTTGAGTCCCCTGACACATTCCTGTAAGCGTCCTTTCACGCTCTATTTAGAGCCAGGCATGTGCATTTTTGTGCTTTTTGCCGGTGATTTCACTGTTCGAGATGACCCTGTGCGGTGCTGCGGCTGCTGCCCAGCCTTCCTGCAAGCAAGAATCCCAGAACGTGCTCTACAGAGAAAACGCGTGCACTCAGCGCGCCTTGCTCTGGCGGTGCACGGCACAGTATCTGGGGCGTGAGTGCCCCGTTCAAGGAAGCAACCGTATATGTTAAGTATGGCATCCTTACACAGAAACACTCATCAGACGAGGTGACGCGTCCATAACTTAGCTGCTGAGACACTGCGCTAAGAGGCTTGCAGGAACCTTCCCTGATTTGTTTCCTCTCGGAGCAGTGATTCCATGTTTGCTAGGTCCGTGGTCACAGTGACTTCACAGAACGAAACTACTGCACAGAACAAACACCAACCGCGATGTGCGCAACCACAGACCTGAGATCAGACGCCTGCTCCTCCGGAGTCCAGAGCCTTGCTACCCAGCCCGTGGACAGGAATGTGTCCACGGAAACCTAGGCTACAGAGCCATTTTCTAAACACGGACATTTGCAGACTGCGGGTCAAAGAAATCGCACTCTTGAATTTAAAATCAAGAGAATGAAAAACAGCTACACAGCAGGTTCCGGTTCTTTTTCCCTCCCCCCTTTGGCATCAGCCAGGCAACGCTGGGGAAGTCCCCGGTCTCCGAGCTGCTTTCTGTCGCATTCAGGGATGGTGCGTTCGCTGTCCTTCGCAGAACGATGCTGCTGGGCTTGTGCAGCACTTTGCAAACAACCTGGCTTAGAGGGTGCGTTTGCGTGGCAGCAGCGCAGTTGTCTGCGTGGGCTGGGCATCTGGCCTGGCTTTGAGCCTCGGAATGTAAGACTGCGCTGCCCTGGGATCAGGAGGTCAGACGAGCGAGACCCCCAGATCAATGGCGGTGGTGCGTCCACAGGAAGCAGCTGCGCCCCCTACTGGGGACAGAGCACAGGGCTGGGGACCCAGAAGCAAGGCCTCTTTCAAAGCACCCTTCCCTCTGGGACCAGCCCGAACGATCGGGGGTGTTCCTTCCATTCCTTTCCTTTTCTTGTCTCGTCTTGTCTTTCAGCGGGTTGCCAAGGCCATCCTCTGCCGTGCGAGAGCCTCACTGCCCGTTGCTGCACCCGAGCGACGCGTATGGGAAACCCTCCGCACAAAGAAGACATTAATTCATGCATAACCTAAGATGCAATTTCATGCTTTTACAAGTTTAATGGTTTTACAAGTAAGTACAACTTTGCCGTAATTACTTTCTCAGAAGGCGTGTTATAATGTGCCATCTAGGAGGCCATTTTCTCCCTCTGGCCATCCTTAGCTAATTTAACGACGTTAAGATCCTGTTGTGAATGGGTCTGGAAGTGGAAGAGAAAACTGCGACCAGTCCCGGCAAATGCTGTCTGTGGATACGGAAAGTACCGTCCGCGCACATCGCAGAGAACTTGGA